>NC_133547.1:67732003-70132003 GCF_048773025.1 Camelus bactrianus | reverse complement strand
CTGCAAATCAGAGGTCCTGCCCACCTGCCCAGGCCACCTCGGGCCACACTCCCCAGCTTCCTGGCCACCTGCCCGTTTTGTGCATTGACTGTGTTTCCCTCGCAGGGCTTTTGCACATACTGTTCCCTGTGCTCAGAATGCTTCCCCTCTCACTTGCCCCGTCTGATTACTCCTCATCCTCAGGGAAGGCCTCCCCTCTCCCTGGCCAGGTCAGAGTCACTCCAGGGCTCTTGATGACCCCTGCATCCCTCCTTTAAGATACTCCTCGGGTGCCACTTTACATTTAGTTCTGGGATTGTGTAATAATACAATAATTACAATAATAATTGTGTTGAGCCTCCAGAGGGTAGAGTCCCGGTCTGTCCGGCTCTCCACAGTCCCCCACCTCCTCGACCAGGGTGGAAGCACAGTCGGCATTTTACGAATATTGTTACATGAATGCAATGGCAGCATCTTTTGGAGGGTTACTGCGCACCAGGGTCCTTCTCCAAGTTCTTTACATGGATTGTCTCATTTAATCCTCACAACAGCCCTCGGAAGTAGGTACTATTATTGTTACCTAACCAAACGGGTCCACTTGCCCCCGTGTGGTCAAGCCAATCTACTCACACCATGTGGTGGTGATGCAAAGTGCAGTATTTATCACAGGGCGCCAAACACGGGATGCAGGCTAATGGTCAAATGACCCGAACTCCTGGATGGCTTTCAGGGGAAGGTTTTTAAAGATAAGGTGACGGAGAGGGTTTGCGGGGTGTGTGATCTGCTCATGGACACTCTACTGACTGGTTGGTGGTGGGGTAAGTCACGGGAGTCAACATCATCAGCCTTCTGGTTCCAGCCGGTCTGGGGTCTACGTGCTTGTGGGCAGCATACAGTTCACTTCTTCTATCTGGTGGGGGTCTCAGTATCCACGAAACAGTTCAACGGTGTGACTCAGAATACAACACCTAGCCCTTAGGAGGAATTAAAGGTCCTTGACTTTGTTCAATGTCTAAACTCTTACTATTTTGTGTTGCTTGACTGTTTTCCTTTGTTTCTGCATTTTCTCACTTCTTTGATTAAATTTACCCTCTGGAACTCAGGGAAGGTCTAGGAGGCTTAAATTTTTCTATAAGCAAGAGGCAGGCAGTGGACACGGTGGGAGCAGGTGTCTGTCCCGGGAAGGCCACATAGGGTCCTGCTGGGTAACATTATTATCCTCATTTTACAGATGAAGAGGGTATAAAGGCACACTTTCCCCACCCTGAGAGGTGGGCAGGGCAAGGGATTGTTTCACTATCTCACAGATGAGAACACCAAGGGCTGGAGAGGGCAAGAGTGGTGCCCAGGTCACTGGCAAATTAGAGATGGGGTGGGACCCAAAGAGCAAGCCTCAGAGCCCAGCCTCAGCTGCCTCAGCTGCCTCAGCTGCTTGCTTTTTCCCCAGCCCAGGGAACCTCACCTCGGCCTCATCCCTCCCATCTCCAGGGGCAGTGGCCATAGCTGTGCTGATGGGCCCCTGTGCTTCCCACAGCTTCCCCACCAGCCAGGCCCAGGTAACTGTCCACAGCCTCAAGATGCCCAAGATCTCCTGTCAGAACAAGAGGATCATGGTCATTTCTTCCACAATGGCATTAATTCTTCTTCCCACACCCAGGCAGGCAACGTTTTGTGGTTTACACTTTTGAATAGGTGAGGGGGTGCAGATGGAGGCAGGGAGGCCAGTAGTCGGCAACCCCACCCACAGATGGGCCTCTGAAACCTCCAAATTCTTCTCGCCACCTCTGCTGTGATTGGTTGTTTCTAAAACGTGGCTGTCCTCCTGATAATCAAAATCAGATGATACAAGTTATGGACGGGGTACACATGGGGATTTTGACAGTCTTAGTAGTATTTTATTTTTTAAGCTGGGTGCTAGGACATGGGTGTTTGCAACACAGGTCCCCAAACCACTGTCCATCTCCATCAGGGACATATGACTTTCCAAATCCAGAATTCAGTGGATTTAGAAGGCAGTACAGGGTGCATGCACACTGGATATATTATAGGACACCCACCATGGGACCTGAGGTGACACCCTACCCCATTGCTGTTTCTCCACATACGAATATTCACGTGAAGGAGATAAACACTATAAACAGCCTCCCATCAAATGGCCAGGTTTGCTGACAGACTTTAAAAAAAAAAAAAAAACTTGCAGTCTTCAGAGTTTGATTGTCATTGTAGATAAAAAATTGAGGCTCAGTACTATAGCTAGTCCCCCTTTGCCTAGCTTCAGTGTTTCCTAATACATAAAAACTATAGACAGCAGTAACATAGGCACATAGTGGAAATAGAGAAAAGTATAAAGAAAAAGACCCCCATGGTCATTCATAACCACGGTATGTTTGTCATGACTAAGAGATTAATGTTGGTAGATGGCTATTAGCCAAACTGTAGACTTTGACATCCACCAGTTTTTCCACTGATGTCCTTTTTCTGTCCCAGGATTTAATCCAAGGTGGCACATTGCATGTAGTCTTTTAAAAATCTTTAAAATTTTGTATTATTTTATTTACTTCTTTTTTTCTAAATTTAGGAATCTGAAAAGTTCTGAGTACTCTAATGACCACCTATAAACTCCCCTTCCCAGAATGTCCTGTTTCATTCCCGTCTCCTGACTTGTCTAAGAGTCCCCTCTTGTTTCTGGCTCCTGACGAGTTCCCTTCTTGCTTTTAGTCTGTCTGTGGACATCAGTGCTTTTTAGAAATCTGTTAACCAAGACTTCTGTGTGCAGGAGTGCTTCCAGAAGGCAGTTTGAACCGGCAGGGAGAGAGCAAAGGAAAGGTGTTCTCCCAGCGGAAAAGCAGTGATTGGCCTGGAGCTTGGGGTGTGGGAAATCCCAGTGTGGCTGAGGGAGGGGTTGTCTGGGGGTAAAGGAGTTGTAGATCAGGCTAGGAGGTAGGTTGAGATCATGCCATGGAGCCTCAAAGGCCAAAGGAAGCAGAAGAAGCCATAGAAGGTGTTGAGGTAGGTCTGGGAGATGATGTGGTTGGCGCTGGTGCAGGATGGCTGGACTTGGGGGGCGTTAAACTGAGCCCCTGCTAAAATGGTAGAAAGCAGGAGTGGCTCTCAAGTGTCCACCCCTTCACTGTCCAAAAGGAGCTCTAGAGGCTGAGAACCAGAAGGACACACGTTCAAGCTCACACGTCATATTCATCCCAGAGTCAATAGTTTCTGTGCCCCAGCACTTTTATGTATCTATTTTCAACAATATCTTTGAGTTCTTACTCTGGGCTAGGCCCATATGGTTCCTGACTTCATGAAGTGGATAGTCTAATGGGCGTGGACAGAGATAGACAATAACTAACTAGCCAAACAAGACTATAAAACCACTAATTGTGCCTGGAGCTATGAAACAAAAATGAGTGGTGTTTATACAACTCATAAACCCAAATCAAGAGGCTATTCAAAAGTTATCCAGTATGGTGGGTCTCAAATTTTGGCTTATGCCAGAATCACTGGCAGGGATTGTTAAAACACAGATTCCTGGGCCCATCTTCAGAGTTTCTGATTTGGTGGGCCTGGGGTGGGGCCTGAGAATCTGCATTTCTAACAAATTCCCTCTTGTGTGGTGCTAATGCTGCTGGTTGAGGTTCTGCACTTGGTCCTGGAGTATAAAAACGCACATAAATCCAACTGCCAGCAGATAAAGTCTCACCCTGCTTTGCTAATGGTTTCATTTTGAAGGGGGAGGAAGTGAGCTATTTTGGAAAGTCCTGGTGCATGCTCAAACCAGGAAAAAGCAGTTAGAAATGTGCGTGAATATCCAGGAGAGGAAGTGCTGCAGGTCCTGGGGAACTCCCCTCCATTTTCAGAAGACTTAAGCTAGGCTGACCCTGAGAGTTCCCGCAGTCCACTGCTCCCCATGCCCCTCCCAGCTCTCAGTGTAGATGGTCCTGGGCTGCTCTCTGCTCCGAGGAGGGCTCACAGTGAAGCTGGTTTCTCTCCCTGGGATACCATCTGTTGGGCTGCACCCCAGCTGGCCTGCAAACCTTGTAGTTGTCCAGCCTCGAGACCAAAGAGTGAGCCCCAAGACAGAGACAGAGACAGAGACAGAGATAGAAATATCAATGGCTTACTGGACAGGAGATCTTAAGCAAAAGGGCCCGGAGCGATACCCCACTGTTTATGGTTGACAGCAGGCAGGACATGGAAGCAATCTTCACTACTCCGGGGAGTAAGGGGCTACCATTCATAGGATTCAGGTGGGCTAATCAGTTACCAGGGAAACCAGTAACTGGAGCCTGTCCTTCACAGCCCCTCAGGTTAACGACCATCACGAGGGCGGGTGTTTCCCTTTAATAAACTAGCAGTTGGAGCCGTTCTGGCCTAAGGATTAGAACTATCACTAGCTGGGGCCAGGTGCAAGTAAATTCATGTGAGTCGGGTGTAGATGAAGCAGGGCCTGGTCGAGCAAGGGGTGTACGCAGAGCCAGAGAACAGCCATCTTGAATGGCCTGACCATACACCATCACTACCATCCAGGCCTCCTACTCTAGGAAGGAGCTCTTCTCAAGCCTCTCGGATTCCCAGTACATCTGCAGAGAGAGGAGGGGGTGGTTGATTCAGGAAATCCCTCCCTGGTCCGTCTGGTGTCAGGCACAGCATGTTGTCAGGGAAATACGGCTCCTTCCCTCCAGGACTTACCACCTGGCTGCCGGGGAGAGAAGACTCCTACCTAGAGTCTTAATTCAGAGGAAGAGGCACCGTGAAGAATGGAGGGACCGCACAGCAGGAGGAGGAGCCTGCCCGAGCAGAGGCCAGGAGGCTGGGATGGCAAATCTCAGGAGAGCTAAGGAGGGCCTTAAATACTAGACGAAAGCACTTGGACTAATTCCTAGAGTTTCTTTTCTGGGGGATGGGAGCACAGTAGAAGGCCAAATTCTCATGTCTTTTTTGTTTCAGCATTAAACAGACTTTTTCCACGTTGACCAAGGTAGGTGGTCTTGGGACACCTGGAGAAATAAGCCCTGTATTATCTCATGTCTTGAAGAAAGCAGACAGAGGGCCCTAAAGGAAATCACACAACCGGATGATCCAGCCTTTATCTCGGGACCCTTCTGCCCATGTATCTATTGGGAAGACACTTAGTTTGAAGAAACGGGATCCCGGTGCTAGGGATTAAGCAAGTGGGGAGGACAGGAGAGCACTGGCCAGCCGGCCGCTCCCTGGCCTTGGTTTCCCCTCTGTGGAATGGGATGACAGTCACAGCCCTCCACAGGGCCTGGGAGGGCCCACTACCATTTGGGGGGTGGGGGACAGGAAGAGAGAGTGGGTTGGGATGTCCTTTCTCACTGGCAGGCATATGGATGAATGCCCGCCTGGGCAGGCTGTGGGGTTATTTGCCTGGGGGTGACGTCTGTGCCCTAGGGAGCTCACAGCGGGCCTGTGATCTGCTGGGCGCTCTGAATCCATCCAGAACTTTCTGCTGTCCACGATCCCCACAGTGGCCACCCCTGAGGTCATGTCTCTGAAGTATGGGCTGGAGGAGGGTTTGGGGACCCGAGACTGATGGGGAGGCTTTCATTCCCCTCCTAGGCCCTTCCCAGGCAGAGCTGCAATGCCTCTGACTGTCCAGTGATCAAAACTTGGTCCCCTTCCCTCAAGGCATACTCCCTGCCAATGGCAGTGCACACCAATGACCCAGCCAGAGTGTGGATCCCTGTTCCTGGTTTACCTGGAGAATATTGTCTCTGCCACCCCACAGATGGCTCAACCCACCTCAAGGGCACGGGTCTCCTTATGGCAGCCTGATGTGGCAGAAAGAGCCCTGGACTGGGAGGCTGAGGCCTGGTTCACAGCCAACCCCGAACCTCAGTTTCCCCTCCTATCAAGTGAAAGTGTTAGACCTGATGCTCTCCAAATTCCTTCTTGATGCTGACTTTGTGGGACACTTGTCCACATGAGGTGACTCTAATGGTGGAATCTCAGACACCATTACTGGGGCATGCAGGGGATATTTTGGAGAAGGCCCTGCCGGGACCCTTCTGCTGCCTTCCCTGCAGGATATGTTGAGCTGGCCCTGCCGTCTTTTTGAACATCTCTGTGTGTGGGTGTGACTTTGGTAGGAGGAAGGGAATGGGAGCTGGAACTACCCTGGTGGGTTTCTCAGCCTCCCCCTTGGTCAGCAGAAAGCAACTGTCAGACCATCTCTCTTCCCTCCCCCACAGCATCAGGCCCTTTCACTCCCTTCCCCACCTACTATCAGAGGTCCCCTCTCTGCTTCTGACCAGCTTCCTGCATGAGCTGTCACTCATTCTCTGCTCCATGTGGTTCCAGTGCTAGACAAGAAATATGGGACCATGGGGGCATTAGATCCAGAGGATGACAGGGAGGGTAAAGGGCCCTCACAGTGGTCTGGTTTCTGGTAGAAGAGGAGGAGGGAGCCTCTGATAAGCCAATCAGACTTTTCCATGGAAGAGAAACCTCGTGAGCACCAGCCAGACCACCTTATGATGCTCAAAGCGTATCTTCTTCCCCCCTCAGGCTAAAATACAAAAGATTTCTTTCTGCCATCGCAGTCTTGGGAGGTACCAGGCCCCAAGGAGGGTATGTGAAGAAAATTCCTCACTGCCACATTGGCCAAATGGGATGGGGAAAAAGCATAGAGGACAATGGCATATGCAAAGTCCCTGGGGTAGGAGGGACCATGAGAGAATCAAGAAACTTAAGGGGGTGCCGAAGTAGCACAGAGAGCAAAGTGGAGAGGGAGAGAGATGAGGTCTGGGTCCACATCACGGGGTGCTGAAGGGGCCCAACCTTTATTTTGACAGCCAGGGGAGATGGCCAGGAAGCAAGGTCTCAGGTGGAGCTTGGCAGAGGGACGCCCCTTGAGATTTGGGAAGATGTGAGAGGAGGGCACCATCCTCTGAGTCAGATTCCTTCCAACCCCTCCTCTGTCCCCTCCAAATGCTTTCTTGGGCCTGTTTCTCTTCCTCCCTCAGGGTCCAAAGCAAGGGTCTGACCTACTAAACTGACCAGGAGTACTTATAGGGGCTGGCAGGCAGGGACTCTGGCAGAAAGAGTCAAAGTCATTTCACTAGTCCTGAGTCCAATGTGGAAATTCCAAGCCTTGGGATGTAAGCCTTTGGGCAGATAGGAGCCTTACACTACCCAAGAGAGCACCCTCGAAGAGCCCCCTCCCAGACCTTGATGCCCCAAGGACAGTATCAGGATAAGCTGGCAGCCCTGGGCAGCTCCTTCCTCACATGGAAACTTTCACCACCACAAGAGGCAGACAGAGCTTGGACTCTTGCCCCTTGTGGACCCCAGCTCAGCCGGGACCCCAGAAGGCCCTGGAGCTTATTTCTTATTTCTCTTTTTTGAATTTTTTATTGATTTATAATCATTTTACAATGTTGTGTCAAATTCCAGTGTAGAGCACAATTTTTCAGTCATACATGAACATGTATATATTCATTGAGACATTTTTTTCTCTGTGAGCTACCATAAGATTTTGTGTATATTTCCCTGTGCTATACAGTATAATCTTGTTTATCTATTCTACAATTTTGAAATCCCGTCTATCCCTTCCCACCCTCCGCCCCCTTGGCAACCACAAGTTTGTATTCTATGTCTATGAGTCTATTTCTGTTTTGTATTTATGCTTTGTTGTTGTTGTTGTTGTTTTTTTTTTAGATTCCACATATGAGTGATCTCATACGGTATTTTTCTTTCTCTTTCTGGCTTACTGGAGCTTATTTCTGCTCCAGAAAAGTGCAGCCCCTCAGCTTCCTTCACCGTCTCAGCCGGGTCTGCACCAGAAGGGCACCTACACGTCAGTGCCCTTAGCAGAAGGAGATGTGGAGTCCCAGAGGTCGCCAGAACAGGACTCACCTGCTGGACCCCTCTCACCCCTCTCCCAAGTCCTGGCGCCTCCACCCGAGCCCAGAAGCTCAAACCCAGGCCTTCATCCAAATACTAGGAATTCCCCTAGCCTGGGTGGGGTCCTGACCCTGACACAGTCAAACCTATTCCCAGAAGGCCACACTTGGCTGCTTCCTCTGGGGAGGAGACAAGGGCTGCCCAAGGCCAGGTCCTGTGGAAGCACATCCTGCCACCTGGGTTGCTGACCCACAACAAGATGGGGCCCTGGTGTTTGGAACCAGCCTCAGGCAATGGAAAATGCAGGGGGAAGGCTGGGCCTTCAAACCTGGATTCAAATCCCAGGACCCTGAAATACTGGTTCTGGGGCCTTCTGTGCCTCAATTTCCTTGTCTATTAAATGGGATGATACTATTTTCCACATAGGGTTCTGGTAAGGACTGGGTTAGCCTAGAGGGGGTATCACATGGTGGCCAAGAACAGGGGCTCTGGAGCTGCCCCACCTGGGCCATATCCCAGCTCCTCTGCTGTTAGCTGTGTAATCACCAGCATGTTACCCTCTCTGTCTCTGTTTCTTCACCTGTAAAAATGGACATAATAGGGCTGCCATGAAGATTAAAAGAGTAAGCACAAATACCCATAACACTGTCTGGTATGTCCTAAGTGCTCACAAATGCCAGCTATGGGTTATACTTCATAGAGATGAAGTACTTGGCACAGAGAGGTGACCAGTAAACATGGGCTCCATCCTCTGGTCCCTCTGACTCACACCTTATGTTTCCTACCCCCGAATCCAGACACTCAGCATTCCCTCTGATCTCCCACCAATAAAATCTTATTAGCTTGTTCACACTCAAGTGTAAATGACTGATGGCCATTCAATTGATACCAGAGGAGCTTGCACACCTTCAGCCAAGGAACGATGTGCTAATGGTGGACTTTCAGGCCACAGGTCAGGCTGAGGGTAGGGAGCCTTTGGGAAGGTAGCGCTTCTCAGATTAATTGAAGATAATATCCCACAGATTATCTTCAGTGATAATCTTCTCAGCAGGCCAGGTATCTCCAGGGTGGAAAGGACACTGGGTTCAAGAGCCAGCTCTGTTCATGACTGCTGTGTGACTTTCAGCAACTCATTTGACAATCTCAGCTTCTTCATCTGCCTAATGGGATAACTTTTCTTCTGCCGTAGGACTCGAACCCAAGGGTGTCTGACACGGATGGTTGTGCTTGTGACCACTACTTGCAGTACCCTCACACCCACACACATCTGGCTTGGGAGGCAAGAGGGCAGAAGATCTGGGAGTGAAAGCTGCTTTACTGCAGGGATGCCACAAGGAGGTTGGTGGATGACCTTCTTACTAGGATGGATGTATCCTCTGTAGGAGGAAGAGAGCTTCTGTCCCCAGAGGAATGCAAAAAGTCGGGGAGGTTGTAGTAGAGCTTTGAAAGGGTAGTGGATTCGTGGCAAGTTCCTTTACCTCTCCCCTCTCTGAGTCTGTTTGCTCATCTGTATAATGGGGAGCTTATTTGCATCTGTATGTTGGGTTATTTTGAGGATTAGATGAGATAAATTCTTAGATAGTGCTTAGCACCGTCCAGAAGGCCAAGCGCTCAGCTAATAAGACCAATTATTGTTAGTCTTTTCTCCCCTCCCTTCATCCTGGGGAGCACCGCAGAAAAGGAGGCAGGACCCCTGGGTTGTGAGTCTCCTGCTGCACTGCGAGCACCTCCTTCCCATCCTGTCCCATCTCTCCTTAGTCTCCAGGGAGGCAGGGAGAGTTGAACTCAGCCCTCACTCCTCTGCCTCGGTTTCACATCCACGAAAGGGGCCAGCGGCCCCACCCCCACCCCCGACCCTTGGGGCTGTCTCTGGGTGCCGTTCGCAAAGGTGGCTGAGCGCCAGGAGGCGCGGGGAGCGGGAGCCCTGCAGGAACGGGTGTGCCTCCCCCCGCCCAGTCCGCTCGGGCGCCCGGCCCGGGCACCTAGAATCCACGTGATTTCCCGGCAGCAGCTCTCAGGCTCTCAGCACCAGCCGCCTGGGTGCTCTCGGCGCCTACTTTCAGTTTCGTGAGCAGCGCGGCGAAGCTGGGAGCGCAGCCGGTGAGTGCCCAGCACTTCTCAGGGCTGCGGACCGGGCTGGGGCGAGCGGCGCGGGGAAGTTCGGGGTGCGGATGCCGCGCGGAGCGTGGAGGAGTGCGATGCCAGAGGGCTCTGGAGCAGGACCTACCGGTGGCCTGGTGGCTGGCTGGAAGGATGGTTAAGGTAGCTGGCTGACTGGATGGTCGGGAGGACAGAGGCTGGACTGATGAACGGTTGGGCAGATGGGGCGCCGGTGGCCGGGCAGCCCTGCCACCCTGCGGAGTTTGGAGGATGAGTTGCGAGCCTAGCCGCAGAGAAAAGCAAGTCAGGGTTAGCCGGGTTGGGTTTCGGGACGCGGTCACGTCCCCCTTCACTCCTACTCCTTCCCACCCTCGCAACGCCCCGTCCTGAAACTTCAACTTTTAATTGCCTTTTATAGAATTACGGAAGTTTCGCTGTTCATTGCACACAATTCAGACTTTTTAGCTTAAAAAAAGCTTTTTATGATGGACAATTCCAAACAGATGCCAGAATAGAAGAAATAGAATTAGACTGAACTGTATGAATTTGCCGGGTTTGATGCAACCAAGCCCCGTGTAACCCCTACTCACCTTCAACAGTCATCATCCTGGACCAGCCCAGTTTGGTTCCTACCACAACTCATTTTGAAACAAATAGCAGACAGACATCACAGCATCTCAACTGAAATATTTCAGAATGAACTAAAAGATAAGGAGTCTTTTGTGGGTGGGTAAAGCTCAGTGGCAGAGTGTGTGCTTAGCATAACAATGCACACGTCCCTGGGTTCAGTCCCCAGTATCTCCATTAAAAAAAAAAAAAGATAGGGAGTCTTTTAAAAAAAACATAACCGCAATACCATCAGCATAGCTTTAAACATTTAAACAATAGTTACTTAATGTCAAATTTCCATAGACTATTCCTGATGAACGTTTTACCCTTGTAAATAGGTGAATACATGGGTATCATTTTGTTACTTGCCTTTTGCGTTTCCAAGTCATTTTCTGCCATTTTCTCACCCAGGAGATCAGGACCAGGAGTTTTCAGGGATAACCATTTGGGGAGGTGCAGGGAGGCCCCCACCTTCAGCACTGTTTGCATCTGTTTTATAAGTTGAGGTTCTTAGATTTCCTTTTCAAAAGATTGGGGGCAGGGAATAAAAATAAATAAATAAAAGGTTGGGGGTTCTGCAGACTTAAAAAGCAGTTGGAAAACCAGGACTTCCCAGCCTCCCAAACCTGGAGGTAGCAGTAGGTGGGGTTTGCCCTTCTTTCTCTGTAAGAAGCAATAAACCCAGAAAAGCACTAGGCTTGGTCTCTTTCTGCAGAACAGAAGGAGAGACCTTCTGATGATTTCATGGTCCATCCAGCCTCCCCATCCAGCATACTCTCCTTAAAACTAACTGAACGATAGTGCCAACTGCCAGTGATTGTGCCCACCTGCCTTGCCTCCAGAGCACAGCACCCGCTTGACTGGACTTAGTGTGGGAGGCAGACAGACCAGGGCTCTCTGCTCCTTGAATTTGCTTGGTGACCCTGGACTATTTTATCTCTTAGAACCTGTTTCTCATCTGTAAAACGGGGATGATAATATATCCTTTAAAGTGTGTTTCACAGGTTGGATGAAATGAGGATGCCTGTGCACAGTTAACCTCAAGATATCGCACAAGCATGAGAAGTGATGGGTCCTTGAAGAAGGCAGACAAGCAGAAGGGAAAGTTCTTTGGAAGGGTTTCACAACATGCTTAGCCTTATTCCTTGACCAGATGCAGAGGTGACTGGATATTTGTAGGGCCAAGTCAGTCTCCCTACACCCTCCACCACCTATACCCCTCTCCCCTCTGAGCAAAATTCAGCAAAACAACTTAGTATGTCTTTCCCCATCTGTTACAGATTGAATTGTGTCCCTGAAAAAGGTGTGTTGAAGTCCTAACCCCACTGCCTCAGAATGTGACTATTTTGAAATAGGGTCATAGCAGATGTAATTAATTAAGATGGGGGTCATCCTAGAGTAAGGCCCTTAATTCAGTATGACTGGTGTCCTTATAAGAGAGGAGATCAGTGTAGGAAGATAGAGACACAGGGAGAAGGCAGCCACGTGACACACAGGCAGAGACTGGAAGGAGACATTTACAAGCAGAGAAAGTCCAAGAACTGCCTGCAACCACCAGAAGCCGGAATAGGCAAGGCAGGATCCATCCCTAGGGCTTCAGAAGGAGCATGGCCAGCTGACATATTGATTTCAGACTTGTGGCCTTTAGAACTATGAGAGAATATATTTCTCTCATTTTAATCTACCCGGTTTGTAGTTCTTTGTTGCAGCTGTAGCAAAGCTAGGAAACTCATTTCCCACCCCAGAATCTCTCCTCTGCTTCCCACCCAGAATGGCACTAAGCATTAAGCAGACAAATACAGGTGCATACACTTTGTAAAAAAAAAAAAAAAAAAAAACTTTTTGTAGGCATCTGAGGCTGTGAACTACTGGTTTTCTTTACCGGATCTATTTTTGAGTGTTAGCTGGGAGCCCGAAGTCTACCTTGGCTGAAACTTAGCTGGCACTAAGCAAACACTCAGATGAGTTGAGAAGAAAAAAGTCTGAAAAATTTATCAGTCTGGTGATTGGTGCAGGCTTTCTGGAGAACTGAAGGCTTTTAGTCCCTCAGACCACTCTGAAGAGCATATCTCTGCCATCCATGGACCTTGAAACCAGGCAGAAGCAGTGAGGCAGGCAAGCACTTGGTTGTATGTGGGACTTGTTACCTATAAAATAAGCATACTTGTGTAACCTACACTCCGTCTGGGGTTTCCGAGGTCCTTGAGAGCTGGGTGAAGTTGGTGGGAACCCCCATTCTGCTCCTTTGGGAAGCTCTAAGTATTCTCAAGTTCTCTGTGGATCTGGAGAGTGGGGACGGGTGTGAGCTTAGTTACTCTGGCCACCTCTGACCCAGACCCTTCTTGCTCTGCAGTCATCCTTTCTCCCTAGTAGAACAGGGAAGGAAACCAGTAGTTTTCCTGGAATGAAAAGGTGGGAGGCCTATGGAAACATGAGTTTACTCATTTATCCTGCTTGTTTCGATCCTGTTTCTCTGGGATAGAACATGTGTGCCATCCTGTGAGTCAGGCCGAAGTCTTCTGATAAACTCCCCAGAGACAAGACTATTTCCCAGAAAGCATTTAGAGCCCTTCTGGCTAGGATGCCTCTGACATTTGGCAAAGGAGAATTCTTTCAGTGAACCAGAGGGAACGTTAAGTTCACACTCAGATGACCTCTGTTCTCAGTTTGGTTTTCTTCCTTTTAGTCTTTTTTCTCTGTGTATATATTTCTATTTTTTAAGCAGACTCATACATAAAAGCCAAAATGGAATTATATTTTTTAAACTAAATAATTACAAATCTGTATGTTAAAGGAAGATTAAATGTTATGTCACTTTAAAATTTTTATTTTTTAGTAGCTAATACATTGGTACAGTAAAATAGTATGAAACATAAAAAAAGGTACGTAACAAAAAATTAGTCTCTCCCCCTCCTGTCTCCCAGCCACCTGATAACCCTTCCTGAACACAACAAACGTCAGCAGATTTTTATGTCTCCTTCCAAAGACTGTCCAGGTGGACCTTAACAAACATGAAGAGATATATAAAAACGTATATCTATATATATATGTTTCCTCCTTTCTCACAAATGATAGTATACTGTATATAGTGGGGGTTTTTTCTTTTTTAAAAAATTTACTGTAATTTGGAAATATGTCCACATCAAAACAGAAAAGAAAATCTTCCTTTTTTCATTTTCTTTAAACAGCTACATAGCATCTTACTGCATGGTTGTTCCATAACTGATTTAACTATTGTTGGGCATTTAGGCTATTTCCTTCTCTTGTTATCCCAGTCAGTGCTGTAAGGAATATCCTTGTTCAAGCATCGTTTTTGCCTACATGAGAATGAATCTTTAGGGAAAACATTTAGGAGTGTATTTACAAGGTCAAGGGGAAAATATGCAGTTTGAACTTTGATAAATCTGGCAAATTACCCCCCTAAAGTGTTGTACCATGTGTGAAGAAGCCAGCTTGCCACCCCTCCCCAACACGTGTTATCAGACTTCCATATTTGCGGATCTGGGAGACAAATAATCGTGTCTTTTTTTCTTTCACTTCCCGACCTATGAATGATTTGGGGCATCTTTTCAAATATTTAAAGGTTCCTTGTAGCTTCTTTTCCATAAACCATTCATGTCCTTTGCCTACTTTTCCATTGGGTTGTTGGTCTCTTTCCTGTTGAGCCATAAAAGCACTTTACATATTAAGGAAATTAGCTCTTTGTCTGTAATATGAGTATACTGTCATCGTAAGTGGCTACTTAGTTGTCCAAAGAATGGCTGAACCATAATCTTTGTTAACCATTTAGATTTAGTCATGTTTTCTCCTATTACACACGGACTGTTGCCTCTATTTTATATAAAAAGCAAGATGTGACATTTTAATTCTTTCCATAGCTCTTACCAGAATTCCTCTCAGGGGAGGAAGTATCTCTGGGAAAATACCTGGGTAGGATTGGGGTGGTTGGGGCCCATGTGCAAAAAGGTCAGAAGGGACCAGCTCATGGGGGGCGGGGGCAGATCTTTGCATGGAGCATGTGTGTGGGCTGGGGGTGCAATATTTGCTCCTGGAAGGAAGGATGGAGGAGACAGGAAAGAGTAGAGAAGGGAGGATGGGGAGAAGGTGGAGAGAGGCTAGGCCACACCCAGAAAAGACCCCCAGAAAGTTCTCAGGGGTAAGATGGCTGAAGGGCATTTTCTGTGGGGTGATGCCCCTACTTCATGTGAAGGGGGTACTGACAACACAGACTCTGGCTCGGGCTCTGCTCTGCAATCATTAACCTGCTCTGCCCACACATGCCGAGTTTCTGCAGCATGCCAGTCCCTGCACTAGGTACTGGGCTACAGCTTGGGGCACGACAGAGTCCCCGCTTTGGGGAGCTGACGTGCCAATAGAAACAGACAATATACAAGCACACAAAGATGAGCAGTGGATGGTAGGTAGTGGTGACTACAGAGAAGGTAGACAAGGCAAGTGAAGGGGTAGGCATGCTGGGGGCAGAGGGAGTGTTGTGTTTGGAACAGAGAGGCCAGGCATGGCCTTCCCATAGGGGCCCTTGGGACAGCTAAGAGGAGTGAGGTGGGGAGCCATGCACCATGATGGTGTCTAGAGGAAGAGGGAACCAGGCAGAGGCAATGGGGAAAAGAAGGAGGAGGAGGGGAGGGAGGGAGGAGGTGGGGAAGGTGGAAGAAGAGGGAGGGGAAGGAGTGGAGGAGGGAGGGAGACAGAGGAGGGAGGAGGACTTGTTTAAAGCCAGCTGGGCTCACAATGCTTCCTTGAGTGAAATTTTTGCCCGTAATTTAACGAAGGGCTGCACCTGGGGCGGGAGTCCTCTGTCAGAGGAGGTCTCCCTGTGTGGATGCCGGAACCGTCCCCAGGCCACAGCACTTCATGTGGCTCCGTGTCCGAACCAGTTTATCTGTATCAAGAAAGGCGAGGCGGCCCCAGCTGACATCTAGCGTGGTGGTGAACGTCCTGGTAACTAGAGCTCGGCTCACAGTCTGGATGGTTTCCTTCCGCTGGGTTCCCAGGGTGGACTTCTAGAGGGAAAGATGGACTTCATTTATATTTTTAATTTTTAAAGTTGTGTTAAATAAAATAACATAAAATTTATCATCTTAACCATTTTTAAGTGTACAGTTCAATGCTATTAAGTACATTCACATTATTGTGAAGCCGTCATCACCATCCATCCCCAGAACTATTCATCTTGTGCAACTGAAATCCTATGCCCACGACCCGATAACTCCCCATTCTTCCCTCCCCTACCCCGACACCCATTATTCTACTGTCTATGGATTTGACTACTCAAAGTGCCTCCTAGGGTGGAATCATGCAGTATTTGTCTTTTAGGGACTGGCTTATTTCATTAGCTTAGATATTCTCAACATTCATCTATATTACAGCATATCGCAGAATTTCCTTCTTTTTTTTTTAAGTCTGAATAATATTCCATTGTATGTATATATCACATTTGGGTAATCCATTCATCCATTGATGGACACTTCAATTGCTTCCATATTTTACCGATTATGACTAATGCTGCTATGAATGTGGGTGAACATATATCTCTTCAAGATTCTGCTTTTCGTTCTCTTGAGTATGTATCCAGAATCCAGGATCGTATGGTAATTCTGTTTTTTTTAAGAAACTTGCATACTGTTTTCCACAGTAGCTGTACCATTTTATATTCCCACCACAGTGCACAAGGGTTCCAGTTTCTCCACATCCTCAGCAACACTTGTGATTTGTGTTTTTTTGATAGTTCCCATCCTAATGGCTATGAGGTGGTTTCTCACTGTAGTTTTGATAAGCATTTACCTAGTGATTAGTGATGTTAAGCATCTTTTCATGTGCTTGTTGGCCATTTGAATAACTTCTTTGGAGAAATGTCTGTTCAAGTCCTTTGCCCATTTTTGAATTTCTGTTTTGTTGTTGTTGTTGTTGTTGAGTTTTAGGAGTTCTGTCTATATTCTGGACATTAATATATGTTAAAATATATTTAAATTATTAAATATATATTATATTAAAATATATATTTTGCAAATATTTTTTCCCATCCTATGGTTGCCTTTTTTCTCTGTGGATATACAGTTTTATTTTGTTTTTTAATTTTCATGAAGTCCAATTTGTCCATTTATTCTTCTGATGTCTGTGCCTTTGGTGTCATCTGCAAGAAATCATCAACCAGTCCAATGTCGTGAGCTTTCATCCTGTGCTTGCTTTTAAGAGTTTTATTGTTTTGGGTCTTACATTTAGGTTCTTGATCCATTTTGAGTTAGTTTTTGTATATGATGTTAGGTAAGGGTCCAACTTCATTTTCTTTTCATGTAGATATCCAGTTATATCATTTGTTGAAAAACTGTCATTTCCCGTTGAATGGTCTTGGCACCCTTGTCTAAAATCATTTGACCATATTCCTGAAGGTTTATTTCTAGGCTCTCTAGTCTATTCCACAGGTCTATATGTCTGTCTTTATGCCCAAACCACACTGTTTTGATTACTATAGCTTTGTAGTAAGTTTTGAAACCAGAAAGGTATGAATCCTCCAGTTTTGTTCTTCTTTTTCAGAATTGTTTTGACTATTTGGAGTCCCCCGAGATTCCATATAAATCTCAGGATGTGTTTTTCTGTTTCAGCAAAGAACATCATTGGCATTATGATAAGGATTGCACTGAATCTGATCTATAGAGGTCACTTTGGATAATGTTGACATTTTAACAATAGTAAAATAATAACACTAGTCTTCTGATCATGAACATGGGGTGTGTTTCCGTGTATTTATGTCTTCTTTAATTTCTTTCAGCAGCATTCTGTAGTTTTCATTATACAAAAATTTAACTGCCTTAGTTAAGTTAACTTCTAAGCACTTTATCCTTTTTGATGCTATTGTAAATGGAATTGTTCTGGTAATTTCCTTTTCAGATTGTTCATTGTTCATGTATACACATATGATTTTTGTGTGTTGAGTTTGTATCATGCTACTTTGCTGAAATTGTTTATTAGTTCTAACACCTATTTTGTGGAGTCTTCAGGGTTTTCTACATATAAGATCCTATCATCTGCAAGCAGATAATTTTACTTCTTCCTTTCCAATTTGGATGTCTTTTATTTCTTTTTCTTGCCTAATTTTTCTGGCTAGAACTGCTAGTACTGTGTTGAATAGAAGTGGTGCCTTGTTCCTGATCTTAGAGGAAAAGCTTTCATCTTTGACCATTGAATATGATGTTTGCTGTGGGTTTTTCACATATGGTTTTTATTATGTGGATGTGGTTTCCTTCTATTCTTAGTTTGTTGAATTTTTTAAATCATAAAATGGTGCTTAATTTTTGTCAAATGCTTTTTCTGCATTAACTGAAATGATTATGTGGATTTTTCCCCTTTATTTTATTGATGTGTTGTATTACACTGATCAATTTTCATATGTTGAACCACCCTTGCATTCTGGGAATAAATCCCACTTGGTCAGGTGTATAATCTTTTTAATAGGCTGCTGAATTTAGTTTGCTAGTATTTTCTTGGGAATTTTTGCATCATTGTTCATAAGGGATATTTGTCTCTAGTTTTTATTTCTTGTGTGTTTTTGCCCAGTTTTGGTATCAGGGTAATGCTGGCCTCCTAGAATGAGTTAGGAAGTGTTCCTCCTCTTTAATTTTTTGGAAAAGTTTAGGAAGGATTGTATTAGTTATTTTTCAAGTGTTTGGTAGAATTCACCAGTGCAGCCAAGGTCCAGGGGCTTTTCTTTGTGGGGAGATTTTTTTTATTGCTGAAGTATCTCCTACTAGTTATAGGTCTATTCAGATTTTCTACTTCTTTGTGACTTAGTCTTGACAGGTTCCTAGGAATTTGTCCATTTCATCTAGGTTATCCAATTTGTTGGCATACAATAGTTCATAGTACTCTCTTATAATTCTTTTTATTTATGTAGAATTGGTAGTGATGTCTCCACTTTCTGATTTTAGTAATTTGAGTCTTCTCTCTTTTTTCTGAGTCCAAAGGCTTGTCAATTTTGGTGACGTTTTTGAAGAGCCAACTTTTGGTTTTATTGATTTTCTCTATTTTTTTTCTATTCTCCTTTTCATTTATTTCCATTCTGATTGTTAGTATTTACTTTTTTCTGCTAGCTTTGGGTTTAGTTTGCTTTTCTTTTCTAGCTCCTTAAGTTGTAAAGTTAGATTGTTGGTTTGAGATCTTTCTTGTTTTTTACTATAAACATTTATAGCTATAATATTTCTCCTTAGCCTTGCTTTCACTGTGTTCCATGAGTTTTGGCATGTTGTATTTTTGTTTTCATTCATAACTAAGTATTTTCTAATTTCCTTTGTGATTTCTTTTTTGATCCATTGGTTGTTTAAAATTGAGCTGTTTCAGTTCCACAATTCTGTGAATTTTCCAGTTTTCTTTATGTTTTGATTTCTAATGTCATTCTGGTCAAAGAAGATACTTTGTATGATATCTGTCTTTTAAAATCTATTGATACTTATTTTGTGGCCTTACATGTGACCTATCCTGGGAAATATACCATGTGCAACTGAGAATGTGTATGCTGTTGTTGTTGGGTAGAATATTCTGTATTTGTCTGTTAGATCTAATTGGTTTATTATGTTGCTTAAGTACTCTATTCCCTCACTTATCTTCTATTTGATTATTCTATCCATTATTGTGAGTGGGTATTCAAGTCTCCAATTATTGTAAAACTGCCTATTTCTCCCTTCAATTCTATCAGTTTTTGCTTTGTATATTTTGGTGGTGTATCATTAGATATGTAAATATTTATAATTGGCATATCTTCCTGCTGTATTTAACCTATTATTAACATATAATGTCCTTCTTTGTCTCTTGTAATCATTTTTGATTTAAAGTCTACTTTATCTTATATATGTATAACCACTCCTGCTTTCCTTTGGTTACTATTTTCATGGAATATCTTTTCCCATTCCTTTACTTTCCACCTGTTTTTGTCTTTAAATCTCACATGAATCTCTTGTAGGCAGCATATAATTGGGTCATGTATTTTTATCCTATCATCCAATCTCTGTCTTTTGATTAGAGAGTTTAACTCATTTACATTTAAAGTTACTACTGATAAAGAGGGACTCACTTCTATCATTTTGTTATTTGTTTTTTTATATGCCCTGTAGCTTTTTTGCTCCTCATTTTTTGCATTCTTCCTTCTTTTGTGTTTAATTAACTTTTTGTAGTGAAATGTTTAAATTCCTTCTTAATTTTCCTTTGAATGTATTCGATAGCTATTTTCTTTGTGGTTAGCATGGGAATTACATTTAACATCCTAAAGTTATAACACTCTAATTTGAATTTATGTCACCTCAACTTCCATAATATAAAAAACTCTGTTCCTTTACAGCTCCATCCTCACCTCTTTCTGTTGTTGATGTCACAAAATTACATCTTTATATATAATGTGCCCAACATATAAACTAATAATTTTGAAAAATTTTAATGTCTCCTAATTTATATAGAAAACAAGATTTGGAATTACAAACCAAAGTTGCAGTAATACTAGCCTTTACCTTAATAAGTGTTTTTCTTTAGATGTATTAGTCTCTTAAATCCTACAGCAAAAAGTACAGTTACAAACTATTTCTACAATAATACTAGCTTTTATGATTGTCCATATACTTAACTTTATTGAGATCTTTGTTCCTCTATATGGCTTTGAGGTACCATCTAGTATCCTTTATTTCACCTTGCAGGACTCCCTCAAGCATTTCTTGCAGGGCACATCTAGTGGTCACAAACTCCCTCAGATTTTGTTTATCTGGGAATGTCTTGATTTCTCCTTTACTTTTGAAGGACAGTTTTGCCAGATATAGCATTCTTGGTTAACAGGCTTTTTTTCCCTTCTTTTAACACTTTGAATTTATGGGTCTGCTGTCTTCAGGCCTCCAAAGTTTCTGAGGAGAAATTTGCATATAATCTTATTGAGGAGCCCTTGTATGTGATGATTCACTTCTCTCTTACTGCTTTCAAAACTCACCCTTTGTCTTTGGTTTTTGAAAGTTTGCTTATAATGTGTTTTGGTGTAGGTCTCTCTGAGTTAATCTTACTTGGAACTTATTGAGCTTCTTAAATGTTTATATTCATCTCTTTCATCAAATTTGGGGATTTTTTAGCCATTTATTTTTTCAGTTTTTCTCTCTGTCCCTTTCTCCTTCTCCCTTCTCATTACTCCCTTAATGCATATGTTGGTCCATTTAATCATGTCCCACACATCCTTTAAGCTCTGTTCACTTTTCTTCAGTTTTTTTCTTTCTTTCTTTCTTTCTTTCTTTTTTATTGATGTATAGTCAGTTTACAATGTCATGTCAATTTCTGGTGTATAGCATAGTTGTTCAGTCATACATTATATATATATACATATATTCATTTTCATATTCTTTTTCACTACAGTTTACTACAAGATATTGAATATAGTTCCCTGTGCTATACAGTATAAACTTGTTGTTTATCTATTTTATATATAGTGTTAGTATCTGCAAATCTTGAACTCCTAATTTATCCCTTCCCACCCTGTTCCCCTCCTCAATGTTTTTCTGTTTCTCAGCGTCAATAATTTCCATTGTCCTATCTTGAAGTTCCCTGATTCCTTCTTCTGCCTGCTCAAATCTGCCTTTGAACCCCTCTATGAATCTTTCATTTCTGGTATTGTAGTTTCCAGCTGCAGTTTCTCTTTTAGGTTTCTTTTTAGGTTTTCTAACTCTTGATTGGTATTTCTGGTTTTTTACACATCATTTTCTTTACTTTCTCCACATCTTCCTTTAGTTCTTTGAGCATCTTTAAGGCAGTTGTTTTAAAGACTCTGTTTAATATATCTGTCATTAAGTTGTTTTTTTTTTCAGAGACAGAGTCTATTGAATTGTTTTTTTTTTTTTTCTTTTAATGGGCCGTACTTTCCTGTTTCTTTGTGTGCTTTGTGATTTTTTGTTGTTGTTGTTGTTGGACATTTGAATCTAACAATGTGGTAACTCTGGAAACAGATTCTCCCCCTTCCCCAAGGTTACTGTTTTTTGTTATTGTTTTTTGTCCATTGTTTCGGTTTTTTTTTTAAATCATTGTAAACTGTCTCTGTGCCAGAGATCAACCTGAGGCGTAAACTTAATGTCCTGTTATGTCTTTTCATCTTATCATGTCTTTTCTGAGCCTTTCCTTGGGCATGTGTGGTCACTTTCTAATTTTCCCCATATATGCAGTTGTTTATGAATGTCCTAGTCTTTAATGTCTAGCTCCCAAAAGGGGAAAAAGCATAATTGAAGGGAGAAACAAAGGGCATAGCCTTTTTAAATCTCTTGGAGGTCACTGCAGCTGGAAAGGGAAGGGCTTGCAACAATGGGGAGAGGTGTAACAACAGTGGCTGCCTGCTTCCATCTGCACCTATGAGATCAGAAGCAGCAGTCAGGGCACAAATTTACAATATTTGGAGCACAGGGTCCTTTTAACCCACCCTAGCTCCTGCAAGCTCTGTGTAGGCTGCTCCAGGAACACATGCACAGCATAGCTGCCTGGCCAAAAGCCGAGGGTTGGGGGTGGGTACCTGCTCCTGTACTAAGAGCTGAAATTGACCAAAAGTAATCAAAATTTAAGGATCCAGACTTCTCCTGAAAGTTGTAAGCTTCAACAGGACTCCTAAGTTCCCAAACATTTACACCAGAAAGATTCTGCTAGTACAGTTGTTGCCTAGGTGAGGAAACCAATTCCTGGTGCTTCCTACCCTGCCATCTTCCCAGAGTCCTCTCTTAAAACCTTATTTTTAAAGTGTTTGAGACCATATTGCCAAATTTCTCTCCTAGAAGACTGTGTGGATGTAGAGGCTGCACACAGCTGGGAAACTGCCTGATCCAACATCTGTCTCCTGGGAGGAAGGATAAAGCCCGTACTATCACCAAACCCCAGCCCCCATCAACCCCTTGCCTTGGTGGTTCCTTCTGCCCCTGATGGCGAAATGGAGGGAGAACTCAAACCTTGGGGAGCTGGTACTCTGAGTCGTTTAGATCTCATCTGGGCATCTTGTTTGAAGTGAGAAATAGCTTGCCGTTTTATGTGTCTCACAATAGTCTTTTCCCTAAGTTCGTGAAGGTTTCCTGCATGTTTCTGGGCCTCAGATTTCTCTTCTTGAAGTGGACCGGTCAGTGTTTGCCTCAGTAAAGACTTAAGCAGGAGTCAACAAGGTGATGTTAGGAAGTACATGAACAAGGCATTCATTGAATCATAAAGTGAGAACAGCTGTCCTCTTTTCACTTCTCTTTAATCCCTCCTGATTAGTCAAGGAGAAAGTCTCAGCTGGTTGCTAATGTCTGTAAGGCCTCTCCCTCCTGATCACCTTTTCAATAGCAGGAGGCCAGGCCTCCAGCGAGAGCCCCGGGTAGCAACACCCAGTTCCAGTTCAACGGCCATCATCTTGGTTTTGTTTTCCTTGGGTTTCTTCCATTCAGGGCACATGATACTTTAGAAAATAAAGTTAAAAGTGAAATGATTTCTAGAAAATGTTTAAAGGAATGATAACTCTGATTTTAAGGTGAGGCAAAAATGTCCTCAAACATGGGTAAAACATCTTGAAAATTATATTCCTATCCTTAAAGCGTGTGATTTTGGCAAAGTTCATGTTATATATTTCTGCAGTGTTTAGAACCTTTCAAATGAGGGCAGATTAGATTCTGTAGCAGAAAAATAACAGAGATCTATGGAAATGATCATTTCACTTGGAAAGAAGACCATCTGTTGAAGGCAGTGTGGTACTTCAGTTAGGAAAAGCCTCTGGGCTCAGCATAGGTTTTAAATCCCCACTTTGCTCCTTGACTTCCCAGAGTCCACTTCTTCATCTGTACAATGAAGGAAATGTCTGTTTTGAAAGGCTGACTGAGGACCCACTGAGGAAATGCAGGCGGCTTGCTGTGGCATGATGCCTGACCTGAGCTAAGAACCCAACCAATATGTGAGAGCTAGCTAGCATCAACTGCAGCCTGGGCATGGCCCCTCACTGTGCTGTCACTGTTATATGAATTATTATCTCCCATCCTCAGAGCAACCCAGTGAGGTAGATGCAAGATCATCACCCCCATTTGCAGATGAGGAAGCTGTGATACAGGAAAGTTAAGAAACTTGCCCTAGGCTCCTCAAATGAAATGTTGAAATCAGGATTTGCAATCAAGCCTCCTGACACCAAAGGCTCTTTTATCAGTTCCATTGATCCCTGTGAGATGGCTTGATATACAAATGAGCCATGGCTCAGAGAGGGCAGCGACTTGCCTGGTGTCACCCAGCAAGTCAGCCTGGGGCAATGGGGCTCATAACCAAGCCTCCAACCCACCAATACCCTGACCCCCACCGCCACCTCTAAGCCTTTCTTCTGCCGGTGTTTTATGTGTCTGGACACTGTTGGCTGGCGTGGGAGGAAGTGGTTCAGATGAACCATCCTGGGAGTAGAATTCTTTTTCTAACTTTCAAGAGTCCAGCTTTCTGGTCACTGACCTTCTGGTTTTTTTCACTTAAAAAAAATTCAGTTTAAACCACACAGGTAATGCATGACTAAAAAATCCTCTTTGCAAAAAGCTAAACACCTTATACATACAGCTGAAATCTCTGTTACTCACTGCTTCCTGCCCCAGGTCTGTCTTCTCTCAGTTTGAGGTAACCAGTCTGGTGTATTGCTTTCTAGAACTTTATCTAAGCCTTCACACAAAACAAACAAACAACAAAAACGACTACCAAAAACCCTGAAAACACACATAGGGCTCACTAACTGCCAGGCCCTGTTTTAAGTGTGTTACACGTATGAATTCATTTAAGCCCCACAACAACCCTGTGAGGTAGGTGCTGTTATTGTTTTTGTTTTGTAAATGAGTCCATTGAGGCCCAGAGAGGCTGTACAACTTGCCTGATGCCACACAGCTTGCATATGGTGAAAAGTTTGGTCCCAAATCTAGACAGCCTGGCTATAAAATTCATGCTCTTTTAAAAAAATTTTAAATCCTAGCAAAAATTCATGCTCTTAATCCCTAAGTTATAAAAACATGTTATTATAGACCTGGAGGAAGAAATAGAGTATTGGGGTTTTGTTTTGTATGTATTCTTCAGACCAATGATAGCATATTATGCATATCATTATACGTATGTCTTGTTTATTCAGTAATAATATTGAGGATCCAGCCCTGTCAACACATAATCAGTGGCCTTCATGCCTATAATCCAGTGGTGTGCTCACACCAAACTTTATTGGGAGGTGAGTTGTTCAAACACCACTGCAGGACTTCCTTATCCAGAGTGCTCCGTGTGTCCTGGGCCATGTGGCTCTCCATGTGGCTGTCTGCCAAGCAGTGTGGTTGCGGGGGTCAAAGGGTGGATGCACTTGAAGTTTTAGAAGTCACTTCCCATTTGCCCTTCAGAGTGGGCAGACCAATTTCCAGGTTGTGAATTTGAACCTCAGGATCTAACTTCTCTCCTTTACATCTCGAGCTGTCTTCATCCCCCTAAAGTCCAAAACCAGCAGCAGATTCTTCCGGGATCCTCCTGGACCATGTGGTTGGCAAAAAAGAGGGGATTTCCAAACCTCAGCTTCGTTTTCAGTTTGGTGTGGGTGGGAAGGGAGTTGGTGGAGCTGCAGGCTGGGGCATGAGGTGCCAGGGAACCAGCGAGACGCAGAAGTGCCCTCCCCACTCGGGCGAGGGAGGCAGGAGGAGAGTTAGTTATCAGCAGACACCCTCAGGGTCTCATCAAAATACAGCCACCTTGATGGCCACCTCGACGGACTTCCCATCCCCAGCCTCTCAGAAGGCAAGAGTCCCTTGGCTCTGATTTGTTGGGGAAGCAGGGTGCCAGTTTCAAGGGAACGTGGAGCCAGTCTCTCCTCTCTGAGAGTGGAGAATTGGTTGTCATCGTGGCTGGCACTGTAGTTCCCAGTCCTGTCAACACATCAGAATCACCCAGAATCTTCCAGAAGTACTGATGCCAGAGATTGTGCTGTGATAGATCTTGGGGTGTAGCCTGTTGAAATTCTTTAAACGCTGCATGATTCTAACATGCAGACAAGTTTGGGACGCAGTGGCCTGACAGACCCAGGGAGAGGCCTCTGGAGGCCCAGGACCATGCTGGGCAGGACCCGTTGTCTCATTGAAGCCTCACCAGCCACTTCCGATGGGTGCTGGGCCCAAACTGCCAGGGCTGAGTGGGAGAGGCAAGGCCCCTACCTGGCTGCCTCCTGTCCAAGCTAGGCCAGGGGGACTGTGGGGCACTCTGGTTTCAGAGGAGGGTGCATCCAGAAACCTTTGGGGGCCCTTGGTGGAAAGTCTAAGCCTCCTGAGGAGGAAGTGGCTGGGGTGAAGGAGGCGGTATAAATTCTAGTGATGGAGGCTGGGACCCAGAGTCCTGGTTTCCAGTGACAAGAAGAGAAAGGCCTTGTTAGATTTGGAGCATGGACTGCCCAGGCCCAGGCCTTAGGCCTTAGGCCCAGAGTGCAGTCTTGGTCCACTTAGCTTTCTCTGTGCCACCCCCGACAAGGCTGTTGAGGCAAGGAGATGTTTGCTCAACTCTCAGCTCTGTAGCTCTCTAGCTGGTGACCTGGGGAGATCCCCTCACTGCTGGGAGCCTCAGTTTTGGAATCAAAAAAATGTGTGACTGTGCATTTAAGTTCTGCAAGACCCTGTCATGGTAAGGGACACTAAAGATGATGGTTTTCAAAGAACAGTCACCTCCACCCCTTCTTCCCCCCACGAAAATGTGCTGTGTCCAGGACCCGCCTTGCCTGCTTCGCCAGCTTTTGAAGGTAAAGGAGGAAACGACTGCTGAGATCTCCCTGAGGGGGCCCCTCTTGGGGCCCAGTGAAAGGAGGGTGATTCCTGGAGTGCAGCTGCTTCAGCCCCCCAGGAAGAGCCCGCTGGGCCAGTCTGGCCACACTTTCACTTCTTATTTGCTGTGAGTGCCAGCAAGGCGCTCCCCTCTCTGGGCCTTGGCTTCCCCATCTATAAAAAGGGCCTGCTGTGGCTCTTCTGGCTCAGAACGCCTCTGCATCTTGGCTCAGGCAAGCTCCGTGGCCTCAGACTGTGATCAGCCACCGCTGGAGGATGCAGAGGCCCTGGGTTCTCTGTTGTCAGCCCTGTGGGGCTTGGCATGGAGGGTTCTGAGAGGGCTTGAGGGCCTCTGTGGACTCTGGTCCACCCTGGGGTCCGCAGGCCTGGCCTGTCCACTTGGTCCTGAGAAACCATCTTCAGCAGCACTTCCCTTACTCTTTTTCAGAGATATTTCAGTCCAAATGTCTGAGTGGCTGTCATGACCGGGGGTGACTTTCTTATCATTGCCACCAACCACGTCCTTTCTAACCTTGAGGTTAACATTCACAGCCTTCCTATTTCTGTCTCCCTCTTCCCGCTGCCTGTCCTCAGTCACCCTCTTCTGTCCTCTCTTCTCCCACTCAGGTCCAGGAGTGGGGCAGAACCCTGGGCTCTGCCATTGCTGGGGGGATGATGGGGCTTCTGGCCTCCCACAGGCACTGGTCCTCAGCCTGACCTTGCCAGACTGCCTTGGGAATAGGGGGGGCAGGTCGTGTCCCCCCCACAGGCCGGGGGGACCTGCCAGCACCTGTTTCTCCTAAGCATCACCTCAAGGGGTCTCTCTCTTAATCCAAACAAGAAGGAAGAAGCAAAAGCAAGCAGTCAAAAGTCTGTGACTCAAGCCACACCCTCCCTCCCTCCCTTTGTCCCTTCCTTCCTTGTACCCCGTGCTTGGGGCTGGGGCTACAGAGGAAACAACAGCAGTGGTAATAATAGCTAACATATTGAGCCAGATGCCAGATGTCATGTCAGGGCTTTTGCTTGTTTCATCATTTCTCAACAAGCTTGCCAGGTAGATATTATTGCCGCCAAGGCTGTCACTCCTGGTGCTCCCTCTCACACCCGCCGGGTCCCCTCATAGGGCAGTCAGCCATCGCCCACCCCTATCCATTGTGGGTGTGGGCCGCTAACATCTGCACCCTTCCTGAAAGATTGCCCTTGGCTGATAAGAATGCCTTCCTCCCCCACCCCATGGGCATGGCCCACAGCCAATGACAGTCCAGTCCTCTTGCATCTTGGCAGGACAAGCTCTGTGGTGTCGTTCACACTCTAGAGCTCCCCGTGGTCAGGCTGAAGCTAGACTGCTCCTGAAACCGCTTTGCTTAACTTCTCCCCCAACACCAGCCTACTTCCCTTGCCCTCTCAGTTAATAACTTTGACAGACACCCCTGTCTTGGGCCAAGAACATCCCCCTTTTACAAATGAGGACACTGAGGCACCAAGGTATGAAGTAACCTGACCAAAGTCACAGTTTGGCAACTAGTAGCGACTCAAATCCAGAGCCCTGGTGCCAAGACATTTGCTAATATCCAGAACCAGACACTGCCTCTGCCCCTGGGGAGTTCCCAGCCTGCTGAAGGAAGGGCGGGCCAAGAGGAAGTGACGATGCAGAGTGGCTGCCGGACAGTGGAGGAGAAAGGAGAGATCACTAAGGAGGGAAGCCCAGTGGTGGGGCGGGACTCGGCCTGGGAAGACGGCCGGGAGACCTCCCTGGGAAGGGAGCAAGAGTCCATTCAAGCTGGGTCCAGAAGGAGAAGGAGGAGTTTGCAAGGTGGAAAAAAAGGGAAGGGCATGTGTGCAAGCTGGGAGTTGTGAAAAAGGGTGGGCGGGGTGGGGCTGGGAGCGTGGTCACATGGCGGAGCAGCCAGTGGGGTGTGAGAGGCCCGGAAGTTGCCAGGACCATTTGTTTATTTATCCTTGGAGCCTTTCTTGGGCACCGGATGTGTACCTGCTTTGTGGAAGTCATATGAACGTGGTGCCCCTTTGTCTTGGGGGTGGTGGGAAGCTGAAGGAGGCTGAGACAGAAGTGAGGCCAGACCAGAGCTGAGTTTCAGAGACAATGCTGGCCAGAGGAGCCAGCGCATGAATGTGTGTGTGCTGGGGTGCATGCATGTGTGCACAGGGGCATGTGTGCATGTGTGTGGACTGGAGATGGGCGGCTTTTCAGGGGCTGGGAAAAGCAAGGAAGGGCAAAGTCCTTGGGACTGGAGTAAGGGAACTGGGTATGATTTTTCCACTCCTTCCTCTAACTCCTTCCCCAGTAGCACTCCCAGGGTAGCAGGAAAGGTTCCGCAAGAGCACAGCCATGAGGCCAACGGAAGAGGCCGTCTACTGTAAAATTGAAGCCAGGGTGGAGTGAACCTCCCATGCAGATCTCTCAGTGATTCCAGCTCCCTGACAAAGCTCCCTGCTTTTTTTCCTCTCTCTGTCTGGACCTGGAGTGGCAGGAGCAGGAGACCGCAAGTCCAGATGCCTGGACTCCCTTTGGGCACCGACTCTTTCAGAGCTGTGTGATGCCGGGCGTTTCACTGCCCCTCTGTGCTCTGTGTTTGATCGCCCTGTCCCAGGGATGCAGTGGTGGCTCCTAGAGGCGACGCTTTTTTAGCCAGAGATCCCTGTGCTAAAATGCACATAGGAAGGCTTGAGAGTTTGGGGTCTGTTTTCTCTGTTCTGCTTTCTGTAAAACAGTAATAAAACTTTATGTACTTGGGTAACATGAATCTATAAACTTAATGTCATTTAAAATTTGTTATTGAACTTCATATTTAAATTAAAAAAAAAAAACTGCTGGGCACTCATGGAGAAATTGGTAGAAGCACAATGATTAAGAGAAAGTCTTTCTTATCCTTTGATGGGTACCCCAAACCAAATAAACATGAATGTAGGAGATTTGAATGACAACCAGTATGGTTGAGGTAATAGATACATTAAGTTTTTCAGATTAATTTTAATTTTATTTATTTTAAAGTTTTATTCATTTGGGGGGATTTATTTATTGATTGATTGATTGATTGATTGAGGTGGGGCTGGAGATTGTACCCAGGACCTCGTGCATGCCAAGCACTTGCTCTACCACCTACGTTATACCCTCCCTCCTCCTGTTAATTTTCATTAGATAATATGCGCACACAACATAAAATTCTAAAGGTTCTCCTCCCTGGGGACGATAACAATTAATTATGAGTTTCTTTCAAAATCTTTGGCTATTTAGAAACATACACATTTATTATTTTTCACACAAATGCGGCATACTCTGTACCTTATTCTGCCCTTGCTCTATTTTTGAAAATGTGCTATATCTTGGACACTGTTCCATATTATTCCACAGAGTTCCACCTCCTTTTTAATGGCTGCATAGGATTTCACTGCACGGATGTGCCTTAATTTAACGAGTTCCTCGTTCCTCTTTAATGCACATTTAGGTTATTTCCAGTCTTTTTCTGTTATAAGTAAGGCCACACTAAATATCCTTGAACACATGCTGTGTTGCACATCGTGAATGTATCTGTGAGCTAAATGCCTGGGCATGGAGTTGCTAGGTGTGGTTACATAGCACTTACAGTTTTGGTATATAAATGTGTCAGTTTACACTCCCAGGAGCAATGCATCAAAATGCCTGTTAATTTGCAATCTTGCCAGCCTGTAATATCCTTGCCAATCTAAGCTAGAAAATGGTGTATTGTTTTTAGTTTTAACCTACACTTCTTTCACTTCGTGTGAGGTTGAACATCTTTTCATATACTTAAGAGCCATTTGTGTCTCCTTTTCTGTACACTGTTCATGTTCTTTGCCCCCGTTCTATCAGGTCGTTGGTCTTTTTCTTAATTGATTTTTAGTAGCACTTGATATGTTAAAAACATTTCTGTCTTTGTCTGTGATGTAACTGGCAGATATTTTTCCAGCTTGCCGTACGTCTTTTCGCTTTATTTGTGGTGTTCTTTAGCAACACAGAAATTCTGATTTACATCTGGTTGGTTTTATCCAGTTTTTCTTTTGTGATTTCTGAGTTTTGTGTCATGTTTACCCAGGCCCTCTCTAGTCTGAAATTTTTAAAAAAATTTTCCCATGTTCTCTTCTAGCACTTAAAAATTTTTAAACTTTTTTGTTGTGAAGTATAACACAAAGAAAAAATACAAAAATATTAACGAATTGTTGTAAATTCAATGCCTGTAATCTGGTACTTTAATAGTTTACCTTTTCACATTTAAATTTTAAAGTCTAGTCCATCTAGACTTTATTTTGGTATAATTTGTGAGATAGAGCTCCATCTTCGTTGAAAAATAATATCTTGTAAATATTCATGGAATATTTTAAAATTTATCATATACGAAGCGAAAAAGAAAAATCTCAACGTATTCCCTTGAGCAGAAATTATATAGGGTCTATTCTTTGTACACTAAAGCAAAAAATTAATGACAAAGGTTTAAAAAAGAACTTACCCCTCTATTAAATGCCTGAGTTCAAAATTATAATTATAAGCTACTAGTAATCCAATATAAATTTTATATGAACTGGGTAAAAATTTACAGAAGTTGGCCAAAAGTGTTCTCGTTTATTATCTTTTAAAAGAAAAAGACTAGAAATGACTTTGGCCATAAAGTTCATAAATTTAAAGAATAACAAACAGTCCCAGTAAATCAGAGGAAAGTAATAAGAAGATAAAAAACAAAAATTGTGAAACTAGAAAAGGGAAAATTTTACAGAATTGATCAATGAAAACAAAAATTTCAGTTATAAGAGATACCAACTGCTGGCAAGTCTAATAAGAGGCAAAAATCAAAGTAAAAGGAACTAAATTAGATGCAAAGATGTGAGGAGATTAGAAAGAAGAAAAAAATATTGTATACAACTGTGTGCTGTATTTAAATTTGAACATTCCAGACGAAGTAAGCAATGTTTCAAAAAAAAAAAAAAAAACAATTGCCAAAAGTTAATTTAAAAATAAGTGAAAAACAATCAACACAGTGAGGGAAAATGTTAGTTATCACGTTTGATTTTTTTTAAATTTTTCACTATTCAAACCACTTGATAGTGTGGAGAAGAAATTTGCTTTTCCTCGGGGTGAGACAGGAAGGCCACAAGGAGCAAAGTTATGTGATGGGGACCACATTTTAACTTGACGATCTGACCCTCTGTGGAGGGTGTTGGGGGTGAGCCTCCTAGGGCAGGGACCCAGGTGGTGCCAGGTCTAGGAGGTACCAGTGGAGGAAGTGAGAGTCTATGATTCTCTTTGAAAAATTAAGCCCTCTTTGCCCTGAGCGTGAGGAAGCATGAAGCCGCCCTTCGCTCAAATGGGGAAGGAGGTGCTGGTGGGAGTGGACGTTTCGGGAGGGAGGTCAGGAGCTTAGTGTTGGACTTGGGAATTTTTAAATGCATAGGAGGCATCCAAGAGGAATAATGAGAATAAAAATAGATAAAACCTAAAGGGACTTACCTGGTATTTAGCAAATATTCATTACATTATGTGTTCAACTTTTTCAAGCATTTTTCCAGTGAAAATGTAGTTTTGCCCCTAGGGCACAAACAAAAATGTTAAAAAAATAGCATACAATACTTCCTCGATATATATGAATTACTTTTTTATTTGAATTTTCAGTCTGTCATACTTAATGCAGGTATTTCTCCTCATTTATTGCCTTCCTAATTCTGTTTTTGTTGTATTATTTCCCATTATGTAGGGAACTTTCATTTCTGGGAGCTGTCACTGATTGTGTCTTGTCCTTGTTCATCACCATGTGTTCCTCTTCCTTACACATTAGAGAAATGTCTCCTCTGGTTTTTAATGTGAATGTTTTTATAGTGTCGGAAAAAAAATCAAAATGCATAAAAAAGTTTTAATGGTACAAAGTGGTCCAAGAGAGTACAGTCATCCCTCAGTATCTGCATCTTTAGGTGCTCAAGTCCCTACTATAATTTAAGTGGCATTGCCTTAAATATGCCTATTAACTTAGGGTTGGTTTTTTTTTTTTTACTTTCTGTAGTCATGGGCAAGTTTGTCCTGGTTTGTTACAGCGGTTCTGGCTGTAACAGAATGCTGTAGACTGGATGACTTATACAACACACCTTTATTTCTCACAGTTCTGGAGGCTGGGAAATCCAAGATCAAGGTGCCAGCAGAGCCACTGCCCAGTGAGGACCCTCTCTTTGATTTGTGGGCGGCTGCCTCCCACTTGTTTCCTCCTCACAGGGCAGTGAGCAGAGGGAGAGGAATCATACTCTCCTGCCTTTTCTTATAAGCGCAGGAAACCCATCATGAGGGCTCTATCCTTACAACCTAATTACCTCCCAAGGGCTCCAAATGCCATTACACTGGGGATTTAAATTTCATCAGATGAATTTAGGGGGAGCACAGACATTCAGTCCATCGCAAGGCTTTCTCTCAATTTTCTCATACCTCTCTCCATTTTTTCCTTTAGAATTTAACAATTTTCTTTTTTAAAATACCATTAGTACCCGAGTAGCTCTTCAACAGGATGTGTTTTTTTTTTTTCCTTTTCTTATTTCTAACTACAGTACTTATTTCTGTTGTATTAAAATATCCCTCTTTATGTGGCTTTATCTAAAGTCCGGAACTCTGTAGTTACATTCATACTTCGTAGATATTCAGTCAGGGCTCACCTGATCTTTTGCCTTTCTTCCATTTTTTCACATACTTTTAGAAAATTGAAGTATAGTTGATTTATTCCACATACTTTTTAGCTATCTTTTCTCTTGTCTGTTCCTTGTTGTTAGACAAGCTCTCTACAGCTGTGTTATGTAGACATTTGTGCCACAGCATCATTTTATTTTACTTTATTTTATTTTAATTGAGATATAGTTGATGTACACTATTATATAAGTTACAGGTGTGCAACCTAGTGATTCACAAGTGTTAAAGGTTATACTCCAAATTTGTAATTATTATAAAGTATCAGAGCATCATTTTGTGCCCTTGGTGAGGCAGTGATCCATATGTCTGGGTTTTCTTATTAAGAAGGATGTTTACTCTCGATTATTTAAAAACTGCTTCATGATGTAATAAGAAAGAAGACTGCAAATCCTAACCTCTTTGGTGTTTTATTGAGAAAGAAAGCTGGCATCAGCAGTGAGGATTTTTCCATTTCCATCCAATAAATTAGCTGTGATAAATCTGCTGGATTTGAGGGGCATGCTGTGACGTCATAAGTCACTGTGAGGGAGTATTCAAGTTGGAGGAGGAAGAGAGGCATCCTCTGGGCCAGGTGTGGCAGGAGGCGACCCCAGGGAGGGTTGGGCTGTGCACAGTCCAGGGACAAAAAGAGCTGTGGCTGAGGAAGAACAGGATCTGTGTGTGAGGACGAGGGGACTGTTTCTGGGTCGATGTCCTCAGAGGTGTCAGGGGTGAGGGGTAGCGCCTTCTTGACAGAATTCCCCTTGGAACTTGGAATAGTGATGGGGAGTGCGCCCTGTCTCTTCTCTCCTTAGAGGCCTGTCCTATGGAAACAACCTGCAAATCTGGCTCGGGGACTCGGCCCAGGCGCCCATGAGACCCTCTCCGCGGATATCCTAGAACATCTATGATGAACCAGGGAGCCAGGTAAGTGATCGTTCCCCTTTGCTTCCTCTTATTCCCCCTCATCCACTCCTTCATTCTGCCAAGACTGCTCCCCACCCAGATTTATCTCCCTGGACTGCCCCCAGTAAAACAAAGTCACTCTTAGTCACCCTTCACATGATAGTGAAAATCATCGGACACAGAATATTAGCAAGGGTTTGAGACAGCATCTACCCATTTTGTGATGGAACCAAGTCCCAGATCGGGAAGAGGCTTGCTCAAACTAAGAGTGCTAGGATATGCTAGTGTATGCTTCAGTAACAAACAACCCCCAAAGTCCCAGTGGCTTATGACAACAAAACTTATTTCCCACTCCTGCTTCTTGTCTAATGTGAATTACCTGGGACCTCTAGTCCACATTATCCTCTTTCCCAGACCCAGACTAAAGGAGCAGCCGAGATCTGGAATACTGCTGGACTCTGAGGTAGAGGAAAAGAGAGAACAAGGTGAATCACACACTGGCTCTTAAATCTTCTGCACAGACCTGATATAGGTCATTCTTTTGCATGTTTCATTGGCCAAAGCATGTTTCCTGGCCATGCCCAATTTCAAGGGGGTAGGGAGATGCAGTCTTACCGAGCGCCCAGAAAGAAGAGAAAGAGAGTAACTGTGAACAGCCCTAATGCCCACCATGGAGAATTAGTTACAGAGCTGGGACGGGAATGCCAGTCCCCTAACTCTGGGGCTGAGGATCCTTCTACTATAATCCTCTGTTTCTAAGGCTGTTCCCCACAGACGTTCACAACAACCAATAATGATATAATGTGCTTTTTCTCCCAGAGATGGTTATCTTTAAGAAGCTTAATGTCTTATCCCAAGGGGATAGAGCACTAATGGTGGAAACAAAGGCATCACATTAGACTGGCTGGAGGATAATTGAGTTTGAAGAACTTGCCCAGGAATTATACCATCTCGGCACCCCTCACTTCCACCTGGCACCCTGCTGCCAATGATTTCTTTATGAGCCGCGTGGACTTTGGAAACTACAGCCCAGAAGAGAAGCCATGCCTTAGGCCATGGCCACATCCTTGTGCCAAGATCACACAAAGTGCAATGACTTAGCTCTTGTCTGGTGCCATCTAGGGCTCCAAAGCCTTGGAAATTAACTGGCCTGAGAGGCAAGAAATCTCAGTTCTGAGTCTGGCTCTGCCGTGGACTTCCAGTATGACCTTGGGCATGTCCTTTACCCTTCCGTGGCCTTCATCTTTCTGTCTGTTCCACGGGGATGGTGATCCCTGCCCACCCCTTGGACTTGAGCATGCTTCATGAATGCTAAAACTCTGTGCCTGAGTGAGGAGTTATTGCTATTAGTCTGGTTGGGGAGGGATGACTAGAGGGGACTGGGGACATGTGCCCAAAGGAACAGCTGGGTCTGAACCCCAGGACACAGAGTCCTTGTCCCAACTTCTGGGAGTTGGTGAGACTGGCTCCTGGATGGCCCTCCTACCCTTTTCAGAGTTATAAGTGGGGCCTCTGGAGTTGTGAGGATTAGATGAGACACACAAAGCACATAAAACAAATGCCTAACACATAGTAAGTGCCTTCTGAATTTTTGCCTTTGTTACTAAGGAACTAATGCCAGAAAGTAGATTTGGAGATGTGATAGCATATTCCACTATGTGATGGACAACCAGTTAGTAATTAATCCCAACTGTTGGACATTTGCTTCCGGTTTTTACCTGTTATAAACAATCTTGCAGTGCATAGTTTTGTAATAAAAATTTTTATGTGCATCCATGATTATTTCCTAAGGCTAGAGGGCTAGAAATGGAATTGCTGAATCAAAGGGCCTACATACTTTTCAGGCTTTTGCTATGTAAGTGTCCCTTATCTTATATTAGTACTCCTAATATAAGTTATAAACTGGAGAGTTCTGGTTTAGAAGGGGAGAATTTACTGAGCCAGAGGGAGATAGAAGAGGGTTTATATTAGCTAGGATTAGATTTCACTGTGGGTAGCAGAAAGCCCTAAGCAACAGTGCTTTAAACAGAATAGAAATGTATTTCCTTGTCATGGAATAGAATTTCAAAGTCAGAGTGTCCAGGACAGGTGGAAAGTTTTTCCCTCCACCTTCCTCAGCACTGGCTTCCACTTCATAATCCAGCATGGCTGCCCAAGGTTCAGCCATCACATCAACATTCCAGCCAATAGTAAAAAGTAAAGAAGAATATACAACGCTTCCACCTATATCCCATTGGCCAAAACTTTATGACATGGCTACATCTAAGCACAAGGGAGGCTGGAAATACAGTTTATTCCAAATGACCAGGGGATATTTAGGGGTTCTAACACTAAGGAAGAAGGGAAGGACAGATCTGCAGGGACAACTAGTTAGCTCAGACAGAGAGCAGCACAGATGTGCCCATGGAAACAAGAATGAGTAAAGCTCGTCAGAACTCCATCCACGGGGGATGAATTAGACCATTCTAGAGCCAGGACACAGGCACAGATTGAGGGGGAGTGAGGGGATGCAGAAAAAGGAGATTAATTTCTGAGACCAAGCTCTGGGCAATGGCATTGAGACTCCACGGAGAGGCCTCTTCTCTGTCTTCTTAGTCTATTCTCTTCCCTCAGATATTGGGGGTGGGGGTTTGCTTCTCCTCCTGGGTTCCCCCCAGCTCACCTGCCTCCCAGCTCACCTGCCTCCCTGGTTCCTGCAGGGCTGGCTCCTCATGGACCCCATTAGCCTCCAGCTGGGCACCAAGAACCTGTGGGGATGGCTCGTGAGGCAGCTCAGCAAAGACCCAGAATGGCTGAGTGCCAAGGTGAAGTTCTTCCTCCCCAACATGGACCTGGGCTCCAGGAACGAGGACCCAGATCCCACAGAGAGGGTCATCCTACAACTCAGCAAACTGCGCATCCAGGGCCAGGCCACCTGGCAGGCATTCATCCACTGCGTGTGCATGGAGCTGGACGTGCCGCTGGATCTGGAGGTGCCATTGTTGAGCACTTGGGGCCACGGAGACGGTAAGAGTGGTGGCCATGAGAGGCACAACGCAGCCAGCTAGCCCCCGGGTCGTGGGGAGCCAGAGGCCCAGGCAAGGCTGGGACCCACCTGAGTCACACAGAGATGGTGTGGCCAAACCAGGAACAAAATTCGATGTTTCTATGCACTTCCCAGAGAAAATGGCCTAATGCCACCAAATCTGCTGGGGACCTGGAGGACTCCTACTTCCACCTTGTACCACCCTAGTTGCCCAGAAAGGCAAGATGTAGGCAGAGAAAGGACCAAGTGACTCCTTCCTGCCCAGAAATTCCAAAGAGCCAATAATGCCCAAGAGGTTTCTTTTTGCAACATGGTCAGCAGCAGTCACAGGGAGAGCTCTCTGACCTCTACTGACAGGCAGGCTGATTAAACTCTGCTCTGTGAGCACTTCTTGGACTCTGTTTACACAGCACAGAACACTGAGAGGCGATGGTGTTCTTGGAGAGAAAGTGAGAACTCACTCAGGAAGTCTACAAGGCAGAGTGCAGGACAGGTGGGGTGCACAGTGTGATACACACATCTGCGCATGTGTGTATGCATGCAGAAACACGTGTGCGTGCACTCATGTATCTGTATGTGCACAGACCTTTAGATATGCACACATTTCTGTCCCCAGGTGCCTTCAAGGCTCACCATCATTTGTGCCATCCACAGGTCGCTGAGTGTAGTTTATTTCTCCCTTGCTGGGACCCCACCCTGAGGGATGAGCCCTGAGCCAGACATTGGGCCAGAGCTGGTCCCAGGGCATCCTCGCTCATCCCCGTAGTATTTTATCTCCTCCTGTCTTCCAGGGTTCCTCCAGCTGGAAGCTGGTGAGGAAAGCCAACCTGATTCTCAGCTCCAACCTGGTAAGGCCTGGGGTTAGGGAGCAGGATGGGTGGTGAGCATGCTAAGTCCCCACCTCAAACCTAGAGCAGGCAGGCTGATGGTGGCTGGTCACAGCTGTTTCCCATAAAGCAGCCTCCTCATCCCCTGACCCATCTGCATCCCTCCCAAGCCCCTCCCCACGGCTCCCAGCATCACCTGCACCCTCTCTGTGCCCCTCAAGGCATTGGCCTGTCCTGATACCTGTTCCTGGAGGCTGAACCAGGAACCTCCTGGGAGAGTCTAAGTTTGGCAGCCCTTGGCCACTGCCCGAATCCTCTGTCTGGTTTCACTAGGGAAGTCTGCTCTTACCTCCCTGTTCCCAAGCCTCAGGGCCTCATGCTCCAGCCCCACAGACTCAGGCCCCTCACCATTTGGACATCTTGGGCCTGGCATTGACCTACGGACTGCTGTCTACACTAAAGGAACCTCTGACTGCTTTTCTGATAGAACGCAGAGGTCGGTGCTCTGGATAAAATAGCCCACCTCACTGGTTCATGAGCCACACTCTGTTCAGAGCATCTCTCTCTCTTTTTTAAATTGTGGTAAATTACATTAGATCAAATCTACCATCTTAACCATTTTTAAGTGTACTGTTCACTCACATTGTTGTGGAACCATCACCACCATCCACCTCCATGACTCTTTTCATCTTGTAAAACTGAAACTTTGTATCTATTAAACAATAACTTCCCATTCATCCCTCCCTCTGGTCCCTGGTAACCACCATTTACTTTCTGTTTTTATCATTTTAACTACTCTCAGTACCTTGTATGCAAGTGCCTTGTATTTGTCTTTGTGTGACTGGCTTATTTCATTTAACATAATGTCTTCAAGGTTCATCCATGTTGTAGCATATTGCATACTTTCCTTCCCTTTTAAGGCTGAATAATATTCCATTGTATGGATAGACCACATTTTGCTTATCTGTTCATTCATCAGTGGACACTTGGGTTGCTTCTACCCAATAAATAGCTTGTTTAGCTATTGTGAATAATGCTGCTGTGAATATAGGTGAACAAGTATATCTTCAAGACTGAGCTTTCTGTTCTTTTTAGTAATTCCAGAATCCAAGGTCATATAGTAATTCTATTTGTTATTTTTTAAGGCATCTCCATACTGTTTTCCACAGCAGCTGTGCATAAGGGTTCTAATTTTTCCACATCCTCACCAGCATTTGTTGTTTTCTGGTTTGTTTGTTTGTTTGTTGATAGTTGCTGTCCAAATGAGTGTGAGGTGATTTCTCATTGTAGTTTTGATTAGCATTTCCCTCATGATTAGTGATGTTGAATATCTTTTCATGCGTTTATTGGCCATTAATATATCTTCTTTAGAGAAATATCTGTTCAGGTCCTTTGCTCATTTTTGAATTAGCTTATTTATTTTTTGTTGTTGTTTAATTTTAGGAGTCCTGTATATATTCTGGATATTTTTGCAAATATTTTCTTTTAGTCTGTGGGTTGCCTTTTTACTCTGTGGATAGGGTCTTATTTTATGAGAATAGAAAAAGAGATTATTAGGGTACACTGCCATAGACAGCAGTGGGCCACACAGATGAGAGGTGCCTTTATGAGCCCCGAGGCCAGTTGTTGGGGTGTTTTATAAGGTAGGGTGACAATGTGCATGATTGGCTTGTGCATAAGTCTCTGATCAGTTGCAAGTGAGGGAGGAGGTCTAGGGTCTGTGAAGGGCGATGGGGTCTATGACTCTGATAAGGTGGACTGAAACAAGCCAGACTGAGCTATTGTGACATTAGGCATTACTTAGAGCTATTAGTTTGTTAGGGCAAACACTCCCAGTGAAGAATGTACTTTATCTGTTGAAGGATCACAGGCAGACATCTGAGACCCCAGAAATTCGGGGAACTTTGAAGTTAGCTCAACATTCCCCCACTGAGAGATTTGCAGTGACAAATCTTTGGAACAATGGCAAAGGTCTCATCTTCCATATCTACTTCCTGCTGAATGAGGGTTGTCACACTGTCCCTACCTATCATGCCAGCCAGTCTGGGGTTATGGGGCCCCAACATCCCGGCAGCCTTAAAGGTGGGAGCAGAAGGAGACCCCAGTGGTGTCCAAGGGCTGCATCACCAGGATGTAGGTTTGGTTCATGGCAGCAATCTTGGTAATAGGGGTATATTTGTTCCTAAATTCACAGATTTTTTTTAACTTTTTTTTATTGAGTTGTAGTCATTTTACAATGTTGTGTCAAATTCCAGTGTAGAGCACAATTTTTCAGTTATACATGAACATACATATATTCATTGTCATATTCTCTTTCACTGTGAACCACCACAAGATCTTGTATATACTTCCCTGTGCTATACAGTATAGCCTTGTTTAACTGTTCTACATATGCCTGTCAGTATCTACAAATTTTGAACTCCCAGTCTATCCCTTCCCACCTCCCTCCCCCTTGGCAACCACAGGTTTGTATTCTATGTCTATGAGTCTGTTTCTGTTTTTTTTGTTTGTTTGTTTGTTTTTTAGATTCCACATATGAGCGATCTCATATGGTATTTTTCTTTCTCTTTCTGGCTTACTTCACTTAGACTGACATTCTCCAGGGACATCCATGTTGCTGCAAATGGCGTTATGTTGTCTTTTTTATGGCTGAATAGTATTCCATTGTATAAATATACCACATCTTCTTTATCCAGTCGTCTGTTGTTGGACATTTAGTCTGTTTCCATGTCTTGGCTATTGTAAATAGTGCTGCTATGAACATTGGGGTGCAGGTGCTAAGTTCATGGATCTTGGACCTCAAAGAGAGACAATTATTTTTGTAAGATAGGAATACAACATAAAAGTAGACAGATACCAAGATAAATAGCTAAACCCAATAAAAACAGAGAACAGAAATTTGAGAATGTCTGAAAAGAAAGAACTTATCCCTTTAGGGATCCAGGAAAAGGCATTGGAGAACCAGTCAGAGACCTGTTTAGTGATGAATTTGCTGTAAGCATTGGCATACCTGACATTTTGGAGGTCTAAATACAGCACTCAGTACATATAACTGTGAATGGGCCCCCTTGGGTGGGACGTGAAGAGCCATGTGGTTTTGTAAGACAGCTTTCCATAATGGCTGAAATAGATTTTACCGTTAATGATCTTAGTGCTTTTCTAGATATGAGGAGAGTGGGATGAGGTCTTTTGATGTACAGATTTTTTAATTTTTATGAATCCCAGTTTGTCTATTTATTCTTTTGATCTCTGTACCTTTGGGGTCATCTCCAAGAAATCAATGCCAAATCCAATGTCCCAAGCTTTCATCCTATTTTTGCTTCTAAGTTTTACTGTTTTGGGTCTTACATTTAGGTCTGTGGTCCACTTTGAGTTAGTTTTGTATATGGTGTTAGGTAAGGGTCCAGTTTCATTTTTTTTTTTTTTTTTTTGCATAGGGATATCCAGTTATCCCAGCACCACTTGTTGAAAAGACTATCCTTTCCCATTGAATGGTCTTGGCACCCTTGTCATAAATCATTTGACTGTATACATGAGGGTTTATTTCTGGGCTCTCTGTCTATTCCATTGGTCTAATGTCTTTGTGCCAGTGCCACACTGTCTTAATTATTATAACTTTGTGGTGAGTTTTGAAATCAGGAAGTACAAGTCCTCTAGTTTTGTTCTTCTTTTTCAAGATTGTTTTGACCATTCAGGGTCCCTTGAGATTCCATATAAATTTTAGGATAGGTTTTTCTATTTCTAAAAAAAAAAAAAAAGTCATTGAGATTTTTGTAGGAACTGCACTGAATCTATAGATCACTTTGGGTAGTATTGACATTTTTAACAGGAGTAAGTCTTACAGTCCATAAACATGGGTTGTGTTTCATTTATTTATGTCTTTAATGTCTTTCAGCAGAATTTTGTTGTTTTCATTGTACAAGTCTTTCACCTCTTTGGCTAAGTTTCTAAGTATTTTATTCTTTTTGATACTATTGTAAGTGGAATTGTTTTGGTAATTTCCTTCTCAGATTGTTCATTGTTCATGTATAGAAATGCAACTGACTTTTGTGTGTTGACTTGGTATCCTGCCACTTTGCTGAGATCATTTATTAATTCTAACAGCTTTTTGGCAGAGTCTTTAGGGTTTTCTGCATATACGGTCCTATCACCTGCAAACAGAGAAAATTTTACGTTTTCCCTTCCTATTTGGATACCTTTTATTTCTTTTTCTTGTCTAATTGCTCTGGCTAGAACTGCCAGTACTATCTTGAATAGAAGTGGTGAATGCAGGCATCCTTGCCTTATTCCTGATCTTAGAGGAAAAGCTTTTAGTCTTTTACCATTGAGCACAATGTTTGCTGTAGGTTCAGAACCTATATTTCTATGGAAGTATTGACTTTTTACTTATAGCTGTTCATGGCAATAACATTAATAAGCTTTAACAGAAAACATCCATCCCATAATCCTAGCTCCCCAACAAATCAAAACTGTTCAGCCTGGTACCTGGTCCCTCTGTTCCTTATCACCAAACTGGCATAATTGTCACATGGCTGTGACCAGGTCTGATTGATATTTAGCCAGTAAGTCCCTTGTTAAAATATTGAAATACTCTCACACTGATTCCAGCCCCTCTTTGGGACCCCTGACTCTCCCTGCAAACCAGCAACTAAAAATTTAACACCTGGCAGGGCAAGGAGTCTGCGCCAAGCACTGTTTTGATTGATCCCTAGTGCCTGGCTGTAGGAGTGTCCTTCTTAAAATTCTTCCATAGCCTTCTTCCTTTCTTCCTCTTCTCTTTTCTGTTTCCCCTTCCTTCTTGTTCTCCTTCTTCCTTTTTCCCTTCCCCAACCTCTTCAGAAAGGCACTAAAGCAACTCTTGAAAATCCATGCAAGCAGGCAAGCACCCATGAAACCAGTAAGAGAAGTGAGCAAATGTGGAAGGTGTGAAATAAGGGTGATAAAACACACTGGTACAGGAGGTGGGGCACAGGTCTGGCCAAGCCTGTTGGAAGCTCCACTTTTCCAACCAGCAGTGGCCTTGACAGAGCTGGGTTCTTTCAGAGCCATTTAACACTCGAGGCTGCTGGCTTTGGGCCCTGCTCCTTGCTCCTGAACTGGAAGATCCCCAGGCCCAGAGCTGCCAGCCCTCTCACTCGGGCCTGGGACCCCTCTGCAAACAAGCTGATGTTGATGCAGCCTTTGTCTGCCGCCTACCTTTGCTCAGTCCCCAAGTGTGGATATATTTGTCTGCCTGCTACCTGTTTGTGGAATGGAGCTCCCTGAAGGTGCTGGGTACCCCCTCAGCCTAGGCACCCAAACCTCACCTCTTACTCCTTCCTTCATTCTTTCCAGGCCTCAAGCGGCCTCATCAGAGCTGTGGGTCCTCACCTCGCCCAAAGCAGTGCAAGAAGCAGCAGCAAGGTGGGTACCAAAGTGGAGAGGGACCCGAACATAGGGATTGGATTTCCTTGGGCCAAGGACACAGATCCTGGACTCTGTCCCCTGCTAACAGGCTTCCAGGAGCCCAATGACTCTTGTCTTCCAGGAGGGAAGGAGTGGAGGTCCTGGGTGGGCAGAGGAAAGAGCTGGATCTGGCAAGGAAGTGCCTCTCCCCACAGGCCACGAGGGACTTCTCCAGAGGTGGCTCAGCTGAAGGGGCTCAAAGCATCCCAGCAGGTGGCAGCTTCATCAGCCAGGCTCTTTCAGGGATAGTCCCACATCCTCAGAGTTGAGGGAGCTCCAGGCATGTGACAAGCATGACCTCAGAACTGGGCTCCTTGACTAGTTTAGGGCTGAGCTGGATACCAAAGCAGAAGCCCTGGGGACCCCTAGGGAGACAGGAGCTGCTGAGGACTGGCTAAGTCAGGAAGTGTAGAGGAGACAGAAACTTCTCTCATTCTCCACCAGTTGTCCCACTAGCTGGAAACCCAACCACACTGGGCATAGCCAAAGGATTCACAGCTGGTCAGAGGATTCACATCTATATAAAACAGGACACTGCCTCAGGCTCCCCAGTGGGGATCTCCAGTATTCTGCTGCATTGGCCCTGGGCCTTCCCTGGGGCCACCCAAGGTCTCCCAAATGACCCAGAAATGAATACCAACACCTGGTGCTGTAGGGGCCCAGTTCCCAGAGTTCTAATTAGTCAGTGCCTGAACCCACAGGATGTTAGTGCTTACCTCTGGGCATCACAGAACTGAAATATTGGGGAGGAGTGTGGGTTACTCAGATTTCACAATAAAAGATTGTTCTGATAAGATATTACAAAGGAAGGGCTCCCCCTCCCCTCCCCCATCTTATTGAAAACTTTGCACCACTCACCTTGTTGCAAAACCAATATAGCATGATCCACACTTACTCATTCATGCTTCCATGTGTAAATGGCTTTCAGAGCCTGTGATTCTGTAAAACCAATTCTAGGAATTTGAGTGGCACAAGAGCCCCTATGTGCTTTTGCTACCCTCCCCCATACATACATAGCTGCAGCTACAGGCTCCCAATAACCTGATACTGGGGAGAGAGGAACTGGGGGGCAGGGAGGCCTCCGGCCCTGATGCCATTTTATTGCCCCCTGCAGAGTTGGCCAAGAAGTACTTGCAGCTGCTGAGGACTTCCACCCAGCAGCGCTATGGCAGCAAGACTCCGGGGCCGGGGCAGCCACTGGCCTTCCACCAAGCCTACATCCCTCCAATCTTGCAGTGGAGCCGGACCTCAGCGCCTTTTGACACTCAGGAGGGGGCTGTTATGGGGCACCCCAAGGCAGAAGATGGCACCAACGTGAGCATTCGGGACCTCTTCAATACCAAGGCCGACAAGGGCCCGAGAGTGACGGTGCTTCTGGGGAAGGCGGGTATGGGCAAGACCACACTGGTGCACCAGCTCTGCCAGATGTGGGCTGATGGTCAGCTGGACCGCTACCAGGCCTTGTTCCTTTTCGAGTTCCGCCAGCTCAACCTCATCACAGACTTTTTGACACTGCCCCAGCTCCTTTTTGATCTGTACCTGAGACCCGAGGCGGGCCCCGAGGCTGTCTTCCAGTACCTGCAGGAGAATGCTAACGGAGTCCTGCTGATCTTTGATGGGCTGGACGAGATCCTCGACTCCTGCTCCAGCAAGGAGACTGCCGATCCTGAGGCCCCAGTTTCAGCCCTCACCCTCTTCTCCCGCCTCTGCCGTGGGGCCCTCCTGCCTGGCTGCTGGGTAATGGCCACCTCACGTCCAGGGAAGCTGCCTGCCTGCCTGCCCACGGAGGTGGTCACGGTCCACATGTGGGGCTTTGACACACCACGAGTGGAGGAGTATGTGAGGCACTTCTTCAGTGACCAGCTGTCCCAGGAGGCGGCCTTAGCAGAGTTGCAGGCAAACAGACGTCTCTGGAGCATGTGTGCGGTGCCTGCACTGTGCCGAGTCACCTGCCTCTGCCTCTATCGTCTGCTCCCAAGCAGCTCTCTAGGCCAGTCCGCAGCCCTCCTGCCCACCGTGACTCAGAACTACATGCAGATGGTGCTCACCCTTAGCCCTCAAGGGGTCCTGCATGTGGAGTACCTGCTGGGCCTCGGGGAGGTGGCCCTGAGGGGTCTAGAGACCAGGAAGATTATCTTCTCTGCAGGAGACATCCCTCCACCCATGATGGCTTTCGGGGCTGCCCTAGGCCTGCTGAACTCATTCTGTGTGTGCACAGGCCCCGGGCACCAGGAGACGGGCTATGCCTTCAACCACCTCAGCCTGCAGGAATTTTTTGCTGCCCTGTACTTGATGGCCAGCCCCAAGGTGGACAAAGATTCAGTCACCCAGCATGTCACTCTCAGTTCTCGCTGGGTGCTGCGGACCAGCGCTAGACAGGACCTCTTAGATCACCTTCTCACCTTTCTGGCTGGTCTGGCGTCCTGTGCCTGCCGTCCCTTCCTTGGCCTCCTGGCACAGCGGGACGAGGTGTGGGTGGGTACCAAGCAGGCAGCAGTTGTGCAGGCACTGAGGAAGTTGGCCACCCGCAGGCTCACAGGGCCAAAAGTTGTAGAGCTGTGTCACTGTGTGGGTGAGACACAGGAGCCTGAGCTGGCCAGCCTCACAGCCCAAAGCCTCCCCCATCAGCTGCCCTTCCACAACTTCCTGCTGACCTACGCCGACCTGGCTGCCCTGACCAACATTCTAGGGCACAGGCATGCTCCTATCCACCTGGAGTTTGAGGGCTGCCCCCTGGAGCCCCGCTGCCCTGAAGCCCTGGCAGGCTGTGGGCAGATAGAGAATCTCAGGTGAGAGTAAAGTCAGGGGCACGGGGGAGGACCTGAGGAGATCCCTGGGAGAGATCTGGACTTTTGGGAGAGTGGAAACCAGCCAGTCTGGAGACTCCTGCTGAGGGAGACTGAGTAAGAACCTCAAATATCAGAACAAATAGGCCCCCACTGCACCTTAACCTGTGACACAGTGAGGAAGCTCTGTACCTGGCCAGTAACTCTGGAGTCCAGTTAGATCCCATCTTGTCATGGTTCCTAGATTCTTTCTCTCTCTCTTTCTCTCAGTCTTGGGCTGGAGCATCTGGTCCAGGCTGTGCTGCTAGAGCCTGTTTGGGAGGTGAGAATTCTACCAGTGAACCAGCAATTCTGCTAGAGCCTGTTTGGTTTGGACAAGTTATTTAACCTCCTCTCAGCCTGAGTTTCTTCATCCCTAAAATGAATCAGTAATACCTACTTCAAAGGGTTGTTGTGAGAATGAGATGAAATAATGCATGAAAAACACTTCTTAGCACAGTTCTTGGCACACAGTAAAAGCTCAGCATGTGTAGTAGCTAGAGAGAAAGGTTAAGCTGCAGTAACAAAGAATCCCACCCCCCTCTAAATACAGTAGATTGAATAATATAGAATTCTATTTCACTCTTACGGAAGACTCAGAGGTAAGTGGTCCAGGTCAGTGGAATAGCTCAGCTCCACATGATCATTCAGGGACCCAAGTCCCTTCCACCATTGCTACATCATCTCCTTGGGCATCTTGATCTGCATGGTCAAAGCTAGGACATGGAAATATCTGTGCTCTGGCTTGGGGGAAGGGAAAGAGAGCATGGATCAGATGTGCCCAATGTGTTAAAGCCCAGCCCTGGAAATAGAATTCCAGTGGTGAGAATATAGTCATATGGTCACACTGAGCTGTAGGGGAGGCTGGAAAACACCACCTCTGGCTGGGAAACCGTGCTCCCAGTTATAGCTACAGTGGAGAAAGGGTTATGGTGGTCAATTAGTGTCTGCCATAATATGTATTTGTTACTACTATAACAATTACGACTGCTATTGCTGTTACTGTATTAAGTTCCATCTGTCGGAGGAGGGGATGACCACTAAACCCTGCCTACAATTGATCTTCTGCCACTTTACGTCTTCCTGTGGCAGCTTTAAGAGCAGGAAGTGTGGGGACGCCTTTGCTGAAGCCCTCTCCAGGAGCTTGCCAACAATGGAGAACCTGAAGAAGCTGGGGTGAGCCAAGGGTTGAAACCAACACAAATCCTCAGCTGGGGATGCCTGGAACTCTCCTCCCTCCCCTCAACCCTACACAGGGCAGATTTCTGGTCTACCCATCCCCATTCCCCATCCTCACCATCTTTACTTACACTGTAGGTTAGCAGGAAGTAAGATCACTGCCCGAGGCATCAGCCACCTGGTGCAGACTTTGCCCCTCTGTCCACAGCTGGAAGAGGTCAGGTGAGTGATCACCAGGAGGGCTCACTGGCTGAGGGGAGGATTCACTGCCCAGGTCCCAGGGCCCCCCTGGGGTCTGGACTGGGTCCTGTATATTCCATCAAATTCTGGCCAGTACTTTTTCAGTGAGACCCAGAGAGGGGAAGTATCAGTCTGAGAACTGAGTGGGCCTGGATCCAAACACAAGACTCCTAGAGACCTCAGAGAAGTGCTAACATTTTGGGCCATCTTGAAGGAGCTTGAGTTTTGAGGGTCCCCCTCCTTTTTCTGTGACCCTGAGAGAAGGGATGGCAGTGTGTAGACAGGTACCAGGTAGGTACACATAAATGCATGAAACACACACATACCTTCACATTCATGCACACACACTTGCATGTGCCTGCTCACTTAAGTATATGCCCCACGTACATGCCCTTGCATGCACACTTAGATCTATATCCACGTCTAAACACATATGCACAAATATACTCCTGCCCTGTGTCTGTGATCAATGGCCTGAGAAGGATGGGGCCAGGGATCCTTCTTAGCAGCTCCCTGGCAGGACCACTGCTACCTTGTATGGCACCTTTATGAGATTTAGAAAAGACACCCTTCCATCCAGGCAGATGCATCCAAGCAGATTCAGCCTAGCACAGTGTGCACTGCTTGTTGAGTGGTGCATTAGCCGGACCAGAGCTCTGCTCTGTCCCCTCTGCTGTTCATGATCACTCTGGGTGATGGGAGAGAAGATAAAGGTCATTCTCAATAATCAAAGAAAAATAAATGTCAGTCAGTTTTGACATTTCTAAACCTTTGTCCTGAGCAAGTGATCACATGCAAGCACCCTCACACTCTTCAGCTCTTCTCTCCTTCCAGCTAGGAACCCAGGCAGGGCTGGTGTGGACCCCATTTGACAGGTGGGGAATGTGAAGTCAGAAAAGAAAGTGCTTGGCCTAGGGCTCTGGGTGAATCAGAGTCAGAGAGGAGGCTGGAAGCAGCTTCTCCTGCATCCCAGTCTGCTCATCACCTGGGAGCCAAAAGGCCCTAATGAACTCAGGGCACTGGTACATCCCAGACAGAGCCCAGAGAGCAGGGCACTGGGTCCCTTCATCCCACCTCATGAGGCCTTCACAGTTTATCATGTGGATCCCTTGAGTCACCAGGCAGAAACTCCCCCAAAGGGACCAAATAGGGACAGAAGTGAGACCAGCAGAGGGCCTTTCCTCCTAGCTTGGCCTGCTGGATACCATGATGTTGTTGTGAGTCCCTGTCTTGTGTCTCCTGCATGAGGGTGGCCATGCCTGTCACCTGCCAACTGGGGCTCCCAAGTCTCCCAACCCCACTGCTGAGGGACTGGGCCTTGATCTTCCTGTAGCTTTCAAGACAACCAGCTCAAGGACAGGGAGGTGCTGAGCATCATAGAGATACTTCCTTACCTGCCTCGGCTCCGGAAGCTTGAGTAAGCAGTCTTCCCATTGCCTCTGCCTGAGTCACCCTCCTCCCTTGACAAGCAATGAAAGTCTGGGGTGGATGGGATGGGGGATTCACTCCTGACACCTTTGCCACAAATCATGCAGCCTGAGCCGCAACAATATCTCCGTATCAGCCCTACTCTCCTTGACAAAGGTGGCAGTCACATGCCCTACCATCAGGATGCTACAGGTCAGGTGAGCAAAAGGGGTGGGATCCTGGCCTTCAGAGTCTTGGGAAAGGGAATGAGAATATGGAGGATGGGAAAAGGAGGAAGCCACTCGTCTGTAAGACCTACGTGTGCTTGCCTGAGTCTGTTTTATTCACATCGGTATCTCCAGAGCCTCCCTCTGGCCTGGCACCTCGTACTCAATAAATAGTGAATGAATGGAAAAGTAGGTGGATAGTCGGATGAATGGATAAGGGAATGAATGAACCTGTCTAGCAAGAATAGGCAGAGCGAAGGAATCCTGAGTCGCGTGTCGCTCTCCGTGGTGCTGAACTAGCGTTGCCTGTTAAGATCATAGGGTAGGTTAAGTTCCATGCCTCTTAATCCTAAAACACTGTGTCTCCTATAAAAACTCTTAGCATTCCTAATTTTATTATCTTTCTTGTAAAATCTGTCTTCCTGATTTTTTTAAACACTCAGGATTCATCAAGCAACAACATAGTCACAATTTTTCATGTCTCATTTCAAGCATTTTTGTCAGTCCTCTTGTTTCTCTGTCAATTACAGAATCAACTTTTCTGGATATTTGGGGCAGCAAGGGGGTACGCGGGGAGGGGGTGATGTACGGGTTTCATGGCTCGGTGTCTGACCCTACAGGGAGGCGGACCTCATCTTCTTTCTTGTCCCACCTGCAGAGGCGGCTGCGGAGCTACAAAGGTAAGAACTGAGGGATCAGGTAGGTCTGGGCTCATCCTGAGAAGCAATCTGAGCTCAGACAGTTGTGGGGAAAAGTGGCCAAAAGAACTAAGAAGAGCTGGAATGTGGGAACTCTTCTTGCCACTGCTGCCCTGAGAAATGACTTACTTCTTGGAGTTGGCCAAGGACTTAGCTTCCCCTAGTGTCTCTGGACCACATCCAATTCCTGTGGTTAGGGAGCATCCCCAGAGATCTCAGAGTGAATCAGACCCTTAGGGAGGGCATGAAGATATGGTGAGATTGGCATTATTATGTAGAGAAAACTCTTCCAAATTAAAAAAGGGAGGAGGCAGTTATGGTACCAACATCTTAAAGCTGTTCCGAGAATTAAATGAATTAATATATTGAGAGTGCTTAGAACACTGCTGGCATCCAGTTGGCACTCAAATGCTGGATATTCCAGCTGTGCATGGATTCCAGCTTGGCCAGTCCTGTCTGGGCAGAAAAAAAGGGAAGTTGCCTTCCCATTAAAGAACTTCCTAACTGTGTTCCCCTCACACCCCTCCGTGGCTGAGACTCAGAGTCAAATGAAGTTGTATGTCCTTGTGCAAGTCCTTTCCCTGCTCTGAGCCTCAATTTCCTCACCTATACAAGGATTTGGAGGACCAGAGTCTTTACTCTCTGTTTGTCTAGAGCTGTGATGCCCAATACATTTCTACTAGCCACATGCAGCTATTTAATTTTATATTAATTAAAATTAAGTCAAATGAACATTTCAGTCATTTTAGCCATATTTCAAGTGCTCAGTGGCCCTGGGTGGCTAGTGGCTCCCATCGTGGATGAAACAGATAGAAAACATTTCCATAATCGTAGGGGGTTCTTTTGGACAGCACCAATCCAGAAGTCTGTGAAAACCCACAAAATCCCAGCTTCCCTGCAGCCCCCAGTCCTCCCCTGGCTCAGCTGGGGAGAGCCTGGAGATGCTATGGCTTCCCCACAGCCTGCACCCACATACAGCCCATGCACCTGGCCTTCTGAACTCTACAAATGGAGACTAGTGCATCTTAGATAATAGCAGGTTCTTTTTCCTAAGATTCAATTTTGTGCCTACGGCGGGCACTTGACCATGTATCATCTCATTCAGTCCTTCAATCACTCTATGTGTTAGATATCATCCACTTTAGAAAAGAGCAAATGGAAGCTCCAGTGGGTGAAGTGACTTGCCCAAGGCCACACAGCTATATACGGCAGAACCAGAACTTGAATAAAGGTCCCAAGTGACCTCAAACCTTTTGTTCCTGCTGCTTTGCTGAACAGCACCTTCAGTACCTTCAAACAACAGTCTTTGTTACTCACTTACTGTGGGTCGTGCTACAGGGTCTTCAGCCCCTAGAAACCAAGGGAAGAGGTTTGGTCCATCAGGCCCTGGACTCCTGAGCCTGGGCCAGTGTGTGATTTGTTCTTGCCAGAGACCCAGACCTGCAGGAAAATGCCAAACAGAGGAAAGAGGCTCAGAGGAGAAGCCTGGCACTCAGGTACTTCAGTGGGATCTATTGCCTTGAGGGGAGGGATAGGATATCGGGGGAGGGTCCGCTTTCCAAAGGAGGCATAGCAGGGGCAGGGAAAGGACATGAATAACCCATCCTGGCCTGAACAAGGAGCATTTGTCATAACAACAAAAATAGCAGCTGTAATTTAACAGACCCTTGCTATGTACTGGCCACTATGGTATTTTATATCCGTTACTTCATTGTAATCTTTTGAAAACCCTGCAAAGAACACATTATTAGTCCTATTTATTAAAGGAGGAAACTGAGTTTCAGATAGGTTAGATGCCTTGTCCAGGGTCACCCAGCTACTAAGAAACAGGGTCAAGGTTAGACCCAGGTCTGTTGGCTTCCTGTGTCCCCTAGCTCCTGACAGCCGCACTCAGAGCTAGAGGAAGCATAGTGTAGCTTCTTACCTTGGGTCTGTCTGCTCCCACCCCTACTGCAGGCTCCAGAAGTATCAGCTCAGGGTCCATGATGTGGAGATGCTCATAGCCCAGCTCCGGGAAGGTCCATACCTGGATGAAGTGGAGTGAGTATCATGGGACAGGAGTATCCCAGTGTCACTGGGACAGGAGACAGAAGGGAGGGCAGCATAGGAACAGGCCCAGCTTTGAGTGGATGGTGTGGGGAAGGGCACGCTGCTTCATTAAGAATTTGAGGGAAGCAGATCATCATAATAGCTGCCACCATGAGCACCTGTCCTGTACCAGGTGCTTTTACATATATCCTCATTTAATTTTCACATCTGTGCAATATAAGTACTGTTACTATGCACATTTTTTAATGCACGATTTATAGGAGAGGAAATTAAGCCATAGAAAGGTAAACCTGCTCAAGGTCACACAGCTAGGAAGAGTCCAGGCCAGGGTTCAGGCTCAGAAAGTCTGGCTCCTAGCCTGATCCTCATTGTGATCTGCAAAGCAGAAACCTCACCACACCTAGGACTGTCTTCCAAACCACAGCCCTCAGGGTCCCCTCACCCAGCCTTCCTCCCAGACTAGCACGAGGTGACCTCTTTTTAAGCTGGAGAAATTCCCATGATGTCCAGGTCCTGGGCAGAGCCTTTGAGAGCGGGGCTTGGGGATTGGTGGAAGTCCTGTTACATCATTAGGAACGGACCCCTGCCAGGACTATTCCAGGAAATCAGATGGGCGTGAAAATGGGGTGATGGAATATGATCATGTATTTTGAGGTGAGTCACCCCACCCTAGGGCAAGATGGACAGAGTGAGGGCTGTCTTGGTGCCCAAGGCTTGAGCCTTGACCTTGTCCCATTGGGAGAACCAAGGCTGGGTTAGAAGGTGGTTTTTTACCAAACTCACATACTTTCACCCACTTTGCCACTACAAGGCCCGTCCCTCCCCACGGTGTTCTCACCTGCAGTAAGGCCCCATCACCCACCTCATTACACAGACCAGACACCTCTCAGTCCCCTTGCCCTCCCCAATAGCCAGTCCATCCTGAGTCGACCTACCCCATTCTCAAAGCCATTCTCTTTGCTCCATCCTCTTTTCATCCACCTCCTTAGTCCAAACCTCTCGCATCTTTCACTTGGATGACCCTGTCAGCCTCCTCACTGGGTTCCCTGCTTCCACCCCGGCCACTTCCACCTGGCAGAGTGCAAACTGCATGTTACTGCTGCCTGCCCCCTTCGCTCCTTCCCACTGCTCAGGATAAAGCCCAGATCCTAAAGTCCTGTGTGATCCAGAACCCTGCCCTCAAACCCACAAGCCCCTTCTGACCCCACCCTCACAATCACTTTTCAATCCCGACATGCTGGCTTCCTTTCAGGTCCTCAAATGTGCTATGCCCCAGGGCCTTTGTGCTGTTCCTACTACAAGGAACACCCTTCCCCCATCTCTCTCCCATCTCTTACCTATTGAACTCCTAGTATTTTTAGCAAGTAACTCAAATATCATAGAAGCCTTCCCTGGTCTCCAGACTAGATCAGATGCCCCTGTAAGCATGGAGCTCATCACAAGGAGCAGTTATGTAGGTTGTAGCATAAGTAAACTGACTGTACTTCAGTAAAAATATGTTTAAAAAAAAAAAAGAAAAAGAAACAGTTGAGGATGGGGCCTTGAAGTCAGGCTGGCTGAGTTTAAATCCCAGGTCCAACTTTGAGCAAGTGTTTTAACCACTCTGTACCTCGGTTTACTTATCAGTAAAATGAGGATAATAATAGTGCCTACTTCATAGGATTGTTATGAGGATTCAATATCCAATAATTGTAAAAGCACCCAGGACAGTGCCAGGCATGTAATACCTAATCTTTCAACGTTTGTTATAATTAAGGTTCATTTATTGGCATGATGCTTTGACTAAAGTCAATGAGGGACTGTGTGAATGCTGGGAGTTGAGAGGGAACCCCACCCTAGCAACACAGGACATCACACCCCTCTATCTCAGTCTCTCAGGGAACCAGCTGGAAGATGAAGGCTGTCAACTGATGGTGGAGGCTGCATCCCAGCTGCACATCACCAGGAAGCTGGAGTGAGTTGCCCACCCAACTGCTGGGTACCAGGGAGGGCCCAGGAGAACCATAGTTCTGGCTCAAAGTCATCCAGAAATAGTGCTGTTCCACTGACCACCACTAATTTCTCCCAACTCCAGCTGGAGTGGTTATAACCATTACCTTTGGCATGAGCCACTTAGTTCCAGTTATTAAAACCCCTTGCACACGTAGAACATGTTCACCAGACATCAGTAACCTGTGTTCCAGCTTGTCCTGATAACAACCCCAGGGTGGGGTGGGGCGCAGTGTTGCATTAGGGTATTGGGTGGATGGGTGCTGGGGTGTTTGGTTGGGATGTTGGAGTGGGAAGTGGCATGTTAGGGTGGGGACATGGTTTTGGGGTGAAGGAGTGGCTTGTTGGGGTGGTGGGATGGAAAGAAAGTGTGGCTATTAGGTGTGCTGTGGTCTTACATGGTGTGCTGGAGTTTGAGTGGGATGTGTTGGGGTCTTAGCATCAAATGTGAGTTGGGGTGAGGGAGTGTGGAGATTGTGTTAATAGTGGTTTAGAGCCTTGGCTTTGGATTTAAATTCTGGCTCTGTCAACTGAGTAGTTTTGTGACCCTGGGAAAGTAACTCAATGTCTTTTGGCCTCAGCTTACCCATTGGTAAAATGGGATTAAAAATGGTGGTTATTTTATCATCAGTCCAGAAAGCTGAGGATCAGAGAGGCAAAAATGGTGAGTCAGTTCTCACTGCTCCAGCTGGATAGCTTTAGTCACCGTGTGGGACAGGGAGTCATATGCCTCTTGGCTCATCCACGTGGGTCAGAATCCTTTGAAATCCCCTGATTAAGGATCCAGGACATTCCAGGAGTGACAGCCAGCCAGCTGCTGAGGCCAGGAGGAGAGGGCTGGAGCTGTCTGGGGCTGAGGACTTCAGCCACCTGCTGATGGTGGCCTCTCACCTCCTCTCCACAGCCTCAGCGACAATGGGCTTTCTGCAGCCAGGGTGCACTGTGTGCTCAGTGCAGTGAGCACGTGCCAGACCCTGGCAGAACTACACATCAGGTAGGAACTCCCAGTGGACCACCATCACCCACTCCCACTTCCAGCCGGAGCTCCTGGCTCTCCTATCATTCTCTCCGAACCCTTGGAATTCTTTCTGGCCCCAGGTCTTTGGGACCTGTAGCGGATGCCTTTAGTGCCCTCCCAGGCCCCTTTGGCACCAGGTGCACCTGCTCCAGATGCTGCAGGTGTTGGCTGCTCACAGCTTATCCCTCCTCTGAAGAAATGCCCTGGGCTGATAAGTGATGCCTGGGAGGTTACACCTCTCCTGATTGCCCCCCATCCAGGTGGGGCCACTAACATAGGCAGAGGTATAACTCTCTGGCCCTCTTGCCTCAGGTGGGACAAACTTGTGGTGCTAGTCATGCTCCAGGGTGCCCTGTGGGGTCAGGCTGAGGACCTGGTCTGTTCTACTTCCCTCAGTCCCTTACTGGTTACTCCAGAGAGCAGGCCTTCGGTACATCATGTACACAAGTGACCAAGTGACTCTTTCAAAGGGAACCCGACCTAAGAAAGGGTCCAACCTTATTTCTGTAAGTCTGGGGAGCTGAGGAAAGGTGTTAATTAATGTTGACCCAGTCCCCACCCATAGGGGCTCTCAACTGAATAGGGTTTTAAACACCCCTCAAAGGAGGAAAGGGGGACCTTTATAATGATTCACTAAATGTCCCTAGGGCATTCCAAATGACACTCCATTCACTTCTAGGAATTTATGTAAAGGAGTCATCTTTAGTGATTGTGCAGACACATTCAGCTGCGGTATTGGTTATGATAGGAAAAATGAAAATAACGTAAATGTTTAACAATAGGATATTAGACATATTAAACTAATTTAACTACCAGAGAGAAGAACTTGACAGAACTATGATAAGGCTGCAGCTTTAGTGTGAAGGGATGACTGTGGCATATTAAGTAAACATAAAAATTTTAATTCATCATTTTTATAATAAAACTTTTCAATCATACTCAAAGGTAGGGAGAATGGTACAATGAACTCCCCAGTTCCCACCAATAATTAACAACCATTCTGTAACCCTTGTTTCATCTGTCCTTTGCAATATCAATTTTTAAAAGGGAAACTATTATTGTAATCCCATTTTTTAAGAAAGAAAATTAACTGCATTAAGAAAACAAAAGACTTGAAAGACCCACTCCAAATGTTATCAGTGGTAATGGATATGTGGAAGAGATTGTGGGTGATTTTTCTTTATTTTCTTCTTACTTTACTATATTTTCTAAGTTCTCCACAAGGAAGAAGTATGACTTTTGTAATGGGGACTATATAACTTTTGATTTGAAAGGCAATGTTAGGATGCTCCAGCTGCCAGTTACAGCCTCATGTGGACTCTCATTGCCTTCCTGCCCTGGCAGTGACCTCACCAGCCTGGGATGAGCACCCTCAGCTGAGGGTACCCCTGGTACACGACAAACAGGAAGGAGAGAAGAGGGTTTCAGCCTGAGGCAAACCAGGGAGAAGGCAGAACTGATATTTTCTTTCAAAGACTTTCCAGGAAATGAGGGCTGATATGTGTGTGAAATTTCTGCTGTAGAAAGACTTCAGGCCCCCAAGAAGCTCAGAGGAAGTTGGGGCAAAGTCAGAGGAAGTGCTATAGCTAGAGGCAGGGGGATGGCACCTTGGAGGTCCCTGGAGGCCAAGCTAAAAAATGACACACAGCAGCAAGGACCCCCATAAGCCTCCTCCCTCCTCCTTCTCTCTGCAGCCTGCTGCACAAAACTGTGGTCCTCACATTTGCCCCAGAGCCAGAGGAGCAGGAGGCGATCCGGGAGAGGTAGGACCCCATTGCCATCCCAGCCCATCCCTTGGCCAGAACCATCCCCTCTTTGACCTCCACAGCTGGACAGTCCAACACAACTGCTGGGGGACCTTGACAAGTTCACGAAGGCACGGGAAGCCAGCAGCCTTGGCTGGGGATGCAGCCCTAAAAGGGAGGGTCAAAGGACAGATCACCTCCCTGTTTCCCAAGCATTCCCTGAAGAGAACCCTGGGATGCCTGGTGCAGACGGCACACAGGGTCAAGGGTGGGGTAGCAGAGAGCTATATGAGGGAGACTGGGGCCCTTCAGCCTAAACCCAGAGGATCGCCTGGCTTGTAGCTCTGATTTTGGCCAGAACTTCTGGCTCCCTTTGGCACAGGACCCCTTTAGAGAGTACCTCCTCCAGGATTCCATCCTGGATTGCCTCAGTGCAGCACATGGGCAGAGACTCCGCTCTTTGCTCCTCAGTGTTCACCTATAATCTCTTCTGTAGGGTCTGAGCTTTTAAAGGTTTGCTTGGAACTGAGGCTGACATCTGTGAGGGCACTGGTGATGATGATATTAATGATACTAACAGCCAAGGTTAATTGAGCATTTACTGTGCAATGAGCAGCCAACTAAGGCAATTCACGTATGTTCTCCCAGTAAGAGGCTAAGTGATTTGTCCCAGGTCATACAGCCAGGAAGTAGTTCTCTTCCCAGGGCCCAGTTGGAGCCAAGGTCTGACTGTCCCCAGGTCTCATATAGAGATTAAATGGTGGGAAGGATGGCTGAAGATGGAGTTTGAGCCAGTAGAGAGGTGTTTGCTCAGCCTGGCCTTGGTGTGTGTCCCTCCAGGGCTGCATTTCCTGACAGTATTATGCTCCAGATGCCCCCCGAGCCACCCCTGCGCTTCCCAAGGATCAGGTACAATGATGGCCTGCAGTCCCCTGCTGTGGTTCCAGCCTCCTCCCTTCCTGGGCACACAGCCTGTCCCCGGGCCCCCAGCCCCAGATACTCCCCAGAGGATATAAGCTGCTATATCCAGGAGTCATGGCCTGGTTTTCCCACCTCCCATCTTCCCTGCCCAGCCCTCCCCTTAGGGGGCTCACGAGGCAGCCCCCTAGTCACCTTCCCTGCCCAGAGTCCCCACTCCCCTTAGCTGGAATTGTACCTGAGGGATTGTGGGAACTCTGGATGGAGAGAATGGGGAAGAACTCGGCCCCTTCCTTCCTGATCCTGGAGCTTAGGCCTGGGGGCTCAGCTCAGCCCCTGCAGGATTCCCATCACAACTCTTCCAGCCTTCTCTCTGATTCTGTGTCCATCTGAATCCCCCTCCCTGTCTGTCTGCCCTCTTTGGGCACTGTCTCTCAGTCTCTCTCAGTCTCTGTCTCTGTCTCTGTCACCTTCTCTCTCTCTCTCATCTTTGTGTTTCTCCATCTTGGTCTCTCTCTCTCTGCATCTCTGACCCTCTCTGGCTCTTCTCTTCCTGTGTGACATTTTATGCCTGCAGTGTGTATTGGTCCCTCTTTGTCTGTCTGGATGCCAGATGCATCCCAGTCCCCCGTCCCCAAGTCTCTTTGCCTGTGTGTCTAAGGGTGGTGGCCACTCCCCCACCCCCATCAGCGGGGCAGGCACTGCAGGGCTGTGGTTCTGCCTTCTGCAGGCTGACACACTGTGGCTTGCAAACCCAGCACCTAGAGCAGCTCTGCAAGGCCCTGAGAGGAAGCTGCCTCCCCCGTCACATCGAGTGAGTGGGTTGTGGTTGGAAGATGGGTGGGTGGGGCCGATCTGTTGGTAGGTGTTAGTGTGTTACATTTTGTTTTGTTTTTTTAAGATTTAAATCATCAGTTCTTTCCCTGCTGCAATCAGGAGCCCCTTAGAGAACCCGGGGAAAGTTGTGACTCTTCCCCCTAAAACACACATACCCCACATTTGACACCCTCTGAAACCCAACCCTGACCCCTCAGGGGTCACAAACCTTAGGGTAAGAACCCTAGAGGAGACCTCAGCTGACCCAGTGCCATGTGCTGAGATCAGCCTAGCAGCCCAAGGCCAAAGTGTCCGTTTCAGGAGGAATGGGTGGCTGAGTGACAGAGGCAAACTCCTGCCCATCTCCACCCCGACCCTCTGCTAATCTGTTCCCCCCCGTCCTTCCCAGTTTATCAGGCAATGCTCTGGGGGACGAAGGTGTGGCCCTGCTGGCTCAGCTGCTCCCAGGGCTGGGCGCTCTGCAGTCCTTGAAGTGAGTAGCCATCTGGGAAAAGCCTCTGAGCTTTGTCCTCATCAGAATGAGGGGATGCATGTGGAAAGGGGGTGATGAAGAAGGGGTGAGGGGAGTGTTCTGTGTCCTATCTCACTCCCTCCTGGGGTTATCATAAAGATTAAGTCAGAAAAATGCATGTCTGCCACCCAGTCCAGTCCCTGACACATGGCAAGTGCTCAGGACAGGGTCAGTACTACTGTGATTTTCATTAAAATACAGACTGGGCTGTGACTCACTGATCCAGCTTCTGATTTAAGCTTTCGCTTCTCAAACCTGTCTCCCTGTCTCTGCGCAGACTCTCTCGGAGGCCCAGGCCACTTGGGGCAGCGCAGGCACGGGTGGAAGGGATGACCTGTTTAACATAATGGCTGGCAGCCGTTCTGGCCCTGGGGTGTAGGGAGGGGCTGTTTGATGGTGCCCTGGCCAGGTAGGCAGGGAGGGTTTGGACCAGAGAAGACACTTAAGCAGGGTGCCCAGGGACAGCTAAAGAGCCCTGAGCACCGGTGGGGAGTGGGGAGATATTCAGTATTGGGAGGGAAGGCCTGGAAGGAGGCCAGGAACCCCCCAACTTTACCTGCAGCCATCCAGAGTTCCTGGGCCCTTGAAGTACCCTGTGTTTCCTGGCTCACATTCCCCCTTCTCTTCCCTAACTCTTCTGGGCCCAAGTGAGAGGCTCCCTGGTCACAGGAACCTGGTCACAAGTCCTAGGTTCCCAGTGTGACCTTAGGCAAATTGCAACACCTCTCTGAGCTCCTGGTTCCCAACCAGTTAACACACAAACTCTAGAGGGTGTGGCTGTGGTTTTGGCTAAGGGGAACCAGTGAGTTCTAATCTCAGCTCTGTCACCAAGGTGTCTCATAATCTTGGGCAAGAACTTGCTGCTCTCTGGGCATCAGTTTGCCCATCTGTACAATGGGGAGTTGGTAGAGGCACTCTCTGACCATCCGGGGTTCAGCATGTTCCATTGGCTGGAACAGAGAGGGACAGCCCTCTCCCACCCTGTGCTCTGACCACAAAGAGGGTGTTTGTGAGTCCTGAGTGACCTCCGTCAGCGTCATCCCTCTGGTTCTCCAGCCTCAGTGAGAATGGTTTGTCCCTGGATGCTGTATTCAGTTTGACCCAGTGCTTCTCTACTCTGCAGTGGGTTCTGCACATGGACTTCAGGTGAGAATGCCCCTGGGTCCCTGCCCTGCCCTGCATCTGTCCCCTTCACGATGTAGCATCCTCAGGGCCCTGTTGTGACACCGAGTCCAACAAACATGTGATGTGTGTCTGTGGAATGAATGAATAGATGAATGAGTGAAATATAGCTCCAGGGATACTCATATTTCTCCAAATTCATCACAGGACAAGATTCATCGACTCTCCGGTACTTACTCTCTGGATTGTCCTGGTAGACTTTTAAGAAAACTAGGAGCTCCCTGATGGCCATTGAGTGTTCAGGGACCCACCTGAATTGTGGGGTCTTTGGAGCTGACGAAAATGTAGACCGGAAGGCTCCCAAGCCACCCTGGGGCCATGTAATGCAAATCATCCATTGTTTCAGGTGAAGTTAGCCCATTCCTCCCCTCCCACTTCCAAGAGTGGATAATATGGCAACAGACAGCCCCGGTTCAAATTCAGGCTCACCACTTACGTGCTGTGTGGTTCTGAGCAGGTCACTGAGCCTCTCCATACCTCAGTTTCCTCATCCATAAAATGGGGATAAGAACACTTCCTTACCTCACAATTTTATTGTGAGAATCAAAGGAGACCGTATCAGTGGTATGTTTTGTATGTGCCTTAAGAAATGTTTGGTTGCTTAATATATTTATTGTCCTGTCTGCTGAGAAGATGGGCCACCATCCAAGCCTTCCCTGACCCAGCCTGTCTGGTCTCTTGCTGCTGCCTGGGACTTTGGCCCTTTCTCAGACTGCTGCCTCCTCTCTGCCTGCAGCTTTGAGAGCCAACGTGTCATCCTGAGAGGTGACAGAAGAGGCAGGTAAGGAGGGAAAGCCCCTCAGATGGAGGGGGGCTCCCCCTTTCCCTCTCTGGTTCCCCATTTCCTATACGTACCTCAACCCTCAGACCCATGCTGACCACTGTTAGCCCTAGAGTAACCCACCTAGGTCTGGCATGCTGGAATTCCTCTCTTCTATAACCCCCCCCTCCATACAAATTTGCAATAATCAGCTGCCTTAAATTTTAGAAAAAGGCAATGCACACGGGAGGGAGCATGGGCGGGGCCCATGGGTGGTGCTATAGCAGAACAGGTGCTAGCAGATGGAGGGTGGAGAGGAGCAGCTGTGTTTTCGTCTCTGGGGACTTTTGCAGACCTTGGCAGACCCATGATTCCGTATGAGTCACTGCCCTTTCATACTCCAAGTATCACATTTGAGAAGCCAAGAACCGTTGGTGCTCTGAAAAAGTTTCCATATCTTTTGTGGTAAAGTGAACAGTAGTTAGTTCTCCACAGATGCTCCCGGCTGCCCCCTAGTGGAGCCTGGCATCCCGGTCTCACCGGGGAGGTTGGCAAACCCAAGGGCTCTAATGTGGGGCCAGCTGGGCAGAGTGCATTTCCAGCTAACGTCTCAAGGAAAAGCATTGCCATAGCAGGTGGGATTCCTGAAGCCAGGGGTGGCCCAAGGCAGAGTGGTCTTGCTTCCCGAGCTAGGGTCTCCATTTCTGGGGACTCTCTGGGATCTTGAAATCGAAAGAATTGAGGCACAGGGAGATGGGGTCATGTGAATACCCAGCCATGGTTAGAGAGAGGAGGGCTCTGGCCTAGCTCCCCCTGACCTGGTTAGGTGCCGCCCACCTGGACAGGTGTAAGCTGCTGGCATCCTCACTCTGGCTTCCCTTCCCTGGGCCTCAGTTGCTCTGTCTGTACAGGGAGGGGCTTGGTTGGCCGGAGCACCACTTCGGTCCTGACAATGAGTCTAGTATTCCATTGTGGATGCTTTGAACTTTCTTCTCAAAATGATTCCCCTACTCCTAGGGATCTTTTGGCTGGTGGATCTTTGCCAGAGTTCCAGGCTGGAGCCCAGTTCTTGGGGTTTGGTCAGCGCCACATCTCCAGGAGCTTCTGGTATGGTCTTACCCGCTTCTTGTTTGGGAGTAACCACAGTGGGGTGAAGGGTGACGGAGTGAGGAGAGCCTGAGGGTTAGGGCTGGGGACAGGGAGAGCGGAAAGAGTTTGAGAGACGGAGGAAAGAAAGAGGGGCGAGTATGAGGGCAGGAGGTGGGGCTGTTGGCTCTAGCATTCTCCGTAGAGAAAAGATCCTGCATTATTCCCTCTGAAGACTCCCCAGCTCTGCCATGAGGGGCTATGAGACCCTGGCTGGGCTCCTCCCCTCTCCAGGGCTTAATTTCCTCACCTGAGAAGAGAGACACCTTAGCTGGAGCCTGAACAGGGTTATTGGTGGCAGGGCAGGCAGTGTCCCAGGCAGGTAGGACAACTCATGCAAAGGACCGAAGGAGTGAAAATTTGGCCCTTGGGAAGTATTTCCCTGTGACCAGAGCTTATACAGGGAGAATGGAGGTGAGTGAAGCTGAAGAAGAGGCGTTTCACTTTTAGCCTAAGGATAGTGGGGAGCCACAGAGGGTTTTGCGCACAGGAGAGGCTGGTCAGATTAAAGATACAGTTAAAGATAAGACACTGGAGGACTTCAGGGAGGCAAGAGAGGGAAACTGGGGGTGTTAAAGTGGCCCAGGTGAGTGACAGTGGTGGCCTGGATGCGGGCAGGGGTAGTGGGAAAGACTTGGGACTGGATCAGGGCAGTTGGGCACCCAGGGGGCCTTTCCTGACACTGTCAAAGTCGGGGGACCCAAGGCTGTACGGGGTGGAGAGCATGCCCCGTGGGGAAGGGGCCTGCAGTTTGGGGAGGAGGGTCATTGGGCCCTGAGCCCTCTCTGACCCACTTGCCCTGCCTATTGCCCCTTTTCAGCCTTAAGGAATGTCAGCTGGAGCCCCTGAGCCTCTCCTGCCTCTGTGAGACTCTAGAGAAGTGCCCAGGGCCTCTGAAAGTCGAGTAAGTAAGGAGGACACAGTCCCAAAGGCACAATGTGGGCACCTGCTCAGTGACCTGGGCTGGGGGTTAGAGGCCACATGAGTCCTCCCTGGTCGCTTCCTACCTGGTCCCGAAGCCCTCCCCATGGGAGTTGCCTGACCCATTGTGGAAGACTGGTTGTCTTCCAATGGCCTCAGCTTCAGGCATCTCACCCCTCCCCCTGAGGACCCAGGCCTGTGCCAGGCCCGGACTCGTCTTCCCCGTCCTCTCAACTCAGGGCACCTGGGAGCCCCAGTCTGCCTCTTTCAGCCCTGGAGCCGCCCTGGCACTACCTGGGCCTGCCTCTGTGGCTGGAGCCTATCGCTCTGAAGGCCCCTCTCAGGGCATCCCCCAAACCCCGGGTTACCAGCTCACTCCAGAACAGCTGGGCCTCTGACCAGAGACTGGGCTTAGAATCTGGCATCCTGGCTCAGCCACTTACAAGCTGGGTGACTTTGGGCAAATGGCTTTCACTCTTTGGGCCTTGGCTTTATCATCTGCAGAGTGGACGGTCAGCCTTTCCTTCCATCATCATTGTTGTAATTTTATTGTAATAATTATCTTAAAGCAGAGAAATCCAAGACAAACCTGCCTCACCTAAATAACCTCTTCCCTCATCAGCTTAGTGTTGTCATTTGTCCCAATGGCCTTCTTCTTTTGCATATTCAGTTTTTTCCTCTTCGAAGTCACAGGCCAGCTGCATTCTGCAGTTTCACTTTACTTCACACCATTATGTGTTTTTCCGTTTTGCTACAGTCTTTTTGCTTGCTTTCTGGTTCCCATGTCAAATGCCCTTCTGGCCCTTGCAACAAGCTCATTATCCATGTTGACTGTCTGGTGTGTCCTTCCATGCCTCTCTCCACGTTCAAACACATATGGACACAGAGGGAGGGTTTTTTTAAGTAATTTAAAAAATTGAAGTCCAATGTTGTGTTAGTTTCTGATTCAGTTATACATATATGTATGTTGTAATTTTCTTTGGTGTTCATGACCTTGACAGTTTTGAAGACTACTGGTCAGATATTTTCTAAAATGTCCCTCAATTTGGATTTGTCTGATATTTTTCTCATGGTTAAACTGGAGTGATGGGTTTTGGGGAAAGAACACCCCAGAGGTGAAGTGCCCTTCTCATCCCATCTCAGGAGTGTGTGTGTGGACGTGACTTATCACTAGTGACGGTGACCTTGATCACTTGGTCAAGATCGTATTTGTCAGATTCCCCATCATAAAGTTGCTTTTTGACTTAAAAAACACTTTTAATATGGAGACATTCAAGCATATATAAAAGCAGAGAAAATGGAATGATAGATCTTTGGTTCCCCTCTACCTACCTCAACAGTTACCACCTCACAGCCCTAGTGTGCGCACACACACACATTGTTTTGAATCAATTCCCAGATACCTTGTAATTTCATCTTTAGATATTTCAGTACGCACAGCTGAAAGAGAAATACTCTTTTTTTTTAAGTTTTTTTTTTTGGTAAGGGGGAGGTAATTAGGTCTATTTATTTAATTATTTTATTTAATGGCAGTATGGGGTATTGAACCCAGGACCTTGAGCATTCTGGGCATGTGCTCTACCACTTGAGCTATACCCTCCCCACCTCTTTATTTTTTAATATAACCGCAAAATCATTATCAAACATAAAATATTAACATTATTCTATGACACACTAAAATCATCAAATAGCCATTGTCCCTAAATGTCTCTTATGTGTTATTTACACAACATTTGTATGTCCGTGCATTTAACATTAGTCCGTCCATAGTTCTGATGTGCCACAAGTTACTTAATCGCCCCGCTCTAGGGTCTAGATGGACATCCAGGCTGCTTCCAAGTTTTTTGGTAGCATAGCAGCCAGTGCTGCAAAAAGTACTCTTCCACTCCTCAACTGTTAAGCACCTATTGTATACGAGGCACTGGGCTCCGTTGGACACAAAGATAACCTGGATACGGGCACTGCTTGCTGAGGCCCACCATCCACTCTGGGGGGTTGTGTGGAAACTGCTCGCAGGTGGTGCTGGGTGTCTGGAGGACAGGTAGGGGTCTAAGGGCCCCCCTCTCTCCACTGAGGTTGGAGCAAGTGGGATGAGTATGAATGCACTTTGCCAGCTGTAGTGCTGGGACCCCATGCCGGAGTACTGTTATCTAGATGCTTAATGCAGGAGTCTGGCAATTGTCCAGCTGTGTCCTGGGATTCTACTGGGGAGGCCAGGGAAGGTGGAGGGTCCCTGTCCCCCTCCCCAAATTCCACCCCTGCCCAGCCACTTTGCCTGTGTACATTTTGGCTTTCCATGTGGGATGTTGTAATGGGTAAAGGTTCTATTGCTTAAAGACAAAACAAAACAAATAACAACAACAACAAAAATAGTGTGTAAACCCCATATTGACCCAACTAGAGACCATAGCACTGTGTTTTTTTGGGGACCGGTAGAAAGCCACTGGTGTTTGTGGTCAGACCACCCCTGAAAAAGGCCCCTGTTCTGCTTGTGCTTGAAGTCCCAGGCCCAGTCCCAGGACAGAGGGGATAGAACTGAGCTGACAGCCTGGGCCTTGACAGAGGCTCCTGGCTTCCAGCTCCAGAACCATGGGATGCCCCTCCTACTGTTCCCCTCACAAAGTGAAGTGAGTCCCCCTCCAACCGGACAATAATGCAGTGGAGGTGGGCCAGGCTCATGGAAGCCCCAGAGGTGAAAGGGCAGCCTGCAGGGGGCAAAGGGACAGGGACAGAGAAAAGAAGGGGCAGCCAAGAGAAAAGAGGGAGAAGGTGGAAGGAAAATACAGTCCAAACCTGGCCTCTGGGGGTCACAAAGTGGCTCAGACTTCCAGGGGGAACTGTGTGGAAATCCCAGAGTGCACAGAGACTCCGGTTGCTCTGGTCCTCTGGCCGGAATAGAGACCAAAGCATGGGTAGCAGGAGTTTCTTCTAAGTGGACTGGCTTCTGACGAATTATCTGGACAAGTGATCAGCTGGTTCGTCTGGTTTTGATGGGCAATCAGAGACCCCAGCTATCCTGCATTTTTCCTTTGCTGACCTGTTATGTGCCTGAATTTCCACTATTATGTTCATTCCTTTGGGTTAAGGTGGCATTCTCTTCACAAGCATGTTCTACCCATCACTAGTCTTCATGGCCCTCAAAATAATAGTCCTGCTAGTTCATGTCTTCTGGGGAAGAAAAATGTCTACTGTAGCCTCTTAGAAATTCACAATGTACCAGGGCAGGTTAAAGGCTCTGAGAAGTCCTGCAGCGAAGAAAACGAATGTGGCCTAACCCACCATTTTTCAAACATATATGAGCTTCCTGTTCCTTCTGTCTCAATGATAACTCAAGGACCCAGTGTTCAGAGGGAGTGTTTGGGGAAACCCTGGTTTAGGACCCATCTCCAGAAGGCTCTGGCTGTGAAGCCACACTCCTAGCTTTTTCCAAGGCTTCCCCACCTCATTCAGACATTTTGTTTCACAGATTGTCCTGCAATGTCCTGAGTGACCAGAGCCTGGAGACCCTGCTGCACCACCTACCCCAACTCCCCCAGCTAAGCCTGCTACAGTAAGACTGGTTTCCCCATTTCCCTGTGCAGGGCTGAGGCTCTGGCTTTGCAAAGCTGTCTCCTTCTCTTGGGCTGTTCCATCATTTTATCTGGCGCATCTGGGAACTTGAGTCTACTTCCAGCTCTTCCCTAATATTTTATCAACCTTGGGGGAATTATCTGACCCCTCAAAGCCTCAGTTTCCTCATCTGACAAATGGGACTAATATTCTCCAACCCCTCTCGCAAGGTTGGGGTTCAAACAAGACAGTTGCTTTAAAAGCACCTTGAAGAATGGAATGCCTGTGACAAATGGGCCATCATACTTCTCCCCAGCCACAGAAAGGTCACCTACTCCTCAAAAGAGACTTACAGTTGTAGGTCATGTCTGTATCACACACCCGTTTTTAAAGGTCACCATCTAACTGTAAATGGGGAATTTAAACAGCATCCCCCAAAGTATTTAAAACTCTTTTCTAATTTCAGCTCAGACTGGTTAGAATTTAAAAAGGATTTACTTTAAATATTTTTCTTGCAAGGGGTAAAAGCAGCTGCAGCTGAGATGGAAAAATACAACAGGAAATTAAATCTCACCATTAATAGCAGCAACATAGTACTCATGCTAAGGATCTCTGGGACACCTGAGGAGGCTCATATCGCATCTAGGGTCTTGCTTACTCCTGAGTCCTGTCAGGGAGGGAAGGAGGGGATGTGTGACATTCCAGAGGTGGTCGTGTGGCAGAGCCCATGTCAGACTACAACATCCACTGTGGTCCTACCCTGCCAGGAAAGAATGGATCAGGAAGGGCTCTTCTGGACACAGAAGTTGGCAGGTTAAAATCAGTGGTTGGGAAACCTCAGACCAGAGAGGGATTTCTCTATGCCCAGCATCACACAGCACCAGCTCCCAACTTGTCATCTGTCTTTGGAATGAGGTAGCCAGCCTGACCCTCACCAGTGCTTAAGTTTTGTATTACTCAGTCCCTGGTGTTTGTGCACTGCTGTGGACCAGGCACTGCTTGGGGTGCTGCAAACACAGCAGAGAGGGAAACATAGACCAGGTTCTTGTCTTCTTGGAGCTTACTTTGTAGTAGAGGGAGCTGGACAATAAGCAAAGTGGAAGCAAATGAGATGAATTCAGACAATGGTAAGGTATTTTTCTGGATAAAGCAGTAAAGAGTGACTGGGGAAGTGATTTAGATAATGGTGGGAGTGGTCAGGGAACACCTCTGAGGAGGGACACTGGGGTGCAACCAGAAGAAGGAACAGGAACCAGCCTTATGAAAAGCAGGGAACAGCATCCCAAGAAAAGGGAAGAGCATTCCAGGAGAGGGAACAGCATGCAGGAGGCCCTGAGGCAGGACTTAGCTTGGTAGGCTCAGGAAACAGCCAGAAGGCCAATGTGGTCAGAGCACAGTGGCTGGCAGAGTTGTAGGAGAGGAGGTAGAGAAAAGGACCTTCCAAGTAGCCATGGGAAGGATTTTGAGGTTTGCCCAAGGAAACCTGAAAGGCACAGGAGTGATTTGTATTTTCAAAAGCTTAGTCTGGCTGCTGGGTAGAGAAAAGGGATTGCGGGACAAGCATGAAAATAAGAGCAGGGAGGAGGCTGTACAACCAGGTGAGAGATGATGGGGGCTGGGAATTGGTGTGTGATGGGGAGGTAGGTAGACTCAGGGTGGATCTTGGGGGTGGAACTAACAAGACAAGCTGATGGAGGATTTATGGGCTGAGGATGCCTCCAAGAGCAAAATGGCAGCATCTCACTTTCCCTAAGGCAGTGGTTGGCAATTGGGGGTGACTTTGCCCATGAGGGGACATTTGGCGATGGAGACATTTTTGTTGTCACGATGGCAGAAGAGGTAGGAGTAGTGCTACTCCTGGCATCCAGTGAGTAGAGGTCTGGAATGCTGCTGACCGTCCTACAGGACAACCCCCAACACCAAAGAATTATGCTGAGCTTGAGAAACTCTAAGGGCCTGAAGCTTCCCACTCCCCATCAGCAAGGACTGGCCTATCAAGTTCCTGCTTGAGGGTAGAAACTGTAAAAATAACAAGCATGGGTATCATGCTAGGCAGCACGCAAACATGATATGATTCGATCCTCACAATACCTTAGAAGAAGGTATACCATAAGTGGTCCTGTTTTCCAGATAAGGAAACTGAGGCTCAGAGAGGTTAAGTGATTTGCCTGAGGACACACAGCCAGTAAGCAGAACTAGGGCTCAAACCTAAGTCCATTTGACCCCAAGCTCCTGTTTTTGCCCCTTGAGTCCCTGCCTCCTTCCTTATTACCTTGCTGACCCACCAGCCCTGCATCCTTTTCCTACCCCTCCAGTCTGTCCAGGTTTCTTGCCCCCTGATCTTGTTTGGCTCCCACTTGCTCACATAGGGCCCTGCCCCTTTCCTTTTCAGGCTGAGCCAGACAAGACTGTCCCCAGAGAGCCCCCTCCTGCTGGCCAACCTCTTCAGCCAGTGCCCACAGGTTCAGAAGGTGGATCTCAGGTGGGTGTTGCCCTGGGACAACTGGAACTAGCCTGGGAGGGCGGTACCCGGAATCTGTTGAATGTCAGGGACTACAATGGAGGCAGTAAGACCCAAGTCAGAGGCTCAGGTGCTGGAGGAGGGGTGCCTGCCCCCTGGGGGCCTCCTGAGGCTGTGGCCAAGGGTGGCTGACCCAGATGCTGTCCCCTCTAGGTCCCTGAATCACACGACCCTGCACTTCAGATCTAGAGAGGAGCAGGAAGGCGGGTGCTGTGGGTAAGTACCCTGGAACCATGCCCAGGCAGCCAGTGAGGACTGGGGATGAGGAGACCTGCCTCCTGGGTGGCTAGAACAGGGGACAGACTGAGAGGGCTGGGCTTTGTCACAGGCAAACAAGGAGTACAGAGCAGGCTAGATTAGAAATCAGGGCTCTGGTCTGAGGAAAAGGACCCCATGCCCTGGCTTTTGCCCCTTCCTGCAGCAGGTTCACAGGCTGCAGCCTCAGCCAGGAGCACATGGAGCGGCTGTGTTGCTTGCTGAGCAAGTGTGAAGACCTCCACCAGCTGGAGTAAGTTGGGGAGGAGGAGGGAACAGAGCCCGGCAGCGTGTGCCTCGGTGGCATTGGAGGCGGGGTGTGTGTGTGTGTGCGCGCGCATGCACGCGCTCAACATCTCTCAGGACCAGCTAACAGGGGACAAGATGCCTCTGACTGAGTCACATCCATAAGTCTCCTCTGTCCCGTTTTTATCCTTCCCACTCCCCAACCATGGAGAAGCTAGTTCAGGGTGTGCTCTTCCATTATAGCAGGAACTTTCTCTTATTTTAAAGGTTACTTGATTAAGTGGCTTCCTGAGACAAACTGATTTTTAATTTTGAAAGCTTCTTAGGAAAAGAGGAAATAACAAGCCTCAAAAGTGTCATAAGCAGGGGCAAAATGAGTTCAGCGATGCAGGAAGAAAATCAGACATTTCCAGGCATGCTAATGATACTGTTTCTGAAACTGTAGCTACAACCACAGAATGCCGCAATGAAGGGAAATAAGAAAGTTCAAGTGCAGCTTCTGATATTGTATTCCCAAACTAAAGACAAAATCTCTGGGGTGAATGCATCCTCCAAACTCTTTCTTTTTCCTTATCTCACTCTTGTTCAAAAATTGTGGCTCCCGATGGATGCAGACCAAGGGCATAGTAAAAGCTAGTTGGTTTTTTTCTGACTCCTGAAAGCCTGCTGGGGGAACGCGAGTCCTGGGAGTGGTCACCAGATGTTGAAGGGGAAGATAAGGACTGGCTAACTGTGGTGCTGCTGAGGGGGGTGGTGGTGATAATCCTAGTGGTGATGGAGATGGCAGTGCTGTGGTGATGGGCATGGTGATGCTGAGTGGTAGGGGTGGGATGGCACCAGTGGGGAGGACTGTGATGTTGGGACAGAAGTAGTGCAGAGTGGCGGAGGGGGTGATGACAGTGCTATGTGGGTAGAGTAGCAGTGATGGTAACTGAAGAGAAGGCACATGTGACCATCAACAACCTCCTCCTGCCTCTTACAGCCTCTCAGGAAACCTGCTGGGTGATGACGGGCTCAGGTGCCTCCTGGAATGTCTCCCTCAGGTGCCCATCTCTGGTTTGCTTGAGTAAGTGACTAGCAGCCTCAAAGACAACACGGAAGAAGGCTTCCTGGGGCCAAAAGCATTAACAGGCCTCTTTTGAGGCATCCCTAGAGAACTCCAGAGGACAAGGGCTGGGTAGGGGGAAGGGATGGTTCCTACCTTGACCTCCAAGTCAATTTTTCTCCTTTCCTCATTGCCCACCATGGGCAGAGCTCCCACCAGACACAGCAGGGGAAGCTGTGACTAAAGCTTGGTGACCCATGTTGACGCCGGGCAGGGAGCAACAGTTCATCCCCAGCCAGCAGAAGGATCTCAGTTGTCTTGGCTCTTGGTCCATTCTGTCCCTGAAACTCCTCTGACCAAATCTACGGGACACAGATTTAAAGATGTCCCCACAGCAGGGAGGGTCCGTAGAAAGTCATCCTCACTCTCACTCTGTCTCCCCACTGACATGGGAGACTGGTGACCAGAGACAGGATACAGCCCATTGCTAAGCAACTGAGCTTTGAGCTCTGGGCATCCCTTACCCCCTTGGGGCTGGGGCTGCCAGCCTGGCCCCATCAACTCCCTGTCTCAGACCCCAGGAGCAGCAGCAGGCACAGTGAGGGCAGCTCTCGAGGACTCAAGCTGGTGCCTGACCTGCCTGTGTAGGGATAGCATCCCCTTGGCCTTTCTCTGGACCTCAGTGTCTCCACCTGGAGAATGGACACTTGGACATGGAGGACTCTCCTCCGGAGATGACAGCTGGAAGGGAGGAGCAAAGGGTGCTGAGCAGGGCTCCTTTGAGGTGCTGCTGCCCAACCCCTACCCTGAACCTCTTTTCTAGTCTGAGTCACAATAACATCTCTCAGGAAGGTGCCCTGTGCCTGGTGGACGCTCTCCCCTCCTGTCGACGTGTCCGGGAGGCCTCAGTGAAGTAAGGAGATGTTGGTGCCACTTGCTGCTGGCAGGGGAAGGAAGACTCTCACACTTGGTAGTCCTCTACCCGTGTGACTTGGGGCAACCCCCACCCCTCTCTGAGTCTCAGGGTTCACTGAATATGGGATCATAGTTTCCATCTTCTGAGTCCCATGTGCCACAGGGACCAGGGAGATCACAAGGTGGGGAACTCCAGGTTTAGCATCCTCACAGAAGGAGTTGGAGGTCTCCTCTGGTTGGCAAGGGGCTCTCCCGTGGCCTCCACCCTCCCCGACCCCCATGTGTCCAGCCCCCTTCCCTCCTGCATCCTCCACTCCTGGGTCCCAAGGATGCTTGGTAGCCTGGGCTTTCGGCTTCCCCACACCCCTCTCTCTGCAGCCTGGGCTCCAAACAGAGCTTCTGGATTCACTTGTCCCAACAGGAGGAGGCTAGGAAGACACTGAGGTAATTCCCGGTCCAGGGTGATGAGGGAAGGGGAGGGAACAGAGAAGAGGAGGCTGACCCTGTGATGGCCTCCGTGCCTGCTTCTCCTCTGGGACCTCTCCTCCTTCACACACCCTACTTCAAGCTGCTCCCTGGGTTTGCCTCCCCTACATCTGCCCCCAATCTCTTCACCCCTCCAGTCCCTGGGCTGGGCCTTCGCATGGTATTTGTGCCCCTTAGCTGTGTCCTCACTGTAAGTCTGGAGGCTTCTGAGTTAAGAGATCAGACTCTGGAGCCACCTGGGGTAAATCTCAGATCTATCACTTACCAGCTGTGTGACCTTGGACAAGTGGCTTAACCTCTCTGCGTTTCAATTCTTCATTTGTAAAATGCAAATAATAGTAAGACCTATCCCTTAGGGTTATTGTGAGGATTAAATGAGTTAATATGTATAAAGTGCTTAGAAAGGGCCTGGCTTATTCGAGTGCTGTATCAGTTCTTGTTGTTATTACTGTTGTTGTTGTTGTTGTTGTTGTTGTTGTTGTTGTTGTTGTTATTATTATTATTATTATTATTATTATTATTATTATTCCTCTCCCGGTAGCCTTGGGCTCTGTCTCTCTCTCTCAGCCTTGGGTCAGTTTCTCTGCATGTCTTACTTCAGCTGTAATCAGGGCCTCCAAATTGGTCCACTGCCATTGACCAGGCCTCCTCCAATCACCCCACTGCACCCAGAGGGATCTTCCCAAGACACTATCCAACTGGGCCACTCCATTGCTCTAAGCCCTTCAGTGGCTCCCAGCTGCCCTCAGGATAAAGTTCAGATTCTTTAGCCTGGTCTTCTCCCTCACAGTCTGATCTGCCCATCACCTCCCGCCATGTTCTTCCTCACTCCCCACCACCACACTCACAGCAGACACATCATATCTGCACACACATCACACACCACACACACATAAACACACACAACATATACAACCAACACATATATATACATGTACACACCACACACACACTCACCACACATACCACATCCACATGTACACACACCAGACATACCTCCACATACACACCACACACCACAAACCACACACACACGTACATGCACACAAATTCAGCCACAAGAGATCTTTGCTCCGTGTTCACCAGACCCACCAGACCCACCAGACCCAGTGGCCCTGCTTCTGGGACCCAGCCTGACACTTCCCCGCCTTTTCTGAGATCAAATTCTCCCAGACCTTTAAGATCCAGCTCAAATGTCAGCCACTCCTGGACACCTCTGGTAGCCCCTGTCCTGTGAGAGTGGGCGCCCCGTGGTGCTGTGCTGGGCCCTCGTCTCAGCCCAACTGTGAGACAGTGTTTGGGGGCCTATCTGCTGGCCACACAGGGCCGGGCACTGGTTGGGGGGGTGGGCAGGGCCACAGCAAGAATCCCAGTCCCTCCTGCCCCACAGGGAGCCTGGACCATTCAGTGCTGGAGAGTAGGGAAGTGGTCACGGGGTTGGGGTCTGGAGTCAGGCTGAGTTGGGTGGAAACCCAACTCTGTCCCTACTTCTGTGTGTGTCTTTGGGTTGGTCAGTTTCTCCACCTGCAAATGACACTGTTAAAGGAGGTTAAAGGAGATACTGCATGTAAGGCAGGCGCGCCGGCTCGCTCACCCTGTGCACCCAGGGGCTGGCCCAGGCCCAGCCTTAGACTCAGGGCTCAGTCAGTGACTCACTCCTAGCACTTTCTTGGGCGGTCGTGTCTCCATAGAGATGAGAAGCTCCCAGAGCAGGAGTTGCATCTTTGGCCTTTTCTCAGGCCCTAGTCTAGGCCTTCGCATTCAGTGGGGGCTCCCCTCAGGGGTCCTGGGGGAAACTAGGGGGAAGCAGGACAGCAGCCCCAACCAGCCTTGCCCAAGCTCTGCCTCCGGCCTTCTGCCCTCAGGCTCAGCGAGTGCAGCTTTGGGCCAGAGCATGTGCCCAGACTGGCCGCCGGCCTGAGCCAGGCCCTGCAGCTGACAGAGATCACGTGAGTGATCGGGCCCAGTCAATGGGGGAAGCTGAAGGGTGGGGGCTCCCTGCCAGAGCCCTCCTGGTAACTGACCTCTTTCCCCAGGCTAACCCAGTGCTGCCTGGGCCTGGAGCAGCTGACTGTCCTCCTGAGTCTGCTGAAGTGGCCGGCAGGGCTGCTCAATCTCAGGTATCGCCTGCCTGTGAACCTGGGAGGGGGCTGTGGTGTGAATGGGGGGCAGAGGTGGGCACTGAAGTGGTCCCCCCCAAGGTCATGGCCTTAACCATCTCCTGCACCCTGAACCCTGCCACCTGGATGCAGAGCCATGTACCCATTAGTTCCAGAAACCCCCTCAGGCACAGAGAAGCCACCCTCCCCAAAGTGAGGCCTATACTTGGGGACTACAGAGAAGAGGAAACTTCAAAGGACACCCAGATGAGGTCGAAAATAACACGTGACAAATATCATGTTTGAAAATTCTCTATTATTATTTTAAAACATCCAGAAAAACAGAGACGTTTACAAAAAGTAGAGAGAACTGTTTTGAAAATTCATGTCCCCATCACCTCGGTTTGACAGTTATTCATGTTTTTCCGTGTTTGTTTCATATTTTTAGTTTTTGGCTGAAGTGTCTTTAAATAAGTTAATAGATCTCACACAATATCACTCTGAAATATTTCACCACAACTCTTTAAAAAATAAGGACATTTTTTAATGCCATTTGCAGCAACATGGATAGACCTAGAGATTATCATATTAAGTGAAGTAAGTCAGGCAGAGAAAGACAAATATCATATGATGTCACTTATATGTGGAATTTTAAAAGATACAAATTTTACTTACAAACCAGAAATAGACTCACAGACAAAGAAAACAAACTGTGGTTACTAAAGGGGAAAGGGGTTGGGGGGGAGATAAAATAGCAGTTTGAGATTAACAGATGCCTATTACTATATAAAAAATAGATTAACAACAAGGAACTACTGTATAGCACAGGGAACTATATTCAACTTTTTGTAATAAGATATAATGGGAAATAATCAAAAAATACGTGCATGTTTATGTATAAAGGAATCACTTTGCTTACATCTGAAACTAACATTATAAATCAACTACAGTTCAATTGTAAAAAATTTAATAAATAAATAAATAAATAAATAAGGACATTGTCTACAAAATCACAGTTGAATTAGGACACCTACAAAAATCAGTAGCAATTTCTTAGTGTCAGATATTACCCAGTTCAATCTAAAATTTCCCACTGTCCCCAGTGGGACAGTGTGGACAGCTGGCTCTTTGGATCCAGGATCCAGTCCAGGTCCACATTTGCATGTGGTGATGACAGCTCTTAGGACTTAAATCAGTGACCTGTGGACAAAACCAATCCTCTGTGCTGTAGATGGTCCCACTTTCTGGCTCTGTCTGGTGCCTCCCTGTGATGTCATTGAGTTTGTTCCTCTAACCCCTAACTCTCCTGGAACTGGAAAGTCTCCATGAGATTCAGTGACATATTTGTGTCAAAAAAACCTTACTTCATGGCTAGTACCATGCACTTCTCAATGCAGGCCATAATGAGGCACATAAAGTCCAGCTGTTCCCCCAAATAACATTTTTAAAAATTGTGGTATAATATACCTAAGATAAAATTCACCATCTTAACCATTTTTAAGTGTAACCAGAACTCTTCGTGCAAAACTGAAACCCAGTACCCACTGAGCACCTCCGCATTTCCCCCACCCCAGCCCCTAGCAGCCACCTTTCTATTCTCTGTCTCTATGGCTCTGACTCCTCTAGGTTCCTCGTGTAAGTAGAATCAAGCAGTATTTGTCTTTTTGTGATTGGCTTATTTCACTTAGCATAATGTCCTCAGGGTTCATCCCTCTTGTACTGCATTACAAAATGTCCTTCCTATTTAAGCCGAAGAATACTCCACGAAAGGAATATACCACATTTTCTTTAGTCATCCATCCATCAGTTGACACTTGGGTCGCTTCCACCTTTTGACTCTTGTGATTAATGCTGGTATGAACATAGATGTACAAATATCTCTTTGTATCTCTGTTTTCAATTCCCTTGGGTCTATACCCAGAATTGCTGGATCACCCCAAATAACACTTTAAGATAAAATTTGTCTTACTCTAAAATTTATAGAAAACCCAGAAGAGCCTAAAAAGAAAATCATACTTTGGGAGAAAAAATTCAACCTAACTTTAAAAGGAGGAAATTTTAAACAACTCTCTTTATCCCTGCTTCTAAATGAATGCATGCACATCGTTAGAAAGTTTAGAAAGTATTGAGAAGTAAAGAAGAAATAAAATAAAAACCATTCGTGAGAATTCTACCATTGAAACAATCACCATAATATTTAATGTATTTACCTCATAGCTCTGTCTCCTTTCTCCCTGTATATTTTTCTTTATATATATATATTTTTCTTTTTTAATACAAAATTGGGATCATGTTTTATATACAACTTTATTTCCTTACCTTTGCAACGTGACATTATATAGAGCTTTTCTTAAACCTAAAAATATAGTTTAAAAAATAACGTTTTCTGTTTGGATTGTTGCAATAACTGTTGGAACAAGGATGATGTTAATTTTTTTGTTTCATTCTTATGCCTAGGTTTAAATTTTATAGTTTTAAAATAAGCAAAAACCAAAAAAGCTTCTAGGCCCTCCTTGACACTCTTCTCCCAGCCCCTACTAACCCTGGAGGACCTTCTTCTGTGTCCACTTCTGTGATAGGGTGAAGGAGCCGTGGGTGGGCCGAGCTGGGGTCCCCACCCTGCTGGAAGTCTGTGCCCAGGCCGCAGGCAACATCACTGAAATAAGGTGAGTCCAGGGAGGAGGCCCCTCGGAATTCTTCTTCTTTTCATGACCATTGGGACCATCCCTTATCTAGACATTGGTCTCTTGTCCTGTAGGGTAATAGCTGCGTTACTAGTGAGTTCACTGGGTCCCCAGGATGGCAGGAGCCCCTGAGGCATGTGTGAGGGGCAAAACCTACTTGTTAGGACTTGTGCAGTAGGCAGGCTGCAGTGCCAGAGAGAGGACAACAGCCCCAGATTCAAGACAAAGTGCTGTTAGACCCCAGACAGACACTGCTGGGAGTCCATGCTGGTTGTCTGGAAGTGGCTCCTGGATGACAGTAACACACACCAGGGCTCTGTGACCAGAGGTGACAGAATCACATGGACTAGATAAGAACAAAGGCTTTGGTGTCCCTGTTGTCTAGATCCCCACTGGGTCTGGGAGCTCAGTGGGCTGGGCAGCCCCAGTCCCAGCTCAGCCTGCACAGGAAAGCTGCTGTGGACCTCATACTGGCTACCCCTTCCCTCCTCAGCATCTCCGAGACCCAGCAGCAGCTCTGTATCCAGCTGGAATTTCCCCAACAGGAGAACCCAGAAGCTATGGCCCTCAGGTGGGACCCTGTACCTGGGGACTCAAGGAAGCGGGTGGTGATGGGGTAGGGGAGTGTGGGAATGGAGGCATTGGGCCTTCTGACCAGTATTTCTCATGCCCCTGCTGAGAGTCCTTTATGTCCAAAGTCTCTACATGGCCTATGAAATCTGGCCTAATCTGCCTCTTCACAGTGTCCGTTCCCACCCCAAACCCCAGTCTCAGCTCCAGTTATCCCTACCAACTTTCAGCTACTGGAACATCTTGCTCCCTTTGACCTGAGGGCCTTTGCACAGGCTGTTTCCTCCCCAGAATATTCTCTTCTCCCTTTCCTTCTTCATCCTTCTATAGCTAGCTAACTTGACCTTGCCCTTCGGGTCTTAGCTTAAATGCCACCACCTCAGGGAGGCCCTTCTAAACCTCAGAATTTGTCAGGCGCTCTCATTATCCACTCTTATAGATCCCTGGATTCACAGCACCTTTAATCCATACAGCACATTTTTGGAAATTAAAATGTCACCCCTTTGGGGTGAATGCAGCCCTACATGTATACATTGTGAGGAATAGACCATACCTGAATCTCAGCCCCAACTCACCGCTTTGGCTGGGTCCTCTTGTGCAGTGAACAACCTGCACAGCCATACCAGGTGCCCCATCTAGACCTCTCCTTCATGATTGAATAGTAAATTCTGGGACTTTATTTGATCAGCGTGTATTTACCCCTACAAAAAGATAAGCTTTTTGCAGGCAGGGACTGAGTCCCCAATACTGACTCAGTTGTTCAGAAACTGCAGCCTCCCTCTCTACCTCCAGGTTGGCTCAGTGCGACCTTGGGACCCACCACAGCCTTCTGGTCAGACAGCTGATGAAGACATGCGCCAAGCTGCAGCAGCTCAGGTTGGCACCCTGAAACACTGTCTGGGGCCCTGAGTTCTCTGTGTAATCCTAGTGCCTGCTCCAGGCTGTAGGTGAGGGGCTGGCCAGTCCAGGATGGGGAGAATCCCACTTGGCCAGTAGGGGAGAGCCCTAGGGTGACATAGGGGAGCCTTGCCTCCTGGGAGCTCTTGGGTGGGCCTTTCCCCTCTCTTGGCCTCCTATCTCTATGTGATAGATGATCCCTGAGGTGTGTCCAGCCTGAAACCCTCTGTAATATGCTTGGGCCTTTTCAGCTTGTCCCAGGTGAACCTCTGTGACGCCAGCTCTCTGCTGCTGCAAAGCCTCCTGCTGGCCCTCTCCGAGCTGAAGATCTTCCGGTAGGCAGACAGGACTCCCACTCGGGTCCCCCCGCAGCTCTGCCCACACCCACCCCTCCTATTCTCTCCAGCCCTGGCCTCAGGAGAACTCTGTCCCCATCTTGTGGGCTGGGACCACATGTGGCCCTGGAGATGATGTTGGGGTGCATAGTCATCAACATGGCCACGTGAAGAGAAAGGGGTTCCCTTTTCAATGCTCTTTCTTTTACTTTATTATTTGGAAATAATTGCAAACTAATGTAAAAATTGCAGGAAGACTGAGAAGAACTTCCATATACCATTTCCCAAATTCATCCTTTGTCAATATTTTTTCACATTTGCTCTTTTCTTCCCTCCCTCCCTATCCCCTTCCTTTTCACCCCTCCCTTCTCTTCTCCCTGCCCCTTTCTTTTCTGAACCATTTGAAAGTAAGTTGCATAATCATGCCCTTTCACCCCTTAATACTTCAGTGAATTTCTTAAGAACAAGAACATTCTCTTCCCTAATCCAGTAAAAGAGTAAAATTAAGGAAATTTAACATTGATACCCTATTATTATATAAACTATAGTTTATATTCCAATTTTGCCAATTTTCCCAATCATGTTTATTGTGTGTGTGTGTGTTTTTTTTTTTTTTTTTTTTTTTTTTGAGTCCTGGATTCCATCCAGGATCACTGACTGCATTTAATTGCCATCTCTCTTTAGCCTCCTTCGGTTTGGAATCAGTCCTCAGCCCTCTTTACCTTTCAGGATATTGTCATGACATTTACATGCCAGCTAGTTTACAGAATGTCTTTCAGCTTGAGTTTATCTGCTCTTTCCTCGTGCTTAGATTTAGGTTCTGCATTTTGGGCAGGAATATCACAGAGGTGCTACTGTGTTCTTCTCAGTGCATCACATCGGGAGGCCCATGATGCCTATTTGTCCCCTAACTATTGATGTGAACTGTGATCAGCTGGTTAAGGTGGTGCCCGCCAGTTTTCTTCACTTGCAAAGCTACTATTTTTCCCTTTGGAATTAACCAGTTATTTTGTAGGGAGATACTTAGGAAGATGTAAACATCTTGTTCTTCCTCAACCTTTCACTCATGAATTTTAGCGTCCATTGATAATTCTTGCCTGAATCAGATATCAGTATGATGGTTGCAAAATGGAGATTTTCTAATGTTCAGTCCTCATTTAATCCAACTGATTGCATCAAGGAGGTCTCCATTGGGTACTGATATATCTTTAACACATCCCCATACTTAGATTTTTTGCTGTTGAAGATGCAGAGCTCATGGTAAATGACAATAACTAGCTAGACTTTACAGCGATACCTGATTATGGCAGACACTGTGGAGCTGCTACCTGAATGATTGTGGTTTAGGGAAATATTCAGCTAGTCCATGTTCCTGTCTCCAAGCTATATCTTTTTTTTTAAAAAGATGTTTATTTTATTTACTTATTTTTATTTTATTATTATTTTTTAATGGAGGTACTGGGGATTGAACTGAAGACCCGTACATGCTAAGAATGTGCTCTACCACTGAGCTATACCCAGCCCCACTCCAGGCTATATCTTGACTTACTGATTCCATGATGGGAGAGATTTATGAAGAGAGGGAGGGTCCCCTCCTGCTGTTCCCCAGGAACCACCCCCACGCCACCTCCTTGCCCTCTGTCACCAGCATTCAGAGCTCCTACCTGACCTGCTCCCCTTTGACCCCCACCAGGCTGACCTCTAGCTGTGTGAGCGCCAAGGGGCTGGCCCACCTGACATCTGGTCTGAGCCATTGTCAGCACCTGGAGGAGCTAGAGTGAGTCCCAGGGTAGAAGGATCTGGGAAGGGATGGCCCAGCTGAGGACCAGGGATGAAGAGGACAGTTGGGCCTTTGGTAAAGTGGGTGGTGGGACTTCAGCCTATTGCTTTTCTTCCTGATGAAGCCTGGCAACTCGGCGTGGCTTGGGGCAGGCTGAGCACTGAGTTCTTGGTCCTGAATTTGCCCCTCTCTCAGAGTGACCTTGGGTGAATAACTGTGCCTCTCTATACTTGACCAGCCTCATCTGTAGAATGGGGCTCGTCATCCTTCTTTACCTAGAGTAGCTATGGGTGTTGGGTACAAGAAAGCTATGGGGTAGAGGAGAGCATTGCATTCATGTGTGCGCATGGGTGAGTGTGTGTATGTTTTCCTTGTCCCTGGCTTCCTCTGTTGAAACCCAGGGCACTTTTTCTCAGTTGGATCAGCTGTGACTGCCATGCTCCCTTCTGCAGGGACCCCAGAGCTGACCCTTGGGGCCAGGAATGCCCCCGTGGAGCCTGGTCAGAGGGGTGGTCTAAGATCTGCAGACCCAGAGCCGGCCTCCTTAGGGGACTGAGAAGGGGGCGGAGCTGGTGAGACAGCTCCGCTCCAAGGGCGGGGCAGGCTCGTCTCATCCTCATCTTATGCTTGGTCCCCTCCAGCTTGTCTAACAATCAATTTGACGAGGACGGCACCAAGGTGCTGATGGGGGCCCTTGAGGACAAGTGCTGGCTGAAGAGGCTTGAGTAAGTAGTGGTGGTGAATGGAGGTTGGGGGCAGAGATGGGGAGTTGGGAGCATCCTAGGAATCTTGTTCTTTTTGCATCTCTTGTGAACACAAACTATCAATCCCCTAGATGGACCCAGGTGAGCGGAATGCCCTCCCTTTTCCTTTCTTACCTGGTTCTGAGTGCTATCAAAATGCTTGATCATGGGAAACAGAATACTTGCCCAAACTGACCCAAGCCAGAAATGTATTGGATCATGTCACAGAAAGTGACAAGGCAACCGACTTCAGGCAAGGCTGGATCCAGGTTCTGTACTTGTCCCTCCACTCCTCACTCCCGCCCCATTTCACTCTCCCATTTGACATCATTCTCAGGGAGGCTGTCCTTGCAGCTGCAGGCTCACCATCTACCATCTAACTGGAAAAAGGAGCACCTTTCTCCCTGTGCCTACCACACAAGGCCCAAGATTGAGTCTCACTGGACCAGCTAGGGTCACACGCCCACCCCTAAACCATTCACTGTGGCTCTGAGCACACAGTAATCTGATTGGCCAGATCTGGGTCACGTGCCCACCCAATTATCTGGACTGAGTCAGAGGTGGTATTTCAGGGGGCTATTAACACAAGAAAGGGAAAAAAACCCCACAGATGACCACTGCCATTTGCCTACAATCATTCCCTTAGTAACCGACACTACTCTTCCCTATAATTTGGAGTCATCAAATTCTTGGAAACACCAGAAACAGCCTCAGTCTGAAGGATAGGTCCCTGTCCTGCGCAGACGTGACAGTGTCAGGAAAGAACACTTGGCAGGGCATATTCTGCTTTTTGTTGTTGTCGGGGAGGATAATTAGGTTTATTTATTTACTCATTTATTTTGATGGAGGTACTGGGGATTGAACCCAGGACCTCATGCATGCTAAGCATGCACTCTACCACTGAGCTGTGCCCTCCCCAGCATCTTCTGCTTTCGATCTCAAAGTTTTTCTGATGACCAAAAATACACACTAATTATAAAAAGTTCCATTATCATAGAAATATGTAACAAAGAACACGAAATCCCCTGGCAATGACATCTCCTGGGAAAGCTTCTGTAAATGAGCCATTTGTGAATTTTTCTCCAGATTTTTTTTTTGATGCATGTTTTAAATACATTTTCAAAGCAGCCCTTTCACTTTTTGCCCCATAGCAACAAAATTCTCCCACTTTGTCCCGCTTTGCTTGTCCTGGGGAGGCAAGGGGTGATTAGGGAGACCTTTTCCAACGTGGGCATAATGATACCTTTCTGTCTGAATGAAGGGGTTGGAGCCTCACTCCCCAGAGGCCTCTTCTGGTTCCAGATCTGTCATTTCTGAGTGTCTCCTCCCTGACAAATAGCTCCCCTAGAATCCAGACAACTTATTCCGCCTGTCCCTCTGTGTTGAAATGGTTGGGGCATGGGAGCCGGTTAGGAGCCACACCCTCTGGGTTCAGCCCTTGGTGGGGTGACCAACTGTCCTAGTTTGCCCTGGAGCGGAAAGTCCTGCATCCTGGAAAACCCCTTGGTTCTAGGCAAACCAGGACAGCTGTCACCTCTCGGCTCCACCTCTTAATGTGTGAATTTAGGCAAGTTACCTAACCTTTCTGTGCTTTTTAATTCATCTTAACTTGGGATAATAGCTGGACCTACCTCCTAGGTGGTCGTGAAGATTAAATGAGATAACGCATATGAAGCACTTAGAACAGGACCTGGCACAGAGTTCACACTCTATAAGTATTGACTGTTGTTGTTATTATTATTATCATTACCTTTTCCTGCCCAGGCTGGGGGCCTTAAGGAGCATGGTCCATGGGTAACACATGGTTGGGGCCCAGGAATGGGAATCCTACAGCCTTGGGTTCTGCTCCTGATGCTGCCTGTTTCTGTGTGTGCCCTCTGAGCCTCAGTGTTCCTCATCTCTAAAATGGGGATGATATCATCTCTCAGTGGCCCTTAGTATGTGTTCCATATGTGGTTGCTCTAATTACTGATCAGTTGCCTGGGTCCAATGTGATGTAGAGCATAGAACTGCTACCTGGATGATCTTAGTAATTTGTGCAGAGAAACAGCATTTGGATTTCCCAGGGTAGTTTTGTTTTGTACAATTTTTTTTTTTACAATGTGTGGATGTAAGTGGCTGTCTTGGAGATCGTTGGGCATTGCTGGGCACTGGGGCCTCAAGCCTCCGAACTCTAGATCTGTGTCTGGGACCCAAGCCCAGCGATGCCAAGTCCTCCTGTGGCATCCTTTCCTCTAGCCTCGGCCACCTCCCACTGGGCGACTCCACCCTGGCTGTGCTCACTCAACGACTAAGCCACATGGCCTTCCTGCAGAGCCTCCGGTGAGTGGCCAAGTGACCCCCTGGGCTTGAGTGGGAGGATGTACTTCCCCAAGGGAAGCACTGGAGGGCACCTCCCTGAGAACCCTCGTGGCTCCTGTCCTTGGGACAGTCCTGTACCCTCCCAGGTCTATGCCCCAGGTCTTGCCTTTTACTGCCCCCAGCCTCCTCCTGGCTACTGAAGGGGCTGGGCCCAAGTCCAAGAACAGCCCTTAATGTGCACAAATTCATCGTCTGTTCTTATGCACATTTCTGACTTGCAGATCTGGCTTGCCTGGATTCTGCATTTCAAGCTCCCAGATGGTGCCCATTCTGGGGACCTCAGAACACACTCTGAGTCATGAGGGTCTAGACTCAGAGCTGATGACCTTGGTATTCTGCCTTTGTGCCCTTGGCCACTTTGATAAACAAACAGTGCATGTTCTTTTCATGGGATTTTTCAAAATATGAAATATTGTGACTCAAAACAAACCCAAGCCATGACACAAAGCATTGTTTTGTTTTTATCCAAGTCTCTGCCCCCACTCTGGTGGAGTAGAGTGCATAGGAAGTGAGCGCAGAGAGTTTGGAGGACCAGGTCATTTCACCCCAAATTAATATACCTAAAGGCAGTTTCCTAAAAATTAATTTGAGAAACGAAAACAGAACAAACAACCCTCAGACAAACACTCAATGTGAAGCCAGGACAGCGTACATCAACTGTTCTGTTTCTTTTGGTTTTTCCCCCACTCACAGAGGCAGGGCATGGTCCAGTGCAGAAAAGACAGTAAATAAACTGTGTTTAAGGAAAAGCCCACCATTCGCATATTTTAGAACAAGATATGCCCTGAAGAAACGAATTGCCTGAGTTGTGAGACCCATGAGAAACTGGCATTCAGCCGGGCTGACCTGGAGGTGCCTGACACAGGGGCTGAGGCAAAGCCTGGCCAAACCAAAAATACGTGGCCACTGCTCCAGGCCAGTAGCCATGGGCTTTCACTTCCGTCTTGTCTGTGAGTCCCTGGGAGTCTTTGGCCCGTCACAGCTCCTCCCTGGGGCTTAGTTTTCTCATGTGGACATTAGGTAGTCTCCTCATCTCGCCCGCCCCCCTCCCCTGAAAGTTTTGTGACTGGCATAGGAGTTCTTGGATGTGTAAAGGCTTTGCAAACTGTAGAGTTCTGAGCACAGCACCAGCAAAGGCCTTTACTCCTAACTAAGGCTCCTTGACCCTACTTCTCCAGGCTGAGCCAGAGCAGCATCAGCGACATCGGCTGCTGCCACCTTTTCAAGGCCCTCAGAGCTACCACCAGGTTGGAGGAGCTGGGGTGAGTTGCCTGGCCCTCCCCAAGACCCAAGACAACTTTGGCAGGGGAAGATGACAAAAGCAAGGGGCTCCTTGAGGACACTCTTTACTTCTTAATCTCATCACTTTCCCCCTCTTCTACACTGCACAACCCCAGAACCAGAACCTGGGGACCCAAAGATAGGATGTGAGAGTGTTGATTGCAGCAAGAGGGATTTAGGTCAGACACCAGGGAGAACACCCTGCACAGAAGACAAGAGTTTGGCGTCCTCAGCCAGCAGAGGGTGAGGGGACTTGATCGGTGTGGGGAGGCCTTTCTCTAGACTTCACCCTCCCCTTCTGGGATGAGGACACAGACAAGAGTTGGACGGTAGCTGACGGTTCCACTTCTCCTGCTGTTCTCTCCCCAAGCTTGAGCCACAACCAGATTGGAGACGCCGGTGCCCAGCAGTTAGCTGCCCTCCTGCCGGGGCTGCCTGAGCTCAGGAAGATAGAGTAAGTGGCCAGCCCTCCTGACAGGGGCCCTCAGTGGAGCGGCCATGCCATGGTCTGGGGAGAGGCCAGCTTCTGGCTCAGGCTGGCTTTCCTCCCCTCACCTCAGTGTCCAGGCAGTGGGACTGGTGACCTGGCACTGCTGATTTGGTGACTTGGAGCCAGCTCAGCCCCTGCCCCTCTTGGGGTCTCTCTGCCCCATCAGGCTGGGATGGTATGTGGCAGGGGTGCTGTCTCTTTGGGCCCAGCAGATGTGGTGGGGTGTGGGGAGCAGGGAGTCGAAGGATCTGATGTCTGCCCCTCCTCAGCCTCTCAGCAAATGGCATCGGCCTGGCAGGGGGAGCGCGGTTGGTGGAGTCTCTCGCCCTTTGCAGGCACCTGGAGGATCTGATGTGAGTGTCTGCCTGGGTGGCCGCCCTCTGCCCTCTGTGTTCACCTGACCCAGTGGTCATAGGGCAGGGCAGAGGTCTGGAGTGGGCCAGCCTAGTGCTCAACCTTATCCCCTCTCCTCTTCCAGGCTTGGCTGCAATGACCTGGGAGATCCCACAGCCCTGGGGCTGGCCCAGGGGCTGCCCCGGCACCTGAGGGTCCTGCAGTGAGTGGCCCCTCTGCCTGTGGTGTGTGCAGGGTTAGCGGGAAGGGGTTCCCCCAGCAGCACTAGGGGGTCAAAGCCCCCATCAGCTGGGTTGCCTTGTTCTAGGGGAAATGACATGCAGTGGGGCCGGCTGCCCCCCTCCCGCCTGGTCCTCTCCAGCCTTTGGAGTCTGGGGCAAGGAGCTCACAAGACCCAGCCTAGTCCTGGCTCTGCCATCAGCCCCTGTGTGCCCTTGGCCAAGCCCATGTCCCTTCTGAGTCTGTTTCCTCATCTTTAAAAGCAGTACAACAATCCCAGCTCAGCATGCCCTGTTAGCCAGTCTCAAAGGGTAAATGAGGAAGCATTGGCAAAGGGCTATGCTATGCAGGAGAAAGTGCCATGCAGCATGACCTCAGCACTTCACAGTTTATGTCCATGGTCTCACTGGAGCCTCACAGGATCCCCATGGGGCCGGAATTTCTATTTGCTCCATTTTCTAGGCAAGGGAACTAAAGCCAAAAGAGATGTGGAAATCTTACCCTACCAATACATGAAAGAGCCAGGCCTTGAATTTGGGATCTCAGACCCCAAAGCCAAGGCCCTAGAGACCCACCCAGGTCCTGGGTAGGTGGGAAGAGGGGTTGGGTTGGCAGTTACCCAGAGACTATCTAAAGTCTGGCCGTGCAGCCTGAGACCATGCTGAGGGTGGGAGGATCCAGCCCCTCAATCCCTATACCTGGTCCCCAGGCTCTCCTCTCCCCCTTCCCTTTCCCCAGCCTGCGGTCCAGCCATCTGGGCCCAGAGGGGGTGCTCAGCTTGGGCCAGGCCCTGGATGGATGCTCACACGTGGAGGAGATCAGGTGAGTAGGGGCCATGGAGCCTGGGCAGGGGAACAGGCCGGGGGGCCTGGGGATTCCTCTCACAGGTGTCTCCCCTGCCCTGCAGCTTGGCAGAGAACAACTTGGCCGGAGGGGTCCCACATTTCTGTCAAGGGCTCCCACTGCTCCGGAAGATAGAGTACGTAGCCTTCTCTGTCTACCTGGGGAGCTGGGGGGCGGTAGGGGCAGCCCTTCCTTCTCTAGCTGAGCCTGACACCTGGGAAGGCTTTTGAAGTGACAGAAGCCTCAGGTATAGGGGAAGGTTGGGACCAAAAAAGGGGCACATTCCTAAGACTCCCATCCTGCCCCAGACCCTGGCCACTCTGCTCCTCCTGCTCTGATTGCAGGGTGGGAAGAGGGGGACGGGCAGGAGGTGCCCCTGACTCAGACACTTCCATCCCTTCCCCTTCTCTGTTTCCAGCCTGGTGTCGTGTGAGATTGACAACCAGACTGCCAAGCCTCTCGCCACCAGCTTCATGCTCTGCCCGGCCCTGGAAGAAATCCTGTGAGTGCGTGGGAGAGCCCTGAGCTGGGAAAAGCAGGCCTCAGGGGAGGCCTGGTCCCTTCCTCCCTGAGGGTCTTCCTATCTGTATATGGGGAAGGTCATTCTTGGTCAAACCTCCTCTCAAGGCAGTTTTAACACTTGTTCTGCCAGTATTGTTGGTCCAAGCCGTTCAGACTCTCCTGTCTCCCTGCCATTGGAGTGGCGGGAGGCGGGGTGGACCAGATGGTCTCTAAAGGCTCTTTGCCCCTAACCTTCTCTTTGGGAGGCGTCTGGATAGACCACCTGGTCTGGTTTATGGAGCCTATGATTTACGAACCACCTGCTGGTAGTGAAGAGTGGCTAAAACCAGCAGCCTCCCACCTCCTGCTGGCCTACTGGCCATGCCCACCTCCCTCTTGGGCAGCGCAGACACTGAGACCTTGGGGCTTGGCAGCGCTGCCTCAGGGATAAACTAGACTGCCAGGACCAGCCTGGAGCCCTGACCGAGGCGGAAGAGAAGGCTACTTCATAAGGTACAGGACACTAGTGATTACAAGATTTTAGGTTTGCATCCTAAAGATTTTAATTCTTCTCATTACTTTACACCAAAGAGGGAGTCTCAGATCAGTGCTAACTCACCTGAACACCTAACACTGGTGAGTGTCCCTTTGTAGCCAACAGCGGGATGACCAGCACCTTGGGAAGGACACAGGTTTCAGCTAGAAGATAATATCGTTGTTTGCACTGTATTTATCCTTGTAACTACCTTCTATTTAGGGTCCTCAACACAGGTTTCCCATTGATAGTAGTGATAAATGTTTTCCTAAGATTAGTTTCTCAAAGTGAAAAAAAAAAAAAAGGAAGGGAGGGAGGGAGGGCTGATTTAAAGAAACACATGAAACAGATAATAATACAGGCGGTGTATGGATGTGGCAAAGCCACGGTGGAGGCGCGCACCTGGTGGAAGTTCGGATCATGGCCGTGTTTCCGCAGCCCATGTGTTCTAAACTCTCAGGACAGCCAGCTCCTAAGCTGTCTGGGTTCTTGAGGGATGGCCAGAAGGGAATGGGGTTGAGGGGTAGGAAGGAGCCACCTGTGCCTTGAAAAGTCTTCAGGGAGAGCACTTGAGCACCCCATCAGGCACCTCTCTTGTACCTGCATGGCACCCCCACCCCCACAACCCGATGGCCCCCAGTTCTCCTCACCTGCCGCCTTGTACCCCCATCGACCTCATTGCTTTCTGCCACTGACCTTGGGGCCCCTACCCTGCAGGCTGTCCTGGAATCTGCTTGGGGACGAGGCAGCTGCTGAGCTGGCCCGGGTCCTGCCACGGATGGACCGGCTGAAGAGAGTGGAGTAAGAGGGGCACATCCTGGGAAGCTAGAAGGGGTGGAGAGGGCTGAAGGGGGACCTGTGTCCTGGGAAAAGCCAAGAGGCTACTAGGTCAGGCCTCTGCCTCCCAGGAAGCCCTCCTGGACTTGCACACTCCAGTCCACCCCAAGCCCCTGGGTCCCGGCCTTTAACCTTTCTGTTACACTGTTTGTTGAGTTCTCTAAGCAGATGTGTGGGAAGCCTATGTCCCCTGGCCGGGGGAAGGGACATAGGGAAGCCCCCTCCACCATCTCTCCCCATCTCATGCCAGTTTCTTTCTTGTTCCTCTGCTGCCCATCGGGAAGCCTGGAGAAGAATCGGATCACAACTCGTGGAGCCTGGCTCCTGGCTGAAGGGCTGGCACAGGGGTCTGGCATCCAAGTCATTCGGTAACAGGGCCTGCAGGGACTGGGTTGGTGGGGGCAGGGGCCACTTCAACATCTCTAATGTAAGGGGATTTCCTGTAGAAAGAGGCAGGACCTGGGTTGGGGATTATTAAAGGAGTCTTGGACCACTCCACCAGGAATTTGGTAGCAAGCAGACCTGGATCAAATCCCATGTCTGCCAGTTGCCAGTTGTGTAACTTTGCTTCAGTAACTCAACCTCTCTGAACCTCAGTTTCCTGAACTGTAAAATGGAGATAGTGACAGTGTCTACCTCAGAGAGGTGCTCTGCAGAATAAATGATTATATAAAGCACTGATCACAATGCTTAGCACATAGTAAGCACTTAAAATGGTAGCTATAACCAGAGCCACTACATACAATTGCGTGGGTTGCGCACTGCATCAGGGCAGTGCATCTAAAGCACGTCATTCACATAGTAGATATGTTAGATTTCTAGTAGTAGTGAAGTGTCTTGCTCTATAAATCTCAATACGTTAGGACAATTTCAGACATATAAGTCAAGTGTCTTAAGGGGAGTTTTTTTCCTTATTTGCACAGTGTGTCATATGAGCATGGCCCTGGCTGGGATCACTAGCTCCTGGGGAAGAAGATTGAGTGGAAGAAGTTGGGGTGGGTGTGGGGGATACCCTCTCCCTAAGGTAGTCATGCTTGCCAGGTAACTCTGGGAACAGCTCTTTCCCTTTGGGGCCTCAGTTTCCTCATCTGTAGGTAGGACTGACGGCAGAGACGAGAGGGTAAGTGAACAGCTCCCAATGCTAAGGGTCAATCTCTGTGTCCCTGCAGCCTCTGGAATAACCCTATCCCCGCCAACATGGCCGAGCGTCTGCAGAGCCAGGAGCCCAGGCTGGACTTTGCTTTCTTCGACAACCAGCCACAGGTCCCTTGGAATACCTGATGGCCTTCTCATGACCTTTTGAATACAGCCAAGTGATGACAACTTCCACCCACAAGGATAGAGTGCTCAGGAGAAGAGGCACATTTGTCCTGCTATAGTCTTCATGGAGGACTTTTGGGGACAAAGAGCCTTGTATTTCCAGTAGACGACCCTACATCACATGTGACATGCATGGCCAGCTGGGGACATGTAGCACTATGAGGATGTCTTGGTGTGATGCATGACACAGGTCACACGCAGCAGTTCCATGTGACATTGCACAAAACTTGCAGTGTGGCCTGTGGGTTAGGGCACAGGTCCTAGCACTACATGTAATTGTTCCATATATGATACATGACACATGTCCATGACATATGTCCCATGGCTAGCCAGATGCCTTCAGGCTGGTCTAAGATCTAATTTATTACTTTTTTAAGTCATGTATATATTTATAAATTTCATTTCCAGAGCAGCTAAGCAAGAGAATGTCTTCCTCCCAGAACTGGGATGGGGAGATTGTACAAGCACTGACCAGCCCAGTGGCCCAAGGGTCAGGGCCCTGCGCCAAGTTGAGGATTTAGCCACAAGGCTTCCAGCCTCAAGTCTCAGTTTTTCCATCTGTGGACTGGATCACACCCCCTCCCTTCAATGCTAGCTTCCAAGGACTTTGGGCCCAGGTTCAAGTAGAGCCAGCCTGACCTTGAGAAGGGACAGCCCCAGTCTGTCCTGTGTAACAGATGAAGCAGGTCTAAGGGTGCAGGGGTGGGGACTTCCAAGATAGCTAGGCAAGGCCACTGGATCCAGCCACTACCTCAGCAGAACCTGAGTGAGCTCCCAGGAGCTGCTTGTGTTACACAGTGTTCTCTTACTTCCAAGAGGGCCCAAGGATGGCCCTGTACAAATACAACCAATAAATGAAGATGATCTTCCAGTCTCTCACCTGAGTCTGATGTGTCCCACCACCTCACCAAGGTCAGAAGTGATTCACCCCCGCCCCCGGGGACTGGAGAGCAGGGCAGACCACAGAGAGAGATGCGGAGAGGAGCACTGGCCTGGGAGTCAGGAGCCATGAGGTCAAGCCCAGACTCTGTCTCCGTATATATCATGTGATCATAGGCAAGTCACCTCCTCTCCAAAACCCACTTGCGCCGTGAGGGTATTATAGAAGCTGTAGTGTTAGAAACAGTCTTTGTTTGACTCGAATTATATTTACAGTTCTTTCTGATTTAATTGTCAATATTTAAAATTGGGACTTTATACTCCAAAGTTCAGGTTTTCAGCTTCTCTTAGGTGCTGGTCCAGCATTCCTACTCAAGAATAACGTGCTGGGGATGTATGACTATGCCCTTTAGATGTGCAAAGAGGCACACATCCCTCAGTCCCCACTACTTCCCAGTGTGACCCCCCTCCCTTGTGCTGCTTGCCTGGTCCTTGGTTTCCACAAGCAGGTGATGCATTAGGGACACAGCTTTGAAAGTCAGATGGGCATGGAATGGAATGTGACTTGACCCCTTGCTGCCTGTCTTTGAGGCCAGGTACTGTTTCTGTATGTTCCTGTAGTAACACCCCATGGCCCCCAGGACTTTTGGAGGAGTCAGGGAAGCAAGATATGCTAAGTCCCCAGTATGAAGAAATAGGTACTGGCTACAGGCTTGTTGCCGTCCCCATTTAGGGTTGAATGTCATATCAAGTAGACAGGTGCTTGAAATGGCAGGAAAACAGCACCCCCTCTCCGTCACCTGCCTGTGGGTTGAACAAATTGCTATCCAGGGAGCCTTCCTCCAGAGCTGCACCCCACTGTGGAAAATGGAGCAGGGAAGGTGCAGTTACTGCTGAGCACCACTGGGGGGCAGGCTGGCCCACTGGCGAGTCCTGAGACAACTTCCTTCACCACTGTACTCAGAAAGAAGTTAGGAGGGGATGCTAGAGGCTGTTCCCACTTGGCTTGGGAAGCAAAGATGTCCTGGCCTGCTTGTGGCTCACTTGGATGTCTTGGCCCTGACCTTTGCCGACCTCTGTGTTGTCCTCAGCCCCCCACTAAGCATGAGGAGAAAGTCCTCCGGCCCAGTGCCAAGCACTCACAACCCACACAGGGACATTCTTATCAGGCCAGCATCAGGGCACACCTGGCTTCAAGTAGGGCCATCAGCCTAGTCATGGGGGAGGGGATGAGCAGGCAGAGGATCCAAGTTTCCCTGGAAAGCTTGAGCCCCAAATTCTGTCCTCCCTCCCGGGAAATGATGCCAAGGGCAACACGATGCACCTCCATGCCGGGGGTAGGGGAGGGGTGCTGGTTTGTACTGCCTCCTCCCCTTGCCTAAGACTGGAGTAGGAATCCCTCAAGGCCTGAGGAGACCCTGACTGGGGAGGTCACAGCTGAGGAAGGAACAGAGCACCAACTAGAAGCCCCAGGCCAGGTGAGCCGCATGCCAGGCAGAGTCCAGAGCTCGGAGGTACTCTTCACTTGCTGCTATTTGTTTTGCTTTTCCCTTCTTTCCCCTTCAGCTCTGCCCAAGTTCTAAACTCCAAACATTGTGCTGCAGCTGCCCTGAAATAAACCACAGCATGGTCAGCACGGGGCCCACGTCAGGTGTAGTCACTTTGCTCATTTTATTAAGATGAGCCACCCGCTTGTTTGGAGTCCAGGACCATTTTTCCCTCCCACACGGCTGAGGTCCAGTCTCCCTGCCACTTTCCTCCCAAATGTAAGCTCAGTTTAAACAGATCCATGAAAACAAAATTCAAAGCAAAGTGAGGCTCTGGGCCAGTAAGCAGCATGATCAGAATGGAGCTTCCCACTTCTGCACATGAATCTTCTCACTCAGAATGTGATCTGGCTGGTAAGTTCCTATGTCTATTTGCAAGGCTGGGGTCACCTCGTTTTGCTACTTTATCTCTTGGCCTCCATCCTATGGTTTTACAGATTGAATATCTGCCTTTTTTTTTTTTTTCCTTTTTCCTCTCTTTTTTATTAATTGAGGCACAGTCAGTTTACAATGTTGTGTCAATTTCTGGTGTACAGCACAATGCCCCAGCCATACATGAATATACATATATTTATTTTCACATTCTTTTTCACCATATGCTACTACAAGATATTGAATATATTTCCCTGTGCTATACAGTATGAACTTGTTTATCTATTTCATATATACCAGTCAGTATCTACAAATCTTGAACTCTCAGTTTACCCATTCCCATCCTCCTCTCCTCCGGCAACCGCAAGTCTGTAGGATACCTGCCTTTCTGATGAGAGTCACATAACCTTTCCCATCCCCTCAGGTCTCAAATCCTCCCAAATTGCATCCTCCGTCCTTCCCCGAAAACACACAGAGGTCTAAAATCCACTGTCTGGGCCAGTACCTCTCGAACTATAAAAATCATAGTTACAGAAACTGTAATGTGCATTGAATTATCTGAGGATCTTGTTAACACGCAAATTCGGATTCAGCAGATCTGGGGTGGGGCCTGGGGTTCTGCATTTCTAAGAAGACTCCAAGCGATGTCAATGCCGCTGGACCACACTTAGCTTAGTGAAACTGCAGACTGGTGAATGGATCTCAACACTGACTGCACATTAGAATCACCTGGGCAGCTTTTTAAATGCCTGTTTAAAAATAGAGTGGTGTTACTTAGAAAGCTCTCCAGGTGATTCTGCTGTGCAGCCACTGTCGGAGACCTGCTGGTCTGGCACATGCTGCCCCTCAGAGAGGCGAGGCAAGCCTTTACACATACACCCCTGAATACCCCTGACTTAGTCCTGGTAGATCCTGGTGACCCTCCCTTCCCAGACGAGGACACCGAGACCCCGAGATTTTTCCTAACTTACCCAAAGGCACAAAGCTAGTAAGTGGTAGCACCAGGAATCAAACTGGGTCTTTGCTACTTTTTTCCCCACATTTTTTCTTACAAGTGTTCTTGGGATATAATTGACATACAGCACTGTATAAGTGTCAGGTGTACAGCATAAGCATTTGACTTAAGAGTGTAAAATGATTACCACAGTAAGTTTAGTATCTATATCTCCTGTAGATACAAATAAAAGAAAAAAAATTTTTTCATTGAGAACTCTTAGGATCTCTTTCAACTTTCAAGTTTTGCGACTCTTAATCCCACAGGTGCTGCCCCAGTTTCCTCATCTGTATAGTGAGGGCAGGAGCAAAATGAGACAAGACGCCAGGACCTACTTTCTCAGGCTGCACAGATAACCTTATGGTTAATCTCTGTAGGCCCTCAGAGAGGGTTCTGAATCCTCTGTCCCCTGCCCTGCCTGGTTATAGTTCTGTAAGGCTTCACCTTCCATGACCTCCTCCAGACCCAGAGCCACAATCTCAGTAACAATCTCCTCCATTTTATAAATGAGGCCCAGAGAGGAACAAGATTTGCCTAAGGTCACACAGGCCAGTCTTTAGTGGAGCTCAGATTCCAACCCTGGAGCAGGAAGGGAAGGAGGACATTGGACTGGTCCTGGTTAACTGGTCTATGGGTCTCTGTGTTCCTCAGAGAGAAAAGTTCCCAGGAAGGAGGGAGGGCCATAAGACCTTCCATGCCCTGTTTCTGACCCCTAGCCCCACCCTTGCATGGCCAAGGGCGGTGGCCCCAGCCAGAGCAGGATTTGACCTCTGGACACATCAGAAGCTTCCTGGAAGAGATCTTGCAGTGGCTAATTTACTAAAGATCCTCCCAGGACTGGGCTGGGGGACAGCTGGTTTTCCTCCCACCCCACCCAGCCATCCCAGTGAAGGACTTTACCCCCACCTAGAGTGTCTTAAAGACCCCAGAGCTGGAGTCCTTCCTCCACCTGGGCCCTTGGAAGCCACATCTTGTTCCTCATCCCACACAAGCCCCAGCCCCACCCTGGCTGCCCAGAAATCCACCTTTGCTCTGAGGAGGAGGTGACAGAAGAGGAACTTCCACTATAGAACAAAGGCCAACTGAGGTCCCTGGGTTGAGTCCCCTAGACGAGAAGCATCAGTCTCCTGAGCTGGGCCCGTAGTCACCACCCCTGCACACACATGCATACTCCAGCTGGGGCTGATGGAAATGTCTGGGGCTAACGGGAGGGCCTGGGGAGGGCGGCCTGGGCATCCTGATCCTAGAAAGGGATATCCCTGCGTTAGAGCGACCACAACCCTGGATCTTAGCAATAACAAGAGGCTACCCCGGGTGTCTAGGCATGCCTGGTACTGTGCAAGGCACATTGGGGTCTCACTGAACTCCCACAGTCATCCCATGAAACAAATACTAAATCCATCCTTCCATTGTACAAAGGAGGAAACCGAGGCCCAGAGTGATTGATTGAGTGATCTCACCCAGGCAATATCTGTACTGGCTGGAATTCAAACCTGGGGCCATGACTCTATCTCTGACTTTTCCTCTTTTAAAGCTTTTTTGAGATATAATGCACATAGCCAAGCCTAGGCAGCCACTAATCTACTTTCTTTCTCTATGGCTCTGTCTGGTCTGGACATTTCATGTGAATGGAATCACACAACATGTGGTCTTTTGTGACTGGCTTCTTTCACTTAATGTTTTCAAAGTTCATCCACATTGTGTATATGTCATACCTTTCTATGGCTTTCTCTTGTGCAGAGAGACCACATTTTGTTTATCATTACTCAGTTGATGGACCTTTGGGTTGTTTCCACTTTGGCTATTCTGAAACATGCTGCAATGAACATTCCTGTACAAGTCTTTGTACAGATGTATGTTTTCATTTCCCTTGGGCAGATACCTAGGAGCGGAATTGCTGTGACACCTGGCCTTTATACTCTGTCTCCTTGGCTGGGGATCTATTATCTTCTTCCCCCTCCACAGGCCCAACTACCTCATCCTTCAGGTCTCCTAGTGGAAGCCTCGCTAATTCTCATGGCTGAACAGGGTCTTCTGGACCACTGTGCCTCCAACCACGTTTTATACAGTAATATAATTGCCTGGGTCATGGTCTTGACCCTGAGAGGTGAACAACTTGAGAAGAGGGACTCTATACCTGGGTACACCACTGTCTGTCCCAGTGCCTGGCTCGCCTGCTCTGGAGCAAGGAGAAGAGAGGGATTCTGGGGGCCAGATCAATCAGGAAAGGCTTCCTGGAGGAAGAGGGGCTGCAACTGCGTGTTAGAGCGCCTCTAGGTTGGATTGCCCCACAGCTAGGCAGAGGGCTTTGAGGATTTTAGGTGGAAAAAAGATGAGGAGAGCTTAGAGAAAAGAAGGATGGAGGTGGGGGGAGGCAGGCAGGCAGAGAACAAAGCTCAGGGCCCTGGGGCTGTTTAACAGCTGCCCTCTAAGGCTGCAAAGTGCCTGTGACTCAGATGTGGAGGGAGGTTTGCAGACTGCTGCGTGAATCTCCTAGTTAACCCTCACCTGCCTAGAATGGAAAACCCACAACCCAAGCACTTAACTCCCCGTTGCCCGGTCCGTGAGCACCAGGGCCAAGAGCTATAGACGGTGGACGTGGAATTGAGATCCCTGAGGCAGCTCTGTCCCCAGTATTCTGGCTCCACTAAGGCCCTGGATTGAGGTGGGGAGAGAGGCGGGGGAACCGCACATAAATATTGCGGAGTGGTTGGCAGCACGACGCCCAGCGGCAGACGAATTTGTTAGGAATTGGTTGCCTCTTCTAGGGAAAAGAAGGCCATCGCAGAAAGGGGGACTCAGAGCCAAGGTATTCAGGACCGCCTAGCTGCCCTCCCCCTGACTAACCCCAGGCACTGATAGAACTGTCTTCATCTCTGTCAGAGAAATACGTATGTGTCATCTTCCCAGTCTCCAGCGGCAAGAAAACGCAGAGCTCTTTTACTATTGGGGTTAAAAAAGGGGGGGGGGGATAAAAAGGAAGGAAACACTGCGGTCCTAGTGCTGCCCAATACGGCACAGAACCAAACCCGGTGGTGTATCCCCCGAGGGCGCAGGGTTGAGCCCTACAGCCCTTGGGGCCAAGGCCGCAGGCGGCGCCCTAGGGCCTCGCAGGCCGGGCTAAGCCCACCCCTCAGATCCCGCGTCGGCGGCCCTGAGCGCACAGCGCTGGGAACTCGGAGGGGCCCGCGGCTCGGGCGAGGCCGGCCCGGGGAGAGTGCGAAACCGCGGCATTCCGATCCGCGGAGCCCGAGCCTGGAACGTTCGCACCCTCGGCTTCCGGCCTCGAACATTCAGGGCCCCGAGGCGCTGAGAGACCGGAGTCCGAGGCGCGCCAGCCGCGGGCTCGCAGTCGCAGGCGGCGGGCGGGACAGTGCCCCTGCTCCGCCCGCGGGGAACGCTCGCCCCTCCAGGAAGCGCCCGCCTCGCCTCCCCACTTCCCTCCCCACGCCCGCCCCCTCCTCGGCCGAGGGAGGAGCCCGAGCGGCTGCCGACGCCCGCCAGCCCGCCTGGCCCGGGAGGAGGACCCGACCGCGAGCAGCTGGGAGCGCACGCGAGCTGGCCATGGCCGCGCGGGCTGCGCCCTGAGCCCGTCCCGCGCCCGCGGGCCCGGCCGAGCAGGATAGCGCCCAGGGATGCCCCGGTGGCCCGGAGCGCGGGGAACGGCAGCCGCGCGGTGAGGGCGGCGGCGCCCGCGGAACCCGCGGTGAGTGGGGCCCCGGCGGGCAAGGGGCGGGCGGGGCGCCCTGGCTCGAGAACTCGAGTTCGGCCCTGAGGCTCGGCTTCTGGCGCCGGTGGCTGATTGGAAGGAAGCTGGGCTCCGCCTTAGGGGCTGCGGAGCCCCAAGCCGTAGCCACCCGCGTGTCCCCGGACTCCGGCGTTTGGGTGACTCAGCTTCGACCCGGCCACGCGGGGGCGCTCCGGCTTCGCCCCGACTGAGGGGGAACAGCGGGCAGGGTCCCCGGAGCATGGTAGCGCTCTCCGGCGTCCGAGCCCAGCTGTTTAGGGACCCAGCTACCTCCCTCATGAGCGTGGGGGTGTCAGGAAGGTGGAATCCCGCCACCATCACAGCGGCGGAAGTCTTGAGGTCGGGCCGGCTCCGGGCTGGCTCGGCCCGGCTCCTTGCCCCCTTGCCCAACACTAAACCCCTCGGCGTCCCCCTAGCCCCAGGAAACTGCTAGAGAGCCAGCTCCCGGCCCGGGAATGGGGAGCGAAGAGAGGGAGTGGAGCTGGGCAGCTTCCCAGAAGTCGGTGTGTGTTTGCAAACTATTTTTTTTTTCCCGCAAAAGCTGTCTGGCACCTGTGTGTTTGCGGAGGAGGGGCGGGGAAGGGGGAGCATGGGGAAAGAGAGAGCCAGGCCCTTTCTTCCCGTTCCGCGATCCCCCGCAGTGCTGCTTCTCTGGAAAGAGGATTCTTACTTTCCTCTCCCCATCCCATCCCCCAGCCTTGGACAAGCCCTTTTGGAGAAGGGACTTCTTCAGAGGAGGCTGCGATTTGCCCAAGGAATTGGAACTCAGGGCTCTGGTAGCCAGTTGGAGGTTCGGGTGTCTGTGATTCCCCCAGCCCCGCCATGTACTGGGGAAAGCGACGAGAGCAAAGGATCTGGGAGAATTATCTGAGCGGTCCTTTGTTTGTCTTCCCTTAGTTTTTGCACCTCTAGGGGTGTGGACTGTCAATGAGGGATGGGGGGCTTTTTCTGTTTCTTGGGGCTCCCATAGCTTCAGTAACTGGGGAGAGGAGCCAGGGTGTAACCTTCCGCCATTGGCAGCTTACAGTGGCCAGCCCTGATGGGGAGCTTTGGGAGACCTGGGTCTGAACACTACCCATCAGTGGGCCTGGGCCCCAGACCCTCCTCCCCTCTGAGCCTCCAGGTCCTCATCTGTAAAATGGGCTAATCGTCCAGAGCCTGTGCATCTGGAGGCTGGGTGCAAACATAAAGGAGTGGTTTTAATGCAGTCCCTCTGGCATGGGGCCCAGTGAGTGCTAGGGCTGCCCCAGGCATGTGACATAGCTGGCTGGAGTGGGAGGGGTCACACAGGCAGTTTTCCCCATTCAAAGAACCAGGAGCTAAGAAGGTGGACGCTTGGGTTCTCCGGGCCCTCTGCCACGACCTATTTGCGTGCCTTGTCACTCGTAGGGCTTGGGCGCTTTTCTGTCTGTAAAATAAAGCAAAATATGACACAGTCCAGTTTACAGGTCTGCTGGGAGGCTAGAACTGGGCAGGGCAAAGGGTGTTCTGCAAAGTTGAGTGCACTGGTGGTGTTTCAAGGGAGTTCCCTCCCAGAGGCCACGAGAATTAAAAACTCAGGGACATAAGAAGGTCGGGGAGAGAGTCTCAGTTTCTGTCCCTGTAAAGTCGTGAGAACAATACTCGGTACACATTTATAGTCTTTTATTGTAATTGTGTATTTCTTTAAAGGTAGTTGTGAGGATGAAATTAGATGACAAAGGGCTGGTGGACCAGCGCTGTGACTGACTTTCATGTAATAAGTTCTCAGTTAACCATCCTTATCATTATTCATGGGAATATTAGTAAGGCTGATGTGTGTTACTGGTTTAGGATTCCTTCTGGGATTTTCTCAGGCCAGCTCACTCCTCTGTCTCCCACCTCCTCCCTGGGGACAGAAGCCTCAGAGTTGAAATGTCGGGCTTCTGGGCAGGGTCCTGAGCAGAAAGGTGCCCCTAGGCTGAAGAGAACACCATGAGGGATGGCAGATCCAGTGGGGTGTTCTCGCTTTTCCTGCCTGGAGCTGGCCTCGCATGGCTCTAAGGAGTGATGGAGCACAGAAGAGCTTTCTCTCAGGATTCCCTCAGGGGCATGGTCTCCAGGCAAGGTCCCCGCTGAGAAGCCCTCAATCAGGGCCAAATCCTGTCTACCTGATGGAGGTCTCCCTAACCCTCCCCTCCTCTGACCCTTCCAGGGGCTGCCAAGTCAGGGCCAGTCACTTCAGGAATCCAGCCACTCCCACTGGGAGAGTATGGCCTCAGAAAGGGGGCAGGATCCCTTTCCCCCCTGCCTGGACCCCGTAGGACACAGGGTGGGCTCCTTGGGAGCTCGGAGGCCGGGTCACCCTCGGATCTTGGCAGGCAGCAACTGGAGAAGGTGGTGATTATGTCCCACCCATTGTGGCCAGGAAGCTATGGGGTCCTCCGGATTCATGGCCTCCTGAGGTCCCACAGGGCCTGAGGATTGAGCAGGGGTCCAAGGTGCCTCCTGGCTCCCAACCCAGTGTCCTCTCCGCTGGTTGGGCCGCCTGACCTACACTGCGTTGTGGAGTCAAGAGGACTGTGACGTTCCACGTCCTGGAGTGTTTCTCCGCCAGCCCTGTGCACACGTGCCTCCAGGGCCTGGGATGAAACTGGATGGCAGCTGAGGCCTCGCTATCACGCCACCCTGCTTGATTCTTCTCGGAGCATTAGCCACTCTCTCCAGGCACCTGATCTGTTCATTTGTGTGTCAGCTTGTTATCTGCCCTCCTCCCCAGAGGGTCAGCTCCCCAAATGCACGAGGGCAGCGTCCATCTTGCTCAGGGCTCTGGGTGCTCAGTCAGTGTTGGGAAGATGAATGGCTGAGCCCGCCCCTCCTGTAGCCTCCTGTTAAATGGGTCTGTGACGTTGGGTGATGGAGCCTGGAAGAATCATGAGCTTGCCCTTTAAGGTCTCTGGAGGGATCCCCATCTCACCGTACTGAGTACTAGGGAGCAGCCAGAGGGCAGTGGCCTTGCCAGTAGAGGACGGACAAGTGCTGGCCAGGGGGTGGGAAGGGTGTGAGTTGGGGAGAAGGTGGGATTTGTCTGGCATGGAAGGACTGGGGTCTGGGGGAGGCGGCCATGGTGGCTGCTGACCTGGGTGGGGCGTCACCTGCTGCTGACCCAGGGGACTAGCGTGTGCTGGGGAGAGTCATCCATCCCCCATGTGACCTGGGCCAAGCCTCTTAACCTATGTGACCTCAGTTTCTTCATCTAGAAAATGGGGAACTTTTAACTGGGAGTTGTTCCCAGTGCTTTCTTCATGTGGTTCCTAAAGCAGCTATAAAAGGGCTTGTAAACCCAAGAGGGCTTTGCCCAAATGGTGTGATTCCTCTTCCACCTGTGGCTTTGGGTCCCTGCCTTCCAAGAAGGCTGCCCTCACCATGCAGCCATCTGTTCATCACTCAGCAAATGTTTATTGAATGGCTTCTCTGCACCAGGGACTGTGCCGAAGCTGGGGGTACAACTGCGGAGTTCCGAATAGAGCTGGGGAGACAGAGTGAGGCAAGCAAATGACAAAGAGACAGGAAAACTTCAGATCGTGGAGAATGACATAAAAAGAATGAAGCAGGGTAAAGTGATGAGGTGGGGCCGGAGGGTGTTGAGGGTCAGGGAGACCTCTGGAGGAGGAGGCGGTGACATTCAAGCTGAGGTGTTAATCTATGGCATGACATTCATGGCTGTGCCCAGCCTACCTGGTTCCCAGCAGATGCTTCATGGATATTTTTGAATAAATGAAGAAGGGAGGAGTGCCCAGGCAGAGGAAGCAGCACATGCAAAGGCCCTGAGGTGGGAACATGATCAGCGTATTCCAAGAGCCTGTTCTCCCCACTGTCCGGCTCTCTGTCTCCTTCAGTGGCTGCTGTATATTGTCAGGAGCTAGGGACATCTGGTCTGCCCAGGTCCCCTGGCTGTCCCCTCCCCATGACACAGGAGACAGCGTGCTCAGGTCCCAGCAGAAGATGATATCCAACCTCTCCCTACTTTGGGGCCCCAACAATGTCTTAAAGTGAGTCAGAGTCACATCCCTGTGGTCCCCTGGAGGGCTGCGCTGTGCTGGGTAAGACAGTGGACTCTGCCTCATTTCACACTCAGCTTTGCCACTAAATAGCTGAGTGACCTTGGGCAGTGTGTTAGTTTCCCAGACCTGCTGGAACGAAGCACCACAAACTGGGTGGCTTAAAACAACAGAAACGCAGTCTCTCACAGTTCTGGAGGCTAGAAGTCCAAATTCAAGGTATCGGCAGGGCCACACTCCCACGTAAAGGCTCTAGAGGAGGGTGCTTCCTTGCCTCTTCCAGCTTCTGGTAGCTGCAGTCATCCTTTGCCTTGTGACAGCGTCGCTCCAGTCTGCCTCCTCATGGCTGCCTTCCCACTGTGTCTTAACATTGTCCTTCCATAAAGACATCAGTCGTGTGGGAATAAGGGCCCCCATACTCCAGTATGTTCTCATCTTAACTCATATTACATCTGCAACTACCCTCTTTCCAAATAAGATCGCATTCTGAGGTTCTGGGAGGTAAAGATTTCAACATCTCTTCCAGGGAGGCACAGTTCAACCTCTAACGGGCAGATTGTATCACCTCTTTGCACCTCAGTTCTCTGATCTGTCAAATGGGATGATAATAATAGGGCCCATCTCCTGGGGTGGCAGGGAGGCTACATGGAAACGTGGAAACCTCAGGACAGGGCCAGACACACAGGAAGCACTCGGGTGCTGTTATTTCCATCTCCTCAGTGAAGACTTCCTGGGAGCTGGGACCAGGAGCTGAGGAGCAGATGGTGATGTCCTTGGCCAGAAGGACTTGCTGAGGAGGGCCCACAGCTGGGCTGTGGGCCTCTTGCCTGGATGCAGAGGCTCATAGGAGCCCCTCCCCACTGTCTGGATGAGAAGAGGCGGGTGTGCCTCTTCAGTGTGGTGGGGTGAAAACCACTGACAAAAAGTGGGGCTCCCCATCTGCAGAGGGTGCCCAGCTGCAGTAGGAACCCACAAGGGGATTCAGGTACTGGGTGAGCCCAGATGACTTTTCAGTCCCAGTCAGCCCTGAGAGTCTGGGCAGGAGCTTGGGGCTAGAAGCCCAGGGTAGCCCAGCAAAGACTGAGGGGCACTTGTAGACTCCCCAGGGCTGGAAGGAGGCTGAGCCCTGACAGGCAGGGAAACTGAGGCAAAGAGAGGGGAAAGGACTTGTGGGGAGCTCACATAGAGAGCTAGGAGCCCTTGTCTCTTACTCTCCCCATGGTAGGCCCCTGGGTAGGTGTGGGTGCCACAGGATTGGGCCCCAGGGCTGTGCCCCAGGCCTTGAGGCTGCCCCACAGTCCCCTTTGAATGAAGCTGGGTTGGAATGACTTTGGCCGGTGGTCACTGCCACCATGCCCTCCACCCTCCATTAGCTTGGTCCCCTTTCTGAACTTGGCCGGACCCACCCCGAGGTCCCTGAAGTACTTTCTGCATCCCAGAGTCCATCCACACCCATCCCTTACAGCTCTTGCTGGGAGGCAGGAGGGCAGGGCATTGCCAGCCCCACTTTGCTGATGAAGGTGCTAAGACCTAGAGGGAGGAGGTGGCAGAAGCGGGACAGAACCCAGTGCCGGGACTCCTTGAGGGGAAGGGTGGAGGCTGCCTCTCAGCCTGCTGCACCAGCCCCTGGGGTGATAGGCTGAGGAGACCCCAGGGCCCAGCCCTTCAGAACAAGGCTCAGCTGTACAGGGGTCCTGGTGGTCCTGAAGGAGGTCGCCTGCCCCAGAGTCCAGAGCTTAGTGATTAAGGGGGGCTACAGAGAATGACCATTCTCTGGGTGTGGTCTGGCCAAGCTGGGGACCCAGGGGAAGGGTATCAGGACCGACCCCTGCGGCAGCCTCTTCACCATGCTGTCTGCATCTATATTTATCCCCATAATGGCCTATCGGGAGTGCAGCGTCTTCAGAGCGCAGCAGCCTTAGCTGAGGCGGAGAAGTGATTTGTGACAAGATGCCACCCCCTACCTTGACGAGAACACCCGTCTGCTCTCTAGGGGCTGTGCACCGCCTGGCAGGAGCCAGTGCAGCAGTGAATGTGCAGAGAGGGCCCCAGGGAGTATGAGCAGCTTGGGGCTGGACACCCATGTTCCATGAGCCAAGGCTGTGGCACATTGGGGTGGTGGGGCTGTGGCTGGAGTTGTGTGTCTGGAAGGTGGAACCAGATTAACTGTAAAGCCTTTCAGCTCAGCGATTCAGAGAAATCCTGATTCTGAAATCCCAGAATTCCCAAGTCCTGGGATTCTGTGACACTGTAGCCCCAGGCTTCTGTAGTTCCAAGATGCCGCAGATCCTCTTTGCTTCACCTTTTCACTCTTCCTTACTCTCAGCAAACACTTGTCCAGGTCCCATTCAGTGCCCCTCTGCACAGGGAACAACAGAGGTGAAAATAAGATCTGGTCCCATCTTTAAGCTCAAGTGAGGGTGACATTTCCTAAGCCAGTGGTTACAATATGATGACCATGTAAGTGCTTCCGCCTCCAAGACCAGGGGCTTGGGGGTGCTTTGTAGAGCAGTCTCCAAGTTCTATGTTTTTTTTTTAATGTAGGTACTAGGGATTGAACCCAGGACCTCTTACATGCTAAGCATGTGCTCTACCACTGAGCTATATCTATCCCTCTGTTGTGTGTGTGTGTGTTTTTAAACATTTTGTTGACGTATAAAAGCTGACTTCCCACATATACAACTCAATGACTGTTCACAAACCAAAAATTTCTGTGTTAGCAGCACCCAAACTGAGAAACAGAAGCTTGACCATCCTGAAGCCTCTTGGTGGCACTTTCTGGTCACTAGCAGCCTCTCACACTATCCTGCAACCCCTTCCTCCAACAGCATAGATTTGTTTTGCCTGTGTTTAGTTTCCTATAAGTGAAGTTATACAGATTGCCATGCTCCATTATGTCTGGCTTCCTCCACCCAACATGCTCGTGAGACCCGTTCCTATTGTTGGTGCCCCTGTGTTTCCTTCATGCTCAGGCAGTGCCGTCCATTGTGTGGATGTTGACCATTCTATTTATCCCTTCTGATGATGGGCATTTAGGGGACTCCCAGACTGGGGCTATTACAAATAGTGCTGCTCTGAAAGTTCTTGCATTTGTCTTTTGGTAAACACATTGTGTGTTTCTACCAGGCGTTGCTGGTTTGTCGCAAGGGGTGCATTTATTTAGCTTTGTTGACACTGCCAAACATTTCTCCAAAGTGGTTGTACCAGTCTTCACTCCTGTTGGCAATGTGTGAGAGTTCCAGTTGCTCCACATCCTTGTCAACACTTGATATTATCAGCCTTTTTGATTTTGACCATCTCGGGGGTGGGAGTTGGGGGGAGCATTGTGGTACTGATTACACTTGATTTTGTTGAGCTGAGTTTGGAGAATGACAGAACTAAGTGAAGAAGGGGGAAGGGCATTCTAGGCAGATGGAAAAGGGTATGCAAAATTACAGAGGCATGAAAAAGTACTGCTGGAACTTAGTGTAGTGTACAGCACAGCTAAAGCCAGAAATGTTGCGGTGGGCGGCTCTATCAGGGTGTTTGGATGTTCTCCTGAGAATGGTAGGGAGTCACAGAGAGTTTTTTCTCATTTTAAGCTAGCAACTACAGTATGTAAGGCATTTTGTAATTTCTATTTGACATAAAAGAAAACTAAACCAAGACTCAGAAAGACTAAATGACTTGTCCAGAGCATATTAGCAGAGGGCCTGGAATGCAAATTCTTTCGAGACTCAGTTTGCTCATCTGGAGAATGAGGGTGGTGATAATGCCTCACTCAAGGGTGCTGTGAAGCTATAGAAGTTCAAGTCCATAATGCACTAGGCACAGTGCCTGGGGCAGGCATTATTATTACTCTCATTTTATATTATGTTTCCATCAGCCATACCACCCCCTCTGTTCTCTTCCAGCTAACAGAGTGGGAGTGGCCTCTCCCACAGTTAAGAAGAGCTGGCCTGGAATTGCAGCCTCAGCACCCTCCTAGGACCTAAAGGTTGCTCTGATGGTTAGTTTTATTTATCAACTGGCTAGGCTATGGTGACCAGTTATTTGGTTAAACACCAGTCTGATTTTGCTGTGTAGGTATTTTTTTAGACATGATTAACATTTAAATCTGTAGACTTTTCTTAGAGCAGATTATCCTCCAGTTATGGGTGGGCCACATCCAATCAGTTGAAGGCCTTAAAAGCAAAGACTAAGGTTTCTCCAAGAAGAAGGAATTCAGCCCCAAGATGGCAACATAGAAACTGGGCCTAGCTTCCAGCTTGCTTGGCATGCCCTGTGGAGTTTGGACTCAGGGCTGCAATATCAACTCTTACCCGCACTTCCAGCCTTCCCTCTTGCCCTGCACATTTCTGACTTGCCAGCCCCCACAATGGCATGAGCAAATTCCTTAAAAGAAATCTCCCTCTATATGTAGATACCCTGTTGGTTCTGTTCTCCCTGGAGACCCCTCATACAGTTGCTGCTTGTCTTCCCAGATCTTCTCACCTGGGAAATGGGGTGGAGGAGGCAACTTGATCTGGATGCATTCAAGGCACATTCCAGCCCTGAAAGCTCAGTGAATGCAACCATCAGGGCCAGTGGGGACCAGGCATCTGGTTAGCCAAGGGTTCCAGTTATCAGAGTGTCACCATCTAGACCAGAGGTTGCAAACTCAGAGGTCTGCTGAGACCCGACAGGAACTCAGCATGTGAAGCTGACAGGGCTGTTATGGGGACCAAGTGTGACATCTGGCTAATTATGCCAAGTGTGGGCTAAACCACATCCATCCCTGGGGTGTGGTCAGCCACTAGGGGGCCACATAGCATCCTCCCCCTAGGAACTCAGTGTTCACAGTGTGGTCTCAGATGGGCCCTTCAGCAGCACCTGGGAGCTGGTCAGAAATGCAGACTCTCAGGTCCCTCCCCAGAATGCTGCATTGGAATCTGCATTTCAACAAGATGCTCCACCTACTCACCCATCTGGGATTTGTGTGTCCTTTAGCCACCCCCACCAACAGTGTCACCAGGTGGGCTTGTTAAAATACAAGTGCCACTCTGGGGGCTCTGATTGAGCAGGTCTGTTTGGGGCCCAGGAACCTGCATTTCTAACAAGCTCCCAGGAGATGCTGAGAAGGCCCATCTGGGAGCCACACTTGGAGAGGTGACAGCCTAAGGCTGACCCAGGATCCTCTAATGTCAGTGACTAGACCTCACTGAGCAGGATTTGCTGCATGGATGGAGATCCAGAGGCCCTGGAGGCCACACCCAGGAGTGCAACACCTTGAAGGGCATGTGGATGTGGGGTCTGAATCTGTTCTTCCCTCCCTGGGCCCTCATCCACCACCTTGGTCTACTTTGGCATCTGTGAGCTGTGTCTTCCAGTTGGGAAGGGGAGCCTGGGGCATATTCTTAACAGTTTTAACTCCTGGCCCCCTTTACCGTAAACTTCACACGTCTCCCCAGTTTTTGACCTGCTTCCCCTGTCCCCAGCCATCAAGAATCGCTAATAACACAAGCTGCATAGTGTCATTCCAAGAGCTTTACCTCACTTAATCCTCAACCTGAGGAAAGCATTCTTACTGTTCTTGTTTTATAGAGGGGGAAACCAAGACCAGAGAGGTTAATGACTTGCCTGAGGTCACACAGTAGGTAATTGACAGCCAGGGATTCAAACCCCAGCAGTCCGAGACCAGAGTCTGTACTCTTAACCACTGGGCAGTATTCCCCATCCTTTTAACTGCCACCAAAACTTTGTAGAGCATTACTTCCTATGGTTGGCACTGAAAAGAGGATTTCTTTTCATTTTTCAGACATCAGGTTGAACATGCTTTTTCAGAGGGCACACGATGCCCCCCAGTGCTGACAGCCGTCCCGTGGTTGCACTTACCCCATGGTCTCCACCAGACAAGACTCTGGAGTGGGGGCTGCTGCCTCCCTGGGCGCCTCAGCCCTGCCCTGCACCTCTCATCCCTCTCTCCCTGACCTGGGTCTCCAGATCGCCACCTCAGCCGGTTGCCTCCCCTGGCCCCTGTGCCTGCCTCTCTTGGGGTCTCCCGTCACTGCCTATCACTAATTTGGGGCCCTTCAGGCCACTTCAGCATCTCCTCCCAACAGTGGGTGGCGTTCACAACCCAGCTCCTGGGTCCTGAGCCACTGGGGCCAGTGAGTGGGCGGGAAAGATGGAGTCCAGCAGCCCTCGCTCTTAGCTTAAAGCACTGTTCTTCCCTGGCTTAGAAGCACCCCTGCCCCTTCTTGGGCCTCATTTTCCATCTCTGTGAAGTGGGACACTAACCCCTCTACTGCTGGCCTCTTGTACAAGTTATGAGGGTCCAGGGATTGAGAAGGGGCTTTGTGATCTCTCAAGTGATGTGTGCAGCAGGGAGGTGCTTGTGATTCCTCTGGGGCTGCAGACTGAAGAGAGTGCCTGGTTGCTTCCTTCCCTTGTTCATTTGGCACATATTTATTCAGCACTCACTGTGCACAGGTGCTGCCCTAGGTGCTGGGGAAACAGTGGGGATTCTGCCCTTGTGGAACTTACATTCTAGAGGGACAGACAGACATAAGGCAAATAGACAAATTAGTGAATGGTTGTACATTGCATTGATCTGTGAGGAAAACTGTGGGACTGAGATTACATTAGCTTGGGTGACCAGGGAAGGCCTCTGAGGAGGTAACATTAAACTGACAACTAAGACCTGTCATGTGAAGAAAAGCATTTCTGGCAGGTAGAACAGCAAGTGCAAAGGCCCTGAGGCAAGACAGAGGTTCGCATATTCACAGAGCAAAAGGAGGGCAGTGTAGCTGGGTGCAGGGAGTGAGGGGACATGTGGCATGAGGTGGGGTCAGGTAAGGCCCTGTTGTCCTGGGGAGAATTTGGATTGTGTCACCTGTAAGGGGAAGTCACTGGAAGATTTTCAGGTAGGGCTGTGGTGGCATCTGATCTGCATGTTTAAAGACTCCCTCTGGCTCCAATGTGCAAAAGAGAGAGTCTAGGGGCTGAGGTTGCTCAGGGAGACCTGACATGGGCCATTGCATGGCTGGGCATGAGGTGATGGGGGCCTGGCCAGTGGAGAGATGAGGATGATACTGGATGCAACTTGAAGGTGGAATTAGCAGCAGTGGGATATGGGGGGTGAAGGAAAGAGCGAAGTCAAGGATGATGGGTTCCTAGGTTTCTGGCTAAAACTGTTCTGGACCTGTGGCTCAGCACCAATCTCCAAATCCTTCTGCCTGAAGGATGCTTTAGGATCTGGTGCCAGTGGACCCTGTGGGGGCTGAAGCCTCTGACTTGTTCATTGTGGCCTGAGGGTGCTCAAGGAATATTTGTTGAATGGGTGGATGGACAAATGAATGTGAGTTCCCAAGCCTTGCACTCTCTTTGCCTCAGTTAACCCATCTGTGAAAGGAACTACTAGTTTTGTATCCCTGCCTTCCAGTTCTTTCCCTGGGGCATTGGTCACCCCAGAAGGCCTGTGTCCATCTGGGCCAGGCGTCAGGACCATCCTTGAGTAGGCCCAGTGCTGCAGGCCCCTTCTCCAGCCTGAAACCTCAAATTACCTGGGGGGGGGGGGGGCGGGTGCTGCACGAGGGAACAAGAGAGCATTTCCATCTTGCCCAGATGCGCATGGCAGGCCCAACCCTCCCTTAATGACACCTTGCCAGCCTGCCCTCTTGCTGGAGTAGGAGGGGAGGGGGCCCAGCCCAGCCTAAGCTGTGGTTTCTTTTTCCATTGCGTCAGGCCTCAGGGTCCGGCCCGCCTGCCCGCTGCCGGCTGGCACAGAGGGGCCCACTCTGACCCCCGCCTGTCCTAACTCCAGACATCATGTGCTCCCCGTTTCGGGGATCCAGAAGCTTCCAACCAGAGGGTGAGTTGGGGATGGGGGACCTGCCCCTAGCTGGGGAAGGAGTGCCCCTTCCCCGCCCACTTACCCATTGCTGAAGCTAGCTGGGGCCAGTGAGCTGATCCAGGTGGAGCCCTGATCCAGGTTGAGCTGTGGTGGACTCTGAAGAACCCCGCCCAGCCTGACCCTCCCCTGGGACCTGGGCATCCTGGCCAGGAGCCAGTGAGGGGCAGGAGGACAGTGCAGTAACCAAGGCAAGTGATGATGGTGGCTCAGCTCAGGGGGAGGGTGGGGAAGAAGTGGCCCCAGAGTGTTCATATGAACGCTTGCCTTACGTCTGTTGGTCTGGGGGCTCGTGTGTCCATGTGTATCTGTGTGTCCACACACAAGGAAGTGTGTGAACCTGGGCGTGTGTACCTGACACCCCTCAGGATGAAACCAGAGGTCTCTGACTTGGCAGCAGGGGGGATGGTGGCCCAGGTGGCATCTAGCATGTCATGAAGGGGGCCAGTGAGGTGGAGAGGAGGTGGATGAGCTGGATTCCACCCCATTAGTGATGACTGGAGAGACAGGGATGTGGACAGGGTGACGCTGGGTGCTCTGGGGCCCTCTGAGACTCAGGCTCCCTTTGGCCTGGCTGACCCCCAAGGTGCCCCCACTAGGTTCTAGGGCCCCACCATGCCCAGCAGTCCCCAAACCCTAGCCACACATTGGCCTGGGAGTCTGGAGACTTGGCTCACACCCTGCCTCTGTTGTTTCCTGGCTATGTGACCTTGGACAGGTAACTTCTGTTCTGAGCCTCAGTTTCCTTATCTGTAAAATGGGGGCGACTGTTGTGGCCTACCCTACCTCTGGGTAGTTGTAAGCATAAACAGGTGTTCTCTCAGCCATCTGGCAAGATGTCCATTTTGGACATCCCTGTCCCGCCTTGTCCTCTCCGGGTCGAGGACTTGCTCGCCCCTCCCCCACCTGGCACGGCCACCCAGCTGCACACTGAGAGGCAGTACAGCTCTCCAGCCCCTCCAATGGAAACTAATTTTTACACGACAGGAATAAATCCTGCAGGCAGATTGCAGTGCCGTCCTGATGCTCTGGGCTCTTGTGATTATAATGAGGTTCTAGGGACAGACAGTGGGAGGGAGGGGGCTGAGCACTGGCTCTGTCACTGTCCAGATCCTCTCCCTTCCAGGCATGCCCGGGACCCTGGGTCGGGAGCCAGAGAGGGGCCTCTGGCCACAGGCCCCACGCTCACCCAGGCCTCCTGCAGATGGGGGCTTCATCTGCCCAGCGAGAGGCTGGCACTCAGGGAGTGGGCTGTGGCTGGGTCAGAGGGAGGGGAAGTGGGTCCAGCACTGCCACTGTGGCTCGGTCCTTCCCGCTTGGATGACAGCCGCCTCCTCGCCAGCCTCCCTGCTGCCTCTCTTTAGTCTAACAACCCCGTCTCCCCACAGGGGCTGGAGTGAGTTTTTAAAAACAGAAATCAGATCATGTCACCTCGCTGCTTAAAACTCTCCGAGACTTCCATCACTCTTAGAATAAAGCCCCAACTCCCTCTCAGAGCCTTCAGCCCTCGGGACCTGGCTGCCCTCCCATACTCTCAGCCAGGTGGAACTGAGCTCTAAGAGGGCTGGGGCTGGGCAGTCTCCTCACTGCAGGGTCCCTGCCCTGGCACAGTTCTTGGGACTTAGTAGATGCTCGGTAAATACTCTAGAGTGAATGAATGAGCCTCAGTGTCCTTGTCTGGAAAATGGGGTGATATTAGGACCTACCTCCTCAGACTGGATAAGGATTAGCAACGTCATGCAGGTGACGTGCTTAGCTCACAGTCAGGGCTTGTCAATGTGGTCAGGTGGGTTTGTGGTCCCAGAAGGAATACCCTCTTCTCCCCTCCCTCCTTTGGGGCAGTGCAGAGCCAGTTACCCACTCAATAGTGAGGGGACGAGATATTAGTCAAGGAGTTGGAACCTGGCCTTTGTACATAAGTGTTTGGGACTGGACTCGTCCACACAGATGTGGGCCTATGTTAACTTCAGATGTGCAGTGGAGAGAAGATCTGGCCACAGGAGCCTTGGAGGACTGTGTCATGATGTCCGGGGGCAGATGAGGGAGATTAAGCACAGAGAGCCAGCTGGCTTGTGTACAGGGCCTGTTATGGGTGGGACCCAGACTGAGCTCCTCTCCGCCCCTTGAGATGGGTTCCTCCATACTTGCTCCAAATGAACACTTGCACTTGGAGGAAAACACATCTGCTTAAAGTAAGCAAATGTCAGTAATTAGCCTTGACATTGGAGGAGGTACATAAGGCCCAATGCATGGAATTTTGTTAAGTCGTGTACAAGTGACAGGGTAAATTCAACATTGAGCATAAGGACCAACTCAGGCAGGATCTGAGCGATATGGAGGATTTGTCCACTCATTGATTTATACACTTATCTTTTTTATTCAACGAATGTATACTGAGTGCCTCCTGTGCACCAGTCACTGTGCTTAAGCTGGTGATACAGGATGACCAAGCAGACAATGAACAAAGCCAAGTTTTGGATAAGTGACCAGAAGTGAGATTCCTAGTGGCCAAAGCAGTGAGGGAAAGCTGAGCATTTACAGGCTCCATTGTAGCCACAAGATGTGAGTATCAGTTGCTCAGGAGAAGCTCATGTTTTTCTGGCAAAAATGAATGGGATGCCTGTGTCCACTGTGATTTGTTGCTGATCTGACAGAGGCAACTTGAATCTGTGTGTATCACACAAAGATTGACCAAAGCAGAGAATAACTTCAAAGACAAACTGAACACATGACAAGAGACTCCTTTTCCGTGCCTTTCCTGCATTCTCCTTTCTCCAATCTTTTGAGCCTGTTATTCCATCCCATTCCTCCCCACCCCCCCACACACCTTTCCTTCCATCTCTCTACCAACATCTTGAGGGTCAGGAGGTGACATCTCCCCAGGCGTCTGTCTGGCAGATGTCTGTCCCCTCTCTGACCTTCAGTGCTGTCCTCCTAGACTGCGAGGAACTGCTGCCGCCATTGCCAACCCCCATGGCCTACATTCCGGGTGGGGGTGCCCCAGCATCGGGGGTAGCCCCCCTGGGCTCCCAGTACTGCGTGTGCAAGGTGGAGCTATCGGTGAGTGGCCAGAACTTGCTGGACCGGGACGTCACCTCCAAGTCTGACCCCTTCTGTGTCCTCTTCACAGAGAATGAAGGCAGGTGGATCGAGGTGAGAGCCCCCTCCTGTGTGCGGCTGCGATGGGTGGAAGGTGGCTAGGGGCTGGGGAGGGACTCCCACTGGATCCCAGGGACCTGGGGTCAGGCCCTTGGAAGTATTTGGAGTATGGACTGGGGATTATGTAGAAAATTGTTACTCTTAAAATCAAATTTTATTTAAAATGTTTATAATGTTACTTAAAATAATTATATTTGTGTTTAAATTATTTCATATATTTATATAATTTTATATTAATGTTTTATATCATTATATTTTAAGTTACTATAATATATAGTTTAAACCTTAGAGTTTAGCAAAATGCTTGCTTCCATTTTTAAAATAACTTTCCCCACTTATTCCTAAATGAGCACAGTCAGTGAGGAGCCAACAGAGAAATAGGGAACTCAGACTTTAGTCCCAGAGCTAGGCCCAGACCCAGCTCTGTCACTCCCTGCCATGTGCCCCTGGGCAAGTGGCTATCCTTCTCTGAGCCTGTCTCCTCATCTTTGAAATGAGGATTTTTTTCCCTGCCTACCTTGGAGAGCCTGAGAGCTGGGGATGTTGATAGAGCCACAGCCAAGGACTTCTGAGCTGAAAGACTTTGGCTCGAGGGTTGGGGAAAGATGCAGCTTAAGGAAGGATATTGAGAAATCCAAACTGTTAAGACTTTCAGGGTTTAAAAATGACTTTGTTTCCTATTCCAAAAGGGGTCTATATTCATTGTAGTAAATTCAGAAAACCCAGGTAGATCTACAGAAGAAAAATCAAAATGATTGGGAACTGGCCTCTCAGGGAGAACCACTGTTAACAGTTTGGTATCCGGCCTTTCAGGTAGTTTTATATGCATGAAAATTTTCCAAAGTATGTTTCTATTTTACATAGTTATTTAACTGGGCCTCGGTGGGCATCCTGAAGTTTACAAAGACTTTCCACAGACATTGGCTCCTTCTTCTGATGCCAAGGAAATGGGCTGGGATTGCTTACCCACTTCAGAGGGGAACTGGGGCCCAGAGCGGGGAAGAACTTGCCTGTCTCACCCAGTATATTGGTGATACAGCCAGAAGTGGGAGGTGGGCTGTGGGATCCGCTGAGGACTCCACAGGGGAGCCCCAGGCCTGAGCCAGCATGTCCTGAACCCCGCCTATCCCTCAGGAAATGGTGTCCTCCCCCACTGCACCCACCCCCACCCATGGCACTCCCCCACCCTCCCTGACAATCTCTCTCCCACCCAGGCCGGCCACCCAGGCTAAAAATAGCCTGGGGCCAAGACCTCTTCCTTCCCTGCTGCCCCGGCCCTTGGATATGGGATGGGTGGGAAGAAAAATCAACACAACCCCAAAATAGACTGTCACCCAGACTCCGCGGTTTGGGGCCTCCATGCAGAGAGGCCAAGAGGCGGGGTTCCCATCGCAGCCCCACCAGTGACCCACAGTACAAGGCCCTGTCTTTCCCCAGGTTTCCACAGTCAGTGGGACAGCGGGGGCCACTCATTCCCAATTCTGACATTCCAGGGTTCTATGAAGGTAGCAATATCTGCCCCCAGGGAGATGGGGACCCCTGACCCCACCTTCCCCTAAATACTCCTCTTTCTCTCTGTTTCTTCTCTCAGCTTCCATGTAAAGTGTAGTTTGAAAAAAGGGTTCTCCCTAAATAAAAAGGATGAAAACCACAGACAGTCACATCCCTTCATTTCACAGAAGTGGAAACTGAGGCCCAGCTGGGAAATAGGACTTTCCCTCTGTCACCTACCTAGACAAGGACCACTCCCTTACCCTGGCACTTAAGTATGGAGTTAAGGCCCGAGACTGAAGAATGTGAGTGCTAGAGTCAGACGTGGGTTAAAATCTTGAAGCTGCCCTCTAGCTGTTCAGCCTTGGCTAAGTCACTAAACCTCTCTGTGCTTCCTTGGCCTCATCTGTGAGCTGGGAGTAATGATTACCTCAGTCACCCAGGTAACTGGCCCCGAAGGCCTAGCACAGAGATGCGTGCTCAGCGAATTAACACCATGATTTCCAGCAGCTGAGAAGGGTTGAACCAACTGCTTAATTCTGACTCTTGTTTCCCTGCCCCTCTGCCAGTACGACAGGACAGAAACTGCAATCAACAACCTCAACCCCGCATTCTCCAAGAAGTTTGTCCTTGATTACCACTTTGAAGAGGTACAAAAGCTCAAGTTTGCCCTGTTTGACCAGGACAAGTCCAGCACGCAGCTTGAGGAGCATGATTTCCTGGGCCAGTTCTCCTGCAGCCTGGGCACGGTGAGCCAGGCCCCCTCTGGGTGGGCGGGGGCAGCACAGGCACCCACACCGACTCCCCACATCACCCAGCTCCCAAGGATGGGGAGGGTCCCTGCTGCCTGCTGTCCCTGGCTCAGTTTCCCTGGCTGGCTTCCAAGGTGGCATCACAAATGCAGACAGACTTAGAAGCCAGCAGGCACAAAAGGGAAGAAGTATCCTGGTGGGGCTGGGGCCAGGCTGAAATGCTCCCACTGGAAGATACTAAGCGCCGCACCAGCCAGCTGTTGCCACCCAGGAGTGGGGGCCCCATGTGGCCAGAGCTTCTGATTGTTAGAAGTAAGCAGGTGCAGTCTGACTTCCTGGGGTAGAAGCGTACAATCAGCAACCACGACACCCGTGGTAGTCCCACTTCGCGGCCGGCTCACTGCATGACCTTGGGCAACTTCCTTTCCCTCTCTGAGCCACACTTCCCTATCCAGCTCAGCTCTTGGTGAGCTAATAGAGGAGCCCCTGACACAGTCATTATTGATGACTGTGTGTCCTAGGGCAAGCCCCTACACCCTTCTGGGCCTCACTTTCCCCATCTTTTACTCAAGGACTGTCCAGCCTAGAAAAAGGCAGTGGATAAATAAAATGGAAAAGGCTTTGAGAAGTTCCAATGGAGAACAAAGTGCCTTGGGCCTTCCAGGAGATGATGTTCAATGAAAAAAGCCAGGGCCCAACAGTTGTGTAAGAAGTGGGGTGCGTCCGTCAGGGTTCCTGCCATGTGTCTATACCCTCCAAGAGTAACTGAGGAGAGAGCTTAAGGACCAGGAGGGGCCAGGGGCCAGGAACAAACAAGGGGCAGGAAAACCTACGCAGGGCCTGACACCAGCGGGAAGCCGGGCTACCCCTAGCCTGGAGACAGGGGCAGGGCAAGAAGTGGTCTTGCCAGGGGCCTGGGGAGAGCTGTGGCCACCCCAGGGAGGCCTCTAGACTGGTGCCAAGGCTGATGATGAACAACAAATCCCACCAAGCCACAGCCCTGCCTCTGTCTCCTCCTGCTCTCCCAGCTCCTGCTGGCGCCCCCATCAGTTGAACCCCCACAATCCAGAGGATGGGGGAGCCAGGTGATGCAGTCCACAGTGACACAGAGCAGGCAAAGAAGGGCAGAGAGTGGGCCTGGGGAGAAAAGCCACCATAGAGGGACTAGGAACATGCTCACATCAGCACAAAGAAACCCTGGCATTTTCCCCAAGAAACTAAGAACGGTGGTGGGTGGGGAATGGGGTGTACAGAGACTGTGGGAGGGTGACTTTACAGTGTGTCCCACTCTACCTTCCTACCATGTATTGATCCTTGAACCCTGTGTGAACGTATTCACTGTTCAAAACAACAGGAGTCAGGGTGTGATCCCTGATGGAAGAATGGGGTCTGGATAGCTCTGGGGGAGGCGGTCAGGGGGCTAAACTCCCTGCAGTGGCCTTCAGAATGTGAACGTTGCAAGAGCCTTTTCCAGGGGGCAGCCAGGTCAGTGGGCATCGGACTGCTGGGCTTCCATCCCAGCTGTGAGACCTCGAGCAAGTGTCTTAACCTCTCTGGAGACCGTAGTCTCCTCAGCTGCCCAGTGGGGTTAACAGTGGTTGCTGTCTGCTCCCATGGTGAGGATCACGCAGGGGGAGGTTAGGCAGCGCCTGGCATAGAGTATTTTCTGTGAGCAGTGCCTGTTGAGGATTTTTCTTGCTTAGGTCTCCGCACCAACCCTCACAGAGCAAGTGCCTCTCTCTCCTCTCTCCCTCCAGATCGTCTCCAGCAAGAAGATCACTCGGCCTCTGGTGCTGATGAATGACAAGCCTGCGGGGAAGGGCTTGATTACGGTACCAGCCCCACCCCCACCCCCACGCTCCCTCTCTGCGCTGCCCACTGCCCTCCCCCATCAATGGGCCGCTTCACTGGCAGATAATCACCAGCTTTGTTTGGAGTAAAAAGCCCAACTTACAACTTAGCAACAGGTCTCTTAGCAACGGGCTCCTGGCTCCACATATGATGCGTTGGGCCCGCCAAGCTGGGGTTGGGGGAACTGCCAGGGCCCCCATGGCGGCCTCCCCGCCCCCACCCCGTAGAGGCACCCCTGCTCATCCCAGGAAGCCTCCCAGCACCCACTCCCGACACTGGCCCCAGCCTATCCTCCCTTGGGGGGTCTTTCAGGCGTTTCAGGAGTGCCTTGCCCATCGGAGCTCTGCGGCTGCAATGCGCAGTGATTCCTGTGATGCGCAATGATTCTTGCGATGCACAGCAATGCCTGCGATGCGCAGTGATACTTGTGGTGCACAGGCCCTTTGAGCTGATGAGTTCTTGGGTCCTCAGACTCCCGGAAGGCGGGGAAACCTGGTTTCACAGATGAGGGAACTGAAGCCCAAAGAGGAAGTGCCCTGGGGCGGTTCAGCTAGTGAGATTCCCTTCTGGACTGTCCCCCTCAGAGTATGTGTGACACCAGGCGAGCGGGCTGTGCTGGATGGAGGGGGGCCGTCCCTGTGTGTGTTCAGCAGCTGTTACTCTCCTACTCTGGAAACTTCCTGGCTCCCTGCTGCCTGTGGAGCCGTGCATTCTAGGCTGTGAGGCACCCAGCAGTCTCAGCTGGGTTTTACCCGCTTCATGTACGTGGCCTGCATTCAAGGCAAACTGAGTTCGTAGCATACCCTGCACTTTACCCCAGGCACTTATCCACTGTTTCTGCCACCTGGAATGTCCCCTCCCAACCTCTCCCCACCTCTTGGGGTTCAAAACCTCCCCATCTAAATGCCTCTATAAGCCAGCTGCCCTCCACGTGGCGGCCAACCCAGACGAACCCCACCAGGCAGGTATGCCGTCCCCAGCATTCCCAGCAGGTCCCTCTAGACCTAGGTTCCCTTGACCTGTGAGATGGGGACAGTAACAGGGCTTGCCCTGCAGGGCTGTTGAGCAGGGCTCAGCTGCAGTGGAAGAAGGGGAGAAGAGGCCTCCAGCCTGGCCTCTGTCTGAGGTTCTCAGGGTCAAATAGCTTGTTAGATTGAGGCCATCCTAGAGGTGTGGGAGGGGAGGAAGCCCACTTGTGATTCTGTTGGCCAGAGGGCTTTTCCTGCCACTGTGCGGGCAAGGGGGAGGGAGAGGCCGAGAGAAGGCAGATGGCAGCCTCGAGGTCCCGCAGAGCCGTGGCTGATGGAGAAGGCCCAGAGGATGGATGACCAGTGCGAGCTGACAAGACAGCAGAGGGAGCTCAGGTGGTCCCATCCCTGCCCTGGGCCTCGGTTTCCCTGGCTGCACAGTGAAGTTGCTGGAATTTCCGATGCCTTGGTGTTTGAAGGTGGTAGTGTGTGTTCTCTGGGTCTGCAGTGGGGGCATGAGGGGGCCTGTCAGGCTGCTCTCTGACCCAGAACCTCTCCCAGAGGCTCAAGACCACCCCCCGTGTTTGGTTCCTGCTTCATCTCCCTCCACCGTCTCATGGCCCCTCTCGAGCCACATTGGGGTCACTTTCTGATTCCTCATATCCTGATGAGTTATTACCCCATTTTCCAGAAGATGAAAAGTGAGGTTTTAGGAAGATAAGAGACTTGTCCCATGTCATCTAGCACTACCCTTCCCCTCCCCTCCCCTCCCCTCCCCTCCCAGCCCTGGAGATTTGACTCCTGGGGCAACCTACGTCCACCCTGCCTAAACAGGGGCTGGAAGGAGTCTCGGGAACAGGCCTTGACCCCTGGCATTCCTCTGGCCTTACAGATCGCTGCCCAGGAGCTATCAGACAACCGAGTCATCACGCTGAGTCTGGCGGGCAGGAAGCTGGACAAGAAGGTGAGGCAGATGGGGGAGGGGTTCTCCATCAAGAAGCAGCATCCTCCCCCAGCCCTGGGGCTTCTGGTCACGACCTTCATCACCCCTCTCGGGACAAGTCCGTAGCACACAGTCCTACTGGCCACCCCAAATTAACACCTCTTCACCACTAAGGTGGTGAGTTTCCTGTCACTTAGAGATATTCAAGACATGGCTGGAAACCCACTCACTGGGGCTCCCCATCTCACTTAGTGAAACTCTAGACCTTATAATAACCTTTGGGACCCCACCTGAGGTGACCACAGCCCCCTGACTTCCTGACCTCACCACTTCCACACTCCCAACCTTCATTCTGTTTCAGCCAAATCAGCCTCTTCATGTCCTAGGATTACACCAAGCACCCTCCTGCCTCAGGACCTTTGCACTTGTGGCTCCTTCTGCCTGGGCTATTCTTTGCCTTGAGTATTCTCATGACAGGCCCTTCCTTCACCTCCATCAAGCCTTTGCTCTTACATCACCCCCCAGGGAGGTCTTCCCTGAAATTGCAGTGATCCCTGATTTCCTCCCCTCTCTTGCTTTAATGTGTCTCTTTAACACTAATTGCTGCCTAATGTATATTATTTACTCATTTTATGTATCCCCTCTCTTGAATATAGTCTCTTTAGAGTGACACATTTTCTTTAACTTTAATAAATGGAGCTTTAAAGGACCCTTCTGCTAGGATAGTTTCAGTTTTTCAGATTCCCAGTAAATTAAAATCCCATCCGGTTGGATGCATGCCTCCCCTGCCCTGGGAACAATCTCCCTGTTGATGTCCTGCTCTGTCTAAGATGCTGGAGTTGTAACTTCCATTAGGCTTAGCGTCTCTGAGCGCAAGCTCTGGTTACCCCAAGATGGCGTGGTTTCTCTTGGGGATGCTGCTTGGTCCTGGGGGCTGCAGCTGCCCTGGGCCTCTTGCTGAGCCCTGCAGAGGCTGAGGGGAGAGGGACCAGGCTGGCTCTGCCCACAGCTTCCACTCCTGATGCTGGGTTGGGGGAGGCAGCTGGGCCACACCTCCATCCCATCTGAATCTGGTAGAGTTGTGCCTCCCTCACCCACAATCTCCTGCTTCCTCCAGGATCTCTTCGGGAAGTCAGACCCATTTCTCGAGTTTTATAAACCAGGAGTTGATGGCAAGTGGATGCTGGTCCACAGGACTGAGGTGGGTGCGTGGGGCTCTGGGAGTCTCTGAGCCAGGGGGTCTGCAGTCCAGCCACCCCCAACAGCTCAGGACGGGGCTGGGCAGTCACAGCTCTGCAGTGCACAGGAAAACCCACAGTGGCACCTGTAGGACCCGTTCCCTCTCTGCCACAGGGATACTCACTTCCAACCCCAGAAGCCTGGCTGTGGGTCTCTCCACCTTGTTACCCACTGTCCCATTGGGCTGACCTGGGCCTGAGCTCACCCTTGCTCCTCACTGTCCTGCAGGTGATCAAGTACACGCTGGACCCTGTGTGGAAGCCGTTCACTGTGCCATTGGTGTCCTTGTGTGATGGGGACATGGAGAAGCCCGTCCAGGTGAGGGGGGCTGCGAGAACCCTGCTGTGCACTCTGACAGCTCCAGCCTCCCAGTCTACCCGAGGCTTCCTGGGGTGCCTTGGCAAAGCTCTTAAGATGGAAAAAAAACATGTTGGGGGAGGGGCGGAAGACCTGGGTCCTTCTCCCGGGTCTGCCTGACTCTCAGTGATCTGGGCAGGGCCCTCATCTCTGTGGATCTCTTGTCTAGAACAGGAACAGTGACTGCCCTGTTCTTCCTGGAGGGCTGTGTGCTGTTAGCTGGGATAATGAATGCAGGATTGCCTTGGAAACAGCCGAGTGTGGTTGCTGTGATGAAGCCCATGATCACTAGTCTTTAAAAGCTCTCAGTCCTCAGGGTTGTGTCTGAGAGCAGATGGGATGCAGGGAGGCAGCAAGACCATGTAGGGATCCCCAGACAGGGTATCAGGAAACTTGAGTTCTAGTTCTGGGTCTACTACTGCCACTATGAGACTTTGGGCAAATGCTTCCCATTCAGGGTCTCGGGTTACCCATCAGTGGAACGGGTATGATAATTCCTGCCTTCCTCCTAGGAGTGTCATGGCAGCTAAGTTAGAGAGCAAATCAAGATGGTATTTTTTTGTGCCCATCTTGGGGAAAAAATACCAATCTAGGGAGGGCTCCAGGCCATGGCCCATGAGACCAAGACAGATTAGCAGCCAAGTGTGAGGTGTGCAGCTTCCTGCCCCAGAGAGAACAGCTTCCATTTACTTGAGTGGGCACCCTTTCTCCTTTCCCCAGCAATCATGGAAGTCTTCCTGCAGGAGGCAGTTTGGGAGCTACCAGCATCATCCCAAGTCAGCTAGTCAGATCTGTGGGGAGAGGGAGGCACACCCAAAAAGAAGATGTTGGGTTGCTCAGGGAGGTGAGGGGAGCTGGTAAGTGCCTTCCTAGGCAGGGCAGCTCTAGGGTGATCTCACTGAACCCACTCTAGGTTATGTGCTATGACTATGACAACGATGGGGGCCATGACTTCATTGGGGAGTTCCAGACCTCAGTGTCACAGATGTGTGAGGCTCATGATGGCATCCCGGTAAGATGTGCTCATGCACGTGGTGGGGAAGGGGCACGGGTTTTTTAATCAGGCAGACTGGAGCTCAGATCCTACCTCTCTGCCTTTTGACCTTGAGTAAGACATTCGGTCTCTCTGAGCCTCAATTTCCCCATCTGTCAAATAGAGGCAGAAGAATAGAATGAGAATGAAATGAGATTATACAGGTAAAGCGTCTAGTGCTTAGCGAGGACTCAGGAGCTGTCCATTTAACTCTGAGAAGCCAGGCCCTCCCTGGGCGATGGTTCTGGGTGCACAAGTGGACATGACATGGAAGAGTTGTCCAGGGATGGAGGGCAGCTGCAGATCTTACCTTGGGCGGGTATAGCTTGGCCTGATCCCAGGGTGGCAGGAACCATTTATGGGAAGGCTTCCTGGAGGAGGCATGCTGCCCCCTAGTCAACTCTGTGGAGTAGATTCTGGTGCCCAGGGGAGGAGCAATCCCTGTGAAAGCCCCAAGCTGAGCTTCTCTTTCTCCTCCTGTGTTGCCCAGCGGGAATTTGAGTGTATCAACCCCAAGAAGCAGAGGAAGAAGAAGAATTATAAAAACTCGGGCATCATTATCCTGCGTTCCTGCAAGGTGAGCCAGCCTGAGTGGGCACAGGGCCGGGGCCAGGTCTGGGGGTCACTCAGAGAAGTATCATTGCAGAAGGGATAGACAGAGCATTGGGTATGTAGCCAGCAAGGCCTGGGTTCAAATCCTGGTTCTGTCACATCCTGACTCTGTGACCTTCTGAGCTTAGCCTCTCTGGTCTTCAGTCTCCTGGTATGTAGAACTGGGATGTTAACAGGATAAAGTGTGTAAAGGGTTAGTCTCCTATTACATTGCTGTGTGGAAGTCAAGGCATGAGATGACCTTCCAAGGTTTCCTAGTAGGAGGGGAACTGTTGGCAGTTGCTACTTCCCAGGCTTGCCCACTGCATGTTCAGCATCAGAGAGGCAGAGGACCTCGGGCTAGGGTACCCATCCTCTGTCAGTGACATCAGCAAGGGCTTAGGTAACTGCAACTCCTGTAGTGTAACTGAGGCCCAGAAGGACAATGAAGTTAATACCAGCAGTAGGCAGGCTGAGGTCAGGGGCCAGGCCCACCTGGGTATCTGGTGGCCGTGTATTTGCTGGAATCGGGCAGGATGTTAAGGAAGGCAGCCGAGGCCAGGGCGATGAGAGCTCTGGATGCTACACCTGAAGGTTCTGAGATCTGGCACTCTCTCTATTGGCTGGCCCACCCCAGGCCTCAGTTTCCTCATCTGGAGACTAGGATTTACATGAACTTGCAGTAAAGTTCCCATGCAGACGTGCTCTGTGAAAATTAAGCTGACAGGTTGCAGCATCATGATTTCAGGTCCTTGTTTCTGAAACTTGTGTCACTTACATCCCTTGTTCGTGATTTTTGGCACCTGCCTTTTTATTTTTTGGAACCACCTCCCTCTCCTGATTATTGTGTCTTCTTTACTTAAATACATTTATTTTGAAAGGAACCCTTCTAATGTCACCAAAACCAGAAGGCCAGTATTCTTTGCCAAAAGGAGGCAAAGACCATCCAAACAATGTTTTAGTCGCTTTGTTAATTTACAGCAGGAGGCCTTGGGCCAGAGGTCTGGCCTCTCTCCATTCAAAGTTGAGGTTGGTAAGGGCTAGAGAGGCTGAAAGACCGAAAGGTCTGTTATGAAAGTGCTGGGTATGATTGACACTGGGGCCTGGGACACTGCCTGGAATCATCTTGTGTGTGTGTGCGCGTGCCTGCGCATCACCCCCCCCCCCCAACCGGGAACCTTTGTTCTGAGTGCTTTGTTATGATAGAGATTCGGGTTTTGTTGTAATCAGATGTGGTCTGTCTGCGTTTTTTGGTCTCCTTGTCCCCTGTCAGGGCACAGAGTAACAACCCCCCAAAGAGCCTTTGTGCAGTGTGGCCCAGTGAGGGTGGTGACCCACTGAACCCTCTGATTCCTTCCAGATAAAGCGGGACTACTCCTTCCTGGACTACATCCTGGGAGGCTGCCAGCTCATGTTCACTGTAAGGCTCTTCCCCGCCCCACCTTACTCAACCCCAGTGAGGATTCTCCCTAAGGGCTTGGGCCACTGCAGCAGGAGGGACTTGGGATAAACTTCAGGAAGGACTGGCCCATAGGAGAGGCTATAGGTGGATGGGCCTGAGTCAGGGCTTAGCTGCAGGTCAGGGCCTGGCCACCCAGCCCTCAGAGTGTCCCTGGCTACACTTCTTCAGAAGGAACAAAGCCAAATTCATCCGCACTCCCCTTCCTGCCTCCTGTGCTGCCCCCCTCCTCCTTGCTCACTTGGCTCTATCCACACTGATCCTCACTGTTCCCACAACACGCCAAGTTCTGCTCTGTCTTAGGGCTTTGCATTTGCTGTTCCTTCTGCCTGGAAGGCTCTTCCCCAGAACCTTCTCGCAGCGGCTGCCCGGCCATCCTGCAGGCCGTAACACTGAGGTCACCTCCCCAGATCACCTCCCTGGGTGCCTCCTGTTCCTCTTCATCACTTCTCTTGTTTTATTATCCTCAGGGCACTTGCCACTCTGAAATTTTCTTAAGTATTTTTTGATATCCCCATCCCACTAGCGACTCGCAACTGAGAGTGTCCTAAGTACGGGGTCTTTGTTTTGTTTCCACTCCAACCTCAGTGTATCACTCAATGCCTGGCACATACCAGGCACTCAGTAAATACTTGTTGGAAGAGTAAATTGTCACTCTGCCTGTAGCCTGGAGTGTGTACCCCACAGACTTGTCCTGTTCTTCACCTGAAGGGAAGCCTCAGGCCCTGGGGGAACCTGTTGGGGTCCCATACTCTGTCCACCTCCCACCTGGCTTCCCCATTGTCCATCACCACCTCTAGATCCCATGGGGGCTGGAAGTTGCCTGTGGGACTATAAGGGGGCAGGGGATTGGCCTTGTTGACCCCTAACTTCCCTGATCACCATTGCCCCCCTTCCCTGCAGGGAGGCTGGGCCCCCCTATTCCTCCTGCGTGCATGTGTTTACTCAGCAGATGATACTGAGCACCTCCTGTGTGCCAGACACCAGGCTGTGCTCCTGCACAGGTCCCTCAGTTGATCCTGATGGAGTTCTCAAATGGCCATCTCATCCCCTGGGTCCCTCACCTACTCCTCCCCCTGCTGGGCAGTCTTGCCCACCCTTCTGTGCTACCCTCCAGAGGCTAGGCTGAAATTCCCTTGGGGCCGAGAGACCAGGTGGAGCCTACTCTCTACCCACCAGCCTTGGTCCCTGTGGGGCACCTGCCCAGTGCTCTGTGCACAGTCCAGGATCTGGCTCCAGGGCCATGAGTCTTACCTGCGGTGATCACCCAGTCTGACTGGGAAGGTGGGCACTGCCCTACCAGGCAGTCCAGGTCCTGGTGCCCTTTGGTAGACTGAGGGACAATGGGGAAATGGCTTAGTTTAAGGGTGAGGTGTCTGAGAACGCTTCAGTGGGGCAGTGACATCTGAATTGGGCCTGAAAGTTGGAAGAGAATTAGACAGGGAGAAGAGATGGATTGGCTCTTCAGGTAGAGAGAACCTCATGAATAAAGGCCTCCAAATGCGAGCAGGTGAACGTGTGGGTAGGGACAGTGAGGGGCGAAAAGGAATTTAGGGCTGTAGTTTGGCTTTGTATCATGTCTGGGCCATAGACTTTATGCTTGGGCAATAGGGAGCCACAGACAGAATTAGAACCACAGGAATAATACAGTCAGACAGTTTCCAGGTTTTGGACCATCTTATGGAAGTATGGGTCGGGGCTGGGAGATGATTGGGCTTCCCATATCGCATCAGCCTCTCTGTTCCCTGGAGTGAGACAGGGAGCTGGGGTCTCTGGTCACACTGGGTGGCCTTTTCCCCACTCTGCAGGTTGGAATAGACTTCACAGCCTCCAATGGAAATCCCCTTGACCCTTCCTCTTTGCACTATATCAACCCCATGGGGACCAATGAATATTTGTCGGCCATCTGGGCAGTCGGGCAGATCATTCAGGACTATGACAGGTAAGCTTGGGGAGGGACTCTAAAGGTCAGCTCAGACTCTATCCATCTGGGAAGCTCAGCTTGTCAAAGCTAGAATGGACCCAGAAATCATAAAACCTTGGAATGGCTAGCACAGGGCATATGTGCAATTATTGTCCCTTCCTGTACCTGTGGCAGACATTGCTAATCAGCTGCTGATTAGCCCTACAAAGCCCAGATCCATACTGAGATCCTTCTCCACACAGTATGCCAAGTAGTAAGAAATTAAGTCAATTTAAAAAAAAAGAAAGAAAAGAAAATGAGTCAAGACAGAAAATGAAACTCATTTGCTATTGCCGCAACCTTTACTGTTAGAGCTGCGGAAGTACAGGTCTAGGATGTGGATAGAGAATTTATCCAAAGTCACACAGATCAGAGGGACTGGAACCCAGACATTCCAATTCCTGCACCCGCCACCTGATGGCCCAACTGTCTCACTCCTGTTGGGAATTTCAGAGGAGCACCCAGCATGTGGATCCTCTTCCCATGGCCATGCTTCCTGGAGACCTTTGGGTGGGGGGACAGTGCCGAGGCAGTGAAGGTGAGTTGTGTGGAGGGTGTGGTCACCAACAGGATGTGTCAAATCCAGAGTCCCAGAGGGCTTGGAGGATCCAGAAGTCACTTGAGGGTTGTGGTGTCATCATCACAGATGGTGCCTGTTGGGACCTCCAGGTCGGAAGGTGGAATGACCAGGGGGCCAACACATGGGGAACAGGGGAGAAAGGAACAGGTCCCAGATTTGGTGGGAACAAGAGCAGACTCAGGAATCCTGTGTGCACTTGGCCTCCTCAAAAGCAGCAGCCTGCGGATCAGCTTCTGACTCCCAGGGGGCTCAGGGCCTTAGGGGTGGCTTTGATCCCAGGCCACATTAAGAGAGGTAACAGCACGCAGAGCAGGGGAGGTGGAAGTCCCCACCTGCGTGGTTGGGTGGGGGAGCCTGCCATTGCCACTCCAGAGACCCTTTATCCAGCTGCCCACTCAGCTCATTCTCTGAGCCTTCTCATGGGCATGCAGGCTTAACTGGACTCCTGCCCCACATCTGCCCCCTCACCCTCTTTCCCATCTCAGTGAGAGGCACCACCACTTACCGAAAACTCTTCGTATTTTTTTCTTTCCCTCATCTCCCCCATCATTCTTTAAAGAAGTCCTTTCAAAACATGCTTGAATCCAGCCTCTTCTACCCTCACTGCTCCCAGCCTGTTTGAGCCACCATCACCTCTTGCCCAGATCATTTCAGTAGCCTCCTCACTGGCCTCCCTGCTTCTGCCCTGGCCCCTGGACGTCTATCCTCTCACAGTAGCCAGAGGATTCCTCAGTAAATATATGTTGAATTAATGAACAAATGAGACATGGTCCCTGCCCTCAGGGAGTTCCCACTCAAGGAGGAACACAGGGAAGAAATCACTGGAGTTCCAAGAGACTAGTTTATGTGTGAGGCAGGAGCTATGGGACCACCAAAGAGAGAGGCATTCTGGGGTTTAGGGAAATCCAGAGAGAGAGGGGCCATTTGAATTGGGCCTTAGAGGATGGATAGGAGTTTGCCACAGGGAACAGATTGGGGAGAGGTATTTCAAGAGGGAGTGCAACAAGATTGGAGCATGAAGATGTCCTATGTGTTTGAGGAACAGCAAGAAGCTAGTGGCCAGGGCTGGGGAATGAAGGAGGGCAGGTGGATGCTGACACTAGGCTCTAGGTCTAGATCATGAAGGGCCTTGAATGCCAAGCCAGTGTTCTACTTGTTTTTTTGTTTTTTTTTTTTTAAATAATCATCAACCCTCTGGTTCCAGCCACTGTTTCACATTTTAGCATTTTTTCCCAGCCATAAGTGGCAATGGCTTGACAGCCACTACATTTCACTTCCATCATGACTGTGGTTTAGTTATTGCCAAGGTCCCAGTTTGAGAAGGGTCTAGAAGCTGCACTCAGGCCCAATGGTTAAAAGTGCTATGGTTGATTAGTAATGTCTGCCATGGGTGTAGATGGGCTCAAGCCTCTTGTTCACCAGATACCCAGAGATGGGTTTGGGCTCAATAGATGATTCAGAGCTTTTTCTAGAGGTGGTGAGCCTTTCTTTCTGTCCTTGGAGGTGTGCAAGGCAGAGTGGGTCCAGCCCTTGGTAGGGGGTTGGGAGGGTGAGCTTGGGCAGAGAAGGCCCCTGTCTTATTGTCTCACAGTGTTTTTCTCTCCTCTCTCTGATTAGTGATAAGATGTTTCCAGCTCTGGGCTTTGGGGCACAGTTACCCCCAGACTGGAAGGTAAGTGAAGCCAGACTCTTTCCTTTTGGCTGAGATGGGATTTGTGTTTATGGCCTCTGTGGGGTCTGCTTTGGAAAGGTCTGTCTGGGCCCCAGCTGCCCTGACTTCTCTGCCTTTACCCCAAACCCACAATGAGTCATGCAGGGTTTCCAGTGCATATTAAAGTGGGTCTACATGGGGTGTTACTGGCATATTTGAAGGCCTACTCTGGCTGCTGAGTGAGGACTGGCTGGGGTAATGGGGGGCAGGATGGAGGGATGGAGAAAAGGAGTGATGTCTATTACAGGTGGGAAAACTGAGGCTCAATGACTTGCCCAAGGTCATGTTCATAACAGGAAGCCTGGATTCCAGCTGGGCAGGTGGATGCTCAAGTCTATTCTCAGAGTTTGCTGCCTCTCTGATGAGAAGCTTGGGGGTGTGGGTACAGAGGGCTCCTAAATCTGCACTTATGTCTCAGCCAGTGCTCCCTCTTGTCTGCCCTGCTGTACCACATGCTGTTTCCAGAGTGGGTGTTCCCCTCGCATCCTCTCCAGGGAGGACAGTTTTCACCTAGAATTTTAGGAAGCTGCTCTGTGGCATGCTGGCCATTGTATGATAGGGGGCAGGATCCTGTGGGGCCAAAACTGGGCCTCTGGGCAGACATGGTGATGTCACTGGGGGAAGGGTGGGCTGGTGCGGCCTGGCCCAGCCTGGCCCAGCCTGGCCCGGCCTGGCCAGCATGAGCTCGTTGCTAAGACACCAGTCAGCTTTCAGAGAACTCTAGCTGAATGAGATGTTTTCTTGCGCAAAAGCCTCCTTGGAAATGTCACAGGGCAACTCTAGGGAGACTGGAGCTTGGCCAGGCTGGAGTGCCTGATGGTGCCAGGAGGGCTGCTGGAACCAGGCTTGGAAAAGGCAGATGCTCTGTCCCACCTCCCTCTGCCACTAGAGCCTGCCAGGCCCGGCCCCTCCCAGCCCCTTACACCCTCCCTCTCATTCTGACTCACCTTGCTCCTGCCACATGAGCCTTCTTCTGTTCATTCCCATCTCAGGGCCTTTGCATGTGGTCTTCCCCTGGCCTTTTGCCCCCTTTCACTGACTTCCCATGCGGCTCTCAGCTGAGAGATCATTCCCTCTGGGAGGACTTCCTTGAGCACACTTACATGGGGCCCCTCCTCCTTGCCTGACACTGTCCTCACGAACCCTGTGGTCACTCTATGTGTGGGTTTGCTTATTGTCTCCCTCCAGAGCATAACACTCAGGGAGGGCACTGGTTTCCTTCTGTGTCCCAGCTTCTGGTACACACTTGGTGTGAAGTACATGATTGTTGACAGTAAATTTGGGGCCCAGTGGCCTGAGCAGACAGAGCTGTTGGTCCTCTGAGTGTGAGAAATTGGAAGGAGCTAGAAGGAGCGTGCAAGTTGGCAGCCTGCCCTCAGGACCTCAGTTTCTCCCTGGGCCTGGGCCAGGTGAGCCCGAAGGGGACCCTTGTCCTGGGTAGTGGCTGAGGGACTCAGAAAGCATTGGCATTTCAAAGTGAGCCAGAGTTAGTCAGATGAAGAGGGGGATCAGGCAGAAGGACAGGCTTGTGCAAAGGTCTGGGGTGGGGAAAAGCACAATTTATGACTCTCTCCACTTTACAGATGAGGAAACTGAGGCTCAGAGAGGATGATCATTCCGAGATCCTTTCAACTTCCACTGCCCTGCCACTGCCAGGACTAGAGGGAACAGTATCTTAAGTATCTCACTGACCACGGGTTGGGCCCAGCCAAGTGGGGTGAACAAGGCCATTGATTGTCAGAAGGCAGCAGGGAGTCCCAGGACAAAGACCTGTGGCCAGCCAGTCTCCAGGGGCCCCTAATCGGCTTGGGGTGGCCTCCAGGAAGCTCATTGCTGGCATTTCTCAGGCAAACCAGGGCAGCAAGTATGGGAGGGGGCTGGGCTGCCACAGGCAGCATGAACTCTTATCCCCCAGATCTGATCCTGACTTTGCTGTGGCTCACTCATGTGACCTGGTCATTCCTTGGCGCTCTCTGAACCTCAGTTTTTCCACCTGTGAAATGGAGCTGCTGGATGGAGGAGGTGACTGGAGAGGCCCCAGGGTAGATGGGTGGCCTCCCACAGCCCCATCCATTTGATCATCAGGCCCCACTCCCCCCCAAATAGAGAAAAAGTGTGGGGAATGAAAAATTTGGGTGGCTGAGAAAGTGGACTATTATTCCACCCCTATCAGGAGGGGGCTTTTCCCCCTTGGTCTCTAAAATCTCCTAAAATCTGATTTTGCAGGAAGTCGTTGGCTCAAGGGAGGCCAGTTTCCCTGGCAACCATTTTCCTCTCTCAGCCCCCTCTGTACAAGCCCCCCTTTTAACCGCTATAGAGGCTCATGAGGTTTCCATGGCAACAAGGATCTCCAGCCCCTACACCTGGAGCCCAGACTGGGGACAGAGTGAAGAGGGACATCAGGGGAATGGCTCCATGCCAGGCACTTATGGCTGAGGGAGCAAAGAACAGAAAAGCCCATTCCCCCTCAACAGGGAGGGGTCTTCTCAGGTACAGGGCAGGGCTGGGGTCAATGCCGCAAAGTCCCTTCTGTCTTGGCCCAGCAGGGTTCCCCAAGGCCAGGGGCCCAACCCACTCACCAGGCTTGAGGGGCCTGGGTCCCAGGCCTGTTCTGCTCTGTAGCCTTGGCACCTGGTTTCCTCTCTCTGGGTCTCTTTGTTTACTTGTAAAATGGGGATGTTGGATTTGGTGGAGCCTTGCAGTACCCTCATTGTAGTGTCTGGAGCTAAAGAGTCTGTCTGGGATTGTTTGTGTCTGGACTGAAGCTCTTCTCCAGCAGCTGAGGGCGGGGGATCCCTTCCCCGTGGATATCTCTTCGCCCTCCTATTTCAGATCCTCAGGAGAGGAACACCTCAGGTCAGTGGGTTCATGGGTTGTGAGCTCAGGAGGCAGCCTGACTTTAGTTCTAGTCCCAACTCTCCCCTTCAGTAAATGTGATACCATAGGGACATTCTAGTCCATTCTGTCTCAGTTTTACATCTGAAAAATGGGATAATACCAGGCCTTTCTCCATTGGATTGTTGTGAAGGAGTGGGGGATGCCTGTGAAGTGCCAAACGTGGGCTGTGGCACACGGTTCATAGGGAAGGGGGTGGAGGGGGCTTTGGCTATGAGGCAGCAGGGGAGGGAGGGAGATCCCCCCATCTGAGCTCTGGCCCCTCCTGAGGCCCTAGGTTCTGCAGCCACTACAGTTTTACCTGCAGCCTTGAATGGGGTCTAGTGATCGGTCCCTCTGTGGACCAGCGAATCTGGGAGCGTGAAGGGTCAGCCTTTGATCTCCCTGGGCTAGGGGCTGGGTCTGCAGCAACTGGGACAGGCCCCTCTGTTCCCCGCCCCTCTGGGTCCACTGTGTTTCCTGAGCCCCCAGTCCAGCTCTGAGCAGGTTGTTACCTAGGCTCCAGTTTGGCTCACTGGCATAAGGTGGGCTCCCTTCCAAGCCCACTTGTGCTTAATAAGATAGGGGAAAGCCCTCAAGGCCCGAAGGCTCTAGCTATAGCCCCACCAGAGTGATAGAGGGTGACAAAGGGGCACTCCAACTGCTCCTTGAACCCACCACCCTCAGACACATCTCTGCCCTCCTTGGGGACTCACTCAGTGGGGCGAGGAGGCAGAGACAGCCCTGACCCACCCCCTCCCGGAAGAGACTGGGGTGATGTAGAAGGGTCTCAGTTTCCTCCATTATGAAGTAGGCATGGTCAGGCCTCTCTGTAAGTCAGACCCAGCAGTGGAGGTGAAAGTAGATATAGAGGGAATCAACAGCCTTGACCTGGGGTAGGACAGCAAAAAAACAGGTTCCTGCAGAGGAGCCTTGGCCTGGCAGGGGCGTGGGGGCGGGGCAGGCCTCTACCCACATTTAGGGCCAGGAAGCTGCCAGCTCATCATTTTCTCTGCATTTCAGGTCTCCCATGAGTTTGCCATCAACTTCAACCCCACCAACCCCTTCTGCTCAGGTGAGTGTCAAGCCCACCTGCCTCTGCCCTGAGTTTACGCCGGGCCTGACCATCTCCCTGGGCAGAGGGAGGGAATACCGGTTTCTGTCCTTTTCATCTCTGCCCTTCCCCTCACGCTTGTTCAGAATGACAGATGGGGAGAGGCTGGAGTTTGGAGTCAGGTGGCCCTGGATTCAAGGCCAGCTGCTACCCTTTCCTGGCTGTGTGCCCTTGGAGAGATCACTGCACCCCACTGGGTCTTTGCCTCCTCACCCGCCCCAGGAAGGTGTGATACCTGTGTAGCTCACCTCACTGGGTGATCAGGTGAGAATTAAGGGAAGCAGTGACGGAGAGCCCTGTGTAGACCAGGAGGAAGTGAGGGCAGCAAATTACACACCTGCCTCTCACCTCCCTCCCACCCTAGCTAGGAGGGCCCAGCCCTGTCACGCCCCACTCTGTTCTCCCCTCCTTCCACAAGGAGCCTTGGCTCCCAAAGATTGAGCATGGCCTGGGTAGGGGTGCTGGGCAGGAGGAAGGGGCAGGCAGCGAGTGTGGTATCTGTGCTCACCCTGCTCCAGGCCTAAGAGGATTTCTGAGCCTCCCAGAGTCTGTTAAGAAACTAGTGAAGGAGAAGGGGCTCCAGGTGGGTGTGGAAGAGGGTGATCCCTGCCACCATGAGACCTAGGACTTGCCTTGGATGGGGCATCTACCTTCCCTGGGGACCCCTGAAGCTGGGTCAGGTTTATACTTGGAGGGGAAATGCATGAAGTCACCAACTTGGAGACTATGCTATGACTCAGAAGCCATGGGCCTTTGTTGGCTGTGGCCGTCTTGCTGGGGTCTGTCTGGTTCAAAACAGGTCTAGAGAGACATTTTATCCAAGTTCGGATTGGCCAACCTTATCCATGGTCAGAGGGCTTCTGAACAAGACTGCAGGCAGTGGGCTGTTCTTAGACTTATAATGGTGGCCATATACAGAGCACCCCCTGGGTGCAGGGGCACACAAGCATCTCAGTACCCCCAGCAACCCTGAGAAGCAGTCACAGCGTGTCCGGAATGGACCTCCGGATGGCTCCCAGATGTATCATTGCAGGCTCTGCCCACCCCTTCCCTGGAAGAGCCTGCCTGATCCCCTCCTACCAGCTGCCCAAGAGTATAGATTATTAGTCCTATTGACAAACAAAGAGGCTCAGAAAGATTAAACAACTTCCCCCAGGTCCTACCGCCAAGAAGTAGCAAAGGCAGGATTCGAACTCAGGTTAGACTCCACATTCTGAGCTCTTTACTTTATACCGCCCTGGCCCTGCCCTCTGGGAGCTTCCAGTCTCACAGGGCCCAGATTGGCCACAACAGGGGCATTTGGGGTAGTGAGCAGTGGGGATGAGAGTGGGTGTGGGGTCAGGGAGGACCGGGCTAATCCAGAGTTTTCTCCCTGAGGCAGGTGTGGACGGCATTGCCCAGGCATACTCGGCTTGCCTGCCCCACATCCGCTTCTATGGTCCCACCAATTTCTCTCCTATCATCAACCACGTGGCCCGGTTTGCGGCCCAGGCCACGCAGCAGCAGACAGCCACGGTGAGTAGGTGACCACCAGTGTGGATGTGCAGTGTAGGGCTGGCATAAGCTGGGCCCTCCCTGCTGGACAGAGATCAGTCCCTCCTACCTTCCCTGCCCATGGGGCTGAGGAGCTGGATATTATGCCTCCCCTTGTTCTAAAATTCTAGGTGAGCCCCTAGGTGAGTGTCTCTGCACCTTAGTTTACCTGCAGGTGTGGTAAGGGGGTTGGAGCAAACTCATCTTGATTGTTCTGGCTTCCTGGAGCACAGACTAGGGGAAGATGCGGCAATTCTGTTCTCTTGGACTTAGTAGGATATAGGGCTGCGATTAATGGGAAGTGCCTCCCAGGGAAGACAGAAACCAGGAGACTGTGGTATCTGCAGCCTTAAGGCTGACCGTCTGGGCTACCTAGTTCCAATCAGAGCAGCTCCCACCTCAGACTGAGGGCTTTGGAACTGTCTGGCCCAGGTCCAGTGTTCAGGGATGAGGCAAGCCTGGCCTGGCCTGACGCTGCCAGCACTGCCATCTGGAATACATGGCCATCCTGGGCATCTGCATCCCTGGTCCTTTCCGTGCCCCCCCAGCTCCAGGCCCAATGCCATTGTCAGGGTCACCAAGGGTCACCTTTGCCCATCTCCCCTGCCATCCACCAGGACCTGTAACATGAGCTGGGGGTCTTTCCCCCCTGCTACAAGTAGGCTGAGGTGAGGCTAAGAATCTGGCACCTGGCCCTGGGGTGGTGGAACCTGGACTGCGCCGTGGGTCCAATTCCCACCTGACCACGGCCCCCAGAACACCACCACAGCCCCCGTTTCCTCTGAAAGGAAAGGGTTGCTGCTGAAGTCCCTTTGTACTGTCCTTTCCGCTCTTCCTCCAGAATGCTATCCTGAATTCGCCTACCTCCCCATTGCCATGGCCACCTTCATCTCTCAGTGGACACCACAGCTGCCCCTCACCGCTCTTGCCCCTACTGTCCATTCTCTTGCTGGAGGGTCCTCTTAACTGCAGACATCAGATCTTGCCTCTCCTGCCCCAATTCCTTCACTCATCACCATTCCACCACTGACCTTGTCCCATCCCTCAAAGACACCAAGTGTCACCAAGCTTGTCCCCCACCCCACCCCAGAACAGCCCAGCTGTTCTGTCCCATCCCTCAGTGTCCCCTCAAATACCACCCCTCAGCGGCCTTCCTTGCCCACCCACCTGAAACCTATCCCCTGTCTTCTCTGTTTATTCCTATCTTGACTCTGATGATGGCGACAGTATCTCCTTCACATACTCGTTTCCTTGTCCACTGTGTGTCTCCCTGTTGGATTCTCAGCTCCATGGGTTGGGCTGTGTCTGTGTGTTCTTTCATCTACTTGCTGGTCTGCGCTGCAGCAGGTGCTCGTGCTCCAGGAATGGACGGATGTAAGTCGGCCCCTGTTGTGTGGCCCCCGCTGAGCACTCTGCAAGGAGCTGGGAGGAGGCACCTTGGCCAGGGTCAGGTCAGACTCCACCTTGGCCAGGGCCTCTCCCAAAGGGAAAGGGACCTGGTCCCAGTGAGACTCCCCAGAGGAAGGTCACTGAGGAGGTGGAGGTTGGCTTCCTGGAGATGGCAGCAGAGATAAAAGGGGGTCGGTTATGAGGAGAGAGAGGACACCAGGGCCTGCCTGCAGAGGGCAGGACAGCAGCACATGGTCTGATTGTTTGGGATGCAACAGAGGGTCTGTGGGGAAGGGGGCTCTGGGATCAGCCTGCCAGGGTTTGAATCCTGCCCCTGCCCATTCCTCACTGTGTGACCTGGGTAAATCACTTAACCTCTCTGAGCCTCAGTTTCCTCATTTGTACAATGGGAATACTGATAAGGCCCTACCTTGAGGTGGTGGTGTTAGAATTAAATGAGATAACACAGCAGCTGGCTCCCAAAAGGACCTGAGGACGAGAAAGGGCAGGCAGCAGAGAGTTCTGGGAAGAGCCCCCCAGGCAGAAGAAAGGGCAGGCGCCATGGCCTGGCAGGAGAGAGGTCAGCACGATTCTGGATTGAAGGAAGGTGGTCCTGGTCATTTCTGCTTCGGAAGCGTGATCCACTGTAGGCCAGCCCTGGTGGTGGCAGCTGAGGGCCTGAGGCAAGTCCCTTCCTGCTCTGAGCCTATTTCCTTTATGAAATGGGAGAAGTAAAGCCCACCTAAGTGGAACAATAACTGGGGAGGAATCAGGAGTGGTTTTTAAAAAATTCCTGGGGTCCTGGGCTCGAATTGGATGGAGAGGGCAGAGTATGAGGCAGGCCCTCACAACTCAGCTCACAGACCTTTTGGATTCCTGCTGTCAGCCAGGCCTTTGTCCCGCCCAGTCTTTTATCCGCCTGAACTGGCTTTCAAAGGGATGGAAGAAAGGCCTGCATTTTTGTTTAAGAAAAAAACATGGGGCGGGGCAGAGCAGGAGCGAAGCCCAGCGTTCCTTGCGGGCTCTTCCACCTGCTGAGCCGGGGCAGGAGATGAGATCCTGGGGAGAATGGACCTGTGCCTGCTGGATCCTAGACCTGGAAGGGCTTGGGCCCTGGGCTTGGAACAACTGCTGAGGGCCCCTCTGAGGGAAGAACTTGGTCCTTTCTCTGAGCAAGTCCTTGTGACACCCCAGCCACTTCCGTTGTGACCTGATCCTCCCAACCTGAGAAGGCCGCCTCCCCCTGGCTCCCTCACCCTGGGGAAGTGCTGTGCCCACCCCAGTTGTGAGACCTTGGGCCAGCATCTCTGGGCTGCAGGCTCCTTCCTGGGCCCTTGGCCCCTTCCACTCTGATGTCCAGGAAGATACAGATATTTCTCTCCCTCCCACATCTCACCGTGTACTAAAGGTGGGGCTGCCTGATGGTTCAGCCTCAAGCTCTGGAGGCCAGTTGACCTGGTTCAAACCCCAGGTTTCCCATTTTCTGGCTTTGTGACCCAGGGCAGGTTGCTTAAGCTCTCCAAGCCTGAGTTTTCTCACCTATACAATGGGAATGATGGAACAGTACCTGCCTAATACAAGCACTGGGAAATTCAACCAGATCAGCATACAAATTGCTCAGCACAGTGGCTGGCACATGATAAGTACTCAGTAAACATGGGTGGGTGAATATTCTGAGGGTACCTCTTGGGCCAGCATTTGGTGATGGTGAGCACATTTAGGTCTAAGGCAAAAGGAAATAATCTATGGATTACCTGATGCATTTATACAGCTGCTTTTTGGGAAACACTTGGTGTGGTTTCAGCCTCCCCATCCCCGACACGAACATGCATACACACCCACACACAGGAAATCAAGAGCAGGTGGTGGAAGCATCTCTCTAGGCAGGCCTGCGCTCTCCCATTCATTCACACAGATAGTCTCTGCAGAGTATGCTTCCGTGCAGCACCAGGGAGACCATGATGTATAAGCTATGGCCTCTGCTCTTCCAAGGCCTATGGTTTAGTGGGGAGCCAGGCCAGGAAGCAGTAGCTGTGATGCCAGCACATTCAACCTGTGATGATGGAAGTACAGGATTATAAAGGTGGCACCTAACCCAGACAGAAGGCTCAGGGCAGGCTTCCTGGAAAAGTGATGTCCAAGCTGATACTTGGAGGATGTGTAAAAGTTAGTTTTATATAGGGGTGTGTGTGTGTGTGTGTGTGTGTGTGTGTGTGTGTGTGTGTGTGTGTGTGTGTGTGTGTGTGTGTGTGGAGTGTCCCAGGCAGAGGGAACAGTGGAGGCAAAGGCGGGGAGGCATGGTGTGTGGCGTAACCCATGGAAAGATGTAAGAGTGGGTTGAGTCGGGGGCGGATGAGGTTGAAAAGGTAGGCCACCTCCCACAGATGCCTTTGAAGCTTGAGGGCAGTGGAGAGTCACTGAAGGGTATTGAGAGGTTTGGGCTGAGCCAGGGGACTTATCCTGGGGCCACATCCTTGCCCCTGCTCTGGCCCATAAGACCTGGGCCTTGCCATCCATGGCCCATTCCTGGTTGGCCGCCTAGGCATTTGGTGTCCCAGTGGCAGGAAAGCTAGGAATCTCCCTCCACCCGCCCAGGGCCCTTGGCAGCCAACTTCTCAGAAATAAGCCAGGGAATCAGTGCACCTTCCCTGGACTCTGCCTGGAACTGCTATGGTCAAGTCAATTTCTTACAAATCAAATCACATGTCAAATGGGTTAGGGGAAGTGGCTATTTACAGCCCTAGAAGCCTAAAGAGCCTCTGGGTAAGGACAAGAGATACTCAGCTCTTGAACTGTGCCAGGAGTTTGAGTTTTGGGTCTGACCTGAAAGTGACTGGCTGTGTTTCTGGAGCATGGACAGGGTACCAGGCCCACGAGATGCAGAAGGTGTAAGGAGCTGCCCTGTGGACCACTCAGGGTATGGAGGGAGAGGAGTGTCCAGAGGAGCCCTCCTCAAAGGTGTAATCGTGGCAGCGGGAGCAGAGCTCAGGGCTGGAGCAAGCTTCCCATCTGCTTGAGACAGAGGAATAGATGCTCAGAGCTGTGGCTGGGGAGGGTATACCAGGCAGAAGGAAATAAACCAGGAAAGGCATGGAGGTGGGAAAACTTGGGGAAGGGTAGACCAGGACTGTCCATGGGGACAGCAGAGCCCCTTCCCACCTCCTCTTGCCTGATTCTTCCCTTCTTTCTCCCCTTCCACAGCCCCCTCTCACCTTCCCTGTCATGTGTCTTGGGGATGGGACTGCGAACGCCTGGGGTTGCAGTGCATCTTAGTCTCCTAGACAGTCTCATTTCTGCCTGGGATGGGTATAAAGCCCAGGATTTGTCAGCTGTACTTCCATTGCCAAGCTTGGCCCAGGATATTGACCCTCAGATCCAGCTGGGCAGCAGCTGAGGCCAGGCATGTGGATGTGGACACTGTGGCTGGAGTGAGGGCTAAAGTCCAGTGCCATGCCTCTGGGCCCTGCCCTGGGCCAACACTGGAGTGCTTGAGGGGAGGGGGCAGAAAGCTCCCTGCCAGTTCCCACTATTGGAGAGACAATTACTGGCCCCTGATGGCAGTGGCCAGTAGAGGAGGACATTGTGGAAAGAGCCCAGGCTTGGGTCTGAATCTAGGCTATGCCATTCCTGAGTTGAGCAAGTCACTGAACCTCTCCCAGCCTGTCACCCCATCTCCTAAAGGAGAATCCCAGCGTGAGTGTGACAAGGAGTGTGTGGTCATGGTCACTGTCACTGTGTTAGCACAGACTTGCTCACCTCATCAGTTGGTGCCTGTGGTTCTGCAGGAATCCAGCCCCTGTCTGCACCCACCTCCCTGGAGAAGAAGGCCCCAAGGCTGTGAGGGAGGCGCAGGCCTGGTGCTCCAAGTCTCAGGGTAGATGCATGGCTGGCTGAAAGGGGAGAACCAAGGGACCATGTGGGGAGGAGGGAGGGAGACCACTATATGAGCTGGAAGGGGCTTGGAGACCAGTCCCACCTGCTGAATGGTCAGGTCTGTTGCCCAAGGCCAAGCATTCTTTTCTGTCGTCACTGCCAGGTCTCTCAGTGCCCTCCCTCCTGCCGGCTTATGTGCCTTGGAAATATTGCCCTGGACTATTTCTGGTAGGATAGAAGTGAGGTTAGATGGTCACTTGGGGAAAGGGTGCTGGACGATAGGGGGCTGTGTGGGGCCAAGGTTCTGGATGGGCTTATAAGTCCTGTTGCCAACCCCAAGAATAGGGGTCTGGCAGCAGCAGCCCTCCGCTGCAGGGATTCAGGCTGCCATCTCCATAGCAACAGGTATCCATCCCCAGCTAAGCAATTGGTCTCTTAAAGGCACAGTGCAGGAGGAGTTGTACTACTGCTATCGGGAGCTGGTGGTTGGGATGGTGGGCTCCGTACCTCCATGCAACTCATCCTTCCTTCTACGGTTGTGTGTGTGGTCAGGCAGAACAAGACATCCTCGGTGGCTGAATTTGTAGTCTCTGTACATTCCCTAGGGAGCAAATGGCTTTGCTGGATAAGAAGGTGGTCAAGAGCTGGCTTTGTTCTGCTCTTTTTAGCTCTATGACCTTGACTAATCTGTGCCCCCATTTCCTCACCTGAGAATCAGAAGGGTCAGGCTAGAAGGCAAAAGGCCCCAACAGAGAATATTAGGGCCACAAGGGCTTTTCTGTTCATTGTGTGGATGGAGAAAACTGAATTTCCCAGAAAGGGACCAGAGGGTGCAAAGGACAGAGCCAAGTTGAAAGTTAAGTTCTCAGGCAGCTTACAATCCTGGGGCTTCTGCCCACAGATTCCACTGAGCTTTCCTTAACTTCATTCAGTAAAGCACTTGATAACCCACTGTAAGGGAAAAGTTAGTTATCACTTGCCATAGAGGGTAACAATAAAAAAAATTACAACAGGCTGCACAGTGGTATCTAAGTCTACCTAGAGACTACTGTCCCTGGAGCTCTGAGCTTCCTGTCTTCTCTTAGCAAGTGGGACACACAAGCACCAAACTGAGACTTCCTCCTGGGTGCAGTCTGTAGAATTCAAAGACCACTGTAAAACTAATATGCTTCCCGCTGTGCGTGATGCTGTGTCTGGGGTGTGCCCCCAGGTCCGCTTGTTACCAGCAGGGTCCCACAATCCCAGAAGCACTGACCTAGATGACCTGCTTAGCTCCTGCAAAAGGTCTCTGAGGCCAGCTGTGCTGATGGGGAACGAGCAGGGTCATAGGTGTCCACGTGTAGGTGGAGCAGAGAAAGGGAGGCTACTCTCGGAGTCCACCAGCTAGAACACTTCTTCCTCAGCAGCCGTGGGTTTTACTCTGTGCAGCTGACCAATACCGAGCTGCTGCCACGTGACCAGCGTGGCCTCTCTTTGAGAGGCACAGGGACTCCCACTTTGCAGATGAAGAAACTGAGGCTCAGCAAGTTGAGTCAGTTGCTCAGAGTCCCACGGTATAGTGATGGTCAGAGCCAGGCGTGGAGTCCAGGGCTCACTCCCAAGCTACAGATTCTAACAACACTCAGGGCAGGAGGAAGAGAGCAGTTTGTGCTTCTGGCTGCGACCGGGTCAGAGTTTAGGTGGATGAGAGGCCTGCAGGGGCAGGGTGCCAAGGGAAGTGTGCTAGGGAATTGGCTAGGCTGTCAACAGCTAGGGGAGAAGAGCCACCTTCCTCCCAGGGCTCAGTGTCTGTTAACCCTGCCCCCACAGCAGTACTTCATCCTCCTTATCATCACGGACGGTGTCATCAGTGACATGGAGGAGACGCGGCATGCCGTGGTGCAGGCTTCCAAGCTGCCCATGTCCATCATCATCGTGGGCGTGGGTAACGCCGACTTCGCTGCCATGGAGTTCCTGGACGGGGACAGCCGCACAGTACGCTCCCACACAGGGGAGGAGGCAGCCCGTGATATTGTGCAGTTTGTGCCCTTTCGAGAATTCCGCAACGTGAGTGTGGGCCTGGACTGGGCAGGGGGCACTTATAGGACCCCAACAACCATACTTAATAATAAAGGAGGAAGGCACTGGGATTGTCTGCCCAATCCTAGGCTCCTCCACCCTCAGCTCCACTGACAACGTACTGTGGACCTGGCGCCATGCCAGGCCCTGCCCCCTGGCGAGGCTGTCTGACAGCTGTGTCAGCACTTGCTTTAGCACGCTGATGGAACTCAGGGCTGTGCCCAGTCCAGACTGGGGCTCCAGGACAGGGGTTCCTGGAGGACCTGCCATCGAACCCTGAACCAGAAGTTGGAGTTATCCACGTAGGGCAAAGCATTGCAGGAGAAAGAACAGGGGCCCAGAGGTGCAAGTGGCTTTCCTGGGACTCGCACCTCACCAGCCTCCTCACTTCAGATGGAAAACAAGGCCCATCTTAGGATGGCCTCCTCCCACTAAGGGTCTCTCCAGGGGGGACTGGTGGCCCGCCTTGCTCCTGGAGCTGGCTCTGGTCCTCTCTGCTGGTGACCCAGGTCTGCTCACAAGGAGCCCCAGAGGGAATGCCACCCCATACTGCCAGCCTGGGGCCTGACTCTCATTTGACCAGAGGCACACTGTGTGGCCTTGGGCAAGTCCCTGACTTGTCCTGGCCTCAGTTCCCTCAGCCGTAAGGGCCTCGGGGTGCTGTGGATCAGGTTCTGGGAGCCAGTCCTAGCAAGAACTGGCCACTCTGGTTTGTACCCACTGGTGCTCACATCCCTGCACAATACCCTCTGGGCTTACCTGAGCTGGTTCAGCTCCTTCCTCTGGAGCATGAGCTTCCTGAGGACAAGTGCTGAGCACTGGCCACCCGGACACTGCATGGACACTGACCGAGCTCCTCATGTGCCCAGCCGGTGGCTGGGTGTTGAGCAGTGAATCAGTCACAGCCCCTTAATACCGGCCAAGAAGGTGCTCAGGAAATGTTTGCCAGATGAGTAGGCTGAGCAGCTCGCCTCCACCATCTCTTTCCCCAAAAAGCCTCCCATAGACAGTCATCCAAAAATTCTACTCCCGGGCATTTCGAGTGCTCAAGGTTAGAGTTACACTTAATGTGAAGGAAAACACTGCTAATGGTGGGATTTCAGGCCTGGGCTAGGCGGAGGGACACCAGTTTCAGACAACTCTGGCCCTCAGCTCTGAGTCTGTCCTCCAGGGACACTGTCTGCAGCAGCTCTCTGGGCACGGTGCCCGCCACCACTTCATTCAGTAATTCTTGCTCTCTCCCCTCTCCACCCTACCCTGCAGGCGGCAAAAGAGACGTTGGCCAAAGCTGTGCTGGCGGAGCTGCCCCAACAAGTCGTTCAGTATTTCAAGCATAAAAACCTGCCCCCCACCAACTCGGAGCCCGCCTGAGTGCAGCCCTCGCCCAGCAGCAGCATGCCGGCTGGGCCTCCCGCCCTCCCCAGGAACATGCATGTTCACCCTGCTTCCTTGTGGGTGGCCTTTTTTTTTTTTCCCCTTCAACCGATCCACATTTTTGTTTTTTTACAACCGGACCTCCACCCCCAACTTCCTCCAGCCCAGCTGGGCTTCCTTTGTTGGAGTCGACTGATGGTGTTTCCAGGCCAAACTGGCTTCCTCTCCCTACCCTTGCCACTCTTAAGTATTGAATGTACTTTGTATAATTTTAGTGGAATTATTATTGTTATTAAAGAGAATAAAATTTTTACAATCGTAACTAACTCGCTTTTTCCAAGTAACTAGCTACAGACTCAAAGGAACATGTCCCCAGTGCATACTTTGTGTGGTAGCCTGCACCTAATTCCTGCTCTGTTTTTTTATACTGTGACAGTGTTCTATTTGTTATACTCAGGGTAATAAAGGAGTTTCAGACATCCCTGTGTCAGCTCCTTCCTCAGCTGGGACCTGATGGGCTCACTGATCTAGGAAAGGAAACATGAAAACCCCTTTCCCCCAGCAAGCCTGTGAAGTCAATGTGATCACTTCTACATTGGGACATGCATTCCACAGGAACAGTAATACCTTTGTTAAACTGGCACAGAACTTGGCACATGGTACATGCTCAAAATATTTGTGGATGAATGGAATGTATGATCCTTCACCAGCAATTGTGGGGCTTCTGGGTCCCTGAGGAGCCCATATTAGCCCAGCCAACACCACATAGTGCCCCACCCTTCTTCCTATTGGTCCACACTCTGTCCTATGCCCTGCCCCAACTCTCACCCCTCCGCCCCCCACCACAGGACGGCAGTTACCCATTTGCTCCTCCTGAAGGTCTCCCACGCATTAGGGTACCCCCTGTGGTCTGCAGCGTGTAAAAGCCTCTTTGGCCTCAGGATGCTAAACAGGGCTGCTTCTGTCCATGCTGCAGCGGCCGTTGGTTCCTACCACATGCCCCACCCTGGGCTCAGGCCCAACTTCACGAAACCAGCCAGGGGACGGACGCATCTCTGAAACCCCAGCTGTCTGCGCCACTTCCTCCTCTCCTCCACATAACACATCTTTCTCTTTTGTCCACCTCCACCTTGGAATTCCAGTCAGCCCCTCTGCCACAAGATTATGTGCAACCACAACTAACGTTTATAATAAGCATTGTTTCCAGCTCCCTGCTAAGTGCATTACAGGCACAATCTTGATGAACTCTTTCAATAGCCCGTGCCTATGACCATTTCAGAGATAAGGAAGCAAGCAGAGAGGCTAATCTAATCTGTTAGAGGCAGAGCCAGAACTTAGCTCTGGGTCTGGCCGACTCCACAGATCCCACACTTGTTCCAATGCATGGACCGTCTTCCCTCAACTCTACAAGGGAGTCTTCTGCTCAAGCTGCTAATGAATTTGTCCTTCCTCACCAATAAAACTGGGCAGTCAGTCATTTCGGCCTATTCTCCCAGGTCAGCAATTCTTGCTGGTGACCTGCTAGACCTGGGTGGTGCACCAGGCAGGTTCCCACCTCTAGGTGCCTGGTAAGCTCAGGAGCCAGTGTTTATCTGGTGGGAGCAAGGAGCATCTGCATCCTAGGCTTCCATCTCCGCTGATGCCGTGGCCACCAAATCAGCTGAAATGTCCTCGAGGGACACCTTCACTTCCCCTAGGAGGGCTGCAGGACTGCATGGAGCCCTTATTTCCTCAAGGACCTTTGGTAAATCACAGCATACCAGCCCAGAGGCCAGCTCGGCACCGTGGGTGGAATCCCAGGCCAAATGCATCTAGCTACTTTGGTTCATCCCTAGCCCTCACTCAGGCCAACTGCCAGACTGGGTGTTGGTCGAAGTAACAGCACATGACTGCTTACTTTACCCTCCCATTTGGTAGCTAAAGTCAGTCTAGCTGGACTTCACATCCAGGAAAGTTTGTACCCAACCCAGCCTGGGAGAATCCATCAATTTATGTGACCAGGGGCTTCTATAGTGGAACAGCCTTCTCATCCAGCCCTACATCCCCTCCTTAGCCCCCAGGGGATGGTATATTGGGGTGACCACTTCTCATGTAGACCCCCTTACCCCTCCCCATGGGGGTAATTTACCAGATGGGTGAAACTGCAGAGACTGACATCTAGTGGGCCATGCACCAGGGCCCGTCCCAAACGCTTCAGCTCCTATGGACCACCTACCTCAGTGTAGGGCCTGCAGCCCTCACTGTGCAGCTTCACATGGGAGCAGACCCAGCCATCTCTGCTCTTGCTTCCCCTTTCTCTGCCAGAAGTTGCGTGGATCAGTCAAGCAAGCCCTCTACTCCCAGCTGGCTTGAGTTCACCAGGGAAAGGAATGTGCCTGAATTCCTGACCAGGCAAATCACCACTTAAAAAAAAAAAAACCAAGATAAGTATGTCCTGGGGATGTAATGTACAGCATGGCGACTACAGTAATAAAACCATATTGTATATCTGAAAGTTGCTAAAAGAGTAGATCTCAAAAGCTTTCATCAGAAGCAAAAAATATTTTGGTAAATATGTATAGTGATGGATCAACTGAAATATTGCATAATTATGTTGAACACCTGAAACTAATGTTACATGTCAATTATATTTCAATAAAAACAAACAAACCAAGCCTTGGTGCTGCTAGTTGGTTCTTGCACATGGATAGCAGGATGAAAAGTGAACTTGGGAGTCTGACTATAAGACTCCTTCACCCTTGAATCACCTCCCCTGAGGCCTGGGCATTGGCATTTATTTTAAAGTTTCATTGAAAGCACAGAAACTAGACTCAGAGTTAAAGGCTCAAATTAAAATTCTGGTTCTGACACCTACCTGTGTGACTTTGGGCAAGGCATTGAACCACTGGGAATTTCGGTTTCCGCTATAAAATGTAGAGAAGGGCTGCTTCACAGAAATTTGTTCCAGGATGAAAGACACTACAGTCTACAAATATCCCAAACAGTGCCTGGCCCATCCATTGCAGGCCCTCAATAAATGCTGACCAAGAGAACACATCTATGGAAGGGATAATGAAGCACATAAATCAGTGAGGTAAACGGCCAGCTGGCAGCTTGAAGCTCAGAGCAGAGGTCATCTCTGGGTTGCGCTGCCCATCACTCTGCGAAGCTCCGACGCTGGGCCACCTCCTGCCTGTTAATGCTGTGATGCTCCCGCTCTCCCTAAACCGTTGCTCCAGCAGGTAAGGGAGCAAAATACCAGCCCTTGCCAGCATCACTAAGGCATGAATGTGTGGCTGGCTTCTTGTGTTCAACCTGTGACTATGAAAGTGTTGCCAAGATCTAGCCTCCCACCAAGCAGAACTTGCATTCCATACTGCTACGTCTCAGTGGGCACGCCAGGAAATCAAGAAATATTCAAGTCCAAATGATGGTGCACTGCCACCAAGCTCTCTCGCCTTTTTGTTTTTCTGGAGGGGCTTAAGACGACAGCTGAGCCATATTCCCATGGCTAGGACACCCGAGCCAAGGAACGGGGTGTGCCTGAGCAATTAACATTTAGCTAAGAGGGAAGCACATAGCAGAAGCTGGTGGAGCGTTGACGACCAGATCTGACCCATCATGATGTCAGTGTTCTAGCTGCAACTGCAGAATGACAGTAGGATGAATAAACCTGCCATAAATCACTACTAACAGAAGCTCTAGACACTCTACCCAGAAACGGGGAAGGCTGAGGATAATAGTACTGAGGATGGCTCCCATTTATGGAGAACCGTGTGCCAGATACCACACCAAGGATCTAATCTAGATCATCTTTCACCCCAAGAAGTTGGTGTCCTTATTCCTATTTACCGAGGAAGAAACTGAGGCCCAGGGAGTTAAGAATCTTGCTCAAGTGACCCGGCTAGTAAATGTCTGGCTCCAAGCTCGTAACCACTGTGGTGAATCCGTGGAAGACAGAACTGGGTTGAGTTCTCTAGGAGGTAACCAGAAGGAAGAACCCTTTGGAGGTGGAGGGTGAAAGAAATGAGGATGTAAAGGACTAGCTTACGCCACTCCTAGGTAGGGGCTCAACTCTCAGTCCAGAATGCTCCTGAAAAAGTCTAGAATGCCCCCAACTCTGGGTTTGAGAAGCCAGCTTCCTCTCCTTCTGGGTCTGGAACCAAGGAAGGCAGACACAGGTTGCCAACGAGCTCTTGGGTCCAGTCACATTGGCTTCCCTGCTTTTTAAAGATTAAAAAATGGATGCTTTGAATTTCACGCTCCCTTTCTCCTCACTCAGGTGGGTGACAGGGCTAGAGGTAGATGCTGGCAGGAGGTGGCTGAGAGACAGGGCCTGGTGTGACAGCTGGATAACACAGATAGAACTGGCAACAGAAGTCCTCGGAGACAAGCTTTGTCCCTCACACGGATCAAGAGCTGTTAAGAACACTACCACTCAGGCCAATGCAAGCAGATGTTAAGAAACCACCTCAAGCCTTGTTTTTATTCCTTATTACCTAGTTATAAAATCCAAGTTATCTATTAAAGCAGGAGTGCAGAATTTTATGATTTAATTCCTGATTTTACCCCCTTCCATCGCTATTTTTTCTATTCTTCTTTGGGTCTGAACTTCAGTCTACACTAGGCTGCTTCCTCCGCTGGGCAGACAAGACCCTGCTTTGCTAATACGTGTGTCTCAGGCCCAGGGCTCTACACCAACAAGTATGATGGAAGATGAAACAATCACCGGCGATCCTCAATTTCTCCTGAAACACCAAGAGCAGAATTCTCAGTCTGAAGAGCCTCAACCTCCTCGACACAGTCCAGTTGTAACGGTAGATGGGGAGGGAGCTGGAAGCACAAGACTCAGCACAGGAAAAGCGAGATCTTGTTCTCTGACAGGCTTATCAGCTCTCAAATTAAGGGAGGTTTTTAGTCCCTGCAATCCTTTGTCAACTTCTTCCAACATCAACAGAAGCCACGAGGTATAGTAATGGCTTCTTAAAAGTCAAACCACATAAAGAGGGTGACTGTGGTTCCTCGGTCTGCCTCGTGAAATGATCTGAGGTTGCTCTGGGTACATGCTGTAATAACAACAGCACGATTGCAGGAACAACGAAGCCGAGAAGCAGAAGGTGCCTACACAGTTTTACCTAAACATCGTTTGTTAGGATGGAGCTGATGCGCCTGTGCTGACAGTCAGGAACAATTAGCACAGAGTAGTTCTGAAAAGGAAAAAGAATTCACAAGGCATCGGTTACGGGTGAAGGGAAGTCACCATCTGCCAGCGGGCACCAGAGTGTCACTGCATTGGGAGGGGAAAGGAGTGGGTTGGAGGAGATCCAGGGGCCTCTCTGCCCACGTTAAAACTGAGTAGCTTCTCTACCTGCCAGCATCACGGTGTCAACACATTCTGTGTGTGTCTCTCTGTGTCTCACACCCAAGGAAGTAGGAACAATTGATGTAGGAACCCAGGGGAAGAAAGCAGCATGCAGGCTCATTCTTCTGAAACAGGGAAGCCTACAGAATTTATTTTTAAGCCCATAGCTTATCTCTGTCCACGAGGCCTCCATACCTTGTCTCCCCGCCCCTCTGTCTTTCCCTCCTGCTCAAAGGAAGAGCCCCCCTCCCTTTATGAGACAGAGGTGGAGCAGCACCTCTAGCTCTTGGCTGCTCACAGCCTCTGGGCTGCTCTGTGTGGGAAGGGAAGAGCAGGAGGGGAAACAGATCAAAGAAGAGGAAAGGATGATGGCAGCACCTTTAGGCTAGAAATAACTTCCATAGTTAAAGCCACAACTATAAATGTATCCAACAGAGTGGGGCCTCAACAGATTACAGATGGAATACGCAGGTGGGTCCCGTGGACTTTTAGAATCCAGTAGTTGCTAGAAATAAGTTATCTCATCCACATACCTACCGGCACTTCTGATTTTCGGCTATGATGAAACAATAAGGCCTATGTTTGTTTCTCTAAGGTTAGTCTTAAAAGGGATTGGATGGAGGAAGGAGAAGGAACAGCCAAGGGTAAGGAAAAACTTCACAATGAATGATGAGTGTTAAGTGACACTCCCTGAGGATGTAGTTTAGAATCTTTACTTAGCACAACATCAAGAATCAGTTAGTTCCAGGGCAACGCGCCATTCCATCCCCTGGGTCCATCTCTCCCACCACATGCTCTATAACGCAGTATAACCAAACGGCGCGTTCATCTAGAATAGAAAGTTTAAATAATATCTGTCCAATAACTGCCCTTGCTTCTTTGTGATGTTGGGAAAGAAAAAACAAAAAAGCAAGCAACCGAAACCAAACCCTTTCCAAGCCAGCTGGTGCCTATCTTCCCACAGCATTTTCAGGGGAATTTCTGCTCACCCTACTTCATCAGTGAGGACAGAGGCCATGGGACAGGTCTGGGCCTCTGTAAAGGCTGGAAAGAGAAACCAAACAATTTGGGCCACAAGTAGATTCTGGCACATTTTTAGATGAGGTTAAAAACATCATGGTGTGCACAGGGAGCAGGAAAAGGAGTTTTCTGAGGGCAGTAGTGCCTGGAGGCAGAATAAACTGTCCGGTCTACTCTTGGGGTGGAGCTCCTGGCAGTAAGGACAGAGGAGCTAGGGGGCCTCGAGGAAGGTGTTGGTTCGGAAGATGGAGGAGACAATCTTGCCAGTGGCATTGATGGTACCCTCGCTGTCTGAGCTGGACTCAGAGTCGCTGCTCCCAGAGTAGGCGCCCAAGCCTGGGAGGATGCCGATGCAGACGGCAGCAGAGGGGCAGTGGATGGCGGGACCGCTCAGGGATGTGCTTCCAAGAGACACGCAGGATGGGGCTCCTGCAAAAAAGGAGGAAGGCCTGTTACTTCATCACCCTCTTCCAAAGTTGATGGCGTGCTTTCCATGCATTGAGGGCTTTATGTTGGAAGTCTCAAAACAAGCCGATACGGTCAACACTACTATCATCCTCATCTTAAGAGTTGTTCCTTGTTTATAACTGAGAAAACCAAAGCCACAGCAGAGAACATTTTCATACCATGCAGAATGTCACCAAGTAGTTGGGGCTCTTTTCATCCCAGGAAACCCATATTTATGGTAGCCCTCTGGGACAGAAAGCCTCAATCAAGAAAACACAGGACTTGAACTGAAGGTTAGAGGAAAAGTTAAGGACTCTCCTCCACCCCTTCTTCCTTCCTGTTTCCAGCCTCCCTGAATCACTACAGCAGCCTGGTGTGTAGGAATGCCCCATCTTACTGATGAGGGAGGTCCAAAGCCCTAGCTAAGGTTAAGGCCACTTAGAATAGTAGAAAACGGTAAACTAAATCTGAGTTAAAAGCTAATGTACTAAAATGATCCCAGAGCTCACTGTAGAGTAAGGGCTGGAGTTCAAAAGCATTGTCTCAGGCTGACAAATATATTACCTTAGCAGGTTTTGCCTTAACAGACCCCTAACACCTCATGTAACTGTGAAAAGAATATGTGGTTCCAAGTAGATGAAATCAGGAGTACATAAAAAATACCACTGAGAAGCAGAAAGAGATCTCAAACAGCCAGTACACGTAGTTCATTTGCTTATCTTACAGGAACTACTATTAAAGCGGAAAGGAAGCTGCTAAAGATAATACTAAAACATGGAGATGTAGAAAATGACATGAGAGCTGATACTGAATGTAGAGGAGGTGGTAACAAGGCCACAAGAAAGCAGATGCAAATATTAAGAGTATCACAAAAGCTGACTTCTTTACCATATAAAAAGTTCTTCCAAAACTTACAACCAACCAACAACTGAATAGAAAAGTAGACAAAAGACACAAACACTTCACAGAAAAAGAAACAAATGACTTAAATGTAGGTGGCTGAGGACCAGGGGAGATTTAACTGTTTACTCCACACTCTTTTGTCCCTTTTGAAATTTTTTATTATGTGCATTTAACTACCTATTCAGACAAGATTTAAGAAAGCCAAATGCAAAAATTCAAAGAGCATCCTAAGCCACTTAAAGTAGGAAGGAATAGCCCCCTCTATCTCTGCAACCCCAAGGGCATCCCTGTCTTACATTCAGGAAGGCTGTAGAAGAATGACAGTCCTATTGTGTATCTTCTCCTCAGACTCTAAGTCTTGAGGGCAAGGACTCCTTCCTCACCATCCCATCCCCTGGGCACAGAGCAGGCCAGCATTCACAACACATAATAATGCAGGGAAGTGCTGTTATAGAGTTTCACTGCAAATGGCTGAATTGGGGGGGGGAGGTGAGGGGGATGAGAATCTGAAAATTTAGGACGTAACATCACATTGTATGCCATTCATTACCTGAACATTTGTTGTATTATTACATTGACATATACAGTGATACTTTCAGTATTCTGTTAGAAAAATTTGATTGTTTAAAAAAAAAACACCTTGATATCATAAGGGTATGAATCAGTTACTCAGAAAAGTAGTTTTTGAGAAGCTGTTCAGTGAGATGTGTCACCTTATTAATTATTTCAAGGGTGAACTGAATTTCAGGGTCTATCTTAGACAGAAAAGAAGGATCAAGGTCAGAGCACCTATGGAGGACTAGGGCAGGCCTAAGGGAAGCATGGCAGCCAGCCACAGAAATGTAGCCACAGGAATCTGGACCATGGTGGAATCAGCAGAGTTTAAGCAAAAAGACCAAATCTCCCAATTATCTAGGATGTTTCAAGAAAGAAAAGAGACTACAACTCCGACAAATTTCATTCCAAAAGCAGTTAACTGTCCAAAGAGAACAAAATGGTGTCCTCTGATCTTGCCCATTTGGTGAAGTTTCCTACCAACTTCTGCATTTGCAGGACCACACTGTCACACCAAATTAACACCGAAAATTACTAATGGAGAATGTTCTCAAGATTCAGACAGATGAGTGACTTGAGACTAGATAGGACCAACTTGTGCATTCAGTGGCTCTGCTCAGAGCTGAAGCCAGAGCCTCCAGTGGGGGAAGCCTGAATCTCCATGAGGACCACAGAGCTATCTTCTGGGGGACTAAAGGGACAAAGGCTTCTACTGCCGAGGACAAGACTCTAAAAGAAGCTTCCAGGATAGTCTTCTCGTGGGCCCTTAGCTCCTGGCAAAAGAGGGTTATTTCTTGCCCAGTTTCTCCCATATGAATGAAAGGGTAGACAGAAGAGATTTAGAATGACAGAAAAGATGGCTCTTAAACACAAGCATCTGACAGAAAGTTTAAAGAAACCACACAAGTCTTCCTTTCCACTGACTGAGGCAGACAGTTCCTAGCAGGGAATAAGCACCAGATACAGGGTTACTAGTTAACTAGCTGAAATATATTTTAGATTTCCATGAAGTTTTATGTGTGTGTATGCACACAGGATATACTTATTCTATTTAAGCAGCTACAGTTCAGCAAGTTCCTTATATATTAAAAAGATACCAGTGAAATGGAACTCATACATTGCTGATGGGAATGTAAACTGGGATAACTCCTTAGCAGGGCAATTTGGCAATATTTAAATTACACATGCATATCTGACTCAATAATTCTACTTCGAAGTATTTAACGTAATATGTTTTGAATGTGAAAAATGATGCATGTAAGGGTTATTTAATGAAACATCATAATAGCGAAAGAATGGAAACAATCTAAATGTTCATAAATAAAAATGAAATAAATATACTATAGTACAACCATACAATGGATTACTACACAGCCTTAAAAAGGAATGAAATTCTTTATGTGCAGATATACTATGATTCCCAAAGTAACTAAGCAATGAACAGAAGAGCATGTTAATTAAAATCATGATAATGATGATACAAAGTGCAAAACAACATAGGAAGTAATCTTACCAAAAAATCAACATGAATGGACCAAGCTCAAGATCTAACTACCATTTTATAGGAAACATAGGGTAGAAAGGAACACCATGAGGATGCATTCAGCAAAATCCAGAGTGTGGGAAACTCCACAGGACAAAGACCCAGTTTCTTCACAAAAACAAACAAACAAACAAAAACCATCAAAGGAAACAAAAACTAAATTTAAAAAGGAGGAAGAACTCATAGGTTAAATGAGACTTAAAAGACTTACTAGCTTACTGTTAAGATGCCGTAAGATGGCAATATTCCCAAAATGATCTATAGATTCAGACAATTCCTACCAAAATCCCAGCTGCCTTTTTTGTAGAAAGTGACAAGTTGATCCCCAAATTCATACTGAAATGCAAAGGACCTCAAATAGTCAAAAAGATCTTGAAAAAGAACAAACTTGGAAGACTGACCCTTTCCAGTTTCAAAACTTACTATAAAGCTATAGTGATCAAAACTGTGTGGTAATGGCATAAGGATAGACATATAGATCAATGGAAGAGAAAAGAGAATCCAGAAATAAACCCACACATGCTGTTCAACTGATTTTCAACAAAAGTGTCATAACAATTCAGTGGGGAAAAGAACAGTCTTTTCAACAAATTTGAGTCAAAAAAATTAGTTCAAAATGGGTCAAAGACCAAAAAGTAAGAGCTAAAACTATAAAACTCTTAGAAAAAAATGTAAGTGTAAATCTTCTTGACCATTAATTAGGCAGTATGACACCTAAAGCTCAAGCAATCAAACAAACAAAAAAAATGGGTGTTATCAAAACTGAAAACTTTTGTGCTCCAGTGAACATCATCAAGAAAGTGAAAATACAACCCAGAGATACAATACTTGTAAATCACCTGACAAGTGTCCAGTATCCAGAACATACAAAGAACTCTTATAATGCAATAATAAACAGTCAAATAATCCAATTTTTAAAAAGGCTCAGGATTTGAATAATATTTCTCCAAAAAAGATAAACAAATGGCCAATAAGTACGTGATGCCAACATCATTAGTCATTAGAGAAACCCCAACCAGAACCATAATGAAGCATCACTTCACACCCAGAATGATGTACATTATGGGAAAGACAACAAGTATTGATAAGGATGTGAACCTTCATTTACTGCTGGTAGAATGTAATAACGGTGCAGCTGCTGTACAAAACAAGTTCCTTAAAAAGTTAAACACAGATTTATTATATGACTCAGCAATTCCATTCCTAGGTATATATCTAAACCCAAAGGAACTGAAAACAGTTGCTCACACAAAAACTTGAACGTGAATGTTCATAGCAGCATGGTTCATAATAGCTCAAAAGTGGAAACAACCTAAATGTTCGTGAGCTGATGAGTAAACAAAAATGTGGCAAATCATATGACAGAATATTACTCAGCGGTAAAAAGTACTGATGCATGCCACAACATGAATGAACTTTGAAAATACTGTGTTAAGTGAAACAAAGCCAGACACAAAAGGCCATATATTACATGATTTCCTTTATATAAAATGTTCAGAAAAGGCAAATCCATAGAGTCAGAAAGCAGACTGTGGTTGCCAGTGGCTGCAGAAAGGGGAAGAACGAAGAATAACTGCTAATGCGCATGGGGCTTCTTTTTGGGGTGATGAAAAATTCTGGAATTAGATAGTGGTGATAAATACACATTCTTCTGAACATATTAAAAATCACTGAGCTGAATCCCTTAAAAGGGTGAATTTTATGATATGTAAATTATCACCAATTTTTTTAAGCCATATAAGCCAAATAAAATGTCTAATCTTTGCTTGGATCCTGATTTTTAATTGTCAGGAAAAAAATTTATGAGAAAACTGAGGAAAAATGAATACTAATTTTGTATTTGATAGTATTTAGGAATTATTCTAATTATTCTAGGTGTGATAATGGTATTACAATTATGTTAAAAAAACATTTTTTAGGGATAAATACAGAGTAACTATGGAAGAAACAATCCGATGTCTAGAATTTGCTTCAAAATACAGGCAACATAAATGAAACAAGATTGGATGTATTAAAAGTTGTTGAAGCTACATTATGGGGTTCATTATACTATTATCTCAACACTTGAATATGTCTTAAGCTTTCTATAATAAAACACTTTCCAAAAAATAATATATTTGTAACTGCTTGTACATACACTGACTAGCTCTAGACATATATGTAAGAAATATATAAAACTGTTTCTCTCTGGGAAGGAGAATGGGATAGAAGAGGACATAGAGGTAGAAAGAAAGCTCTTCACTGTCTTTTTTTAAAGTAAATTCTAGAGCAAAAAGGTATCAGCAACTGCCCACCATTCCTGGAGTTCAGTAGATATGTTTTAAAATATCCTTTTTTTGAAAGAGAAATAAATGTAAGCCCTGTTTTACAGATGACCCTCTAAGTTTAACTTAACAGCCTCAATCCCAATGGGAGTTAGGAATGGAAGAACTGAAAACACTCGAATTTCTCATCCCTGATTCAATCCCCAGTAACACTCACCCTCACTTATAACTTTGTGCCACTTAATACAGTACCAGATTTGATCGTATAAAAGTAACTACCAAAGAAAGTGTACTCCTGGAAACTGCATTGAGCTTCTAAGCTCAATCCAATCCAGCTAACAGCAGGAGCCAGGCATTCTATCTCACTGGTAGCCAGCCAGGTGAAATCAAGAAACTTGACATTTAAGGGAGACAGAGAAACCCCTTTGTGAGCAGAGGTGATATGACCAGAACTTTGGCTTTGTAAGCACTCCTGGGAAAGCACAATTGTCATTTATCAGTTCCATTGGTTTCTAACATACTATTTTGCAGGGCAGCTGACACCCTGCTAGGTATAAGTCCTGCATGGTCTAAAATGGTTTGGTAGGTTAAGTTTAGGTAGGTTTGCGTAGAGATATGCACATGCCTCCACAGATAAAATGCATTTCAGCCTTTTACTACATTTCATGTGTATTGTAAGTAAAGAATGAAATGAAAGCTGCCACCCACCTTGATTCTTGTCATCTGGGTCAGGGTCCGATTTCAGTCTTTTCACACTGTTGCCACTCTCTGAGCTGTAAACAAAAAAACATGGTGATCTGAGCTATGTCCAATCTTGGGGATCAAAGCTTTGGGAATCAGAAGTTCCAATAACCACTTAATATGGGGCTTAGGCAGCCTCAAGGAGTTGGGATGATCTGAAATGAAAAGTTTTCATTTCAGGTTCTTAATCTCCTTCCAGTTACACTGTTGTTATAAAGATAATTTAAACCGTTGACCATTTCAAGGAGGTGAAGCATTATCTCTTCAAGCATCACCTAAACATCAGATTCTTTCTTGTCATCATTCATCTTGGTTAGAACCACAGATGGATTTCAAGAATATCTGGACATGTTTATAAATGACAAACATTTAGTAGTTATTAGAGATTGAAGAAAATACCTTCAGTGACATGCTAAAGATTCTGAAAGTCACCCAGAAGACCGTCACTAAAAACACATACTTCTGGGAGAGGGTATAGCTCAAGTGATAGAGGGCATGCTTAGCATACACACGGTCCTCGGTTCAATCCCCAGTACCTCTTCTAAAAATAAATAAATAAATAAGTAAGCCTAATTACTTCCCCGACCAAAAACAAACAAACAAACAAACAACAACAGCAAAAAAGAACCATGCGGCTTGGAGAAGGTATAATGCTCCCCAGCTCAACCATCACTACTAATGTAAGTAAGGTTTGTAAAATTCTTAGCCAATAAACAAGTTAGGGTAGTCAAAAAAAAAAAAAAAGCATGTACTTCAAAGAGGAAGGAAATGACCCCAGATGGAAGGGACGGTGAGCAAAGAATCTGGCAAATACAAATCTAAACAAATATTGTCTATACAAAAAAACATCTACTTCGCAGCGTCAAATATGACCATACTGAAGTACTGAACATTAGTAGCATGTGAAGTAGGAAGAAGGTGACTGTAGCTAAAAGTTCTAGAGTCCATGGATAATTTTGTAGGGAGGTAAGATAGTAATTTACTCTAGGCTTTGCTAAGTATTCCTGATAAAGTGCAAGGTTAGCCACCAAAAGAACAGAAGAAGAATACATAAATCCAAACTAGTAGAATGGAAAAAAAAAAAAGAACAAAAGATTTTAAAACCATAATCAATTTTTATAAAAAAGATACAAGGAAAAATACTTTTAAATACAAAGCCAAATAACATTATGATAGTAGAAACTACATTAAAAAATTCTAATAAATTCAATCTATAAAGAGATTAACAGACTAAATTTTAAATCAGCTATTTATGAGACACACCTGAAAACTTAACAAAAGCAAAATAAACAACTTAAGACCCAGAAAGATTGGAAGCAAAGGAATGGAGAAAGAATTACCGCAGCAAATACTAACCCAAAGAAGGCTAGGGTACCTATATTAATATTAAGAAGATAGACTTTAAGATCAAAAGTGTTACACGGGATAAAGGAGGTTAGTTTACAATGAAACAAAGTTTAATTCACTATGAAGAAATAACAGTTTTGAACACGTATGCTTCTAATTAAAGAGCTTAAAAGTATACTATGTTCAACAGAACTCTGAAGAAAATCAAGAAATCATTACTACAGTGGGAGATTTCAAAATTCTCCCCTCAAGTACTAACAGAACAAGTAGACAAATCTGTAAAGACCCAAGATTTGAACCATATAATTAACAAGTTCGTTCTGTTGTACCTACACAGAACCCAAAACAAACAATTACAAAACAGAGTCTCCTGAAGCTCACTTGGAGCATTCTCAAAAATTAACCTCAGGAATAGGTCATAAAGCAAGTCTAAAGCAATTTCAAAAGAACCAGTATATACAAACCACAACGCAATTAGGGTAGAAATCAATAACAAAAACTAATATATTATATTTCACAGACTCTAAGACACCACTGACTGTAAGGTATTAACATGTGGCAGAAAAAAGTTCATCTTAGAACAAATGAAAATGTTTAAGTTAACTAAATATGTTTGGAAGTTTGTAAAAATGCTTATAATTCATGAATCAAGGAAGAAATCAGAATAGATATTTAAAAATTTAGTTGGGAATATATGTATGTATATGCATGACTGGGACATTGTGCTGTATACCAGAGATTGACACATTGTAATTGACTGTATTTCAATTAGAAAAAAAAATAACTTAGTTGGAAATATAAAATTGTATACAATGAAAGCTGAAGAAAAACTATAGCTTTAGATGCCTACAACTAAAAAGAAGGGCTGAAAATTAATTAGCTTGGTATCTGACAGTTACTTATAACAAAAATAATAAAAGTATAATATTGAAGAAAGTAAAGAATATTCTAAGGAAAGGAGGTAGGAGATATTAAAGAGCAAAAATTAATGAAATAGAAAAAAACAGGGAAAAGTAAATCCAAAAGATCTTTGAAAAGACTAATAAAACAGACACTACCCTCTCATGAAAACAGTCAAGATAAGAACAAAAGCACAATTCATCAGTATTTGGGACATAAAGGGGACAATTACAGATATAACAGCAATCAGAAAAATAAGGAATACTAACAATTTAGCTCATGTATTTGAGAAAAAACCAAAATGGACAAATTCCCAGAAAATATGATAAAACTGACTCAGCCCTGTCTTCTCTGCAGCTCTGGGAGCAGATCTCCTGCCACAGCCCCTCATTCCCTGAAAATGTACCCTTTTGCCAAGTTTGTCTCCACCCACTCCTTGATCAGGAGAACCTCTCCACTACTGAGCTGACTGATCACTGTCTAAAGTGATGCTGAAACGACCAGACGGAGACACTGACAGATGAGAGCCACAGCAGCTTGGCAGCCCCATGTCCCAATCACCTCACTTATTCCTAGCTGCAGCTTCTAAGCGAGTGCCTTCTCACAGGACACTGACAGAGCAGCCAAGTTCATTGGAGCTGGGGCTGCCATAGCAGGGGTGGCTGCCTCTGGGACTGGACCTGGAGGTGTGTTTGGGATTCTCATCATTGGTTATGCCAGGAACCCTTCTCTGAAGCAACAGCTCTTTTCCTGTGCTGTTCTGGGCTTTGACCTCTTGGAGACCATGAGGCTCTTTTGATGGATGGTGGCCTTTCTCATCCTCTTCGCCTCGTGAAGGAGCGATCTCCACCTCCTATAGTTCTTTCTCCTATGTCTTGTCTGAACTGTATGTTCCTTTTCGTGTACTTCACCAGGCAGCCTGGGGAAAGTGGTTGGCTCAGGGTTTTACAGACGGACACAAAAAAATACTGTATTAGTAAGAAAAAAAATGACTCAAAAAAGACATGGAAAAATATAAAAAGTCCTATAATCACAAATTTAAAAAAAAGAGGGCCCAAAGTGATTTCATAGAGTTCTACCAAACTTTCACAAAAGAACACTACCAGCTTATAGAAACTCCTCCAGAGAACAGAAAAAGAAGGAATACTCCCTAAATGAATCTAGGTTTAATCCTCATATCAAAATCAGATAAAATGAGGGAAAAAATATATGCCAGTCTCACTCATGATTGTAGATGCAACAATCTATACAAAATACTAGCAAAACAAATCCAGCAATTAAAAAAAAAGAAAATACATCACTACAAGCTGGGTTTATCACAGGAATGCAACATTAGAAAAAAAAAAAACTTTCTTTTTTTTTTTTTACTGTAACAGAGTTAAAAATAAAAGTTTATTTTATCAATTTAAAAGCACAAAAAAACTGACAAAATTTAACAACTCAAGGCTACAAAAGAATCTCTTACCAAACTAGGAACAGAACTTCCTTAACCTGCTAAAGGATATCTGAAAAGAAAAAAACAACAAACACTATTCTTAGTGGTGAAAAGTTATAAAAATTCTATTTAACACTAGAGATAAAACAAAGATATGCACAGTAATTGTTTCTTTCTAACATTTTACTGGCGGTCCCAGCCAGCGCAATAAGAAAAAGGAATTAAAAGGTGTAAGGAAGAGAATAAAACTGTCATTATTCACAGATGGTGACTCTCTACATAGAAATTACAAAAGAACCCACTGATAAATTATTAAAGTTAATAAGAAGAGTTATTATTAAAGTTAATAAGAGTTGGGTGACTGGATATAAATATTCCAAAATCAACTGCACTTTTATATATCAGCAACAACAACAAAAATAATACCCAGGACTAAATCTAACAAAAGACATGTACAACCTTTTTGAAAAAAAAAAAAAACTATTAAGAATTTACTAAATGTCATTAAAGGAAACAAATAAATGTAGATATATGCCATGGATAGAGAAAGAGTCAAATCCATAAAGATCTGTTCTTTCCATAAATTTATCAAGCAATTTAGTAACATTCCAATAAAAATCCCAATAGGGATTGTTAAAGAACTTAAACTAAATCTAAAATTTATATGGAAGAATGAAGTGGCCAAGAATAGATAGGACATCCCTGAGAAGAAGGTAAGGGTACTTGTCGTACCAGATATCAAGATCTGTTATAAAGCTACAATAATTACAGTGTGATACTGGTCCAACAGATCCTAGGAACAGAAAAACAGAATCCCCAGACAAACTCATGTATGTATGGAAACTTGTTTTAAGACAGAGGTGACACTGAAGGTCTTTGAGGTAAGGCAGAAGTAGTCAGTAAATGTTGCTAGAAAATTGGCTTTTCATTTGAAGAAAAGAATTGAATTGTGATCCCTACCTTCACAAAAATCAATTCCAGATAGATTAAAGACTAACATGTGAAAGACAAAATTCTAAAACCTTTACAAGAAAAACTGTATTACAACCTTGGGGTAGAAGGAATTTCTTGAATATAAAAGGATCTAATATAACAAGCAAATATTGATATATCTGACCACATTAAAATTGACCACCTTCAAAAGGTACAAACTTCCAATTATAAAATAAATGTTGTGGGAATGTAACATACAACATGGTGACTATAGTTAATAATACCATATTGTATATTTGAAAGTTGCCAAAAGAGTAGATCTTAGAAGTTCTCATCACAAGGAAAAAAATATGTCATCATGTGTGGTGATGAATGTTAACTAGACTTACTGTGGTGATCAATCATTTCATTTTATATATATATATATCAAGTCATTTTGCACACTTGAAACTAATATATGTTACATGTCAATTATATCTCAATTTTAAAAATTGACCACCTTAAAATTAAATATTAAAATTAATAAAAGTAAAAAGATAAGCTATAAATTGGGGGAAAATAATATGAGGACTATGTTTAAAAAAAAAAACAAAACCTATAGATCAGTAAGAAAAATACAAATAACCTTGTAGAAAAATGGCAATATGAATGAACAAACCTTTTTCACACAATAGGACACATGAACGGCAAATCAACATATGAAATATGTCAACTACATTTGTTAACAGGGAAATGCAAGTTAAGATTATAAGGAGATGCTGTTTTATAAATCACTGTATCACTGTATCTGTGCTATCCAGTAGGGCAGCAACTAGCATTCAACACTTAAAATTTGACTAGTGTGGCTAGGGAATTGGATTTTAAATTTCACTTAGTTTTAATTCATTTAAATTTAGATAGCCACAGGTGGCCAGGGGCTATCATACTGGACGCACAGCTCTAGAGAAACATATGCACATACGTAACATAGCATGTCCTTGACGTATCAGCACCACTTGCCATAATCCAAACATTCATTCACAGGAGATGAACAATTTTGGTATCTCAAATAATGCACTGTTATACAGCAGAACTCACTTTCAGAATGAATTACAGCTGTATATGCACATACACACACAATATTGTTTCAATCATAGAAATAATTTGAGGGAAAAATCAGTCACAGAAGATCATATATATAATGAAATTGTTTTTATAAAGTTTAAAAACAAGCAAGCTATAATATAATACTTATATAGGCAACCAAAAAACCCCAAAACTATTAAAGTAAAGAAAGGCAAAAGAATTTGATTTGGAAAAGTAGTGTGAGGATGGCAAGGCAGGGGGACGATGGGGAGGAGCAAGAGGCAGACTCAATATTGTTGACAACGCTCTAAGTCTTAAGTTGGGTGATGGGTTCACAGGTGCTTGTTTTATTATTATGCTTCACAACACACACACACACCAGGCATCAGACGTTCACCAAGCATCAGAATCATCCAGGTGGAACTCTAAAAAATAGACTCCCGGATCTCCTTCTAAACTTACTGAGCCAGAATTCATGTGAGGCAAGCCATAGAATTAACAAACCCCCAAGTGATTCTAATAAACTCAAGGCTGAGTGGATTAGGAAGTCCTGCCTCAGAAGACGAATTTATTACCTTGCTGCACAACACAACAATAAAGGATGTCTAATAAAGGTGATCTAAGGATTAAGAGAGATACTTATAACACCCATTTTGCTAGCAGCAAGACACTGCTGAGCAGTAGCTAATTGCCCATCTAGAGAGACCTTTCTTGGTATAGTCCAGTAAAACTAACCCAGTCCAAATCCTGAAAGACACTGAGCCAGGCAAGAACACTTTTATAAAAACTTGAAAGGAATAATTCATGGCTTGGATAACTGGCCCTTTTCAGGCCACTGATACTCCTCCCCTTTGCTGCTATACCATGATGACATGTTTACATGTCAACAATGTTCCTAGGAAGATCAGCAGAAGGATGGTATGCCAAGCCACAAAACTGCATCAATGCACTCCCTTCAAAACATGTGGCTGGTTGCCCTATACCATATTGATTTTCCTAATAGACTGCACTTAAGCTTAACATCATTTTGCCCCTGGGTTGGTCAAATTGAAATGACCAGATTTAATCATTTTGGTGCCATTTCAAGATTTAGAAACGGAGGAGCAAGCATAACAATTTATCAAGATCTCTAGGCAGGGCTGCCACCCCACATCTATCAAGCAGAACACCAAGCCAGGTGTGGAACCCAGTCACAGTTGCCATATTCTTACAGGCCACAGAGTCTTTGCAGCAGCTCTTCCCCCTGCCTGGGATGCCTGTCAAAGCCCTAGCCAACCTGTCCTAACTAATCAACCTCTCCCTTCCAATGCCTTCCCTGACTTCCCCAAAATGAGAGCACATATCTGCTCCAGGAAGTTATGTGTCTCCTCCTCCCTACTCTCATTACACCCTATACAAATCCTTTCATAGAACGTACCACCTTGTTTGCCTGGAAACACAGATGCTCAAATACTGAACTCCATCTCCCCTATTACCTTGTGACCTTGGACAAAGGTTTTCAACCTCTGAGATTCTCAGCCTCTTCCTCTGATTATAATAATTTGTACTTCATAGACTTGTTGAGAAGAGTAAGAGATGCATGAAAAGCACTTAACAACGCCTGGAACATGGCAGGCATCCAATGAAGAGTAGCTATTATACGAATGAACAATCAGAGAGACAAAGGTCAGAGGCTATAGAAGACACCAAATCTGGTAGAGGAGAGAGAGAGCTTAGGCTATCAATGGAACTTCACCAGGACTTACGCTTGGGTAACCTTTTGCTCTGATACCATTACTCTGGCATTTCAGAGCACACAGAGGGAGATTTAAGTGGTGTGAATGTGGGCTGACCTCTTATGCTTCACAGCTCCTGCCAACAGCTTTGCCTGGGAGAACTTGTTCTTGGTTTCTATGGGCTTCACAGTCACTTTCTTCTCCAATTCTTTCTTGTTTTCTGGAGAAATTCCAACCTTGTTGAGATTACTGTGAGTTACAGGTTAAGGGTCAAACTAAGCAAAAAGAAGCAAGCAGGACAATGGTAAATGCAGAGACGGAAGGCAGATAGAACCCACTAGCACTTCAGCTCTGCCATGTAATGTTCAGCCTACTCATTAAAAAAATGCCCCCCCTTCTTTACTCTTCCAGTCAAATACAGCTGATTTCAAAAGAAATGAAGTTGAACAGGAGGAAGATGGCAAATCAAGCTCAAAAATAATACAGAGAAGCAAACCGTTCTCTCTGATTTTCAATGAAAATCTGAGCATGACCAGAAAACCTATTACCAAAGACATGGCCAATATCATCCTTGCTGCGGAAGACAAAGGTCTTGAAGAATGCAACAGAAAAAAATGTGGCTTCCCTGAAAACATAAAAAATTTTTGCTTTTTTCCTTCTCTAGGGGTAAAATCAAATTCTGCAGAATGTCCTATGACTATCAATGGCATTCAGTGTTAGCACGACTAACTCCTACTCTGCTGGTGCAGGACATCAGAATCATTTTAAGGCTCATTAAAAAAGTAGTCCCTCCCCTGTTCCAAACCTACTGAATGAGGACCTCCAGAAGCCCAGAAACCTGTTTTAAACACTATCTCAAGGTGATTTTAATGAGAAACTCCTGTGAATATATTGTACAATACAAGGACCAAAAAGTTGTTTTAAAAGCATAATATAACCAGTTCACTTGTAACACACTTTTTCCATGCTTGATGTCAATCTCTGGCTCTCAAGTTTTGTCACTTTCTTTTGTTCTCTCCATCAACCCCCACCCCTCCTTCCCTTTTATCATTTCTCACAACCTATTAGTCAATAGGAACTGGAACATGGTGCAATTCCTTACTTAAGATGCAGTCAATCTCTGGCTCTCAAGTTTTGTCACTTTCTTTTGTTCTCTCCATCAACCCCCACCCCTCCTTCCCTTTTATCATTTCTCACAACCTATTAGTCAATAGGAACTGGAACATGGTGCAATTCCTTACTTAAGATGCAGTAGTGCCTTACTGGAACAATAGTGACATCTAGTGCCCAAGACAGCTAAGAAGTACCTATGAGCCCAAAGGGGTCGGGGTGGGGGTGTGTGGTCTAGGCCGTTTATTTATGTATCTTTGAACAATGGAGAAACTGGGTTTACCAGAAATTAGGAAATTCTAATTCTGATCACTCTTCAGGTACTAACTTGATTCTTATGGGCATCAGTTATTTTGAACATTTTCAATAGTCAATGGGGATTATGCATAATGCTCAGTATTATTCCAAGTTTCATCAACTGAATGTTTTTAAGGTCATCATGGAAACTGATAATATGTTAATCCTAAACATTCATTTTTTTTTTTAGAATAAAAATTAAAGAAACAAATTTCATCTTTCTAGTACGGAATACCAAAAACCAAGAGCATGCTGAGATTTTTACTTGCAACTCCATCATTAAAGGATAAACTCTCAAAGAAAATTCTCATTATTAAACACTGAAAAGAAAACAAAAATGGAAAAAACTGATATAAGAAACCACAAAACCACACATTTATAATGTCAAGACAAAGACAAAAACCAGCACTTAACTTTTTATTCTTCTGAAGTGAAGAAAAGCCCTCAACCTTTTCTTTTTGTGGGGGCAGGAGAGGTGATAATACTATTATTTTTGATCCACATCCAAAGCATAAGCAATTTTTCCCCTTAAGTCCCTCTCACCCTAAAAAGCTTTAAATACAGAAACACATCTCAAAAATCTCAAGGAGTGCATGAGATGAGGCATTTTAAAAAATCACATAGTTTTTAAAAACACTTAATACTACTAAATACTGCTTCAGCCTAACGCAAACAAGAGTTCTGTTGTTTACACTGGCACAAATCACAGCTTATTTGTATTCACAAGTATCACATTATAAAATGCATCATATTATAACAAGAACCAGATCCTGATTTAGAGCTTCAATAAACAAATGTCTAATCCTTCAATTCCTATCTCAGCATGTCTCTGGCTGTATGCATGCTCGGGATTAGTGCATTATGCATCAGTATACATTGCTTCAGATCTTCTAGACAGTCAGAACTTTCCAAGTTTCCAATAAAAGCCAATACCCCTGGCTTCAATGTTGTGCTGTAATGTTATCAAGACAGAAACGTTTCTTTTGCCTCACTACTGCCCCATTCATTCTTCCCTTTGAACTGAAAACCGACAGGCCTCTCACACTCGTACCACAGCAACAATACTCTCTAGAATGCCGCTTTGGGAGATTGCTCTCTGTCTTATTTGCTTGTCTGCCAAATTAAGCACATAAAGTCAAGACATAATTCAAGTGAGTGTAATTAATGTATTTTTCCTTAGAGGAAAAAGTCTGTTTTTTTTTTTTCCTAATGTGAGTCCAGTTTCTGCCCATTTAGGGTTGTGTCTGCACCAGTGTCACTATCACTGTCCTGCTACCTGAAACAATGCAATACATATATATGCCCATCTCTGCAAATAACAATGAACAGTATTACCCTGGGGTCACCATGGAAGAGAGTAGGGGAGAGAAGCTTCAAAGAATCAACCTCAATTCTACAGCTGGGACTGAGGTGTGACTTTCTATCACTATCTTAATGTTAGAACTGGGACTGGAAGCCAGGTCTTTTGCTACCAGAGCAGGTTTTGTGGCACTACACTGCCACCTTACTTCAATCACCATCAGTCACCTTAATTTAAATCAAATCTCTGAGAATCTGTCCACATTTTCTCCCATATAATCCTTTCATGGAACCTACTGAGCACTCTCTACAAAAAATACCAACAAGCACACGCATGCAGTCGTATTATCAATCTTAGAGGTAAAGCCTGCTCAGTCACACTAGTGAGGTTATTCAACACATAAGCCTGAAATACTCAAATAAGCTTTCTCATAGGAGGAAAAAGCTAAGGTGGCCTTTTTAACCTCTACCATGAGTCATTCATTAATTTATTCACATATATACTGAGAACCTATTATATACCAAGCATTGAGGAAATCAATGGTGACCAATTCCTTGTTCTCATGGAGCTTACTTCATATTCCAGCAGTAAAGAGGCAAACAAACCACTAAGCAAATAAATTAAGATTTTCAGGTAGTGTTACAGACTATTTAAAAAATGACATTACACTCAGTGATGGAGGTGAGTGAAATTTTAGATGGGGTGCTTAGGGAAGGTCTCTATGAGGAAGGGGGCTGAGACCCAAATATCATGAAAAGCCAGCCTTGTAAAATCTGAGGGCAGAGCATTCCAGACTGAGGAAACAGCAAATACAAAGGCCATGAGATGGAATCACAAAGCTTAGTATGAGAGGAACTTAAAGAAGGCCAGAAGGCTGGAGTACATTAAACACAAGGAAGAGTAGTTCAAGATGTAACAGGGAGGTAGGTCGGCCTAAATCATGCAGTCTTGTAGGGCCTGGTCAAGAATGTAGACTTAAGTTAAATGCAACAGGAAGCTACAAGTATTTCAAACAGGAAAATGATATGATCCCATGCATGTTTTCAAAAGTTCCCCTTGACTAATGTCTAGAGTATGGATCGTGGGGGAGGAGAGCAGAGCAGAGACAATTAGATGGTCATAGTAGTCCAGAGAAGCATCTATGACTACTGCAGTGGCATTAGAGATAGCAAGAATTTTAAGATTTGGATTACATTTTGGAGGTAGTTTTTGGCCCAGGCACCGGGAGATATAGGAGTACCATTACTGAGATTGGGAAGACCAGAAAAAAAGAGATTGGCAGGGCAGGGCAATGTGATGAGAGTGGGAATTGTGAAGCATGGAACTGAGAATTTTTATTCATCCAAGTTATACCTGGGATGCCTAGTAAGACATTCAAGTGGAGGGGAGAGGTTATAGCTCAGTGGTAAAGTGCATGCTTAGCATGCACGAGGCACTGGGTTCTATCCCCAGTACCTCCTTTAAAAAAAAAAAAAAGACACTCAAGTGGATGCCAAAAAGGCAATAATGAATCAAAGCAAAGTCATCCTGGATGCTTTCTCTACCCCTCTAAGGGGACAGACCAGGTTGTATCTGTAAAAGATGGTTTTACTAAGGATACAGGAGAGTTGCCAAACATTTCCCTTTAAAACTTAAAAGCCAATTTCTCCCTGATTGAGGTTTATTGAATCGCCCACCTGTTTCAGAGTCTAATCCCACAAGGCAAGAATACCCTGGTACAATTAGGATTTAGGCCTTTAGTTAATCCTAAAGGATCTGGACTTTTGATTGAACAGACTCTAGCATGCAACATAACTCTATATATCATTGCCAGTTATTCAGAGTCACAGGAATATTAGTGTTGAAAGGGAACTTAGAGATCACCGAGTCGAAGACTTTCATTCTACTTATGAAAAAACCAAAACTCCGAGATGTTGAGAAAACTGACACTTTTTTGATTCCTCTCAAAGTACAAAGGATATTCTGTATTCCTTCAGTTCTTTCAGTTCTTCTTCTCTTCGCTGCTTTTCTATTAGTTCCTGCTGCCGAGAAACCTCATCAAGGAAGTTGGTCTCATCTTCATCTAAGCCTCTTACCATGTTTTCTGAGGAAATAATTAACAAGAAACACTTAGCAGGCTAAAGAGAAAATATAGTCAAATAAGATTTTGCCTTTTCTTTCTTTTTTTTTTTTTTTTAATAAACAGCAGATCCTTCAGGGGATTAGAAGAAAGAATTTGTAAACACCATGGCTTCTGGATAGATAACGTGGCATAAAATCAAGGCATCTCCCTTATTACTAGACATCAGCATAGAATTAAAATGGGTATCTTGAGTTTTAAACAAAAACGTCCAACATGGTCTAGATGGTAGAAAGTTGTCTCTTTTCCCAAAATGAGCATCTAGAGACTAGATAATCAAGACAACTTCATGGCTGGTTATAAAAAGTGTTGTACAAGCCAAAAGTGCACCAGAAAGGCCCTGAAGAGTCCCTTGGACGCTGTTTTCTGACGCTTACTGAATTTGAACTGTTCCTCATACTCCTGCTGCTTCCTGTCTTTCTGTTCCTGTAGCCTTTCATACAGAGACCGAGGGTCATAAACCTCCTCTGGGCATTCTGAAAGAAAAAGAGAGAGAGAAAAGTGGGGAGAGAGAAAGGGAGTGGGGGAAAAATACATACTTTAGAATCCTTTCATATTATTTTGGAATCACAAAGGATTTTAAAGATAAAGTCAAGTCTCTGCATGATCTGAGGGCAAAGATAACACGAAAATAGTACAAAGTCCACAGCTCCCTTTTAGACCTCAGAGAGAGGCCAGCAGTTCTCAACACCAACCATCAATGTCAATAGGGCCCATGGCCTGAGACAGTTAACTGGATGAGGGATCTGCCCAAACCCAGCATGGTAGCAGCAGCATTCTCAGCTATTCAGATCCTGGATCCACCTGTAGAGATGGAACAGACTAGCAGAATCTCCTGCAACATAGTGTGGTAGAGTGGAAGGGCAAGGAGGGAGGATCCTGGTTCTGTTCCCAGCTATGGAAGCCTCACATAGGTCCCTTCACCCCCACAAGCCTCAGTTCTTCTACTATGAAGTGAAGACATTAATACCCACTTTGCAGGGTAGTGAGTATTACAGATCACTATGTTGAAGGCCAAACTATAAGCCTATATACCTTCGGGATCTTCAGGTTTCCTAACTTTCTCCCATTCTTCTTGCCTCCTTTTGCGCCGTTCATCTAGCTCTGCCTCAGACACAAACCTCTTTTTGATGACAAGGTTACCATCATCCCCTCCATCCATAATGGATCAATCTACAAAAAACAGACAAAACTTTTCAAGCGAGAATTGTAATTAAAATTCTAAAAAGAAAGAAGAAGATTCAGCTCTGTCTCCCCCAGCAACAGACTACTCAAAACTCCCTTCAACCTTGAATTGAAGAAATCCTCTAGTAGTTTTAATTCATGGGTCATTGAGGAAAGCACAGGATTTCGTTTTCCTAATGTATCAGGTAGTTTTATTAACATCGATTTTATCTACAAAGTCAGTGAGAGGACCTGGAATAATTCTCATGACATGCCATTCCACAGAAAAATCTTACATTCCAGATTTTTCTCTGTCCCTCTCATTTAGAAAAATTGGCCTCCTGGGCACCCTACCTTTCCCCCAGTTCTCATCCTCCTTTATATCTGGAACATTTGACACTGTTCCTTCTTGAAATTGCTGTTTCAGGGACATTACACTACCCCAATTCACCAGTTCCTATTTCCAAGTAGATTCAGAAAAGAGAAACTCTGGTATTCAAGGAGCCTCAGAGATGAGTCTGCTCTGTTCAGCAGTGAAGTGATATGCCTAGAGGCACACAAACCACAAAATGGAGAAAGTGGGACTAGAAGAAGCCAGATCTCCCCACTTCAGGTCCCATGTATGTACTCTGCACTCTACTAAACCGACTCCTTCATCTATTCCTGGTCTTCCTCCCTGTAAACTCCACAAGTGTGCCACTTATGATTCCATTCTCAATTCTCTTTTCTCATTCCCACACTGACCTCAGCCACTTTACATACACCTTGATGCAGAAGATTCCCAAATCCCAAATCTGTACACTTCTACCTGAACCTCCCTTCAGAAGGGAGGGGAGAAGGAAATAAAGACAGAGGAGTGATTATTATTCCTTTTAAACTAAATCTTTCTGCTTTTCTTTGCTTTGAAGAACTGTGGAATTAACTCTACTCAGACATGCTATGTATTATTCACAGAGTTACACCCTAACAAGAAAGCACATATTCTGCACTACCAGCACATCAGCTCAATGTCCAATCCAGGATGACCCCTAGTAACAAAAAATAGGAGTCTCTGCTGCTAACACAAAAACAAAGCAGCCACCATTTACTGAGCTCCTACCATGTACTAAATACTTTTAATGAACAGTATCTCATTTACACTCATTGTTGACACTAAATTCTATCTCTTTATAGATGAAGAAGTAGAAGCCCAGAGAAGTTGTCACTTGTCTAAGGTATTAAAGGTGGTGAATAGTGGAACCGAGAATTAAATCCAGGCTTGACAGCAAAAATTCATACTCTTACCCACTTTACCAAAACCCACCCCAGAAACCAGGGCTCCTGTTTAAAAAGGACTTGTCAATTTCAGCTTTCTTTCTATATCTGTTTCCAGTGCTAACAAGGGTATTCATGAAACATTTTTCTCTAGTAAAGATGAAAATTGATGCTGAGAAAATAAATCCAAACATGCAGAACAAGAGAACAGTCTCAGCCTAAATCCTAGTGTTGCTGAAGTTTAGTTCAATGTAACAACAGTTAAGAGAGGATTTTTAAATTTACCAGAAAGAAAACCAAATCAACTGAAGAAGCTGTTGCTCCCACCCAAAGCCCACAACCAGGACACTTCTGATTTAGCATTACTCGATGTCTCCAGCCAGAGGCCTATTACACAAACAGAACTGTTCTGTTTCTCTGTAACCATGCCAAAAATTCCTCAAGTTCTGCAGAAGGAACCATAATGGAACAAGAGCCAACATTTTCTTAAATATCTCTGGCAGAGAAAATGTCAACTACATAGAACTCTAATAGAATGGAGAGACATACTGGACTCCCAACGTCCCCTTTCTTGGCTGTAGTTCTCCTTTCTCACCCTGTTTTGGCTCTCTAGCTTCTTGCCCTCATCCTTATTTCCTGGTAAATAATTCAGAATGCGACAAGTCCTTATAACCCACCTAATACAATTCTCCATCTGGTAACGGAACCCACCATCCATATCCAGGAGATTTTCATCCAATCCATACTTTAAAACTTCAAGATGGACCACTGCACTCCCTCCCAGGCAGCTGACTCTCTAAACAGATCTGACTGGTAGAACAGTTATTCCTTAAACTGAACTGAAATTTATCTCCCTATAAATTCCACACACAGGTTCAATCCACTGGGACTACACAAAAGAGCCAAATCCCTTTTTCAACGTGACAATGCTTTAGTTGTCTGAAGGCAACTCCCACGTTCCTCCTAATTTGTGTTTTTCTGGGTCAAACATTTCTAGCTCCCTTAATCTTATAAAATGGAGGAAAAAATCTTCCAAAGCAGTGAACTTATCAAACTGCGTATTATTTAAACCTGGGAAATAAATATTAGGATATGGCAGTGCCACCAGTATGCCATTAAATGCATCTCTTCACTCTCGTTACACATTTTTAAAAATGAAAATATAATATTAATACTGAAAGAACTCTCCTAATAGGCCAAAATTAAAACCTAGAGTCTTACATGCTTCCATCTAAATAAAAATTCAGAGATGCTTAAGATTTATTCTTACAACTCAAAATTAAGAGTGTAAAATCATTTATTTACTTTTCAAAGCCTGTTGAGTTTTTGGGAAAAGAACTTACTTTCATTTAACTTTAATAAAGATCCCTGAAACGCAAGGGACAAAGCCTTTAGGATACATGTAAACAAGGGTTTGAATCTGAAACAGGAACTCTAGAGAAATAAGAATCTTCCCAACATTTATCAACCACTTTTGGGAAGAGACAAATTTATGGGATTCTAAGACACTCTTACTCTCTTTTTCACCGGTCTTTTTCTCATAAGTGTTAGAATTCAGCTTCTCCCCAAAGAGTTTAGTTGTGCTATTCTCCATCTTTCATGCATAAGGACAAAATCAAGAATCACAGTTGGTTAGTAAAAATGAAAACAAGGGAGAAGCACATTTAAAAAAAAGAAATTTAAAGACAATGGCTTTGGAGTTTGACAGAGAAACTCTATTTCCTTCAATGGGTTGGTTCCCTGAAAACACAGTTACACACTCAAAACTAGTGAACACTTATAAAAGTGTACTCTTCAAAAATAATATAATCTTGATATTCCCTCATTCCCAAAACAAAACAAAGTAGATGGCCACACCTAATTATAAAAAATTTCTGTGAACTTAAAAAAGGACAAGATAAACCAGAGACTGCTTTACCCATCTCTTTCTTCAATGTGCACATCTTCTGCAGGGTCCTCATTCTCTGGCACTTCAACACTTGTTGCCTTCAATGCCACCAGTGGCCCTCTGGCTAATTAATTTGGCCATCTTTCTACGTTATGAGAGGCCAAAGATAAGGACAGAAAATGTTCATGAACAAGTGATCATACTCCTGAGTATTCTGGGTAATATTCAGAATATTCCTTCTCCAGGAATATTCAGGTCTTTCAGGAGCCAAAACTTCACTATCCATAAATACTGCCAACAATTCCTGGAACTCCATAAAATAATACTTCTGGGAAAATACCAGAGAAAAAAATCTTACAAGTGTTAAATGCTAATAAAGCTAATGACTTTTATCAATATTTTTATTTTTAATAAATCCCATCAGTTAACTGGCCTGCTATTAAAACACAACTCAAAGTCTATTAAAATTCGATGAAGTTTAGTCTATACAATAGTTTTCTCAGCCAGAATAAATGTGGCAATTCTCATTACTAAAAATTGAACTTAGCATGTATCTTTGAAGTAGTAATTTTTACATTTCATTTCTTTAGGGAAACGAACTACAGACATTGGGTGTAAACCTTTTAATCTAGAAATCTTGTTTTTCTGAAAAACCGTATGTACAATTATATGAGTAATTAAAAAACTGTCGTGGTCAAATTTTTTTTTTAAATAATAAATAAATAAATACTACCAAGAAGTCAGCTTAACTTCAAACCCCTTTCACTACAATCTAATCTAATTCAACCGATATATAACGAATTCTTCTGTAGCAGTCTCCCTACGAGAGAGCACAGGTAACGAGACTCTGAAATTAAGAGACCTTGGTTCGGCTACTGATATGTTATATGATTCTGGGCAAGTCAGTTAACTCCTCTGAGCCTTAGTTTTTCCTAAACCAGAGGCTGCACTTGCTAATGAGGATTAAAATAGTACTGTACAACATTAAGCTTTTGTGAGAAACAAGATAATTCAGGTAAAGCACTCAGCACTATGTTTGGCACCTGCTTAAAAATGCTCTGAAAGGTCTGCCATTACTACAAAGCACTACACTAAGGTCTAGTTATAGAAGTGAGAGAAATGCTGTCTTCACTCAAGGAATGGAGAAATAATGATGTGACATAAGTTACAACCATGACATTTGAAGTGGGAAGGAGACCACATCAAACTGAGAAAAACTTACACACACATATATATATGGTAATTCTGTATTTCCCCTTTTACTGCTTTACGTATTAGTAATTCGATCTTAAAAAACTCAGCATGATGCTGAATGCTGAACTGTGTCTAGCACTGGGCCAAATTCTATGGGAAGCATAAAGAAAATAAACTTTAAGAGTTAGTATCCTCATACTAGTTAATACCAGACAATACTGTACATACTGAATTACCAAAGTGAACAGTACAGGTAAACCTGAGGCAGTCATGAAGGGCACAAATATGGATCAATCCAGCTTCCCAGGCTAAAAAACCTGGACATGGATTCCTCTTTCCTTATTCCCTTACATCCCACCAGTCACCAAGTTCTGTTGTTTCTACCTCATAAAGACCTCTTTTTAATCCATCTTCTAAAAGTCCTTTGCTTTCTAATCTCTCTTCAGGGCCTCATCTTGCATGAACTACTGCAAGAGCATTCCATTAGCCTCGCTGCTTCTCCTCTAGTCCCCAGTCCAGCTCTTTATAACTCCTCCAGCACTTATCCAGTGTATCATTTATGACTATTCCAACAGCTCTTTGTATCCACAGTGCTTATTAGCAGTGTCTGGCATATACTGGGTATATAAATATTTATTGAATAAACCAACCATGAAGAGGATTTGAAGAATTTAAGCAGGGAGGAATTTAACACTCTCACATGAATATTCTGAGATATTGTCCAATGTAAATTATACAGAATGGCAGACATTAAGCAAGAATGTGCTGAAGTGTCTATGTCTCATAGGGAATTCTATTCAAACACTATACAATTTGTGCAATAGGAAACACAGGACCAAAAATTAAATCACTTTACTGTACTAGGTAATTGATGTCTTCTTCAAGAATAACTCTTGCTACTATAATTTCAACTGACTAAAAGAAAAAAAAATGGCTCTCGTATACTATGCAATAATTATTTCCCACACAAAGAATTTTTCTTTGAAGAGTCCAATATTCACTTACTGTTTATTCTGTTAATAGGAAGGTGATGAGTACCTGCAATTTATTTCTAATTCCTACAGCCTACCTAAATTTTCATGTCTCTTATTTTCTTCCTTTGTTTGCCAGAATAACTAAAAATAAAACAAAACACGAACAAACAAAAGCCCAGGGGCCTGGGGATCTAATTATAAAAATTCACGTAGGAATGAAGAGAATTTATATTGGAAATGCTTATTTTGTCCTTAATATGTTTATTTATTTATTTATTTTTAGCTTTTTAAATAATATTTTATTTACTCATTATTGTACTATTTAATTATTTTATTTTGGCAGGGTAGAGGGAGGTAATTAGGTTTATTTATTTTTAAAGTACTGGGGATTGAACCCAGGACCTCTTGCATGCTAAGTATGTGCTCTACCACTTGAGCTATATGCTCCCCCCTTTACTGTGTTTAATTTTAGAATAAATGCTGTCAACTTTCCTTTACTCATATAGCTTTTTTCATGACTCAATTTTAATTATCAATAATAAATAATTATGATAATAATCGTTACATTACTTTAAAAAGGATTATTTAAGTTCTTCAAATAAGGAATGCATGGAAAACTAAAACCATACCAAAATCACTTTGTCCAAACTTAAAAGTTTCAAACTGACAGAAATAAAGTTTTCAAATTTTCTTGACAGCCAAAGAAACAGTTCTTATATTTCAAGCTGAAGAAAATGTTAAACACTACACTGCTGTGTTTTTACTAGAGACTGGCATTTAACTTCCAGGCTGGTGGGACAGAACAGGGTCAGTGTTTTACAGAGCATGCTATACAAGTTTTTAGAAACAAAACTTACATCGCTGCCCCTAAAATAACTGCCACTGCTGACCTGAAAAATCATTTCATTTAGCTCATGACATGATACAAGTTAGTGAGATCTGGTTTCCTATGGGATTCAATTTTGTGATGACAGACTACTTAAGTGTTTACATCACTGGCCACCATACCCTCCTAATTCTAACATCAGATAGACTGTATGTGTAAAAACACACCAGGAGGGATCAGAGTTCCATGTGACACTATTCTAAGGCTTCCCTTTAGGCAGCAAGAACCACAGGCCAATCCACTTTCTTTTTGTCAGTAAACACACTTAAGTACTGCTCTTCCAATATCTGTACCCTGATGTTCAAGTCACAGGGGATTTCAAAATTCAAGACAGCAAGTAAGAGGAATTTGCCACCTGGCAAACTCAAATATATTCCAAATAAAGGCTGCTTTCTGGCCAGAAGGCACTTTCACCAAGCTACAGTAATTTAGATCAAGCCAACTTTCCCTATATTATAAAGCTTCAGAGAATGATAACCACTGAGTGTTGTCAGCATTTATTACTAGACAAAGTCATCCTCAGTCTCTTCTAACACTAAGGCATATTTCACCTATTCTACTAACAAAAGAGACTAGAACAATCTAACAATGAGGGCACAGCATAAGTAATGCAACTCATATTTAGAATACTTACTGTAAAGAGCAGTCTGAAGTAACCTGGCTCTCCAGGCATCTAAAAAACATATGCAATTGAAAGTTAAAAAAAAAAAAACCTAAATATACTTTTGTCTTTCCATAGCACAAGAACAGAGTCTCATCATATGTGCATTTACCATGAATTCACCTATATCCACTGGAAGAAAAGAGAACAAATATTGGTCCCCTTAACTGATCCTCAGCTACCCAGTTCACATGTGACTCTCAGAGTATAAACACTTCCCTCACTATGTATAACTTCTAATATTGGTTGTATTTTTCTATACATTGTGACTCCTAAATGCAAACCAAACTCAAACTTCATCTGGCTCAAAGGAAAAACAAAAAGCATCTGTTTCAAAGCTGGAGGAAAACCTGGCCATGTTGGGACTGTGCTGTGCTGGTATACCTACATTCAACATGGTGCCTCTCTAAAAGACTTTTGAAGGCAGCTTTGCTTATTATACACTAGTTTGCCATCTGGGCTGACTTTGGAACCTAACCCACACTAACTCATACTCTCTTCCACCCCTACCTTCCAGGCTTTATGTAACTCCTTTCTAAGACTAAATTAAAAAAAAAAAAAAAAGGCTTTGCATTACACTAAACATAAGGCCAACTAACTCATTCAGTTGTATTTTTGAAGTTAATCTTTACAGGAGACCTATTATGTGCAAGGCACAGTGGTGCTAGGTACTAAGTTGGCACTCTACTTTTTAGCAAGTGAAGAACTTGCATTCAGTAAAGAAGATAAGGTTAGTTAAATAAGCCATTTAAGGAAATGCAGAATGAGGTTTAAATGCTCTAAGAGAATAGAAATTAAGCACTAAGTAGTTCAGAAAAGGAAGATTACAAAAAAGTCACAGGTAAGCTTAATTTGGATAGCAGCTATGACACTGCACAGGGAGAAGTGATGGAAGTTTTAGGTATATAAAGAAAAATAATATTTAATTCAAGGCTGCCTGAAATCACAAATTTCACATTCTAAAATCAAAATCAAAGGGGGCTTTCATTTCCAGAAATAGTGAGCTAGGTAATTGAGACCAATCCTCTACCTCTGTGATAAGTAAAACTGTAAGAAATTTTTTAAATACTTCTTAAACAAATAGAAAAGCTAACAAGATAGTAAAGAATTTGGCCAAAATCCAAGACAAGGTGAAAACCAAAAATTAAGCCAATGTTCAAACTGGTTTTCCTCTTGAGGATTTCTCTGATCTTGAAAGCTGCTGTTTTGGTGAAGCAACAGAAACAAAAGTCAAAGCAGGGAGAGCCCACACAGGGAGTGTGGAGTCTGATAACAACCTCCTTTTCCATCTTAATCGGGTACACCAAAGAACTACACTGTCAAGGTAAAGGTGAACTGGCAAGAAAAAATAGCAGAAATAATGGGCAACAGAAACAGACCCAAAGGAAATCCAGATAGTGGAATTAACACATATAGATTATAAAACAACTATGCTTACCATGTTTAAAGAAATAAAAACCAAGCCTCAAAATTAATACCAGAGAATAAGAAACTGTAAGACAGTGGGATGGCACATTTGAAAAGAAAAAATTGAACTTCAGTAACTAAAACATGCAATAACAGAATTTAAGATTACAATGGATGAGTTTATTAACAGATTAGAAATAACTTATGAGAATAAAGAAGAAATTATCCAGAATGTAGTATAGAAAAATAAAGAGTAAAGAATAGAGTAAAAAGGTCTGTTAAATCAGTAAAGAAGATAAATGGGGCAGAAGAAATACATAAATATAAAATGGCTGAGAAATTTACAGAATTAATGAGACACTAATTCACAAATTCACGAATTGTAATAAACACCAAATTGAACAGAAATAAATCCAGTTGGATACATTATAATGAAAATGCAGAAACCCAAAGACAAAGACAGAACAATCTTTAAATCACATGCTAAAGAGTGAAATAGACCATATTTGAGAATGAAGACAAAGCATGTTCAAAAGGTAAGCAATAGTGAGCACACTGTAACTGCTTCATTTAGCTGCCACAAAGACATAAATACACTATGACTGAGTCTATGGCTGACCTATGCACTTAAATTACTTCATTTACCAGATAAGTAGTTTTCAATTTCTGAAGCAGTAGCCTGATTCTAACCGAAACATCAAGATTTTTAGAAGGTACAAGACAAGACTGCTAACCAGGTAAATGGGATTGACATAATATTGACATAATTCTTCCTTTCTTCCAAAAGCGAAGAATTCCCCCACGGGGCAAAGACACCAAGACCTCAGGTGAAAAAGATAATTGGGCAGCCTCTGCTTTCAGACCCTTACAATCTGTTATTCTCAAACTCTAAAGCCTATAAAACCTGTCTTAGCTCAATTCTTTTTTTTTTAAACACCTTTACCTGTGGTATGGTTCCTGCACAGTAAACTACACATATTTCAGATGTACAATTTGATGAATTTTGATAGCTGTATATACCAATGAAACCACTACCATAATCAAGATAGCTAACGTTTCCATCACTCCCCAAGAGGCACAATTTTCGAATTCCCAATTTATCCCTTCCAACTCCCTTAACCCCCTGGTAACAGTTAAGTTTGTTCTCTATGTCTGAGTCTCTTTCTGTTTGGTAGATAAGTTCATTTATGTCTTTTTTTTAGATTCCACATATAACCCATATCATATGGCATTTTTCTTTCTCTTTCTGGCTCAGTTCAATTCTTTATATCAAAAAGGAGACTACACACCAATTCCTCTCAAGGATTTTAGAAGCAATGCCCTCCAAACCATTTTATGGTGTCCCTACTAACATATTAATGAGCCAAACAGCTGAAGGAACATATATTATCTAACAGCTGGTACACATTTGAGGTCATTGGGAATTCTGACCACCAGGCTCTCCCTTTGGCCTCCTGAGTCCCACTCCAGACCTACTGAGTCTGACTATCTGGGGTGGGGTCCGAGATCTGCACTTTCAAAGGGCCGCAGAAGATCGTGTTTTCTACTAGTTTAAGAACTAGTGCTACGAACGAATAGGTCTCCCCCTTTTCCCGCCGTGCACATGGGCCAGCAACTCTCAAACAAGATGCTTCAACCCTTGGTCTTAGTTTCCTAAGTTTTCTGCAAAACGAGCACGCCGGTTTGTTTTCTATTAGGGAAAAAAATGCACTGTGCACACCAACCGGTACATGGTACATAATAAATGCTTCCCATCCTACACTAAATCTGCGATTCAGTCATTTCCAACCAGACACCCTCACATCTCCTGAGTAGCCTGCAGCCATTCCAAGCACCTCTGGGATAGAGCCCACTCCTCACTTGGAGCCTCACTGGCCCCACCTGGCAGGAAAGTAGAGGACAGCCGGCAAGAGGCCTGAAGTCCCAGGACCCTTTGAAAGGGTCGGGATTCTCCCCGACAGGACCTGGAGGCATTCCCGTGGGCTCCCTCGGCTTCCTTCAGGCTGGACCCCGCAAGACCCTGTCCCCGGTGACTCAGAACACTGGACGAGGGCGCAGGCTGAGAACAGGCCTGGCTCTAAACCTCACATCGTAACGCAGCACCCCCCATCTCCTCAGCGAGGAAGCTGGAGCCGAGGTCTCGCTGCCTGGCTAGGGCCCAGGCCGCACTCACCTACCGGCGTGCGGGAGGCGAGACCCCCTCACCTCGGCGGCGCCCACCCCAAACCGCCACCGCAAAGGCCGCTCGCTCTTTGGGAAAAAGAGAAAGAAAGAAGGAAGAAGAAAAAGATGAGAGAGAGAAAAAAAAAAATAGCCTTTGCTTTTATATTTCTTTTGACCCTTCAGGGCTTCCTGTTCCTCACCGCCACAACAAAGTTCCGCCCCGCTTCCGGCAGCCTCACCCAATCCGCATCTCTTTTTCTCCCCAGGAGACAGATGGAGATCCGGTGCCTGGAAATTTAGCCGGAGAGACTTGATTGGGCCATTCACACGTCGGCAAGGGGATTGGCCAGATCCTGCTGGGGGGGCGGGCCGTGCCGTGCCGTCCCGTGACCCCTTTCCTGAAAGATGATTGGCTATAAAGAAGAGGGATTGCCACCGAGGAAGGGGCGTTTCCTAGGGGACTGAGGGAGGGCCGGGGCGGTACGAAGCGGGGGTGGGCCCCTCACGTAATGGCAGCGCTGTGGCCTCGCGTCCATCTTTACCGCTCTCTCGGACCTGTCACAAAGGAGTCGCGCCGCTGCCGCCGCCCCCTCCGTCGGATGGGCCCGGGAGCTGGAGAAAGTCAGTGCCGCAGCCCAGCCGCGCTACTCTGGGAAGCCCCTGGGGACGCAGAACGGGGAGAGTCCCAGGGCTGGGGACGTCGGTGAGGGAGGGGAACAGCCGCCCGAGTCTGCGGCAGGGAGACCGGTCTGGGGCTGGGGGAGGCTCCGAGAAGGAGCCTAGGAAGGGTGGGCGTTGGGCAGAGCCCAGGAAACAGCTCGGAGGTTCTCCAACGAGGCCCGTGCTGAAGGCACCCGAAGAGGTTCCTGGAAGAGGGAAGAGGGTGTTCCCCTTTAGGGGGTTCTTAACGGGAGGAGGTTGTGGAGTGTCGCCCTTCTGAAGAGGCCGCAGCTAAAGGGAACCAGGTGAGAGGCAGGTGGCTCCTGGGAGGCTCCTGATATTTAGGAATGTTCTTCAGGGGTGCCCAGGGCGGAAGGTGTAGAAGGTAGGACGTTCTGGGATGGTTTCCTTTTGTGGAGTTTGAGGTTTAGATGGCGCGAGTGGGAGACAGACCATCCCTGGGGAGGCTTAGACGTGCCTTGAAGTCAAGAGACGCTTCAGAGAGAGGGAGGCTAGGAATTGGGAGGCAGAGCCACTGGGTTCTCCTATCTCGGAGGCCCGATGTGAAAAACGGGTAAGGGCCTGGGGTGAGGGGATTGCTGCGCGGTTCCGGGAAGAAGAGACCACCATCCATAGGAAGACCCCGGGTGGGGAATAGTGAGAGGGGAGCGGGAAAGGCGAGGGTTTTCTTCTCAAACACAGGATTCAGCCGCTCTGGGCATAGTGCAGGTGGAGTAGGGGAAGTCTGTCCCACCAGCACTCCCTGCGTGATTCCACATCAGGCTTTTGTTACTACCTGCTACCTCAGTTTCTCTGTCTTTGGCACAGAGACTGAGGCAGAAACGGTCCACTAAGACTCCGCAGTTCTATCCTGTCTCTCTGCCTGAATGAGGTTGCTCCCCCTGGAGTGTTATACTTTGTACTTTTAAAGGTTGGAAGTGTCTAATTGACTGAATAGAGTCCGCGGTTGTCCAGGCCCCTTACCTACCACCTCCTCCTCCTTAACCTCCTTGAGTGTCTTCTGTAAAATAGCGCAGTGTGTGAAAATACAGAGTACAAAATGTGTGAAAGAAAAGAACAGTGATTCTACCATCAAAGGTGTTGCTGTTAAAGAGTGAAAGTGAAGGCACTTTTTATATTGTGGAGCAGCATGTAGATATAAGGGATTAGCATTAATACAGTGTTTATCACCTATGGAGTGATGGGAGCCATATTGTAATGAAATCTTCAAGGTTTACAGCCTTTTAGGTCATATTATAACTGAAACCCATGGTTTCAACCTCTGTTTAGATGGGGGTGGAGGAATTTCTAGTTTTGCTCCCAGAGTTTTAATTTACTTTGAACTGCTGATGGTACTGGCGGAAGATAATCTATGATACAATCTTCTCCTTCAGGAATTTTTTTTTTTCTGACGGCTGAGATTTTCCTCCAGGTAATTTGATCTCAATATTGCAAACCACCTCCCCTTTTTCCATATATATATTCATGGCCTTTGGATGTTTACAGGTGATGGATATGTTTCCTCCCTCAGTTGTGATTTTGTAAATGAGAATTCCTTTTTTTCTCCATGAATATTATGCCTTCCTGTAGTAGCCCCAAACCATAGGTTATGAGGCATATTAGCAATTTCTTTTAAATTCCCCATCCCAGTTTGTGTTTCCTGGGATGACATCTTGCTTTGTAGGTCCCTCTATGAGGTTATAAGGTAATTGTGCCCATGTATGACATTTTCCTAATGTTTGGTAAGTGGCATTTGTTAGAGCTGGTTTAACAAATATTGAGTAATTTGTGATTTTTGAAGTTTTTTTTTTTTTAACAAAAAGCGAACTTGTGTTTCCTGTTTTTCTAATCTTATATTCCGTGAGTCTTTTTTTTTTTTTAAGTCATTGTGGTGATTTTGTGAGCGTTCTGGTTCCCAGGATACATGTTGTCCTGACCTACTGCTTAATGTCTGTGTCCTGCTTTTTGCTGTTTTCACAAACCCTTCATTATTTCTGTACTCCATGATTCTTTTTACATTATTGATTATAGGACGTGTTCCAGCATGGCCTATGTGGACTTTTTCTGCTTTGTCAGCAAAATAACTTCTCAGTTAGTAAATTGGCCAAGAATCAAGGGGAAATAAAAACATAGCATTTTGTGTAGTAGTGTGTTATTCTGTAGTGACTAGGGAAAAACAACTCTGAAGTATGTTTTGGCAAGAGAATAACCAAAAAAAAAAATCATTGTGTGTTCCTTAAAGTGCATTTACTACAGTCTGTTTCAACTCTTGAGCTTAATTCAGTCTGTTGGGAATTGCCTATACTTTTCCTGGTAATGAAGTAATTTGTTACAATGAAATGAGAAGCCACTTGGCATTCTTTAAAATTCCAACTTTCTTGGATAATCTAGTATCTATATAGTTTGAGAAATTATTAGGAATTCTTGAGGATAGTAATCACTATTACACTACTTTAAATTTGAAATTTTCTATTTTGTGGTGGGATTCTTGAAAAGTAGGATGTGATAGTCACAAGATTACAGAAGTAAGTGGAAAGTCATTAGGCATCACAGTCAGGAATCTATTTCAAAGAGTTATGGAGGGAGCATAATAAACTATTTAGCTTCTCTTCAAATATTTGGGCATTTTCAAGGCATTTCTAATTGAATTTGGATAGTTTTTTTCCTGGTAGTCAAATTAGAAAATTGAAAAAAAATGAAGTCATGAAATAGTGAATACCATAACTTGGGCCACAACCTTTAGGAGGAGACTTTCACAACAGTTAGGAATGCAGAAGAGTGAATATGTTCCCTTTGGTTTATCTGTTCAGTAAGTCAACTTTTGAAATAGTTTTCTTGCAAAGCTTTACGATTAGAAAAAAAAAGTACACATTTGTTATATATTGCTCTCAGTGTCCATTCCAAAAGGGAATGCTTGCTGGTTAAATATGTAAAAGCATGTTTAACTGTAGATAACTATGATATATACAAGGCTAAATGAGGTAAAGTTGTAAGTAATAGTGAGCTCTTAGAGAATATTCTCCTCTCTCCCTCTCTAAGCTTTTGAAAACTAAGAATGCATTTGAGATAGCAAAGGATTGATGCACTCCTTAAGCTTGATTAAAAAATGAACCCTGCATAGAACTTTCTTATTGCTTGAAATTATAGCTTCCAGGCATAATTTCATGGGTCCTATACATATCAAGTAGAAGGTTTTGAAATGCCTTACTCGGCAAGTTTATTATTACCTCAGTTTAATGTTTCAGCATTAGTTTTTTCTTACTCCTTCTGCCTCCTGAAGAATCAAGTTTTCTCTCCTGTGCAATGATTTAATGTAGTAATTCTCAAAGTATGGTTCCTACCCTACTCCTTCTTGTTAGTACAGTTCCTTTTTTTAGTTCTTATTGCTTCATACTTACCTATGCCTAAAGGCTACTTATTAATAACCTACCAAGTGAATTGCTAAGGATTACTAAAGCACAGTATTCATGAACCAAAACTAGCACAACAATGTAGTTTACTGTTGTCTCTGATACCTTTTTCTCCCAGAAAGTTCTGTCCTGGGAAAGTTGGCACCAATGCAAAGCTTCTTATAGGTCATATGCAGAATGGGGATTCCTACAATATTCAGGAAGGGTGCTTGTTTGGGATGCATCATCAGTATTGTCTCAAATTGGTTTTTCATTGTGCTTCCTCTTTTATTTATTTATTTACCCATCCATTAGAATTACTAGTAGCTTCATCTTTGTCAATTTAATTTATGGGCTTTCGGTTAACCTTTCAGTTGTGTGGTCAGGGATATTTGTACCAAGAATATTTTGGCTTGTCATTTAAGACACAAAAGTGTTACAACGCAAGTGTAAATCCTTCATTCCCCTTTTGCTAATGCTCATGTATTTAGTCACCTGAAAACTTTCTTGTACAGCGATACTTGAATGTTATTACTAAGTTCCTTTTCTACTGGAAACATGTTGGAGTGAGAGGCCTGCTAGTGGACCTGACGCTTTAGGCATGGGCTTCATGGCATGTACTTTATTATGAGTTGGGTACTCTGTGTTGTCTGTCACTGTCCTTCAGCCCTTTACCAAGAGCTCGAGGGACCTTTTTTCATCTTTGCTCTGTGCCTGGTGTATAAGCATTGGATTCATATATTTATTGAGTGATGTCTCAGCTTTTCAAAGTGATCATCAATGTTTTCTATTTTTAAAGATTTTGGAATAAATTCACTTACAGTACTTACTGAATACCTGTTAGGTTCTAGTAGGTATCCAGTTGAGTGTGCAATTGAGTGTTTTCAGACACCATTTTAAGTAGATCTCCTTAAGGAAAGTTGCTGTTCATGCTGTTTACACATTTTGCTTGCTTTTCTTAATAGCAAAGTTTTCTGTAACAGAAAAAAAACTTTTCCTTCAGATTTGTGAATCATGTGTGTATTTGAATGACACATCTATATGATTTCCTGTTATTTGTTCTCCTGGAGGAGAAAATCCCAAGTAACATGAGGTACTGCATGTGTTTTTCTCCTCTGTACTGCAGCCATCATTAGCACTTACTTCAGTTCTTCCTTAGCATTTCCTTTTTGGGTCCTAGGCAAATTTTTCAACCTTTGAGAATGGCAGGGATTATTCACTTTTTTTTTTTTTAACTGTTATTTGCTTCTGGAAATTCATCACTGTATCCTAGCCCTAAATTTTTTTTAATATATATTTTTTGAATGCTAAAAGGATTTGTCTTTTCTACTTTGTATTGTTTCAAGTCAGGATTGTATTCTATAATTTGTTCTGCTGTAAGTCTCACCTGCCCACAGACACCACTGCTCCTGGGTTAAAAATCTTTCAACATTTAAGGGGAGACTTTTCTAGATATTTCTTCTCTAACAGTTCAACCAGAAAAATTACCTGCTGTCCACTCAAAGATGTACTGTCTTAAACCAATGTCAGTGCATAAGAGAAGTATCAGAATCATCCAGTGCTTTTCCCAGACCACCTTAAGGTTACAGTCTAGGGGATAAGAGTACCCATTGTGACAGAAACCTCAGGTGGCCAGTGTGACTGCAGATAGTTTAGGACACCTGGGTGGCATGTAAAAATGCCTTATCAGAGCTGCCTTTCCTTTTGGGGGAAAAGTGAAGTTCCAAACAAATATTTCACAATCTTCCCCTTCCCTTCTCCCTGAATACCAGATACGTTAGTGTCTAGAGACAAAAATGTTCTTGTTAAAACATCTTTAGGTGGTTTCTGTTTCAGCTGACAAGTGTACCCTTGATATACAATACGCCTTCTTATTTACTTACTGTACTAGCAAATAATCTTTTTGACCTCCAAGCTTTCCCCACTCAAACACAAGAAAATTGTGGTCTTTAGGGTGTCCTGCAGGATATTTTAAAAGCAAGTATAGTTCTGGGTAAAGTTCCCTGTCTTAATAGAGTTTGAGTTATACAGGTGCATGTATTAGACAAAGTTCAACACATACATGCTTAAGATTTGTACATTTTATTATATATAAATTTAACCTCAAAATGTATTGAAGTCCAGTTAATGATATGCATGCTGAATTGTTTAGGGGAAAGTATACTGTTGCTTTGAAATGCATAAAAAAATTGATGGATTGATGATAGGTAGAGATGTATAGAATGTGATAAAGCAAATACAGTAAAATGCAAATGGGTATATAAGTGTTCCTGTAAAATTCAACTTTGCTGTATGTTTGAAATTTTTCGTAATAAAATGTTAGAGGGTAAACATGACACTAGAAGCTATTGCTTGTAATGCAGTCACTGCCTTAGGAAAAAATCTAAAACATTTTCTAAGGAGAGAAAATGATTAAAATTCCAGAGTATAATATTGTGTTATTGTTCATGCTCTGTGATTTAGCCTATGGGGGTTGGGGAGTGGATTGGAAAGAAGTGCTGCATCCTGTAACACTATTTTAGATCAATGAAGTAAAGATGACAGCAATAGTAATTTCATGCCCAAAGTTAATTTTTTTCTTCTATGGTCATTCATTTAACCAATCTCTCCTTTCTTGACAGCATAATCCTGAAGTCTTATTTTCAAAGAAAAGAAAGTGTTCTTAATGTCACTGAACTGTATTATGATTGAATGCAAGCAAATATTTGAAGAGATGAATCATTGATTCCTGGACTATTTGTTAGAGAGGGTTAGACCAGTTGGCAGATGTCTCTGTGATGAGCTGTTTATGATGGTAGAGGTCTGTGTTTTGAGTACCAGACCTCACTGCTTTAACACTAAACTTACTGAAAGCCCAAGTGTGATTCTACCCCCCTCTCAGAGCAGCTTTAAAACATATAAAATGTATTAATAAATCATAAATGATATAGAAATGGAAAGAATAGTCTTTACTTTCTTTTTTCAAAGGGAAGGGATCAAAATAAATAATACCACACTTCAGAGAAATAAATTTGCAAAGGAAATGTTTGATTATAATTATGCTCTTGCAGCAGAATAGCTGTGAACAGTGTAATGATTTTAAAAAGCATTACCATTTAGATGGCAATAAAAGTATTTCTACTAAGCAGTGGCATCCAGTGGTATCATTATCATCCAATCAGTTGATGATTGCCACAGCCGTAGATCTGTATATATTTAAATTATGTGAATTCTGTGACTAGCTCTTTTTTTTTTTTTTCTTCTAGTTTCAAAACTGACTTGACAATCTAATGCTAAGTAGTCTTCAAAGTTAAGGTAAAGTATATAGGTATTATAGTTGTGTTGCCTTTACATCATCTTTAGTCTTATTTATTCATTTTCCATTCCATTCAGTCTGTCAGCCCTTGCATAACATTGCCCATAAGCAGGGTACCATCTAGGTTCAGGATGATGCTTCATACGGTGGATCTGCTGGGAAATATAGGGAGCTGTTTTTATTCATTGTGTTGATAGTATACTGTACATAAATTGGATGTAACTCTTTTCTAATGGTTATTTTGGCTGACCTTTGCAAAAGACCAGGTTCAAAGATAGTCTCAGTTCATTTTTCTGGAAAAGAAGATAAACTTTTTAGACCCCAGAAGAGTCACCCTTTAGTGTTTCAGTTTGTCCCTTTATTCAGTCAATAGGTCCTGACTACTGTGCCAGGTTCTATAACACAGTGATTCCAGACCTGGCCACCATCACCTGGGGAGCTTTTAAGAAAACACTTGCTTGGGCCACATCCTAGAAATTCTGATGCTGTCTATTGGAGTAGAATCAGGAATTTGTGTTTTAAGAAGTACCTAGGTGATTCTAATGCCCATCATTTTGGGGATGATTAAGCTACAATCTTTTCCAAGGCTCTTTGTCTGAAAGTATAGATAAGTAAAAGTTATTTGAGTACAGAGCAGATGAGTTCTATAAAAGATAAATTTGTTAGTTATCTTAGTGCTCTTAATTAAGACAAGTCTTATTCCAGAGCCCCCACCTCCTAGATTATTTAATTACTTCTGATTAACTATGTGCTCATTTTATAATAACATCTTGCATTTTTGGATCTAGTTTAAGTGTTGGGCATTGTGCCATGTGTTTTACACTTACTATTCCATTTCATCCTCACAGTACTACTGTGAGGTGTAAGAACTATTACTATCTTTATGTTTTAAAGTGTGTCAATAGTCAGGGTAATTAGAATGTGTGTCTGTAACTATTGCAGGGCTGGGATCTGTGCCCAAACTGTCTGACTGCAAAGCGGGTGCCCTGTACTGTAGGTGGCCTCTGACATCCTGTACAAAATCTGTAGGCTGAGTGTTACTGTCTCAAAACAATGGTCCTTGGAAAGTGGGCCACATAATGCTTTTTGGAATGAGATAAAACAAAACTGTCTAAAGTGTAATTGTTTAGCTTCATCACCCAGTCTTTTGCTTCAAGTGTTCACGATTTATTCTCTAAGAAGTGTCATGAGTGACAGCCATTTCAAGATGAAAAGGTACATATTTTTTAGTGCTGAATTAATCTGAAAGATCATACACTTTGTTCATTTATTTGTCCTGCTTTTGACTTTAACCCTCAAGAGCACTCTGTATGCTCACTTCAGAAAAAAAAAAATTTTAAGTATAACAGCTCTTATTTTTTTTTTCCTTTTTTGTTTCATAGTCTTTCCTTTGAAATACCTCATGATTTCTCCCTCCTGGCTAACTTCTTTACACCCGGTCTTATTCAGCTAGTTCTTAAAAAAGAAAGTCTTTGGTTTTAAAATACTGAAAAACTTTTTATTTTTTTACTCCCCATTTCCTTCTCAAATTTTGAGGTTGACATCATTTTCTGGGTCATTTAAGGAAAAAGACTCTTTTGGAAGAAATTGACCTGAACTATACTTGAGTTCAATTTAGAAATAGGAAAAAAAAAGTTTTAATTCTTCTCAGCTCCAAATTTAGTCAGGTTTTTAAAAATACCTGTATTATTGAATATCTTCCATTTGCTTTGAAATGTGCTAAATGGAAATCTGCATAGATTTAATTATTCTACATTCAATTTAAGCCTTGACAAAAATTGTTTGGATAGAACAAAGTTTAAGAGTTTGGAGTCCAACAGATTTCTTTTTTCTTTCTTTCCTTATGTATTTCTGTATTTATTTATTTATTTATTTTTAAATTAAAAAATTTTATCCATTAGAAATTTTAAATATGGCTTGTGATGGGACTCTCATTTCCCCTCCATGGATAGTCAGTTGTATCATCACAGGTTATCAAATAACACACTTTTCCACTGGTTTTCACTGTCTGCAAACTTCTTTTTAACCCAACTGCTTTTCTCACAGTCACTCTCATTAATTGTTTCCTGTTAATTATTCTAAATAGCTCTATAAGTGTTAGCATTAAACTAACTTTATAGGGTCCCCTGTCCTCTCCCCTTCAAGACTTTATTTTCTGGGACTCAAATTCACCTTGATATCCTCAAATCATTGCCAGCAGTTTTAGTGTACCTAATTGGTCTCCCTTCCTCAGGTATGCCTTCCCCAATTTAAAGTGTTGGATTGGATTAAATCTACTACTTCCATATCATGTCCATCCCAACTTCTATACTGATTGTGTGGAAAGGATTTAGAGAAGTCAGTGGAATTCCCTCCTGTTCTGATAACGTTGACACTGGGAGTGAGAGAGCACTTCCCCAGTAGAGAACATTCATTCCCAAATAGAGTTCCTTTGTAGCAAATCCTGGACCACTCCCTCTGCCATCTGCAGAGTATTAGCTGGTTTAATCACAGATTTTTATAGCTTTAGTGGTTAAGAAACTATGATAATCCAGAATATGAATTTATATGCAGCCTTAATGGAATGGGGTAGTTTTATATATGTACTGGTATATAGAAAGATCTGTTGTTAAGAGGGGAAAAGCAAATCATAGAACATGGCAATGTCCAATTTTTTTTTTTAATGCCAATTTGTAAGTACATAATAATAGTTGTGGAAATAGATTTCTTGAAGCTTTTAGCAGGGGTTATCTCTAGGAAGGGAACGGGCCATAAAGAAAGCCTTTCAGAAAACAGCAAAAGACTTTTATAGCATTTAGGTCTTAAAACAAATGTGTATTCACTTTATTTTAAAAAATCACTGAATGAAAATTTTTAAATAATAATTTTAAGATTTCAAGGAAGTGCTCCAGTTGCATATCAGCTAGGCTACTGCCTAGTGGCAGACCTGCTACAAAAACTTGGATTCTTTACCTCCTTTCATCCAGATTGTTCCAATAGTGCCTTCTCTGTGAACTTTCTGTAAGAAGGGCCAAAGCATCACTTCTTAAATGTTGCTTTTTGGTCTTTCTCAGAAACCAGTATAATTTATAAGATCAGTAAAAATTTATACCAGGCACCTTCTAAAAGAGTTTTTTTTTTCTAGGGGGAGGGTATAGCTCAGTGGTAGAGAGTGTGCTTAGCATGCATGAGGTCCTAGGTTTAATCCCCAGTGACTCCATTAAAAAATAAATCAAAATAAATAAACCTAATTACCTCCCCCTGCAAAATAAATAAATGTTTTTAAAAAAACAAAACAAAACAAAACCGTTTTTTTTTTCTGGGTTCTGTCTCCTGTCCTTTTAATCATTGGAATCACTTGGTTATCTGCCCTCTGGAGGGGATTATATACCCTGGTCCCTGCAGTGATGGGAATGGTATTACTTCCACTCTTGGCTCGTTTAGAATGTGTTCTCTTTTAAAAGACTTATTTCCAGCTGAGTCCTTGCATCATGTTCCTAGCTGTACTTCAGTCACATCTTTTAAAGTACAACTGCCAAATTTTGAAGATGGCCTGACTTTTGAGGAAACCACCAAAGTCTGTGGTATTACTTGGCTCAATCATTGCTGTCTCAGTAGTCTGGAAAGAGATAATGCCTGTCTGTTGTACCTCCTTTCTCCTCTCCTCCCATCCTTGCTCCTCCCATTTCCCTCCCCTTCTCTACATGTTAGATTAGATTACATACTATATATATACATATATATATATATATATGTATATATATGTATACACACACATATACACATGTATATAAGACTTCCTATCTCCATCTATTTTTTTTTCTTCAGTTTTTCCCCTATGAGCACTAAACTGGAAGTATTTAGAAGAATTTGCTGTAAGCCCGCCCAAAATAATGGAAATAAAATTTTTTCTCTTCTAATCCTACTAAATTATTTTTAGAACTATGTAGAGCTAGTTATTCCTGATCCATTAATCAGTATATGAGGATTTAATTGTAAATAGCCAAGGGTTGAGTAGGGACTACACACAAATCTCTAGTCCTTATGGGTCCTAGTCTCCAGATCTCAATATGTTTTTTTACTTTTTGCTACGCAGCCGCATGTTGGTCTTCTGCTTCCAAGTCTTGACTTCTTTCCAGACCTAATCAGATTTTCTCAGTTTAATAAAGAGCTGGTTCTGTCATTAGGTTTTTTGATGATACACATGCTGTGTGGGATAAGAATGGCCAGCGACAAGTTCCTGGAGGACAGGGACTGTGTCTTGTTCATCTTTATTCTCCCGGTGCCAACCTCGTGCCTGGTATGAGTTGCTTAGTCAGTATTTTCAAACGAAGATCATTGGTGCATCCCTATTCTTAACTTTGTAGCAGACATGTACAACAAACTTATCATTGTAAAAATGTAACCTTGAGATATATATTTACCTTTCCCAAAACAGAGTCTTGCTTACATAGCAGAAAAGCTTTGTAACTACTGGTATGATTTCTGTAAACTCTCAAGAGAGCTTCCAAATGGGAAATCTGTGCAGTTTGTGTTATTTAGATGGAACATTCTATCCTTTTATTATTCTTGTTATCGAATGGGTGCTAACAACAAACATCTGAAATTAGATATTTTATTTGCAACATATTACATTTTCTCATACCTTTAAATTAAGAAAGACAATTTACTTTTTTGTATTCCACAAAAGGACCCCTTAAAACAATTGCATTCTTCTAAGGTGATTCTGTATAGATAAAAGCATCGTTTTTTTTTTAAAGGGTAGCTCCTGTGGTTTGCAAAGATAAAGTGTAGCAGTCAACTTTATACTATAATAAAAAGGAATTACTGGTTGTTAATTCTCTTATGCAAAGACCACTCTTTGTGTTGGAAACCTATAAAAATAAACAAAGATGATTCTTCATTGTAATCCTAATGTCTATAAAATCAAACTAGGGAAGTTTGAGTAATTGAGTAGCTAAGACCTTTGATTCATTTCCTTTTTTTTATTTTTTTTCTCTTTTAGAACTGCCACTGGATGACCAGGATTCTCTGTAATTGATAATGTTGGAGATCAGCTCTGCAACTTCCTTCAGCATTCAGTTGTTAAAAACAAATAGGATGCAAGTTCCTCCACTCCTGATTATGAAAACAGTACTTGGAAAACTGATAACTATCTAAATGATTGTCTTTGGTTGGGCCGTGTTCTTAGCGAGCAGAAGCCTTGGCCAGGGTCTGCTGTTGACTCTTGAGCACATAGCCCACTTTCTGGGGACTAGAGGTGCCACTGCTACCATGGGTAATTCCTGTATCTGCCGAGACGACAGTGGAGCAGAAGACAGCGTTGACACCCAGCGGCAACAGGCCGAGAACAGTGCATTGCCCGCTGCTGACATGAGGAGCCATCCCCGGGACCCCGTTCGGCCACCAAGGAGGGGCCGAGGACCTCATGAGCCAAGGAGAAAGAAACAAAATGTAGACGGGCTAGTGCTGGACACACTGGCAGTCATACGGACTCTTGTAGATAAGTAAGTATCTGACTCACAGCCACCTCCTATCTAATGAAAAGTCTTCTGCCAGGAACCATAACTTTTGGACTCCTTCAGTTCATTAGGATATATTTGCCAAGCCTTGCTTCTCACAGGCCAAGGGAGAATATTTTATTTCTCCTCTGATGGCAGAGTAGATTATAAGATTTGTTGTTTTCACTTGCCAGCATCTACTCCTGCCTGGAAATATCTAAACATTTCTGTAGCAGAAAACATTAATTAGAGCTATGATCTTACTAAGAGAATGTAGTCAATATGGAGTGAGTTTGTGTTGAAACTGCAGTAGGAAATGGTTTTACAGACTCACTCTTATCTTGCTTGACTATCTACTCCACTGACCAGAGATGCAAGATCAGTTGTTTAACCAAGAGCGTGGCTGCACATAACTTCTGTTGGCAATGGGAGGACATAGGTCAAGGCGAGTTTCATCCTCCTCCCTCTTTTATACCCCTTAGATGGCTCCCTTAGATCTATTTGGGAAGCTTGTAAATTGAAAGAAAATGCAGGGCACACCTGTACCTGTTTTGTTGTTTCTCCCTGCTTTGTCTAAGTATGAAATCCCAGATTGAATAACAATGAAATTAAAGGTCATTATTCCAGCTGAAAAAAAATATTTTAACTTAATCTTATTATACAGTAGTTAGGAGTAAAAGTTTTAGAATTATGGTGGACCAGGGTTCAAATTCTGCCCCAGCCCCTTAACTAGCTACATGACACTGGGTAAATCACTTCTTTAAGCCTCAGATTCCTCATCTATAAGAAGGGAATAATGCCTTTCTTACGAGGATTATTATGAAATAATGTATATAAAGCATATAGTACGGGGCCTTGCATGTAACAATTGCTCAGTAGATGAAAGTATTTTTTTAAAGTTATATCTGAGTTTTTGTTTTTTGGTTTTTTGCTTCAGGCTTTGCTAGTAAATTTAAGTATCTAAATTTGATCATCACATTTATAAAAACCCAGTTTTGTTTAGTTCCTCAAAAGTTATAGCATAAAGCAGGGTATACCTGTGCATATTATTATGAGGTATTCTTTTTTTTCCTCACAGAAGTAAATTTATTTTGCACATTTTTTTCTGTCCACTATGAACATGCTGGGAAAAGGTAATTCTTACAGATACTCTCCATAACCAGCTCAGAAGGGCCTTCCTAAGTTTATTAAAACCAGCTTTTGAGTAGTTCTGGTATCTGAATTAATTTAATCTTGATATGTTTATAGGAAATATCTATTGAATACAAATCTATGCCATTTACATCCCCCAAACTCAAGCAAGTTTGGGGTATGTAATATTATATATAAGTTGTTATATAAAGTTTCTTCATGGTGACATTTAAAACGTACTGTGAAATTGTAATGAAAAGTTGTCCTTCTCAAATAAGAAAGTAAGCCACAGCAGTGTTATTTAAGGAAAAACAGGTATACAATAGACTTTGTATTTTTAAAAAGGGTGATTAACAGGTGTGAGGGCAAGAAAGAGCTTTATTTCCAAGCTTCAGAAAAACATTACAAATTATAAGTGAATTTGTTGATAAAGTACATAATCCACTTACAGGAGGCAAGTAGCGTACATTGGAATAATATGGCAACTTTTACCGTAAATCTATTTGTACTGAATTATAGTTAAAACTCTTCTGAGAATGGAAAAATAAGGCAGATGCAGAGCAAATGTGAAGGGGCATGTTGGAGAATATAATGGTAAAACGGGGTTCAGACAGTTTGTAAACATATTTATATAGCTTGTTTTTTTAGAAACTGTTAAAGGGAAGAATTTCTTAGTCTATAAAGTTTATAAGACTGTTAAAATGAAACATGAAAGGCAATTAGGACAGATGAGCTTAGTAAGAATATATGTAAAAGGATGTATGTAGATATTGCAGTTATAAAATGATCTATGTTTAATGTTCTCTCTCTACTTGTTACTGTGGAGAGGATGACCTTGATTTGAGAAGACAGCACATTCCTAATGCCATTGTGAGAGAGTTGCTATAGGAAAGAACACTTGAAATACACTTATTTTAAAATCATTTTGAAGGTTGATTATTTGCATTTTTTTTTTGGTAGTGACTTTATCCTCAGATCAATAATGGTATTAGTTATTGTCATGTGCTTTGGGATTTTAGTTTGCAGATTCCTCCTGATAGAAGGTTTTTTCCCCTTCACTGTGTGTATGTTCTCCCTGTCCCTCCCTCCCTTCCTATCTTTCACTTTTGTTGTCTCCATCTGGGTCCCAGGGACCCTCAGTCTATGACTGAACCTAAAAGTGCTGGTTCTGAGTTCCCATCCCGCTATAGGAAGTCCAGGTCCTGCTGCGTGGCTTTCTCTGCCTTTTTCTGTCACTGAAGACTTCTAGCTCTATACCAGTTTCAGCTCAGATTATCATTCAGAACTTTTTCAACTCCTTTCACTGAGAGGGAAACCCTGTCCCAGCTTTACTTGGTGAGTCTGCCCGCATCCCTTGCACAGGTGGGGTTTTGGTCCCATTACCTACCGTGCAGGCATAAAGCTCCTGGTCACCTCTGTCTAGTTCCTGACCCAGAGTCCAGGAATCTTAATGTCTTTAACTTCTACCTCCCACTGAAAGTTTCTGCTCCATTTCTGTTCCACAAAGAATTTTATCTTGTTTTTTGAATGTAGGGGTATGTGTGTCCTTTAAGTGTGTCTGCATAGAATTCAGGTGCTCATATTCCCTATAGGTCACTGACCTTGTCATATTTTAATTATTTTTCCCTTTTTCCCTAATCTCATTGTCCTCTTTACCACCATCTCCAAGTATCAGTGGGTTACCATTCTAGTGAATTTAAGGGGTGTTCTTCCAGTTTACCTGCTGTATGTTTGTTTATGTCTGTATAAGGAAGTTTATCTACAGTGTTTTGTGTGTGATTTTTTTTTTTAATTTATGTAACAGATAAGTCTCTTTGGTTTTACCTTCTGTCAGCATTATGTTTGAGACCTGAATGTAATGTTGCTGAATGTAAAGCTACAACTGCTTCTGACTGCTATGGAGTATTCCTTTGTAAGTGTGAAAGTACTGTTATTTTGTTATCCTATGATCCAGTGATGGTCACTTAGGTCATTTAGTTTACCACTTAAAAATTTTTGTTCCTACAAATAGCACTGCAGCAAATAGCGTCATATGTATCTATCACCTGTGTGATAATCTCAATACTCAAAGCGTTGTTGAGTATATGCATACTTAATTTCATTATTGCCAGATTGTCCCAAAGCAATGTTTGTATCAGTTAATTATATCATTTAAAATAATTCTTTTAAATAAGAATTTTCTCTTGATAGGATGTGTCAAATACTGGCACCTAATGAGTACCTGAAGTTAATTTAGTAATTTCTATATTGCAAAGTTATTCTGAGGATTAAATGATTGAAGGCAATAGTTTTTATTTTATTTTTCATAGTGAAACAGAGAGCCACAATATGTAAACAAATAAATGGTGAATATAGTCCTTAAATAATTAGATTATCATTGTTAGATGGAAAATATTTTATTCATTGTTAAAGTTCCCCTAAAGCACCTCCTTAGGATTCCTGGGATCACAGTTTGAAAATCCACCGAAATAAGGGGGAAATGCCATTGTAGAGCAGTGACTAGACTATTAAAAAGCTGCTTGATTAAGTTTGGGTTTTTTTTTTCTAACATCATCTTACGAAGTTTAAGCATATAGTGATATTTCCCAGAAGAACACTTAAAAATGAAGATGTTTATGTAGGCCTTGCTTCCATGAGTCCTCAGTTGGGATTGTCATCTCCATCCCTGGCATTTCTTTAAGGTAAGTATGAGGAAGATGATATGGACCTCCCTGGCTTGTCTCAACTAGCACTGGGCCTCTAGAGGAAAGCTGAAAGTGGACTCTCATCTCCAGTTTTACTCCTGTGCTTTGACTTCAGGCCACATGGTGGTCCTTCCATGTGCCCTTCTACCCATTTTATTTGTGGGCCATCATGGACAGTGACCTTGGAAATGAGCACATGTGGTGTGGATTTGTCCTTCTAGGTTATAGCTCTGATTGTCTCTTTCATCTCTTTCTTTAGATTCACTCATGTTCATTTCTTCTTTCTCCTACACCTACACTTCCAGTTTGAATTTTTATTTGAAATTGTCGTTTCTTCTTCAAGTTTGATGTCTTGAATGTTTGTTTTTCAGTGATCAGGAACCTCCCTATTCAATGATTACACTGCACGAAATGGCAGAAACAGGTATTTTTTAAGTTTTTTTTAAAAAAAATTCCTAATTAATTAATGATTGTGAAGAAATGTAGCCACTTTTTCTTTTTAAATAAAAGATTTCAAAAATGCTTAACACATGACAAAGAGAAAAGCCCTCAGTTTATGGAAATTTTCCTGTACAAGTGCAGTAATTAATAAGTACTGTATAGTTAGTTCCAAATATATGCTGTATCTTTCAGTAATGGTTTTATCTCATGGAAATTATTAAAATAAAATTATTTTTGGCATTGACAGGTCTTTGACTTCTAGGATGGGGAGGGTAATTTTTTGTCCCTCAATTTCCTAAGTGTCATTCTGAAGATAGAGACAGTTGTTTCAGATACTTCATTTTCTCAGTTAACTCCTAGGCCATAAATAAGATGCTAAAAACTGTTTTAATCATAATTGGGAAACCTAGGACCATAGCTTGAATTTTCTCCAAATAAAAGATAGCCCCAAATCACCAGACTCCTGTAAGTTAGGATTCTTTGTCTCTACTGTGATGACTAGCAATCGATGACTATGTCCATGCCAAATATCAGCTGCTTAAAAGCTATAGGATGAAGGCCAAGCTGTTTCTATTTTAATGTGAAGTCATCTTGTGCTACAAGTTAAATATTTTCACATTTTAAAAATAGTGGCTCCATCATATAATCTTCTTGATTTGCTCTTAGATGAAGGATGGTTGGACGTTGTCCAGTCTTTAATTAGAGTTATTCCATTGGAAGATCCACTGGGACCAGCTGTCATAACATTGTTACTAGATGAATGTCCATTGCCCACTAAAGTAAGTTAATGCTTATCTTTTGTGAAACTGACATCTATGCTTAAACACAGGATGAATAATCACAAAGAGCATTTGATATAATGCATTTCCTCTTTATATATTGTGGGTCACTCTTATTTAATATTAATTTCATTATGTAAACTTGTTCTTTATTACTAATGAATTGCTACATCCCTCTTTCTAATAATAGCTTACTATTAAACTTCAGTTTAAATTTTTTAAAATGTTAAAAATGGAAGCATTTATATCTGAAATGGCAATCTTTGAAATGGAAGTGAATGTTCAATTGCTGAGCCAATTTTCTTATCTCTCTCTGAACAATTTCCTCATAACAAAAGTTTTTAAAATGCTTCTATTAAGAGAAAAAAACAATTATGCAGAAAGCACTTTTGAGTCTTAAACATGTTAAAGATTGGTATAACCTTGATTATCCCTTATGTAGAACAGAAGTATCAAACTTTCATGGTCTTACTCCATATGTTCAATGGAATCCTCTTTAAAAAATTTTTGGATTCTGGCATCTTTCATTTGTTTAAGCCTCAGACATTTGGGCCCAACATGGAAAATATGGACAGAAGGGAAAGGTCTTTGGCTTAGTCACTGATGAATTAATTAACCTTTGCCTGGGCTTATATGAGGTTTCTGTTATAATTTGCCTCAAAAACTCTGGTGATATTTGTTCTTGATTGGTAAAAAAAAAATTTTTTTTAAGTTACTTTTTGCTTCAACATCACTAGGCCCTATGGTTATCAATCATATTGGCATTCGGGTGGATTTAGTCTGTTTAATAGTTCAATAGTATATAGTATATATTTGCTACAACTGGTGCATTTTAAATTAAATGGTATTTAGCCATTCATGGGAGAAAATTTTCAGGTTGATTAAATATTTCCCATCACTAATGTTATCATTTGGATATGTTATCATTTGGATACATTATATTATTTTTGTATGGTCATTCTGAGTTAATTTAACACCGGGTTATAGCTTCTCTGTCAAAGAAGTACCTTGGGGAAGAAACCTAAGTAATATATTTGTCAAGTCCACTTGTATATTCTTGTTTTTAGGATGCACTCCAGAAATTGACTGAAATTCTCAATTTAAATGGAGAAGTAGCTTGCCAGGACTCAGGTCATCCTGCCAAACACAGGAACACATCTGCAGTCCTAGGCTGCTTGGCTGAGAAACTAGCAGGTAACTCTGGGAAGCTCCGCCAAGGAAGATCTTAAGTTGTTTGACGTTAAAGGGAAGATTGCACTGCAGGTCTTTGATCAAACCTGCTTTACCAGAAAGAAGTGTCTCAAAAGAAAAAAAAAAAATTGAGGGACAGGGTCTAACTGGAAAAAAATTACATGAGGCCACAGAGGTAAATGCAAGCTAATTTAGCTTTGAGGACTTTCAGGGGGAAATTTAAAATAAAAAGTTTTTCTTATTTTCTTTAAAAATAAGAGAAAAGGCTAAACTCAGTATGATAAAGATTATATAGGTATATGTATGTAATATACATATACACACACACTTTTTTAAGTTTAGCTAGATAATGAAGAAATACTAGGTAGAGGAAGAGGAATTGGAGCAATTCCTGAGAATACAGGCAGATTTTTAACTTGTTTATGAGTGCTATTATCCATTTTAGGACAGTTAACAGCAAAGCTCAACTAGTTGTATCATTTATGGTGGAAGAAACAATGGGTTAGAAATCAGAGCACATGGGTCTGGTTCAGCCTCTGCTGTGTGCTCCCTCAGTGCCCTGGAGTAAGTCACTTCAGGACTGACTCTGTGGGCTCAGTTGCTCAGCTGTGAAATGGGGATAGTACTGTTCCCTACTTGAGAGCAGGAGACTTGAATAAGATAACACATTTGTTGAGTACCTTGTAAAAGAGTTCTACATGAACAATTTTATTAATATTAGTTACTAATTCAAAATCATATTGCACACTTAATTATATCCAGTGTTTGTTGTATTCATCTAGGTCCTGCAAGTATAGGTTTACTTAGCCCAGGAATACTGGAATATTTGCTACAGTGTCTGGTAAGTGAGACATCAAAGCTAGTTATTCTTAGTCATCTAGAATTGTGCATTTTTCGAAAATTACCAGTTTAGCCACTGGCACAGAGAATGGAATCAGCTATAAATTTTATTTGCAGGTGTTTCCTGAGTGTTTATTCCCGCCTATGTTAAAAAAATAAAAAAAGGACAGGATAGGAATTTATTGCAAGCAAAAACAGCTGAGTTGGTCTGGTTTTAAATTTAGTCATAAGGTATCTGCTACGATTGGCTTTTTTGTGTGTGTCCTTAGAGTCTGCCAAATGGTAGTAGGAACCTTCCCAGTGGAAACAAAATTACATGGCATTCTAAGCCAGGAAACCGTCAGGTTAGATTCCCAGTGTATATAAATCTCTGTTCCTCCATCCCTCCCCACTCTCTACTGCTCTTAAAATTATTGTCATGGAGCATTTGATATATTGTCTGTGAAGCTTGTGGTTGGCTGAGGCTGTACTGTGGGATCTCTCACATTGCTGGACGGCAGTCTTGACTGGTCTGTACTTTTAAAAGTTATTTTTGCAGGCCTAGTGTGCATTGGCCTTTTTCAAAATCTGAAAGACCTTATTTTTTGGTACCTATATGAGATGTACTTAAAGCATTTAACACTATGCTAGGCAAGCACTGCAGGGATACAGAAGTGGCATAACAGCCCTTTGCCCTCAAGAAGTTTCCTGGCTAGTTGAGGGAACAAAACTACTCAGACAAGATAATTAGCCTCCATTTTATGACAGGATATGATCAAGGACGAAATTGCTTCCTTCAAACTAAGTGCCAAGAGTTCTGAGAAGGTGATTGGGAGGTGGGAGGGATTAGTGGTAGGGGCTGGGAGTCATGGGAGGCAGACTTCCTGATGAAGGTGGGACCTCAGTTGGGTCACGCCATAAGGTTAGGATTTGATTGTGTACACAGGAGGGGAAAATTGGGTTTCTCGGCTAAGGGCACATCACCAGCAGAAGCCCAGATATAGAAATGGCCATGTTCCCAGCACATTACAGAGAACTGACTGGTGGGAAAACAGTGTTGAGAGGCAGGAGGACATAGATTGCATAGCCAGGTCAGGAGGACTCAGGGCCTGCAAAGCCAGACAGAGGGACTGAGGATGGATATGGTGAGAAGCAGGGTGCTAAACAGGCTTTGCCGCAGGGGAGGATAGTGGTTATATGGGCTTTGCAGAACCTAGCTGGTCACCAGAGGAGAGAGCAGAAATCATCTGATGCTCTAGAGCTCCTTTGCAGGCCCCTAACGTAGCTATGGGAAAGGATGGATCTGAGGAGATGTGATGTTAAACAGATAGACCTTCTTTAAATCTGAACACATGTGAGTGACATGAGCTTAAATGTAACTGAAAGAGCTCACTTGTTGCCCTCTTCCACCTACCAGCAGCATTTATGGAATTCCTTTCAGAGAACAGATTGAAAATGAAACCATTTGTTGTTAATATCATTATTTATAATTTGGGGACTAGTGATGAAAAGTTCTTTCTAGGATTCTGAATAGAAAGCCATTTTTAGCTATACTTCTAGGCTTCTGTTTGGCTTGCTTAAATGAATATAAGAATCAGCATGATTTTATTTAACAAAGCTTTAATATAAATGTTACTAAGTAAAATAACATAGTGCATTTAACAAGATACTTTTGAAAGTTCCATATCTATAAATGAACCCTGTAACTTCAATAAAAGAATGTAAAGTTTTAAGAGACTCACTTGTTTCTTACTAACAATATTAGCAAATGCATAATCAAGGACTTGAATAAGTAAAACTTCTGACTGCTCCGGAAACAATCTAGCACATATTGGATAAGAAAAGGAAATTGATAACTTGCTGCCTCTGCAGGGGAATAATTTTTTGTTTTCTTATCTTTTGTTGTCTTTCAGAAATTACAGTCCCACCCCACAGTCATGCTTTTTGCACTTATCGCTCTGGAAAAGTTTGCACAGACAAGTAGGTATAGTGACTTCTTGCACTGATGATCTTCTGTATCACTTGTTAAACATCTTATTTTTCTTAGTTACTGGATGAGCTGACGCTTTTGAACCCCATCAAACATGCATACATTCTTATGTGTCTGGGTAAACACCTCAAGGCCAGTAAGATGTAACAGTAGCAAAGGCAAGAGTTTTCTCACCTAAGAGTCAGAACTCGGTGACTGTGATTACCTACTTTTTTAGAGCTAAAAATTGTGATGATATTGCTGCTTTCTAGAAAATAGAGCTCTTGGGCTTTGTCATTATAGTTTCCATATTCTCTAATTATCTCTTCTCACTCCTTCCCTCCACTAATCTGCCCGGCAAATCATCCTACTCTTTCATGGTTAATGTAAGGTTTATGTCTTCCCAAACAGGTGAAAATAAATTGACTATATCTGAATCCAGTATTAGTAACCGGCTTGTCACATTGGAGTCCTGGGCTGATGATCCTGATTACCTGAAACGTCAAGTTGGTTTCTGCGCCCAGTGGAGCTTAGACAATCTCTGTAAGTGGGAGTTGTCCTTTACTAAAATGCTTGTTTACATTTCTAAATCCATTTCCTGTATAGGATCACTGGTCTTTCCTTTGTAATAATGAGTGAGTCTTTCTATATAAGGTCCTCTACTGCTAGGTTGGCTGTATAGTAGCAGAAAAGGATTCCAGGGGCTCTTCGGACAATTAGATGGAATGCTTCTAACTGCAGCACTCTTCTGTTCAAAAACTCTTACTAGTACCCTATTTCCTGCTTCATCAAGGCTGTTAATCAGATGGCACTGTCTAATCGACTCTTCCCAACACAGACTCTTTTCTCACTGTCCTACGAGCAGGTACCAGTCATTGCTACCCCTGGGCCTGTTCCCCTCACTTGGAATTCCCTCTCTTTACTCTTTTCTCTATCCCAACTTTGCTCCTCAAAACTCAAGTCGTGTCTTACTGATACCATAAAGGTTGCTCCCTCCCAACTTTTCTTTTTCTCCTCCAAGGGCTACTAGAACTAAAACCATTCTACTGCTGTATCCTCACCCTAGCTCCATGGGTAGCACTGTGCTAAAACACAGTTGGACATATAAGCCTCTGCTCCTACTGCAACACTCTGGGGAGTTGCTCAGTGTACGGCCTGTGTAGTGCCAGTTAAAGGATATTTCTGAAAAAGTAGCATTTGGAGTTTGTTGCATGCAAAATAATGACAGTAGGGAACAAAAATACAAACCTAGCAGTGCCGCATTTACGAGCATTTGCTTAATTAATCTTCATACGGCAGGGTAGCAGCAAAGCCAGGGTTGTAAGTCTACCAGCTGTGCCGTTCATGACCGCCTCCACTTCTTACCTGGAATGGCAGCTAGCAATGACAGTAGCTTTTCTCCCACAACAACCTGCCTCAGAAACATGCCCGCTTTTTCTTTGCAGTTTTAAAAGAAGGTAGGCAGCTGACCTATGAGAAGGTGGACTTGAACAGCATTAGGGCCATGCTGAATAGCAACGATGTCAGCGAGTACCTGAAGATCTCGCCCCATGGCTTGGAGGTAAAGTTTCTGTAGACGGACCATTCTGAGGAGAAAATCTTGTTCTCATTTTCATGCCCTGGTTCTGAACAAAAGCAATTTCTTGCAAAATAGATGGAAGTTTATTACATACTCAAAGAGTGGTTAGAGGTAGAAGTGGCGGGAGAGAGGGTGTTTAGGATATTACTTACTCTTTCATATCTCATGTGGTCCCATAAGCACTGTAATGTTTATTGACTGGTTTAAATGTCTGATTTTAATCTCAGCCATTTTACTCAGCTAAAAGTACAAAGACTAGTGTTTTTAGAAGAGGCCCACCCTTTTAAAAATCCCTGCATAACCAGTGATATTCAGTCTAGAGCTTCACCTTCTCCCTGTATGTTGGAAATGTTGCTGATTTGGGGATAAAGCTTGATGAAAGAGCTGCTTATATACAGGAAGGTACCATAAGGCACTAGACATGTCAAGATTAAAGAGCTATTTGAAGAATGGCTGCAAACAGCTCTTTGATCTTACGTCTTGCCAAATGCCTTATGTAGTTTTCAGCTGTAGATTATTTTTAGGTACCCCATCTTATACCCTTCAATATCCTCTCCCTCAGTCTCCCTCCGTAACAAGTACAGGTCAAAGCAATGTTTATGCGTTTGTAAAAGATTCTACTATAAGAGCAAATCTCTGTAAGTACTTAAAAATGAAGCCAGTAGCCTTCACTAATTCTTAATTTTGAGGTCTTCCAGTCCTTCCAATCCAGAACTCCCTGGAAATAAAACTATAAAATAGAGTGTGCTTCATTTGCTTTTCTACTTTTTGTCACTGCAAATGCACAGAGAAGGAGACAGTAGTCCACCAGGAGCTTTAATGAGGAAGAATACATTCAATCTCTGAGTAGTCAGTCATCTCTGGTGGTCTTCAGACATTAATGGTGGGCTGTCATGCTCTTTGATTTTGCCAGGCTCGCTGTGATGCCTCCTCTTTTGAAAGTGTGCGTTGCACCTTTTGTGTGGATGCTGGGGTGTGGTACTATGAAGTAACAGTGGTCACTTCTGGCGTCATGCAGATCGGCTGGGCTACACGAGACAGCAAATTTCTCAATCATGTAAGTACCTTGGACAGCTGTGCAGATGGGGGCTGCAGCATTTTTTTTGGTGAATGGGTGGAGGATTCTCATTTTTCAGACAGGTTTGCACAATAATTGTTCCTTGGGCTGAAGCATCTGGGGCCAGATCCCTACAGCGGTTTTCTAAACTGCTTCAGAAATAGGAAAACACAAGTGAAATTGTCCCTCAGCCTTTTTTCCCCCCTTGAGTTTTAAGTTCACATTAATTTTCCACCCAGAGTTTGGATATGTCCTTTTTCTTTGCAGGCTCTCCTCTGGATCCAGCCACATCTTTGGCTCAGTTTTTATACTGGGATTAGTGATGGTTTCTACCTTGCATTTAAGCTTTAGGAACTTCATAGAATTCTGTTACTTTCATAGATACTAAATGCTGGCTTGACTCCTCTTACTTTACTTTTACCTTGTAATTAGTAGGCACATTTCTTTTCAATATTTAGTATTTATCTTTTGTTATTGAAAGCTGAAACATAAAAGGGAAGATTAAATCCAGTAGAGGGAGCAGGATTGGGCTACTTTTACTTCAGTGTGAGAGGTTGGGGTTCCTCCCTTCCCTACAGATGTTGATTTCTTGACACTTTATACCCTTCTAATGCCCAGCCCAATGAGCTTTCTTCTATTAGTCACATTATAAGCCGTTTGGATTTAATCCAGTTTTGATCAGGAATATTTTGTGGACATAAGGTTTTTACCCTTTGAGAAAAGCCCCTCAGATTTTGTTTTGTTAATCTGAATAATAGCTTCCCATCCCATGTATAAGGGCCTGGGATGGGTTTTTAAAGTGATTCAACAAAGTCAAACTAAACTTGCCTGCCAGAAGGATAGTTTCTAAAGGGCCCTTTCAGCAAGGCCATACAGCATCCTGGAATTGTTCATGGCACTTTAGTAAACTCCTTGCTGGAAAGTGACAAATTGAAGAAAGAGGGCCAGTGGAGAGATCAGGTCTGGATTCTTGTCCAGCGTGGAAAACTAGACCCCAGTCTGCCACTGCTTTTGTTGGGAATCTTTCCTGATGCAAGGCCTCCTGGTCAATTAGGTCTTAATTGAAACATGGAAGCATGAGGCTTTTTTGTGGCACCATGTAGTCAGAAGTAATTGGGTCTGAAGAACAATGCCAGTTAGTCTTTTAGTGCCGAACTTGAGCGTTGATTTAAAGAACATACTGTAAGTTACACTGACAGCCCGCCCCAAATGATGTCCTCAGGATGAGTTTTTCAGGACTTAAAAAATCTTACTTTCCAGAGCACCTTCATTTTAGAGCCTATCATCCGATCCCCACAATTTTTACTGTCACATTTTCCATTTCATAGATTAGAAAACTAAGTCTGAGAGGGGAGCATAAAGGAACTAGGACTAGAATTCAGTCCCCTTTCTATTCTACAGTAGTTGTGTTCTTTGCATTTGAAAATGGGGCAAATCCCAGAGAATTAGCTAGCCTCCTCATTTGGAAGTAAAAAATTGTTCCAGAACTAAAAGAAATGTGGATTTCTCTAGAGAGGACGATTCAGTGTAAAATTTGTCTCTCCTGATTTGGCAGCAAACACACTGCAGGTCTAGGTGTAGTCACATTGTGACTGAATGTTGTAATTTGGGGGGGGGGCAGTGAAGCTGAATAATTTTATCTGGTGGATGAAACTAATTTCTGCCATATATTTGCATAAACTTTGACTTCTCAAATTAAGAGGTTTAAAATAGTTTTCCTATACTCCAGATTGCTTGATAGACTGTTAATTTCTTTAAAAAATAAAAACAAAACATTTTTCCTTGATCCAAGTACTGGTTGGTTAGAAATGGATGAAGTCTGATGTATCTTTTCCCAAATGTAGGATTTTAATGATGTTGCCATACTTACAACTTTGCTTCAAATGGACACTGTTCTGGTGATTCTGAATGTTTTTGCCTGTACAGACAGGGTGTGGTTTTATGAAATAAGTCATTCCTAGGATACACCCAGTTTCCAAAGATTTGAAGTCCATTCATAATGCTTCTTATTTTAACTCTTACTGCTTTGGTTTCAGTTTTGAAAGAATGACCAGAGTGTTGAGCTGTGTATCTTTATAGGGGTTGGCAGGAACAAGTCTCCAAGGGTGCATTTTGACTTATATATCTTTTATCGTTTTGCGAGCTTCTACCATGTGATAGGTCTTTCACATACCCATCTCTAATCATTTTGAAGTCCGGGAAGGTATTATTCTCCCATTTAAAGATGAAAAGAATGAAGTTCAGAGAAATTAATTTAGAAACTTTGCCAAAGTCACCTAGCCTCCAACTAACTACTGGAGAAGAATTCAAACCCTGATCAAGGTAGCCCTGCTCCTTTCCCTGTTGAAGCCTCTTGCCTTGGAGAAAATAAATCTGTTATCTTAAAGAGAAAAAGAATGACTATAAACCTATCAGGAGATCCCACACCATTGAGGGCTTTGGGAACTAGACAGACTCAGGCAACACCAGAAGGCCAAGAGACAGGAAATAGAACAGCCAGTGTTTTAGAGGTCATGATGTCAGCACTGCCACCACAAATCAGTCCCATCCATTCCTCCATGGGGGGCTACTCACACCACACTGGGGGTCTGATGGGCGGGTCCAGTTGGCTAAGCCTAGGTAACATCTTACCCCTCTACCTCCAGAGCAGAAGGCAGGACACTGTATCTTCATTACACTCCCCATAACAGGAAAGGGTCAGGATGCTAGAGAGCAGAAAAAAGGATGGTGTCTACCGCCACAGGAAAGGAATCAAAATATTCCTTAAATGACACGCTATGGATAAACCCTTTTGTTTGTTTTTAGTAATGTTTCCATTGCTAAATTATATATAACCAGAAACGGGCAGATCAAAATTAGCACCCCAAGTGCCAGGATAACTACCCTGTTCTCTCATTTCTCTGTCTCAGCTGATGGAAGCCATAGTTAGTCCTGCTGGGAGTGTTTTCATGTTGGAAGAGGGTGTAATACATCTAGATTGCTCTTTGATATGTAAGCTCAAAGGGATTTTTAAAGGGATCTCTACTTAGCAGAGGTCCCTAGTTCTTAGCCTGTAGAAGTTGACCTGTGGTTAAAGTTATTAGAGTTCTTCCTTTGCCCCACAGTGCCACTCCATTGTGAAATTCATTCAGGCACAGAAGACATTGCATGGTAAAGTTTGCTGTTAATCAGTTCTTGGTGACTAGGAATCTTCTATGAATTTCAAGTGTTCTGTGGAGGACTTCCTAGGACATTAGAAAGGGAAGCTAGAAAAGAATTGCTTGCCTTTTGCCTGTGCCCCCACACCCACAAAATAAAAAATAAGTTTATTACTTATTTGTTCAGGCTTTGAAAGGGATTAGCCAGGTGTTCTTTCTAACAGACAGGTGAATTTCTTCATATCCTTTTGTGAGTTCATTTAACTCTTGAGTAGTCTGAGTAGGACTGTTAGAACAGCTGATTAAGAAGTCTCACTTCAGAGAACACTCATCTGAATTCAGTATGTTGTAGTCCAAGTAGTCAAGGAATATGTTGGAGTCTTTTTTCCAGTCTATCTCCTTATTTCATTGTTTATCACATAGAGTGAGAAGACTGTCGTCAGGATCTGAAATCTTACTTGGATTTGGCCCATATTTTCGTTGCCTTTCTTCACTAGAATCTTTCACCGTTGACTCTTAGATAGCAGTTGTCTGATCTGCATGCTTCATCTATTTCAATTTTTTTATATGTACTCAAAATAATTTCTTAAGATCCCATCCACCCTTTTATGTTAACAATAAAATAATTGTGAAATGATTAAAAGGCAGTAAGTAATAAAAGAAGCTACCAAGGACCTGTATGATGTTCAAATTGAGCGGATCTCAGAATACGTATTAGCTGATTATCCACTGTAACTTTTCTCTTGTTTCAAGTTTTGAAATCTCTGAGCATGTGGAAGTTTTACATGCAGGAAAGATGTTTGCCAAGCCACTGTGAAGTAGAAAGCACACCAGCCTTGGAATCAGATAATTCCAAGGTCCAAACTTGACTTTTTAGTAATATGTCTTTGTGCAAGCTGGTTGACTTCTGTGAGCCTTTATTTCCTCTTAACACAGAACATAAACTTGGAAAGTATTTGTTGGTGAAGTCATTGTCTGTTTTGACTCTACATCAGAATTGTAGTATTTTCCAAGAACCGTAGACTCTCCCTTCAACCAAAAAGCTTAGAAATTCCAGCCACTAGGTTAATGATTATAAAAGACACACTCTTTTTTCCCAGAACACAGCAGGCAGAACCTTGCTAATCTTCTCGGCCCTGTCTCCCCCCAGGAAGGCTACGGCATTGGGGATGACGAATACTCCTGTGCGTATGATGGCTGCCGGCAGCTGATATGGTATAATGCCAGAAGTAAGCCTCACCTACACCCCTGTTGGAAAGAAGGTATTCATTCCTCTCCATCATGAATTTATCAACTAGGTTAAGACATCTGGTTATGATGAGACATCTATTCTGTTAGGCCTTAAAATGTTTTACTGGAAAAAGATTAAATATGAAAAGGGATATTGGCATCTGTATCCCCTGCCATGGACGTGAACAGTACCCTCCTGATAGTCACCTCTGGTCAAGCCCTTCCTTTAGCAAAATATTTCAGACTATAAACTATTTTTAATTTAGTGGAAAATTATCATTCTATTTTCTTCTCTGGATATGTGTCTTGAATCAAAGCAGCCATGGAGATATTGAGGACATTGAAATTGTAATGCCAATAAATGAGGTTGTTTTCAGAGAATCAGCACTATTCAGTGGACACATTCTGGATGCCTCTAGAGCAGCTTTTAAGAAGGACTCAAGCATTTTTGGCCTCAGACACTTCTGCCCAGCCTCAGTTCTCCAGGCGTCAGGGTTGGGATGCTGTAGAGGGCATAGGCTACCAGGACTCTCAATCATGACTCTAGGATTTTAGCAAGAATATATCTTATCCAAAAAAAAAAAAAAGAATATATCTTATCAACAGCATCTTTTTTGCCGCATTCAATTTTTGTTCCAATCAGTTTGCAATATCCAAGGCCTTAGTCCAATTAAGGTTATTGAGTCTTTTTACCCTCAAATAAACATACAGTGAAAACAGGGCTTCCCTGCTGGCAGGTGGTATAGCACCGGGCCTCCTGGGACCCCGCCTTGTTCTGAAGACGAAGAGTCATATCGTAGGGGATGGAACCTCTGGAAAAATTTCATTCCCAGCGTTGGAGCTAGATAGGGGATATAGCCAGGCTCCTTCTCCAAGCTGCCCTCTCTCTGTTTCCCGCCCCAGTCAGCAATATAAATGTAAACTGAATTTTCAGGCTTGCTAAGAGAGCAAGAATTTGACCACTGCCCTGAGGGGCCAGCTCCTCTTAATTAACTAATTGATAGTGTGGGAAAGTAAAAAACCTGAAAAGCCTACATAAGCCATAATTTTAATGACTCGCAGGTTCTTTAAGGAACATAGAACTTCTTCATTTAACAGAGTGTGAGATAGAGGCACTGTCTGCAAAGACTGCCTTGTATGTTTTTTTTAAATAATTTTTAAAAGGATTATTGAAGTTTATTATAAAAATTTGGAAAATAGGGTTGAAAACCAAAGTGAAACTAAAATCCCTTGTAATTCCTCCATCCAGAGCTTTTTTTAAAAAACACAATTCGGTGTATATATTTTTTGTCATTACACTTACTATGCCTTGAACAGCTTTCCAGATTATTTAAATAACATTATTTTTAACAGCTTTTCAATATTCCCTTATATAATAGTATTATATTAATCGATGCCTCACAGTTGGACAGTTACATTTTTGCCTTTTAAAATTATTATTATTAAAAAAGTATAAACCATTCTGGATTTTCTCAGAATAAATCCTTAGAAGTGAAGTGAATCTTCGCTGGCGAGAGGGATACAGAATTTTAACGCTTTTACTATATACTGCCAGATTTTCTTCCACTAGCATTGAGTGTTCTTTTTTTTTTTCTGTCATCACTGTGTAATTTCATGTGTTTATCTTTGACAATTTAAAAAACAAGAACTTTGAGTGAAGATGAATGCCTTAGGAAAAAAAAAATGTGTGGAGGCAGTTTTTACCTCAGGGAGTTCTAACTTTCACCAGAGAGGCAAAGAAGCCCGTGATTTTGATCTTACCATGTTTTCTGGTCCCAAAATGCACATTTCCTCCCCATTTTAACATCTTTGAAATTGGGATGCATCTTACAATTGACGGCTTTTCATACATTAACTGGCAGCATTTTCCTCTGAATGGTACATTAAAGTATTGGTATGAAGGGGTCATATCAGTTGCAGAAGAAACAAGAAAGATGAACATGTTGAATGCATGGCTACAAAAGCGGGCTTAATGCAGTGACATTAAAACCCTTGAGACAGCAGAATCCTTTAGGATATCTAACAGTGTTGCACTTTATCTTCTAGGAGACACAGTAGGATTTCTGTTAGACTTGAATGAAAAACAGATGATCTTCTTTTTAAATGGTAACCAGCTGCCTCCTGAGAAGCAAGTCTTCTCATCTACTGTGTAAGTTCCTTTTCTCAGTCAAAAATGTGAGTAGATGCATGGAATGTACTTTTCTCAAGGGGAAAAAAAAAAATAACAACTTTGTCCATTTATGTAGTCAGTTGTGATGAGAAATCATTTTATCTCAAGTTAACTGGGGACCCATTTGGTCATACCTAAAACTATCCTAGAGTTTGATATAGGAAGATAAGAGCAGACTGTTCTCTGGTTCACAGTCCTGTCCAGGTTAGTAAACAGAATCTGTCACCCTTCCTTTCTGCGAGGGTATGACTCATTCTGACTTTCATTCTGACTTTCTGAAAACCACTTTATGTATGAGCTTTACTTTGTTTTTATGAATTCTCTTGACCGCTGTCCTCATTTTTATTTGTAGATCTGGATTTTTTGCTGCAGCTAGTTTCATGTCATATCAACAATGTGAGTTCAATTTTGGAGCAAAACCATTCAAATATCCACCGTCTATGAAATTTAGCACTTTTAATGACTATGCCTTCCTAACAGCTGAAGAGAAAATCATTTTGCCAAGGTAAGGAATCTGCTTAGGCTATCTGCAGACCTTCACATGCATCTCATAAGAAATTAAAACAATTTCTAAGAGACTTTCTTAACTTCTTACAAAAAATTTGGAGACCTAAGTAAAATGGATGACTTCTTAGGAAATATAAATTACTAAAACAGATCACAGAAGAGAGATAAACAAACCAATTATTACTGTAAAATTAAATTGAAAAAAATTAAGAGCTATACCCCCAAAAGCACCAGACCCAGGTGGTTTCACCAAATCTTTAAATAACAGATAATTTTATTGCTATTTAAAATGTTACAGAACCCAGGAAGAAAGAGCACTTCCAAGTAAGTTTTATGAGCTAAAAAACATTGGTATAAAAATCAGACAGTATGACCCATGCACATACACAAAAAGCTACAAACTAGCTTCACTTGAATATAAAGTGTAAAAATCTTGACTATTAGGAAATCAAGTACATCTTTTAACAGACCTGGATTTATTAAAACAGACTTATTGTTGGGTTTTATTGTGTGACAAAGATGCCAACACTGTTCTACAACCATTAGGACAGTGAATGCCATCTTGGATAAAATTTCACAGCCCTTGTTTGCCAAAGACTGATTGGCATTAATTGTTGCCTTGGATGAATGCCTGTTCTTCTTCCTTATGAGATGAACATAGTCTTTTCCTTAAGCTGGGAAAGATTCCATCTGCTTCCTGGTAATTACTTCAAGTTGAAGCTTGTCTCACAGTATGAGCCAAAGTTTATCACTTTTTAATAGAGCAGCTTGTTGGGCCTTTGTGAGGAAGGGCATTCCTGTTACTAATGCCACATGTGTTGTGTCAGTGACAGAGTCTCTCTCAGCAGCCAAGGAGACCACACTGGCCCTGGCATAGCCAGTGTTGGGCCCTTATGCCCTCGGAGGTGTCTATAACATAGTGTGTGATCCTAGGTCCTGTTCTGGCTCAGAAAGCAGGTCTGTAAAGAGCCCTTCTGGACTGTGTTTTACCTTGGACTCAGTGTCCCAAGGCTTGAGAGTGGCTCTGCAGTTTCCAGATGAACTAGAAAATGTCACATAGTGATGGCAGCCCTGCCTGCAGCAGCAGAGCCTCCTTATATCCCAGGAACAGAAGGGCCACTTACATCCCAGTTCAGGGATTAGAGGTTTAGTCTTTGAACTTCCCTTCGACTTTTCTTGTCTTGGTGCATGACAGGGATTCTGGACTTAAAATTCCTCTTGATGAAAGTGTGAAGTAACACCTCTGTTTGTCATACCCTGTTACGTTTTCACGTAGCCTGTCTCCTTGGATGTGACCCATAGACAAGTCTGCCTTCTCACACCCTGAAAGGTACAACCAGTCCATCTAAGAGTTCCCCTGGAGGCTGGCCCTAGTTAAGACTGCTTTAGCATTTAGTTAACTGCCCCTACAGAAGTAAACTGTCCAAAAGTCAGATGGCAATAGGTACCAACTGTCAGAAAGTCTTCTTTTATGAACAGCCTCTACATGCTCTTATGGTACCACATCAATTTGGCACCCACAGTGCAGTCTGCTTGGATAAGAACCAGCAGAGTTACAAGCTAGGGCACGTCTATGCTGCATTAGACTTCGTTGTGTCTGACAGTGACACCAAGAGAGGAGTTGTCGGAGACTAATTGTGTGGCCACCTTAATGCCAAGCTCCTGCTGGTACCTTGCTCCCCTTAACATTCCAGTTGCACTTAATTACAAATTAAGGCAGTAAGTGTGAACGTGCCTAAAATTGCTTTCTATGCCATTAATATTTTCAGCCCATGTTCCAAAAGCTTATATTCAAGGGTATTTTTTTACTCATTAGAATAATATACTTTTCTGGCTTTGAGGTAGATCAGTGGCCCTGTGTCTGCTGGGGATTTTGTTAATTGTTGTATGTTGTATATACTCTCTGTCTGTAATTCTTCCATTTATTCCTTTTTTTTTTCCTTAAACTTTTTATTATGGAAAACTTTAAATACCCACAAAGGAAAAAAAAAAGAATAGCACAGTGAAGCACCATATACTCACCTAGTCATCCACTTACAGCCACCTGCTTCTCCTGCAGTCTTCCCTCATCTCTATTAATAGCTCCATGTCATTCCAGTTTCCCTGGCCATAATTCTGGAGTAGCCTTGACATGGCAGTGTATGACTTACTTCCATTTCCACATCAGATCCCTCAGCAAATCCTGTAGGCTGTGCCTTCAGAACATATCCCCGATCCAGCTACTTCTTGTCCCTCTCACTGCCACCACCACAGTAGAAGCCTCCATCATTTCCCATCTGGATTATTTTTGTCCTGCCCTTGAACTAGTCTCCCTGTTCCTGCCTTAACCCCCTTCAGTCTCTTCAACACAGCCTCCGGAATGACTTTGCTACAACATAAGTTAGATCATGCACGTCTCTGCTCACAAGACTCTTACCTAGTGGCTTCCTATTTCACGTAAGGTAAAAGCTTGAATCCTACCAGGCTCTGTAAGCACCTGCTATATCAGCCATCCTGGCCTCCTTGTTGCTCCTGGAATATACCAAGTCTACTGTTGTAGCCTCAGGGCCTTTGCACTAGAATGTTCTGCAGCTAGAATTATCCCTGCCTCTAGAAAGGCTCAATGTGTTTTCCAACACCACCAGACAGTTAATTAAATTCTGACACTCTTTACCTGGAGATAGCTCAGATCCCTCTGGTGAAGGCTCAGTCCTGCATCCCCTCTCCCACTTTAGATGCCAATTGCAAGTCCAGGTTGTAACCAACTGGCCATAAATTGGAGGTTGCCATGACCTCCTCAGGTTCAATTAATTGGCTAGAGCTACTGCCACAGAACTCAGGAAAACAGTTTACTTCTTAATAGTTTACTGATTTATTATAAAAGAATACAACTCAGGAGCAGGCTATCTGTGTGCCACTCTCCCTGCCTCTCCCATGTTCACCAACCTGAAGTTCTTCAAGCCTTGTCCTTTGGGGTTTTTGTGTAGGCTTCATTATGTAGGCCTAGTTCATTAAATCACTGGTCATTAATGTTTGAACTCAATCTCCAGCCCCCCTCCCTCCCTTCTTGGGAGGTGGGGCCGGAGAGGGAGGAGGGAACTGAAAGTTCCAACCCTCTAATCACCTGGTTGGTTCCCAGCCCCATCCTTAGGTGCCTAGGGGGCTTTCTGAAAGTTGCCTTATTAACATACTAGAAGACCTTTAAGGCTCACTCCCTTCTTGTCTTTACTTAAATGTCATCCTAGTGAGACCTTCCCTGGCTGCCATATTTAAAGTTATAACTCCCTGCCTCACACATACACACTCCTTATTTTCCTCCCTGCTTTATTTTTCTTCATACTGTTCATTAGCACTTGAAATTCTGAATATCTTTTTTATCTGATTAACAAATCTGTTTCCCCCCATTGGAGTGTAAGCTCTTTTCAGAGGCAAGGGTACTTTTTCAGTCCTCTCCACGCTAAATATGCAAGGCTTGGACCAGTGCCTGGCAGGTAGTAAGGTCTTCTGTGAATTGAATGAAAGTTTCGTGTATCTCTTGCGCATCCATCAGGGCTATACCTTCAGCACAGCATTTCTGCCTGTCTGCTTTTCCATTCCAAGCTGAGTGAAGGTATAATGCAAGGGTTCTAACCTGAGGCGTCTGGACTTCGAGGGTGACTATGACGGGCCATCATAAACACCTTGAAATTGTACGAAAACTTGTGTGTGTGCACTTTTGGGGGGAAACGCCCTATGCTTTTCATCACACTCTTAGAGATGTGTGACTTAAGAGGTTAAAATTTGCTGATAAATTAAAAAGAGCACTGGACTTAGAACCAAAAGATTTGAATTTAATTCCTGAATCTGTTTATTGTGTGTGACCTACGCAAATCATTTCTTTGTCTGTGACTTTATGCAAATCATTGTCCTTTTCCTTTGTAAAATGGGAATGACTATACCTCCTTCATTCTCTATTTTAGAAAATCATCGTAAGGTTGAAATGAGATGTCTTGTGTGAAAACTTTCCTGAATAAAGCTTAAGGAATAATAGACACACATGTACAGGAGTATTTTCCAGGTCTTTCGTATGCATCACTGCTAACAGGCCCCATTTATTTGTTGACAAAATAGTTTCAAACTGTGTTTTCTATGCAGGCACAGGCGTCTTGCTCTGTTGAAGCAAGTCAGTATCCGGGAAAACTGCTGCTCCCTGTGTTGCGATGAGGTAGCAGACACACAATTGAAGCCATGTGGACACAGGTAAGAGGGTTTGTGTGGTTATTTCCTCTCTTGTACATTCCATTAGACAAAGTTTCACCCTGTTCTTGAATTGCCTTTACAGTGTTACCAGTTACAAGGCTGTTCATTGAGGTTGGTAATATCCAAAGTGGGCCCAGTGAGACATTAGAGTTGGCCAAGTAGTACACGGCTGTCTTCCAGAAAGTACAGGAAATAGAAACAGCTGCTTGATATGGAAGGCCCATGGTTTTGTTTTATTTTGTTTCCTCAGGACTTTATTTTTTTTTTAACATTTTTTATTGATTTATAATCATTTTACAATGTTGTGTCAAATTCCAGTGTTCAGCACAATTTTTCAGTTATTCATGGACATATACACACTCATTGTCACATTTTTTTCTCTGTGAGTTATCATAACATTTTGTGTATATTTCCCTGTGCTATACAGTGTAGTCTATTCTACAATTTTGAAATCCCAGTCTATCCCTTCCCACCCTCCACCCCTCTGGTAACCACAAGTCTGTATTCTCTGTCTATGAGTCTATTTCTGTCCTTTATTTACGCTTTGTTTTTGTTTGTTTGTTTTTGTTTTTGTTTTTTAGATTCCACATATGAGTGATCTCATATGGTATTTTTCTTTCTCTTTCTGGCTTACTTCACTTAGAATGACATTCTCCAGGAACATCCATGTTGCTGCAAATGGCATTATGTTGTCGGTTTTTATGGCTGAGTAGTATTCCATTGTATAAATATACCACATCTTCTTTATCCAGTCACCCGTTGACGGACATTTAGGCTGTTTCCATGTTTTGGCTATTGTAAATAGTGCTGCTATGAACATTGGGGTGCAGGTGTCATCCTGAAGTAGGGTTCCTTCTGGATACAAGCCCAGGAGTGGGATTCCTGGGTCATATGGTAAGTCTATTCCTAGTCTTTTGAGGAATCTCCACACTGTTTTCCATAGTGGCTGCACCATACTGCATTCCCACCAGCAGTGTAGGAGGGTTCCCCTTTCTCCACAGCCTCTCCAGCATTTGTCATTTGTGGATTTTTGAATGACGGCCATTCTGACTGGTGTGAGGTGATACCTCATTGTAGTTTTGATTTGCATTTCTCTGATAATTAGTGATATTGAGCATTTTTTCATGTGCCTTTTGATCATTTGTATGTCTTCCTTGGAGAATTGCTTGTTTAGGTCTTCTGCCCATTTTTGGATTGGGTTGTTTATTTTTTTCTTATTGAGTCATATGAGCTGCTTATATATTCTGGAGATCAAGCCTTTGTCGGTTTCACTTGCAAAAATTTTCTCCCATTCCGTAGGTTTTCTTCTTGTTTTACTTCTGGTTTCCTTTGCTGTGCAGAAGCTTGTAAGTTTCATTAGGTCCCATTTGTTTATTCTTGCTTTTATTTCTTCTAGGAGAAAATTTTTGAGATGTATGTCAGATAATGTTTTGCCTATGTTTTCCTCTAGGAGGTTTATTGTATCTTGTCTTATGTTTAAGTCTTTAATCCATTTTGAGTTGATTTTTGTATATGGTGTAAGGGAGTGTTCTAGCTTCATTGTTTTACATGCTGCTGTCCAGTTTTCCCAACACCATTTGCTGAAGACACTGTCTTTATTCCAATGTATATTCTTGCCTCCTTTGTCAAAGATGAGTTGACCAAAAGTTTGTGGGTTCATTTCTGGGCTCTCTATTCTGTTCCATTGGTCTATATGTCTGTTTTTGGTACCAATACCATGCTGTCTTGATGACTGTAGCTCTATAGTATTGTCTGAAGTCTGGGAGAGTTATTCCTCCAGCTTCTTTCTTTCTCTTCAGTAATGCTTTGGCAATTCTAGGTCTTCGATGGTTCCATATGAATTTTATTATGATTTGTTCTAGTTCTGTGAAATATGTCCTGGGTAATTGGATAGGGATTGCATTAAATCTGTAGATTGCCTTGGGCAGTGTGACCATTTTAACAATATTGATTCTTCCAATCCAAGAGCATGGAATATCTTTCCATTTTTTAAAGTCTTCTTTAATTTCCTTCATCAATGGTTTATAGTTTTCTGTGTATAATTCTTTCACCTCCTTGGTTAGATTTATTCCCAGATATTTTATTACTTTGGGTGCTATTTTAAAGGGGATTGTTTCTTTACTTTCTTCTTCTGTTGATTTATCGTTAGTGTAAAGAAATGCAACTGATTTTTGAATGTTAATTTTGTAACCTGCTACCTTGCTGAATTCTTCAATCAGCTCTAGTAGCTTTTGTGTGGACCTTTTAGGGTTTTCTATATATAGTAACATGTCATCAGCATATAATGACACTTTTACCTCTTCTTTTCCAATTTGGATCCCTTTTATTTCTTTCTCTTGCCTGACTGCTGTGGCTAGGACTTCCAGGACTATGTTGAATAGGAGTGGTGATAGTGGGCATCCTTGTCTTGTCCCAGATTTTAGTGGGAAGCTTTTGAGTTTTTCACCGTTGAGTACTATGCTGGCTGTAGGTTTGTCATATATAGCTTTTATTATGTTGAGATATGTTCCCTCTATACCCACTTTGGCGAGAGTTTTTATCATAAATGGGTGTTGAATTTGATCAAATGCTTTTTCTGCATCGATTGAGATGATCATGTGGTTTTTGTCCTTTCTCTTGTTGATGTGATAGGACTATATTTTTAATACAGTTTTCATTCACAAAATGTAAAAGGTTTAATGCTCTTTATGAGCCTCTTGGGCAATCCCCTCTAGTTTTAGAGCTTTCTCATTAACTTACTAGTTACCATCCTAACCATTGAGAAGGCAGTGCCTTCCTGCCATCTCACCAAATTTCAGTTTGTGAGATGAACTCAGAGGGAAGCCTGGATCCTGTGTAACAGAGTGTCCAAACACCAGCAAGAGCAGCAGGGAAGACAGTCCCTAAAAAAGGCCATCTCAGCTAAGGTTAGTGAGGGGACTAGGAGTCGGGCAGTGTGCTGGCCCAGCCCTGGCCCAGGTACGCGTGCTGGCTGTATGTGAGCAGTCCCCGTGTTGATGTTGTAGGCCAGCTCCTGTAATTCATCACATCCCATTGCCTCCCTTGCTCTTATTCTTGACGTAACTTTAGCTACCAGGTCTCCTAGGGGATCAGAGCCTGGACTGATGGGCCTCAGTTTGTCTCCCCCAGGTCTGACTCAGCCTGGGCCCCTGACTCTGCCTCTATACGTTTGCCATCTCATGAAATGGGTTGCTGTCTAATCAGCTGGTAAGGGAAATACAAGCAGTGAGTTTGTCTGTTTAACCCTTAGCTATACCAGTCTCTCTTCTGAAAGAAAAGCACAGTGACTGAGCTGTGATTATTCCTCTGTATCAACTCTGCATCCCAGGACTCCTCAAAGTCTGGATCTCTGAATCAGAATCTTTGAGCTCTCTGGCCCTTGTTGGTGGTTTTACACACAATAAGGGCTCATGAATGAGGGCTGAAATCTAAAAACTTAAGAGCCAGGTATCTTAAGTATAACCAGTTTCCATCCTAGAGATATCCAAAACAGAGTGGCAAGAGGAAATTAAAAAAATGAGAAGAAAATTTAGCTCCACTTTCAGCAACAGCAATTCTAGAAGGGTAGAGGTGAGAAAGGAAATCTAGCTAAACTGAATGATGTAAGTCAATCCCTAGAAGAGACTGAAAGTCTAAGCATTTCTGTTACCATAGAAGAAATTGAGGTGATTATCACAGCTTACCTTTGCCTTCCCCCGTAAAAGCACTAAGCCCAGATGGTTTCACAGGTGAATTCTTCCAAACTTTCAGAGAATAGATAGATTCTATCTAAACTTCTCCAGACCATAGAGAAAATAGGAAAACCACAATATTCTTTTTACATAGCCTGTATGATAATCATGTGAAAGCTGATAATGCACATAAAAAAGAAAATTTATGACTATAAATCTAAAAATCCTAAATAAATTATTAGCAAATAGGACCCAGCAACACAACCTCAGGGGGAGAGGGTGTACTTGTTTCAGGAATGCAAGGATAGTATAGTATAGGAAATTAAGAGAATTTACTCAAAAAAAAAAAAAATAATTTACTCAAATAGGCCGAGGGACAGGAGAGTAAGGAATTAACACTTTCTCCAAAAATGCTGAAAAGACATTTGTTAAAAATCAGTATCCATCTCAATGGATGGAATGCTACAAAACAAATGGATGTAGGGAATAAAATAGTGTAAAATAAGAATGGATGGATACTTCCTTAACAATATAAAAGACATTAAAAAAATATATAAAAGACATATATATATCTCAGCCAAACACTGGCATCTTTTTAGTGGTGACACACTGGAAGCATTTCAAGAGATGCTGGGGACAAGACAACAATGCTTGCTGTCAGCACTATGACTTGCATTGTATGATCTAAGGTAGTTAGACAAGAAAGAGAAAAGGGATTAAAACTGGAAAAAGAAGCAAAATCATCATTTGGAGATGACAGATTACATACCTGAATACCAGGAGAATTGACTGAAAAAAAGCTTATTAGAATCAGTGTGACAATTGAATAAGCTAGTTGGTTATAAAAAAAAAAACTTAAAACAATAGATTTTCTATGTATAAATAGCAACTAATTAGAACATGTATTTGAAGATCCCTTTTACAGTAGTCAAAAAAAAAAAAAAAAAGCCTCAGAGTACACACCAAGAAATATGTGGTGCCTATCTGAAGAAAACTTTTAAACTACCAAGGAATGTAAAGATTTGAATCAATGGATCTGTTCTTGAATAGGAAGACCTCTCAGTATTGTAAAGGTGACAATTTCCCCTAAACTCTAAGTTTAACTTGGTCCAGGTAAAAATGACATCCCCCTACCCCTAGAAATCAAAATGCTAATTTAAAAGTTAATGATATGAAAGCAAAAAAAATTCTGAAAAAAGAAGAGTTATGGAGAAGACTAACCCTACCTACTGCATCTTAAAATACATGAAAATAACTTAAATTTGCAACAACATAGATGAACCTGGGGGGTATTATGCTTAGTAAAACAAGTCAGACAAAGAAAGACAAATACTACATGTTATCACTTATATGTGGAACCTAAAAAATAAAACACGAATAAATATAACAAAACAAAAACCGACAGAGAACAAACTAGTAGTTACCAGTGGGAAGGGGGTGGGGACAAGATGGAGCAGGGGATTAAGCGGGGACACAAACTACTATGTATAAAATAAATACGCTGTAAGGATGTATTATACCACACAGGGAATATAGCCAGTATCTTATAAATAACTTTAATTGGAGTATAAACTATAAAAATTTTGAATCACTACGTTGTACACCTGAAACTAATATAATGTTATAAATCAGCTATACTTCAATTTTTAAAAATGTTAATAGTTTGGTCCTAGTATATGAAAAGAATGATACAAGAATGTAACAGGATAGAAGCCCAGAAACAGAACTAATTACAAATAAAAATTTAATAGATGATAAAGGCATTATGTTATATCTGTGGTGAAAGATGGACTATTTGGCAAATGATAATTGGGATAAATGGAAAAAACAGCGTGGTATCACTCCTACATACATACACTTCTGTGTGTTATAGGCTGTGTACATACAGGCTTTCTGGAAGAATGCACGTGAACTTTTAACTTATTCTTCAGAAGAGGAAGATAGAGGACCAGAAATTGGAGAGAGACTTATTGTTTATCTATTTACTTTATGTTTTAGTCACGTGTGATTATTACCCTTTCAGTTAACATGCTTATTAACATTTTAGGTTGAGTCACCAGTTCGTCAGTTTGACCTTTTGAAGCATTGAACTAACTGGCATTTATTATGTCTTTCTCCTCAGTGACCTGTGCATGGATTGTGCCTTGCAACTGGAGACCTGCCCATTGTGTCGTAAAGAAATAGTGTCTAGAGTCAGACAGATTTCTCATATTTCATGACACATGTGAAGAGGCATCATGGACTTATTTCTACTCAATTCCAGCCGATGTTGAAAAGAAAAACAAAGAAAAAAAAATCTCTAATCAGTTGTACGCACATTGAAACTTATAGCCATGGCCAGATTTTATGCTAAAAAATGGTAGTTTGTCAAAGACAAAATTCTCCTAGAATCTAACCCAACTTGCCAGCCCTGAGAAATTCCTCTTAAGGTCAAGGAAAGCTGAATGCTAACAGCTAGGCTTGTGGTACTTCCATGAAAAACAATAGGAGACCATGCCCTCCTGCGTGCTGAAACCACACCAGAATTCTCCAGGTTGGGTTCATTTGATTGTTTAACACAGGATGTTTTGTCTCATATTCTAAAGTTCTTATTTTGGGCAAAAGTCATTACAGAGAAGTAAATGACAGCATTTCTGGGGTAAGCATAACTTCCCGATGGTCAGAGAGCCACTGGTTGTGTTAAGCATGGATATTGCACTGCAAGACTTGAAGCTGTAAAACTAGAATCACACAGGTCAATACTACAAGCAACATGGAGGGCCTGAAAGAAGGTGCACAGACTGTAGGGAAAAAAAAACCCCAAATTTTTGTATTTCAGTGATTCCAAAGAACATTCTAGTTTTTTTTAACTACAGAAAATTGGTGGTATTTTCACATTCATGGTGTTTCTATCCAATTTCAGCACCCACATTTTGTGAGGAAAAAAATGTTTTAACAATGCAGGAGGAATTCCTAAATTAACTGCAATGTTAGACTGGAGAAAATTTGGTATTTAGGGTCTTTTTAAGGTACCATCAAATCAGGTTTTTTGGTTTTTGTTTAAAAAAATTTTTTTAATCAGTATTGTTTTTGGAAGTAATATACTTTGCAACTCTTGAACTAGTCTCAAAAACTCTTAGAGGACAGTCTGAGAGCACGTATTCCTATTGTTTAAAATAAATACATGTTTTTGAATAGTAAATTCAATCATGGATTGTTGACTATATCTTCATCAAAAGTGTTATTCCCTCTCAGGGTCTCTGAGGAAGACCTTCAAGAGTTTGGTTTTTTCTCCCAGAAAATTGGAAGGTAGAATTGTAAATTCATAGAACTTATTTTATAATGGTGTACCTCAGCAGCTGCCTTTCAATTTATGCCAAGTCCTTACTGAGTTTATACTTGAATAGTAAATATGTCTTCTGAGTTTTACAGTGTCTTAAATTCAATGCACATTATTTTCTTCCTTTCCCACCCTTTCTCGTTTGTAGTTCATTAAACTGTCCTATTACAGAGCTGATTTCCTTCCTGGCCGTACTTGTTGGGGTGCTGGATTTTTTTCCATGTCTTTAGTCTTCCATAAATTCAAAAATATATATAAATATATATATATATATATATATATATGTTCTCTTCTTTAGCTTGTGGTGAATACAGTAATTTGCATTGAAGAAATAAAACATTTGTTGCCTTTTTTGATTAAGATTTCATAACTTTTGGGTATTTGTTTTTTTCTCATAGGGTTTCAAGTATTTTGAAAGGAGACAATGTCTTTGTTTGTTTATTTATTTATTTTTGAGACAATGTGTTTTTAAATGTTTAGTGCAGTATCTGGCACCTGCCTGAGTAAGTAGGTACCTATTATCTTTATTCCCATTTGTTCTTAGTACCAGAGATGGTGAAGTGGATTAAAGAGGGCCACAAATTCTTTGACATTCCTCCCATCTATAAATGAAGTTTATGCCCCTTCCCCTTAAATCTGAGTTGGCTTTGTGTTTGCTTGACCAGTTGCTATGCCAGTTTCCCAGAGCTAGGCCTTTGAGAGATTGGCAGCTTCTATTTCTTGTCTCTTCAAATATTGGACATAGCAGCCATGGTGTGAGAAAACCCAAGCATCCCTGGGAAGACCTATATGGGGAGGAACTCCCACTTCCCCCAACAGTCCTCTGTCCAACAACCACAACTTAGCTGCCACAGCCAATACTAATTTGCCAGCCACAAGAGTAAGCTTCTCAGAAGAGACTTCTCTAGCCCCATTCCAGCTGCCCCAACTGATGCCAAGTGGAACAGAGACTAGGTGTCCCTACAAAGTCCTGACCAAATTGCCGATTAGTGAGCAAAATAATTTTTTTTCAGCCAGTAAGTTTTTGGATAACTTCTAACAGTGTTAGATAACCAGAATAGATGAAATCAAGTTTCCTCCACCACTCTGATCCCATATATGTATTAGCAGTAGAATGTGTGGGCAAGTTTATTTAGTCTAGCAGAAGTGTGGCTTATAGAGAAAGTAGGTCACGAGAAAATTTGCAGTTTGCCTTGAGCTGTGTGACCAGTGTTTGACTTAAACAGAACTCGGCCCAGTTATTTAGCAAACCTTTCTAGATGCCTGCCTTCTACTTGGTGCTAAGCAGAGGTAGTACCTCTGAGAATTGACTTCACCCTGCATACAACTGTGTCATGGTAACCATTTTTAATTCCACATCCCACTGACATAGTTTATGTCCATTAAGATGTCTGTCAGTTCATTAAGACTGGCCATTTGACCCCAGATCAAACCTAAGCCATACCTAATATCCCTTTAGACATGTACCATACATTCGGCTTAAGGATGTAATGCAGTGACACACTGTCTAATGATCCAATCAGGATAAACCAGGTCTAGGGTATCCCTTTGTAGAATTTGGCAGTTTTGGAGGGGACTTTTCGTGGAGCAAAAGTCACCTGATTGTGTTGCTCAAAGTGGTTCTGTCAACTTTTATCTTGCCTAACTACCCAGGAAGCCAGTTAGTGCCAAATAATCTTCATGGTGTGAATATTATATTTATGATGTAAATTACAAGGCATCCCCTTCCTGCAGTGGGGCTTTCCTTCCAGGAGAGGGAGTAACTGTCTCGCAAATCTCTGCATTATCTGGTTCAAAAGCTAAGGGACTGGCTCTTATTTTCAATTTACAGTGTTCTTAAAACCCGCTTTAAAATTACTTAATCTTCTTAAATCTTGTAATTCATTCCCAAATTGCAAGTGAGGAAATCGAGGCTCTCGGGTTCGATTCCTTCCGCTTCAGAATAGGGGCGACGTGACATTTACTCGCCCCAAACGTGCCCACTACCATCCAGCGTCCCTTCGAGACCTTCCATCCGTTTCCCTGACTTCCCCTCCCTGTTTTTGCCCCGCCCCTGGCGTCGGGAAACGTACGCCTGTGATTGGCTGCCGGGAGCCGCGAAGCGGTGGAAAGGTCGCGGTGTCCATGGTGACGGGAGGCGGGACGCGATAACGGACGCCTGGACCCTGCGGCTGCAGCGGCGCACGTAGAGAGGCCCGGTCGGGCTTGCAGGCCCGGCCGGCGCGTGGCGGTAGCCAGGGAGCTCAAGACTGGGACCTTACGCGTAGGCGCTCCCGCCCTGGGCCGTGAGCCGGCCGTGGCCTCGGCGGCGAGGCCTCCTGGATGCGGGTTGGGTAGGTGGCTGCGCCCTGCCCGCGGGCAGGGTAGGAGGCCGTCATCGGACCCGCTTGCCCGCGCCCGGTGTATGTGGCGGCGGCGGCAGCGGCGGCGGCGATGGACGCCCTAGAGGAAGAGAGCTTCGCGATGTCCTTGTAAGTGACGCCGCCCGGGCCTGGGAGGCTAGAGGCCCCGGCTGCCGGCGCTCGGCCTCGGCCTCCGCGTTGTAAAATGGGTGTCTAAGGTGGGTGTGGGGACCAACAAGGCTCCATCCTGGTTTCCATGGTCGATTCCGCTGCTGCGACCGTCAAGTTCAGGCCTGGAGGCCGGGAGTACAGCGTGGTGTCGTGCGATGATACACGCCTCTATCACAATACCCCTGCTCCAGTCCTTAGTCGTCAGCAAAACCTGGCGGGTTTGAGCTGCCGAAGCCCTACCAAGGTTCAGACCACCCCCCCACCCCCCTACTCCCCCACTCCCCCACTCCCCCAGGGAAGCCCGATCTTACTGCCTCCCTTGGCCAGCCTCGACCGCACCAGGTTTACGCCCGCCCACAAGCAGATAGGTGTGCGGTGATAACGAAGATGCGGTGAGTAGACCCCGAAGGAAATAAATGGGAGGAGCCTTAAGATGTCCTATGCGAGCCTTTGCCCCTGTTATCTGTCCGTTTTGTAATTCCTTGTGTCATGTCAGGTTTTCTGAAAGTTGATCCATGACATGATTCAACTTTGATGTTACAGATGGGTCAAGTGTGTTTTCTTCTGTTTGAAGTTGCTAGATTAGACGATAATCATTCTTAATTGTTGAAGCTGGGTGATGAAAGTTTTTTGCTATTCTTTTTTCCTCTGTGCATGTTTGAAAATGTCCATAATACATTTTTTTAAACGAATTATTTGCAACAGAACCTAATTCAGGCCTGTTTTTCAGCTCTTCCGCCTCTGATGCAGAATTTGATGCCGTGGTTGGATATTTAGAGGACATTATCATGGGTAAGCTTCCTTACCTGTGCTCTTTAGTTTTTAGACCCTTGCTTTTAAGGACATTGAAATCAATTTGGAAAGTTAATTTTAAAAAGAGAGAAAGCATCAAACTGCATATAATTTGTAAGGTAGCATACTATAATACGAAGTAAGCCTTACTGTGATTTGTCTTAGAGGCATATAGCCCCATACTCCTTAAAACAACTAATAACCATAGATTCAGTGCCCAGAAGGGAGTTATACAGGTAACGGGGCACCTAGAAGTTACAAAGCTTTTGGCAAAACTTTAGAAAATATTAACCCTACTTTATTTCAGAGAGTAAGAGCAATTTTGTTTTTTAGTCTTGAGTTTTAATATGTTTGGTACATAAACTACAGTGTAATATTATAACCATAGCACACATGTCCATGAGGAACAAGGATCATACTTCAGCTAGTTCCATAGGTTCCGAGTTCCTGTTTGTGGATTCATTTTGGCATCCATAAGCCCTGCTAAGTAATAAGCAGTAACAGGCACCAACTATTTAAGACAAGTATGTGGGAGAGAAAAACTTGAGAAGTTTTGTCTGCTGACTTGAAGTTTTCTGAAAATTAGGAAAGGAACACTATATTTGATGTCACTAGCTGTTATTTCTTGGTCTTGGTTAGTAAAAAAATCACTGACCAAGTTTTTGTACTTGTACCTTTGGGTCTTGTAAAGATCCATGCCCTTAACCCCCAAAGACAGTTGTTTCACCACTAAGCATTAAGATCCCATGTGGATCTGAGGATTTGTGGGGACTGCTGAGGGTACTTTGAGTTCTTTTGGCCTCTGTGCTGTGGGGGGAAGTGAGCCTTCTGTAAGCCCAGCGTACTTATCCCAAAGTCTAGGTCATTTGGGAAGCTTTCCTTTTATTTTTAGAAATAATATTCTCTTTGGTTGTTAAAATTCCCTAATCCCTAGTAAGTGTTTGCTAGGAACTAATCTCTCTACATGAAAATTCTCATCTAAATTCCACCTGGCAATCTTATATGATAGGGACCCTGATCATCTTCATTTTCCAGTTGAAGAAACTGGGGCTTAAAGAAATTTATTAGCGTGCCCAAGATCACATAGTTACAAGTGGCTGAGGCAGTCTAGCCTCTGTCAGAGCCCATCCCTTCAGTCACTACACTGTTTCCACCACTGCTGCTGAAATTACCTTATGAGAACCTTTTCATTCCTTTGTGGAGAAGTAATGGGAGGGAGTTCCCAAGCCACCCTGGGATGTCTGTGTGTTTAAAATGGACTAGAGGATGGCAGTGGTGGTTGTGCAACCATGTGAATGCTCTTCATGCGCCCAGGCTGCACATTAACACCTTTGGCTTTCCCTATGCTAGAGACTGGCCATTGAGAAAGTAATTTGGCTGACATATAATTCCTACCTATTTGTAAATCGGAATGGTTTTCTAATCTCCATTAAAAAGACTAATTTTTCCTATTGTGGTTCAGATGATGAGTTCCAGTTACTACAGAGGAATTTCATGGACAAGTACTACCAGGAGTTTGAAGATACAGAAGAGAATAAGCTTACCTACACACCTATTTTTAACGAATATGTAAGTGGATTCCTAGTTCTCCTACTGGAGATTAGGGTTTCTTTAAAATATGAATTTAGGGTCAAAGGATGTTGAAATTTACTCAACTTTTAAAATCTGCCACCAGCACTCTGCCAGGAATTCTAGTTAGAATCTGGTTTAGTTTACATCTCCTGTTGTTTTCCGCTGCACAGTTCATGGGGCTGTTTTCAAAATATTTAATGATTTCGTCTTCTATTTTAAAAGATATTTGGCTTTATCATAATCCTGCTTTCAATTACAGTACACCTTGCATTTATATAATTTTGACCTTTGGCTTTCACACACCATTTTTTCCTGCTACACAATCCAGTCAGGTATGCATGACTGTTAGTTAAAAGTGAAAACCAAGACCAGGATCATTAACTAATTGGTGGCAAAACCAAGACTAGGACCCAAGAACCTTGACTCTTGACCCTTGGGTCTTTGCACTATGCCAAGGCTTTGTGCAGCCTCCTGGAATGATCTCATCTGTTTGAGAAGAGGTTTGAGCCTCCAAGACTTTCTTTCCTTAATACAGAAGCATGGCAGAGTCAATGAAGGTTTCTTCAGCCAAGCCTTAGCTCAGAAGGAACCTGTGATTGCCTCCAGCACTATGCCTTTTTGTCTGTTCTTTTTGCACAGATTCCATCTACCCAGGAAGAAGAGCCCCACTTGTTTCATTCCTCACTCCCTGCCATGAGGGGTGGGAGCCCTGCTGCTCCCTGTCCCGACCTACTTTGGAGCATTCCTCTTGTTACAGTGTAGCTGCCTGTGGCCGCCTCTCTCCTGTGGTGGGCCGGGCACAGGGCGTGTGCTCAGTGAAGGCAGGAGCTGGGTTTGGGTTCTCTTTGGTGTCACCAAGCTAGGCACATAGAAGAGGCTCTTAGGAAGTGTTTGCAAAGGGCTGAAGGGCAGGCTTTCTGAAAAGAAGTTTTGTTTTCCTAAAGCACGATCTGACCAAGATTCTTTCCACTGTTAGATTTCTTTGGTAGAAAAGTATATTGAAGAACAGCTCTTGGAACGGATTCCTGGATTTAACATGGCGGCTTTCACTACGACTTTACAGTGAGTTGAGCTTGACTCTGATTTACCTTTTCTCACCCTTCTCCTTCTTCACTCTGAAAAAAAGACCTTCCTCCCCCACACCCCACCAGTGCTTGAACATCAAGGTTTAGAGCACTAGGTGGTTAGGTCATGGGTGGGAGGCCCTCCAGACCTTTGAAGGGAATCTCAGAGATGGTCTGTGTCATCATTCATTTGTGAAGTAGCCACCCTTTTCTTTTGCAGGCACCATAAAGATGAAGTGGCTGGTGACATTTTCGACATGCTGCTCACGTTTACGGATTTTCTGGCTTTTAAAGAAATGTTTCTGGACTATCGAGCAGTAAGTCCCTCTTGCCTGTTCAGCCACGGTGAGCCACTTAGAAAGTCCAGGTGGACCTGTCGAGCACAAACCACACCCCTGTGCTTTTCCCTGTAAGACAGGCCAGTATCAGCCTGGCAGCAAGAAACGTGTCAGCAGAGTGAACTGCAGTCCTCCTCTGGCCGGGGCCCGGATCCCTTAATGAGGAATTACATGCTCATGGTTTTGGTAAAACAGGGTCCCTAAATAATCAAAATGACAAAACCAAAAAGCAGGTCTAATTGCTTTGGCTTTCCTATAATGCAGGAAAAACAAATGGTTTTCAGTGAAGACAGGTGCTTTTTTTCCGTTTTGGTTTTCAGGTTCATGTAATTAGGGATTGAACCCAGGACCTCATGCATGCTAAGCACACATTCTACCACAGAGCTATACTTTCCCCTCCTTGAGAGAGTTTTCTAAGAGTGACCAGGGCCAGTGCTGAACAAAAATACAAAATCACCTCCTTGCCCTTCCTGTGTGCTCCCTGGTGGCTACCCTCCCATCTCCTCCTCCATGCCAGAAGTGGGTTCTGAGCTAGAAAGGACTTTTTTCCCCATCTCTTGCCTCTTAAAGTTGTTTCCCTTCTTGTGTAGGAAAAAGAAGGCCGGGGAGTGGACTTAAGCAGCGGTTTAGTGGTTACTTCGTTGTGCAAATCATCTTCTATGCCAGCTTCCCAGAACAATCTGTGGTCCTAGGTCCCACCTCCAGGTAATGGGCTCTTTCTGGACGTCACCAGCCCAATGGACTGGGAGAGACTGTGGCTAATGATGACAGAATACACCTTGGACTGACTTTTCTGCAATTCTTCATTAATGTTAAGTATTGATGGGTCTAGAAAATTACCTGACCCTCCTGGGATACTTTCTTGTCTCCTGAAACACCTTCTTTTTTTCAGTAACGCTAGTACTCCTCCCCGAGTAGATATCTTTCCCAGGGGCTTCTAAGTCCAGCGTTCCACCTGGGGGCCCTTCCTCAGCATACATGTTGGTATGTCCACATTTGGAAGAACCCACTGTCACCAACCCTCTTTTGGCCCAGGAGGCCTTGCATGTCCCACCAGGCTTTTTGTGTACTCACACCTTTTTATATAGGTCAGAGTTTCAGTCCTGAGCCTCATTGGGGCTTTGAACTGGGAGTGTTTCAACTAAGGTGTTATTCAAGCAAGCTGCCTATGTGAAGATTTCTGAAGCTCCTACTATCATAGCCAGTCTTGGCTGTAGGAATCAACTTAGAGATGTCCTTTCCCTAAAAGCTACATGTGATCATCAATCCCTAGTCTTACATTTGCAGTCCTTCTGTCACTGTCTTCTGCTGGCCCTGATGTAGTCACATTGTATAATTCTCGTTTACCCATTTTTGAAAAAATATTTTTATAGATGAATACTCAGGCTAACCTAGTGGATATAATCTTGGAACTTCCATGATTACCCACTTCAAGATCAAAGTATTATATGCTGTGTGCTTGTTAGTTGTTAGCGCTGTGAGAGCAAAAATGCTTTCTAGTTGGTGTTCCTGTTTTACTGGGCACCAGTGAACATGTGCAGTAGTCTAACAGGGATCCTTTTCCTGTCGCATGTTAGTGTTTCTGCAGGTTTCCTTAAAACACTTTCTGTATAAATCAGTTCCCTAGGCTTTCTGTTGGGGTAGGGGCTCTGAACTTCCTTCTTGCTGTCAGAATAATCCTCCCAAGAGGCTGTTCCCCGGGTCTAGCTCAGCACAAGTAGGAGGTAGCAGACAGCTTGACTGGTCATCTGTCTGCTTGGATTGAGTATATTTGTTTAATACAATGTCTAATAGAATATTGCTGGCCAGAAAACGTGGATGTCACCTCTCTAGAAAGAAAAACCATAGTAATTCAATTCCTGAAGTGTACCTTATTTTTTTTGCTTTTATTTTTTTTCAAGTAAACATAAGAATCTGTACTGACTTTTCACTTGGCTGTTGTGGTTTTAAAGGATGAGCTACAGGCTATGTGTTTTTCTATCCTGACATGGCACTTGCTAAATGCTTTTGTACCGTGAGTAAATTTTCAGGTGTTTTACAGAAACCATCACTATAAATGCTTCATCCCCTTTCTTTACGATAGCTGAGCCACCGCCATTGGGTTATCCATGTTTGGGTCTTTCAAGCTGAAGGCACACTCAGAGGCGGCTTTCAAGCACTGCCTCTGCTGGCCTCGCTTCCCCTTCTTGCTCTTTCTGTAAAGGGGACTGCCCATTGCAGGCCCGGTACGTTGGAAGCACTTGCTGAAGACCCGCTGGTCAGTCTGGTTGTGAAAAGGCAAGTGGACAAATCCAAAGATGAAAGTATAAAAAACAAACAAGGTAAATGGTTCTTTTTCCATTTTTTTCCACTCAGAGGAAAAGGCAAGCAAGCCTGTTGTAGCTTCATATTAGAAAACAGTCTTCCTGATTTCTTTTAAACTAGAATTCTCTCTCCATCCACACAAGGACTTATGTCATCATGTGCCACCCTCAGTGGGGCTCAGGCGTGGCCCAGACAAGGAAGCCCGATGTTTGGCCCCAACCTCAGGACACACTTGCCTCCTTCTCCTGCTTAGGCCCTCCTCACCCATGGGAAGCAGTGTTCATCCAAACTGCAGGGGCTAAGGACCGGGAGAGGCACTGGCCTGCACCAAAAGGTAGTTATTTGACAAAGTGTGTTAACGTCTCCACCAAAATAGGCTATTTCATGGTGTCAGAAACCTGGTCAGACTTGTGTAGGATTTTTTTTCTCTTAAGCCTCAAAAGAAAATGGGTTGATCTTACTTAAAACTAAACTCTTTATGGCTTGATCCTGGAATAACTATAATTTATTATTCAAACTCTGAGACACTGGAGAGTAAAAAGGGCTGCTGTTAATAGTTATACCAGGACAATAGGCATAAACTAGGCCTGTCCCAGGCCAAATGGGACATGGGTCTCCGACTTAATCCCCCACCCCCTCATAACGGAGTAGGTCATCTGCAACTGGTTGAATCTAGTTATATTTAATTGTTCCCAGTTTTTCAAAACAGGGCCAATGATACCCAGAAATGCCTGTGGCTTGTTATTCAGAGCACGTTGCTCTATGGTAGTAGGAAAATAAGCTCAGGAGGACCCCCCTCTCTGCTGCCACCCCGTCTCTCTACTGTCTGTAGATGCTCCACACATCAAGCACCTAGATTATCTGATCTGTGAACTTTACAGACTTTCAAGATAGGTGACATTACAGCAATCTCAAGTTCAGCAAGGTGACTAAATAATTTAGTGTTAAACTGAGACCCTTGAGAATGGGGGGGGGGGTGCTGTTAAATTTGTGCCATGATGACCAGCATAAATAAGACAGTCCCAGCAAAGCAGGTAGGAAGTTGGCCTTCCCACCTCAGGTCCAAGAAGTGGTTGGTGCTGCTGAGTGACTCCAGGACTAGAACTGCCTTCTAATAGGCATTTGGAGCCTGTGTATCCGCAGGGGGCTGGTTCTAGGACTGCTACCAAAATCCACAGATGCTCAAGTCTCTTATATAGAAGGTTGAGTACAGTCAGTACACCCAACCCGCTATATCAGACAACTGGTGAATCCTTGGATATGAAACCCACGCATACGGAGGGCAGACTGTAGTGACTTACACCACAGCTTCCTGAAGTTTATAAGCTTCTATAACCATAATTCCCGAACAGCCTTTCCAAATAAGTTCTTCCATTTTTATTTTTGTAAAAAAACCAAAAACAACAAAGTCACCACCAAGCACAGGACAACTCACCAGCAAGGTCTTGGTCTCCCTCCCTCCCTCCTTCACGTCCCAGGTGCTATCAGCAGTGTCAGGGAGGTACTGATGTTAGCTTTTCCCAAAGGGAATATTACAAACAAGGGCTTAGAAGAGGGAAGGAAACCTGAAGTTTTTCATCACTGAGACGTTGCTTAAAACTGATTTGCTTTAAATAACTGGTATGTTTGAAATGCAGGAAAGGAAGACCGTGCTATCAGAATCATAACCCTCTTTCTACATATATCCCTGCAAGTGACATGTTGGCTTGGTGGAGGGCAGGGTCAGAATTGTTTTAAGGAATCAGAACAGTTTCATGAGCTTGCTCAGCAATCCCAGAACAAAAACTAAGATAAAGATAAATACATGCTGTTTGTTAGGCTTATTCTATGGTGGGTCAGGGGCTGCAGGTCATGGTTAGTGTATTTAGTGCCAGTGAGAAGGCTAGGTCCCAGCCTTGGACACCGGAGTCCTAAAGACAAAGCAGAGAGAGTCCCATGACCCTCATCACCTTCTGCTGAATACGAGGGATGGACAGGAGATCTTGGCTGCTGGCCTCTCCCCAGCCCACGCGCCTGCAGAGGAAGGATCCTGATTCCTTAGGAGTGTCGGGTGAGCCCCAGGAGTCTGATCAGCAGAAGAGCAAGTGTAGTCCCTTCTGGGCTGACTCCACACCAGGCTCAGGCTTCGGCTTGAGGGGCCACCTGCATGGGGACCCGGCTGCAGCCTTCATCCCCAAGGCGGCCCATGGCACAGGGGGTTTAGGCGTAGCCACCAGCCATCTGACTGGTGGCTGCATTGCTGCCTCCTCCTCGCCAGGCCTGGAAGCTGAAGAAAGAGCTCACTCCGTAGGCAATCATCACTAAACACGAAAAGAACTGAAAGAGAAGACAGCAAAGCTGAGTGTGCAGTGTGGCACACGGGGTGGGGGCTGTGATAGTGACCCGGGCACCAGGCAGCCAGGCACAGACAGCAACACCTGGGGCCCCTCAATCAACCAGAATGGGTTGCTCTGGCAGCCACACCAGCTCCTACTTAACTGTACACTCATTTAACAACTATTGGGGGCTGATGGGTACCAGGTTCTGGGATGCCAACATACTCTAGTGGGGGAAGCCGTTACCTACACAGGCAAGGTGTGTCAGACTGTGAAGGGCAACTGGACAAGGTGCTATGAGTGACCAAGGGGAAAGAGCTACTTCAGACACATCAGAGATTAAGTTTTAAAAGGCAACATTCAAAAGCTACCCTAGGAATTTTCTGGAATCAGTTACTAAGTACCCTACACTACTACCTATGGCCATATTCAGAAGCACCATGTCTTTATCCTGGTAACAGATCACAGATTTCAAAACCATTCTCACCAGGCAGAGTGAGGAAACCTAAGTCCTGGTCTACCCCAGACTCAGTCTAGGCATGTTACTTCACCTCTCTGAGCCTCAGTCTCCTTGTCTGTTGAAAGGACTGCCAGTCCCTGTGAACAAGTGTCTGCAGGGCCTTGTAGGGTGAGGCGTGGAAAGCATGGAGGGGGTTCTGGTACTTCCCTAGCTGCCTGATGTGGAGCCCAAGTTTTGGCTGCATGGGAGAGCCTAAGAATCTCCCACGTGGCCTAAACCAAAAGGCTCTTGCATGTGCTTTTTTCAAGTGGGGTGGATAGAGTTTTTAACAGATTCTCCAAGGGGACATATGACCGTAAATGGGTGTGGCACAACTCATACTCATCAAAGTTCAGCAGTTAACCCAAAACTTCATTCACCACCCCGAAGTATTTCCCAGGCATTCTGGTTCCTCAGGGTTTTACTTGTAATTATGGAAGACTGTGAGTCTACTGAGAGTGAGGAGGGTAACTCAGCAGGTGGCAGGCGCCTGGTCTCGGGCCAGGGGAGCAGTGGAGTCCAGGGGCACAGACCTTGCTTTGGCCCATCTTCCCTGTAACTGCCCAGGGCATCCCAGGGAACCATACTCACAGAGGCAGCTGCCCGCTGGTTATACGGCCGGGTGCCCTTCAGGGATGTCAGTTCAACCGCAGCAGAGCAGGCGATGAAGGCCGTGATATAAAGAACGGTGGCGCCCACGTTAAAGATCATTAACTGTGGGGGAGGGGAGAGCAGGCTTAAGACATGAGACTTCTGGTAACTGTGGAACCTCCTGGTTCCTACTGGCACATCCCTTTAGTGGTCAGAACAAGGGTTGGGGCTCGAGGATGGGGATGGAGACACGTGAGTCTTTCTCACTAAAAGAGCTTCAAGAGGCAGCGGTCCACACGAGGTCAGCCTGGAGGCCATGTGAGCAGGGGGAGCTTATACACATGGAAGGCTAAGAGATGGGAAGGCTCCAAGTTGGGGCAGCAACAGTCCTACGAGGCAAAACCCATTCCTGATGGCAAGGAGCAGAACCCAGCCCCTCTGAGTGCTCCAGCTGAAGAACTCCGCCCTCCCCGTCACCCCTGCAGGCCTTGGCTCTGAGGCTGGCCCTGGGAGAGGTGCCTCACATCCCTCTCTGCCCCTAGTAGGAGGAACCTGTGTCTGCCTTTTAGCCACATCCTAGGCTCAGGGTCCCATGTCAAATGCCAGAGTGAGAACCCCCAAGCCAGGCTGGCAAGGAAGTGCCCTTGGCTGACAACGAGGCCCAAGTCCCATTTCCCCAGCGCCCGGCCCCTGGAGCCAGTTGACATTCTGCTAAGACTGCAAACTGGTAGCCCTCAGGAATGTTTGATTCATTCCATTGATTTTTTTAAAGAATTACCAACATTCAAAAGATAGATTCCATACGAAAACTCAGTCTGAAAATACCAAGGTTTGACACACCTGTGTTCCTACTAACAACAGTTAGAGCTAAGTAGAGGCAGCTTCCTACAGACAGATGGGGTAGCTTCTCCGGAACCCCTCCTGACCTGCCTCTGTCTTGCCTCTTGCCTGGGCCCTGAAGGGGGCTTGGAGCCCCCTCCCCGGAAAAGCCCAATTTGGCAATCCTAATTCAGCCTTCGCTAGGAGTGTAGGAGATACTGCCCTGCCATCATGGCCTGGGAAAGGAGCCTCTTGCCATCAACAGTTGTGGCCAGAGCCCCAAATCTGTGCTAACAGACACCAAGACCCCTCCATCTCTGGAGATATTTTTCTTCAAGGCTATTAGGACACAGGGCAGGGGCTGGACCCTAGCCAGGAAGTTGGGCTGCCCCCTCCTCATCCCAGGACCTTCCCTCCAAGCCCAGCACCCACTGCAAACACCACCTGGCTCCTGCCAGTGATGTCAAGATCTAACAAACCCGTTCTGTCTTGAGGATGACTCACGTTTCCTCAGCTTCAAAAGTCATTGAATTCTAAACAATGCTGCCTAGTCCCAGCCTTGCTTGTCTTACAATCATGTGCCTCTCTCGCCTCTCTGCTCACTGAAAGCCTCAGACCCCAGCTGCAGGGGTTTTCCGGGTCGGAGAAAAAAAGCCCCAGCAGCTTTCTCTATGTCTGGCCAGGGTACTTCCTATGGATGCTCAGCTCTGTGTCCTGAGACTGACCTGGGCAAGCCCGGGACACCACCCTCTTGCAGGCTGCAGGGGCCTCACCCTGGAGGTAGCGGGTGGATGCCACACTGCCCCCAACACATCCTGCACACACTGGGCCCAGCCTGTGGGGGGTTCAGCTTCTAGGCCCAGAGCCGCCAGCCTGGGCCCAGCCAGGGTCTGACAGACTCATTGCCACACGGTTCAAATCTCAACTGTCCCTCCAAAGGAAAAATACTTTCAAGATCCCAAATTACCTCTGGTTTCTACAGTCAACACTCACTTCTACTCCCACCAGAGAAGAAAGACCACAGAAAGTCAAGCCTGCATCTTCCTTGAGTCATGGCTCTCAGTGCTCAGAAAAACTGGACACTGGATCCATCAGTCCTCCTTCCCCCACCCAGATCTACAGACCAGAGAGGACTTCAGCCAACTCCCACCCACCACTTCTCATTTAGGGAAGGTCACATTGTCACAGCTACACCCAGAGGCAGAAGGGTCAGCCTGGAACCACCCCCAGGGTTCCTACCCAGACTCACCACCAGCGGCCAGGGCACCATGTACAGTTTCATGTGCAGCTGAAACAGGTAGAGGATGAAGAAGACGATTGTCACCAGCCAAAGGAAGACAGCGACGAACATCACCCAGCCGTAGGCCGGGTACAGGTGGTATGGGGTATCAGCAATCAGGGCCCACACCAGCAGCCCCAGCACCTGGAGGGGGTGAGACAGGCCAGAGTCTCTCAGAGCCCCCAGCACTCAGGCTGGAGGCCACAGACCAGACGCTTCCAAGCCTTTGCCTTGCAGTGCCCTCTGCAGGACACATTTCTCATTTACCCAAGAAATATTTGACTCCTACTGCATGCCAAGCCCTTGCCTTGTAACTCTTCCTCCTCTTTCAGATATCAGCTGAAATGTCACGTGCTCCAGGGCACCTTCCCTGCCCTTCTAGTCCAGATTCCAGAACCCTCTTCTGTGCTCACATGGCCCCCCCAGGTACCCATCACCCAGGACTATAATCCTGTTTCCTTCCCCAGACTGGAAGCTACAGCAGCAGTGACACCCACCCAGCTGCCTCCAGGGTGAGACCCCTGCAGCCCAGGAGAGGGTAGTGTCCCAGGTTCGCCCAGTTCCCAAGGGCAAGACGATGGTCTCCCTCATAGGTGCATCCCAGCACCCAGTACAGGACCTGGGCTCAGCAAGGGGCTCAGTAAAAGCTGCTGAAAGAAAGATGAAGTCACTGGCACATCCCTGAGGGAGGGACACTGAGTCCCAGGGACAGGAAAATGAACAGCCCATGGGCCTCTGGAGACCTCTGCCTGGCACCCCACCAAGCCCTCTCCACCCCACCTTCTCTGAGTCTCCTAATTGCCCCTCGAAGTGTTCTCATCCTTGCCTTACAGGTGAAAAACTGGGCCCCAGAGAGGCTAAAGGATCTATCACACCATTCTCACATGGTAGGGTGGGCCCCAGTATCCCTGCAGTGTGTGCAGCAGCTAAACAGACAGACTCTGGAGCTGATTGCCTGATTTAAAATCCTCTCCCCTTACAGCTGTGTAACATTGGGCAAGCTCACGACCTCTCTGTGCTCTGATCATGTCATCTGTCAAATGAGTATAATGAGCACACCTACCTCATAGGGCTAGATTAGGACCCATGGTTCATATACATAAATGAACTATTTGCAGTGGGGTATGCTGTGCTGCAGGGAATTCTACAGGGGCAGGTTGGCTGACCTGCCTTGGGGAGTAAAATCGGGGGAACTTGGCAGGTTGGGACCCAGCAAAGGGTCTGCTCTGAGAGGGAGCCCTACAGGTGGCACTTCACATGTGGCCATCCTGGCCCCTCCCTGCTGGCTGAGACCCTGTAGGCCGGGACATCTCCCTTCTCCACAGGGCATTCGTTCTCTGGAATCCCTGGCCAGTAGCAGGACTCAAGTTTGGCTGCTGAGGGAGGGAAGGGCCACCGGGCTTTGGAGAAAGGCCCTTTGGTGATGAAGACTCACAGAGAGCTGTTGCTCTTCCCTTGGACAGCATCCAGGCATGTGGCACCAAGGCTCCCAGTGACCTTGCCACCAACCCGAGGATGAGCCAACCATCAGCTGGATCCCAGAGAAGCAGCTCAGGAGCAAAACCTACCTCTGGCTGCTGGTTTGGGGGACAAAAAGCCCCCCTGGCTGCAAGCTCCCAGATCAGATACAGGAGAGCTGGTGCTCACCCCAAAGCAGCCAGAGCTGGGAGCGCCCCTGCCAAAGACCAAAAGGGAAATGCCGGTATCGATCCCTCCTATGTGCATGGGGACAGGCAGGAATGACCCTAGCTGAGGCCAGGAGTCCAGCAGTCCCTATGACAACTGTCCGTTCTTCCTTTGGGCTCCTCCCCGACAAGAGCCTGGGAAAGGGCGTGGGTGCTGCTCTTCCCGCAGCACCAACAGGAAGTGAGGGGTGGAGCCCTGGGTTCAGGAGTCAGGAGCTGGGCTTTCATCCTGCCTGTGCCGTGGGGCGCCCGGCAGTGCCTTCCCGCCCTGCGTGGCTCACCTCAGCACAGCAACGCGAGGCCACCCACTAGAACGCAGGGCCCCGAGGAATCCCGTTTTGGTCATTGCAGCATCTCCAGTGCCTTGCAGGGCCCAGCACACAGCACCTGCTGGATAAGTACGTGCTCAGGGCCTAATTGGTCTCAGTTTCCTTACCCAGGAAATAGAGGTCAAAAACCCGCCCTGCACAGGTGCTGTGTGTCACGAGAGGACGCAGGTGTGAATCTGTGAATGTGCTCCTGGCCCTGCCTCCCCCAACCCAGGACAGGAATGGGAGACCCAAGGAAGGCACCCACTCACCCTTCTCTCCAGAGCTTTGCACTTGCTTCTCCCCTCTGGGGGGTGAGTCCCCAGGGCTGCCCACCCCACACTGCCCAACCTGTGCTCTCTAACCACGAACAGGCTGGCGGTGGCCAGTGGGGCCCACCCTGCAGGCGAGGAAGGTGGGACAGGTAGCAGGGCCTCGCAGGCAGTCACAGGACTGGAGGCAGAGCCCTTACTCATGACAACCCAGGCTCAGGGTGTCTCAGCACAGACCACATCCCCCCAGTCCTTTACCACCCATCCTTAGGACACCCTGCCTGAAACAGACACATCAGCAGAGCCAAGAGCCCCCAGAGCTGAGGGACTGTTCTTAAGAACAGTCCTGAAGCAGCACCTCGCATGACCCTCCCTGGTGAGGACTGCGCATGTCAGGGACAGACAATTCTCTCTTCACTTAAAGCAGGGTCCTTACGGGCTCCCATGCCATTGTGTCGCCTGGTTCCAACTATCTGACAGGAAGTTAGAAAATGCAATGGACTGAAAATCAAGAAAGGACAAATTTGTTTTTATGTTACTGTACATTTATCAACCGTTGGCATCATTACTCATAGGCTTGGTCACAATAACCACATAATGCCCTCCGGCTCTACGCCAGGCCTCGGGTAAGCACCTTCCCTTTTATTGCATTGATTTCCCCATAACCCCCTCATGAGTCAGTATTATTTATTATCCCCATTTTCCAAACAGAAGCTCAGAGGGAAATGTGCCCATGGTCATCTATGGTCACCTGTGGATGAACAGCAGGGCAGGATTTGAACCCAGATCTGTGCTTCTCTGGAACCTGGGCTACACAGAGTTACCTAGTGATGTATAAAAAATGAGGTCACTTCAGCTGGCTCCGAGGGCCCCAGCCCAGCAGGCACCCAGACTGCCTGGTCTCTGCCTAGCCCAGGTTTCCAGATGAGCAAGCACACCCTCTGGGAGGTGAAGCTGCGGATAAGCAGTGGGAATTTCTGGTGTTCCTTCTGGCCTTGCTGCCCTGGCCCTGTGCCCAGGGAGCTGCCTCGGTTTCTGCCCTAGAACAAGGCCCATTCTTCCATCTGAACCAGACAGACTGGTTTTTCCCATCCCTTCACCCCCAGCCCAGGACAGGGCACCCCCACATGTGCTGACCCTCTGCTGGCCTGGGTGACCCTGCACAGGAGGCTGGGCCCAGGCCTCATCTCCAGAAGCTGCACGAGCCACTGGACCCCTCCCTCCTGCTGTGGACCCATGGTCGAATTTCAAGAAGGGGCCAGAGGACTTGTCTTATTGTCCAGTATAGAACAGTAAACCCCACTGTTCAAAGGGAGACAGTGACAGGTGGTAGAGAGCAAGGCTGAAGGCCCTGACTGCCACCTGTCCACAAGGTTTCACGCAGGCCCCTCTGTCTGGGACAGTCACCTGGCTACTCCAACACTTTCTGAGCACAGGCCTTGCCATGTGCATCCCTCTGGGTTCATTCATTCAACAAATATTCCTTGAGTACTGACCACTGTGTGACCTGAAACACTAAAAGCCCTGCCAGCATGGAGCTCCCACTCTACCAGGGGAGCTAGATAAAAACCCAATAGTGAGTGAAATGCAAGTGCAGGGTAAGTGCTATGGGGGAAAAATCCAGCTGAGAAGGGACAAGAAGGCCAAGAAAGATCTCACAAAGGCGGAGGAGGGTGCGAGAGGGGGAGGGGGAGGGAGGGAGCCACATGTGGAGAGCAGAACTGTGTGCCGTTACTTCTGAGGGCCCATGTCTCTTGCCTATATGTTCATCTGTTCCTATGTTTCTTTGTAGGTGTCTATACATATGCCTGTGCATCTTACTTTTAAAAATAGACACACACACACACACACACACACACACACACACACACACAATCAAACCCCCTCCCCTTGGGCCTTCCAAACTCTCCGAGGGCCCTGCAATGCCTCCTCAGGCACACACTGCAGATAAACAAAGAGAACTGTCCGGAAATCTTGAAGGAAAAAAAAATCCCTCTTCTTCCTGAAAACCTAAAGATTTCAGACTAGGGATTTTCTCTTCAAACAAGAGCTGTCAAAAAGGTCACACTCACATATGCCCCAGGACCTTTGCACCTGCAAAAAAATTCTCAACAATTAGATAAGAGAGATTTTTGTTAAAACACCTGCAGGGCTAGAGAGGAGAGGGGTTAGTTACAAATGCCGGACCAAGAGGCATTCCTCTGTCAGAGTGGGCCCTAATCCAGTGACTGGGGTTCTTTTAAGAGGGAAACTGGACACAGAGACACACAGGGAGAACACAACATGAAGATGGAAGCAGAGATTACAGTGATGTGTCTCCAAACCAAGGAACACAAAGGATTGCTGGCAACCACCGGAAGCTAGGAGACAGGCATGGAACAGATTCTCCTTCAGAGACTCCAGAAGGAACCAACCTTGTCAACACCTTGATTTGGGACTTCTAATATTGTGAGACAATACATTTCTGTTGTTTTAAGCTACCCAGTTTGTGGTATTTTGCTATGGCAGCCCTAGGGAGCGAATACATCTTTCTTAGCTACTGTTAGAGTTTCTGCGAATGGCTTTTATGGTCTGATTTAACTGTGGGATGTTGGCATCAGTTCTGATGGGAAGTTGGCCTATTAACACCCTGGGTTCAAGCTCTGACCCTGCCAACTTACTAGCTGTATGATCTCGGGCAAGTTGCTGAATCTCTCTATGCCTCATCCTCAAAATGTGCCTACCTCACAAGGTAGATGTAAATGAAGTAATATATGTAAGGGACTTAGACCAACCCCCAACATAGTCTTAACACTCAGTACATGGTCTAACGTAATTATCACTAAGGTTAGAACATGGGTTTTCCAATCCATTCTCTGTGCCTGGTAGTAATAGCATGTGTAGTTCCTAGGGGTGTGAGGCCTGGGGGACTATTTCTAATCTGAAGCACCAGGCACAGTGCCTGGCAGATAAGGGCCCCATGCCAGTGGGGCTCTGCCCATCTTTCAGATAAGGCAGCTGTGCTTATCCAAATGGGGGGGGGGGGCGCAGAATCCAGCCCCACCCTGCCCTAGGACACCTCCTGCACTACACTACCTCACTCCTCATCAGGGTCCCTGGGCAGAACCCTTCACTCCTTCAGACCTCAGTCTTTCCCTCTGTACAATGGGAGTAGGGACGTCTGCTCGGTGTTCTTCAAGGCTCCCCTCAGTCGGAGGCCTGATACTCCTCAACACAGGCCTCCTTCAGGAAGATCCAAAGCCTTCCCTTCCTTGTACTTGCTGGAGGGATGTCACCAATCCCATAAGCCCTCAGCTGAATTCCTCTATTGCCCAAAGATGGTCACCCCAACTCTCCTTTTAATCCTCTCTACTTCCTGGGCTGGGTCAGACCCTTGTAGATTTGCTGTGTGGCCTTAGAAGAGTCACCTCACCTTTCCAGTCTGTTTCTTCATCTGACATGAGAGAAGTTGGGCAAGGACACCTACCCTGGTCACCTCCTGGGTATGTCATGCAGGCAGAATAACATAAAGGAAAAAGTTAGCAGTTGTAAACGTCATGAGTGGCTAGGAGGGCCATTAGACAGCCAAGGGGTTCTGGGGAGTAAACCGCATAGTGAGGGCGCCTGGATGGGGGACAACACCTCAGATCCTGGAGGCTGACAAATTCAGCAGCTGCCAAGGCAGGAAGGCAGGTCACAGAAATGACTCAGGTGGGCCAGGTGGGGTCTGGGGGTGCTGAGAGCAGCTGCTGGTGTCTAGGGGAACGCAGGCAGAACTTCGGATTTTTCAAGGGACATTATAAATCTGAATTTCTATGTGAAATCTTCAGCTTTTTAAATGTTGGCAACAAAACCAAATGTTTTGGAAACAATCTGAAGGCAGGACTCGCCCAACAGCCCCCAGGTCTCCCTTCTCCCTACTGCACCCTCCAGAACACTGAGGCCCGGGGGCCACATGACGCTTTTCCGGGGTTCCCCCTCACAGGGACACATCTGGGCAGCTGAGGACACTCAGAACTTGGCCTGGCCGGACCCAGCCTCCACCCCCACCCTGGCCCTTCTCCCTACAGTGAAAGGGACTTTATGGGGACAAAAAGCCACCCATTGTGTCACAGGAGACAAAGGCGCAGGGGACAGAGGCTCCGGGTGCCTGGGTGGCCACAACAACACCACACACCACCTCCTCCTGTGCAGGGGTCTGGCTGGAGGGGAAGGCTCCTTGGAATTCCCACGCTATACACTCTGAGCCCTTGAGAATCCTGGGGCCATCATACACCAGCTCTACAGGAGGCACGAAGGCAGATTCAGAACCCAGCCTGAGCCAACTGACTGGGTCTGGGGAGGTATTTAACTCAGGCAAGCCTCTCTTTTGCTACCTGAAGAGCAGGCACGTGAGCTACCAAATTAAATTTCAGTCATTAAACAAACTCTCCAGAGGGCCCGCTCTGTGCCAGGCGCCGTTCTAGGCCCTGGGAGGGCTGGGCAGCCAGGGTCCCCACCCACGTGCATGCAGCTCCCAGCCTGGGCTGTGGCAGGGAGAGGCTGAGGATGGAACAGTGGCTCTGGGCCTGGTTCACCTCCAGGGCTTTCCAAATGCAGACTTCATCACATTACTTCCTGTTCCTGAGTCCCCAGTCTAAGAACTAGAGATGGAAGAGATTGCTGCACAGCTATCCCGTGGCCCAAGGCCCGCTAATGAGGAAACTCCTGTGCCTGCATGCAGCCTGCATGTCAAGAAGCCCATTGCCACCCCTGTTCCTTTGGGGTCTCTCTCAGGGTTCTAGAAAAATCTTCCCAACATGAAGCTCAAGCTGCTTTCTGCTTACCCGCTTGCTAGTTCCCATCCTGTACTCTGGGACCAGGGCAGGATCCCCTGCAGCTCCCTCAGACCATCTATGAGCAGGAACTCGGGGCCTGGTCCTCGCTGAATTCCACCACACACAACTCACCAGCTGACAAGGAGCGACCAACACCTGGCCCTGCCACCCAAACAGAAACAGCAACCATCCACCACACGTGGAAGGCTCGGCAGCCTTCACCTCTTTCCACTTACAGATGGTTAAGAAAAGGTCACCCAGACAGTAACACTGAATTCAAGACCATTGCTTGCTGCTGTGTGATCCTGAGAAAGTGCCTTCTCCTATCTGGGCCTGAGGGGCCTTCAAGTGTCATTTTCATAGCTTTTTGCCGCACCCATAAATGATCTGTTGTATTTTTTTTAATTCACTATTTTCACTTATCTGAAAGATTTTTTGATAAGTTATTTTATTTTTTGAAATATGCAATATACTAACATGATAGGTAATGAAATGGTGTCTTTAGCATGTCTCCCTCCTCCCCTGATACTCAATTTCTTCCCCAGGGGCAACAAAGAGTGGTTTCTTGAGTGTCTCACCAAAGACTACCTGCACAGGCGCGCACGCACGCACGCACACACACACACACACTTCAGATAGGCGTGTCTGTATATTTACACAGCCTATGTGTATTTCTCTTATATAAATGACAGTATTCTACACAGTTTTTCACCTCACTTTTTCCACTTAACCACTTAGCCTGTAAATTGTCCACTTAGCCTGTAGGTTGTCCATCATTACATATGGAGCTGCCTTATTGTTTTCTTTGAGAGGTAAGACATTATCTTTTTGTTTTTTTAATGGAGGTACTGGGAATTGAACCCAGGACCTCATGCATGCTAAGCATGAACTCTACCACTAAGCCATACCCCAACTCCCAAGACATTATCTTTTTACTAACTGCATCTTATGCCACTGCACAAATGTATCATAATCTATTTAACCAATCCTCATTGATGAATAGTATTCATCACACAAGAATTTGAGAAAGAAACTTCTAAATCACTAAAAGATGGAAAACTTGCATTATCTACCACAATAGAAGCTAACTATAAAATTAAGTACAACAAAAGTGTAACAACGTTAATACATCCTTGACAGAAGTAGTTGTCTTCCCCGTATCAAGAGATCTCTCTTTTAAAAAGAAAGTGTTGGGAAAGCATTACAGACACTTTGGCACTCAAATGAGGCTGTCACATTAGTGGTCTTTCAGCAGTATGACTGACTATGGGTGACGTGACACTTCCCAAGTTCTACAAAGGAGGATTTCTTTATTACCTCTAAGAGTGAAAGTCCTAACTCTGACTCAATTTCCAGAAGCCAGAAAGAAAAAAAAGGAAAAGGAAAGAAAATTAGAAATTTAGCAACTTAAAAATCTGTATGGCAAAATCCCCACCAAAAACAAAACAAAACAAAACAAAAAAAACCCAACCATAAGCAAAGTCAGAAAAACAAACTGGGAAAAAAATATTTGCAAATCATCTAGCATCCTGAGGAACTGATACCACAAAGATCAGTAAGTGAGTAGAATGGGAAAGAATACAAACACACAGGGAAATGCAAATGACTCAAACATATTTTTTAAAAGGTCAACCTCACTCATAAGAGAAATGCAAAATAAAGCTACCCTGACCTGCCGGTCAGACCAGGGCACATGCTCCTGTGTTAATTCACCATGCTGGTGAGGCTGGCTGGTGGGGCGTGAGGGTGACCCCTATGGAGGGCAAATGACAATCTCTACCAAAATCACTAACACACGTACCCTGAGCCAGTGGTTCCCACTTCCAGAAATGGACCGTACAGATGTGCTCTGGGGCTTAGGCGAGATCATTCACTATAACAGAGTGGAACCCAAGTGTCTGCAACAAAGGGACCAGCCACACAACTCACACCACAGCTGCAGGACAGGATGCTACAGAAGCCCCAAGAGAAGCGATCATGCTTCACACACTGAGATGAAAAGACCTCCGAGACACATTTTTAAGTGAAAAAAGAAAAGTGCAGAAGGATGTGGACAGACTACAGCCCTGGAGTAGTGAGGCTCCATAGCCACATTTGCAGGTATGTCCTTAAAGCCTAAAACATACCAGGGAAACTGAGAAGAGAGGGCCTGGGGGGCGGTCAACTCTAACCAAAAGAGACAGAGATTTTTCACTATACTCTTTTCCATTCTACTTTATTGTGGACCGGTAAATATATTATCTATTAAAGAAATTAAGGAAATAAAGGATTAAAAAAAAAAAAGAAAGATACATGTAGCTTTACTTGCAACATTACAGAACGTCCCTAGGTGTATAGCCAAGGGGGGAAAGCACGGTAAGGCACACCTAGCTGTGCTTTGATAGGGATTACGTGTAGGAATATGCATTGACTCCCTCAGGAATGCCACACCGGCAATGGTGGTTGCCTCAGGCAACAGTGGTTGCCTCAAGCGAGGACTGCAGATGGGATGGGGGGGCGAGGGGGGACACAGTGTCAGGGATGAGAGGTTGCATTTTCATTAATAGCCCTCTGTACTGCTGGAACGTTTTGCTGTGTGTCTGTATAGTTTTTTTCAAAGAATAAAAACATTTTTAAAAAATGGGCCCATCAGTAGAGAAATGGCTAAATGAGCTGGGGCCCTAGCAGTGATGCCCTGGGATAGCCTGAAACAGTTAAGGAGGGAGGCAGCTCTGTATAACATGAAGAGATGCAGGTGCACTGAGCGAGAAAAAAAGCAACTGAACAAAGGATACAGTATAAAACCATCAATGTTATTTAAAATGCACACGAAAAAGAACTGAAAACACCCCAAACAGTGGTCCTCTTGGGGAGAGGCAGGTGACCCAAGAATAACTTTAGCCTTACCTGTAATAGGTGTTTGCTTTTTTAAGGAGAATGTGTCTGTATGTTTGTTATATATAGATATAAATTAATTCCAAACATTCAGCACCCTTTCAGTCACAAAGTGGGGCGTGTGGGCAGAGCTAACAATACAAGGCACTGGTTTGCTCCGCACAGTGTAGTTGGGTGGGAGGTGGTGAGTACGCAGGGCCAGCCTAAGGAGACTGAACCCACAAAACTCAGTGTAAGGAAAGCCCTGGAAGTCCCCAGCACTGCGATTCCAGTATGGCCAACCTCTGCTCACACCTCTCAGACCCCAATGACTTCACCTAGCCAGCCTCTTTCTGGAGGAAAGAGTTAACTCTCAGGCCCTGCCCTGCCCACAGCCTGGAGAGGAGCTGACCTGCCTTGTGGGGCTGGAGATAGAGTCAGGATTACCAAAAGGAAAAACTTTCTAACATCCCCAGGTGCACAAGGATGGAGCAGGTAGCCTTTAGAGGGACTGAGCTCCCTGTCCCTGGAAACATGCAGGCTTCTGTTGAGGACACACCGAGCAAGCATAAGAGCCCTAGGATTCTATGACCCTGTGGCTCCTAACTGCCCTTCATTCTAACATACACCACATTAAGGCATCATCTTCCATATTCCTCCCAAGCCCACCATCACCATTTCACAGGCAAGGAAACTGAGGCTTAGGGATATTAGGGAACTTACCCAAGATCACATGGAGAAGAAAGGGTGTAACCGAATAGGAACCTATGGGGCAGGACCCTATGGGGCATTCCCGGAACAGACCCCTCTCCCATCTCCTCTGCTGTAGCTCCTGAGGGACCTAGATAATGGTACTGATGCTCACTTCCAGAGTTGTTTTACAGATGCAAAAACCCGCACCAAATAGAAGAAATTAACTACTTGATCATGAGCCCCGGGACCTACTGGGGCCTAAGGACTGATCATGTTAACCACCCTGTTACCTCACCATCAACCAATCAGAATTGTGGAGGAGCTGATCACAGAGCTTCCCTCACCTGGCCTTCAAAAAAGCTTTGCTGAAACCCAAGCCAGGGAGTTCAGGCTTTTAGAGCTCAAGCCACTTACCCTTCTTGTATTGGCACCTTTACAACAGATGTTGCATTTTCCTTCACTAAACCAAGTGTCAGCAGATTTACTGCGTGCCTGTGAGCAGACCCAAGTTTGGTTCAGTAACAAGGGCAGGGGCAGGATTTGAAGCCAAGGCTCTCTGCTTCTAGGCTTCTGCTCCAACCAATACTCACCACCACCCTCGGATCACTGTGATCGAGTGAGTGGCAGGTGGGGCTTCTGCTCAGTTTATTCACTTGCCAACTGGGAACTGTGTGACCACCCCCAATCCCAGGAGGTAGGGCAAGAAGGAAGGACAGAAGTTGCCAAACACAAATGGCCCTCCTGCCACAGGCCATTCATATGCTTTCTATGTCCTGAGCCTCAAGGATGCCTTCTGAATGCTGGGCCTTTAGACAAAACATTCCAAGGTTCATCTGCTCCGAACCTCCTTCTTACTACCCGCTTCCACATAACTAAACCCTTCAGGGCCCATTTCTGGCAAGAAGCCTTCTCAAGTGGCCCTGAGCCCTCATGAGTCTCCCCTTCCAGAAATGTCTCTCCTTCCTCTCCAAAGCACCCCCACCCCCCACCAAATAACCAAAAGCGAAACAACAGAAAGCAGAGCTAGAGTCAGAGTTCAGATTCTCAGATCTGTGAGCAAATACCAGCTCGGTGCTCTACACTGTGTGCCTTTGTTCAAGTTCCTCAACCTCTCTGAGTCTGTTTCCTCATCAGTAAACCCAGGTAGATCACCTTTTTCCCCAGGGCTTGGGGAAGATTTTTAAAAAGATAAGAAAGATATGTGCACTTAACAGCGTTCACTTTATCCTTACTCTAGAAAGACTTTGGGGATCAGCCATAAACACACAGTTAACCACATCTTCCACATTCCTCCAGCCCCTAGCCACACAAGGATTTGCAGCATCAAAGCCTCCAGGTTTTCATGATCAAGAGTTGTCTCTAGATCAAACTTGCCTACTTCCTTTTTTAGATGCTTTTTATCTGCATGAATTTATTTGCAAAAATTCAAGTTTCCCTTTTTGCCTAGGCTGCTAGGAAACTTGATAAGGAATCAACAGCCTTAAACTTGCTACAGATTCCAGATCTCTTTTCAGCTCTTTTAAAATCAATCCCCATCCACACACACACTACCAACTCTTAAAAATATTATTAATTTAATTCTTCTGTCATACGTGACAATATCATATTCCATCTGGTGTTCTTTCTGGAGCTAGATGGGGTGGGGGGAGTGATAAATCAGTGAACACTGAGGTTGATTCTTCAGGACACATTTAATACTAAACAAAGAGCAGATCATCTTCTCAAGAAGCCAGGGCCTTTCTGTCCAGCCCCCACCCCACCATACCCCTCCCATATTTGGAACTCTTCACCAAATCCCAGGAAACAAAGGGGTCTGATGAAGAATTAGCTTTCATCTTCGCATCTACTGCCTCCTCCAGGCAGCCTTCCCTGATCCTTCTACAGGAAGCTCATCTTTTGGACACCTCTCTCACAGACCAAGAGCTTCTGAAGAGCAGGTGCTGGGCCTAGGGTCTCCATTACACCCTCAACAGCACCACACCCAGTGCCCAGCAGGAGTACAGCTGAGAGTGGTAATTAAGAGCACGGACCAGAAAAGTCCGACCACTCAGCTTAGATCCCAGCTCTATCACTGTGAGCTCCTGGGCAACGAACTGACCTCTGAGCCTGTTTCCTCACCTATAAAGTGGGGAAGAATAAGAGAATATGAAGCTCTTGGCAAAGGGCTTGGAGCCTAGTTTGCACCTGAGTGGTGGGAGCTAGGATGGCTTCCCAGCAGATGTGATGCCTGGTGAGTAAACCCCCCCAATCTCAGACCCAATGGAACTGTCCGTTGCCAGAGAAACAGTTCAGGAAGCAGCTTCTTGCACAAGCCAAATGAGGAAGCCAATTGATGCAGGTCTTCAGAACTCTGATGGGAGACCCTCAACCACCCACCTTTGGTGCCCCAAAATCACTGCAGAGAGGGCAGAGGAAGGCCACCCCACTCACACCCTCGGAGTCTAAGTGCCAGGCTCTGCCACGGGTCTCCGGGCCAGTCCTACAGTCTATGGACACCTCAGCATCTACATCTGTCCGAGGGGAATGACCCAGATGCTCAGCACTGGGCTGCTAAGCCAACAGGGACTCCCAAATCAAAGACACAAGCCTCCTCCAGCGCAAGCTACCCTAGTCCTTGGAGGCACAGCAGGGCCCTCCTCTAGTTCCCTTTATTCCAAGTCTCATTGTTCAAATGCAAAAGGAGCTGATGATCACGTCCTGTCCACCAGGAGCTAACCCTGGGACACACTATGCTGCCTCATCGTCCTCAGCCCAGCAGAGACACCTCTGCTGTTCCAAAACCCCCTAAGGCTGAAAACAGAACACTCGCAGAAGTATTCAAAGCCCTTGGCTTCTGGCCACCCAGAGGAGCAAAATCTATCACCCCAAAATGCATCTCTTTGGCATATTATTTAAGCTGGTCATTTTCTAAGAAACAGCAGACATGGGAAAAACTACTCTGGAAACCAAGGAGCAGTTACCCTTTTTTAAGATTCATTTACATTTGTAAGGTTGCCTCCCTCACTTTATCAAGAAGAGGAGGACAACCAAATCTCTAGAAACACATCAAAGGAAAAAGCAAGGACTGAAATCTGCATCACAACCTTACCCTGGTTTACTGTGCCTTTCCTGGTCCCCTCCCATAACTGACTCCCCACCCTCAACATCCTCTTTGGTCTTTAGCTGAGAATGGATTTAAGCTGAGGGCTTTGGTCATTTTGGTGAGTTACTCAGTTTTAAGGGGGTCTCTCCCACAAGTACATGTTTAAACTTTGTTGGATTTTCTTCTGTTAATCTTTTCCATGTCAATTTAATTCATAGAACAGCCAGAAGGACTAGGTGGGTAGAGGGAAATTGCTTCCTCCCCTACAAGGCTACACCAACCTGTTGGCTACTCCGCCCACTTCCATTTCCCCAGCCCCAAGCCTCAGCTCACACAGTGCCCTGTCCTCTGAACACCTTTCCCTTCCTCTGTCTCAGATTTCAGTGAAGTCCCTGCTCAAAAGCCACCTGTCCTCCATCAGCCTTCCTGGACTCAGAATTCATCTCCCTCTCCTCTGCCCTTTCACACCCCTGGGACTGGGTTCCCTTCCTGCTCGCTACTGTGCCCTTCACAACCTGACCAGAGCCCAGCACCCAGTGTCGCTCCAGACAGGCTCTTTCTTTCTGCAGATTTAAATTAGTCCCAGGATGGGATTTACCGTCCTCCTCCCCTCCCCTCTCCAGAGAATCTCCCAGACTGCTCAGGGAGAAGAGTTCAAAATGTAGATTTCTGGGCTGCAGTTCCAGAGATTCCCATGCCACATTTTTTGCGGGGGTGGGGACCAAGATGTACATTCCAAACAAACCCCTCCATGAGAGTCTGAGGCTGAGATGGGGGAGGGGGCCCACAGGAAGTGATTTGTGGAATTCTGAAAGGGAGATAGCACTGGCCCAAGAGGGGGCAGGTGCTCACCTAGGGTAAGGAAGACAGAGGTTGGGTCTCTGACCACCCTGCCTTCGGCCCTAAGCAGGGTGGCCCTGCTAGCACCCAGCAGTGGGAGAGCGGGACGTACCCTAAAGGAAAATGGATCCTAGCCTACCTTCAATTCCCCCTTAGTTCTCTGAAAATGGGTCAGGCCCCTCCCACTGGGGCAGCCACACAGACTCGCACCCAGAGGGTGCTATGTAGGGGAAGCTAACACCCTCAGGCCTGAGACTGGTGTGTGGAGAGAGGGGGTGTTCCCAGGGGTCAGCCTCAGCTGAGGTTTACAGAGGTATGGGAGACAGAGGAGTCTTGCCTCTGGCGTCCCACAAATCATTCCCCCAGCGCTGGGCGCGGTATCTCGGCCCCACCCCACCAGCCTAACCGGCCGGAACCCAACATGTAACCCGGTGGAAGCCAGAAGGGCCCGGCCTCACAGGGCCCTGCCTAAGTGTCTGTGCTGGACCAGATGTACCCTTTGGATTAGACGAGTGTTCTGGGTTGTAGTCACCGCTGGGAATTCGGCATTGGGTCAGCTGAGAGTGGACTTTGTATATCAGCCTAGATGCTGGAGGGCTAAGGGAATAGTCCCGGCCAAAGGAGAGACAGCGAGAAAGTCGTGCGCAGTGACTGTGGCTTATGCGAGCGCTTCTGTGGGTGGCCTCTTGGCTACCACCGTGGTGAGTGGGGGGATGTTGGGGCGCTGGAGGGTGCATTCTGAACATGGGTGCACCGTGCGCGCGCTCGCAGAGACAACTAGGATGTCTCGGGGTGAGAGGGTTCCAGGGTGATCTCGGGGGCGTCCGTCCTAGAGGCGTCCCTGGGGTAGTCTAAGTGCGTCTGGGCGCATGTGAGCTTGGGTTGGGAATGTAAGGGGAGCGAAGAAAAAGAGCATCTCCGGAGTCCCCGACCCCTCCAGGCCCGGTTCGGATTCCCCCCAACACAACCGGCCCCGGGCCCCACAAGCGCGCTCACCAACTGCAGCAGCATGAGCGCACCGAGGCTGGAGCGCACGAAGCCCAGATCGGGGCGCAGCGCCGAGACCGAGGCGCCGGCTCCCTGCGCGGGGCTGCTGGTCCGTGTGCTCACTTTAGACGGGAACTCGGCCATGGCGGCTCCGTTTGCCTCCCGAGGTTGCTCCGGCCGCCGTCGCCGCCTCTCCCACGGCGGGTGCCGGCTCCTGCGCGGCTCCACCCGCAGGGATCCGGCTCCCGCTGCGGATCACGGCGCTACCCGCGGCTTCTGGAAGCGAAGCAGAGAGTCGCCAGGTGCGGCTGGAATCCCGGCCCCGCCGTCGCCGCGGGCCCCGCCCCTTTAACCCTTCGCTCCCCACTGGCTGGTCCAGCCTCGAGCCACATGAAGTTGCCATCCCTTTACAGACGGAGAAACAGAGGCCGCGGTCAATGATATGGGTCCGCCAGAACCAGCCTAGATAGCAGCACGTTTCTCTCCCCGGGAAAGCCACCTGCTGGCAATTCCCCCCACACCTGCGGCAACTTTGACCGCCCCTCCGCGGCCTCCTAGCTCGTAGCTTCCGAGCCTCGAGATAAACTGGTGGCAGGTCGCAGAGCAGACCACTACTGGCTCCCTCCCTGATGCCTCTCGGACGCTGTGTGAGCTCAGGCGAGCGCCTGTACCTCTCAGAAGTCTCCGCTTAAAGCGGGATCGGTATCCCTGGGGGACCGAGTACCCAAGAGGGGAGGGTCTGGGTAAATTGGGAGTGCACGTAGAAGGGGGCGGTGCTTTTACAACTCAATTGATGTGGTGTTCTCTTTTGAACAGACTGAGCAGTAACTTAGAAGGTCGCTGAGCCTCAGTTTCCTGGACTGCAATACAGGAATATATAAATGGACCTCACAACACAGGGTAAGTGCAATACTGCACGGAAAGCTCCCGGCAGGCCATGGGTGGGAGTGAGGGTTTAACTCAGAAGACAGGAGATAATGCTGGAGTTAAGGTTTTATTGCTCCCCCTGCACCCTGAAACACACTCTCTCCCTCTCCCTCCCTCCCTCCCTCCCTCCCTATCTCTCTCTCTCTCTCTCTCTCTCTCTCTCTCTCTCTCTCTCCCTCTCCCCCTCTCTCCCTCTCCCCCTCTCTCCCTCTCTCCCTCTCTCTCTCACACACACACACACACACACACCCTCCTCAGGCCAGAGAGACTCCACAGATCACTTATTCGTTTATCCATCAACCAATGTTTGCTGAGCCCCTATCATATGTCAGACCCTATCTCAGGCCCAGGGGATACAACAGACAACAAACCACACGAGGCCTTCTTGGATCCCACTTTCTACTGGGGTGACAAGTAATAAACTGGAGAGAAAAAAAAAACTTCACATAGTGACAAATGCTGTAACTGAAAGCAAAAAAACAAACAAACAAACAACAAAAAAACCGGGAATGTGACAGAGATGACCAGGAGGTAACTTTTAGACAGAGTGGTCATCTCAGAGAAGGTGACATTTGATACTTATTCAACTGGATATTCAACCTCCCCGCCACCCCGCCCCCTACCCCTGCAATGCACTGGAGACCCTCCTTTCCACCCGACATCTAAGGTAGCTACCCAGGGTATGAGGAGTGCTTCTTGGTAGCTGCAAAATCATTACCCAGAGCCCAGCCTCTTTGCAGACTGTGTGAGCCCAAAAGCTGTGTGAGAACAAAGCTTTGGGTAAACCCTTAATTTTACTATGACACAGAAGACAGTAAGATGATTGTTTTCTGAGGCAGATTCTGAAACAGTAGAGTGTTTTTGTTTTGGTTTTGGTTTTGGTTGGGATTTTGTGTTTTTGGTTAATCCCACTTTCATTCCTTTCAAATGGCAGCAAGCAAGGCTCAATCACCGTATTGTTTTTGACTTCGACCTTTTCTTCCAAACCAACTTCACTGGCCCCCAATCAGAAAGAGTGGGAAGGAACCTGTCCCCAAGCTGGAACTTGACGCCCACCCAGAGCTTCCACTGGCACTAAGGAAGCCCTGGGTTCTTGGGATGGAGGTTGGAGGGGTGGGACAGAGAGCCAGCGGGGGATGAGGAGGAGAGGGTCCATCAATTCCTAGGACTAGTTCCCCCTCCCTGGCGTCTGAGCAGGCTGTCTCCACACAGATCACCTGCAGCACCAGTCTGGTCTCAGTTCTCCTTAATTCTGCAAAGCCTCCCTACTCTGGCCACACCCCTACTGTGTGCTGGGCCTGCCCTCCCTTGGGGTATGCTGGAGAGGCCTTGGGGATTCTGGCACCCAGCAGGTGTTTAGTGTGCTCTGGGGATAGCGCTGTGAGCCATCCAAGCAGAGACCCACCCTCAGGAAGTCCGATGTTGGAGACAGACAGTCCAGATATAGAAACCCACAGATGAATAGATAATCACCATTCGTGATGATGTTACTACAAGAAAAACAAGATGCCATGGGAAAGAATAATTGAGATTTGGGGGTGCCATAGATAGTTAGGTCGCTGAAAGTCTAAACATTTCATCAGAGACTTGAAGGATGAATAAGAACCAGACAGGAAAAGAGTATTCCAGGGGGGAGGGTACAGCATGTGCTTAGCATGCATGAGGTCCTGGGTTCAGTCCCCAGTACCTCTATTAACAAAATTAATAAACCTAATTACCCCCCTAGAGCAAAAAAAGATGAAAGAAAAAGAAGAAAGAGAGAGAGAAAAGAGCATTCCAGGCTGAGAAAACCACCATACATGCAAAGGCCCTGAGGCAGGAAAGACTCTGAAGTCTGAGGGGAGACAGAAAGTTTTGAGCTGAAGGGGTTGGGGAGACATAAGTTTGAGAGGCAGCCAGGGATTGGATCACCTGGATCTTAAACCCTTGGTAATAGAGCGGATTTTATTATAAAAAACAGATCATTGGAGGGCAGTTACACCATTTGATTTACAATTTTTAAAAATTCACAGAAAGATTCCCCTTGGATTCATCCAACAACTTCCAGAAACCAACTTCAGGAAGCTGCTGATTATAATCAGCAAATATTGATTGAACACTTTTCCAACTGGCCCCATGTTTGGTGCTGTGGTGTTGGTTAGTTTTGGTTTCTTTATTTTTAAGTGCACAATTAATTCATGAATGTATTTCATTGCACATCACACACACATCTCCAAACCTGCACCCTCCCTTCTAGTTCATCACTGAGAAGAGTTTGGAGTATCCCATCAGATCTTTTCTTTCTTCTTTATTTTTTTCTGTACCATATAATACGTAAAATTATAGAGACTTGCTTTATGTGTAATTTTTTAAAACTTTTACCAAAAAATGGGATAATACTATATACATAGAAATGACTTTTTCACTTAACATGCCTTAGAAATTTCTCCGTGACAGCACATGAAGACTGAACTGATTCTTTTTATATGTCACATAATGTTTGATAGAATGGCTGTAACATTATCCCTCCCTTGTTGGTAGACAGTTAAGAGATTTCTAGTTGTTCTTTACTACAAGGAATATTATAGAAGCCTTCTTATTTACACATCTTTGCACACGCGTGGATCCAGCTTCAAAGAAGAACCACTGGATTGAGGGTATTTGCGTGGTTTTTTAAAAATAGATACTGCCAAATTGCTCCAAAAGACCATATTAGTTGACACCCCCACTAAGAGTAGGGCTTAACTATTTGCCTCCCCCCTTAGATAAGTGTGGGGAGATTAAAAAAAAAAACTCATTGTTTCCATTTGTATTTCCTAATACTTAGCTAGTGGAGCTGGGTTTCTCCTTAAGCAAATTCGCCATTCATATTTCCTTTTTTAAATTATCATACCCTTTTTAACATTTTAAAAAATTAACATAATATGTCACATCACTAAAAATGTTACACACACATACTAAGAAAATAGGATTCACCCCATGGCTGCCTGTTTCTAGTCCTGTTCCCAAGAATAATTTACTTACAAGCAGCATTATTCATAGTGTGGTTAATGGTTATAGTCTCTAAATATGCCTTTTGATTTATCAGCATTAGATATTTTCTCTTAATAGTTTACCATGATAAATGAAAACTTACTTTACTCACTGTATCCTACCTCACCTGCTCTTGACATAAAAATATCATTATTCTATCAGCCATATTTCCTTTTATTTCCTTTCTGGTGAATTTAAGGTTGGAATCATTTGCTTTTGTGTCGTGAAAAATCGAAATTTGCCCGAAGAGTGATCTGGCCATTTTCCCTCAACTTCTGGGAGATAATGCCTAAACCCTTGGAATGTCAGGCCTGATAGAAATGTCTTTGTTCAGGGTGGGGTCTGGCCACACCAAATTGTCCAACAGTGTGGTTTAGGGCGGAGACACTCGCCATCAGCTCAAGTGGCTACACCTGGGGGAGTTGGAAACAGATGCACTGTGTGGGCAGTCAGCCACTGCTCCACGATGAAATCCCAGCAAAGGCTCTGGACGCCAAGGTGCAAAGTCGATCTGGTTGGCGGCACTCCATGTGTATTGTCACACATCAGTGCTGGGGAAGTAATGTGTGGAGTCCATGACTCCCTGGGGAGAGGACAATGGAGGTTCCACATTTGGAACTTAAACATCACCCTTTTAAAAAGTACACGATTCAGTGGGCTTAGTATATTCACGATAATGAACTATCACCACCATCTAATTCCACAACATTTCCATCACCCGATGTGCACTTCCCTTGCCTGATTTTAATCTGTATTCCTTAGCTTAACCAACTGTAACCATGAGTATAACAGCTTGCAATACTTTCTGTGAGACCTTCTAGCTGATGAATTATTGACCCTGAGGGTGGTTTGGGGAACCCCATGAACCCTGCAGTTGTGTCAGAAGCAACAGCAGTCTTGTGGAGTCCTGTGCTCTCTCCCAGTTTGCGGTTTTTTAATGTTATGAGCTCCTTTTATATTTTGGATTCCGCACAACCTCGTCCCTTTTGTATGTTGCTATTGTTTCCTCCTACTATGTTTCTCCCACTCTGTGGCATTTTGATAAATGTGTACAGTCATGTAACCACCACCAAAATTAAAATGTAGAACATTTTGACCACCCCAAAATGTTCCTTTCTGACCTCCACCCTGGCCCCAGGCAACCACTGATCTGTTTTCTGTCATTGTTGTTTTGTATTTTCCAAAATGTCATATGAATGGAGTCTTACATGATATAGTAGTGGCAGGCCGAACAATGCCTCCTACCAAGATGTTCCACCTTAAACCGTGGAACCTGGGATTGTTACCTTTTATGGCAATAGGGATTTTTGCAGATGTGATTAAGGATTTTGAGATGAGGAGATTATCCTGGATTGTCTGAGTGGGCCCTAAATGTAATCACAGGTGTCCTTAGGGAGGAAGAGAGAGATTTGATGACAGTAAAAGAGGAAGTAATTTGAGCAGGGAACTAGAGCTTGATAGGATGCAGACAGGAGCCAAGGAATGCCAGCAGCCTTTGGAAGTGGAAAAGGCAAGGAACACATTCTCCCTGGAACCTCTGAAAGCAGCCAGCCCTGCTGACACTTTGATTTAGTTCCTTAAGACTCCTTTTGGACTCCAGATCTACATGGGGATTGAACCCAGGACCTTGTACGTGCTAAGCTTGCACTCTACCAGGGAGCTATACCCATCCCCTCCAACTTGTGTGGTTTTAGACCAGTGAATTTGTGATCATTTGTTATGGTAGCAAGAGGAAACTAATATAGTGGACTTTTGTGAAAAGCTTTTCTATGTAACATAAAGCTTTTGAACTTCATCCGAGGAAATAAAATTCATATTTTATGGCAAGACAAGAAAAATACGTAAACATTTTCTTTCTCACTTTGTTTCTCCTCCCTCCCTTTTAATGTGTATTGTGCTGCATCAGCCAGACCTCCTTAGGAGACAACATTCCTTCTTCATCTTGGAAAGGATCACAATGACCCACTGCTTACTTTGTATGTGCAGATCTGGATTGTGGAAACTGTCAATATGTCATTTGATATTTAACTCTTTGTTGCAAAAATGTGTGTAACTGTGGTTTGACCTCTAACAGGCAGAACGGTCCTCAGAACTTTCTCAAAGGCTGTCTTCCAGCTTATAATCCTCAAATTGGCTGGAATAAAATTTTCTATTTCTTTCTTAGGTTGACAATTAATTTTTTTGTTGACACATCTATGTTGTTGAGCATATAGGTAGATTGTTTCTTTTTATTGTGGATGTATTCCATTGTATTGATATACCACAATTTCTTTGTCCTTTGACTAGTTGGTGAACATTTGGGTTTTTTCCAGTTTGGACAGCTATGAATAAAACTGCTATGAACATTTACATGCAGTTTTCTTGTGTGTGAACATATGTTTTCATTTCTCTTGGGTAAGTACCTGGGAATAGAATTGCTGAATCATATGGTATGTGTATCATTAACTTTATGAGACTTTGCAAAACTGTTTTCCAAAGTGGCTGTACAATTTTTCCAAAGAGGCTGTTCACCACTGGTTTTACAAATCAGTAAACCAAGGCTGGAAAAAGGGCAATGACTACCCGAGGGTCATCCCCACTCAATTAGAGGCATTGGCAGAACTGGAATCTACATCTGCTCATCCCCAGTAGTGATCCTGAGAAAGGCGGTCCTGCCTGAATATCTCCTTACCATTTCCAGTCTCCCTGTCTGCTTCTGTCCCTTCTTACTTTCTCTTCCCTGGTCCAGCCCCAGCAGGATGTTGAGGACAGAGCAGCTTTCAGATCCTCATCCTCCCCATTCCAGCCCAGAATGTACCGACCAGAGGTGGGAGAAGCTTGGGGAATGGGAATTATTGACAAGAACCCCCTTTAGGATTTGAGGGCAGTGCATCTCCTTGGAAAAAACCTTTGTGTGGGACGTGAGATGATTTTTAATGGTCCGGGGCAGTCATCAAAAACTTCAAATACTTCCTTAGGAGTACTTTGTTTTTAACCTCACTTTCAATCTGTTTATGCCAAGGAGAAAGCCTTCTTTGGGGCCAAGGTATCTTTAACATCTAATTCTGTTAACCTTGTCTCAATGAGCAAAGATTCTGGCTAGAAATTAAGGACAGTGGTTTGTTCCCATTGTATTCATTTTGACAATGATGTTCTATTTATGGGTTGATGCAGTCATAGTGTAAGTTTCTTTTTAAACCACATTTAATACAGTTAAAATGAGTCCTTTTAAAGAAAATATTTAATTTTCAAAAAGTGCATAAAGCTCCTCACATATCAATCAAATGATTTTTGACAAACGTGTCAAGACCATTCATTGGGAAAAAGACAGCCTCTACCAAATGGTGTTGGAAAAACTGAATATCCACACACAGAAAATGAAGTCAGACCCTTACTTTACACTATTATGAAAGTTAACTGAAAATGGATCAAAGACCTAAATGTAAGACCTAAAACTATAAAACTCACAGAGGAAAAAGCCTCACGACATTGGATTTGGCAATGATTTCTAGAATTTGACACCAAGAGCACAGGCAACAAAAGTGAAGGTGGATGAATTGGATGACATAAAAATGATAACTACTGTGTAGCAGAGGACGCAGCTAAATAGAGTAAAAAGGTGGAACCAGAGAAAGTATTTGCCAATCATATATCTGAAAAGAGGCTAACTTCCAGGACACATGAAGAACCCCGACAACTCAATTATAATAACAACAACAACAATAAACAAACTGACTTAAAAAATGGGCAAAGGTGGGGAGGGTATAGCTCAAGTGGTAGAGCGCGTGCTCAGCATGCACGAGGTCCCCGGTACCTCCATTTAAAAATAAATGAATGAATAAACCTAATTACCCACCCCCCAAAAAATGGGCACAGAACTTGAATAGACACTTCTCCAAAGAAGTTAGACAAATGGCCAACAAACATATGAAAAGATGCTCAACATCAGTAATCATTAAGGAAATGCAAATCAAAACCTCAGTGAGATACCACCCTATGTTTAGTAGGATGACTGCTATCAAAAAAATAAAATAAAATAAAATAAAACAAAATCCAGCAAACAGCAAGGGTTTGTGCAGACGTGGAGAAATCAGAACCATTGTGCACTGACAGTGGGAATCTAAAATGAAGCAGATCTTGTGGAAAACAGTGTGGAGGTTTTTCAAAAAATTAAAAACAGAATTGCTGTATGATCCAGCAATTCCACTTCTGGGTATGTATCCAAAAGAATTGAAAACAGGGTCTTTAAGAGATCTTTGTACACCCATGCTCATAGCAGCATTATTTAGCATTATTCACAATAGCCAAAAAATGGAAGCAACCCAAGAGTCCACTGATGGACGGATATATAAACAAAATATGGTCTTTAAGTACAATAGAATATTATTCAGCCTGAAAAGAGAATGAAATTCTGACACATGCTATAGCATGACCTTTGAAATAAGCCAGTCACAAAGAGACAAGTGCTGTTTGATTCCACTCCTATGGGGTATCAAGAGCAGTCAAACCCATAGAAACAGAAAGAGGAATGTTGATTGCCAGGGGCTGCAGGAAGGGAGGAATGGGGAGTTTATGTTTAATGGGGACAGAGTTTCAGTTGGAGAAGATGAAAAAATCCTGGAGCTGGAATGTGGTGATGGTTGCATAACAACAAATGCCAAAGAACCATAGACTTACAAATGGTTAATTTTATTATATGCATTTTTATCACAATTAAAAAAAATTTTAAGCACACAGTGATATGTAGATAGGGGGAAATAGAGTCATATATGCTTGAAGTTTGGGAAACAGTGATCTTGTCCAGTGCCCTCCTGTCACCACTGGAACATCTCAGAGAGAGATGGGAGTTAGTTCAAGCTGCACATGAGCCGATATGACCAGGGGCCAGGTGGCTCCTCTTGCCACTATACATGACTCTGCGGGGTGCATCCAAGGAGCAGGATGGAACTGGGCTGTGCATGAAGATCACAGAACCAACAGCTTTGGGGTGCTCAACTAACTCTAGGCAAATGCTGCCAGGCCTGAACCTCATAAGGTAGGAGAAGATATGAGGTCTTCAGGGTCGAGATGCCATTGGAACAGAGCCTTGAAAAGAGCCATTTGAGTAGGGGGTGTTCTAGGGGGATGATACAAGAGTAAAGGTTGAGCGTCAGGATGCAGAGGAGCGTGGGTTGATGGCCGCTGTGAGCAAGTCTCTGTGTTGAGAGATGCAGCCGAGGTATGGACGGAGCGGGCAGGGTGGTGGCATGAATCTGCTAGCCTCTGGGTCAGTTACTGATTTGCCCAGAATGAGGCAAAGGTCAGACACAGCGTTTGGTCATTTTCCCTGCCTGGCCCCTTCTGCCTGTTGGGATTGGGACAGAGGTTGTTTGGGATGGGACATCCAGAGCTCAAGAGAGAGGACATTAAGATTAACTATTTACTCAGGGATTCACAGCATATGTTCCTGAGAGAGGTGGCCAGGCCAGGGCTCGAGTGGACTGACTCCATTCTGTCCAGGGTACCAGCTGCATGAGGTGATCTGGAGTGGCATTTCCTGGATTTCTTGTCCCCTGGCCCTCCCAATCCTATTGTCTCATTCATTCATTATTCAGTCTGTACTCACTTAGCTTCTTCTCCACATTTTTGTATCCTGGACTCTGGGAATTCAGTGGCAAATAAGATTTTCACAAACTCTGCCCTTTTGAAGAGCTCAGTTTGGGGGACAGGGAAGGGACACACATCTAGATAGGCACTTCGATTCCAGTGCTTTGAGGGGTCAGCCTAGGAGCTTGTGGGAATGCAGAGGAAGCCAAAACCCTAGTCAAGGGAAAGAAGAATCAGGGAAGGCTTCCTGGAGGAGGTGACATTGAAGAAGCAACCAAGAGAAGGAACTCTACCAGCCTCCTCAGCCTGTCTTCCAGTGGTGCAAGATCCAGCTCTAGCCATGGGGGCAACAACACAGTCCCTTTCCCCACTGTGGCCCAGGGCTCTGCTTCTGGGAGCTGCCTCCTGCTCCATCCTCCCTTTGCCCTTCCTAACCATGCCCACAGTTCTAGGACCCTTCCTGAGACCTCATCTCCAGGATATTAAGCTTCACCATCTCCATCACCCCCAGGATTTTCCTTTTTCTCCCTCTTCTGCCCAGCAGGAAATTGGCACATGCTAATTATATAGTGTCCTATGGATGCTGTAGTTGAGTTCCTATCTGTAGATAAGCCATCCTTTTATTCTCCCCCTGGTTGTTGAGTAGGTTTTGATAAAGGATATGTTTTTAAAGTAAAATTTAAAAAAAATTGTACCATGGAAGCAGTATGGCAGCTCCTCAAAAAAATAAAAATAGAATTACCATGTGATCCACCAATTCCATTTTTGGGTATATTATATGCAAGAGATTTGAAAGCAAGATCTTGAAGAGATATTTGTACACCCATGTTCATAGCAGCATTATTCACAACAGCTGAAACATGGAAGCAACTCATGTGTTTATCGACAGATGACTGGGTAAGCAAAATGTAGTATATGTGTTCAATGGAACATTCTTCAGCCTTAAAAAGGAAGGAAATTCTGACACATACTATAACATGGATGAATCTCGACGACATTACCCTAAATGAAACAGGCCAGTCACAACAGGACAAATATTATATGATTCCACATCTATGAGGTGCCTAGAGTAGTCACATTAATAAAGGCAGAAAGTAGAATGGTGGTTGCCAGGGGCTGGGAGGAGGGAATAGAGAATTTTCAGTTAATGAGTATAGAGTCTCTGCAAGATGAAAAGAGTACTGGAGATCCATGGTGGTGATGTTTGTACAATATAAAGGAACTGTATAGTACTTAAAGATGCTGAAGATGCTACACTTTGTGTTATGCATATTTTAATAACAAAAATATTTATTTAAAAAATGTAAAAGCCTGGCTCAAAGGAGAATATATAATACATATGTATACATGTATATATCTCTCACAATCAGGAATGCTGAAGTGAATTTGCTAATAGTTGCAAAACTGGCTTCGACCAAGGGTGGAATCAATTTCATCTTACGAGACAAGATTTGTTTGCATACTTATGAACTGAATTTTAAACGATTTAACGTAATATATCTTATTTAACCCACTATATTAAAAATATTATCATTTAAACATGTAATCGATACAATCATTATTTTTTTAACTTTTTTTATTGAGTTATAGTCATTTTACAATGTTGTGTCAAATTCCAGTGTAGAGCACAATTTTTCAGTTATACATGAACATACATACATACATACATACATACATTGTCACATTCTCTTTCTCTGTGAGCCACCACAAGAGCCTGTATATATTTCCCTGTGCTACACAGTACAACCTTGTTTATCTATTCAACACTTTGAAATCCCAATCTGTCCCTTCCCACCCCCCCGTCCCCCCAGTAACCACAAGTTTGTATTCTATGTCCATGAGTCTGTTTCTGTTTTGTGTTTATGTTTTGTTTTTGTTTTGTTTTGTTTTTTTAGATTCCACATATGAGCGATCTCATATGGTATTTTTCTTTCTTTTTCTGGCTTACTTCACTTAGAATGACATTCTCCAGTAACATCCATGTTGCTGCGAATAGCGTTATGTTGTCAGTTTTTATGGCTGAGTAGTACTCCATTGTATAAATATAGCACATCTTCTTTATCCAGTCATCTGTTAATGGACATTTAGGCTGTTTCCATGTCTTGGCTATTATATTTTCTTCTAGGAGGTTTATTGTATCTTGTCTTATGTTTAAGTCTTTGATCTATTTTGAGTTTATTTTTGTGTATGGTGTAAGGGAGTGTTCTAGCTTCATTGATTTACTGCTGTCCAGTTTTCCCAACACCATTTGCTGAGATACGAACATTATTATTGAGGTATTTTGCATTCTTTTTTTCGTACTAAGGTCACAGCACATTTCAATTCTGACCAGTCACATCTCAACGGCTTGATAGCTACATGTGATTACAGGCTACTGTGTTAAATGGCATAGCTGTAGACAACACCTAATATTCCACTAAAAGAACATCCTGGAATCTTTTTGCCTTTTTCAAGGTCTTTTCCAGTTTTTCCTGACAGTTTTTTAACTAAAAAAGTACTACCTAAGTTCATTATACCAATATCAAATGCAGGTAACCAATGAGAAAAAAATCATGATAAATTTCACCACCCAGAGATAATCACAGATCCTGATGTTTCTATGGCCTCTGATACTTTAATAGATATATTTTGTTATATATATTTTTAAATAAATAATTTTACATACAATATAAATGTATAAACAATGTGGTTATATACTCGAAAGTTCATGTATTTCATTAATACATAAGCCATGAAGTTATATCACTATTACTTACTTTATGTTTTCTAGGGGGAAGGTAACTAAGTTTATTTATTTATTTATTTAAATTAATTTTTTTTTTGAGGGGGAGATAATTAGGCTTATTTATTTATTTATTTTTAATGGAGGGACTGACTGGGGGTTGAACCCAGGAACTTAATGCGTGCTAAGTACTCACTCTCCCACTGAGCTACACTCTCCCTCCCTCCCTAAATTGTATTATTTTTGAGTTTTAAAATATTTAGAACTGTTTCAGATTTACAGAATTACTGAAGAGTACAGGGGATTCACTTATACCCCATACCCATTTCCTCTATTATTAACATCTTATATTAGTATGGTATATTTATCAGAAATAATGAACCAATATTGATATATTATTATTAAAGTCCATACTTTATTCAGATTTCTTCAGTTTTTCTCTAATGTCCGTTTTCTGTTCCAGGATCCTATCCAGGGTACCACATTATGTTTACTAGTTTACTCTTAGGCTTAGCTGTGACAATTTCTCAGACCTTCCTTGTTTTTGATGACCTTGCTAGTTTTGAGGAGCACTGGTCAGGTATTTTGCAGAATGCTCTTAAATTAGGATTTGTCTGATGTTTCTCTCATGATTAGAATGGGAGTAATGTGTTTTTCGGGGGAAGGCTACAGTGGTCTAGTGCAATTCAAGGGAACACCGAGTCAATCTGACAGCACTATCAACCTGACTTATCACTGTTGACATTGACCCTGATCACCTGGTGAAATTGTATTTATTTTGAACTAGGTAATACATGCACGTGATACAAAAATGTAAACATGCAAGTTAAAAATTCTCCCTCTCACCCTGCCTCTTCCTCCCTCAAACACACACAGGCTTCCTCACCAAAGATAATTACCTCTCATCCCTGGGGCCTGTGGCTGTATTACTTTAAATGGTTAAAGGGGATTTTTGCAGATAGGGCTATATTAAGGATTTTGAGACAGCGGAGATTACTTTGGATTATCAGGATGGGTTCAGTGTAATCACAAGGATTTTCATAATGAAATCGAACCCCCTAAGGCCGAGTTTATGTTTTGTTTTGTTTTTAAATTGAAGTATAGTCAGTTACTGCCGAGTTTATGGTTGACCTGTCTATCCAATACCTGTTCCCCTTAAGATTGAAGAGTATCAAAGAAAAGGGGGGATTGAAACCATGCAGGACCCTGTAGGGCCCTCCCATTTACAAAGGCCTTTCTGTGTCCCCCCATTTGTTGTTTGTAGAAAAAAGGTTTCAGCCTCCAAGACCTTCTCCGAGTTCCAAAGGGTAGATTCAAACAGTAATTAGAGGAGTGAGGGGGATGCAGAAAGAAACAACAGTGCAGTGTAGGGCGTGGGTCTGGTTCCTCCTGGGGGCATGTGTGTAACAACCTGATACACACCTCTGAGTTCTTCCACAGGAACTAAGGCCCCACCCAGGTGGAGGATGGTAACTTCAGGATGAGCACGATCACATGAACCCCAGATTAGTTGGAACCAGGAGGCTGATAACTGAGATGCCTAGAATACCACACTGTTACCTTACCACCAACCAATCAGAGGAGGGTTACACACTCTGCAGCCCTCCCCCCAGTTTTTGCCTATAAAACCTTCTTCCCTGAAACCCACCCTGGAGTCTGGATCTTTTGAGCACCAGCCACTCATTCTCTTTGCATGGTCCTTGCAATAAATCGTTCTCTGCTCCACTCTGATGATACAGTTTGTATGGCCTCACTGTATGTGGAGCACAGAACTTGTGTTAGGTGAAAATAAAAGGTTAGACAGGAGAGTCAGAGTCATAGAAGGCATGGTGAAGACAGAAGCAGAAGGTGGAGTGTTGTGTGTGGTCTCCAGAAGCTGGAAAAGGAAAGGAAATGGCTATCCCCTAGAGCCTCCAAAAGAAACGCAGTTCTGACCTCCAGATCTATAAGATAATAAATGGTGTGGTTAATTAGCAGTAATTTGTTACAGCAGCAGTAAGAAACTAATATAGGGCTTCTCAAATCCCCTTCACCATTTTTTCCGTCAGTGACTGTCCAGCCTTGTCTTAGATGCCTCCAGTGACGGGGATATCACTATCTACACAGGCACCCTGTTTTCTCTCCAGGAAGCTCTTTCTTCTGTGGAAAACTTCCTCTGTGATAACTACCCACCCATTGCACACCCACCTCAAGTCCCAGATCTTGGAGCAAGGATAGACAAACACAATCCCAATCCCTTATACACATCAGGCTTTTGCAGACAGATAAGTTGTCTCTTCTCCAAGTTTAACATCTTCCTACTTTCCCCTTGTTCAGTTTACTAAAAAGATATAAAAGCCAAATTTCTCTTGATGAGGCTTCAGCTAAACACTTGAGGAATGGGATCCCATTGCCCATGGCTTCCCATCCCGAGTAGTCCATGGCAAAGTCCGTCACCGAGCATGCTTCCTTCCAAAAAGAATCATCCAGACCCCCTCCCTCCTTCCCCCAGGGGCCCAATAATAGTCTAGACCCTTTCGGCAGTATTAGGCGTTAAAAATAATTTCAGAACTTCAGGTTCCAAGAGTTGGCAAGTGGTTAGAATTTAACAATATAGTGTTGTTTCCATTGTGTTTATTTTTATGGTTATTTTCTATTGCTGGCAAGGGAAACTAATTTTCCGTTACTGTTCAGGCTACAGAATTTCCATTTAAAACGTTTAAGTCGTAAAAGACTGAACCAGTTTAAGGATAACGGTAAATCTTGACAACACGAGTGGGTTTTGGTTGTGGATGACGAGGGGCAGTGTGGCTGCACATGAACTGCAAGGGACCTCAAATTTGCTTGTATGGTTGCTGAGCCTTGTCGCACCGTATAACAAACTACATTAGACCCTAGAGTTATAATTCCGGGCAGTCAGGATGGCCGAGCGGTCTAAGGCGCTGCGTTCAGGTCGCAGTCTCCCCTGGAGGCGTGGGTTCGAATCCCACTTCTGACAGCTTCTGGTTTTTTCTTTTTTTGTCTTTCCCCCCTTTCCCCTTCAAAGCGCTAAAAAGATTGTTTAGTTTACATTAAGAAAGTCTTCGCGGTACAGAGGAGAACTTTCTTTTCACACTCCAAAGTCAAATAAATATTTTTAGGAGGAAAACACCTTTTAAGAAGAAAATACCTTTTGTAAAAAGATGAAAAAAACTTTCAGAGATACACAGTATCACCTATTTGTTGGTGAAAAGGGAAAAAAAAAAAAACCAGTGCTCTGTCAGAAGTGGGATTCGAACCCACGCCTCCAGGGGAGACTGCGACCTGAACGCAGCGCCTTAGACCGCTCGGCCATCCTGACTGCTGCTGTGCGAATCTCAAAGCAAACCTCTTTGAAGTATCTCTACTGCGCGCATGCGTGGCTAACAGCCGGAACTCTGGCTTGTTCTCCGTGCGGCGTTGGGAGGAACTAGATATAGGCGTCGGCTGGAAGGGACAGAACGAGATGGGACAGGCGGGGGCAGAGCAAGTCGCCTGGGCTACTGCAGAGGGCGCGCGCGGTGTATTGGAGACTCCTCAAAGGCGGAGAGATCGAGGGCTGTTATATTGATGTGCGTGCATTCGAGCCGCCGACATGCATTCATTCTGTTCGGATTAATTTACTATTGACATCAGCTTTGATTCTTGCATATCTGCAAGTGCCCTAGCATTTCTGCATACATGCCCTAGTGCGTTTTCCGCACTAACAGTCAAGTCCGCACACCCACACTGGCTTATAGATCTCTGCTGGCCCTCGAACCAGGTGAAGCCCGGGTATCTTAAGTCTCTTGGCTCACGTACCGTATCTCCTTCTGAACATTCATCAAGACCGCAATTTCACATTTGTATGTGTGTTTAACTCATTTACCCATGTACACGTTACACGGAGTCCTGCAGCAACACAGCCAGATCCACCCTCGTCTCCTTCTTCCCTCATTCAGTCATTTCGTGACTTAAGTCTCCTCCCCCGCCCCACCCCCTCTGTCCCCCGCAGAGTCTGATGCCGCAGCACCTTCTGCCCGTCTCCTTCCCTAACCCCAGACTTACCCACCCACCCGCTCTGTCCAGGGACCCAAAGACCTCAAGTCACGAGGGATGCCTTCCTCCAAGGGATTTCCGGGAGCCAAAGTACCCCTAACCTCTCGCGATCTCAGGTGCCTCCATCCCCAGGCTTCCTGGAGGTCCCGATATTAGTTTCATCAAAATACGTCCTATACTCGGGGCCCGTTCACTCCTTAGGCCTAGAAACAGACGCCACTGAAGGTGAAACTCCTAAAGAAAGGCAGACAGGATGGGGAGACAGCAGATGAAGGCCCTGGAGCAGGCAGAGATCCTGGTTATTCGACAAGTGATGAACCCTCCCCCGTTTCCTTGCCCAAATGCCCCCTCCTCACTGGCTGTCAGAATCGATATCTTTTAGGTTCATCAATGACCTCTTTTGTGTCCTCTCCTAAAATACAAATTGCCCTGGACACAGGAAAGGGCACCCTCAGGCATTTACTGAACACCTGCTGTGTTGTTATATGTCAGACACCCTTCTAGATGCCGTGTACAAAACGGAATTTCTGTCCTCAAGATACATTCAAGCCTGGGGCAAAAGGAGAAAGATAAGAAATAGGTGAAAGACAAAATGGAAAAAAAAAAAAAAAGTTCAGTTGTTTCTAAGTGCAAGAAAGAGGATGTCAGGAAACTTGTAAGAGACTTTGAAATAGGCCAAAAATGATAACTAGGTGTCTTGTCTGGGGTACCAGTTCTGGCTATCTGATTCTCCAGGGCCTGCACCTTTCATTACTTCTACATAAAAATGATTCCTGTCCATGGAAATGCAAGTGGATTTTGTTGGAGTGGAATGCAATTAATTATTGTCCTGTGGATAATGACCATTTTTACATCTATATGATAAATCCATTTTATCATTTCTTATCGCCAATATATGTGTGTCTCTGAATTCTCCTTTGAGTCATCTGTAACATCTTACTGGTTTCTCCATAAATTACTGAGTTAAATGAAATCTTCAACTTGTGTTCATTTTATACTTATGTGAGAATCATGATTTTACCTTAAAAAAAAAGTCTCCAGTAGTCAAGAGTAACTAGAAGCTCTCATTGGGAGGGTGATCAGGGGGCATTTCCTCTCAGGGGAGATGACACTGAATTCAAAAGGGAGAGACAAGCACAGTCAAAGCCGGGAGTGGCAGTGTTCTAGGTGGGATGCATAGCCAGTGCAAAGGTCCTGAGGCGGGGGGGGGGGGTGTCTGTTGGAGGGGCAGCAAGGCCAGTGGGGCAAGGGTAAGGGTGGGAGGAGGCTGAACCCCACAGGTCTGGGATGCCAGGGATAGGATTTGGATTTTCTTCTGTGTGTGTTGGAGTCACTGGAGTGTTTTAAGCAGGGGAGTGACATGATTCAGTTCGCCTTTCAAACTGATCCCTTTTGTTGCTGTATGGAGAATGGATGTGAGAGGCCAAGAGAAAAATCAGAGTCCAGGGAGAAGCCCATGGAAAGGAGGGTGAGAGATGATGATGACTGGATCAGGGAAGTGGTCGAGTTCAAGATTCAAGATGTGTCTTGGAGGTAAAATGGACAAGCCTGCTGGCTGGCTAGTGTGTGTGTGAGGCGGGTGCGAATGTAGAGAGAGGGGATGCAGAGCTGCAACGGAAAGTCACCAAGACCACAGAGGTTACCAGATGTTCACAATTTCCCTTTGAGGCCAGTGCTTTGACAGGAGCTGCTAGTTCCCTAGTCCTGCCCCATTTTGCAGACCAGGGAGCTCAGGCTCACACAGGCTGAGTGATTTGCCAAGGTCCTCTTTGGGGGAGAAGCCCTGGGCTCTCCACTTCTGGAACCCTCCCTTCATGCCTTATACCACCAATCTTTCTGAGTGGGCATCATTTTAAAGATGAGAAAACAGTGGCAAGAACGTAGCTGGAGCCCAAGCCAGCCCTGCTCTGCCTGCTGCCCTCCTGGTCTGGCTGGGAGAAAATGCTCATTTGATGGGGGTCAATGCTGGCCCCCCCCCCAACTCTACCTCCTGGGTTTGGGTGGATGGTCAGCCTTCCTCCCCCAACACGTTTTAGGTGCCTGATTCCTGGCCTGGGAAAGCCATTTCAGGACCCCATTCCAGCCTCATACCCTCAAGACCAAAAATGGGAAAGGGCCACTATTTCTGTCTATCTCATTCTCTTCTTATTAGCACCTGGACACCAACGATGGATCCTCAACAGACAGGCCTCACTCTTATCCACTTTGGGCATTTGTCTAGGTTGGGAGAGGAAAGTCCACTGAGCTCAGCCTGGAAAGTCTGGTAGCAACTGGGGAATTCCCAGCATGGCTCTGCTCAGCCCTAAAACACAGATGGAGTCAGACGGCCAAGTAGGGACCTAGTGCTCAGCCAAACAAGGGCCCTGAAAGGGGAAATCCTAATCCTAGCATCCCTGTAATCTTGGCACCCATCACCGCCTCTGCATGGGAAAAGGGTGGCAGGAAGCTGAGTCTTAGTGAACATTTCCTTTGCATCCATTATTTCACTTAGGGTTCATAATATCATGCACAGATTATCATTACCACCCACACCCCCATTTTACAGATGAGGAAAATGAGACTCAGAGAAGCCAAGTAACTTACCCAGAGTCACACAACTGGTAAGTGGAGCCTGATTTTTCTGGCTTAATATTCCTTCTTGAGAACTATTCTGAGCCTAGAGCTGTGATAGGTGCTTCCTTCACATTATGTCTCAAAAGCAAACAAACAAAAAAGCCACAAGGTCTTTCCAACTAAGGTGGCAGGCTGGACTTGGAGACGTTATTTTTAGTCCTGTTTTCATTACTTACTGAGGGAGATAAAAGAAATGGTAGGCTTTTCCCAGAAAGCCAGTCCAAGTAGCATTGCCAAGTTTTTGTGCTTCAGGCTCTAGTTTCCTTGGCCAAGGAGCAGGAACAGAAGTCATCAGTAGCCAGTAGTAAATCCCTGCCAAGGCCCAGTCTGGGCATCTTGGCTCACCAAGCGGGGAGCTCAAGGGTGAAGTGGATGAAGCAGGTATGGATCTCTGATGGGATAGGAAGTGCTTGGTCCCTCTGGACCCAGAGCCAAAGACCCCAGGTCCACCCTTGGCGTGGAGAGATGGGCAACCCAGTTTCCCGATTTTGAATGGATCATATGGACAATGATGACCAGAATGGACCAACCACCAGGAGTTCACTTCCAAGTTCTGTGGACTGCCTATCATGCCTCCAAAGCCTTTGGTCACCCTGGAAAGAGAACCCCAGGAATGGGGTGGGGCACTCCGTAGCTAACCATTCCAATAAGCAAGGGGTACAAAGTCAATTTGAACTTGAGGCAACATGGCTGAGCATGTCTGCATGTAAATTCTGGAACAACCTGAGTTCAGATCCTGCTTCTGCTAGTTCTGGGGACATAGGGAGTTCTTTAGCCTCTCTCTTCTGTTCTTCAGTTTCCCAGCCTGTAAAATGGATTTAAGGATAGTATCTGCCTCAAGGAGTTAGAAAGATTGAAGAGTTAATGCATGCTGAACATTTAGAGTATGTGCAATAGAATCAATGCTTTAAGTGTTAGCCCAGAAAAATAAAACAATGTTCCATTTCTTGCACCTGGTGAATATCGTGGAGCATATTCCCACCTGCCACACTGACTTTGCAGCAGTGTCCCTAGGGACATCTCTGTAACCACAATGTCCTGAGCCAGCCTTGCTCACCTCCCCAACCTCATCTCTCACCCCCAGCCTCCTGCCCCCACCTTTCTGTTCCTCCAGTACACAAAGCATGTTCCCTCCTGGGGGCTTTTAACTTGCTGTTTTCTCAGTGTGGTGCCATCTCCACCCAACTCACGCAGGGCTGGCTCCTTTTGTCATTCCTGTGTCAGCATCCTGGTTAAAATGGCCCTCACCCCACCTCCCACTCGCTTCCAACCTGGCCTCCTTCCAACAGATGCAAAATCAGTGTGCTTATTTGCTAGCTTATTTCATGATCACGTTTCTCTCCCACAAGGCTCTGTGCTCTGTGAAGGCAGGAACCCTGGCCATCTTGTTCACCAGGTGTTCAACGCCCATCACATAGCAGGAACTTGATACATAAGTACTGCATGAGCGGATGACCAGACAAATGGATGGATGGATGGATGGATGGGTAAATTCCCTGGGCTCGTCAAGTCAGTCTTCTGTCCCTCTCAAGTGGAGCTCAGGAAGTCTCCCCCGATGAGGCCATTCATGACCCCTTGCCTTCTTCTAAGCCTTTAGCTCTGACTCACGTGCCAGCCCTCTGTATTGACACATCAGCTCCTTTTGCCCTTCTGAGCCTCAAGGACCTCCAGACCCTCTCACAGGTCCCATCTACTCTGCTTCTTTTGGCTAAAAGGTTTTTGTGTCCTGCCTAGGGTGCCACCAGCCCAAAGCTCTCTCCCAGGGTGGGCTGAGTGCTTACCACAGGGGTGAAGGGGGACGCGGTGTCTGAGGTCTAGGCACTGGATGTTCTCCTGGTTCTCTCCCTATGGCCGTAGTCCTGTCGACAGCATAAACTACTAAAGTACTAATTGGTAAACAGAGCTGCCCTGAGTCACCCCTCATCTGCACCCCCTGCCCCTTCCCACTCCTGATTCCCCAAAGTCCATCAACCTCCCTGCTGGCTGGCTCTAGCACAAAGGATGTTATCCGTCCTCATTGGCAGGTGCCATACAAGTCATTAAAGATTTTGAATACTTCCTCAGGACTATTTTATGGCCTTCCTGTTTGACCTGATACTCAAGCACTCTTTGGGAACCCCCTTTGATTCAATCCTACCCCTACTTTGGCCACCTCTCACTCTCACCACTAATCCCTCCCCCTCCTTCTCCCCATCCCCTCCCCTATTATCCTTTGGGAAACAACCCCTTCCCTACTCTCTGTCCAGGCAGGCCATATGACTCTGATGTTATACTCCTACCATGTGGGGGAAATGGGCATGTGACTTAGGTCTGACAAATCAGTCAGTTTCATTCACCTAGCTACACAGTGACTGGTTCAGAAATGAACACATGATTCCAGTTGGTCCAATGGGAGTTTGGCAGAGTGGAAACTCTTGAAGAAGAGAAGCTGGATGTGGGGGTCAGGTGGCTGAGCTGATAGGAGCAGATCTGAGGCTGGTGGTAGCTGTCTTTGCTATGCCATTCAGAGCCTGCTTGAGAAGAAGAGCTGAAAAATACAGGAAGTCAGATTTCTGATGACATTGATATTATTGGAACACCTGGACCAAACTGTGCCTGAAATTATCCATCCCTGGTCTTTTCAGTTTCATCAGCCAATGCCTTTTTCCACTTAAGGCAGTTTAGCATGGACTTCTGTCACAGGTAACCCAAAGACTAATATGGCCTAGACCTATACTGGCTAACAGGTAGCCACAAGCTGGCTATTGAGCATTTGCAATGTGGCTACACTGAATTGAGATGGATCCAAAATGTAATATATGAAGTATATTTCAGGCAAAACATTATCTGACATACATCTCAAAAATGTTCTCTTAGGGCAGTCTACCCAAGCAATAGAAATAAAAGCAAGAATAAACAAATGGGACCTTATTAAACTTACAAGCTTCTGCACAGCAAAGGAAACCATAAGGAAAACAAAATGTCAACCTATGGAATGGGAGAAAACTTTTGCAAATGAAACCGACAAAGGCTTGATCTCCAGAATATATAAGCAGCTCATACGACTTAATAAGAAAAAAACAAACAACCCAATCCAAAAATGGGCAGAAGACCTAAACAAGCAATTCTCCAAGGAAGAAATACAAATGATCAATAGGCACATGAAAAAATGCTCAATATCACTAATTATCAGAGAAATGCTAATCAAAACTACAATGAGGTATCATCTCACACCAGTCAGAATGGCCATCATTCAAAAGTCCACAAATGACAAATGCTGGAGAGGCTGTGGAGAAAAGGGAACCCTCCTACACTGCTGGTGGGAATGCAGTTTGGTGCAGTCACTGTGGAAAACAGTATGGAGATTCCTCAAAAGACTAGGAATAGACTTACCATATGACCCAGTAATCCTGCTCCTGGGCATATATCCAGAAGAAACCCTACTTCAAAAAGACACCTGTACCCCAATGTTCATAGCAACACTATTTACAATAGCCAAGACATGGAAACAGACTAAATCAACAGGTGACTCGATAAAGAAGATGTAGTATATTTATACAATGGAATACTATTCAGCCATAAAAACCAACAACATAACACCATTTGCAGCAACATGGATGTCCCTGGAGAATGTCATTCTAAGTGAAGTAAGCCAGAAAGAGAAAGAAAAATATCATATGAGATCACTCATATGTGGAATCTAAAAAAACCAAAAAACATAAATACAAAACAGAAACAGACTCATAGACATAGAATACAAACTTGTGGTTGCCAAGGGGGAGGGGGGTGGGAAGGGACAGACTGGGAGTTCAGAATTTGTAGATACTGACATGCACATGCAGGATAGATAAACAAGATTATACTGTATAGCACAGGGAAATATGTACAAGATCTTGTGGTAGCTCACAGCAAAAAAAAATGTGACAATGAATATATGTATGTTCATGCATAACTGAAAAAATGTGCTCTACACTGGAATTTGACATAACATTGTAAAATGACTATAACTCAATTAAAAAAGTTTTTAAAAGTATATTTCAAAGAAAGTATGAAAATAAAGATGTAAACTACAATTGATCCTTGAATGACTTGGGTTGGAGCTGTGTGGGTCCGCTTATGCGGGGATTTCTTCAAGAGTTAGTACTACAGTACTATGCGATCTGCAGCAGGTAGGGAGGGGTCATGGATACAGGGCAGACTAGATGTTATACACAGATTTTTGACTGTGTGGAGGGTCAGCACCCCTAACTTCAGTGTCATTCAAGGGTCAACTCTATTTGATTATTGATTTTTAGTACAGATATGCTGAAGTGATAATACTTTGGCTATGTTGTATTAAATAAAACATATTATTAGAATGAATGTCATCTGTTTCTGTTTACTTTTTCAGAGATGCTATTAGAAGATTTTAATTAGGTATGTGGCTTGTGTTATGTTTTTATTGGAAAGTACTGGCCTCGATGACTCACCTGTAAAGTATCAGGAGCAGGGATCGGAGCCTACCCAATTAAGTGATGCAGCCCCACTGGAAAAGAACTCCAAGGATGCCACAGAGGAGGAGGCTTGCTGGAGCAGGCGGGCACAGAAGGATGGGTCCTCTCCGCAGGGGTTGAGCGGAAGGGGAAGGCATCCAGGTAGGGGGCACAGCATGAGCAAAGGCCTGAGAGTGGGACTGATGAGAACAGAGGGTAGAATAAAGGAGCCTCAGGGGTTAAGATGGGCCACTGATTTCTCCAGGGAAGCCAGGGATCTTGGGGGGGAGTGCAATACAAAGAGATAACTATTCCATTTTCCCTTCAGCCATCACATATTTTCTGTATGTGTCGTGAGGGCCTTAGGCCAGTGCAGCCATTTCCCCAGCTGTCCAGAATCAGATCTGGGCCCCTGAAATGCTGAAACCCAGCATTGCAGGCTATGTTCGATGCCCAAGCCCATCAAAATGGGGATTCCAAGAGACAGAGAAGGTCCCCCAATTCTGGGGAGGGAAAGGAACCAGCATCTGTGGGACTTTCCCACCAGCACAGAGCCACTCAGAGTTTCAGCATTTCCTTTAGAAATTCTCTCATCCTCAAATAGCTCCCAGTTCCCCTCTGATCTTTTGATAGACTTCAAGCTTTCTGTTTTCTCTAGGCCCGCTTCCTGCAGTCCCTTTCTGTGGCTGCTGGCATCCAGATCCTAGAAAACATACCTACATCCTTGGACGTCAACAGAGGACTTGCCAGCAAGGGTTGGGACAAGCGCCAGGTGGACTCACTGAGTCCCAGTAAGGTGTCACTGAGTAGTACAAAATCAGAGTGCCCTGCTCCCAGCTAGAGACATCCTGGGGGAGCCATGTCCCCTAAATTCACTGCTTTGCAAAGCAAAAGAAAAAAAAGGCCATGAAAATTACTTTTCATTCAAAAAACAAAAAAAGCATTACTGATGTCTCCTTTGTTCTCCAAAGGTTTCCTCAGGTATATAGAGTGAGAATCTTGGTTTATCAAGCTCCCCCCAAAATGAGACAGAGACAGATGCAATATTTTTCTAGGTCAGGTACTCTGAAAGAGACTCAGCAGTGCTGAAGGGCCTCAGTGCTCTTAACAGATATGGGCTGTCCATTGGACACCCCCTTGCTGGGGAAGCTGGCCTCCAGCCTGGGTCAGCTCCCTGTCTGCACCAGAACCCTTGGCATGGTGTGTGAGTGTAAGTGTGTGTGAGTGTAAGTGTGTGTGAGTGTGTGTGTGTGTGTGTGATTCCTAAGCAACATGTACCCCCACTGGACCCCACAGTCCGTGTGGGCAGGGCCTGCCTAGGCCCTCCACTCACCACTGATCCCCAGCACCTGGCATCTCGTAGGTAGGTGCTCTGGAAACATTTGTTAATTGAGAGAATAAATGAATGAGTCCTAAATTCAGAGTCTTTCCTACAGTTATTTACAGCACCCCAACTAAGGACCTCAGCCCTTGCGCACTAATCCCTGAGATTGCATTTTGGGGGGAGTAGGTCTCTCCTGGTTAACATCAGGCTACGGAACAGAGGAACGCTCCTCTTTCCACCCGACTCAGCCGCCCGGTGAGTGTCCACTCTGCGCCAGCCTGGGGACCCCAAGTAGGTGTGGGGGCAGGAGTGTGTTTTCAAGAGGGTCATCTCATGTCTCTGGTGTGTTCAGGAGCCACACTTATAGAAGATCCTGGGGTCAGACTGAACATGCATGCTTCCATCCTCTGAGGACTTTTGGGGGGAAAGGAGGCAAGGGATTCGGGAACATTCCACAAGTAGGAGCCACTGGAGAAGATTAGGGTCGCCGGGGCTGGAGTGAGAGTTAGGGCTGGGCTTTCATCTCAGGGTTGGGATTTTTATCTTCCAGACAAGGTCACCTTCAAGATATCTGTGCACGTTGACCTCAGGAAGAGGGAGTGGTGAACTGTTTGGTTCTTCACCAAAACTCATGAGATATCAGGGCTGCAGGGGTGAGGACAGGAGCCTCAGAATTCTGCTGCCTTAGAATCTTGGCCTAGAGGGGAAGGGCCTAGAGGTAGGGAGCCCAGCTGTGGCTGGGGACAGGTGGCATCTGCTGGCCCAGAAGAGAGCAGTTGGAATTCCACTGGGCGGAGAGGCAGAGCCTCTGTGGACAGCTCAGCTGAGAGGAAAATGTGGCCTGTCCGAGGATCTGTGGGGAGTTGGGTGGGGATGGGCCGTGTGTCCGTGTCTGTGTCCATGGGTGTGTTGAAGTGTGTCTGTCAGAAGTATGCAGATTGATCATGTGTGGTTGTGTGCAAGTGTGTGTGTTGGTTTAGAGATGGATGTGTGTCTACGGAGGTGAGGGCACCTGGCTGGGCCAGTGTGGGAATGTGGCGGGGGCATTTTTGCGTGGCTGGGTTAGTCACACGTGTGTTTTGTGTGCAAGTGTGAGTGTTTTGTGTGGATGTGTGGGATAAGGGATGGGGCAGAGAAGCACTATAAACCTGGGATGGAATCATTCAGAGCTGACACCATGGTGGACGTGGAAATTTGTAGACTTGAAGGCAAGAGAGTCAAGTTCAAATCTCTACTTTGCCACATTTCAGCCAGGTGGCCTCAACAGTCTTTTCCTCTATCCAAGGCTCAGTTTCTTCATCTATAGAATGGGCATCATTGCCCTTCCCGCCCCAGGGCTGACCTACAGATGACTTTGAGAGGATGCCAAGAAACCTCGTTGGTAAATCAGTTCCTTTTACGGAGAGGAAATGAGAAAAGAGTTTCCGTTCTCTGTGCTGTTGGAATTTTGTTTTTCCATGAACATGTAGTATTTTTATCATGGAGATGTTAGGAAGAGGTATCTGTGTTCTGGAAATGTTTACCAGCTTTCTCAGTCCAGGTGGGGAGGTGCTTGCGTTCTGGTGACGGATAACCAAGTGGGCACAGCCAGGCATGAAGTTATTTGCCAGGGTCAGACCCTTGGGCAGGCAGGCTCTGGGTGGCCTCCCCCTCCCCAGGAGCCAGCTGGGGATGTCACTGCCTCACTTTGAAAAGACAGGAATGATGCTTCTAGGAAGCCTCTTGGCTTGCATTCTGGTCCAAGAATTAAGCCCAGCCGGGTGCACAGAGAAACAGGACAAAATCACCCATAGACATAGCTCCTACCAGACAGAAGTGTTAAGTTAAATGGAAACTTGCCTTTCATAATGTCTGTTTTACTTACCTTTGGTTTGTATTTATTTAGGTCCCCACCCCTCTGACCCACAATGAATCACAAAAAGCTATTTTCAGAGGTTATCTCTGGGGAGGGAAAGAGAATGATTTCACTTTTCTTTCTGTACTTTTCAAAGTAAGTTTTGAATTTGTTGAACCATATTTGTCCTTTCTTCCTCCTGCCTTCTTCCACTGACATCAGGAAGTCTCTGGCCAGAGAGCCTGCCTGTTGGGATTTTCCTCTTTGAGCCTTAATGTGTGAAAAGGAAATCAAAACTGCAGTCACTGTTATATAATTTAAAAAAAAATGCTGGCTTCCAAACCTTTAAAATTAGTTTACATCATATATTTACATAACTTGACTTTCAAAAGGTGCAAAAGAATAAAAGTGAAACACTTTCCTTCCAATCTTGACCCCAGTTTCCTTCCCCCAGGGCAGCCTTTCCTACCAGTTCCTCATGCAGCCCTCTGGGACATCTTTGTATGTTCAAGCAAATACTTACAGGTATTCCCCTGCCTCCTGTCCTAAGGCTGTAGTCTTTTATACACACAGCACTGTTCCTCCCCACTTCCCACCCTACACCATTTAATAATATATCTTGGTGGTGGTTTGCAAGAGGACACGAATACCTGTAGAAGGGGAAACTGAGGCCCAGAGCAGTCTTGAACCCAGTCCTGCCTCAGAGTCTAGGGCACATCCCGCAGATTGGAGGGTGAAATTGGCAGAGGTAAACTGTCTGCTCTGAGATATAATTTTAAACAATTCATTCACTGAGTGAAATGGAGCTTAGACCAAGATTCGTTTGTTTTAGGAGCCCTTTGTTCTCAGAAAGAGGAGAAGAAATTGGAGCTTCCTGAGTGCACAATGAAGAACAGCACATGACTTTCCCAGAGGTCATCTGTAAGCTCCTGCTTGACCCTGTAACAGATCGCTGCCTCCCAGCCCAAACTGGGGCCAGAGCTGTTGAGTCCCTTCCGCTCTGCCACAATGGCTGTGTGGCATTGGGTAGGTCGCCTTCCCTCTTTGTGCCTCCAGGCCCTTCTTCTCCAAGGAGAAGTCACCTTCCCTCTCCACGCCTCACCAGCTAGAATTGTTTGCTGCCTCTTCTGGGTTCACATGTGATTTACAACCATCCTTTCCATATCCCCACCACTTTCTCCTTTCACCCTTAGATAATCTTTAATTAATTCAGCACTTAACAATGTTCTGAGTTTGTGCCAAGCAGTCTTCATGTTTTCAAGTTTCAAAATAATACTGAGAAATAAGGACAAACTGGACACATTTTACAGATCAGGAAACTGAGGCTTAGAGGAGTCAAAGTACTTTGTGTTAATTAGTTATTGCAGGAGATGGAAATCAAACCAGCCAGTTCTGCTGACCGCAGAGTCCCTAATGTTACTTGCCACTCCCTTGGGCATTGATATTAAGTGTGAGCTTAGGCAACTTCACATCAACCCCCAAAGAGGCTGGGCCCAGAGAGGGAAAGCAGATTGCCCAAAGACACACAGCCACTGGGGCAGAGCTGACAGTGAAATATTTCCTTAGGTCTTTTGGATATTTATCATGTGTGAGGTTGCTGGGGGCAGGGAGGTGAACAGAACACCTGCTGTTTGCTCCCAAGTTGCTCACGGATCTTTTTATTTATACAACGGTCTAAGCCAGGCATTGAGCATTGCCCGGACTGTGTGGCTTACGTGTATTTTCTTCACAACAATGACCCACGAGGAAAGGTACTTGTCCCATTTTACAGATGGAGGAACTGAGGCTCAAAGAGGGGCAGGCACAGCAGCCCTGGAGCTGGAGCTCTGGCTCGACCCCGGCCTGTTGTCTTAACCATCCACTCTCTGCCTCCCTGGTTTGCAAATATGCAGCACTCTGGATGAATGGGTAGGGGTATAGTATATGATATTTAATAACAGATAATATCAACCCGGTATTGTAGCTGAATGACCCTCCTCCTCAGGGACTGAGCAGGAGAGTGGAGCTTTGGATAGAGGGGTCAGGACCTTTTCTGACACTTAATCACCAAAGAGAGAGCAGTTAAACTCTATCCCCAGACAGGAAGGTGACTCAGACTTTCCTCCAAGACAGTCCAAGGCCAATCTCAGAACCTCAGGCTGGCCCAACTAGCAGCTCCCAGTCTCTCTCCTTTAGAGCATGGAGAGAAGGTCCTCAGGTGATTTCCCTGGCAAGGAGAGATGAGGCTTTCAGCAGCCAAGGAACAGAGAAAAATCTTACTCCCAGGAAACTTGGAGGCCAGAGAAGGGCAGGGATTTATCCTAAGTTCTGCAGAAAGTCAGAGGCTGAGGCCAGCCCCATCTGGAACTTTGAACAACTCTTGGAGAGGCCTGCTGTGTGCCTGAGGCTGGCGACACCATGATGGACAAGGCCCAGGGCCTGCCTAGAAACGCTTATGGCTCAGTGGGGAGTGATGTCACGACTGGGCAAAGACTACATGGCGTGTCTACCACATGGTGGAAGGAAGTGGCAGACTGGTGGCCAGAGAAGGATGCCATGCAGTGCTCTCTGGAAGAGGAAGGGGAAGTACTTGGGTAGGCATGGAAGGGTGCATCTTGCCAGTGGAGAAGGGAGTAGGAGCACTCCAGGAGGAAGAAACAGCATGACCAAAAACTCCGAGCTGGGATCTCGCCCAGGGACTGTGAGAGGCAGTAGAATGCCTGAGTCGAAAGCCTAAATTTTGGAATCGAACTACCTAGGTTTGCACCCTGGCTTTATCACTTACAGCTGTAGACCTCGGCAAGCCTCCTAACGTCCCAGTGCCTGTTTCCTTCTCTTTAACACGGGGAAAACCACAGTACCCACTTGAGAGGATTTTTGTGAGGATTAAATAAATTAATCCACATAAAAGAGTGAGGCACATATGATCATCTGTTATTATAAACATCATAACTGGGTTCAGGGAGAATTTCAGGGTGGTCCAGTGTTCTTTCCTCTGCACTTGGCTCCCTCTCACTCTTCGGGGCTCTGAGAAACCTTCTCCCTACCTCACGCAGTGCTCCAGCTCCTTGATGGGTGGCGTGGAGAGGAGGAGATTCTGGGAATAGGTCTAGTGAGGCTTTTGGAAAGTCCCAACTGCAGGATTAAGATCCAACTGCAGGAGTTAGGACAAGAGAGTGGAGGGGAGTCTCCTGGAAGGTGGGAGTCTAGCAAGGGGGGCTGCTCCAAATGGAGCGGAAAGACATTCCTCCAACCCAGGCAGGGGCCCTCTTGCCTAATGGCTCCAGAAAACTCTTACAAGACCGGTCAGCTGGAGAGGGAGGTCACATATTTATGGCCATTTGTAAACACAGCAAGAATTTGCCTTGGCCTCCCAGGCAGGGACAAGGAATGCCCAGAAACAACTGGGCTGGGGAAGAGCTGGGGAGGGCAGGGTGGCACTGGGGCTTCCTTGAGCCGCTCAGCCCCCTACTCTGGTCCACGGCAGGCAGGAGGCCTCCAGAGTCACCAGCCCACCTTGACCAGCCTGGGGGGTTCTGGAGCCAGAAGAGGCAGCCGCCTTCACAAGATGGTTTGAGGGTCAGTGGAAGAGTCTCACCTGAGCCAGTGTCTTTGAGGAACAGGACATGCTCATGACTTCTGGGGTGGAGATATGTCATAGGGACTTGTGGAGATGGGACTGTCTCCAAGGATCCCCTGGGGGTCCTCCACTTCCTGTTCCGGCACCCTGCTGTCTTTGTGATCAAGTTTCTCTCTGGGTCTGTGTCTTACTCTGTGGCTGCTGCTTCTGCAGTCTCCATAGGTCAGCCATGGCTCCCCCTCCTCACATCCCTCATTGAGCACAGCTCCTGCTCACTCCTTTCCCAGAGAAGGTCTTGGCTTCTGTGCCACTCTCTTCTCCACATCAGAAGCACATTGGGTTTTGGGAAGATGGACTGACACTCACACACACTCTCGGAGAGGGGTGCTTTCCCCATAACTGTCTTTTCAACTGAGTGGTAATTTAACATCTAATTGAGTTATTTATTATTATAAAATAAATAGATACTAGATTTGGTTTTGAATCAGTATTACATGTTAGCTCAGCTGCTATGACAAAATAATGTGAATTGAGTGGCTTATCAACAACAGAAAAATTTATTTCTTACTGTTTTAGAGGCTGAAAATTCGCATTCATGATGCCAGCAGGGTGAGGTCCTGGTGGGGAGCTTCTTTCAGGGTATAGACCGCCAACTTCTCATTGTATCCTCACGTGGAGGAAAGACAGAGTGAACTAGATTTCAAGCTTCTTATAAGGACATTCATCCCATTCATGAGTGTTCCACCCTCAGGACCTAAGTACCTCTCAAAGGCCCCACTTCCAACATCACATTGGGGATTAGATTTCAGCATAGGAATTTTGGAATCATACAGATATTCAGCCCATAACATGTATGCATGATATAACAGTAAAAACCAAACCTCTCTCCCTGTCTCCTGACCCCCAGTTACATTTCCCAGAGGTAACTACTCTTGCCATTTTCTTCAACAATATATTTTTATTAAAGTGTAGTCAGTTTACAATATGTCAATTTCCAGTGTACAGCACAATACTTCAGTCATACAGGAACATACATATATTAGTTTTCATATTCTTTTTCACCGTAGGTTACTACAAGATACTGAATATAGTTCCCTGTGCTATACAGTATAAACTTGTTGCTATCTTCAATAATAATTTTTATAGTGATTTGTGATTTGAGAGTTTCTGAGATGTGGATGAAAAGTCCCAAGAGAAAGCAATAGGAAAGCAGAGCCATGAAATGCCCAGAAAACCTAATTAGAGGGAAGAATCTTTTCTCTGGGCCATGTTCCCTTCTAAATAATGGTACAAGCCCCCATTCCTGCATCCCATTTGGGACTCTCTTTCCTGGTGTGAGAATTTGGCTGTGATTCTGCTCTCTGGGTTTTAAAGTCTGATGAGACAGGTTTTCCTTCCATTTCAGAGCATGCCTATTGGTTTGAGTTCTCCAACCAACCCATTACATTGGCCACTAGGGTGGTTGCCGTTGGCTCTAGATTTAAACCCTAGTCCCATCAGTTGCTGCCTTAGTGACAGGTTACCAGGCATAAGCATATCTTTCCAGAAAGATTCAAAGATTCTAAACATATATGCTCATATAGCCCCAGTACCCCTTTTTCCTACAAATAGGATAGTATACTGGATAAGTGATTTAGGTCACTCTCACCACTTCTCTTTAACATTGTACTAGAATGATACCCAGTGCAATAAGTCAAGAAAAAGAAATAAAAGGCATAAGAATTAGAAAGGAAGAAATAAAGCTATCATTATTCATATGACATGATTGGGTACAGAGAAGTTTCCAAAAGAATTTACAGAAGCTATTGGAATCGATAAGTAAATTTAGCATGGTTGCTGCACTCAAGGTCAATATTCAAAAGCTGATTTTATTTCTATAAATGAGCAACATGTAAATAGATACTTAAAGATGAGACCATTTTAAAATTGTAACTGGAAATTTAAAATGTTATATAATACCATAACTAACTTAAAAGATAGAAATGTATCTAATGAAAGTTGTGCAAGACTTCAACATTGAAAACTGCAAAGTAGTTTTGAAAAAAAAAATAAAGAAAAGGTAAATGGATGGCGGAATATACCATGAAAATAGATTGAAAGACTCAGTATTATAAAGAGTCTACTTCTCATTTCTTCAAATTGATCTATAGATTTAAGGCAATCCCACTAAAAATTTTCAAAAATATAGAATGTCTTTATTCTTGAAAGAAAGCTATGTGTTTGAAGTATTTAAGAATGGAGTGTCGTCACTGAGTATAACTTCCATTCACTGAGAGAACACTGCCTAAAATTTGTTTCATATGGCTTTTAAGAAATATCTCTATAAATCTGATGTGGGAAAAAGTTTCTACATGCAGACATAAATGAAGATACATCCTGCCTCTGTTTGAAAACCAGGCTTTTCCCAGCTTCAAAGTAGGTTTTAAAACACTAGTGCTCCAGGTCTGTTACACAATTCACTACATGTGTGACTCACTGACTATACATTTTTTTAAAATGGAGTGTCATGATGTTTACAATTTACTTGCAGATTATTATTTTTAAATGTTACTGGAAAAATGTTTTTCCATAATCACTTGAGACATTTTCTTCTCTTCATATTTAAGAATAAACTTATTTTTTTAATTAATAAAATTTTATTGAGTATAATTGAGATGTATTATATTAGTTTCAGGTGTACAACATAGTGATTCAATATTTGTATATTTTGTGAAATGATCACCACAATAAAACTAGTTAACATCTGTCACCATGCATAGCTACAATTTTTTTGGGTGTGTAATGAGAACTTTTGAGGTTGACTCTCTTAGCAACTTTCAAATAGGCAATGTAATATTATTAACTATAGTCATCATCATGCTGACTATTAGATCCCCATGACTTATTAATTTTATAACTGGAAGTTTGTAACTTTTTTGCCCCCTTCACCCTTTTGTCCACCCGCCTCCTGCCTCTGGCAACCACCAATCTGTTCTCTGTATAAGCTTGTTTTTTTTTTTTAAATTCTGCATATAGGTGACATCATATATATTTGTCTTTCTCTGTCTGACATTTCACTTAGCATAATGCCCTCAAGGTCCGTCAGAGTGTTTGCAAGTGGCAAGATTTCATTTACTATATGGCTATAGCTTTGTAATGTAGTTTGAAATCAAAGATCATAATGCCTCCAGCTTTGCTCTTTCTCAAGATTGCTTTGGCTATTTGGGGTCTTTTGTTGTTCCATACAAAGTTTAGGATTGTTTGTTCCCAGGATGGCTTTTTTTAAAAAGGATTTTTAAATTTTAAAAATACTTTTATTTATTTCTATTTTTTATTTAAAAAAATTTGTTGGGCGGAGGTAATTAGGTTTATTTATTTATTTTTAATGGAGGTACTGGGGATTGAACCCACTGCACTAGACTTTCCCTCCTCAGGATGGCTTTTATTACAAGCAGATTCTAAAATTTCAATGGAGAGACAGGAGACCAAGAATGGCCAAAGCAATTCTGACGAAGAAAAGCAAAGTTGGAAGACATGCTCATCAGATTCAAGACTTACTATAAAGCTGCTGCGCTTAAAAAAATAAAACAAAATAAAACAAAATAAAGTGTCATATCAATCAATTATCCAAATGGGAAAAAAAATAAGGACTATTGACCCATTACCTCAAACTATATATATAAAATCAATTTCAGCTTGGTTGTTGATATAAATGTGAAAGGTAAAACAATAAATACTTTAGAAGAAAACAAGAAAATACCTTCATGACGTAAAAGTAGGAGACGATCTCTTAACTGGGAATATAAAACAATACTAATGATAAGAAAAAAAATGGGTAAATTAGACCACATTAAAGCAAAAATGTGTTCATCAAAAGACACTGTTAAGAAAGTGAAAAGTCGAGTCAGAGAGCGGTATTGAAAAAACACATCTTATCCAGAATATATAGAGAACTCCCACAAAAATCAATGAGAAAATGACAGACTACTTTGAGGGGAAGAGGGGTAAAAATTCTTGAACCAGCCATTTCACAAAGAAAATTTCCAAGTGGCAAAAATACCAAAACAAACTTGAAATGGCGTTCAATTTCATGAGTCACCAGGGGTATGCAAATTAAAACCATAATGAGGTACCACGACACACCCATCAGAATGGCTGAAAAGGAAATGACAGATAATGCCAAGTGTCAGCAAGGCAACTAGAAATTTCACACACTGATGATGAAGATGTAAATTGGTAGAAGACCTGGGAAAATCCTGTGGCAGTACTTACTAAAGCAGAATAAATGCATATCCTATAACCTGGAAATTCTACTCTTAGATATACACCTAAGAGAAATGTGTACATATGCCCACCAAATGACATATACAAGAATGTCAATAGCAGCAGCATTTATAATAGCTCCAACCTGCAAACTACCCAAATGTTTATCAACAGTAGAATGGATGAAGAAATTGTATATTCTTTTTTCATTGTTTTTGTTTTTGCCAGGTCTTTTTATTTTAAAGTGTACAACTCAATAATTTTTAACAAATGTACAGAGTTGTGCAACCATCACCACAATTAAGTTTTAGAACATTCCACTACCCCAGAAAGATCCCTCATGCTCATTTGCAGTCACTCCCCTTTCCCCATCCCCAGCCCCAGTCAACTACTAAATTACTTACTGTCTCTATAGATTTGCCTTTTCTGGACATCTCACATACAGGGAATCATCCAGTGTGTGGCCTTTTATGTCTGGCTACTTCACTTAGCATAATGTTTTTGACACTTGTCCATGTTTTAACATGTATTAGCACTTCATTCCTCTTTATAGCTGAATAGTATTCCATCATGTGTGTATAATAAATTTTATTTGTTCATTCATCCATTGATGGACATTTGGGTTGTTTCCACTTTTTGTCTATTGTGTATAATGCTGCTATGAATATTCATACACAAGTTTTTGTGTGGACACATGTTTTCCTTACCCTCTTGGGTAAATGTTCCTAGGAGTGCAATTGCTGGGTCATATAGAAAATTTCTTATGACACTGCCAAACTTTACATTTCCACCAATTTATTGAGGATTCTAGTTTCATCCTTGCTTGTTATTATCTTTCTTCTTTTGATTATAGTCATTCTTGTGGTATGAAGTGATATCTCATTGTGGTGGACATCTCTCTAATGACTAACAATGCTGAACATCTTATATGCTTGTTGGATGTTCATATAGCTTCTTTGGTGAAATATCTATTCAGTTACTTTGCCTGTTTTTAAATTGGATTACTTGTCTTTTTGTTGAGTCATATTCTATTAAAGTGTCCTATATATTTTATTTTATTTTATTTTTTTGATGGCTGCTTGGAGTTTATTTTCTACTGGTGCAAGGCATAGGGTTATGAGGTTTCAGGAAATCTCTTGTGTGGCTTGGGTAGTAAAGGGTGGGGTTCTCTCAATTTCCTTTTTTGGTGTTTTGCTATTTTGATATTAAAAGAACCCAACTGTTTCCGCTGGCTGTAGCCTGCTTAGGCTGGGGGTGGGGTTGGTGGGGTGGGGACCATGCTCTTATGAGCCTAGCGCCTTGGAAGGAAGCCTGGCAGCTGGTGGCGGCCACTCAGGATGGGGGCCTGGAGTTGGTTTTGCCAGGCTGGCCACCAGGCTACTGCTTCCCCATGGCTTCCCAAGCCAGGTCACAGGTGGTCGTACAAGTGGAGGCCTGGGGCAATTTCGAGTGCTCTGGGGACTCCAACACTGTGGCAATGAATGCGAGAGTGGACTTCCCGAAAAAGAAGCTAGCCCACCAGTGTCATGGGTCAGCTTGGGGAGCCCTGGGCAGTGGGGGATGGTACCCTGCACCTCCGCAGCAGCTGATACTGCAAGTGGAACCCAGGTGGCCCCGGTAGTAGTCGGGGGTGGCCCCGAGCGAGCGAGCCGCTGGAGGGGATGGTTGCCATGCCCTTGCTTGTGGGCTGGTTGGAAACCTGGGCAGCGACCCCTCACAGGCCTCGGCGCACAGTCACAGGTGAAGGGGACACGGATGCTAGGCCATGGAGCCCATTTGCAAAGGGGACTGCGAGCGACCGCTCCACGACCCACTAAAGTGTCCTATATATTTTAGATATACATGTTTAAGCAGATACAGTATTTGCAAACATTTCCTTCTAGTGATTAGATTGTCTTCATGGTGACTTGTAATGTTTTATATTTTGATGAATTTCAGTTTATTAATTTTACAAACTTGCTTTTGCTCTTGTATCTAAGAAACTGTTACTTTTTTAATTTAAAAAATTTTTATTTTTAAAATTTATTTAATTTCATTTTATTGAGTTATAGTCAGTTTACAATGTGTCAATTTCCAGTTTAGGGCACAATTTTTCAGTTATACATGAACATACACATATTCATTGTCACATTCAAATTTTTTTAATTGAAGTAGTCAGTTTAGAATGCGTTAATTTCTGGTGTATAGCATAGTGATTCAGTTATGCATGTATATGTATATATATCCTTTTAATATTCTTTTTCATTATAGCCTATTACAAGATATTGAACATAGTTCTTGGTGCTATCCTGTAGGACCTTAACGTTTATCTATTTTGTATTAGTGACCCTTTTGATGAGCTGAGCCTCAACAGGGTCCTCCTGCTCCATGTTGTTCAAGTCAACAGAATGGGACTGAATCTGGTTCAGAAGCAAAGGAATTTGATTCCTTGACCAAAGCATGAAATACCAGCTTCTGCTCTAGAGCGTGGAGCTCTCCCCCATAAGCTGTGGGGTGGGGCTGCTTCATAGGGCTCCTGTCCATGGAAAGGGGCAAAGTTCTTGTGGGTTGGGTGCAGGCCCAGCTGTGCTGCTCACCCTCCAGTTCTCAGTGACAGGCGCAGTCTCCGCGTGTTGCGGAAAAATGGGTTACAGCTCCGTTGTGACAGCAATCTGGACCCAGGCGAGAAACCAAGCAGCACTCAGGGAGTTGGAGAACTCAACTTTATTACGCCAGCAAACCCGAATGACTTAACACTTCAAGCTCTAGACCCTGACCGTAGCTTTACACAGGCCTTTGATAGGCTGCAAATTTTACACTTTGCAACATCACATGCAAATACCGTACAACAGAAGTTGACCAACCAGAAATAAGCTTTGTAGAAATAGACCAATCAGGAGTGAGCTCCATGCAAATGAAGTACTACAAATGGACCAATCAGAAGTTAGGAAAGTGGACCAATCAGAAGTGAGATTAATAGCCAATCAAGAGTGAGAGTAATAACCAATCAGAAGTGAGAGAGATAACCAATCAGAAGTGAAGGAAGTAACCAATCAGAAGTGAGCTCAGGGAACCAATAGAATTCTAGGTGTAAGTTAGCCGCTTTAGAGGCAGAAAGTGAGATAAAGCTTCTGAGCCGGGGAACCGGTTGGTGCTGGGAGGAGAGCAGCGGCCCTGCTTAGAGGTCCTGCCGGTCTTTTTATGGGGCTTTCCGCCTCATGCACACGGCCGCTGCCGCCATCTTGAATTGACGTGTGAAGTTCAGTGTTTGTCCAGAAGGCTCGCCAAGTCCGGGTGTTGCGTGCAGCAGTTCTGCGCTGGAGACTAATCCACGGTGCTAGGTGCAAGGCCTCCGCACAGGGCGCCCTACAGGCAAGTGAAACTAGACTAAGCACAAAAGAAGTTAGACCCTATCTTATCACCCAGAGTGTATCTTACTTTCCCGTGGGACCCCAGTGGGCTTTTCTGGTGACAAAACCCTTGCCTAACCCAAGGTCACAAAGATTTTGTCCTAAGAGATTTATAGTTTTAACTCTACATTTAGGTTTCTGACCATTTTGAGTTAAATTTTGTGAACAGTGTGATGTACGGGGTCCAACTTCATTCTTTTGCATATAGGTATCCAGTTGTCTCTTGGTTCCTTTCTTGAAAATAATTTGACTATAAATGTTAAGTGTTCATTTCTGGGCTTTCACTTCTGGTATTGATCTATATGTCCATCCTTATTCAGTTCTACACTCTCTTTATTGAGAATTTTTTTTTAATTGACATATAGTTGATACACAACATTATATAAGTTACAAATATACAATATAGTGATTTACAATTTTAAAGATTATATATCATTTAGAGTTATAATGCATTTGCTATATTCCCTGTGTTGTGCAATATATCCTCATAGCTTTTTTTTTTTTTTTTTAAGATTTACAGTCCACACTCTCTTTATTACTGTAGTTTATAGTAAGTTCCTTTTGGTATGTATGTATTTTTATTGAAGTATAGTCAGTTTACAATGTTGTGTCGATTTCTGGTGTACGGCACAATGCTTCAGTCACATGTGAACATACATATATTCGTTTTCATGTACTAAGTTTTGAAATTGGGAAATTATGTCCTCTAATTTTGTTATTCTTTTTCAAGATTGTTTTTGTTATTCTAAGCCATTTGTCTTTTAATACAAATTTTAGAAACAGCTAATCAATCTCTGTGGAAAAAAGGACTTTCTTGGATTTTTATAAGGATTGAGTTAGATCTATTGATCAAATAGAAGAGAATTTTCTATAAATAATGACACAGAATGTCTTTAGACACAGAATGTCTGTTTATTTGGATTTCTTTTACTCTTGGCAATGACATAATTTTCACTGTTCATGTTTGTTTCATTCCAAAGTATTTTATTCTTATTGATACTGTTACGAATGAAGTTGTTCATTTTTGGATTGTTCGTAAGTGTATAGAAGTTCAGATGATTTTTATTGATTTTCTGCTCTGCAATCAACTTTACTACTGCTGTTTCTACTAGGGTTTTGTTTGTTTTGGTATTTTTGTAGTCCCCTTAGGATTTTCTGTATGCAAGATCATGACATCTGCAAATGGGGATAGTTTACTTATTCCCTTCTGGGAAGTGATGGCTCATTAATCTTTGTTGCCTAATTTCCTGGCTAGAACCAGTGAAACGCTGAATTAAAGTGACCAGAGCAGAAATCCTTGTCTTGTTCCGAATCTCAAAGAGGAAGTATTCAGTCGTTCACCATTAAGTATGAATTAGCTGTGTTTTTTTCATAGATGCCCTTAATTAATCGAGAAAGTTCCTTTGTATTTTTCATTTGCAGTGTATTTTTTTAAATCATGAAAAGGTGTTGGATTTTGCCAAATTCTTTTTCTGTGTCTATTGAGATGATCGTGTGTTTTTTGTCCTTTGTTCTGTTAGTATGGTGTATTGCATTGATTGTTTTTTTGTATGTTAAACTAACCGTGTATTCCTGAGATAAATTCCGCTTGATCATAGTTAATCCTTTCTATATTTTGCTGGATTTGGTTTGCTAAAATTTTTTTTTAAAGAATTTTTGTATTTGGAGTCACAAAGGGATGTTGTTTATCTTAGTCTTCCTAGGTTTTTTTGTTTTTTTGTTTTTTCCCTTAGTTTTGTGATCTCTTTTCCTGGTTTTGGTATCAGAGTAATATTGGTCTCACAGTGTTCCTGACCCAGGTCCTTGGGCTCTTTAATCAATAGAAATTGATAAAAGGTCAGATAAGAAATTCTGGCAAGGCTTTATTGAGGCTTGCGCTGCAGCACAAGGGAGCGAAAATAAGAAACAGGTGCCCTTGCTTGCTCTCCAAGGAGGGTGGGTTGATTCCTTAAATGGGTTGAGCATGGGTCAGGCCAGATGGGTGGCTTAGTTGGGCTTCCCACCCCCTTGGTGGTGTTGGGTGCAGGAATCATGCCACAGTACTTTGCTTTTGCTTCTGGCACCTCAGAAGTGGTACTTGGGTTTTGGCCTTTTTGCATCTTACTGTTCATAATTTGCCCCAACTGCCCATGCATGCAGTTGTTTTTAGTCCCTTATAATTTCTCTGTGCTCTGTTGCTGGAGGAGGCATTTGTCCAGGTGCAAGCACTTCAATAAAGGGTCCCAGGTCCCAAGTCCCAGCCTATCTCAATAGAATAAGTTGGGAAATATTCCCTCTTATTTTTTAAAGTGTTTGAGAAGGATTGATATTAAGTCTCCCTTAAACTCTTGTCAGAGTTCACCACTGAAGCCTTCTGGGCCTGGCCTCTTCTTTGTGGGAAACTTTTTGATTCCTAATCCAATCTTTTTGCTTGTTATCTGTTCAGACTTTCAATTTCTTTCTTAGTGTTGGTAGTTTGTGTCTTTCTAGGAACTTGTCCATTTCATCTAGGTTATCTAAATTGTTGTTACACAACTGCTCATAGTATTTTCTGGGTAGTCGTATCTCCTCATTCATTCCAATTTTATTAATATATGTCCTCTCTTTTCACCTGGGTCAGTCTAGCTGAAGGTTTGTCAGTTTTGTTAATAGTTTCAAAGAACCAGCCTTTGGTTTCATTGATTTTCTTTGTTGTTTTTCTAGTATTTATTTTATTTATTTCCACTTTATATTATTTCATTCCTGCAGCTTGTTTTGGATTTATTTTGCTCTTTTTTTAAAAATTAGTTTCTCATGATGGAAGTGTACGTTATTGATTTGAGATCATTCTCATTTTTAAATATAGGCATTTATGGTTGTAAACTTCCCTCTATGCACTGTTTTAGCTGTATCCCCTAAGTTTTGATGTTTTGTGTTTTGTTTGCATTCAGTTCAAAGTATTTTCTCATTTCCCCTGTGATTTCTTTTTTACTCACTGGTTTTCAGGAATTTGTTGTTTAATTTTCATGTATTTCTGAATTTCCAAAAATTTTTCTGTTATTTTATTCAGTTGTGGTTGGAAAACACATTTTGAATCATTTCAGTCTTTTAAAATTTATTGAGGCTTGTTTTACTAACTTACGGTACATCGTGAAGAATGTTTTGTGTACATTTGAGAAGAATGTGTATTCTGCTGTTGTTGTCTGCTGTGTGTTGTTGTGTTTCCCTAGATGCCTGTAAGGTCCAGTTGTTTTATAGTGTTTTTCATGTCTTCTGTTTTCTTATTGATCTTCTACCTATTTATATTAATTATTGAAAATAGGGCACTGAAGTCTCTATTGTTGAATTATCCCTTTGATTCTGTCAGTTTGTTTTTTGTGTATTTTGGGGTACTGTTATTAGATGAATAAATATTTTATAATGGTTGTCTCCCTGACTTACCCTTTTATCACTATAAAATATCCTTATTTGATGTTAGTAACAAATTTACTCTTAGTCTATTTTACCTGATATTAATATAGGTACCATAGCTCTCTTTTGCATTTATATGTCTATTTGCATGATACATCTTTTTCATCCTTTTATTTTCAACCTGTATGCATATTTGGCTCTCAAGTATGTCTCTTGTAGACATTAATATAGTGGGATCATGTTTTTAAAAATCCATTCTTTAAACTCTACTTTTAATTGGACAGTTTAATCCATTTATATTCAATGTAATTACTGAAAAGGTAGGAGTTATGTCTGTCATTTTTCTATTTGTTTTCTATATATATTGTCTTTTTTTTTTCCCAACTGTCCCAACCTCATTACCTTCTTTTGTGTCAAGTAGATATTCGCAACATTTTATTCCCCTCGTTGTTTCTTTTACTATATTTTAAAGTATATTTATATTTCTTAGTATTTCCCCTGGGGAATATAATTAGCATCTTAATTTGGAAGAATCTAGCTTGGAATAATATCAATTTAATTTCAGTAATACACAAAACCTTTGCTTCAGTCCCTCCCCTCTTCTTTGTATGTCATAAGCTCAACAGTACACTTTTATCGTTGATTGTTTTATATAATTTTAAATTTTAAATCAGTTAAGATAATAAAAGAGAAATTATATATATGGTATTTTATGGTTGTGGGTTCGTCACCAGTTGTGGGTTCTGGCCAGCAGAAGTCCCACCGAAACGGAATGAATTACTCAAGATTCTGTGGAAAAGTCAAGAGAGCGAGAGGGAGTCAGGAGCCAACTCCACAAACCTCTCAAATTCCCCCACATTTACTGTGTACAATCAAAGGAGAAATCACTGACAGTTGTATGATGGAATGCAAGAATTTAGGGAAAGACAGAGTGGGATCTAGATTGTAGAGTCTGGCTTAAGGTCAGAAGACCCTTTATGTTTTGGTAAGTCATGTTCGTGTTGACATCCTCGAGCCTTACAGCTTGTCAGCGCGGACCGTCTGAGAAGCAGCTGCTTAATTTAACATTTTTCTTGGACTCACGTGGCTGTGCCTGTCTTAGGGGGCCCCCCTCTGGGGGTCTTACCCGTCATTGGCTAACCAGCCTTCTCACCTCTGAGTCTGCAGCTGTTTATAACTTGTTTACCATTCCAGCCTAAGACTCTTCCTTTGGGGGCCTGCAGTTTACCTTTAGGGAAGTCATGGGAAGAGGGGAATAAGATACATTCTTACAGATACGTTAAAGCAGACCACCAGCCCAGCCAGTTCCTTGCTTTGGGGATACAAGACTGTCTAACAGCAGGCACGCCCAGGGTTTATAGCCGAGGGCCTGGGTCCTTGCTTTGCAAGGAGCAGAGTGCTGTCTAAAACCTCAACTATACAAGCAAGGCAGTTACTAAGAACATTTGCTCTTCTTTAAGGAGATAAGCGGCTGGGGTCTGTTACAATTTGTTAACCCAATCGTGGGCTCCCACATATGGTGATCTATTTTATTACCTTTACCAATAATCTAATTTGTCACTTTATTGCCAGAGATCTTTATTTCCTTGTGTAAATTCAAGTGACTATCTGGTGTCACTTCCTTTCATCCTGAAGAACTTCCTTTAGAATGTCTTGTAAGGCAGGTCTACTAGCAACAAATTCTTTGTGTTTGTTTACCTGGAAACGACCTTTAGGATAATTTTGTTGAATAAAGAATTCTTGGATGACAATTTCCTTTAGCACTTTGAATATGCCATCCCATTGCCTTCTGTTCCTCATTTTTAAAAATTGTCATAAGAGGAAAGGTACAGCTTAGTGGTAGAGTGCATGCTTAGCATGCCTGAGGTCCTGGTTTCAATTCCCAGTACCTCCATTAAAAAAAAAAACCCTAATTATCCCCCTTGGAAAAAAAATTGTCATAAGAAATGCATAATATAAAATTCACTGTCTTAACTATATCTAAATATACATTTCAGTAGTGTTAAGTATATTCACATTGTTGTGTAAACAATCTCTAGAAATTTTTCATCTTGCAGAACTGAAACTCTATGTTCATTAAACATTAATATCCTATTCTTCCCTTTCTCCCAGCCCCTGGCAACCACCATTTTACTTTGAGTGGCTCTATGAATTTGACTACTCTAGCTAACTCATATAAGTGGAATTATACAGTATTTGTCTTTTTGGGACTGGCTTATTTCACTTAGTATCATGTCTTCAAGATTCATCTATGTTGTAGCACATGTCAGAGATTCATCCCTTTTTAAGGCTAAAAATGTTCCATTTTATGTACATACCACATTTTGTTTATCCAGTCTTCTGTCACCAGACACTTGGGTTGCTTCCACTAATTAACTGTTGTGCTAGTTTTGGAAGTAAAGAGTGTGAAAGTTCCAACTTTATTCTTTCTCAAAATGGTTTTGGTTATTCAGGCTTTTTTGAGATTTCAAATGAATTTTAGAAAAAAATTTTCTATTTCTGAAAAGAAATAGCTATAGCTGTTGGGGGTCATACTGACATCTTAACAGTATTAATTCTTCCAGTCCATGGACATGGGTGCCTTTCCATTTACTTGTGTCTTCTTTAATCTCTTTCAGCAATGTTTTGTAGTTTTCATTGCACAAATCTTTTGCCTCCTTGGTTAAGTTTACTGCTAAGTATTTTATTCTTTTTGATGCTATTGTAAGTGAAATTGCTCTCTTAATTTCCTTTTTAGTTTGTTCATTGTTAGGATATAGAAATGCAACTGGTTTTTGTGTATTGATTTTGTATCCTACAACTTTGCTGAAATTATTATTAGTTTTTCTGTGGAATCTTTAGGGTTTTCTTACATATAAGATCATGTTATCTGTGAACAGAGATAATTTTACCTCTCCCTTTCCACTTTGGAAACCCTTTATTTCTTTTTCTTTTCTAATTTCTCTGGGTTGGACATCTAATACTGTGTTGAATAGAAGTGGTGAAAGCAGGCATCTTTGTTTTGTTCTTGATCATAGAAGAAAAGCTTCCAGTCTTTTACCACTGGGTATGATGTTAGCTGTGTGTTTTTAATATATGGCCTTTATTATATTGAGGTAGTTTCCTTCAATTCCTAGGTTTTTTTTTTTTAGTGGTTTGCCTTTGTTTCTTTGACAATACATCACATGTTAATCTTATTGTCTTTCCTGTGTATGTGATGGATATTTTTTCTAAGTTTTTCTCTTTGTTTTTGTCTTTCAACAGTTTAATTATTATGTGTTGACGTAGAGATTTCTTTTTGGTCTACCATACTTCAGTTGGTTGAACTTCTAGGATATGTAGATTAATGTTTTCCTCAAGCTTCGGAAGATTTTAGTCATTTTTTCTTCAAATGTGTCACCTGCTTTCTCTCTTTCCTTTCCTTCTGAGACTCCATTTGAACGTGTGTTGCTGCTATGGATCATGTCCTACAGGTTTCTGAAACTTTGTTTTTCTTCATTCTTTTTTGGCATTATTCAAATTGGATAACTTTGATCTATTCTCAAGTTCACTGATTATACTGCCAGCTCAAACTTGATTTTGAGCCCATCTAGTGAAGTTTTCGTTTCAGTTATTACATTTTTCAGATCCCACTGGTTCTTCTGCTTCTTTTTAAAAAAAATAATTTCTGTGTCTTCATTATTGTTTTCTACTTGAGGAGTCATTGTCATCATACTTGAATTCTTTAAACAGGGTCTCTTTTAGTTCTTTGCATACATTTATAATAGCTGTTTCGAAGACTTTGTCTTCTAAGTCTAACGTTTGGATTCTCCAAAAGACAGTTTCTGTTGACTGTTTTGTTTCTTACGTACGAGTCACATTTTTGGGGGTTTCGTTGCCTGTCTTGTATTTTTTTGTTGATAGCTAGCCATTTTAGGTCATATATTATAGCAACTCTGGATTGTTTTATCTCTTCCCCACCACTGGGGCTGTTGTTTTTTGTTTTTTGTTTTTTTCAGTTTGTTTCTTTGGTGACTTGTCTGGAGGAATTCTGTGGATTCTGTTTCCCCCACAGCATGTGGCTGCTGATGTCTCTGCTCTGTTATTTTTTTATTCTTGTATTTTATTTTTAAACGTGGTACTAGGGATGGCCTCTGGGTCAGCACTCCTTGATGGTTAGCCAGTGACTGGTCAGAGGTTATGCTTAAATACCTTGGGCTAGTAAGGCTTCCCTCCTTTGCTGAATGATCTATTTGTGTTTTGGGGTATATATTCAGGGTGCAGCTAGTTTACAGATCTATTCCAGATTTTGATTCCTGTGTTTTCAAAGTCAAATATTAAGCTCATGATGAGTAGCTCATTAGGGCCTTCTCCAATATCTCCTGAGATCTGTGCAGCCTTTCACAGCCTACCAGACTATCAGAGAAAAGTAGAATCTTCCTGAGGAGAACTTGGGCTGTCTCATTCCCAGACCTGCCTGTTAAACTTCTGGCTGGTCTGGTTGCTTTTCCCAACCAGTATTGAGACCTCAGACTATCTTTGATATTTGCCTCTCTGATTGTATGGCACTGAGATTATTGTTGTTTTTGATAATGCCTCTGGGCATGAAATTTCCTGCATTCTGATCCACATAAAGGCATCCCTTTGCACCACTTTGATAGACCTTCTATACCATGAGGCTGAGGGGAGGAGAAATATGGGCGCAGCCTCAGGCTAAACACCACAGACTCATACTCTTCTTACTAGGGTTCAGTAGATTTTACTGAGTAAATATTTTTCAGTTTCTTGTATGTTATATTAGTTTTCTATTGCTGCTATAACAGATTAGCACAAATTTAGTGGCTTAGAATTACAAATATATATTATCTTATAGTTCTGTGGGTCAGAAACATAAAATGGGCCTCATTAAAATCAGTGTCAACAGGGCTGCCTTCCTTCTGGAGGCTCTAGAGGAGAATCCATTTCTTTGCTTTTTCCAGCTTCTAGAGGCTGTCTGCATTCTGTGGCATGTGGTCCCCTTCCATCTTCAAAACCAGGAATGGCCAATCCAGTCTTTCTTACACTGCCTCCCTCTTCCACATTTAGGGAACCATTGTGATTACACTGGGCCCACTCAGATAACTCAGGATCATCTCTTTATCTTATGGTCAGCTGACTAACAAGCTTAATTTCATCTGCAGCCTTAATTCCCCTTTGCCATGTAACAACATATTCAGAAGTTCCAGGGATTAGGGCATAGACATGTTTGGGAGGCCATTATTCTGCCTACCATATATGATTTTGATAAATTTTCAATTTTCAAATGGTCACTTTTGTCCACTTTGCACAGTTTTATCATTGTTTGTGGGGGAGGGTTTTCAGAGCTTCTCCATCAATCTGGAATGACTACATGATAAATTCTTACAGTGGAACACTGTAAATTATTGAGAATGAATGAACTAAAAAAAAAAGTAACATCATGGCTGAATCTTATTAACACAATGTTGAATAAAAGAAGTTAGACACAAAAAAATACTTTATACATGATTCAGATAGAAAAATACGGTCTAGATATTAGGAGTCAGAATGGTGGCTTTCCTTGGTTGGAAAGTGTTTGGAAGAGGTCATGAGGGGGCTTCTAGGTGCTGATAATCTTCTGATTTATTTTTTTACTTTTTGCTTTGAAGTAATTTCAGACTTACAGCAATCTTGCAAAAATTGTTTGAGGAATTCCTGTATCCCTATCACTCCAATTCATTGTTATCACTTTGTCACTTATTTTTCAAAAACCATTCTCCCTTTCCAGATAAGGGGTACAGACACATGCAGCAGATACAGCATCCCTGGGGCAGTGACTGCCTGGGGCTCAGAATAAAAGAATGCAAAGGGTTGCATTCTCACAGTTGGTTCTGGAGGAGCTTTTCCTCAAACAGGCAGCTGATGGCCACAGGAGCAATATTAATCTAGGTCATCCTCCTACCTGAAGGCTTCTGGGGATTCCAGCTGCCCTTAGTTCCCCCTCCACTTCTCTGTAATCCTCTCTCTGTTACCAGATCACCAGGCATCAGGGAAAACAAATCACAAGAAAATGAGAGGTAGGAGGCACTATGGAAAGAACCCTGGGCTTGGGGATGTACTTTCATTGGTTTTCTTCACTCCTCCTTACATACCATTCCTCACCCTTTTCTGCTTCCCTCTTCTGATGTCATCTCCTCTCATAGTTCCAGCCACCACCTCTTGTCTGGGGACTGTGATTTGGAGTTTCCCTGTGCCAGGCATGTCACCTCTCCAGCTTAGACTTTCCCCATCTGTGAAATAAGCAGTGGCCATTCATGCACTTTTAACTCCAAAGGGCTGTTGTGAGAATCATTTGGGCGAAGAATGAGCAAGTCTTTGATCCTCCAACAAGCTGGTAGTGGCGAGCATTACTAATCCCCATTTCACAGCATGGGAGCCTAAGCCTCAGGAGCATGAGGCAGTGGAACCATGCCAGACTCCCACTCTTAGGGTATAGCCACACTAGTCACACCCTAAGGATTTAAGGTACCTCTTGTTTTTAAGGAACACTGAAAAACCAAATTGGGAACCCACAAAACATATCAAATGGCAGAAGAGATAATTGAAATGTTTGAATTGTTTGCTTTTCTAACTAACAAGCTAATGGATGTTCTAAGGGATTTCTTTCCAGAAGAAAAAGGAATTGTGGTTTTATAATGGGACTTGCTCCCTAAATCCAGGCCAGAGCAAGCTCCTCATTCAGGATAGGGTGCTAGAGGATGAATCATCTCCTTGCCTGGTCACTGGAAGTCCTTGGAGGACTTCCATTATTTGCAAAGGCTAGCTGGCTCTTCATCAAGCCTGTTTCCTCTTCTTCTTGGACACTCAGCTAGATAGTTTCTCAGCCTTCCTTCCAGTGAAGTGAGGCCATTTGTCTGAATTCTGCTCAGTGGAATGTGAGCAGAGCTGATGCCCTCCAACTTCCAAACCTGGACCATAAAAGCCTCCCATGCTTCATGCCTTGCCCTGTTTTCCCTTCCTTGGCGTCATGTAGATGAGCATGGTAATATGTTATCAGTGGTAGAGTCACAGATGGAAGGAGCCTGGATCCCTGAATATCACTTTGAGAAGAGTTACCCATTAATCAGGAACACCCATTTTGGACTTCATGTGGTGAGAAGTCAACTTTTATCTTGTCTGAGCCATTATATAATTTGGGGTTTATTTGTTATAGTATCTAGTGTTCCATTATCTAATACATGTTAGTTTACCTGATTCCAACAGTTTTTTTAAACCACAGAAGCATTTTATATCCTTCATGTGTTAACAATATCTCCATCCCGCATAAACCAGAAATATTTTCTTAAGTCTCTGTCAACACCTTCGAAATACAATGTGCTCCAGAGTTTCATCTTCTCCTCCCCTCACTGAAGTAGATCTTCTTCTCATGAATCTATCATGAGAAAGAATTCCAAAGGAATCTTTGGAATCAGAATGGGAGTGGAGAGACTAGGACAAGGGAAATTGGATAGAGCAAGTATATTCTTTTGAGTTTTACTATAAAAGTGCAGTATTTGGAGGCAGATGTGAGGTCAAGGTACTGTTTTCTCAGGATGGGGGAAATAATGGTATGTTGCATGCAGATGAGAATGATACAGTAGAGAGGGGGAAATTGATGATGCAGGAAAGAAATGGGGAATTGAGGAGTAATGTCCTTGAGTAGGAGAGGGGATTAGTCAGAGCAAGGAAGATGCATGTCCATGGGTAGCTGCAGTAGGTGCAGGTGGGTGTGCTCTTCTGATAACTTTTCTTTTCTCAGGGAAATAGGAATCAAGGTCATCAGTTGAGAGTGAAGGATCATGGAGGAGGGGTTGAAGCTTTGAGTGGAGAGAAGAAAGAATGAAATAGCCTAGGAGAGTGAGTGGAAAAGCGAAAAAGCCAGGAAAATGTAGCAGGACTTTTGGGCACTGCGGAAGGACTACAAGACACCAGTGATCTTGAAGTTTCAGTTAGCATGACTGGATACTTCTTTCCAGCCGTGTTCAGCTGCACTGGTGCAGGCGCTGTGACTGGAGAATTGGGTTTCCCCGTAGTCCTGGTTTTGTCAGGAGGTTGTAAGAGTGAGAGTTGGAGTTATTTGGACAAAAAAGTTGAAGGTATAGGTAAATGATGCTTGTAATGAAAGACCAAGGAAGTGGGGTTGAGTAAGGAAAGAAGCAAGGACCTGAGGGGGAGCAAGGGACAGGGAAAAAGGACAGGATCAGTTTGGTTGCAGTGGAAGCACTGTTGGAATTGGGTACTCAATATAATGAGTTGGGCTGATAGATGATGGTAGTTGGAGAGTGGGGTGTGTGAAGTTGAGATTATGCAAGTGCAGTTACTGGTAATAATGTGGTCAAGGGTGTGACCTTGGGAGTGAGGGGTTGAAGTTGGTGGAGGATAAGCTTATTGAAGCAGAGAAGTTCATGGAACTGAGAGGCTGGTTATAGAAATCACCGTGACTGTGACAGGATCATGCTAGAGGGAATGACTGTGAGCTGGGAGCTAAAATTGTCCATGAAGGAGGGAGAGTGCCTGGGGGTATACATGGGTGAAACAAGGGGTGGGTAATGGATGGGAAGTCTGCTGACATGCATGTCAAAGAATCGCAGGGTTTTAGGGAGAAGAGAGAAGAATGGCTGATTTGGAAGTAGGATGAGGAGCAAGGAGGATGCCTATTCCATCCCAGCCCCTGGTTTGACAGCTCTCAGGGTGAGAACAGCCACTGCTAAGAAGGCTGCAGGGGAATCATGTCCTCAGGGGGGAACCCAGCTTAGAGCAGAAAGGTGAGCAAAAAGATGAAGGGAACAGGAAGACACCGGCAAGGGTGTCTATTCATTACAGAACTCTCGGTAATGGTGAGCATCTGGAAACAACCTAAATGTCCACTGCCAGGGGAATGGATAAATAAACAATATATTAGTTCAAAATAGAATGTGCTATACACAACAGTGAAAGTGAATGTGCTAGATCTACATGGATCAACATGAAAAAAAAGCTTACAAACATAAACTTGAGTTAAATAAGCAAGTTGTAATGGGTTACATTCAGTATGATGCTACTTATGTAAAACATTAAGACCCACAAAAATAATACAATATTATATTTATAAGGCTATAAAAGGGTATTGAGACCCTTGGGAAGGACCCCCAGCAGCTTCAGAGTGGTGGTTTTGTGGTTACCCATGAAGACAGAGGGAGAGTGAATAGGTGGGTGTAGGAGTAAGGTCGCTTTGGTTGTATCTAAAATGTTTTACTTGTTAATGGAAAAAAAAGATAGGAACCAAAACACAGCAAAATATCAACTGCTGTTAAGTCTAGGATGTGGGTTCCCAGATTTTAAAAAATTTTCTGTATGGTTGAAAGATTTCATTTCATAAATTAAAAAAAAAAAAGAACCTGAGGGGATTATGGTGAGGTACAGTTATCAAGGCAATATAGTACTGACACAAAGACAGACATAAAGATCAATGGAATAGAACTGAGAATCCAGAAGTGAAAGCATTCACTTAGGGATGGTTGATTCTTGACACGGGTGCCAAGACCATTCAATGGAGAAAGAAGAGTCTTTTCAGCACATAGTGCTGGGGCTGAATAGCCACATGCAAAAGAGTGAAGTTGGACCTCTACCTCACATCATAGGCAGAAATTAACCCCAAATGAATCAAAGACTGAAATGTAAGAGCTAAAACTATAAAACTCTTAGAAGAAAACCTTAAGGATATGTCGTCATGCCCTTGGATTAGGCAATAGTTTCCTAGATACGACACCTAAAGCACAAGTAACCAAAGAAACGATAGATTGGACGTCATCAAATGAAAACTTTTGTGCTCCAAAGGACACTATCAATAAAGTGAAAAGACAAGCCAAAGAATAGGAGAAAATGAGATCTAATGTCAGGATATATAAAGAACTGTTACAACTCAGCAAGAGGGCAAGCAATCCAATTTTAAAATGTGCAAAGGTAAATAGACATTTTTCCAAAGAAGAGATACAAATGACAATATGCACATGATAAGATGCTCAACATCATTAGTCATGAGGAAAATGTGAATCAAAACCACAATGACATATACCTCTTCACACCCACTGGGATGGCTCTAACCAAAAGGGCAGACAACAGCAAGAGTTGACAAGAAGATGAAAAAACTGGAAGCCTCATAACATAGCTGGTGGGAATGTAAAATGGTAGATCCTCCTTGGAATCACTCTGGCAGGTCCTCAAAAAGTTAAACATAGAATTACCGTATGACCCTGCAATTCTGTTCCTACTTGTATACCCATAAGAGTTAAAAACATATGTTCACACAAAAATCTCTACACCAATGTTTATAGCAGCATTATTCATAACAGCCAAAAAGTAGAAACAACTCAAATGGCCATCAGTGGATGAATGGATAAACAGAATATGGTATGTCCATAAGGAAATATTATTCAGCTGTGACAAAGACTGAAGTACTGATACATGCCACAACATGGATGAAATTGGAAAACTTAGGCTAAATGAAAGACAGACACAAAATGTCACGTACTGAATGATTCCACTTATATGAAATGTCCACAAAAGGCAAACTCATAGAGACAGAAAGTATTCTACTGGTTGCCAGGGGTTGAGGAGAAGGGAAAATGGAGAGTGACTGCTAATGGGGCCTGTGTTTCCTTTTGGGGTGATGAAAATGTTTTGAAATTAGATGGTGGAGATGGTTACACACCTTGTGAATATATTAAAAAGCCCTGAATTATATATACCCTTTAAAAAGGTGAATTGCATAGTATGTGAGTTATATCTCAATTAAAAAAGAAAAATAAAAAACCCAGGATCAAATCCAGACTCCCCAGAGTGGCCCCAGAAGATGGCTTCCATTCTCTGAGCCTTGGCTCCTCATCTGAGGGGACTTAGGGTAACTCAGGCTGCACCCTCCTGAGAGGGACTCTCAGTCTGTCTAACTGAGTCCATCTAATGGGGCTTGTTACTCTCAGTGGAATAAGTGCCTCTATTCCTAAACTGACCATGGCCACAGCAGTGAGGGGTGCACCCAGGCTCTGGCATCGGACAGAGTGCAGTTTGGGGCCCCACCACTGGCTATGGAATCTAAGTGTGAATTTAAGTCTCAGTTTCCTTATCTGAGAAATGGGGATAATGATGGTGGCCTCTTCTAAGTGTTACTGTGGGGAGGTGATAAAATAGTGAGTGTAATATACAAGATGCAGTGCAGCTGGCACCCTGGCACTCAGTAAGTACCAGTTGGCTGCCTTCTTCTCCTCCTTGTCCTCCTCCTCTTCTGTATTATTATTACTGTAGTGGTTGTCATCGTGGCCAGTTAGCCCTAAAGTCTTTTACTCCTTCCTCCCCACCTCTCTCTCTCTCCCTTTCAGAATTTCCCACTTGCCTCAAAGTCTACTTGTGGCATAAAAGGTGGTCTGGACACAGCTGCCTCCTGGTCAGGCTCTTGACCAACCAGCCTGCTGCCCCAGGACCTTAGATAAATGTGCTTATCCTTCCTTCCAGTTTGTGGGACAAACTGGTGTGTTGACCTCTCAGCCAAGTAGAGGGATGGTGGGATGCCTCCTAGAAAGCTTTGGGGCTCCCAGCTGCTCAGAAATCAGGAGCCTGGAGTAGTCTTCACAGCTCCATGTGGAGCTCCCCCTCCCCCCACCTTTGCTGAAAAGAGGAAGCTCCAAGTTAGCTGTTCAGGGTAGGGCCTTTCTCTTTGCGTCTCAGTAGAAGCAAAAGCCCAGACCCTCTACTTCTAGGAATTTATCTACCAGATGCATTCCCCTATGTTAGTATGTTCAAGGAAGGTTATTTTGGCATTTTAATGTAGATACAAAAGACTGGGAAAACCCATAACGTCCATCAATAAAGGGACCAGCTATATATGTTTTGGTAGATCCGTACAGTGGAAAACCAGAGCCACTGGAAAGAACGAGGCACATCTGGATTACTGATGGGGCTTTTCCAAGATGCATTCTAGGTTAAAAAGGCCAGATACAAAACAGTAAAAATTTTTGTATTTACTAAAAGCTGCCTTCCTTCCCACCCTCCTTCCCTTCCTTCTTCCTTCCTTTCTCCCATCTCTTTCAAAGGAATACCTTTATATATGTGCTGGCGCATGGACAGACCTTCTGAAGAACAAACAAGAAACATTAAGCCTTGTTGGCCTCTAAGGAAGGGAAAGGAAGTGTGGTGGGGAGGTCAGAGTTGTTGAGAGAATTACTTTTCAATCTGCTTTTTTTTTTTGCTGCATTAATTTACATGCGAAGGGGTATTTGGTGGAAAGTAAGTCTCCCTCCTCTAAGCAGCTGTTCCCATCCTCTGCCCTGTTTCCCTCCTTAGGGGCAATGAATGTGACTAATTGTATATCTTTCCAGATATAAGCCATGCATTTGCGTAAATGAATATTTATAGGCAATGATGTGTATTTTTAGAGAGATGATATATACATAACATGAGCTTGGCCATTTACATCATGTATTGAGTACGCTCAAACGTTGCACTCCCATCACCACGTTCCATCTCCAGAACTTTTTCACCTTCCCAAAGTGACGCTCTTTCCCATCAAACAGTTAACTCCCATTCCCTCCTTCCCCAGCCCCTGGCAACCACCATTCTACTTTTGTCCCTGTGAATTTGACTACCTCTAGGTAACTCATAGATACCTCTAGGAGTCATATAATATTTGTCTTTTTGTGTCTGGCTTATTTCATTTAGCATAATATCCTCAGGGTTCATCCATGTTGTGGCATGTGTCAGAATTTCCTTCCTTTTTAAGATGAATAATACTCCATTACACACATGCACACCACATTTTATTTATCCACTCATCCACTGATGGACATTCGGGTTGTTGCCACCTTTATGTATTATTTTATAAACAAAAATTAATTTACACAAAAGAAGAAGGAAGTTTGGGGAAAAGAGAATTTGACCTGGGAAGTCCCCATGCATTGCCAGCATTGTCGGAGGAGAAGGATGGGGCAGCATCAACCTCCTGAGAAGAGAAGGGAAAACATCCCCTCCATCAGCCACTGCTGGTGGTTCCCCACCTTCAGTCCTGAGAAAAACTCCCCTTTCCTTCCTTTGAAAGCTGGTCCCCTGAGCCCTGCCTGGGAACTCAGGGATCCTTGAACACAGTACCTGCCTCTTCTCCTGCACCAGGGAGACCAAGGGCCCTGGGGGAGCAAAGGCTGACCGACCACAGGTGTGGCTCACCCTCTTCCCAAGCCCCAGGGAAAGGGGTGAAGGGTAGCAGAGGCTGAGCCAGCAGGAAGGGCTTGGGGCCCTGCCGAGTCCCTGGGGATGCAGGTGCTCTCCAGGGGGGAGCCCCTGAGCCCACCCCCTGGGGGGCCTCCATGAGGGCCCCATGTAAGAAAACCCCAAGTTCAGGTGAAGAGCCATCAGACCAGTTCTCTGTCTCTCACTCACAGTCCTCTGGTGACAGCCCATTTTCCACAAGATGACTTCCACATTTTAAAAATATTTCTTCTTTTCCTGTTTTTGTTATGAAACATTTTATTTTTTAATTTTTTTAACATTTTTTATTGATTTATAATCATTTTACAATGTTGTGTCAAATTCCAGTGTTCAGCACAATTTTTCAGTCATTCATGGACATATACACACTCATTGTCACTTTTTTTCTCTGTGATTTATCATAACATTTTGTGTATATTTCCCTGTGCTATACAGTATAATCTTGTTTATCTATTCTACAATTTTGAAATCCCAGTCTATCCCTTCCCACCCTCCACCCCCCTGGCAACCACAAGTCTGTATTCTCTGTCTATGAGTCTATTTCTGTCCTGTATTTACGCTTTGTTTTTGTTTGTTTGTTTTTGTTTTTGTTTTTTAGATTCCACATATGAGCGATCTCATATGGTATTTTTCTTTCTCTTTCTGGCTTACTTGACTTAGAATGACATTCTCCAGGAGCATCCATGTTGCTGCAAATGGCATTATGTTGTCGGTTTTTATGACTGAGTAGTATTCCATTGTATGAATATACCACATCTTCTTTATCCAGTAACCTGTTAATGGACATTTAGGCTGTTTCCATGTTTTGGCTATTGTAAATAGTGCTGCTATGAACATTGGGGTGCAGGTGTCATCCTGAAGTAGGGTTCCTTCTGGATACAAGCCCAGGAGTGGGATTCCTGGGTCATATGGTAAGTCTATTCCTAGTCTTTTGAGGAATCTCCACACTGTTTTCCATAGTGGCTGCACCATACTGCATTCCCACCAGCAGTGTAGGAGGGTTCCCCTTTCTCCACAGCCTCTCCAGCATTTGTCATTTGTGGATTTTTGAATGACGGCCATTCTGACTGGTGTGAGGTGATACCTCATTGTAGTTTTGATTTGCATTTCTCTGATAATTAGTGATATTGAGCATTTTTTCATGTGCCTTTTGATCATTTGTATGTCTTCCTTGGAGAATTGCTTGTTTAGGTCTTCTGCCCATTTTTGGATTGGGTTGTTAATTTTTTTCTTATTGAGTTGTATGAGCTGCTTATATATTCTGGAGATCAAGCCTTTGTCGGTTTCATTTGCAAAAATTTTCTCCCATTCAGTAGGTTGTCTTCTTGTTTTACTTCTGGTTTCCTTTGCTGTGCAGAAGCTTGTAAGTTTCATTAGGTCCCATTTGTTTATTCTTGCTTTTATTTCTTCTAGGAGAAAATTTTTGAAATGTATGTCAGATAATGTTTTGCCCATGTTTTCCTCTAGGAGGTTTATTGTATCTTGTCTTATGTTTAAGTCTTTGATCCATTTTGAGTTGATTTTTGTATATGGTGTAAGGGAGTGTTCTAGCTTCACTGATTTACATGCTGCTGTCCAGTTTTCCCAACACCATTTGCTGAAGAGACTGTCTTTATTCCATGTTATGAAACATTTTAAATGTTCAGGAAAGAAAACAGCATATCCACCACCTCGCTGCAACATTGTTAACATCCTGCCATGTTTGCTTTGTCTCTCCCTTTCTCTCTCTGGGATGTAATATGCACCTACACACACACATTCACATACATGTACATCAGTGCACACTATACAGAGGTGCATACATACACGCACATGTATACAGCACACATGCACTCACATACACATGTACACACACGCACATACATATACATATGTGCAATACATACAAGTATATACACAATGCATACATGCATATGCATACACATTATATCTGTGTCTATATACACACACATCTATATATAGACACACACACACACATATGTATTTTTTCCCCCTGAACCTGAACGCTTTGAAAGTAGGATCATCATGAACTTCACCCCTAAATACTTCAGGTGCATCTCTTAAAACAAGGACATTCTCCTACATACCTTTGAAGAATATTATACCTAAAGAAATAAACAATAAAGCCCTAATATCATTTAATACTTAAATTCCCCAAAAGGTCTCCTATAGCTGTTTTTTAAAACTAGGATTCAGTCAAAGTCTACATATTGCCCATAATTTGCTGTTATGTCTCTTAAATCTCTTTTAAATGTCCCTAATCTACATCTTTAAAAAAAACAAGCAACATTGACTATTTGTTGATCCTGGGATAGTTGCCTTGTGGGAGGTCTGGAAGGCCCCACCTTCTGCGGTTGTCTGTTTTCTCATGGGGTCGTTCATCTTCCTCTCTAGCCCCTGTATTTCTTGTAAACTGGAAGTCAGGACTAGAGACATGATTAGTTTCTGGGTAGCACCCTTTATTTTTCTCCCCAAAGGCTTAATTTTTTTAGAGCAGTTTTAGGTTCACAGCAAAGTCAAGAGGAAGGTACAGAGATTGCCCATATGCTCCCTGCCCCTCCACTTGGCCTCCCTGTGGTTAACACCCCCACCCGAGTGCATTTGTGACAATTGATGAACCTGTTTTGACACATCATAATCACCCAAAGTCCATTGTTTACATTATGGTTTTCTCTCTCACCGTATTGTGTAGTGTGTGGGTTTGGATGAAAATATAATGACATGTGCCCATCATCATGTTACCATACAGAGTATTTTCACTGCCCTAAAAATCCTCTCTGCTTTGCCTGTTCATCTCCTTCCCAGCAACTCCTGGCAACCACTGATCTTTTTTACTGTCTCCATGGTTTTGCCTTTTCCAGAACATCATCTAGTTGGAGTCATACAGTATGTAGCCTTTTCAGCTTGGTTTCTTTCACTTAGTAAAATGCATTTACAAGTCCTACGTGTCTTTTCATGGCTTGATAGCATTTTCTTTTTAGCAATGAATGATAATTCCATTGTCTGAATGTACCACAGTTTATTCATTCACCTACCAAAGGACATCTTGGTTGCTTCTAAGTTTTGGCAATTATGAATAAAGCTGCTATAATGTAGGCTTTTGTGAGAATATAAGTTTTCAACTCCTTTGGGTAAATACCACGGAGTGTGATTACTGGATCATATGGTAAAAACATGCTTAGTTTTGTAAGAAGCCTCCAAACTGTCTTCCAAAGTGGCTGTACCATTTTGCATTCCACCAGTAATGAATGGGAATTTCTGTTGCTTCACATCCTCACCAGCATCTAGTGTCAGTGTTTCAGATTTTGGCCATCCTCTTAGTTATGTAGTGGTATCTCCTTGTTGTTTTAATTTGCATTTCCCTGATGACATATGATGTGCTTTAAAATTTTTTTTAATTGGTAAAATATACATAACATAAAATTTACCATTTTAACCATTTTTAAGTGTACAGTTTAGTGGCATTAAATATATTCACATTGTTGTGCAGCCATTATCACCATCCATCCCCGGAACCTTTCCATCCTCCCAAACTGAAACTCTGTATTCGTTAAACAGTAACTCCCCATTCTCTCCTCTCTCCAGCCCCTGGCAGCCACCATTCTACTTTCTGTCTCTATGAATTTGACTCCTCTAGGAACCTCACAGAAGTAAAACCACGTAGTATTTGTCCTTCTGGCTTTGGGTAATGCCTTTTGATAAGAGCTCTTCCAAAATGATGCTGTGCACTTTTGATGCACACCTATCAGGAAGCTCAGAGGAATTGCCGCTGAACAGGCCCTGCCTGGCCCTGCCTGCTCTCCCAACTGGCTTCCCCTGCTCGCCCACCCGCTCTGCCCCGGTTGCTCAGCCCTCTTACCCTCTGCACTTGCCCTTTCCTCCTGGCAGATTCCTTAGTATTTTCCAAATTTCACGTTGCATGTCACCCTTCATAGAGGCCTTTCCTGACTACTCAAACCTGCTTCCCTATAGTCACTGTCTGTTTTTCTCTGTTTCGTTTTCCATGGCACTCACTGCATCCTGAAAGTACCTTGTTTGGGTTTTTTGGTTTTTTTTTTTTTTTTTTTTTGCCTTTTTACTGTCTGTCTCCAAGGTAAACTCCACAAGAGCAGGGACCTGTTCACTGCTGTGTCCCCAGATCCTGGCGGTGTACTTGGCACATGGCAGGTGCTTGTATAATTCTCCTCCTGCTGCTGTAACAAATGACTTGGTGGCTTAAAACCACACCAATTTATTATCTTACAGTTCAGGAGGTCAGAAGTCCTAAATCAGTCCCAATGGACTAAAATCGAGGTGTGGGCAGGGCTGTGTTCTTTCTGGACGTTGTGGGGGAGAATCAATTTCCTTGCCTTTTCCACCTTCTTGAGGCTGCCTGCATTCCTAGGCTTATAGTCTCGTGTCACTTGGACTCTGCTTCTGTCATCCTATCTCCTGTCTGAGTCTGACCCACTCACTGCCCCCCCCACTTATAATGACCCTTTGATTGCATTAGGTCCATCCAGATAATTCAGGAAGTCTCCCTGTTTTAAGATCCTTAACTTAAACACGTCTGCAGTCATTTTTTACCACGTAAGGTCACATATTCACAAGTTTTGGGAATTAGGATGTGACATCTTTATTTGGGGAGGGTCATTATTCTGTTTACCAAGGGCTCAATAAATAGTTGTTGAATGAATGAATAAGTGAGTGGATGGCTTCCTTTACAAATGGAGTGCTTAGTCTTGAACTCCAGGATGGCTTGGCCACTTACTGGCAAGTCCCCACTTTCTCTGACCCTGGATTTCCTCCTCTGTTAGATGTGTGCTGAGCACCCACCAGATACCCCCCTCTTGGTAGACACTGGGAATACCAAGACAAATAGATGGGAGACCCCTGACTTCCACGAGCTTGGAGTTTGGCTTCTGGGAGGAGTCTGAGAAAGATAACTTGACTTAGTCTACTCAGGTCCACATTCTAGGTCACGGAGAATTTTGAAGTCCTGAGGGAGTGTGCTTACCTACAGGGTGATATTTCCAATGGCTCTTGATGCATGAGTAGGAGTTTACGTGGTAGGGAAGTGGAAAGGGCACTCATAGCCAGGGACAGGCCGTGGACCTCTTTGAGGAACTACGAGGGGTGCGGTGTGCGTCCTCAGGGGAGGGAGACCAGTGCAGGGGCGGTGAGGGTGGTCATGTTTGGAAAGGAGGCCTTGGAGGCCATAATCAGGAGCCTGGATTCAAGGGGTCACAGCAGGGTTTTTGAAGCAGGGGAGAGGAGTGTGCAGCTTTGAATCCGGGCCACTCACTCCAGCCACCGCAGGATGGACAGGGGAATGAGGGCCAGTGTCTGAGCCTGCGTGGAAGTGTCCTGGATCAGGCAGGGACAGTGGGGATAGAAATCAGGGGACAGACCCGAGAGAGATTTAAGAAGTAGAATGGGAGGACATGGTGGTAGACTGAGAAAGGGTGGGTGAGGAAGAGGGGAGACAGCTGGGAAGGAAGAATAGGCAAGATGGAATTGTGTGGGAGCTGTTTGCAGCTGTTGAGTGGACCACGCGCTAGCTCAAGTTGAGACTTTGTGAGAAGCCCTGGGAGACGCTGGTGCTGGGGCAGAGAAACTAACCCGGTGGATCTGTAGGCATCTCTCTCTGGACCCAGATCAGTGATGAAGGTCACCAAGGGTACAAGATGGGCCTCAGTTCCAGGTGAGGGTTTGGGGCTGTTTAGCTCCTGTCCACATTCTCACTTGATTTACAAACAACCACTGGGGTAAATAGGTGGGACCGTGAAACCATCTGCCTCATTTCTAGCTGGGCAAACTGAGTCCCAGAGACATCCAGTGACATGGCCAAGGCCACATAGCCAGCAGACCCTGGGGAGCACAGGTCACCCAGAGACTCAGCTCAAGGGGGATTTTGCAAGTCTCTTGGGACCCAGAGGGGCAGTTAGGGTGGGGGTCCCCTCTGAGTGATTCCTGGCCACAGAGAATTTCCTTCTCTTTGGAGGAAGTGGGAGTTCTTCTTTCATAATGTGAATGTCAGAGATTCTAGCCTCACCAGTGACTAAGAGTGTCTGAGACTTGTGGGTGTAGCAGGCACTTAAATACCAGACCTTCCTGTCCTTTGATGATTGTAGACACCTGGGCTACACACAGAACAGGACCATGGCCAGCCTGCAGACCCCACTCCTGGCTGCCCTCATCCTCCTTGCTATGATCCTTCAAGCAACAGAGGCAGGTGAGGTTGGGATGAGGGAGGGCTCTCTGCAGAGGTGAAGGTCAGACACTGGAATATCTTCCTTATGTGGTGGGTAGAGCACTGAACGGAGAGCAGAAGACCCCAAACTACTGCTGGCTCTTGGGCTAGTCCCATTGCTTCTCTGGGCTTCAGTTTATGCATCTGTTAAATGGGTCATCTTGAAGGCTTGGAGTCTAAGATCTGTCTCAGCTGGGTTATGGGTTGCGGTGGGCTTGGCCCAGAACTCAAGCATAGGGCTCTTGGGGTGTGGAGAAGGAGCCACTGAAGGGGGCCAGCTGGGGTAGGCAGGAGCAGGGGTGAGGGAGACCCCCTTGGAAAGCTGTTCCTGCCCTGTCATCACCACATTTTTCCTCCAGAACCTGCCCTCAACACTGGGTTCCTGACTTCTCTTTTCCATTCCAGCGTACACCCTTCTGCCCTGTATTGGGTAATGGAATAAGCACTGGGCTGAGAGTCAGGCAGTTCGGAACAATAATTGCTCAGTTATTTGGGTTCCTGAGTGCTTTCTCTGCATCAAAGGCTCCGTAGAGTACTATTATTGTCCCCTGGGTCCAAGGAGGGAATTGAGTCTCAGAGATGCTAGGTGACTCAAGGCAGGATGAGACTCGTACCTGCACCTGCGTGACTGCTCTGCCTGAGTCCTTGTCCTGACTCTCCATGATCATGCTGTATGACTCTGGGCAAGTCCTCCCCGCTCTCTGGACCTCAGCCTCACCATTTGTACCTTGAAGGGGGTTAGGGTAGATGTGAGCTGAAGTGGATTACCTAGGGATCTGTTCAAACTGTGTATCTGATTCAACAGGACTGGGACTGGGCCCCGGGCTTTTCTGACAAGGTGGTGCTGGTGGTGCTGGCGCACGGGCCTCACCTTGAATGGCAAGGTTCTAAGGCTCCTTCATTTTCAGAGCCTGTGGGTCCCATCTAGAGGCGTAGGGCATTGCTGATGCACGGTTGTTCTGAATTCCTCTCCCTTAAGCTGACCAAGGCAGAAAGTAGACTTTGGGCCCTTAGTGGCTTCTCAGAAGCCCCAAGAGTGGGGAATTTGATGGCTCAGAATCCTCTGGACACACACCTTCCACATGAGAACAGAAAAGCTGGGTCAGACCTTAGGCCGAGGGAGACCGGCCTGTGACTCCTCTGCACACCGCTCTTCCCCAGGCCCCTATGCTGCCAACGTGGAGGATAGCATCTGCTGCCGGGACTACATCCGTCACCCCCTGCCCCCGCGTGTGGTGAAATATTACTACTGGACTTCGGACTCCTGCCGGAGGCCTGGCGTGGTGTGAGTAGGGAGCTGGGGAGGCAAGGCCTTGGAGAGCCTAATGGGTATGGCCCAGGAGGGCTCGGGTGCCTATGGGTGTGGTGGACCCAGGGATGGAGGAATGCAGCTAGGCGTCCAGAGGCCAGCTAGGAGCACTTGGCTGGAATAGACGGCTCAGCCTAGCCATGGGTGTACCAAGAAAAAAATCATGTGATCATTCAACAGATATTATCAGGTGCCTACTATGTGCCAGGTTCTGAGGATGCAGAGGGTGCCACTCCATGTGGGCATGGAGAGATCGGTAGTACTGAGGGACAGAGTGTGGGGTTCAGGTATGGGCAGTAGGAAGCATCTTGGATCCTCCCCAGTGCCCTGGGAGTTAGTTATCTGAGGCAGCCCATTCTTACCAGGAGAATATTCAGGGCTGATACTGAGAGCTTTCTCCAGGCCAGCCACTCTTATGAATATGACTTTTTAATTCTCATGACAGTCCTCCAAGAAGATGTGATTATTTCCATTTTACAGATGGAACAGGCTAGGGGTAGCTCATATTTCTCAGGGTTGCCCAGGCTGGAACCAGGATTCCCGGGTCCTTGTTCAGGGCTTTTCCCTAAGATCCTTTTTTCCTTTGCTGCTTTCTCTCAGCTTCTTTGCTTCCTTTTCCCTGGCCTGGAGCCTGTGCCTGCACCCGTCCCTGGCTGGACACCTGAGGCCTGCCTTTCTGGGGCAGCCCCTCCGGCTGCTGCTCCGGCTCCGCAGAGCCCGCTGCCTGCCGCATTGCACGCTGCGGGTGTTTGGGCTTCGGGACTCATGACCCACTTTGGGGCTCCATGATCTTCTCATCTTCCTCCTCCTCACTCATCTTCCATCCCTCAGAGTAGTCTGTGGGTGAATAAGAAGGCTGAAGTGGGAAGCCCTTCCAGGGTTCTGGTTACTTCAGTGCTAAGCCTCAGTTTCCCCGTCAGTATAATGGAAGTGATCACTTTCATTTATTTTTGTTTATCATACTTGTGTAGTGCTCGCTAAGTGCTAGGCACGGTTACAATCACTTTATAAATATTAATCCATTTAATCTTTCAAACAACCCTATGTGGTAGGTACTGTTACCATCCCCTTCTTACAGGTGAGGAAATGGGCACAGAGAGGTTATGGGGCCCCTTAAGCATCACAGGGCACAATGATAGTAAGTGGAAGATGTAATGCTCAGTGCCTGGCGTAAAACAGATGCCCGATAACAGACAGTACACCTGTGATTATTAGAGTTTTGAGCTGGATGTGGTTTGAGGAATGGGAAGATCAAGGCCCAGAGAGGGGCTGAGCCTTGTTTAGTGTCACACAGCAGCCAGGGCAGTCTGTCTTTGTGGCTAAGATCTACATTGCTTTGCTGTCTTCTTTGTTCTTTCTGTTCATTTGTTGTCCAGGGGAGGTGCATATTGGGGAGTGGGGGATAAGGGGAGCCAGGAAGTCCCAGTCCCCACAGACAAGCTCTTGAGAGGCAGGAAAGGAATCCAGGGCTGGATGATGTCTGACCACCGGCCAGCTTTAGCTGAAGCAGAGCGCCCCAGGGGCCTGGCCTGATGTTTGCAGCAGGCAGCACAAAAGTGGAAGCCTTAGCCCACAACTGCCATGTGCTCTTGGGCCAGTGCTCACCTCTTCCCTCCTCAACACAAGCTCATCGGGTCTCCCAGAGGGGCCAGAATGGAGATGCCCTCTGAAGGCACTTTCTCCAGAGAGCCCAGTTCACAACGAGCACGATGAGTCAGCAGCTCTGGCGCTTGGGCAAGTTGCTTTACCTCGTTGGGTCTCAACGTTCCTCAGCTATGAAATGGGTAGAATAATAGGGGCTCATAGGGTTATTGTGAGGATTTATTGAGAAAATCAACGTTAAAAGTTCAGGCCGGAGGAAGGTATAGCTCAAGTGGGAGAATGCTTAGCATGCATGAGGTCCTGGATTCAATCCCCAGTGCCTTCCCTAAAAATAAATAAACCTAATTACCTCCCCCTCAAAACAAACAAACAAACAGACAGATTTTTTAAACAAGAGTAATCAGAATTTGTAAGTAAATATTTATTAAAAAATAAAGTTCAGGCCAGCTCCTGGCATAATGATGTAGCACCTACTGTCTACTATGCACTGCTTTGAGTACTCCAGTTTATATTAACTCATCTAATCTTCATCGGATTCCTATGAGGTTGGACCACAGTTATCATGCCCATTTTACAGATTAGAAACTGAGGCTCAGAGAAGTTAAGGCACTGGCTAACAAGTGGTAGAGCTAGAATTTTAACCCAGATAGGCTGGCTCCAAAGTTTATGCTCTTGGCCACTACCTACTACTCTCTCCCGAGGCAATGTCAGCAATGATTACGAGACCTTTGGGTATTCTGTTCTTTAGCCTGACCTGGCACTCAGGGCTGGGGCTGAGGGTCTGGGAGGTCCTTGCAGCTCATCTTCCCTTCTCCTTCTTAAGAAATGTATTTGCATATAGCAGGTGGCTCATAAATCTTGAACCACTCTATATAGTGGGCATCTCTGCATACAGCAGGTGACTCATAAATGCTAAGCTTCTGTGGCAGGATGTGGCATTCTTGTTGCATGCTAATACTGCCTTATTGTCTCCCTGGTGTCTCCACCTTCCAGTTTGCTAACCGTGAGGGACCGAGAGATCTGTGCTGACCCCAGACTCCCCTGGGTGAAGAAGATTCTCCACAGGCTGGACAAATGAGGCAGGCCCTGCCCTGATGACCGTGGCCTTGGCTCCTTCAGGAAGACTCATGGAGCCCTACCTCCCTGCTGTTACAGCTGCTCCTCGACACAAGCCTGTGCCAATGACTCTCAGCGATCCCTGATCTCCATCCCTGTAGCTGTCACCCGCAGTCAAGCCTCCAACTGTCACTCACATCTCCCCTCTTACCCTTCCATCCCATTTTCTGCCCCACCTTAGCCAGAGGATCCACAGTCTTGGGCAGTCACTCCTCTGCTCAAAATCCTTCCATGGCTCCCCACTGCCCAGGCTAAGGTTGGAGCTCTTGAGCCTGGCACCCCTGCCCTCCAGATCTGGGTCTTATCCCTATCTCCAGCCCTGTCTCACTTCCCTTCATGCATGTTGGACCTGACTCCCTGTTCTCCAAACCCACGTCATACATTTCTACTTCTGGCTCTTTTTCTGGGCTGCTCCTGACACCCAGAATTTCTCCCCATCACCTGAACATGTCCGACTCCACCAGCCCTCCAGGCATCACTTAGCCTAAGCAGCTGGTAATTGAGTTTCAATTTTTAGACTTCCCCTGGACCTCTGCTCCCTCTTAACAGCCCTGTTCATAGTATGCCCAGAATCCTTGGGACTTGGGTCCCCACTGGCTGGACCAAGATCCACCCCTGGGTTACTTTTGTCTCCCAGCCTCTAGCATAGAGCACAGGGCCTGGCTCAGAATCAGGGCTCAGCATGAGGCTGCAGACTGAATCAATAGAAGTAATATGACTCTCCCATTCCCCAAAGGCCCTTACACATCAGTACAGAGACTCAGGTCATCTAGAGAGGGGCTGGCTGGGTCCATTGTGAAAACTCATATTTGCCCAGATTCACCTTTCTTTCCCATTTTACCTGTGTGTTGGGTCTCTTTAACCTTCTTGCTTCCCTTGAGTTTTTACTGCTCCTTCAACCTCCAACATCCAGGTCTGACCTCTTTAGAGTCCCCCGCTTTTCCTTCCTCTTTTCCCAAAGAGCTGATAACCAAATTTATGCTATGGTGTGAATGACTGCCTTTGGCTTGGTGTTACAAACTCTAGTTATATTTGTATATGAGAAGAGGGAAAATGCTTAAAAGGCCAAATGGATGAATGAAAGAATTTTAGGAAATGTGTGGGAGGAGGACAAGGCAGAACTCCTGGCCCTCCCAGTGAGTGGTGTATTGTTAAGTGAAAGATCCTTGGATGGAGGTTTTTCTCAGGTGGCTGGGATCAGGCTAAGGAGTGGGATTTGGGACTTAATCTGCCTCTCCTTGGGGACAACAGATTCCCTAGGTACCTGTGCTTTTTCCTTTTCGAGGGAGCCTGGTGCAGCTCAGCACTCAGCAGGATGATTGTTGCTGTGTGACCCTGAGGAGACCATCTAACCTCTCTGAGCCTCATCTGAGAATGAGAATACCCACCTTACGGATTCACTGAGGGACTCAGATCCAAGTCATGGGGAATGACTTTGCTGGCCATAAAATTCAGTGTCTTCCAGGGTTTGTGTTCCCCCTGGAACCCAAGATCATTTGCCCACCACAGGTACTGGCAAGTGTTAACCTGTCCACTGCCCATGTACAGGGCTCTCAAGTGTTCTGGGATCTCTCTCTGCTCCTGTCCTGCCCTTGCTGCTCAGGCCTTCTGGAAAATAAATCCTCTACAACAGTGTCTGCTTTGCTCCTTGGCATTTGCCATCCTTGTGAGGTAGGGCAGGGGACCCATGGCCCATCTGTCCCAGTGGGGAAGCCCTTGACTGTGACATGTGAGCTGGCTTGCCCAAGGCTACCCTGTGAGTGGGTGGGGTGTCCCGGCTAGACATGAGGACCTGGGAAGCAGCTGTGCAGGTGCCAGCAGGGAACCCCAGACATTTGTCCACCCTAGTACCACTTGTCAGGAGGAGATGATGAAATCATTCATTTGGTCCTCAAGTCTAGAGCTTTGAGTAGCATATTCATTCATTCATTCATATATTCAATAACTCAGCCTCAACCTTCCACCTTCAAAGATGGACACAGAGGTATGGAGACTATATTAGTCAGGAAATGCTACTTCCTACAACAGACAACTCCAAAATCTCAATGGCTTGTCAACTCCATAGAAGTTTCTTTTCTTCCCACGTGAAGTCTGATTGCACATTCCTGGTCTGTGGGCGACCTTCCATGTGGTCATTCAGAGACCCAGGCTCCTTCCTTCTCAATGCCCCTACCCTCCTCCAGGACCAGGACTCCTCTCCATCATCCAGCAGATGGGAAAGAGAATGGAGGCTCATGGAGGGATTTTTGAGCCAGGCCAGGAAATGGGGGGCTCCTCACTTCTGCCCACATGCCACTGGCAGAACTTAGTCACATGACCACCCTGACTGCTAGGGACACTGGGAAGTATAGCCAAGCCATGTGTCCAGGAGGAAGAGGGAGCAGGTTTGGGGAGCGCCCAGTTCATCTGGTGCTGAACTTCCCTGGGCCATCAAATGGGCCTGCTTCCCTGGGGTTCCTGGACACAGCTCACTCTGCCAACCCCTGGACACAGCTCACTCTGCCAAAACAGAAAGAAAGAAAAAAAAAAAAGACTTCCTCTGCCTTCACAGCATCTTCATTATTTCGTCAGTGTAAGCACCATTCCATGGACATCTTGGCATAAGTGGCCTTCACTCCCTTTCAGATCTGACTCTCACAGTGGGATTTCCAGGGCTGTAGCTCCAGACACCCAGAACATTGTCTGGGACATGTGGAGAAGCATTGGGAAGGGCACATGTCAAGGATTTAGACAGACATAGGAACTCTCACTGCCTGTATGTCTGGAGCAAGTTGCTTGGTCCCTCTAAACCTCAATTTTTCCCTCAGTGAATAAGGGGCAAGAAAAGCGTTTAGTGCATGTGGTGGTGAGAATCTGATGAGATAAGAAGGTACAGACAGCCCAATAACAAAATGGGCAAAGACTTGGGTGAACAGTTCTCCAAAGAAGATCTCCAGCTGGTTAATAAGCACATTGTAGGGGAGCAATATTTGCCACCTCAAAATGTGTGTCTTTGGTGTGAGGATTAATTTAGGCTGATTATTTTTAAGAAATAGAAAACTCAGAACATTTTTCTTGTTACTTTCCGCCTTAACTGCCTGAGAGAATTTAGATATAGGACCAGTCACAGGAATAGAACTATCACCAGAGATTTCTGCAAAGAATATGGGCGCTAGGTGTAGTGGGGGGAAGTCTTCAGGGTCTAGAGATTGGGGTCCACTCTGTGTCCTATTACCTCTGCATGATTCACCAAACATTTGCTTTTCATCTCCCTGTGGATTGTCTTCCTCCTCTTTGAAGTCTTAAACCACTACCCTCAACATCCTCTTTTGTCTTTAGCTGAAGATGGTATTTAAGGTGAGGGCCTCAGTCGTTTTGGCAAATTACTCAGTCTTCTTGGGTCTCTCCCGTATATAATTGTGAAAACTTTTTTTTTTTTTTTGTATTTTCCTTTTTGTTTCCTTTTTTTCTTAATAGGGGTACTGGGGATTGAACCCAGGATCTCGTGCATGCTAAGCATGCGCTCTACCACCGAGCTATATCCTCCCCCCATCTCCCATGTATAATTGTTACTAAACTTTTGTTTCATTTTCTCCTGTTAATCTGTCTCATGTCAACTTAGACGAGTCAGAAGAACCTAGAAGGTTAAAGGGAAATTTCTTCCTCCCCAACAACATGAAAAGCTGTTCAACATCACTAATCATTAAGGAAATGCTAATCAAAACCGCAATGAGATACTGCTTCATACTCATTAAGATGGCTATTATAAATGAAAAAACAAACAAGGTTGGTGAGGGTGTGGGGAAGTTAGAACCCTTGTGTATTGGTGGTGGGAATGTAAAATGGTACAGTTGCTGTAAGAAACAGTATGGCTGTTTCTCAAAAAATTAAACACAGAACTACCATATGATCCAGGAATGCCACTTCTGGGCATACATACAAAAGAACTGAAAGCAGGGACTGGAACAGATATTTGTACATCAATATTCATTGCAGCGTTTTCTGAAATAGCCAGAAGGTGGAAACAACCCAAGTGTCCATCCATGGATGAATGCATAAACAAAACGTGGTGTATCCATACAATGGAATATGATTCAGCCTTAAAAAGGAAGGCAAGTCTGACACCTGCTACAACATGCATGAACTTTGAAGACATTATGGTAAGTGCAATGAGCCAATCGCAAAAAGGCAAATGCTGTATGATTCCTAGAGGAGTCAAACTTGTAGAAACAGAAAGCAAAATGGTGGTTGACAGGAGCTGGGGGGAGGAGGAAATGAGAGATTATTTAACAGGTCCAGAGTTTCAGTCCTGCAAGATAAAAACATTTTGGAGATGGATCGTGGTGATGGTTGCACAGTAATGGGAATGTACTTAATTCCATTGAACTGAACATTTAGAAATGGTTAAAATGTTAATTTTTACATGATATATAGTTTACCACAATAAAAGAGGGTGTGGCCAGGCATGTGCATAGACAGAAAATGCCAAGTGCATGTGGGCTGCCCTCCTTATTGGTCAGAAAAGGTGAGCTGGGCCAGATTGGGGCAGGAAAGGCTATCCTCCCGGGGCCCTAGAGATGACCTCCACATCACTGGCCACCCCATTCCTTCAACCATCCTGGGGCCCCACAGGAATGGCCTGGGCTCCCCACCCTGTTTCCCAGAGCTGTTTCTCTTCTGCTTCCAATCTGGGAGAATCCCTCATCTCATGTTCCACAAGAAAGACACAGGCTTCCTGCTCTCTGGGGCACCCAGGCAGGGTCCCAGCCACCTAAAGGCCTGCAGAGGTGTGGGCAGGGGTACCCCCATCCCTGCCATCCCACTGACCCTGAGAGAACCCTCTTTCCCTCTGCCCAGCCCTGCTCTAGTTATTTCTCAGCTCAGAAGCTTCCCGCTCCCCTTTGCCCCTGAACAGCATCCTCTTTCATCACTCCAGCTTCAAAGTGTCCTGCTGCAGCCTCCCTCCCCACTCCTTTCTCAGAGCCAATGACACTGGACCATTCCTCAACACCTGCATAGGTCCTGCGTTTTCCACCTTGGTTAAGTTTTCTCTCTGCCTAGAATGGTTGGTCAAAATCCTGCCTGTCTGCTTACTGCAAGTTACAAATAGAATAACACTTCTGCAGCAGGGAGATGTAGCAGTCATCCATCAATCCATCAGGAACAGTGAAACAGCCTGTCTGTCAAGGTGGATGTGAATGCACTGTGAAGTACAAAGTATTACTCATAATGGATTCTTGCCAAGAATATGTAGCCAAAATCTAATCGGGCCTGTAGGTCTAACTTCCAGTTTACAGGAAATACATGGGATAGGGGAACAAATTAGATGACATCACAAGGAAATAATTCAATAAATTAAGAATGAGAATATCATGTGAAACAATGGTCTGACTCAAGTCAATGTTCTGAAAAACATCATGGAGGTCTACTGTAGAATAAATAGAAATAACCAGAAGCAAAGCATGAACCTAGATTGGACCCTGGATAGATAGATAGATAGATAGATAGATAGATAGATAGATAGATAGATAGATTGATAGATAGATTGATAGACAGAAAGGAAAGAAGAGAGGGAGGGGAAGAAATCTAAATATATTTTGGGATAATAGGAGAAATTTGAATATTAACTAAATATTACAAGACATATAGGAATCATTGCTAGTTTTGTTAGATGGGATAATAGTATTCTATTAACGTAAGACAATGTCTTTATACAATGGAGATGCACACTGAATGATTTAGGGGCAAAGTATCAGTCATCCATAATTTACTTTGAAATGGCTTAAAAAAAGAGAAAAAAAAGATGTAGCAAATACAGAAGAATGCTAATTGAATCTCAGTGGTAGAGATAGGAAAGCTTTGTTCCGTTCCTTCTTTATTGTTTAAAATTTTTTTCAAAATGATAGTGTTAAAAAAAAAGTAAAGCGAAATTCTGCCCATCTTCTGATTGAAATGTCACCTTTCATCCCTGCCTTCCTTGATTCCCGGACAAGGGCGGAGGCCTCTCTCTCTCCCCAAGACCCACAGCCTTTGCGTCTCTGGTGGGACTCACATCTTCTCCCTCCTACTGAACTGGGGCTCCTTGGGACAAAGGCTTCAGCTTGTTTCCCTGTGGGCTCCTTGTCCCACCACAGTGCCAGGCACACATCAGGGCTTATAACAAACACTAATGGTTCCTGCGTACCAGGCACTGTGAGAGTCCTTAGTTATATGAGCACCCCCCAAGGAGTGCTTCAGTGAGGTAGCTATTAATATCCTATTTTACAGAAGGGGAAATTGAGGCTCAGGGAAGTTAAGTCACTTGCCCAAGGCAATACTCCTCTTAAGTGGTAGAGTCATGTTTGGCTCCAGGTCTGACCAACCTGAAAGCTTGGTTACTGTGTCTGAATTGAATCTCAACTCAGTTAGTCCTTAACACCCTGATAAGATAGGTGGGGTGAGCATTGCAATTATATGGGAGGGAAAAGCTGGGCAAGATGATAAGGGACGTTCCCAAGGGCTGAATAAAGGAGAGCAGTGTTATATCTGGTTTTGGCCTGTTCCGTGCTGGGCTCTGAACCACAACTTAAGGGCATAAACTCACTTCATTCTCACAGTAGTCCTCGCAGTGGGGGTGGAGGGAGATGGTGTAGTCTGGTGGTCAGGAGCTCAGACTCAGGAGCCTGCTGGCTGGGGCAAATCTAGGCTTTCCCACTTCCTAGCTGGTGATCCTCAGAAAATTCCTTAACTTCTACCTGCCTCAGTTTCCCCATCCATACAATGGACTGTGATAATGGTGTTTTGCTTACACCCTGGTTTCGGCATCAGGATTTCCTAAAGTAGTCATACAAAGCCTGTCACAGAGTAAGTGTAAACTCAGAGAGACAGGGAAGCCGCCCAAGATCACACAGAGATAGTGCCAGAGCCAAGGTCATCGGATCCCAAAGCCTTTGCTGTCTAAATGCTTCTTTGAAGCATAGTCTGGGGCCAAGGAAACAAGGGTCGCTACCCCCAAATACTTGGCCTAACCTGGCTCTTGTCCTTTATGAAGTGCGGGGCTTCCCAGGACTTGCCCCCTGCCCCTCCCTGACTCCTCTCTGCTCTCCCTTCTCCCTGCACCTGTCCCCCTCCTCCTGCCCTCCCCCTTCTCCCTCTCTTCCTCCTCCCCACCTCCTCTCCCTCTTCCTCGTCTGCTCCTACATGGCAAAACAGAAGGAGCCTTTGGATCTCGGTTTTCATCACTTCTTGCCCCTCTCTGAGCCTCAGTTTCCCCAGCTGTAAACTGAGGGGTTGGGCAGTAGAAATGTGAAGGTCACTAGTGTCATACCTGCATGGGCTGGGACGGGTTCTCAGAGCTCAAGTGGACATTGGCCTGTGCCGGGGCGCTCCTCCCTGTCATGGAGGGTCAGGCCTCCTAGCTCCACACCCTGCGCAGCTTGACTGTGCCTGGGTGAGAGGGAGATGCCCTGGCCTTGGGAGGTGTGATCCCTCTGCCCAGCCCCGCCTGGACCAGCTGGCTCCAGCGCCTGCCGCAGACAGTTTGTCACAGACAAACTGGTTTTGCTCTGGCTGGCAGCCCAGAGATGCCTAAGTGGGAGTGGGTTCACAGTTAATGCCTGGCCCCAGACTGGGCTAGGCTCCTGCGAGGCTCCTCTAGAATCTCAGGGATTATTGCCTCTGCCTGCAGGGAAGGCAGCCACTAAGGCAGCTGTGCTGCACCCATTTATACCAGTAAGTGTTTGTACCAGTTTGGTGAGAGCTGATGGCTGCTTGTGCCTGGTCCTGTTGTCACCGCCTCTAATGGGGAGAGAACCTGTAAGTCAGAGCTGCCAAGCTCTCCCACCAGTGGATTAGCCCAACTCTCTCCTTGTACAGTTGGAGCGCTGAGGCCCCAAGGGGTGCAGGACTTCTCCAAGGAATGCTGCCAAGTTAAGGACCAGCCTAGAGGCCTGAGTTACCCGGGGTGAGGCCGGCAGCTGTGTTGTTCCTGTGGGCTCACGGGGGGCCAGAGCTGGTGATGGGAGTGGGTGTAAATGAGGAAAGGAGAGGTAGAAGGGCTGGAGGCAGTGAGGCTGGGGCTCTTTTCTGTGTCCTGAACTGCCCACGCCCTGCTCATGCCTACTCTTCTCTGTGGCAGCGGGAGGTGGGTTCTCTGCTCTGATGCCCTCTGTGACTTGGCATGATTCTGTCTGCTGTCTGGGCTTCAGTTCCCCATCAGTCCCTATGAAGTTGGGAAGGATCATTCTTTCAGCAGGCATTTGCTGTATTAAGCCCCTACTTTTTGTCATGCTCCATGCGGAGCATGGGGAATATGCTAATGAAAAAGTTCCCCCAGGAGCTGGGGCTTTAAGAGGTAAATGTTGGGGATCCTTCCTGGTGTGGGAGAGCAAAGACCAGACCAAGGGAGAGTTTGTCAGACCAGACCGGGGTGGGGGGAGGGCCCTGAGTCCTCCTGGCTTGCCTGCAGCCAGCACTCTCTAGTCCTCTGTCCTTTTGTTCATTGCCCACTTAGGATCTAGGGCCCCAGGCCAGACTCTAGGGCATGTGTCCACTCCCAGTAGGAAAGTGGCTTGGCAGATGGGAGGAGGGGAGGCCCTTTGAACCCTAGCAGGCTGGTCCAGTTTTCTGAGCAGGTTCCTGCATGAGAAGCCAGTCCAGTACCCCTGCACAAACCCTCACCCAGAGCCAGGGAGCTGGCTCCGTTCCTTGGCAACATCTTGAGGAATCCAGTCGCTGCACACAGGCTCCCTTCCTCTCCCCTCCCACCGCCTTCCTGCCTGCTGCCTGCGGGGGACGGGGGGCCGGGAGGCGGAGGCGGAGGCAGAGAGAGTCAGAGGCAGCGGAGCCCCATTATAAATCCCAGCAGAGCTCAGGCAGCGAGCAGACAGCTCTGAGCTTCAACGAGGGCCCCTGCCGCCTTCTCTGCCACCCTCCAACCCCGGACTCCCATCTGTCCTCGGCCATGGCTCTTCCACCTCTCTCATGGTTGCTCCGCTTGGCTGCCTTCTGCCATCTGACCATGCTGCTGGCCGGTGAGTGGGGTGGACTCAAGCATCAGCAGGGTGGGGGGCCCCCAGCCCCACTTATATCCCTTATGCCTGACATCAGGGCCCCCAGATTCTGCCCCGGTAAGGCTGAGGTCCATGGCTGTCCCCTCATGGCGGGTGTGCCAGAGTGGCCTGGGCACCTCCTGGGTCGAAGTCCTGGACACAGGGCTGCTCTTCCTGCTGGAAGGATTTCCAGTCTCCAGAGACTGTCCCTACCTGGCCCAGTGAGCAAGGTGGGGACCACATGGCAACGCAGAGGTGGTGTGGGCAGCACAAGGTGCCAGGTATGCGGGTGCTAGAAGGGTGGGGGTTGTGGGAGGCCTGAGGAGGCTCTTAGTGGGCACTTGGGTGGGAGCCCTGGTAGCCAGGGCTGGATCTCCCTGTCTGGGGTTAATATATAACCCTCAGCCTCAGCTCCTGAGTCTCAGCTTGGCCCTGGGCCAGGCCACTGTTGGGACTTTCTCCTGCCGTAATTTCAAGTCCTCTCCAGGAGTAGGGGACCCAGGACCTGTGGAGGTCAAGGTCATTGCAGATCATGAACTGTGCTCGTCACTGTTGCTCTGGTCTGTAGCCCCGATCCCTCTGCCTTTGCCTCCCCTATGATAGTGTCTTTCTCCTCCAAGCATAGCTTAGAAAATGTTTGCACCTCCAGTCACTTGCTTTCTGGAGCCTGAGACCTGGTAGGGCATGATGTACCCATCCCACCTGACATGAGAAAGATGGAGGCCCAAAAAGGTTTAGAAACGGGCCTGGGGATGCACCGTTAGCAAGTAGGGCAGGAGAGGATAAGACTGGATGGAGGCAGGAGAGGGTGTGGATGCGTGCTCGCCACTTCTGTGGGTCACACTGCCTCCAAGAACCGTTTGAGTCAGCCCTATCTGCAGTGGGTACCCAGGCTATCTGGCAGGTTGAGGCTCAGAGAGGATGGGAACCTAGCTTAGGGCACACAGCCAGTCTGGGGAAATGAGAACCAGTCTCCAGCTTCCAGGACATGTCCATGGAGCAAACTGTCCCCTGACTCCCTCTTTGTGGTGAAAACCCACCAGTGGGACAGAGAGCAGATGGTTGGGTATGGTGGGGGCCAAGTGCCACTGGCCTTCCTCCTTCCTGAGCTTGAACCCTGAGCCCTAAGTATTTAGGGATAGTGAGTACTGGAAAACAAGGAGTCAGATGGAGGTTGCTTTGCCATAGCCGTGACCCAGTGGGGTTTTGCCTTCTTTGGTCCCAGCTACTGCACCTTTAAATATAGCTCTTGCCTCCTGTGTGGTGAGGCTCCTATGCCTATGAGGGCATTTTGGAAGTGGGAGGAGGATTACTTAGACTAAACTGGCAGGGTAGGGGGGGCTTCCATTCTGAGATGGAGAGGGGATCTGGGGGAACTCTGGATGCTCTAACCAGCACCCTGAGGCTTCAAAATCATCAGGTTCCTGCCCTAACCTTGGTCACTGGTTTTGCTGGGAGATACTCAGATTATTTCAACCCTTCTGAGCCTCAGTTTCTGCTCCCACAAGACTGGGCATTTGGCCAGGCTCATTTTGGAGGTCCTCATACACATGGACATTTGTGGCTCTGAGAGCCCCCCTGGGAGCCCCTGTAGGACTAGGGAGTGGTCCACAATCCAGAGAGGCCTGGAGCGGGGCTGGGGGCTTTGTGGCTACCACCCTGGCTGGTGCAGGGTGGCTGCGTCAGTTCCCAAATGTGAGTTTGCAGGGCTGTGTCAGGCGGGAAGCTCCTCTGCTTTATATAACAAACCTGCAGATACAAGTCAGAGCAGAGAATTTTTCTCCCCAAGCACTGACGCATCCACTCCCACTCAAGCCCCAGCAAGAGAGAGAGAAAAAAAAATCTGACTTAAACTGATGTCGTCTGCCCCTCTGATTAGCGGTGGGGGTGGATGGGGAAGGCAGAGGAGGATAAATCCAGAGTGTCAGATCCAGGCCCCTGTCATATTTAAATAAAAATTCCTTTATTTCTCTGTTGGCTAAAATTTTATATGTCACAAGGCGCTTGCTTGTGCGTTTTGTTGATTCATTCAATAGGTGAGCACCTACTCTGTGCCAGGCACTGACCTAGGTGCTGGGGCCACATCAGTGAATAAAACTGCCAGAGATTCCAGCCCTCAGGGTGCTGAACATCAACTGGAGAAGACAGACAACACTCAAATCAGTGAATGATTTGGTCTGTTAGAAGGGAAAAAGTACTGCAATTTTAAAAAAGATGGGGGTGTTGACATTTTAAGGGGTCAGGGAAGAAGGAGGCATTGAGGTAGGCAGGGGAGGGAGTCGTGTGGGTGTCTCTAGGGCAGTGTCCTCAGTTGTGGGATTTAGCCCCCAGGGGACATTTGGCAATTTCTGGAGACATTTGTGGTTGTTCCAAATGTGCCAGCGTTTTTGGTTGGGGTACCTAGGCATCTAGCGCTTGGAGGCCAGGGATGGATGATGCCAAACACCCTGCAGTACACAGGACAGCCCCCACAACAAAGAAGTATGTGCGCTAAATGTCAGTGGTGTTTGCTGTTGAGGAAACCCTGCTTTAACGGTCCAGTTATTTTAAAAACTTTATTTTCATAATCACCCTGTGAAGCCAGTATTATGTCCATTTTACAGGTGAGGGAACAGGGAGGCTCAGAGAGCCTAAGTGACTTGTCCAGGACACACAGATTAGCAATGGCTCAAGCCCTCTCTCTATCATCCAAAGACCCAGAGACCCAGAACATTCCTGTCTTTTCCTGCCTGTAATCCTCCAAATAGTCCTTGAGTACCAGCCTAATGGACACGTCCTCTAAGAAGCCTCCCCTGATCACTTGCAGTTGGAAGGGTCTTTTCCCTCATGTAAACCCCAGCACATTTGGGGTCTGTTCTGAAACATGGTCCTTCTACCTGGCATTTAAGGCAGCCTAGAACAGTGGGAGGAAAACCTTTAGGAGCTGGGAGGAAAACCAGATCTGCCACTAAGCAGCTATGTGACTTTGGGCAAGTCATTTAACCTCTCTGATCCTCAGCTTCTGCATATTTAAAATTGGGATAAAATATTGTCTTTTCTGGGATGTTGGAAATTAATGAGAGCAGATATGTGTGTGTGCTGAGCATAGGGTCCAATACACAGTAGGTGCTCGACTAAGAAAAGCTCTGGTACTTTGTGGTTGTGTTTTAGCTGGCCATCAGGTTGGGAGACTTCTGAAGGCAGAGATGGGCCTTGGTCATCCCTCTACACCTCACAGGAACTGGCAAGAGGAAGGTCAACATTTGTTGGTCCACTGAGTAAACACGGTGATCTGATCGCATTTACTGGAATTGAAGTGCTCTCTCTAAGCTCAGCACCAGCACCTTCTTGAGAAAGAGCTCAGGGTTAAGGATGAGAGGGCCTGGGTCTTTGTATATACTCAAAAGTAATTCAAACAAGTGTTGGCTGAGTCAGGAAATGGATGGGTGAATGGATGGATGGGTGAAGGTTGTGTAAGTGGGCTGGTGAGAGATGGGTGGGTGGGTAGATGAAGGGGGTGGAGGATGTGTAACGGATGGACAGGTGGTGGGTGGGTGAGTTAGGCACAGGTAGGTGGATGGATGGCGTGAGTAGGGATGGGTGCAAGGGAGATAAGTGGGTGGTAGGGAATGGGTAGGGGATTGACAAGCGGGGGCAGATACATGGGTGAATGGATAGATGGATGGGGAGGTGGGTGGAGGGATAAATAGATTGATACATTATTTCATTCAATGAATATTTTTATCCACCTTGTGCTTGATGCTGGGAAACACTGTGACACCAAGACAGATGAGGTCCCTGTCCTGACCCTCATATGACAGATAATAGATGACTGGCTGGTGGAGGCATTATCTCCAGTTATAGAAAAGAAAACCTCAGTTCTAAGAAGAAAAGCCCCTAGGTTAGTTAGACAACCTTCCCAGGCAGAACCAAGAACAGAGCCTGGCCAGGCCATTCAGGCACCATGGCAGAGGATGAGGACTTCGGGGACAGGTTGCCTTTGTGGCTCTTTAAAGCCCTGGAGGTGGGCAGTGGCCTTCTCCACCCTGGGAAGGAGAGTTAGACCTGACCTTACTTACTTATCCCTCCTGCCCACTGGGCAGCCTCCTGGGCTCCAAGTCAGCCAGGGGCACTGGGGATTCCCCCGGAAGACACCTGCCTGACCCGGCCAGGGGGCTGGCTCCTGGCTCTCCTCAGCAAGGGCCTGGAGAGGCTGCAGCTGAGTCATTTCGAGGTCCCGCTGGGGGAGAAGGAGGGCGATAAGGCTGCAAGGTGTCTTTCACATCCTGTTCCTCAGAGAGAAAGGGCAGCTGGTGACTCAGGGACCAGCTATGGGGAACCCCCTTGCTCATCTCGGGAGCTTCTAGTGCTGCCTCCTGATGGCCCAGCACAGCCCTGCAAGCCCTGAACCCCCTTCCCACAAGGCAGGGTGGGCCAAGGAGAAAGGCGAGTGATGGGAGGAAGGGTGGCAGATTCTAGGTGTGTGCGCCCGCCTCTGTTTGGGAAGGCGGAGCCCATTTGGTCTATGTGTCCATATACACTAAGTATTTGTGCATAAGCAATGTGTATTTTGGTTGAACCTGGGGTCGCCTGGTGCCTCTTCAGCTCTTCAGAGCTAAATAAGTTTGCTCTCTTGATTCCACTGCCCTGGAAGTCCTAGCCTCTAGATTTTTGCAAAACCCGCCAGGGTCTTGCTTCTTCAGCCAATGACCTTGACCCAGATCTGAAACTTAGGCTCTTCCTCTTTTTCTGCACGTCCTTCTTGAGCTTTCACCAAGCCAATTTTGGTGGAGGTTCTAGGGGGTGAGGCGGAGGTGGAAATGCAGTGCAAACCACTTTGAATGTTTGTATGAAATACTTGGTTTCTCAACCATCTGTTGAGTCACCCTCATCCTGTCCTGGAGTTTCTCTCTGGCTCCATGTGGGACCCAGCCATCTGCAGGGTCCCACTCTGCCCCCACCCTATGCACAAGCCCACCATTATTCCTCCTCCTTACTCCTGCTCCCCCAGCTTGCCCTCGGAATCCAAAAGGCCATTCAGTTCCTCTTGGCAACTGCTTCCAAACTCATCCTGGCTCACGATGGCAGCACAAAGGATCACCTACTCAGCACACCCTCTCCCCTACCACCTTCCCTAAATATGTCCTTACATATTTAAAAATTTTGATTATCTACTGTATGTGTCTGATTACATGTATGCCTTCATGTGTTTTTGTTGGGGGGAAGCATATATGTGCCATTGTGTTTGTTGCTGTGAGTGTACATGTGTGTATGTGTCATGGAGTCTACACGTGGGATGTAGATGGACAGAGGTCTGGGTGTGTCTCAGAGGTCGAGATCCACGAATATGGATCAGGCTGAGAGGAAGAAATGGGATGTGCATGGGAGGGGGTGATAGTGAACCGGTGACTGACTCTGGCAAAGGCAGGGTTGGGGGAAGGGCAGCGCCATGGGCCCAGAAGGGAGGGGAGCCAGGCCTGGCAGTAGAGCCTGTTCCATCACTTGCTGCCTGGGTAACCTCCCCTGGTGTACAACAGACCAACTACATCAATTTAATTTTTAAAATTAAACACTTAGGACGTACAGGGCATTAGAGCTTTATAAGTAAGAATTCATTTTTATTCATCCTTATTACAACCTACAGGGTAGATACTGTTGTTGTCCCTATTTTATAGGTGGGGAAACTGAGGCCTGGAGAGGTTTGGCCGAGGATGGGGGGCTGAGGTCAAGGATTTGCAGGGCATCCATTCTGGCTTGGGTGGTATGGCTGGGACAAGCTGGCATGGGGCTGGGAAGCCAGATGTCCTTGGACAGTCCTGCTGACTGGGGGCCTCTGTGGGCTCAGGACAACAACGTGGTGTGAATAAATGCAGCATCCAGTGCAGCAAGATGACCACCTCGAAGATCCCCGTGAATCGTCTAGTCCAGTACCAACGAAATCAAGAATCATGCAACAGACGTGCCATCATGTAGGTACTGCCTTCCTGGCCTCTGCATTCCTTTCAGGTCCCAGGGATTGTCCCAGGCCTCTGCTAATCTATCTCCGCATCCTCTTACCCCAACCTGGGCTTCTGGCCAAGGGCCTCTGCAAATGCTCCTTCTGCCCCTGACCTGCCAGCCCCTTTGCCGACATTAGTATCTGTGCCACAAGGCCAGGGTGAGATGTGACTTCCTGAATGGCCATGGCCTGAAACAGCCATGCAGGGTGGTAATTCCTCCTGGGCCAAAGGGTGTTTTCTGTAGCACTGGAACCTGTTAGGTTTCCTGGGGAGGTAAAGCAGGGTGATCTGAAAGTATAGGCTCCAGACACCAACAGATCTGGTATAAATCCTGGCTTCACCACTGCCAGACTGGGTGGCCCTGGTCACGTCGCCTACCCTCTGCACTTTAGTTTCCTTATTTGTAAAGTGGGTAGTTGGGAGGATGAAAGGAAATAATGAGACTAAAGTGCTTGTCAGGGTGCCCTTCCTGGAAGAAGCTGACAATAGGAGAGGCCAAGATTATTATCTCCATTGGACAGAGGCGGAAATAGAAAACACTCTGAGACCTTGGGGAGGGGTCAAGCCGAACCAGCTTTCCCTCTGGCTGTTGGGCCCCCTGGCCATGTTGGCTGCTTGCTCCTTGGGGTCCCTCTTGGTATTACCCAATCGCTCAGCCCTGAGGACTTTCCCCAGGACTTATTTCTGGGTCCTGAAGCAGCCTCTCGGCCAAGACCCAGCCAGACCCGGAGGCCTGGCAACAGGAAGTGGCCAGTGGGCCTTCAAAGTAGAGGCTCCACTAAAGGAAGCTGTTGTTCCTCCCATTGATTGTTACGAAGTGGGGCAAGTGTGCCAGTGCCCAACTTGCTCTGGGACCTGTCAAGATTCACTTCCCCCAGATTCTCCCATATATTTGCTTCTGTTTTCTAGGCGAAGGGGAAGTAGGACGCTCCACAGAGGGGATGACAGCACCAGGGTGGCACTGCGCCTGAGGGTCCTGCAGGGTCACACTTGCTTTCTGCACCTCTCGGGCTTCCCAGCATACTGGAGCCAGGCACATTTACATGACTTCTCTGAGCCTCAGTTTTCTCATCTGTAAAATGGGGGTATGTGTGACATCTTGCAGGATGGGTGTGAATTTTAAACAGGCAAAATGCCTAGCACAGGCTGTGGCCAGCTCTGAGCTGTGATCTCAGCCGTGAACCAACCACACTCAGCTTCAAAGGAAGTTCAACATTTGGGTGGCACTCGGGGCCACCATATATAGGGCTGTAGGTCCCTAGGTGCACTTGCAGCCTGAGGACACACACTAGGAGCAGAGCGTGGCAGTCCAGAGGGCAGCCTGTAGCTGAGGGAGAGGAGGAAGAGGATGCTGTGACATTGAGTCCTTTCCACAGTGAGGAGGACCCAACACCAAGCATGTCAGTCACACACCTGGTAGCAGAGAACACCTGTGACGACTCTTCCCAGTCAGAAAACTCACTGTCCAAAGCCCCCTCCTTTCATGTTAATGACTTTATTATGAACGTTTTTATTGCTAACATTGATCTACTCCGAGCCAGGTGCTTTACATCATTTTCACTGTATTCAATAACACAGAAGTAGGGTGACCAACTTGTCCCAGTTTGCCAGAGTTTTCACAAAAAAGTCCTGCATCTTGAGATCCCCCTCAGTCTCAGTTTTTTGGGGGTTGGTTGGTCACCCTATGAAAGGTAGGTCTCTCTCTCCAGTTCTCAGGTGAGAACACAGAAGTTCCAGAAGCTGAGCTGCTCCAGCGAAGAAGCTCACAGCTCACAGCTAATAAGTGGTGGGGGGAGGATTTCCAGCCAGCTCTGCGGAGCATTTGCATGGTGCCCCTACTCTGTATGGCATCTGAGCATCTGGGTCCCTATCTTCCTTCCTTGCAGCTTGACAACTGTGAAGGGACTATTAATCTGTGCTGACCCAAAGGAGGAATGGGTCCAGAAAGCCATGGAGTATCTAGACCGCCAGACTGCTGCTCCGGCTCAAAATGGCGGCACATTTGAGAGGCAAATCGGTACGAGTGAGCCCGCGACCACCCCAGCCACCAGAGGAATGGACAGGTCTGCCGTCTCCCAGACCAAAGTCACAGGTGAAAGCAGTAGCCAGGAGGCACAGAGGGCCTTCGAGACTTCCCCAGAGCTGCCAACAGGAGTGGCTGATTCCAGGGGAACCAGATCCCCCTCCACATCAGAGGCTCCAGATGGAAGGCCCAAGAGAACTGAACTTTTCAACGAGGCTGCCATCACCACCACCACGTCTTGGCAGAGTTCTACTGCCTACCAACCTGGGTCAGGCCTCTGGGCTAAGGAGAAAGCCTCTGAGGCCCCCTCCACCCAGGCCCCCCCCACCCAGGCCCCCTCCACCCAGGCCCCCCCCACCCAGGCCCCCTCCACCCAGACCCCCGCCACCCAGACCCTCCCCACCCAGGCCCCCTCCACCCAGGCCTCCTCCACCCAGGCCCCTACTATTTCACATGCAGCCCTGGAGAACAACACCGGGTCTGAAGGCCAACCTGTGTGGATCAAGACACAGTACCCCACTCCAGAGAACTCTCTAGGGCCCAACGAGATGGGTCCCATTTCAACTCCCATGGATGCTTTTGTGGGGACTGGCAGCACGCCGGACATCTTCGTGGTCCCTGTCTCCTCTGAAGGGGCCCCCAGCATGGATCCCCTGCTGTTGGGCAGCATGGCCCCCAGAGCCGAGGAGCCCATTCACACCACAGTAGACCCCCAGAGGCTGGGCATTCCCGACTCCCAGGCAGCCACCCGGAGGCAGGCAGTGGGGCTGTTGGCCTTCCTTGGTCTCCTGTTCTGCCTGGGGTTGGCCATGTTTGCCTACCAGAGACTGCAGGGCTGCCCCCGCAAGACGGCAGGGGACACGATAAATGGGCTTTGCTATGTCCCCCGGAGCTGTGGCAGTAACACATATGTCCTGGTGCCAGTGTGAGCTGCCCACCTGCCTGCGTCCAGTTGCTAGATTCAGCTTCCTGGGGTTGTCCATTTTCACACCCACCCTCACCCAAGGGCCTGGCCTGAGCTGGGATGATTGGAACAGGGAGGTGGGATCCTCCAGGTTGGACTGTTCTCAGCTCCTGGAGGCCACTCTTGGCCGTTCCTGACCTGCTGGAGACAAAGAGGGTGGCCTCCACAACTCACTCCAATGTCCCGAGTCAGAAAACTCCCCTCTGCTGTTGGCTGTTTAGAGAGGGTCCCTTAGACACCATGCCAGCCCCAGTGAACAATTATTTCATTGACCACCCAGCTCCTCTGATCACCGTCCCCCTGTGGGTACCATGGTCATCCCATCTCATAAACAAGCCTCAGGCCAGGCCCCTTCTGCCCCCTCCCTCAGACTTGATCATGTCTTTTGGCTCCGGCTGCGGTTGCCAGTCACCCCAGCTACCTGTGGTGCTAGCTCCCTGACCCCTTGTACAGACCCCTTCTCCCCAGCCGGGGGCCTATCTTTTCTTGCATGAGGCTAGTGTGGTGTGTTTCCTGGGACTGCTCCCAGCAGAGGATCTGCTCTCAGTTAGACATCATGAGAATGGAAGATGAAGTTATCTGGTGGCTCTGATTTTTTTCCCTCCTCAATCTGTGCCATGTGGTGGAGGAACATTGACTATGAGCGTGAAGGCTGCGGGTCTAGTCCCAGGCCCACCAAGGCATTCGTACCTCGTTTCCCATCTGTAAAAGTGAAGAGGGATGGCAAATATGTGGCAATAACCCATACTTCTGGTAGACATCACTCACTGATCCAGAGACCCCTTTCCCCAGACCCTGGGCGCAGTCGTATAACCTTCATCAGCAGAGCACCTTAGCCAGCTCTACCAACTGATGAGACTGGCAAGTTGGTCAACGCTGTGACCTGGTGGGCCTGCAAAGGAGAGATTTGGTAGCGCAGGCCCTGCCCTACTGCGGGAGTCAGCACTGAGGGCCCCCTGGGAGGGGACTGGGCTGGGGCACTTGAGGGGCAGAGACCAACTCTGTAGGCACCTCCCTGGCTTTGAGAACAGCCCCTCCCTGTGTCTGCCTGGCTCAAAGGGACACTGAGACAGCCCAGCAAGCAACAAGTGACAGGATGAAGGAGGAGGGGAGGCCCGCAAGCTCCGGGAAAGGAGCCGGGGAGCAGCTGCAGGGACCAGCCACCCTCCTTCGTTAGGGACATTTGCTCTTTCTTTCATGTGGCCTGGGTCCCCTTCCACCTTTCCTGCTTCCCAAATACACTGTTCTCTGCACTCCGAGACCTCCTGCCCTCCCCTTCACCCCTACCACAGGCAGGGCCAGGAATTTCCGTGATGTTTTCTATGAGATCAGAATCCACCGTGGAAACCAGAGGTTCCTGTGCAGAGGGACCGGCTGGGGAGGGGAAGTTGTGGACATAAAGTCTGGGGTTCCCTTTTTGGCTGCCAATGACAAGGGCAGGCCTGGATGGGGCCGGAGTCTCGCTGGGTGGGCCAGCACCCCCCGGCCAGAGCTGTACTTGCAGGTCTTACCCCTCAGGGTCCCGGGCCATAGCTCCCCATCTGCCTCTAATTTTCCCTGAAGGAGTTCTTTGCCCCCCACCAGAGGAGCCTCCCATGGCCTAGGCTTCCCCCAGGTATGGCTGACACTTTTTTGCAGACGAGTGCTAAGAGAAAGCACATACAGCTTGGGTCCACAGAGAGAGGGGGCCGCATCGCCCTGCCCACCTGGCCCTCCTGCAACCCCCTGCAGGGCATGGCATGGATGTTTGGGCCTGGCTAGAGTTGGGGGCACTCTGACAGCTCAGAGAGAAGGACTGCAGGTCTGAATGCACTTTTTTGGGCCCCTCTTGGCTGGGAGCCTTCAAGAAGGAGGGCACCTGTGGGGCTCCCCTCTGTGAGGAAGCAGCTGGGGGCAGTGAGTCCCCCTTCCACAGACTTTGTGAGTTCCCCCAAGCAGGACAGGGACAAAGACAATTTGGGGAGGACTTTGGAAGGAGTTGGTTGGTTGATCCTTTTGCTTTTCCAACCCTATCACCAATGTCTGTGCCATTTTGTATTTTCCTAATAAAATAGAGAAGTTGAGAATCAAATAAAGTTGCTTTTCCTAGGGCAGGCTCAGCAACCAGAGAGGATGGAACAAGAGAGGGGCCAAGACTTCCTGGGGCAGCACTGGGGACCCCTGGGGCAGAGGGGCAGGGACTTTTACAGTCAGCAGGAGAAGGGGCACTGGGAATGGGGTAAGGGGGTTCAGCATCTACCCAGCTATGTGACCTTGGACAACATATAAAATCAGGTGTGAGACTTCTCCTAGTGGCTTCTGTCCCTGGAAGGAACCAAAATCCATTATGAAGCCATCTCTGCCACCATGCCTACTAAACCACCATTTTGGGGGCCTTGGTATCACCATTAGTGACCTAGTGACCCATAGGAGCAAATTGGGCCACATTTTCCTCTTTGCTGCCTTGACTCATTGCTGGTCCAGATAAAGATCAAAGAGGGATTACTCTTCAAGGGACTTGGGTGTTCATAGATATGACCCAAGTACAAACCTCCTGGTGGCTTCTAAGTCCTCCAATGGCCCAGGATGGCATCATAAGAGCTGCTCTGTACAGTTGTGTAGGTTGGGAACTGCACAAGGTGCAGTATTATTATATACAGTATTTCATGGATTCTTAGATGCACATTTTTTTTCACATTGTGACATCTTTGGAATTGATATTTGTCTTGTAATCAATAGCTTGTTGTAGTTTAATTGACAGGCCTTTTGTTCTTTATTAGTAGCTTATTAAATATCAGAATGTCTTGTAATCAAAGGCATCTTAGGCTCAATGTCTACATGGTGTTTTTAAAAATTAGAGGCAACATTTAAAAATCGGGAAATTACACACCCAAACCCACTTTTCGATGCTCTCTCAGGTGACTCAGAAGGTCTGGCCTCACTGGATGGTGTTCCCCCAGGATAACAATGGACAAAGCCTGAGCAGTGGCTGCCCCCTTGATATGGGACAGGCCAGGGTGAGACTACCCAGTTCTCTGCCATCCCCTCCACTTCTTGGTGCTCCTGGACCCTGTGGCCATGTCAGTTGCCCTTCTATTTTTCTTATACTAAGGGTATTTTCCCCTGAGCCCAAGTCTTCATCAAAAGTAGGACAAGGAAAGACAGACCATGAAAGGCACATAATTTTTCTATACCCTAGCGTTCCTCATTTTACTACCTGCCCAGCCCCACAGACATTTTGGGTTTGAAGTTCCTGCAAGAAGCTAAGACTGCTTCCTCTGTGAAAGCTGCAAATTCTAGTACTGCCCTTAGCAACATGCAACAGCTCTCCTGTTCCATCCTGAGCCCATCCCTTCCTGAATTGCCCATTCTTACCCCCAGGAAGGAGCTCAGAGGCAAAAACTCACAGACCCCCATCCTCTCCCAGAACATCACCCTTTCAGCAACAGGAAACAACAACAGAGGTTTTGAAAGTGAAATATTTGTCCCTTACGTTCTTAGATAAGGTTTAACGCTTCATGGTCCGGAAGGGAATGGAGAGTGAGAGAAACCTGTATTCTTCCAGAGCAATTCCTTAGGGAGCCTGGGATATTTTTGTTTTATTTTCTCTTTCAGTTATAGAGCTAAACTTTAGCCAAAGTAATTCCCCACAATTAATGCAGTTTGGTGACGAGCTGGGACCTCTGAAACCTTTGATGGAGCTATTATATCTGAGATATAATACTAATACTAGTACTAATAATATTAAAATAGCCATTGTTTATTTAATGTTTACCATGTGCCAGGAAATATACAAAGTTCTTTATGTTCAAGGGCCCCCATCTGACAGATGATGAAAGCAAGGTTTTTAAAGGATATAGGACATGCCCAAGGTCACAAAGCAGAGCTGGAATATGACCTGAAGTCTTTCTCCGGGACTTGAGCCTTAACCACTGTTTTTGAAAGTGTGAGCCACAGAGAGTTTTTTGTTTGTTTGTTTTGGGGGTTGGGTTTTTTTGGAGGAGGGGGGGAGGGGGAGCAAAGAAAAGAGCGTCTTTATTGCTTTGCCCAGCAAAGGGAGTCACAGCAGGCTACTGCCTTAAAGACTGTGAGTCCCCACAGAGTGTTAAAAGTACAGATCCCTGCGCTTCAGACCCACTGAATTCAGACTCCAGGGGTGAGAGAGCTGGACATCTGCACCTTCAAGCCTTTGCCCCCTCCCCCTTTCTCCTCTCTTTCCCTTTCTCCCTATCCTACCTTCCAAATTAGGGGATTTGGCACGCAGCCAAATTTTTAGAGCCTGTCCCCCACACCAGGCCAGCCTGCTCCCACCCCTCCAGGGCTCACAGTGTCCTTTGGGCAGTAGCTCCTTACAGCCTTTTCACTCTCTGCTCTTTGTTGTTACTCCTCCTCCCCCCCTCCCCTGTGTTCTCTGTACATTCCCCAAAAGGGTGAGGCCAGGCAGAAAAACACAGAAATGAATGACTGGGAATTTCCAGCACAAGGCTGAATAATAGTTGGCTGGGACTCACGATATACGAGTGTGTGCGTGCATGCGTGTGTGTCACACTCCCCGCTGCTCCTGTGTGAGCAGGAGCCCAAGGAGACTACCCATACCCTGTATACTTCTGCTCAGTCACGTATTTTCCACGGATAAATAATGTTTCAGCTGCTGGGATTAAAGAAAAGACCGAGTTCTAGGCTGGTTTTCCCCAAATGACCACAAACTTCAGTGGCCAGACCCATGCAGGATCTCATTAATCTCACCACCTTGGGTGGTGGTCATGCCTTTGAACATAGGAAAATTTCAGAGCAGTGCATATTTTGGAAGAGATGTCCCTCTCTTACTTTCAAGGGATCTGTTGCCCCCAGAGAACAGAATAGAATTATTTATGAGTATCTTGTTTTTTGAGCAGTACAGGAGTGAGATGTAACATGGTGATCTCTGGCTGTGTAGCTTTGGTCAAGTTGCTTAACCTTTCTGTGCCTCAGTTGTCCCCTCTTTAGAATGGGAATAATAACAACTCTCCTTGTAGGGGAAGATGTCATAGGATAATCCTTGCTAAACACTTAGAAAAATGACATGCCCATAGTGAGCTCTTGATAAAATAGAATCTATGGTCATGCTGGTTCCAAAGGGTTTGAAACATCCTACTTCTATTCACTTCTGTTATTGGTTACCCAAACAAGACGAGGGAATTATAGGATATGGATAAAGAAATTGCAGTCTTCTTGGTTTTCAGTAAAGTAGAATGAAGAAATGTTACAATGTCAGCAAGCAGATAAAAATAATTTGTAATCTGCATAATTTTTTCCTAAGCTAATAGACACTATTCAAGTTGGTGTAACTTCTTCCCCCTAAATTGCTTTTGAACTTGGCAAGGTCAAAACTCACGGATCCCAACTAATTAAAACCAGACTAGCAAGACTGTCTGAATCTTAGACAGAAAGGGAAGTGAGTTTCAACATCAGTCTCTCTGAGTATTTCTGGCTTGCTGCCCCCAGGCTCTCAGGGCTGCTCCTCCTGCCCCCTTGGGCTCGGTGAGATGCCAAATGACTAGTTCTGTGTTGGCAGTGAGAGTAAAATTTGTCAAACTAAATTCAAACATTTAATTATATTGGTGAGAGACCCTTCAGAACTTTTAGTCCCTCTGGTCCAGCACCTGGCAAAATTCCAGAGAATGACTGTTCTATCACTTTCGGTCCCAGAGGAAGAATGACTCAGAACCTCTAGCCATGGAAAGAGCCCCCAGCAGATAGATGTGGAAGAAACAAACTTTTATGGTTTTATACAATTTCTTTTTAAAATTTTTTTTTTAAATTTTGGGGGACAGTATTAGGTAATGAAGTTACTGGGGAGTGAACCCACTTGCTCTACCACTGAGCTATACCCTCCCTCTTCTTTATAATTTTAAACCACTGAGAGTTTGAGGCAATTTGTTATTGCAACATAATCTAGCCTACCCTATCCTGTATCAACAGCAACTGGGAAGAGGAAATATGTTCCTTGGACTAAGTAGGAATAACTTGTCAGTAACCTGCATGATGCTGTTAAAAGGCTTGAAACATTCCCTTACCTGGGATAAACAGGCTTTCCATTATCTAGCTTGCCCCTCTTCATTTGATCCCTTTGCAGATGGGATAAAAGTCATCCTTAGCTTGCTAGATGTTAATGGATTTATCTGGAATTCTCACTGAGTGGAGCTGGAAAAAAAGAAGGGTTTTGTAGTTCCCCTGAGATACATTAGTCCTTGGGACTTTTAAGGGCTCACATATGCTAGTGATCACTGCAGAATACAAGGAAGTAGATACTGAGAAGAGTATTAAAATGATTGAGCGCCAGCTGTCTTCAGGATGATCTGGATCAACCGGTCTTTCATATACCTCGTAAGCCTAGAAGCCCAACCAGGGTAACCCAATCCTGTTGGCACAGAAATTGGGCACAGTTCTAGGGACTGACAAGTTTGTGTTCTGTGTCTGTTTTCCTGGAGGATTCCAACTGGCCGGCTGGCTCTTGCCTCATTTCCCCTGATGCTGTTTCCCCCATTCTCATTCCCTTCCCCTACGCCACGTTTGGCACACGTTCTTTTAATATCCTCAAGTCAATCTTCTCTCTTACACCTCTGAGCCATTGTACTGGCTGTTCCCTCTTCCTGGAATAACTTCCCCCTTCTCTGTTGCCCTGTCCAACTCCTATTCATCCTTTGGTCTCAGCTGAGATGTCACTTCTTCCAGGAGGCCTTCCCTGACTTCTTAACTTACTGAAGGTTCCCTGCCATGGGTTCTCACCTCACATGCCCCCATCATAACCCTCGTGTGACCTGGCTGTACCTGCTTGTTTTACGGGGCTTGTGTAAGATCTGTGAGAGCAGGCATGTGAGTGTCTTTGTCTCCTGTGTGCCCCAGGGACCACCACAGGTCCTGGAAGGAGAGCAAGAAAGGAAGGGCCAGAGTCACAGCCATCTGTGTCCATTGGCACTCTCTGACCTGGTGCCTCTGCCACATCCTTTTATGATTTATGCAAAGTCCACACATCCACATGAGGAGGTGCATTTCAAGGCAATTCCTGGTGAAAAATATTTAATTGCCTCAAAGGGATGCCAGGGACTGAAAGTGGCCTTCTGTAAAGGTGTGTTCCAGTCACTCCAGAAACCTTCTGACCCTCCGCCATCACATCCTGGTCAAGAAATTGCCCCCAAGGCCCAGCCAGGACCCCTAGAAGGCCTGGACTGGGTCAAGGCTCTGATTGTCCCCCAAACCCACAGAGGATTGAGCAGGTGGACCTCAGCCCTGAGACCTCAGGAGCCTCTGAGCAAGGGAGCTTCTGCCTGCCTGGACACTTCCCTGGGTCTTCCCTTCACTTGGCCACCCATGGTGCTCACCAGACCTGTGCCGCCTGTTTCCTGGTTTTTCTGTATCGTCATGACTACCATCAGCCTGATGGAGTTGGAGTCCACTCCATGTGAGCATTGAGATACCGGGTAGGTAGCCCGGGGTCCTCTTTCCAGGCTGCCAGGGGGCAGAAGCAGTGGGGCCCCTGGGCGGGCTGGGGAGCAAGGGCAGGAGGGGGAGTCATGGGTTTATTGCCAGAGACACTGAGGAATAAGACCCTGGCCTCCTCAGGAGGTTCACTGTCCCCATCACACACCACTGTGAGCTTTTAAATAAATTTCCTCATTTAATCCCTGCCTCAGCTCTAAGATGAGGTCCTGCTAGTAGGAGTCCCATTTTCTAGATACAAGTGCTGGGGCATTGACTGATCTAGGGAACTTACCTTGACCAAGCCAGCAGGCAGTTCTATTCCAGAGACCCCATTCTTTTTTTTTCTTTCTAAATAAATTGTAGTATAGTTATTGTACAGAGTAGAAGATAATGGTAAAAAGAAATACATTGCTGCCCAACAAAACATGACCCTCAAGTTCAACACTGTGAGATGTGGCAGTACAGATACAATATGACAGTATTAATATCAAGTTTAAAAACATGTATAAAGAGTATTGTATATTGTGTAGGGACATGCACACATTAGCTACTAAAATATGAAGAAATGCATGAGACTAATTCAGTTTCCTGTAGTTTGTAGAGGGATGGGTTAGGAGAAGCAATGGGTTAGGGCCTCACTGAGCAGTAATATTGACTCTTAACCTGATGGCAGGTACATGGGCATGGTTAACAGGACTGGTGCTCCACCCAAAGCCCAACTCCCTTCAGCTGCTGTCAATTCTAATGCCCACTGTATAGCCCCCACAGGGCCAGGCAGAAGCTCCTTGGAGGAGTTTGCCTGAGATCTCACCTTCTCTGGGCTTCCATCCCCTCCCTGCCCTCATTCCCATAGGCCTCCCCATCTCCCCTAGGAGTTCATCCTTGATGAGCCCAACCTCAGACATTGGAAAGAGCCAGTCACCTCGCTCCCCAGCCTGCATCCCACAGGTAGGGCAGGGATGAGGAAGAGCTGGCTGGGGGAGGAGGTGTAAGATGGATTGAGAAAGACTTCAAGGAGTAGATGGGAAATAGATGGGACCGATGCCCAGGTCCCTAAGTAAATCTATACATTCAATATGATATCAATAAAAACTCCAAACTATTTTTGAAGTTAGATTAGATAGTTTTAGTTTCATTTAAAAAAAGGCAATGATTTCAGAGAGCTGAAGGGAATGGAGGCAAGGCAGGAAGTGGGGAGGCTGGCCTGGAGGGCGGCTGAGGCGCCAGTTTCTCTCTGGAAAGGAAACAGAACCTTAGCCTCCCCTGGGCGTTCATGCTTCCCAGGTCTAGACCCTCCTCAGAAGTGGCCACACCCACTCTGCACCCTCAGCCCTACTGGGGAGCCATGATCCACCTAGGACTGTGCCACGTGTTAAATGGCCCAATGCTGCTGGCCTTGTCCCTGCTGGCTTATCTGCAGCAGCTGAGACTGGATTGAACACAGGGAGATCCCCAGCCTTTCAAAGAAGCCAGAGCCACCAGGCTCCTTAGAAAGGGTATCATGTTCTCCTTCAGGATTCTGGGCTCTGAGCACTGACCCTGGTGCTGAACAAACCTTCCTTGGGAGCACGGGGGTCAGACTGAGAAGGAAGGACCCCTCACCTCTACCCCAGGCAGGCTGCAGCAGACTTCTGATTTCTAAACAAAGGGTCTGTCCCTGCTCCCTGAGGGCTGAGCCTTGAACCAGTCACTCAGCAGTGCAGCCCAGAATCATCCTAGTGCCATCAGGAGACCAAAGACCTGCCTGTGAAATAACTTGGAAACTGGGGCGCCAGAAAGAGAGAGTTGGACTCCAGCAGTGAATAAGGGGAACTGATTCACAGGGCTGGAGCGGGAGCCCAGATGAAGTGCTGAAGGCCAGGCATGAGAGCGACTGAGACAAGTCCTTCACGGGTGAGAGTGAGATTCCACGAGAAGGGTTTCTGTGCTCTGCCCAGGAACAATACCAGCCGTTATCCATCCGCTCACTGAATTCTACCAGCACGTGTGGTGGACCCACCATCTGCCAGGGGATATGCTTCATCGGACAAAGGTTTTTGTCCCATGGAACTTACATTCCATTGGGGATGGAGGTGGGGGTATACGGGTGGGAGACAGGCAACGAACAGCAGGCAGAGTAAGTAAGTCACTGGTATAATGTGTTTGATGGTGGTTTAAGTATTACAGCAGAAAAGAAAAAGAAAAAATAGAGCAGAGGAAGAGGTGGGGGTGGGTTGCAATTTTAAATAAGGTAGATCTCACTAAAAGATGACATTTAAATCAAGACTTGAAGGAGGTGAAGAATTGAGTCATGCAAGTATTGGGGAAAGAATATTCCAGAGTTAGCAAGGTGGGGAGGGGTGCAGAGCATGCAGAGCCCCATGGCTGCTGTGGGGGTCCTTGGTTTTTCCTCTGGGTGTGATGTGGAGCTACGGGGACATTCCAAACAGAGGAGACTCACACTACTTTGGTGCTGAGAATGGATTGTAGGGGGCAAGGATGCAGGTGGGGAGACGACCAGGAGGCAGTGCAGGAATGCTGGGGAGAGATGATGGGCTCTGCATGGATTCTGAAGGCAGAGCCAGGGGATTGCCAGACAGATGGGAAGTGGGAGATGAGAAAAAAAGGAATCAAGGTTGGTGCCCAGGTTCCTGGCCCAAGTAACTGGACGGAAGGGGCTGGCAAAGAACGGAGGAAGAGCAGGTTTGCGGGTGAACAGGAATCCGGAATTCAGCTTCAGATGTGGTGGTTTTGAGATATCTGTTCAACACGTTGAGTAGGCAGCTGAAATAGAAGTCTGGAGTTGGTGGGAGGGATTTGAGAGTCATTGGCATAGAGATGATATTTAAAGTTAGGAACACTTACTATTTGCCAGATAGAGGCACTAAGGCAGTTGATGCGCTCTCAAACCTTCGAATGCGGTTCCTATTATTATTTTCATTTTGTAGATGTGGAACCTGAGCCTCAGAGAGAAGTGACTTGCTCGAAATCCCCCAACTTGTTGATGGCAGAGCTGAATTCAGACTCAGATTGCCTGACGGAGTCTTTACTCATAGCCCCTCGGCTCCACAGTGACCCCCTTGTTTAATCGTTTAATGGCCTACCATATATGGATAGAATTCGGTTCAAGGGAGAAGGGGGTGGATAATCCAGAAAAGAAGAGGACAGAAGCAGAAAATCCAGGCACAGAGTAGAAGCTGAACCCTGGGGAACCACGAGATGAGACTAAATAGGGAGGATGGACCAGATTGACAGTAGGGCTTAAAGATTGGCCTCAAGAGCTTCCAGTGGATTTGGAAGGAAACAGGGAGCCACTGATGGTTCTTGAGGGGGGCAGTATGAACTCAGAGCAGCCCTTGAGAAAGACCCATCAGACATAGGCGTGCAGGTGGGTGGCATTAGGAGGACAAGAGAAGAGGAAATAGGATTGGAAATTGTGATACTGTCTGGGTGTGAAGGATTCGAGTTGAGCCAGTGGGAATGAGGAGGAAGTGAGAAAATTGAGTGTTGCCTGAAGATCTCGCTGAGCAGAGTCTATGTCAGATGCGATGTGGGGGCTGGAGGCAAGGAATGAGTCAAGGGCAAAGTTTCAGATCAGTGAGGCAGATGGGGAGGTAGGGAATGATGAACAGAACAAGAGGAAGTCGATTGAGAGGGAATTTGGTCCTGCCTTTCTGGTTCTCAAGACTGAGTGAACCATGAGGAGACAGTTTTTTGCATCTCTGGAGGCCACAGTCTAGTATGGGTGACAGACCTGCACAGAGCCAGCTAGGTTGCAAGGCAGAGAGAGCTAAGGCATCTGACTGTGCAGCAGGAGGAGGCCAGAAGATGGGGCGGGTCCAGGGCTGTGTGCTTGATCCATCACCGGTAGGGGCTGGGGACAGAGATTTAGGACCACCCACCCCAAGGTCATAAGCCTGAGTGGAGGCATCAGGGAGGAAGAAGGGATTGCTTGAGGCTAAAACCCACAGACAGAGCCGCAGGCATGCTTCTGCCACTTGCTAGCTCTGTGCCCTTGGACCAATTTCTTAATCACTGTGGTTGGCCCCCAGTTTCCTCATCTATAAAATGTAGATAATAATAGTTCTTACCTCCAAGGGCTGTTGTTAGGACAAAGTAAACTAATAAACGTAACTGCTGAGAATGCTGCCCAGCCTATGGGGAGAGCTCAGGGATGTTACTGAGAAGAGGAGCCCACAGAGAGCTCGGGCAAGAACCATGTCCCAAATCCCAAGAGAGAGAAAGGTCAAGAAGGGAGATAGGTTCCCATCAAACCAGCTGGACACCAAGAAATTTACATCCATCATCTCAGTTCATTTTCCCAGCAGTACCATGAGGGAAGAGTCTATCAACATGCCCATTTTACAGATGAGGACAGTGAGGTTCACAGACGTGTTCTGGGGTCCCACAACCAGGAACAGGTAGATGAGGGCCTGAGACCCAGGGCTGTAGATAATGCTTCCAGAGTATCTGCTGGTAACCCCTGGCTCACACTGCCCTCTGTGAGGAGATGGGAAGTTCAGGGAATGGCCATGGGGGTGGGTTGTGAGGGCCAGAGAGAGTCACTTCCCCAGACTGTCAGTGCCAGAAGCCACATTCTAAGAATTAAATCTCATGTGGGCAGAAAGGAAATTGGTAGTGGGAGGTGTAGACCACACATTGGACAAGTTTGGTCAAGAATAAAAGGAGAAATGGGAGAACAGCACGCTGGGGGCTAGGAGAGAGGGGAGTTGGGGTCATGGAAAGGTTTTATGGAAGCAGAGAAACAGGGCCATGTCAACAGCAGAGGGGAAGGGGACCATGGGATGGGAGAGTGTGAGGAACCTGGAGGTGGGAGTGTAATGGAGGGAAGAAGGCCCTTCTGGGACAAAGAAGAAGTGAGAACAAAGCTACAGGTGAAGCAATTTAGGTTTGGCAGGAGGCAGGAAATGGCCAAGGACGTTGTAAACTAGATAGAGAGCCTTGGTTGGGTCCCTCTGCCTCATCCGTGATAGGAGGTGTATCTCATGGATTAGTGGGACACACTGGATCAAAAATAACTTGTTCTGGGGTGAAGGAGTCCCTGGGATAGAATGTAAGCTAGGCCCAAGCTGTACTTCAGAAATTTTAAGTGCCCATCCACCCATCCATTCATCCATCCACTCATCCATCCAACCACCTACCTCTTCATCCATTCAATAAATATATTTTCTTGAGTACCCACTGGGTATTAAGTCCTAGAGGTACAAGTTGAAACACAAAAGAGATCCTACTTTCAAGGAGTTCACAGCAATAAGCAAGCAATCACAATGCAATGTAATGAGAGCACAATGGGGAAGTCAGTGACCTATGAGGACAGAGTGGAAAGTTGAGGCTGAAGGAAGGAAGTGAGGGTTTAAGCTGTGATCTGAAGGAGGGTAGGAATGAAAGGAGGTGGGGTGTGGAGAACAGAGAGAATGTTCTAGACTGGAAGCGAGTGGACAGCCTGTACAAAAGCTTGAGTGTCTGTGAGAGCCTGGCATTTTCAAGGAACTGAAAAAAACATTGACGTGGCTGGAACAAAGTGATGCGGTGGGTGGTAGGGCTGGGGGCAAAAGCTAGGGTGAGAAGTTGGTGGGAGTCTGGACTTCATCCCGAGGGCAAGGAAGGGTGAGGACCCTGAAGGATATTACGAGTTGAGAGCCTTGCTCAAATTTATGTTTGGGAAGATCAGTGGGCTTTAGAGAGGAGGATGGACTGGAGGAGCAAGGCTGGGAGCTGGGAGATGAGTGTGGGGCTGTGGTCCAGCAGAGAGGTGGAGGAGTGGCCATGTGGTTGGGGAGGAGATGGATTCAAGATGCATCTTGCTGGCCAACTCAGTAGCAGGGAGGGGAAGGAGACCCCAGGGCAGGGATGACCCTTCTGTTTCTGACCCGAGGAATGAAGCAGACAGACAACCTGTCAGGAACAACTGACTCATCAGTGAGCACGTCAGGCCCTTGGGACAGGAGAGTGGGACACATTTGGGAATTAGAGGATGGAGTTAACATTTGGAATCACCATACCTCAGCCGCCATGGGCAGGGCTGTTTGAATCGAGCTTCCACTGCCAGAGGATGGAGCTGAGTGGACAAAATGCTACATCTCCCACAGAGGCCCTGGGCAAGTCATCGTACCTCCTGAAGCCTCGGTTGACAGGAGCAAGACCTGTGGTGACAACTTCTGCCACCCCAGTGACAACTGTCATGTGCAATTTGAAGATGATAAAGAGCTTCCACACCCCAGCAATCTGGCCTCTGCTCTGTGGCTGGGGGCTAAGTTTTGGGGGGTTATGACAGCAGCATCCCTGGTTCCACTGCAGCTCATGGTAGAGCCAGGGTGGGGCAGGAACCCTCCCTCCCTCCCTTTCAGGGTGAAGGACCCAGAGTCTGGCTGGTACATCCTCTTCAGGCTAAAGCTGGGGAAGGCATTGATCCCCTCCAGCTGGTTTCACCCCAAGGGACTCCCCATGGCAAGAGTCTCGGGGCTGGATCTGGGCTGGGGGGTGGGGATGGCAGGTGAATAGGCTGGGTGCCTGGCCGACTTGAGTCAGAGGTGTTGAGACAGGGACTCAGATCCAATTCCCCTTTGATTTTGTTCTCCTAACAGGCCTGCATCTGGCCTGCTTCCCGGCCTATACCCTCTCCCCTGCGGCCCCTCCACTGCCTCCCTCACTGCCGCCTCCTCCAGGGAGCGTTCCTGATTCCCCTCAACAGATCTCCCAGTCCTAGAGTCCGCGCAGCACCATGAAGCTCTTTTGAGACGCTTATAATAGGCCTGGACTCCAGGACACTCATCTGGAAGGTCCCTTGGAATTTGTTTCATAGCTGGGAGAACCAAAGAGGAGTAAGTGGGTTAATCCCCAGCAAGGAAACCACCTCAAAATGTCCCTGGTCTCCTCTGCTTCCCAAGGAAGGCTGAGAGGTGCACACAGCCCTCGCCATCTTCTCCCTGGATTCCCGCTCTGTCTCACCAACTTGTCTTTCCCTCCTGCACTCATTCAGCCAAGCCTCGTTGAGAGCTCACGATGTCCCAGGCACTGTGCTTGGCGCTGGGGACACACACAGTGGTGGACAAAGCAGACACGCTCCTGTCCCCACGGAATTTACTGTCTTGATGTCACATCCAGCCGTTTTCCCACCTAAGTTCCATGCTGTTACCCTCCTTTACCTCTGCACCTTTGCTCAGCGCTCCCCTCATGTGAAATGCCTGCCCTCCTCTTGGTGTGAATCTTCCCACCCACCAGGCCCAGGTCACTGGCTGCAGCCTCCATGCAACCTCTTCCCGCTCCAGGCCCCGAGGCCCTTTATCTCACCTGCACATTCTCATGTAGGGCCAGGCCTGTTCCTCCATCCTCACCTCCTGCGAGTTCCCCCAAGGCAGGGGCTGCCTCTGGCCTCCGCCCGCCCCACAGCCCCTGGAGCAGCGTCGGGCACACAGCAGGGGCGCTCTGACACGTTTGCTGCTCTGTTCCCCCTCCCCTGCCTGGCAGGCTGCACCAGCCCAGAGCTGGTCCAGAACCCTCTGGTCCTGCTCTTGTAAACTGTTCCCTAGAAGAGACAGGGGAACTTGGGTGCTTCCAGAGAAAAGTTCTCAGTCTGTGGCAAACAAGGGGGACTCGAAACTCATTCAGGGAGTTTCCCCTGCAGTGGGGACTGGGGTAGCCTCACTGTTAATAAAGCTGCTAATCATCATCGTCACAGTCCCCTGTTGTCCAGAGAAGAGCATCCGGTGGGCCCTGTGGGAGGTGGAGAGGCCACTAGGTGGTGGGCAGAGGCCAGTGGGCAGAGGGCATGGAGAGAGGGTCAGGGGATGCTCCACCCAGGAGGGGCTGCATCAGAGGAAACGTGCTCCCTCTGCCTCCTCCTAGGACCCGGGCCTCCCAGAGCAGCACTCCCCTGCCACTGTCTCCAGGCTAGAGCTTCCCTCTCCTCAGCCAGAGTCACTGAGGACACCAGCACTGTTTCCCCAGTCCGGCCCTGCCTTCTCTGACTCGGCAGGATAGGGGCTGCTGAGCAATCCTCTCTGGGGAGGGTGGAGGTTGCCCCCTCATCTTCAGGAAGCTGGCGCCAAATACGTGCACAGGCAGGAAGATCCCACTCCCCTCCCCTCCGCTCCAGTGCACGTGCCAGTGGAACCTGGCCAGAAATGCTAGGGGTGAAGAGCCCACCTGGGCTGTGGTTTGAGAAGTGGGCGGGGTTAGGGGTCTCTGACAGGTGATGTGACCCTAAAAGAAGCAGAGAAATGCTCATGTGAGGTTCACTAAGGGAGCACCCCATCTTTCTCAGATCTGCCATCTTGGTAGGGTCTCCTGGGTCCCTCTACAGGTAATGAAACAGGTCCAGAGAGGGTCTGTGAACTTCCTGAGGTCACACAGCAAGGCCATGACAGAGGATTCTGCCCACAGGGAGGTTCTGCCATGGACAGGGGGACCCCCTCCACCAGGAACTGAAGCTGCCCAGCCTCCCAAGGTGGCTCTGCGGAGGAGGAAGAGCACCTGACCTGTCCCTCTTTCCTTCCCATGATCTAGTCCAGTGTGATGATTTCCTTTCACAGATGAGCCGTGAGGGCTGATGACATTACAGTCTGAGGACTACTCCTGGGTTTCAACAAACAGTGCCTGATTTTGAACTGTACCACAAAGCTGCAGTAATCACAACAGTATGGTTTAGTACAAAAACAGAAAAATAGGTCAATAGAACAGAGAGTCCAGAAATAAACCCACACTTATTTGGGCAATTAATCGATGACGAAGGAGGTAAGAATATACAATGAGGAAAAGATGGCCCCTTCAATAAATAGTGTTGGGAAAACTGGACAGCTACGTGCAAAAGAATCAAACTGGGCTACTTTCTCACATCATGTACAAAAATAACTAAATAATTAAAGACTTAAATGTAAGACCTGAAATAATAAAACTCCTAGAAGAAAATACAGGTGGTAGACTCTTTGACACTGGTCTCAGTAATATTTTTTTTGGATATTTCTCCTCAGGTAAGGGAAACAAAAACAGAATTAAACAAATGGGACTATATCAAACTAAAAAGCTTTTGCCCAGCAAAGGAAACTGTCAATAAAACAAAAGGCAGCCTACCAAATGGGAGAAGATATTTGCAAATGATATATCTGATAAAGGATTAACACTCAAAACATACAAAGAACTCATACGACTCAACATCAAACAACAACAACAACAACAACAACAACAACAACAACAACAACAACAACAACAACAACAAACAGCCTGATTGAAAAAATGGGCAGAGGAACTGAATGGACATTTTTTCCCAAAGGAGACATACAGTTGGCCAACAGGCACATGAAAAGGTGGTCAACATCACTAATTACCAGGGAAATGCAATTCAAAACCACAATGAGATATCGCCTCACACCTCAGAATGGTTATTATCAAAAAGACAACAAATAACAAGTGTTGGCAAGGATATGGAGGAAAGGGAACCCTGGTGCACTGTTGGTGGGAATATATATTGGTGCAACCAGTATGAAAAATAGTATGGAGGTTCTTCAAAAATTAAAAATAGAACTACCATAGGATCCAGCAATTCCACTCCTGAGTATTTATCCAAAGAAAACAAAAACACTAATTCAAAGAGATATCTGCACCCCTATGTTCCCTGCAGCATTATTCATAAGAGCCAAGATATGAAAGTAACCTAAGTGCCCATCAACAGGTGACTGGATAAAGAAGATGTGGGAGATATATATATATATATATATATATATATATATATATATATATATATATATATATATATGCCATGGAATACTACTCAGCCCTAAAAAAGAAGAAAATCTTACCATTTGCAACAACATGGAAATACAAAGTGAAATGGTGATGCAAACCTGTCGGGCTCTGGTCTTCTGTGATCCAGGGCCCAGCTTGGGGAAGGACCTATAACTAAGGTTGTCTGGGCCCCAAGCCTTTCTCAGAAGGGGATGGAGTCCTCCTTGCAGAGAGATGCCCATGTGCCCATGCAGCCTGGCAACCCCTGAAAAGGCCTTCCAGCACCCTGAAGCTCCTCCGGACCATGGTGAAGCTGCCCCTCTTGGCCCCTGCCTGGCTGTACCCCTGCCCAGGGCACTGTCATGAAGGAGGCTCACCAGCCTCAGAGCAGGGATTCACCCAGTTTAGAATGGAGGCTTTCCAGTTCTGCTAATAGAGGAACCAAGAAATGTCCCCTATGAAAGGAGAAGTGTGTCACGGCCCCCTGACACACAGACCCCACCTCTGTCCCCAACTGAGTGCCCATTCTCTGGAAAGCCGCAAACATTCCAAGACTGGACTTCAGTTGAATCATTTCAAATTCTTCGAACTCCATGGGTCTAGGGAAGGATGTAGGGGCATGGGGGAGGTGACAGGAGGCGGGGCAGGATCCCCCAAGAGGTTAAATAGGTCACCTCCACACTTGGCTGTCAACCTGGTCTCCTCTGACTGGAGGGATTCACACATAGAGACCTTCTCCTGGGCTCTCGACATCATGACCTCCCTGAAGATGCTGTTCCTGGTCGTCCTCCTCCTGGGGGCTTCCCTGAAGGACACCCATGCAGGTGAGAGCAGAGAAGAGGCAGCAGGAGGAAGGGACACCGGGAGTGGATGGGCGGGGGTTCCGAGACCACAACAGCAACACGTGAATATTATTCCTACCCCCTGCTTATTCCTACAAAGATGTGAGAGGCTGGCAGCAAGAGGATTTTGAGGGAGGCATTCAAAGGAAAATAATGATGAGGAGGAGGGTGAGTGTGATGATGAGGATGGGGATAAAGTTGAGGATGAGGATGAGGATGAGGGTGATACTGAGGATGAGGATGACGTTGAGGATGAGGAGGCCCCAGGACCTGGGGCTCGGCTTCTGAGGAACAAAGCACTTGCATGTCTCACACTGCAACCTTTGTGAGGCAGTGACTGTGTCTGCGTTTCGATAGTGGAAAATAAACAATTCTCAAAAGTATTTGCTAGAGTCAGGTTTATTAATGGGGCTCATATACAAAGAGAGGATCAGTATAAAAGCAGGAGAACTGGTTCCCAGAGCAGGTGAAAAAGGTTTTATACTCAGTTGGGAAAGGGAGGCTGAAATAAGATTGCTACTTTCGGAACAAAGCTGGTTAGCGCTCTGCACGGGGATGCAGCCGCAGTCTTTGGGGTTATCTTAACGGGGTGACCGTCACAGTTGGCTGGAAGTTCACTCTCACTTCTGTAAAACACCAGGCCCAGTCAACTCTGAGTGAGTCGAACTGAGTTCCTCTCCCAAGGTGGTTAGAGGACACTCAGAGGCTTCTTAGAAATCGCTCTACCGTGATCTTAATTGAAGCCACACATCACTGGTTTGGCTGTTTGCAAGTGTTGGATATTTTTTCTTGTGCAAAGATGAGGAAATTGAGCCAAGGAAAAGTGTCTTCACATCTCGGGCCTCCGTTTTCTCATCTGTAAAACGGGGTAGTGACAGCACCTGTCTCCAGGAGGGCTGTGAGGACTGAATGAGGGCTGCAGGCAGAGGCTCAGCCCAGAGCCTGGCCCAGAGTCAGCGTTTGGTGATTCGGGGCTGGTATTTTGAGTATGAGCAACACAGGTACACACACATGCAGAGACACAAATACATACACACATATATGCACAGACTCCTCAAACACACACACATACACACAAGCACACGCAAACACACAATTGGCCCAGCAGCACACACAGAGACCTCACACACAAATGTATACACACACAAAGACACACACACAGACATGTGTACACAAACCCTCCCGAATACACACACAGATATGTGGACAAACATACAGAGTCCCTCAAGGTACACACAGAACCTCGTGCATACAAATGTGCACACATTGGCAAACACAGACCCACATATAGAGACACATGTGTAGACCCCTTACATACTCCCCACACACAAACACAATTCCAGACCCCCCACAAGGGACCTCCGAACAATACAGACACACACATGCAGAAACGCACACATGCACATGGACCCAGCCTGACACCACACACACACACACACACGTGCACATGCATGCAGACGTCCCTCCAGACAGATACACACGTGCAGACCCTCCACAGTCCCCTGCCCCCGTGCGGACACTCAGACGCAGCTGCTCCCACTTGCTTTCCCTGTAGCTCGAGGAGTCAACGTGGGCCGGGAGTGCTGCCTGGAGTACTTCAAAGGAGCCATTCCTCTCAAGAAGCTGGTGAGGTGGTACTGGACCTCAGTGGAGTGCCCCAGGGATGCCATCGTGTAAGTCTGTCCCCCACTCCTGTCCCCACCTCCCCGCCTCCACCGCCGCTCTTTGGAGCTGCGTGTGGCAGGAGGTGGACCCTGGGGCTCCCAGAATGGCCACTGAGGAGAGAAGAGGAGAGAGCCTTGACTCTTGACCCCCCTAGCCCTGCTCTTCAGGGCAGTTCCTGCACCTCCCCTCACAAGGCCCCAGAGGGCCCCAGGCTCTGAGGTCTAAGCTCTTCATTGATTTATGGGGGAAACTGAGGCCCTGAGAGGGATGAGACAGCCCCACACCACACGGGCAGTCAGCGGCCAGTGTGGTCACCTCCCCTTCCTGGGCTTGAGCCCCGAGCACCAGGCCCCTCCTGTGCACCGCTAGTTCCCAGGCTTGTTGAGGTGTGGGCATCCTGAGGTGGGGGGCCAGGCCTAGCAGGGACCCTGGGAGGGCCAGGGATCACTGAGGACAGAGCCCGATGCCCCAGAGCTGCCACTGCTGCCCTGTGTGACTGCAGGCAAGTTCCTGCCACGCTTGGGACTCAGGGTCCCTGTCAGCACAGGGCGAGGCTGGCCCGGGGCTCTGGCAGGCCTTCCTGCCCTGACCCCACCACGGCTCTCTCCCTCTGTGTAGGTTGGTGACTCGCCAGGGCAGATCCATCTGTTCGGACCCCAAGGATGCATGGGTGAAGAAGGCAGTCAGATATTTGCAAAACGCCGTGAAGCTGCGTGACCTCGTCACCCAGAAGTCATGATTCCTTCCTGTACCGCATGGAGACTTCCCGCCTCCTTGTTCACTGCTCCAACCCTGAGCTCCCCGGGTCCAAGGGAGGCCTGATGAGGACAAAGAGGCCCCTTGTCCCCTTGTCTGATTAAAGTCTTTCTCCCCCAGTCTGGGTCTGCGTGTTCTGTCTGCCCAGCCTGTCACCCGGGGAGCCCTAGAGAACATCTGGTCTTCCGTGTCCAGGTTGGAGAGGGAAACTGAGGCTCTGAGTGCAGACCACCTTCAGTGAAAGGAGGTCCTAGGAGAGAGGCCTGAGCAGGGGTGGCACTGAGGGGCCCGTGGGATGAGCAGGGCAAGGGCGACAAGAGGCCAGCAGGTCCTCCCCTCTGCTGTGCACAGGCAGGTAGGGGACCTGGGAAGGGCCGTCTGGATTCTCTCACATCTTGTCTGCCCCTGAAGTCCTCCCAGGCCAGCCCCATTCTCAACTGACTCCCCACCCTGCCCCCAAGGCAGAGCTGAAGACACACATTTGATCCAATTCCACAAATGTTTTCAGGACCCTTCAATGGGTGGGGTTCTATCAAGTGCTGGGTAGCTCCCTGAGGTGGGGGCTCCTGCAGCCCTTTTCCCATCTCGCCCACCTCTCAGCCCCCCACCCCTGACCTCTGCCACACAGCCACCCCCTGAGAATCACTGCAAGGCCCAGCTCCACCTGCACCCAGCTCCCTCTCCCGGCTCCAACTCCAGGCCAGCGCCCAGGGCCAGAGCTGCTCCCCTGCATGAGCCTCACCCCTGCTCCAGCTCATCCCCCTGCTCCCAGCGCCCATCTCCCATCCCTGTCAGGCCACTCCCCACATGGCCCCCTGGTTCCTGCTGACCTGAAGGCTGAGCAACACCTCCCAGCGTTGACATCCCACCCAGCCTCGGCCAAGCCAGACTCCAGGAAGCCGTCTCTGAGTACAGCTGCCCTCCGGATTCTCTCCTGCCCTGATCCCTCCAGCTCTGAGGGCCTCTAGGGCTGCCTGTGGGGGTTGTTCTCCCACTGATTCCTGTGTGTGTCTCTCGGGCCGGACTCCTCCACTAGGTTGGGAGCTCAGTGAGTGTCCCTGGGGATCCCACAGCCCACGTGCTCAGAAGGTTGGGGACCCGCAGGTTATGGACCCCCCACCCTCAAAGCCCTCTGTCCAGGCCCAGCTCAGGACTGGAACCATAAGGGAGTGGGAGGATGTTAGTCTTCAGATTCTAGTTCTGTCTCTCTCTCCTGACCAGCTGTGGGATTCTGGCTTCTCTCTCTGGGGCGAAGTCTGGGGCCAGGGGCAGTGGGTCCTCTCTTGGGATTCTGCGACCTGGGTTGCTTGCTTGGCGGGGCTGCAATTGGGAGAGTTATTTTCAGGTAAAGCTTACACCTCCTGTTACCCCCTTGTGGCCAGTTGTCTTATTGCAGGCCAGATGTCAGACCAAGTCCACTTTCCATGAGAAGCAACAACAGAAATAATAATAATCATAAGGCTGATGATGGTGATGAACTGTTGTCTCTGTGACCCCAGGGCCTCCTCAGCCACTGGTGGGCTTTTTCCCTGCCCTGGTCCCAAGAAGTATCCTTCAAACTGCCTCCAATCCAGAGTCCTTGGGGCAGCCCAGTCTGAATTCTTCGTGGAAAAATACTGTCTGGATCCACGGAGGGTGAGAAGTGGAGAAAAAAATGATCTCAAAATGGGGGGGAGGCAAGGAGGAGCCCTTGGGACAGCAAAGAAGAGCAAAGGCTGGGGCCCGGACCCCTCACCCTGCCAGAAAGACACTCAGAGAACAGGTATGTAATCCAATGCATTGCCAACTTTCCTTAAAAGAATCAAATCCTTTTTTATTTAGTGAAATCTTCCTCAGAGGCCCATATTGTGAACTCAGATAAATCGAGGACTGTGAGGAGGTAAGAGGTTACCAGCGGGCCCCTGAGAGTGACCTAGCAGGAGGGTGGCTTCAAGGTCCCTCAGCTGGGGAGAGGTGGATCCAGGACTGGCAACAAAATGGAGGATTTGGAATCCAAGTGTGTGATGGCAGGATCAGGGTGTAAGGTGGGTGGGACAAGATGCAGGAGACGGGACCAGCCACCATGTCCCCGTGGGAAGAAGCCATTTTAAGGAATCATGACTGGGAGACTTCCCATGACTGGCAACAGGGAGGTAGGAAGAAAGAGGACGGGGCAGAGACCAGAGAACAGTGGGGAGGGGCGCTGGCCTCTCATTGTTCCTTCTACCTGGAAAGTGCTTCCCTTGCTCCCTGTCCGAAATCCAGTCCCCCTTCAGAGCTCAGCTCAAATGCTGCCTCCCTCAGGAAGCCCTCCTTGGTCTCCTTGGTTGCAGTTGATGCCCCACTCTGTGTCCTCTGCCAGCCCTCTGCTTTTACCTCAGCTCAATCTTTGCCATACTTTGTCTCCTGTAATTACAGTTACTTGAGTGTTTGACTCACTGGTGAGCTCACTGGGGCAGATATTTTGGGTCAGGCAATTCAGTACTTCCTGACTCACTATAAGGGGGGAGGAGTGCTTTGTGCATAGTGGAAATTTGATTTATATATTTTCATCAGCAAGCTCCCAGGTGAATTCCATGAGGAGCACGTTAAAAAAGAGAAACTCCAGGAGGAGTAGTGCCCTGATTTAGCCCTCCTTAAAGCCCAGCATTGCAGTGGAATTTAGACTTGTGTTGCTCTCCAGTTGCCCACAAGAGGGCACTCCAGCCCCCAATAAAGATTGAGATTGATGTGTTGGTCCATGGGGCCCTGGCCTCAGCTCTGTCCCCCAGGGCTGAGGTCACCACATCTGATTGTAGCTGCCCAGGGCCTTAGGCCAGGGTGTCTGCGGCTGGCCAGCCCTTCTCCTGAGGGAGCAGAGGCTACACCCTCAGGGCTTAGTGAGAAGGAAAACCACTGCTGGGATTTGCAGGGCTACTAAATCCAGATGCACCGTGGGCAGTGTTAGCGCTGCGCCTGGACTGTTCTCACTGTGATTTCTTACAGCCTGTATTTGCTATTTGGCATCCACTCATCACAAGTTGCATCTCCCCTGTGATCCAGCTTTCGAAGGCACAGAAAAATCACATTGCAAACTCTCCAACCAATCCCGAGTCCACTAGCCATCTCCTTTATATACCTCACTCCCCGAACCATTGTTGCCCCAAATCACCCAGGGCCAGGTACCAGACAATGAGCAACAGCACCCACGCCTCGGAGCCCACCGGAATGACTCCCACTGGCCAGTCCTCAAGTCGTTGCCCTGCCCCGCCTTGCTGTCCCCACGAAACCCCAGTCAGGGCTGTGTCTTTCGGCTCACTTCTCCTCCTGCCCTGCGTGGTGTGGCATGGCCCCTACTCCTGGGAAATGTAAGTAATAAATTCTTCTTTAATGGCATTGAGCTCTCCATGTCATCAGTCACCTACATACATTTAAATCCTGCAGGTACATTTTAACAGATGGGGGTCAGGATCCTGTTCTGTCTTATGTCTTTGCTCTGGGCCCTTGACACAGTTGCTTCCTCTTCTTGTTTCTCCATGAGATGCTGAAATCAGACCCTTCTCTAATCTGTTTCAAGATGTAGCCAATCAAGAGAATGAGGCTCAGTCTGCTGCTGTTCTGACTCTGACATTGCCCTTAGGGGGAATCAGAGTCTACAAAAACCTGCAGTTTCCTCATACTTGAACCGCCATGACCCCTTCTCCAAAGCCATCACGCACACTGCAGGGATGAGACACCCAGACAAACAAAGGAGCCAGGATCTTGTTGAGAAGTGAGCCTTGAAAGGACATTTCAGAGCAATGGACACCAAAGGGAGAAACAGCCCAAGTGTCCATCAATGGACAGATGGATAAATAAATAGTGTATATTCACACAATGGAATATTATTCCGCCATAGATAGGAGTGGAGGACTGGTACTTGCTACAATATGGGTGGACTTTGAACACAAGCTGAGAGAAGCCAGACACAAAATGTCACATATTGTATGATTCTATTTACATGAAATGCCCGGAACAGGCAGATCAGTGGTCACCAGAGGCAGGGGCAGAGGGGAATGATGAAAATGTTTGGAATTGGAGACAAGTGGTGGTTGCACATCATTGTGAAGGTACTACATGGCACAGAATTATTCATTTTAAAACTGTTAGTTTTATGCAAATTTCACCATAAAAGACAGACATATTTCATACAAACTCTTGTCTGCAGAGTAACAGTATAAAAGCAGGCATGGGTGTGACACACGACCTCCGGAGGGGGAAACACCCCTGAGGAGGACAGGGAGAGGAGAGGGACAGCTGTGACACTTCCCATATTATACAGAGTGATCGGAATCAAAATACAGCCTACCTGATTGTCTGTCGTATTATACCTGTAGTTCTCTGTATCTGAAATCAGTCGTCATGTAAAAGAAAAAATGCTTAATTAATCGTGAAAAAAGAAAAAAGAGGGAAGGGAGGGAAGAAGGGAGGGGCTTCTGAGCACTTCTGAGCCCAGCTGAGTCTAAATGCAGCTTCCAGTTCATCACAGGGCTTTGCAGAGGGATGGTGAGGACCAGTCCATGAGGTGACCACCCGAAAGTGACAACAGAAGGTGAGGTCTGAGGCCACCAAGGGCAGAGTGGAGCGTTCGGTCCCTGCTGTCCAGCAAGGGGGAAAGAGCTGTGCACAGAGCCGCTCTGTCCCTTCCCTGCAAGTCTTTCACTGTGCCGTGACAGCAAGGAAGCAAAGAAAGACTGAGGGAATGGACAGAACACAAACAAGCACAAACCAGAAACTTCTCTGGACTCACAGAAGTGTTCAAGGCACTCATTTACAGGTAGCATCACACATCTTCACGGTGCAGGAACTAAAGCCCGAACACCGCCCCTTGGTGATGCACACACAGCCCTCCTTCCGCAGGTACGGATTCTGGGACTGGACATGCTGTCCGACAAAACTATTATGCTTCCTGGTGAGTGTTCTGTATCACTTTTTCCATCAATCTACGTATCAACTACTGCTTCTTTTCTTGAAAATGTCTTGAGTTGTGACTTTAAGTAATTATTCTGATTCCTTAACGGTGTTTCTTCTATCTTCTGTGCTTTATCATTTTCCCCCTGATTCTTTTTCCCTCTTTATTCTCATTTCATTTGGGTTAGTTTGATGAAATCCTGTCCCTGGGTTGAGCCCTGTCCATTCTTCCTAGTGCTGTTTCCAGTACTGACTCTGCCAGGGATGTTACTGTTTTTCACCTCTTGCCTCTGCTCTGCCATTTCATGTTTCCATCACAGATCTTTCTCTCTCTCTGCCTTATTCATCATTTCCTTGTGCTTTGGCATTATATTTTATACATTTGTGTAATTTGTAGTAAAAATTTTGATCACAGACAATATTTATGTGCTCTGTGTCAATGTTCTCTGTTGCTTCTGTATTTGTTGTTGTTGTTGTTGTTGTTATTATTATTATTAATCTGTGTTGGTTTCAGTTTTATAATTTTGAATACGATTTTAACTAAGCCAAATATTTCCTGGAGGTTCATGTCAGGGAGGCACAGAACTTTGTTCCAGGTTAATAGGCATTTTCCTTAAGACCCAGAGTTTTATATGTGGGTTTTCCTAGTTTTTTTTTTTAATGAAATTTGTTATCAATACAAAATATATAATGTATATGTAAGGTATACAAACCAATAAAAAATAAACACCTGTATACTCACCAGCCAACTTAAAAAACAGAGCCTTCCTGCTGCTCCGTGTCCCCATGTCCCCCTCCCTGTCGCCATCCTCCTATCTCCAGAGCCACCTGTGTTCCTGAATTGTGTGTCTGTCATTCTCCTTGGTTTGTTTGTCACACGTGTGTATGTACATGATATGTGTGTGTATGCGTATATCCCTAACAATGTATTGATGCAGCTTGGGTGTTTTTAAACTTGAACTTTATGTAAAGGTGACGTGTTTCATACACATGATCTTCTGTAACCTGCTCTTGTGGCTCCGCGTTTTGTGAGATTCTTCCACGCTGATGTGCAGCTACAGCTCATCACTTTTCCCTCTGTGACGACACGACTCCTTCACCCATCCTCTTGTTAATGGCCGCTTGGATTATTTCCAGGTTCTTGATATTATGAAAAGTGCTGCTTTGAACATTTGTAAGTTTGTCTTCCAGTGCATGTGTAGAATTTCTCTAGGGCAGTGGTCCTCAACCCTGGAGGCACTAACCTGGGACTGCTTTGCCAAAATGCTTACAGCCTACAGCCCTATTCCAAACGATTGACTTAAGGGGTCTTTGGAAAGGAAGGGTCCCAGGCATTGGTGCTTTTGTTGTTTTGGGGGAAGATATCCAGGTGATTCTAATAAAGGCTAGGGTTGAAACTGGCACTAGGGGGGTAATTGTGAACCAATCCCACCAGCCTTGTGCAAGGGTTCCCACCTGGCCACGCCCTCATCAGTACTAACAGCTCCACGTGTCCCCGCCCCCGCACTACCAGCCCGAGGCTGTAGGATGATCACAAAGCCACACCTCTCTCATGCTCAATGACTGGAGAGCTTCCTGCATGCGAGGTGCTCGGTGGGATGCTTCCTTCAGCCCTGCTGCTGCCTGTCCCCTCGGACCCCCTGCTACAACATGGTCAGGGGCTTGATCTCGCAACTCAAGAGGAGTCCTCAGCCCCTAGCAGGTTTGTGGCCTCATTGTTCTCTCCCTCCCACACTCCAGCTCTAAAGCCCCCGCTTGCGGACGCCTTCCGACTATCTTGTGGTTGCATTTGGGCTGTGTCCTAACCCCAAGGAAGGTGTGGTTTGCCCAGCTGCCCACACCAGTCGGTGCTTTGGAGTGATTTCAGAGAAAGGGGGACGTCCCAGCTGTTTGTTGACAGGTTTTGGCAAAGGCTTCAGAGAGTTGACCAAAAAATTCAGATTCCCCAGCCCTACCCAGGTCTCCTGACAGAATGTCTGAGTACCTTGAAAGGCTCTCAGTTGACCAGTGGTGGCAGGTCCCTGTCTCTGTCTCACCTAGTGGCCTCAAATGTAAGTTGAGGTTGCATTCAGTGCTGAGACTGTGGTTAGCTCCAAAACCTCCCTTCAGAGCTTCTATCTTCCAAAGTCACTGGGTGTGGGGACCAGTGTCCCTCCCGCATGGCCTCACTGTGCTGAGTTGCTGGCTGGCCAGGCCACTCTGCAGCCTGCTGGCCCCAACTCCAAGCTGGCTGGCCTCCCTCTGACCCTCATGTGGGATGATCCAGCAGCTGCCAGAATGGCGCCCTTAACTCTGCCAGGTGCAGCAGATAGGAGGTAGCATCACCCGTTTTGCCAGCAGCAGCAGGGACGCAGATCAAGAACCAGGCCAGCAAAAGCTCGTGGCATTTTCCCAGGTCTCTGCTAAACCCAGCCCAGGGAGCTCTTTGGCTCAGGATCTCCTGTACTCAACCTGCAGGTAGAGATTTTCGTCCTTCACCTTAGCAACTGAAGCAGAAGCAACTAAGTGTCCTTCACCAACACACACACCCCCTGCAGCTGGACTCAGTAAATATCTGTTAATGTTAAACCTAGTCCAGGGCTGGACCTGTTTCCTATTGCTGTGTAACAAATTATCCCAAATCTAGTGGCTTAACACCACATACACTTATCTCTGATTTCGAGGGTCAGGAGTCCAGGCGCAGAGGCTGGGACCCACCAGGCTGCATCTCATCTGGAGCCTGGGTCCTCTTCCAAGCTCTCATGGTTGTTCAGTTCAGATTTCTGTTCTCGTGTCATTATGGGGCTGAGGGCCCATTTTCTCTTTGATGGTCAGGAGGGTCTGCTCTTGGGTCCCAGAGGTTGCTTGCAGTTCCTTGCCTGTGGACCTCACAACACGGCCACTCAAGGCCAGCAAGAGAACCTTGGTCTCCAGTCCTTTAAAGGATCAACTGATTAGGTCAGGCCCACTCAGAATAATCTCCCTTTTAGCTGACAGTCCATGAAGGACTTTTTTTTCTTATTATTTTGTTGATGTATGTTATGGGTGTACAGTATAGTGATTCACAATGTTTCAAGGTTATACTCCATTTATAGTTATTATAAAATACTGGCTATATACACCCTGTATTGTACAATATATCCTCATGGCTTATTTTATACCTAATTTTATACCTCCCTCCCCTGTATTTCCCCTCCCCACTGGTAATCACTAGTTTGTTCTGTCTGTATCTTTGTTATATTTACTAGTTTGTTCTATTTTTTTAAATTCCACATATAAGTGGTATCATACAGTACTTGTCTTTGCCTTATTTCACTTAGCATAATACCCTCCATGTCCATCCATGTTGCTGTAAATGGCACTTTCATTTTTATGGCCAAGTAATATTCCATTGTGTGCATATGTGTGTGTGTGTGTGTGTACACATATACACACTATCTTTATTCCTTCATCTGTTGATGGACACTTTGGTTGCTTCCTTATCTTGACAATTGTAAATAATGCTGCTATGAACACTGGGGTACAGGTATCTTTTTGAATTAGTTTTTTTTTTTTGTTTTCCTTGGATATATACCCAGGAATGGAATAGCTGAATCCTATGGTAGCTCTACTTTTGTTTTTTTTGAGAAACCTCCTTACTGTTTTCCAGTGTCTGCACCAATTTACATTCCTGCCAACAGTGTAAAGGGTTCCATGAGGGACTTGATGCCTGCAAATCCCTTCATACCTGCCACACAGTGTAATCTAATAATAGTAGTGATGTCCCATCCCACTCACAGGTCCTGCTCAAACTCAAGAGCAGGGGATTACCTAAGGGCATGGGGGCATTGTGGGGGTCATCTCAGAACTCAGCCCACCACAGGGGCTTTGGAGTCAAACTAGAAGTTAGCCACATCCATAACTAAAATCCACCAGCAGAGACTAGGATAAGCAAAAGCAAACTTAGAGAATGAAGTCAAGTTTCAAGGACAAACACCAATGAACACTTTTCTTTATTGTTAAAACAGAAAAACCCAGGTCTCTTAAAGCCACACCATCTCACTATTTGGCAAGGTCAATTCCAAATCTGTGTGGGTGGGTAGCAAGGACAACGAAGGGTCTCCTGCTCAGAGATACACTGTTGGTTCAAATTTGTCCTGCTTCTCTCTGAATACTCAGTAACTTGGACTATTCTAAAGCAGACAGAGCGAGGCCCTGATCTGTAAGTGCGGGACTGGCCCCATTTGGTATGACACGAAGTCTCTCCAAAAAAGAGTTTTGTTGTCCCAGGTGAGCTTGGATGGCTGTGTCAGACAACACACACACAGAGACATATCCCTTCTTCACAGTGAATATGAGTTAAGTACACAAGTTTAATACCTGGAGATGAACAGGAAGGAAAGGACAACAGGACACATACAACACAGTAAAACGGGGAGGGGGCAGAGGGACACCGGATATCATCACAGCAACCAGTGAGTGATTCCCTTGGTGCCCTGAGAGGTCACAAGACAATTGCCTCAGGTCACCAGAACGGCAGGGTGAATAAACTATCAACTCTGGAAGGTAAGCCGTGGCACTACTGCGGAGCTCAAATAGGGGCGAGTCCCTCTCGGTCACAGAGTTAATATTTAAGGGCGCCGGGCTTGGAGAATGTACGGTCAGCATTTTGACAGCAGGAGAGGGACCTCTTTGGACGTGCTCTGTCTGCCTAACACTGGGTGAAGAAGGCCCCTGCTCCAGGTAATGGGGCCCCAGGACCCCGTGGTCTTGATCTGTAAGCACTGCACACCACTGCGCCCCAGCCGGCCCCACTCTGTACTGAGCACCCTCCCCGCAAACGGACATCAGACAGAGTGAGGAAATCCAGAGGAGATGGGGGGAACCACAGTGGTGGGGTTCAGGGGCAGGAGTGGCCGAGGGCACAGGTCCCAGGCCGGCCCCTCCTAGGCGTCGTGGAGGCCGCTGTTGCTCAGAAGCACCTTCTCCCCGGGTCTGAAGGCTGGCATCCCAAGGTAGGGGCAGCTGGCACAGCGGAAAGCATCGCCCAGGTAGCACTGTTGGGAGAGAGAAGAGACCACTGTAGAGGGAAGCGGAAGGTCAGAGATACAGGCCAGGAGAAAGGGAGCCCAAGTTTCATAACACAGCCACCGCAGCCTGAGGAAAACGTCCGGATGCATTTGAAGGCCCAGCTGAGATCCAAATACTAAGAGTTTCTAAGACCTCTGGTTTCATGAGAAACAGGGGTCTAAGAGAGAGAAGTTCCTCAGGAGGCCCCATTTCTACATTCTCAGCAGTTCAAGTCACAGCCACAGTCAGCCAAATGGCTGAGAAGCAGCGGGCCCGGCAGGAAGCAGAAAGAAAGGGGCCAAAACTAAGAAATGACAAGCGCTGCCACGGCGGGAGCGCGTGGCCCACTCGCGGGCGGCCCCTCCTCCCCGCCGCTCCCCGCAGCACCTACAGACGCACGCTCACTGCTCACCTTTCACTAAGCTCTGTGGGCAGTACGTTCCCTAGAGCTGGAGCTGGCCTGAGTTTAGTCAGGACGATGCCCAGCACCACTGGGCTTTCGTGGATACCGAGTACTCATCCGGACACTTACGTTTCCACAAGCAGACTTGGGTTGGGAGCTCATCTGGTCCCTTGACTTCTCTTTTTCCAGTTCTTCTGCGAGGCCACAGGTGCTGGGGGAAAGTCAGAGGCTGATGAGTGAGATTTGCACCACCCAGAAACCCCAAATCCTTGACAGCGCCAAAATGTGCTACACGACTTCCCTCTTTATACGGGTGTCATAACCCAAATGCCTGCGAGGCCAGGCAGGTAAGATGAACATGTGAGGCTGTTCAGGGAGACAGGAGAGTGTTGGGAATGGGGGAACCAGAGGGCAGGTGCCCTGTCCACAAAGGGCAGGCACTACTCAGCCTTGGCTGATTCATGCTGTGGGGAAAAGCAGACCTAGCGACCCCATATTTTCCAATGTTAGAAACAGAAAAAATGTTTTGGATGTTTACTTGAAATCTCCTGACTTGTCAGCGCTGAAACTTCCACATTAAAAAAAAAATACTGTAGCTCACAGTGAAAAAAAAAGTGACAATGAATATATGTATGTTCATGTATAACTGAAAAATTGTGCTCTACACTGGAATTTGACACAACATTGTAAAATGACTATAACTCAATAAAAAAAGTTTAAATAAATAACAATCTTGATTTTTTAAAAAATTTTAAAAAATTAAAAATTAAAAATAAATGCAAAGCTAAAAAAAAAATTCTGATGATTAAACAAGGCTGCACACCACCAGTTAACTTTTAACACCCTTTCCATCCACTTATAAAACTGTAACAATTCTAACACCAAGTTTTCTTGGTTAAGAGGACAGACTGCATACATACATCTAATTTCACTTCTCTCAAAATGCCATCAAAATTTCAGTAAAGACAAACCACAGAAGCAGGGACTACAGGTGAAGAGACAACAGCAGTACAGTGTCGGAGCCTGTAAAGCAGACGGAGGAGGGAGCGGTGACAGGACAGACTGAGGACGCGAAGCCCCACGCCGGCAGTGAGGAACACTGAGTGTCCACCCACGTCCCAGCCTGAAACCCCACACGGCACCAGAAGTAGCAGCACTAGCAAGACCCTTCTCTGAGCAACCAAAGGGCAGACCCAAAGATAATGACTTTGGGGTTCTCCCCCAAAAGGCCCCCCCAGGATTCTTTCACTGAAGTGCAGTCAACAAAGCCCACCTGTAAGCTCAGAGACCCCAGTGAGCCTTCTGTCGTCCATTCCTCATCATGAAGACAACCAAGGGTTACCAGGCATCTTAAGAAAGCTCTAACAGCAAAGTCAGAGACCAAACTAAAAGAAAAAAGCAAGTCGGAAGAAACAAGCCCTATGCAGAGGGGGAAAATGGAAAGAAGTATCACTGTTCTTAAGAGGAAAAAAACCATGCCCACAAAATAAAAACAGGATGCTATATTTTAAAAATGCCAAAACCAAAAAAGAAATCTTAAAAATTAAAAACATAATAGTAGAAATAATCAACAGAGGTTTTGGAGGATAAATTTGCAGAAAATTTCCCAGAAAGTAAGGTATAAGGAAAATGTGAAAGAAAAGAAAATTACAGGACCAATCAGAGATCCAACAGCTGAGAACCAGGTTAAAGAAAGGGAAAAGAGAGAAGACAAAAATCAATACAAAATTAAAGATTATCTCCCAGGACTATGGACACATGTTTCTAGAAAGAAAAGATGCATTGAGTAGCTGGTGCAAAGGATGGAAAAGATCCCTACACAAGATATGTTATTACAAAATGATACCAGGATAGAAAAGGTTCTACAAACTTTCAAAAATGGAAAAAGAGGTCTTACAGAAAGGATCAAAAAACAGAATGGCCTCGGGTATCTCATCACAATCACTGGAAAAAAGATGACAGAACTGTCTTGAAAATTATTCTCAACCTAGATTTCTGTACCCCAATTACCAATGACTTACGAGAATAGAAAAAAGGCATTTTTGGACACACACAGTCTAAAAAGACAAAAAACAAAATTTGGACCTCTCAGGTAGCCTTGCTTAAAAAATGACTGGAGAATTCCTCCACCAAAACAAAAGAGAAAACCAAGAAAAAAGCAGCAATGGGAACAAGAAACAGAAAGGCTAGCATCAGACAGAGAGAAGGGACTCCTCAGGACAGTGAACGGGGTCCCAAGACATCAGCTCTGCTTCACACAGCCCCGTGTGTGCCCCGGGGCAGGGGTGCAAGAGACACTTGACCCAGACGGTTGAAGCCTGCCACTGGCTGCGACTGCCATCATTCTAAGAGCTCATCCAGATAATGACCTTGGGTTATCTCCACTGTGTGCTAATGACATTCAACTTTCCCTTCCACGCCCTGATGGTCACCTGAGGACACACTTCATGCAACAGAAGTACTCAGCTTCGAGCTGCTCCTGAAACTGAGCTTAGAGCAGGACACAGCCGGCACTCCACTCCCTCCGACCACACTTCTGCTGCCCGGCCAGTCACTGCGTCACAGGGGTTCTAGCCGTAGTGCTCTTGGTTTCCCAGAACTCACCCCTGACTCCCTGCTGACCTCCCTGCGAGGGCCTCTTGTAGATTCCCAAAGAAGCCCAGACCAAAGACCCTGGTGAGCATTTACAGATATGGAGTGTTGACCTTTCCTGGCTTAGTCAGGTCTGGGCTTCACAACTCAATAACAAATTGTTTGGAGACTCACATATAGATGGTAAACTATATTAAAAAAAAAAAAATCCAGGAAAGATGAGCACAAACTTAGGAGAATGATGACCTCCTGAGGGGAGAGGGAGCGAGCACAGGTGACTTCCAAGGTACTAGTGATGCTTCCGATTTTTAACCTACGTGATCAGTAAACGGGTGATCATTTTACTGTTCTTTAAAATGTACTGGTTTAGCATACTCTTCTATACACTTTACAATAAAACATGTTTCAGTAATTTTAAAGTTTGTGATTCCTTGAGAATCAGAAGCCACTGGAAGCAGCGTGGCAGCCTCTGCTCAGCCCAGTGCTTACCAGTTCTTGCAGGCCTTCCGCTTTTTCCCTTCCCCACAGGAAGCAGCCCGCAAGGATGCTGGGTCTGGCTTCTTCAAATCTTCGGGATCCAGCAGTTCATCTGAGTCAATGAGATCCTGGAGAGCATTTGAAGCCATTAGTGACATGGTCATGGTTTCTGCTGATGAACAACTTAAGTGGTCACAAGCCACAGCAGTCTACCCATCTATGTGAAGAAGGCATCCCCAAAAGACCTGGGGTCAGCCACCTGCCCCAGCTGACCGCATGGGGAAGGAACTATGTGAACAGAAGGTGTACTGGGTTGTGAGGGGACTGGGAACTCACTTACGATGTGCAGAGAACAGGTGTGTAGAGTGGGGGTGGGAGGGAGGACGAAGCATAAAGAGACAAGTGTTATATTTATTTGAATATATGAAGGGCTGTTGTATGAGATAAGGGGATAAAATATTTTCTACATAGTCCCAGAGAAAAAGGCAAATAATAATACATACATTTGTGCAATTCTTTGATAAATGTGTGGACAATCGATCTGTAAGCTCTACGTGGGCACAAACCATCACCTATTTTGCTTACCACTATCTCTTCAAGAGTTGCAGAAATGAACTTTATTATAGACAATGCTAATCTAAGATGGAAAAGTATAACTTTTAAGACAGTGAGTGTTCAGTGACTTGTCCAGACAAAGGAGCCAAAATATATTTTAGCTGACAAACTCTTTTCAGATTCTCACACGCCCAAGAGTCTAATATATCACATGAAGTGAGAACAAGAAAATCTGTTGGGGAAAGATGCTGAAAAAGAAATTTAAAATGCCACTAATATGGAGTTTCCTTCTCAATCAAAAATGCCAGTGACAAGCACAACCACAATGCTGGGCTGTAAATATCTTCAGACCTCCAGGCCCAGAGGGGCCACTCTGAACTACGACCACAGTAGCCACTCACCACGCTCTCATCCTCCATGTCATTGGCCGAGAGGGTCCAGAGCTTGACAGCTGCAGGGTCCACAGCAGGCTTCCCTGAGTCAAACCAGTAAAAGAAAATGAGTTCCATAAAAGCAGCCAGAAACAAGCTCCCAGCACACGTAAGTGCCTTCTACTAAGACTCTGTGCAGGGAACACACTGGGCTGGGAGTCAGAAGGCTTGGGTGCAAGGCCCAGTTCTACCACTTACAGAGGCACGACCGGGACCCACCACCTTATGGTAACAAAAGCTATCATTTGTTAAGCACTTGCTTTGTGCCAGACTCTATGTTAAGCATTTTACAAACATTATCTAGTTTAGTCCTGCCAACAACCTTATGAGGTAATCATTTGTTGTCCTAATTTTATAAATGAGGTAACAGGTTTAGATACTTAGGCCAGTTACACACAGCCACAAATACAGGTGCTGTCTAATGCTTTTCACTCCCACTCCTTATCTTTGCTTTCTCCTCCTTATCTTAGTTTCCATCCCTACAACATGAGGCAAGTAGTATTCCCTATTATCTATTGCAGGAGATTTTAAGATTAAATAAGAAAGTGTGCCAAAAAGCATCATCAAAAGCAAAGCTTTGGCCTCATGTAAACCTTGTAGAGCTGATGGTGACAGTGTAACAACAAATTAAACCTCACACCTCCTGATTCTCTGTCCGGGCCAGAGGAAGGCAGGGAAGAGCCTGTAAGAGCTGAGACCACAGGTTCTGTGTGGGCTGGTCCTCGGATGGGTCTTGGGGGGGAGCGCACCCCCTGGTGGTCACTGTCACAACTAGATGCTCAGACCTTCCCCCAGGGCAAACTGCTCATCTAAGCTGCTACTACCTGTTCTGGACTATGAATCAAAGATCAGGATGCCAGAGGATTTCTTAAAGATTTGGGCTGGGGGGAGTGTATAGCTCAAGTGGTAGAGGCATGCTTAGCATGCATGAGGTCCTGGGTTCAATCCCCAGTACCTCCATTAAAATATAATGATAAATAAATAAATCTAATAACCACCCCCACCAAAAATAGATAAATAAAATAAAGTTGTAATCTTTCAAAAAAAAAAAAAGATTTGGGCTGGACAGTCAAAACAGAGCAGTGTAAATATACCAGTAAATTTCTGCACACCTCACAGCTGGGACAATTTTTCTCATCTCAGGCATTAAAAAACAGCAGTAGGAAGGGCGAGAGTGGTGGTAAAGGGCGGGGTGCAATTTTCTGAACAGAAGATTTATTTTATAAGCGTCTTAAGATTCTCAAAGAAAGAAAAGCTGACTTCAGTGGCACAGAGAACAGGGAAGAGGAACAGGGCACTCTTATCTGCCGTGCAGCCACCGTGATGTCTTTTGAGGGTAAACTTCATAATTCTGGGGCCTGGGAAGACTTCATTAGCTGATGAAGCTAAGGGACTCAGGCCTCTAGAATCTGGAGGCCTCAGTGTCCTCTGGTGCAGAAGGGGCCGAACCAAATAATATCTATGTGTCATTTCAGTTTGGGATCCAAATATGCCTGGGATGATAGTACATAAGCATTCTTCCACTTGGAAATGAGAGAAATTAAGGAAGGGACTGGTCCTCTAAAGATATCACCACCTCCCTCAGATCTTTGGCTCAATTTCTAACTTGGCCTTCCAGGACCACTGGGACACAGCAATGCCCCCAGGACAGACTTACCTGAAGACTTCTTGGCAATAGAAAGCTTAAGTTGACTAGAAGAACCCACTTCAAAGTTGGGCTTTTTGCCTGTGATCTGCACAGACAGCAGGCTGTCACTGTGGTAACCCAGGTGTTCCTGGACAGACTGAATCTCCTCAGGGCTCAAGGACTCACGCTGCAGCTGGAATTCAAGACATCAAAGAATGAGGCCACACTCCTTCTACAAAATGATGTTGTACTATGTCCCCTTTCCAGGCATCACTGCAGGTCTTATATTCAGTTTCTCACTGATAAGGACCCCAGAGTGCAACTTTTGTCCACATGTTTATATTGAGCCTACCCCTTGGAAAGTTTCAAAGTATTATCAAACATCTGACTATTAGGTACAAGGCACTGTGCTAGTCACTGTGGGGGTTGCAATGATTATTATGAAGATGAATCAGACATGTTGAATAGGATCAAAGCCTGTAGCAGGGAAGCATTCCCACAACAAAAAGTAGAGAAAAAGAACCACAGGGGGAGAGCAATGCTTTTCATGGTTCTTATGAAGAAGCAGTAGACAGTAAAGGGAGGAAAAAAGGTGGCGGTGCCACCTCTATGCCAACAATTATGAAATGGTTAAATAAATCACAGTCCATCTATCACACTGAGTGTTGTTCCATCGTTAATAAGAAAGTGGGGTGGATAAACGTCGAGGATATCTGAAGGTGGGGGAAAAAGCTAGGGACTGAACAACGTATACCTGTGACCTTATTTACAGGGAAAAATGTGTACACACACACACACACACACAGTGCACACTTGTGAATACATAAGAAGTCTGAACAGCCACACCAGAAAATGTACTGGTGGAGAAGAGAAGCGTAAGCAAGGCCTGGAATGTCACTTTACATTTTATATTCTTTAGTCTAAATTGAGCTTTTGTGAACGTCCCATATTTTAGAATAAACAATGGAAGGCCTTTAACTAAAAAGAAGAATAAGGGCAGGCATAAAGAAACTTAAGGCCCTAGGTCATGCGGCCAATCAGCGGTATAACAGCTCTCCTGGTACAACAACCACCCCACCCCCCAGCACACAAGAAAATTCCAACGTCAAGGAACAACACAGAACCATAAATACCTCTATTTAATGTTAATATTTGTATTGAACTGTCAGAAATGGACTTCCGCCTCCAACCTACTCCAGCCTCCCACCAAAAGTCTGAGGAAGGTCCAGGTGGGTGCCCTTCACTTGGGCCTAAGCTTGGTGTCCATTAAGAGACACGTCGCTCTCACCCCGCCTCAGCGGTCTCCACTAGTACCAACGCCCCAACCCACGCGGGCCCAAGCTGAGTCTCTCTGAAGATCAGTTTCAGAGGTCTCGTCCTTTGAGGCATCACGTATCTCACATGTGGAGCAATTCCCAACCTATTTCCTAATCTAAGCCGTACTGATCCCCTCACCTCAGGGCTGTTATTTCCCCTTGATTCTCCCTGGATCATCTGACAGAGAGATACTGTGTTTAGTCACCCAGGGTTTAAATTCCCAGCAAAGAAAGCCATCTACAAACATACCTCTTTTACTTCCACAAGACCAGAGAGAGTCAGGGCTGAACAGAGCTTAGGTGCCGTCTTCACTTTGCTATTGTTAACTGCCAAGAGGAAAAAACCCCAGTGAAAAGCTATAGAGGTCAAGTCAAGGAAAACAACAAAAGATCTATCCTATTTGGGTCAGCAGGCATTAAAACAATAATAAGTTATTCTGCTCCATGTGTATATGCTTTAGAGGTAACACTGTAATTGGACAACCCCTTTCGGTTGTTCAAAGTGCTCTAATGGATGCTCCTAAATTGTTCTATGATAACTCCATTTATTATTTCTTCTCACTCTCTGCTCCTTGGAAATACCTAACCTTGCAGGGGTTGTTGGATAATGACTGAGAAAGAGGCTTGGAAAGTGTACAGCATGCAATTATTCTCTCTATGGTTCTGACAGACACTGTTTGGTCACCCAAGGTTTACATCCCAGCGTAGAAGACTGTATCTGCTATGCACATCATGAGCTTGTATTTCCACATGAACACCTTGATACATTTCAAGATACTTTCATTTCTATTCTCTTTGATGAAATAAGGCATCACATTTTGAAGGAAAGTCTAATAAAAAATGCTAAACTTTTAGAACTGAATGATTCTGACAGCTTCACCACTGAGCAAAAAAGGTTTTTATTTCTTGATTTTACCTTTAGTTTCCTGTGAATCAATAATTACCCCATCACTCTCAGACTTTCAGTCACTATTTTCTAACTTTTCAGTTGGAAATAACTATGGATGCACAGTAAGTTAAAAAAAAAAATTTCAGGGAGGTTTCGAGGACCCTTCACCTTGTCTCCCCATGGTAATATCTCACACAACTATTGTACAATATGAAGACCAGGAAATTGTCATTGACAGTCCTCAGAGCTTATCCAGATCTCACCAGTTTTACATACACTTTTTTGTGCATGTGTGTAGTTTTCATCACCACAAGGAACCCCCCTACTACTCCCTTAAAAGCCTCATGCACCCCATCCCTCCCATTCCTAACCCCCGACGACCAACCTTCTCTATCACTATAACTCTATCATTTCAAGAACGTTCGATGGATGGAATCATAGAGCATATAAATTTTTGAGATTAGATTTCTTTCACTCAGCATGATTCCCTTGAGATTGATCCAAGTTGTTGCATATGTCAATGATTTGTTCCTTTTTTCCTGCAGCATAGTTTTCCATGGTATGGACGTACCACAGTTTAACCATTCACCTGTTAAAGAAGCCAGCCATTTTCAGGAGGGCAGTTTCCTTCTATTTCACTACCTAATGGGTCAAAGATCACAATTTCTTCAGATATGTTGGTTCAGAGTTTTATAATAATTTATCCCTAAGGATAAGATTCAGTATAGAATAGTAATCTCCAAGTGATACTTCCTGTTCAGAGAGATGCAATAAATAACACCTAAAGATTCAACCCTGTTAAACTCTAGTCTTTCAAGTGAAGATTTCCTTACCTGCAGCTGTCTCTACTGGCTCTTTCAAAAAAAGACAGCCACCAGGCCGAAGGATCCGGGCCATCTCAGCCAAAATCTCAGCATTGTGCAGAGTGGTGCTTCCAGGAATTACACCCGACAAAATAATGTCAAAGCTAGATTCTTTGTGGGCAGCTGAAAAGAAGGAAGACTCGAATCAGCAATCATCTGGGCCCCAGAAGCAATCTCCCAATCCCTTTCAAGCCCCTACAAAGACCACATGCCTGGCCCTATGGAATAAACACCTACCTGTTCAGCAAATGCTGCTATACCACCACCACCAGCAAGAGGGGCAAGGACCCTGCTGCCCTGCTCTCCTTCAGTTTTACTCATTTTGTATCCTTTTATATGCTCAGGGGAAAAAGTCAAAAAGGAAGCTGAACACAGAGCAAGCTTTTGTAAAAATGTGGACTATCTAGTAAGAAATAAGAACTTACTCATACAAATCATCAACAACACTCCTGAGTCCACTGAATCTCAACTGAAAAATAACAGAGTGACCGGCCACTACTATCATATGCCACCCAAAACAAAAGCCCACTATGAAAGAAGGACAGAAGCACAGCACTCCCATCAAAACCGCCTGCCCTGGAAGATGACCCGGGGAGGTACTTACACTGCACCAGCTGGTTGATGTTTTCCACAGACACTCGGCCCTCATCGCCAGTCAACTCTTGAAGCTTATCCACCAGATCCTTCAGAGCTTCCACTGAGGATGACTTATCCCAGACCACTGCTACAAACTGGCCAGCTGAGATCCCAAAATCTGCCATTCCTGCAGGGCTGCAGACCTAAACACTGTGGGTCAAAGGAGAGTCAAGACTGGGCTGAGACAAAAGTGCAATTTAATCCATGGGGTAAACCAGATATGATTAGAATTGCAACCTAGAATTCTGACCTCCTACCAGGGAATGGTGACCACATCAGACAATTTTACTGTAGATACCAGAGTCTGAATAAATAAACCATCCCTAGGTTTCATAATCCCGACATTCCCAAATATGGCAGATGCCTTCCTTATTGAGAATTTTGACTTGGAGTCAAGTAAGGAGGTTGAAGTCACAAAGATTATTTCCTCTTTGATATAAGACAACTCAGCTTGAACATGATATAAAACACACAGGAATTAATTAGGCAGAAGTATGACTCAGCAAGGGAGCCAAATAAATTGGCTGACATAACCCAACCACAAGCTCAGTGCTTCTTTAAAAAGAGAAAACATTTAAATGTGGCAAATTGAATAATGATATTTTCCCACTTATCAAAATATTAAAATTCAATTCCATCAAACCTGCAGTGATCAATAGTATCTACTATGTTTTTCTTAACAATTAATATTTAGCCAGACTGTTTAAAACATTTTACATACATTACCTCAACTGAACCTTAGAACAACCTTAAACTAGATATTATTCCCATTTTACAGTCAGGAAACTGAGGCTGTTGACTTTGCCCACGTCATACAATAGTAAGTGTTGTGAGGATAAGGTAAGAGCTAGGATTTGAATCCAAGTCCCTATGACTGTAAAACCCATGCTTTCGATCTATGGAAACTTCCTCCCATGGGTCAGCTTTCTCTTTCACCTGATACTCGGACAAGTGTAGAATGTCCTCACGGTGCAATCAGGTCACACTACTTGGGTCCCCCTTTCTTTCTTAAACATTAATGTCACCAGGTCTCCGACTTAAGACAGCTCTACCAAATGACATGAAGACAGAAGCTGTGGGAGAGGGGTCCAGCAGGGATCGGTCTTATGCTGAGCACTTCTGTCTTCTGCAGGGGTGGCAAACTCAGTGACAATTCTGCCATCACAGGATACTCTGGGACTAAGTCTGAGCCAGGCACACAGTCTTCCTTTTTTAAAAATGTTCACTTCAAATGATAGGCTCCTCAGCCTACAAAACATGCCGAGGTTAGCCAATCATCCTTAAATACTATAGTAGTTTGATTTTGTTGCTCATTTCCTAAAAGAGTTACTAAGGGTTTTATTTTCTAGAACAAAATAAAAACTCCTGTCTTCTGGATTCAAGTGCTCCATAATCTGGCTCCATCTGTATCCCCCCACTTCCCTAAAGTGAATTGATCCCACCCTGTTCTATGAAAAATCTTTGCCTTTTCACCCTATCATGCCTTTTATCTGGTTCCTTCCTTGTGGAATGCCCACTCTTTGTTATTCTGACTTGACTGCAAGTTGCAATAAAAGGATGCACAGTGTTATCAGACAAACAGGATTCCTTAGTCAGTGAACTGTGGTTTTTAAATCCCTAAAAAGCACACAATCGAGAACCGAAACTTTCAAGCTTTTAACTGTCACATTATGTTGAGGAAGAACTCTTGCAAATCTTTAAAGTGAGCAACTTGGGATCAATCTAACATTTAAGAACCAGCTGGGGAACACAGGAATATGGATTGCTGGGCATTATGTTATAAGAAATATATGACTTGCTTCCAGAATGATGTTGGAACAGGGTCTCCCTTGGGACAACAGAAAGAGATCAGTTCCCTGCATACTGGTAACTACTAAACCTGGTGCTGTACTCACAAAAAAAAATCCTCATGAAAGAACTGAGGGGCCAAAGGCTACTCTTTAGCTTGAGAAAAACAAAAAGCCAGGTGTCTGGACCTTTTCAGCAACCTTAACACAGGGAGAGTTTCATAGAACACAGGTTTCAAATACAGATGAACCACAGTTCTGTCTACCACTAGATTTTCCATTTGTTAGCTACATGACCATGGGTCAATGATTAGCTTCTCTCTTTTCTCATTGACAAAGTAGGGAAAATAATCTTATATTTTGCAAGGCTGCTGTAAGAAGTAAATGAGAAGATAAAAATATGCAAAAGCCAGGGAAGGGTATAGCTCAAAGGGTAGAGCGCATGCCTAGCATGTCCTGGGTTCAATCCTCAGCCCCTCCATTGAAAAAAAAAAAAAAAGAATAATAAATAAATAGACCTAATGACTTCCCCCCACAGAAAAAAAAATGCAAAAGCACTCAGCAGGGCCTGGTACACAGGGCTCAATAAAATAATGTTCTCAGAGAACTCTGAGCCTCTGCTTCTCAGTGGCCACTTTATCTGCCTTTGCTTCAAACAGTCCTATAAAATCTTGTTCTTCCTCCTCAGCCATACCTGCTGGGAGGACTCCCTAGGGAGAGATGTGAAGCTTCTTTTCCTTTGTTAAAATTACACAATATAAGAGCTGAACTTTATGACGTCTTATACAGTACTCCAGTGGGATTGTGTCAGTAAATTAGAAGAATGGAAAATGCTTTGTGTTCCATTTCCCCCAAAACTAATATTCTATGGCAACAAGGAGCTCATAAAATACATTTATTAATCATTAACCCTCAAAAATATAGCCACCACTTTCAGTCAGCATTTTCCAAATAAAATGGGACACAATGTTCTTTTAAAGTCAGAGTGTAATACTCTTCATCATCAGAGTTTTATGTTGTTGTCAGTCCATCTTTTCTAAAAAAAATAAGGAAAAAAATGTCTGGCATCCAAGTCAACATACTTAGAAGTGTGACTCAGCGCCCAGTTTCATTAAGTAAAAAGAGGGGGAGTAGACATCATTGTCACGCCACTGGACTTGTTTGTTAAGCACCTCTCCAACTCTGACTGTAGCACACACATGCCTGTGACCCTTCTAAAATGTTATTGGCAGGCAGTGAAAGCAGATGCCTGAGAATAACATCTGAAAATACACTTGTTTATTTTTAAGGCACCCAGTAAACATCAAATTTTGAGGCACTTAGCTCCTTTTAAGGATGAAGGGGACCCAAAGAAAAAAATAAGACTGAAGTTTAGCTATCAGTTCAAACCAAGGACCAAATTCTTTTAAGTCAAATCCATAAAAAATTTTGATAGTACTGACCGTTAACAGAAAGGGCAATTTTTAACTAAAATGAACTGACTGAAGCTCACATACAGAGGGAAAAAGGTGATAATCAGCAAAGAAACAGGAAGCTCAAAGGAAAAGAAATGGAGGACTGTCTCCAGGCAATTAGGTGTCAAAGTTAAGGGTTTCAGAAAGGATATCTAAGTGCTAGAATTTCCACAGGAAAGATTCATTTGAAGATAGGTGGACAGAATTCAGAAAACAAAACCTCATAGAGAGATCAATAGTATTTTACTGAATCTAGAAATATGGATCTGAAATTTTAACACTGGGGAAGTAGCTCTGGCTTACGGGGGCTTCCCTTACACCCATTCAGGGGATAACAAGAAGTTCTGAAAAGACTAGGGTTGATGAGTGTGCAAAGATACAAAGACAACCGTCTAACTGCACGAAATTTACAGAATGGCATGCTTAGCTCCTGTTGTTGGTTATCCGTAATCCCCAAACCATTAACTTCTTCCAATTATTGTGAAGCGCTCTGTATTTACGTATCTGTTCAGAGACTAGTCCGTGACCTCTGTGAGTTACGCAGAGAGCTTGGCACTCAATGTCAGCATAAAGGCCACCAGCCTGTCCCAAACTTGCGGATGGTCCAAATCACCTACGGACGTTTGTCAAAAATGATTCCAGGACTATATCCGGTTATACTGAATTGACTCTCTAGGGGAAAGAACTCGGTATTCGATTTATTAACAAGCATCCTGATGGTTCTTCCGATCTGGGAAGTTTAGGAAAACTCAGTTATACCAACTCAACACCTTGGAGGTTCAGGAAAGTCATAGGTTCAAAATTACAACCTGGGGGTCCAGGTACCCCCAAAGACGGAAACTTCAATTTCCTCAATGTTTGCGAAGAGGGACTGAAACCCAAGGTCACAACAGCTGGTTACTGGCAGAAGCGGGTCTCAGACCTAGGTCTCCCGGGCACCAGCTCAGGGCTCTTACTCCTCAGCGCACTGTCCCCCGGGGCCCAAGCCAGAACCGGTAGAGCGGGAGATGAGAGCGCCCGGAAAGGGCAGAAGCCACCACGCCAGGAGCCCAGGGCAGGCAGGGCCCATCCGGACCCTCACACCGGCTTCCCCCGGGTGAAAGCCCGCCGTGATCCTCAGGGAGCTGGCATGGCCACGTCTCTGCCGAAGGACGGGGCTAGGAACGGGAAATGAGAGGATCTAGGAACTAGAGTAGGCCAGGAGGGGGCCGTCAGGGAAGGGCAGGCTCTCGGACCACCAGCACAGAGCTCACCTGCCGCCCAGGGCTCGCTCCCGGCTTCTCCGCAGCAGCCGGCTCTGCGCCACGCGCCTCTCGCGAGAGGAGGAGGTCCCAGCGGCGCGGGGAGGACGAGAGTGGCCGCGCCGAGGGACCGCGCCGCGTACTCTGCACTGCCAGTCGCGTCGCCGTCCGCGGCTTGCCCGCTTCCAAGATGGCGGCGGCGGCGGCGGTGTCCGGTGTGCTGGGCCGGGCTGGTTGGAGGCTCCTGCAGCTGCGGTGCCTGCCCGGTGAGGGGGCGGCCGAGCCGGGGAGCAGGAAGGGAAGGGGAGGGGGTGCAGAGCGACCTGGGCTGGGTGAGGGGCGGAAGAGGCCTTCTTGTCGGCTCGAAAGCAAGGTGAGGTGAAGGGCATAGCGGCTCTCGCGGACACCCTGGCCTTGAATCGGCCGCCTGGCTGGCTTCTGGCCCCAGTCTCGAGCTGTGAGGGACAAAAGCATCAGGGAAGAGCTTGTCACTCCCATTTCATGAAGTTGAGGGACCCCGAGCAAGAGCTGTGGGTGCGCAAGGTCACGCAGCTCGTCGGTTGCAACCTGGCAGACTCAGTCTCTTAACTCCATTGTCAAGTCCCTGGGCCCTGATCTCGGGGAACAGCCAGAGAGCGCCTAGTCGCCTTTTCCTCCAAGTCAGTCATTTCCCTACCGCCTAAATAATTCTGTGATAGCTTCGTATCACCTTTCCCGCTATATAGTCAGTATTTTTGTTTATACATCTTGAGTTCTTAAAATTATAGACGTTTACTTGAAAGAGGAAACTTTATATCACTACCATAAATGGAAAATCAGTGTCACCTTCCATAAATAGAATGTATGCATTGACACAGTAACATAAATATCTAACTAATGAAATAATAAATATTCTTCTGTATTTTACCTGAAATCTTATGATGTACTGCAGTGGTTTCACAATATTGCTTCCAGATCTCCCATGCCCTTTTCAAAGTTTTATGAATGTTTGCTCCATTTTTTTCTGTACATATACTAAAATATTGATTTTTTACACATATGTGCTATGTTTATTTTAAAAATCATTGTTTCCTGAATTGGTCCATAAATTTTTTTTAAATGAGTGCCCTTTTTAAGTTGTTTTTATACAAAACTCCAAACTAAATATGTTCAGTAAAAGTAATGCCTGTGACCCAGCAAATTTACTCCTAGGTATTTACCCAACAGAAATGAAAGCATATATCCACAAAAGCATATTTGTAGCATCTTTATTTATAACAGCCAACACTGAAACAGCCCAGGTGTTCAACAGAATAGTGTTTCTTGGTGGAATACTACTTAGCAATAAAAAGTAACAATCTGCTGATTGACACAAAAATATGAATCAATCTAAAAAATAATCTAAGCAAAAGAAATCTTACACATGCATGCATAGGACACATCAGTATGATTCTATTTAAATGAAATTCTAGGACAGGCAAGACTAGGGTGAGAAATTCAGAACAGTGTGGGGGACTGGGAATGGGGAATGACTGGGAAGGAATACGAGGGAACTTGACAGAGTAATGTTAATCTCTAGATAGGCATTCAAGTTGTGCAAGTGTATACATTTGTCAAAACTCAGAATTGGCCTGTTTAAGATTTGTACATTTCATTGAGTATAAATGTCACCTCGATAAAAGAACAGTAAATAAATATTGAACTCTACTTGATAAGTGTGATGAAATGTTTAGAGATAAAGAACACTGATGTCTGCAACAAATGCATCAGAAAATGAGACGGATTGATAAATGAAGAGTGTGAGGGATAGATATATACAACTTAGGTGATGGGTATACAGATGTTCATGCCATAATTACACTTGTCTGTACGTTTGAATTTTTTTTTATAGTAAAATGCTGGGAAAGAAAACAGTAGTAAGAGCCTTTGCTTAGGAAACACAATACTGTACTTCCCAAAAGCCCTTTCCTGGAGTAAATGGGGTGTTGCAACATTGCAGATGAGAAAGCAGATAGCGACACCACATAAATACTAGAGAGTCAGTACTCAGACCTTCTAATTTCTAGTCCAGTGCTCCTACCATGATATATAAATATGTAACATTTTCACGTCACTTTCGTTTTGAAGGGAGCCTCACAACACTCTCATTGAGCAGGTAAAGATTATTACTCTTAATTTGCATGTTTTAAAGTCATGCTCATTGGGATGAAATAGTTTGCCCATTACCACACAGCTAACAAATGATGGAAAGACATCTAGAAGACAGGTCTTCTGCTTCCTAATTCATGCATTTGCCACCACATCACTGTTGCAAGATTTACCCAAGATTTTTTTTTGGGATTCAACACTTGGATGAATGGTTCTGGTTTTCCTCTGATTATCCTCTTGCTCGTCCCTCATACCACTCTGCGTGTCAAAGGGTCTTCTGTGATGAGTGTGTCTGACTGACCAGCCCAGTTTCTGTTTCAGTGCCGTGCTGCCGACCAGCCCTGCTGCCTCGTGCCTTCCATGCTTCAATTATGCAGCTGAGATCTTCAGAAGAGCAGAAGCAGCAACCTCCCCCCTCCTTTTCTCAGCAACATCCTGAGACGCAAGGCATGGAAGAACCCCATCCAGAGTCTTCTCGTTCACCCCCCAGGTAGGCACCAGAGCCCCAGTCCACCCAGTTCTGGCCACTTTGTGTGGTTGGGTAAGTCTGTTCTCCTTCCTCTCTGCTCTCTCCCCTTCACACCTTTTATCATTTTCAAGACTATCTTGAAAGGAACCTATTTGTTGTTTGTTTTTTTTTTTTGTGAAAATGGTGCTGGTACATTCTAAAACATCTAAACAATACAAAGAATTTCACAAAATTAAAACAAAGGATGGTCAGGAGGGGCTTCTGGAAAAAAGGTAGCTCCTGGGTCTGCCCTGTTGGGCTCACCCACCAGAAACAGCAGACCGAGGGTGATGGGCAGCTTCTCCCACCCTGAAGGACACAGGTGCCTGGACCCTCAGAAGGAGCCTTGAGCCCATTGCCTCCTACCCTTTACTATCTAGCCTAGGACACTAGGACCCAATCCCTCCAGACACTGGTGCCCAGAAAATAAAAATAAAAATAAAAAACAAGTAATAATAATAAAACAAATAATTACCAGAAATCACAAACCCAGAAATAAGTCTGCTAACATTTTTGTGAATATCCTTTTAGATGTTTCTCTAAGCATATTTCATATATAAACCTACATGTATTATAAATGGCTAATTATACTGTATACTGTACATGCTGTTCCAGAATCTGGTTTTTCACTCAACAGTATATCTTTTTTTTTAAGCAACTTTTTGTGGTATAATTTCTGTACAGTAAGCTACACATATTTCAGATGCACAATTTGATGGATTGTGATAGATGTGTACCCCTATGAAAACATCAACAGTACACCTTTAATGTCTTTTCACAGTCTATATTATTTTAGTGGTTGCATAATATTCCAGCAAATGACAGTACCAAAATTTATTTGACCTATCTTTTATTGATGGATATTTAGATTTGTTTCCCTGGTATGAAAGATAATGTGATAAAGTGTGTGATTCAGCAGTGGGCACGCTGAGTCAAGGATATGCACATTTAACATTTTTTTTTTTTACATATGTGGGGCCACATTGCCCTCCAGAAAGGAAATAATAATTTATATCTACATTAGATATTTTGTCTTTTATTAATCCTGCCACTGGGAAATTCCTCTGCTCTAAAATTAGAAATTAGAAATCATTTCTCTGCTCTCCCGATGAAAGTACTTTTCATTTCAATTCAACAAATACTGTTTGAGGACTTACTTTGTGCCAGGCCCTGTGAATAATGTAACCATTGTCCCTGTCTTCATAGAGCAACAGTTTGGCAAAAATCCAGATAAAGAAACAGTATGATAAGGCTATAAACAGGGAGATCAGCGTGCTGCAAGAGCATGTGCCTCCTGTCACATGGCCTCCTTGCTCACTGGTTCCTTTCTCTCAGTGACTGTGGGAAGCGACGGATGATATAACTTTTACTCTGTTGGGCATTTAAACAGTAATACTGACAGAACTAAAAGTCCTCCCAACATGTTCTAAGAGGACACACAGAGTCTATGGTCAGGCACATTCTGCCTGCCCAGCAGCCTGCAGTGAGATGAGGTGTGCTGGGCCCCGTCCCCATGCCTATCTTGGATTTCGGGTCTCAGGTATACAGATCAAGGTGGCGAGGAGGAGGAGGACTATGAGAGTGAGGAGCAGCTGCAGCACCGCATCCTAACGGCAGCCCTGGAGTTCGTGCCTGCCCATGGGTGGACGGCAGAGGCAATTGCAGAAGGAGCCCAGGTGTGTATGGGTGAGGGTGGGGCAGCGTGACCAGGATCAGCCAGGAGGGAGTCACACCAGCCAGAGCGGAGGGCTCCCCGCTTGCTTCCAGCCCAGCTCAGAGCCCTGGGGCCTCTCACTGCTACAGGATTTTCTGGGTTGGTTAGTTTATTTTTCCCTAATAGAGTGGAAATGGCTTTATTTTTAAATTATATTTTAATTTAAAAAGTATATACTATGGAGTTGGTTCTTGGGAGTTAGATTCTAAAGGCAGCTCATTAGGCAAGAATTGCTTATGATCAAAACTGCCATATTTCATTGACTCTAAGATGCCATTGATTGGAAGAAGCACCATTATTTTATGCTTCACTAAAAAAGGGAAAATGCTGTCTATTAAACTATGACACATCATCAATTATATGATTCATACTGATTGTTTAAAATGAAAAAATTTGTGCATCTTAGAATTGATGAAATATGGTGTTTGAAAACCCAAGAAGGCACCACCTTGAAGGGCAGCACACCTCATTTTTCTCAGTAAATCTAACAGTCCGTGTTTCTTTTCGCAGTGGAACAGACCACTGCTTTAGGTTAAGCCATGGGCTCATGTTTAGGCCTTGTGGTATAGAATCATCAAACATAGTCGGATACCATCCCATGAGAGGGCTGTGAGGATGGAGATGGAAGGAATTACAGATTCCCATCTGTCATCTCAAGCATGGGGACAACTTTGCTGCTTTACTTAAACTTAACTAATACTTCTCTTTGTCTTCTCTCACTCTCCCAAGAGCACATATGGTAACAAGTCATATAAGTGAAATGTGTATACCATATGACTCTACTGTGTGCTCATTGAGAAAGCTTTGAATAATACAGATATTAAAAAAGAATGTAAAAATCATTTGTGACACACCAAAGATCAATATTTTGATATCTATTCTTTCAAATAAAAAAAACCCTTTCATTTATTAATTATTCTTTAAATATTTATTGAACAAATGTATGCTAGGTCCTAGGGAACATCATAATGATCAAGATGGACACAGTTCTGCCCTTTTTGAGCTTCCAGTCTGGCCACGTTAATCAAATCTATACAAATACACATTTATAAAATGTGATAAGTGCTGTCAGGAAAAGGTGCTGTGGAGACGACAGTGGAGGGACCTGACCTCATATGGGGCAGGGTGAGCACATGGTGAGAAAAGGCTTTTGAGCTGGGAGCTGAGGAATGAGTGGGGTTTACCTGGTTTGGCGGGGATGGGGGCAGACAAGTCCAGACAGAGAAACAGCATGTGCAGAGTAGAAAGAAGCCTGCACATTAGAGGAACCGGGGAAAACCATCACATGGAGAGTGAAAGGAGAGACCTGATCTGAGTGAGGCTGGGGAAGGGTCAGTTGAGGCCAAATCAGGCAAAGTCCCAAAGGTCACGTTAAGGAGTTAGACTTTTATTCTAAGAATAATTGGAGATTTGGATTCAATTTAACATGGCAAAACCATCATTTGGCTGCTGGGTGAAAAATGGATTGGAGGCAGAGAGTCACTGGGAGCTGCTGCCAGTCATCTGGGATAGATGAGGGCTTTCTGACCTAGACCATTGGCAGTGAACGCAGAGGCAAGTGGGTAGGTTTGGTGAAAGAATGACACAGGAGGAAGTGACAAAATAGCACCCGCGTTGCCTGCCAGCTTGCATGTGTGGGTACATAGTGGTGCTGTTTTCTGAGATGAAGGCCATGGGAAGAGGACCAGGTTCGAAGAAGGCTCATGGATACAATCTTGAGCTTTGTTGAGTATGAGGGGTCTTTGGGTCAACCAACGGGAGACCTCAAGCATACAGATCTGAAGCTGGAGGAGCTACCTGGACTAGAGTATCTGTCGGGGCATTATCGACATATGTATGTGGTAATTAAACCATAGAAGCAAGTGAGACTGCCGAGGGTGGTGTGAGTGTGCCCAGAGTGTCGTGTGAAAAGAGAGGAGTCTAGGTCCTTGGGGAACTCTGACGTTTAGGATAGGACAGAACAGAATGAGCTGGCAAAGAAGATGGAGGTAGAGTAGCCTGATGTTGGAGGCAAAGCAGGAGAATGTGGATTAAGCAACCGGACATTGATCACTGCGGCAGCAGCCATGTGAGGGGAGCACCAGTCAGAAATAACGGATGGGTGGAGAAGTGAGTAGAGGGTAAGGAAGTGGAGAGGCATTTGGCAGCCAGAGGTAGAAGAGAGCTGGTATGTACCGAGCGGGGGAAATTGGCTGAGTGTTTGAATACTGGCCTGGCGGTGCAGTCACAAGGGTGACGGTGAAGATCCAAGAGAAAGTGGCGAGATAAAAAATATGAGGTTCCTTGAAGGCAGGAATTACGAAATCTGGAAAACAGGTGGAAAGACTGGCCTTAGATGTATTAGGGGTGAAGTTGGAGAATACAGCTGCAGGTTTAGTTTCTAGATGAATCTTTAAGGAGTTCCCAGGGGATGTCTTCTGTTTTCTCTGTGAAGTAGGTGTGGTTGTCTCATGAACCTGAAGTTGGGCAAGAGTGGGAGGAGACAAAGGTGTGGAGGCAGCAGAGGAGGTTTGCAAGAATCATTACAGAAAGGTGTGGAACCAGTTGAGGGCAGAAATGTAACAGAATCGTTTGGAAAAATCTGATTGTACTGAAAATTCTATGGTTAACTGGCTTTTTTCACTCTGCACTTCTCCATTCATATGGCTGCATAATGCCTATTGTATTTACTTGAACTCAATTGATGAACATTTGGATTTCCAACTTTTTTTTAATATTTTTATTTTTTTTGAGGGGGAAAGTAATTAGTTTTTTTTAATCTATTTATTTTTAATGGGGGTACTGGAAATTGAACCCAGAACCTTGTGTATGCTAAGCATGTGCTCTACCAATTGAGCTATACCATCCCCACTCCAATTTTTTTTAGTATTATAGACCTATTTATATGACATTTAAGTACATTTCTGGTTGATTTCTTTAGGACAAATTCTGAGAAGTGGAGTTAGTCTTTCAGGGGGTGCATCAGTCAGAAGAAATCATACCAGCTACTCAAATAGAGAGAATTTAATACAAAGAATTGTTAACTAGATGTGAAGTTGGTAACCAGGTAACTGAAAGGATAAAAAGAACACTAAGGTACAGAGGTAACACCTGTAGGAAGTAGCTCCCATCCCCAGGGCGAAGGGAACAAAGGGAAGAGTTGGAATTATTAAAGCTAGAAGCTTGAGGGAGAGCCCCTATGGAGGTGAAACTCAGGAAGGGTGCTGCTCAGCTGGCGCTGGCATCTCTCAGCGTGGAGGAAGGGTCTCTTGGGGCTGGTGCCTGACCTCTGGGGGTTGGGGAAATGGTGGGGCGGTGGGGAGGGCAGGGAGAGGATGGTGGCTCGATGAAACTATTTCTGTGAGTGTTGGGAAAGCTGCAGACTGGGTTCAGCTGCTGCTGTGAAGAAGGACACTGCTCACACAAACTGCTAGCAGACAGGAAGTAATCCAGAAGGAGCCAGTCCCTTCCTCCTCCAGCCTTGCAGTCTCCCTCTAGCGACCCTATTGGCAGAGCTAACATGGAGCCAGAAGTATGGCTTGCAGGGCCCCAACCCCTGAATCACACAGCTGAGGATGGAAGGGCAGGTTTGGAGCTGAGAGACAATACCTCAACACCTGGCCGGGAGAGTATGTATATGTTTGAGGTTCCTGTTACGTACGTAGTAGAGGCAGTATAGCCTGGTGGTTAAGAGCTTTAAGCCTCCGTTTCCTCATCTATAACATGGGGATGATGGTAATATCCACCTCCTGGCGTTGCTGTGAGGCTGCGGCAAGGTCGTATATGTTCTGTGCTTAGCCGGCACCAGGCACACAGAGAGCACACAGCCAACCTTAGTATTGGTGCTGCTGCAACTCTGATGTTGACGTCAGTATTGCCAGATTGCCCTCCAGAAAGGCTGGGTACTTCCACCAAAAGAGAGGCACTTTCCCCACTCCCATTTGTGGGAATTCAGAGTTATTGGGGTTTTTTTTTCCTCCTCTGCCCTCCCTGCTGCTGTCAGGGTTCTGCCTACACTAGATGCCCAGTGATTGCTGTATGTCAGGAATAGCAAAGGATCTTTGTGGCTTTGTTAACTCCTTGACAATTCATTAAGAAAAGTTTGTGTGTGTTTGTTTTAAACCACTGAGAGACCTACTTTCCAAGAGATTTAGGGTAAGTGAGTTGGTGAGGAAGGGAGTTATGAGCGCTCTTCCCGAGCCCCTTTTTATAATAGTTACAACTGTGGATTACAAGTGTCAGAACTCAGCTCTGGGGGGAGGAGGGTATAGCGCAGTGGTAGAGTTCATGCCTAGCATGCAGGAGGATCTGGGTTCAATCCCCAGTACCTCCACTAAAACAATAAGTAAATAAACCTAATTACCCTCCCCCCAAAAAAGAAAATAAAGTTAAAAAAAAAACTATATATATTTAAAAATTAATAAATAAACAAATAAAAAGTCTCTCTTTAAAAAAACTCAGTTCTGGCTCAAGCAGGAAAGGGAATACTTGGCTCATTTAATAACAGAAAAGTCTGTAAGTAGCTCAGTGTTCTCAACTTGTGCTTCTGGGTACTGTCTCTGCAGCACATCTTCGCTCTCCCCTCTGTGAGCTTCATTCTCAGCAGGGGCTTCCCAGACAAGACTGAAAATGGCTCAGCAGCCCCAGAGGGAAGAGAGTACTTCTTTCCCATCGGTACTAGCAAAAGTCTGGAGGGGGCCTCTCAGGGCTGCATTTGGCTACGAGCACACCCCTGACCTGGTCGCTGTGAATGAACTCCACTCACTTATCCAAGTCTGGGTCCCCTGCTTTGAAACACACCCCAGAGCTTGATGGAGTAGTTGGGGGACTGGTGATCTGCTTCACCCAGATCCCACGAACCAAGAAAGAAGAGTCGGGGGGTGTCCTGCTGAAAATCAAGCTGCTGCTACTAGAAGAAGAGGCACTGGTGGTGAGCAGGCAGCAGAGTCTACTCCACCTGCCCACCACTTTCCTATTTTCCCTCTCCCCCTTTGTAGTCTCTGGGTCTCTCCAGTGCAGCCGCCAGCATGTTTGGGAATGATGGCAGTGAGCTGATACTGCATTTTGTGACCCAGTGCAACGCTCGACTCACCCGTGTGCTGGAAGAGGAGCAGAAGCTGGTACAGCTGGGCCAGGCAGAGTAAGTCCTTATGGTATCATCGCTCAGGGTGGCAGCTAATGTTCAAGGGACTCAGGCCCCACAGCTGTCCCCAGGGGGCCAGTGCAAGCAGAGCCAAAAGAGCAGCCCTGAGCAGCCCTGCTGCTTTGATGGGACTGAAACGTAGCTGCTTGTCTCTTCAGGAGCTAGTGGGACCCTTGCCGCTAGGACTAAGTAAACCGTGTAGCACCAAGCCCATGCCTTTGACCCAGAGACACTCTGTTTTCTTTTCCCTCTTCCAGGAAGAGGAAGACAGACCAGTTCCTGAGGGACGCAGTGGAAACCAGACTGAGAATGCTGATCCCGTACATTGAGCATTGGCCCCGGGTACAGAGTCCATATGCAGGCCACAGGGCAACAATGTATTCATGTTTATGATTCTTAGCACCTTTCACTTAGAGGACGTGGCACACTGTTCAGAAGTTAGCTCATTAATCTCCACAAACCCAGGGATACTCAGTGCACTTGGTAGATCTAGGTTTCAGATTTGGGAGAGCCAAAGAGAGTGCCTCTGAGCCATCTGTGTCTCTGTTCCTGGAAATGTGAGTGAGTCCTAGATCATGTCCTGGATGGGGTCTTAGTGGCCTGGGTGTGCCACCAGGTCTTCAGTGAGGAGGAATCCACAAAGGAGATTAGAAAAGTCAAAAGATTTTACTGACTGTCATTAACAGGCCTGTTCTAGAGCTCAGGGGACTGGGATTTCTTTTCAGCATGACAGTGCGATGCTTTGAGAATTGGAGTATTCATTCCAAAGGCCTTTCCCCCGGTTTTCTGAAACTCCTTTCTTCCTATTTCAAAGTGTATCACAATGTGGGCCATTCTCTCAGTTAAGAAAGTCAAAGCACTTCAGAACTGAGAGGACCCAGAGATCATCTAGTGTCCTTTGCCCAGCTGGGAGACTGTTGAGCATGTAATTTCAGTCAGTCGGTTGCCAGACATTTGAACACTGGCCGTGCGCCTAACAGCAGGCTGGGCGTGAGGGAGTAGACCCCAGCGTACCCATCCCTGCCGATGCTTGCCTCGCTTGATTTTCTGATCTCCGGCTTGACTCACTTCACCTAGCATTTAAAGCAGTGCAGGTTGCATGGTTTAGGCTCTGGCTGCCTCCTTATTTGGCATGTTTCCTTCTGGGCTACTTCAAGAAAACTTTTCAGCTAATCCAGGATGTCTCTGCCCAGCTCCCACTGACCAGTCAGTGGATTTTAGTTGGCAAAGTGGCCAGCCCTTCTACTGTCAGGAGTTAAAGTCTGCTAATGGAGGCACCTCTGGGTTGTGCCATCGCATATATTGAAGGATTTTCAGTTTCAGGTAACAAATCAACTCGAGTCAAGGGGAAAAAAAATGGAAGGAGTTTATCATGAGGCTGCAGCAGAGCATCAGGGGCAGGAGTGCTACTGGGCTCTGGGAGTGGCCTCGAATTTGGACCTGGAAACTACCCTCAGACTCCCCTCCTGTCTCTCCTACTTCCTCCATGATGCAGAGTTGGGTGCTTCCCCCACCTTGCTCTCAATACTCAAAGAGACCAGGCGACACCTGGCTGTCTGCATTCCCAAGTCCACATGCTAGGGATTCAGAATCTGACTGGGCCAGCTGTGGGTGGGATCGGCCCTGGCTCTTGTCAGCTGTAGTCGGGATCGTTAGATGCCAGGAGCTCACACCAGAGGGTGGAGATGGTGAGTCTGAGAATGAGGGCTGGGTGGGCCCCCACTGTACCTCCATGGAGAGGTGAGGCGCCAGCCACCTACGCGCTGTTACTGCTGGTGTGCAGAATCTCCTCTGTCATCTCTCCTCAGGCTCTCAGTGTCCTCATGCTCCCCCACAACATCCCGTCCAGCCTGAGCCTGCTCACCAGCATGGTGGATGACATGTGGCATTACGCTGGGGACCAGTCCACTGATGTGAGTGCTTTCTGCAAGCCCACAGGATCCTGGGAAGGGCTTGGGTTAAGCATTTCCTCAAGAAGTTTGTGAAATTTCTTTGATAACAAGTCCCTCCAGGGGGACTGCAGTGTCATTCCCATCTTGGAAAGGAGAGGCTAAGGTATGAGGAGGGTCCCTCAACAAGCCACAGTGGGGTCTAGGTCATCTTCATTCAGGGACCAGTGCTCTAGCCACAAACCAGTCATACTCCTTCCTCCCTGGAGTGGTAACACAGGGCATCAGAGGGCCTTGTGATTGGGCTGCCATGTTGGAGTCACTACCCCCTCAGTCTACTAAGGTTTAGATTCTGTAGCAGACTTTCTCAGTATGTGTCTTTTATGAGAGTGACTGGGGAGGGAAAAAAAAGAATGCCTTGGAGACTCCCATTGCTTTAAAAGGAAACTGCACCCCCCCCCCAGCCCATCTTGGCCTGCTTTGCTAAGAGATCAATATGCCTTTAAACAGGTACCAGGAAAGGATCTGACTTGCTAATGCTATCATGTTTCTGGTAGGAAATTAAAAAATGTATATATATATATACCTTCATAAAAGAAATTAATGTGTGATGATACTTTGTGGAATCCAGGATGGGAGGCAAAGAGATGCTCCCACCACAGTTCTAACAAAGTGCTTTAATAAACTCCCCCCATGTGGAAATATACCACCAACAGAGATGGTAGGAAAATAAAATTAGAAAGTAAAGAAATTAGAGGGATAAAACATGAAGCATCTGAGCTAGAGCTCTGGAGTGGGTGGCCGGGACAGCTGGAAGTTGCTGAAGGACTTGAACTCTCAGCTCTTCCCAGGTGTCCCAGTCTGTCCGTGATCCTGTCTCAGCCCTCATTTCACCGATGAACAAACCAAGGTTTGGTCATAACTGGCTGAACACAGAGCCTCCCTGGAGCTTAGATGTCCTGAGACTTAGGCTTTCACTGGTATTTCCAAAGCCGAGTGGCTGTAGCAAAGTCTCATGGGATGCTTATTAAACATCCAGATCCTGGCACTTGCTTCAGACCCACTGACTCTAAACTCTTATGAGGTTGGGTCCAGGAGCTTGCATCTTCATCTCCCAGATGATTGTGATGCCTTGCCTAGTTTGGGAACAGCAGTCTTGTCCAGAGGGCCATGTGTATCTGTGAGGGAAAGAAGAAATCAGGAGGGAGCCCATGAGTACCAGTGGCTTTGAGTAGGAACTACCCCAGACTTCTCCCAACCCACAGCAATAGTGGTGAGCCACCTTTCTGGATGGGTTTCTTTGCAGTTTAACTGGTACACCCGCCGAGCTGTGTTGGCTGGCATCTACAACACGACAGAGCTGGTGATGATGCAGGACTCCTCCCCAGACTTTGAGGACACTTGGCGCTTCCTGGAAAACCGAATTAAGGATGCAATGAACATGGGCCACACTGCCAAGCAGGTAGCTGGGGGCTAGCCATTTGGGAAGCCTCAGTAGACACACTGTCCCCTTCAGGCCACACTGGTCACCTGTCTGTTCTCTTGCTCCCCCTCAGCCTCAGCTAACAGTCCTCAGGACCTTCCCAGGGAACCTGAGTGGTTCTTCCTCATCCCAGCCCTTCCCTAAGAGCCACACTTGGCCCGTTTGTGATTGTGTTGTCCATAGCTCCTCCTCCAGTCCACAGGGCCCTCTTGACTCTACCTGTCAGGACAAATAGGCCTACTGATTTGATCTGCCTGTCCCACCTTTGAGCTAGAGGTGGGGGCTTAAGAGAACCTGATTCTGACCCCTCCTAGGTGAAGTCCACCGGAGAGGCCCTGGCGCAAGGACTAATGGGAGCAGCAGTGACAGTGAGTACCGCCCAGCTCATCCCTGCCCATCCACCTCCAGCGCTGTGATTCTTACGTGTGTCACTGACCCCAAGGAGTTTTGTAGCCTTAAACTGAAAAGCTAATAGTAAGACACAGTGGTTCAGTCCCAATCTCTAGATCCCAAATATCCCACCTTTTTATTTTTTACTGTCATCAAGAAACAGTGCTGATTCCCAGGACCCTGGCATGTCAGATCTCTGTATCATAACCACTCATGCCACCTTGAAAATCTAGATCTTTCCCATTGGAATCCTAGAGGCAGGGCAAGAGTTCATCACTCTGTTTCCATCCCTTTATCAGCTCAAGAACTTGACGGGTCTAAACCAGCGCCGGTGAGCAAGCAGGGGTGTAAGCTAGAGTGCCCAGAAGAAAACCTGCAGATACATTTAAATGGCTTTGAAACACAAAGAGCTGTCCACGGAACAGGGTGTTAACAAGAGAACACCAAAAGACTCTGCCACACTACCACAGCCACCTGGAAACCACGGGGCACTGGATCAAACAGTTGTAACCTGGGATTGGGCCACTTCTTCAGTTCCTAACACCAGGCCAGGCCTCCTCATACCTTTCTGCATTGCAGTCATGTGACTGAAAAATGTGGCACTCGATCAAGCATTCAAGCCACGGAAACCCAGCACATCCCTGTCATGGTCTCTCAGGCACCTAGATCATGTCAGCCTTCTTAGAAGTGCTCCCTGGGGCTTGCAAGATGGAGTCGGAGTCTGAAGCCACCTGAAGTGGCAGCTCATCCACAGCCCAGCACAGGCCAGTGCACACAGGGTGTTCCATGCTGCCCTTTCCTTCTCCAGGGTCTTGAGCTGCTGCACCTGGGAACCCCCTGAGCAGGCGGCCTCACCTTAGACTGGTGCTTGCTGGACAGCAGTGTTTGGCCTGGTCAGAGGTGTGGTCCCAGGCCTCGTGTCTCGTTACACCAGCACACGTTGCAGCATTATTAGTGAACTTAGAATCTGTAAAAATTGTAATAAATGTTTGAAGCAGTTTCCTGTTGGCGTAGTAAGCTTCCCTACCGTGACAGATAATCCAAGACTCCAGAGGGACACAGCAGTGTTGTGGGAAAGGCTTGAAGCCAGCAGCCAGGAGACCTGAGTTCTGGTCCTGGTGCTGCCTGGTACTGCTGGGCAGTTGTCACTGCTCTGCATCTGTGGGCCTAGCCTTCCCATCAGTAAAATGTGGATGACAGGGGCCTTTCCCTCTCACCATTAGCTCCTTTGGCTCCTCCTGTCATCACTAGCCATTACTAATTCTCTCAGCCTCTACACAGGCTGGACTCTCTTTGCAAGTCTGATTATCACTATTGTATTAGTCTGCTCGGGCTGCTGTGACAAAATTTCTCAGTTCTGAAGGGTGGGAATTCCAAGATCAAGGTGCCAGCCAATTCAGTTCCTGGTGAGAGCTTTCTTCCTGATTTGCAGATGGCTGCTGTCTCTCTGTTCTTACATGGCACTGAGAGAGCTCTCGTGTCTTCCTGTTCTTAGGAGAGCACTAATCTTATCACAAGGGTCCTGCCCTCATGACCTCACGAAGACCCCCATTTCCAAATACCTTTACATTAGGGGTTAGGGCTTCAATGTTTTGGGATACAATTCAGTCCACAGCATCTGTCTTTTGTTTTGCTGTCTCCTCCCTAGCTAGACTGAATATTGATGGGGGAAGTAACAAGCTAGTAGAAATTTCCAATCTCTTCTTGTGGGCCTTCCTCTAAGCCTTTTCTGCACCTCTCTAATTCTTTTATTTCGACATCCTGTCAAGTTCCCTGCTATAGCTATTCCAAATTTCATTCCATTCTCTGCTTTATCCTTTATCACATCCCTCTCGCACTCAGCAGACAACCTTCTTAATTTACTGAGGTGACACAGGATGTGGAGCAAGGGTCTCCTTAATGCCCTTCCTCTCTGTCCCAGGAGGAGATATCACTCCTTGTTAAGGCAAGCTCCTCTTTATCCCCTCTGATTACTCTCGTGTCCCCTAAATGACTTACCCTGCCAAGTTCTATTTTAGGCCCTTTTCTCTATATAAGCCACTGCCACCTTCTTGAGACCATTCAAACCTCTCTCTAGGCTGTTTAGGGGACTTCAGTAATTCTTTGCTGAACATTCACCCTATGTGACACATTGCCCAGCACTGACGATGCAGAGATGAAGAGCTCATAACCCACCCACGGCAACCACACAGAACTATAAATAATATGTTAAAGAGCGTTGTATCTTCTTGCAGTTTCAAAAGTGCGATCCAGGCTTGGGGGAGGAAGGGAAAGGGTATAAACCTATCATTCAAGTATGCTTCGCTAAAGTACACTCACTCATTACTAAAGAACCCAGTCATCCCTCCTTATTCAGGACCTCCATTCCCACCCCCACCACCAAAACCTGCAGATGCTCAGTCCCTTATATAAAATGGTGTAGTATGCATATAATGTGTGCATAACCTCTCATATACTTCATTTACTTAATTATTTATTTTGAGTAAAGGTAGATTTTAGAGCTACATACTCCATAGAGTGCAGGCCGTTTTAGAAGGCAAGAGAAAGGCCACGAGGTGTGGATGTTGGGTGCTTAGTTTTAAGTAAAAGTAATTACACACTCCATAGACAGTGCAGTTGTCTCACTTAGAAGAGAGAGTGCCTTCTCATATATTTTAAATCATCTCTAGATTATTTTTAATACCCAATACAATGTTCAATGCTATGTAAATAGTTGTAAATACAATGTAAATGCTATGTGAATAATTGCTGGGCATGCAGCCAATTTAAGTTTTGCCTTTTGGAACTTCACGGAATTTTTTTTTTCTTTTGATCTTCAGTTAGTTGAATACACAGATTCAAAACCCTTGGATACAGAGGGCTGACTGTATTTCTGTTCTTCCATATATGTACAAACGTCATTCTTTTGAAAGACGTTATAGTATTCCTATGTCTGTATATTTAACCAGGTCTCAGTCAATAGGCAAGTAGCTTTATTTATCTTTTGCTGTTACAAACTACTGCAATGAACTTCCCTATATTGTAATTGCTTACAACTGCAACTACGTCTGCAGTATGAATTCCTAAACGTGTTATTGTTGAGTCAAGGGTGTGTGCCTGTTCTGCCAAATCGCCCTCTAAATGGTTGAACTTCACTTTTAAAGCAGGTGGCGGGTAGACAGCGTCGGGCCAGAGCTGTCCGGCCTCCGTGCAGCAGGTGGCGCTGTGGCGCTGTGAGCGCGTCTCCCCGGAAGCGGCGGGGCCGCGCTGACCGACTTCCCGTGGCGGGGTTCGTGTTAGCGCAGGCGCAGTCGAAGAGGGGCAGACGCAGGAGGCCCGCTGAGTGGTGAGGCAGGATGCCGTACGCCAACCAGCCCACCGTGAGGATCACGGAACTCACCGACGAGAATGTCAAGTTTATCATCGAGAATACGGACCTGGCGTAAGGCTACTAAGGGAAGAGGCTGGCGGCTTTGGGGAGCCCAGAACACGAACCCAGGAGGGGCGGGATGTATTTCCAGAACTGGCTCCCGGGCTTAAGCTTTGTGACTTTTGGGGGCTCGGGGCCGGCCAGTCGAGGCTGAGGTGCCCACATGCTGCTTGGTTTTCATCCCTCAGGGTGGCAAATTCTATCCGGAGAGTCTTCATTGCTGAGGTGCCCATAATAGGTAAGCGACCCCGCCTCCTCGTTGCCAGGGCCACCAGTTCCCCTACCTCCCCATACCTTGGCGCTCCAGCCTCCAGCTTTGGTTTGGGACGGGGTGGCGACGCTGAGAAAACAGCAGTACTGGAGACTTGATCGGACCCTGTGCCATTGGCCTAGGGCCACTGTCAGGGTGATGTCAAGGATTAGGTGAGGTAATCTCTATTTAATGCCTTGTATTTAGTGAGTGTCCAGTACCGGGAGGTATCTTTTTATGAATCTGTTCTGTCAACTGCATTAACAGGACATGTAAGTGCCAGAGAATGCAGTGGTGTGAATGCAGAGCTGAACTGGGAATGCAGAGCTGTAAAGTACAGAGTTCTTGCCTTCATAGGGCTCACAGTGAAGCTGTAGGGGAAAGATGAATCCACAGACAACCGCTAATGCGAGATCGACTTGGATCAGTTAAGGAGAAGCATAGCTACAGTGCTTTTGGCGCTTCGAGGAGGGAGGATCTGTTTCTGCTTCAGTTCTAGCCACTCGCATTGGGTGTTTTACATATTTACATATTCTGCAAATATTTTCTGAGTGTCAGCTCAGAGTTTGGGTTAGGAAAAAGAAATGTAAGTCATAGCTGCTGCACCAGGCATGCGAACTCCTAAGGAAATAAGCAGGCCAAATGACTGGTAAACAAGAGAACGTTGTAGTTTTTCCATTACCACCCTCAGTGACTACTTCAACTCAGAGCTTGGAGTGCAGGAACTGTACTCCATGATGCAGCCTTGACATTCTAAGTGCCACTTTTCCCACAAATAATATTGAGCATCTGCTACATTCTAGGCCGCAGCTAGGAATACAGAAGTTAAGACATCTGAAGACCCTGCCCCAAGGAATTTTTGAAGCTTGAGGCAGAGACAAGACACACAGAATTATAACACAAGGAAAAATATGCCAAGTGTTTTAAGAGAATTCTAGACAGAGTTCTGGAAGGGAAGAGCTTAGAGGGAGTGTTCATCTCTATGCCATGGAGGGCAAGCAAGGCTTGGTTCATAGGAGGCTCAGGATTTTAACCTACACTGGAGAAGTTAAGGGCTTATGGGTGGGGGGAGGTGGGAGACAGAAGCAGAAAAGCTTGGCTCATGGCCCTTGTTTGGCTTGAGTTGAGGAAACAAAAGGCAGCATAGGACAAAGTAGGTTGGGGCTTGGCCGTGTCTGGTCCTCTTCTGATCTCTGTTCCTGGTGTCCACACCCCTCATTGGCTAGTAGTCTCCAATGCCATTTGCTTTCTGAATTTAATTGTTTATGTGCAGATTTTTATTTAAATGAATGAGTGAGTAAATGTGTGTTTAAGTCAAGTGTGTGTGGCTGTACAGTTCTTACCCTCCTACTAGTTCATTGCTGGTTGGGATTGACTTATGTACTGAGTATGCCTTGCTCATTAAAGGAATTTTGTAAGCATTAGTTGGTTGAGTGATAATAAAGTATTATATTGGGTAAGCTGGTTATTATATCATAACATGAGGTATGTACCATAAGTTTCTTACTTTTCTGGGGTTTGTCTAACTTGTAAGTGCCCAAATAGTTTGTGTCATTGGATTTGGTGTTGGCAAAGGTAGCAGATTTAAGTGCTTCCCACAGAAATATTCAGCTGAAAGAAACATGTTCCCACTCCCATGATATTCTCTGTCGGTGTTTTTCTGGGTGGTACAGGGAACTCCCTGTATCACATCTACCTGAGCAGGGAAGTGAGGTGTGCTGTGTGTGGTTCTTTTTAAAATGCAACTTCCTGGGCCCCGCTCGAAAGCTGTGGAATCAAGCATCTTTGGCAGCCTGGCCCAAGTCTCTGCAATTACGTAATCATTAGATGATTTTTAAATCTGGAGAACCACTTTTTTGAAGTCTTAAGGTGAATTTGGTGGCTAAACTTCATGTCTGCTTCTCTGCTTCCTTCATTCTTTAGCAATTGACTGGGTTCAGATTGATGCCAATTCCTCAGTCCTTCATGACGAGTTCATTGCTCACAGGCTTGGTGAGTGCTGAGTTTGGAAAGTTAAAGGGAGGGGGCTGTGCGGGTGTCAGAGGAGGAAGTCTCCTCACTACCAAGGGGATTCCTTTTGGGTTGGCCCCTAGGCCTTCTTTTAAGAACTTTTCTTTGTCTTCCAGGATTAATCCCCCTGACTAGTGATGACATTGTGGACAAGCTGCAGTACTCCCGGGTATGCTGTGTGATTGGGTGGAAGGTCGAGAGTCAAGGGAGGCAGGGAATTTTAGTTTTCAAAGGGATTTTTCCTGACATCTTGCTTCCAGCTTTTAGACAATGTGGAGATTGTCTAGAGGAGCAGAGGGAGTGAGAACTGTCCTACAGAGCAACACCTGAGGGACTGGGGTACTGGTGTCTGGCAGCTTTATGCATCACCTCATAGGTTCTGCTAGTTAAACATGGCTCCCTTTCTCAGGATAAGTTACCAGGCTTATCCAAGACATGGAAGCAACCTAAATGTTCATCGACAGATGACTGGATAAAGAAGTTGTGGTATATTTATACAATGAAATAGTACTCAGCCATAAAAAAGAATAAAATAATGCCATTTGCATCAAAATGGATGGACGTAGAGATCATCATTCTAAGTGAAATAAGCCAGAAAGAGAAAGAAAAATACCATGTAGCACTCATGTGTGGAATCTAAAAACAATTTTTAAAAAGGACTCTACGAACTCAGCTACAAAACAGAAACAGACTTGCAGACATAGTAAATAATCTTATGGCTGGAGAAAAGAGGGGGAAGGGTAAATTTGGGAGTTTGAGATTTGCAAATGTTAGCCACTATATATAAAAATAGATTTTTTTTAAAAGCTGCTTCTGTATAGCACAGGGAACTATGTTCAATATCTTGTAATAACCTTTAATGAAAAAAATGGAAACGAATATATGTATGTATATGCACGACTGAGACATTGTGCTATACACCAGAAATTGATACATTATAGCTGACGATACTTTAATTTAAAAAAAAGTTACCAGGTTTAGGACTGGGGAGAGAGTAGGACAGGATTATGTTACACCCATAGCCTTTCACGAGGGCTGTATTAGGTAACAGCTTGAGACTCTTCCTTCTTGATGACTCTGCATGATCCTGAATCAACTTATTTTCTAATATTCCCAAGGACATGTCATTTTTGTGGTGGCTGATTTGATAATACTTTGTAAATTTATATGTTTTTTAAAAGAAATATTCAAGCACTCAGCAAAGCGTGGAGCTAATATAACAAATAGTTGTGCTCCCACCAAACCACTTGTCACATTTTAACATCTCACCATTTTTGCTTCATGTCTCCAGATTTTTGTTTTTAAGAAAACATCACATATATTAGTGGGGACAGTTGTACAACCAGTTGAAGAGCAATTTGTCACTATCTTATAGAAAGATACGCATCCCCTGCGACCTACCAATTCCTTCCATTAAATTTTGTTCTAGTATTGCATTTACTGAACAAAGATGGTATGGGTTTTTTGTTTTCGTTTTTTTCGGAAAATCTACAGAAAAGTTAAAAATAGAATACTTGACTCTCTTTTCACTTATAATTTTCAGTTGTTGGTATTTTGCTACATTTGCTTTATTTTTCACGTAGATGTTATTTTTGCTGAACCAACTGAAAGAACATTGTAGAATTCATGACACTTCTCCCCTAACTACATCAGCATGCATGTCCTAAAAATAAGGATATTTTCCTAACATAGCCACACTGTTATCATGCCTAAAAAAGTTAGCATTGATTTGTACTATCTACATACAGTCTAAATTCGGGTTTTCCTCGCTATGCTCAAAATGTCCTTAATTATTTTTTGTTTGTGGGTCTGTGATCCAGTCAAAATTCATGCATTGCATTTGGTTGTTAAACCTCTTTAGTCTCTTGATCTCTTGAACAGACTCCTCTCTTTTCATTATACTTTTTTTTTGAGTGCCACATTTTTATTGTCCATTACATTTTGATTCTGTAATTTCATATTTCCAAGAGTGATTCAGTTCCCAGGGTCTAGATTGCCTTCCTTCCTTACCAGTGTGTGATTACAGACTATCCAGGTGTGGCCCCTAGTTCTTCCTCATCTTGAAAACATCAGAAGTCATATTTTCCTCACTGGTGTGAGGGAAGAAGTTTGCTTGATTACATTCTAGTAACTCTTCTTGCCTGAAGTTAAACAGTGGCAGGTAGTGTCTAACACGGGAATGCTTCAAGAATCAGTGTAGCGAACGGCAAACTTGGTCGTCATTGAAGCTGAGTGATGGTTGCGTGGTGGCAGTCTGTTGTACTCTTCTCTGCTTTTGTGAATATATGAAATTTTCCATAAATTCATACATTTTTGTATGAAATTTTTTTTATAAAAGATCAATAATCTGGAACTTAAAAGGTACTTTTTTTCTATTGTTCCCTGGATTAATTTATTTTAAATGATGATTGCATTCCCAGGGGAGTGCACTTAGCTCATGGGATGCTGAACTAGGTGGTATGAAAGCCTCCTCCTCTTACTTAGTGCCTTGGTTCTCCGAGGAAGAGCGCTCGGAGGGCAGGGTGAGATGTTAGCAGTGTGTCTCCTGGTTGTGGCCTGGCCTCAGGTAGGGTGGGAAGGACATGTGGGTGCCAGCGTATAGGTTGTCTCTGAACTGGGGCATGCCGGCCCCGGAGCGGCCCTAGAATGGTGTGCCAGTGGACACAATTCACGAGAGCCTGGAGGCTGTGATCCGCCCTTTCCCAGATGAAGAACCTTTAGGAGTGGGGAGCCAAGCTAGATTTGCCATCTTTCTGTAGACTCACTCCTGCCTCTCTTCCTGCCTCAGGACTGCACATGTGAAGAGTTCTGCCCTGAGTGCTCAGTGGAGTTCACCCTCGACGTGCGGTGCAATGAAGACCAGACACGTCACGTCACGTCTCGAGACCTCATCTCCAACAGCCCCCGGGTCATTCCGGTCAATAACGTTCTTCCTACCTAGGACCTTTGCTCTTCTCCAGGCTTCAAGTGGGCCAGATTGGGGTGGATTCTTAAAAAACACTGACTTTCCCTGTGTTACCCTCTGCCTTAACCTGAGCCTGATGCCTAGAACTGCTAATAATTCTGGACTCTTGCCAGGGTGGGCAGAAGTATTACTGGTGCTGTGAGCACTCTGTCCCCCAAGGGCCCTTTTAAAGGTCATGGTACTGTTCTGACTGAGGAGGCTGTCACAAAGCCCTGAGGTCAGGGTTAGAGTCCACTCGCCAGCACAGACTGGGTCCTAGTGGGCACGTCTACCATCTCATCCTCGGGCATCCTTTCCCTGCCTTGGCAGCTTGTAATCTGGAGGTTCTGGAAGGTGGGTGCCAGAAGAGGTGAGTGGGGAGATGAGCAATAGCTAATACACGCCTCTGTTCGGGCTCCCTACAGGTGACATCCCGCAACCGAGATAATGACCCCAGTGACTATGTGGAGCAGGACGGTAAGGGGCTCAATGGAGGCAGCAACTAGACCCAGCGTCTCATGCTGTCTGGTCTTCCAGTGGCCCTCCATGTCAGACTGGAGAACTGTGCCTCTGCTGGCCCTCCACTGACGCACACCTCTCCCCACAGACATTCTCATCGTCAAGCTGAGAAAGGGCCAGGAGCTGAGACTTCGAGCCTATGCCAAAAAGGGCTTTGGCAAGGAACACGCCAAGTGGAACCCGACTGCAGGGGTGGCTTTTGAATACGATCCTGACAATGCCCTGAGACACACGGTGTACCCCAAGCCAGAGGAATGGTATGTTTCTGGGGGGAATGGAAGCAGGTAGTTAGGGTGGGGGCAGTGGAAGTGGCTCCTAGTGACTAAGATGGGGTAGCCTCACTGAGACATGGGCGCCCTAAAACTAGCCACCCTGTGCTGATCTGTGTTTGACCTCAGGCCGAAGAGTGAGTACTCAGAGCTGGACGAGGACGAGTCGCAGGCTCCCTATGACCCCAATGGCAAGCCGGAGAGGTAAGATCCTGGTTTGGCACTTGAAGATGAAGTGTGTAAGAACGTACAGTTCTGGTGCAGGCTCCGGGTCAGGGAGACCTCTTCTCTTCATCCCAGTTCCTGTAAGCTGAGGAGGGACTGGTAACTGCTGAACCCGCAGTACGTACACATCCCGAGGCAGATTATCATCCCCCTTTTGGTCACTGTGAGAAAGGGGGACCCTCCAGTTATCTGTTCCTGTCCTGATTTTCAACTCCCAAAGAAGGATCAGCCTAGGATCAAACCTAGGGCCCAAACTGTCCAAAGCCTTTTAGTGACAGATATGAAAATGCTGGAGCAGGTGACACTATGATGTTCCACTTTTCCCTCAGTGTGGAATACATCCTTACACAAGTGTTTTGAGATTTTCACAATATCTTTTTGAGGTAGCTTTGGCCTCTTTGAGGTCTTGCAAAGTGCATTGGAAGAACCGTTTGTAAGAGGTTGCATGGAGGTCAGCCCTGGGGCAAGGTCGAGTTCATGGTGGGAAAGGAGTCAGGACCCAGAAGGGAGGGGAGAGGGTGGTGCGTGGCCAAAAGCTCAGGCCAGCCAGCCTGCCTCGTGGAGAACTCACCGGATTCTTGCCTCCCAGGTTCTACTACAATGTGGAGTCCTGTGGCTCTCTGCGCCCTGAAACCATTGTCCTCTCAGCCCTCTCTGGATTGAAGAAGAAGCTCAGTGATTTACAGACCCAGTTGAGCCACGAGATCCAGAGTGACGTCCTAACTATAAACTAGCTGCAGCTCACCTGTTCCAGCAAAAACAGCAGTTCAATTTCAGGTCTCCTTAGACTTTTGGCTCCTGGGGACTGGACAGCTGTTGCTCAAGCTTCTTGGCAAGCCTTCAGTACCAACTAGAAAGGTAGCAGTGGAAAAGGGCAGGTCCATCCCAGCCTTGCTCAGTCACAGATGGGTTACCGGGGGTGCCACTGCTATTGGATGCAGGACAGTTTTTCACCGGCCTGCATCCCTGGCCCTGCCTACTGATTGGCTGTAGCACTCCCCAGAACCTCCCTTCTGCCCTGTTTCCTAATGTGTCTCTAGGGGGCCATACTGTTTCCCTGTTGAGAACCACTGAGCTGGACTCTCCTCTTTTAGTCATTTCAGCTCTAAATTTACTTCAAATCCTCTGTCCAAAAGTTGGAATTTTCAGTTGTACCTTAGGCTTCTGGTGTTAGGATTGAGTCTAGAACCCTCTTTTAGGCTGCCTGCAAGACCTTCCAGTCCCTGCCCCAGCCAGCCAATTGGTACTTCACTCAAATTCCCAAGTGTCCCTAATTTGAGGACCCTTTGAGAGTAGTGATAGACCCTGGCTAGTCCTCTCTTCCCTCCAGTAAACCTTGTATTTTGTTCTCTATCCATCAGTTAATGAACTTCACCAATAATAGCCCAATTACTCAATTAGGAGGGGGAAGGCCTTAATGAAGGCCTGATCTTGCCCCTTTGGCCCTGTCCGTAGGAACACTGCCCAAAGCAGTTAATTAGCCTGGCAAGAGAAGCCTGGAGGTAACTAGAGATCTAGTACAGAAAGGAAGGGATATTTATTAACAGTAGTTGTCTTTTAAAACTTTTTATTTTTGGCAATAAAGAGCACAACATCATCTGTTTCATGCGTCATCGTGCCACTAGTGGAGCCAGCCAGCTCTGCCTCCCTCTCCATGGCCCTTGGCCCTGGCTCCCTTCTTCAGGCTGACTTATTCCTCGGGGTGGTCATTCCCTGGGTCGGGTTCAGAGTTGGCCGTGGCCACCTCCCTGACTCCAGGGCTCTGCTGGAGGGGGCCTCTTGCCTTATCCTCCTCCTGCCACAACTTGAATAGTAGTTATTTACAACAAGGTCTGTTCCCACAAATCAGAACCCTAGAATATTAAACAAAAAAAACCCAACACACACACAACCAAAGGTTTGATGTGAATAGAAAGATAGCCCTTCTGCACCGTAGTCAATAAATACCAGCACTAGAAAATCAATTGCTTTAATTGCATTTCAGCAGGGAGCCTCAGCACCATGTGGGGAGGAAGAAATGGGAAGGTCTTGGTTTCTGAGTGCTTTTAGCTGGCCGGAGGGAGGCCAGACAGGGCAGAGGGGCTCCCTCTGTGGAGGCACTGCCCACTCCTGGCCAGTGAAAGAGGGCAGCAGGGTGCTCCCCCCCAAGCAGTCCTCCTGTAGCAGCCTTCCTGCTGGCCTGGCCCTGGGGCAGGAAAGCGCTCCGGACTGGCCATCCTCCCCTTGGCTGAGGTAACCAGCACCCTCACACCGGGGTGTCTTCTCAACCTACTAAGCAGGAAGGAGCCTGGGCAGAAACCATTTTAAAACCAGATTGTCACCTGAGGTGTCAACCAGATGTCACCTCTGCTGAAAACTCCAAATGCAAGGCTACCAAGTGGCACAGTGTAAGTCTGAGTCCTTCCTGTGCCGCTCTAGGCCCAGAGGGACTGAGAAGCCACCTGCCACCTCTGTCCCTGGGCTGCTTGCAAAAAGCCAGCAGTCAGAGCACCAGCTGTGAGTGCTGTTTGTCTCCTTCCTCTGGCCCCAGCAGCAGGAGGGCTGGTTCCTTGGAGGACAGGGAGACAGCTGCCCTCACATTCAAAAACAGCCTGGACTGTGGCTGGTCATGGGATTAAAAAAATGTGTATGTGGTGGCAGGGAGGGACGGGGGGAACCTTATTAATACAGAATATGTTAATAAGCCATATATATTAAAATCATTAACAGTATATAGTCCCATGGTAGCTCCAGCCCCTCACACATGCTCAGGTGGTGTGGCCAGCCCTTTGCCTTGGTCCAGCCTCACCTCTGGGGACAAAGAAGGGACAGCTTGCTCCCTTTCTCCAGGCTCTTGGCCAACAGCCCCTCCAGGCCGTCCACAATATGCTGCAGGCAGCCCCACAGCAGGCAGCCCCAGGAGTCATCTGTGCACGCCAGCTCTGCAGTCACTGGGATGGCGTCTTGGCCTCACTGCTGTCCCCCTGGCTGGGCTTTGGCTTTAGGAGGATGAATCTGTTGAGGAGGTCCGTTTCTGAGCTGGCCTGGGCTGCCCCATACCCCTCACCTGTGGATACAGAGGCAGGCTCAGGACTTAGGCCCAGGTCAAAAGACCCCTGGCCAGTATACCTTGTCCTCCACAGAGCCTCCTGGCAGGTGGATGTGGGGCACAGCAGCGACTCACTGGCATAGCTGGAGGCCTCAGCAATGTTCTGGGAACCTGTGATGTGGTGCCAGTAGGCACTGCGGGGCAGCATGGTAGTGGGCGTGCAGGGGTATGAGTAATGTTCCGTGCCCTTGTTCAGCAGCTGTGGGGCAGAGAAGGGGACAGTGGCTAAGCCCAGGGCAGCAGGCCCAAGGCCCTGCCTGCCTCTGCTGTATATGCGCCAGCTGCAGACAACTAGCATACACCGGGCCCTCGGCCTGCCTGCCCACCAGTCCCCCTTCCCCCACCTCGACTGAGCCGAGCACTGTCTCACCCTCACATTCTTCTCCATTTCCAGCAGGACCCGCTTGTGCTGCTCAGCGATGGCCAGGGTGGCACTGTGGACCCGCTGGTAAATCTGTTCCCCCTCCTGCGTCTGGAAGGTGTAGAGCCCTTCCCCAGCGTCACACATCCTGAGACAGTGGCACAGAGGGCAAGGTGGTGGGGACACCCCCATGCGCATGCATGCACATGCAGTCAGGCTCTTCTGCACCCCAGGCCCCTTTGGGAACAGGGCTGTCATCTCAGGGTCTGACCACACAGCTCAAACATGCTGAACATTTTCTGTGTGCCAGGTGGTGGTCTAAAGGCTTTACAAGAATTAAGTTATTCTGTTTTCTCCACCACCTTGCTCTGGTCTATGCGCTGTGACAGTTTCCTCGTTGTTACAGTTTTTCTCGAACCATTTTTACAAATGAGGAAACTGAGGCATTTAGAAGGTAAGTAACAACCAAACTTAACACAGTGGCTTATACAGAATTTAAGTCTAGGCAGGCTGACTTCAGAGTTCAAGCGAGACGCAATCCTCACCATAACCCAACCTATGAAGTGAGGTACTTCTATTATCCCCTGTTTGACAGATGAGGAAAGTGAGACTCAGGTCCACAATCACAGAGCTAGTCAGTGACAGTGCCAGCATCTGATTTGAGCCTGAGCAGTCTGACTTGGTAAACAGCTTCACTTGACCTCCCTGCTATGAGCCTCAGTTTATTCATCTATGAAATAGGAATATTATGTTCCCCTTCAGCATGCTATGCTGATAAATAAGCTTTTCCAGCACAGAGCCTGACATAAGTGAATGGCAGCCACCATCATGACCATGGTGGGACAGGGGTGTGAGGAGGAGGGGCAAGAGTGTCCTACCGGCCAGCCTCAAAGGTAAAGCGTGTGGCATCCCGGCCATAGCGGCGCAATGAGCAGAGGGGCCACGAGACGAGCTTCACGCGGGGGTTGTGTATGTCCCAGAGGTAGATGTTCTCGTGGGTGATCTGCAGCTTGCACTCGCCGTACACATCCAGGTTGGGGCAGGGCAGCAGGAAGACGTTGAAGCGATCTGGATGGGAGAGGATGAGCAGGCCTAGAGCTTTCCCCCGGGAGGCCTCCCCAACTCCCTCCCCCCACCCCCGGTGCCAGCACCAGGCCTCACCTGTCTGCTCACACTGCACTCCTGGGGCCAGGAGGTCTGGCTCTCCCAGACTGATATCGTTGAGCCTCGACCCCAGACACTCCACAGACAGTGTCTTGTACCACTCCTCTGCCTCCAGCTCTGGAGAAAACAGTACCTCATCATGTGCCAGATCAGGGTTCCCTAGCAGTGCCCCCCCCCCAATCTGCTTTAGCTGCAGCTGTCCCACCATGCAAAACAGAGAGGGTAAGGCCAGTGGATTCTTCCTGCTTGCCCTACCTCATCCTGGGGGCCCACTCCCTCAAAGGCATCTTCTACCCCAACACATCATACCCAGTCAGGCTAGCCTTGCTCTGCCTCCTACCAACTGGACCTTGACCAGCCCACAGCCTGCAGCCCCAGCCCCTCACCTGAGTCGCAGGTGAAGGTACGTGCTGAGTCATCGGTGAATATGATGGCTACCGCCTGCCTCTTGGTCTCCTTGGGGAGCCGAGTGACACACTTGACATTGCTGATCTCCGTCACCTGGGACAGCATCCACAAGGGACTCAGCCAGTCTGAAGCACATCCCTCTACATCCCTCTTAGCTCTGCCTCCCCCAGGAGGGTGCTCTTGGACCTCAGGACACTCAACAAATCATCACTGTTTACAGGTTGGGGGAACTAGGGCCCAGGCCCCCTAACCTTGGGGCAGCCTCGGAGGCACACTGACTTCTCATCTGGATACTTCTCCAGCCGCTGGGGTCCCTTGCTGGAGGACTTCCGGAACACCAGCCAGCACCTCCTGTAGATCTGTGGAGCAAGATGGTAGGGGGATCAGGGCTCCCTGGACTACTTCCACTCAGCCAGCATGGCCCTGCAGTTACCCCTGCCTACCACAAGGGGCAGTGCCACACAGCCTTCCAGGGGGCCCAGGCCTGGAAGACCTAGGGACAGCCGACACCAGCATGACACCCACCCTGGGGAAGACGCCCCTCCCCAAATTGAAAAGGCAGTCATTTTTTGGCTGGCTCTGAACGACTGTTCCACAAAGGGCGCTCCTAAGTTACTGTTTACTATGAGCTCTGCTCTTGGTTTAATATAAGTAGCCAACATTTGTTGAGTGCTTCCTATTCGTACTTTTTGTTATTAGCACTCTTCATAGTTAATCTCGGGGTCACTCTTAAAGGTCAGTTCTGTTATCATCTCCACTTTATAGACAGGGAAACTGAGGCATCCAAAAGTTAAGTTTTGACAGCTAATAGATGGTAGAGTTGGTATTTAAAACAGGCTGTTTAGATCCAGGGCCGTTACTAGAAGCCCACTGCGCTAAGGTTCTGTCCAGGGCTCCAGGAGGACCCACCCCAACAGACGGAGCATCCTGGGGACAGGGATTAGACCCTTACCCACTCCCAGCCTGCACATCAATGCAGCTCTTATTTCTAAGACTCGGGGAGGGCTCTTGATGTGTAACACCCCCTCTTGTCTCTAGGACCTTTCACTCCCCCTCTCTTTTCATTCTCTGACCAGCCCTGGAATGTAGGAGACCAGGATTAATTCCCTGTTGCAGCTGGGAAACCAGCTCTTAGAAGTAAAGGAGCAGAGCCAAGAACCTGGGGTTACCCCAGAGCACGGTGCCTTCCCCAGGAGATTCCCTCCTTGTCCCAACCACTGCCAATGACCATGTGCCTAAAACCACCCCAATTCTCTGTAGCTTCATGGATTCTATCCAAGTGGCAAGGAGCAGGGGTGGGTGGGTTAGTCCCCAGCCACCTGTCTAGGCTGCTGACTCTTCCTTACATGGCGTCCTCCTTCCTACCTCAGGCTCTCCTCCAGCCCAAAGTCTGGCTGGGATGTACCTCTTGTCAGCAGGCACTCCAGAAGACTGGAAGAGCCATTCCCCAGGAATCTCCAATGTTCCTTTCACTGGCAAAGAGTGGGGAGGCTGAGGGGTGGCCCAGAGCAGAGGAGGTGAAGGGGTCTCTGGGCCACAGCCCCAAGCCCCCTCCCTTTCCCTGCTCTGCAGTGTGGGCACCAGGTCCTTGGCAGGCAAGGTCCCAGGGTACAGCGGGCCCAGGCAGTCCCCATCCCAATAAGCTACTCACAACCATGCTATTTCTAACTCCTGAGACACTAGGAGGCATGTCTGTCCCTGCACTACTGAACCTGGCTCAGCCCCTGACCTATCCACCTAAACTCCAGCAGGCCTCCACTCCAGCTGAGGAGCTCTTTTAGGGTAGAGGCTGCATTTTATTCTCAGAATCCTCACGTCCCAGGAGCCTGGTTAACAGAGCTCTGCTGAACAAGTGAATGACCATATGAAGGGATCATGAATGAATGGATGGATGGATGGATAGATAGATGAATGAATGCATGAATGCTGCTGACCCAGATAGGCCCCGCCAGCTTGGGCTCCGTGCAGTCTGCAGCAGCAGGGGCAGAAGGCCTGGGGGCCTGAGCACTCTGGTTGCCTGGTTACAGGACGGGGACACACACACACACAGACACACACACACAGACACACACACACAGACACACACAGACACACACACACACACACACACAGACACACACACACACACACACACACACACACACCCAGGGAGCCACTGTGCTCAAGAGTCCTCCTTCCCCACTTCTCACAGGTCTTTGATCAGTGCTTCAGAAACACTCTGCCACAGCTCTGTCTTGGGAGGAAAGCCCTGGCAGGTAGGGGGGTCTGCTCCTGAGCTCTTCCAACCCTTCCCCCTCACTTCTGTGGGCTGAGACAAAAACGGCTGGGTAGCCGCAGCCCCTCACAGAAGGTCTGCAGGGGAGGCCAAATTCCTTGAGTGGCGGCGACTCCAGACTGGGCCTGGCCACACCCCAGCTCCCAAACCCTCTCCCTGGCTGTGCCCACCGTGGGTTCCCAGCTTTCCCCCTGGAACAGGCCTGGTACTGAGCTCAAGTGGCCACCCCAAGTGGCTTGCCTTCCTGGGAAGCTCTGCTGTGGACAGGGCCTCAGTCCAGCTGGCCCCTGGGGACCTGAAAGGTCCGGGCCCTTAGGAATGAGGAGCCACACTAGCAGCTGTGCCCCACCCCCTTGCCTCCCCACCTCAGTCTTAGCTTTTCTCCTTGTTCTGTGTTCCAGGTGGGCTCCATCTCTCTCTTGGGGTAGAATCAAAGTGGCTGATGGCCACCAGGGCCCAGGTTGGGATACAGTCCGAATCCAAGTAAGACTTTAAACTTACCCACCAGCTCAGCTGCTGCCCACCACCTGGACAGAAGAGCCCCCTACAGAAGCCCTGGGGGTGGGAGCCACAGGAGAAGGAGGGGCAAGAACTACCCTGCTTCAAGGCCAGTCCTGCTCTGTTTGGTACCCAAGCAGGGAACTCAGGTATCAGAGCCCTGCCCCTCCCCCACCCCACTCAGCTAAACCAAGAAACCTTGAGCAGTCCGATTGCACCCCCACCCCCATCAGGGCCATGGGAAAGGGAAGGAAAAGAGGGGCAGGGGACCCAGGTAAAACACAAGACTTGGGCTACCTCAGTCACCAAGGTTACCTTCCTACTGGGGAGACCCGTCACTGGAGGGGGGAGGAGGGTCGGCAGGGGTATAGAGGCAGCTCTTAGGACAACCTCACCAAGCTCATTAAGTTGGTCCCTGGGGGCCCTCCTCATGCCTTCTGGGGGGTTTTCACCAGTAGGGGGTGGGAGAGGGTGCACGCTAAGCAGAGGTGTGTTTGAGGCCACATCTCCATAGACCTTCCAAGCCCCTAGTCACTTTTAACACCTGGGAGGAAACAGCCTGCCCAGAGCCCTGGGCCATGCTGCCCGGGTTCTCATTCATAAACCACATAAACATCAGCTTCTGCGCCTCTCACACCACCACTGTTCCCTCACAACCAACCACTCTCCTTCTCAAACACTTCTTTAACCGTCAAAGCAACAACCAAAGATAAATAAATAAATGCCCATACACAGAAAGCAATGGGAAGCAGGGGAGATGAGGTACTTAAAAGAAAAGAGGTCAGGAGAGGGGAGGGGAGAAACGGGGAGGTGGCGGGCGGCAAGGGGAATTGAGAAGCTAGTCTCAGCTCAGACACAGCCCGGCATTTCCAGCCGCTCCTGCCGCTGCCCTGGCGACAACTTCAACAATAGCAGGGGAGCCGCCTGCCCATCAGCGGCCACCACTGGCTCAGCCACTGGGATGCCAGCCAGTCCAGCTGGGGCAGGGGCTGCAGCAGGCAGAGCCGAGCCCAGGCACATGCCAGGCAGCCCTCTGGCCAGAAGCCTCGAGACGAGCAAAGCACGACGCCGAGCCACAGGCGGGCAGCCGCACACCCCGACATGCCAGGCGCTAGAACCGGTCCTGGCCGCCCGTCCCTCGGCAGGGCCCCTTGGAGGTGGCTCACCCCAAGCTTCCTGCTCTTCATCTTCACGTAGCCTTGCTTGACAATGTCGTTGAAATTGGTCGCCATGGCTTCCCCACCGTGGGGGCTCTGCTGGCCGGCTGAGGCTAGCGGAGGGGAAGGATGCCCAGGTGGCCTTGGTTTCTGGCTCCTCCGATCACCTGTTCGAGATACTCCGTCGGGGCTGCCCCGAGGGCTGCTTCTCACCTCGCCCACCTCAGCATTGTTCTAGCAGCTCCTTTGCCCGGCGCCTGCTGGAAATAAAAATGACAGGGAGATTAGACAGTGACATCTTTCTCTTCCCCTGGCTGTCTCGCTCTTTTTTCCTTCCTCTTCCCACACTCCTCCCTCCCTCCCTCCACCCGCCCTCCTTCCTTCCCTTCCCTCCCCACCCCAGGACGGCAAAACCATTCAGGAAAACAGAGGTGGAAGCAGCAGCGAGGAAAATGGTCCAGCCCAGTCCTCTCCCTCACGGCTGGAGCTGGTGGTTAACCCCTTCCTGGGAGGACTGGCTCTGCACCCACTGTGGAGGTGGGGGCAGAGGAAGGGAGGTGACCCAGGAGCTGCTGTTCAGCCCTACCTCCTGCTACAACTTTGGGGTAGACTTAGGGCCAGCTCCCTTCCTGTGCACAGGAGCTCCACGCGGGAAAGCCTTCCCAGAGATGGGGGGTCTTGGGATATGGCACAGATTCTGGTGAGCCTCATACTCCCTGAGGTTAAAGACAATATACCTTGTCAGTCTCAGCAGACCCCCAAATCCCTCTACCCCACCCCAGCCGATACCTGGTTCTCTCTAGCTCAAGCCCGCTCAGGCCCTGCTCCCAGCCCCTGGAACTCTTCAGCAGCTCCTCTGGGTGCTGCTTCCTGGGAGGGAGGGCAGAGTCCAGTGGGGCGGGCCTCCAGATAAGCCTGAGGAATGTGCTGGGCAGGCTGGAGGTGGCTACTGTGGCGGCAGACGCCTCACCCTGGCCCTGGCGCTGGGAAGGCTGGGCTGGTCTGTGGGGGTGCTGGGTCTGGCCAGGCCTTGCAGTGCTGCATGTCCTGAGCATGAGCAGAAGTGAATTACCTGGAGAATTAGCAACCACCTGGGCCTGGGGCAGAGGACACAGCTGGACCACACTGAGGGGGCACCAAGAGGAAGTCAATATGGAGTGGGAAAGGGGGCACCATTAGGGGCTCTCAGAATCAGGCAGATCAGGAGATAATGAAGACTCAGACTTGGGAGGAGGTGTCTCAGTGATGACTTAGTCCAACATCCATTTTACATCATTTTATGGTTGGGGAAAAGAAAGCTGCCCAGAGAGGATGAGCAGCATGGCTAAGTTCACACAGCAAGCCTAGGGCTCAGCGAGGGACAAATAAGCTCCAGAGTGGGTAACGGAGGAAGGCCTGGGGGTGGAATGCCCTGTCACCTGGCTCTTATTGCCTGCCCTGACCTAAGCCTTCTCTGCCATCCAGGCTCAGGGGCAAGGCTGTGCCCACAACATGGCCTCCCATGTCTCCAGGATCACTAGGAGGGACTGGAGCAGCAGATCTGTGGTCAGCTGGGCATCTGTGCTGCCACGACGGGGCCCTGGGGCAGGCATGCTGCTGGATCTGCCAGCAGCTTGGCATTAACTAATCTCCTGGAGGCCTGTAGAGTCCCTAACAAGGAACAGATGTGACTCCTCCAGTGAGCGCACACAAGCAGGCAGGCATAGGGGCAGAGAGGACAGTGCTCCCCTATGCCCCTTGTACCCTGACAGCCTCTTCAGCACCCCGCAGCGTTCTCCCTGCTCATTCACTCCCCCTGGGGTCCGAGACTCTTCCACACTCAAGTGGTCTGCTTTCTTCCTATAAGGTCTGGGGTGGGGTCCCTCCCTGGCACTGACCCCCAACAGCCTTGCCACACCCAGGCACTGGCAGTCAGAGATGGGTACATTTTCCCAACTCTGTTTCCACCGCCTGCCCTGGGTCTGCCTTGCCCCCACAGCAAGGACCAGCTCTGTAAAATTCCCCTCCAAGATGACAGCTAGCTGGCCGCTGGCTGAGGGTCCACAGCATGGAAGACCCCTTTCAGAACACACCTACTAGCAAACACTGGACCCCTGGATTCATCCAAGGCAGCCAAGGACGTGGTCCAGCCAGGAACATGAATCTAACTGACAGGTGGTCCTGGACAAGCAAGCTGCTTAACTTCTCAGTGCCTCAGTTTCCCCAACAGTGAAAAAATGAGAATAAATCCACCTACTTTAAATGAGCAAACGACTCCAAGAGGCACCTCCCTTTTCATGTTGGACCCAGAGCTTCTGCCTCGAAAACTCTAAGAGCTGATTTTATTTCAAGAGTTGCTGCCCAGCCAAAGGCTGTGAAATCACCTTAACCCAGCCTCCCACCTGCCCAATGCAGGCCTGCTCCTTCCTGGCTCTATCAGTTACTTCCCCAGTGACACCCTTTAGTGACTGTGGCCACCAAGTTGTCAGAAGCAGCACTGCCATGTATGTCCATAGGCCCACACCTGACCCCAGGTCCTAGAATCAGACCCACAGAAATAGACCAGTGGGAAGAGCAACCTTCTAGGGGAAGGCTGGGTGGCAAAGGGCCTGGCAGCTCACTCTGGCCCTGAGTCACAGGTTGTGCTGACTTTACTCAATCCCTAATGAATATGCAAGTGCAAGACGGAGCCTGAAGCCCAAAGCGGTACAGCAAGGGGGAGTTGGGGAGGCAGGAGAGAGGGGAAGGGCCAATAGGTAGACTCACAAATTTGATGGGCAATGGGATCAAGGGAGGGGGCAACCCAGAACCAACCCATCCCCCAGAGGGCTGCGCCATGTGAAGCAAGAGAGGTGGCCCCCAGGCCGAGCCTGCGCAGACCCAATGGGGCATCAAGGAATGGAGGGCAGCTGAGCTCAGCAGGCCAGGAACTGGGCAGAGGCAGCCCCTGGCCTGCCGCACTGGGGGCCACTTTCCTCACCAACCAGCTCTGCCTTTCACGAGCCTGCAGCAGGGAAGAATGACCTGCTAATTGGAGAGGACCTAATTGGAGAGGACCTGCGGTCTCAGCTCTGAGCACCCAGAGAGGCTAAGCAGGGTGCCCACTAGCCCCCTCAATGCTGCAGCGGGCAGCAAGGACCCCCCATTCCTCCTCCCAGTCTTTCATCAACACAGCTGCTCATCCAGAGACAGTGCCTCTCCTGGACCAGGCCACCACTGGCTCCTCCACAGAGAGAGCCAGATTCTGAAATTACCCTCTTCCAGGAAGGGAAGGTGTCCCGTGGGGAAGAGGCAGGAGACTCCCTGGTGCCTGCAGAGGGGTGGGGTGGGCCCCACCTGCCCACCTGCCCCATGGGCCAACCATCTAAGCACTCCCTCCCAGCACCTGGATTCTGCCTGGAGGCTTTGGCTCCAGAACAAACGCTACTCGCTGATGTTGGCAACCAATGACTGAGCAGCAGCAGCCACCTGCCTGGCTGGGCCTCCCCACCCCTTGATAGATTGGATCTTATCAGGGCTTCAGGGACAGCCTTACCTGGACTGTCTCACTGATGTCTAGTTGTCTTCACCCCCGGGCAAAGATCCTATCCGCAGCAGGATTCTCTCCAGCACCAGGGACATTTCCCATTACCTCCCTGGTCCTCTCTACCCCAGTGTGATTATTATCAGGAGCCAAGAGGAGGTCCCGCTTCCTAGAGGGCCCCACCCCTGATCTCCGCCCATGCAAATCACCACAAGCAACCCACCTGAAACTCTGCAGGTCCCAAGGTAGGTGGGAAAGAAAGATCACATACCCAACTGGGCAGAGAAAAAACGATGGGAGGAGAGGACAACTGAACAGCCAGGGTCTCCTGGGCCCTTAAGTCAGGAAAGTGGTGCTAAGCCTCCACACCACTGGCACTCTGCTCTCTCTGGGATCCCTACCTATCCTTCCAGCCTCATCTCCCGCGTGCTGGCCTTCTTTCTGTTCCTCAACATGCGTAACTCTTTTCCAAGCAGGACCACTGCACTTGCTGTTTTCTTCCAGCAGATGGTCCAAGGTTCATTCAACTGCATCATTCAGGTCTCAGCTCAAAGAACATCACTTTAAAGACAGCTTCCCTGACCATGCTGGCCAGAGGAGCCCCCCCAGTCAGCCTCATCACAATACCCAATTTCACTGCCTTCATGCACTGCATCACTCTAGGATTTGTCTCTCCCTTCATCTGTTGATTTGCCACTCAGTCGCTTTCCGTCTCCTACAACGCCCTAGAATGTCAGCTTCCTGATGGCTAGGTGTTGTCTGTCTAGTTAGTAGCTCCATCCTAGTACCTAGAATGGTGCCTAGTGCAGAGAAGGTGCTCAGTATTTGGGGACTAAAGCCATAATTCTCTCCGGGATTTGTCCTCATCCTTTTCCACACCATTACCAATATTCACCTGGTCAGACCCAGCTCAACTTCCAGAGGCATGTGTGAGCCTCTGGGCCCCAGACCCACAGTTTGGTTCAAAGCTGCCCCAGGAGAGACGGCACTGCTGACAGTGTCCAGGCCTGGCTGGGCAGCCTCACCTTGGCCACTGTTGTTGGGTGAGGTCATGCCCAGCTCTGCTGCCCTGCCTTGGAGGGAAGAGCAAGAAGTAGCCAGTACCCAGGCTCAGCAGGTCAGGCAACTGGTGGATGGGGGCACACCTCTGAGATCCATCCCAGGTAGTGGGGACAGGAGTGGCCTGCACTGGAGCCGCATCCCCCTTGAAAGGGGCAAGAAAGAAATTGCACTAAACAAGCCCAGCCTAAATTGTTGCTGTGAATCCTGCCAGGCCCCTCACTGCCCTTGACTCTCAGTCCCCTACATCCCAAACCCTCCATCCAAGTCTCCTGGCAAGTGCCACACACCCATGGCTTGGGACAGGCAGGCTGAACAGAAGCCCTATTCTGCCCACATCACCCAGGTGCTCAGCCTCATTCATGCCCCTCTGCAGTGACAGAAAACATTTAATGGGAAGTAGGGCCTTTGGGAGTCCTGGGGGAGAAGGGGGACAGGACCCCAGGGCCAGGGAGAAAGGTTCAAGGAAAGAAGGCAATTGGCCACGAGTTTACGTTGTAGGGTAGGAACCATTTGCAGGTAGGAGTGAGCAGTGGGGGCAGCTGAAGTAAAGAAAGTCTCTTGGAATTGGGGCAGTGGGGGAGGGCACAGAGAGAGCAGGAGGCCATGAGGAGCTGGAAGGGTGGGAGGAGGATAGGGGCTGTGTGATGCTCGGGGTTATGCCTCTTCCGGATGGCAGGCCCAGGGTCAGGGAGCACAGGGGCCTGGGCTTCTCTGATGGTAGACGTAGGGTAGGCGTGAGGTCAGGCCCCGACCTAGGCTTCCCTGCAAAGGACAGCAGGGGTTAGTTTCAGGGGCCAGGACTTGGTTTTGTAGGCGGATCTCTGAGGCCCCTTCACAGGGTAGGAGGATCCTATGGGCTTCAGAGTGCTCAGGCTAGAGTTGCCAAGGGTCTCGAGGGCTCGGGCGCGGCCTAAGGCCCCCTCCCCGTCTCGTGCCCCTCTAGTTACCTGGGCGCCGCGGCCCCGTCTGGGGGCGCTGGCTAGGCAGGCGGCGGGCCAGGCTCATGCCCTCGTCACGGCGGGGCCGGCGGGGGCGGCGGGGCGGCGGCGGCGCCGCGGGACTCCAGGCGGGGACGGGGAAGGAGGCGCGGCCACCCGGCTCAGCTCCAGCAGGGACTCAGCGGCGCTACCCAAGCCGCCCGGCTCCCGCCGCCCTGCCCCGCCCCTCCGGCGCGGTCCCCACCCACCCCCCGGCGGCCCGCCCCCGCCGTATTCCTCCGAGCCGAGGGACATATACTTCCGCCCCAGCCTCGTCCCCACCCCCGCTTCCCTCCGCTGCCCCTTTAGGTCGCCCTCGGTACCCGGACTCACCGCCACTCTGTGGGCCCCAAATCCCAGCCTCACATCGCCTCTCAGCCCTTGAAAGCTAAACCCCACATCAGCTCCTAGCCCCCAAATCTCAAAACCCCAACTTATATAGGAATCACACACACATCCATTGCTCCCCTACCCCTACTGGGCCTTCCGCAGCCTAGCCTTCCCCAGGACTCCCCAGGGACCTCCTTAGCGCCCCACCCTACGCCTCACGCACTCCAGTAGCTGCATTAGCGCCTCTATCCTAGACCTTCCTCTCCTCTAGCAGTCCGTCCGGCTCTCGGTAATCCCCTGGCCTCCTCGCCACCCTCAAAACATCCAATAATCCCATTTTACGTCCCTCTGAGAATTTACCCTCAAGTCCAAACCCGACTGTCCTCCATTACAGCCCCCAGCACACACTCACCTCACTGCCCTTCAGTCCTGTGCAGATGCCTTGTCGCTGCCTTGCTGGAATCACAAACCACAGGCCTCCCCAGCTGTGCCAGGCAGGGATGAGGACGTTGCCTAGGGCCTCCTGGGGGAGGGACCGTGCCATCACTCTGGTTTTCTTGCCTGCACCCTTTTACCCCAGTGAAGGATCAGCACCAGTATCACCTGGAAACTTGTTAGAAATGCAAACTCCCCTCCCTATCCCAGACCTATGAAACCAGAATTTCTAGGAGTAGTGCCAGAAATCTGCATCTTAACAAGCCCCTAGGTGATTCTCATGCACAATAAGCACTGCTTTATACCAAATATACATAAGGCCACACCTGAACAACTGAACTCTTAAAAAATAAAAACACCTCCAACTCTTGTCCATGTTTCCTCTGTAGGTCCAAGGCATCAAAGGGTCCAAGAACCACAGTACTCACCCATGGAGTCCATGCCCCTGCCTCCTCAGTCTGGCCCAGTCTTGCCCACAGAACTTCTTAGAGGGCTGCTTTCCTTCCCCTGAAAATATTCCCAAGGTGGTCCCTGTCCTGCTGGTGGCCACCAAGGGAGCCCCAGGGGCTCCCAGCAGCCTCTGCCCTGGGTCTCAGCTAACCAGCTCACTCTGCCAGCGGAGGGGGTGGCCACATTCATCCTGTCCCACCGGCCAAGCTGGCCTGGCTCTTGACCTCCTGACCTTCCCATGCAACTTCCAAACTTGACCCCACCTGCTTTGCTTCAAACCACAGCTCATAAAGCCCCCAGCACTTGATCCATCACAGCAAACTGTTTTCACCACCAGTAACCTTTGGAGGAGTTTTGGCCAACAACAAGAGTTTTCATGATAAAAAAAGCATCATCTCTTGAGTGGGGTTTCCCAAACTTCTTTCTCTCATCTTCATAATTTTAGCCCAATTTACTCTCTTTCTGCAGTACTATCACCTACATTTTTTAAAGTAAATTTTAGATTTTGAGATATTTGAAGATTCCCATGCAGCTGTAAGATACAATATGGAGAGATCCATGTGCCTTTACTTACTTTCCCCCAATGGTAACATCTTGACAAAATTAGAGTCCAATATCCCAACTGACTACTGACTTTGGAACAGTCAAGGTATAGAACATTTCCATCACCCAGGATCCCTCATGTTGCCCTTTTAGAGCCAAACCCACTTCTTCTCCTCTCTCAATCCTCCTTAACCCTTGGCAACCATTAATCTGTTCTCTGTTTCGTACTTTGGTCATTTCGAGAATGTTGTAAAATTACAATCATAAGTATGTAAACTTTGGGGACTGTTGTTTTTTTTTCACTTAGCATAATTCTTAGGAGATCCATCCAAGTGTTGCATGTACCAATACTATTTTTTTTTTTTTGTGGTGGGGGAAGTGATTAGGTTCATTTGTTTATTTTCTGAGGAGGTACTGGGGATTGAATCCAGGACCTTGTGCGTGCTAAGAATACGCTTTACCACTTGAACTATATCCTCCCCCTCCAATACTTTTTTCATTGCCAAGTAATATTCCATGGTATGGATATGCCACAGTTCACCTACTGAAGCATATCTGGATGGTTTCCAGTTTTTGACTATGATGAATAAAGCTGCTATAAGCATTCATGTACAGGTTTTTCTGTGAACACAAGTTTTTATTACTCTGGGATAAAAGCCTAGGAGTGCAACTATTGGGTCATACAGTAATTGAATGTTTAGTTAAACAATTGATAAACTGTTTTTCAGAGTGGCTGTACCATTTTTATTCCTACCAGCAATATGTGATGATCTGGTATCTTCACATACATGCCAGCATTTGTTTCAAGCATGTTTGTAATTGCTTGTTGAAGCATTTTTATCAATGGCTGCTTTAAAATCTTTGTCAGAGAATTCTAACATCTCTGTCTTCTTAGTGTGGGAATCTATTGGTTGGTTTGTTCATTCAGTTTGAGTTCTGATTCTTGATATGAGTAATTTTTCTAAATCTGGACATTTTCATATTATGAGACTTAGATCTTGTTTAAGCCTTCTGTTTTAGCTGGTATTCTCTGATACTGTTCCAGCAGGAGAAGGGGGTGGCGCACCACCTGGTTGTAACCAGGTGATAGAAGTCCAGGTTCTCTGTTGATACATTGCAGGGCAGTGCCCCTCATTCTTGTTGGGCAAGGGTATTCTCTACTGACACCATAATGAGGGTGGCCTCATTAGTGCTGGGCAGTACCGAAAGTCCTGATTCTCCACTGCACCTCTGCTGACACCACTCCACAGGGAAGGAAGGGGAGCCTCTCATTACTGCCAGATCAAGTGGAACTCCAGACTCCCCACGTGGTCTCCACTGACACAGCAGCAGGAAAGCCTCCCTGTTGACTGGGGCAGGGGCCTCATTATAGCCTGGGCTCCCCGTTCAGCCTTTGCTGGTGTCAGGGAGGGTAGGACCATAGTTATTTTCTGTGGTTTTTGGCTGGAGCAGATGGTTACTGTCTAAAAGTTTTCTATCTTGACAGGATATCCTTTTCCTGGTCCTGTGGCTAGGGAGAGCAAGCTTTTGTTGGGGCTTTCTCTGTCTGTGCCCATTGGTATTTCTAAGTTGCTGACTTCTTCAGCTCCAAGCGTGCAATATATGAGGCAAAATGAAGACCCAGGGAACTCACCACTCTGTTCTTGCTTGGGTCCACATTCCCTAGCCTGTCTGCCTTCTCCTTGCCACCTTTCAGAGTGTTCTTGTATTTGTTTTATGTATAAATTCCAGGGTTTTCAGTTGTATTTAGTGGGACGACTAGAGAAAATTAGGACTACTCCATCTTTCCAGAAGCAGAAGAGACAACTCACTTTAAAAAAAAACCGTAAACACCTTCCTTCCTCTGCCCTTGAACTAAGCAATACTATTCATCAAGTCACAGGTTGGATCATGCCAGTATATATATGTTATAATGTATATATATAACGTATCATATACATTAATAAGTGTACTCTATATAATACATTATATATATAAAAGCTTTATTGCAGTATGGTTGACATATATATATAATGTATTCTATATAGTAAAGCTTTATTGAAATGTAATTGGCATACAATAAACTGCACATATTTAAAATGTACAGTGTGTTGAGTTTGACGTAGGGACATCTATCAGCACAACCCAGAGAGAGAACACATCCATCATGCCACAGTTTCTTTCCTCCCTCCCATTCCTCCTCTACCCCTTCCCCACCCTCATCAGTCCCCAGGAAATCACTGGTTTGATTTCTGTCACTACATATTAGCTTGCATTTTTTTACTAATTGTATAGATACATACATACAGTGAAATACAACATCAATTAAAGCAAAGAAATACTACACATGCAACAACATGGATGAATCTCAAAATAATCATACTGAGTGAAAGCGAAAGAAACCAGACTAAAAAGAATACATATTGTGTGAGTCCATACACACACACATCACAATATAACACATTTTATACATACATGTATCATGTCTTGAAGTATGGGACTATTTCATTCATATGCCAACTAAAATCAAGGATGTGCAAAATACTGCTCTAAAAAATCCTCCTAAGATCTAGTTTCCAAATCTGAACTCAGAAGTTGCACACAGTAGGTGTTCATTCAACCCTTGGGTGTAGGTGGGGGTAGAGGAGGTTGGGGTGCTGTGGATTACCAGGAAAACCTTTGGTGGAGACTGAAGACCTCTGACTGTCAGGCCATGTGGCAAATCATTTTCCCTTCCAGAACCTCAGTGCCCTTATGTTTAAAATCATGTGGAACCAAGGCTGCCCCCAAATTTATAGATGAATGCCCGCCTCCATCTTCTAGCACCAACTAGAGGAGGTTAAATTAGGATGGTGCCAACAGCTCATGGCCAGGGTTCCCAGCCCCAGTTCAGTCCAGCATTGGTGCTGGGTCTGAGGCTTGGGCTGGGGTTAGGGCAGCTTCCTGGTCTCCAGCTGTGTTTGCTTTATCAGGCCCTTAAGGCTCAACCCTGCTGAGCAGGGGGTGCTACTCAGCCTCCTGCCCCCCACCGCCCAGGGCAGGCTGATTTTATTTTCTTATACTCTGATTCTGTAGCCAACACACTTGCTAGGTTGAGAGACTGGCTTTGCTTCTCACCTGAGCACATTTGGGGCACTGGCTCCTTGGCTGACTTGTCTGAAGGGGCAAGATCCTGAGCAGCCATGACAGGGAGTGATGGAGTAGGAGCTGGGCATTTACTCGGAGCCACTGGTTAAAACCAGGAGTTGTGATGGCAACACCTGCGGAGGGGTTGGGCACCAGCACTGTACGTGCACTGTTCCCTTTCCTGGGTCCCCTTCCTTCCCTCCTCCCCTTGTTCCTCCGCTGTTCCCTCGACTGGGAGGGAACAACGGCGCCCCCGCTGTCAATACCTCTACTCAGGCAGTGGTGCCTAGGGAAACTGAGGCCATGAATAAGGGACAAGGAGTCAGCTGCACTCTCAAGGACAGGAGGGCTCCAGTCAGAGAAGGGCAGTGGCTGAAGCACGTAGGCTCTGGGACAAGCCATCTAGTTCAAACCCTGGCTCTACCAGTTGGGGCTTCCTGAGGTCTCATAGCAACTAAGAAATAGCGTTTGAACGTGGTCACTGCTCTTTATCAAGGGTGCTGGTAACCACTGCACCAGCAGCTCCTGGAGGACTTTAAATACAAGGCACAGAGCTTCCAGGGCCCTCGCAGATCTGGATGGCTTCTCTTTGCACAGCTTCATCTCCACCCATCACTCACCATTCCTGCCCACTGGCCTCCTTTCTAATCCTTCCAAACCCTAGGTCCATTCCTGCCTCAGGGCCTCAGGGCATGCTATTCCTCCTGCCTTCACACCCTTCCCTGGCTCCTCTAGCTATACCAGCATTCCCTCTCCTGTGCCCATTAACCTCCTTCTCAGTCCCTTGACAATGATTTTTGCAGATGGCTTCTCCTTCTGTAATTACTGATTTGTTCACCTGGCTGGTGCTGACTTGATGGCTGGTGAGTTCCCTAAGGGCTGGGATTCGGTTCTTTCTAGTCATTTGGTTACCCCCAGCACCTATGTCTGCCACGTGGCGGGAGCTCACTAAGCCTTTGATGAATGAATGAATGAGTGAGTGGGTGAACAAATGAATGAATGACCTTCCATGCTCCCTCTCAGGCCCCTGCTCAGGCCAGTCCCAGAGGCTCAAGTCGGTCAAAGGCAGCAAGAGATGAAGTTATAAACCAGGGCAGGCAAATGGACCATGCAAAGTTTTTTGAGAGGAAACTCAAAGATGTGGTGCTATTAAAAATTGCCTCAGTTGTGTCATCTGTAAAGTGGGGGTGATGAGTTGTGAGGAGATACATTCGGAGCCCCGGATCAGGACCCTACATGTGCAGTGTAACTAAAACGGGTTAGTTCTTTGCAGTAATTTTCATTTTTGCCTGTTAGTTTCCTAAATTTTCTACAGTGACCACGTGTGAATTTTTCAATTAAGAAAAATTTGTTTAAGTACAAAATCTGCTACTATAAGTTAAAGAAAGTGACCACCCCCCGCCTCCACCCTCCAGTTGGGCTGTGTTGGGGGAGAGTGTGGGGACAGTGTTCCTTGAGGGGTTACACACCAGATACATTACCTCCCAGGTGCTGAGCGCAGCCCAGGCCTAATCCAAGCATCCTGCTGGGAGGGGGTACTTAAAAATCCTTCCTCAGGACAGAGGCAAGGAAGCACATGGGGGTTAATCTCAGCACTGCTGCAAGACCCTTCACCGTTTGGAGCCTCAATTTCCTCCTCCGGAAACGGGAACAATGAGAAACAGATTAAACAGCATCGGTGGAAGGATCTGCCCAGTGCCTGGTGTACAGAATTGGGGGAGGGCTATTATCACATAATACTGTTTTTGATCATTAATAATATGCTCAGGCTTGAGATTTTCTTTCAGGAAACGCAAAGCACTTCTCTGGTGTTGACCCTTCCTGTCCCTCACCCACACTCCATGCTTGTACAACACTTGACAGTTTTCAGAGTATTTTTACCCCAAGTACCTTCACCCATGCTGTAACAATATTTCCCAAGCCCCAGTCACTCCAGCCACTTGGTGATTTTCCCCAGATTCAACCATCTCCTGTACTATTATTTGCTCAATGCCTTTCTTTAAATCACCTCACATTTTGCTATTTGCTTCAAGAGCAAACTACATAAATAAAATACCCTGAAAATAAAACAAATGCATTGAAGTGTGCTGTCACTGCCTGCCTAGGGCTTTGTTAAAAAGGAGTTCAACTACATATAAAATAGATAAAAAATAAATTTCTTATGTATAGCACAGGGAACTATATTCAATATCTTGTAGTAACCTATAATGGAAAAGCATATGAAAATGAATATATGTATGTATGTGTATGACTGAAATATGCTGTACACCAGAAACTGACACACTGTAACTGACTATACTTCAATTTTTTTTAAAAAAGGAGTTCAGCAAGTGATAGAGAGGCACTAAACCCATGCTACTACCTGTCTGAGACTTTCTCCTTAAAACTGTCAGAGGATGAAAAGAAAAATGAACAGGGGATCGCTTTTGTGTAACATGCTCCCATGGTGGTTAGGGCTGTTTTATGACCCTCATCATTCTACTTGCCACGGTGGTGTGAGTCCACACCCGGGGAAACACCACACCAGCTTATTGAATCTCACTGCAGCAATCCAGAGTAGATATCGCAATCCCCATTTCACAGGTAGAAAAACTGAGGCCCAGGAAGTAAAATTTGTCCAAGATGAGGTAGCCATACCAGGACTTGAACTAGAGACTGTGGAGTCTCTGTTTCTTGGGGCCTTGACATAACCTAGAAGGATAGGGAACCTTGTCCATGTTGGTCACCCAGGGGGCCTCCTCCAAAGTCCTTACTCTTCCCCCATCCCCAGGTCTGCTCTTGGGAAAAGGGAGGTTTGACAGAGACAGAGCTAGAGGAGATGAAGTCTGGAGATGCGAGGAGTCCCCAGAACCCCAGGCAACGCTACCACAGCCATCAGATTGGTGAGTTCTTTTCAAATGTTGTTGGTGAGAGGCTGGTGTTCGTGAGAGCCCCAGGCTTCTCTGCTGTACAGGAGCACTGAGATCTGGGCAATTTCGCCAGTCAAGATGAGGCCCTGAACTGTCTCCCTCCCCTAGCTGGACAGTGACACAAACCAGCCTCCCAAGGAACCTTCACATCAAAGGGTACTGACCGGGAGGAGAGTGGAGAGGAAGGAGATGGGGCCCCTTGCTCCCTCTGCTTCCTCCCAAGGAGGCTGGGCAAGGGGCAATTACCAACAGATGCAGAGAGCAGCTCTCAGGAAGGAGGTGACATTCCAGCCCCACCTCCCAGGGCAAGGCTCTCTCTAGGCAGTTCTCTCTGGGCTGCCTTCCTGAGCACATATGTCATATGCTAATAGCAGGACTGACAGGCTATCCCATGGACAGGTGTGCCATCCTGCGGTGAAGGCAGGCCACGTACTTGGGCCAGCCTTCCCTCTCTCACTGGTTCACTGATTCATTCAACAAACATCTGAACACCTACTCTGTGCTGGGCACTGGGCACTGGGCACTGGGGACACTGTGGTCAACAGGAACAGCCAGTGCCTTTGAGGATTTCATGGTCTAGTAAAAGTGATAGGCATTGATCAAAGAACTCCACAGTTGCAGGTGTAACTCACAAAGGCAGAGAGGAAGAGAATGGGGCTATATGACACTAGAAGAGATACAGGGAGAACTGAGCTGCCTGGGAAGGCTTTTACTGAGGAAGTGATTCTTAAGGTGAAAGGAAGAAGGTGAATTAACCAGGTGAAGAGGGATGGCAGAGTGTTCTGAGTTGGAGGAACTGTGTGTGCAAAGGCCCTGTGGCAGAAGAGAAACTGCCCTGTATAAGAGTGTGGGAGGAGGCCAAAGTGGCTGGAAGGCCGAGGGAGATGGGGAAGCATAGTGCTCAGGGAGGCTGGTTATGCAGAGTCTTGATGGCCAGTTCAAGGGTTTGAGCTCCATCTTAAGAGTAATGGGGAGCTAGTCAAGGATTTTAAACATGGAAGGGGAGAGGATTCAATTTGCATTTTGGAAAAATCCTGGCTGCCCTAAGAGAATACATGGTGGGGTCTCAGTGGAATTGTAGACAGCAAAATAGGAAGTGAAGGCAAGTCTCCCAGGAGAGATGGTCTGGCTTGGGTAGTAAGAGGGGTGGTGGCAAGGGACAGATCTAAGAGACCCTCAGAAAATCAAGTGTCCCTGACTCCTTGCTGATTGGCCGCCGGGAGCCAGGGGAGTCAGGGATAAGAAAGAAGAAAAGCAATGACCTCACACTAACACCATGGAGTCAATTCTTCTATACATATGGCAAGAAAACCAAGCCCACACTGTATGTTATATTCCAACCTGATTTTTCACTCTCTCTTCTTTAACAAGCTTGATTTTGCTGATGGCCTGGCATCCCCCTGGAGAAATGCACTGTCATTTATTTCACCAGCTCCTGACCGCTGGCCGTTTAGCTGTCTCTATTTCTGCTTTTGTAAACAATGCCACAAAGAGCCGTGTGTGGCTAAATATTTGCACCCACACCACTCTATTACACGTGCTTATAGCCTTCCTTAGGAGAGATTTCTGTAAGTGACCTGTCTTTGTTTTTGCTGCATTTTGCCAATTGGCTCTGCGGGGATTTCTACCCTTTCTCTGTCTGAGGATGAGCATTGATGGAGGAAACATTTCCAACGCCTAAAAGGTCAAAGCAGTTGCCCCTTTAATATCCGTTGCCTCGGGGAGAAAAATGTTGACTGAAGGCTATTATGAATTCCACAGATCGTTTAAATGAATTTGTATCTCATCAGTTCTGTGGCCCCCCGTGCTTCCACTTGACAGAGAAGTACCAGTCTGGGGGACACATGGATTTGAGAACCCCTTTGACTTCCTCCTCTGAGGAGCATCTGAGACACAGAGATGTCTGCAGAAGTCATTCCCCGCTCAGAGCCCCTGGACCGAGGATATGGGAACCGCAGGGCCTCTGAGCTGGGGGATCTGGGTGCAGCGGGGAGTGGAAGACGTGGGATAAGGCCAGTCCTCTCGGGGGACTGGTGATGGTTAAAGGCAAGGGCACTCTGCTCTGGGGACCTACCCTTTGGCCATTTCCTGAAGCAGTCTGGGAGCAACACCGGCTATGTAATTTATGGGGCCCAGTGCGAAATGGAAATGTGGGACTCCCTTTAAAATTGTTAGTCATTTCAAGACAGCAACAACAGAGCATTAAACCGAGCCCAGGAGCAAAGTGGAGGGCCCTGTGTGCCGACACAAGCCAGATGCCCAGGAAGCTGGCTTTACTTGGCCAGTCTCTCCCTTCCACCAAAGAGGTGACAGGAGCATGGAGCAGCAGAGAGGAAGTGAGGAAGGCTAACTGTGGGCAAGGCAGTTAAGAAAGGGCCAGGGGCCAGCCCAGCCCAGCCTTGGCTTGTTGCCCTATGGCCGGGGACCCCTGAGGTCTCGTAGAGGCTGCTTGTCAGCCTGATGGAGTGGATGGGTGGGGTCGAGGGAAAAGCAGACGGGGCCAGAGGCCTGGCGGGCAGGTGTGCACAGGACATCTCTGCAGCCACAAGCCTTACAGCAGAGTGTGAAGGCTGATTCAGAGCCATCCCGGGGCAGAGGAAGGAGGTGACCAAGGTCACCCTTGGGGGAGAGGGGGTGGAGACTTGAGGGCCAGGAGAAGAAGGCTGAAATTAACAACAGTGTGAGCCCTTCCCCGCTCTGTGCGTAGCCCTGAGACTGCGACTCCCATCAAGAATTGTGCCAGTGACACCCAGCTAGAGGTCCCAACTTCTGCTCACCTGCTCCTCCTTGTCCACCTCTGTCCCCACCCTGGGCAAGGGACAGATAGGGCAACAGGAGTCTAAAGTGGTGGGAATCAGAAACTAGTGGCACAGAGCAGGGAACCCAGGGGTCCCGGCTCCCCGAGCAGGACTTTCCCTCACAGCCTTGTCCCCACCCTTGGGGGGGCCCTCACTTCCTGCCCTCTTCTCCCTTCATGTAGTCTGTCCTTCAGGGCTAGGGGCAGAAGCAGGTGTGAGTGTGTGTCTGGGACAGGCAAGGGCTTCCCCTCTTCTCCAAATCCAGAGCCATGTCAGCGCTATGGCCACATCAACTCTCCCGGTTGACCCTCAGATGTCTGTCCCTGGCGCTTTGGTTACTGTTTTTGAATCAGCTGTGTGGTAGCCCTTCCACTCTATCCGGGTTTGATCGTCCATAAAAAAATTAATGGTCCCTGCAAATAAAGCAACACAACAACAGAGGAAGGCTTTTTAGACAATCAATTAAAAGCCTAGGAGAGGGATTATCTCATTGAAATATCAATTTTTAATAGCACCACATCTTTGAGTTTCCTCTCAAAAAACTTTGCATGGTCCATTTGCCTGCCCTGGTTTATAACTTCATCTCTTGCTGCCTTTGACCTAACTCAGCCTCTGGAACTGGCCTGAGCAGGGGCCTGAGAGGGAGCATGGAAGGTCATTCATTCATTTGTTCACCCACTCACTCATTCATTCATTCATCAAAGGCTTAGTGAGCTCCCGCCACGCGGCAGACATAGGTGCTGGGGGTAACCAAACGACTAGAAAGAACCAAATCCCAGCTCTTAGGGAACTCACCAGCCAGCAAGTCAGCACCAGCCAGGTGAACAAATCAGTAATTACAGAAGGAGAAGCCATCTGCAAAAATCATTGTCAAGGGACTGAGAAGGAGGTTAATGGGCACAGGAGAGGGAATGCTGGTATAGCTAGAGGAGCCAGGGAAGGGTGTGAAGGCAGGAGGAACAGCATGCCCTGAGGCCCTGAGGCAGGAATGGACCTAGGGTTTGGGAGGAGTAGAAAGGAGGCCAGTGGGCAGGAATGGTGAGTGATGGGTGGAGATGAAGCTGTGCAAAGAGAAGCCATCCAGATCTGCGAGGGCCCTGGAAGCTCTGTGCCTTGTATTTAAAGTCCTCCAGGAGCTGCTGGTGCAGTGGTTACCAGCATCCTTGATAGAGAGCAGTGACCATGTTCAAATGCCGTTTCTTAGTTGCTGTGTGACCTCAGGAAGCTGCTAAGGGTTTCAACCCCATTTTTCTCACCTGTAAGGTGGAATGATACCTGTGATTGCCTCCCTGCACTGTCATGAGCATCAAAAGGAGTAACAGAGGCAGATTGTCTGGCCTGGCATCTGTGTTCTCCCTCTGACTCTACCCCTTCCATCTTAGCATGGTGACTTCCTCAGTTTACCCCTTGGGGATTGGGTGATCAGATAAATTTTAACTGAAAAGAGATTCCCACCAAATTCCCAAGGGATTTTGTTACACACCTAACACCTGTTTATCTGCCAATGGGGTAAATTGGTGTGGAGGGGGTGGTGGTTGAGGAACAGACAAAGGTGCCTTTGTTCCTTCAGTGTTACCCCATAAACCCCTTGCCACCCCGGAATTAAGATACCTGGGCAATTGGGTGGGTGATCAGGTGGAGATTCCTGAGATTGGATGGAGTGCAGGGACAGCTGAGTGTGGACGGGTGGGGCAGTGCACACAGGCAAAAGCAGATCCTGGACAGAGATCCCCACTCCACTGTGGACAAGTGCATGCTTCCTGCCTGGACAACTGGTCTCCCACACAGACACAACAGGCATCCTTGGACAAAGATGGACAAACAACAATACCTCTGGGTGTCAGAGCCAATGCTGAGGACTTGACAAATGTCCTTTCTCATTCCTGTAGCATCCTGTGTGGCCTATGTGGAAACTGACACTCAGGTAGGTGGTGCTTAGTTAGGGGTGCAGGCAAATCCAGATCTTGTTGACTGCTCTCTTGAACTATTGTAGTGGAGGTCAAAGGAGTGAAGGATTATGACCCTATTATAAAACCTGTGGATTCCCAGGACACAGTTGCTGGGTGCTCTAGCATAAGCCACTTTGCTCTCTAGGCCTCAGTTTACTCATCTAGGTAATGAGGTTCCCAGCTCCAACCTGTCTAAGTTAGAGCATCATGTCAGGTGCTAGATGAGAGAGACTTGAGTGATCTCAAGGGAAGAGGGGTTGGTGACAGTGGTTCGCACCATCATTCCCTTACTCTTCCTTCCCTCTTCCCCTTCCCTGAACATTCACAGAGCATCTTCTTTGAACTGGGCTCAGACCTGGGCTGAGGGCTGTAGCTGAGAACATTTGGTCTTCGGAGTTGTCTGGATTTGAATCCTGGCCCTGTCATTTACTGGCTGGTTCCTTCCCTTTCAGGGCCTCTCTTTCCTCATCTTGCCATTGTCCACCTTGGGCATTGTTGTGAAGATTAAAGTGAAATGACGCCACGGAGGAGCGCATGCTCTCCCTCCTTTCCTGGGGGATCCAGATCTTCACAGGCAGGACCCCTACCCTCAGAGCTTAATATGCTTTCAGTTGGTAGTAGTATTTTTTGGCGTGTGAGAGCAGATGAGGCACATCCCAGTCACTGTGGAGCTGTTGCCTCGTCTGACCACTGGTGCTCCAGGCGTGGGGCAGGTGAGGAGAGGAAGCCAGTTGGGGAGGGAAAGGGGGTCTGTCTGGACTTTATCCTAGAGCATTCGGTTCCCGGGTGCAGAAACCAAGGCCATTGGGGAATGTGTTAAGGGCAGTCTGAAGCCCCCCATGGGTCAGGATGTGGAGTGAGGATGTGGGCTGTATTTGTCCAGCAGTGGGGAGCCAGCTAGTCCATGAGCTGGGAAGGGGGAGGCAAGAATGCTCCTCTCTGATGTGGGGGAAGCCTGGGAAATGGGAGAGCCCAAGCAAGGCTTCAGGTTTACACATTTTCAGGCCCCCTCCCAGAGTAAAGTCTGAACACCATGGAGACCATCCCAGCGCAGCTGGGTCTGTGGGGCTGGAGGAGAACTGGGAGGCTTTCCAGGGAACCTCTGATCCATTAGGAGGCACCCGCCTGGGGCCTGGGAGGCAGCTGGCATCTTGCAATCCTGCAATTAGTAGAGGAGCTGGGTGGTGGTGGGGAGGGAGTGGGCTGAGAACTGCAGCTGGTTCCTGGGTGCTGCCTCTTTCTCTACCCCACCCCACTGCCCCAGAGGGGTGCCCAGGGTGGCTGGTGGGCCCCTAGGCAGACAGGGCACTGGGCTCTTGGGAGGGACTGCAGAGCATAAGGGAAGCCAAAAAATACTACTACCAGTGAAAGCATATTATTGGACATGGGTTTGGAGAACTCAGTTGCTATTTTCCCATTTTATAGATAAGGAAATGAAAGCCCAGAGAGGCGCAGGAGTTTGCCAGAAGACACACAGCTATTCAGAAAGTGGTTGGATCTAGAAGCCAAGCTTGTCTGGAGAGCTGGGGTTCAGGGACTCACTCCTGGGCATAGATTTAAAGGCAGGGATCCCTAGGGGCTGCCTGGTAGGGGCAAAACGAACTGGGCTGGAGAACAAGGGGAAGCCAAGCCTTCAGAGGGCAGACTCCAGGGCCCCTGGTCTCATGCTGCAGGGGGAGGAGGGGCTGGGTAGGGTGGTGCCTGGCCTAGCAGGTTCTCCAGCTTGTCCAGGCACTCCAGTCCTGGGAGAAGAGGCCCTGGCACTGTTGCCCCTGAGCTGCTGATACTTTCAGTACCTGGTCATTTGTCTCTGGAGACTTCTTAGCTGACCAGAAGAAAGATATCTAAGACTGGTCCTGCGGGTATTGCAGTGAAGCTGGAGTCTGGCTTTAGCCTTCTACCATCCCAACCATCCATCATTCTCTCCCTTCTTTAAAGATGCTCACTAGGCCCAGGGCACTGCGCTGGCTGCTACAAGGATTCACTGCCCTCCAGGAGCATCTGGAGGGGTGGGAGAAGCAGATAAGCACACAACACACTAACACTCTAAGAATGAACCAAGTAGGCCGAGCTTTAAAGGGCTGATGGGATTTTGATGGGGGAGGGTCAACCCTGGGCGGCAGGAAGGGAGTTCAAGCTGCAAGGTCTGTGGAGTGGGGTGGGGCTGCAGAGGGGGGCAGGGGCTGTGCCAAATTGGGCCTTGCCCTGGAGGGCTAGGGGACAGGCATCGTAATCAGGAGGGTGGGCTCTGGCCTCAGACTGCCTGACCTGGAATGCCAGGGTCACCACTAACCAGCTATGTGGCCTTGGGACAGTTACTTTGCTCCCTCTGAGCCTCTGCATCCTGGGTGAGATGAGGATGGGCGTGCCTGCCTCACAGGGCTTTGAAGCACACAGTGTGGCTTAGTACACGTTCACTGTTCTTGGCAGTCACTCTTGAGGTAATAAGGAGCCTGTAGGAGTTCTGAACCTGTGAGGAACATGTGCACTTGGCCAGCAACTCCCCTTTTCAGTCACTCAATTTTCTCACCTGCTTAAAGACTGGATTAGGCCAGAGGAAAGACACTCACACGCCCCCAGGAGCCAAGCAGTAATAGAGATGAGGTAAGGCTGCAGGGAGTGGTGGGGACTGTGGCTCACGGGGTGCCTGTGCCCCATCTCAGGGAGCTCCTGCCTCTCAGCCCAGCAGCTGCAGCCACACAGGAGTGTGAGCACAGCAGGGTCTGAGTGCTGATTTCTCAAGAGGAGGAAATCCACATTTTTATGAGAAAACTTCCCATTATTAACTTTAGCAATGCATTAAATATAGTTTTTAAAGCATCATGTGAGCCAAAGCTGACGCTTCTATTCGCAGATGTTGCTACCACGACCAGCGGGACGAAGGGCTGTGAGCAGGGAGGCAGCATGATTTCTAGGCCCAGAGAATCTTGCAGTTCGGAGTCTGCAGCTGGGCTTCCCCTCCCAAGACGTTGATTTTCCCTTGTACAACGGAGGTGGGAGGCCAGACCCTCTCCTCACTGCCATTCCCAGGAGCGGCCCCGCCCGCCGCGAGGGGCTGTAATGGGGCCCCGCTCAGCACTATCTTGCTGGAGGTGCCAGGGAGTCTAGGGGATCCTGCCGTGCCGGACGGTCTGCTCCGTGTCTGGAATGGCAGGTCCGCCTGGGGGCCTGCTCTCAGGGCTGCTGTCAGTGAGCGCCTGGCTCCTGGCTCCCAGGGGTCAAAGGGCAGCACTTTCAGCCTCTTCTGGGGCCTGCTTCCTGTTTGGGAGAGAAAACAGAAAGACCCCTTGCAGGAAATGGTCCTCTTTCCACAGCACCTTTCTGCTGGCCCTGGCATGTGGGGACAAGCCCACCAGGGGAGATCCACGTGGCTGGGTCTCACCCACTCCATCCTCCCGCCTCAGAGCCCAAGCCAGGACCTGGAGCCTCTCTGCCACAACAAACCCCATGTCTTCAGCATGGTTAGTTTATGCTCCGCAACAGGGGGCATGTTCAGTTCATGTATTTATGACCCCCCGTGCTGGGTTCCTGGGCCTGCCTCTCCCCTCCTCTCAGCCTTCAGGGCTGGTGGCACCTCATGGGTCCCAGTACCACCACCCCAGGGGTCCCTCAGGCTGGGCCACGACAAGAGAGAAAGTCATTGAGTACAGCTTCCCACCCCAGGTAGGGAGCCCCTTTATCCACAGAGTTTAACTCCTCTTCGGCGCCAGGCCCCTGCTCCAAGCCCAGCTTCTCCATGCTCACCTCTGAACACAGGGAACTCACCATCCCCCGCCCGCTGGAACCGCTCCGACACTGCCTCCTCCTGCAGAAGGCAGGCCCCGCTGCTGAGAATTCATGGAAAGCTCCCATCAAGGGCAGGTGTCTTGAATGCCACCTGAACTTGCAAAGATGCAAAAATGTATGCTACCGTGTTTTTAATAACATTTCTCACCAGATTTAATATAAATCGGCTGGTTATAGAAGGTTTCAAAATTAAGCATCAAAAATAAAATTACCTGTAATTTCACTACCTAGACCAAGGCTAGGGGAATAATAAAAGAATTCATTATTTGTTGTGTTCAAACCTACCTCTGGGTAAACTCCTACCAGTCAGTGGCCTGAACATCATCCCTTATGGCAGAACCCAGATGGCAAATCCCTCCTCTCCAGGGCATACCTTCAAATATTTCAATAACAACTAACCTTTACTGAGCTCCAGATGAACTCATCTAATTCTCATGATGGCTCTATGAGACGTCTAATTTATAGGTGAAGAAACTGAAGTTCAGAGAGGGCAAGTAATTTCCCCAGGGTTGCACAGCCAATAAGGAGCAAAGCAGAGATTTGAGTTTATTTGGTGCCAGGATTGAAGTCTCCTTCAGATTAGACATGGGCCATACCATCTCCTTCCCCTCATAGGAGCTGGATTCCAGACCATTCAGTGGTTGGTGTTCATTCACTCATTCTTTCTCACAGTCATTCATTAAGTCATTTAGGGACTTAATAACAACATTCTTGAGCTCAGGGTCAGTGCCAGGTGCAGGCTAATCCTGTCTGTCCCCATGCCACCTGCCCACATTTGCCACATTCTCAGGACTCTGCCCTGAGAACCCAAACTCCATTTATTACAAAAGACTGGGTTTATCACATTGTGCTGTGTAACAGCCACAGTCCCCACCTTACCCTCAAGGCTCAGAGAGACAGCCTGGGTGGAAGCCCCAACAGCCTTCCTTTGATGCCCCTTCCCCCTTGATGAAGGTTCTGGGTGGAACAGGGCTCCTAGACTGAGTCTTGGAGAGGTCCTATGTTTATAAAACCAAATGGGTCCAAGGACCCCAGGCACATATATATATAAAATATATATATATATAAAATATATATATATATAAAACATGGGCATGGCTTCCTTTCCACGGCGGGTAGGAAGGTAGGACCACCCATGCCCACTGTGGGAGAGAAGGAAGTCGTCCGTGGCACAGACAGGGGTCTGCTCTCAGAATGAGTACAGGCAGCTGCATCAGTCTGAGTGGCTGGTTGGCCTGGCCACCCAGAGGCCTGGGCTGTGGGCCAGTCCTGCCCAGCCCTGGGAGCTCTAGGCCACCTGGATCTGCAGGTCCTCATCCTCGTCCAGGTCACTGGCTCCGTCTCCCGCCTCCTCAGCACCAAAGCGAGCACTGCGGATCTTTCCAAAGAGGGGGGCGTTCTGCTGCTGCCTGCGGAGCCTGTGGGGTGGGGTGGCAGGCGGGTCAGGGACGAGTCTAATCAGCTGGTGCTGACAGCAACTACGTCTTCCCTAGCACTTCCCTGCTGCCAGACACCAGACTGGGCCTTTTACAAACATTACCTCATCTCACTTCATCCTCCTGGGAGCCCCTGGAATGAGGGAGGTGCTACCGTCAGCCCCCATTTTACAGACAAGGAAACTGAGGCACAAAGCAGTCAAGGAATTTGCCCAAAGTCCCACAGACAGCAGAGCATGGGGCTCGGCTCTGAGAGGTGAAGCATCTGGCTCAAGGTCACACTACTGGGATACAAACCCAAGCCAGGCTCCAAAGACGATAGGGAGAGAGTTGGGGGGTGGGGGTCCTGAGTGGCCTACATCCCCAATGTCAGAACGTGCTCCACCCTAGTTCTTCCCCACGTTAAAATTCCCAAAGCCAAAATTTACGAGGCAAACTTCGCCTCTAAGAAGAGCTGGTAGAGGAAGCGCCCATCCCCCCTCTCCCCTGGCTCCCCACCCTCCAGCAGAGTAGCCGCCCAGGATGCATCTTACTGGAAGGCATGAATTATTAACATGGCAGGGAGGGGCACAGGCGGGGGCCTCCATTACTGCACTGTGATTTAGTGAGCTGTCCCCGGAACATTAAAGCACAAAAAGTTGGGAAATAAAACAAGGCAGCGGTCCCGGGCAGCCCCACCCTCCCTGATGGAAGCACTTGAGAGGCCAGGCAGAGCCAGCCTGCCCATTTTGGGAGTTTATGACTCCCAAAGAATGTGGCCAAGACTGCGGGAAAGCCCCAAGGCTAGGAGGCCTTTTGAGGGGTGTGTGCTGGGGAGTCGGAGTGGGCAGAGCTGGCCAGACCCTAGGCCTGACTTGGACTCATGCCTGCACCCCTGCACAACCCTTTACAGGCAACATCTCAAGCAGATGGGGAAACAGCCTCAGTTGGCCAGGTCACCCAGATGTTAGGTCTGGCTCCGTAGCCTGCACTCTTAGCCATGGAAACTCAGCACACGTTGTACGTGTACTGTAAATATAAGGGCTCAGGTGACAGACGGCCAGGGGCCGGGCGATGTGGCCTGACCACTCACTAGCTATGTGGCCGTGGAAGGACTTACCTCTTGTGCCTTAGTTTCCTTGTCTGCCAGCCCTCCAGGAAAAAAAAAAAAAACGTTCCCTTCCCTTCTCTCACAGGAGCGTGGTTCTTGGAGCACAATATCTGACCCAAATACAAAAGCCCTGCTACTATTTGGCATTTATTATGTGCCAGGTATTTTTATAAGCACAGATCAGCTCATTTGAGTCCCACAACCAAGAGGTAAGAATTGTTATCAGTCCCATTTTACAGGTGAGGAAACTGACACCGAGAGGTTAAGTAAGTGGCCCCAAATGACACAGCTACTCAGTGTAGAGCCAGAATTGCCACCACCCAGGCAGTCTGGCTGCAGAGCCTGGGCTCTGTCTATTCTGTGAAATAAGGGAATATAAGTAAGTGCCTCTGCTGGGCTGGCGCAGGAGGAGTTAGTCGTGGAGATGGCGTCTCTCAGATGGGGGCTTGTGAAACGGGGAGGGGCTTGAACTGAATGTTCTCTGACATCTCATAGCTCTAAGGGGAGTCAGGGAGTGTTGGGAGGGAGGCAGGGGAGGAATGCAGAGTGGGTCCCCCAGACCCTCTGGTCCTCTCTCACTGAGGCTGATGGGGCCTGCTTGCAGTTGAGGTGGGGGGCAGGGCTCCTCCATGGTTCCTTGCCCTCCAATCCCTCAGATCCTAGCTGGCCTGGGGTTGCCCCAGCCTGGGGACCCTGGGGCTGCTTGTTCTTTTTATCAAGACTCCCCAGACCAACTGGCCCTACCTGCTGCCCCACCTTGGCCCTGACCTCTTCCTATCCTCTGGCTGCAGGAGACAATTCCAGGGCTCCAGCTGGTCTTACTTCCTGCACTCCCTTCCCAGGTTTCCTGGAGGGGGCAGGATTCTGGCCCCAGGGTGCCCAGATCTCTTCCTTCTCTGTCTTCCCCACTAGCCCAAGAGTTCCGGGCTCCAACCCTGACCCGGAGGCTTCCCTCAGCTGGAAGTGTCTCTGCCCTGGCTGGGCATCCTCTCCCCAAGGGGCTGCAGGCTGGGGCCCACCTGGACTGCACATGCTCCAGCTGCACTTGGAGGTTCTCACTCTGCTCCGTCTGCTCGTCCAGCGATCGCTGCAGCTTACGCGCCTGGTTGTGAGCCTCGTCCAACTGGGGGGTGAGCAGGGCAAAGAGCATGGGGGTCACCTTGGGTTGGGCCAGCCCAGCCTGCCACCTGCTTAGGACCAGCCACTCCTGCCATTCCTCTGTGAGAATGTCCTTCCTGGAGAGTAATTCCTCTCTCTCCTTTGAGGCCCAGACCAAGGCCCACCTCCTCCAGGGAAACATCCCTTTTGCTCCTTTTCTTCCCTGTTGCCCCTCCCTTCCAAACCTACCCAGCCTCCATTGCGCCAAGCCACTGATCCATCTATCAACCCACCCACTCATCTATCCCAATGAATCTGTCCATCTGACCATTCATCCTTGGAAATATCCATCTGCCCAGTGATATACCCAACGATGCACTCATCATTCATTAATCTATTTAGCCACCCATTCATCCTACCCATGTGTCCTTCCACCCTCCCATGCCTAATTTTCCATCTATCCAACCTTCTGTCCTTCTTTCCCTCTGTCCATTCATTCTTCCATCCACTGACCCAGTCAGTTGTCTGTCCATTTTTCCACTGTCCACTCAGTCATCCATCATCCATCCATCCATTTACCCATTTTCCTAGCCATTCATCCATCCATACATCCACCCACCTATCCACTTATCCACCCAATCACGCATCAGACATCTGTTGTTATATTTCATCCATCTATTCTCTCTCCCTCTCCCTTCCATCTGTCCACCTATTCCTTCACCTATCAGTTTATCCAACCGTGGAGTTATCCTTCTGTCCTTCTACTTAACCACCTCCACATTCATCCACTCATCTATTCAACCACTCATCCACTTTATCTGTCTATTTTTCTTCCCATCCTCCTACTCACACACCATCTGTCACCCACCCACCCGCTCTACCCTGGGTGCCTCCTGAGAGTTAGGCTCATGCCAGGCATCAGGGACCTAGCACTGAGTGACCCAGGAGGGCCCTGCAGCCCATTCCCACCTACCCCAGCTGAGGTCTGCGGGCTGCCCTTTGGGCCCCAGAGGGTGCTCACCTCATCCTCAGCCTGGGCGAGCTCCTTCTTGAGCTCCTCCACTCGCAGCCGCAGCTTCTTCACCTCTGCCTCATGCTGCTCCACCCGCCGGTTGGCGTGTGCCAGCTCTGCCACCTTCTCCTGGAACTGTTTCTTCAGTTTGCCGTGCACGTGCTTCAGGTCGGCCAGCTCCTGCCAGGGAGCAGAGATGGGGGTAGGGCTCCATGGGGGAGGGCACCATGTCAGGGAGCCCCAGGTCAGGCAGTTCTAGGGGTGCTGGTGTCCCTTCTTCCCAGAACCTCTCCACCTGCTGTCTGCAATACTAGCACTGCAGTTGGCTGAGCAGCTAGAGGCTAGAGGGGTCATCTAGTGAGGTGAGAAGGCTTGGGGGGCAATGAGGGGAGAAGTGGGTGGAATCAGGGGCTCCATTCTGGACATGTAACTTTGAGGTGCCGACTGGAGATGACATGGAGGTGTCCAGCAGCCTACGAGAGCTGAGTCAGGTTTTCTGGGGAGGGATGAAGTCAGGATTCTTTGGTGTGCATTTAAAACCCTGGGTCTGGGGATGAGTGAAGCTGGTGAGTGGATATTGGAAGAAAAGATATTAGAAGCCAGAGTGTCTGGGAAGAGGATGAGCCACCAAGAAAGGAGCTGCCCACCTCTGAGCTCTGTGATTTCTCTGAGCCTCAGTTTTCACATCCATAAAATGGGGGTAGGCACTACCTAACGGTCTCTTGAATCCAGCCTCTTTGTTCCATCTCCACCAACCTCAGCCCAGTCCTGGCCTCCATCATCTCCTGCTGCCCCAGGAAATGGTGACAGACTCCCCACTGCCCTGCCCCTCTATCTGCCTTACACACAGCAGTCAGTGAGCACTCAGAACCGCAACTTGTTCACACTTGCCTCTTACTCTTCACAGGTGGTCCCCAAGCTTCTGCCTCGCCTAACATGTCCCCTTTGCCCACTCCCCTCCAGCCACACTGGCTTCCCTTATTCCTCCAAAGCTCCATGTATCTGTCACCATGGGATGTGTATCCAAGTTATTTTTAAATCTTCTCCCCAATCAGTTCGCCACCAGTCAATTTCTGCTTTTTCTTGAGATCTCAGCTCAAACGTCACTGCCTCAGGGAAGCCTCCCCAGGACACTGGACCTAAACCAGGCCCCCTGGTATTCCCTATCCCACTTCCTGTCGCCAGCCATGGAGCTGTGTGATCAGCGTGAGTGTGTGACAGAGAGAGCGATGTCTGCGTTCCCCTGGGCCATCAGGTCCATGAGGGGAGGCCATGTCCATCCTGTCTGTTCACTGCTCTGTCCCCAGCACCCAGAACAAGGCCTACAAATAGCTGGTGCTCAATAAACATTTGTTGGGTAAATAGAAGAGATGTTGAGAGGGTCAAGTGATATAATGGACAAAAGGCACTGACCCAGAACCTGGCCTATAGTGGTGCCCAATAAATGCAGCAGCTGTGATTATCCCTGAGCCTGGCCCACAGCGGGTACCCAGGGGAGCAGCTTGCAGGACGATCACTACATCTGCCCTCAGCTGCTATTCCAGGGTCCCGGGCCCCCTGCGAGTTGGAGCTGGACACACAAGAGGTGCTCTGCCCAGCTCTGGCTGCGCCACCCACTGCCTCACCTTGTTCTTCTCGAAGAGCGCACTCTGGCTGGCCCGCAGGTCGCAGTCCAGTGCGCTGGCTGTCTGCCGCCGCCGCCGGGCCAGCGCCTCCTCCAGGTCCCCGACCTGCGCCCGCAGCTTCTTGTTCTCCCGCTCCAGGCCCAGCTTCTCAGTCTCCAGCCGCTCACGGCGACCCCACTCGGCAGCATTCTCTGCCTGCAGCCGTTCCATCTGCAACAGGGCACGACAGGGGAGGATCCCAAGGGAAGGGGCATGGAAGGGCCTGAGCTCGATGCTCCCCCACCCCGCCGCCTCCTTTAGCCGGTTTTGGCTCCAGGAAGCAGGTCCAGCTGCAGTGGCTATAATTAGCCAGGGCTTATTTCACGGTGTGCAGGATGTGAGGGCGCTTCTGGTCTGTGTGGAAGAGAGGCCCATCCCCTGAAGACTAGAGCACCCTCGGGGTGTCGCTGGTTCCTCCTCAGGGCAAAGGCCCGGTTCCCACCCGCTTGTGAGTGACTGACTGATGGAGACAGGGCCCCTGGCCCCTCCAGCCCCAGGCCCTCCCAGGCCTTGCTGGTGGCCTCACCTCACCCCTCAGCTCTGCCATCTTCCGGTCCATGCTGGAGCGCGCACCCAGCTCATCCTCCAGGTCCTCAGACATGCGGCCCAGCTCATCCTGGTGGGCCTCTTTCAGGATGCTGAGCTGCATGAGATAGCACAGCCTGGTTATGGGAGGACCACCAGCCCTGGGGGATGGGCACTGGTTCAAGAGGGCTCTGCAAGAGGTCAAATAGGCCCCCAGAACAGACCCCAAATCTGACAGCTTCTGCCTCTTCCAGCATCTCTCACCTCCTACCTCATTATTTAGTTTCCCAGTGTCTACTCTTAGACTACCCACGACCCCTCCACCGTCCGTCAACCATTTTCTGTAACAGTAGCCCAGGGTGAGCTTTTGAAAAAGATAAATCCAATCATATTCCCATCCCCAGGTTCCTTCAAATAAAGACAGACCCCTCCCTATGGTCCCACGAAGCCCTACAAGACTGGACTCCTGCCCATCTCCCCTAGACCTCATCTCCCATCCCCTCCCTTGAGTTCTCTGTGCTCTGGGCACCGCAGCCTCCTCTCCAGTCCTCAAATACACAAGATCCTGTCCACGGCAGGCTTTGCCTGTGTGGTTCCCTCTGCCTGGTACCGTCCTTCCAAGGTATCTTGAAGAACTGACTTCTTTCTCAGGTCTTGCCCTAAATGCCCCTTCTTAGGGGAGGCCTCTTTTGTCCTCTCTGCCTAGAGGGGGTACTTCTCCATCCCATCCCCCACTAGAACGACTGCGTGTCTGCCTGCCCACCTTTGTATCCCTATATGGCCTGGGCACAGGGCAGCCCTCAGTGAACACTGGCCGAATGTACCCAGTGGATGCAGGTGTGCCTGTGGATGTGGGGCTGGTCACATTAGAATTGCCTGGTGTGCTTTTAAAATACTGCAGATTCCTTAGTACAGCAGAAAAAACTGGCAAACTCTTTGCAGTGACATGGATGAGCCTTAAACACTTAATCTTGAAGGAAAGAAGCCAGATATACAAGAGAGTCTTTATAATTAAGTATCTGTAAAACCGCACAGTTGTGTTTTACTCACTTTTCTTCAAAGGATTACACAATTGGAAAAGATTAAAAAGACGGACTCTTGGACCCAACCCTCAAAGATGCTGACTTACAAGGGTGAGGGTGGTGTCTGGGAAGCTCTATTTTAGGAGACTCCTTAAGAGAGTCTACTTAAAGACCAGTCTTCCAGGGCAGTTTCAGGCTCTGAGGTCTGTGATCCTCCTGCCTTCTGGAAAAGCAGGGATCCAGCTCTGATTTCCTTGGGTGGCTGTGCCCCCTGGTGGCCATCAGGGCCTGCACAAGTAGTAAGGGAGGCCCAGCCTGACCCCAGCCAGCTCCAGACTCCGAGTGGAATCTCCTCTCCTGCCAGCTGGAGCTTCAGTTTCCTCATCCGTAAGATAGGGGCATCAGGACCCAGCCTCTTTGACTGCTGTGAGGCTTCAGCAAGATCTCGCACCCACTATGCACCCACTGAACATTACATCCAGACTTTCCCCCTCTGTCTTGGTCTACAAGGCCTGTGGGATTTAGCTCCCCTTGTAATTTCATCTCTCACTAACCTCCAGCTTCACTGGCCTCTATTTCTTGAATACACCAGGCTTGTTTGGCCTCAGGACCTTTGCACTTGCTGTGCCTTTGTCCAGGAATTCTGCTCCCATCTCTTCTTGAGTGCCTTCTTTCTTTTTTTTTGGCTCCTCTAAATTCAGTTTTATTTTATTTTTAAATTTAATTTTATTTATTTATTTATTTTTTGAGTGCCTTCGTCTTACCACTTTGGGTCTTGCCTCAAATGTCACCCTTCTAGAGAGGCCTTTTATGACTCACCACCTCATCTCTTTGATTGTGTTTTGACTCTTTCACAGCTTCTGAATTTATATACCTGGTTACTGTTGGTCTCCCCACCCCCCTGACAAGGTGAGTTCCTGGAAGCAGGTACACCATCTGCCCCAGCACTCAGAACAGTGCAAGGCACAAGGCTGGTGCTTGACAGTGAATGAATAAATTCTCTTCTTTCTTATATTCCTATTGCTGAAATTCAACAGTGCAGTACTGCTTCCTCCAGGAAGCCCCCTTGGTCTCCAAGACTCACTTGCTTGAGCATCTCCTGCTTGGTCTTGTTCAGCTCCTCATACTTGATCTTCCACTGGCTGAGTTCCCCCTCCAGCTTCTCGATGTTCCTGCTCAGTGCCATTTTATCCCTGGGGAGGGGAGGGAGGAGGAAGGGGCAGACATGGGGGTGAGCCACTGGGGCCTCTGCTGAGTCCTCCTGTGCAGTCTTTACCTGTCAAGCTCACATCTAAAGTCCTTGCCTCAGTATTCAAGGCCCTGGCACCCCACACTGCAGCAGGCACCCGGTCTTGCATTTCTCCCTGCACAACTGCAGGTGCCCAGCTCCCAGTGTGGGGAGGCGAGCAGTCCTCCAGGGCGCCGGGCATCCCCAGCAAATGCTTTCCTCTCTCTGGCTCTGGGCTCACCTGCCAAATGAGACCCTCATTCTTTCCTATCTGTTTTATATACTGTGGTCCTCTGTAAGGCTTGGTTTGGAAACAGTTCTGCAGTTGGAAAAGCCTGAAAACCTTTCCAGTGACTTGCAGAACTTGGGCTCCCCTCTTATCATCATCACTGGGTGGGAGTCCCATGTTCTCTCATGACCCCCACCCTGCACTCTGCCCTGCATGGGCATGAGTCGCTGTGGGTAACAAGCATGGTGCCTGGCCCTGGGACACGGTGCTCCACACTGCACTGGTCTCCCATTCTGAAAGGTTAATATTTTACACCTCTAACATGGGATCTCAAAAGAGATGAGCTAGCCTTTAGGAGGCATGTCAAAAATCCGTGGCGGTATTTCTGGTTATCACAATGTCTGAGGGTCAGTTAGTGGGCGGGGACCAGGGATATGATGCCCTACAATGCCTAGGACATCCTGTCCATCAGGAATTATCCTGTATTCCATATAAGGAGTACATGTCCCACTCCACAGCCTTGGGGGTGAGAATGGCCTAAGCCTAGAACCTCACTCCAATTTACATATAAAGAGAAAGTACCTTTTGTACAGAGCTTTCCAGGAACGGAATCTCTGTACACACTGAGGGAAGATTGAGCTTTGCTTTGTACAGAACTTTACCAAAGGCTGTCCATCTCTCAGGCAATCTCGTCACCACAGTGACATCATTCGTGTATTTGAGTTGCCAACACCACACAACTGTACCTACTGCTTTTCTAGCTGCCCTAGTGGTGACTTAAACTGGTAAATACACATAAGGCTCCAGCACAGGGCCTGACTTGGAGAACGTGCTATGGAGGTATTTGCTGGTATGGTTAGCATCACCACTCTTTCATATCAAGGCACAACATACCCAACTGCTTCATTATTTCTGCTAGTGGAGCATTTCCATGTAACAATACACTTACTATAAACTCCTTTCCTTTCTACTTTATATTCCAGTTAGTACAATAGGTTGAGTTTTGTTTGCTTTGCTTAAACAGAAATTTACTGTCTCACAGTTCTGGAGGCTCGAAGTCCAAGATCAGGGTGTGGGTGGGGTTGGTTTCATCTGAGGGCTGTGAGACAGAATCTGTTCCATGCCTCTCCCCTTGCTTCTGGTGGCTTGCCGGCAATTTCTGGTGTTCCCTGGTTTATAGAAGCATCAACCCGATCTCTGCCTTTATTTTCACCAGGGCATTATGTTTATTTTGGAAAGAATTATGCATGTAGTTAAGTTATACTATCTATGCATTTAATTTCTGGACAGAAAAGGGGGTGTATAAAATATTCATCATAATCAGGCTTGTGACCTGATCTCACTGGTGACCTCCACGTTCTAAATCCACTGATCAGTGCTCAGTCTTCTTCCTACTTAACCAGCTAATCACTCCCTCCTCCATGAAATGGTTTCCGCTGGTTTCTCTGTCCCCTCACTGGCTCCCTTCTTTTGTCTCCATCACTGCTTCCCTCTTTCTCTAAACTTGGTCGGCTCCAGAGCTCTAACCTCTGACCTCCTCCTTATTCACTCTCACCCATGCACACAGCTTTCAGTATCATCTATTTGCTGATGACTCTTGAATTTTCACCTCCAGCCCAGACCCGACTCATGATCTCCAGACTCATTCACGTCCCCAGCGGCATCCCTGCCAACTCAAGCTCATTACGTCCAAAGCCAAATTCCCAGCTGCACTACCTCAGCCTCCCTATACCTCCTCTCCAACTTTTATTCTTGCCCTCGGCTCTCTCTCCCCATGAAGGCAGGGATTTCTGGTCTTATTGCTGGCTGTATCCTCACTGCCGAGCGCAGTGTCTGATCCAGATGCCCAACGTGTATTATTTGAATTAATTAAAAAAAAAAAAACTTGCATTGGGTCCCTGGGGAGAGCACCACTGCTCTAAAGTTCTAAGACTCAAACAGCACCATTCCCCTTCAGAGAGCATCACCGTCTGTGACCCATCCCCCACCCTGGCCCCTGCCTGCCTCCTGGGACTCACTCTCGCTCCTTGAGCAGCACCTTCTGGGACTCATCTAGCCGCAGCCGCAGGGCGGTCAACTTGGAGGCATCCTCCTCGATGGTGGCAGTGTCTTCCCAGGGCAGCCGACTGCGTTCCTGGCGGCCCGAGCTGCTCCGTGGGGCCCCAGCCCCAACACTGCGTGCCTCCCAGCAGCCCTCAGGCTCCTCCGGTCTGCTCTTCAGCAGGCTCTCCACCAGCTCCAGCTCCTGTGGGGATCAAGGCGGAGGCTGGACCAGTGGTCACTGAGCCCTCATCCTCTTGGCCTTCATCATGGCCTCTCCCAGGCCCAGGGTCTGGGATCAGCTTGGTGGGTAACCTTGGGCAAGTCACACAGTCCTTCTGGGTCCCAGTTTCCTCTTCTGCTGCCTGCCTCTCCATCTATGGAGAGGGAAGGACACACCCTCCTCTGGGCCTCCTCCTTCACCTTCTGGAACTGCACACAGAGTCAGCCACTAAGGTTCCCGAAATCCTAGAAGATTCCCCAGAATAGGTGGTAAGCTCCCTGTCCCTGGAAGTATGCAAACATCTGGTGTGACACTGGTGTGAATGAATGTAGAAGCAGGGATTCCTACAATGGATGAGGACTAAATTCCCTCAAAAGGAATTCTGGCTTGAGGATCCCATTTTTCAGGTGTAAACACATGATACATGATAAGTGACATGGTAAAAAGTATACAGTAAGGCGGTCTCTGCTAGCGGAACCAGCTCCCAGACAGGAAGCAATGAGGGATTATTAACCCAATGCTGAACCCCCTTCCTCTTTGCCAGGCTCCCCTTCCTCTTTGTCCTTGCCTGCTGGCAAGGCCTGCCTTTGATCACAGACCCAAAACACCCACGGCCTCTATTCCAGCCTGGCTTTTCCCAGTCTTTTCAGATGAGTCTGGGCCAGGTCCTTCCCCTTCCAGCCCTCGGCTTCCCTATCCAGACTGGGACACTGTCCCTCAGGCCTCCCTGAGGAGTGAGATTCTACTCCTCCTGTATCTCAGTCTGCCTGGGTGGGGTCCTCTGATGCCACCTGATCCAAAGTCCCAATTCACAAATGAGGAAACAGAGAGAATAAGGGATTTGTCGTGGGTCACAGAACACAGACGTGGCAGGGCTGGATAGCAAGCTCAGGCTGCAACCCCAGGGCTCCCGCCACTCTACCTGCCACCCCCTGGACTGTGACTCACAACCAGAACAAGGAGAGGACAGGAATAGTGCTATGAGGCTGGCTGGTATACAGGGGCTCTCACCCTCTGCCCCAAAGAAGAGCAAGGAATGCCACCTCCAAACAGCAGACAGGTCTGGGGAAGAGGAGTTTCAGCCACCAAGAGGCAGTAGTGCCCACTCTAGCCCATAGGGTCCAGGGGGCTGGGCAGGAGAGGGGAGGGGGCAGCCAAGGATCTTAGCTAGAGGAACTGGCCTGACTCAGGGTGGAGTTGGGAGCAACCGGAGCCTGAACTCTGCCCCTAGATGGCCTTCTGGTGACAGGCCTGCTGGTTCAGACAGGCTGCCCTCCGCACCCACTAGTAATGTTCATGACATGGTATTATCACCAAAGGCTCTGGAGCTCACCTGGGGTCAACTATCCAGCACTCCGGTCACCAGCTGGGAGCCATAGGTACTTAACCTCTCACTGCCTCAGTGTTCTCATTTACAAAGCAAATACCTCTTCCGGTTGCTCTGAGAATTAACTAGATAACGCAAACGCAGAGCTTAGCGCTCTGTTTTGGTGCCCATCCAAGGATGGATGGCATTTCCCAAACTTACCAGGCACTCTCAGCCTCTTGGCTTTTGCACAGAAGTACCATCACCAGGAACGCATTCCTGCGCCATCCTGCTAGTCTCAGCTTAAATGGGACTGCTTCCAGAAAAGTTTCTGTGAAGCTGCCTCCTCAAAGCCGGGATCAGGGATCGCCTCTGTGCCCTACTGCCCTGACAACACCCATATCTCTAAACTTTGACTGACACCTGTTATAAAAATTCACCCCTTGCCCTAAATTCAAATTGAACGAATGAATGGATTCAGCTCTGCTACTAATGGGTGCCTTCCAGGTAAGTTCTTAGAACCTGTTCCTGCTCAAAGGTGATTTTTTGGTACTGTTTATTACTTAGGTGTGAGAGTGGAGGAACCACCAGCACCAGGGACCCTGTGCCCGGGGGTCTCCGGAAGAGAGGTGACCTGGGGCTCTGCAGGTGCAGAGCCCTACACCCAGAAAGAGTGAAAGCTCCCTGTGGACCGGGCCCTCACTGCCCTTACCTTTCTGAGCCAGGCAGCCACGGCTTCGGCCCCTGCCCCGGGACAATCAGCCCCTCCCACTTCTATACCCCGCCCAGCAGCTCCGCCCCACGCCGCATACCTGGCTGCTCTGAGGTCTCTCAGATCCGACGTCCCGCACCGGCTCCTGCTCCCTCTCTGGCTCGGTCTCAGGACCGTCCGGCGTCCTGTCGGCAGTCCCCCGGGCGCCCCGTAGTCGCGCCAGCTCGCGGCCGCGTGCCTCGCACTCGCCCTGCGCCTCCTGGCGCTCGCGCCGCGCGCCCGCCAGCTCCTTGGTGAGCGCGTCAAGGCGCTGGCGCAGCTGGCGCACCTCCTCGCGCGCGCGGTTGCGCTCGGCGCGCACCTTGCTCCACTTCTCGCGCCAGTTGGCCGTGCAGTCCGACCACCAGCGCATGGTCTTCTCCATCTGCGCTGCTCGCGCGCGCGCCTCTTCCAACTCCCGCAGTCGGAGCTCCTCGCGGCTCTCCCAGTCCCCGTCAGCCAGTAGAGAGGGCCCCGGCGGCAGCGGCAGTGCTGGCGGGGGCCCGGGCGAGGGCGTGCCGCTGGGCGGCGTGGGCGGCAGCGAGTCCGCCGGCCCCATGCGCTCGGGCGACGGGCTGCCCAGGATGGTCAGGAGGCTGCCCTTGGACAGCTGCGGGGACTCGGCCAGCCGGGGGCTCGGCCCGTGGCTCATGGTACAGCCGCGGGGGCGGGCCCTGGGCTCGAACTCTGGTACTCAGGGGCGGCGCGTGGGATGTGTGGCGGACGTGATACCACGGTGCATGATGGCCACTGCTACCCGCTGCTCTCCCAGCCACAAGGCGAACCTGTGGGAGAACACAACCATTATTAGGCTGTGGCCTAATAGTTCCTCAGAGCCGTTCAATGATCCTACTGTATTTCTCCAGTCCATTTTGTTTATCGTCTCTGCCTTCACCAGCCACCAGCTCTAGGCCCAGCTCTGTCATCAACCTCATGTAAACCACTGCCCCTTACTGGGCCTCAGCTTCTCCACCTATAGAATGGGGATGAGGGGTGGGGGAGATAAGTGCTTCTGGATCAAGGGGTCCTTCAGATTCACCTGGACACTTGCTTAAAATGCAGTTCCTGGGCCCTAACCCCAAAGAGTCATGTAGGTGTGGGGCTGGAAATTCACATTTAAATCGTCCAAGTTTGGGACATTTGAGTATTTGGTGATGCCCTGTCACCAATCATAGTTCCATACACACAAACATGTGTGTCTCAACCCCAATAACACCTGCATAGACAGAGTTATGCTCCGAGACACAGCCATACAGACCTAGGTTCCAGCTCCCTGAACATCCCTGACTCCCCAAGGGATCCCTGGCAGGCTGAGTGCCCTCTGTGACTCAGTCTCTCCACATAAGACGGTAGGCCAAGATTCCATGTACATGCACAGACACATGCACATCCAGACACACATCTGCAGACACACACGCAACCCCATACACGTAAACACAAAGAGACACGGGCAGAACCATGCACACTCAGAGATGGCCCCATATGCACACACAACTACATGCACACAAAGAGACTTGTAGACACAGTCACAGACACACCTGAAGACATACACATGGCAACACAGATGAATATACAGATGTGCAAAGACACAAATTCATCCCTAAGGCAAGTAGATGCACACACTCATACATACACACGAACACACATACAGACACACTCCTCCTTTCCCATTTTCCTGGCCCAGCTCTACACAGAGAAGCTCTTGGAAAAGAAAAACAATGTGAGAGCCTGTGGGGGAGGGGAAGGAGGCAGGAAATCCCAGTGCCAGCCCAGCAGCCCCACCAGAGCTGTGCTGGGAGTGGGGGTGGTGAGAAAGGGGTCCTTGGGGCCGGGCTCCTGTCTGCTGGGCCCTTCCTGAAGCCCCTGAACCGAGATGATGACAGGGAGGGGGCCACTGCCACAGCCTCTTTGCTTCTGGGAACTGCCAGGCCTGGCATGGGGCTCAGCAGGGAGGGGGTGGCCCACTCCTTCCAGGAATCCCAAGCCTGTCGCACAGGGGAAGGGCGGGCGCCACCCAGGCCCCTAATGGCTTCCAGGCGCCCACGCTAAAGGCAGGGGTGGGCTCCAGACTCAGCTCCTGTTCCCCTCCCAGTAGCCTGGCTGGGCCCATCCTGGGGGCTGGCGGAGGGGAAGTGGGGACAGAAGGGCTCTGAGGAGCCCTCCTGCCTTTCTTCCTACAGGCCCAGGGTCCCCTGAAGTGTAAGTATGCACATGTGTGGGAAGGGATGGAGGTCCCAAGGTTGGTTTTCTGGAGAAGCCCACCCCCCAGCACATCAGGAACCCTGCACACACACTCAAGAGCAGCTAGACTGCCGAGTAACGCCTCCTCTAACCCCCATCCCACTCACATAACAGCCTTGGGGACACACTCACACAGTCCTGGTAATGTACACACTCACCGAGGATCAGATGCAATACAGAGGTTCCACTTGCAGCTGAGGACAGGCTCCAGCTGCTCTGCCCCGCCTGCCCTTCCCCACCAGGCTCAGGGCCTTTTTCTTCCTCTGGGGGTGTGCATATGTGTGTGGGGTGGCCTCCTGATTCCCGCAGGGTGTCACCAACCCCCAAGGAGCAGGTGGAGGAGGGACCAGCCACCACAGGCCCACAGAGCCTTTCCCACCGAACCCTTCCTTCTCCTGCCTCCCACCAGCCAGACAGGTCTATTCCTGCTCGAACCCTCAGGGTCTCTGCTTAGGCTATTCCCCCACTTGGAATGCCCACCTCAAACTCTGAAACCCCCACCCATCCTTCAAGCTCAGTTCCACCACCTCCAGGAAATGCGTTGATCTCCCCAGCCCCACTCCTTACCTGCAGAGCACAGCCCTGCAAACTTCCACAGCCAAATCTGGCCAGCTGCCCTCTCTCTTCTTGCAGGACAGGCTTCCTCCAACTCAGACAGGACACTTGTACCACCCAGAGCCTCTAGGACTGGCCCTGCATACAGGATTTGCTTTAAGTTGGCTAGTGGGCTGGAGAGCAGAAGGCTGAACTATGACTGTATCCCCTTAGCTAGGCAGCAGGGCTGAATGGAACTCAGCTCCTGAACCACAGCCCCACAGCCATCCTCACTGCTCCAGGAAGCAGCTGGCCACTCACAGGATAGAAACAAGAATGTTTTGATTTGATACTTGCTTCAGGCTAGGTCCTCATCAGCCCTGTCTACAGAAAGTGACCAGTGGTTCCTGCTGCTTGTGGACCTGTTTGGAATGTCTCTTTCTGCTTTCTTTCTCCAGCAGCAAACTCCTATACATCCTTCAAGATCCATCTTTGGTTACCCCTCCTCTGGGAAGCCTTCCCTGACTTCGTACTCAGAGTACGTTAGTGCTCCCAAAGCACTAGCACCTCCCTGTTCTTCAGCAATGGCCACACTGTGAAGTCCACAAGGGCATCTCAGTCTCACTGGCTGTCAGCAAGGGCTCAGTATATAGCAGATGCTGCAAAAATGCTTTCAAGGCTGATGGTTGGAAGATGGACAGTTAGGGGTTCCCTATAGCCACAGAAAGTTGAGCCATCCTAAGGATCAGGAGTCACTTTGTGGCCAAGCTCTGAGCTAGGTGGGTGTTTGAATCTGTCTGTGGCCAAGGTCAGAGTGAGAGGTCATCTCATGGCCAAGTCAGGGGTCAGGCCTCTTACCTGAGGAAGCCTAACTGGCTCACAGGGGGACAACTATGAGTTTTGTCCTTAGCATGTTTAGATGACTCTCAATATGTAGTGAAAGGAATAAGCAATGTTGAGGTCTAGATGAGGACCAGCTAAGGGGATTTGGCGGGGGGCGGGGTGGGCGGTGCTTGATGGCTACTCTTCCTTCCAGCTCAGAAACCCCCTATGTCCTCCCAGAACCTTTCAGGTGGGGCTCTGGGGCTGGCCTATGGCCACAGGCCTGGCTGTGGGTAGGGAGCAGAGCCCGGCAGGAAACCACAGAGGACAGCCTGATTGGTTAAGTACAGGGTCCAAGACTGGTCAGCCCACAAACTGTGGCTGCCTCTCCCCCAGACCTGCTGCCCAGGCTTCAGCCAGTGGACCTCCAGGAGAGGATTGAGAGGGAGGGAGGCAAGCTGGGCCTGCAGGTTGAACCTGAATCCTGGGATAGGCACCCGTGGCCTGTTCCCAGGTACCCCAGTCTCAGACCGTGGAGCCACAGATATCCTAGATCACTGATTAGAACTCCTTTCTTTACAAATGGGCCAGCTGAGGTCTAGCTGCTTGTCCACATCCACACAGAGGGCTAGCAGCAAAGTAGAGGGGTGGGGAGAGGGCGCTAGAGTGCTGGGATTGGATGTCTCCCCTCCTGGGTTGTGATCACCTGAGGGGCAAGATGCCCCTGGGAGAAAGTACACGATGGGGTCCTCAGGCATCAGGCCAAGTGGACAAGCATAGCTGGTATGGGAGAGGGTGTGTGGGGCTTTCATGAGGGTGGACCTGAGCCCCTGGCCTCTCAGCAACTCCTTGAACTATTCACTTTTGTTCAGAAGACCTCCCACTAGTCCCAGCTCTGCCTTTGATACTCTGTGTGATATCTTCAAGTCCGTGCCCTCTCCAGGCCTGTTTCCTTACTGGTACGAAGGGGAGAGATACTAATAGATTTTTAGATTCCTAAAAGCTCTGTCCAACAAGTGGGCAGAACTAGTGCCAACAGGAACTAATCCAACTTCCACAACAGCCCTACATAAACCCACACTTAAGACAGAAAAACTGAAGCCCCGGGTGGGGAAGGGGCTTGCCGGACATCACTTGTTCACACCATGAGAACGGTGGGGCAACCAACGCCCACTCCCTTCTACTTGCACTGAGCCGTCACTCCACCTGTCCCACTCCTTTCAGAAATTCGCTTTCTGTCCTCCCAAGACCAGGAGTCGCCTTAACCTCCCTTCCTCGCCCCTTCCCCAGCCGCCCCGCTCCCCCTAGCGGCTGGCAGAGAGCACAGGGGCTCTGGGTCCTGGGCGACGGGGTCCCGCCCACCCCGCCGCGCAGCCCCCCATTGGCAGCCGCAGCGGGACAGGGGCAGTAGCGCCGTGCTCCGATTGGCCCACGCCGCCCGTCCATCCCGCACTCGCCATGGTGACCACGTTGGGTCCCCCGGGAGAGTTCCAAATTCCGCCCCCGCCCGCCACGGCCCCCCTCTCGTCCCAGCCAGGCCCACTGCATTCCGAGGGCGGTCCTGACCTTCCCCCAACTCCCGCAGCCCCTTCACTCCCGAGGCCTGGGGCCCCAGGAGGTGGGGGAACCCGAGGAGGAGGCTAGGAAGTTCTGCTGGGAGTTTGAGGGTTGCTGCGGACGCGGGAGCCCCCGCTGCTCCCCTCTCCTCCAGCACGCCCCTCAGCTTAACCCCTTCCCTCCCGCGGAAGGTTCGCGGCCTAGAGGGAAATCCCGGGACGCGGTGGCTTTCGGCCCCCTGCACTGCTGTCCCCTCTCACCTCGGCGGGGGACCCGCGGGCTCCGGACGTCCGACCCGCCGCGGCTGGGCGGAGCGGGCACGGGGCTTACAGCGGCCGCCGCCGGGAGGGCCGAGGGAGGGCCGCGGAGTCTCCTCCTCCCTCCCGGGGGGAGGGGAGGGAGAGGGAGAGGAGACGGCGGGGCGGGGGTGGTAGGGCCCTGGCGGGGTTGCGGCCTACCTCTGACCCTGGCCAGGGGTGAGGAACCCCCGCCTGATTTGGGGGCGAGGGTCGCGGGCCGAACCGGTGGGATCAGCACAGAGCGGGCCGGACCCCGACAGAGGCCCCACCCCCAAATGGGGGCCGAGGGTTGGGGGACGGAAGGCAGGGTCTGGGGGCCTCCGCAGGGTTCAGCTTTCCCGCCTCAGGTTTCTTGAGGGCCAACAATGTGCTCAGCGCCCAGAGGCAGAATTGGATACTGTCTTTCCGGGCTAAGCACGTGGAGCGTGTTTACCAAGTGTTGACTTTTGTTACCTGCATTTTTCCCAGGGCCAGCTCTACTACCAAATGGAGGTGGAGCGGCAAGTCGCTGCCCCTCATTAGGCCTCAGTTTCCCCTTTGTACGACACAAGGGCTGACCAAAGTAGCCCCACGGGTATTGAGAAGCGTGGTGGGGCACTTGGCCCGCTGGGTGGAGGTATTCCCGGATGTGCTAGGGTGCTTCCTGACCCCGAGGGGCTGCGGCTGGCGCGTTGGTCGTGGGCAATTACATTCATGTGCCCTTCCAAATGAACTGCCATTTTGGGGCTTCCTCTCTTGGGAGTGGGTGTCTGCGGTTTTGGAGCGAGGGGGAGGCGGGTGCCAGGAGGCCCTCTTCTTACTACATCCTGTCACCTGGAAGGCCGCTAAGATGAAACCATCTAAAAAGAGGACCAAGAATTAACAGAGATAGTGGAGGGAACCTTGAGTATTGAGACTAAAATGATCTAAAATTTTAAAATGAAACTAAAAATGATCAAGATAAGTTAGTTTGAACCCGTGGTTAACAGTTGAGAGCTGTCTCTTTGTTCCCCTTCATAAGATGTTGAGGGGTTTTGGTTTTTTGGTTTTTTACAAATTGAAGGTTTGCGGCAACCCTGTCTAGAGCGAGTTTCTTAGCACCAACAGCATTTGGTTACTTCCTGTCTCTGGGTCACATTTTGATAATCCTCAAAATATTTCAAACCTTCCACCAGCAAAAAGATTACAACTCGCTGAAGGCTCAGATGATGGTTAGCATTTTTGTTCAATAAAGATTTTTAAAATGAAGATAAGTACATTTTTTAGACATAATACTATTGAGCACTTACTAGACTGCCATATAGTTTAAACATAACTTTTACATGCACTGAAAAGCCAACAAATTCATGTGTCTCACTTTATTGCGGTATTTGATTTACTGCGGTGGCTTGGAACCAAACCGGAAATATCTCTGAGATATGCCTGTGTTTAGGTTATGATTGCAGCCATGTACACATTAGAATGAACAAAGAATTGGCTCTTTGCAGCAAGAGGATCATTTTGGCAAAAATGTTTGAGGGTTTCACACTCAAGGCTCACTCTGAATCCTTTGATAGTCAAATAATTCATTCTGAAATTTCCTGGTCATTTCTCTTACAGAAGTTCTCTTCCTCTGTGGTCAGTGTCTGCTCCATTTTCATAGCATCACTTCTGTCAACTTCATGAAATCCCACACTTTTTTGCGAGATTTGCAGTTTCGCTTATCACCACTTGCATTGTATTTGCATAGGTAATGTTGATAGCCACTGACAATCAGCTAGAGACAGATTTTGGTGGGAATATGTGGTGTCTGAGAGGGAACTAATCTATAAATGTTGCAGTGGCTGGCCTTTGCTTCCTGTGTACTTTGGACCTGTGAGATGCAGATATTGAGTATTCAGAGGACTGGAATATCCCCATTTTAAATCTGGGGAAATGCTCAGGGAGGCTGTTGGCTCAGACTTACCCAAAGTTTCACAGGCAGTAAGGACAGCCATGGACCAAGAGCCGAGAGTTCTTTCCCAGAGTTCTGGAGGTGGCGATATGGATAGAGAAAGTGGAGGAGGCTGAGTTGATGGTGAACCTAAGCTCCCATCATGTCATCACAGTTGGGCCCTCCCTCTGAAGAGAAGCAGCGAAAATACTGTCTTAGAGGTGGCCCTTGTAAGGGGTGGGGTAGGAAAGCTGCCTGCTCATGGAACCAAGACGTGTGCTGACCATAAGCTTGCCAGTTCACATGAATTAACTCAGTTTTATAGCCATCTTTTGAGCTGGGTGGTGCCACCACCGTCTCACAGTGAGAAAAATAACGATCAGAAGACAAGTGAGAGGCTCAGGACACACAGCTGAGAGGTCTGAGAGCCCTGACTTTCAATCTTATTATTCTCACTTCTGTTCTTAAAATCACACCTCCAGCCAGCTTTCTAGATGCCCTGCTAATCTGGTATGAGCTGCTCAGTGGCCTCCGAGCGGTTTCTTTACCCAGCTTAGCACAGTAGAGTTTCTGACTGAGGCTGTGTTCCTATATCCCGCACTTCAGTTGTTCTCTGTCCTGTCTCTCTGCCACCACTCTTTGCCATCAACACATAGCACTTGTGCCATTATTTACTTAGCATTTTTCTTTAAATTAGTTCACTTTTTTAGGACATATATGTATTTCAGGCTAAATAGGAAATCTGTTATCAGTTGCCATGAATAGAAGAAAATCATAAAAATAAATGTCATCCAAGTAAACATCATCAATCTAGCTAGAAACTTTCTCTTTGTTAAAAAGGGATACAATTTGCATACCCATGTTCATAGCAGCATTATTCATAATATCCAAAAGGTAGAAGCAACCCAAGTGTCTGTTGGTAGATGAATGGATAAACAAAATGTGGTCCATGCTTTCAAAGCAATATTATTCAGCCTTAAAAAGGAAGGGAATTCTAATATACTCTACAACATGGATTTAACCATAAATCGTGTTGAATGAAATAAGCCAGTCACAAGCCCTGGTGGTTACCAGGGGCTGCAGGGAGTAGGAAATGGGGAGTTACTGTTTAATGGATACAGAGTTTCAGTTTGGGGAGATGGAAAAGTTCTGGAGATGGATGGTGGTAATGGCTGCACAGCAATGTGAATGTACTTAAGTCACTGAACTTTACACTTAAGAAAGGCTAAAATAGTAGATTTCATGTATATTTTGCCACAATAAAAATCATTAAGAATCAGATATCTTAAAAAAAATCAGATATCTTGTTTTCTATGTCTAATAAAAAGTTGAAGAATGAAAATCAAAAGGATAGAAGGCAGTGGTAGAAATGGAGTAGACACAATTTAGCTCTAAACGGATGCTTCTTCTTGATGCCACCAGGATTGAGAAAGATTGAAAAGGAAATGAATTTTTCCTGGTGTGACTCAGTTTATCTGATGCCCTGTTGGGGATGCCACTTACTGCCCTTGGGCTGATCGCCAGGGGAAACATGCCCCACGTGGAGAGGCTCTTCACTAGGACTGGGGTGTGGTTCTCCCAGGGTGGCTTGCCTCCTCCCTGCCTGGGCGACTGAGCAAGGGCCTGGCATGCCTCCTAAAGTGGAAGCATGTGGAATGTTTTATCGGGGAATTGGAGGCAGAGAAGCCTTCCCAGAGGAGACAGGACTTGAGCTGGGCCCTGAGGGATGGAGAAGAGCTGGAGCATCACCCAGGTATGTACATGTAACAGCAGGAAGAGAGCAGGGAGATGGGTATGGTTATGGCAGGCACTTCCCGAACTGGGTGGAAGTAGAAATTGGATGGGGCTAGACCATGAAGGCAGTGGGGAGCCACTGCTGGCTTTTGAGCTGGGGAGTGTCTTGGCAGTGAGTTCCAGGATCTGCAGTGCAGGGCTATGTAACAGTACCCCCAAATGAGGTGGGGCACAGTGAGCCTATTACAGCTCCAGGATGGAAAACAGAGGGGTTTGGGGTGAGTGGGGCCTCCTCCTGGGTCCTGGAAGCAGCTACTGGTGTTGCAACCCTAGAGGTGGTCAGGAGACCTCAGAAAGGAAGGGCCTGGAGGTCAAGGGCTGGGTCATGGTTGCAGAAAACCGAAGTTCAGAGGAGGGCAACAGTTTGCCCAAGTCACCCGGGAATGTGGCCAAGGAGTCAGGACACAGGTGCTAAGGTGTCCCTGCAGCTGGGGTGGGGAGCCTGCATGTGTGGACTTGTGCTTTCCTGAAATCTCTCTGCCCTGCAAGGAGCAGCTCCCCTCCTTCCTTCCACAGAGGCCACCTGAGCTACTTGTGGGCTGGGCTTGGGTGGATGCTGCAAGGGCCCCAGTGTCGGGGCAGAGAGGAGGGAGACCATGTTGGGACCTCCCTGGTTTCTCCCTGTTGCTGCACCCCCATCTCACTCTTGGGGGTAGGCAAGCACATTCCTGAGTCAGAATTTTCCCAGGGATTCTGGCTGGGCCCCAGGCAAGAGATAGTGCCCTGTCTCCCCACCCACACACAGACACTTCCCCCTGTCCCTGAGGGTTCTGCAGAGGAAGTGACTGGTGTAGGACAGGCTTGTCTAGACCTTGGGCTCAAGGAGAAGCTGGCCAGCCTTCTCATAGTTTTGGTCATGTTTTCTGAGTTCTGCTGCCAGTGAGGCCTTTCTCCAGAGGGCTCTGTGCTGGGTAACTCTGGGCCAAGCCCTTTATCCTCCCTGGAACTCTGGACCCCCCTCCCCCCACCATCTGTGAAATGAGGGCTTTATGGAGCATTTCCGGTGACTGCAACATCACCTTTTATGAGCCCCACCACCAACTCACAAGGTGGTACTGTCATTATCTCCATTTTACAGAGGGGAAACTGAGGTTCAGAGAATTTCAGTCACTTGCCCAAATTACCCAGCCAGGAAGTGCTGGGCCTGGTATTTCAACCCAGGCAGCTTGACCCAGCCCTGGCCTGAGATCTTCGCCATTAACCATCTCATTGATCATCAGGTCAGGCAGGGATCATTCTCCCTTTCCTACATACAGGTGGGGAAATTGAGTCTAAGAGGTGACATCTCTTGCCCAAGGGCGCAGAGCTGAGGTGGGTCTTGAACCCTGCTGGGTGCTGTGTTGGCCTGCCCTCCTCCCTCTCCCACTGACGCCCAGCACCTCTGCAAATGTGTAGCTGCCCCAGGAAATGCTGCAGACCCTGGAGGTTTGAGGTCAAGGGATGAGCTGGGCATGCCCGGCACCTCAAAAGAAGCAAAAAGGCTTCTGCCAGTGAGAGGAGAAGTGAAGTCAGAGTGTGGGGTGCGGGGCATAGGGTGAAGAGAGCAAACAGGCGCTGGCAGCCCAGAGATTCTCGACTTCCCCTTCTTCCTGCAGAAGGCGGCGGGAAGGCAGCCAGACAGCAGCACGGCACAGATCAGCCGCTCTGGGCCTCTCCCTGCCCCACTCCCCAGAGGTTCTGTCCTTATCCCCGGAACTAGTGACATCCCTGGAGCAGCAAGGTAGGTTTTTTCCCTTCACCAGTTCCTGGGCCCCTGGTGGCAGCTCCAAACCTTGAGAATGGAGAGATTGATGTTTTTGAAAAAAGGCAATTTAAATTAAGGGGTGGCTAGGCATAGGGTTCAAATCTTCACTCCTCTCTATGTGGCCTAGGGCAAGTTACTGGACTTTGCTTTTCTGGACCTCATTTCCTCATCTGTGAAATGGGGCTAGTCCAGTAACCTCCACGTCAGGTGATAGGGGTGAGGGCCTGGCCCAGAGTTTGTGCCTGGCAAATTGGAGTAGCTGCAGTTCCTCTGAGTGACCTGGACTGGAGACTGGGGACAGTGTGTCTCAGGGCGGTGGCTCTAGATCTGGCTGGGTCGCAGACTCTCTGTTGGGTATTGATGAGGGCCCCCTTTTCCCTGCCTGTGATAGTAGCTCCTGTCAGGACTTCCCTACAGAGACTACAGCTTCTCTTTTCATCCAGGCCAGGGTGAGGCCAGAGGTGGGGACTCTAGCCTGTGGTTGGCAGGAGCAGCTGTTGAGGGGCAGGTGGGGCTCTGTCCAGGAGTGCATGGGCTTAGCAGGCCTTGGTGCTGTTGGGGAGAGGGTGGGCTGCCAGAATTCATAGCCGGCTCAGGAGAGGAAGGCAGGTGTTCCTAGGTCTCCTAGTCAATGTATTTCTGGCTGGGAACCTGGGGTGAGAACCTCAGATTCCTAGGAATGTGGATCATGGAAATGCTTGTTTGAATCTTTCTCCCTGGGAAATAGATCTCATTTTACAGATGAGAAAAACTGAAGCGCAGGAAGGTCAAGTTCCTTGCCTAATGTCACAGCTTGTGCACTGAATATTGGAACTAGTTATCAAATTTACATCTTCTAAAGGCTCTGTTCTGTGCTCCATATGTCTGCTCACCCTCTATTGGCCTAAATAGGGTTTTGTTCATCCATACAGCTACTCAGCCACCCAGCCATCTTTAGGAGGCTGCAGTGCACCACGGGAGAGCGCTTGAGGTGAGTTTGCGTCTCAGCCTGACCACTGGCCTCCTGAAGAACCCCAGACAACCTTGTGCGGTACTCAGTTTCCCCACGGTCAGCTGGAACCATCTTGGGAGTCAGGTAAGGGATTCCTGTTTCCCAGAGGGCCCCAAATAACGGATTGCAGAAAGAATGAGATAGTCGAGAGTGCGGAGTAATGGGGAGTGGTGGTCTCTTTGAAAAAATGGAGAGGAGGATGTGGGGGGGTTGTAGGCAGAAGTGAAGATTGTGGTTTGCTCTGAGAAAGTGGCTGGAAACCACAGCTTCTATTTGGGGTGCTTGGGGGAGGTGTCACTTCTGCTTTGCCCTTAATTTCTCCAGCTGGGTGGTGAGGTTAAGCCCCTCTCCCCTCTGAGTCTGCCTGGGAGCAGCATGGCCAAGGGCCTGGGGACCCAGCCTTCCCGTCCAGACCCGGGCAGTCAAATCCACACCACTGTCTGGGCCTCAGTTTCTCCATTCGTACCGTGAAGGGGGTGGACATTTTCTGCACTGTCAGCTTCTCAATTTTCTCACCTGAAACATTCCAAACAGTTTCATCGAGTGGCTTCCTTTGTCTTCCCAAATCTTTTCCCTTGGTCTGAGGTTCTTTAGGGTAAGCGAATTGACCAATGTAACACAGCCAGATAAATAACTTAATAGCCAAAGAAATAAGAACTCAGCATTCCACAACTCCGAAGTCTTCATTCTCTTTTTGTTTGTTTTGGGGGTGGGGGTGGGGGTTTGCTTTAGTTTTGGTCATTCTCTTTAAAAATAAACACTCATATTAATAAGTAGTGTTAACGCAAATGGATGACCACCAGGAGAAAAAAACTGAATCCATATTTCACACTCCAGGATCATTGCAAATGGACTGTAGATTCCAACGTGAAAAAACGAAACCTTTAAAGTTCTACAAGAAACTTAGGAGAATTTCTGTGTAATGTTGGAATGGGGAGAGTCTTTCTAGCTACAACTCAAAATCCAGAAGCCCATAGAGAAAACACTGGTAATTTTCATCACATAAAAATTTTTTTATTTAAAAAAGACCTACATGGCAAAAAACACCAGCTGTAATGTCAAAAGGCAAATGACCAACTAGGAAAGATATTTGCAACTCATATGACAGACAAAGAGCTAATTTTCCTATTATGTAAAGGGTTTCTACAAGTTGGTAAGGAAAAGTCTAACCCAATATAAAAATGGGCAGATGATGAACCTGCACATGTGGGGAACTGATGCAAATACCAGCACAGCTGTACAGTTTGTAAGAGCAAAAGACTGGAACCAGCACAAATGGCTATTAACAGGGGACTGGTTAAAGAAACTGTGGTTTCTCCCTACATCAGACTGTACAGTTGTAAAAGAAAAAGTGGAGGCTCTCCAAGATGCATTTTCAGGTGAAAAAAGCTAAGGTCAAAACAGTATATAGAGTGTGCTGCTTTTTTTTTTTTATAACATGGAGGAAATCATATTTGCTTGTATTTGTGTGAAGGAACCGGGAAAGACACACAAAACGCTAACAGCAGTGGTTCCCTGGGAGTGACTAACTGGGAACCCAGTGGTTGTGCGACGCAAGAGGCAGGAATACTTTGCATTTTATACCTTTTTTTATGTATTTACTGTTTGTACTTGAAAGATTTCAATTTATTATTTTTAATTTTTATTTATTTTTTTAAACATGTTTTTATTGAGTTATAGTCATTTTACAATGTTGTGTCAAATTCCAGTGTAGAGCACAATTTTTCAATTATACACGAACATACATATATTCATTGTCACATTTTTTTTCTCGTTGTAAGCTACCACAAGATGTTGTATATATTTCCCTGTGCTGTACAGTATAATCTTGTTTATCTATTCTACATTTTGAAATCCCAGGAAAGATTTCAATTTCTAAACCATCTGAAGAGTAAATAAAAATTGAGAAATGTATGTTTATAACATATGGGGTAACTTCATAAACATAGACAAACAACACAAATTGGCCCAGAATCTCACCCTCCCCTTCCCCCAGAAATGACCTTGATGTGCGTCTTCCAGATTTTGCATACATAAAAAATACAATTTTTACAAGGATCGGGTTACATTACTTTGCAACATTCTTTTTGTTTTTTGTAAGCAATATGTCACTATTATTTTTTTCTATAATGATTAATAGTCATTTGGAGTATTACAAAAATCCTAAGCATTAAAAATTTGCTTTTCTGTTGTGAAGGTAATACATATTTTGTTGTAGAAGATTCAAACAATACAGGAAACATAAAAAAAGAAAATTACCCCTCCCATAACATTATGAACATTTTGGTGACCATTCTCCTATGTATCCTCATAGGCTTAAATATGCATATAAAGATAATTTTCCATAAATATGATTATATTATACATATTATTTTCAATGTGCTCTTTCCACTCTATATGCTGTGTTCCTCTTCTATGTGGCTATCTTCATCATAATTTTTCTTAGTGAAATGTGATCCATTGTACTGTAATTTTTTAACTTTTGATTTTGAAAAAAATGATAAATTCTCAGGAGGCTGCAAAAAAAAAAATACACAAAAAAGGTTTTGTCTACCTTTCACCCAGTTTTCTCCAATGGTAACATCTTGCATATCTAAAGCACAATATCAAAACCAGGAAATTGGTACAACTCACTGCCTTTATTCAGATTTCATCATTTTTTTTTGCCTTCTTACTAATAAATGTTTGTTTGTTTATTGTGTGTATATGTATATATTTGAAGTACAGTCAGTTTACAATGTGTCAATTTCTGGGGTGCAGCACAATGCTTCAGTCATACACGAACATACATATATTCATTTTCATATTCTTTTTTACTGTAAGTTACTACAAGATATTGAATATTGTTCCCTGTGCTATATACAGTATGAATATGTTGTTTATCAGATTTCACCAGTTTTTATGCACTTATTTATGTGTGTGTATGTTTAGTTCAATGCAATTTTACAAGCGTAGATTCTTGTAATCACCACCATAATCAAGATACAAAACTGTCCCATCACCACAAGGCTCCCTAGTGCTGCCTCTTTACAGACATACCACACCGCCCTCCTCACCACTGGCAACCACTAATCTGTTCTCCATCTCTATAATTTTGTTGTTTCAAGAACATCATATAAATGAAATCATATAGTATGCAACATTTTGATGCAAAAGACATTGGCACTTTCTTTCTCCCCCTCAGCATGATTCCCTTGAGACCCATTCAAGTTGTATGTAACAATATATTTTTTTACTTGCTGAGTTGTATTTCACGTTATGGGTGTACCTGAGTTTATTTAACCATTCACCCACTGAAGGCACAGTGGGATTGTTTCCAGTTTCGGGCTGTTTCTTGGAATGGTCAGTTCTTCAGAAAAGGATTTTCTCCTGCCTTGGAGTATCATTACCTGGCTGCTGCAGTCTTCTGGAAGCTGGTTGGAGGAGGAAGTGGAGAGGGGATGTGGCTTAATTTTCCTGCACTAGAAAGGCACCCCACCCTTTGCCTCAGATTCTCTATGGTGCACTGTCTCCAGGGAAGGGATGAACTTTGTGTTGAGGTGGGGTTGGGGATGGAAGGGTAGTGCGGAAGGCTCCTGGATGCCCTGGGGGGCAGAGGAGATCCAGGAACCCAGCTGGTCATTTAAAGACTCACAGCCAACAACCCCTTGTTTTTAGCCTCACCCTTCATCTCACCTTCAGAAGTTCCCGATGCCTCCAGTTCTCAGGTGCTTCTGTGGTTGTCAGGTTTGACCTAGCGGGCTTCTTCCTGCCTCCCAATGCCCCCAACCCCAACCCCACACCTCTGCCCACTGCAGGCACTTGGGCTCAATGTTTTATGATCTGCTAATTTTTTTTTTTTAACGAGGTGGCCACCTGCTTTGTAGCCTCCAAAGTTTTTCTGGCATCTCTCATCTGCTGTTGTCTTCTTTCTCTTTTGTGACTTTGTGTGTTTTATTCATTCACTCTCATTTTAGTGGCATTTTGGGAGGTAGACATACATTTGCTATATTTAAGCAGAAGTTTATTAGTTCATTTTAAAATCAAGGAAAATGGAGGGAGGGTATAGCTCAAGTGGTAAAGCTCAATCCCCGGTACCACCATTAAAAAATAAATAAATAAACCTAATTACTGCCCTCCCCCCACAAAAATAATAATAAAATAAAACCACAGAAAATGAGAACAGAGTGGGATAGATTCTTGCCTGAAGTCACGTGGTGGATGAATGACAGGGCTGGACAGGATTAATGACAAGCGTCTCCCAGTTTTCCTCTGGGTGAGGTCAGAGCCCTGGGGAGGCCCCTAGAGAGACCACTTTTGGGGAGGGGGAAGTGTCTCAGGCAGAGCTGCAAATGGCGGGCATTACCAAATGGTCAAGGATTCTGGAGTCACAGAGACCTGGCTTCAGGCAGCCTCAAGCAAACCAAGACCCCTTGTTCTCTGAGCCTCAGTTTCCTCATCTGTGAAATGCAGGAGTATTGAGGATCAAATACAATACTGCACATCCTGATCTTGGGATATGCCAGACACCCAGAGTTAGAGGCCGCTCTTTTACCACGATGCCGACGGGATGCACCTTTTCCAGGGCAGGAGCTGGTTCTTGGAGGAGACAGAGCACAGGACATGGATCACCATGGGGTCCTTTTCCTCTGCCTGTGCCTCGTGACTTCTCAGAGCAGGACAGTGGGTAAGAGGGCTGTGCTGAGCTGTGAGGGCAATCCTAGCCCAGGCCTCTGGCTGTGATGTGAAGGGGGAGGCCTGAAAGCAAGGGAGATTGGAAGGGGGCACTTAGGTCTCCTGGGGGAGCAGCAGGCTGGGGCGGAATGCCCGGAGGCCATGGGCTGGGGGCAGCTGCGGACAGAGGCTGAGGCGGTGGTCTGACTCTTCCCACAGAGGCGTCTGAAGAAACCCTGCTCTGGATGAAGAGAATGGAGACGGTGACCAGGAGCCGGAGCTTGACTTCTTTTGCTGAGTGAGTTGGGTGTCCCTCCTCATCCTCCCAGAGTCAGCTGTGCCTCCACCCTCAGCTTGCACCTTGAATCAATGATCCGGGGTTGATCCAGTGTAGACTATAAATTCATCTATTCAGCATGCATTTATTGAGTACCTAGTGTGTGCCCAGCACTAGGCTCTGGAGATGCATGATAGACACACTTCTATCCTCATCAAGTTTAGTGTCTGGTTGGGGCCCTTAACCATGGATGCCATGAAACCAGGTACAGAATCATGGGTCTCCATGCATTTTTCTAAGAAGTGTCTCTGAGACTCAGGTTGGGCTCTCTAAGGTCTATGACCCAAAGGCCAAGCAGTTCTGGGTGAGAGGCCAATGCTGATGGCTAACCAGGGAAGCACGGGGACTTTAGGGCACTTTAGTCAGCCAGAAGCAGCCAGGGAAGGCTTCCCGGAGGAGGCGCTGACAAACTGGGACCCAAATGAGAGTTAATTGGGAGAAGGGGATGGGTGGGGTGGGGAGGTAAGAATGTCAGGAATACTGTGTGTGCAAATGTCTGGAGATTAGGGTATGGGATAGGGGAGGCTGTGGAGAGCCCCTCTCACCTCCATCCTCACTCGGGGCTCTGGTCATTTCTCTTGCCTTCAGGCTCATCCATGGCCTGGAGTGTAGGCTGCTCAACGCCAGCTTCGGGGGCCACAACCTCACTTTGCAGACGAACACCATCCAGACACTGGCCTTCAAGCTGGGCTGCGACTTCACTGGCCTCTCACTGAGCAGTGCTGCTCTGGGGCGGGTCCCCCAGGTCAGAGGTGGCTGGGGATGGGGGGTGGCCAGTGCCTCCACCCCAGAAATCCTCCACGGGTTTAAGGTCTGGACCTTCCCCAGGGTCCATCACCCTCCTCCCCACCAATCCAGGCTCTGCTCTAATAGCTGTGAATTGCCTCCTCTGTAAAATGGAGCTGATACTCTTCATGTGAATGATGGAAAAACGATGCTTATAGCCCCTCAGAAGCAGCATCTTCTTTCTGCTTTTGCAGGTTCCTGAGGGGAGGCTGCTGTGGGAGAGGCCAGGGAATCTGGGCTCCTTTGAGGATCCTGCTGTGATTCCCGCTGAATGCCTGGGTGCTGGGGCCTAAGGTGCTCCATCCTCAAGCTCCAATTGGGTGGGGTAAATAACCCAAACTCAAGACTGGAGCAGCCTGGGGGGACGGCCTGGAGGGAAGGCCTGGGACCTCGGGAAGTTTGGGTAGAGGTGCAGCCTGGCAGGAGAGGGTTCTGTGGGTAGAGGCTCCAAGGTAGGAGATGCTCAAGGCCAGGCTGGGAAGGCTTCACTAGGAGTGGGAAGCAGTGAAGGTGTTGCGGTGAGTGTGGGGTCTTCAGACACCAGGCCCAGCCTGTCTTTGGCTGTCTGCAGGCCCCAGCCCAGCACGCCATGCAGTTCCCAGCGGAGCTGACCAGAGATGCCTGCAGGACCCACCAGAGGGAGCTGCGTCTCATCTGCATCTACTTCTCCACTACCCACTTTTTCCAGGATGGACCAAGCAGGGTGGGAGCTGGCCCCTTCCTGAGGGCATCACAGGTATCCATGCCACCTCCTGGCCTCTGGGCAGGGACCAGCCTACTGTGCAACCTCAGCCAGTCAGTGCCCCTCTCTGGGGCTCAGTTTTAGCAGAGTGATAGGGAGGCGCAATTCCAATGGGCAAATGAGACCTAAGAAATCTACTGTGTCTGTGCCTGTCTCCAGATGGGAGGCAGACAAGTAGGTCACAGATCCCTGCCCTTGGAGAAATAGCTCAACCATTAGACCAGGAGCTAAGAGACTTAATTTTAGCTCAGGTTTGGTTATAACCGTAGAGATACAACTTCTGGAGGAGGTGCCTTTTAACTTTGGTTTTGAAAGTGAATTAGGGTAGGGTGAGGTGGAGGGTATGAGGCTGGAATTCATTTAACAAATGGGAGGTGGGGGTGGTGGTGAGAAGTCAGCTTTCCAGGTGGAGGGGGCAGCATGTGTAAAGACTGGGAAGTGGCCCAGCTGTACACATGAAAACCATGCCGCTTTTCTCATCCAGGGAGGAGGGGGGTGGGTCTTGGACCTCATCCAAGGTCTCCTCATGTCCCCCAAGTCAGCCCTTTTTCTCTGCCTTTCCAGAAAGACATCAACTCATCTCTGCTCAATAACTATGTCCTGGGGGCCCAGCTGGGCCATGGACATGTGCACAACCTCAGTGAGCCAGTGAACATCAGCTTCTGGCACAACCAAAGCCTGGTAATGTTGGGGACACCCCCATTTCCACCCCACCCCTGCCCCCTTGTGACTGTCCTGTTGAACATTGGTTTGAGGAGGCCCAAACCTGTGGAACCATCTGGGAAACTGCTTTAAATTCATCACACTTTGGGAATTCCTGCCAAAGAAATAAGAGAGAGAAGCTTTTAATCACTGCATTAGTCAGGATTCTTTGAATTGCAAGTGGTAGAAAACCAACTCAAGCCAGCTTAAGCAGTAAAGGGACTTTATTGGCTCATGTACTTGAAACATCCAGGGCTGTTCTAGCTTCAGGCATGGCTGGATCCAGGGGCTGATATGATGCCATATAGCTCAGTCTCTATCTCTCAACAATGGTCTCCTGCCTTGGCTCTCCACTCTGTGGCAAGATAACAGCTGAAGTGCTGGACTCCTTCCCCTCTTCTCAGTAGGCTCTTTCTGACTAGTGCAAACCAAGATCTATAATGGATCCTGAAGGTCCAGCTGGGTCATGTGTCCATCCAGAACCATCAATGTGCCCAGGGGCATGGGACAGGTGGATTGGCCAGACCTGGGTCACATGGCCCAGAGACTAGGCTGGATTTATTTGACCTGATATTGGGGGATGGGTGGGTCCTCCAGGAAACTGCAGATGTTGATACTGAAAGAAGAAGGGCTGCTGGGTAGGCACAAGCCCTGATGGTATTTGTGAAAAGCCTAGAGCCTCTGCAGTCTGGCCCTATCTTCTGTCTGCCTCATCAGGACCATCTGCACTCCCAATTTTCCCATCATGTTTTCTTTCATTCTGGAATTTATCCCTGTGGTTCCCTTCACCTGGTACATCCTTGCTCCTCTTCTGTTGAAATCTGATGCTTCTTCTAAGGCCTCAGTGCCCCAGTTGTCCCTTCCTGTCTCAGGACTTCTCTGTCACTTCCTCTGTGGTATTTCATGGCACCTCTCCACCCACATGATTTGGCATCAGGGTTGTCTGTGGATGACTCTCTCTCTCCCCCACTGGGAAGGGACTGGACCATCACTGTTCCCTAAAGGGAGGCAAGGGAAGGGGACAGTTGATTATAGAGCACCTACTGTATAGGCCAGAGCTGGGTGCTCAAGATTCCTCATTGCCTTTGATTGTTCCACATCCTTGTGACTTGGGTATAAATGATCCCATTTTGCAAATGAATAAACTGAGGCTCAGGAAACTTCTATGACTTCCCAGGTCACTCTCAGAGTCCATGGTGGAGGTGGGGCTGGAATCTGGGTCTGTCTGATGTCAAAGCCCAGCCAGTGCCTGGTAAAATGTTGACCAGGGTACAGATGAGTCACCTTTGGCCCCCACAATTTCCAGACCCTGATCCACAGCCCTCCCCTGCACCCCTCGGATACACCCAACTCCAGCATCTCCCCTTAGGAAGGCTACATGGTGACTTGTGTCTTCTGGAAGGAGGGAACCAGCAAACAGCACTGGGGGGTCTGGAGCCCTGAGGGCTGTCGCACAGAGCAGCCCTCACCTTCCCAGGTGCTCTGCCGCTGCACCCACCTCACCTACTTTGCTGTTCTCATGGTATGTACGCATCCAGCCTGGGTGAGGGTGGTCAGAACTGCAGAGAGCCCCATGTCCAGGACAGAGGAGAAAGGCAAAAGCTGATTCAACAGACAGAAAATCCAACTCAGATGGGCTTAAGAAAAAAAAAAAAAGAAATTTATGGGTTCATGTTCCTGAAAAGGCTGGAGTTAAGTCCTCAGGCACGGCTTGATCCAGGGGCTCAGTAGCACCAGGATAGGATCTATCTCATTCTATCTCTGTCTGTCAATTGTGCTTGCTTTGTGCTAGCTTAGATCTCCCCATGGGATAATAATATGGCTGCTAGTAGTCCCAGGCTCATGTCCTGCAAGCTGTCAGGCCAGTAGACCGAGAGCTGTCTTCCCAATTCTGCCAGCCAAAGTCTTGGGACTAAGTCTCACAGGCCTAGGGTGCATCACATGCCCATCCCTTAATCAGTCACTGGGGGCAGGAGGAGGGATAGGCCTGACAGTCCAGGCCTGGTACACCTGACTGCACGTAGTGGGAGAAGTGGAGGGTCTATGCATGTGCCTAGAGCATGAGGGAGTGGAGGGGAGATGGGACTTGGGAGGTGGAAAGGCCACTATGTCTGCTATGGCTGTTTTCAAGCCAGGACTACAGCTAGGATTGTAGGGTGGGGTCTTAGAGGTAAGGTCTTGGTAGATCTCTCCAATTCAGCCTGGGGAGGGTATTTCCATGCTTCTGGCCCTCCTTCCCTCCCACAGCAACTCTCTCCGGCCCCAGTCCCTGCAGAGTTGTTGGCGCCTCTCACGTACATCTCCCTGGTGGGCTGCAGCATCTCCATCGTGGCCTCACTGCTCACTGTCCTGCTGCACTTCTATGCCAGGTATTCCCCTGCTCTCCTGCTGGGCCTGCCCACCCACTGATGCTCAGCCCTCCTCCTTCTTTCCTGCTCAGTCCCCCAGAGTCTGGTGGGCTTCTCCAGAGGGCAGATCCTGGGAGACAGGAGATCAGCCTCCCGGTGTGGCTGCTCTTGGGTCCCTGCCCCTCTCGACCTGTGTCCTGGTCTTTGTGTGTCTATGAGCCCAGGGAGTGGAACTGCCTGGTGATGTCCAGGTCACAGAGGGCCATGCTCCCACCCACAGGAGGCAGAGTGACTCCATAACACGCATCCACATGAACCTGCACGCCTCTGTGCTGTTCCTCAATGTCGCCTTCCTGCTGAGCCCAGTGCTGGCCATGCCCCCCGTGCCCGGGTCAGCATGCACGGCCCTGGCTGCCATCCTGCACTACTCACTGCTCAGCTGCCTCACCTGGATGGCCATTGAAGGCTTCAACCTCTACCTCCTACTTGGGCGTGTCTACAACGTCTACATCCGCCGATACGTGCTCAAGCTCTGTGCCGTGGGCTGGGGTAAGCAGAGTCTCCCTCCGCTCTTGCTTCCTGAGGCTTCCAGCCAGACCATATGTCTGCCCCTTCCATCCTTCCTTTTCTCTTCCTCCTCATCACGGTGACTGCTGCCAAGACCACCCGTTACCCCTGCCAACACCCACCACCGCTTCCTACACTGCTATTCTCATTACCACTTCCACCTTCAATACTTCTATCATCACCACCTCCAGTACCACCATCACCTCCACCATCACCTCCACTTCCATCACCACCGCCATCCTCATCCTTACCTTCACCACTGTCTCTGGTACCACCATCGTTGCCATCTCTATTGCCATCCTAGCCCCTCACTTTATTAGCTGCTTCCTCACCAGTTCCCAAACCCTCTCTCCCATTACCTCCGAGCCACCACCTCACATTGTGACCATCACTACAGCTGCTACCATCCCACCTTAGGGCCCTCACTCATATCACTTTGGAGACAGCCTTCTCTAAGACCACCAGGCTGATTGCACTGAGGCTGGATCACGTGACAGCGGCTGGAAACAGTCTCTTTCCCTCCGGCCACTTCACTTGCCCAGTGGAATTCTGTTTTAGGAGCCCCAGGAACTCACAGCCAGCTCACCTCTGGGGACTTCTGACAGATTCTGAGCCTCTGTCCCACTCCTCAGGGGTCCCAGCTTCCCTGGTGCTGCTCCTTGTTGCCGTCAAGAGCTCAGTTTACGGACCCTACGTGATCCCTCTCTCCAACAGCCAGGGAAACAGCACGGGCTTCCAGAACATGTCCATGTGAGTGTGCTTAGGGCTGCGGCAGCTCCCTGGCTCTGACAGCAGGGCCACTGGGCCCTGGGGCTCCAGACGGTGGCCTGCAGGCAGGGCACTGGCTGTGGGGCAGGGAGGGGGCCACTTCTTAGACAGGGGGCAGTTTCCAGGGGGCTTGGCCACAGCCTTGTGCTGGAACCCCAAGACCTCTCGCGGGCCAGGCTCATGTTCTATTCTGCCACTGGCTAACTCTAGGACTCCAGTGCCCACACACGGCCTCCTAGGCCAGGCCTCCTGGCAACGCACAGCTGCAGGCCAGCACCACCCCCCATCCCTGGCCCTGGACTCTCAGGCCCTCAGTGGAGCTCAGCCTGCCCCTGGCTCTTCCCCACCGACCACCTTGCTTCGCCTGCTCAGGCTCCGGCACTGGTTCCCCCAATCTGTGCTGGCATGGCACTGCCAGCCCTCAGACACTCCTAATCAGCGAAGAGAGTGTTGTAGAGGCTGGGACACCCCAGGGACTGGGCTCAGAGTGTGTGGGGGTAGGGGGCCTGGGGGAGTTGGGGGACAGACTCTGCTGCTGCTTCCTGTGCTCTGGGACATTTACCTTTTCTTGTTACGAAAAGTTTCTAACAGCCAACAGAGCAAGCCTAGCTTAACAAACCCCTGTAGACCCATCACCAGCAGCTGGCCTTCTGGCCTTTTTTCCTTTCCTGGCTGACGTGAGCTCAGGATTGCTGAGGGCTGATGCTGTTGGCAGGCCTGTGGGTCAGCCTGTTTAATCCTCACAGCAAGGAGTAGGTCCTATTGTCAGCCCTTGTGGACAGTTAGGGAAACTGAGGCTCAGGCAGCTGAAGAACCCTGCCCAAGGGGACCCAGCCCGTTAAGGGTCACAGGCAGGCTGGCTCCAGAGTCCTGCCCCCAACTACCGCCCCTCCCAGCTTCTGGGAAGTGGGGGCTTGGCTCGGAGTGGAGCTGAGGTGGGGTTAATTCCTCTCACTGTGAGGGTTGGGTGGTTTCTTAGAGGAAGTGTGACTTAGGATTCATTAAACAGGGTGTTTTATTATCTAGTATGTGACATGGACAAAAGAACTGAAGTGACACACCAGCCCAGGAAGCACATGAATGTAGGGATGTTAGAGAGCTCCCGCCCTGAGAACCAGCTTCTCTTTAGTCTTCCTCACCACTCCTTCCCCCTTCTTACCCCGGATCTTGTGACTTTTATACTCCTGCGTTTAAAAAACCCTTACTGCGTATATATGTATTCTTTAACAATTAAAAAATTTTTTTTAACTTTTTTTAATTGAAGTGTAATTGACATGTAACATTATATTAGTTTCAAGTGTACAATATACTGATTAGATATTTGTATATATTGCAAAATGATCACCACAGTACGTCTAGTTAACATCTGTCATCATAGTTACAGAATTTTTTTTTCTTGTGATAAGAACTTTTAAGATCTACTTTCTTAGCAATTTTCAAATATGCAATACAGTGTAATTAACTGTAGTCAGCATACTGTCCATTACATCCTCAGGACTTATTTATTTTTAACTGGAAGTTTGTACCTTTTGACCTGCTTCACCCATTTTGCTCCCACCTCCTGCCTCTAGCAACCACCAGTTGGTTCTCTGTATCTGTGAGTTTTTTGTTTATTTTAGATTCCACATGTAAGTGAGATAATACGATATTTGTCTTTCTTTGTCTGACTTGTTTCACTTAGCATGATGTCCTTAAGGCCCAGCCATGTTGTTGCAAATAGCAAGATTTCCTTCTTTTTATGTCTGAATAATATTCCATCGTGTATATATACACCACATCTTCTTTAACAGCAATTCTAAAAAACCTTGAAAATAACTCCAGTACCCACTGACAGGACACCAGATTAGTAAGTGTGATAGAGCCACCCTTGCTAGACAGTGGAAAGGAATGATCCAGCACCACCCTCATCCACTTGGCTAATTCTCCAAGATAATGTTCAGGGACCCTGGTGTCTGCAGTGGCAGGAGCCCACAGTGAGAGCCTGAGCAGGTGATCGTGACAATCAGGGATGCAAGCTCTGGGCTTAGATCACAGGGCTTCAAGTCTTACCTTTGCCTCTTACTAGTGTCAGTTCCTAAACCAGAGCCTCAGTTTCTTCATCTGTAGGATGGGGATGATTACGCACCTGCCTCATAGGGTCATCATGAGGACTGAATAGCTGATTTACAGAAATCACATGACCTGACTGGGTAAAAGGCAGCACCTGTCTTACAGTTGTCTGGGGGAAGCAAAGGGAGTGAAGACTTCAGGGAGGGCAGGACCAGGGATGCAGCCTCTGTCAGGCATCTCTCTGGCTCTTTCCTCTGCCCTTGGTGGAACTTTCCCGCTGCTCCCTCTGCTCCTCAGTCCACACATGGAGAGCGCCCCTCTACCAAGGCTCGTTGCAGCAGCTCATTCAAGGCTCAGGGAAGGGCAGGTGGCCCAGTATAAGTGGAGAGGGCATCCTAGGGCCATTGCACAAAGATGATGATGAGATGGTGATAACGATGTGGTGGGTAGAAGAAGTTTCCAGACCAATGATCCAATCGATAGCATACCAGTTGATGGTTGGGCTGGCCGTAGAAGCAGGAGGAGAGGAAGAGTTTTCAGGTGGGTAAAGGCACAGAGGAGTGAGAGAGACTGGTGTGGCTGGAAAGGAGGTGTGCCAGGGCTTTGGGCAGGAGGCCAAGGTAGCAGGTGGGTCCTGTTGTGGTGGACTTCACCACATGATGAAACAATATGTCTGGGCTGGGAAATAGGACCAGGTTCAAGAGGCAGTCCAGAGGCCCAGGAGACTGCGGCTTTCCCTCCACCAGCCTTGGGAGCCACACCAACCCTGGCGCTTCACTCATTCCCTGCAGATGCTGGGTACGGAACCCCGGGGTGCACAGTGTCCTGGTCATGGGCTATGGTGGCCTCACGTCCCTTTTCAACCTGGTGGTGCTGGCCTGGGCGCTGCGGGTCCTGCACAAACTGCGGGCAAAGGAGAAGGCGCCAGGCCCTCGGGCCTGCCGGGACACCGTCACCGTGCTGGGCCTCACCGTGCTCCTGGGCACCACCTGGGCCTTGGCCTTCTTCTCCTTTGGCGTCTTCCTGCTGCCCCAGCTCTTCCTCTTCACCATCTTCAACTCGCTCTACGGTAGGGCCTATGGGTGTCGTGGAGGAAACCCCAGGGGCGTGTACAGCTGGTGTATATTTATTGCTGAAGGGCTTCAGGTCAAGGGGACGAGCTGGGGGCTGAAATCTAGCCTCTGACAAGCTTGTTTGGGGCTACATCTACCCATAGAAAGGGGCGCCACCTTGTAATTTGCACAAAGGCACCCAACAGGCTAGTGGTGGTTGGGTCCTCCAGCTCCTGTGCTCTGCCCTCTTCTGGCCTCCAACAGTAAGGGGTTCTGAGAATTACTCCTGGGCCTCAGGGAGGCCCAACTCACCTCCCAACGAAGGAGGTGCTTAGATTCTGGGGGAGGTGCCCCACTGCTCCCATGATGCTCCCACTGACCAGTCTTTTGCTTGCAGGTTTCTTCCTTTTCCTATGGTTCTGCTCCCAGAGGTGCCGCTCAGAGGCAGAGGCTGAGGCGGAGATGGAGGCATTCAGTTCCTCCCATACGATGCAGTAGTCTGGACTGTCTGAGCCTCCTGGTCCAGAACCCCCAGCCTATCTGGCTGCCTGCAGCCCGAGACCCTGGCTTCTACCAGAGAAGATGGCAGGCCAGCTGCTGGACACCAGAGACCACTGTGCCCTCCAGGGGTGCTTTTGCACCTCCATAACTCCCCAGGCCCAGGGGGCAGGGTGTTGCTCTGCTTCCCCTAGCATTCTGCTCTGAGGCAGGTCCAACCCCACGTTGGGGCAGCAAACTTTCTCCTGGTGCCTGGGCTGATCTGGCCAGGCCTATGGCCAGAGCACTGGCCTGGGAGTCAGGAGATCACATTTTAAGGCCTGGCTCTGAGTGTCCCTGTATGACCTTGGGCCTGTCATTTCTCATTGACCCTTGGTTTTCACATCTGTGACATGGGGGAAGATGGCTCTGGCCCTGCCTAATCCCAGAGCTTTGTTCAGGATGAATGGGACCAGGAAGGAGGAGGTCACAGTGGGGTGGGGATCCCCACCCTGGCCCTATTACCTCTACCTGTCTTTTGGGGGCTGGGTATTGGCCAGCCTCCACTGGAAACACCTGATGGGCCCTGCTCCCTTCCTCTGGGAGAGAGTCAGCCCTGGCCAGGGGTCCTCAGCCCAGTGCTTAGAGACCCACTCACTGAGACTTCACCAACCTATGCCTGAGGCCTCTTTTCCTTTAGCTCCCAACTTATGGTGACTTTAACTCCAAGCCTACCTTTCCCAAAGATTGGAAAGTCCCATCCTTCCCAGAGGGTCCTCCTCCAGGGCTCCTAAGACCCACATAGGACCCCCATATAGACCAGAGACTGGGGCAATACAGCTTTCTGGAGGTAGAAGCAGGGCACCTCTTTCCCCTCCATCTGAGCTCCAGTCACCCTGATATTTGATGACTGGGCAGGAATGAATTTCCTCTGGTAGGCAGGCATGAGGGTGTGGGTTCTAAATCCCACGCTCAGGTCACAGTTGTAGAGAATCACCATTGCGCTTGACCTGTCCTGTCTGACCAAGCCAGGGACTGCCCATGAAGCCAACGCCTTTCCAAGGATGCACACCAGGGGGCGCTGTTGGCACATGCTCAGAAGCCCTTGGCTCCAAAACCATGCCTGGAGAGGCTGTGGTCGCCTGTCTGTGGACATGACACACCAGATGGAGAGGCCCTCCCTGCCTCCAGGACTGCACTTGTGGAGTGACTGGCAGGAGGAATGCTAGCACCATCTATGCAGCCATTTTTCTTTTCCAAAGCAGCTGCCCGCTGTAGCTCTTGGAGTCTTGTGCTCTGGCAGACCAGGAACTAGAGTGGTGGGCTGGGGTAGGCTCCCAGGGCCCCACTCCAGGCCATCAGACAGATTTTAATGACTTTGAATGTCACAGAGAGGGAATTGGAGCCGGATTCCTTTTCTCCCTGGGGATCTCCCTCTGCCCTTTGCTCATTTCTTGATGTAAATAGCCCTTGTGGAGAGTGGTGCAGGCTCTGGGAGCCAGACTGCCTGGGCTCAAATGCCAGCGTTGTCATTTGTCAGCTGTGTGACTGTGGACAAGCCACTCCACCTCGCTGTTCTTCAGTTTTCCTATCTGTAAAATAGGGGTAATAGTAGTACCTATTTTGTATTTAAATAAAATAATCCATAGAAAGATGCTTAGCAGAGGGTAAGTGCCCAGTAAGTGGTTGTTGTTATCGTTAACGTTTTTGCTATTATTATTAATAGTGTTAACTCAGTCTCAGAGGCCCACACATCTAAGCTCCAGGCCCAGCTCCTCCCTCAGAACATCCTGCAGTCCCTTGGCTTTGCCATCTTCTCTCCCACTTTCCCCAGAGTGGCATCTGCTCCAGGCATGCTGACCTTTTGTCATTTTAGAAACATTTCCCACACAGTGCAGCCCATAGGTCATTGCCACCTGTCTCCCTACCCCTCAGTTCTCCAGTCCTCTAATCTATTTAAATTCCCACTGACTCAGCTGGCTTATACCAGGCTCCCTAGCCTTGGTGGGTCCTTGTGCCAATGAGGGTGATCGTGGGAACCTCTAGCCCCTCTCTTGGGCGGCTCCAGGGAGCGGTAACCCAGGCTGCATCCATAGTCCAGTGAAGCAGGGCCTTGCCTGGTACCCACCATCCCCTGCCAATCCCTACCAATCCCTACCTTAGCCTGGGTCTGGCCTGTTAGATCATACCAAGCCCAGGGCTACCCAAGGGAGGATATGGCCACAGTGACACAAGATGGGTCTGGTAGTTCCAAGAACAGCCCCAGACATGTGGCCCTGAGCCCGTTTGGGGTCCAAGCTCTGGGCAGGGACCACTTCCTGGAAATGCCCCAACCGGGTGTAGGGGCAGGGATGAGAGAGACGTTGCTGGGCCTTTGTGCTCTCCCCCCCCTCTCGGCAGGGTCCCGGCCTTGCCAAGACTGGGCTGGGCTCAGCTCTCGGGGGCTTCCAGACTAGCAGGAAGATGGAATGGGTGGGGTTTGGGGCCACTGTTCAGGTCCAGAGTCTCTGAGGAGGCATCTGGTGAAGAATGACAAGTAGATGTCAGAAAGGCCACAGACCAGCAGTTTCTGTGTCGCTTTGCTGCTTTTTTTCAAAAAGGCATCGTGAGTGTATTGTTGGGGGAAGAGGGGTCCTGTAGTAAATGAAGGTTGCCAGATAAAATGCAGGATGCCCAATTTGGGGGACATACACTAAAAAAATGTTCACTGTTTATCCGAAATTCAAATTTAACTGGGCATCCTTTAGCTCTCCCCCTCCCTATCTTTATTTTTCTTTCTTTCTTTTCCTAAGTCTTGCAACACTCTTAGAAAGGAGCATTGGCTTGGGAGTCCGAGGTGTACACTTTTCACCCTTCAAATGAATACACATGTGGTGCCTGGGGAGCCCTCTGCCCACTGAATGAGCCCCACACTCAATTTGAGGCTTCTCCCCAGTGGCTTCCCTTGTCAGCCAAGGTTGCCACCAGGACACTCAAGGGGTCTACCTCGTGGTGCCCTCCCATCAACCCTGGTCCAGACCCAGCCTCCATCCCTCACAGAGCCTCAATACAGGCCTCCCTGCCTCCCCATTCCCAGTCCGAGCTTTATTTAGAAACTTAAGGGAATTTTCTGTCCTGTGGACTGAACTTCTCTGATGGAACCCTTCCACACCCTCCACCATCCTTCTTCTCAAAATCCCCACTGGAGCTAGAAAGGCCCTGGGGGTCCCACCTGTGCTCACTTCTTCTGCCTGACTCCCACCATTCCGTCCTCGTCCTCCTCCATCCTGCCATCTTGAACTGTTAAGTTCCCCAAACAGGTCCTTTCTCACCTTCAGGCTTTGGGACAGCTACCTGGAACACTGGCCCACAGATCTTTCATCTGCAGAAAGATGACAACACACCCTTATGAACTTGGCTGCCCCTGATCTCCAAAATCTAGGATGGAGCCTTCTCTCACTCCACAACTTTTGCTCTCCCCACCCCCGCCCCACCCTGACAGTAGTTATTTCTCTCTCTTACGACTGTCTGTATCCCTGTCTGTCTCAGCTGCCAGTTTAGAAGAAAACATAGGCAAAATATTTGTGGCTTGGGTCAGGCAAAAATTTCTTAGGACACAAAAAGCATGCAAAAAATGGATAAATTAGGCCTCATTAAAATTGCACACTTTGGCTCTTCAAAAAGGCACTCTTAATAAGATGAAAAGATGAGCCACAAACTGTAAGAAATTTGCAAAACGAGTCTGACAAAGGGCTTGTGTCCAGGGTATATAAAGAATTCTCCGAACTCAGAAATAAGAAAACCAACAACCCAATTAAAAATGGACAAAAGAGTTGAACAAACGCTTCAACAAAGAAGGGATATGGGTGGAAAATAAGCATGTGAGGAGATCTCAATATATTCAGTATGTTTAATCATAAAAGAAATGCAAATTAAAACCACAATGGAAAAATGCTACTCACCTATTAGTGAAAACAAAACAACAGCAAAAACCTGACTATACCAAGTGCTAATGAGGATGTGAAGCAACAGGAACTGTCTTAAATTGTTGGTGGGAATGGAAAATAGTACAGCCACCTTGGAAAAGTCTGTCAGCTTCTTACCAAGTTATATATACACCTATCTCATGGGGCAGCAATCCTACCCCTGGGTACTTACTCAGAGAAATGAAAACAAGTCCATGCTGCCACTTGTATGCAATTTTTTGTTGTTGAAGTATAGTCAGTTTACAATGCTGTGTCAATTACTGGCGTACAGCATGATGTTTCAGTCACACATATATATACACATATTCGTTTTCATGTTCTTTTTCATTATAGGTTATTACAAGATATTGGATATAGTTCCCTGTGCTATACAGAAGGAACTTGTTATCTATTTTATGTATAGTAGTGAGCATCTGCAAATCTCGAACTACCAATTTATCCCTTCCCACCCCTTCCCCACCAAAACCATAAGTTTGTTTTCTATGTCTGTGATTGTTTCTGTTTTGTAAATAAGTTCATTTCTGTCTTTTTAAAAAAATAATAGCTCTATTGAGGTATAATTCACATACCATAAAGTGAACTCTTTTAAAGTGTACAATTCAGCAGTTTTATGGTATTTACCAAATTGTGCAATCATTACTACTATCTAATTTCAGGACTTTTTTATTACTCCAAAAAGAAGCCCCGTATTCATTAGCAGTAACTCCCCACTCCTCTCTCCTCCCAGACTCTGGCAACTACTAATCCACTTTTTGTCCGTAAGGATTTGCCTCTTCTGACCATTACAAATCAACGGCATTGTACAATCGGCACTCTGGTTTTTGGCTTCTTTCACTTAGCATGTTGTCAAGGTTCATTTGTGAACCTTGTAGCAGAGAACCATTGTAGCAGAGAAAAGTGTGAGTGGCCTGTCCCACCACCTGGCAGGATAAACAATGTTTCAATGGGCTGTATTAGGCACCTTGCTCACGGATGTCCTCAGCCACTATCTCTAGGCAGCTTCTAACAGGACTTGGCCAAGAGCGGGCCCTTCCGAGTGTGAGCGAACACCCGGTCCAGGTTCTGTGAGCTGTATCTAAGAACGTTCAGATGGCAGCCTCAGCCTAGGGACCAGGAGGTCAGCATCTGCCCTGACTGAGCACCGGCTGGGGTTGCCAAGCCAGGTTCTGGGGTAGTCATTCCTACAGTGACCACCAGGGGTCAGAGGTGGCCACATCTGCCTTCCTTGCTGGTCCCAGAGCTCATGGGCAGTGTGCAGAGGACATCCGCGAAACCCACATTCCTGTCAACTGCAAGATGGGCTGTGTCCAGCAAGAGTGCTTTTGAAGCCTTGACTTGGCTTTCTCACCTGTGTTAAAGAAGACAATTGGTGAGTTTTTGCATCCCTCTGTTGGACTGTCTGCTGTTCTTTTATCCACCCATCCACTTGCCTCTTTGTCCATTCACTCATCTGTTCATCCATTCATCCTTCTGTCTGACCATCCATCCATCATCCCTTTATTTTCCATTTGTTCATCTGTCCATTCATTTGTCCCTTTATCCAGCCATCCACCTGACCATCCATCCATCCATCCAACAACTGTCTGTCTATCCTCTGTCTATCCCACATTCACTGAGTTATCAAGGCTGATACTTGGGGTCCTGGGTTGTTGGGTGGCCTCTCTGTAACAGGAGTAGAGAACCCACGAAGGGGGAACAGGTGGTGTGTGTGTGTATCAGTTTTATTGATGTAATTCTTTATTTTTAAACATTGAAAATGGTGAACTATAGAGAATTTACTGGCTATACACACAATTTTAACAAAAATTATAAAGCAAATCCCCTGGCGATAATGTAACCCCCTCTCTCCACCCAGAACCCCCCAGCCTCCTTTCTCCATCACACCGGAGAGGGAAACATCTTGACATTTAGAGGCTTCACTTCCTCACTTGTATTGATAATTTTACCACCTGTTTCTGTATCTCTGAACAACTTCGTTTTGGTTTTTCCTGTTGGAAATTTATATAAGCAAAACCCATGTTTCTTCAACTTACCATTAGGTTTGTAGGATTCATCTGTGTTGTCGTGTAGGTACAGTTTATTCAAGTTCACTGCTGTATGCTATCCAGTACGTGACCACACGACAAGCTGTGAACTCATTCTCCTGTTGATGGATGTTTCGGATGTTTGCAGGTTGGGGCTATTGTAAGGAATACTCCGATGAGCATTCTCGTATGTAAGTAGAGGTGCAAATATATACGTGTTTCTCAAAGGTGTATGTCTGGGAGTGGGATTTCTGGGCTACAGGTCATAGGTATCTTCAACTTCACCAGATGATGCCAGTCTTCTGAAGTGGCTGAACAAATTTACAGTCCCCCTCTGCTTGGCTGAGCGTTCCCCTTGCTCTCTGGTGCCACACTTGGCATTGCTAATTATTGGCATCCTGTTTGGTGTAGTGGCATCTCATTGTTATTGTATTTCCAAGGCAATTTAATGAGATACAGAATTTCTTCGTATATTTATTGGCTGGTTGGCTGGTTGGATTCCCTCATCCTGCTTTTTTTTTTTTTAAAGTGTCTATTTAAATCTTTTGCCTTTTTCCCGTTGGGTTGTTTGTAGCGTACGTCTCTGGTGCCAGGGTCAATCTGATTTCAGCTGCTGTGTGGGGGACAAACTTGGAATGGGGGCATAATAGCTGATGGGCAGGTGCTCCACCTCCTGACCTTCATGGAAACAGCTCTGGAGCTCCTCAGAGGTCCTGGAGGGCCCCTGTCTACAGCACCAACCTTGACAACACCCTTATATTGGGGTGTCTGCCTGCCCTGTCTCACTCTCGCCACCCCTCACTCCGCCTCTGGCATCATCTTCTAGACAGCCAAGCCCTTGTCTCAGCCTCACTTCTCCTCTTTATTTTTGAGTTTCATTGTTTCATTTTACTTAATTTTTGACATAAAGGAAAATCAGCCAACATTAGGGTCAGAACTATACTCCTTTATCAGTGTTAATGGGGTGTGCAATTTATTCACTGAGTGGGATAGAAATCAAGCATTTATCCGTGGTCTGACTTTGTGACACTATGGTGACGGAATTATAAAAACCTACATTGGATTTTGCAAGGCCTACCGAGGTCGCGCGCGAGAGGCGGCAGCCGGCAGCTTCGCGCTTTGGGCCCCCGCGCGGCCCGTCGCCCGGCGTGGCGGGAAAATCCGACTGGGCCTTCCCGGCCGAAGCCTCTTTGTGTCCTCGAGCGCCTCCCAGGGACCGCTTGCTGTGATGATGATGGAGGATGAGGAGGGGCCTGAGGAGAAGCAGCGGTTCTCTTGCCGACAGGTACAGGCGGACGCGGTCCTGGCTGGGCTGGGGGAGGACGGCGTCGAGATTCTGGCGAGGAAAAGGCCGCCCGCGTCAGCCCGGCCTCGCCTTGGTGCCGGAGTCCCGGGGGTGGAGGGCGTGCTCGGGCCGCTTTCGGCCGCCTGGCGTCTCCTCCTCTTTTTCTTATTGATTTGTAGGAGATATTTATATATTCTGGATACAACTCCTTTGCCATTTATGCTATTGCAGTTATATTCTACTCTGTGATTTGTGTGTTCACTTTTTTCCACTGTAGTCTTTTGATGAATAGAAAATTTTCAGTTCAGTATGTTTTAATTGAGTTCATAAAGTATTAAACATCTACTTTATGGTTAGTGCTTTTGTGTTCAAAAAATCCATCCTTGATACAAGTCAGAAAGACATCTTTCTATATCATTGCCCAGAAGTTTTGGAGCTTTTCGTCGTCAGGTCTTTAATTTACCTGCAGTTGATTTTCGTGACTGGTATGTGCTAGAGTCGAATTTTGCTTTGTTTTGTTTTTTTCCCACATGGATACCCAACCATCTGAGCACCATGTATTGAAAAGTCAGGTCTTTCCTTAATGCTCAGAAACGCCACCTCTGTTGTAAATCAGGCAGCCTCCTATGGATGGGACTGTTGGTGAGTGCTCTAGACTATTTCTGTATGTCCCAACTAAGTTTTAGAATTTTATCTGAATTTTGCATATTTCTGCTAAGATTTATTTCCACGTACTTGATATATTTTGATGTATTGTAAATGGTGACTGTATTGTTATCTATCCACATGTGACTGATTATCCCAAAACTCAGTGGCAAAAACCCAAACATTTATTATCTCCAGTTTTTGTGGGTCAGGCACCTAGCTGTGTCGCTCTGGATTAAGGTCTTTTATGAGGCTGCAGGCAAGTTGATGGCTAGGGCTGTGGTTTTATCTAAAGGCTTGACTTGTGGAGGGGACCCGTAGAGCTGCCTCATGACCTGGCAGCTGGCTTCCCCAGAGCACGTCATCTGAGAGAGAGGGAGAGAGAACCAAGATGGAAGCCACAGTCTTTTAAAAACCTGATGTCAGAAATGACATCTCGTGATTTCTGCCATATTCTATTCATTAGAACTGAGTTACTAAGTACAGCCCACACCTGGGGAGGGGATTACATACAGGCATGACTACCCGGAAGCCGGAATCATGTGGGGCCATCCTGTAGTGAACAGAGCCCATTACATGATCGTTTAAAAATTTCATGTAGTATTGTATAATGATGTTTTAATATTGGTTTTTTGTATCCAGCAGCGTTACTAAACTCTTACTAATTATAATAGTTTATCTGTAGTTTTAAAAAATGTATTCATGTTATCATAATGAATGATAAAGTTTGTTTTTTTTCCTTTCCAAACGTTGTATATTTTGCTTCTCTTCCTTTTCTTATTGCACAGCCTAGGTCTTATAGAAGCATGCAGAAAAGCTGCAGTAATAGCAGGCTTCCTTATCTTGCTACCTATCTCAAAGGGAAAGTTTAAAAAAATTTTTTATTCTTTTTACTGAAGTATAATTGATTTACAATGTTGTGTTAATTTCTGGTGTACAGCATAGTGATTCAGTTGTACATATATATATTCCTTTTCATATTCTTTTTCATTATAGACTATTACAAGGTATTCAATATAGTTTCCGGTGCTATACAGTAGAACCTTGCTGTTTATCTATTTTATGTATGGTAGTTAGTATCTGCAAATCCCAAACTCCCAACTTATCCCCTCCACCGTCTCCTTCTGCCCCGGTAACCATGAGTTTGTTTTCTATGTCTGTGAATCTGTCTCTGTTTTGTAAATAAGGTTACATGTGCCATATTTTTTAAATTCCACATATAAGTGATATCATACTGTATTTTTCTTTCTCTTTCTGGCTTACTTCACTTAGTATGACAATCTCCAGTTCCATCCATGTTGCTGCAAATGGCATTATTTTATTCTTTTTTATTGCTGAGTAGCATTCCTATATATATAGGGATATATGCCCAGGAATGGGATTTCTGGATCATAGGTTGAGTCTGTTTTCAGTTTTTTAAGGAATCTCCATACTGTTTTCCATAATGACTACACCAAACTACATTCCCACCAACAGTGTACGAGGGTTCCCTTTTCTCCATACTTTATCCAGCATGTATCATTTGTGGGCTTTTTAATGATGGCCATTCTGACCCATGTGAGGTGATACCTCATTGTAGTTTTGATTTGCATTTCTCTGATAACCAGCAATACTGAGCATTTTTTTTCATGTGCCTCTTGGCCATTTGTATGTCTTTATCAGAGAAATGTTTAGGTCTTCTGTCCATTTTTGGATTGGGTTTTTTTTGTTATGAAGTTGTAATGAGGTGTTTGTATATTCTGGAAATTAAATCCTTATCAATTGCATTGTTTACAAAGAGTTTCTCCCATTCTGTAGGGTTTTTTTTGTTTTATTTATGATTTCCTTTGCTGTGCAGAAGCTTATAAGTTTAATTAGGTCTCATTTGTTTATTTTTGCTTTTATTTCTATTGCCTGGGTAGACTGCCCTAGGAGAACATTGCTTCCATTTATATCAGAGAATGTTTCGCCAATGTTCTCTTCTAGAATGTTTATGGTATCTTATCATATTTAAGTCTTTAAGCTGTTTTGAGTTTATTTTTGTGTATGGTGTGAGGGAGTGTTCTAATTTCATTGATTTGCATGTGGCTGTCCAGCTTTCCCAACACCATTCACTGAAGAGACTGTCTTCTCCACTGTGTATTCTTGCCTCCTTTATTGAAAAGTAATTGACCATAGCTGTGTGGGTTTATTTCTGGGCTCTCTATTCTGTTCCATTGATTGATATGTCTGTTTTTGTGCCAATACCATGCTATTTTGATTACTGTGGCTCTGTAGTGTTATCTGAAGTCCAGCTTCATTCCTTTCTTCACTATTGCTTTGGCAGTTCTGGGTCTTTTGTGATTCCATATAAATTTTAGCATTATTTGTTGTAGTTCTATGAAAAACGTCCCGGGTAATTTGATAGGGATCCCATTATAACTGTAGATTGCTTTGGATAATATGGCCATTTTAACAGTATTAATTTTTCCAAACAGAGAGCATGAGGTATCTTTCCATTTCTCAAAGGGAAAGTTTTTGACAGTATATCTGTTATAGAGTTTTTTTAAAAAAATACCCTTTATCAGATTTGTTGTAGGGTTTTTAAAAAATATACCCTTTATCATATTTAGGAAGTTCCTTTATATTTGCTAAGGTTTTTTAAAAAATCATAAATAGATACTGAATTTTGTCAAAGATCTCTTGCATATATTGTGATGATCCTTACGATTTTCATCTTTGATTTGTTAATGTTGTGAATTACATTAATTTTTCTTCTAATGTTAAATCTGCCTTGTACTGGTTAAACTTAACTTGATCACAGCAGTATCCTTTTATATGTTCCTGGATTTAGTTTGCTCACTTTGTTTAGAATTTTTGTCTCTGTGTTGTTCAAAGAGAGTCATAATTTTTATTTCTCATACTGCCTTGTTGGGTTCTGATGTCAAGATTATGCTAGCTTCATAAAATGAGTCTTCATTAAGAGGTTGGGCCAACTTAAAATTATAATTTCATCCCAGAATTTTCTGTGGTATTTGCCAGTGAAGTTCTCTGATCTTGGGTTTTCACTATGGGAAGATCTTTGACTATAGATGGAAGTTATTTAGTATATAGGACTATTTAGGATTTCTGTTTCTGTTAAGAATGTCTTACTTCAGATTAAGTAAGCAAGATTTCCCTAGAACTTTTATAATATTTAATTATATTTGATTAATAGTTAAATTTATGGGCATAAAATTGTTCATAATATTCTGTTTAATATGATTACTGTTATAGCATAAATGATGTGTCTCTTTTCCAACCTGACACAGGTTTTTGGGCCTTTTTTTCTTTGACTTTTATCAGTTCTCCAGAGGTTTGTCAATTTTGTTGGTCTTTCAAAGAGCCAATTTTGATTTTTGTTGATTTTCTTAGTTGTATGTTTGCTTACTAATTTACTAACTGGTGCTTTTATCTTTATTATTTTTCTGCCTTCTACTTTTTCAGTTTTAATTTATTGTTCTTTTTCTAACTCCTTGAGGTAGATGCTTACTTAACTAATTTTAAGCCTTTAGTTTTTCTAATATATGCTATGTATTTCCTTATAAGTATTACTTCAGAAAAATTTCCTAACAGGTTTTGAATATATGATGTTTTTATTATTATTCAATTAGAAATATTTTAATTTTTAATTGTGATTTCTTCTTTGACCTGTATGTTATAAAGGAGTATGTCTTTAAATTTTCTAAATATGTGGGGATTGCCTAGTTATATATTTTATATTGATTTCCAACTTAATTACATTGTGGTCAGAGATACACTATCTGAATGATTTAAATCCCTTGAGATTTATTGAGATTTGCTTTATGGCCCAGCATATGAGCCATATTTAGAAATGTTCTAGATGTGTTTGAAATGGGTGTTTTACTTTTGTTGTGTACAGTGTTCTATTTATGTTTATTAAGTCTAGTTTATTAACTGAGTTCTTCAAATCTTATATATCTTCATCTTCTTTACTGAATTGAAAAAGATACTTTAGAATCTACTGTGGCTGTTGATCTATTTTTCCATGTAGTTCTGTTAAATTCTGCTGTATGTATTTTGAGCTTATGTTATTAGGGATGTACAGATTTAATATTATTCTGTCCTCCTGATGGAATTAATGTCATTATTATCTTTACCTCTGGTAATGTGTTTTGCCTTAAAGTCTACTTTGTCTTTTAAAATATAGCTACATTAGCTTTCTTTTTAGTAGTATTTCTGTTTTATTACTTTACACTTTTCTCTATTTTTATGTTTCAGATGTGTTTGTTCATTTTTAAACAACATAATTTCTCTCTATACAGTCTGAAGTTTTTGCCTTTTAACTAGAGCATTTAGTCCACTTATAATTAATGCATATGTACAGGTAAGTGTAAATGTAATGTGTACCTACTGTAAATATTTGGAATTAAATCTGCCATCTTATTTTGTGCTCCTTATCTTACTCATTGTATTTTTTTCTTTTCTTTCTGGCCTTTAAAGAGTTGTTTGCCTGTATTTAATCCATATCCTTTATTTCCTTAACAAGTTTGGAATGATATATTCTGTTTCTGTTCCTTTAGTGCAGAGGCTGGCATCTTTTTTCTGTAAAAAGCCAAATGATAAATATTCCAGGCTTTGCATGCCACAGACAGTCTGTCACACATTCTTCTTTGTTTGGATCTTTATAACCCTTTTAAAGTATTTCGAGACCATTTTTAGCTTGCAGGCTGTACAAAAACAGGTTGTAAGCTTGTTTGAGCCATGTGTCAGTGTCCTGACCCTTGCTTTAATGTTAACCCTAAAAATGATAACTTGCTCACTTAATTTATCGAAGGCTAAAATTAATCAAAACCTTTACCCTTCCCTGAACATCACATTGATATTATAACATTTTGATTCTATCTACTTCCCACTCCCAATTTATGTGTTATATTGGCCAATATTTTCATTTTATTTTAAATTGCACGAGACTTTATAATTACTGTTCTATACAGTAAATGTTTTATACATTTGTCCATATTTTTACTACTTTCTCTACTCTTTACTCTTTTTTTGTATCTCCAACCTTCCATCTAGATATAATTTTCCTTCTGCCTCAAGTACGTGTTTTAGAATTTTCTTTAGTGGGGGTTTGCTGGTGATGAACTCAGTTTTCGCTTGAAAGAAAGTGTCTTTATTTTGCTTTCATTCTCCATCATCTTCAACCTGTTAGCTTAGAAAGAGCCCTAAGGGGTCTTCAAAAGCTTGGACTTGCATATGATCCAGCTAAGTATAGAGTCTAGGTTGGCAGGTATTTTGCTTCATCACATTAGGGATTTCATTCTACTTTTCTATGGTTTCCATTGTTGCTGTTGAGAATGATCTGTAAATCTAATTGCCACTCCTTCGAAAATAAATGGTCTTTTCTATCTGGCTGGTTTTAATATTTTCTCATTGCTTTTTCTGTTTCTGTTAAATATCAGTTTCTTTGTTCTGTTTGAGATTTTTCTGGGCCACTGGTATTTGTGGCCACTTGTGTCTTGCATCAATTCTGGAAAATACTCAAAATATTCAGTCACTATCTCTTTAAATATTTCCTTTGACCTATTTATTCTCTTTCCTTGAGATTCTGATTAAATATATGTTAGATGTTCCCCTCATTATATCCTCCATGGTTCCCTCTTACCATTCTTTTCTTTTTTTCTTTTTTTCTTTTTTTTGTCTGTATGGAGTACATTCTAGATAATTTCTTCTGATTTATCTTCAAGTTTCTAGAAATTTCCTTTGGCTCTTTAAAAAAATGCCATGTCACTTTCTGTAGTTTACTATTCTCTGAAGTTATTTTCAGCTTGTTCATTTTTTTAGAACATAGTAAGGGTAATTACTTTATCCTCTTTGTCTGATAATTACAGTATCTTCAGTAATCATGGCTCTACTTCTGTTGGTTCTGACTTATAGTCCCTCTTGTCTTTATGTATTTTGTCATTTTTGACCTGGTTACGGTTACTGGCTTTGAAAAATTATTTGTGGGGCTTTCCCCAAGGTCTGGAATGGACGTGGCCCCCTCCAGCCTTGTATTTGTTTCTTATATAGGCAGTTGGGACACTTACAGGTAGAAAAATTTCAGACCAGGTTCACAGCTTGAGGTTCCTTGTCTCCCCCAGGCTACTGTGCCTGGGGTGGCAAAGCGCATGCGGGTCAGTCTGTGGCTACCAGTTCTCAGACGGGCTTCTTCCCCTGCCCCTTCTCTTCTGCTCCTCTCAGTCCCAAATTGCTTTCTGGAGGCAAGAGGAGGGACAGGCTTTAGTTCTGGCTTACCCTTTTCCTGAGGAAGGGGTCCTAACCTACATGGGGAGGGTCTGCTTTAAGACTCCCCTCCCTTGACCAACCCTTGGCCTTAACTTCTGTCCTGCTTCCTCTGAAAGCCCCCAGACTTAAGGCCAAGTGGATGGCATCTGCTAATACCCTTCATACAGAAGTGACTTTGGTGGTTCTGTTATTTTGCTTACCTCTCTGGGGTTATATTTTCTCTTCAAATTCAGCCTGCTGATTTCTCACAATCCTTTTAGCACTGTAATTAAAAAAAAGTTACTCAGGATTTTAAACTGTGTTCAAGGGGAAGAGAAAGTGTGGCATCACTGGAAACAAATATCTTAAGGTCAGTTTTAGTTCCACTGACTTTGAGGGTCTGAGGGGACTTTTTGTGTTGGGTTGCATAGAAGAAAATGTTCTCTTCGCAATGGCAGTCTCTACATACATCCAGCCTACATTTTGTCACCTCTTCAGTGTACTATTGCCAGGAGGCTGTGTCCTCTGAGGTGGTGTGAGCAGAAGTGAGTTAGATACGGCCAGCAGGACTCAGGGAAAGATCAGATGCCTTCCCTTCCTTGGGGAGGTAGGAGGGTGGAGCCCAGCTCCCCGCCTACTGGCATATCTCCAAGTGACCTCACCTATGTCCACCTGTTCCCAGACTGCTGCCCTAAGGACCTCCTGCCTCCTCCTCCATGGATGGGCACAGGGCCGTGGGCTGATGAAAGCATTGGCTGGTTGGAAATCCCAGCTCCTTCACGTTTGAGCTGTGTAACCATGGGAAGTTATCTACCATCTCCAGGCCTTAGTTTCCAGGTCTGCAATATGGGATAATCATAATAGTAACTAGCTTATAGAGTTGATAGGAGAATAAACTAGTTACTAATTGTAATGCTCTTAAGAGAGCACCTGGAACATAAAATCTTTTTAAAAATTGTATGATTAAAAACTGTTTCATGCACTTCTCCACGTAAACTGAAAAGAAGAGACATGATACTAGTGCTGCCTTTGCTCTTTTAATCTCATGCAACCCTTCATTTTAGAGATGAGAAACTGAGACCCAGAGAGGGCAGAGACTCCACCAAAGCCACCCAATAGGCCACTGACTGGCTCCCTGACCTGGAAGGGGGCACTCCAGGGTTCTAGTACCAGCTCTGCCACCACTGACCACCTGTGTGACTGTGGCCTGGTCTCTTCCCTCTCTGAGCCTTGCTTTCCCTGTTGGTGAACCAAGGGGAAAGGCCAGTCATCCCTCTGCCTGCCTTCGGCTCCGTCTCACTGGCAAGGGGTGTTCTGACCAGGCCTCAAGGTTTGTGGGGTTTGGGGATCCTAGTTGCTGAGGTGACTCAAGGAGCCGATAGGGCAGGGCTGGGAGGATGTTGGGTGGATGATCAGTTAAAGCTGCCTTCCAGGAACCCGTCAGCTGAGAACATGCAGCCTCAAACCAGCTGCCTTAAGAAGGTGTTACCCCACAGCAGGCTTCGGTGAGTAGCTTCTCGCGAGGGGGAGGGGTGAGAACTCACTGTAGCCCCCTGGCTGGGCAGCCCAGGCTGGCGTGTCAAGCCCTGCTCAAACTGTATTCCCTGAGCTGAGGTAGGACACCCAGGCTGTGGCTTCTGACTCTGTGCCTCAGGCCAGTCCCTGCCCCTCTCTGGGCCTCAGTCCCCCATCAGTGAAATGGGACCAGGAACAGCGTACATAAGTCTCAAGGGCCCAACATGGCCTGCCCATCAGGACATGTGTCTGCCCCTCCTGGTGTGTGGTCCTGATCTCCGCCTGCCCCCACCACAGGGGAAAGGCAGCACTGAGTGTGGGCACAGGGAGCACTGCCCTGACACCTCATTGTCTGCCCTCTGTTAGCCTCAGTGCTCCTCACCTGTGCATGGCCAGAGCAGCAGCGCCCAACATGGCAGGCCAGGGCTGGAAGAATTACCTGAGATAATCCCCCCAGGGCCTGGCACAGCTCAGTGCAAAAAGTAATTCCCACTCACCAAGGCCCCCTCTGGCCAGGCCTCAGGGGCTGGAGTCAGGCCCCAAGCCTCTATATCCAGAGACCTCGGGATAGGCCAGAGCAGGTGCCTCAGCAACCCCTCCTGTGGCCTGGGACCCCATACACCCCAATCCTGTCCTGCCTCCAGACCAATCCCCGAATTAATTACCATTTAGTTAGGGCCACCAGCCTGCAGGCAATTAATTGCACCCATCAGCCAAACAGGAAGAACTTTAACGAGCAATTCATTAATGAAGCTGGTGACTGCCAGAGCCGCTTCTTTCAGGAGGGACTGATTTCATTAGCTACTTCATCACTTAGGCAAAGGCTGATATCTGTGGTTTGCATCCTCAAAGATCTTAGAGAAGATAAAACATAAGTGATTCTCATTTGCAGAGAGCCAACTCTGTGCCAAGAGGTGCGTGTGCTTTGCAAACCTCATCAGCTCAGTCCTTAAAGTGAGGTACTATTGTTGTGACCATTTTACAGGTGGGGAAATTGAGGCTTAGAAAGGCTATTCTCTTCCCCAAGAACACATGACTAAGTACAAATGGATCCTGGTCTCTCTGACTCCAAAAGTATTTTCTTCTTTAGTGACCCTTCAAGTACATGTTTCCTTTTATGGTTGGAAGGTCCCAGAACCTGAGAGCTGAGAAACTGGTACCTGACTTCCTCACAGGTTTACAGGCAAGGGTGTGTGGACTCAGGTCTGTTCCTAAAACAGCTCCACTGCTTTAGTGAAAAAAAGGCCTCCGGTCCTTAGATCTGCTGAGGCTGCTTGTCCCCTGCAGCTACGCTTCTGGCCCTCAATTCACAGCCTCCACCCTCAAGTTCCAGATTCTTTCTCTGCTGCTCACTTACCTCTTCTGTGTCGGCAGCTCTCTCCATAAGAGGCAATATGAATGTGATTTTAGGTGGCACAGGGAGATTAATTTTTAATTTTATTCTTACGAATAGCTTTTCATTAAGTATGGCATAGGATCCTGGTCATTTAACAAAGGAATATTGTGTTTTCTTTTAAAAGCAATGATTTGAATTAAATTTAAGAAGAGCCATAGTGGGGTGGGTACAGCCCAGTGGTAGAGCGCATGCTTAGCATGCATGAGGTTCTGGGTTCAATCCCCAATACCTCCATCAAAAAATGTTTTTAAAAAGATCCATAGTTCTAAAAGAAAATATTAAGTGAATGTTTGGCAGATTTGATTTCTAGACTTGGAGGAAAAAACGACAAACTTGCCTGCCTGAAGTTGAGGAGACCTGGCCTGGGTTCCCCTGTCACCCCCTTGACCCCCTACCCTCCTTAACCAAACAAGTCCAAGGAGGTGTTTGTCAGTCTCAAGAGAGTAGTCCTTTCCCAGAGGGGAAGTTGGTCTTCCTCCACAGCCAACAGGCTCCTGCTGCAGCTGGGTTATTTATATCTCTAAAAATGTTATCAATGTACTACATGCACACAGTTTAGAATCATAGTTGCCTGCGGTGGGAGTGGAGAGGAAGTTGACTGCAAAGGGGCATGAAGGAACTTTCTGGAAAGACGAAAAGGCTCTATATCTTGATTGGGGTGTTTGCTATATGAGCATGCACATTTGTCAAGCCATCAACTTGTACACTTAAAATGTGGAAATTTTATTGCAGGTAGATAAAGCCAATTTGAAAACAAAATAAAAACCAAAGTCACAAATATGCATTTATGTCAGGGGCCACTCATATTCACTGCCAGTTCTAACTTCTGAGACCTGTGCTTTGCTGCATGATAGTGTATGCTGGTGTCACTTAGCTGTCACTTCAGTTACTTCCAAAGTCAACATTTTATAGAGTTCTGTCATGTGCCAGTCACAACAAGGGTGCTTAAAATGTCAGAGTTACATTTGGCAGAGGGACATCATGAGTCAGCCAGGAAAGGATGGATTAATCAATAAGTATTGTTTGGGACAATTGGTTCTTCATTTAGAAGGAAATAAAATTAGATTCCTACCTCATGCCATATATACACTTATAAGCACTCCAGATGGATTAAAGATGGATGGATTAAATGTTAAAGAAAAACTATAGAAGTATTAAAATAAAATATAGAAGAATATTTTAAATAAATTCCAACCAGAAAAAGCTAAGACACAAAGGCCGAAATTCATAAAGATGTTTGACAAAAAATAATGTGAAACTTTTTATGACTAAAGACATAGAGAATTTAGCTAAAAGGTATGCAGTAGATCACTGGAAAATGTTGGCTCATATGTAATAAAGAATTAAGTTTTTTCCGTTTTTTTTTCTGTTTTTTTTTTTAATTGAAGTACAGGCAATTACAACATGTCAATCTCTGGTGTACAGCACAATGTCCTAGTCATGCATATACATTCAAAGAATTAAGATTTTTAATATGAAAAGAGGTCCTACAAACCTGTCAGAAAAATAAATCAGGGACAAAAAGCCCAATTGAAAATGGGTAAGGGATGTACATATTTGTTTCACACAAGAAGAAAACAAAGTGGAAAGTAAAATATGAAAAGATATTTGATCTCCTTCACAATTATAGATAGGTACATGAAAATAATGACATTAGCCCTCTCCAGATCAGCAAAAGTTAAGAAACATTGGTGTGAGTATGGGAAAAATCGGCACTTTCACACACTATTGGTGGGAATCTAAATGGGTACTATTTAAGGAGGGCAATTTAGTAGTATCTATAAAAGTTTTTTTTCTTTAATTTTTTTGTGGGGAGGTAATTAGGCTTATTTTAATTTATTTTTTAACGGAGGTACTGGGGATTGAACCCAGGACCTCATGCATACTCTACTACTGAGCTATAAAAGTTTATAGAAGTTTTAACTGCACAAACTCTGACTCAGCAGTTCCTCTCTTAGGAATCTATTCTTCAGAAATAGCCACACATGTGCCCCAAATATATGTTCATTGCTGCAAAGCATATTGTACTAAAAATTGGAAACTGCCTAAATTTCCTTCAGTAGGAAGTTATGGATAAATCAGTTCTACATTCTGTGCAATGGAATTCTTGCCTCAATTAGAAAGAATGAAATAGGACTCTACGTACTGATCTGGAATGATATCCATTATATCTTGGCAAGAAGAAAGAAAGCAAGTTACAAAAAACTATGTATAGCATAATGATCTTATTTTTTTAAACCAATTGCATATATGAGTTATAGATCCATAATAATAATGTCTCACAGTTATATATGCCAGCAGCATGGAATGTAGATGAGGAAATTGAGGCACAGAATGGTTAAGTAACTTGCCCAAGGTGGCACGCTAGTCAAGTTGCAGAGCACGGATTTGAACCCCAGCAGCCTGACTCTACATCTTGAGCACTTGAACTGATTTTGGCCTTATAAGCCCCAAATACTTCTGTTAAGAGTGGTGACCTCTCAAAACAACATTGGAGAGGCTGAGTCACTTTTTAATAAATACTTTTAAGAAATAGATATTAAAAAACATGAACTGGTGATAAAGGACTTACTTATCAAAAGGCCCAGTTTCCTGAAAACCCCTTCCTCAGAGCCAACCACTTAACAGTTTTAATTCATGTGTGGTTACCTCTATGGCAATAAATAACATGCTTTTACTGCTATTTCTTGATTTATTAACCTTCACATTATTTATTGACTTCAGCAAGCACTGGAAAGAAGAAACAGCTTATCTTTTTTTTTTCTCTTCCTGTTGTGGTGCTGTTTGCTGCTCTAACTCTAGGCTGGACCCTGGGCTGGGCACTTTATTTACCGTATTGTTGCTAAGAAAAGGCCCACTGCAGCTCAGTCGAAAGGGACTTGCCCAAGGTCACTGCAAGTCAGTGATGGAAGGGGGACAGGACCCCTGGTCTGCATGTCTCCAGGGCTGGGCTGTTTCTGTGATGTCTTGTGGCCCACCCCATGGGTGACTGTGCTGCATTCTTGGCCTGTAGCGGCCCCTCTCACTCTGGCAGAAGCTCAACAGGGCTGGGGTGGGGTGGGCCTGGCTGAGTGCCTGCTGGAGGCTGACCCTGCGGCTCCTGCTGCTCAGAGGCGTGTTTGTGGAGCAGCAGGTGCAGCCTCTGAGTGTTTGGCCAGCCAGGGTTTCATTGTCTACTGCTGACGGGCCCAGACTTTGACCCTCTGGGGCCTCTTCCTTCCGGATCATTGCCTCCAGGTACCCTACACCTCCAGGGGAGAGGCTGAGCCAGTGACTGAGGCAGGTGGAGAAATGGGAGCCTGACACCTGACCCTCGGGAAGAAAACACCACCCTCCCCCTTCCCTGACACTAGAGTTGAGTCACTTGGTGGGAGAGGCGTAAAAAAAATTACTAATGCTGGGTACCATCCAAAACCAGTTAACTCAGAAACTGCGGCGGGAGGCCTTGGGTCTGGATGCAGAGGTGCCCAGAGAGGGCAGTGATTTGCTAGAGGTCACACAGCTGCCATGGGATGAGTACCCAGGAGTCCAGACGTGGAGGCCTCTTCAGCCTGGAGAGAAGCAGTCTGAGTGGGGAAAACAAGGAAATGCAGGGCTGGGGCAGAGCGGGAGGTGGCCGCCCAGCCCAGGGAAAAGGCAGGTGAAAGAGGCGGCAGAGCTGTGGTCAGGTCTGTGTGTCGTGGGGTGGTTTTCCTTGCAGAACCTGACAAAGATGGTGGGGGAAGGGCAGGGACAGCCACCAAGGGGGTCACATGGACTGTGTTCCAGCTGAGCTGGACCCTGGGTTACTTCATCCTCAGCAAGAGCAGTGTAGGGGTGGGTGGTAGAGGCTGCGCCCCTCTCAGGGATAAAGGTGGCTTCTCTATGTGGCAGGGCCCTGAGGGATGGCATGGAGGAGGCAGTGGGGATGTTGGGGGTGCAGGTAGGGGGATGGGGGAAATGTAGGCCCACAGTCCCAAACCTCAATGCCTCCTCCTCTTCCTGAATTGCAGGGCTTAGCACCCCCTATCCCATCCTCCAGGCAGCCCAGTGAACCCCTCGTTCTGACTCACAGCAGATGGGGCATCATGTGAGCAAACCCAGCAGCTGGGGGGACCAGGACCCCAGGGACCAGGCAGATGGCAGGTGGGGGCAGGGCAGGACTGGCACAGAGGGGCCTTTTAAATGGGGTGGGGGTGATCCTGGCTGGGCCTCAGCCTCTCCAAGCTTGTCCTCTGCCAGTCTGGTCCTCACGTCCCAGCAGGAGTTCCTTGAGGCCCCCTGGGAGCCCTGCAGATTCAGGGTCAGGCCAGGGCTGCTCTGGGGAGGAGCTTAGGACACACGCTTTCTGAGCCCTTGCGGGTGCCTGCCTGGACACAAGTGGGCTGAGACATCCCTACAGGCCCCTCAAGACTCAAACTCTCCCTGGTTTCCTGGTGGGTCAGCTGGGCTAGAACAGTCCTGAACCTTCCAGCCTTCAGCCTCTGCCAGGCCCCGGGCTTAGTGCTTTACATGCACCTTTATGCCTGCGAGGCATGAGCTCCTGATGTGCCCACTTTAGAGACAGAGGACACTGAGGCACTGGAGGCTTACACAGGAGTGACTGCTTATCGTGGGGGCTCCAGAGTCTGGGCTCTTATCCACGGTGCTCTCCTGCCCCCTCACTGGGGAGGGGGCCTCTTGGCCAGGCCAGATTCTGTGCTGGGGACCAGAGGACATGTGGCCTTGTCTGGAACTCTATTCCTTCTACTGCCAAGCCCACACTCCTTTGGAGTGACAGGACTCTCCGAGATAGGAAGGCTGATTGCCTGGGGGAGAATCCTGGCCTTGTTCCTCTCTGGTTGTGTGAACTTGAGCATCTGCCTCATTTTCCTCATCTAGAAAAAGTGGATAAGATAGTATCTGCTGTGGGGCTACTGTGAGCCTTAAGGTGTTGCCATAGTAATGTGTTTACAACAGCATATAGATGTTAGCTTCTGTGATCTCCCTATTGGGCAGATAGATGCACTTGTGTAGCCACACTTAGCTGCAAGGGAAACTGGGAAATGATGTCTTTATTCTGGGAAGCTATGAACCCAGCTAAAAACATGAGGTTCTATTCCATTAGAAGGGGGCCAGTGGATATTGGGGAACACCAAAGGGTCTGACATGGAGTCCGGGGGTTGTCAGCTGGAGACCAATGGGCAGTGTCTGGCTCTATATAGGCTTTGACTCTCAAAGGGCTTTAAATCTATTTGAATTAAATCTTAACTGTTAACAATTTAGATTGTCATATAAAAATCAGATTTCTGACTCTTCTCAAAAAACTGAAGGATCAGGCCACACTGGGCCCAAATCCCTTCAAGTGACATTTGGCTGGTGCTGGGCAGCACTCCCCAAGATGGCCCGTACTCTCTAGTTCAACCCAGGCTTCTCCACTACCTATGGTCTTCCCCCCACCCCTGACTTCCCTCCTGTTCTCATGAGCTTGCCCTGTTTGGCCCTGGGCGGGGGGTTGGGGGGGGGCGCTGTGGTTTGTAACTCCTGCTCCAGTTCAGCCATCAGCTTCCCCAGACAATGAGACTGAAGCACAGAGACAGGAAGGGACTTGACCAAGGTCACCTGGTGAGCCTGGACAGAGTTGAGAGCCCAGCTCCAGCCTACAAACTCAGCTTAAGCATGCTGCCTGCCATGCCAGTCACCTGGGCTTCAGCCAGGTGTCATGTGCCCAGGGAGAGGATGGCTCAGTCGTTAAGCCAGTGGGCACGGCAGCCTGGTAGGTCTGGCTACACATCTTGGCTTTGCTACTTTCCAGGGCAAGTAACATTCTGCTCTCTGAGCCTTGTGGTTTGTTTTGTTTTGACTTTGAGATGAGATAATAACAGAGTCTGCATCAGAGTCCCAGGCGGGTTAGAGTGAGGTGCAGGGTTATTGGCACCTTTTTGTACCCTAGGTACCGCTCCCTCTGCCCACCCTGCACAAGACATACTTCATACTAGGTTAGGAGTTCAGAGACAAATGAAAAAGCAGATTGGGAGAGCGTGGCTGCCCCTTCTGTGTACAGGAGCAGACCTTCCTACCTGTGGGGACATGGCAGTCCCAAGTTGCTGTCTGCAAGACAAGGTGAGGGCTGAGGGGAATGGAATCTGTGTCAGCTGTGGGGGTGGGGCTGAGTCGTGCCTGTGCTGGGCTTCCCCGGAAACAAAAGACACCCTCTCTGACTCAGGAGACTGCCTGCCTCCTCTTTCCTCAACTGGAGCTGCCTGCTCAGGTTTTAGCTCTGACATGGTTTGGGGTAACCTCAGCGAGGCCTCAGCTGCATCTCCTGTCAGCTGTTCTAATGGCAAGCTTTGGGGCCAGCCACCGCATCCGGGGAGCAGCCCCTCACTCCCCACCCCACAACCAGTGTAACATTTGGTTTCAGGCTCTATTTATATACATCCATGTCCGCAGATATGTATGCTTTTTGTTTTGCTTTGATTGTATTGTGCAAACAACTTTAGAGCAGCCATAATGGAAATAATTCTAAAATGGAAAAGAACACCCACAATCCTTCCAACTGACTTTGCTTCCTAACAGCATCGCTCAAGTGCTTGCAGCACGCCCAGCACGGTGCTTTCTGTGATTGATCTCACTGAAGCTACACAACCACCCAAGAGGGTAGGAACAGGTTACAGATGGGGACACGGAGGCACAGAGCTGCTGGGTCACCTCCCCAAGGTCACACAGCAAGTGTGTGGTAGAGCTGAAATTGAACCGGCTCCAGTGTCCCACACTTACTCGTAAGCTGGACCCAGAGACACAAATTTGCCACCACTGACTCTGCAGTTTCTGAGTGGTCCCTCGGTACCAGCCCTGTCTCAGAGCAGAGAAACAGGTCCCTGGGACGGGTGAAGATGCCACCTTTGTTTTCTTCTTATTTTCACTGAATTTAGTATTTATAAGCCTTTTTTTTTGTCATTACCATATGAATGAGTGGGGATGGCCAACTGTCCAGTTTGTCAGGGACTGAGGCATTTCCTGGGACCCAGAACTAAAACAGACAGTCCTGGGCAAATAGAGATGATTGGTCACCCCAGGGGTGCAGAGCTGGGCTGTGCTTTCTGAGCGATTTCCTGGTGCTGGGCATTTGGACTGTTCCCAGCTCTTGGAAGTTAGGGTTAGGCAGCCCTGTGAACCCAGCTTGTCATGGGAGCATCCTTTCCTCAGGAGCCCCTCCCTGGTCAGAAGCCCAGGTTCTCAGGTTCCTCAGAGAAGATGTTCAGGACTTAAACCCACTTTCCAGACCTGTCCGTCATCTGAGCCTATAGGTCAGCTGGGGTTTGGGACAGGGCTGAGGGGAGGCAAGAGCCATTGGTGTGTTGGAGCCTGTTTGTACTGGCTTGCAAGAGCTGGTTGTTGGTTGGTAAACACAGCCACTATTAGGAATTAAATAACATAAACTTAATTATATTAAAAATAGCAATAAATACTCAAAATAGACTACTGTCTAATTATGATGTCACATTTTGTTATTATCTATTGATATAGGTTGAATTGTGACCCACCAATCCATTCATACGTTGGAGTCCTAACCCTCAGTATTTCCATTTGTGACCTTATTTGGAGATGGGGATCTTTAGAGAGGGAATCAAGTTTATCTGAGATCATTTGGGTGGGCCCTAACCCAATATGACAGGTGTCCTTATAAAAGGGGGACACTTGGACACAGACACAGGGAGAATGTCATATAAAGATTAAGGCAAGAGATTAGAGTGATGCTTCTACAAACCAAGGAACACCAAAGACGGCCAGTAAACCACCAAAAACTAGGAGAGAGGCATGGAACAGATTCTCTGTCACAGCCCTCAGAAGGAACCAGCCCTGTTGACATGTTGATCTTAGACTTCCAGTTTCCAGAACTGTGAGACAATACATTTCAGTTGTTTAAGCTGCCCAGTTGGAGGTACTTTGTCACGCACGGGAGCACTAGCGCACGAATCATCTGTGCTCTTGTGGTTATTGACATCCACTGCTCTGGTACAGTAGACATGCTATAGAATGGTGAGCCACAGCACATCTTCTCTCCAATTCCACAGTCAATGCTTGTATCTTGAAATTGGCTGTGGCAGGAGTGTTTACACCATGGAGATCTGCAAATGCTACAAACTGGGCCTTGATTTATTTTTTTGCTGACTATCTAGATAGACTTAAGGAAGTGGTGGGGAAAATGTTAACAAGGCACATTCAATCAAGTGTGTCACATCTGTGGTCATCACATCATGAACAGCACAAAACAAAGGAAAACTCTTATCCCATTCAGCAATGTATTCAAAAGCAATTATCTGAGTCAGCAAGGATTCCAGTATTCAAGGACTATTATCCCATTCAGCAAAAAATCATTCATGTCATCGACGAACAAGTGAAGTTCCAACATGTCTTCATTGTTTCACTTTTGTCTTGTTGATGTAAATGAAAATATCAATATTTATGTCCGAACAATTTGTAGAGAGCCAGAAGTTACAACTTAGCTCTCGATACTAGTGTGATATGGGAGAGGCCTGTTCTGGACCCCAGGCTGCAGAGGGCTGATGGGTAGATAGACAGACAGACTGCCTTCCAGCTCTGTGGGAACGAACTACCCTGGGTGGACCAGAGTCAGTGTATCCCCCCTACAGGAAATGGGAGGCCGCCCCGCTCTCTGCCTGGAGGAACTTCTGCAGGGTTCCTGCTTGGTGCCTAGTTACCTCTATTAGTAGCCTTGACCTGGTCAGGACAGAGCCTAATCCTTTAGCTACTCTTGTTGAAATATAAATTGATACCCTCTGACTGGATAAAGAAGATGTATATTTATACAATGGAATACTATTCAGCCTTAAAAATGACAACATAATGCCATTTGCAGCAACATGGATGTTCCTAGAGAATGTCATTCTAAGTGAAGTAAGCCAGAAAGAGAAAGAAAAATACTGTATGAGATCGCTCATATGTGGAATCTAAAAAAAAAAGAAAATAAATACAAAACAGAAACAGACTCATAGACATAGAATGCAAACTTGTGGTTGCCAAGGGGGAGAGGGGTGGGAAGGGATAGACTGGGAGTTCAAAATTTGTAGATACTGACAGGCATATGTAGAATAGATAAACAAAATTATACTGTATAGCATAGGGAAATATATACAAGATCTTGTGGTAGCTCACAGTGAAAAAAAATGTGACAGTAAATATATGTATATTCATGTATAACTGAAAAATTGTGCTCTACATTGGAATTTGACACAACACTGTAAAATGACTCTAATTCAATAAAACAATGTTAAAAAAAAAAAAGAAAAACTCTAATTTAAGTTGACCAATTAAAGTAATTCTGTACAACCCACCCCCCCAAAAAAATTGATACCCTCTTCCCCTGCTTAAATCCACCAACAGTTTCCCACTGCTCTGGGACCAAGATTGCACCTCCCTCCTTGTCTTCACAACCCTGCTCTTTGCTCTCATTTCTCTTGCCCCTGTGCTCCAGCCACACTTACCAGCTGCCTGCTTCCCCAACACTCTGAGCTCATTCCCCACTCTGAGCCTTTGCACATTTTGTTCTTTCTGCCTGGTACTCTGTGCCTCAGGCCCAGTCTTTCCAAGGCCGACTCTTCCTCATCCATCAGGACCTTGTTACAAGAAGCCTTCCCTGATTACTTGACTAAAGCAGGTCCCTGTTGCATGCCATCTCTGCCTTTATGTTTTTTGGTTTGCTGCCTTCATTGCCTTTCCATTATATGTAATCATTTTTCTTCATACTTATTAAATTACTCTATTAATTATTTCATTGATTTTCTTTTATCCCTTACCCCATCAAGCTATAAACTCCATGAAAGCAGAGGTGGTGGCTGTCTCATGTCCACAGAGCCTAGCATAAGGCCTGGCACTTAGTGGGCACTTGGAAAATGTTTGTTGAATCAATGAATGAAATACTTTTACCAAGAAGTTGCATAGAGATACAAATCATGGTCCAACACAGATACGGGTTCAAATCCTGGCTCTGCCACTTATTGGTGATATGCTCTGGGGTAGGTCACCAAATCTCTTTGGGCCTCAGTCTTCTTGTCTGAAATAATAGCTCCCCTCTGTAGGGTTGTTGTGGGGATTAAATGAATCAATCCATGCAGAGTTTAAGGAAAGGGCCTGGCACAGAGAGGTGTCAAGAGAATTGGATGTTAGTATTCTTGTAGGTTAAGTGCTATAGGACTTTTGAGGTTTTGGGGCTTGGGACAGGCTGCCCCCAAATGTGCCACACTGGCATATTGATTATTTTGGACTAAAGGTGCTTGAGAAGCAGCTGATGCAAGAAGAAAGCTCTGACCCCTTTCCATCCGCCTGAAAGCAGGAAACAAATCTCTCATGTGAAAGGTGCCCTTCTTGCCTCTGGAGCTGGAAGGACATCCTTATCGCCAGAGATAGGGAATTCAGGGTCCAGAGGCCTGGATGAACAAACCTTGTTAGTTCTTTAATTTATTACCCCAGGCCTAAACTCTGTTTAGATTTTTCATTAATTAAGCACCTACACCTAAGTTTCTTTGTCCTGTCAATTCCTCACAAATTTCTCTAAAAAGTTTAAAACTGCCTGCTTTTGCCACTTCTTAGGTCCCATTTCTCAGACCTCACTGCACACAAATAAAAATTTGTTTCTTTTTCTCCATTAATCCATCTCGTGTTAGTTTTATTATTAGTCCAACCACAAGAACTCAAGAGGAGTGGAGGGGGAAATTTCCTCCTGCCTGGCAGAGGTTCGGAGGCTGACTTCCTGTGGGGAAGGATGAGAAAACTCCAAGAGGGCTTCTTGGAGGAAGGGCATTTGAAATCGGCCATAAGGGGGGCAGAGTGGAATTTGTCTGGGCAGAGATGGGGGTGGGGATATCAGGAGAGAGGATGGACGCCTGGTCTCAGTAAGAGACCCATGGGCAGGTCAGGGCTGTGCTGGGGCTGTGATGAGACGCCTTCCGTTCTTTGCCTAGAGCTAGGCCAGGCATGCGCTGCCCCATTCTAGGCCCACAGCTCCTGCCCCCACAGTCTTGACATCTGGTTTGTACCCATTTCCTGTGTTTGGTTGCTACCCAGTGAGTGCAGACTCGACGGAGACGTGGGGAGGCCTGGCAGAAAACGCCCCAGGAGGACGTGACTCAGTTGCCCCATCCTGACCCTGGTAGGACTCAGTCAACTTAACCTGGAGAGGCCCCCTGAGACTGCACAAGGACAGCTCCTGCGGTGTCATGGAATGCCAGGGTTGCAGCCTGATGCTGCTGACTCATGTGGGCTTGGGTGACTTGCTCTCTCTGGGTCACCCTCAGTCTCATCTGTAAAGTGGGGACAAAACCCGTCAGAGTGGCTAGGATGGTGAAATGAGCCTTTTGGTTGGCAAAGTGGTTTCAGAGTGGTTCCCTGCCCCAAGTCTCCTCATGTAATTTGAAAACACTGCAGGATTGGTTCTCATATCATTCCCATTTCACAGATGGGAACACTGAAGCTCAGAGAAGGGCCCTGATCTGCTCAGCACCACAGAGCCTGTGAGCGACAGACCCAGGACTGGAACCAGTTCTCCTGATCCTCAGACAGTGTAGATGGTGACTGGGTACAGATGGAACCTAGAGGGTATGTGACCAAGGATGCAGATGGTGGAGCATGAACTCCTCATGGGAAGCAGGATAATGCCCTTGGCTACCTCTCTACCCATCCCAGCACAGGGAGGGCCGTGGGCTTGTAAACCCACATCTGGCCATGGAGGTCACCTACTTCTAGATGTGACCAAAAAGGAGGAAGAGCCCAGTGCCTTTCAATACAGAGGCAACACTGAAGACAGGAAAGGGCCTTATAGAGTAAGTAACTTGAACTCCCCTCTGCATTTGGATGTGGCGAACATTGACTGAGCCCTGACCACGTGCCAGCCACTGTTGGAAGCACTTAGCATTTTCTCATTTAATTTTCATGACAACTTCATAGATTGATGCTGCCATCACCCCCATTTTGTAGATAAGCAAACCAAGGTGAAGGGAGGCAAATTGACTGGGAAGTGGAGCTGGGATGCCCTACCCAGTCTGCTCTGGAGCCCCATCCCCAGTCACAGCTCTGCTGCCTGCCCTGTTGGCATTTTATTTTTGAAAATGTAAGGAAGGTCTTGGCACCAAGGAATTACTCTGCAGTTATCAGTTTAGTGAACACATATGTGAATTAGTAAAAAATGGCCCACATGAATAACCTGTAAGTAGAAAATGATTTTAGAGAACTCTGAGTCCTCCCCACAGATGTGACAAGTATCTTTTCTGTAACACTCCAGCTGAGCATGACCTTGGTTTCCCCTGGAGATGGGGAGCTCACTTCCTGACTTTGTGGATAGCACTAGCTCTCAGAAGGAGCTTGGAGACTGAGACTGAGGTCCTGCTAGAGCATGAGATGTCACAACTAGTGGCCCTTCATGCCCCTCCACACTTCCCCCTTACCCTGACAAGGAAGGGGTCTGTATTTCCTAAGGATCCCCACTGAGTGGGGGTGCAGATGAGCAGAGGGAGAGTGAGGTTACCCAGGATCAGATAAAGGGCCCAGTTCTGGATCCGACTGCCTGGGTATGTCCTCAGATGTGTCACTTAACACTCGCCCCATCCCAACCCCGCCTTTATCTGTAAAACCCACATTAAAAAGTGGCTCCTACCTCACAGGGTATAGCAAGGAGTTGATGGGATAATCCACAGGTCCTAGATGGGGATCCTTGAGACCAAGCTCCCAGCCCCACAAGTGCTCCTCAGACAGCTGCTCTGTCAGGGCACTTTCCAGACCCTATCCATTCTCCTATCTTTGCCTCTGGAAGGCAAGCAGGGCGAAGGCCTGTTTTCCTTTCATAGATGGCCCAAGGCGCAGAGAGAGGTTAAGCAACGTCCTCCAAGTGCACCCAGCCCAGAGCTGCAACCCCAGCCGCTCCTGCTCACCTGACAGAGCTTGGTGATTACATCACAAGCCAGGGCCCTGAAGGCAGAGTAGTGGTGGGGAGGTTAGAGTGGGTGTCAGGAGTGGGGGAGTCACTGACGAGTATACAGGAAGTCACTGGGACTCCCCTGGTGTCCTTATTGGGACGGGTGGCATCTCTGGGGCCATGGGTATAGATCTCAGGGCCCTGGGGAAACTCTGGGGTTTTAGGGGTCAGGCTGTCTTTCTGAAGGCTGGTTTCTCTCCAACACCCCACCTCTCCTGGTATCCCTTTATCTGTGGCAAAGCATCTTGCTGAGCAGAGCAGGCTCGTATGCCCATGGTCAGAGCAGAGGTCTTATCGGCAGTTGGAAATTTCCCCAGGTGAAGAGAGGGAGGTAATCTGGGGCTGGGAACCCCAGTGAGGTCTGGGCTAGCCTCCAGGAATGGATCTGAGCTGTGGCCAACAGTTAGATCCTCCTGCAGGGGACTGGAGCTCTCCAACACTTCACCAGACCTGAATCCACCCTTGTTCCCATGTGTCCATCTGTCCATCCATCCTTCCTTCTTCTCCCTGGGCTCATCTCTACCTCGATTCCTTCATTCAGCCATGCTGGGCTGTTCCTTAAACACACCAAGCAGCCACCTACCACAGGGCCTTTGTGTGTGCTGTTCTTGCTACACAGAATGCTCTCCAGACATCATAAAGTCTACCTCCCTTATCACATTTAGACTGTGTCAAGTGTCAACCTTCTCAGAGAAAATCTAAGCCAACCCTCCCTCCTCCATCATTCTCTTTCCCCTCCCTTTGTTTTATTTTGCCCCATAGTTCTTACCACTGGATGTATTTCCTATTTATATACTTATTGATTTATTATGTGTCTCCTCCAGCTCTAAGAAGGCAGAGATTTTTGTGTTCTGTTCACTGCTGTGTCCCCAGTGCCTAGGTGAGTGCCTGGTACACAGTAGGCCCTAAATGCATGACTGAATCTGTCCACCTGTCTAGCCTTCCATCCATCCATCATCTATTTCTCATCCCTACTTTTTCTCCTTCACCCACTGGTCACCCAGAATTTTCCTACACCAGTCCCTCTGCTGGGACTTGTGTTTGGTGATCTGGCAGGACACACAGACAAGGAAAGAAATGATTCTGACACTGGGAGATGGGCCCCAGGTGAGGGGGACCCCAGAGGGCCATGGGAGACACAGTCCAATGAGGAAATGAGGGAAGGCTCCCAAGGCACATGTCTGTACACTCAGTGCCTCGCTTGGGGCTGGCCCACAGCGGCTCCTCACACAGACTTTGTCAAATGAATCAACAACTGTCTGGATGGCTTCTTGGAGGAGGTGGTAGCCCAGTTCTCAATATTGTGGATATTGGGGGTGGGAGTGGGAACCAGAGCCACCTGAGGGAGTGGATGCCTAGTGTGAGAACTCTGAAAGGCTCCCCCGGAGAACGGCTGGTTTCAGGTGAGGTCTGAAGTGTGGCCCAGGGGCCATGAAGGCAGGGTTGGGGGAGAGTGGTCCAGGAGGAGGCTGGGATGTTTGTGCCCCGAGCCTCCGTGGGGGCCTCGCAGGTGAAGCAGAGCCTGACTGGACCACTCTCCTCTGTACCCCCAGGATACCTGGGGCAGCGGCCCCTAATCCCTTCCTAGGAGGAAGCTCCTATCCCTGCCCCAACGCTTTGTCTGTGTCAGCTCCCCTTTTATGTCTTACAGGAGGCTGGATGTTCTGAGAGTGGGGCCCATGTTCGTCCCATTCCCCTGCACCCCGACTTCGCCTTTTGCCTCCAGCCAGCTGCTGGCTCTTGGCTTGTTTTTATTACAAGCAGGTGAATCTGGACCCAGGCTTTAGGTGGGGCATGAGCTCAGAGAGGAGGCAGCGCTCACTCGCAGAATTGGTAATTATGCATGGGGTTCGGGGCAGCAACTCCCAACAGCCCTGGGGAGGGGGGCGCTGAGGCTCAGAGACATTCAGCGACTCCCCCAGCTCATCCAGGGTCCGTGGTTGGGCCAGCCGCCCACTGTCCCTGTGTAGAGGTGCTGAAAGCCCATTAAGGGCTGAGGTGAGGTGGGGGGGACACTCAGCACCCAAGGGATCAGGTCAGCCCCTGCAGGGAAACTCAGGAATGAGAGAGGGAGGCGGCAGCACAGCCATGGGGCCAGCCGGAAATGGGGCAGGACAGGCAGGCGGAGCCACACCTGGGGCCTCCTGCCCAGACAAGCTCAGGCTGGGTGCCTGTGATCCCTGGAGGAGGTGAAAGGGGAGGAGGCAGCCTAGGCAGAGTCCAGCCAGGGGCCTGCCCAGACCTGAGGTAAGAATCTGCTGTTCGGGGTGGGGGACGGGGTGGGAAAGGTGGGAGAGTGTGGCTCCCAGCCTGGCCCACTTGACCTTGGCCGACCCCCAGGTCTAGTTCCTTGCCTGAAGGCATGTATGAGGCCTGGCCCTTGGCCTGCTCAGGGTTTTGGGCTGATCCAAATCAGGAGGCTCTGGCTATCCTGGGTTTACCCCCGGCCACTCTGAGTGTGGGCTGGCTGTGCTTATGTGGTGGCCATCTTGGCACAGGGAAGCCAGCAGGGTGTGAGGTGTATTCCCTGTGCTCAGATGAAGAGACTGGAGGGCTGGGGGCCAAGGGGAGCCTGCAAACCTGGGTGTTTAGATGGGGAGGCAGGAGGCCTGCAGCCAGTGTCTCTGCTGGCTTCCTCTCCCGGTGCCTAGAGCCTGTTTCCAGGGATCCCATGGGAAACTGGTTTAGGAGTTGGTTGGCTCAGGTTGTTTAACTTTTGATGAGGATGAGGGCAGTCTCTCCAGGTGAGTGGGGACAGGGCCCAAGCCTGGGGGTATATGCCTGTCCCTCTGGCCAGGACAGGGTCCTTCCGCCTCTCCCCAGCCCCCCTACCCAGCAGTGCAGCCCTCCCCCCTGCCAACCCCTGGCTGCCAGAGGCAGGAGGTGAAAGTCAAACTGTTCCCCGAATGGTCGCTTGCCTGCCCTGGGCCAGGCCTCTGTGGTGAGACCCCGAAATGGTGGCCCAGGACACAGCAGGGTCAGGGAGCCATCGTGGAGGAAAGGGCCAGCCCTGCCAGTGCCTCTTGTGGGACCTCCGATCAGGCTTTCCTTCTCTGGGCTGTTTTGCTGTCTGCCTCGAGGGAGGTGGGCAGAAACAGGTTTGAGAACAAAGCAGGGAGCTGGAGTCTTCCAGCTTCACCTCCACCCACACACGCTTAGTCTCCTGGCCCTACACGGTATCGACAGAGGCTGGGGGCTGGAGCTGGGAGGGGGCCTGGCATCTGGCCAGCTCTTTGCCGACCAACTCGGCTCCCTGGGGTGTGTGGGTGGTCAAATGGGCCCCTCATGTTCCCTCTGTTAATTAGGCCGCCCCTACTAATGAGTGTCTGTCATCCTCACCCCATTACACCTCCTGAGCCATCTGTGCCCTAGCACTTACGAGGAGGCCCCCCCCGGGGGGGGGTCCCTGGGCAGAGGCACAGTTTGGAAAGCAGTGCTTCTGGGAAGCACTGGGGGCATCTCCTGGGGTGAGGCTGGTCTTTCCACAAAGTGCACCTGACCATTTTACCAAAAGAGAAGTGACGGCAGCCCTGGTTTCCAGGGAAGGACACTGAGGCACCCTCTTAGGACTCCTCAGGTGGGTCTCCTGCAGCAACACCTTCGCATTGTTCTCTGTTGGGCTTCAGTAGGTGTGTGTATGGAGGCGAGGCGATGTGGCAGTGGGGTGCGTGGGGAGGTCAAGGTTGAGAGACTGGGCCCTGGGGAGCCTGTGGCAGTCAAGTGAGATGGCACATTGTCACCCCAAGACAAAGTGAATCCTGCTCTCTTTGCCCACTGCTGTGCCAATTTGTGGGTAGTCACTCAACCTCTCAGGGCCTCATTTGCCTCCCTTGGCATGGGAGTGACGATCCTCACCCTTGACCAGAGCCACCTGGCCCAAGTCTTGTGCATTGGAGCAGCTGACACCCAAACTTCACAGACCAGGGCTGGGGGCGCTGCTGACAGAAGGGGTACAACCATGGAGACATCAGCAGCAGCTGGGATGGCCTGTCTGGGCCCTCTTGTTCAGGAAGGGAGACTCCTATAGAGAAGGCAGAAGCCTCTTCTGTTCCCCGAAGGGGGGTAATTTGCATTGAAAGAGAGCCTGGGGTAGTGACAGCACCTGTTACTGCCCTACTCAGAGGCCCTGGCTACAGATGAGCCTGTGTGTCCCCGTTTTACACCTGCAGACACTGAGGCTCAGAAGCTCAGGTCTGGATAGTTTGATGCCAGGACCCATGCTGTGCTGTTTGGAAGACTTTGGGGGCAATGCTGGGAGGAGTCTAGGTGAGTTGAGGGGCAGTTTGAAGCCTCCCAATCACTGGGTCTTCCCCAGGCAAGGCTGCCTCTGATCAAATCACTCAGGGTTCTCCCAGATATCACGCCGCCAGGAAGGGCTGCATTTCTGGCTTCCAAGGCTGAGTGGTGAGGCACCACCCAGCCTACCGGCTCCAATCCCTTGAGCTGCAAAGGGACGCCTGGTACTTACAGATGGCTAGGGTCTCACCTGAAGAAATTAGGCCTCTGGGTTTCCAGCCCTGCACCTGCTTCCCCACAGCAAGAGTGGCCCAGGCGGGCAACATGGCAGTGGGGTTGTGGAGAGGCCTTGTAGCTTGTCTGTGGTGGGCCTGCCTTTGCCCTGGGCTCAGAGGCTTCTGAAGGCTGGAAGGCAAGAATGTGGCCAGAATGACCTTCCGGGCCTGTTCTAGCTGGATCCAACCCTCCTGCCAAGTGTACTTGGGGGGCTGGGCTGAGATCAGACATTCTGTCATGCCTAAGGAGAGGGGGCGGCTGCCCTGTCTACCTCCTATCTCGGGTAGCTGGGCACCCAGGCGTGTCTGCCTTCTGGGGAGGTCAGCAGGAATGGCCCTTGGAGGCCCAGCCAGCCTGAACTTTGTCTGAGGACCTCTGTTGTGTTCCTGGGTGGGAGCATGGTGACCGTGGAGGGTGGGGGATGTCTGTCTGCGTGCCTGCCTGTCTGGGGCAGGCCCAAGGACACTTCTTGTTGACATGTGGTAAAGATGCCACTGGAACTGGGAAGGGGGTATTGGGAGAGGAAGCAAGCCTTGAAGTCAGATCCTGTGTGACCTTGGGCTGGGCCCCCTCCCTCTCTGAGCCTCAGTCTATTCCTTCAGCAAATGGAGAAAGCAAATCTTCTATAGGACTGTGGGAGAAAATTCAAGTTGAGTACACAATAAGAGCTCAATAGTGGCACATATGCTCTGAGTCTGAAGCCTTCAGGGGGTCAGAGTGGAAAGAGGTCAGTGATGGAGATAGGTGTGGACACAGGAGCTGGGCTGGTATCCGGGGGTGTCTTTTTCCAGACCATAAGCCCCAGTGCTTTTGAAACCTGATGCAGGTAAATGTGGGCAGGGCACCTGCCTGGGCTCCACCCCCGAGGGAGTCCAAGGGTGTTAAGTCTGTCCTTGGAGTACCAAATAAGGCCTCAGAAAACCAGCTTGGACCTGGGCGGTCTCTGCCTTCTGCTGGCCTGGCCTTTCATTTCTTAACTGGAGCTGGCATCAGCCTCTTGCACCCAAGCCTGGGCTTGAATCTCCATGAGACTTGTCCCATTTTAATGGCTGATGGTGTCTCTAGCTATCCCTGTGTCTTGGGTTTGTAAGGCTCCCTGCTCCTTCTCCAGCTGGGGGATGGGTGGTGGGTGAGAGAAGCAGGCCTAAGGCACACAGTTCCCTTTGTGAGGGCGGCTGAGTCACATGGGCAATGCCATCCCCCCAGGCGCTGGGGTGGCTGTGACGGGAGTTGGCGTTATCATGGGACTGCAGCCGCCCCCACTCCTTTGGCCAGGAGGCTTTCCCACGGGAATGAACAGGGAGGTGGCGTGGAGCACGGGCCACAAAACATGTGGGCCAGGTCACAGGACTTGGATTCGAGTCCTGGCTCTGCTACTGATGTGCTGAGAGGCTTTGGAAAAGTGCTCTGAGCCTCAGTTTCCATCTCTGTTAAATAGGAACAATCATCACTGTTTATAGAGACAATGGACATGAAAGGCCTTTATAAACTGTTGAGTGCTGGGCCTTTGGTATCTGATGTTGGCCAACATTTGTTGAGCACCTACTGTGTGCCAGGCGTGGTGCTCGATGATTTATGAGGCCACTCAGCTTGCAAGGGGAGAAACCTGGACCTGAACTGTTCTTGTCAATAAAAACCCACCACCATGCAGGCAGTGTTTGCCCGTGACTCTTCCCGCAGGTGGGCACAGCTCTTCACTGTTTGCAAGGCTGCCCTGGTGAAGGGTTAGAGATGGAGAAGGGTGAGGCCTCTGGGAAGAAGCCCCAGTGTGTCCTTGCACTCGCCCAAGCCTCTGTCACTGTGTGTACCATGGATGTCCCGTCTTCCCTCGTGTCCTGGGAACTACGTGCCCTCTCACCTCCCTTGTGGCCCCATCTCTGTCTCCTTTGCAGCACACGTCTGGAGGCCCAGCCACAGACCAGCTGTATGGCCTTGGCTGAGCTACTTCATGTCTCTGACATGCGAGTGGGACACGGGTTCGAGAGGATGAAATATGAAGGACCCACATAGAGCAGAGCGTCTTACACAGTGAACCCTATGGACTCAGCTGCTATAATCAGTCCTGTTGGTACTAACAATAGGTAGTGTTGTGACTAATAATAATTTATTTGGTTTCTCTCCTCTGACTCCCAGAGCCCTCTGGGGGCTTTATGGTGCCAATAACTGACTCCCCAGGGTCACCATGATGTGAGCCGGGCTGATCTCTCCACCCCCTGGCACCTGGCTCAGTGCCCAGCACATAGTAGGTCTCTGAGAAACCTGATGAGAGTGCAGGCAGAGCTTGGCGGGCCACCTCCTGCCCTGGCTGGGCCACCCCATAGGCCTTTCGTATGTGGCCAGAGTGGCAGCTGGTTCTGGGCTTCTGCGTTCCTTGCTCGGACATCCAGCCCGGAGAGCCCCTGCCAACTGCAGAGAGAGTGGTGCTGCCGACCCTCCACCCGTGCCTTGCTGGCCAGCACCCTCTGTGGTGTGTGTGTCAGGTGAGTGACTGCTGTCCAGCTGGCCTGGACCCTGGGGAACAGCTGAGGCTGCCCCAGTGACCAGCTGGCCTTGCCCTGAAGGACAGACCTTGGGGAAACCGAGGCTTGGAGGTGGCAGCTTTCCCAAAGACATGGCATGTAAGGGACTCCCCATCCTTTTTTGGAAAGCTTACTTCTGCTCTCTCGTTTCTTGGCCTCTAGCATGGGCCAGCCCCTCCTGCCCCATCAATGAGGTAATAACCCCTGTGACCCTGGGAGGGAGCAGTGGACTAGACATGGACCCAGTGGCCACAGAGCCCACCTGCTCCAGGCACTGGCCACAGTCTGGATGGCAGGCTGACTGCCTGGAGAAAGCTCTGGCCTGGGGGGCCTCCCTGCACCCCAGTGTATAGCTTTATTGACCTTCCTCCTCCCTGAAGCTTGATTTATGCAGGCAGGTGAGGGGTGGACTTCACTTGCAGTGACCCCTCGCCTCCTAGGCTGCCTTAAAGAGCTTCCATTGATGCTGTATTAGGTGACTTTTCCATGCCACTATTCTAGAATGCAGATCCCTGTGAGAGAGAACAGACCTCAGTGCCCTGAGCATCCACTGTGTCCAGAACCATCTCCAGAGGCCTGGGAAGGCTGGATTCATGAATGGTTAGGAGAGCCAGCTGTGGAGCCAGACCACCTGGGCTCCTGTCCCAACTCTGCCCCTTCCCAGCTGTGTGACCTTGGGCAAGTTAATTCTCTTTTCTGGGCTTCATTTCTCTTTCTTCTTTATCACCACATTCACTGCAAATGTTGACTGAAAGCATATTAAGTGCCAGGCACTGTTCTGAGCAACACGTTTTCCTGTGGTGCAACAGCAATGGCACCAGGGAAGAGTCTGGAATGTAGTAAATGATCAGTAAATGTAATCATTATTATTATTACTGTTGTTATTATTGCCGACATCACTTACCCTCATTAGGTTGTGAAATCCTTATAGCATCTGTGATTTGGGAATCATTTGTTCACATTGGAGGGAGGATGGGGAGTCCCCACCCCACAGGGCAGGCTGTTGGGCCATCTGAAGCTTCCTGACTCTCAAGGTGGCCATGAACCTTAGCAGTGGGAGGGGACTGCTGATAGACACCAGTGGCCAGAAAATGGGGTAGGGGCGTCAGCCTATTTCAAAATTTCTCTTTTTGAGCTTTTGGAACCACCAGCAGTGGCTTCTTACCTGGGCCTCAGTTTCCCCTTTGGCAGAAGGTCACACGTCTGCTAGGTTTGGACTGGCAGGTCATTTCCAGACACCCGTAGGGGGTCTCAGAATCCAGAACTTGAGTCTTGGAATGTTGAAACCATGAGTGCTTGGGGAGCATTGAGATGAGTCCCTTTGCTGGGAGGACTAAATGAGGCTCAGGGAGGAGTCAAGGTCAGGTGGCCAGTAGTGCATGGCCTGGCTGGCCACATGCCAGGCTGCTTGACACCTCCCTTCCCCAGCTTGCCTTCCGCTCTGCCTGTCAGCGCCGACTCCTGCCTGCTGCCAAGGAGGCTGGACTTTCCTTCAGGAAGGGGCAGTTGTCGCCTGGGTCTGGGGGGTGGGGGCAGCATCTGGGCGGCCTGTTGCCATAGCAACCCTGGCCTCTCTCGGGAACTTTGGGGAGAACAGCTCTAGGGAAGCGCCAGATGGAAGGCGAGGAGGCAGAGATATCTCCAACCAGGATCCATCCATGAAGCTTGGCACCTGTCTGCCTGGATGTGTGGTGAGGCTGAAGTGCCCCCTTGCCCAGCGCTGAGTCATGGGCATCCCCCCCAGTATCCCTGCCTCAGCTCTCTCAGCCCTGCCCCCTCCCAGCCTCCCTCTGAGAAATCCGTGACTCACGTATGGTCCCGTCATCCCCAGCAGAGCTAGGAGGAGGGAGGAGCCCAGCTGGGGCAGAGGGGGGTGTCCCCCCCACCAAAACACACTCAGGCACCTCCCCCGGCTCCACACTGGCTGCCTGCCTTGCCCTGCTGCAGGAGAGGGGCTGGGAGCCTCCACACCACAGGCGCTCTCTCAGCAGTGGGACCACAGCTGGCAGGTTAAGCCTCGGCGGTGGATCTTGAAAGGCAATTCAGCTGCCTGGCCCCATGCGGGACCTTCTAACTGTCACCAGGTACCAGATGGAGGGCATGAGAGCAGGAGGGAGGAGGGATGGGGGTGTGTGCGGCAGAGGGTGGGGCGGTGGTAGACCGGAGAACTGAAGTCTTGGTAACTGGTTCGGAGCTAGCCCACATGAGCAGTGCTGTGCGGGGTCTCTAGAGTTGGGGGTGGATGGACAGGGAGATGCCTGGGAAGGGGATGGGGCCCCAGAGGATGAAACTTGTCAGAGCCACTAGCCAGGGAAACTGAGGCTCAGAGTCATAGAGTCACTGGGCCCAGCAAACTGGGGTCTGCTCTCTGGGTAGTGAGATAACCATCCTCTCCTGCTCCCATGTACAGATAGGAGAACCAAAGTTGTGAGAGGCAGGGGGCTTATCCCCAAGGCCACAGAACAAGTCTGGGGATAGAAAGCCAGGATCTGGCCCCAGGGAGGAGAGGGCGCCGCAGGGGACTAGGCACAGGGCTCTTGCAGCCCTCACCTGCAGCTACCTGGGGGCTGCGTTCAGGGCTCCCAGTGAGCTGGGGACAGTCTGGCTCTTCATCACCCAGGCCACCTTTGGGAGGAGATGGTCCTGGAAGTAGGGTCTGAGCATGGAGGACCTGGGATTAGAGAGAACACCCTGGGAACCAGTGGCAGTAGATGGGGAAGCAGAGGCTGAGGACTCGCTGCTTGCCAACTGCCAGACCCCGGGCCCCCATCTGCCTGGCACAGATAGGGCCTCCCCACCGCCAGTTCCCACCTGGGGCAACTGCTGGTTCTTGTCCTCCCTGCCTCCCCAACCAGCCTCCTTCCTGTGGGACTGAGTTGGGGTCTCCCATGGCCCCATGGGAGGAGGCTGGTGTTTTTTTTTTGACTGAGAGGGTTGGGGAGCATGAACTGAGGCAGGGCCCCCCTCTACCTACCCCACTCCCACCCTGCCTGGAACTGCTCTGCCCTCAGCTAGGTAGCGTGGGGAGGAATAGCCTCTGTGGCTATAGAGGGCCAAATACATTATTCTTATAAATAATTATCCAGCACCTATAGTGTGCCTGGTACTGTTCTAGGGATGGTGGACATGGCAGCGAATGAGACAAATAAGGTGTTTTAGAACTCATGGGTGGTCCAGACCCAGAACCAAGGCCCTGCCCACTGCCGCGGATTTCCTCAGGACTGACTCCTTGGGGTTGGAGACTGAGCAGGAAGAAGCGTCTCCAGTCAGTGAGAACTGCTGGCTGCCGGGGGTCCCATGGGGTCTTCACTGCCCATGTCCAGGGATGGGACTAGCTCTTGGGGCCAGACCTGACCCCCCTTTGCTGCAGGGGCCCCAGGGACCTCAGTCATAGCATCATCATGTCCACCTTGCCTTGCCTCTCCCTCTGGGCCCCCGTACTAAGTGGGCATATGGGGGTGATCATAGCTGTCCTGCCTCCCGTGGTCCTGGGGCTCGGCTCTGAGAGTGTTAGGTCATGAAGGACACCACTCCAGGTGTGGTCTGGGATGGGGAGGCTAGGCAGCCTGCACTGTTGTTGCCACTTCTGTTCCCTGGGCCACTGGGCAGGGCCCAGTCAGCATGGCTGGGACATCCTCAACTGGTCAGGGACACAAACAAACAAGACAGTTAGGATCTGAGGCTGGGGAGTGAGATAAGCTTGCTAGAAGAGGAGGAGAGAACTCTCCCACTGGGAGGACCCAGAGGCTCTGCAGAGGGCATAGAGGCTGGCCATGGAGGCTGGTGGTGAGGGGAGGCGGGTTTGGCTTGCGTGTATGGAGATTGGGGTGGGGGAAGGTAGCATTCCTGGCAGAGGACACTACGTGGGAAAAGTTTTGGGAATGATGAGAACAGGGGTGGGGGGGTGGGGCAGTGATGGCACTGGAGATCTGGCAAGGGTCATTTTTGTGGCCTGAATGCCAGGCCAGCAGGTCCCAATCTGCTCTCAGGGGAAGGGGTGATGGGAAGTCTTGGGTAGTACTGCAGCCAGAGGGTTGGGGTGGGGTTGGGGTTGGGGTCTGGGTGCCCAGGCTGCCACTGCAGCTGGATGGGGAGGGCAGGGTTGTGAGGCAGGGCTGGCCTGGCTGCCCTAGGCCTGGGCTCAGGGGGCTCCAGGCTCCTGCTTGGAGGACAGCTTCATGGCTGTGAAGACAGAGGTGGAAGGGTTGGCCACTCAGCCCAGGAGAAAGACGGTAAAAGAGAAGGCAGAGCTGTGGCCAGGTCTGTGCGTTGTGGGGTGGCCTTCCTAGCAGGGCCCAGCATGACAGAGATGGGAGGGGGAGGGCAGGGACAGCCCTCCATGTGGCCTCAAGTGGGCCACATGGACTATGCTCCAGCTGAGCTGGACCTCAGGTCACTTCATCTTCAGTAAGAGCTGCCTGTGAGTCATGAGTGGTAGGGGCCACACCCATGTCAGGGATGCAGTGAAGAGTTGGGTCAGGGATGGTGAGAGGATGGGGGTAATGTGACAACACAGCCCCAATTCTCAGTGCCGCCGCCCTACCAAGAACCAGAGGAGGCTCAGCAACCCTAACGCCAACCAAGACTGGCCCTCAATCTGCCTTCTGACTCACAGCAGATGGGGCATCACGTGAGCAAACCCAGCAGCGGGGGGGACCAGGACCCCAGGGACCAGGCAGATGGCAGGTGGGGGCAGGGCAGGACTGGCACAGAGGGGCCTTTTAAATGGGGTGGGGGCTGGTTTCTGGCTGTGCCTTAGCCTCCCCAGGCTTGCCCTCCACTGGTCTGTCCTCACGTCCCAGCAGGAGTTCCTTGAGGCCCCCTGGGAGCCCTGCAGATACAGGGTCAGGCCAGGGCTGCTCTGGGGAGGAGCTTGGGACACATGCTTTCTGAGCCCTTGTGGGTGCCTGCCTGGACACAAGTGGGCTGAGACATCCCTACAGGCCCCTCAAGATTCAAACTCTCCCTGGTTTCCTGGTGGGTCAGCTGGGCTAGAACAATCCTGAACCTTCCGGCCCTCAGCCTCTGCCAGGCCCCGTGCTTAGTGCTTTACAAGCACCTTTATGCCTGTGAGGCACGAGCTCCTGATGTGCACTTTAGAGACAGAGGACACTGAGGCACTGGAGGCTTACACAGGAGTGACTGCTCATCGTGGGGGCTCCAGAGTCTGGGCTCTTATCCACGGTGCTCTCCTGCCCCCTCACTGGGGAGGGGGCCTCTTGGCCAGGCCAGATTCTGTGCTGGGGACCAGAGGACATGTGGCCTTGTCTCGAACCCCATCCCTGCCATTGCCAAGCCCATGCTTCTCTGGGGCGACAGGACCCTCCGAGATAGGAAGGCTGATTGCCTGGGGAGAATCCTGGCTTTGTTAGTCTCTGGTTTTGTGAACTTGGGCATCTGGGCCTCATTTTCCTCACCTAGAAAAAGTGGATAATGATGTCTGTACTTCAGGGGACTGTTGTGAGCCTTAATGGAGTGAAAGTGTGTACAACAGCACCTCACCCATATGTCAGTCTTTATTATTATGATCTCCCCCTTGGGCAGAAGGGGAAAATTAGGCCTGGAGATAATGTGTAATAATTTGAAGAGTCTTCTTCCTGCCTCCCTGCCCCAGGAGAGCCAGAGCACCTGGGCACCAGGAGGACCCACCCCCTATCCCCAGCCTGACTTGTGCTTTGTCGCGGAGGCCAGTGTGGTGGGCATCAGGCTCCCAGGCTGGCGCTGGCTCAGGTTCTGGCGGTTTGTGGTGCACTTGACGGTTCCAGGCAGGCAGAGATAAAAGCTGAGCCCTGGATGAACTGGCAGAGCTTTCAGGCACCAGTGGACAGGCCTCTGCATTAGAGGGAGACGGCTTGGGGGTGGGGGCCTCTCTGTCCAGTAGCCAGTCCTGCTCCGGTCCCCTGAAAGACTGGTGGTTATATGGCTAGTGGCTCCAGCCTGGCTCCCTGAGCTCAGGGCCACTTAAACTGTCTCCAAACGAGCAACAGTGGCAGACCAGAGCCACCTCTGCCATCTCTGCTCTCCCTCCCAACCTCAGGCCTGTGCCTTCCTGCTCCCAGAAGCCCTAACCTTGTCTCTCTAGGCCCACAGGGGAAAGCAGAGGGCTTCAGAGGCTCGTATCCTGCTATCCAAGGTCACGACCTCTGTAGACCTCAGTGTCTTCACCTCTACGCAGAGATGACACTACCACCCCTTGGCAGGGCTGTTACTGGAATTTGGGGAAAATGGCTGCAAACTGTGTACTTAGCACAAAGTTCAGCTTGGACAGGTCCTTCCTAAGCCTCAGCTGAAGGTTTTGTTTCAGGTTTGGTCACAGGGCAGTTCAGGTAGAACTAAGTTCAAATCCTTGAAAAGTGAACTTGAGCAGGTGGCTTAATTTCTCTAAGTCTCATTACCTTGGCTGTAAAATGGGCATAAAGATACTTGAGTCTCTCATATCTACATGAGACCCTGTGGGATTATCTGAGACAGCCCCATGCTGCAGTGGCCCATAAGCAGTAGACCCCCCTCTCCAGCTGTCCTGGTCCTTTGCCCCTCCATCGCCCAGCTCAGCTGTCCCCAGGGAGAGGCAACACAAGGTGGGTAGGTCTGCGGCTGCCTAGTTCTGTACCAGCTCCATCAGCTGTGTGAACTTGGACAGGTGCATTAGCCTCTCTGTGCCTTGTTTTCATCATCTTTAAAAGGAGGATAGTCTTGAGAAGGTTGAGTCATAACTCTTAAGCACTGGGTATAACGCCTGGCACACCATAAGCAATGTTGTCATTGCCACTATTCTGGGCCACCGCCAAGCCCTTCTCTGAGGGAGCAGCAGGGAGTTTATCCCAAGCATCAGCCCTGTCCTCCCATGGTGTCACTGGGTAAGGCACCAGCTCTCAGAGAGTCTGCCCTCTTGAACATGCCCATCCAATGGGGTCTCAATCTGCTGACCTAAGGAGTCATCCATGAATGGGGGTCCCCCTTTCTTCCTGAGACCCATGACCTGACTTGACCACTATCCCAGGCCTGCAGGGGAGACCTGGGTTTGAGCTGGGCTGGTTTCCTGGGAAAGCTGAGTCCCTTGGCTCCTGGGGTCTGCGCTGGATGGCCAGCTGCTTCTGGGTCCTTGGCCGAATCTGGCCCTCAGGGTGTGGCTCTGTGGCTGGCACTCTGGTTTCTGAGCCTGTGGTTGGGGAACAGCTGCCCAGATCCACCTGCCTTGATGGTGACAAATGTGAAGGGTGAACGCCAGGGGCTGGCTAGGGCAGCTGAGTCATGCTTGGCCTGGGGTCCTCTGCCCACTGCTCTTCTGGCTTTGTCACCAGCTGGGCATGTATCAACCCCACAGGGCGACTCATAACCCAATCCACCCCCCCACCCCTGGTGCATACAGCTTCACTGTCTACAAAGACCCTCTTTCAGTCTTGGGTACTATTGTTCATGGAGATTCGCATCTACATTTCACAGATGAGGAAGGAGGCCCCTGGTCCCCTGGCCGATCAGAGGTAGTCTCCTGCCTCCAAGTCTGGACCTTTGCCCACGGCCCCCAGATGATGTTTCCAGCTGAGGTCATGAGTTCCCTGTCCCTGCAGGTGTGTGGCAGGGAAGTGGTAGAGGGAACTTGGGCATCATGTGGGATCCTTCAGGGCTCCCCCAAGTCCTGAGTGTTTCTGGCCCTGGTGGGGAGAGGCACCAGTTCCCACATTCTTCCCGGTCATTAGTCCCCAAGCCGCACATTGGTCACTCTAGCAGCACCAGGTGATGTTTGTGTGCAGGTGGCGCCTCCATCTAGAAACCCTCTCCATAGTCTTGCAGGACTTCCACCATTAGTATCAACCATTGCACGTTCAGAGGCTCCTACTAGCGAGTAAATAGCTCATTGAGCCTGATGGGTGGTACAGAGGGCGAGAGGGTTCCAGGTGAACAGGACTGGCAGGAGGCAGGAGGGTCTGATGGAAGAGTTGGGAAGGGGGGACACTCACTTCCCAAATGATCAGGTTGTGGATGCTGCCCCCTGCTCTCCCTCATTCAATAGGCCTGTGCCTGGGTAGATGTGTTTCTGACCCTGTGGCAGTTCCCCCTCCCACATACCTGCATGTGACATCGCCTGGCGAGAGCTGCGGGCAGTGGGCAGGGCCGGAAGGAGTCCTCGTGCAGTTTCCTCAGAGCTATGCTTATCCTTCGTCCATGCTCATGCCTGCCGCACCCTCCTGGGGCTCTGCCACCTGTGCTCATGCCCCAGATCAGATGGGCAAAGTCTTTTCTCCAGTTCCTTGGAGGGGTGCCAAGAATGCCCAGGTCTCGGTGCCTGGACTGGGGTAGGGAAGCTAGGCCCTGGTGCAGCACACATCGCTGTCTGTGGTGGAAAGAACAGCCAGTGCCTCCCCACGGAGACTCTGCAGCAGGTGTCAGCAGGCCCAGGAGTCTGGCCTCTGCTCCCCAACCTGGGTTTGGAGACCTAGGGCCAGGAGCTGCAGTAACTATTGTCCGGGTGGGATGAGAGTGTTTGTGGACCTCATGGATCTAGAGGTGAGGGTCTGGCCCCTACTCCAGGGCTCTGATGCCTTGGGCCCCTCGTGCAGCCTCTTGGGGCTTCATGTCCACTTCCTTAGAGTGGTTGACACCACTTCTCCATGTCCCGGAAATTCCAGGGCTGGAGTTGGGGTGCCATGCAGGACAATGGGCGCAGCATAGGCAAGGAGTGCACAGAGCTGGATTTGGGTCCAGTTTCACCAGCTATGTGACCCATGGCAAGTGGCTTGCCCTCTCTGAGCCTCAGCTTTCCCAGTTGTAAAATGGGCTTAATAATGCCCACTCCTCAGAGGGTGACTGTGTGCATTGCAAAGGAGGTCAGGGGCACATCATGTTGTCTATGCTTGTATCCGGTTCCTGTCACTGCTCTGACTCCCTCATGAGTCTCTGCAGGCTCATCCTTGGGATATACCTGCCCCAGGTGCCCTGACCCCAGGATCCTCCCTGGCCACAGGTGTTTGACATTTTACCTCCTTGATTTACCTTGGGGAGCCCCTGGGGAGACAAGATGGAAGCTTGGCATTTGCAACAGTGGGAATGTGACCTACCGTCATCAGCAGATCCCATCCCTAGGTCCCCTCTGGCCCTGGGCCACAGGAGCAGGTGCTGAGAGCTGTCACAATAGTTACTTTGCCTTCATGGAGACAGAAAACCCAAGTTTTGATCACAGATTCTGATGGCATCTCAGATATCAAGAAATCCAGTCCCTGTGAAAGTATGTCTGCAGTCCCAGTAGTTTAGGAAAGCCTTGGACTCCCAGGCTTCTGCACTGCAGGACTTCTTAAGAGCCCTTTACCAGGCGGCTCTGTATTAGAGGTGAAGTTTCAGGTCCTATTCTTGTTTTCAGGCTATGCACAGTCTTGGGAGCCTCTTTCTGGCCAAGCACCTAGCAGAAGTGTGTATGGTCCTAACCCAGTCAGAAGCTGGGGAGCAGGGATGGCTCAGTGTTGGAATCCCCCTGCCCTGAGCATCAGGAGCTGGCTTCTATTGGGAAGAGACTTGGAGCCTACCTGGCGTGAGAGAGTCTCAGCTTTGTCTCACTCATTTTATTTAACTTGGAGTCATTGAACATCTACTGTGGACCAGGCACTGCCGTACTAGGTCCTGGAGATACAGGTATTGAGAAAGACAGACAAGACAGAGCAAACATGGAGAAATGGATAACAAGCAAATCACAAGGTCATTTCAGGCAGTGTTAAATGCTGTAAACTTAGTAAGATAAGGTGAGATATGGAAGGGAGGGATGGATATTTTTGGTTGGGTGGGCGTGGGAGGTTTCTTAGGAGAGGGGACATGTGAATTAAGACCTAAGAAGGAACCAGTCAGGGAAAGAACCCAGAAAGAATGTGCTATGTTGCAGAGAAAGCATGTGCAAAGGCCCTGAGGTGTGTCTGAGGATAGAAAGAAGGCTAGCGCACTGGAGTTGGTGAAAACAAGGAAGAGGTGGGGTGGCGTAAGTAGGAGGGAGTGGAGTCACTAGCTTATTATTTTGGCAGTCATGCTGCTCCATGAGTGTCAGTTATCTGATTTATGAGCCTTATCATTTTGTCCCCGACCTCCACCCTGGTCAGGAGTGTTGTGGGTGTTAAGTGAGGATGGTCAATCTCTTTGGCAGGGACTTGGTTCTGGGCAGCTATGGGCTTTTGTAGGCATATTATTATTATTATTATTATTATTATTATTATTATTATTATTATTATTATTTTATTATTATTATTATTATTATTATTACAAGTGTTTGGTGACTATGGGTGGGACCTGGAATCCTGTGCCACTATTTCTCTGTGTGTTGTGGCAGTCAGTGAGCACCAACTCTGTGTAAAAAGCCTGGGGTACTCCGTCTGTGCCCTGACTCTGGCTCTCATGAACCGCAGTCCCTGCCATCTCCTTTCAAGCATAGGATCTTTTGATCCAACAGTGACTGCCTTCTCTAGCCCAGCAGGCCCTGGAATCCTTTCCGGGCAAAGGTTCCACCGAGAACAGCAACTCCTTTCTTTGCTTTCTTTTCCTCTTCCTCCAAGGGCCAAAAATAGTGCCTGAATAGCTCACAGCTCTGGGCCGACAGCGAGACAATAGCCACCTCCTGGCTCTGGTCCATCGGTGGGGGAGGAGGTAGTGGAGTGCACGGGCACACCATCCCATGGCCCCAGCCCCTGCTGCCTTTCCCATGGCCTCTGCCAGAAACCATCCCAAATCCCCTCCATCCCCTTGGAGTGTGATCGCCAAGGGGATTCCTGCTTATTCTGGGGAAGTGCTCTGAGACCCTGGGCCCCTTAGCCCCTGAGCTGTCTCACCCTCTCTCCTGATCTGCTGCTGGTCTGGAGCTGAAGGCCTCAGAGGGGGCGCCCGCAGTCCTGGTTCTCTTCTGGGCCCTGTGTGGCACATGGAGGCCACCCATGGCTTTGATGTCCTTTTCCCTTTGACTCAATGGCTGTGAAGGACTTTTTAGAGGTCAAAGGGATGTGCCCTCTTGAGATGAGGTGAGCTCTGTGTCACTGGAGGTGATCAAATAAAGTCTGGATGTGCACTAGATGGGGGATAGTTAAGCATCAGATGGACATTGGGTCTTCATGTCTCAGAGGAGATCATGATTTGAATTCCATACACCTCTCTTACCAGCCTTAAGTGGCCTTGAGCAAGTCACATCACATTCCTGAGCTTCTGTTTCCTCATCTGTAAGGTGGGTTCAATAGGGCTAACTTTGTAGAGTAGTGGAAATGGATCTCCAGAATGTCTAATGTAGTGCCTGGCACACAGGCGGGGTTTCAGAAGCTTTGCTTTTGTTCTCTCCCTCCCCAGACTGGTACTTACTGGCACAGAAAGGAGGGTTGACCCATTGTTATCCCCCAGGGAGCCCTAGAGGAAGGCCCTAGGGCTAATTCAGAAGAAAGATTCCTGGTGGGTTGTGGCAATCTGGGAAGACTTCCTGGCAGAGGTACTCCCCTGAGATGCTTCCAGGGAAGTATCATGCGCATTCTGTGCTCGTGGCAGCCAATGGTGGGGATTAGAAGGGTATCCTGTGTGGGTTGAGGCCAAGGCCACAGGCTGGCAGCCTCCAGGGGCAAATGTAGCTGATAGTAGGCATTTTTGATCACAGGATTTTAAAGTCAATGTTGACAAACTTAGGCAGATGTCCCCCAGTGCTCCCCATAACCTGGTGTCTTAAACTCTGCCCTTTCTGCTGCCAGCTCCCTGCCTGGCCAGCATGCGAGTTAGGGGACTTGGGCACAGGACAAGTTAGGGGGGCCTGTGCTGTGCTGGGTTGGAGCTAGGCAATGACGTAGTCCCTGCAGCTGCCAATGGTTGCCGGGGCAACGGTTGCCAGGGGCTGCTGTCACCTGCGCCCCTTTTCTCGGGGCTGCCCGCTTTGTTTGAAGCTCAAGCTCGGGTGAGGATAAGGGGGCGGGGGCTGGGGTGGCTTAGCTTCAAAGTCCCCCTCTGGCCTCTTGAACTGGGGAGAAACTGACCCACCACCCGAGGGGCCGCAGCCTGCAAATAAGGTGAGCCCTTGGCCCACTCATTCATGCTCTTTATGTATTTATAGTCCACTTGATGACACAGAGGAGTCTAGGTACAATTCTTCCCCTCCTCCCCGCCTCCCTCCATCCCTCTCACTCCTGCTCCCACCCCTCCTCCTCCCCGCATCCCCCCCACCCCCGCTTCCCACCCCCTCTTCCCTTTCACTTGTTCACCCTTCCCCTCCTTCTCCTCCCCCTCCCCTTTTCCCCTACATTCCCCTTTATCCCTCTTCCTCCTCTTCCTTCTTCCCAATGTTGAAAGCTTAGCTGATGAGTAGGTTGGGGTTGGGGCTGGGGTGACACTAGGGACCCTGGGAGAGTCAGAGATGCTACTCTAAGGGGAGTCGCTTAGTTAGATAGCAGCCTCCAGAATGTTGAGGAAGTGGTTGGGGGTGAGGGCCTCACACCCCACACCCCTCCCCTCATCACACTCCATTTAAATTCAATTTCAGTCTCTGGGCTGCACCCCCTCTATCAAAGACAAGCCTCTGAGGATGTTGGGAGGAGGTGTCCTGGCCTGTGGTTGACTGAGAGCGTAGGAGTGGGGCTGGGATGAGGAGGTCACCTGGGGGGTCTTGACAGCCCCCAGGACCAGGTCCTTGGGGAAAAGGGTTCAGCTAGTCCCAAGGAAACACATTTTTAGAAGTATCTTTTACTGTGAGTTTTAAACAGAAGCCCTTTCTTACTGTCAGATAACGTCAAGAGGAAACAAGCAGTGAAATCAAGGAGCAGGCACCTCCATCACCTGCCAGCTGTGCGACCTTCAGCAGGTAACTCGACCTTTTAGGATCTCTGTTTCCTTGTTTGTTAAATGGGCATAGTGGTACTTGTATTGTAAAATTTTGGGGGAGAATGAAATGTGTTTATTTGTGTAAAGAGCTTAGTCTTGCATTTTCTGAGAGCTTCATTGATGCTAGCTGTGTGACTGGAGGTAGGGAGCGCCCTGCCTGTGGGGTGTGCTAACAGCAGGCAGGGACCATTGATGCGGTGTGGGTGCTCAGTGAGCTGGGGTGGGATCTGGCAGCCATCTTGGGGGAGGATGCCTGGCTCTGTGACCTGTCCACTTCCCAGCCAGGGATCTGAGACCTGGAGGAGAGAAAAGAAAGGGAGGGCTGGTGGCTGACCTTGGGAATGCTAAGGGTCTGATAGTCCAAAGATGGGCATTCTGCCAGGCCCTGGGGAGTCAAGCTGCAGCGCCCCAAAAATGAGCAGGGAGGTAACTGGGCTGACCTTGTGAGCCTGGCCTTGGGCAGTGTGGGAGCACAGATGCAGAAGGGAAACTTGAGCCGGACAGCTGAGGTCTGCCTGTGGTTTCAGAAGGAAGAGGGGCTGGCCAGGAGAAGGAGATGGCCTGGCACCATCTTTGCCCCTTGCTGTCAGCTGGGAGGTAAGCCCTGCCCTTCCCTGTAAGCATCTTGAGGCCCTGGGCTATGGAGAAGACAGATGGGGGACAAGGATCATAATCACCTATTCAGCAGGGGTGGAAGCTGAGGCCCAGAGAGGGGACAGGCTGGTCCAAAGTTCTCAGGGCCAGTTAGCTGCGGAGCTGGTTCTAGACCTTCTGCGTCTGACTCCTGTAACCCCTGCCTTGGGAGCCTGCATTCCCTGGGCAGGTGCTGACTGGTGAGAGCCCTGGGGTCCCGAAGGCCAGCCTCAGCTGCTCCTTGTGGGGAGGGCTGTGGGGGAGACCTGGCTGGGGGCTGCAGACTGCCCCAGGAGCATGGAGCTGGACATGGCTGGCAACAGTGTACCTGGATGGCTTGTAAAAAGTCCCACTGTTCAAGCTCCACCCCAGACTGGGCCAGATCTGGGACCTTTCCTAGTCCCTCCTCTTCTTTGAGGTTCTAGGTCTCTTCCATCCACCTTCAAACTCTAAAAGGCTTTGATTTTCAGATCCTAAAAGCTCTTGCATCCTCAGAGCCTCTCTCTCTCTCCTTCCCTCCGTTTCAGTCCCAACATTCTAAGTATCTCAGCTACTTGAGGCCCAGCTGAGGACCCAGGTAGCTGAGGTTGACTTTAATGGAATAGCCAACCTGGAAACAGGACTGGCAGTGCCCTTTTCCCCAAGAGCTGGTGCTGCTGAACAAAGGGAGGTGGGATGGGGCCAAACATACCCCAGGTTCCCTGGGGACCTCTTGCCTGGAAGTGTCAAAGATGATGATGAGTTGCCCTCGGGAACATCAAAGCCTAAATGACTGCTGCAGCCCATCTTTTGCTAGTTAATGGCCTCTGGGACAGCTCAGAGGGGAGGGGAGGAGGCTGGAGGCTGAGCAGGGGGATGCTGACAGGCTTCTTATCTGCATGGTATCAGGATTTCTGAGAGCTTTTTTTTGATAACAGGCATCCTGCTTACCAAAAAAGGATGTGCCATCACGTTGGGCTGGGAAACTAAGTCCAACCAAGCTGTGGATTTTCTTTCTGCAGGATTTATCAGAGCCTTTGATATGCTAATTCACAAGACCAACTAAGGTCTGCAGTATGTCCCTAACTGGGGAACTAGTGCTTCTTAGGCAGTACTTGGTGAAGTTACATCATGGTTAAGTCAGTGAGATAGTCCCAGAGAAGGGAAGGAAAGGACTCTGGAGACCACAATGGCTAAAAGCATGGGCTTTGAGGTGGAGTGGACTTGAGCTTGAATCCTGGATTGACTATTTACTTGTTCTGTGATCTGGGACATCATTTAACCTCTCTGGACTTCGGTTTCCTTTTCTTTTTATTTTGCAGGGGGTGAGGTAATTACTTTTATTTATTTACTTTTTTTTTGATGGATACACTGGGGATTGAACCCAGGACCTTGTGAATGCTAAACATGTACTCTACTACTGAGCTATACCCGCCCGCCTTCAGTTTCCTTATCTTTAATGGGAGGACAATTTGCTTCATAGAGTTAAGGTGAGGATTGACTGGTAATTTGTGAAAAGTGCTCTGCATGATGCCAGGTGCAAATTAAGCACTTGCCTAACGAGAACTGTCATCCTATCCTCCCTTTTTTTGGATTCTAGGGTCCTTTTCACTGCGCCACATAGACCTGTTTACTCGCACTCACCATCAGGTGTTCTGCCAGGCACTGCATGGCTGGAGTGCGGGGCAGTAGGGTGAGGATGTGGAGTCCTGAGACCCAGGGTATCAGAACCTTTACAGACAGGTCACAAGGCTGGCATCCCAGAGAGAAGGACTAGTGTGTGCAGAGGCTGGGAGGCGGAAACACCCAAGCCCAGTCTCATCTCTGGTAAACATACCTTGGCTTCTCTGAGGCCTCCTAGGCAAACACTCTGGTTCCAGATAAAGCAGGCTGCAGGATGGGTGGCTCTGGGTAACTGGCTTTCAGGGAGAACCCAGCGTCTTTTCACGTGGGCAGGTACCCTGCTCCTCCCCTTCGTCGGTCTCCCCACAGGGCCAGGGCCAGTCTGGGCAGGCAGAAGGAGTCGTGGCGCAGGGACTTGGCTGGACCAGAAGCCGTGGGGTTGTGGGGCCTGCACTGCCGGGTCTGGTGCAGGACTGAGACCCTGGGCAGTGAACAGGCAGGGCCATGGCATCTGCCAGCTTCTGGGGACAGGCAGCTAGCTTAATTTTTATTCTCCTTTATTGTAGAAAAATTCCTGAAACCTGAAGTCATTCAGTTTTCCTCAGCCGGTCCAGAACACCCTTCCTGGGGGGAGCTCTTTGTGGTCACCTAGTTTGGGCCTCAGTCACCCGGCTTGAGGGCAGGAACAGAGGGAGGAGAGACGAGCTCCATGTTTGCGCTCGCTCTCAGGAGCCATGGGCACCGGGCCCCGCTGAGGGTCTGGGCTGGGAGTGGGGTGTGGCCTGGGATCCCACTGATGGGGGCACCTTCGTTGATTTGTTGGGTACGTGGTGTTTCTAAGTTAGACTGACTTTAAACACACGAGTTTGGAAACTGCTGGTGGAGGGTCCTCTCAGCGCCCCCACCACACCCCCGTGGAGGAAACACCTGCTAGAGCCTCCCGCTCTGCTCTGTTCTAACGTTCCTCCTTGCTGCCCTGCACACCCGCACGCACTGGTGCACATACACACACACACGCACACGCGTGTTGACACTCATGTGGGTGCTTCCACCCTCAAGGTTTCACGCTCACCCACCCCTCTCCATAGCCTAGTCCTTCTTTCCTAAGGCCCTCTGTCCAGGGCTAGGGAGGGCAGCCAGCAGCTCCATGTTGGCCCCCTACCCTACCGCCCCCTGCCCCCACCTCCACCGCCACTGACTCGAGAGCTGCTGAGGACAGGGGCTGGAGCAGGAAGGCTGAGCTGAGTCCTCTCCCTACTGTCCCTCGTCCAGGAGGGCAAGACCAGGCTCATACCTGAAGACCACTTGAGCAGGGGCTCCTTTCCCCCACCCACACCCTTCTGCTCCCAGCTGTGCTTTGGGAGGCCCCTGCCAGGTTCTTGGTATCCTGCTAAATGCTAGGTGAGCCGCCCATTAGTGTGATTCATCCTCACCGCCAGTGAGGTTGAAAAGAGGCACTGCTGGGAAGCAGGCTGCCCTGGCCCCCTTCCAGGGCCAACCATTTACCATTGGAGGGAGAGCATGTCTTCACTGAGTTTCAGAAGATGATTTGGGTCATGGAGATAGGGAAGACATCCCAGGCAAAAAGACAGGCTGGAGGGGGGTGGATAGGTTTGTGGTCCACAGTGTATGTCAAGGGCAGGAGAAAGAAAGGAACAGGGGCCCTGGTCCAGGTCATCTTCCTGGGGAGGCGCCTGCCTAGGAAGGGTTAACCCCAGGGCTGCCCAGGTTTTGTCCACTCAACTTCCACCTCTATCCTCTGAGGAAATGGATTTTCCAGGAGCCTGGACTAGGCCAGCGGTGACTCGTGGCTGGACACGGATGGCAGAGGAAGTGACTCAGGCCCCCACGGGAGAAAGTGAGCCATGGGTCCCCCGCTTATTGCCCCCTCCCCCACTATGAGGACGGGCATGGCTCAGGCTGAACTGGAGTCAGAGACCTTCTTCACAGGCCCAACCAATCCAGGGGATGGGCAGCAGGGGCGTCTTGGCTTAGACAAGCCCTGGCCCCCTCCACTTTGCCTGGATCCTTGGGGACTCTGTGATGGTGGACCCTATTGTGTCAAGCTAGGCTGGACTGTTTGTTCTCTGTGTGTGTTTACGGAAGGCCTGAGGTCAAGTGTACCTACTCCAGAAGGGGAGCTGGGGGATGGGGCATTCCTGGAGGGGCTCGGTCCCCAAACCCTCTCTCCCAGGCTGGAGTTGTCTGCACTGCCTGTGGTCTTGGCTGCTCCCCCATTTTTCTCTCCTTTTCTTTGGGGGTCTCCCAAAGCGAGGAGAGCATGCATCTCTAGAAACTTGGCCAGCACCAGCTCTGCAAGTTCTCTAGGCTGAGACCCAGATCCATGTCTTGGTTCTACCAGCCGGGATCTTGGAACAGATAGCCCTTCCCAAGTCTCAGTTTCCTGATCTGTAAAATGGCAAAACAGTAGGATTTGCTTCATATGGTAATTCTGAGGATTTCATGTGATAGCGTAGATGGTGCCCTAGTCCAGTTCTCTTGCCTCTCAGAGGCTCTTGGGGACCGGGTTAGGTCCTGGCTGTGAGGAGGGAAGTTTTCTGGGTGGGGTTTCAGTCTTCCCGGAAAGGAAATTTCATGCTCTAAGAATTTCCTGTCAAAGTGCTCTGGAGGTTGAGCTGGCTGTGGGGGCCATGAAGGGGTGGCATGGAGGGTGGGAGGGAAGGTGTAGGAGCAGGGATCTGTGACAGGCCCAGGGGGTTGTGTTAGGGGCAGCCATGAGCTGGTCAGGAAGTATCCAGAGATACTTAGCTGATACCTGTGGTGCCTGCCATGTGCCTAGTCCTGTTCTAAGTCCTCTGCAGGTATCAGTTCATTTAATTCTCACAACAACCCTTGAGGTAGGCTCAATTTTTTTCCTATTTACAGATGAAGAAAGTGAGGCCCATAGAGGATGAGTAACTAGCCCAAGGACACACAGCTAGTGAGTAGGGGAACTGAGATTTGAACCCAGACAGTCTGGCTGCAAAGTCCATTCTACGAAAGGTGGGTTCACAGAAGCCAGGCAGCCCCTTCCCCTCAAATCCCAAGAATGTCAGTAGGGTTAGAGCTCTTCACCTTGGAGCGAGCAGTCAGGGAAGAGGGGGGATGAGCCAGCAATGTCAGGCCACATCGTAGATCCCTGCCTGTTGGAACCATGACATTTCATAGTGGTACAGCCTCCAGTGATGGGGAGCTCACTCCCTGTCTCTGCCTTTTTGCTCTCAAAGGTCAATCCAGCAGTATTGACAAAAGCCCTCTGATGATTCTGCCCTGTCCTGGGCCCTGTCTACTGACAGTGGTAGCTCACTTTGAAGGTCAGTGAGCCAGACAGATACATGGATTCTGGCCAGCTCCATCCTTGCTTGCTGTGTGATGTCAGGAAGTCATTGGCCCTCTCTAGGCCTTGAATCCAAATGCTATAAGATGGAGAATTGGGGCCAAATTCTATAAGTGATCTGTGAGCTAAGAGCTTACAAGTATAGAGCAGGGATCACAGCCACCTAGGGGAGGTGACATTTGGATTGGGGATCAGAGGAAGACAGTGACAGAGACTGATAGAAAGGAGAAGGAAAGAGAAGGGGTCTAGAAGAGACATGTCTCTGTTACCAGATGCTGGGTTTCCTTCCTCTGGTCAGGGTGGTAGTTTCAAAAGGAACCAGAATGGTAGACACGGCTTCAGAAAGATCCTCAGTGTTCTCCTTACTTGCAGGAAGTAATAAATCCTTCCTTCTCCTGAAACAAAACAAAACAAAATGAGCTGAAATGCCCAGAGAGGATGCAGAATAAAACGTTAAAAATCACAACCTAGGAAACAGTGGCCATTCCCCAAAATACTTTCACATCCTTCTTCTAAGGAGTCCTGTGATGCCCACCAGGGCAGGATGATGAGCCCAACTGACTGGACTGACTAGGTTCAAGAAATTGGGGTTCCATTCTACATGGTGAGACACAGGAGACTGGCTTTAGCTTGAAGGGGCCAGATTTGTTCAAGGAAGGCCCAGCCCAGGAAGGAGACGGTGACTTTTGCCTCTGCCACACCTCCATTTAATGCTGCCCTCAAATATTCTGTCTAAAAGCCTCTTCTTCCTGGAAGCCCTTCTTGTTTTCCTCCCAAAGTCAAACTCCTCACATGACCCAGGTTGCCAGGCTTCCTTTTGTCTGGCTTTTGACAGATGACTGCATATGTCACTATGGCCATATGCAGTTCCCCACAGGATGAGGATGCCTGTTTGTAACCACCAGCACCCAGCTTGGTCATGGGCCAGGTGGCAGTGGAGAGATGCTCTAAGTACCAGCACACAGGTTCTCTGCCAGGCACTGCAGTCCTCACCAGGCAGGGAGAAAGCCGTTGACCTCTGAGGTAATCTTGGGCAAGTCATTTGACTCCTTGGACCTCAGGTTCCCCATCTGTGCAATGGGCCAACAATAGGGCCTAATTCACAGGGTATGTCTGAAGATTAATACAGGTGCAGGAGTGAAAGGAGTAGGTCAGCACAGTCTGGCAGACAGTAGGTGCTCAGCTTGGAAGGCCCATTCTACACCAGAATGGGGCTGAGGGGAACTGGACCTTCCTCAACTTGGGCGATGCTATGTCTCCCTGCCAGACTGGGACGTCCGTCTGCCCTCTCCAGCTGTCCTGGGAACTGGCTCCCCCTGGTGGCCATAATGAGAAGTTCCTTTTCTCCGTAAGCCCTGTAGAGGGTGCTGTTGCTGCGCTGATCCTTTATTCCATTTCCCTCACTGTCCACCCTCCCAGCAACCTCCATGCACACTAGGCCCTGTGCACAGAGGTGGATCTGGAGCTCCTGGGCTGGCTGAGGAGGGAGGCACCTGCACCTCTGAGAGGAGGCTAACGGGGCCCTGGCTAGTGGCAGGAACTGAAGGAGGCTGGGACTGACTGTAGAGGGAGTTGAGAAAGGCTTCCTGAAGGAGGTGTCCTCTGAGCTGGGTCTTAGGGATAATGATGGTGAGCTTCTTGGAGAAGAGCCCTGAGAGCCCTCTTTTTCCTGTGTCTTCTGCAGGCCTGGAGGGGGCAGGGTGGTGGGGGTGGCTCCTGGTGGTGCTGCAGAGCCCCCCACCCTCCAAATTCTAGCCTGATGACCCCATCACTGCTGGGTCCAGAGGGAGGTACTATAATTAGTCCTGTCTTCCGTGACTTACACAGGGTCATACAGCAAGTGAGAGGTGGAGCCAACACTTGAATTCAGCTACTGCCTCTTGATGCTCAGCTCTGGCAGCTCTGGGGAAGTCCATGGACTATTTCCATACTTGCCTCCCCACCTCACATCCCACGTCGATGCCATGCTGGCATCGCCCTCTGCAGGGCTGGCACAACCACCCTTTGGGTCAGGCCCCCTCCTAACACTCCTGGCCTCTTTCAGGTGGTGACGTCTCAGGGTGACTTCGGGGAGGAAGATGGCTGCCCTAGTGCTGCTGCAGACGGCACTGTGCCTGCTGGGTCTGCTCCTGGTCCAAGGTAGGCTTTCCTGGAGGGGCGTTGAGACTGTGTGTGTTATGATTTATGTAAAAATGCTCCCATGTTTAGAACAGCTGCCAGCACATCTACTAACTGCTTTGGGCAGACCCAGGCCTGCAGACAGAGTTTAGCAAGGGGATAGTACCTTAGAAAAAAGAAAAAGGTACCCCTTCTTTCTGGCAGATGCAGCCCCACAGTGCACAGCTTGAGGTGGGGACCATGGGCTGGATTTTTGCCCCGTTCACCTCTGCAGCCAGAACATCTTTGCACAGTGCACAGTCTGCACAACTGTCTGTGGCAGGCATGGCCTCATTAAATATTTTATTGTTATTTACAATATTATTTTGCCTTTGAAATCATTGTTTGTTCTTTTCACATTTTGAAGCCAACAACCTTTGAGCAGGGTAGACTCACATTTTTGTAGATCCTTTGAGGAATAAGCCCTTGGAATATGTGTGGGTCCCAGGCACTGGGCTCCTGTGTTCTGGGCCCAGGGCCTGCCCCATCCCATGCTGCTAGCTGGCCCCCACCCCAGAGTCCCATCTACAGTCTCTGCCTCCTCAGGTGCCCGTGGCGGGAGCCTCCAGGAAGACTTCAGCTTCTGTGGCCAGCGGAACCAGACGCAGAACAGCAGCCTCCATTATAAGCAGACGTCCAAGCATCACATCTCCATCGAGAACTCGCAGGAGGCCCTCACCATCCATGCACCCTTCCATGGCGTCCATCCAGCTTCTTGGCCGTTCCCTCACCCCAGGGGCCTCTACCACTTCTGCCTCTACTGGAACCGCCATGCTGGGAAATTGCATCTTCGCTATGGCAAGAATGACTTCGTGCTGAGTAACCAGGCCTCTGACCTCCTATGCTTCCGGCATCAAGAGGAGACCCCAGCCCATGGGCCCCCACTGTTTGCCACCTCTGTCAGCTCCTGGTGGAGGCCCCAGAACACCAGTCTGCCCAGTGCTGCTGGCTTCGTCTTCTCCTTCCACGGTAAGGCAACTTCCAGGCAGAAGTAACAGCTTAGCCAAAGACCTGGATGCTGGGAAGGCAAAATGCATGGCAGGCTTAGAGCAGACTGGGTCTGAATGTCATGTCAAAGAGCGGGGCTGTGTTCACTGGCAGTGGGGAGCCAGTGAAGGTGTCTGAGAACAGAAGAGAGTGATGCAAGGTGTGCTTCAAGGAGGTTTGTGGGAAGGTAGAGGTGAGGGTGGAGGGGTGAAGTCTTACCCAGAGGCTGCAGCGAAGGTCCGGGTGAAGGAAGATGAGTAATGAGCAAGGTAGGAGCAGAGAGAATGGAGAGACAGGACTAAAGGTCAGGAACCAGAGGAAAAATTCTGCTTTATCAGCATCATCTAGATTGTTTATCCCCATTTCAGAGGAGGAGACTGAGGCACAAAGTTGCACAGCTGGTTAAGTGAGGGAGCCAGGATTTGAACCCAGCAGCTGATTGGCGTGGGGGACTTAGGGAGAGCAAGAGAAACCAAAGGTCAGGAAGTGGCGAGGCTGACACTGAAGTGTGCAGACTGTGTGTTCGGTCTGGGAAGGGACAGGTTTGATGTGGCTGCTGCCTTCTATTCAGTGCTGAATGGGGACGGGGGGAGAGGGTGGCCAGAAGGAACTGGAGGCTTTCTTCAGGGTCTAGGATTTCCCTGATTCTGGTTCCTTTCAGGGAGCTACAGTTTGGGGTGGGGCTGCCAGGGTTGGGGGCACAGGCCTTTGAATAGATTAGCAGCTCTGGGCCCATGCAAATGCTAGGGGATGGCAGCCGCAGGCCCAGGTGCTGTCCAGTGCCGCAGACAGGGGCCGGGGCAGTAGACAGGGCTCCTGCTCCCAGGCTGGGATTCTGCCCCAACCTGGGAGGGTTTAGGGCAAAGTCAGGCACAGCTGCAAATTGAGTCTTGAAGAACAGATCTGGCCTGGTCTTATTTGGCCTGTAGAGAGTTTTTTAAAAACATGACCAGGGCTTTTAATGACCTAAAAATCAGGCTTTCTGCCTTATAAATTCAGATGAGGCTACAGGGCCTGCCTTCCTTGATGGCACAGGGCATGGCTCCTTCCCACATGTCCCTCTCCCTATCTGCCTACCTCATCTGAGTCCTGTCTGATCCCTGGAGGTGCCTGAGTCTGCAGCCCTTGGGTGCAGGGTACCTGGATAGAGGGCCTGGAGCCACTGCACAAGCCTCCCACCTGCCAGACCCTCCTGAAGGGGGCCTGCCTGACCCTGTCCCCAGGGAGCTGGCCCCCCGCCCCACTCCTTGTGTATAGTCAGAAGGATGCCTGGGTAGGTGTGTCCCAGCCCACCCTGCTGAGGCTAGAGTTGCTGGGGGTTCCGTGTGACAGCACTGTCCAGCTGGCTGCATCTCTGAGTGACTTGGGGGAGTACCCCCACCTCTTGGAGCCTTAGTTTCCTGTCCTGTAAAATGGGGGTAGAAGCTTTCAGAGTCACAGAGGATTAAATGGAAGTACAATGAACGTGGCCTGGCACCTCATTCAACAGCCTTAGGTGGGTGTGTCTGTCCCTTTCCCCCAGATCCTCCCCTGAAGGCCTCCCACAATGCCTCGGTGGACATATGTGAGCTGAAGAAGGATCTCCAGCTGCTCAGCCAGCTTCTGAAGCATCCCCGGAAGACCTCAAGGAAGCTGCCGTTCACCCCCACGGGCCAGTAAGTGTGGTTCCTGGCGTGTGAAGGGTGAGGAGGAGGTGTCTCCCAGACCTGGGCAGGGCAGGGACCTGGGGTGGGAGGCCAGTTGGAGACCCTCCCCTGGGCCTGGAATGCTCTTTTCTTTCCATCTCCTCTTGGAGGAAATAGGGCCCCTGCAGGCCAAGCACCTCACCTGCCTGAGTCAGTAAAAACAAGTCACAGCCGCCAGCCCAGGACAGCTGCACCCAAGCCCTCTTCTCCACCAGTAAAGGGAAAAGGATTGGCCCATTTTAGAGTTCAGCAGACTGAGGCTCACAGATGGGTGGGGCTGCTCTGTGGCGCAAAGTGGGTTGGTCCAGGCAGACCTGGGCCCAGAACCTGGTGGCTGATTCCAAGGATAGCTCCCCACCCACTCCTTTCCTGTTTGCGCTGATGTTCCAGCTTCCTTCACCCCCACCCCCGCAGGTCATTCTGTCTGTTCCATGCTCATTGGGCTGTTTTTCTCTCTTGCCCCATCTCTTTCTCTCCCCTGACCCTCTTTCCTGTGCATCTGCCTGAATCTCTCCTCTCCCTTGGTCTACCTGCCCCGATCCAGGCCACTCCCTTCCCCCAACCCCCTCCAGCCCCAGCAGTCACCTGCCCTCTCTCCCCACTGCCAGGCAGCTGCAGAACCTGGAGTCGAAGCTGACCTCTGTGAGGTTCACAGGGGACACGGTGTCCTTCGAGGAGGATCGGATCAACGCCACAGTGTGGAAGCTCCAGCCCACGGCCAGCCTCCAGGACCTGCATATCCACTCCCGGCAGGAGGTCAGGGGTCAGGATCAGCGGCCACAGCAGGAAGCAGATGGGGAGGCTGTGAGGGCTCCTCTCGCCCCTCCCTGGGGCCTCTGGGAGCCAGATGTGTGCTGACAAGGAAGGCCTGAGGCCCAAGGAGTACCCTTAGTCAGTAGCTACCCCATGGCACTGAGGACCCTTCCTGGCACGTTGGTGGGGACAGAGGTGGGGAAGGACCTGGCCCTTGTTGAGGGGCTCCTGTGGCACATCCATGTGGACAGAAGACCAGCACCAAAATACCTGTGCTGCACCCCAGTCCTGAGCCTGCCCCTTGGTGGGCCTGGGTAGCTGGGTACTACCCACGTTACCCTTTTCTATCCCAGTGCACCAGGATGCCATAGGCAGTTGGTATCTGAAGCCCAGACCACAGAATACCCCATGATTCTCCCAGGCCTGTTTGCCCCTGGGCCCTGGGCTCTATCCATAAGGCTCCCCAGCCAGCATTGGTGCCAAGGAAAGGAGGGGTGAGAAGGGCTATAATGAGTCAGGCCTGACTTCCTGAAGGAGGTAGGCTCAGAGATGGCAGCATCCAGGAAGGCATGTGCTAGGGGATATGGAGGGGATCTGGAGGTCCACCTCTCGCTGAGCCCCAGTGGGATCGTGGTCTGCAGGAGGAGCAGAGTGAGATCCTGGAGTACTCAGTGCTGCTGCCCCGGGCACTCTTCCAGAAGACCAAAGGCCGGAGGGAGGAGGCTGAAAAGAGACTCCTCCTGGTGGACTTCAGCAGCCAAGCCCTGTTCCAGGTATGGGGCTCTCATCCTCATACCCTCCCTTGGGGAAAGCAGCTTCTGTCTGATGGAGAGATGGAAGGTAGGCATGAAGCCAAACCCCCTCCTCCAAGAGCCAAAGTAAAGTTAGAAATTGGATGGCAGTGTGGGAGATTTAGACCTGCGAGAGGTCTAAATGGTGTTTTCTCACTATGGTGTAAATGACTACCCATGCAAGAAATGCTTCCAGAGGGAGACACAGAATTTTAAAGCAATATGCCGGGCAGAGACAGGAATCTAGAGGGCCTAGGGAACTTCTGGGCTTTTCTTCTCAGTCCTGAGCCCCATCCCTACTCTCTCCTCCCACTCTGTACATCTAGGACAAGAATTCCAGCCAAGTCTTGGGTGAGAAGGTCTTGGGTATTGTTGTGCAGAACACCAAAGTGGCCAACCTGTCAGACCCTGTGGTACTCACCTTCCAGCACCAACCACAGCCGGTGAGTGTGAGCAAAGCGACCAAGGGGACGAGGGTCCCTATTTGTCCCCATTCTCCTCTCTCTTCTGAATCACTTGTCTTTAACAAAATGATTGACTGGCTGAGGGCATCAGCCAGTCAGGTCCAAATAGGGTGGTGGCCTGACACTGACTCCCTCAGCCTGACCCGTAAAGGAGTGGACTGTCCTGAGATCCACTTCTATTTCTTCTCCCTACAGAAGAATGTGACTCTACAATGTGTATTCTGGGTTGAAGACCTGACATGTGAGTGTGGAGTGGTCACTGAGCTGGGCAAGTACCTGGAGGAGGAGAAGAAAGGGGGTCTTGGAAAGTAGGGGAGATGGGGTTAATCAAAGAGGGCTTCCTGGAGAAAAGTGGGCTTTGAAGAGCAAGTGGTGGTGGACTAGGGATCTGCCCAGGGCAGGAAAGGCTGGGAAGAGGGACACAGTCACGCATTTGTGAGGTACAGTGGGGTGCTGTGGTGCTGGGCTTGTCTCAGAGCCCAATGCTGATGCCTCCTCAGCGAGCAGCCCAGGGAGCTGGAGCGATGCTGGGTGTGAGACCATCAGGAAAGAGACACAGACGTCCTGCCTCTGCAACCACCTGACCTACTTTGCAGTGCTGATGGTGCGTGGCCCCCCACCCCTCCCCATAGCCATACACAGGCCAGGTTCTTGCTTTGTGCCAGCCACTTTTCACATATGTCATTCATTCCTCACAAGCCCCAAGGTGGCTCCTGTTGTGGTCCCATTTTGTAGATAAGGAACCTGAAGCTCAGAGAGGTTAAGCAATTTACCCAAGGTCACACAGCTAGTAGTAAGTAAAAGAGCTGCTCTCTGAGGCCCTTGCTCTTTATTCCCAAATTTTGGTACATGATAAAAATGCAAATTCCTGGCCCTAACCTAGGATTCTGATTCCACAGGGCTAGGGTGGGGCCAGGAGTATGTTTCAAAAGAGCCCTGGAGGAAATGCCATGGCCCAGTATGGAGGCCCTTGTGGTGGACTTCAGTGCCCCCAAATCTCAGAAGCTTTGCGTCCTAGGTTTATTCTCCCAGAATCTTAGGACCCCAGCATCTGAGGGACCAAAGTGGTCTTCCAGCTCTCTCTGGGCATGGGGAGCTCACTTTCTCACAGGAGGCTTATTCCTACGTTGAATGTTATAGAAAAATAATTAGTGCCAGGACAGAAAAGGAATTCTCTGGTGGAGGGTTCTTGATCTTGGTGGGATAGAGAACCAATTGATAAGGTGGTAAAAAAAGGCACTCGTGGGAGCACATTCTGCTCAGTTTGGGGGCAGGAATGGTTCATAGACTCCCAAGGGTCTCCAGGAACCATGAGATAGCCCTCCATCTGGGCAAGCCCTCAGTGTCGATCTGGGGAGCTGAGGCCAGCCCTGACCTGTCTCGTGGGCCCAGGTGGCCTCAGTGGAAGTGGACGCCGTGCACAAGCACTACCTGACCCTCCTCTCCTATGTGGGCTGTGTCATCTCCGCCCTGGCCTGTGTCCTCACCATCGCCGCCTACTTCTGCTCCAGGTAGGCCCTGGAAGGGGGAAGGGAGAGGGGAGAGGAACCTCCATTCCAGCTCCCCAGGCCGGGACCCCCTCACCATGCAGACCCACCCTGGAGGCTGGCCTGACTGAAATTTGTGTGTGGTTGTGGGAGCCCTGGGAGGTGCTGCCAGCTGACCCCTGAGGCCTGCATTTCCTCCTCGGATCTGCGGTGTTTGAGTAACACAGCGTTTACAGTTGATATTAATGGCCAACATTTCAAATTGGGAGAGCTGACATACAATCTAGATTTCTGTCCTTGAATACCCAGTTGTGGAAGCTGGGGGCACATAATAATACGATGGGGTGATAATGATAACGGTCAGCACTTACTGTTCTGAGTGCTTTACGTGTGTGAACTTGGTTCATCCTCACCAGGGCCTGTGAAAGAGCACTCAGAGAGGGTCAGTGACTTGACTGAGGTCACACAGCAGGGATGTAGCAGAAGCAGGCTTGCACCCAAGGAGGCTGGCTCCAGACCCACAAGGCCCCGGTTACCAGAGCTGACTGACAGTGACTGCCCTAGACAGGCAGAGCCTCCAGAATTCTCTCCAGCCCCCATTCCCTGGTGTCTGTTCTGAGGCCTGGCCCCCTGGCTCCATGGAGGCGTGGCACCCCAATCGTTTGGGTGCCTGAGGAGAGAAGGAGCCGCCTTTGGCGGAGTGAAGAACACCTCCGCCGCCCTCAGACTGGCTGCATGTGGGGTCTGGATTATCAGCGCTGGGCTTGGCCTAGATTGAGGTGCACACGTAGTTGGAGCCTGGACCTGTTTGGGTGAAGGCGAGACACCCTTAGTTCTAGAATGAAGACACTTGGAGTGCGTTCACTGTCCTTGACAGGGTGGAGGGGAGGGTGGAGCCTGTGGCCACAGCTGTGCACATGGTGGGGCTGGAGTAGGCGATGAGGAGGGACAGCTGGCAGTCTCAGTAGGACTGGGGGTGGGGGCACAAGCCCCCTAACACCCATGGATCACAAAGGTGCCCAAGGACACAGGGATAGGAATATGTAGGGACTGAACATCTTATCTGTGCCAGGTCCTTTGAATCAGTGTAACTGTCACCCCAACGCTGTGAGGGGGGCCATCCTCCCTCCCACTTCACAGATGAGTAAACTGAGGGTGAGGGGGATGGGACCAGTCTCAGGTGGTGCCTCAAGTTAGGAGTTAGGGGCAGGGCAGGGATGGGACTCTAGGATGGTGACCCTGGGGTCTGGGTATTTCTCCTGCGCCCTCTGGGACAGGCAGTGGATAGTGCCAAGCAGAGCAAGTGGGGGGTGAGGGGAGCCGGGGAGGAAAGGCTGACAGTGCCCTGGGCCACATAGAATCCTGGGGTGGGGGTGAGACAGGTGACACAACCTGAGGACATGAGGACACAGGTGCACATACTCTGCACTCACAGATGCACAGTCGTGCAAATAGACAGGCAGGCAGACACAGAACATGGGTGGCCTGCATTCTCCAAAACAGGAAAAAATGCAGTCTTTCCCTTCTGACTCTGGGAGCTCCTGGTTGATTGTAGTGGTTGATTTGTCTTCGGCGCTGTGTCTGGCTGAAGCTGCTGTTAAATGCACACACAGTGCGTGAGCCCCGGGGGCTGGGCACATGGTCAGCACACAAAGACAAGTAGGGAACAATCTGGCTGCAGCCACAGGAGTAGTTTAGGGAGTGTGTGGGGGGCCTGGGAAGGCTGCCTGGAGGAGGAGGAGGAAGAAGAGGAAGAGGAGGGGTGGGCACACCCCCTCCCTCCCTGCCTTCCCACCCTTCCCACCGGAGTGACCTGCCTGCCCCACCCCCACCCTCACCACGCAGGAGGAAGTCTAGGGATTACACCATCAAGGTGCACATGAACCTGCTGCTGGCCGTCTTTCTGCTGGATGTGAGCTTCCTGCTCAGCGAGCCCGTGGCCCTGGCAGGCTCCGAGGCTGCCTGCCGCACCAGTGCCGTCTTCCTGCATTTCTCCCTGCTCGCCTGCCTCTCCTGGATGGGCCTTGAGGGCTACAACCTTTACCGACTCGTGGTCGAGGTCTTTGGCACCTACGTCCCTGGCTACCTACTCAAGCTGAGCATTGTGGGCTGGGGTAAGTTGGTGGAGGGGATTGATGGGCACCCCCAGGCCTGCCTCTCCTTCTTGGCTTCTGGCAGAACATGAGCACTTGGTCCCACTTCTCCACTTACCCCTTTGACCATTCCCTCACTGCTTCCTTCACCCACCCATCCTCAGGGGTTCTTTACCTTGGCTGAGTCAAGGTCCTCTTTAGAAAGATGAGGCAGTGACCCCTGTCCCCAAGAAACACTTACATATTCCCTACATCTCTCACTCCTTTAAAAGTAGGGCTACCATGTATGGATGTGCAGGTTGTGCACTGCTCAAAGGCACCCAGTTGGGGGACAGTCCTCCACTCACCTAGTTCTCGCAGGCTGGTGGTGGCCTTACCTGTGGATCCTTATGAACCTAAGATAACGGATCCCATATGGCTCTTGCATTTGTTCTCAGCCAGTAACAAGACAATTTACCTATGGCCCAGACCTCTCTTTTTTCAGACCTGGAGCCCCAGGGACACACACCACAAGTCCTTTTGGACATTGGAAAGGCCCACCAGCCTCCGCATGTCCCTCACCCCAACTTGCTGCTCCTCCTCTATTTCTCATTCAGCCCCTTCTTTGTTCACTTCATTGATTTACATGCAATTCCTTCAGAGTTGGCTCTGTGTCAGGACCCAGGTGTTCGGTAGTGGGCGACCCTTTCTAGGGAGCTCTCAGTCTCCACTTTAGGGCAAGGACAGACATCCTCTTGGGGCATAACTCTAGATGTCCCCCATTGATCTGTCCCCCACCCCAATATCCTGTCTACTCCTCCCATCTCTCCTTGGGACATTCAGCCCCTCAGCAGGGAACTACAGGCCCTTTCTCCTAGGGGCCCCCAGGATGCTGAGAGACCAGGGTAAGGATGGACTTCTTCTATGGGAAACCCAAACTGGAATGAGGAAGGGGAGGGTCCCAGCTTGGAGGATGGGCCCCAGATGGGGCTGGGTGGGCTCGGGGAGCACAGGTCTGAGTGGAGGGCTCACAGAGGATGGGGGAGGGGCAGGACTCAGAGGGTGGGAGATGGAGCTCCATGCTTTGCTGCCCACAGGCTTCCCCATCTTCCTGGTGACGTTGGTGGCACTGGTGGATGTGAACAACTATGGCTCCATCATCCTAGCTGTGCACAGGACTCCAGAGAGTGTCATCTATCCTTCCATGTGAGTGTTGTGTCCATCAGGGGCGGGAGGGTGGGCCTCATGGTGCAGATGTCAGGGAGCAGCCTGGGCCCAGGCCATGCTGACCAAGAGATTCTTAAATGCCAGGCTGCTGGAGGTATTGGCTTGACCTTGATCAGAGCTCTGGGGTAAGGGTGACCCTTCTCTCAAGGAGGATGAGAACAGGCCTGGATCTGCCCCTCACTTGCCAGATGACCTTGCACAGGTCCTCGTCCCTCTCTGGGCCTCAGTCTCCCTACTTGTGAGTGGGAGTATGGGTTAGAGCAGATGAGCTTCCAGCGTGTTCCTCTGCTGCACTCCCCTTTCTCCTCAGGGAGATATGGAAAGACTGAGGCCTGGAGAAGGCAGGGATCCACACCACACTGCTCAGAGGCTCCCAGCCGGGGGATGAGTGGGGCTGAGATCCAGTCCTCCTCCACTCACCTAATTCGCCCAGGCCAGTGGTGGCCTGGCCTGTGTGTCCGCCTGAACCTAGACTAGTATCCAGGGTTCCTGAGCCCCAGGCTAGGAAGGAATCCTTTCCATTGCTTCAGAGTTTTGAAAACTTCAGTCTTTTACATCATGACCTTGTGATTATTGCCTCACTTTGTACCATCTATGTTACTATTTGCTTAATTTTTTTCTTTAAATCATCTGGCTTATTAACTTAAATTTGTTTTTAAAAAATTATATCAACTGTAAATGGGAAACAAGCAATACTTGTCATAAACAATGAGTAGTCATGAAAGCAAACACAAGAACAGGAAAACTCTGGTACTAAATTTTGGATGAATGCAGTGAGCCCAAGGCTGGCTCTCTGTTTAAAAGGGAGACCCCAGCCTTGCACTGAACCCTCATTCCCTTGCCCACAGGTGCTGGATTCGGGACTCCTTGGTCAGCCATGTCACCAACCTGGGCCTCTTCAGCCTGGTGTTTCTGTTCAACATGGCCATGCTGGGCATGATGGTGGTGCAGATCCTGCGGCTGCGTCCACACACCCAGAAGTGGCCCCACGTGCTGACGCTGCTGGGCCTCAGCCTGGTCCTCGGCCTGCCCTGGGCCTTGGTCTTCTTCTCTTTTGCTTCTGGCACCTTCCAGCTTGTCATCCTCTACTTTTTCAGCATCATCACCTCCTTCCAAGGTATGTGTGGAGAAAATCCCGCTCCCTGGCCCTGGCCAGGTGCTCATCCGTGGGGAATAGGGCAGGGAAGAGATGACCCAGGCCACCTGGACGCTTTCCTTCTCTGGGCCTCAGCCTTCTCATTTGTATAATGGGGGCATCCAGGCCACAGTCAACAAGACTTTATTGAGTACCTACTAGTAAGCCCTGGGGCTACAGTTGTGAACTGGCTGGGCAAGGCCCTTGCTTCCACAGAGCTCATTTCCCGGGGGGGGGAGGGCAGGGAGACCAAGTGTGACAAGCAAGGTCACAGACATCAAAGGGCATCTCGGAGAGGAGGGAAGTGACAGTGGGCCAGGTGATGGACAGTCCGAGCTGGGGTGGGGATACTTTGGGGAGGGTGGCCAGGGAGGCCTCTCCGCATAGGAGACACTTGAAGACAGCAGAAGGATCCAGCCAGGGAGAGATCAGAGCCCTACTCCTCCAAGCGTGGTCCTCGGACCAGCAGCATCCGCATCACCGGGAGCTTGTTAAAAACACAGATGCTGGCCTGACCCACACCTGCTCAGTCAGAATCCTCATTGTGGCAGATGCTCAGGGGATGCGTCACAGGCTGAGGAGACCTGGTCTGGGGGAGGAGAGCTCCAGGCAGAGGGAGAAATATGAGCAAAGGTCCTCAGGCTAGAATTAGGCTGTGTGTTGGAAGGAGCAGGGCTAAAGGGTAGTGAATAGGGGAAGAAAGGAGGGAGGTGAGGGGAGAGGGGCAGAGGGGCTGGAGCATGAGGGCCTGGCTTGATGCCAGCAGGGTCCCTTCCTGCTCTACCTGCACCCCTCCACCCCTGCCCCCCACATCACACACGTACACACACACCTATCTCTGTGCTTGGCTGTGCTGGGTTGGGAGGAGGACTTGGGTAGGAAAACAGGGAAGGCAAGGCCCCTGTGGGACCCCATGCAACGGAGTGCGGTGTGAGGGAGGTGAGTCTTTGTTTTCCCACCTCCCTCCCAAGTGAAGGGGACTCTGCCAGAATTATAAATGATGCTCACAAATTCACACAAGCATTTACTGAGCTATTAATAAATCACAGTATCATTATTTGGGGAGGAGCAATAGCACAAGGTACTTTAGCAGGTGGCTCCAAAGCCTGACCACTGCTGCTTGACTCCTGTCTCAGCCAAGTCCCCTGATCTCCTTGTGCCTCAGTTTCCTCATTTGTAAAACAGAACAGTAATGACGAGGCCTGACCTCATAGGAACCTGGAGAGCGTAAAGTGAGGTGATGTACAGCAAACTGCCCAGTGCCTGGCACATAGAAGGTGCTCCCAGGGTCACATTGGTGCGGGGGTCCTGTGTAGGGAGGAAGGCAGGAGGAGATCTGGGTCAAGGTGGCTCTGGGAGGGAGTGGGGTTGGGGTGGGGCTGCCCCAGCCTCTGAGGCCTGTGCCCCCTCACTGCCCACAGGCTTCCTCATCTTCCTCTGGTACTGGTCCATGCGCCTGCAGGCCCGGGGCGGGCCCTCCCCTCTGAAGAACAGCTCCGACAGTGCCAGGCTCCCCATCAGCTCCGGCAGCACCTCGTCCAGCCGCATCTAGGCCGCCAGCCCCCCTGCCAGTGTCAGGAAGCAGAGTTGCTCTCCTCACTGCTGCCTGCGGCCTCTGCAGCCAGGCCCAGCCCTTGGCAGGCCAGCCGGAGGCTTGAGAAGGCCCGAGGACCTCGGAGGGATGGAGCTGTTGGCATGACAGCCAGATTCTCAGGCTGGGCCTTCAGAATTGGCCGGGAGACTACTTGGCTCTTGGGTCCGGCTCACAGGGGCTCAAGTGTGGGACCATCCCCCGGCCATCCTAGCCGGGGGCTGAAGCCTGGTCTTAACGTACCACCACTGGACCGGCCCTCACGGCTGGAGGTCGGGAGTCTGCAGGCCTCATACCTTGGAGACTGGTGATGTGCTTGGCCCCATGCCCTTGCCCAGGACAGAAATGTACCATAGCCACTCTGTCTTTGATGATCACCATGAGGGCACTCTGTAGCCCCTGTCATTTTAACCTAAAGATGGCATGCAAGGAAAATGGCTTGGGGCAGAGCTTTGAGCCAGATCCCTGGAGGAGGAGAGCTCCTTCTCCAGAGCACAGCAGCAGCTCCCCTACCTCTGAGCCCAGGGCCCTCGCCTTTGTCAGCCTCCCAGCATCCCCCCTCCTCTTCCAGGTCCTCCCTTTCTCGCCTAGGACCTCCCTACTCCTCTACTCATAGCCCAGTGTCCCCAGTTCCAATGCTGGATTTTGGGTGGTTGTTCCCGAGATCTGCCTGGTGCCTGCTGTAAAACCTTTATCTACTGTGTGGGCCTTTGCCTGCCCCTGACTCAGGCTTAGTATAGACGCTCTGGGCTGGGCTAGGTCCATCTTTCCATCTGGGCCTCTCTATAAGCTGCATCACCCTTGCCCACCACTGCCAAGCTCACACCTCACAGGAGCCTATGGCCTCTCCCGAAAACCTCTTGTGGCAAGAACTGTGGAACATAGCAGTCCAAATTTGTTTCCACTCCAGCACTCCGAAGACCAAGACACGCCTCTCCTGGTGATAGTGGCTTAGAGCCTGATGGACTCCTAAGAGGTCATCTCAAAACCTTTGCAGACAATCTTGAGCATTTTGCAGCCCATCACAGTTAATTCCGTTGGACACAGATGGCCAGACCTGGTTGTTCCCCTGTAAGTTCATCTAGTGTGGGTGGCATATGTGAGACAAGAACTCTTGGAACTTCAGGCATAGGGTTGAGGGAGCCATTATTCCTGGCTGGGAATCCAGGAAGACTTCCTGCAGGAGGCAGCATTTGATCTGGATCTCAGCCTTAAAGATGGGGAGGATTTTCTTTGTAATTACCAGTTCATTTGTCTTTTGATATTAAAAAGAAGTACATGTCCATTGTAGAGAATTTGGAAACTGTAGAAGAGTACACAGAAGAAAATAAAAATCAACTGTTATCACCTAACCAACTAACACAAACATTTTGGGACATTTCCTTCTGAGATTTTTCTGTGCTTCTATTAAGAATCCCTGATACAAACAACTTGGGGCCAGTCGGGAAACATGAGCAAGAGAAGAGAGCCACATGTGAAAGAAATCTGCTGGAAATGTTATCAGGGCAAGGGGAGGATAAATGGCAACTGGGTGTCAGTGTTGGAGAGGCAATGGGGAGTGGTGGGGTCTGTGGCAAAATGGAGGTTCTAAGACTTATGCGAAGGAAGTGGCTGCTGTTCAGCTCCAGCCAGTCACCACCTTGCAGGGATGATGTAGCCAGACTGCCTGCCTTTTATGAGAAATGAGAAATCTAGGTTGTGCTGATGTAAAATCTCGATTTAAAAATTTTGGCTAATCTAAAAATTTGCTGGTCAAAGAAATCACATTTCTGAGTTCAGCCCTTGGCTGGTCACATGACATATGTAACCAGCTTATTGACCAGTGTGAAGTGAGTGGACTGCAACAATGAAGCGATGGACTTTCTCCCGTCACTCCCTTCAACCTTGTGCCATCAAATCTCCTTTCTCCATCCAGTGACACAGGTGAGGCAGATAGCATAGGTTCCTGTCCCCTTTCAGTTATGAGAGCAGCCTTGTTTGGTCATGGCTTTTTGGGTCCAGGTCTAAAGGTCCAGTGCAGGTCTAACCCCAGGCCCACATCTGAGCTTTCTCGCCCCACAGTCTCCTCCCTCCTGTCCCGGCTGCTCTGGGGGCAGGAGGGGTGGGGTGTGCACAGGCTGAGGAGGGAAAGAGGCACGGTCTCTGGAGTGGGACTGGATGGGTGTGAAGCACCTTGGTGGGCAGGGACGGAGTGGCAGTGATGTGACAGGCACGAGTGTGGGATCTTTGAGGACCTGCAAGGACCTCAGCATGTGGGAACCCCTTGCACCCTCCCTTTCTCCCAACCCCTCCTCTGCTTCTCCCATTGGCCTCTGCCTCCACCTTTCTCCCGGTGGCTGGCTTCTCTTATGCCCCAACCCCTGAGGACAGAGGACAAATGGTCCCCACAGTGTCCCGATTGGGCAGCTCACTGGGATCAGAGCCAGCTCCCCTCTCATGCACCTCTCAGTCTCTGCGAGACAGTCCCTCAGATCCCATCACTTGGCTAGACCTGAGGGGGCACCTTCCCCCATCCTCAAGGAGAGAAGGAAAGGACCCAGTCCCCTCCCCCAGGCAGGTAGCACTCCCCTCAAATTCTCCCACTTCAAAGAACACTCTTGAACACCCAGTTTCTATTTTCAAGGCCAACTCAGGTAGTGGGGGCAGGGTCCCTGGTTGGATTCTGTCCTCTGTGACAGGCCCTGCATGGGCCACCCAATGGCTCCGTGGTGCTCCTTGACCCTGAAGGTTCTTAACATGTGCTTCTCTGGGCTGTGGGACTTCGGACAACAGGACCACTATTCCCACCAGAACATGGCCAGGGTTGTGTCTGGAGACATCCTTTTCACTTGGGAAATGGATTGGAATAGCCAGGGGGGTGGATGCTGGCTGGGCCTGGCCAGAGGACTGGAGGCTTTGTGCCTGGAGGCAGGAGTCCACCTGGAGCCCTTTGGATAAGCTAGGGGTGGGAGGGGCAGAAGAGGAAGATATAGTTCTGTTTTCCCTGGAATTTGGGGAAATTCCCAGTGTTCTAAGTGGCTCCAAGCCAGTCCCTGGCCCCTGTGGGGCCCAGATAAGGTGGCCCCACTCTGGCCCTGATTGACCTCCCCTTGCCACTTTCCCAGCCCCTGTCCTGGCTTCCTAGGTGTGCTGTGCACTCTGGGTCCCAGTGTGCAGCTCTCTAGGCCCTCCTTCACAAACAGGCACCTGTGAGCCCCTCTGAGGGCCCAGGTGCCAGGACGGGTCTCCAGTGGTGGGCCTAGTAGGTCCTAGTTCACAAAGCCCTTGTCCACCATCTTGCCTCTCTGTGGCCTGTGGCTGGGAGGGAGGAGGGGCAGGCCCAGTGGTTCCCATCTGCCCTCCCAGCCTTCCCTGCAGAGGAAGAGCCTGGGGCTCCAGGCCAGATTTCCATCTGCTGCCCACACCCCATGAGTGACCCTGACATTCCCTCCTCAACCTTCCCAAGGCCCAGAGGGCCTAGCAGGAGGCTGAGTCCTGTCCAGACACAGTAGGGGAGGAAGGGGAAATAGAGGCCATCGGGGCTGAGCGGGTCCCCAAGGTGGAGCAGGGCAAGCAGATGCTGATGACCATGTACATCCCTGGCGGCGTGCCCTCCACATTCTGACCTCGCAGTGGCCATAGGACCATGCCAAGGGCCCTGACCTCATCCGCATGGCTTCCCTGGGGCCACCAGATTTGGGGCCTGAGTCATCAGCCCTTCCCCTTCCCGCGTACTGCATCCCGTATGTGTTTGCTACCCCCACTTCCCACCTGGGCCACTTATGACCAGCCGGACGATGACGACAATAATTTCACAGAACTGATAATCATAAAATGATAGTAATAATAATGGCCAGGCCCACTTACTGAGCAATTCCACAGGCATCATCTCATGAGTTCACCCCCTGCCTTGTGAGAAACTTGTAGCAGCAGACAGCTCACACAAGCTCCTGCAGCCAGGAAGTGGCTGGGATGGACGTCAGCCCAGGCCTGACCAACCCGCAGGGCCCATGCTCCTGTCCCCTGCCATCCTGCCTCTCCTGTTATTCAGTCTGGTGGTGGGGGTGGTGGGTAGTGTGTGGCGCTGGGACATTCAGGCCTGGCTCCTCTGCTTCCCAGGCCCCCAGCCGGCATGGACTTGAGCCTGGTTTTGTTCAAATCATAGGCATGAATGAGGGACTGTGAATGCCCTCCACAGCTTCGTCCTCATCCCTATAGCCAGGCTGTGTGCCTGGCATGTCACGGGTCTCCTCAAACCCTGACACAGCCCTAGGAGGCAGCCCCATTGCTGTATCCGCTTTACAGAGGAGGAAACTAAGGCTCAGAGAGGCCCCCAGCTTGTGAAAGGAGCATCTGAGGTAAGTGTGCCTGACTCCAAAGCCTGAGCTTATCACCACTCCCCAGGACCCTGCTGGACCCCAGCCCCACAGCGCCCACCCAGATGAGGCCCTGGGAGTAGCACCCCTGGGTGGGTTCAGCAGCTTCTGCTGAGTCTGGCCCCCTCTACATCTGGTCACGGGTGGGGTGAGGCTAGAATACTGCCCAGTTCCCCACACTCACCTTTCACAACCCAACTGTTGGTGCCATGGAGCAAGAAGGGCGAGAAAGAGGCCACAGGAAGCAGCGACACTGTGGAGGGGAAGGAGGGGCGGGGAGAGGAGGCCGGCTCAGCAGAACCTATGACCAGAGGGCCGCACAGCTGCAGGGCCAGTGTCGACAAGCTGGCAAGTCAAGGATGGTGACGCCCAGGGCCCTGGCCGTCCTGCTTCTCCTGCACTTGGCCTCAGGTGAGCAGCTGGTTCCCTACCCCCTGCTGCCAAGCCTGGGAGACCCAGGCACAGAGACAGGGAAGGGTAGGGAGTGGGGGTGTCCAGAGCATGTCCTCTGAGGAGCCCACCCTGACAGCCTTAGCACCTTCCCTGACCTCTGGGTCAGTCCTGCTGTCCTGATAAAATGTGATCAGCACTGGGTCTCGGGTCCCCTTTGCTTCCCCACAACGCCCTGGAGGTGGGGTGCATGGAGAACGCTCCCCCACCCTGTACCTCAGGCTGTGGCTCACTCACAGGCCTGGCTCTGGGTCATGGATGGGCCCCAGATAAGCTCTTCTTCAGCTGGCCTCTGGGCCCCCAGAGAAGGGGCTAGGGACCTTCTGGAGGCTCCCTGCAACACCTCCACCTGCCCCCCTGCCACGCGGGCTCCCCCTCCCTGTCCCCACAATGCCCTGCCTCACCCCTGCCGTCTTCAGTCACTCAAGCCAAGAACAGGACTCTCCCTGACCCTTCACTCTCGGCCATGCATGTGCCCATGTGGTGGTTTTCCAGGGCAGCTTGAGGACCCCAGGCCTTGGCCTTGCCTCCTCTCCGGGGAAAGCTGTTCCCCACCCTGGCCCACCTGGCCAGCTCTCATTTATCCTTCTGGGCCACTGGGTGTGCTGCCATTGGCGATGCTCCCCTCAGGCAGAGGTTGGTGCTCCCTCTGTGCTGCTCCCATCTCCGTGCCTTGAGTGCTCCTCCTGTTTTGCTCTTGATTCTGTGAGAAACTTTCATGCCTGTCCCCCACCCCCACCCCCACCCCCTGTGTATGAGTTCAGCAGGGAGTTGTGTGGCTTTAGGCACATGAATCAACCTTTTTGGCCTTCAGAGTACCCAATTCCCTTCAAATGTTGGGAGACTCAGGGAAACAAAGTTCAATCTAAGGCTCAAAAAGGCATGACAACCGGCAGTGCCGTCCTGGCAGCGCAGGGAGGGCCTGGGCGCGCAGGCCACCCGGCAGCCCTTGGTGGATTAATGAGCTTCACTACCAAGGGTGGCTCTCGGCCAGTCTCGGTGGGCGTCACAGGGACCTTGGTCCTTCACAAAACTTCAGATTCTCTGGTTGGGCCTTCAAGGCCTCCCCGTGTGATGGAGTTTATCCTATGGTGACATGGGTTCTCTGGTTCAGGCATTTGAATGGCGTGAGGAGCCCTGAGAGGTTTCTAGCTAGAGGTGAGTCTCCTTCCTATGTGGGCATTTTTGGGTAGTTGCTGTGCATTCGTTTGCTCATTCATTCATTCGTTCGTTCCAGAAGCACTGCTGGGACTCTCTATGCAGTATCAGGCCCTGTGCTGGTACCATGTGGTCTCTGCCCTCAAGGGGCTCACAGTCTAGTGCAGTGACAGGGGTTCTTCAAAGGAGTCCAGGGCGTGGTGGGGGCCCAGCAGGAGGCAGACACACTTTTCAATAAAGGGACACTTTACAAGGGACACACCAGGACTATCAGCAGGGAGAAGAGGCTGTGGCTAGTGGCAGAGAGAAGCAGGCCACCGGTGTTGAGTGGTAGTGACGGTAGGACGCCCTGCCCTCCTACTGCCCTCTGCCCTCTGGTCCACTCCCCATGTGAACCCAGATGGAGGTGGTCCTTGGAGTCCACCCCCGGGGCAGAGCAGGATGGAGACGTGCAGGGCGGGCCTGGAGGGGCAGAGGGGCACCATCCCGCACCTAGGGCTGGTTCAGGCTCTCCCCGTCTAGACTAGGTGCTGCTTCTAACATCTTCTGAAAGTACTGCAAATAAGATATTTCATAATCTCTGCACCAGGTACTTGCCAAGATCTTCACATATGCAAGGTCCCTGAAATTTCATGGCAGGCCGGGAGGGAGACTGTTTATAACCACAGAGTGCCCCCTGCACCCAGCGCCTGTCTGTAGCCCCCTCAGGCACGCAGAGGGCTAGGATTATAGAGTGGTACCTCCCCTCCAGCTGACAATTTCCTTCCCTCCTCTTCCTCTCTGCCCTTCTCCTCTCTCTTTTTCGTCCTTCCCTCTTCTCTCTTGTCCTCCTTTGTTTAAAAAGCAAACATGCCCCGTATTATATACATGCTCATCTATCAGATGCTTTTCCCATTAAACAATGTATCCTGAATATCTTTACAATCTAACAGAAAATTAAAACATTGTCACCTATAGATCTGATGTGACACATAAAATCCAATCAAGAATGTTCCTTTTTTCCCTACATTTACTCTAACTTTGGTCTGCCATAATCTTCACCATGTATTTCATTAAAATTGAACTAGTTTCATCTACTGTGAAAATAATATTGCACATGATTTTTAAAAAATCAAACACTGGGGAAGGGTGTGAAAAAATGAAAATGTCTCCCTGCCCACCCCCCCCCCCAGCACATCCCAGAGGTAGCCCCCCTCCACCCCCCGTTCCTGGTGTGCCAGTTGGAAACATAAAGGGGCAGATTGTCAATGACTCCCCACCCATAAAGGATATGACAAAGTAGCTCATGGAAAAAGACATATAAATTGATGCTCAAACTCCTTCTTAAATTAAAATGAAATTCAATTTTACCCCTCAGACTGGTAAAGATTTGAAACTCTGATAAAGTCTAGGACTATAAGCATGTGGGTAAGTAGTCATTCTTGCCCCCACTTATGGTGCAAGTGTAAATCGGGGTAGCCCCTTTAAGAAGGAACTTTGATGATACCTAGCAATTTTTAAAAGCTTGTACATTTTGATGCAGAGATTCCAAGGATAGGAATGTTTTCTATGAATTCTTAACATAAGCTGACGAAGACGCAGGCAGCATTATTCAAAATAGTAAAAACAAGCAAAATAAACCCCTAAATGTCCATTGACAGGGGACCAATTGAAAAGTATTGCAACACCCATATACTGGAATAGTAGCAAATACATAAAGAATGAGATGGATTCACATGTGCTGCTGCGGAAAGCTCTTCAAGATGTATTGCTAAGGGGTCCCATTCATGTAAATTTTGTAATGATTTACATAAAAATACTTGCATATGCATAGCAATTTCCTGGAAAGTTGTGCAATAAATCATTATAGACAGTGAGCTCTGGAGTGTGACCTGAGAGCCGCAGGGACTTTTACTTTTTACTTTATGTCCTCATGTACAGTTTAATTTTTTTAAAAAAACTCTGCGTATGTATTACTTTTGTTGAGAGATAAATATGTAGACACATCCATCCATCCAACATAAATACAGGAGTATTCACACAGTTTTACAATGCAATTCTCACCTCCCGGAAAAAATAATCCTGGCTCTTTGAACACCTACAATGAGCTATGTCTTTAATGCATATGAGTTCTAATCTTCCCCACAACTATTTTTTTTAATAACTTTCTTTTTTTTTTAAATTTTATTTATTTTGGGGGGGAGGTAGTTAGGTTTACTTATGTATGTATGTATTTTTTAGAGGAGGTACTGAGGATTGAACTCAGGACCTCATGCATGCTAAGCATGTGCCCTACCATTTGAGAAATACCCTCCCCTCTTCTTCCGCAACTTGCAAGAAAGGTATTACCAGCCCCATTTATCAGAGAGTTTTAAGTAACCAACCTGAGTCACACAGTTAGTAAGTGACCCAAAGCTTCCACTCCAACCCCTGTACCAGGTAAAAGGAGTCATGAAAGCTAATCTCTAGACCTGGAGCCTCCAACTAGCTGGTGACCTTGCTCAGTTGCTACGCTCCAGGGAGCCTCACTTTGTCGTATTCTCGACCCACTCGAGGAGGTAGCCTTGATGATTGTACTGGGAATGTGGGAGAATGAGGCAAACTAAAACAGACTGTGTCGTAGTGTTATACCATGAGCCACAGTTGCAAGGGTTTGGAAAGTCTGATGTGGTACAACTGCAAAAAGCCAGGCAGACTTCCTGGAGAAGGCACTAAAAGGGACCTGCACTAAAATGAAACCTTTTATCTACATAGCCATGTGCCAAGCCTTTTGTACACTCTCCCCAAAGCATCCCACTGGCCCTGTGAGATGGGGGGAAGTATCTCCTTTCACGTGGGAAACCGAGGTCTGGGGAGTGTATGAGTCCAGCTCAAGTTCACAGTTAGTGTGGGTGGATGGAGCTGGGGATCTAGCCACACCACCAGACTCTAGAGCCTGAGCTCCTTCCCCACTACTCCTACTCTTTTGGCCCCTCCCCATGCAGCCCATTCACTTTCTGCATCCCTCCCTTAGGTGAGAAAAGATCCACAATCAGACATGAAATGCCACGAAATGTCTGCCAGGGGCGAATCAATAAAAACCGGTATGATGACTTCAGCCTTAAGGACACTGCTAAGTGCTTCCCAAAATGTACACAGTCGGGGAATGAATCCTGTAATCTGCGAAACTTGCAGAGGTAAAGGGCCCTCTGGACTGGAGAAGGGATGTGGGGCTCTGGCAGGGATGGGGTAGGGAGGCTGTTAGGAAGGGATAGCCCCAGAAAGTGCCGCTCTCATCTCACCCTTCCACCTTGTTTGACACCAGTGTTCCCCCTGACCCACCCACTGACCCTGTGGTCCAGGGGATGCAGACATGGGCTCAAATGATGATTTCCCTGGAGTGTGATCACACGTAAGGTGAACAAGATGCCACGTTAGCTCAAAGGAGGGAAATCTGCTGAGGCTTCACAGAGGGGGTCACCCATGAAAGGGCTTTGAAGGCTGCATAGGAGATCTCCAGTTGGATTCAAGCAATGTTAGGGGATACAGTCAGCAGAACTTCAGGGAGTACTGAGGGAGAACTATAGTGATTTGAACTGTGAAAGAATAAAGTGCTGGGGCTGGAGGCAACAATGGAGAGATGGGGTGGGGGGGAGATGGGACTGGAAATATAAATGTGAAGGGTTGTGTAAGCTATAGCAATGCAGGAGGGACATGATATATTTTAAATAGGGGAAGAGCATAGTCAACTTTGAGTTTTAGAAAGGTTGCTCAGGCTTCAGGAAAGGATACGAGGGTGATGTTGTGGCCGGAGAGGTGAGCAGGTAGGATGCAATGGTCTGGGTAAGAGTGAAGGCTGAACCACCACCACCAACTGGCACTGTGCACCTGGATAGGAGGAACAGAGATGCTGTGAGACGTAGAATCAATGAAATTGAGAGACTGATAAGACCAAGAAACCAAGAGATATTGGATCGAGGGAGAAGAAATGGTTTAGATTGTTTACATCTCCATGAATGATCTCCAAAAATATCTTTCTCCCCTCCTCTCCCTGCCAATCACTGCTCTTTTGGGATATTCAGAAAGGCTCATAGTTGGCACTCAATACATAGTTGTTGGGAAAAATGAGTGAAAACTTTACAATCCCAGACTTGGTATTAGGACAGCAAGTTGACTGAGCAGCATAATTTCAGTGGCCTGAAAATGCTTCCATCCCGACCTGAGCTCCAAGCAGCTGATCAGGAGGCTCCTCTTTGTGCTGCCTTACAGTGAGCAGAAGCACCTTGGCAAGAGTAGGGGCTCTGAGATGTGGAGGATGTAGACTCAGTTTCCAAAGCTATCACTTAACCAAGTTATCTCCTTTATCTTTACCATCCTATGAGGTAGGTCCTGTTATCAACCCATTTTTCAGACAAGAGAACTCCCATAGTTAAATAACTTGCCCACAGTTACCCAGCAGGTAAGCAGCAAAGTCAAACATGAACCTAGGTCTGAAGGGCAGTAGGTGGGGGTGTACTGGTGACTGCAAGTGCTCAAAAATGCAATCAGACTTTGGCCAGGTTAACTTTCTGTGTCCTCATCTGTAAAATGAGGCTGAAATAACACCTGACTTGTGGAAATGTTGTAAGGATTAAATACATAATTCAGACATGGTAGCTGTTATCATTGTCCGACCAGCAATGTCATTTTACTACTGTTCCAAAGCCTCTGGTCTTGATCTCTCTCCTATACCTTCCTCCTGGGTGGTTGTTGAAATTAAAGGAAATAGTGCAAGGAAGACTTATTAACAAATAGTAGGAACTTGATAAATTTGAGTGTTCTTTATTTTAATGACTTCTTCTGATTATAAAAGCAATTTATACTCCTCATGATAAATTTAGAAAGTGGTTTTAGAGAGGAAAATGGAAAATTCTCCTTCTTACTATCCAGAGATAATCATTATTTTCACACTGGTATATTTCTTTATATATAATTTAGATAGACGGATAGATATGGATCAATATAGGTATAGATAGATTGTATAACTCATTTATCCATTCTACCATGCTAATGGGTATTTGAGTGGTCTCCAGTCTCTGGCTCATACAAAAAGTGTTGCTATTAATATTCTTGTTCATGTATTTTGGTGAGCATATGTATTTCTATAAGGTATATTCCTAGGAGTGGAATTGGTGGGTCATAGGATCGGCATGTGATTAGCTTTAATAGAAACTACCTAACAGTTTTCTAAAGTTCTTGAATGAAATTTCACTCCCACAGTGTATGATAGTTCTAGTTGCTTCACATCCTTGTCAGCACTTGGTATTGTCTGCTTTTTCATTTTAGCCATTCTGGCAGGTTTGTACTGTATCATATGGTGATTTTAATTATATGTCCTTGATGACCCTTGAAGTTTAACACCTTTCATATGTTTATTGAACATTTTGATATCCTCATTATTAAATACCCTTTTTAGTCTTTGGCTTGCTGTTATATGGGGTTGTTTGGATTTTTCTTAGTGATTTTTAGAGGTTCTTTACATATTCTGTATACATGTCTTTGCAAATAGATACTCATGAATACATTCTTTCTCATTGTGTGTTACCACTTTATTCTCTTAGTGCTGTCTTTTGATTAAAGACATATTCTCAATTTTAATGCAGTGTAGATTTTTACTTTATAGTTAATGCTTTGGGGTCTTATTTAAGAAATTTTTGCCTACCCCAGGATCACAAAGATACTCTTCTGTGTTTCCTTCTCAAAGATTTATTGCTTTCTCTTTCACGTTTGTCTCTATGATTCACTAAAAAGAAGGAAAAAGACTGTGGAAACCTCTACAGAGTTTTTGGCTTAGCTAGTGCCTCTCCAACCACAGAGTCTCAGAATCCCGAAAAATGTCTGGAGGAGAAAACAGCTGTACATTTGAGACCCTTCGAGTACCCAGGTTTATTTCTTCACCCTCCTCACACCAACACCACCACTAAGACCCCCAAATGCTCTGCTTGTACTTGACAAAGCACTCTTGTGCCTGTTTGCCATCCAAACCTGGCTACAGTCAACCATTGATCTGCTCATCACTCTATAGGTTTGCCTCTTCTGGGCATTTTATATAAATGGAACCATACAACATGTTGTCCTTTGAGTTTGGCTTCCTTCACTTAGCATATTTTTAAGGTTCATTCATATTGTGACTAGCAGAGCATTTTTTTGTGTGACCAGCAGTGACTTCTTATCCAGACGGAGCTCAAACTCTCAGCCTTTTGTCCATGCTTAGAATGAGCACATGTCCCTGGGGGAAAAAAAAAATCAACTGCAGATTTTCAGCTCATTTCTCTATGACTCTCCCTCTGCAGAATTTTAGCCCCTCTAGTCCTCACTGTTTCAGCAGTTCTCTGATGCCTTTAAACAAATTATTTCTGTATTATATCTAGCTTTTCTATTTGTCCTCAGTAAGAGCATTGATCTACCACAAACAACTCTACCCTACTCAGAAGCAGAAGTCCAAAGCCTGAACTTTTTTCTAAGAATAGCTATTTTGAGGTATACTATATATGACAACAAGATGCATACATCTTAACTGTACCACTTAATAAATTTTGCATATTTACATATGCATATTTTAACCACCACCTATATCAAGCTATAAAAGTTTTCTAGACTCCCAATCAATAGCACCCCATCATGATAACCATTATCCTAACTTCTGTAACAAAGTATTAGTTATACCTGTTCTCAAACTTCGTATAAATAGACTCGTTCAGTGCATGCTCTTTTGTGTCGGGCTTCTTTCCTTCATTCATATGCCTGAGATTCATCTGTTTCTTGTTTATTTGTTTATGTAGCAATAGTTTGTCCTCATTTTTACCATATAGAATCAACATACTGCTGTTTAGTATCTCTTCTACTGTCGAGCATTTCCGTTGTTTCTGGTTTGAGGCTGTCTCAGTCAGTTCGGGCTGCTGTAACTAGTACCATTGACCAGCTGGCTTAAAAACACAGAAATTTGATGTTTGGGGGTTACATTCATATTTTAGCATGTATCAATAGTTTGTTCTTTTTTATTATTGAGTAATATTCCATTGTATGTACATACTACATGTTTATTCATTCACCAATTGATGAACATTTGTATTGTTTCCAGTTTGGGGTTCTTATGAGTAATGCTGCCATGAACATTTAAATTCAAGTCTTTGTAGATGTATGTTTTCATTTCTTTTCGGTAAATACCTGGGAATGGAATTGCTGCAATATATGGTAAGTATGTTTAGCTTTATAAAAATTGCCAAACTGTTTCTCAAGGTGGCCATATCATTTGCTTTCCCACCAGCAGTGTAAAAAGGCTGTAGTTTTAATATATTTTTGCAATATTATCAGTATTTTTGGTTATAGCCATTCCACTGAGTGTAGGTGATATTTTAATGTGGTTTTAATTTGCGTTTCACAAATGACTAATGATGTTGAGCACATTTTCATGTGCTTGTTAGGCATTTGTATGTTTTCTTTGGTGAAATGACTATTCAAATTTTCCCCTTTTTAAAAATTTGGTTTGTTTTCTTATTATTGAGTTTTAAGAATTCTTTATGTAGTCTGGATACAAGTCCTCTGTCAGATGTATGATTTGCAAATATGCATTTTTCCCCCAGTTTATGTCTTGCCTTTTCATTTTCTTAATGATATTTTTTGACAATTAAAAGCATTTAATTTAGATAAAATCCAATTTAAATTTAAAGCTTATCAAAGAAATGTTCATCTAGCTCAAGGTTACAAAATTTTTCTTCTAAGTTTTCTTCTACAAATGTGTGGTTTTAGCTTTATAATTAGGTCAAGCATTTGGAGCTCATTTGTTGGGCACAGTGTGAGGTAAATGTCTAACTTTATATTATTACTGTTATTTTGCATTTGGATAGCTAGTTATTTTGGAACTATTTGTTAAAAAGATTATGTGTTCTCCACTGAATTGCATTTGGGAGGGCATTCCATTGAAGGGCTAAATGCAAGCTCCTGGAATGTCTTCTTCCCATTGAGATAGTTAACCAGAAATAAAATAACATCCTTGGGGGGAAATGTAGAGATTAATGCCACCACGAAAGGCTTGAAAGACAGGGGTGGTGGTGATACCTATCAGAACTCCATTTAAGTCACCAAAAGTCAGGTGGATCTTGGAGAATGACTGTGGACTATCATAAACTTGATCAGGTGGTGAGTTCAATTGCAGCTGCTGTCCCAGCTGAGTATGTTTACTCAAATAAATCAATGCAGCCCCTTGCAATTGGTAAACAACTATTATATGGCTAAGGCTTTTTTCTCCCTACCAACTTTCAAAGACTGCCAGAAGCAGTTTGCTTTTACTTGGCAGAGCCAGCAGTGTATGGCCAGGGCTTTCCTCAGGGCTATGTCTATCTCATCTTTGTCATAACATAGTTCACAGAGACCTCATTAATCTTGACATTCTACAAAAGCATCACTCGAGTCCACTATATTAACAAGATTATGCTCATTAGATCTGATGAGCAGAAAGTAGCAAGTAGTGAAGATGCCTTAGGAAGACATACGTGAACTAGAGGGCGGGAGATAAACCCCATGAGAATTGAGGGTCCCATCACCTCAGTGAATTTCTTGGACATTCGGAGGCCTGGAGAACATCAAGATATCCCCTCCAAGGTAAAAGCCAAGTTGTTGATCACTTACAATGAAAAAACAGGCACAATGTGGAAAAATATGTATCATGCAAATATGAACCAAAAGCTATCTGAGTAGCTACATTCATATCAGACAAAGAAAATGATCTTTAAATGGGTGTCAACTTTGTAATTAAAAAATCAACTGTACATCTATACTTTAGACTTACTGAATATATGTTACTTTTCACAACTAAAATAATTATTTAAAGTGCTCTGAGTACCAGATGAGGAAATCTTCCCTCAAGAAAGTAAATTCCTGGGCTGTTTTGTAGGGTCAAGGAATTTTTTTAAGGACATGAAGTGAGCTATGTGTATTGTGAAATACAATTCACTATTTTTTTTTTGTTACAATAAAAATCACAATACTTCTTTGTTTAGATTTTTTTTTAAAGATAAATAAAAGCTAGTATCAGTTGGTATAGCTCAATAAATGGGTTTGGACAGTCTCATCCCACTGTTTCTGGCTGGATGTTGACCCATCCAAGCTCATTTGCACATATTTGCATGGTTACTTTTTATATTGTACAACTATTTTTTCTGTGGTTTCCTTGGGGGTTTATTTCTTGGGAACTGTGACTGTTCAAAAATGGTGTCAAAACAAAAGCCTCACTTTTGTTTCCCTGGCAAGGCCCCCACAGCTTCTCCTTTCCAACAACCTTGACCTGGCTCTGTCTGCTCATGTTCACCATTGCTACCTCAGCCCTGTTCAAAATTGCTTTTAAAAGATGGACAACATGTCTTAGGACCCCAGGCTTAGGAAAAAGAACTCTGGTCATGGAGAAGTTTCAGTACCATGGAGAGCACAGGGGCAGGGATGAAGGTGGGAGAGGGGACTTGCCTCATCCTAGGTTTTTAGCTGATGGCAAGCGGGCTTCTGTAAAATAAATGACAATTAAATTTGTATTCTATGTGTTTCCAACACCAGCTCAGTTCCTGTAAGTCAGTTTGCATGCAACTCAGTCTTCAGTATTCAGTTATCACTCAGTTAAGTGTGACTTAGCCCTCACACTACACAATGATCATCTCATAGTTTAGAGTACTCAGAAGAATTTCTCCAAAGAAGATTTACACAGACCAACAAGCACATGAAAAGATACTTAACATCATTATTCACTAGAGAAATGCAAACTAAAACAGCAATGAGATACCACTTCACATCCGCTAGGATGGCTTCATTGCAAACAAGCAAACGAAACAGTGAAAAATATCAAGTGTTGGCAAGGATCTGGAGAAATTAAAACCCTCAGACATTGGTGGTGGGAATATAAAATGGTGCAGCTGCTATGGAAAACAGTTTAGCAGTTCCTCAAGGGATTTTTTTAAAACATTTTTTTATTGAGTTATAGTCATTTTACAATGTTCTGTCAAATTCCAGTATAGAGCATAATTTTTCAGTTATACATGAACATACATATATTCATTGTCACTTTTTTTTTTTGCTGTGAGCTACCACAAGATCTTGTATATATTTCCCTGTGCTATACAGTGTAATCTTGTTTATCTATTCTATATATGCCTGTCAGTATCTACAAACTTTAAACTCCCAGTCTTCCCACCTCCCTCCCCCTTGGCAACCAAAAGTTTGTATTCTATGTCTATGAGTCTGTTTCTGTTTTATATTTATGTTCTTCTTTTTTTTTTAGATTCCACATATGAGCGATCTCATATGGTATTTTTCTTTCTCTTTCTGGCTTACTTCACTTAGAATGACATTCTCCAGAAACATCCATGTTGCTGCAAATGGCATTATGTTGTCATTTTTTATGGCTGAATAGCATTCCATTGTATAAATGTACCACGTCTTCTTTATCCAGTCATCTGTTGATGGACATTCAGGCTTTTTCCATGTCTTGGCTATTGTAAATAGTGTTGCTATGAACATTGGAGTGCAGGTGTGTTTTTGAAGTAGGATTCCTTCTGGATATATGCCCAGGAGCAGGATTACTGGGTCATATGGTAAGTCTATTCCTAGTCTTTTGAGGAATCTCCATACTGTTTTCCACAGTGGCTGCACCAAACTGCATTCCCACTAGCAGTGTAGGAGGGTTCCCTTTTCTCCACAGCCTCTCCAGCATTTGTCATTTGTGGGCTTTTGAATGATGGCCATTCTGACTGGTGTGAGGTGATACCTCATGGTAGTTTTGATTTGATTTCTCTGATAATTAGTGATATTGGGCATTTTTCATGAGCCTATTGATCTTTGTATTTCTTCCTTGGAGAATTGCTTGTTTAGTTCTTCTGCTTATTTTTGGATTTGTTTGTTTTTTTCTTATTAAGTTGTATGAGCTGCTTATATATTCTGGAGATCAAGCCTTTGTCGGTTTCATTTGCAAAAATTTTCTCCCATTCCATAGGTTATCGTTTTGTTTTCCTTATGGTTTCCTTTGCTGTGCAGAAGCTTGTGAGTTTAATTAGGTCCTATTTGTTTACTCTTGCTTTTATTTCTATTGCTTGGGTAGACTGCCCTAGGAGAACATTTTTGAGATGTATGTGAGATGTTTGCCTATATTTTCTTCTAGGAGGTTTATTATATCTTGTCTTATGTTTAAGTCTTTGATCCATTTTGAGTTTATTTTTGTGTATGGTGTAAGGGAGTGTTCTAGCTTCACTGATTTACATGCTGCTGTCCAGTTTTCCCAACACCATTTGCTGAAGAGACTGTCTTTATTCCATTGTATATTCTTGCCTCTTTTGTCAAAGATTAGTTGACCAAAAGTTTGTGGGTTCATTTCTGGGCTCTCTATTCTGTTCCATTGGTCCATATGGCTGTTTTTGTACCAATACCATGCTGTTTTGATTACTGTAGCTCTATATAATTGTCTGAAGTCTGGGAAAGTTATTCCTCCAGCCTCTTTCTTTTTCTTCAGTAATGTTTTGGCAATACTAGGTCTTTTGTGGTTCCATGTAAATTTTATTATGATTTGTTCTAGTTCTGTGAAATATGTCCTGGTTAATTGGATAGGGATTGCATTAAATCTGTAGATTGCCTTGGGCAGTGTGACCATTTTAACAATGTTGGTTCTTCCAATCCAGGAGCATGGGATATCTTTCCATTTTTTTTTTTAAATCTTCTTTAATTTCCTCAATCAGTAGTTCCTCAAGAAATTAAACACAGAATTAGCCTATGACTCAGCAATTCTACTGCTAGGCATATACCCAAAAGAGTTGAAAATAAATCTTCAAACAAAAGCTTCCACGTGAATACAAGCAGCCCTTTTAACAATAGCCAAAAAGAGGAAACAAGTCAAATGCCCATCAATATCCATCAATGGATAAGTGTATAAACAAGATGCAGTATTGCACACAAAGGAATATTATTCATCCATAAAAAGGAGTGAGATACTTATACACGCTGCAACACAGATAAACCTTGAAAATGTGCTAAGTGAAAGAAGCCAGACACAAAAGACCAGATATATAATTCCATTTATATGAAATATCCAGAATAGGCAGATTGATAGATTAGTGGCTGCCAGGGACTGGGAGGAGAGGAAATGCTTAATGGGTTCAGGGTTTCCTTCTGAGGTGATGGAAATATTCTGGAACTAGATAACCATGATGGCTACACACATTGTGAACGTACTTCATGCCACTGAATTGCACACTTTAAAATGGTAAGTTTTATATTGTATGTATTTTGTTACAAGAAAAGATAAACACATAAAATACACAGAGGGGACACTGGCTGGAATCTCTCAGAACCAGCATGAATGGCTCCTGTGCCACCCCTCTTCTCCTGCAGTGACCCCAGGGTCTTTCCTGTGATATTCTGGGTCACCTCTCCTACACCAAGAGCCTGATGATGGCTGTCCATGGCATGGCTCCTCCTGTCATCCAGGTGGGGGTCCAGGTAAGTGGGTAACTCAGCCTGTGAGACCCTATCTTGTCTGATCCTGGCCCTTTGTAGATACTGGCTGAACTTTGAGATCCATCTGGTGGAGGAAAGTCAAACAGAAACAGTGAATATGTCTTTTTTGAATGCTCTTGTCAAGAACATCAGCACGGACATCTCGGAAGACCTGCACTTCTCTTTGACCCCCTCTCAGGTGAAGGGTTCTCCCATCCCCATTGTCTGGTTCTGGCCCTACTTCCTCAGGCACATTCTTCTGGTCTGTGTTTGGTGCCTGTCAACCCTCATCCTTCCCATGTCTTGTTGGGAACAGGCCACTTGGCTAATGGGTGCTAGTGAGTTTACTGGATAAGTGGGTCCTGGTAACAGATTATCCAGGGTGCTAGGATGAGACACTTCGAAGCTCAGTGAATCAAAGGAGACTGAGTTCTAGCCCTGGACCTCCCACCACCTCACTAGGTGTCCTCCTTCTCCCTCTCTGTGCCTCTGACTCCGCATCTGTAAAATTAGCTCAAAGGCTACTCCAAAGTCTGAGGTTCCCATGAGCTCTTCCACCCAGGGGATGCTTTAGAGACCAGGTAAACACATACTTAGAGGTAATGCAAAAGGCCAAGAGGTAGAGTCTGGGTTTACACTGGTCTGGATTCAAATCCCAGCTCTGCCTCTTACCAGCTGTTGTGATCTTGGGCAAATTACTTAACTTTTCTGAGCCTTGGTTTCTCTATCTGTAAAATGGGGAACACTTTCAAGGTTATCAGAGGAAGCAAATGAGATAATTCACAGGGACTGCTTGGTGCAGCGAGGGCACAGCCTCCCTTAAGGAGTAAAGCTGGTGGTGGAAATTCGGGCAACAGGCAAGTTGCTGTCATCAAGGGACTTAGGTCTGCCTAGAGAAGGGGAGATGGAAGACAGATGGGGCCTTTCTCAGCCCTTTATCTTGTCACCCAAGCAGCTGAGCCCTCCACGTGGGGTGTGCATTGGCCTCCGAAATCACACATGTGTCTTTTTCACAAGGGTTTGGACTAAGAAGCAGAAAATTGGGGCCCTCAGCTACAACTCTTAGGTCCCCCTTTTCCAATGCCCATGGGATGCTTTTGAGGCAGAACCAGGTGGGACCCAGGTCAACCGTGAGGTAGGAGGATGAACAAAACGTGTTTGGCAACTACTAGTGAAATTTATTTTAATATTTTGACATTCTTAGCTTTTAGAAAATGTGTTGTTGGGCGGAGGAGGCTATCACACTCAGTGCGAATTCTTGTGTTCTCCCTCTTTGCCCTCGCTATCTCCCTTCCTGATGGCCTTACATTTTCCATTTTTTCTTGAGTCAGAAGCCAGACGCTGTCACTACAGCCCTATGTGAGCACAGCGAGGGTCAGGACCCCAGCCGACCCTCCCTCACACTCGCAAATGAGCCTGTCCAGGTGTCACCCCTTCACAACCCGCTTTCAGCCTGACAGGTGGCCACACAGGTGCCTTGCTAACTCCATTCTTCATATTGGGAAAACAGAGGCTCCACGAGGGCCATCACTTGGCCAGGGGATCACAGCCTGGACAGAGCAGAGCTTAGACTGTGCCCCCAGATTTCCCACCTCAGTGCTAACATCGTCGGTGCTGCCCATCCCCACAGTGTGCCTCAGTTTCCCCTCCCCCTCCCCCGGGGAGTGGCAGGAACTTTTGCTGGGGGCTGGGATCTTGGGTAAAGATGAGAGGGCTGGGTCTGTGGTTGCAGATTCCGATGCAGGTGACGGAGGAGGAGCACCAGCATCCTGACAGAGTCCGGCTGCCCAGGAGCCTTTTTGCATCCCTGCAGGGCCGGGGGCCGATGGTCCGGTTGGCCATAACTGTCTTAGACGTCGGTTCGGGGAATCTCTTCAAGGTGAGAAGAGGCCTAACGGTGACTCTGAGGTTCAGTGCTCGGTCCACCAGGCCAGGCTTGGGGATGGAGGAGGTGATTTTGGAGAGTGTTCCTAAAGCAGCCCGTGGTCACACCAGCCCCCTGTCTCTAGAGTCTGTGGACTGCAGGCTCACACTGATTATACACACTCAGCAATTCAGACCCCCACACCAGTGCCCTTGGGCTTGCATGTGTATCCTGTGTGTCCATGTCCCCTGTGTGTCCTTGTGCGTGCACAAACATGCATACCCTTTCTTATTCCGGGTGCACACGTTATCACGTGTGTGCTGGTGTGACCATGTTCACACAAGCAAGTATGCCCAGATCCTTGCAAATGTGTACTGGGTGTGTGTCCCCAGAGGTGTGTCCCCACTCACATGGGGCCATGTATAGCCCTGAGTGTCGGTGTGGGCAGGTGCTCACCTACATGTAGGCACCCACTGCCCTCCATTTCGCAGCTGATCTTTCTTCTAACCATGTGCTCCTCCAGTTAAGAGGGCAGAGGAGCCCCAGAGGCTAGCAACGAGAGCCATCAGGTACATGGTTTTGTGGGTAGTTGTCCTGTAGTGTAAGGGCTGCCCTGGCCTAGCCTGAGTGGGAGACTACGGGGAGCAGCAGGAAGAAGGTCGCTCATGACCCCTCACCCCTCTAGTCCTCTGGCCCCAGACTTGGCCCTCCAAGCAAGGGCCACGATTCTTAGAGGCTCCCGGGAGCCCCCACCAGGGTTGGGTTGGGCCAGCCCCTTGTGCAGCCTGGCCTCCCCACATCCCTCTACAGGGTCCCCGGATCAATCTGGAGGACGGCAGCCGCGTGTTGAACAGTCGCCTGGTGGGCTTGAGTTTGGGTCATATACCTGTCGCTGGCCTGGCTGACCCTTTGGAAATCACCTTCTCCCACCAGCATCAGCCTCCTGTGAGTTGCCCGCTCAGGCCTGGCAGTTACTGAGAAGCAGACACACACGAGTCTCTGCAGCCCCAACCCTTCCACATCCACCCGGGGGAAGCCCACTGATCCATGGGTGGGTAACATAAGTGCCCGCAGACATCCGACTCTCCACCCACAGCCCATATCTAGCCACACCCACACGCTGACCCGGGATACATCAAAGCTTCGCGTTCCTGTGTGACCACTGGCTGAGCCTTGCCTTCTACCTAATGCACACAGGTGCTGAGACACGGAGCATGCTGTCCTCTCCCCCTCCCCTCCCCACTCTCCTCTCCCTTCTCCCAACCTCCCCTCCCTCTCCCCTGACTCCCACTCTCTGGTTTCAGAACATGACCCTCACCTGTGTATTCTGGGATGTGACTAAAGGTAGGGCCTGGAGGACCTTCTCCGGGTAAGATGAGGGGAAGGTATGGGTTCCTTAGGGGACAGGACTCCAACTGCAGGGTCCCTCCCCTCGTTCTTTCCTCTCTGGCCCCCTCTCTTCTGTTTCCTTCCCCTCCCCTCCCCTCCCCTACAACCCATTCCCTCTCCTATGCTCCCCTCCCCTCCTCCCCAGGGTCAACAGGAGACTGGTCTTCCAAGGGCTGCTCCACAGAGCGCGGAGTCAACAGAACTGTCTGCCACTGTGACCACCTGACTTTCTTCGCCCTGCTGCTGGTAACGGCCCACCTGCCCCGATCCCAGCAGTTCTGGAGGTGCCAAGGCTCCCGGCCCAGGGAGGGGGCCGCCTGGCAGGGACCAGGGACTTTGGGGTATGTGGGCCTGGCCTCCAACTGATGGGGCCCTTGTTCCGGATGATCACCCACAGAGGCCGGTTTTGGACCAGGCCACCGTGAAGGCCCTCACACTCATTTCCCAGGCTGGCTGTGGGACCTCCATGATCTTCCTGGCCTTCACCATTGTCCTGTACGCCTTCCTGAGGTAGGTCACCCCTGTCCCCACCCCGCATCTCCCTCCTGCCCTCAAGGGCAGCAGCCAGGAAGGGTAGTAACCACAAAACAGTGCTGCTGGTGCAGCCTTATACTGATATTTTCTCCAAACCTCAATTTCCTCATCTGTAAAATGGGATTGGAGGCTGGAATGTGCCTGGGCTATTTTAGTTACAAGTGGCAGAAACTCAGATTGGTTTAAACATAATAGAGAATGTGTGGTCCGTGCAATTGAAAAACCCAAAAATTTCGGGCGTGGTTGGATCCAGGGGCTCAAAAGATGTCCTTAGGACTTAGTGTCCCTCTGCCTCTCACAACTTTGTTTTCCCCTTTGTCGGTCATGCCAGGTAACTTCTCCACCCTCAGGGGCTTTGGGGAGCCCCAGGCTTGCATCGCAGCCTCTTAGCTGCCTAGACAGCTAATATTCTAAACTAAGCCCCAGAACTGAGGTCTCTAAATTTTTTTAAAATTTTGAAATAATTATAGACTAATAGGAAGCTGCAAAAATAGTACCTAGAATCCTAGGGCTCCTGCATCCCGTCTCCCCAGCGCTGACATTTGCTGCAACTGCAGTGCGGGAGAAAAGCAGGAGGCTGGCATTGGTACAGCGCTGCTGACGAGAACACAGAGCTCGTTCCATTTTCACCATTTTCCACACGCATTCAGCTGTGTGTGTACGTGTGTGTGTGTGTGTGTGTGTGTGCATGTTCACACACGCACACAGGACTGGCTATATCTTTTGTAGGGCCCAGTCCAAAATGAATATATGTGGCCCTTTGTTCAAACATTATTAAGAATTTCAAGATGGCGACAACAGAGCATTAAAACAAGCACTGAGCCCTTCTGAGTGCAGGGCCCTGTAGAGGTCACACACCCCAGGAAGCAAGCTGGCCGTGTGTGTGTGTGCGCGTGAGCGCGCGTGTGTGTGCACACGCGCAGTTCCATGCAGTTTTATCCCATGGATACCAGAGTCGGGTCTAACGAACACAACGTGCCCCTGGCTGAACAGGCCACTGTGGTTAAGGTGTGACTCACATTTGCTGGCCAAGCCAGGTCATGTGTCTGCTCTTGGGGTTGAGCTAACACAAGGGCTAACTGCACCCAAACTGCAAGTCTGAGTGTGGGGAAAGGTGCTCCTCGGGGAAACCTGGGGCTGTTTCTGGAAGAAGGAGGAGTGGGTGCAGGACAGGCAGAAACTGCTGCAGCCCGTGCCCAGGCTCTCTCAGGCCCTGGCCATAGCTGAGGGACCCACAGGAGCTGCCAGCCTGGAGGAGACTGTGGAAGTGGCCCTATGCTTGGCCTGCCTGTTCCCCAGCCTCCTTGCCCATGACAAACCTGAAGCAGCCCTTGGTCTCCTGACTCCCAGCCCAGGGCCCTCCTACTGCCCTTCTCCACATGCTGGCACCGTCTGGCCCTGGGCTGCAGCCCCCACCAGCCCCACCCACTCCATCTCAGACTGAATCGTGAGTGTAAGTGGTATCACCCCAGCCACCACCCCCAAGCCCTGGCCTAGGACACTGCCTCCATTCCCAACACGCTGAGCGTGACCTGTCAGCGGGCTGCACTGCTGGACCCTGTGAGCTGGGCTTGGAGCTCCAGAAGGAATTGTCACCAACTCCCAAGGGTGGGGCCTGGCATCTCAGGTGAGGTGGACATTATCCCCCCCCAACCCCGCACTTCAGTCAGCCCTGAGCAGCAATCCCTCCAGTGAGAGCCCTTTGGGATCTGATTTTCTAGGAAGTCAGAGTGAAAACTCCACAGAGAGGGAAGTGAGCCCTGGGCTGGGAGCCTGGAGCCCCTGCCCAGCTCTGTGACTCTGTGTCCCTGTCCCTCTCAGAGCCTCACCCTCCCTACTGCGTCCTGGGCCTTGTGCATCCGTCCCCTGTCTGTCCACTCACTCAGCCAATACACCTTGCTGAGCCAGGCCCAAGGTCACAGCACAGGGAGAGGCAGCAACAAGGGGAGGGTGGAGAGTTACATTGCACTGCTGGGAAACTTCCAAATTAGCTTGGGATAAGCGGCATTCAGTGACAGCCTTTCCAGACGAAACACCCAAGGGGAATTTGGAAGGTGCAGCAGGGAAAGGCATTAAGAGCAGAGGGGAGACCGTGGGCAAAGTCTGGGAGGTGTGGAGAAGCAGAATGCTTTCAGGGAATCGCAAGTTACACAGTTTGGCTCAAGCATGAAGTCAAAGGATGAGGCCAGCGGGATCCAGAATCCACAGGGCCCTGAGGGTCACAAGAGGGCTCCTGGACTTGAACCAGAGGGGGCTCACACCCTGGCTGCCGGCAGTGGTGGAACAGAGGAGGCTGGATGAAGAGGCCTGGGTGTTCCTTGCAACCTCTCACTGGCCTTCCTTGCTCCAGATTCTCCCGGCAGAGATTCAAGTCTGAAGATGCCCCTAAGATCCACGTGGCCCTGAGTGTCAGTTTGTTTCTCCTGAACCTGGCTTTTTTCATCAATGTGGGGAACGGCTTGAGGGGGTCCGATGCCGCCTGCTGGGTCCGGGGAGCCGTCTTCCACTACTTCCTGCTCTGTGCCTTCACCTGGATGGGCCTGGAAACCTTCCACCTTTACCTGCTTGTCATCAAGGTCTTTAACACCTACTTTGGCCGCTACTTCCTGAAGCTGAGCTTTTTGGGCTGGGGTAGGTGCCGCCTGGACTGGCAGAGGGGCTGGCTGGCCCTGGGAGGGGCAGGAAGGGGGCCAGCCTAGCGAGGAGAGGCAGCTCCCTCTCTGATGGGCTCAGAGGTCAAGAGATGCACAGCTGGAGGGGGTTTGGAGGAGGACATGCCAAGGAGCCCCAGCAATGCCACACCTCCTCCCCACCTCTGCCCCCAGGCCTGCCTGCCCTAATAGTCATTGGCACCGGGAGCGCCAACAGCTATGGCCCCTACACCATCCGTGACAAGGAAAACAGAACCACACTGGAGCTGTGAGTAGCCGCTGTGGGAGCAGGGGTGATATCAGGGCCCTGGGGATGCAGATCAGGGCCAGAGGGAGGTGAGGAGAGGAGGGAATCCTGGGAAGAGACAAGTAAGTCAAGGCAGAGGATCCTCAGCTCCAGCTGGCTCATAGCCCAGAGGGGTAAACTGAGGCCTGGAGAGAGGAAGTACAATGAGAGAGGTGAGGGAAGGAGAGAGCACTGGGACAGGAACCTGGGTCACCACCAGCCCAACTGACACCTTTGGGCAAATTTTAAAAGGTACCCTCCATCCCTCTGACCTACCAAGCCAGGTTCTCAGCCTGGTGAGTGGAAGGCGAGCTGGATTTCAGCCCCCACCTGCCCCCACATGCCCCTCCAGCCAGGTGCCCTTGTGCTGGGCACAACCTGTCCCATATTTGCAGCAGCTCTGGTTCTATCCAGAGCTGAGTTGCCTCTGAGTTGCTATATGACTGTGGACAAGCCCATCACCTCCCAGAGCCTGGGTCTCCTCATCTGTAGAACAGGAGGCTGATCCACAAGTTCATTTGGGCCTTTCACTCCTGCAGGGCAGGGAGCAGTGGGGCTGAGCTGAGCCTCTCCCTGGGTGCCTGCACAGGCTCTGTGCTAAGATGGGCTGGTGAGGCCTTGGTCCTGTCCCCAGAGCCTCAACTGCAGAGGCTGTAGGAGCTGGGTGGGTAACATAAGTGCCTGCAGCAGCCTGGGTGGGGACAGCAGCAGACTGGCAGTCACATGCCAGTCTAAAGGGCAGCTGATTACTGTCCCTCAGGAGGATGTGTGGTTTTATCAGAGAAGCAGAAATCTAGATGTTTATTCCACCTTTTAAAGGGCGGTCATTCATTCAATTTTTTTTTAACAACATAATGTGGGGCAAAGGAAACATGTCTTTGGGACCAAATTGGCCCTTCTGTGCTCACTGTTCTAAAGAGACAGTAGCCTGGAGCCTCGGGACAGCTCCTTCCCCGAGATAGATGGACAGAGGCTGGGGAAGCCATCTTCTTGGTCAGAGAAGGTCAGGCACGGGACGCTGCCGGAGCTGGCTCTCAGGGTACTCCTTCCAGCCCCAACTGCCATCCACCTCCTCCAGCTGCTGGTTCCGTGAGGACACTGCCATCTCTGCCCTCTACGTCACCGTCCACGGCTATTTCTTCATCATCTTCCTCTTCAGTGCTGTGATCCTGGCCCTGGTGGCCTGGAAGATCTTCACCCTGTCAAGCGCCACAGCGGGCAAGGAGAGAGGGCAGACCTGGAAGGGGGTCCTCACCCTGCTGGGCCTCTCGAGCCTGACGGGTGTGACGTGGGGGCTGGCCATCCTCACACCCCTGGGCTTGCCCACCACCTATGTCTTTGCGCTGTTCACCTCTCTGCAAGGTGAGGCTCCTGGGCCAGGGAGGTGGTGGGCTGCCTCGTCTGTGCCAGGGGGTGTTGCGGGGAGGGGTCAGTGGCAAGAAACAGGATTCCAGTCAGGCCAGCTCAGATCAAAGGTACTGATTTTAAATCTCCAGGGCTCTCCCAAGGACCCCACGGCAGGTAGGCTGGCTGACCTCATGAGAGCTGGTACCGGGCTCAGGAAAAGCCACCAAAACCAAAGCAGATACTTTCTCCATCTTTTTCTTTGGAGTCACATGTAGTGTCTCACCTTCCTCTCTCTATGGAAACTTCTTCATTCTTCTCTCTGCTGGCCCATTTCCTACCCATGGCCCAATATGGCCCCCTCATCCCTATGTGACCTTCCAAGTCTAGTGAACAACCACCACCTGGTTCAGTCTCTTCTACGTTCCTAGGAGAGTCAAGGATCTGATTGGGCCATCTTGGGTCAGGTGTCCATCTCTGGTCCAATCAGCTGTGACCAGGAGGGCAGTGCCATATGATGTGATGGCCACATGACATGACAGTCTCAAAGGAACTGTGGAGGCAGGAAGGAAATGATTAGTGGAGAAAATGATTTGATACGTTTGCTCCCTTCCCCCACAGGGTCCTTCCTGTGATACCCAGCAAAGGGGCAGATGCCCAGGGTGTGTGGGGGACATGGTTTCCCTGCCTGCACCTGTCCTCTTTGCTCCTCACACACCTGCTTCATACACGCAACTTAAAGAAGCATCACAGCCCGACTGTGAGGGAAACATCCAAAAAGGGGAATGACCAGTGTGTGCTTTGATTTGGTCTCATCCTGTTCCGGAGCAGTCATTAGGAACCCAGGGGCCCTAGACCCAGCGGGCACAAGCCCACAGAACAGGGCTGGCTCCCAGTGCTTCATGAGACTGTATGACATCATGACTGGCAGCACTGGGGACAGGAAGACCTGGGTTCAAATCCCACCTCCACTCACCACCCCAGCAAGTCACTAAGCAACTCTGATCCAGTCTTCTGTACAGTTGGGATAATTCCAGTATCTTTCTCACCAGATTTCACGATGAATAACTGAAATAGCGTGTGTGGGGGACACAGTAGGCTTTCAATATATGGGAACTATGTTAATGACAAGGGGAATCATTATTATTAGGCAAACGGAGACTGTCCCCAGATGAAGAAACATGAGTCCACATCTGAAAGGTCCCAGGGCTTAAGGCTTGGGGAGAGATGCACCTTGAAGCCGCAGATTAGAACATTATTGTTTCAGAGGCTACCCGTAATAGTTAAGTCTGAATAATTCACCACACTGAGTTTTCTCAACTGAATGTGAGCTACTCGGTACTTCTGTCTTCCTCCCAAACACAACAGAGCCCTCAATCCACTTTAACTGCCTTTGAACTCTTCTCAATATCTTTCATTGTTGTGTAGGTTTTAGTTTAAATTTCTTTCAAAGACATAAAGTTTTTTTACTTTTCTATCAATTTCTATACTTACTACAACTCTTAAACTTCGCACCTTCCTTCTTCTTCTTGCTGACGAACATTCTGTAATAATCCTTTATAAGAGGGACAGTGGTAGTTGTTTTGTACGTATGAAAATTCCTTTATTTTGTTCTTTCTTTTCTGTGATAGAAGAATGTAGAGATTTTATTTCAGGGACTGTGGTCTTTATTCCCAAGAGACCTATTTGGTTCTTTTACAGTTGTAGGTTTCATTTGTTTTTTTTTTTTTTTTTTTTTTTGGCCTGATTTTTCTATAAATTCTTGAACGTTTATAGTGGAGCTATTTCTCCTCTGGGCAGCTGCCAGCCCAGGCCCCACCCTAGTCTCACCGAGCCCCTCTCCTCCCTGACAGGTATCTTCATCTTCTGCTGGTTTATTGTTCTCTACTTCCCAAGCCGGAGCACCACGACCTCGACTTCTGGCACTGCCCGAGTTGACCAAGCCCACACCATGTCTCAAGCCTAGGGGGCTGCCAGGTGGCCAGGTGGGGCTGGCCCTGTGCTCTGGACTCAGCTCTGACTTGCTGTGTGACCTCGGGGCTCCCTGCCTCCTTCTGGGCCTCAGTGTCCTCCTCTGTACAGTGTGACTGGGGAACGAAGGGATGGGAACAAAGGGGGACCACGTGGCCTCAAAGGTCTTATCCAGATACACCTATGGATCTGAAAATTCACAAATCCAGGATGGCATGAGTCTAAAGTCCCCATAATCCTGAGACCCCCGCCGGGACAGAGCAACACCCTCACCCCGCCCCCACACCCACAGCCTGCCTTCAGAGCAAAGCAGTCTATCTCTGCGTCACCATCTTCTGGTCTCAGAAAGAGCCTGAGCCCAAATAAGGAAGTCTGTCATTGGCCCAGCTTCCTGAAGTAGCCCCCAGCCGCTCCCCTTCTTCCTTCCCCTTCACTGCCCTACCTCTACTCCACCCTCTGGCTGCCTGTACCTGAGGGGGCATTCAGGCAGCCGTCACCGCCTCAGGTACCGGGGCAGTCGTTGCCTAGAGGTTTGTTTGGGAGGCAGTTGGTCCTCCCATCCAGCCTTTCCCTGGTCTTGGCCACTCCCATCAGGGCCCATCCTCATGGAAGAGCCTCCACTGTCCTGGGGGCTGCCCTGGGGCACCAAATTTCAAAGAATGCCACTTACTCAGTGGGTGGTATACCTCAAGCAGGCCCTCTAGTCCCCACTGTGACTGCCCCCTGGGTGGCCTGCCCTCCGAGCTGCTGTCCCAGTGGGGGGAGGACAGACGGTTCGGGCTCCGTGTATCTGAGGGTGAGGAGCCAGTGCATGGGGGCTGAGCTGAGCAGAGAGAGGGTGGGTGTTTCTTCTGGAATCTGAGATCCTATAGAACAGGGTTCACGGGGCACTTTGACAGCCTTCCTCACCGGTTCAGCCCAGCCCGAGGCCCTGAATAAATATTTGTTGGCCAGCTAGATGGATGTGTGAGTTTGGCACCAGCCTGACAGGGCCCTGAGCCCTGGAGGGCCTCAGATCAGACCTAACTGAATTTGTAATTTCCAGTGGTTGGGCCTGGTTTTGCAACCACTGGTTTCCTTGGTAGGAAACAAAAAAGAAGCAGAGACAATAGAGATAGAGGTAGAGATACAAAGATAGATGGAGAGAGATAGAGAGAAAGAAAGGATTGACCGACAAACTGACACAAAGAAAGAAAAGAGAGAGAGATAGATGCAGAGAGACACCCCACCTCCCCCGTGGCCTGGCCTGACCAGGAGGGCAGGGCACTGGTATCCACCCGCTTTCCTGGACACCCACCCGGACCCACCGAGCCTGTTGGTGGCCCCCTCTAGCCTTAACTTACTCCTGGGGCATCCCACCCTCTGTACCTAACCCCCACCCTCCCTGCCCAACCCCTACCCTTCCCAGTGTGCTTTGAAGACTTTGCTGAGCAGCTTTTGCAGGTGAGAATTTACTACTATCAGACCCTCCTCACAGCCCCTGGCTACCTGCCTGCCTTCTCCCCCCAGATGCCCTGGACTGGATTCCCCTTCTCCCTCCTCCCACCTAGCAAACCATGAAAGACAGGAAGCCCCAGCCCTTGTTTTATGTAAGTGTCTGTGTTCCTGGAAGGGAAATCTTAAGAGTGTGGACATTACAACAGTTGAGCCACATTATCTGTCTTTGTGGACAGACTTGGTGAATTTGAAGGCTTAACATTATAGACATCTATTTCTCACACTGAAGATCTCAGCTCCCTTACGCCAAAGTCTCAGGGTTAGTAATCTGTCTTCAGAAGAACAGCTGCTCCAACATCTGACAGGCCTGGGGTCAAATCCTAGCTCGGCTGCTCAGGGGCTGTGTGACCCTGGCCTGTGACTGCACCTCTCTGAAACTCAGTTTCACCCTCTGTAAGATGGGCATCATCAAGTCCTTGCCTCGTCCTGAGAGCATTAAGGGAGGTGATGAAAGTAAAGTGCTCAGCACTGAGTCAGCATGAGTTAGTTGGCTCCCCAAGGCCCCCCTGGGCCTAAAGAAGAACCAAGTGTAAAGTAAATTGTGAGACTCTGCAGCCTGTTTGTAAACTAGGAGGATGTGAAGCTTAAAGCTCCTTTCCAGATTCCTTGTACAGCTTTGCCAAGTGGACCAGCCCTGGGTGGGGAGGAGGGAATGGAGGCCTGGGGAGGCCCAGCAACCTGGCCAAGGCCACCCTGCAAGCTGGGCTGGTGCTGGAGCTGGGTCCTCCCTGGGTTCTAGAGATTTCAACTCCTCCCTGACCCCTGAGTCTTAGGGGAAACTCTAGGCTGTGGCTTTTTCTTGCCTTTCCTACTAAGACATGCTCAGTGGGATGGGGGATCAACAGAGCCACAAGTGCCAAGTGGGCTGGGTTTCCAGGTGCAGGTGGAGAAGCAGATTTGTAGATGGGAGTGTGGCTAATGTTGGGGATGTGCTTGCTTTCTGCCTGGCTCTTTACCCTGGGGCCAGTCAGGGGCAGAAGGGCTTGGGTCCCTTATTGCCTGGGGTGGCAAGAGTGGCTCCAAGTGCCAAGGTGAATACATGCTGAGGCCAGGCAGGGTGATGGCAAAAATACACTCCAAGGTCCAGCATGGACAGATGGGGTTTTCCTGTCATTGAAGCATCACAGTGGCAACCTAGGAGGTGGAAAGAGCCATGGCTAAGAGCATGAACTCTGAGGTCAGCCTGCCTTGTGCAAATTCTTTACCTTCGACCAATTCCTCACCTGCTGAACCTGTAAAGCAGGGATGGCAGTAGCTGCCCAACAGGGCTGATGATTAAGTGAGATACTGGCTATCTGCCCCATGCATAGTCAATGCAGCCTTCATCAAGACAGATGGAAACCAGCGTGGGTCCTGGCATGGCTCCCTGTTGTGGTGGACAGAGCCAGGCTGCCTGAGTCCTGGTTCTAGTCCAGGCTGGATCGCTGATTTAGTACATAACTCATGGCACAGAGAAAACTTAGGCATTAGCTGAGTGGCCCATGAAAATGTTTCTTTTTAATTTATTTTAAATTCCAAAGGAAAAGTGAATAGACGGATAATGAACATGTAATTATGAGTCCACCCAGGATTATATTTGTTTTTGTAGCAATACAGTCATAAAATATAATTTTTTCTGTTTTGTTTTTGAAGGAAAGGGCCCATGAAACTTGTAATGCTACCCTGTGAGGGGCAGTGAGGTCCAAAGAGACACTGCAGGTGTCCTCACAAGGTTATATAGTTGCAGTTACTGCATTGACCACGCATAGGGCAGAAGCAGTGGTGTCCTGGTAAATGTTAACTACCTGATGAGAGAACAAGCCCTGATCTGGAGCATTTGCCAATTTCTGTGGTGTAAATAATTTCCTGGGCAGTTTTAAGCTATCAATGTGACATCACTGAACAGAAGTTGGAAAAAGATGCAGAGTAGCTCACCATTATATAGTATTTTCATTGTACAGATACAATAGGCATAAATAACCTCAGGAGCTTAGATAATAGTAAAATGCAGTGAAATAATTAGGAAGTGATGAGTTTTGAATATTTATTACCTTTGTTTTTAATATAATCTATTTACTTATGATTTTATAATTAAAATTTTAATAATGGCTGTGTTTGTCAATGGGCTCACAAACATTCTTGAAGTTTTAACAGTCAGCTTTTGCAAGCTGACCCAAGCAAGCTGGCTCCAGCCCACCGCTGGCCAAGGAAATTGCAGCAGTGTGTCTTCTGGGTCCAGGCCTCAGTAGTAGCAGAAAACTACATTTCCCAGAAGCCTCCTCTCCCAGGACCTGCCCTCAGCGTTGAAAGCTGTTACCATGGAGACAGGCTAACCGATTGCTGGCGCTGTCCTCACAGGGGTGAGATGGGAGCAGGGGAGTGGAGTGGCTTGATCTTGCCTGGCAGCGGGAGGGTGAGGGTGCTGGTGGTAAGGGGTCTTCTTCTGCCTGAGGCTTTTAACCCCAAACTTTCTGGGAAAGTTTTCAGTGTGTGTGTGTGTGTGTGTGTGTGTGTGTGTGTGTGTGTGCGCGCGCGCGCGCGCGCGCGTGCCTGGGGGCTGGAGGAGGTTGCTGCTGGGGAGGGGAACACAGGGAAGGGCCTGTGGGGTTGGGAGGGTCTCTAGGACAAGATCAGAGGAGCTTTGAGGAGGAATTGTCCTCCCCAAACTGCAGTGTAGCTGGCAGCTGGTGAGGCAGCCTGGTGTGAAGAATAAGTTTTGCGGGTTTGGGCCCAACTCCACCTCTAATGATGGTGTTCTGTGACTTTGGGCTCAGGGACCATCTCAGTGCCTGCCCCAGCTGTAACACCCTGCTGCCCACTGGCACTTTGGCCTTCTCCCCATCCTGCTTCTTTCCTGATCTACCCCGGCCCGGCCCTGCAACTATCCCTTCTAGGACTTCCACACCTTATTAGGCCCTTAAGTACATGGGTTTCAGAGCCAGAAATACACAGGTTCGAACCCCAGGTCTCCTATTTACTAGCTGTGTGACCTTGGATGGTGCCCTTAACCTCTCTAGGCCTCAATTTTCTCATCTACAAAGTGCGTTTCATACTAGTGTCTGCCTCAAAGAGCCTGTAATGGAAACACTGATTTAGTTTCCTGCCTCCTCTGGTTCTCCTTTGTTACTCACACAGAATACTTTGCTTCTGACTTTTCTTGTCACCAAACATGTGGGTTTTCCCCCCACCAAGCAATTCTCCATGACACCAGCTGGGTGTCCTACAATTTAACTCAATTCTGACACTATCTACTTGGAGATAATGTCACATCCCACAGGTTAAGGGCTCAGCCCCACAAGATTCTTCCCCACTTCAGATGCCAATTGCCAGTAGCAGTTCTCCAGGTTACCCACAACTTCTGACAGACTTGGGTACGAATTGGAGATTCCCATGACCCCCCCAACCCCGGCCCTCAGATTCTATTAATTTCCTAGAGCGGCTCACAGGACTCAGGGAACACATTTACCAGTTTGTTAAAGGATCTGATAAAGGATACAGATGAACTGCCAGATGAAGAGGTACATAGGGTGAGGTCTGGGAGGGTCCCAAGCACAGGACCTTCTGTCTCTGTGGAGTTGGGGTGTGTCACCCTCCCAGTGTGTGAGTGAGTTTACCAACCTGAGAGCTCTCCAATCTCCCTACTATTGGGATTTTATGGAGGCTTCCTCACATAACCATGGCAATTTATTAACTCCATTTCCACTCTACTCCCCGTTCTAGAGAATTGGGCGGGGGCTGAAAATTCCAAGCTTCTAATCACAGCTTGGTCTTTCTGATGACCAGTCCCCATCTGGGAGCTCACCCAGAGATGCCTCAATAGAAAAAAAGATGCACGTAGTGTTCTTATCACTTAGGAAATTGCAACAGTTTCCTCTGTGCCAGGAACTGCAGGCATATATATATATATATATACACACACACACACACACATATATATATATATGTACACATATACATATACACATGCATACATACACACAGTTTTTTTTCTCTTTTTTGTGGGGGTGGGTAATTTGTTTGTTTGTTTGTTTGTTTGTTTGTTAAAATGGAGGTTAGATATTTTCTATCATCTCACAGAGTCACTGGAGGAGAAATGAGATTATCTCTGTAAAACCCTCAGCATGGTGCCTGGCACACAGTAGGTGATCAGTAAACTGTAAGCGCCTTGGAATGGTTATTACTGCCTCCCCATGAAGGCATCCCCTCTGTGCCTAAGAGGCAGACAAATGGATCTGATCGCTGGACCATGCTGTGTGGCTGGCAGGCTCAGCAGGAGGACTGCCTGTAGAGAACTGGGGTCCTGAATGGGCCTGCTGCACATAAGGCTTCAGCTGTGATGTTGACCACCTGGGACCTGGGTGGGATGGCCTCCAGTAACGGGAGAGTTCAGCCCCTCCTGAGTCCCACAGAATGCCAGGATTGGACAGGAAACATCTGTCTCTCTTTCCCATCGCAGAAGGGAAAACTGAGACCCAGAAAGGAGTAGCCCGAGGGCCCAGCAGGAGCTGCTGGCAGAGCCAGGCTGGTGGTCAGTGACTTGTCCCCTCAGGAGGCCAAGATGGCTCAGGCAGAGGTTGGAGCTGGGAAGTGGGGCCCAGCGTTTTCCTCCTGGTCCTTTATGCCCTCTCAGTCCTGGCTCCACCCTAGAGGGTGATGACAAATCTGGGGAGACCCCTCTCTTTTCTCTCCAGTCCTCGCTACTCCCCCCACAGCATATCCCCTGGGTTGGGTGGGTTTTCCTCCTCTCCAGACCATTACCCTGTGTGCTATAAAGAATCTAGATATTCGAGGTGGGGTAATAGTAAGGCCTGAGCTGGGAGGCAGGAGGCTGGTGGGTCAGCTTGGCTGGTGTAATAGGAACCTGATTTGGCCACTTAGACACACAGGGGCTGTTATTTCACACAACAGGCAGTCTGGAGGTGACACTCAAGGACTCCATGGCCCCTCCTGGGACCCAGCTCCTCCATCACTCCACTCTGCCGTCCTCAGTAGGCAGCTTTGGTCCTCATGTGTGCTCATCTCATGGTCATGCCGTGGCTGCCCCACCTCCCCTCCCCAGGCGGGAGGAAGAGAGGGCAAAGGGTCCTAGCCGGCTGAGCCCTGCCGTTTAACATCCCACAACTTTGACTCACATCTCATTGGCCAGAACTGGGTTCACATCCCAGGGCCACCTCTAGCTGCGTGGGGGCAGGGATACTGAACATTTCAAACCAGGCTGCCCCTCATATAATTGGGGTTCTGCTGTATGGAATGGGGTACAGATCTTTGGTGCACCTTAGTGAGGCTGGCTTTCTGGCCACAGACAAGGCCTTCCCTAGGGCACAGGAGCACATATGACTTCTTGGTGTGGCCCCCTGAAGGACCTCCACCCTGTGGGCTGACATAGGGTTTATCCAGGAGACTGTGGGCTGTGTCACACCCTCCCCCTGCTGTGCCTTAATGGCAGCCCTGTTCTTGCCTCTTCTGTGCCTCAGTTCCAAGTTTGGTGATGTTACCTTTTTTATTTTTTTAACTCTCTACTATGAATAATTTTCTTTAAACCAATTTACTTATTGGACTTGATAAATATATTTAAATAGGAAACGTCATAATACTACAGTGAGTCCTATAGCATTAGCATCACCAGCCAGAAAGAAAAGGTAACTCTCAGAATAAATATATGAAAAGCAAAGCAATGTTAGTAAGTTTGGGCTAAACCTGCTCCAGCCCTGACAGTGGCTCTCAGTCTGTAGCCTGCTTTGTCTTTGTCTCCAAGGGAAATTCACAAATGTCAAAGGTGTTACAGACGTGCTAGCACCAGGTGAAGGCTTTCTCCTTGATGGAAAGGAAGTTTAAGAGGGACTCACTTCCTCCCTGCATGGTCTAAATCACCTAAAACCATGGCCCAGGGATACAAGTGATCTTGGTGGCTCCTTCCCGGTCTGAAGTCGACCATTCTGAGTGCATTTATCCCTCCCGCAGAGATCCCAGCTCTAGACAGTCAGAGACACACCAGAATGGAGGTCCTGAAGGAAAAAGTGGAGGAGGAGGAGGCAGCCGAGCGGGAGGATGCGGCCGAGCGGGCCGAGAGGGGCGAGAAAATGATGAGGCTGATGGAGGTGCGGAAGGAGGAAACCACCATGACGCAGGAGATGCTCAGAGACCTGGAGAGGAAGCTGTCGGAGATTGAGGTCTCCATCCCTGAGAAGCCCTCGTGAGTGTTGGGGTGGGGGCTTCGGATCAGCAGTCTTGGCGAGGGTCAGACCAGGCCTGGGCAGAAGGAGAGCCAGGCAGAATGGTGGTTCCTGGGCTGGAAGGCAGGACCAGGACACAGGAGGTGGTTAAGAGTGAGGGCTGTGCTTTCAGACTGTCTCGTCTAAGTCCCCACTGTGCTCCTTACTAGCTAGTCATTCAACCTTTCTGTGTCTCAGTTCCCTCATCTGTTTAAAAGGGCAGCTGCTAGGAATGATACTTCCCTCCTAGGTAGTTGTGAGGACTAAATGAGGAAGGGGGAGAGCCCATAGCAGCTAAGGAGGATGGAGGGTTCCATGTGCACCAGGCCTAGCATCACACAGACTGAAGCCACCCCTCTCGTGGACACAGGACCTTTACCAAGGACACCATTGACATCTCCAAACTGCCCCTTTCCTACAAAAGCAACACGCCTAAGGAGGAACACCTGCTGCAGGTGGCAGACAACTTCTCCCGCCAGTACAGCCTCCTGTGCCCGGACCGCGTGCCCCTCTTCCTGCACCCGCTGAACGAGTGCGAAGTGCCCGTAAGGCTGGCGGTGGAGGGCTGGAGAGCAGAGGGCGGAGGGAGGTGGGCCCAGCAAAGACCTCTCCTGGGTCAGAGCTTACATTTCAGGGGCAGCATATAAACTCAAATGCCCACGGGCCCCAGCAGGCTCTGCTGAGTCACCTCTGGGGGCAGGTGGTGGCTTGGAGCCCCCGTGCCCCACCTAAGGGGCAGCCAGACACCCAGTGTGGTCTCCAGTCCCCGAGACCAGCCCTGTCTAGGAAAAGGCAGAGAAATAAGAAAAATGGACTGGGCCTGATTGCTGGTCTCCTTCCTTCTTGCCCTATGACCCAGGGCATGTCCCTGAGTCTCTCTGGGCCCCAGATTCCCCACCTGTAGATGGAATGACAAGGGATGAATCCAGAGGTTGCAAAAATGGCAGCCCATAGGCTGACAGGGACTCACAGACCATTTTATTTGGCTCACGTGGTGACTTTTAACCTTTGTATTAGCTGCCAGCATTGGAAACTCGGCCGTTCCTGGACAGTCCCTCTTCCCCTCTTCTCTGGATCTGGCAACCCTAGGCCTGCATTTCCCCTGCAGCAATCAGCGGGGCTGCACGGGGGCGGCCCCTTAGCTTGGGGCCATGTGCAATCTGGTGCTGGTGGGATCTTGAATCCATAGGGAGACCCCAGAAGCCTGGCCCACGGGCCCCAGAGTAGCACAGCTGCCCCTCAAGGGCCCTGCAAGCACCTCGTCCCCCACACTGGGCGGTGGCGTAGAGCCAGACAGACCCAGCTCTGCTATTGATGGTGAACCTGAGCGAGTCAGTGCACCTCTCAGAGCCTCAGTTTCCTCTTCTGTCGGTGGGACCTGCCTCACAGGTTGTTGGGGCATCAGGGGGTGATGCCCAGGTCTGGTAGCACTCAGTGGGGCGGTGGTGATGGCAAGGAGGCCCTGATCACATCCCTGGCTCCGGGGACAGCACAGGCTTACTCTGGGCCTCGGCTGGAAGGGCCTTGAGGGATCCCTTCCTCTAACTCCCAAGGCACGAAGGGGGAGCCTGAGGCCCAGAGAGGCCTAGAGAGCTGCCGCCACCCCACCCCAAGGTCTCCGGCTTCCTAGGAACACCGTGGTCTCCTCCCAAGTGAAGTGCCCTCCCCCAGGGCCTGCGGTCTCTCCCTTTGCAGAAATTCGTCAGCACAACCATCCGGCCCACACTGATGCCCTACCCTGAGCTCTACAACTGGGACACCTGCGCCCAGTTTGTCTCAGACTTCCTGGCCATGCTGCCCCTGCCTGACCCACTCAAGCCGGTAAGTGCCACCTGGGGCTGCACCCTTAGGCCATGACGGCTGGGATGGGAAGGCAGGCAGGTCAAGAGAAGGAGGCTCAGCCTGCCTCAGGCCACAGCCCCACAAGTCTGTCTGGGCAGAACACCTCATAGACCCCCTGACTGGTGGGAGCAGGCCCAGAGACAGGCAGCCACTTGCCTGAGATCGCACAAGCATGCTTGGTTTCCAGGCTCCCACCTCCTTGCCTCACTTGCCTCTTTCTGCCTTCAGAGCGCTCCTTTCAAGACTTCAGGAGGTGGGAAAGGAGAGAGAAGTGAGGGCCCTGCTGCCCATGGTCCGTGGCCCCATCTTTGGGCTTCTGACCATCTCAATCTGACTCTCATTGAGAACTGAGGGAGGGAGGGAGATGGGGATAGGTCCGCGAAGGAGAATTTAAAAAGAGAGAAGTGAAGGATGGGTGTAGAAGGTGAGGGGAACGTCAGAATAAAACCATAAAAGGACCAATCAGAGAGCACCTGACCAGAAGCACCGACATCCCAGAGGGTCTTTCCCATCAGGAAGTCCCTTAGAAGTACAGGCAAATGTGGATTACACTTTCTGGAAATGGGGGTCTGTGGTTTTTGCCCCATTCTTAGCAGGCTCCCCAGGCCGACAAAGGTGACGAGCCCCGCTGGGGTCCAGCCTGCACACCGGCCTGGTGGGGAGGACAGATGGGGGCCGCGGGGCGGCTGTGCTGACCAGCCCGCTGTTTCCAGCCCTCGTACCTGTACTCCTCGACCACGGTGCTCAAGCACCAGAAGGGGAACTGCTTTGACTTCAGCACGCTGCTCTGTTCTATGCTCATTGGCGCTGGCTATGATGCCTACTGTGTCAATGGCTATGGCTCGCAGGACCTGTGCCACATGGACCTGACTCGGGAGGTGTGCCCACTCACTGTGAAGCCCAAGGAGGTACGGGCGGACTCCTGCTGTCCTTAGCATCCCACGAGACACGCCTTCCTTAAAGTCCCTGCCCTGGCTCCATCACCAGGCAGCCCTTCAGCCTCCCCAGAGTTCATATTTCAAACCACTGGTGATTTCTCTGTCCTCAGCATCTTAACACACACAGCCCAGTTCTCCAAACTGACTGCCCCTCTCTGCTTGTTGTAACTCAGTGTCAGCTACTGTATTCCCTACTAGGTAAATTTTGTGAATGCCATAGGGCCAATATCTTAAGCCAAACTCTTCTAAATTTACCTTATGCATTTGATAAAAATCCACAGCCATTTTTTCATATAAGGAAAAAGCAGACAAATGGACATTTAGTTCTGTCTTTTTTCCCCTCCCAGGTAAAAAGTTCCTTTTTTACCAGCAAAAAAATGTCACGCCTCCAGTAGGCAGTAGTTTTTATATATGTTGACTGAAAGTGTCATGATGACCGAAGGCTGCTGTGAATACAAGAAACACTTCTTAAGTGGATTTAATTGCAGGAATTATAAAAGCATCTCTGTGCATTTGGGAAATAGCCATACTGCAGGCAGAAAATGCTCTTCATGAACTGGATTGATTCCAGGATTCTGGGATCAAGGTCAGGCCCCTGTGGGTGTCTGCAGCTCAGGGGAGGGGATCCAGGGGCCTGGGGCATTGGCATGATGCATGGGCATCTGTTACACTGGGGTGAGCTCCTGGGGGCCCTGGGCGGTGCTCTGTTGGAGAAGGATGGGGAGGCACCAGGTGAGAGCTCTGCTCTCTCAGGCCCAGCTCCCCAAGAAAGATGGAACAAAATCTCCATCACTGCTTCTGGCTCCAAAGACCTGTGAACTCACACACAGGTCTCTTATCTCAGTCAAAATTTTAATTATGAAAATGATATCAATCGCTAACAGATGCAGAGAAGCTCTAGTTTATAAGCCACTTTCATGTCTGTTGACTTGATTGCTCCTCTCACTAGTGCCCTGTGGCAGGTGGTATCACTCCTCTTTTACAGGTGAGTGTGTCAGTATGAAGTAGTTTTTGTGACCAAAGTCACGTAGCTGATAAATGGCCTGGGGACTAAGGCCAGGGCTCTCTCACTCTAAATTTCATGGAAATTTGCTATTTCTCCCTCTTAACTGTGCCAGGCCCCCTTCCACAGCCTCTGTGGTGTTCCTTCCTGGACATATTTCTTGCGACCTAGTACATATTTGTACACACACACACACACACACACACACACACACACACACGCTTGGGGCTCCAGGAGCTGCTGCGAGGGGCATGTCTGTTCCGGGCCACTGATCCGTTCTCTCTGATTGGGGGACAGACAGTCCAGGAGGAGGAAAAGGCACCACCTAAGAAGTACGCCATCAAGCCGCCCAGGGACCTGAGCAGCAGGTTTGAGCAGGAACAGGAGATGAAGAGGCAGGAGGAGATCAAGGCTGCGGAGGAGAAGCGGTGGAGGCAGGAGGAGGAGCGCCTCATGGTGGGTCTGCCATCCTCAGCCCTCAGCCCTCAGCCCTGGAGCTTTGCTCCGAAGGAGGAGCTGCTGGAATGGGGAACAGACATAGGTCATGAAAGGATGTGTTTATGGAGCCCCAGGCCCAAATCCCCTCCTCCATCCCTCAACCACCCTCCATCTCTGCCCGGCCACATGGGAATCTCCCAGTGCTGGGCCGCCAGCTTCCGATGATAGATTTCTAACGTCAGAGAGCTCTGCTGCCTGGGCGGCTTATTCTGTGCTGTGTAGCTCTCGTTCCAGACTCTCACTGAAGACTTACCTACATACACTCTACATCTGTCCTCCCATCTCTCCTTGCATCTGTCCACACTCTTCATCCCTCTCACCTTCTTTTCCTCCTTCCCTTCTTCCCTTTCCCTCCACATATTATTTACTGAGGGTCTCTGCTGGTCCGGGCCCTGGGGATGCAATAATGAACATGGCACAGTGACCCTTTTCCCAGAGGGATGCAGATGAGGAAGCCTTATGTCATCCCTCTACCTTTCTTTGGATGAAATCTCACCCAGAATAACAACACAGAAAGCCAGTCAACCCAGATACCCTAGCACTCCAAAAGGCTGAGTTTGTAAACCACAGATCGAGTCAGATCCTCCCATTTTATCTATAAGAAAACGGGTTCAGAGGTGAGGTGATGTCCTCAAGGTCACGAAGCCAGCCAGTAGTGCAGTCTGGATCAGAACTCAGCTCTCCTGCCAGTTCCCCAGCTCCAGGAGATGTTTGGGCCCCGAGGGCCCCTCTCCCATCCATCTAGCTCATGGTCCCCCACCTTTCCTGTGCAGGAGGTGGACAGTGCGAAGACCGACCCCCTGCATGGCCTACGGGTGCACTCCTGGGTCCTGGTGTTGTCGGGGAAACGCGAGGTGCCCGAGAGCTTTTTCATCGACCCGTTCACTGCTCGCAGCTACAGCACCCAGGACGACAACTTCCTGGGAATCGAGAGCCTCTGGAACCACAAGAACTACTGGATCAACATGCAGGACTGTTGGAACTGCTGCAAGGTGTGGGGTCAGGGCTGGGCAGATGTGGCAGGCACAGCGGGGGAAGGCGGGAGTGACCTGTGGGGAGGGTGGCCCCCAGGCCAGGAGGGCTTTTGGACTTTCCCTATAGCTGAGTCCCTGGGTCCCACTCCTTTGCCCATACAAAACCATTCCAATATGATTATTGTGTTCTTTTGGTTTGTGTATCTTTATAAAATGTAGATTGTTAGGTCATTTGATTTTTTTAAAAACATCGTATTGAAGTGCAACATACATGCAGAAAAGCGCACTCATCCTAATGCACAGCTCAGTGACTCTCCATGCATTTATACGTAAAAAAACTCAGTGCCACTTAATGTGAGTTAAAAATATGTGCACACATTTAGGGGAAGGTCGTAACTGGATACTAGAGCATTTTCTGGGGGTGTGGACAATATTCTATTTCTCCATCTGGGGCAGGGAGCCAGGGAGCACCCAATTTATGGAAATTCATTGAGATGTACCCCAGTCAAAAGAGAGAGAGTCTCCAGGCACCAAGTCCTGTACTCTTTTGTTATTTCCAAGTTCCTCCATTTCCAGCCAGGCCAGTTTCCCAAAGGTAGATCCTGGGCTCCTCGCCCCCATACTGAAGTGACCCTGTCCCAGGGTCTGTTGTTGCCCCGACATGGGAGGCGGGCAGAGTTGATGCACGTGCTCTGGTGCATCTGCCTTCAGTGAAGGAGACACACCTACCCCCAGCCTCCCTTAGCCACCCACTCCAGGGTTGCTCAGTCCTCACCGACTTCGCAGGGTTGTGGCAAATAACATTCGGTAGATGTTTAGAATAGTCCTTTGCTCTTCGGTAAAGGTTAGCTGCTGCTACTCTCATTTTACCGAAAGAACTTCTGCACCACACAGATGGGGCAGAGCTGGGACTGCCCTCCCCCAAAGCCCACGCTCCTAGCCGCCAGGGTGGTCAGAGCGCTCTGAAGGATAACGGCCCTCCTTTGCCCCTCTTCCAGGAGGAAGGTCCTTCAGCCTCCCCTCAGCACACCCTGCACCAGTGCCAGGTGGAGGAAATTTACACTGGGGATAATAAAAGTTATGAGATGAAGATAGAAGGGTGGCCCAGTGGGAAAGGGAGGTTTGGCAGGCAGTACCACACCACCGAGTGAGGCTGAGAAAGAGATCGGGACACTGGCTGTCACTTTTACTGCCCAGTGAGCACGGGAGCGGCTGCTTTGTTCCTTCAGAGAACCTTGAAATGGCCTTGGTGGGGGGAGCGATGGCGAGGCACCCTACAGAGACGGCGAGGCACCCCACAGAGACAGCAAGACACCCCAGGCTCCTGGGACATGGCAGTTGTCCATTAGTTTATGCCTTTTCTATAGAAATAGAATTTTAAGATAAAGCAGCAAAATATCTAACTACTGCTTACTGCTTACTGCTTATAAAAGTGGCAGAATGAGGGGCACAATTTAAAGAAATTCAAGCATCTGTATCATTTGATTCCTCTCCACAAAGTCTGGACTATTGGCTGTTAAATCTACAAGCAGTTCTTTCCCTCCCTACCTCTCCCCCTGCATGTCCCCCTCTTCTCTCCCCCCACCTCCCAGCTGGAGCCCTCCAGGACTCAGACAGGACAGTGAGGACTAGGATTAGGGCCAGTGTCTGCAGCAGGGAGTTGGGGTTCATGCTGAAACTCCTCGTGAGCAGCTGTGCTTAAGGCTTTAAGTTCCCTCTGATTCTGGGGACGTTGGGGCTGGGGAGAGGGGCACATCACCGGGGGAAGTATGTTGGAATATGGTGCCCCCTACCTGCTGGGAGTTATCTGGCGGGTGAGCCTAGGCTCAGGTGGGCTGGGATGAGAAGAGGTGGAGGGCCTGTACCACGGAAGAGAAAGTCCCACTTCCCTCTTTTGATTGCCTGCCTAGTTCTGGTCTCACCAGCCTGGGATAAGAACCATGAGGAAGTCTCTTTTCCCAAACCTGCCATTTCCCCCTCCTGTAAAATCTCACTGGCTTGTGTTTGCTGTAAGCCCTGCCGAGGGTGCCCCCCTCCCCAGCCCTGACAATGCAGAACAACCTCCATTTCCAGGCCCGTACCAGGCCAGAGAGTTTCCAAGCCTCTCACAGAGACCAACACGGAGAGGGAGTTCCAGCCCCCTCAGGGCCTCAGTCTCCGTGTGGGGATGAGGAGGGCAGGTGTGGACTTTCGGAGGCGGCCTGGAGCCATCTTCTGCCCCCGTGAGACGTGGGCCTGGGTCCCTTCTCCACCCTGGGCGTGGCTGTTTCCCACCCTCCATGGAGCAGGAGCGGGTGCAGCAGCTGTGGGCTGCTCTCAGCCATCCCCTCCTCCATCAGGACTTGATCTTTGACCTGGGAGATCCTGTGATGTGGGAGTACCTGCTCTTGGGGACTGACAAGCCTCTCCTGTCCCCAGCTGAGGAGGAGGACAACGGGGCGAACGACGACGATGACGTGGAAAATCTGGTGAGTCTCAGGGTGTGGGGGACTGGGTAGGGAGCAGAGGGCACTCGACACCCTGCCTTGCTTCAGGCCAGCCTGACACGTGTCCCCACCACATGTACGTGTTTGAGAGTCCGGATAGACCAATTACAGATTCCTCAAAGTAGAAGGGCCTGGAACATGCCCTCATTTTACAGATAGGCAGACTGAGCCCAGACAGGTCTGGGGACCTGCCCAGGACCCCCAGAGGGTAGGCGAGGGCTAGGCCTTGCATTCAGGCCTCCTGTCCCACACACAGTCCACCCCATTCAGGGGCTGCCCTGCGCCTGGAGCACGGCCCTTGGAGTAGGGTGATAAGACGCTCTCCACAAGCCTGAGGAACCCCAGGGCCAGCCATTCCTCACTTCCAGGCCTTCATGCACGGCCACCACGATCCGCACACACACTTCCAGGCCTTTCTTGTCTGTCCCATCAGCCCTTCTGATTTTGGCCTGGGGCCTTCCCCAAGTCATCCACTTCTCTTCTGTGGTCTCCTTATCAGGGGCCTCCCAGGCAGGTCTGCACGAGGCCCTTGCATGGAGGTCGGGGCCCAGAGGCCTTAGCCACTGGCTATGACATTTTGGGTAAACTTCCTAATTGCTGGAAGCTTCGGTTTCATTGTCTGTATATAGAAGGAAGAAGCGGGGTCAGTTATAGTCATGGTAGTAATAATTGGTGTCCTAACCCGCTAGAGTTGCCATAACAAAGTATCACAAAGTGAGTGGCTTGAACAATAGAAATGTATTTTCTCACAGTTCTGGAGACTGGGAGCCAGGGTGTGGGCAGGCTTGGTTCCTCCTGAGGCCTCTCTCCTTGGCTGGGTAGATGGCGCCCTCCCCATGTCATCACCAGGTCTTCCCTCTGTATGTGTCTGTGTCCTACTCTCCTCTTCTTATAAGGACGCCAGTCATGTGGATTATGGCCCACCCTAATTACTTCATTTTAACTTAATTAGCTCTTGAAAGATCCTGTCTCCAAATACAGTCACAGTCTAGGCTACTGGGTGTTAAAGACATATGAATCTGCAGGGGGCGCAATTCAGCCCATAACAGTAGGTCACGCTCGTACAGCCCTTTCTAAATGCCAGTAGGTGCTTAACTTGAATTAACTTGTCTAAATCTTCACAACCACCTGGCGAGGATTATCATCCCACTTCAGTGATAGGAAGGCACACACAGAAGGGTGAAGTAACTTACCAAAGTGACATAGTCAGTAACAGAGTTGGGATTTGAACCTGGGATTTGAGTCTGGGCTCTCAAAGGCGACTCTGTTCTATGTTGTGGGGACTGCTTGAGGACAAAATGAGACCATATGTGTGATAGGCTTGGCACAGCTGTGTAGACCCACCTGGAAATGGTGGGTCTTCCGTTTCTGGAGACCAGAGACTCCCGTGTAATAAATCCTGGGGCAGTACCGCCCCCTGCTGGTCTCAAAATGTGACCAGATTAGGCGAGCAGGCATCAGTGGTCTGAGCAATTTGGTGGGGAGAAAAGTTTTACATTGAGAAAATCTTATCCAAGTTTCTGTGGTTATAGCCTACCCCGAGGACCATTTGTCTAGACCAGGCCTTACTTTCCCGATGGGGAAACTAAGGCTCAAAGATAGGGAAAATAAAACAGTAAAAGCAGCCAGGCAGTGTCCCAAGCCCTTATGTGCATTTATCAGTTAATCCTCCCAAGGGGTCCAGTGTATATATAGGGAACCGAGGCTCAGAGCGTTTAAGGGACTTGCCTAGGACGCTCCGCTGGTGTTGGATGGAGGTTGGGGCGTGGGCCCACCTGACTCCAGAAGCCTATCTTTTAACAAAGAGCCTGGGGCTTTGCCTCGTGCCTCTGTTGACAGAGGGAAGGCGTGGCATGTGGGGCAGCAGCGATGCTGTCCTTGCCAGGTAGGTACTTGGGAGGAGCTGACTCCTCTTCTTCCACTCTGTCTTGGGTCAAGCCAGGTCAGAACTGCTCATGACCTCTGGCTCCCCTGGGGACCTAACGAGCCACCCTGCCTTGGCCCTGGGGGCCACAGAGGCTCTGACCACAACTCCTGCTCCAAGGCCAAGCCCTAACCAGAAACACTGGCCCCAACCTCACCTCTGCAACAGGGCAAGGAGGACGAGGATAAGAGCTTCGACATGCCGAACTCGTGGGTGGAGCAGATTGAGATTTCCCCAGAAGGTACTGCGTGTTTGTGTTCACTGGTTCCCAAGCCTCTGGGGACGTCTACAGCAACAACTAGGCAGGGGGATGTCAGTAGAGGCTACCGCGGCCCCTCATTTCCACCCCACCCCTGCTTTCTGCTGCACCCTGTTCATTTCTTCCTTCCCAACACACTCAGCTTTGCAGCCGAGGGCCTGACCTGTTTGGCAAACAGGAGGGGGCTCAGTTAGCACACCCTGGATGATGGAATATGTCAGGTGATGGAGGACCAAGGACACAGCCCTTCCCCTCCCTCATCCCACCCTCCCTGGAGGAGGCCATGCACAGTCCCCAGAAGGCACAGGGGTATCAGAACCAAAAGGGGGCAGACAGGGGAAGAAGGAGGACAGGCATGCTCTTGCCCCATGCCAGCCTCTGCTGGCTGCTGAAGTTCCCATCGGAGAGGGCCTAGGCCATCCCAACAAGATGGTAAGGGCTACAGAGGGTATCATGGGAAGCCAGGGGGCTGGAGGCTGGGGGGCGGGTGGGCAGAAAGGGCTTCCTGGAAGAGGGGTCATCTGAGCTAAATTTTGAGGAATCAGAAGTCAGTCCAGTAAGGACATGAGGGGATGGTGCTTTCAGCAAAATCCTGGCAGCGAGTGTGTGGTGTGGCAGGGCGCAGATCCTCTGGTCAGACTCAACCTGAGATCTCCTCCAGGGCAGGAGCTGCCCCGGGTGACTCTTCTCCTCTGCCTCCCTGGAGCGGGCTTGGGGGCTGGAGGAGCTTAGCAGACAGCACAGTGGGCAGAGGCTGATGAGTGGCTGGTGGGGCTGGCCCTCCCTTCCCCCAACCTGGGGAAGAAGGACCCCAGCCCACTCTGTGTCCGCAGTGTTCGAGACCCGCTGTCCGAATGGGAAGAAGGTGATACAGTATAAGAAGGCGAAGCTGGAGAAGTGGGCCCCATACCTCAACAACAATGGCCTTGTGTGCCGCCTCACCACCTATGAGGACTTGGAGTGTAAGGGGGCGGCCCTGGCTGTGGGGAGCCAGGGTGCCGAGGCCCCTGACATGCTGTGGGACCTTGGTCATGTCACTGTCTCTTGGTGTGAGCGTGGGCCCTGCTGGCCTTTGTGTGCTGGGAATGTGAGAAGGAGGCTGGGGGAGATGGCCTGGCTGCAGCTAGCACTGATCGGACCCCACAGGTACCAAGACTTTGGAGATAAAGGAGTGGTACCAGAACCGGGAAGACATGCTGGAGCTGAAGCACATAAATAAGACCACGGGCCTGAATATTGACTACTTCAAGCCGGGCCACCCCCAGGCTCTGCGTGGTGCGTGGACCCCATTTCCAGGCCAGCTAGGAGCAGGGTGGGGGTCTTATGTGCTCCTTAGAGCAGCCTCCATGCAGCTGGCATATGGTGGGAGGGACCAGTATCCATGTATTGACAGGGTTCTTGGGTGGCAAGCAACAGAAATGGCCCCTGCCTCCTTAAGCAAAGCAGATGTGGGGGGGATTGGGAGAAGCACAGAAAATCCAAGGAAATGTGACAGATGTTCCTCCAGGAAAGTCAAGGCAGGGCGACAGCTTATGCTGTGGTTGGGATTGGGGGCCACATTTACAGGAGGTTAGGATGATGAGCAAGTAAACCAACAAGGGCAATGCAGAGGGCAGAAGTGTGGGAAGTGTGGACATGGCCATGAGTCCAGGAAGCTGGAAAGGGAGAGAAGGACATGTCTTGGGAAGGGATTAACAACCCTAACCAAGAACACACAAAAGAAAAATATATGGTCAATGGACATCTAAGAACATGACCAACCTAATTTGATGGTTGAAAAAAAAAGACAAGAAACTGAATCAGTAATGGACTGTCTCATAACCATTATGTTGGCAAAGATGAAAAATTGGTCCTACCAGGTGTGAGCAAAGTGTGCAAAGCAACAGACAGACAGTCACTCCCTGTCACTACTGTAGGACAGCAAATTGGCACTACTTTTCTGGAGGGCAGTTGAGCAAAATAAAAATAGCTGTAAAATATGTAGGCCTGTGACCAGCAGCTCTACTGCTAAGAATTTGTTCTGAGCAAATAACAGGCAGAAACAAAAAGTGCACAATGCCGATGTTCATTATGGTGTTTATAATAATGAAAAAGTTGGAAGCAGCCTAAATAGCTAGCACTAGGGGATTGGTTACATGCCTAATGCTTCTCCCTGGGGCCTGGGGTCAGGTTATCAAGCCAGTGGCCAGAGCTCCTGGTGCTCACCCAGCCGTCTCCCCGCCCCCCTACAGTGCACTCATACACGTCCATGCAACCCGAGATGGACCGCGTCATGGAGTTTTACGAAAAGGCCCGTGTGGACGGCCTGATCAAACGGGAGGAGACGCCCAAGACGATGACGGAGTACTATCAAGGACGGCCCGACTTCCTCTCCTACCGCCACATCAATTTCGGGCCCCGGGTCAAGAAGTTGGTTCTGAACAGCGCAGAGTCCAATCCCCGGCCCGTGGTGGTAAGCCCTCGCTGGGCCTGGGGACAGGGTGCCCACCCTCTCTGGCAGGCGAGGGTTCCTGGTGGAGGGGAAGAGCCCTAACTCTGGCTTCTTTACTGAGCGACCTTTCCCGTTTGACCAAACACAAGATCCTGGGGCTGTCTGATGCCAGACTGTGCCCTCAGCCACTGGGCCAGGGAGGTATTATTTCCTTACTGTTATAAAAAATACACACTTGTATCTAAACATTCAGAAAATATGTAAAAGAGAAAGGTAAAAATATCTCAGAATGGTATCTCTCAGATATTACCACATATTAGTAGGTTTGGTGTTGGCAGTCTTTTCTAACTTAACCAAGCGGTGTGTGTGTGTGTGTGTGTGTGTGTGTCTGTGTGTGAGTGTGAGGTGTGTGTGTAGGTAGAATTCCTGTATCAACCCTCTTAAATTTAAATTGCGCCATTTTTCCCCATATCATTACAAATTATTTGACACCCATGTTTAATGTCTGAATACCAAAAACGCTCTTTCTAGCAGTAAGAGATGTCCAGTGATAGAGCAGGCTACCTGGAGAGGTAGTGAGCTTTCCATCTCTGGAGGTGGGCAAGCAGAGTCTTGTGGGGGAAGCTAGAGAAGAAATCCAGCATCATACAGGGCTGGAGCAGCCTGGCACTGAGCACCGCTGGGCCTTGTGAGCCATTGTCTGGCTGGGAGGGGCTGTTTCGCATGAACCTACAAATGACCCCAGACCCCAGTGTCCCTGAGCGTCTTTTGCTCCTGCCCTCATGGCAGACACAGAAACCCCCTTTCCCACCTCCCATCCTACGCATGTGCCGGCCTCCCAGAAAATCATAGAGCGGTTCTTCCGCAACCCCGCGAAGCCTGCGGATGAGGACGTGGCGGAGCGCGTGTTTCTGATCTTGGATGAGCGCATCCAGCTGCGCTATCACTGCCGCGAGGACCACATTACAGCCTCCAAGCGTGAGTTCCTGCGGCGCACAGAGGTGGACAGCAAGGGCAACAAGATCATCATGACGCCTGACATGTGCATCAGCTTCGAGGTGGGCCTGGGGGCAGTGGCTGGCAGGGACAGGCCAGGGTGGGGTGAGGAGAGCGCCCTAGGGCCCTCTGTCCTGCCCTAGCAACTTGGGAGAACTGGGATGGAAAGTCCTGGTTCTCAGCCTGGAAATTCACTTCTGCCCTGTGGGAAAATGAAGAACTCCCGTCTGGGGACGCTTCTCTTTGAGCTCCTCTGAAAATCTCCTTTTCCACCAAGAAAGACAACCCAGCAGGCCAAGACACCTCCTCATTGTCCCCACCCCTCTGCCCTGGGCAGAGCAGATGCTGGGACCGAGGCTGGAGGAGAAGATCTCACAACCTCCACAGGGCTGGCTTTCTTAGTTCAAATTCTCACTCTCTTGACACATTCTGTAGCCCCTCTGAGTCTCCAGTTCCTCTTCTATTATTAGCTATGTTTTTATAGATGATCAAACAGGCTCAGAGAGGTTAAGCAACTTGCTGGAGGTCACACAGCTAGAAAATGGCAGGAGAATATTTGAACCCTAGAAGTCTGGCTCCAGAACCTGCCCACAGCCCTAGCCACTGCTGCTTCTCGGTGTCACTATGGTGGTTATTCCAGGTGGAGCCCATGGAGCACACCAAGAAGCTTCTCTACCAGTACGAGGCCATGATGAAGCTGAAGAATGAAGAAAAGTTGTCCAGACATCAGGCCTGGGAGTCAGAGCTGGAGGTCAGGACCCATGGAAGAGTGGGCAGATGCGAGGTGGCAGGGGTGGAGGGTGTCTCCACCATGTCTGCCCCCACTTCCCAATTCAGGTGCTGGAGATCCTGAAGCTTCGGGAGGAAGAGGAGGAGGCGCATGTGCTGACCACCTCCATCTATGACACCAAGCGCAACGAGAAGAGCAAGGAGTATCGGGAGGCCATGGTGAGCTTGCTCCCTGGCCTGGGCCCTGGCCTTCCCTCTGCACCCCCTACCCCCAACCCCAGCCTCCAAGGGGCTGAGGAAGATCAGGGATTCTGCAGGGAAGCCTTTATAGGGGATGAAATTATTGCTACCATAGTGGTTATCCTGGCTGCTGAGCTGACCATTTCCATAGATGACCCCAAAGAGCACTCAGGATCCAGGCCAGGATGCCCCACCTCCAGGGGCTTTGGCCAAGCTAAGACCTCTACTGCATAAGAATGGAATCTATGCACCCACCTCCACTTTGGGCTCCCCAGAGGTAATGACCTGGGCCAGTAGCCCCAGCCAGCTGACTCTGGTCAAAGGCCTGAGTTCTCCGGCCCCTGCGCACAAGACATTCACATTACCTGCTCAGGTTGTAAGACCCTGTTTGGTTTTCAAGGCCAGCTTCTAAATCCCCTTCACCAACCAGATGGATATTTCTAAAAATAGATTGAGGTTGGTGAGACAGGACTCTGCAGCAGATGTCTGGTTTTCAGATTCCCAGGGGTGGGCATCAGCCCCCACATCCGGAACTTCACTGGCCCCTGTCTGCCAACGCAGGATGTGAGGCCCCAGGGTGGAAGAGAAAAAAGGGACTTAATAGCAGTTTTTGATTTAACACCATTTATTCACTAACAGTTTTTGATCACCACCATTTATTACTATTTCTTGAGCAAGCACCTAAGTGTTAGGTGTGTGCTGGGGCTCCGGTAGAGAGAGCTGAATTCACATAAGACATGAGAGATGGCTGTTAACCAATAATCGTGGCTACAAGACACAGCACAGGCCCCTGAGGCCTCAGTCCCAGAGGCGTCAAGCACTTCAGGATTTGAGGCCTGGTTTTGTGCTGTCACATGTTGATGAAGAGCTGGTTGGGAGGTGTCTGCAGCCCCTTCTGTTCCAGCTGACCCCTCCCCCATCTCCATAGGAGCGTGTGATGCACGAGGAGCACCTGCGGCAGGTGGAGGCCCAGCTGGACTACCTGGCCCCGTTCCTGGCACAGCTCCCGCCAGGAGAGAAGCTGACGCGCTGGCAGGCTGTGCGCCTCAAGGACGAGTGCCTCAGCGATTTCAAGCAGCGGCTTATCAACAAGGCCAACCTCATCCAGGCCCGGTTTGAGAAGGTACAGCCAGGGCCACGGCAGGAGACGGGACGTCAGCATCCTCAAGCAGAAAATGGGCCCAAGGCTGTTTTCTTAGCATCCCACAGACTTGTGAGGGGCTAACGAGGGGGGATGAGTATGTCATTGCTTAGAGTGTCCAAATGACCAAGTTGTCCTTCCTCACACTTGTTCATTGGATTTAAGAACGGATGGAGGGATGGACGGAGGAATAGGGAGAATGGATGGAGGGAGGGAGCGATGGGTGGATGGGTGGATGGATGGATGGAGCATAACAACTTCTAGTCCTTCACCCATTTCTGTTGGTCAGGTGCACACCATGTAGTTCCCAAGCATTATCTCATTTAATCTTCACAAAGAGCTCTATGGTGGAGTGGGTGTGTGTGTACATTTTTCAGACAATTGGAAGCTCTGAAAATGTACCTTGTCCACAGCCACACAGCTGTCTCAGTCTTGACTCCTGCTCTGACCTCATGGACATGATATTTCTCTAAACCTGACCCCAGTGGCTCCCTCAAAAACATTTTGTGACCCCTGCCTCTGCTCCTCTGGCTTCTGTGGGTAGGGGTAGTGGGGCTGACCCTTGTAGGGCTGACTGATGAGTGGGATTTCAGCCTGCAGCTTGGGTAGGAATCAGCTCTCATCAACCCTCCTGCTCTCCCATGCCCATGCTTGCAGGAGACCCAGGAGCTGCAGAAGCAGCAGCAGTGGTATCAGGAGAACCAGGTGACCCTGACACCCGAGGATGAAGACCTGTACCTGAGTTACTGCTCTCAGGCCATGTTCCGCATCCGCATCCTGGAGCAGCGGCTCAATCGGTGAGCCAGAGACGACCACTAGGAGGTTAGAGCACCAGCTTTGTAACCCCTCACCACCTGTTGTTCCTTCCTCTGATTTCAGACACAAGGAGCTGGCCCCACTGAAGTACTTGGCTCTGGAGGAAAAGCTCTACAAGGACCCACGCCTGGTGGAGTTACTGAAGGTCTTTGTTTGATGCTCCTCACCCCCCAGTCTTTGGTCCTTTGATGCTCCTCCTGAGGCCTTGGTGAAGCTGCCAGAAACAGAAACCTCCCCCAGTGCCTGGCCCCTGTGCTCCCAACACTCAGGTAATGGCCATCTACTCAGGCACCTGGCCTCACTGCCACACCACCTCCCTGAAACTCTGTCTGTTCCTGCTTCTTATGATTTTCCTGTTAATAAACATACCTGTAACTTGCCATTGGTACCTCATGTTTCACAGGCTCCAGCACCAGCCTTTTTCGCCTTCCCTCCTTTATCTATGGCCTGGGACCACCTTTACAAGTCTTACCTAATTTGATACAACAATACTATCCTCATTTCACAGATGGCTAATTAGTGGCTGATAAGGAGAGGAGCTGGGATTAAGTCCCTTGCAGTCTAGCATCATGACCCCCAAGCTCTGGGGCACAAACCTGGGGCCTGCCATTCCCACTTTGTGAGCTGGGCCACCCTAAGCCATGGAGGGGGGATAGGGGCTGGGGTTCTACACTGACCCTCATTTTACAGACAAGAAATTGTAAGCTCTGAAAATGTACCTTGTCTCAAGCTACATGGCTTTCTCAGTCTTGACCCCTGCTCTGACCTCATGGACATGACATCCCTCCAAACGTGACCTCAGCCAGGGCTCCCTCCGACATTTTGTGACCCCTGCCTCTGATCCTCTGGCTCCTGTGGGTAGCGGCCCCGACTTATGGCGGGTTACGGCCCTTTCCTAAGCCCACCCCACCGACATGTCCCAAATGAAGTCGGCTTTTCTCGGATTCCCAGCGGGTGGTCCCCCTAAGGGTGCAACCCACTCATCCATTCGAGGCGAGGCCGTTGCCATAGGGGCAGCACTCCCGGGCTCCACAACTGACTCGGACCCGCAATCAGACTCCGTTTGCCTCTAGGACTCGTCTGGGGAATTCAAGCCGGCGACAGAGCCAGAGAAGAGGGGCAAGATCCTCAGACTACGCAAAGGGAAGAAGCAGGAATTAACGGAAAAGTGCTGACTAAGGCCTGGTCCCGGCTTCGCCCCACTCCAATATGGAAGGACCGCGGCTTCACGCTGCTCCCGACCTCCCCTTCCCATTGGCTACCCCGGAATTGGTTTTCCAGTAATACGGACGTTGATTGGTTAGTATAGGACGGTTGCTAAAGCGATTGGCGGAGCCGCCATTGGAGGGCGTCCCGAAAATTTTTAAAATGCAAACTAGGTTCGAGGAAGAGACGGAAAAGGGAGGAAAGGGAAAGCTTGAGGCGGAGGCGGGACCAAGGAAACGGCAGCTCACATTGGTTTATTAGAGGCCGAGGGGCGGCACTTGAACGCTCCTTCCTCGTGATTAGTCCAATTCAGGAAAGGGGGGCGGGTACTTAGGAAAAGCGGCAGAAGCGCCTGCTTCTATTGGTCAGACCTGGAGGGAGGTAGAGCGCTCGCGGCGGCTGATTGGTGCGGGATATGAGGAAGGCGGGGCTCTGAGCCGGAGGTTTTGTTGTGAGGGTCGGTTGTCAAGCAGCGGCCAATCAGGCCAGGGGATGGAGGCAAGTGGGGGTCGCACCTGGAGCAGAGCCTCCGCGTCCGGAGCCGCAGCTGCAGGTGGAGTGGGCAACGGGGCGAGGAGGCGAGGGGAGGATGAAGCCAGGACTGGGCCAGGCCAAGCTTCGGCGGAGAGGGCTTCGGCAGAGGAAGGCTAGAGCCCGTGCCCCGCAAGCTGAGAGGAGTGGGAGGATTAGGCGAGGCCAAGGGACCAGCCTCAGCTTCGGGAGGGGCGGGACCAGCGTGGAGGCCAGAGAAGAAAACCAGGGAGGCCGGAAGCAGAGCTGAGGGTCTATAGGAGGAGGGGTGATGAATAGGGATACAAGAAGCAAGAGAGTGAATGAATGGGGGATACTGATAGCAGAGAGGAAACGGGGAGAAAAGGGCGTCTGGCGGGGCAGGAGCCAAGTTAGGGAGCTCAGGAGACAAGATGTATACGAATGGGGTACACAGGCGGTCGGGAGGAGGAGTGAACGGAGGACTAGAGAGCAGAACTGGGAAACCTAGAAGGAGGAGAAGGTTCAAGGGAAAGAGGCTTGGAGTAAGAGGGTAGGAGTCTCCATGAGGTCGCCTTTTAGAGTTGGAAGAGTCATATCGACTCATGTCCAGACTGGAGACCTAGTTCCCGGTACTGTCCTTGGGAATTGCAGGGGCCTGGAGTAGTTCCCTTGATACAAACTGGAGCCCCAGGGCCGTCTTAGAGACTCTCCCCAGAGAAGACTTCAATGCCTGTCTCTAGGGTGCCTCTCATGGGCCCCTAAACTTAGCCTCTGACTCCACCCCCTTCCCATACGTCAGACAAAACAGTGACTCCCAGAAATCTATCGCAACTGCAGACATGTGGTCTTCCCCGCCCCACTGCGGCTGCTGCACTTCAGGCAGCCAGCCTCCTGGAAGAGTCTCCTCCCATCATCCTGGTCTCTGGGAGGACCTTCTTTTCCCCTGTGTTCCAGGTCGCCCTGCCTGAGGTACCCTCTCCCCAGATTCTCAAACCCATTTTGCAATGCAGCTCTTGGCTCAGGTGGCTGTGGTGGGTGTCTGTCTCTATCAAGTGGCCTTGGTGACCCAGAGAGCTGCAGCTGCAGTTCTGTACACCCAGGGATCCCCTGAGCTCCCACCGAATGGTTTGCTAACAAGCTATCACCTTTATTTGTGTTCCAGCCCAGTGCTGAGCTGAGATGGCTCAAGCCATTCCATGACCCAGGATCCATACAGACACACATAGCCTGCTGCTGTGGATGATTTGAAACCACGAGGTGGTCCAGAGCCAGGAGACGAGACATTCCCTCTGCCTGGATGTGTGGAAACTCCCTGCCAACTTGATTGGTGGATCTGGGGGGGATCCACCCCCACCCCACGAGGAAAGCACAGTCTGTTTAGTGGGTGGAGCTTCAGGTGCCAACTAGCTGAAGGATGGCCACCCCTGTGGTCACCAAGACGGCCTGGAAGTTGCGTGAGTGGATTTCTTGTTTTCTTTCTTATCCCATTTACCGTGTTAGCTGTTTGTTGTGGGGCAACCTGAACACCCAGCTTTGTCTCCTGTGCTTGTCACAGGGGGAGACTTCCAGGCTTTGGAGTAAAATAGACCAAGATGCAGATCCTTACTTTGGCTCTTCTTAGCTGGATAGCATTGGCTAGGTGACTTAACCTCTCTGAGGCTTAGTTTCCTGTCTGTACGATGAAGTAATCATGCCTCCGTTCTAGAGTTGCTGTGAGATTCAAGTGAGAAAATGAACATAATGAGCACTTAGCAGGATTTCCAGTTAGGCTGGCAGGCGGGATGGGGTAAGAAATCCAGAAATCCTGAAAGACGTTCTCAGCATGTTCATACATCTCATAGGTCAAGCTCCCCCATTAGATGAGGGCATCTTGGGGCGGGGACAGGAATGAGAAGGTAGGCAGAGGGGATGCTGCCCGGGCTCTGGAATGTACCTGAGCCCAGGCACCACCCACTCCCACCATTACTTTCTACTGACAACTCTAAAGTCTTTGCTTAAGACCCCTTTATACTCTTAGAATTTTTTGAGGACCCCAAAGAGTTACTGTTTATGGGAATTATATCTTATCAGTATTTACCATGTTAGCAATTAATACTGAGACATTTTAAAATACAAGAATGCTTTAATCAAACATGTCATTAGTGGTGATGTTATCATATGTCATGTATCTTCTGGAAAACTCCACTGTATTCTTGTGAGCAAATGAGAGTATAAAAGTCAGATTCCATCTTAGTATTATGATAAAAGTAGTTTTGTTGTCTTGGGCCCCTTGGAAGGCTCTTGAGGATCCCAAGGTTCCCCAGATCATATTTTGACCTTTTTCCCCCCCTTTTTTAGGAGGGAGGTAATTAGGTTTACTTATTTAGTTTTTTTAGAGGAGGTACTGGGATCGAACCCAGGACCTTGTGTATGCTAAGCATGCACTCTACCACTTGACCTATACCCTCCCCTCTCCCAGATCATATTTTGAGAACTGTTGCTCTGCACATTGGTGCCTCTGTGGGTGGTACCCCACCTGTAATAACCGGTTGGCATAGAGCTGGTGTGTCCAAACTGGTCACCTCTACTGTGAGCTATCCCTGGGCTATTTTCAGAAGCTGGGGCAAGGGCTCCTCCACTTTTTAACTGTGAGAACCTGGGCGAAACTGCTGAGCCTCAGTGTCCTCATTTGTAAATGAGAGGTTTGGGCCATTTTCAAATTGTTCCTCAGCCCTAGGGTTCTGGGAAAACCTTGTTAAGGGCTCCCAAGGAGGGTGCAGTTTGGATAGAGTGGCTTTGTATTTATTGGGGTTATGTATCTATACCTTCCTTCAACAGCTGGTTCTTCCTGAGAAACTAGGAAAGAACCAGGCACTGGGGAGACAGTGGGGGGCAAGATAGGCAAGATCCCTGTATAATGGGGCTCAGAGCCTGGAGAGAGCCACAGGCAGGAATCAGATAGCACCCATCTGGCTCTCTGATTCCAAGCTGGACCATGTACTTTGAATCAGTTAATTAGATGATGGGGGTGGGAGGGTGGGGAAGGGGAAGTGCTGTAGGCTGCCTGAACAGCATGTGCAAAGATCCTAAGACAGGAAGCTTGATGCATTGGAAGGTCTCAGAGGAAGCCATGGGCTGTGGCACAGCATTGGGGAGAATTTGGTGCCACGTGGGCTGGTGAGGTCTTCAAGGACACATGTCCACAGGACCTCAGCCCCTCTGAGGCTTTGGCTTTATCTGAAAGGCAAGGGCAAGCCATCAGAGCGTTCAAGTGGGAGGTGACATGATCAGGCATATTGGACATCTGCTGACAGTTTCACGTGCACAGCAGTTTCCATGGGTATAAACGGAAGAGCCCAAGGCCAGATGACCTCTGGCTCCTTGTGGCTCTAGAGTCTGAGGAGGATCAGAACGTGCTCAGCCAGCGTGAGGTCCTTAAAGCCTAGCTCTTTGCACCTTCTGTTTGGAATGCAAGTGCTCAGCGCCTCTGGCGGGAGTGCAGTGTTCCCCCAGCCCTGGCTGGGATGTGGGGCCCGGGTTGTGCCATCTGGGCTTTGGAAACCAGCATGGGCCTATGCCACAGGGTAAAGCAGCAGCCGTCAGCCTGGCTGCCAGTAGATGCTGTGAGGATTTTCATTTGTTTGCATTTATATTTGGTACCCAGACCTGGACCATTGGTGGCTGCTGTCCTTCAGGCCAGAGAAGGAGCTCTTGTGCCACTGCTCTGTGCCAAGGCCGCCTCTGCCTGGTGCCTGAGGTGTGCTCCCCTCTGCCTGCCCCACCCCCTCATCCCTCCAGGGGCTCCAGTCAGTCCCCTGGTCAGGCTGCTTGCAGGGGAGTGGTCTGAGCCCTTCTAGAAGGGCCCAGCCTCCAAATTCTTCTCACCTCCAAGTCTACAGTTCTTCCAGCTGGATGGCCCCAGGAACCATCTGATCAGGTTGTAGCATGAAGACAAGAACCTTATTACCCTCATTCCCGGTCTCTCAGCACCAGGCCCAGAGCAGGCACCCAGGAAACATGTATATAACGAATTAAGGGCTGTCTCTGGGGTCAGTAGTCCTGAGGCACAGAGAGGAGTGGCAGTGCTTCCAAGAGGCCCAGCCACAATTTTCCCCGGGAAGGGTGAGAGCTAGGTGGGCAGTCAGCCTCTAGGTGGGTCACACACAGAGGGTAGTGCATACAGGGAGCTTCCTCAGCGACGAGGAGAGGGCCCCAGGCTGGGGAACAAAGTGCTTAGGGAGAAGGTGGTTTGCCCTCTTTCTGGGTTGGGCAGTCACTTTGGCCCAACTGAAGCTCTTGAACATATAAGCGTCTGTGGCCAGAGCCCCGGAGCACTCAGGCTTCTGTCCCTACAGTGTCCAGAGGACAGAAGGCTACTTGGTTGAGGTGCAGACTGGAGAGGCCTAGTTAGATCCAATAGTGGGGTTCCCCAGGCCATGTTGGAAACTCTCACCCTGCTGGGGCTTGCCAGGCTGGGCCCTGAGGTGGGGCTTCACCTGTGAGGTCAAGCCTGGGGCCTGTTCCCCTGGGCAGTTCTGATAGCCCCTCTGAGCCACGCTGCCCGGCAGGCATCCTTCCAGGGCCCAGCTGCCCAGCCTCCCTGTGGTCTGAAGCTGGCACCGCAGAGACCCCCAGGCGGAGTGGAGGTCGGAGCGCAGGCAGGGCCCTCTGCAGAGCGGCTGTACCGCCTTTTCCCTCGGTGTCACCCAGGCCGGCCTCCCAGCTGCCTCAGGGCATCAGCATGTTGGGGTTTTCCTTCGTCTGTGAGGGGAGACCTGTTTCCTTGCCTCCATGTTCCCAGGAGGAACTACTCAGGCTCTGGCTCGGAAGCCTGGGCTGCCTTTTGGTTCCTTGCCCATGTTTTGTTTCCCTTGGGCCCTGGCGGTACTCTCTGAGACGGAGGTCAACTGCCCCCCAGTCCAGGCCAGGGGCCCCCGTGGCTACCCCCAGTGACCTTACCTTCTGCTCTGTCCAGTCGGCCCTCATACCCAGACCCCTTAGTGGCTGCTTCCTGCCCCTCCTCACGCAGCCCACCATCCTGTGCCCTCTCTCCATGGCCTCTGGTCCTTAGCCTGCCTAACAGCCACAAGCACTCAGCCCCTCACAGCAGCTCCCAGGCCTGTCCACACTGCCCTCAGCAACTCAGTGAGCCAGGCACCATCATTATTCCCATTTACCCAATGAGGAACCCTGCGCTCAGAGATGGTGAGTGACTTGTCTAACGCCGCACAGCCTGCAGTAGCAGAGCTCAGAGCAGAACCCGGTCCATGATTCTGAAGCTGCGGGCGGAAGCCCTGGCTGAGCTCACCTGGCAACAGCTTACCTGGCAACAGCTTGTCTGTGGTTGACCTGCTCAGTTCTTAAAGTGTGTTCCCCAAAGCAGGAACAGCGAGCAGCAACTGTGAAGCAATTAGGTGGTACGTGGGTCAATATTTTTTATTTTTATAGTTATTTTCATTTTTCTTTTTGTATCATAGAAGAAAATATAACAAACATACCAAATTTGTAATTTTGTGGATATTATTGCTTAAAAGACAGAGCTAAATAAAAATAGCAAATCAGTTTTAAAAATTGAGGGTACTAAGGCAATAATAGTACCAGTTGATAAGCAAAAAAAGGAAAAAGATCATGAGGCCTGAGTGTGGGACGCAGTTGAGGAACAGTCATTTCTGTCTCAGGCCCAAGCCCTGCCTTGTCAAACGGCTCATAAGGGGTGTCTGGGCACCAAAGGGGAGCCACAGGGGGCCGAGCCCTCCTGCTGGGCTTCAGGTGCCAGGGCTGGTGGCCGCATAGGGCAAGGCCCACCCATCCTCCATGTGGTCCGTCAGGTCCCTGACTGCCTTCTCTCTCTGCCCTTTCCTGTTTAGAGGAGATCGTGGCCCACGCCAGCAATGTGTCCTCGCTGGTGCTGGGCAAAGCCTCGGGCCGGCTGCTGGCCACGGGCGGGGATGACTGCCGCGTCAACCTGTGGTCCATCAACAAGCCCAACTGCATCATGGTGAGGCTCGGCTGGAGGGCAGGCCAGGATTGGGTGTTGGGGGCTGGGTGCTGGTGGCTTTGCAGGAACCTAGCACATCAGTGCTTCCCCCAGCCGTCTGCTCACGAAGGCCGAGGACAGCCTAGATGGATGGGACAGTGGCCAGTCCTCAGGAAGGTGGGAGGAGGGGACACCTGGCCACGAGACAGAGCTCTAGAGAGTCCGTGTGAGAAGGCTAAAATAAGCCAAGTGTGAGCCACCCCTGCCCACTGGCGCATCTGCCCGTCTGTCAGTTACACGTGGGGCTATTTTGATTCATTCCCTACTTCATTCCACAAAAAAGATTTGAAGGCCCCTGGTTGGAGCTGGTTAAAGAGCTGATTCTTTAATAGCACTCTCCCCCTAGTTACACAACTATGTTCAATACCAAAAACCATTTTCCAAAACAGGAAAGCATAAAGGAGGAAAAAATACAAAAATGAATTATATATGGTTTGATTATCCAAACACCATTGCAGTTGGTACTTTGGTCTGTGCCTTTCTAGGTGCTGATACAGATACATATACATGTGCGTGCACCAGTAGGTACACATACACAAATGCAAATACATCTGCGTGTACACACATATAATATATAACAATGTATTTCCAGAAAACTGTCTTACTCATCTGTAGGCTGTTTTTTAAAATAACAATATCATGAGCATTTTCTTGTGTCAACAGATACCCTTTTGCAACATGATTTTTAATGGCTTTGCGGTATTCCATTGTAGGGATGAGCTTGACCACGCCTGACTCCCAGCGTGGAAGTCACTGCTGGGATTTTGGCTCTGCTCAGCCACAGTGGGGAACATCCTCATCTCCCTAAACCTTGGAGCACATCTGCAGTCATCACATTCAATCTGTGGGTGTGGACTTTTTAAAAAGCTTTCAAAACATATTGCCAAATTGCCCTCCAGAAATCAATTTACATTCAAACCAGCAGGAAAGAAGTCTGCCCTCTTCCCCAACAGCCTTGCAACACAGGGTATTATTACTCTTTTGACTTAGCCAAGTAAAGATAAAGATAAAAAGTGGCAGAAGGTGTTATTTATTAGTAGAAACTTAACCAGCTCAGTGTTCTTGTGAGATCCGGTGGACAGCTGTGATCTGTCCTGAACCATGGCCAAGGTTAAGAACAGAATTGAGATTGGGTTAAGAACAGAACTGAAATTGTTTTGTTTCACTTTGTTTTAAGGTTCAAATGTGTTCCCCTCCACCCTGAAATACCAAAGTAACATATACCAATTAAAAACGAATCAACAAAGATGGACATGAAGTGTGACCCTCATGCTCTCGCCCCCAGAAAAACACAGTGAACAGCTTGGGTTCTGGGCTCTAGATTCCGCTTCTTGCGCCAGGTGCAGCCCGCAGGCCCGTCCTGTGCCTCTGTCCCCTCGCTCCCCACAGAGCAGGCCCTTCCGTGCCTCAGACTCACCAAGTTCTTTCTCACCCCAGGTTTCGGCACGTGCTGCTGCCTCTGCAGGCAGGCCACTGTTCCCTCTTGCTGTGTATTTTTGTGTATGAATGAACTCATGTAGTTCAGCATCCAAATGGTACGGGGTAAACTCCTGACCCTCACATCCCTCCTTGGAGACAACCACGGCTCCCGATTCCTCTGGTCCTTCCAGAATTGTTTCATACATTTACAAGCACAGGTGTATGCCTGGTCCCTCCCTGTCCTTATTCTGCACAGATGAGATCATACTATATATACTGTCCTCCATCTTTTCTTGCCTAAGAGTATCATGGAGACTGGTCTTTGTCATATTCAGAGGGTCCCTCATTCATTTTTGTGGCTGAATGGTATTCCATTGCATGAGTGACCATGGATGGCCACAGCTTATCTGACCAGTTTCCTGTGATGGGCAGTTATATTGTTTCTAGCTTTTTGTCAGAAAGACTTGGGGCTGTGTTGTTTCGCATATGCTGAACGTGTATAGGGTCAGCCCCCAAGGTGGAGTGGCTGGTGGGCAGGGAATTGTAAATGTGGACCGATTTTGCCCAGTCACCCTCCGTGCAGTTTGTACCCATTTATACTCCTGCCGGTGATGCCTGAGAGTTGGATAAGCTGCTTGTAACTGTTTGGCCTTTGGGTAGTCCTGCTGAGGAGCAGTTTCCCCCATTGTCCCCAGTCCCCATGGGGAAGGGTGTCTCAGCAACGCTGATGGAGTCACCAGTGTGTGTTGGGGTGGCCAGTGCTGGGCAGAGAGTGACAGACACCGTGGATTTCGGATTCCAGCTTCCAGTCTAGGAAGCTGGAAATGCCGGCACGTCCCGCCTTCCTCCCTGGGCTCAGCCCTACCCAGCTTCAGCCTGGTCTGCATTGGGTGGGAGTGGCTGTGTTTCCCAGCAGAGTCACTTCCAGGTCCTCTGGGCTCCAGAGCCCTGGCCTGAGGACGTGGCTGGATCCTCAGTGGGGCAGCCCCCCGGGCTCCAGGCATCCCAGGGGCGAGATGTGTGCTGCCGCCCAGCCAGACCTCAGTCTGTCCTGGTCTCCGCTCCTCAGTGGGCCAGGCAGAGAGTGGAGATGGGAGCACAGCCCAGGTGGGCGTTGGTTAGACCTGGGACTAAAAGATCGGCTGCTCCCCTACAAGGGGCCCAGGGCCACTACTGCAGGTGACATTCATGTCAGGAGCACAGTGGGCAGTGGGTAGATGGTAACTGGGGTCTGGCCCACTCTTAGCCCCGGGAACCTAGGGGTCTGGGTGTGGCTCTATGGATTGCTTTGCACGCATCCCCGGGATCTAGAATTTGGGGCCACAGCTTGGAGGGGGTAGGTCTGTCCACACAGAGCACTGAAGCTGCCACCCTCTTTCCACAGAGTCTGACAGGTCACACGTCCCCAGTGGAGAGTGTCCGTCTCAACACCCCAGAGGAGCTCATTGTGGCCGGCTCCCAGTCAGGCTCCATCCGCGTCTGGGACCTGGAAGCTGCCAAAAGTAGGTGTCCACGCTTGCCGTCCCCACATGCACGCTTGCGTTCATGCTTGTCCCTGGCTCTCCTGTCCAGTCACTTCCTCCAGGAAGCCTGTCCTGACTAGGGGCACTGACCAGATGGTGTGGCGACCCCCACCCCCATTAACCCAACAGTAGTGACATTCTTTGTTGGCTGAGTGCTGGCACTGAGGGGGCGCCCTGTAAATGTCTGAAGGATGGGCAGGTGGGTATCTGTGGAGTCAGAACCCGGAAGGACATCAAGTGCCACCAGGGGCCTCACACAACACGCAAAGGAGTGAGGTGGCTGTGTGAGGAGAGCTGGGGGCATGTGCCCCAACCCTGGGGTCCCCACTCAGCTACAGCTGACTGTTGCCTGCAAGAGTGGGGCTTGGGGTGGCCAGACCTTCAAATTCCTTGTGCTTTGTTTGTTTTAATTTCGTTTTCCTCTTTCTGGAAGTTATACATATCCTAAAAAGCCAAATACTTGTAGTTCTACAAATCATCAGAAGGGCAAGAGGAAGTCCACCCCACTGCAGGGGCCTCAGCCTCTCTCCTTTTTCCTGGGGATTGCTGGTCTCCTCTGCTTTTCCAAATGACATGGTTAGACTGCAGTTTCTTTCTTTTTTTTTTTTTTTAAACACTTTATACATCAGCTTTACCTTCTTACTATGGAAGAGGAGAGTTGAACTCTCTCAGAATTACCCCCAACTCTGTTGCTCACAATGTTTCCCCTCCATCCTCCCCAAATCATCTTTTAAATATTCAGTGTTCATATTAGCAGGACCGTATCAGTATTATTCAGAGCTGCTTGTATGTAAGCCAGAAAAGTAAGCCACTTCCTTGAGTTTACCACCAAACCCCTCTCATCATTGAGGTGTCTTTTCTCAGGACCTCTGTCCCCCAGGTCCTAGTGGCCTGGGAGCTCCCAAGCCTGCAGCCCAGCTGTCATCCTGGGCCCCTTGTCTCCTCTCCGGGGAACTCTGTCTCTCTGCTGCACCAGATCACATGTTGTCACTTTTCTTGGTTTTCCCCCCTTTGATGGGGCACACTCTCTCATAGCTCACTGTGAAGGGGTTCACGGCAGACCCCATTTTAGACTTTTCATGGCCGAAAATGACTTTATTCTCCACATCCCCCCCCCATCCTTTTATCTTGAAGGGTTTGCATATAGAATTCTAGTTTGGGAATACTTTTCCCTCTGCGTTTTGAAGGTGCGTCTCCACTGTATTTTTGGTTCCAGGGTTGCTGTTGGGAGATCAGTCCTGTCTCATCCCAGATCCCTCTCATGGGACCTGCTTCCTTCCTTCTCCTGTCTCTCTCTCTCTCTGCAGTCTTGTAGGGTCTTTGTCCCGGTGTCCCTGGGTTTCACAGTGATGGGCCTCATGAGTCTCTTCTCATCCGCTGCTGGACTCTTGCTGGGATCTTTCCATCTGTAAACTTGTGCCCCCATTCGGGCTGAGTGGGGAGTCCTGCCTTCCCTAAAAGGGGGGCCACTTCTCTAGGTCTTGCCGCACAGCAGCATGGGCACAGTGTCGCCAGCTCTATGGATTTTTCAAGAGAAGTTGGGAATCTGGACATTTATGTGGAATCCACCCATTTCTGAAAGTTGACGGCTAATTCAGCTTATTTTTCAGAACACTGTGCAGGCTGACACTGAGTGATGCTCATAAAACCTGTTTGCTCACTGCTTTTTGCCAGCCTCTAGTCTAGACCTTCCATCAGGCCAGGCAGGAGGCCATCCACTACTGGAAGGATGGGAGAAGAAATGGTGGCGTGGATTTTTGCCGAGGCTGCCTTTTCCAGAAGAGATGCCCCCTTGCCTGGCTGATACTTAAGGGTCCTTCTGGGCCTCTGCTCCGGTACAGCACTACCTCTGCTGCAGGACAGCGGCTGTTGGACACACGTGCCCAGTGGCCAGGTTCGTTCTCTTGTGCATGTGGTCCTCAAGAAAGATGGCACCCCCGAGCCTCTTGGGTAATGCTTGCCCACCCAGTGACAATCTGTTTAAGAAAGACATAGCCCCAGCGCCTGTAAAATAATAAACAAGGGCTGCATGCTTAGCATCTCAGCACATGATCCTGCTGTCTGGCTACACACAGGACCCAAGGAGTGCTGGGCGTGGGCACTGCCAGACTGGAGGGGCCACGGAGGAGCAAGCCTGGGCTGGCTCTCCAGCTGAGAAAGCAGAAAGGCTCAGGCACAAGGTGGTTAGCTTCCTGGGAAGCCTGTACCTGGACCCAAATCCCAGAGGATGGCACCAGCCATTCACCATTCACTGAGGAGCAAGGGAAGAGAAGCCAAGGGCCATGATTTCTGTCATGACCTCCATGCATAAGAGAAATTTATGAACTCCTTGAGGTGGGCAAAGAATGGAAACGGAAAACCTGGAATTCCGGGCCCTGAACTTCTGGGGCGGGCTGCTCTGCAAGGAGCTTGTTATGTAGCCTAGACCCCCTCCCAGAGAGCCTGACTGGGAAGTGTGATGGGCCCAGAATCTGGCTTTTTGTAAACTTCTGATTGCTTCTGATGCGAAGCCAAGTTGGCAGTGTCTCCTTATTTGACAGATGGGCAAACTGACAGATGAGCAGGCCCAAGGAAAGCCTTAAACTTAGTAAAGATTCTGTGGCTGGGGGTAGCGGAACCTAGGGCTTGAATCCTGGTGCCAAGACTCCCATCCCAGTGCTGTCCACTCTGCCATTGTGTGTGTGTGTGGTCGGGGGACGGGGAGGTTAGGGGTGGTTCAACGATGGAAGAGAAACTTGCCCTGAGCATCCTCCTCAGGAAGAGCTAAGACCTCGGGCCCACCTCCACCCCCACCCACCGCAGCATGAGTGAAAATGACACAGAGGCAAACTCACCCCACGTGCAGAAAAGGGATCTTAAAAGGCTGCCTGACTGTCACATCGGTTGCCCATCACTGGCTGGAGGGTTCAGCTACTTGGCAAGGAGGGCTTGGAGGTTCCTGCATGGGGCAGACGGACCCCAGAGGCCCCTCCACTCTGCAGCTCCCAGATCCTATGACCTAGTCCAGCATCAAGATGCCAGCCTAGAGCCCTCCTGGGACAGAAGAGCAAGGGCAGAAATCATGCCAGAAGAATGTGGTCCTGCCTGCTTTCCACAGTGCAGCCAGAGGGCGAGGTGGGTCAGCCCGAGATCCCACAGGAAGGCAGCCTGTGCTTCATGAAGCCGGCCCACGCAGGGGTGGGACCTGCCACATCCTCTTGGGGTGGGGCAGGATTTTTGGAAGCCTGGCTGTGGGATGCAAAGCAGGTGGGCTCACGAGAGCCGATGCAGACTGGAGCAGGAGCCAGTACAAGTCTGCACCCTCCAGGGCCTGGACTGGGCAGTATGTGCCCAAAGCCCCATTGGCCAGCAAGGCAATGCTGAGCCCCCGATGGCATGTGACAACTATAGAGATGGGGGAGGGCAGCTGCTAAGGTTCTGGTGTGGTGAATCTTGTCCCTAAAGCGTTAAGTCTGGAGTCTGCTTGAACACCTCATCCAATAGAAATCTCACTACCTCACAAAGCAGCCTGTTTGGCCTTGGCTCAAACCTAAGGATGGCTGGACTCCCACAACCCCTTGGTCCCAGCGCTCCTGGGCTGATCAGTTTAATTCGAATAGAGGAATTAAAAATCTTTTAAAAAACAAGACACATGAGACCAGAGAGAGGAGGCAAATTTGAGTGCTACCAGAGAGTACTCTGAGACAGAAAACTCAAGGTTTGCTGCCGGGCTGGGCCTGGCCATGGCCCTGCCTGTAAAACCTTGAGGGATGGAGTCATGGGAGGAGTTTCCTGGGACAGCAGGAGAGTAACCCCCCAGCCCTGAGGGTTCTGAGGCCCCAGTCATGTCTTCCTTGTTTTCTGTTTGTTCTCTTAGCGCCTCAGCTTGCCCTCACGGTCACCCTCAAGATTCCTTGGACAGGGACCCATGTAAGCAGCAGGGCCACCCCAGGCACATCCTCCACTTGTCTTCTTTGGAGCCTTTGCTTGTCACCTCCCTTCACCTACCATCCTCCCTCATCCTCTACTCACTGACAGCCTGCTCAAATACCACCTCCTCCAAAAAGCCTCCCTGGATTTCTCTTTTCAACCAAGTAGCTTCTCCCTCAGCTTGAACCTCTCCTGCATGCTTCTCCTTGTGCCGTCTCGGGCATGGTGGGATGCCTAGCAGACCATAAGCTGCGTGTCCGCGTCCACAGGGCCTGAACTGAGTGAGGTAGTTACCTGGTTCTGCTGACTCTGGGGCTTCACTCCCCTGAGAGCACTCTGGGATGAGCCCCGGGGGAGCTATGGGGAGCTTACAGGGAGTTTTCTGGGGACTCAAGTAATGGTAGAACTGGCTGTCATCTCTCGGGAGAAAAATAGGGAAGTTAGTTCTTAGGGTGGTAGGACTCTGGTTGACTTTTCTCCCTGTTTTTATTCCTTTTTAAAAATTAATTAAATTAATTAATTAATTAATAATTAATTTACTGAGGTGAAATTCACAATGTAGAAATTAACCATTTTAAAATGAACAATTCAGTACATTCACAGTGTTGTGCAAACACTACTTCTATCTAGTTCCAAAACATTTCCATCACCCAAAATAAAACCTCTTACACATTAAGCACTTTCCCTCTATTGGAACCCTCCTTCCAGCCCCTGGTAACCACCAATATGCATTCTCTGTCTTTGGATTTATCTATTCTGGATATTTCTTTTCTTTTTTTAATTTACATGTATGTACTGTTCATTGTTTCTAAAAGCAGTTTAGAGCTTCAGCTTTTTAAATTTACATAGTTATCAAAGAAGTAAAGCCAACCATAAAATAAGAATCAGCAGAATGCAGTAATCCAATCATAAAGAATAGTCAGGTGTGCTTACACATATTCGAGAAATCACTTATCTAAGTTATAAATAATAAGTAGTTCATTTTTGTTCTTTTTTGTTTTTGTTGTTTTTTAGATTCCACACGTAAGCGATACATGGCATTTTTCTTTCTCTTTCTGGCTTAACTTCACTTAGAATGACAGTCTCCAGGTCCATCCATGTTGCTGCAAATGGCGTTATTTTATTCTTTCTTATGGCCGAGTAGTATTCCACTGTATATGTATACCACGTCTTCTTTATCCAGTCATCTGTTGATGGACATTGGGGTTGTTTCCATGTCTTGGCTATCGTAAATAGTGCTGCTATGAATGTTGGGGTGCATGCGTTTTTTTGAATTATATTTTTCTCCAGCTATATACCCAGGAGTGGGATTGCTGGATCATATGGTAAGTCTAGTTTTAGTTTTTTAAGGAACCTCCATGCTGTCCTTCATAATGGCTGTACCAATTTATATTTCCATCAACAGTTTAGGAGGGTTCCTTTTTCTCCACACCCTCTCTAGCATTTATCGTTTGTAGACTTTTTAATGACGGCCATTCTGACTGGTGTGAGGTGATATCCCATTGTAGTTTTGATTTGCATTTCTCTAACTGTTAGTGATGTTGAGCATCTCTCATGTGCTTGTTGGCCATCTGGATGTCTTCTTTGGAGAGATGTCTGTTTAGGTCTTCTGTCCATTTTTTAATTGGATTGCTTGTTTTTTGTTTTTGATATTAAGGTGTATGAGCTCTTTGTATATTTTGAAAATGAGTCCCTTGTCGGTCACATTATTTGCAAATATTTTCTTCCATTCTGTAGGTTGTTTTTTCATTTTGTTGATGGTTTCCTTAGCTGTGCAAAAGCTTTTAAGTTTAATTAGGTCCCATTTGTTTATTTTTGCTTTTATTTCCATTACTCCAGGAGCTGGTTCAAAAAAATATTGCTATGATTTATGTCTTAAGAGTGTCCTATGTTTCCCCACTAAGTATGATGTTAGCTATGGGTTTGTCATATATGGCCTTTATTATGTTGAGGTATGTTCCAGTCTGTGCCGACTTTCTGCCGAGTTTTTGTCATAAATGGGTGTTGAATTTTATCAAAAGCTTTTTCTGCATCTGTTGAGATGATCATACAGTTTTTATTCTTCAGTTTGTTAATGTGGTGTAGCACATTGATTAATTTGCAGATACTGGAAACTTGCTGCATCCCTGGGATAAATTCCACTTGACCACAGTGTATGATCCTTTTAATGCATTGTTGGAGTTGATTTGCTAGCATTTTGTTGAGGATTTTTGCATCTGTATTTGTAAGTGATATTGGCCTGTAATTTTCTTTTTTTGTGATATCTTTGTCTGATTTTGGTATCAGGGTGATGATGGCCTCAATTGAGTTTAGAAGTGTTCCTTCCTCTGCAGTTTTTTGGAATAGTTTCAGAAGGATAGGTGCTAACTCTTCTCTAAATGTTTGGTAGATCCTGTGGAGCCATCTGGTCCTGGACTTCTGTTTGTTGGGATTTTTTAAATTACTGATTCAATTTCAGTGCTAGTAATTGGTCTATTCATATTGTCGTGGTTTCTTTCAGGTTCAGTTTTGGCAAATTGTACCTTTCTAAGAAATTGTCCATTTCTTCTACATTGTCCTTTTTCCTGGCATATAGTTGCTCATAGTAGCCTCTTTTGATCCCTTGTATTTCTGTGATGTTGGTTGAACTTTTTCATTTTTGATTTTATTAATTTGAGTCCTATCCCTTTTTTCTTGATAAATCTGACTGAAGGTTTATCAATTTTGTTTATTTTTTCAAAGAACCAGCTTTTTGTTTCACTGCTCTTTTCTATTGTTTTTTCAGTCTCAATTTCATTTATTTCTGCTCTAACCTTTATGATTTTTCTTCTACTAACTTTGGGTTTTGTTTGTTCTTTCTCTAGCTGCTTTAGGTGTAAGGTTAGGTTGTTTATTTGAGATTTTTCTCATTTCCTAAGGTAGGGTTCTATTGCTATAAACTTCCTTCTGAGAACTGCTTTTGCTGCATCCCAGAAGTTTTGGACCGTTGTGTTTTTGTGTTCATTGTCTCAATGTATTTTTTGATTTCCTTTTTTATTTCTTCAATGATCTATTGGTTGTTTAGTATCATATTGTTTAGCCTCCACGTGTTTGTAGTCTTTTCTTGTAGTTGATTTCTAACCTTTTAGTGTTGTGGTCGGAAAGGATGCCTGGTACAATTTCAGTTTTCTTAAATTTACTGAGGCTAGCTTTGTGGGCCAACGTGTGGTCAATTCTGGAGAATGTTCCATGTGCACTTGAGAAGAATGTGTATTCTGTTGCTTTCAGGTGGAATGCTCTATAGACATCAATTAAGTCCATCTGGTTTTAGGGCCAGTGTTTCCTTACTGATTTTCTGTTTGGATGATATGTCCATTGATAATGAGTGGAGTGTTAAGGTCCCCCACTATTGTTGTGTTACTGTCTATTTCTCCTTTTATGTCTGTTAACAGTTGCATTATATACTGAGGTGCTCCTATGTTGGGTGCATATATATTTACAATTGTAATATCTTCTTGGATTGATCCCTTAAGCATTATGTAGTGTCCTTCTTTGTCTCTTGTAACAGTCTTTATTTTAAAATCTGTTTTGTCTGATATAAGTATTGCTATTCTAGCTTTCTTTTGGTTTCAATTTGCATGGAATATCTTTTTCCATCCCCTTACTTTTAGTCTGCATGTGTCTCTAGCTCTGAGGTGGGCCTCTTGTAGACAGCACATATATGAGTCTTGTTTTTGTATCCATTCAGCCAGTCTGTGTCTTTTGGTTGGAGCATTTAATCCATCTACATTTCAGGTAATTATTGATACATATATTCTTATTGCCATTTTATTAATTGTTTTGGGTTTGTTTTTGTTGGTCTTTTTTTTCCTCTTCTTTTTGTTCTCTTTTCTTGTGGCTTGTGACTAGAGAAGTTCCTTTAACATTTGTTGTAAAGCTGGTTTGGTGGTACTGGATTCTTTTAGCTTTTGTTTATCTGTGAAGCTTTTGATTTCTCCATCAAATCCGAACGAGAGCCTTGCTGGATAGAGTATTCTTGGTTGTAACTTTTTCCCTTTCATCACTTTAAATATATTGTGCAACTCCCTTCTGGCCTGTAGAGTTTCTGCTGAAAAATCAGCTGATGACCTTATGGGAGTCCCCTTGTATGTTATTTGTTGCTTTTCTCTTGCTGATTTCAATATTTTATCCTTATCCTTAATTTTTGTCAGTTTGATTACTATGTGTCTTGGTGTGTTCCTCTTCGGGTTGATCATGTATGGAACTCTCTGCACTTCCTGGACTTGGGTCACTGTTTCCTTTCCCAAGTTAGGTAAGTTTTCAGTTATTCACTAAAAAAAATTTTCTCACATCCTTTTTGTCTTGTCTTTCTGGGACCCCAACCCTTCCTGGTGGTCTAGTGGTTAGGATTCAGTGCTCTCTTTCTGGGACCCCTATAATGTGAATATTAGTGTGCTTCATGTTGTCCCAGAGTTCTCTTAAACTATCCTCATTTCTTTTCATTCCTTTTTCTTCCTTCTGCAGTAGTGATTTCCACTAATCTGTCTTCTAGCTCACTGATGTGTTGTTCTGCCTCGTTTATTCTTGGTTCCTTCTAGAGTGTTACTCATTTCAGTGATTTTTATTCTTCAACTCTGGGTATTCTTTGTATTTTCCAACTCTTTGCTAAAAGCTTTGCTCTTCCTCAGATAAATTGCTTATCTCCTCATTACGTATTTCTTCTTCTGGGATTTTATCTTGTACCTTGGCCTGGAAGATACTCCTCTACTGCTTCATATTGTCTATCTTTCTGTTTGTATTTTTAGGTAGGTTAGTTATGTTTCTCAACCTTGGAGAAGTGGCCCTCTGTGGGAGATGTCCTATGTGTCCCAGCAGTACACTCTTATCACCCAAGGGCCAGGGCCCAGCCAGTCCCCATGTAGAGTCTGGCCTGTGTTTGTGGATTCCTTCCACAGGCTTTGGGATTGTTGTTTTCTTATTTCTGGTATCTGCCCCCTGGTGGGTGAGGCTGGACTAGAGGCTTATGCAGGTTTCCTGGCAGGAGGAGCAGGTGCCTGCCCACTGCTGGGTGAAGCTTGGTCCTGGACCTCTGGTGGGTACGGCTTTTTTGTGGCTCAGGAAATCTGCTGATGGGTGGAGCTGTGTTCCTACCCAATGTGTTGTTTGGCCTGAGGCTTCCCAGCCCTTAAGGCTGCTGAGTGGGCCTAGGTCTTGGTGCTGATGATCCAGTCAAGATGTCAGCCTCCAGGAAAGCTCATATAGATGAACACTCCTGGAATGTCTGCCACAAGCTTTTATGTCCTCTGAGTGAGCCGCAGCTGTCCCCTACCTCCTCAGGAGACCTTCCAAAACCAGAAGGCAGGTCTGGCCCAGGTTCCTATGAAATCACTGCCTCTGCCCTTGGACCCGGCGCACGTGAGATTCTGTGTACGCTTCCCAAGAGAATAAAGTCTCTGTTTTCCTCCAGTCCCATGGGGCTTCTGGAGATAAGCCCCACTGGCCTTCAAAACCAGATGTCCTGGGGTCTCCTCCTCCTCCCAATGCCGGAACCCTGAGCTGGGGAGCTGACGTGGGCTTAGAGCTGTCACTCCTGTGGGAGGGCCCCTGCGACTTAATTATTCTTCAGCTTGTGGGTTGCCCACCCAGGGGATATGGAGCCCGATTGTCGCAAGCACGCCCGTCCTATCACCCACTGTGGTTCCCTCTTTGTTTCCAGTTGAAGATCTTTTTTGCTAGCTTCATCTTTTTTCCGATGGTTGTTCAGCAGTCAGTTGTGGTTTTGTTGTAGTCATGAGGAGAGGCGAGCTCCTAGTCCTACTACTCTGCCATCTTGACCGGAAATCAGTTGCTGCTTCCTTTCTTTATTTTTTGTCTGCCTGTTTGTTTTAGAGGGGGGAGGTAATTAGGTTTGTTTATTTACTGGAGGTACTGGTGATTGAACCCAGGAGTGCTAAGCATACACTCTACCACTGAGCTATACCTCCCCCCTAGTTGCTGCTTCCTTTTAAATGGAATCTTCGTTTAGAGAAATAAGCTGATACTGTGTGCAGGAGGGTGGACCCATTCCATCACGGGTAGCAGCTATGATTAATGTTTTGACCAAATAAAACCTGGCATGTGTCTGACAATAATCGTACCTTCCTTTCCATGGCCTGTCCTGCCTCTGAGACCATCTTTGCACCTGTAAGTCTCGCAACCACCCTGTGTTATATTTTATGACATGTGTCGCCATCTGTGGGTTTGAAGCCTCAGGAGCTACCCAGGTGGAATTAGAAACCAGCCCCATATCTCTGCCTGGAGTCACCGTCCTAACCCAGGACCCTGCCCTCAGAGTGCATCCTACGTCCCTCGCCTCCTCCTCACATTCTGAGGTGCCACCCGCAGCCTAGTTACCAGCCTGGCTGCATCTCAGATGTCTGTGCCAGGCCCCCACCTTCCCTCCCCTTGGAGGATGCTGCTGTGCGGCTGCTCGCACAGCTCGGGGACCACCACTCCTCCGGGCTCTCCCTATTTTTAAAATCCATGTTACTGTTCTATTTTTCCATGCAGTCAGTATGAAAGCTCACACACAAATGAACACAACAGCCATTCCTCCGCCAGGCATCCTGTTAGCCTCTCACGCCACTGTCTCTGCTTTCTGCCTTAGTCCTTCGCACACTTATGGGACACAAAGCCAACATCTGCAGCCTGGATTTCCACCCATATGGCGAGTTCGTGGCCTCGGGTTCCCAGGACACGAACATCAAGGTGAGACACCTCTCTGTGCCCTGGCTCTCCCCCCGGGCTGGCAGTGGGACTGGGACCATGTGTCCTGCCTGAGGGGGTGGGCTTCTCTCTGCGTGGGGCATCTTCCCCCTCTGCCGCAGCATCCACGCCGTCCTAGGGTGGGGGACATGGGAGCATTCACCAGACATACCTGCTTGGGATGCCCAGCTTTAGTGAGCAGTTTCCAGACCCCTATCATTTTGGGGTGCACAGAGTCCCTCTCTGCTCATGGCCCTATGCTGCCCTCTGACCCAAGCTCCAGGACTAGGTGCCCCCAGCCTATCCCAGCCCACCTTGTTCATAACGTGTCCTGACCTTGACTCTGCCCTTCTGCTTCTCTCCCCACAGCTCTGGGACATTAGGAGGAAAGGCTGTGTGTTCCGATACAGGGTAAGCAAGGCACCCTTCCACAAGCATGGAGCATAGGGTGGGGCCCAGACCCTTGGCAGAGGCTGGAGGGGACTGTGTCCAACATGGGTGAGAATGTGAGAAACAAGAGTCCAAATGAGAAATGTGCTTATCTAGTGGAGCAGGTGTTGAGGGGGTGGTCCACTGGACCCCCAGCTTTCCATGACTCCCCACAGAACTGTGTTTACGAAACTGTGCTCCACAGTCTGCAGGAAGGTAACAGGTGTCATTAGGTGAAGGGGATTCCTGTTCATATGAGTTTGGAAGCACTAGTTTAATAAATAATTTGGGCAGAGATTTTTAGAACCTTTGATATTAAAAGGGGGCATTTAACTCTCCAAAAAGAGGCATAAGACACACTTTATCCCAAACTGTAAGACCACGCAGTCTTGATTTCCTGGGCACCCATGACCACGAAGGGGAGAAGTGCCCCTCTATGACATCTCCCGCACGTGGCCATCCGCCCCCTCCTTGCCTGCTCCCGAGAAGCACTGCTTATGGAGGGCAGGGAGGAGGGGTTGGGGGAGGGAAGCCCACTGGGCCCAGGCCCCTAGGCTGCTTCTGCTCTGTCCTCTCCTCAGGGGCACAGCCAGGCCGTGCGGTGTCTCCGGTTCAGCCCCGACGGGAAGTGGTTGGCATCGGCCGCAGATGACCACACAGTGAAGGTGGGGCCTGGGTCCACTGATCACGCTCAGCTTGGGTCGTCACCTCCCTCCCACTCGGGATCGCATGTCCCAAGCCTATCCAGAGTGGGAGGTGGTTTGTGGATAAAGAGCTTGGGCAGGAAGAGAGGGAGAGCAGGCAGCAGTCCTGACCTCCACTTGGCCCTGCTCCAGCTCTGGGATCTGACTGCTGGCAAGATGATGTCCGAGTTCCCTGGCCACACGGGTCCTGTCAACGTGGTGGAGTTTCACCCCAATGAGTACCTCCTGGCTTCCGGCAGCTCTGACAGGTGAGGAGGTTCAGGGCCCATTGCCCATGACTGCCGTCCTTCAGATCTCTTTCCTATATGTATGTCTACCTGTCCCTAATCTGTCTCTGTCCTGGGGTGTCATATGCCTGATGATCCTATGTAGACTGAATTGACTGCCAGCCAAGCCTTTGTGTCCTGGGCCTTTGTAGCATGTTTGCATCCAAGGCCCGTGTTCACCTCCCACCTGGTGAGTCCCTTCCCGCTGCCTGCACAGGGCCAGACCTTGGCCCCAGGCATTGCTCTTAGTGGCCCTGACCTTGGGGTCGGGGGTGGGAGTGGGCAGGTGTCTGGAGAGAAGCAGGGTACCCAGCACAGCCTGCCTTTCTTTGCAGGACTATCCGTTTCTGGGATCTGGAGAAATTCCAGGTGGTGAGCTGTATTGAAGGGGAGCCGGGGCCTGTCAGGTACGCTGGGCGGTGGGCCGGCGCCCTCCTCCTGGGCAATAGGATGTGGCTGTGGGTGGGTCTTGCCCATCTCTGCTTCTGCCCCTTCCTGTCCTGGGCTCCCCCTAGCCTCCTCGGGTTTCTTGGGACCTATAGCCCACTCCGGCCCACTCTTGCCTGGCCCAGGAGTGTCCTCTTCAACCCCGATGGCTGCTGCCTGTACAGCGGCTGCCAGGACTCTCTGCGCGTCTATGGCTGGGAGCCCGAGCGCTGCTTTGACATGGTCCTCGTCAACTGGGGCAAGGTGGCCGACCTGGCCATCTGCAATGACCAGCTGGTGAGAGAGCCACCACCCACCATCCACCCTTCCGCCCAGCCACCTACCTGCCTCGACCTTTGCCCCCCAATTCCCACCCAGTCCTGCGGGGATCCTGCCCACCCATCCCACAGCCACTGCTGTGAAGGGTCCCACCCCAGCTCTGCCACTTCCTGCAGATAGGCGTGGCCTTCTCCCAGAGCAACGTCTCCTCTTACGTGGTGGACCTGACGCGGGTCACCAGGACAGGCACGGTGGCCCAGGACCCTGTACAGGACAGCCGGCCCCTGGCACAGCAGCCGCCCCACCCCAGTGCCCCCCTTCGGCGCATCTACGAGCGGCCCAGCACAGCCTGCAGCAAGACTCAGAGGTGTGGTGCTCGGGCCTCAGAGGGCACCAGGGGGTTGCAGGAGGCGAGCCCCCAGCCCTGGTCTCACCTGGGCCCCTGCCTTTTGGCTTCGCCTTGACCCCCAGGGTGAAGCAGAACTCGGAGAGCGAGCGCCGAAGCCCCAGCAGTGAGGACGACAGGGACGAGCGGGAGTCTCGGGCGGAGATCCAGAACGCCGAGGACTACAACGAGATCTTCCAGCCCAAGAACAGCATCAGTGAGGCCTGGCCCCCTCCCCTCTGAGCCCCAGCATCCCCATCGGTGAAATGGAGGCAGATGGTCCTTTCTGGGGGTAGTGTCCATGTTATTTTGCTCCCTTAGCTTAATTCCTAACCCACAACTGGGCCCCAGCGGAGGCCCTGCAGCCGCTCGGTGCCTAGTCCGCCCCGGGCACAGGAAGGCCCACTGGGGCAAGTGGGTGGGAAGGGACAAGCATGAGGGTTTGGGCCCCAGAACAGGTCATAGTCTGCAGCTGTGTATGTGCCTGGGACCCACCTTCTGTCCCCTGCATCCTGACAGGGCCCAGGGCCCTCAGACAGCAGCCCCGGGCTGGCCAATGTGAGTCCCCAGCCCTCTTCACCTCTGCAGGTCGGACACCACCCCGAAGAAGTGAGCCCTTCCCAGCACCCCCAGAGGATGGTAAGTCAGAGGGCAGAGCCTGGCCTCCCACGATCCCCAGCTCCCTAGTCCTCCCTCCCTGAGAGCCACTGCCTTCCCCCAGGCCTCCCCACCCACAGCAGTTTCCAGCTTCTCTCCCACTGAATCTTTCCCCTCCACTCACCCAGAAGCATCTACTCTGTGCGGGGCCCCATGCTAGGCCCCAGGGACTGAGTGTGAAGAAGGCAGGCAGTGCTCTTGTTAGGAGCTCACCCCCCAGTGAGGAGTGCAAACAGCACACAGCCAGCCAACCAGGAGGAAAGAGCCAGGCATTGTGAGAGGCCACTAGGGCCTGTGTAGATGGGGGGCCACGAGGCTCTGAGGAGGCAGCCTGAGGGCCAGGTGAGGAGAGAGGAGGGAAGAGCCTCAGGTGGGAGTGGGCTGCAGGGAGAGTGGGGGCTTGGGGTCCCAGAGCAGGAGGCCATGCCCTGCAGGCCCTGGTGAGGGTTCTGGGTTTTGTGGCTAGAAGATTTAGGAAGCGAGAAAACCTGATGTGGAAAAGAAGCTGGCGTGGGGCACCCTCGTCCTACAGCCCGTCCCTCCCCTCCCCTGGCGCGCTCCTCAAGGGGCCAGCTTCTCATTCCCCTCAGGCTGGGTTTCTGGAGGGCCTCTCCCTCCCACACTCGCACCATCCACTTACCACCACCCCCAACGTGCACTCTGTTCCTAATGAGATGACAAGACCATGACTCCCTGGGTCCTGTCCACACACAGTGCTTGGCGCCTGCTTTCTGCCAGACCTGTGGTTGAGTAGGTGGAAAGGGAGGGGACAGGCCCAGCTCCTACCCCTCAGGCCTTGCCGCCCAGGGTCCCACCACTGCCTTCTCCTGACCTGACCCAGTGACCCTGTCCTGCCTCCAGACATGGCCACAGCCAAAGAAGCAGCAAAGCCCAGCCCAGCCACAGACACACAGCTGCCAGTGCCAAACGTATGTCCAGGTGGAGCGGGCATGGTGTGGGGCTTGTGGAGGGGCTGGAGTCCTGACCAGGGTCGGAAGGCCTATGCCAGAGTGGGGGGTGCATTGAGGGAGGCCTCAGGCAGGCCACCTGCTGAGCTTCAGACCCCTCCAGCTTGAAGTCCCACCTCGGCCCCCCGTCGTCACTTCCACCCCTGCACCCAAGGCCGAGCCTGCCATCATCCCTGCCACCCGGAATGAGCCCATCGGACTCAAGGCCTCAGACTTCCTGCCCGTGAGTTGGGGTCTGGGCTGAGGGCGGGTGGAGGCCTGTGGGGTGAGGGCAGAACTTGGCCACCAGCATCTGGGCACCCATCCCACACAGGCCGTGAAGGTCCCCCAGCCGGCGGAGCTGGTTGACGAGGATGCCATGTCACAGATCCGCAAAGGCCATGACACCATGTGTGTTGTGCTCACCAGCCGCCACAAGAACCTGGACACTGTGCGGGCCGTGTGGACCACGGGCGACATCAAGGCAAGCGCCACCTCTGCCCTGGCTGGGCTTAGGGCTGAGCTGAGAAGAGGGCTGCCTGAGGGGGGCACTTGGGGCTGGGCGGCTGCTGTCACTACGCTGTGCAGTATTAACACCCCACAATAAACCGCATCATACCCAGGCAGGGCCACTCTGTCCCCAGTCCCCTCTGACGAGTGCTCTTGTCTGCAGACATCAGTGGACTCGGCTGTGGCCATCAATGATCTGTCAGTGGTAGTGGACCTCCTTAACATTGTCAACCAGAAAGCGTAAGTGTCAGGGCCGGGGTCGGGGGGGGGCGCAGGCGTGGGTGAGGTGTGCAGGGCCAGGTGCTGACGGCACATGTCCCCGGCCCTCTCCCCAGCTCCCTGTGGAAGCTGGACCTGTGCACCACAGTCCTGCCGCAGATCGAGAAGCTTCTGCAGAGCAAGTATGAGAGGTACACGTGGGGAAGCTGCACTGCCTCATAGCAGGGAGAGGAGGGACCACAGGAAAGGCCTCCAGGGCCGGTGCCCACGTGAGGTGGCTGTGCAGCCTTGCTGTCCCCTCCAAATTTGAGAGGCCAGAGTAAAAACATGTCCCTGCTGCCTCGGATTCTCTTTGCCCCCCATCAGTGCGTACCTTGCTCTCTGTTTATCTTTTTGTCTGTGGCTCTGTCTGTTCCTCTGCCTCTGAAGCTATGTCCAGACGGGCTGCACCTCCCTGAAGCTGATCCTGCAGCGGTTTCTGCCGCTGATCACAGACATCCTGGCAGCCCCACCCTCTGTGGGTGTGGACATCAGCCGGGAGGAGAGGTGAGGGGCCAGGTGGTGTGTGTGTGGCTGGGGTGCCGTGTCAGTGAGGGCACACGGGTTTGGGGGCCCAGCCTTCTTGTTGACCCCAGTGAAACTGCTAATAGAGGAGGTCATTGTGCCTGGGGTGGTGGCTCAGGGCGTGGGGTAGCCAGAGCCAGGGTCCCAAAGGCCTGGCTCTGCCCTCAGCCCTGGTACAGCCTGGGTGGGCCCTGTGCTCTGGGCCTCACCCTTCCTCTAGGAAGAGGGGCGGGAGTGATCAAGTTGGCAGAGGCCCCGGGGTTGGGTGAGGGTCACCATGTCCCTGCAATGTGGCCACCTCAAGCTCAGCCCTTCTGCCCACAGGCTGCTCAAGTGCCGGCTCTGCTACAAGCAGCTCAAGAGCATCAGTGGCCTCGTCAAGAGCAAGTCGGGCTTGAGCGGTCGCCATGGCAGTGCCTTCCGTGAGCTGCACCTGCTCATGGCCAGTTTGGACTGAGGAGTGCGATGGGTGGGGGCACCTGCAGCCCCCACTCCTATTATCTATGGGCCCACTGGCACATGAACCTCTGCCCGGCCTCCACTGCTGTCCTGTGGCCATCCTGGAGGCAGTGGTGCCACTGGCCCCCTCCATAGCCCTGAACTTTAAGACAACTTCTCTCCAGCATCAGCTTTGCCCAACTCCTGCTTCTTGGGACAGTGAATTGAGCTCCGGGGTTCCTGCTGTAATTTATAAGGTGAATTTTATTAAAAATTTGTAACTATTCACTTGTCTATTTGTGAGGGTCGCCCTCTTCTGGTCACAGGGGGAAGGGGGGAGGGGGAGGGGAAGACAGGACAGGATCCTTCCCGGACTGGAATTTTCAATTTTTGGTCAGTCAAGCAAGGTAAGGCAGGTCAACCACACTGAGTGATACTGTTCATGACAAATGATGTAGGTGCCCAGCCAGCAGTGGGTTCCTTCACCCCACTACCCCAAGTCAAGACCAACTCTTTCAGACATTTGTGTAAAAAGGTTATTTTAATAAGTAAAAATGGCTAAGCTTCCAAAAGTTCTTAAATAGGATTTCAGAGGGAGGAAAACATCGAGGCCAGCGAGTAAGGAGACAGCCTGGTGCCAGGCAGATGAAGGGAAGCAGCAAAGTCCCTGCCCACTGGCCTCCTGCCATAAATACAGCCCAGCCCTTGGCGGGAAGGGCCGCGCTCCTATGTACACCTGGGAACACTATGTACACACCCCGAGGGATGCGCTACTCCCTGGGAGCCGGAGGAGAGTGGTTCCTGTGCCTGCCGGGGACTCCCCAGCCCACCCACAAGGGAGGCCTCCCACACACCCGCCCTTGCCATGAGGGCCCACTCTGATGGCGCAGGCCTGCCCTTCCAGCCCCTGCCATTTGTGCCCAGAACCACAGCCGAGAGACACCTTTTCCTTCTGAACATGTTTCTCATCTCTGAAGGCAGACAGGGCAAAAGAGGAGCCTCTTCTCTGGCCTCTGCCTCCTGGGCTCCAGGCGCTGCAGCAGGAGCAGGCCTGCCAGGCGTCAGGACCCTGTCTTTGGTCTGGCAGGGTGGATCTCTCCATCACACAGGCAACGGCCTCGTCTTCCCTGCGGGAGAGGGAGGGGAGGGGAGGGGTTCGTCAGTACCAGGATTGTCAGCCTCTGTCCCAGAGCAGGAGGGAGGCGGGCAGAAGCACATAGGCAGCAGGCAGCAAACGACAGACTCAGCCCTGAGCAGCCAGGTCCCGGCACAGCCCTGCAACCCAAGGCGGCCAGGCAGGCAGGAGGGCGGGCAGCCCTGGGCTGCTGGCCCCACACTCACCTGGAGACTCTACAGCCCCAGCCATCAGGCTGAAATCAAAGCAACAGGCAACTCACTGGTGGGCTCGTCTTGGGCCAGGACCCTGCTGCCCCCTCTCCCTCTGAACTCAGAACATTTTCCAGACCCTCCTGTGAGTAGGCCAAGCTGGGGCTGGAGCCCTGTATTCTAGCCCTGTGGCCTGGCTCACTCATCTGGGACAGGTGAACCCTGTCCTTTCCAGCCCCAGGAGCTGAGGCCTGCTTTGGAGGGTGTGTACGGCATGAGCCCAGCCAGCCCAGCCTCAGAGAATCGGAGAATTGTGTCCTGGGCCTCAAGTCAGCAACACTGCTGTGGGCATAGAGGGCTGGGCCCCTCCTCACACTACCCCATCTCCAAGGGGGTCTTCAATTTCCTGTCTATAAAATGGATGCAGCACCATCTGCCCTACTTCCCAGGGCCAGGGAAGGTTGTGAGATTGTGCAACAGGTTCTGGGGAAGTTTCATAAACTTTTTAAAAAAAGGGAAAAAAAGAAAAAGCCTATTCAGATAAGGGCAGCCCAGTAGCTGTGATTGGGCTGTGGGGGAGGCTACGCCACCCTGGCCCCCTCCCCAAAGACTCACCCGAGGGCTGCAGCTTCCTCCTGATGGAGCCTGGGCGGCTAGTGGTCCCGGAGCCCGGGGCGGAGTGGGCTCGAGCTGAGGGCTGTGGGGTCTGACAAGCCGGCTCCCACTGTGGGCAGAGAAGGGTGGGTGGGTGGGGCTACCCTGGGTCTGCCCCGCCCTCCGCCCCAAGTATTTCCCCTCCCCAGCCACCTGAAACTGTTCTCTCATCTGCAAGATAGGCATGATGATACAATAACCGTGGGGTGGGGGGAATTGTGAGATAATTTATATAAAGTAAACAAGTTAATCCTGAGCACCTGTGTGCCAGCCTGCACCCCCCCCCCCCCGCCCCACATCCCACCCACAACCCACCTCCATCTAGCCGATGACCCGCACAGGTACCGCTGAGGCCAAGGGGAAACACCTTGACTGGTGGCTACTGGGTTTGGGCTCATGTTCTGGCTCCACTCCCTCTGGTATCTGCCCCTCCTCCACCACTCCAGGCTGTAGTCCCCTCCCAGCCCCCCGCTCCTGCTCACCCACCGCTGGCCCTGGCAGGCCTGTGGCGGTCCTCGTACCTCTAGATGCTCCTGGCTGGACCAGGACCCGAGCTCTGCCCTGCGGGATCCGGGGCCCAGCTCCACAGAGCGCACCCTCTCGGCAAACTTGAGGGAGTAGAGCGTCTCACTGGTATTCTTCTCCACAGGGGACACCTAGGGGACAGGAAAGTTCACTCCCTACCCAACTAGCTGGCTGCCCTCACAGAACTGGAAGGGGTACCAAAGCAAGCTCATGGCCAGGGGACTCTAGAAGGCTATCTGGAGAAGACTGAGGGAGGGCAACCAAGGTGACAGAAATGGAGGAACCTGCAAGCACACGGGGTGCACGTGGCTAGATCTGACAGGGAGGTTGGGGGGTACACATGTCACTAACTTTGGAGCTGATGACAAGGGGCCCTTTCCTGCACAGCCTAGGTGGGGGTACTTGGGCAGCAGGGGAAGGAGGGGGTCCCTGCTCTTAGACCTGGTTGAGCCCCTACATGTTGATGGCCACCCCACCCGGCCCACCTGAGGCCCTCACCTGCACCACCATGAGGGTCTTGCTGTCCCCACTGAGTGAGTCCTGCAGCAGGTAGGTGAGCTTGGAGTTGCGGAAGGGCACGTGGCCCTGGCGGGAGCGCAGAGCAGCAATGACATCCCCCAGGGCCGACAGCGACTTGTTGATGTGCTGCGCCTCCCGCAGGCGGCTGCCCTCCGCCCCCGACTTGCCCACGCGCTCTGATCCGGCCAAGTCCACCAGGTTCAGCTTCCCTGCAGGGAGGGCACTGGGCAGGTCAAGGCCACCCTAGGAGAGGGGGGCGGGGGTGCTCAGGCCGGGCAGCCTGTGGACCTCACTCACCAGTGGTTCGGAGGCCCGTGCTGCAGTCCACGCCCCGCACTGTCACGATGAGCAGGGCGTGCGATCGTGAGCTGTGCTCGTTCAGGTTGGTGAACTCCGTGGTACGGTTGGTGTGGCCAAACTCGAACACCTGGGGCCAAGGGGCAGGGAGGGCAGAGGCATAGGGTTTGGAATGGGGTCTTTGGAATCACTTGTCTGGAGAACCCCTGTGAGGGGCATCACCTGCCCCATAGAGGGGAGGAAACAGGCTCAGAGAGGCCTGGGAACCTGGCAGAGCCTGTACCCCCTATTCTGTCCTTCTCTGAAGCAGCTCTGCTGTGGGCGGGGCCTCCCATCATTTCCCCGCCCCCGGCCCACCCAGCCCCACACCTTGTTGATGTCCTCCACACTCTGCACCTGGAACTCAGTCAGCCCTGGCACATACAGCTGCCCGCTGCCATCTGGGCACAGCCGGATCTCCAGTTTCTCCTGGGGCTCCTGCCCCAGCAGGTCCCTGAGGGTAGGAAGGACGGTCACTCCCTCCTCCTAGCTTGCCTTCGGCCCGCACTGCACCTGCCCCCAACCTGGAATGTTCCCCCAACCATCACACCTCAAGAAGCCTTCTTGGACCAGGCTAAGCCCCTCCTCCTCCCCCACTCCCCCACCCCCTCCCCTGCACTCAGGCTCATGAAGGGCAGAGAGGCAATGCTGCTCAAAAGTCCTGTGGTGATGCTACTCCTGCCCCACGATGCACTACCCTCTGTAGGCAGGTGCCCCCAAGACCCCAGTCTCACTTTTCACTACCTGGTGCAGCCTGCAGGTAGGGTGAGGACATCTCAAGGGGAAAAGGGGCGCCTCAGTTTGGGTATCCCAGGTGGACTCAGAGAGCCCTCTCTCTCCTGCCTGTTAGTGGAGGGGAGGGGCCTGGGACCAGTGGAGCCCCTGGGCTCAGTCAGGACGTTCTGCCCTGCCTCCCTTCTTCCCATCTCATGTGGTTCCATGCAGCCCTAAGGACTAAAAGCTGCCCAGGAAGTCTCATGCCACGGCCTCCCACCTGAGGGCCACCACCTGAGGACCTCCCACCTGAGGGCCCCTCACCTGAGAACCTCGTTGTAGATCTCGGCCGCGCTGACGGTGATGGTGTACTCCCAGTCTGATGCCTTCTCCTGCACCTCGGAGAAGAGCAGTTGCAAGGCCCGCTGGTTGATGCCTGGGTTCTCAGTGGTCCCCTGGGGACAGAATCAAGGCTCCAGTGAGCCAGGCCTCTCCCTACCACGAGGACTGACCCATGCAAATGCTCACATTGTGTCTGTGGTCCCCACCTGGTCTGGCTACCCCTCGAAGGCCAGTCTCCCTGACTGAAGCTCTCACCTGCATGCTGGTCTGCCCTCGCAAACGCCATCAGCAACAAGCAGCTTCACCTCCTTGGGCTTCATTTTCCCCTTTAAAATGGCCCCACCTGCCAGGATTGGGCCTGGGACTCGAAGCGTCTGGCCCGGCTGGCACACAGAGGCTGCTGATACACACCTGGCCTTAGTGGGCCACCTGGGAGGGGCACCGGGGATGTATGATTTCCCTGCCACTGCCTAACGGGGCTCGATGTCAGGTAGGCCATGAGCCAGGCTCCGTGGGTGGGGCAGGGGAGGCACAGGCAGAGTGGGCAAGCGACCCGGGGCTAGATGGGCTGGCTGGCCTTTCTAGAAAGAAATCTGGAATCCTCACCTGGGCCTCACTTTTGATGGCACCTCCCCACCTCACCCTCTTCTGCTTTCTGCCACTGGGGCCTCCTTGCCAGGCCTCAGTTTCCCCAGCATGCTCCAGGCTAATAGCTTTGGCTCTGCTGTTCCCCCTGCCTGGAGTGTTTATCCCTCCTCTCTGTGACTGCCTTAGGTGTCTGCACTAATGTCACTTCCTCAGGAAGGCTTCCTCTCCCTGCAAACGCCCGATTCGTCCCTCACCGTTGCTTCCTCGTACTTGGCTGACTCTTTTCCCTAGAACCTGGCAGGACACTTCCTGATTTGCTGTGTGCACTGCCATCTCCCCGCTGGTGGGCTGGCCCCGTGGGGGCAGGCACTCTGAGCTCATGGCTGTGCCCCATGCCAGGCCTGGTGCCTTGTGTACATGGGGCCTCAGCAGGGATGTGTTGGAGGAAAGATGCCCCCGGTGGTCACTCAATTCTAAGCACCCAAGACAGCTGGGAGCCGAGGAAGTGCTGCACACACTCCCTCCTTCTTAACCCCCGTCTTGCTTGGCCTGCTTCCCACTAATCAGTCTCATCAATCCCAGAATTGAGGGAAAAGAAGGTCCAGATTGAGGAAGAAAGGACCACCATGGCAGCCTCCCCAAAAAGCGCCCAACAGTCTGGGCCAGTAGGACACCAGGACACCTGCCCCTCTCTCCTACCCGGGGATCTCACAGCATCCCCTCGAGAGCCAGGGAAATCCTAACAAACCAAAGACATGCCTGGGGCCAGCTTTCCATTTTGATCTACAGTCAAGTTTCTTCCTCCTCTCAACACCCCCACTCCATTCCCAGCCACACCCACAGAGAGCAGGTGGCACAGGCGGGGAGATGAGGCCTGATAAGAGCTGGGGGCCCATGACAGCCTTCACCAGCCCATCTCTCTTGCTCCCGGGGGATCTCCTTGAGAACCAAGACCCACCCTCATTCACCCTGACACCCACAGGGCCCAGCATGGGCAGCCACATAGCAGGAGCCCAGTAAATGTGTGTGGGTGAAATGAAAGCCAGTCCTGAGAGATGTCACAGTGATCTGCCCTGGACTCGGAGCCCAGGCCGAGACCCCTCTGAGGCCAGAGGTTATTGTCGGCACACCTTCCCCTCCTCTGTACCTACTGGGGCCATGCAGGTGTGCCTGAGCCAGGTGCCCCCTCTTCAGGCCTGGTGCCTGGGCTAACACAGGTAACTCTGAGATCTGCTTCGAGGTGGCTGTGAAGACCAGGTGAGGCACAACACGCCCCAAGCAGAACCTCGAGACCCATGAGGGAAGCCCCCATAATGGCAGCAAGAGGGTGGTCTTCACTCTCTGAACCCCTGCCCCATCCATTGGGTACCCACCTCCATCGTGTATGTCTTGCCAGCACCCGTCTGGCCATAGGCGAAGATGCAGACGTTGAAGCCGTCGATGCAGGAGGTGATCAGGGCCTGCACCTCCTGGAACACCTGCAGAGGGGCCGTGGGATGGAGGGTGCGGGGCTGCCAAGGCTGCTGGGATCAGGGGCCCCCACCAGCATCTCCCCCTGACCACTCCCCACCTTTGGCAACAATATAGCACATGTTATTGTGGGCAACAAGGTCACTATGGAGGAATTTGTGACTAATAAATCACTTACACTAGAAATCAGTGGGCAATCTCATTGCTCTGCTGTTCTGAAAGGAAGTTACTATCCAGCAGCACCTAAGAAAAGGGCCACCCAGCTCCGGAGCTCTGGAGCCCTTCCCCAGCTTCTCCCCTTCTCAAGGTGGGTCAGCAAATGAAGGCAGAGCCACACTCACATCCTGCTGTGAGGCCCGTGGGGAGAAGACCTTGTCCAGCTCAAAGGAGACAGGCTTTCCTTTGTGTAGTAAGTGAATGATGGAGTCATCGTCAGGATCAAAGGTCACAGCACTGGTCGACTCGGGCCCTTCCCCGTCCTCTTTGGTGACTGGCCGGACACGGGCAATCACCCGGATGTTCCCTGGATTGGATCAGGGAGGAGAGAAGGGTACAGGAGAGGTCAAGACCAGACTGCCTCCACACTGGTGTCCATAGCTGGCTAGTGGCTCAGGAGCCCTCTGCCTTCTAAGCAAGGCCTCCAGGACAAGGTGGTCCAAAAAGCTGTTATCAGTCACTCACACTATAGTATGAATTCACGTATCAAAATACTTTCTTGTTGAGCAAACCGGCTGAGGGTAGGAGCCTCATCTTGGGGACATGGAGGAAAAGTCAGTTGTGGGGCTCAGACATTGCACCCAGTTTGGGTGGGATACCATAACGGACAACTCTTTACACATCTGGACTTCAGTTTCCTCAGCTACACAAAGAGGGGCTTAGGTCCCAGTTAGCCATGGGGCTTGTTCTATCACTCTTAGAAGGGCACTGGCAATGCCAGGACAGGGCTTGGGAATCAGATGGGCAGACAGGACCAGGCAGAGGGTGCATGACTGGTAGCACATGGAATGCACACAGGCAACAGGGGAGATCCAGGGGTGTTTGGGGCACAGATCTGATCATGCCACCCCCTTGGCTTCATGCCATTAGGTGGGATCCCAGAGCTCCTAAAAGGAAAACTCTCCACCACAACCAGCATGGCCCTGCCTTCCCTCCCCCTGTCCACTCCAGCTCACAGTCCAGGTCTCAGTCCTAGCTTCCCCTCCTCCAGGAAGCCCCCCAATACTCCCAACTGTCAGATACCCAGAGGCTCACAGAGGCCCTCCCCAGCCCAGGTAAAGGGGCAGTGATGGGGTTCTCTGGGTGGATAATGATCACTTTCTGCTCCCCCAGCTGAAATGAGTACCGTGAGGGCAGGGATGGGTTATGTGGGGCCCACAGCCATATCCTCTCAGTGTCTGAACAGCACCCGGCACAGAGCAGGCACTCCCTAGACCTGTGTGCAGTGAATGGGTGGTGTCTCAAGCTTGACCAGGCTCTAAGTTACAAGTGGCATTCCAGCCACCCACCACCACTACTTCAATCCCCACCCCTCAGCCACCTGGTAGCCTGCCACGGGCATTGGGGCAGAGTTGGAGAGATCCCAGGTGGACCACTAGCCATGCAGTTTTGAGCAAATCCCCTGTGACTTCTCTGTGCCTTGGTTTCCTTATCTACAAAGATGGAATCACAGTCGCTCCTCAGTGACAGGGCACAGTTCCATGGAGTGCTGCTGGGGGCCGTGGGGAAGGGCAGATCACCTCCGAGGTAGGTCAGGGGCCCCTCTGCTGGGCACCCCCCAGCCCACCCAGCAGTCACCTTTCAGCCGCACCAGCTCATTGTGGCACTTCTTACGCAGCTGCAGCTCCCGGCGGTATTTGCGCAGCAGCTCCTGGTTGTTGCTGTTGACCTCCTCGATGGCCTGGCCGATCTGGTAGGGGACGCGCAGTGCCGTCAGGGGGTCAGCTCCATCAGCCTCGCTGGCCCAACTGCCTGTCCCCGACAGGCTGCTCACTGCCTCCCTCCCGCCTGGGCTGAGGACTCAACGTCAGATTTTCCCAATAACCCCTCTGGGTAGGTACTGAGACCAGGCCCATTTTACAGAGGAAGAAACTAAGCCCCAGAGAGGCTAAACCAATAGCTCAAGGTTGCTCTGCTGATGGGTAAATAGGACTCAGCCTTCACTCCAGAGCACCAGCACCTGGCTGACCACATGATTCAGCTGGACCCAAATCCCAGCTCTACCCTGAGGAGCTGGGAGACCAGAAGCAACTGGCTCTATGGCTTCCAGCCTTTTCTCATCTGTAAAATGGGTATAACAACATCGAACCTGTGGATCTATAGGAGCTGGTAGGTAAAAATGGCCAGGTTACATTTCATAAGGAAAAGAACAAGCTGCAGACCACTCGTACACCTGCTCCCCTCTGCTGGGTGAAAGGGAAGTGTGCATACATGTATGTATCCATCAGCAGTTTTCATCATGCTCAGAACACCCTTCAGGGGAAATACTGGGAGACCAGCTGCCTTCGAGGAGCAGGCTGGGTGGCAGAGAGAAGCCTCTCCTTTCCTTTCTGTGGAGTTTGTACTTTCAACATGTCTGTGTATTATTGACACAATTTTTTAAAGGAGAACTGTTTTCGATTCCCAAAATATATCAGTCTCTCTATCCTGCAGAGCTGTCATACAGATTCAAGGAGCCGACGGCTATAAACAGCTCGGCACGTAGGAGGCACTTAAGAGACATTGGCTATTCTCATACTGTGCAAGTACAGCTTGAAAAAGTTGAATTAAACCTAACAGATGTAAGAATATATGTAGCATGTTTGAGATATAAAGCTCTGCCCAGCATGTACTGGACATAAAGCTGTATGTAACTTGTTTGGCTTTAAGAGTCATAACAAGACAGATGCCCAAATTACCTTCCCCCGACCAGACAGTTTTTCAAGCAGGGTCTGGGGACGGCAGTGTGTGTGGGAGGGGCGCTGCCGTCGGGGGAGCTCTGGCTGAGTGTTTGCAGGGAGCGCTGGGCAGGCGCCGCAGCTGCCTGTGCGGCCCGTGCTCACCTCGGCCTTGACGCTCCTGAGCGCCTCCTGTAGCAGCAGAGGGAAGCCGCGCACCTGGCGCTTCAGCCCGTTGTAGTCATTGGTCAGGGTCCGCAGGGCGGGCTGCAGTGTCAGCAGGTTGGTCCGGACGCCTGCAGGGACACCAGGGGTGTGAGGCAGACCGGGTGAAGGGCTGCCTCACGGGGCAGGCTAAGGCCCAGGCTGCCAGCTCACCTGCCAGGTTCTCGTGCACGGCCTTCATCTCCACCTGGGCTCTGGCAAAGGCCTCCTCGATGGCCCGGTTCTTGTCCTCCTCCAGGGACTGCATCTCCTCCAGCATCTGCCCATGTGCCCGCTCCAGCTCCGACTCGTACATGGCGATCTGGCAGCCAGGCCGGAAGCTCAGTGCCGCAGCCATGGGAGGGAAAGAAGCCCCACCCCTCACGCCTGGCACATGTGAACACCCACACCAGAGGGGAAGGGTTGCCATCTCTCCCTGAAAAGGCTGGGAGCTCCGTGCATCTACTACTGCCCAGCATTAGGCTGGCACCAACCTGGGTCCAGGCACATAACAGCTGCACAAGCCACGGGCCCCAAGAGAGCAGGGGAGAGCATTCATCATGATACTGACTAGAGCATCCTTCCAAGAGTGTGTGTGCTGGGCTCTGAGCAAAGGGCCTCTTGAGCCCCACTGGGAGCTGGGTTCTGTTGGAACCCAAGTGCTCAGCCGCTGCACCGAGCAAAGGCCGGCCTCTGGCGTTCGAACCCCACGCGCACATGCTCCCCTGATAGACACGCGCCCCCTCACTTGGCCCGCGCACCTGCGCCCGGAGCTGCACAGTCAGCTGGTGAGAGCTCTGCAGCTGCTGCTCCATCTCCTTCAGCACCTGCCTCTGCATGGCCACCTGCTCCTGCAGGTGCTGGTTCCGGGCCTGGGACTCACTGAGGGCCTGCTTGGTCTTGGATGACTCCACCTCCACCGTCTTGATGACGTACTGTGGGGGGAAGGACAGATGGGTACACCAAGGTGCGTAGGTGCCTTGACCTCACCCTGGGGTCCTGAGGGGACCCTTAGGAACATCCCACCAACAGCCTCCAGAATACTAGAGGAGCCATGAGGTCCCGGCTCTCCAGAGCGCTGTAAGGGCCTCCTGGAATCTTCTCATCTTAATGAGCCTGGCTGTGGCCAGAGACTGGGCACAGAACAGACAAGAAGGGCAAAGACAAGGGCAGAATCTAACAATGCATCACGTCCATGCCTGTCACACGGGCACCTCAAGCATCAGATGCTGGATACCTAGACATGCCTGGCCCTGTACAGCAAGAAGGGGAAGGGATAAGACTGAGTGCAGACCTGGAGGTACTCATGCCTACTTAGTCACCAAGACAAGCCCCTCCTATGTCTGGCCCATCCTGGGCTCCAGGGATCAGAGCTGAGGCACAGTCCAGGGGTGCACAGGGTCCTGCATGCGGCTTCCTGGCCCCAGGCTCACCTTGACGGGTGGTGACTGGGCCCGCAGGCTGGCAATAGTCTCGTGGCTATCGCGCAGGCGTCGGCTGAGCCGCTCCTCCTCCTGCGCCTTCTCGGCCAGGCAGTCCTTGAGCCGCAGCTCCACCTCGGCCAGCCGGTCAGTCTTCTGCTGCACCTCCAGATTCAGCTCTGACAGCATGCCTTTGTTCTCCGCCACCTCCAGCTGTAGCTGGGACAGCTTGTCACGGAGCTGGGCACTCTCCTGTAGAGGAGGCACGGGGGGCGGGACAGGTGTGAGGGAGGTAGATGGGGACTAGCAAGCAAGAGCCACTGGTAAGAACTGGGGTGACTGTTGGGAGTAGAGCCCCCCGGGACCACCCTGGTCCTGGGCTCACCTGGCTGTGCTCGCAGCCCGTGCAGGGGGCTGCTGGCTTGGCCCGCAGCTCCTGCAGCTCCGCCTCGCAGCGCCGCATCTCCTGCCTCAGTCGCTCATTCTCCACCATCAGCAGGTCCCGGTGCTTCTCCAAGTCGGTGCCTCCCTGCAGAGAGCCAGAGCCGAGTGGGGGCATGTGGTGAGGGCAGATCAGGGGAAAGACAGAGCAAGGAGGCAGAGACAGTGCAAGGGCCGGGGAGAGAGGAGAGCTGTGGAAAAAGAGAGGAGAAAAGAGAAAGAAAGGCCAGTGATGGAGAAAAGACAGAAGGGGCTCCAGAGGAGATAAAGACAAAGATAAGACAGAGGAGAGGAAGAGACAGAGAAAGGTGGTGAAACAGGAACCGCTCCCGGCTGCATCCGCCCCTTTCATTCTATTTTCCTGAGTGTGAAAGTAACAAGGAAAGTAGTATTTATACACAGAGTTCACACTCCACTTTACATCAGCGAACAAGAATTAACCTCCCTCCCTTATGGGTCACATGGCCTCTGAGGGCACAGTGAGTGGTGACTGGTATCCAGGGAGTGTTTCTGGGATAGGATGCTGCCCCGCTTGGGTGGGACCTGAGGGCTTGGAGGAGATGGGGTGACACCCCTCACGTGGAAGTGTCGGTATGCACAGGGACGGGCCAGCCCCCCCACCCCCTCAGGATGGCACTGTCAAGCTCACCAGCTCCGATCGAAGGCGGCTCACTTCCTGGGCCTGGCTTATAAGCTTCTCCTTCAGGTTTTCTACCTGCCAACACAAAGCCGGGGCACAGTGAGCTTTGTTCCTCACCTCCAGCCCACTCCCCAAGCCTCTTGCCCAACCCCACAGCCCCAGCCCTCTCTTCAGGTGCCTGGTCCTGACAGCCCTCAGCACCCTCTCCCATCCCAGGACCCAGCCAGCCTGGGCTCTCAGGAAAGTCTGGGGAGCAAATGCAGCAGAGGTGGCCCTGGCGCCACCCAGGGTCCACGCCAGGTGCAGCACACCGGGAGACTCAGGAGGCTGACCCTCAGGACGCCTGCCTTGCACAGGCCCCTGCCCAGGCTGCACCTACTTTTGTATTTGCAATTGTGTATCTTTTTTTTTTCTTAAAAGGGCCCCCAAATTGTATAAACACCAGGCACTACGAGACCTGGATCGGTCCTCAATCAGCCCCTAGAATTTTCCACTTTGAGTGGTTCCTGGTGAGTCTGCCTGTGGAGACAGATCTACCAATGACCAGGGCACATTTGTGGCCTGTGTCCACCCTAGCTCCCAGTCTGCCTTCCCAAAGCGCCGTGGCCAGTGGAGGCTGTTAGAAAGAGAAGGGGTGTGCACCCCATCAGGAGACAAGAGTGACCTGGCTCGGCCAGAGGGCAGGGCAGGGAAACCAGCCCTGAGAGAGCAAGGTCCCCGCGGGCCGGGACCCTTATCCACATCAGCCCACCTCCAGGAATCTGCCTTCAGGAAATAACCCCAAATACAAAGATTTTGGCACCAGCATTCATCAGAGCAGGTTTGGGCTTTTTTTTTTTGCAGAACATTCTGTGATGACCACACCGCATGATGGAAAAGGTACGGTGAGAGTCAGACTCACTCCGTGGAGGATAAGGAGGTGCAATTTACACGAGCAGGCCACGAAACACTGGGCTCTTATTGCCTCACATCAGGGGACAAAGTCCACTGCCCACAGGGGCCGGCCAGGTCAGGTGGGTGAGGGGCAGTGCAGGGCTGGACGCCCTGCAGCCACCTGAAGGAGGCAGAGGACTGTAGCTGAGCAGAGACACAGGCCCAGTGTCACCAAATTTCTGATCTTTCAAGAGAGGCCAGACATTGGGATTTTCAGGGTGTGTGTGGACATCGCTGAGATGTCATCAGCAGTCTGGGGGCTCAGAGCCCACTGTCTCCTGGGGCTGGAGGAGGCAGCTGAACCACATATCAGACGCTGCCTCTTTGAGCAGTTGGGGCGGGGGCAGTGGGCCACAGGCTGCATCTCGCCTCCAAGGGAAAGGCCAGTGACACCAGCGCTGCACACTTGTAGCTGGAGGGGCGGATTTCAAGACCCAAGACCCAGAGAGGGGCTGGGAGGCCCTACCTGGATGCCCAAGGCCTCCTGGTGGACAAGCAAGTGATTTGAGGGCTGCGACCGAGAAGGTCACTGTCACCTCCCCCACCCTTCCTGGTCCCTTCCTGGCAACGCGCTGGGCATGGACCAAGCCAGCAGTAAAGCCTGTGCCGCTCCTCTGCCCGCTCCAATCCCTCTTCTGTTAAGAGCCTGGTGCATGCAGGGCTCAGTTCCTTCACCCTAGAGGGCAGTGAGGGACGGTTTGAATAAGGCCAACTTTCATTCCTTAGTCATGAAATTGGGAATAACCTGAATGCCCAACATTAGGGGATGGTCAGTGAATTATAGTACATTCACTCATAGACTTAGTTTATCAGGAGTTTTAAATGACGTGGGGAAAGGCTCCTCAACATATAAAGTCAAAGAAAAATCCAAAAACAAAATTGAGTATGCAATACAAAAAGCAGAGGTCCTTGGACTGCAGAATTGTGTTTGACAAATTCTTTACACTTTGCAGGGTAAAGAATATGTATTCAAATAATATGTATTCCTCTTGCACTCTCCCCATCCTCATACAGGTGGATTCTACCTCCTTTCGAAAAGCTGCTGGCCCCCCATCTCCCTTCCCTCCCTCAGAAATCACCCCAGGGAGATTCACTTGCACTGAGCTGGTTCCCCACACAGGCTGCCTCCTCAGCATCGGGCCAGGTGTGCTCTGACCTCTTCTGTCCCCAGCACCACTGACACTCAGACCTCGATGCAGTGAAAGAGGGGTCTTCCAGTGTTTACATGGGGGTCAGGATGCCTGCCTGCCGCCTGCCTGCAGTCCAGTTCCTGTTCTCTTCTTACATCACAATTGGAACTCTAGGTGTTCCTAGCCTCTGTCTGCAACCTCTGAGGGGCGTCCCCAAAGGAGGTGGCTGCCAAGTGGGGTGGGCTGAGGGTGGTGCTAGGGGATGAGGAAGAGGCTGCAAAAGACCCTTTTTGTCAGAGGTGTCCGACACTCAGTCATCTCTGGCTTGTCTCAGGTAGTGGGGGGACACAGCCCACCAATGCTGCAGGGGGGCTTGTCAGGCACAAACCACCCGACGGTGCACGGTGACTGCGCCCTGGCCGGCTAGCTCCCTTTGGGGCTGGGAAATAAGAACACGTGCTGCCCAGGGGTGGGACCCTTGCCCTCCACCCAGAGGGATCGCTTTGGGAGGGCCAGGGGTCGGGGGGGTGGGGGGGAAGACGGCAGTTAGTCTCAGCCTGGAAGGGGGAACAGGTGGGAAAACAGTGGGCAAAGAGACAGAGAGAGAACCGCAGCTGGGAGGCGGGCTCGGAAGGGTGAAGCTGACCAGAGAGCAGCGCCTTCTGCGGGAGGAAGGCACCTCTTTCACCCTCCCGGCACAGCTCTGAGTCAGCCCTGGTACTTGCATCTGTATGCAAAGAGGGGACGTACCTTCTCCATCAGCTCAGAAGGTGACCAGCACACAGCAAACAGTGAACCTGAAGCAACAGTGAGGGGGCAGCACACACGCTCCTGAGCGCAAAAAGCAGGGCCAAAGGGGCAAACGGGCTCCTGACAGGCTGTTGTGACAGTCCCAGGACAGCCTGAGGTCAACCCCAGGGTCAAGAAGGGACCAGGCTGGATTTGTGCAACAGCCCTCCCCAGGGTTCCTCCCCTCTGGCTCCTTGTCAGCTGGAGAAACTGAGCCACGGGCCTGGTGCAGGGGGTGCCCCCGGGGAAGAACTGGGAGCTGGGGCCTATCTGCTGACCTGACCCAAACCCACGGTTATATCTCCCAGGAGAAGTGGGCTCAGCAGAGGGTGGGGCTGCCGTGCACAGGTCTGTGTTTTCCCAGCTGTCTGCTCCTCTTGACACGGACAACCTACTGATTACCTCCCTACCTCCCACCAAGCCTGGCCTTCCATCAACAGCCGTCTTCCGAGGAACGGAGAGCTCTCCCAGGGACAAGACCGAGGCGTTGCTGAACTGAGAAGGCAAGAGGGTCTGGGATCCAGAAGGTCCCAAGGAAACACTGCCCAGAGGCCCGAGGGGAAGCCCAGGGAAGCACCCCATCCTGTTCCCAACACTCCGCCTCCCGTGAGACCTGACTGCTGGCTACATACATGACCACTGACCAGGCCCGTCTGGCCACGTCCATCCCATCCTGCTTCCACTGCCAACTTTTCCTTCTGCCATTGCGGGGCAGTTGAGAACATGGATTCTCAGGCCAGATTGCCCAGGTTTCTAATACAATCATCACCCTACCTGGCAGACAACCTTGGACACCAAGCCTCTCCATTCCTTAGCTGTGGAATGAGGCTGCCTCATTGAGGACATCTTGAAGATTAAGTGAGATTAAATGAGATAATATAGGTAAAGTGCTTACTTAGGACAGGGCCCTGCATGTAAGAAGTTCTATTATTAGAATGAAAGTCTGTGAAGGCAGGGGCATTTGTCTGTTGCTTCAGCATTATACTCCCTGAGAACATAGTAGGTGCTCAGTAAACGTGTGGAAAGAGCGCTGAATGCATGAGGGGCCAGGAGAAGCAGGGTCTGTGAGTGAGTGAGCTGTCAGACAGGGCGCGGGGCATTAGGGGTGGTGGAGGCTGGGCACGCTGCAGGATGCTCACTTCCACCAAAGGCAGGAGCTGCTACTGGGTGGCATGTGGGAACGTCAGCCCAGAGATGCCACATCTTCCAAAATTTTATGACAAAAAAGGAAGTCCAGATTTTTATGGGAACTTAACTAAGATTTAAATGGTGGCAACTAATTTGATCATTTAAAAAAGCAGGCCAATGGGAACAAATAAAAGAATACAGCAAAGTTGCAGGATACAACACATAAAAATCAGTTGTGTTTCTGTACACTAACACTGAACAACCCAAAAAGGAAATTAAGAAAGTCATTCCACTTACAATAGCATCAGAAAGAATAAAATATTTAGGAATAAACTTAACCAAGGAGGCAAAAGACTTGTACACTGAAAACTACAAAACTTTGCTGGAAGAAATAAAAGATGATACCGGTAAATGGAAAGACATCCTGCATTCATAGACTGGAGACAATACTGTTAAGCTGTCAGTACTACCCAAAGCAATCTACAGATTCAATGTAATCTCTGTCTAAATCCCACTGACACTTTTTGCAGAAGTAGAAAAATCTATCTTAAATTTCATATGAAATCTCAAAGGACCCCTAATAGCCAAAACAATCTTGAAAAGGAAGAACAAAGTTGGAGAACTAACACTTTCTGACTTCAAAACTTACTAAAGAGCTACAGTAATCAAAACAGTGTGGTACTGGCATAAAGACAGATATATGGCTCAATGGAACAGAATAGAGACCCTCAAAATAAACCCTCAATTGATTTTCAACAAGGGTGCCAAGACATTCAGTGGGGAAAGGACAGTCATTTCAACAAATGGTGCTGGGGAAACTGGATATCCACATGCAAAAGAATGAAGCTGGACCCTTACATAACACCTTATATTAAAAATTAACTCAAAATGGATCAAAGACCTAAACGTATAAGCTAAAACTATAAAACTCTTAGAAGAAAACATACAGGAAAAGCTTCATGACATTAGATTTGGCAATGGTTTCTTGATGTCAAAAGTATAGGCAATAAAAGAAAAAATAGAGAAGCTGGACTTCACCAAAATAAAATTTTTTTGTGCATCAAAAGACTCTATCAACAGAGTAAAAAGGCAACCCATAAAATGGAGAAACTATCTGTAAATTGCATATCTGATAAGGGTCAGAATATATAAAGAACTCCTACAACTCAACAACAACATAACAACCGGATTCAAAATGGGCAAAGGACTTGAATAGACATATCTCCAAAGACAGTATACACATGGCCAATAAGCACGTAAGAAGATCCTAAATATCACTAATCATTTGATAAATGCTAATCAAAGCCATAATGAGATACCACTCCAGACCCATTAGGATGGCTATTATTAATAAAAAAAAAAAAAGGCAACTCAAAAATAACAAGCATTGGGAAGGATATGGAAAAATTGGAACCTTTGTGCCCTGCTGGTGAGAATGTAAAATGGTGCTCCCGGTGTGGAAAACAGTATGATAGATTCCTCAAAAACTTTAAAATAGAACTATCATATGATCCAGCAATTCCACCTCTGGGCACATACCCAAAGTTACTGAAAACAGGGTCTTAAAGAGATAGTTGCACACCCATGTTCATAGCAGCTTTATTCACAGTAGCTAAAAGGTGGCAGCAACCCAGCTGTCCACTGATGGATGAATAGATAAGCTAAATGATATATCCATACAACTGAACATTATTCTGCTTTAAAAAAGGCTAATTTGCCATTTACAGTATGAATGAATCTGGAGGGCATTATGCTAAGTGAAATAAGCCAGACACAGAAAGACAAATACTATGATTCTCCACAATGGGACATTCTTGGAACAGCTAAATTTATAGAGACGGAGTGGAACAGTGGTTGCTAGCAGCTGGGGTACTGAAGAGTTAGTGTTTAACAGGCAGAGTTTCAGTTTTGCAAGATGAAAAGAGTTCTGGAGATGGATGGTGGTGATGGTTGTACAACAATGTGAACGTACTTAATAGCTCTGGACTATACACTTAAAGATGGTTAAGGTGGAAAATTTGATGAGTATTCTACTAAAAATTATTTAAATGGTTAAAAAAAAGAAAAAAGCAGGCCAAACAAACAAGGCACATGTGAAGGCTTAGATCTAGTCTCTCACTCTGTGGCCTCTGGGCATATTTTCTAAAGGTTCTATCTTGAGGTGCAGGGGCAGTAAAAGATGGGGTGCAGACTGGGCGTGTGTAACACTGGCAGGAGCCTTGGAAGCGTGGAGGCCACTGCACAAGGGACATCCACAAGAGGAGAGGGGAGCTCGAGGCCACCAGGATGTGGCCAACATCGAGGATAGTCATCCGGACTAGCCAAAGTCTTCCTCAGTAACTAGATCAAGACTGGCATCCTAGGCAGTCTGGCTCAGCTGGGTGCCCCAAGACGGAGGACTTCTGGCCTGAGTGCTCCCCACGGGAGCACAGTGAGCTGCCGGTCAGTACAAACATCTCCATCTGACATATCCATGTGGAGGCCTGAAAAGACTCCCAAAGCCCTCCCAAGGCCAGGTTCCAACAGTGATAATGGCAGCCCCATTTACTAATTCAGCTTTGCCAGCGGGGCAAGGGGGCTTTACCAGGTCATTGCTTTTAATCCCCCCAACCTATGAGGTAGGTACTATTATTATCCCCATTTTACAGGAAGAAAAACTGAGGTTCCAAGCAATTAAGCCTTGGTTAAGCAACTCGTACAAGGTCCCCTGACCACTAAGTGGTGGGCCTAGAATAGGAGCTCGGGTCTGAGGGACCTCCGCTGAGCCCTCAGTCATAACCATTAGGCTACATGGCCTTTCAGGACGAGCGACGTGGGAAAGCAGCCATGTTCAGAAGGCGAGTCTAGACAAGTCTGGGGACAAGGTGAGTGTATCCCACTGTGGGCTTTTCTTAGAGAAGCCACACTCAGTGGAAGACCAGGAAGGTCAATCTGTGTCCAACCACAGCGACACTGATAGGAGACCACAGCACACAGAAGTGACACCTCATGACGCATTGTACTTTACAGTTTGCCATCCATTTTTCTGTCCAGTTTCATAACGGATCTACCCTATAACCACAAAGCAACATCCATTGGACCCAGTTTAGAGACTGGTAAATGAAGGCTCAGAGAGGAAGTGACTTGTGACAGCTGCACGGCCAGGACTAGAGCCCTGCTCACATGACTCCAAATCCAAAACTGTTGTCCCAGTGACCATGATGGTGGTGGCAGTGGTGACACCAATAATACTGGCTCATCTCATCAGGTACTGCTATTATGTCCATTTTACACATGAGGAAACTGAGGTGCAGAGTGGTAATTCACTAGCCCAAGGTCACACAGCAAATGAGTAGTACCAAAGTCAGGACCTGAAGCCGGCTCTGGGCCCCAGTGGTTGGCCACAGCGCCACAGGGTCGGGCCCTCCAAAGAGTGGCTCAGAGACCTGGAGCTTCAAATTCATCTCCTGAGATAGTTTCAGAAAAGAGCTGGCAGTCAGAAAGTTCAGGAATAAAACATGAGCAAAGACCAGGAACCATTCTGAAATCTCCAAATCATCCAGAGGAGTGGGGGAGTGAGGGGAGGAGGGGGGCCAGGAATGTCTGGAGAGCTGTGGCTTCAAGACAACAAAAAGGCTGAGAAGTTTGACCTTCAATTTCCCCTCTAAAAAGTAAGTCAATTTTGCTAATTAAAGGGAAAAAATGTTTCTTAAAAATTTGTTTAAAGTCACAAAAGGCCACAGATTGTTATTTCATTTATATGAAATGTTCAGAAAAAGTAAATCCACGCAAACAGAAAGTAGATCAGTGGTTGTCAGGGGTTGTGGGGAGGGGGACATGGGGAGTGATTTAATAGATCTTTGTAGGATGATGAAAATGTCCTAAAATTAAATAGTGGTGATGGCTGCATCACCACTGTAATATACTTAAGACCATAAACTGTACATCTTAAAGAGGTAAACCTTACAGTATGTGAATTATATTTCAGTAAAGTTCTTTAGCAAAAACAAAAACAAAACTTGTTTCAAAAGTGAAGTGCCCAGACAATCTAAACCGGGGAAGGTCAGGGAAGGAATAGCTCTTGCCACAGGCCAGACCTGTGTCCTGCAGGGAGGGCCCTGGACCAGCCCACAGTCCCACAGGCCAGCCCCTCATGCCACGTTCCAGCTGTATGAGCTGTGGTTCCCCCTAATACTCATTTTGCTCCTCATGCCACAGTCCCTTTGCGCTAACTGTTCCCTCAGCTTAGAACGAATGTACTTCCTCTGCTCTGTGCCAAACCTCAGCTCCAGCATTGCTTTCTTAGGGAGACTGTCTATAACCTCCCTGCAGGTTCTGCTCTCCCTGACAAAGGCCCTGGTACAAGCCCTCACGTGCTGCACGCGCGCCCACCTGCAGGGCGCTTGTTACTCTTCCCAGTTTACATGCGTGCATGTGACAGACATCTGTCCTCCCCTAGACTGCAGTCTCCACAGGCTAGGGCATGCCCGTCTGCCTGGACATCCCTCGTGCTCAGCTGCGTGCCTGTGCATAAGACACTCAGCAGACATCTGAAGAAGGCAGGCGGGCGGGCACTGCAGGAGGCAACAGTGATAGAAAGCTGGTGTATCACACCTGCTGTAAGGAGCTCCCATTAGTTGGGCAGACAGGCCTAGAGGCAGCAAACAATGGGGTCAGTGTATAAGAGGGAGACACGGGGTGCTATGGATGCCCCAAGGAGGCTAACCCAACTCTGCAAGGGAAAGGTGGTCAGGACAGATAGTTCTTGAGGGCACACCTGTAAGCTGGATGCTGCATTTAAAAAATTCATGAAAATGATCTGCTGTCCCTGGAGCTGAGAACAAGTCCCAGTATTCAGTAATGTTCCTTCCAGCAGAAGGTCCACATGCTGGGTAATCCCAGAGAAAGAAGGTGGCCCCGCCCAAAGGCAGGGCTTTCCACAGAGAGCCCCAGGGCTGGTGTGGAGACAGGGTTGGGGACTTTGGGGGAGTGGGGAGAGTCAGACACAGGCACGAGAGACAGACACCGATGATCAGAGTGGGGAGCTAAGCCTCAGGAAAGGAGGTGGGGAGAAGAGAGTGAATTAGCCAGGCATACAGAGGAAGGCCAGTGGTCAGCCTGAAGGGACACTGGAGCCCCAGAGACCCCTGGCCAGTCAATGAAAGAGACGACACTGGCCAGCATAACCCTTCGCCTTTCTCTGCTTCTAGAGGTGTGAGACTCCCTTCTCTCCCATGCACACGTGCCAGACTCTCATTTTCTGCCAGTTTTCTGTGGGGTGACCTGTGCGATGAGTTGTGTCCACCTGCGCTGCCAAGCCAGGGCACCCTGGAAGCTCGGGTGGACTCAGTAACTAGCCTCAGGGCAGGAGCATCCCTGTGCTTTCCTGCTCTGCTCACGTCTGCACATGCTGCCTGTCACTTCTGGAGAGGTAGGGCCTGGCCCTTGGTAACCACGAGGAATGGAGCACGTAGATGACCAGGATGGGAGGCCCTGGCCTCTGATTCTTGCCACCTGGCCCTCTTGTGCATTCCCAGTCCAGGAGAGGATACCCCACCTGTCCACTATGCTGGAGGCCTGGTGGGTCCCAGGTGCCCTGGGTGATGGCCTGTTCCACAGCGAGCAGTGGCTGCTGCCTGTCCCGTCCTCCCCAGGTACCTGGTGCTGCAGCTGGGTGGATGTGGCTTGCCGATCACTGTCGCGGACAGCCAGCCTCTCCCGCAGCGCCACCAGCTCCTCCTGCAGCTGGGCTTTCTCCTCCTGCAGCTGGGACATGGCCTCCACCATTCTATGTACCACAGGGGCCGCACCCGGCGGCCCCGACAGGCTCGAGCGCCTCCCGCTGCCAAAGAGCCGCCCACCTATGAGCAAAGTAGCGGCCGATCAGCAGGGTGAGGAGAGGGAGCCTGTCATGGCAGGGCGGACCATGGGGACGGGGAAAGGATGCAAGCAGAGGGGTTGGGGGAGCCGGGCAAGGGCTGGGGCAGCAGCAGCATGGGTTACCCGGGGGCCTCCGGGGCCTGCCTCGCAGGAACCACTTTGGCAGGCAGCTGCTGGGGAACCAAACTGCCTGGACCAGGACTTCAGAAAGCAACTTTCACTGATTATTCCCCTGAAGCCAGTGTTCTAGGTCTGATGGGCAATACCCTCTCCATGGCCAGCCTGCGAGGACTTGCAGCTGAGAAAGCCATCCCTCTGGCAACAGCTGTGCTCTTCCCAGAAAACACTATTCTTAGGGGAACATAATTTCTTTAAATTCCAAACTCTCTCCAGAATACAGAGAGGCAGGGACTCCCCAGCCTGCCCCCTACCTTCCACGGGGAGTGGTCCCCTGTACACAGAGAAGCAAGGGAAGGTGTGTGTGTGCGATGGATGGACAGACCAGGTCACGGGGACAAACACAGCACATGGGCAGGAACACAGCCAGGCCCGCTCCGGGGCAGACCCCTGCGCTCTGTGGAACTTTTGAACACAGGGACCATACGAGCAGGAGGAAGGGATAAATACTGGGGCGGGCAGGGCCTCAGCCTGAGTCCTCCTCCTCCCACAGCCTTCCACTGTCTGGTCACCAGAAGCAGGAGAGACACAGAGACACGGACGAATGGAAGGACAGAGACACAGAAGCAAGGCCTGTGACTGCCGATGGGGCCTGGGATGCTTGCCATGGCTTGCTTTGATGGTACCAAGGACGGCCATGGTCTCTGCAGCTGGGAAGCTGTCAAGGAGGTGGGGTAGTGGGGCAGAGGAGAGGCTGCAAGGGCAGGGGATCTGCCTCCCTCCTCAGGCAGCCCAATATGGGTCCTGGCCAAAGCCCAAGAGGCAGGATAAAGTGTCCAAGAGTGAAGTATGGAGAGTGGCAACTGCTGGCTGAGAGCCTCCACCATGCCTCAGAGCACCAGGGAGTCTGGGCTCCCCCACGCCAGGTCCGGGGAGCCGCAGACCTGTGTGGGCAGGATTGAGGGCGGTGTGGCCCAGACTCTGGGAACGAAGCCACCTGCACCTAAAGTCACACACCCCAGCTTCACCCACAGGGAGGCAGCAAGTGTGCTCACTGAGACGGCAGGGAAGCCAAAACAGCAGCCTGGTTTTTGGACTGGGCTGGAGTGGGGTGAGGGTGTGGATGAAGCTGCCTCCAGGCTGGGCAGGACATCTCAGCACGGGCCCCAGGATAGGTAGACAGTGAGAAGCTGCTCTCACTCTAAAGACAGCAGGCCAAGTATACACAGGCTGCCTTTTCCCTTCCTCCCAGCCCCGAGGGACGGCTCAGATTCAAGGCCCTCTGGACAGCAGGAACAGGGGCCGTCACCGGTTGGCTGGGGGCCCTGGCCGTGCGGCCTGCATGTGACACAGCATGCATGTCACACACCGTTGGCCAAGCTTCTGCTATCTGTTCTAGAGAGAGCGAGGTCAGACAGATGCTTCCAGGCTGGCACACGGGGCTGCCATGGGCAGCATGTGACCAGCAGGGCCCTCTGCCTTTGCAGACAGCCGTGGTGTAGCAGGAAACGCTCTGGACGCCAGGTCCGAGAGCTGGTTCTGCCACTTCAGAGACGTGTGGGAGGATCCCCTCAGGGTGTTTCTTTGTGAAATGGGGACAGTGGTCCTTGCCCCAGAGAGGCCACTTTGGGAAAGAGCCTGGAACCCATGAGGGATGCGCAGGTGTGAGTGTTATTTACCCAGCAGGACATGGAATAGCCCTTCTCGCCTGGGACCCTGCTCATCTCACACTGGTTCTGAGACACCCTCAGATGCCACTGCCAGGGGAGTTCATCCTGATCTGGGCACAGAGCCTGTGTGCCAAGGGAGCCGAAAGAGGGGAAAGCAGCTAAGGGAGGTCAGCAGAGGAGGGAGATATGAGCTCAAAGGGACACTTAAGGGTGAGGGACTGAGGGACCCTCCCACCATCATAGTAGGTCACTGGTCAATTCGAGTTTTCCGAAGAGCATCTCAGAGCCCCTGCCTGGGCACTGCCCCTCAAGGGCACTCAGGCTCAGGGAGGCCCCGCCCCACTGACAAGAGTCAGTCTTCAGGACTGGCTGGACGATGCCCCCACCATCCCAAGGCCTGTCAGCCCACACCCTGACCAGACCTCAACACCTGCCCCAGCACGAGCGCCCGGGGCCCAGACGGGTGAACGCGGCTCTGGAACAACCTCAGAGAAGGAGTGGCTCCTTGCCCCGTCCAAGTTCAGACACACAAATCACCCTCTGGTGACAGGAGGAGGAAAACAGGAGAAAGGCTGGTTCTTTTTAACCCCCTCACCCTTGGCCTTCCCCACAGGCTCCTTGAGGATGCTTCTTCCCAGTAACTGCTGGGCTCAGGCTTCCTGCAGGGGAGCCCCACAGAGGGGGCCCACAGAATCTTCCAGAACCTGTCAGCCTCACCAGAGAAGAGTGGAGCCGCCAGCTCCTCTTTCCTGGCCTCGAGGCAGCAGAGTGGGTCCTGGATGGACCCATGGATACAAGAGGAGGGGGTCAGGCCTCTCCCTGCAGGCAGTGGCGTCTTTGAGGCTGCCACCCTCGCCCTGCTTTTGACAGGCACTGAGGAAAAGACAAAAAGCAGGGAAATTCAACCCCAGCCAGTACTGGCCAAAGCCTCTTATCATCACTGGGGCCCGGTGGCGCTGGGAGGAGGGTGTCCCTGGAGTGGGGATGGGCAGGCTGGGGTCTCTGAGTCACTCGTCAGGGCGGCCACCTCCAGGTGAGGAGGCCAGTGTGTGGGGAGCCTCCCCTCCGGCGCCAGCCTTAAGCAGGGCTGTTCCAGTCAGCAGGCAGACTTCCTTTACCTGTTTTCTCTACATTCATGGCACCACCAGCTTCCTGGGCCTCCCCGTCCCGCCTGGGGGCCGGCGCCTGCCTCTTCGGGGATTTCTCTTCTTTTGTCCCCTGACTCTTGCTCTTGCACCCCTTGTCCTGCAGGGCCTGCTGCCAAGACACAACCAGAATCCTCACATGAAGGGGATGGCAGTGGGGAGGGGACCCCCCTCGAGCCTGAGGATGGTGTGCTTCTGGAGCTGGTGAGGACCCCAGACCCAGCGGGTCCACCCCTCACTGTGTGGGTGGGTAGGTGGGAACAACGAGGCCTGGAGTCTGGAAGAAAACGTGCCCAGGACTCACAGCGGGATGGTGGCAATGTGTTCTTCTGGCCTCATCGGCAGCCAGCCATCTGTACCAGCAAAGAAGGTTCTTGGGCACTCAGACATCCTCAAGTGAAGTTCACTCGACTGACCTGTGAGGCCTGAGTCACCAGTGCAAGGGCCTCCTAGCTTCAGGGGTATTGTCCAGCTCCACCAGGTACAGGGCAACCCTCCCCTGATGTCAGCTGTCCCCATCCCCCAGACAGCACCAGCCTCGGACTGCCAAGGGCTGGGTGACACACAGGTCCACATGAGCAGGGGAAGGTCATGGCCTACCCACCCAGCATGGCTATCCGGGAACACAGGACCCTGTCTCCTGATCAAGGAGGAACCAAGGCAAAGAAGGCTGAGGCAGGAAGGTGGGGAGTTGGAGAGGAGGAACAGAAAGAGTCTTTCATCCAGAGAAAGTCACCTGCAAGTCACACAGAAAGACATCCCAAGCAAGCAGTAGAACCCCATGTAAGGTCCGATCCCATTTAAGGACAATGGAAATAAAACAGGCCTCGAAAAGGAAATGTGGGGAAATATACACTGTTTTTCTCTGGGAGGTCAGGTGACGGTGGAGAGCCAAGAAGAGAAGCAGGCATCATTTAAACTTTGCAGGGAATAAAAAGAAACTTAGCCGAGAGAAAGTAGGAAGAAGGGAAAGGATTTACATTTCATTTTGAACCTTTTTGGCATTCCCATTTTTAACCTTATAAGCATCTATAGTGTTCTACTTTGTTATCTTCCATAACAGAAGCTGCCTGGGAAGGGAGATCACAGACACTTGTGTGTGTCTTTGTGCCCACCGTACTCAAAACAAAAAGACAAATGCTGTGTTTAAAAACTGCCCAGAACCCAGAGTCAGAAAGGCCCGGGTGTGAAGTTTGGCTCAGGTGAGCTGTGTGACCCTAGGCAAGTTACTTACCTTTCCTGAAGCTTCATTTCCCCATTCTTAAAACAGAAACCACTGGCCTCACAGAGCTGGTGTGAAGAGTCACTGAGACAATGGGGAGCCCCTTCATTTTTTTTTAACTTTCATAATCAAAAAGCCAATAAGGAGAATGGACAAGCAGAGAAAAGGGGTATCCGCAGTTAGTTAGTTCACAATTCACTCCCTCCCGCTCGACCCCACTTTCTACTTGAGAAGCAGTGGTTGAGTCTCCTGTATTTAGGAAAATTCCCGCCAACTTAATTTTGTCCCTACTCTTTGACCAACTGCCACACCAGCACGAGCAGCCCTATCATTGGTGGCGGCAACGGCGGCAGCTGGAAGTTTCCATTTGCCGTCCAGAGCAAAGGTTACACTATTTCTGGCCCGCTGGCCAAGCCACAGGAAGGGTAGACAGGCCCCCCGGGGGGGTTGGGAATTTCTGCAGCACCTCTGAAGGGAGTATTTCAGGTTTTCACCACTTGAGAGGCTGGCGGGGGAGGTCCCCACTGAGTCACCTCACTGTGCCTGGGTCCCTACTTCAGTCCCACACCCCCAACCTCGAAGCTCCTATAAACATAATGGAGCTTCTTGGGGCCCAGAAAGACATGAATGTGAAAACTAGTTGCTGGCGGGAGCGTCTCAGATCCTCAGCAGATCTGCTGACCCCAGGACTCAGCAGCAACCACAACTCAACACCCCATAATCAAAACTCATGAACAGAGCCACCACCCAACTCAAGGCTGCCAGTTTCTAACCACCTCCCGATTTAACTACCAATGGCTCAAGTCAGATATAAAATGGGTTCTCCAGTTTCTTTAACTGTTCCTGTACCAGACCTGCTTTTCTCATAGACCTCAGAGATAAATGAAGGACCATTTGGTTCAGTTCTCAGATGAATCACAGAAGACAGGCTGAGAAAAACCCTGAAGCCCAGATTGTCCCTGAAGCCCGAGATTGTCCCTGAAGCCACAAGCAAGGGGTCCATGTTCAGATCCAGGCTCGGGCCACACAAGGGAGGATACACTCAAAGGATACATGTTTCCCACACTCCATTTGTACATGTCCCTCCAAGGTGGACCCGTTCATGCACAGGCTTTCTTGGGGGCAGGGCCTTGGCAACAGCCCCGCAGAACTCTGGTCCTTCATCCTCTGCCACTGTGTCAATGGCCCTTCCCAGTTTGCTCATACATGTGTGATCATTTGATTACTCCTGGCCCCTCTGCTAGATTGCTGGGTCTATTTCTCTTCTTTGCTGTGTGCCAGCACCCAGCACACAGTAGGCACTTCATAAATATCTGTTAACAAATGCATTTGTTTAAAAAGTACAGAGCCTGTACTGTCCTGAAATTGCTCAAAGCTATAGCTGCATAAATGCATAGGTATTTTTTTTAAGGAGCTCTTTGTAATCAGAAATAACACAGAGGATCAATTAGATAAACCCTGAAGTAGAATATTATGCAGCATTTTAAAAGAATGAGGTAGCTCTCTATGTATTGACAGGCACGAAGAAATCACCAAGAGTTACTGTTGAGGGAAAGAGTCAAAGAATAGAAGATAATGATAAAGAAAAAAATTGTATAAATATAATCAAGTGGTTGTATCAGAAAGAGAAAGAAACAACAAACTCTTAACAGTAAATTTCTCAAAGATGGAGGACTACAGAAGGCATTCAGTTTCTAGATGTTATATCCCAGCCCTGTGTGAATTCTTTACACCATATGTTATAAAGCTCATCACATTTAGTGGTTCAGATCACAGCTTGCTGTGTGACCAGTAGCAAGTTACTTGACCTCTCTGAGTCTTCATAAAACTCACATAAAACAGCAACTGCATCTTGTTCTGATGTGAGATACAATACATGGCACAATGCCTGGTACAAAGTCGGTATTCCATAAACAGTAGCTATTATTATTGCTATCATGATGTATTATTTCTACAACCAAATACTATACATATATATGTAGTTTGTCTTTTAAAAGTCACCTGGTGATAACTGCAAGAGAAAAGAACCCAAGTTTTGACAAAGCCCTCTATCTAGCTTTAGATTCTCACTTTAAACAAGGAAATGCACTTACAGCCCCATAGTCTCTCATGCCCCAGTGGGAATAAACAGCTTCCCTAAAAACCATCTTCCTAACAGTTTTTCAAAGAAGGCCCCACATTTCTCACTTTAACACTGGAACCAGGGCGTGGCTGAAAAGCTGCTGTCATCTCCTGTGAGATTTCCCCCGAGATAATCTAATAAAGCAAATTGCCCCATCCTCCCAGGCTGAGGGCGGATGTGCTCTGAGGAGCTTAGCAAAGAGGCACAAGGCACGTCGCAGGTCTCCCTCAGTGCTTCCTTCCCCAGGGAAGCCTGTCGGAGACCCAGCTGCTGCAGCTCAGAGGGCCAAGACACATTGGCTGGGCTCGACCCCCAGTGTTTCTGAAGGCCCCAGGGCTTACCTGCACGGTCAGGTAGAGCTTGTGTGGGCTCCCGGGGCCAGCCCAGTCCACGCTGAGGGCTCGGCACTGAGCTAGGGCCGGGCGGGCTGCACTTCGGGTGCCAGAGTCCTCGTCACCGCCGGCCGGGGTGTCTTTTCCACGCGCTGTCCCAGGACAGAGGAGACAGGTGAGACGTTTGACATTGGCTGGAGGTTGCTGGCCAGGGACCACTGGCCAGGGCTGCGGCTGAGCTCCACTTTCACACACTCCGGGCCGGCCCGGGCACTGCCAGGAGGGACTCACACGCCCTCACATGCCTGCCCTACATAGAGGGAAGGCCTGGCACTGGGCAGCGGGTGGGCTCTCTCCTAACCAAAAGCCGCCCGCCCCCCCGCCCCATCCTCTGCAGGAGGTCGCCCAAGACCCTGTCGGGGGTGGGAGGATCTCCTCCCTCAACAGTGGCCTTAGGGCTGCCCCTGAGCACCCTCCACAGACAGCAGCAGAAGGAAGCCAACACCACCCTGGCTGCACTAATCTTCACAGGAGATGCACCCTGGGGCCGCAGCTTCATTATCAAGGCTGCCTCTAGGTGGCAATTTCTCCCCTGCCTTCACAAAGACCAACCTCACACTGGGTGGCCTGGTCCCTGCGGCCTCCAAAAGCACATTCAGGACCAGTTAAAGCACATCCTCTTGAGCCTCTGATGTACTGCCTGCCTCCCTGGATGAGGGGAGAGAGCCAATTGTGGCACTGACGCCCCATCCACTGCCCCCCCTCCACCTCCCATCACAGCCTGTGGGGTAGGACAGGGGTTGGAGGGAGGCTCGCCTCACATGGCAAGCCGCAGAGCCATCACCCTGGGGTGAAATCATATCCTAAATGCCAGCACTGGGTGAAGAGCTTCCCAGGCCTTAATGCCCTCCTTGATCCTCAGTTGCCTTGTCAATACAATGGGCATAAGGAACAACCTCACAGTCCTGGGTGAAGGCTAAATGGGGTGACACAAGTAAAGTGCTCACACAGGAAGTGGCCACAGATGCAGGCTGTCAGCTCCTCAAAACAACTTTGAGAGGTGGGAACTGGAGGCCCCAAAGGGTTAATAAGGCACCCAGGGTCACATGGAGCCAGTATTCCCATCCCATGTGCTAACCCACCCTCTGTTTGCCTGCCTGGCTCAAGGCAGATAAGAGGCCAGTGGGGGTAGAGGGGCCCAGAAGCAACCATACTGGCTGAGATCACCCAGCAGCAGGCACTATGTTTACAGCATTTCATACACAGGATTTCACTGAATCTTTGTTTTACATTTTAAAAGTGCATAAAAGTCTGTCTGGTCATATAATTTTCATAATACTCATTTAATAAACCAATATGCACACACATAAGACTGGAAGGAGCTGTATAAAATATTTACTGACAAGCTTATAGGTAATTTTTATTTTCTTTTTTATACTTTTCTCTGTTCTTGTTTTCTTGTGGGTTTTTTTTATTTTGCTTTGTTTTTTAGTGTTCCGAGAGAAGAGGTTTTTGGTTTTATTCAATTGTTTTTTTTTTTTAAACCAGAATAGCAATACTATTCATTCATATTACATTACATTTGTAATCCTTTGGACAACCTTGTGGGGTATAGACCATGTTCAGCCCCTCCCAGACAACTGGGGTTACCTGACCCAAAAGCCCAAGCTTTTCCCTAAGGCTTCCAGGGTCATCCCCAGCCTTGTTATCTCCTGCAGAGAGACTTCAGAGGGCAAAATTCTGGCTGCCACAACACAACTGAGGTGGGAGAGAGGGAACTGGAGTTTGAGGTGTACCCTCTCTGGGCCTCAGTTTCCCCTTCTGTACATTGAGGGGCTTGGACCTGATGGCTTGGAGGGACTCTGATAGCTCAGACAGGCTGGTAATCTAAACCCCTCTCCTGGTAGGTCAGGAGCAGTCAGACAGCAAACCCCCAAGGAGATCTTCCCTGAAGATCCCTTTCTCCCCAAGCACTTCCAGGATGATCTTACCAAGCCAAGGTCAGCAGTCATGGGGCAGCTCCCTGGTCTGATGATCCAGCCCCCACCCGGACTCAGAGGAGCTGCCCACTTCTTGATGTTGGAGGCACCAGGGTACATGACCCAGAAAGGAGTGCTGGTGTTGACAGCTCCCCCAGGGGGACAGCAGGGGCCTAGACTCCCTCACTGCCCACCTTCTGTCCGGCCTCCCTGGGTGGCACCTAAAAGGAGCGCGTGGCGCCCACTCCCTGCCAGGTCATGCTCTGAAGCAGCCTCAGTCCACTCCTTACACTACCCGCGCTGCTCAGGCGAGTCGTGGCGGAATCAAGTGTCAGCGCTGCTCAGGGCGCCCGGCAGCACTTCACCTACCTTGTTTACCAGCCGCGGGCAGAAACCAGAGCGAGACCACGAGCACTCCGCCGAGGACCTGCGGATCGCAGAGCCACAAGGACCTGGCCGGGTCAGGGAGCGCGTGGCTGTCCGCGGCGTTCCCCCCTGCTCCACAGACTGCGTTAACGTTTAACTCGGCGTCCCTGGCTTCTCTTTACAGACGGGCGCGGGGCAGGAGTGCCCAGAGAAATTGACGCCCTGACTCCACGCCCGGCTCACGGGCTGCCGGTACCCTGTAATTACCTGACAGCTCTGACTGAGCCTAGGAACTTGCTAGAAACCCCGGTCTCATCGCTGGTATCTGGAGGAAGGAAGGGAAATAAAGAGGCATTTTAAAAATGCGGACTCACCAGTTCTCAACCTCCCCGGGCCGGTGTGTGGGAAAGGGCGGGCGGCCGGGCCAGCTGGGGCGGGGCGAGCCATCCTCAGCTCCGGCTCCCCGGCCCGGCCCACTCGCCACAGGCCGCGCAGCGAGGGCGTGGCTCCCAGGTTCCACGTCCTGCGAGAGGGGACCATGGCCCGGCGGGGCTCAGCAGCCTCCTCTGGACGCCGGGCAGCCTGCGAAGAGAGCAAGAAAGATGAGATTGAAGCCGGCACCCCTCAGCAGATCGGAGCCGGCCATCTGGAAGGGTCCGAGAAACTGGGTCATCTGTTACCCAGAGACCCAACTCCAGTGTCCCCTAAGGACCCCCTGGACTCACTGGATGAAACAGGGCCTATCACCGTTTCAGGGTGATTATTAAGGAGAAGGGAGGCTCAGAAGTGGCAAGGAGCCCATCAGGTGTATCTGCAGCCCATGTGGAGACCCCACATCTCAACTCCTCCACTCTGAGCCTGGCAGCATGAAGACAGGTCACAGCCTTACATGGAGGAAGCACCAGTCAACAGCATCTCCATGAATCTATTCAGAAGGGGCCCTGACTGGGGCCAGTGACAAGTCAGTCATATATATATATATATTTTTTTTTTCCTTCTTAAAATCAGCTCATTCACGTATTCCAGTAGCCCTCACTCCGCACCTACAACTGGCAGACAACAGGTTAGCAGCTGAGATACAAAAATTCATTCATTCTTCATTTGATAATTATTTATCCAATACCTGCTCTCTGCCAGGCACCCGCCAGGGTTTCTCTTTGATCAGGAAAGACATGGCCTCAAAGCTCCCTGTCAGGAGGCAGGTAAACACTTCAACAGACCTTCATAATCAGAACAAGATACAGGGAAGAACCAGGTGTTACGGGAGAACAGGGGTGGGGGTGGGGAACACTGGTCCAGGTAGAAAGCCCCATAGGGCCCTTATGAACTGAGCAAATGAACAGAACAGACTTCAATTACTGTCCAAGTCTTTACTGAGCACCTATTGTGTGCAAAACAGCTTTGAGATCATTTAAGGTGACACCAAGCTATAGTCCTAGACTTGGACAATAAGTGACACCATTTTCAGAAGAAGCCACGTCAGCTCAGAGAAGCAATGTGCAGTTTGCTTTTGGTTTTAAATGTAGTTGGAGGCACCCAAAGAATTCCTAATGGCGCTACCTGGGCAGTACACTACTTTCCCCATCCCTCAGTGCACTGACCAGTTTCTACCAGGCAGTAAAGATATTTATTTGAATGGTATCAACCTCCCCTGACCCTCTATATCTCCCTAGGGCAGAGCTCATAGCACCCTGCCTGGAATAGCAGCTACATCCACACCAAACAGCTGGCGATGGCTTCTTGGGTGAATGCCCTAAAATGAATGCACACAACAGTTCAGACTGAAGCTTGGAAGAGAGCAGGGCTGGAGATGGAGAAGCAGAGCTGGGAGGATGATGGGGGTCACTATGCCACAGATAACAATGCAATCGCCAAAGGTGGTGCAGGACAAGAGGCAACCAGGGAGGACAGAGCTCACTCCAGGTGGGAAGGAAAGCTGGAGAAGGAAGATCAGAGGTGGCAGAAACACTAGGCAGGTACAGAGTCCTCAGAGGTGATGAGAGTGAGTGGGAAGGAGAGGATAGTCAGTTCCCAGGGAACCATGCCACAGAGAGATCAAACTGGAAGAAAGCACCTGGGGGATTCTTAAGGGAAAAGGTCAATGGAGCAGGGCAGTGGGCAGACCTGGTGAGGCCCAAGGGATGGGCTGGGGCTAGAGGAAGCTGCCACTTCCTTCTCTTTGTGGAGGGATGGGAAGGAGAGGATGTGGTATTTAGAATAGGAGAGATTTGAGCATACCAGGTCACAGAGGGGCAGGAATGACTGAAGCATCAAGAGGCAAAAGAAGTAAGAGTGCAAGGATGGGTGGCCCCAAGATCTGGTGACGGATGTTCCCAGAGCTGAGCCCTGGAAGGATGCCAGGGTCCTGGCTAGGGAGTCCTGGTCTCTGCCTTCTGTGACTGAGGAAGAAAACTTGGAGGAGGAGGCTCCTGGGTACAGTCTCTCTGGGAGGAGGACAGGGCTGTGGGCCAAATGTTGGGGTGGAGGCTAAGCCAGTATGTGGGCAGTGCCACTGAGGAAATGGAGATGGACCAGTGTGGAGTGGATGATCTGGGAGAAACAGCCAGATGTCCCCTTCTCCAGGCTGCTCAGCACAGAGCTGGACACACAAGCAACCCTGAGGACCAGCTGAGGGCTCCACCTGCATGCCAAGCCGCTGGGAAGGTGAGATGGAGGTTGATTCCACAGTTGAGGGAGAAGACTTTTAAGGAGATCAGCTAAGTCTGAGGGGCAGGAGGGGACAGGAGAACACAATATTTCTGTGGCTTTCAGGAAGGAAAGTTGGAAGGCAGTCAGAAAGATATCAGGAAGAAAGAGGAAGGATGTGTGCAAGATCCTGAAGAGGAAAAAGCAGCTGAATTTAGCAGCTGGAGGGGTGTGAAGGTCAAAAGAACCAAGGACTTTCAAGTAGTCCAAGGCTGGAGACTCAAAATCCTTGTTCATGGGGCAGGGGGTTGGGGAACAGAGTGGTAATGACCAAAAACTGGCTAAGAACCCAGCTGTGCCACTTACTAGATGTGTGACCCGGAGAATTACTTTGTCTCTGTGCCTCAGTATCTCCATCTGTGAAATGGGGAGAACTCTACCTTACAGGGTTGGCGTAAAGTTTACACAATACATATATACAGTGTTCAGAACAATACTGGCATATACAAAGAATGCCCAAATTTTATTTTTCATTGACCTCCCTCCAGTGATGGGTGAATGCAGAAGAGCTGGCTGTGGGAGAGGGGCATCTGCCTCTCCAGGTTTAGGCCAGGGTGGTAGAGCTGCAGCCCCCCTCCTCAGACCAGGGATATTGCAGTGATTGGGAGACAGACCTGACAACTGCCCAGAGACTGCTGCCCCGGAGGCTCAGTCTCCCTGGGAGAGCAGGTAGAAGGTCAGCGAGGTTGGCAGGGGCTGGGACCTCCCTTGCACACGTCACAAGTCCTGGGTTTTGGAGGTCAACCCCATTTCAAAACCTCTGCTCCTTGCTGCCCATAAGGATAGCAGAACTCATCACTTTTAAGTCCCTTAAGTCCAGTCACTGCAAATACAGGGCTCCATTCTGAGACTGCATTCCTTGCAAATGACTCTCTGGCCAAGGAAACGGCTACTTTTATCAAGGGCATGGGGGACAGCCTGGGCCAGGATAGGTGCCTCAGGCAGACAGAAACCCAGGGAAGGGGAAAGGCCAGGGGTGGCGATGATTCCTAACCTTGAGACAGATGTGTTGGGGGGTTGGGTGGCAGCAAATGGTACTTCAGAATTTAAACGCAGCTTCCTCTTTAAAATCTGCCAGGACGAGGCCCTCCAATGCACCAGAGTTCTGCTCTAACTCACAACAGGGGTTGAAGGAGGTGGCTTCTAGCTCGCCCTCCCTGCTGGGACCCTCCCCTACCCCCCCCCCAGCCTGCCGCTGTCAAAGGCTCAATTCCCCACTGCCCAGGAGGGGACCGGCCCAGACCCTCCTTCCTAAACTCGAGGTTGGCCTACCCGACCCCAGCCCCGGGAAGGAGAAAGCGAACTGCCCAGGGGACGTACGTGGTGGGAGGGCCCGAAACGGTAGCCTTCAGGGGAGCCCTGCGGATGCGGGGAATCTCTGCCAGGGGAGGGGGCGGCGCTGACGGGCAGGCGGTTCCCGGTATGGTCCAGCTTTCCCGGGCCATTGAAATTGAGAAGGGGATCCTGAGGCTGCTCTGATCCCAGGGGACGTGCCGCCCCTATGCCCTACTCGGCTTGAGTTGGACCGCGCCAGGGGCAGCAGGGGGACAGGATAGCGCAGGGCTGGATCTCCCCGCGCCGGGCACGGGGATCCCGGACGTGGCACCCCAACCACGGGCTGAGCGGACCCTGAGAGCTAAGCCCGCCCCCTGCTCGCCCGGGCCCCGGACTCACCGGCCTAGCGGAGACAGGACCCTGGCGTAGCCGCAGCGCCCCGGGCTCGGCCCGGCCCGGCCCGGCCCGCCGGCAGGAGGCAGCTCCACGCCTCCGCCTCCTCGGCCCGCCCCGCTCCCGCCCCTCCCGCACTCTTTCCACAGGAAATGATTAACTCGGTCCGCGGCGCGTTCCCATGGCAACCGGCTCCGACCCCGGCGGGGGGGCAGCGCGCGCTCCCGCACACACTCACACTCACACGCGGGGCCGCCCACTCCGCTCAGACCTTCCCGCTAGGTCTCTCCACGCCCCGCACACGCCCGTGCACACGTGCTCACTCATCCCTGGCGCACACGCACCGTCATACGTGCTCACACACAGTACACGTGACTCTCACATGTTTGCACACACACTCTAGTGAGTTCACACGAAAGCATTCATGTTCTCACACACATTCCCGTGCTCATTCCTACATGCATGCTTTTGCTTTTAAACTTACACTTTCATACGCACCTCTTCAAATCCTAATACAAAACTTTCACACGCACGCAATGCACCGGTTACTACTCACACACGCTTCTCACAAGTGCTCCCTTGCTGCCCTTCACACGTTCTTGCGAACTCTAGTACGCGTTTTCTTGATCTTCTGCATATGCCCTTACACACTCTAGCTAGTACACGTGCACACTTTCACATTCTCACACAATTTACACCTGCACTCTCATTCTTGTATGACGCTTACTTTCCTATAAATGCTGCACACACTTCTTAGTACACACACCACTTGCACTCACACACATGTTCTCACATACTCTCTGACTTGGTCTCTCAACTCCAGCCTACACTTTATTTTAAACCCCAGTACATGCTTTCACGCACGCTCTAGTTAGCACACACACTGTCACACATTAGCACACAGGTTTTCACACACATGTTCTCACTAGCTCTAGTAGGAGTACACAGGGCAGGGCGCCTCAACAGCTGGGGCACCACCTGCTGCCCCTTGCTCCCCTGACCACCCTCTCCCCCTCCACGCACACACCCCTGCTCAATAAATTAACGTCTTCCCAGCAGGAAAGCTGTTCGGGATTTTTTAAGGTAAAATATCCCTTTAAGCTCCAGTGAAAACACACTCAGAATGCAGAAGCTCCCAGGGTAGCCCCAGAAGGCGCTCCTCATAGGATGCCCTAGAAGAAGCCTGGGGGAGGCCAGAGAGCCACCAGCCAAGGAGAGAGAGCTGACCCGGAGGAGCCACTCTGTTCTTTGTCTCCCAAACAGAGGCAGCATTTTACTCCAGAGTCAGCAGCAATGTCCCCACTCCAGGGTGCGGTGCGGAAGGAGAGAGAAAAGAAACTCAGAAGCCAGCTCAGTGCAGGCTGATGTTTCCACAGATAATCTGAGGAGGGTGGGCACTGGGCCCCGTCCTGCTCAACAAGAGATGATGGCGGAGGAGCAAAGAGGGGACTGGAAGAGGGCGTGCAGCTCCAGGTGGTTTCTGTCTCCCGCTGCTGCACAGGGGCTGGGCTGGTGGTCAAGAATCTCAGCCACAGACAGAGCCCAAGTTCTGGGCCTCAGATTGTTCTGGATGCCAGACCAGGGTGCTTACAATTCCCCTCCTGGAAGTGGGCTCGTGTGTGTTTTATTTTCTAACTGAGATGTCAGAGTGAAGGCCCAGTAGAGGATGAATGTCACCCTCCTGGAATGGTTCCCTGGAGAGTTAGATTTCTAGCTAAGAACCTGGGATAACCCTTCCAATGGGAGAACAGGCCATAATTTGAGAGTTACCTTCTCTGAATCCCATCCCCTCCTGCCCTCCAGACAGCAGTGATCCCAGAATTGCAAGGTTGGATAAGGGCAAAATTTCTCTAGATTCCTGACCAAATATCTCCCTTTGTTATGTCCTTAGCATTTGATTGGGGCAGTGGGGTGGGGGTCGAGAGAAATCTATCTTTAAAGTCCTGGTGTAGAACCAGAAGCCTTTTCTTACTTGCAGCTGGTATGTTGACATTAACTGCAGGTTCCTTCTGACAAAGCCAAAGACAGAGTTTTAAATTAATAATAACATTTATTGTTCTTTTTCTCTGATTGCAAAAGTAATAGATATTCATTGTAACCATAATCCCACCCACTAGAGATAAATGCTGACAACAGTTTAATAAAGTCTTTTCCCCCCCCTTTGCACATAATAGCTACCATTTATCCTCAGCTAACACTGTGCCAGGCACTGCGCTGAGCTCTTTAAAAAACAAGATCCTGTTTAACCCTGAACACCCTGTAAGGGGGATACCATCATATCCTTCATTTTCAGGAGGAAGTTGAAAGTTCATTCACAAACCCAGTGTGTGCTGAAGCTGAGATATGAACCCAGTGGGTGTGTGTGTGTGTAGCACACACGACAAACATATAGTACTATCATACATATATAGGTGTAAGAATTTATTAAGTTCAAAGCACCCACGAAGGAAAGAGAAAATTGAGACATTTGAGGAAGAATTTTTCTGAATTCCAGCAAAACTCTGACTTAAGTGCAAAACTGAATTGCTTCATGACTGTTGGAATTTAAGATTGCACAATGCCACCAGGAACTACATACCAAAGAGTTCAAAGTCACTTCTATCCCAGAAACTTCACTGATGGTTTGATATGGAGGCTGCCAACTCTCCCTGGTCACAGGAAGGTGGAAGATTTGCCAGAAACTTGGCCACCTCCGTGGTGAGGTCCTGAACCCAGGAGTGAGGACTTGGGTTTAGCCTTTGGCCTTGACCTCCTGACTACTTCCTGGAAGAGGCATAGGTGTCCCAGAGAGGGCCACGAAAATGTACTGGCCAGAACACAGCAGACCCATATCTACATCCCATCCCCCAGGCAGCGGGGAGCAGCGCCATTTTTGTTCAAAGAGCTTGAAACCCCTTAACTCTCAGGCATCTACCCAAGAGGTAACCAAGGGCCCAAGAGTTCTGCACAGAGGGCAGCAAAGAGGGGGCAAATAACAAGCAGACTATGTTTGCTCCGTTTCTCATAGCAACCCAGAATAAAACACCCAGAAGATGTACATGATTTTCCAGTTTTAATGACTCAAGTTGAGAGTGGATCACCTCTAGGCCTTTACAATGCTGTTCTCCCTGCCCAGGAGGCCTCTCCACTCACCTCACTCCCTTCTGCCTCCACCCACCTTTACCTGGCCGGCTCCTACTTGTCCTCGAGTCCTTCAAACCTAGAGGGTCACCCTCCTTGACCCTCCCAGGCACCACAATCCCCTGACTGCTCCCCCTACCCCTGCAGCAGCCCCCACTCTGGATTGTAATGGCCCTGCCTTTCTACACCATCATCTCCTTGAGGGCAGAGCTCTTTCCTGACTTGATCACAGGGAAAGCCTCTGCTACAGACTCAGCTCCTACAGGCACGAGGTGCCTACATCCCATCAGTTTTCACATATAATTCAGAGGGGAAGAACAGGGTGCATTAAGCAGACCCAAACAGACTTCCTTCCCTTGTAAATTAACGATTATGCTTATCAAAAGGAAATAAGTGAAAGGATCCTTAAGGAGCTATTTCACTGTGGTCAGTAAGGAGCACCCTACAGCTCTGAAAAGTGTGGATCGGTGCAAGATTCTGGGTAATAAACAGTGTGTTGAAGTCAGAGAATACATCTTGGACTGAGTCACATAGTAAGTGATCCTGACTCAATTAACTGCTGTTTTGAAGCCACATTTTCCAATAGCCCTGAAACGGCCCATCATGGAGAGCAGAAGAGCGGCGAGGATCCCAGGAGGAGACGGGTGGGGCTCTGCTCCCAGTCCTGCAAGCGTGAGTTTGACTCACCATCTGCGGCAGGACATGGGCCCCCGACCTCTGAGAATATTGGAGGGCTGGCTCTTGGCTCACAGCTGCCAGCTCTGAGGGAGCCACACTTCTCAGTGGACATAAAGGGGTGGAGTCTTGGGGGACCCCGGGCTGGACTGTAAATCCTGTCTCCTCTGCTATAGACCCAGCTCCCATAGGCACTAGGTGCCCAATAGATATTAGAATGAACGATACCTTTCTCTCCCCTCTCTCCTTCCTGCTCCCTCTGTGCCCTCCCCATCACTGTCCAAATGACCTTCTAAGTTGTGTTAGCAGGGAAAACAGTCCTCCCATTTCCAGAGGTCTCTGCAGGGAACCCAGGAAACCCTCCCCTCAATAAAACCATCTTGCTCTAAAATCTCTAGACAGCAACTTTCCCTTTCCTCATGGGCCAGGGAGATTGGGTGCTTCCAGGCTCCCAGGTGAGGGCAACCTGAAACCTCTTGATGACCTGAGGAAGAATTTGGCAGAGACATCCTCTCCTAGCATTCCAAGGTGGAAAGCAAACAGAGGATTTTTTTTCTCTCGTTATCATTTCCTGCAGTCTGAAAAATGAGAAGAATGCAAACACTGAGGAGTTATGTACTTAAGCACCAGGTAATAAAAAGATTTAGGAAGGAGGGCTCTGGGAGATGAGCCCCGCCCCCGGCTCCTCTGAGTCGACCCTTCCTTCCAATCTTCCAGAAGCCTGGGCTCCCTCTCCCAAAAGCTCCCTCCCTGGCTTCTCTTCTTGTTCCTAAATCATTCCATCTCCTTGTTCTAAGCCAAGACATGTATTATTAACATCATTCCCACTTTATTTCAACTTCTCCATTTATTTTTCCCCATCTGCTGCAAATTCTAGATGGCTGTTTTATTTTTTTAACTTTAATTTTTTTTCTGCACAAATGTAGTAGAAACCAAGAGAAGAAAAAGCACCAGCCCCCCTAAATCCCACCACCCTTAATTTATTGTCACTGGCCCAGATTTTCTCTGGTATTTGACCTTGAACAGACATTATTTCTGTATTAAGGGGAGATAGGCTAGAGCAGTAGTTAAAACTGAGTTTGGGGGCCAGGTGGTCCTGGGTTTGAACCCTGGCTCAGTCACTTCTTCCTGGGACCGTGACAATGGGGGTAGCACTAGCACCTAACTCACTGCATTGTCGTGAGAAGTAAACAAGAGCAAACACATAACACCCAGAGCCCAGCATCTGACGCACCAGCTGTCGTTACAGTGGGAGGCAGATCATGGGTACAGCTTTCTCCTCTGCCTTTTTCTCACTTTAAATCATATAATAAGCATTCTCCAAGTTACTTTTTCCTACTAAGGCCTGCTCTTTTCTGAACTGCAGGCCCCAGACTAAGGATGAGGCCCAGATCCAACTCAGCATTGGGGTCCCAGTGTCCCCTAAGGACCCCCTGGACTCACTGGATGAAACACCCAGCACCCTGTACAAATGACTGAAAAGAATAAACATTTTAAATGGCTGCATAATATTCCTCTGAACAGCTCTGCCCAATTCCAGGGGTTCAGATATGTGAATAGATCCCATCTTTTCACGTTTATAAATAGCATTGTTGAGACATCTCCTACACGCACGCAGGCTGTTCACTCCCTGGGGAGTGGGTGGGAGACCAGGGGAGAGTGGGATGGTTAATTTCATAAAAAAGTAAGGAGCGTGAATATTTCTTTTTTTTTTTTTTTAACACTTTCTAAACATGTTGCCAGATTGCCCCAGAAGGGCTACACCAAATTTACACTTTACACTGTCGTTGGCAGCATTTTTGACAAGAACTACTTTTTGCACTCATTTACAGTTTTTCTCTTGGATCTGGAATTCTTACCCCGGCTGGTTCCCCTGTGAGGCATGAGGCATATAAAAGTCTGAGCGATGGCTGTCAAGGGAGGAGAGAGTCTGGCCCTTTGCTGTGTTTCTGTCGGCTGGGCTGGGCCGGGCTGAGTGCTGAGTCAGTGCACCCCCTCCCTACCTGCTCTTCAGGCCCCCAGACACCTTCCCAGGTGGGTTTGGGAACATCTCACAACCCTAGAAGATCCTGTTCAGGCAGCCATCAGCAACATTAAGGGTATCCCTGCTTTGACACCAGCCTCCAACTTCATTCTGGCTTCTTGAAACAAGTCAGTCAGCCACTCCTGGAAAGAAAATCCCTCAAGAGCCCTTGGCACCTACAATTAGCTTTCCATTCCCGGGGGGTTAGAGGGGGTGCACAGAGGCAGCAGTCAGGTAAGGGAAGCCACGTGTTCCCCAGAACCGTAGCTGTGGCGCCTGACCACCCCTCCAGTTTCTTAGAACCGCCAGCATCGCTCACTCAGGTTCTGCAGCAGCCCCACAGCCTCTCCCCCTGACTCTGGTCCTTCTCCTCCGGGGGTGGCCCTTGTTTGCAAACAGTCATGGGAAGTTTTGACGCTGCTGATTAACCAGACTCCCACAGATCTGGGTTGTTAGTCATCATCACAAGTCTCAACCTTCCGCCCGCCCTGCCGACATTGCCAGCTTCCAGTGGATGGGACAGAGTGACTAGGAGCTTGCTAGTTTCAGTAGTTTCCCTCATCTGCACAGCGGAGGACTGCCACCCATCCCAAATAGCTGGAGTGTGTAGGACCTGGAATGCCAGGGTGGGGATTTAATCTAGTTAGATTCAGCTTGCTTCTGCTGAGGGATAACCATGTGCCAAGCACTGGGCTAAACTCTTTACATAGAGGAGTGACTTCAAGTTCATCTAATCCTCACAACATGTGTGGTGGGTCTTATAATTCCCATTTTAAAGATGGAATAACTGAAGCCCTATGTTATAAGAGTGGCTGGGCCCAGGAATGAGCTATAGGAAGGCAGCTGGGAGTACTGGAAAAAGCGGGTACTCCAGGCCTAGAGCTGTGTTCCTTGGACAGATCTCTCCCCCTCTCTGAGTCTTATATCCCTCTCTGGGTAAATGAGGGTGGGTTGGTGACCTTGCCAGCACTGAAACCATGAGGGGGTGAGTGGGCAAATTGGAAGGAATGACTGTGTGATCCTGAGGTTCTGCTCCCTGAAGTCCTGGTCAAGTGAAGGGTAATTCCAGCTCTGCACCTGGGGCTGTGGCTTCACTATTTCCAGTTGCTTCACGAAAGGATGCCAGCAGAAGAAAGGAGATGAGTGATTGCCAGCAGCTGGAGGTGGGGGAGAATGGGGAGTGACTGCTAATGGGGTTTCTTTTCTGGGTAATGAAATGTTCTAAAATTAGATTATGGGGATAGGTGCATAATTCTGCAAATATACTAATAACCATGGAATTGTACACTTTAAATGGGCGAATTTTATTGTATGTTAATTATATTTCAATAAAGCTGTTTAAGAGAGAAAGGGAAGAAGGAAGGAGGGAGGGAAGAAGAGAAGGTAGGAGGGAAGGAAAGGGAAGAGGGAGGGAGGGAGGAAGACTGCACAGAGGTTGGGCCAGAGCTGTCTTTGAGATTTGCCTCCTGGGAGTGGGGCCTTCACACCCAGCCCCTCCACAGTCACCCCTCCTCAAAGCACCTAGAGCCTGCGAAAGGTGTGTGTGAGGACATCCAAATGGTAGGTGATGGCTCCAGATTCTAACCAGAAGTGTTGGGTGCCCCTGACCTCCTCGAGACCAAAGGAGCCATGAATCAAAGAGCAGGTGTGGGCCTGGAGGCAGTGGGGGTGGGGTGGGGAAGGGGAGGGCATAGCAAGAAGGTGGATGGAGGCCAAAGCAGGGGGAGTGTCAAGGAGGAGACCCTGAGAGTCAGGGCGAGATGTAGCTCTGATAGGGAGGCCCAGGAAACAGAGAGCCTGGGCTGGCCAGGGGCTCTCTTGGTTGCCTGGAAACATGGTGGCCCTAAGAAAGTGTGCATAGGAGGTACCTGCCGCCCCTGAGGGCCCTTCAAACCAGTACAGTCATATTCTGCTTGGCACAATTTGGGTTCACAGACAGATGCAGCCGTCCTAGCGGCAACATCAACCTAGACTTGACCCCAAACCAAGTGCACAGGTGCAGGGCATCCAGAATGAGGGCAACATTGCCCAATAAGAGTCAGGCGCTCACTCCACTTCTGCTGTTAGGGCAACTTACTGCTGACAGAGGAGACTTGCAGAGGGTCTTAGAGGCACAGCTTCCCTGTCTAAATCTCTAAAAGCAGAGCCCAGAAAGCACCTCTCCCCAAACAGACCACCCCTGTCCATGCAGGCACATCCTCTTTATGCTGACTTCTTTGGGCAAATGGCAGTGGACGACCCAGCCATGAGGGAACAAAGGAAGCTTCATCTTGGAGCCTGTAGCCATCTCTGAGAGTCCCAGCCCTGGGGTCAAGTCCACGTGCCTGGCAGCCAGACTGGCGGAGGTGGAGGGGATATACCCTGGCGCTGAGCTGAGGACACCTGCCTTATTCCTCCTGCCCTGGGGTGCATGTGCTGCTGTTGGCCCCGCTCTGTAGATATGACCCCAAGCAGGCTGGCTCCAGAGCCCAGGTTTCCAACCACTGTACCACACAGCCTGTCCAGGGTACAGTCCATGGGGTCTGGTCCTTGTCACCACGTGCCAATCCTCTGCATGCATTCAAGGCTTTACATCATCTGTCTGTAGCCAACCTGCCAGGCCTTTTCCCCTACTTCTCCACCCAAGGCATCCCCTTCTGTTCTCTGACTTTACCATGTGTCCATGCCTCCCCACCTTTGTATGTGACAGTTTCCTCCATTCACCTAGTGAGGCCCAATGGAAATATTACCCCCTCCCTGGGACCTTCCTGGCACTGCCCAGAGTGCCCCCCAGGACCATATGCCCTTCCCTTAGCTCATGCAGCACACTGAATTGGAGCTTGTCAATCCAGTCTCCTCCATCACACTGGAACTCTCTGATTCAGGCTCCCATGCTGTGTGACCTTGGGTAAGGCACTTAACCTCTCTGAGCCTAATGTCCTCATAAGTGGCTGCTCTAATAATAATAGTTATTATTATTATGGGTATTATTCACTATGCACTTACTGTGTGCCAGGCATTATGGGCTAAGTACTTTAAGTGCAAGACCTCATTCAATCCTCACAGCACCTTAGGAGGTGGGTATTATTCTTATTCCTTGTTATAGGTGAAGAAACTATCACTTTTGTTAGGACTACCACCATTATCACTGCTGTTATTCTTTCTTCTGCCATAAAGCCTAGCATGCAGCAGATACTCAAATTCTGTTTGTTAAAGTCAAGTCTGGATGAAAATAGGAGGTAACTTGGATAGAGTTCCAGAAAGAGAGCCCTGCGCACGCTCCAGAATGTTCAGGCCTAGCCCTGTCCTGGCTAGGATGATACCATCTCTAGAGCCTGACACCTGCAGACAGTTGAGGCTGGGGACCTGGCGTGGCCTGCTTTTGCTTCTCCCATCAGCCCTGTCTTTACCCACAGAAACAGACTCTGCCTAAACCAGCCCTGTAATGCTCAGAGCCCCACAGTGAACAGGCCTCCTGGGAAAATGGTGATCGAGGCTCTGGGGGATTCTGGGTGGTTGACTTAGGGATAGAATTCGTGCACATTTGTAATCAGAATAGCTTCAGAATTGGCTTTGCCAAAGATGCAGAGTGCCCTGGGTCTCCATGCTCCAAACTCCAATTGCCCCGTGTTTTCTAGGAAGCCTCCCAACCCAAACATTTCCCAGAAGCCCCAGGGGCTGCTTGCAAGGTTCTTTGCCTATCACTCCCACTGGCTTATCTGGGACTTCATCAGCATCTGGCCTGACAGTTCAACCAGGATATCCTCCAAGACCAGTGCAGATACCTGAGCCCCCATCACCAGGGAGGCTGGCTGGAGACGCCCTAAAATAGATGCTGCACCTAATGTCAGAAACATAGGCTCTGAAAGTGGAAGTGAGGGCACAGCCCTCCTGAGACACTCTCCACTCAGGGCATTGGAAGAAGGGGAGAAATGTCTACTGCCTCCGTGATGCCCACCCCTGGCTTGTGCCGTGGCGAAGATGCCTGAGTTCATGGCATCACAGTGTTCTTCTGACTCACCACCAACACCTCCAAGACCCCAGACCCCTTTCCTTGCCACTGTCCCACCCGGGCACACATGCATTGCTTGGTGCCTGGATTAAGTCTGTACCCTGTGGTGAGCTCTGCCCTAGGGGATCCAGTGTCCAATGAACTCAGCTGGGCTGTCCCTGCCCAGCAGATGGGCTTTTCCATCCTTGAACTTCAGCTGGGGTAGTCAGGAGTTCTGTCCCTTTTCCACCTGCGGCCTCCTCAGCTCTGATGTAAATTAGGGAACATAAACAGGAAAGGATGTGGTCAAAGCCTCCCACCATTCCACGTGCTGCTTGAAGTCATTCAACAAATGTGCCTCGTGCTGTTGCGCCAAGGGAAGGGAGGACACCTCCGCTTCTGATACCTCCTCGAGGCCTCAAAACATCCCCACTTACAGGAGAGGAAACAGAGGCTCTAAAGCATACTGTGGTCAGTCCAAGGGAAGTGCCAGAACCAGGTATTCTGAGGCTACTTCTCTGCACTGCCCACTCTTCCCTGAAACCCAAACATTAACACCGCTTGCCCCAAACCCAGAAGCCATGACAGGCCCCCGAGGAAGGCGGGAAATGGAGTCAGATCTGTCCTCAAGGGTCTAAACGATCCCAGAGGCCTGTGTCTCCCTGCCTTCCCGCTGAGGAAGTCCTGCGAAGACCTGCCTCCGGTTGCTGAGCAGAAGCTGGGCAGAAGGCGAGGGCTCTGCCTGCCACAGGGGACACTCTGGGCTCAGAACTGCCAAAGTGAGTCACAGCTGATGTTCCTCGTCTACCAATTGCAAAACCACAACGAGTTGTGGAGTGACAGCTGGCTGCCCAAGTGTCGGAGGAATGTTGTTGCCAGACAGGTTGATGAGGCCTCTGCCAAGACGGGCTCCAGAAACCAGGCCGGGGCTGTTGCTACACCGGGCGGCTCCCGGGAGGCCAAGGCCAAAACAGGGGCAGCCACCACCCCTCCCACAACAAGGGCTCACGGAGACTCACCCCCAACCTCAACATAACCCCCCTAGATTCGCTGGAGCCAGTCACTGCCCCAGGGGCAGCCACCCCGTCCAGGCAAGCTCACGGAGACCACGGCTGGGGCAGCCAGCCCACCTCACCCCCACAAGGTCTGAGGTGGCGAGACTGCAGGGACTTCCCCCAACCAAGTCTGTGGCCATGACAACCTACCTTGAACCATTAATAAAGATAATTGCAGGTATGATAACAATACTAATAATGGCTAACCTTTCAACAGCGCTTCTTACACGTCAGCAACCACACTGGGCACTTTTTCTAGATCTGTGCAAGTATTAGTTTCCTGTGGCTGCTCTAACATAGTGACTACAAACTGGGTGGCTTAAACAACAGGAGTTTACTTTCTCCTAGTTCTGGAAGCTAGAGGTCAGAATTTGGGGTGGCGGCACAGCCACACTCCCTCCGAAGGCTCTAGGGAAGAATCTTTGCCTCTTTCAGCTTTTTGTGGTTGCTGGCAATCCTAGGTGTTCCTCGGCTAGCAAACAGAGTATTCCAGTCTCTCTCTCCGTCTTCACATGGCGTTCTCCTCTCTGTATGTCTGAGTAAATTTTCCTCTTCTTATAAGGACATTCATTGTATTGGATTGAGGCCCACTCTAATCCAGTATGACTTCTTCTTAATTTGATTGCCTCTGCAATGACTCTATTTCCAAACAACGTCACATTCACAGGTTCCAAATGAACATGAATTTGTAGGAGACATTAGTCAACATGCTATAGCACATGTAATCTTCCCTGATACTGCTCTTATCCCCATCTTACAGATAACAAAACTGAGGTTCAGAGAGGGTAAGCAACTTGCCTTAGGTCACACAGCTGGGAGTGCAACCCTAACCCTAACCCTGTCTCTCTCTGATTCTAGAACCTACACTATATTGTCCCAAGCATCATCCTCATTACCATCTTCTCACAGAGTCCAACAGTTCAATGTTCACAAAGCTTTTCCTGGCCATTGTCACATCTTCTTGTCACCAGAACCTTGAGGGGCCCAGCTTGCAACTTACAAAGAAAACAGAGACTCTATTAATTAAGCTGGCCATGGTCACACAGCTAAAGAGTAGAAGTCTTTTGAACCCAGGTCCAGTATGTTCCACAATGCAGGTTCTAAATAGGGGTCTAATGGGAACATTCCAGGGCTTTGTCAAGTCAAATGAGGCTACTTCCCCAGTGTGATCAATGGCTGCACTGTGTTTACTGATAACACACAGTTTGGCTACACCTGCCAAGCTCATTAATCTGCGGCTTAAAATCACCTCCTCAGGTTTCAGACCCTCGTCCAAGACTGTTCTCTGCCAGCAGCAAGGCCAACTGTTTGAGCGGTTATGAAGCAGAGAAAAACCAGGTCAATAATCCATGAGGGCCCTCACACTCACATCTGAGCCACAGAGCCTGGGCCGTGGCAAGAGATGCAATGGGCACCCATTCGTCCCGTTGCCAAGGCCTTCATCTTGTTTCCTACTGACCCAGCACCTAGCATAGTGCCTCACTCGTAGTAGGTACCCAGTGGATACTTTTTGTTGAATGAATAAAGGAATAAATTCACCAGAAATATGGAGTCATAGATGGACCACCCAGAGAACGACTGGGAACAGACTGGGCCTGCAGCTGTGATGGGAAGAGCAGCCCAAGAGCAAGGCCTGAGTGGAAGCTGCTGGGGAAATCCTGGGAGAGGAGAAATGTGTGAGCCATGAGGGGCCATCCTGGCTGCAAAAAAGGGCAGAAATGTACAGAAAGGAGGTTGTTTTCTCAAGAGCAGTGCAGACAGGACTCATGGCCAACCAGCTGGCACATGAGACCATGGAGAGGCTGGTAAGAGCTTAAGAGTGATTTGTCAGGATGACAAGCAAAAGGTAGGCCCCAAGACATCCTACATCTATTCACTCATTCATTCATAGGTATCAAATACCTACTATGTGCAGTGAGTGAGGAGGGATGTTCTGGAGGGCAGGGAGGGTGGGGTCAGAATAAAGGAGGTAGGGGCTGCCTGGGACTGCTGGGCCTTAAGCCAAGAGGACTTCCTGGAGGAGGGTGACCAGACCCTGTGAGAGCATGCTCTACCTCGGGCTGCAGCTCTGGGCAGGGGCAGAAGCAGAAAGGGGAGCCAGGTGACTCTGCTGCTTCAGCTACAGCCACAGAGACCAGACCAGAGGGGGTTCCTTAGTTCATATCCTGCTCCAACCCATAACAGGGACTCAGGTCAGAGGGCAGGAGTTTTTAGACTCAAAGGTGGACTTTCACCCCATAGTCCTCTGTACCCATTTGCTCGCAATCGCAAGGCTCTGAAGGTTAAATGACCCCTTGTTTCTCGTAGGCCTGGGGAAAGTCCAAGGGTCAGCTATCTTATCTCGGTAAGTGTATGGGGCAGTGCTGGACAGGGGATGGCTGAGGACCTTGACAACAGTTTGCTGACTTTGGAGTTCCAGAAGTTAAAAGAAACAACACCTGCAAAGAAAACTCCCCAGGGCACAGTGATGCAGCTGTTAGGAGCGTGGGCTCTGGGGTTAAAATCTGAGCCCATCTCTCCTTGGCTAAACCACCCAAGGCAAGTCCCTTAACCTCTCTGAGCCTGTTTCACTCGTGTGCAAAATAAGCATAATCCTGTGACTTGTCCTTCAAAGGGTGGTTGAAGAGATGAACGAGATAATGCACCAAAGAGCCTGGTACACAGTGGGTACTCATCCATGGTAGCACTTTGTAGGGGCCAGTTACATGCCCGGTGCTGCCAGAGGGTCCGTCATGCTACAAAATAACTGGCCTATCCTCTTCAAAAATGTCAACATCATGACATGCAAAGAAAAAACTCAGGAACTGTTGCAGGTGGAAGACTAAAGACACATTACAACTCAAGGCAACACCTGGGCTTGCATTTCCGTTCACCATAATGGGCGTTATGGGGACGGCCAACAGAATCCCAATACGACTGAAGATTAGACAGCAGTGTGGTTTCAGCCTTAGGTTGCTGATTGTGATCATTGTACAGAGGTTATAATTTCTTGTTTTACTGAAGTATTTAGGGGTAAAAAGGCATTGTGTCTGCAACTTCAGAGAGAGAGAGAAAAGGAGAAAACAACTGTAAAATGTTTACACTTGGGCCATCTAAGTGGAGGATATCTGGGAACTGTATTATTCTTTCAACTTTTCTGTAAAGTCTGTACTTCTGAAAGGAAGAAAATACAGTGCATACCTTTGCCCATGAAAGGATGTGGAGAGTCCTGGCATGTTTTGCTGGTGGCAGGCTCCCAGGAGGGTCATCAGCCATCCAGGTTTGCCCGGACTGCCCAGTTTCAGCACCAAATTCACGAATCCCAGGAAGTCCCTCAGTCCTGGGTGGACCGGGATGGTGGGTCGCCCTACTTCCAGGTGAACCTTGTGGATGAACACTGTGGATGCACAATGCTCCTCTGTGGGTCCGGTGAGCCTCCCTGCCGTGGTGGGGGCCCTGAGGCTGCATCTTCAGCCGGGGACAGGTTTGCCGTGAGTGGGCAGAGTGCAGGCTGGACACCTCATCCACCCAACAAGGGCCAAGCCGGCAACTTACTAGCAAAGTAAGGTGTTCTCAGAGGACAAGATTTCAAAGCAGCCAAGTAGCTCTTTGCCCTGAGGCCCCAAGATGGAATGAAGCAGATGGCGAGGCCAGCCACACCCCATAGACACTTCTCGACCAGTTGCTCACTCGGCCTCAGGCAAATAATTAGCCCGCATCTGAAGCATACTCAGCTATCACTGTGACCAGAATTCAATGTGCGAAGGATGGATGGATACCAGGCCTCTAGACCTGTCAACAAGGTACTTCATGGCTGCGGAATGTGACCTAGAGCACAGCTCACCCAGCCCAGCCTGCCTGGCAGGTTGACGGCTGCCCTGGGCAGCCTGTGGGCCATCCAGGCTGCTCGGCCACATTGACCTCCCGGAGGACTTCCCTCCCAGGTGAGGAGGGGCGAAGGCACCTCTGTAAGTTCTGATGAGTCACTACCCAGTCCCTCCCCTACACCGTCCCTCCCCAACAGACGTTGAGGGTCTGTGCTGTAGCTCCCCAGCCTCAAAGGGCCCTGAGGAGGGCAATGGGGCCTTGAGCTCCAGCCATGAAAGCGCTAGATGCCGTGATTACCAGGACAGCAGCTTGCACGCGGCAGGCAGTCAAACACCCTGCAAGGAGGGCAGTGCCCCACTGAACTCCCGCGGCCACTGCCGGCCAGCTGTGAGTCAGCCTTTGACCTCAGCCACCTTCTTAATTTAGAGGAGCAGCAGCTGCCCACCCAAATTAGCTGCCCCTTGTTCAGCCTTTGTTCTACTGTTCGCATGGCTGTCTACTCAGGTTTCTTTTGAAAAGTCAAGTCAGCATGTTGCCCTGTAGGGTTGTTTTCTTGTTTGACTGTTTTTATGCCAGCTGAGCTCAAACTTCAAAATTCTATACCCACATTTACTTCCTCTGAGATGATGATTGTGACCATGGCTGGTGGATCCTTCCAAGAGACAGTCCCCCATATAAGCTCATGCTAAGAAATGCCCAGTTACCCTACAAATGTTAGTAAGCATGTACATTGTTCAGCACTTCGCTTTTCTCACTTCCCCCTCTTGGAGAGCCCTCCATGTCACACACAGATCCCTGCCCTGCCGTTATGTATCTTCTCCCAAAGGGTGAACGGACCCAACTGATTTAACTGTCTCTGTCGATGAATAATTGAGTTATTTCTAGTCTTTTGCCACAAACAGTGCTTCTGAAAACATCTTTGTCCCTGGATATTTGCTGTCACTTACAAGCAGTCTTAGATATTCCTAGAAGTGGAATGGCTAGCATTAACATTTTTAATTTTGGGGTAGGGTCCACCGACCCCTTTGAGAATCTAATGAAAAATAAAAAAAAATCCTCTCTCCAGAAAAAAAAAAAAAAACCTATGCAATTATTTTGCATTCAATTCCTGGAGGGAGACACATTTCTGGAGGGATGCCACATTAAGAAGTCATTGTATAGGGGGAAAAAATATCTGTAAGAAAATTGCATCTGACCATCACTTCTGTGTGTATGTGTACAGACTCAGTCATTATACAGGAAGCAAACAATCTGTTCCGCTGACAGTTATAGAAACAGCGAGCGGAGTTCAGGTCAGACTCCTTATCATGCTCTGTCCACCAGGGTACATACCTCTCGCAGTCTTCATGCTCCTTGACCTCAGCTCCCCAGAAAGCGGCTGTGGAGCAGGTGTGCTGGGCTAGAGCTGCTCCTCCCAGCTGCTGCTAAGACACAGGGGCCCCAGGGCCTGCAGACCCTGCTTGCAGCTGCCGTCTCGTGAAACCAGACCCTGAACCAGGAAGGCTCCGGAGCTCACACTCTCTGCTAGGTATGAATATTTTATGCCAGCAGCCAGTGAGGACTCCGGTTAACAAAAGTCTCTCCAGGAAAGCACTGTACAGAGGGCACCAACACCATCATCTCTCATTCAGGGTTCACATAGGATAAACGGAATCCACTAGAGAAAAGCTAAAAGGAAACAGAGCTGGGAACAGCCTGTGGCTGGTCAGAGCCTGGCTTCAATGGGCTCAGGGTCTGTGTTTGGGGCCCTCAGGAGCCAGGAGCTTCCCTTGGGCCATGGCCACATGCTGGTGCCCAGCTGGCTATAAGTCCGAGGGCACTGCCCACAGTGAGAACATGTCAAGAGCTGAAGCCAGAGAGCCCAGGGCTCTGGTTGACAGTCTCCCAGGCCACTCAACTGTCGGAACTTCACACAAGGCCATTTCTGTAAATCTGGAGCAGAGCCAAAGAGCTGCCTGGTGCCTGGCTTGGAGGAGACGCTTCACACCTGTTATCCCTCCCCTCCTTCCCCCTTTCCCTCAAAGTTCCTGGAGCTCAAACCCTCTGCAGAGCCCCATGCTGCCCATCCTACATGTCCTCGGGATCTTCAGGACCACAGCCTCCCTGGTACATGGCCATTTCCTAAGGCCAAGGAAAATTCATCAGTTGGGGTCTTAGCAACCAGGAGGCCACAGATAGTCAGAAACTCCCCTACGCTCCCTGAGCAACAAACCTTCCAGTGAGTGGGTGGTTTAGAGAGGAAGGAACTGAAAACTCTCATTTCCAGAGGCTAATTTAAGTTCTAGAAGGGTCCCTCCTGAAGGCTAAAGCCATTTTGTCATCTGTGGCTTGGCTACTGAGGAAAAATACCTAACGTCTACTGAGCGCTCACTGCATACCAGGCTGCAGTGTCAGCATTTTCAGACGTGTTAACTTCAATTCCTGCAACAGCCCCTTGGGGTAAATCTAGGATGATCTCGCTGGGATCTGTAGCCCAGGCAGCCCTGCCGGGGACCCCCGGGAGCTTTCCCCTGAGCAGCTTCCTGAAGAAGGGAGGAGAGCAGTTCCAAGCCCCTCTCCTCCTGGCGATGGAGCCCACGTGTGCCTGTCATTGCTTTACCTGCCACCTTTGCAACTGCCCTGTGAGGTAAGAAGTGTGATGTCCCTTTCTCAGGTGAGGAAGGCGACCTGAAGCAACCTGTCCAGCAACTCAGTGGCACAGCCGGGATTCGGCCCCCAGCTGGGCTGTCATTAAAGGCCAGGCCCAAGGTCCCAGCAGCCCACTTGCAGACATGACCTTGAGGAAATGGGCCAAGGGAGGGAAAGGACTTTGCAAGGTGGGCAGTGGGAGTGAGGTTTGCGGCAGTCTTGTCTGCATCTTTGCCAAGATCTGCTTGTAACTGTCTCCCTGAAAAGACAGACTTGGGTGGGGCCCTAATGGCTCTGGGCTGGGGTCCGAGCCTGGTTTCTTATCCCAGCCCTGCACTGACAGAGCCAGTCTCTTCACAGGCCTGGGCGGAGGGCTGGCTCTGCTGACCCTCCTGGCCATGATGCTGTATGATGCAGGAGCAGGAAACAGGGCTGACGGCATAAACCCCCACCAAGACTGGCCTTGCAATACGGGGAGCCACCCAGCTCCCCTACAGCAAGCCCATCACCCCCCAGCAGACAGCAGTGACACAGCACCTCTACTGAGCACTAACTAGATGTCAGGGGCTGCGGGCTACCTCTGTGCAAGCCACTGGCTGTAGATTAAAGCAGACACTGTCACCACACCCATTTTACAAATAAGCCTCAGGAAACCGAGGCTCAGGAAAATCAAACTTCTCAAGGTCACTACAAACCCAATAAACGCAAGGCAAATGTATCCAGTAGGTACAGTAGACAAAGTGCCCAAGGCCTACAGGACTTTTAGGGGGCCATGAAAATATTTTAATTTCACTTAAAATCAGAGGGAAAAAAATTAAACATTTGGGATGGAAAAAAATGGTTTAATATGTAAATAAATAAATAAATAAATATCCCTTCTGAAGGCCAGGGCTATCAAAGAAACAGCCAGCTTCTCTGCCTGTGTCAGGGGAAAAGCAGCCATGGCCATCCCAGGAGCTGCAGGGTACACCCGTCCCTGAGAGGGCCACCACCAGAATGGCCACTCAGCCATGGACACTCGCACCTTCCTGGCCACTATCCTTGCTGGGCAAGCCACCTGGGCTTAATTCCTGGCCACCAAGAAGCAGTCACATTTCAGGGGCCGAATCATTCATGGGGAGAAAGTAAGGAAAAACGTGTGCCCGTGGAGGTGCCTGCCTGGGAGAAGCAGAAGAAGAATGACAAATAATCCGGGAAAACATTCCAGCTTTGCTTTCTCACCTGAAAGAAAACAAATGGCCTGGACCATGGGAATTCTGTCTTTGAAAGACCTGGTATAGCCCAGGGACAGAGTAACACAGAACTGCCTATGGGTCCCCACTCTGCCATTTAGTTTCCTGTGTGACCTTAAGAAAGTCACTTTTCCTTTCTGACTCTGTTTTCCCTTCTAGAAAATGGAATAATAACAACCCCCTCCTCTATACACACTCCAATAGCGTTATAGTGAGAATTGATGGAAATAAAATGCTTTCTGTTGGAGAACTACAAAATACTGACTAAGGAAATTAAAGATGGCAAAGAAATGGAAAGATATCCCATGTTCTTGGATTGGAAGAATCAATATTGTTAAAATGGCCGTACTACCCAAAGCAATCTAGAGATTTAATGTGATCCCTATCAAATTACCCAGGACATTTTTCACAGAACTAGAACAAATAATCCTAAAATTTATATGGAATCACAGAAGACCCAGAATTGCCAAAGTAATACTGAAGAAAAAGAATGAAGCTGGAAGAATAACCCTCCCAGACTTCAGGTAATACTACAGAGCTACAGTAATCAAAACAGCATGGTATTGGCACAAAAAAAGACATATGGATCAATGGAACAGAACAGAGAGCCCAGAAATAAACCCATGAACTTTTGTTTAATTAATCTTTGACAAAGGAGGTAAGAACATACGATGGAGTAAAGACAGTCTCTTCAGCAAATGGTATTGGGAAAACTGGAAGCTGCATATAAGAGAATGAAGCTAGAATACTCCCTCACTCCATACATAAAAATAAACTCAAAACGGCTTAAAGACTTAAACATAAGACAAGACACTATGAACCTCTTAGAAGAAAACATAGGCAAAATATTATCTGACATACATCTCAGAAATTTTCTCCTAGGGCAGTCTAACAAGGCAATAGAAATAAAAGCCAAAATAAACAAATGGGACCTAATTAAACTTATAAGCAAAACAAAAAGACAACCTAAGGAATGGAAGGAAACATTTGCAAAATATGAGACCGACAAGGGCTTAATTTCCAGAATATATAAACAGCTCATACAACTTAATAACAAAAACAAACAAACAACCCAATCCAAAAATAGGCAGAAGACCTAAGCAAGCAGTTTTCCAATGAAGACATGCAAATGGCCAATAGGCACATGAAAATATCCTCAATATCACTAACTATCAGAGAAATGCAACTCAAAAAACTACAATGAGGTATCACCTCACACCAGTCAGAATGGCCATCCTTCCAAAGTTCACAAACGATAAATGTTGGAGAGGCTGTGGAGAAAAGGGAACCCTCCTACACTGCTGGTGGGAATGTAGTTTGGTGCAGCAGTTATGGAAAACCATATGGAGATTCCTCAAAAGACTAAAAATGGACTTACCATAGGATCCAGCAATCCCACTCTTGGGCATATATCCAGAGGGAACCTTAATTCAAAAAGATACATGCACCCCAATGTTCACAGCAGCACTATTTACAATAGCCAAGACATGAAAACAACCTAAATGTCCATCCATGGATAAATGGATAAAGAAGATGTGGTATATTTACACAATGGAATACTTCTCAGCCATAAAAAATAACAAAATAATGCCATTTGCAACAACATGGATGTTCCTGGAGATTGTCATTCTAAGTGAAGTAAGCCAGAAAGAGAAAGAAAAATACCATATGATATCACTTGTATGTGGAATCTTAAAAAAAAAAAAAAGAAAAGAAAAGAAAAGAAAAGACAAACGAACTTATTTACAAAACAGAAACAGACTCACAGACATAGAAAACAAACTTATGGTAACTTATGGTTACCGCGGGTGGGGGAAGTGGGTGGGAAGGGATAAATTGGGCATTCAAGATTTGCAGTACTAAATATATATAAAATAGACAAACAGTAAGTTTATACTGTATAGCACAGGGAACTATATTCAAAATCTTGTAAAAACTTATGGTGAAAAAGAATATGAAAATGAATGTATGTTCATGTATGACTGAAGCATTATGCTGTACACCAGAATTTGACCCAACATTGTAAACTGACTATACTTCAATAAATATATATACATATACCAAAAAAAAAAAAGCTTTCTGTATAGAAAAGCAGTTGCAACTAGTAAAAGCCAGAAGAATATTCACTTGTTTGGGAAAATTAAAAAATTGATCCCAACATCCCTAGGGTCTTGAATTAATTGTTAGGCTGTGCGCTTGCCCAAGACATTGAGAAATTTGGAGACGCTGCCAAAGCCATGGTAACTGAGGCCATGCTGGGAAGTCAGCCTCCTTTTCCCTCCAAGTCTTTGAGGGGACAGTTTAGACAGGGGGTAGTAACCTTACCAATGAGAGGGGAGTGTCACCTTCAATTAAGGCGTCACAGGAGTCAGAAATTCATCAGCCCTGGTGACTTTCACCACACTTGAGCCCTGCAAGTCCAGGATTACACAACTGCATGCAGAAACCATGAAATCAGCACAGAGACCTGAGTAATGAGCAGACCCACGGGTTTCCTCCAGGTGAGTAGCACTGTTGCCTAGCAGGTGAGCCTGTCCTACACCGAGGCTCAGTGCTATAGTTAGAACCACAGCTGCTCACAGCACAGAGCCTGAACTCTGCTAATCCAACGCAGAGTTTCTCAAGGCGTTCCAAATGCACTTGGCAGGAGGCAGCCTCCTCAGATGACAGCATCCCCAGCCCCCTCCCCCATAATAGCGCTTCTCAAACTGCGCCGTGCACATGAATCACTTGGGATGTCATTAAAATGCAGTTTAAGATTCAGTGAGGCTTCAGATTCTGCACCTCTGACAAGCTCCTGGGTGATGCTCATGCAGTTGGTGGGATAAGGACCTAGACGTTCCTCTGGTCCCATCAACACCTGGGCTGCCCATCACCAGGTAGACCAGGAGCCCTGAACAGTCTGTACTCGAGAACTTGGGATTCAAGGAACCTGTAGCATTACTATGAACTAGACCTCCCACAATTTCTTTATTTGGGGAGCAGGGATGGGGTACAAAATGAATTAAATGTAAACATCTGTGCCAGGATAATTTGTGAAAGATTATTTTTTCTCCCAGTATACCCACTCCCTTTTCAGGCAGGTAGCAAGACCCTTGGGTTCTCTCTTGCCAGAGATTTCTAAATTACAACTAATTGCAACTAATCCAATCCTATGCTTTCCTTTTAAAAACAGAAGGATCCAATAAAGCCGAATCCTCTCCGATGACCCCTTCTCCTAACCCCTCCCCACATAGGACGCCCCTCCTTATGTTTGTGGAAAAGTTTTTTAAAAGGGGAATTTTTGCAGAATCACTTTGCAATGACTCTTCTTTTCTTTTATAAAAATATAAGCCCAGGGACCCAGGAAGGGGGAGAGGACAGTGGCTCCCTCTCCCTATCTTGTGTGAGATGTGGTAGCAGGAGTAGTGGTAGCACCAAAGGGAAGCTTGGGGATCATCAGCCTCCCCATCAACTCCACCAGGACCCCCTCCCCTAATTCTTTTTATTTGTATTTTATTATTATTTTAACTTTTTTGTTAATGGAGGCACTGGGGATTGAACCCAGGCCCTTGTCAGAATTCTTGATCATATACAGCTTAGCTGTCATTCCCAGGGGCTGCGGGTCCAAGCACCCTAGGGCATTCTCTCCACTGGGGACAAGCCCGGCACTGGGGAGCAGGACTGTGCACCGACTGAGGCAGCTGGGCAGGCTGACCTCAAAAAGGAGCATCGAGTCATCCCCAGCTCTTCACCCCATGCATGCTCCACCTGGAAGTGGCCCCCAGGGACCCTCCAGGACCCAAAGGCTGGGACACCCATGCTGTCAGCATTAGAGACCAGAACATCAATGAGCAGAGTCCCTGCCTTCCACCCACCCCTCCCTCCATGATGAGCTCCCCTTTCTGATGATACCTGGGAGGAGGAGAGGCCTCAAAATTTTTGGAAAGGAATTTAAAGCCATCTCTCTGATTCCCAAGGGAGTTTGGGGACCCAAACTGGAGCGCATCAATAGCAATTCTTAAGGCAGTGTCATGCCCATTGCATATACTTAGTTTAATGATATTCACTATTTAGGAAAGTATTTATCATTTTACTTTTAGAGTAATACACATACTGTGGTTTAGGCACATGTGATCAAGTAAATTTTTTTATTTTTAAAAAGCTGCTGAAGGTTACCATTTGCTAAAATAATCTTAGTGCTGTTTCTTATTGGAGTGTCCTTCATTTCCACTCTTCTAGGCCCAGGAAACATCAGTTTGTCCCTGAGCAAACTGTGCTCTCTTACATTTTTTAAACATTAAAAAAAAGTTACTGCAAAGGTTATACACATTATACAATTCATTCATTATTCAGTAAAAAATTCACCTTGAACCTTTAAAGTATGCAAATTCTGAAATTTCTGTAAAATAAAAGCACCTGTGGATGCCGTCTGGGATGGGTGTTATGTTTTGGCGTCTCTAATGCACTCTGCCCGGCAGAAGCAGCGATTAATTAACGATGCTCCAGACTTCCCTCACTGCTGCCCAATGTTCCTCCCCAAGGAAGGAGATCTAGGAAATGGTAGGAGATACCTGCCTCTGATAGTGAAGTTCAGGAGGGTAAAAAAAAAAAAAAAAAAATCAACAGAAAAGCTTCCTTCTTTGGCTTCTGTCTTTGCTAAGACTGGATCCCCACAGGGCTGCTCCACCCTGTGAGTAAGACCAGAGGAAGATTCACTCCCCCTTTGGTTCTAGGCATATGGTCACGGGAGAAGTGCTGTTACTTCCCCCAAGGCATTTCAGCACCGATATTTGAGTCAGTGAGAGGGGATTGCATCATCAGAAAATTTTGGCAATTGGAAAAATAAATTTTTTTTAAACCAAACAAAATTTTAAAATTACAAAATCAAAGTCAACTCATTTATCAACAGGGAGAAAAAAATGAATGTCTGTTTATTGCATCCTCTCCTGCTCTGAACGAAGAAGCTGGAATAAACCCCAAAAAGCAACAAAGACACGTATACAGAAAGTTAAGGCGTGTGTCTTCCAGCGATGACAATGGGACGGTACACTCTTCCTTTGTGGATTTCCGGAAGTGACCAACATGAATAGAATAAGAGTTTCATCTGTTGCGTACTTACTACATGCCAGCGTTTTCTATGGCATTTCATTTAATCATCAGAACACCCTGATGAGGTAGCACTCTTGTCAGCCCCGTTTCATAGACAAACAGAGGGATTAAGTGACTAACTCAAAGTTTCGTAGCTAATAAAACTCGATTCCAACCCAGGCACCTGTCTCCGGGCTCTTGTTCCTCACCTAGGCTGCGCTGGACCCCAGAATGAAGCCCAGCCACCACCAGCATGCAGGTCACTCCTCGGAGGAACACAAAGGTTGCAGGAATTTTCTTGTCAGTCCTTATTAGATCCTCTCCCCTCCTCCTGTAGGGCTAAGAGCATTATTTTCTCTTGATAAAGAGCTAAATCTCCTGCTCAAGACATTGAAGAGCTCATGCAAGGTCAAAACAGGAATTTTAATAGCAGAGTTTTTCTGGTGTTGGGCTGAAACTCTATCTCATAGAACTACCCCAAAAAGGCACAAAAAGAATACAAAAATGTGCCCTCTTGCTCCAGAATCATTCTCGTGGCTTTTATCTCCACCCTTTAAAGATGCATCATCTGCTCTGTTAGTCTTTACAAACCATTGTGTATAGTGTGTGAGTACATGTGAGTGAATGAGTGAATGAGTGAATGAGAGTGAGAGCGAGAGCGTATGTGTGTGTGTGTGTGTGTGTGTGTGTGTGTGCGCACGCGTGTGTTGAAAGGGTGACAGAGCTAGGGGAGGCATCAACTGAGGAATTCAATCAACTCCACGGGAGAAGAATAATCACAACACTGCAAATGTAGCAGCAAACATGAGATTGGGTTGCCATAGCAACCATTTTATTGACATTTTCATTTTCCCAGCATTTATTCTGGGCAGGTGTGGGCAGATATGTGTCCTCAGGGATGTGTGAGGATGAGGGTGTGCCCATTTGCCACTGTCAGTGTTCACAACTGGGGAGTAGTACTGCCCCCAGGTAAGGCCCTTGGAATTGGGGTCTTGGATAGTCAGTGCACAGAGGACCCCATGTCTCCGAGCATCCACGTCATGCAGAGCATCATTACTGTGTAACACAGGTGGAGGTGATGATATTCCTGGACTTCATCACTACATGGATGGGACCATGAGGCTCAGGCGGAGGGTCACGCAAAGCGGCCATGGCAGAGCCCAGCTTGGACCCAGGTCCACTGACTCCTGGTGACTGTTCCACACTGGCTTGCTGAACCAGGGTCAAGTAGGAAGGGTTGGGAAAAAAATGAGGTGAGGAGGCAGCATAGTGCAGTTTAAGTCCATCCAAAGAGTGGGGTCATTTTTTCATCCTCTCAAACAGCAGTAGTTTTCTGCACCAAACTGTGTACTGTCAGCAAATCTTCCTTCAGAGGACAAAGAACAGAGGGATGGTGGGGGCGGGGGTGTGTGCAGCATCCCCAGGCTCGGTGATCAAGGATGGAATTAAACGTGGATTTACCTGTAAGAGCAGCTTATGTTTTAGCTACAAACCTCCAAGCAGCCTTGAGATTCAAAATTCATGTGCCTTGCAAGTTGCACAGCAATCTGAGAGGCAGCTCTGGCTGGGTCCTCGAGCCTTGATGCATACAGAATACTAAACACTCCGCAGCTCCCCACATAGCCACCTGGTCACAGCCCTGCCAGAGCTTGTCTGCAGCAATTTCTCTTGAAGGCGAGGCTTCATGCGTATTTGCTACCAAGCACCCGTAGACAAGACAGTGTTCGGAAAGCACAGCTCCGCGTGGGAAAATATGAACTGTCAGCACATCATTTTCGTGGGGACAGGAAAATCTTTTAGTGGAAAATATTGCTTTTATGACTTCCCCGGGAGGAAAGAATGGGCTGAAATTGCTACGGGGCTGTAGCTTCCATTTTCCCCAAAGCAAAATGCTTTCAAGAATCCCATCGAGGTGAGACTGCAGCACAGCTTTGCTTAATCCATTTCTTCCCAGGTTTTGCACTGTCATCTTTGCTTCCTGATCCACTCCTGCATCTTCTAGTTACCACAAATCTCATCATAGAAAGATTCATTGCATCTCTGTGCATGAAAACCAGACAACGAAAAGGCACCACTGCATGCAGATGCATGAAACTCTAGGGGGAATGGTGACTTGGTTGACAATGGTCCCTGGGAAATGTGGGGGAGGCCTGAATAGCCCCAGCACAGGATAAACTCAGTGGCCCCATCCTAAATTGTGAGAACAACATTCTGGGAAGTAACCCTTATTTTGGATGGTATTGTTCCCCCAAATATTAAAGACTATTTTTGCAATTGTCTCTGTAACTGAAAGGCTAAAAAAAAAAAAAAAAAATCCTATAAATTGGAGACCTTCCCTATAGTCATTCCCTTCATTTGATTTTAAATTCCCTTCATTTTATTTTAAATTCTATTGAAATTTATTTTAAAGCACCTTCTGTGACTTAAAAGTGTAGGGATGTTGGCTAATATTATTTGATGCTAGGTACTTGAAAGTAATCAAAGTGTCAAACTTAAGATCTAGGTTTTGGATTTGTTTTTTCCCCAGATCTAAAATTCCAAGATACTTGAGCCATGCGTATTTGTCAATTTGACAATTTCTCCACTATTTTAAGCACTTTCTTTTTCAACACCAACTTTTTTTTTTCCCATTGACAATGCCAGTCTGCTGTCTAACAGACTCCTCAAGTTGACTCTTCGACTAAGTTGTCCCCTCCCAGGCACCGCCCACCTCCTCCACCGTGGCAGATCCCAGTCTCAGTAAGTGGCCTCAGTTGCTCAAGTCAAAACCCTACAGGGAGTCCTTTCATTCTTCAAACCCCCATCCCCGCCATTAGCAAGTCCAGTGGGCCCTACATGCAAGACAATGTCAAACTGGACCACCTCCCACACCCTCGTCCTGGAGGACTGAGGCAGCTGCCTCACCAGCCTCCCTGTGTCCCCCAAGCTCCCTCCACGAGGCAGCCAGAGTGACCTTGTGAAAGCAGAACCTACAACATGTCACTTTATTCCATCTTGCATTCAACAAATATTGGCACACTTACTTTGGGCCAGCACTGTTCTAGCACTTTCTAGACCTTGCTAGATATTGCCTTTTTGTCAGGAAGAGGACCACCGACAAATTAAAGAGAAAAATGTTAGAGGTTAAGAAGAGCTATGGAGAAAAATAACAGTGGGGAAGGACATGGAGTGTGGAGAGTGGCTGAATTCATTCCAGCCCTTTAAACAGGGGGCTGTAGTTTAGGTAGGGTGGTCAGGGAAAGCATCGCTGAAAGGGGCACATGGGACCTGAAGGAGGTGGGGGAACAATCCCTATGATACCTGGGGGAAGAGTTACAACCCTCCCGTGGCTCCCTATTACATTAAAATAAAATCTCAGTTCCCACCATGCCAGCCAGGCTCTTTCCCATCTCAGGGTCGTTTGCTCTGGGTGTCCCCTTGTCTAGGATACCCCATCCACCCCTCCCCACACAGCCCATGCCCCTTTCTCCTCCTCTCAGTGCTGATTCCTGTCCATCCTCAGGTCTCAAGGGTGTCACCTCCTCAAAGAGACCTTCCCTGACCACCCACAGCCTCCCATCACCCGCCTTCTTTCTGTGTTTTATTCTCATCATGGTTCTTATCACCATCTGAAATCATCTTGTCTTCTGTCCGCCTCCCCTACCAGGAATACCAGCTCCAAGGGGGAGAATCATGTTGGCCTGTTCACAGCCTGGAACAGGCCCTGGTACAGAGCAAACATTCAAAACATATTTATCAAGTGAAGAAATCAGTCAGGTCGAGCTAGATAACAAACTTGTAAATAATTAACGCAATCCAGGGAAGCAAGTCGAGAATCACTCAGAAACTAATCAACCCCACCTGGACTCTCCCATTTTATCAACAGTAAGAGCAACAACACCAATCGCAATAAACAATAACATGATTCAATAATAATTCAACAATTTCATGTCATAATTCAATTTGATAAAACAGTTCAACAATGCTAAAAACTTGAGCACGTACTCAATCCCTTGACTTTTACTAACTCTTTTTATCCTCCTGACAACCTAATGAGAGATAGCCCATGATTGCTATTTTAAAAGGACCCAAAATTGAGGTTTAGGGGATGTTTTGTGACTTGCCCAAGGTCATTCAGCTGGGATGAGACAGAACCAGGATCCTAACACCAGGCCATACAGCTGTGTTCAAATTCCTCTAAATAAATATCCTGGAGCACCTATTGTGTGCAAAGAACTGTGAGAATTTCAAAGACAAATTCTCTCACAGGCAGATTGAGATGTTTCAGAGAAAGAGATTTTCAGTTAATTCTGAACCAATTAAGAGAGATGGAACCACAGTCTGGTCAGACTGTGACTATTAGCCACCACTCACTGTCCACCAGGCCCTGGGCTGTGTGCTTTGCATGCATCACCTCATCACTGTGTACTATGACTCCACTTCACAAGTGAGGAAACTGAGGCATGGAGCAATTAAGTGACTTGCTCAAGGTCACATGACCAGGAAGTGACAGAGCTGGGCTACTGAACTCAGACAGGAAAAACCTAGCTCTCAGTGGGTTAGGTCTTGTTCTTTGGCAGGACTTGTAGAAGATCCTAGACATGCCTAAATCTGGCCACCTTCAGACATGCTTGCAGGACTTGAAGGTAAACACCCATATATTCCATCTTGGAGAAGGTTCTTTCCTTTCTCAGAAAGCAACCTAAGCCCCTGGGCAAGGTGTGGTACCTCTCCTCCTTACCTGTAAGCCGTGGCCCATTATCACTGAGACCAGCGTGCCTCCTGGGGAGGAGGCTTGGAGTTGGGCAAGAACAGCTCCGCTGAAGGCGCCAGGCTCCGGCCAGTGCCAGCCGTGGCAGCCAGAGGCCTCCTTCTGGCCCGGGCCGGGGTCCGGCTCCCACCACAGCCTCCGGCCCCCCCGCAGGGCCCAGCAGCCGGAGCTCAGCCTCACCAGGGCCGGAACCACGAGCATGGCGGCCCCAGCTCAGCTCCCTGTGTCGGGCTGTGGGCACAGGGGCTTCCAGACGCGAGCCTGTGCCCTGGGCTCTTCTGCTTGGTTCACCAGTTTCGAGCTGGAGCAGCAGTGCCTCTAGTGTGGAACTAGGCGGATATTCAGTCTTCAGTCCGGCAATTAAACGGAGCTTCTTCCGCTCCCGGGGGAGGACCCGGGCTGCCAGCAGGGGTCTTACTGTATCACCTGTTAAGTTTCTTACCCCTCGTGTCTCCTGTGCGGTCCATTTGGTCTTGAATTCGAATTCTAGAGTGAGGGGACAAAAGTAAAATAAGTTAACTCCCAACATTCAAGTGGGAACTCAGGATGTCCAAAATTGAACCTCACTTCTCATCCACCCGCAAAATCCTGCTTCAACTCCAGGCCGTCCCATCCCAGCTAGGAACGACCGCAGCCTTCCCGTGCCTCAATTGGAAACCGCGGGTGTCTTGGACTCCGAAGCTCTTTCACACCCCGCAGCCTCTCAGTGACTACTCCTGGCATTTCCGCCTTCAAATATTATCCAGAGTCTGACCACTTCTCCCCTCCTCTGCCGTCTCCCAATCTCAGTCTGGGCTCCTGCCACAGGCTTGGACTCCTCTTCCAGCTCCAGCCCTTAACTCACTATCCTCACTTCTCAATTCACCACCAGAGCGATCGATCCTGTTAAAACTGAAGTCAAATCATGTCAGCCCCCTGCTCAGAGCCTTCAGTGGCTCCCATATCACTCCAACTAAAAGTGGGGTCTCCCAAGGGGCCCTCAAGGCCTCTCTGCTCTGAACCCTCACTACTCTCGCTCCTCCATTCTGCTCCTGAAATCTGCCAGGCACCCTCAGGGCCTGTGCACAGGCTGTTTCCGCTACCTGGATGCTCTCTCCCCACGAAAACTATCCGCATGGCTTCCTCCCTCTCTGCCTTCACTCCTGCTCAGATGTCTCTTCCTCAAGGAGGCTCACCCTGACCTTATTGAAGACGACACCCCATCTCTCCTCTTCCACCTCTGCCCCCAGCTCTCCTGACACCCCTCACCTGCTCTGATGCTCTTTTCTCTCCACAGCACTTAACGCCTATGGCCTGCTAAACGGTGCACTTTTTGGTTGTGCCTCATGATTGTTTTCCTCTGTGAGAGGGAGTAAGTCCTACAAGGTGAAAATCTTTTGTCTGTTTTCTTTGCCAGTGTATCTCAGGCAGCTGTACCGAGCCTGGCATGTGGAAGGGGTTCAGGAAAGGTTTGTGAAATAAGGGGAGGCCCTGCGAGGCACAGAGTTCCTGTCAAACAAAGACGAGAAGGAGAACAGAAGAAATGTTTTGGACTTTCCTGCCCTTCAGGGAGATGGGACGGGAAGACCCTCTCCGGGAGGGGCTGGAGAAACCAGGTAGTCACCCACTACAGTCACTTGTAAGCACATGCCCCACCCCCCAGCCCCCCAACCCCTGCCACCGCAACAGAGAGGGGAGTCCTTGACCTCTAGGAGCCAGTGGCTGAGAGGTGGGAGCGCTCCACCCCTGTCCCTGGGTGGGGCTGGGCGGTAGAGGACCCCCACCCACTGGGTCCTCAGCTTCCCTGAATGCACTGTGACCCAAAATCAGGCAGAAAGAAACAGAGGTGTAGGACACCTCTTTCCCTACCTGTGGCCTCCAATCTGGACGTGGGCTCTTCCAGGTACTCAGCTTTCTGAATAGAAATATCGATCGCTGAAGAAAACGAGGGGTTGAGGGCGGTCCCAAGAGAAGCAGCCTCGCTCCAGATGCTGGAGTCCCAAGTTCTGCTGGGACAGCTCGCCACCCAGGCCTAGAGAAGAGGGCACTGGTCACTCCACTCAAGTGCAAATTCTCTGGTCAAATCCATCCTGGCCCCAGATCTTTAATGAATCTGGTCACAGACAGCCCATCCTCCCGCCTCTCTCTCCCTCTGCATCTGGGCGTTAATGAGAAAAGCAGATTAGAAATGTCATGTCCATGGCTGGCTCAAAGCTGCACCACCGGTCCACGTGCGTTCCTTTCCGACAGGCCCAATTTCCTTCCTCAGGCAAACACACAGGTACTGGGTTTTGAGAGAAACTTCTACTTAGATGAATTTCACAAACTCGACTCTGACCCAGAATAACTCTATGAGCAAAACAAAGAAATGACCGGAAAAAAAAAAAGTTTGTCTTCCTTTGTGATCGCTAATGGAGTCCATGTATGTCAAACATACACAGAGCTGCCCAATTTTCTGTTATAATCACAGGAGGTGAGTCCTGTGATTTGCAGATGATATGGGTGAATAAGAGAAGATTGAGATTTCTTTTCCATCATCTTATTGTTCGAGAGTACATACTTTTAGATTAAGTCTTGATGCTAGAAGAGTGCTTTTTGAAACATTTTTTAAATACTCTGAAAAATTATTATTTAATTAACATCTTGGTTGTTAATTAAAATAAATTGGAGGCCAAAGTTTTATTATTCAGTCATTATTTTATATCGAAGACCCTGAAACTGCTATATATTTTGAGGCGTCTACTAAAGCTATAAGCTCATGTTATCCACATGGGTGTTCGTTTGTTATTATGATGCCCTTGGGAAGTAAGAGGTGTCCTGGAATGACTGTGATTTAGTCATTGCTTTCTTTAGTAGGAAGCGGGATGTGAGCAAGGAGTGATTTAACTGACGGAAGGAGGACCACACAGAGAGCTGAAATTCAGGACCAGCGTGGAGATGCTTTGTGAATCTCATTTTCAGTTCTATGTACCCACCACTAAAGCGTCTCTCACTAAACAGAAGCCCAAGGAATGATGACATAGCTTGTTTAACAAAAAGATTTACTGCGATTTTTAAGACTCTCTGTTTGTGATACCTTCAACCAGGCTTAAAGAAAAATGACAGAGGTTTACATACTTTTTCAGGGTATTTCTGTTAGAAAAAAAAATCTCAAGAATTTAGATTCCCTGGAGGCAGTGACCTTAAACTTTGTTTTATTTTCAACTTGGAAAATAATTATATAAAATTAAGCTTTGCGAGACAATTTCTACGATGATTGAATTTCGACTCTCTTTTGCTCCCCTCAATGAGACAGAATCCTAACAATATTCTCCCCTTAGATGCCATGGTAAGTAACCCACTTTCTAAGTGCTCTTTAACAAGTAGACAATAGTACTGAGTGGTCAGATGGTAGGAGGGATTAGCAGAGAGGTTAGTGGTAAGCTTTAGAGGTTTATACCTGGAGCACCATTAGTCGGAAATGGGGCCCCACTGTTGGAAGGAAAACCCCATTAACCAACTGGAGGCACTTACCGTCACAGTTTCTGGATAATTGGTAATCTCAGTAGAAAAGTTAAGTTGTAAATAAGCACAGCAATGAAACCTAGTTTTCACGCATCAGTTTATTCCCTACAGACCAGTTTAATTGAGATGAATTACCCTGTAGATAATGACAACAGAAACTCACACACACAGCAGATCGAGATCAACTGCTGTGTGTATCGGTGAAAGCACTTATCTTGTCCTTCCTGATGGAATTATTTTAAAGCACTTCAGTCAAGTGCTCAGTAGGTGCACAGTGGCACTTCCCCAAGAATCTGAAGTCAAGCCTTCCTCACTTGTAATCGGGAGTCAACACTCTCTTTAGATCTGCACAGAGCCCCATGATGTGCTGGCACAGAGTGAGGCCTGGGGGTGCGGTGGGAGTGGAAAAGGAGACCAAGCAGAGATTTTCTGGCAGGAGAGGATCCCAGAGGATTAGAGACAAAATATAAAAATGCCTGGCACATAGTAAGCCCTGAATAAATGGGAGCTTTTATTACCCCTTAAAAAAAAACCCCAAACTTAGAAACCTGTGTAAACAAAACAAAGAAATGATCGTATGCTTCAAACTTTTAAAGGATCCTCATTTTACCCAGGACTTTGCTGCACCTCTCTCCCATTCCCAGCCCCCCAGATACATTTGAAATGTGATCATGGTTCACAGCACTTTTAATTTTGGGTGCCAAGAGAACTTAAGAGTAATGATACATTTATTGGTGCTTGAGTACGACCAAAGGAAAACAGAATGGTTCGGGACTTGAAAATTCTTAAAAAGACAAGGCCCTTCAGGGGAAAGTGGTACCTCAGGGCTTGCCCAGAGCAGCACCCCCAGTTCTGCCATTTCAGCTGCAAAGAAATCACAACTCCCCACCCGCACACCCCTCCCCCAAGCAGGCCACTTCAGGCTGATCTTGGTGACTGTGGGTCAGGAGAGAGAAGTAATGTCCTCAGCCATCATCAGTGGTGGCAGCCCAAGAAAAGTGCTCTGGTGGAAACAGAATTTGGACAAATAAAAGGAAAACATCCAGCCTGATCCAGGAGAGGAGGAGGATGGCAACGGTGGCGGGTAGTGGTCTGTTTCTTCCTAATTCTGATCAGTCAGTGCTGGGAGATGGGGGTGGGAAGTGTGTTTACACTCCCTTAAAGTCAGGGGGGAGGGTTACACTACAGGAGGATTTTCTGTACTTCAACTTGGAACACCATTAAATTGCATTTTAAAAATAATTTCAGAAATGTTATGCAAGTAATATATGCATTTAATTAAAATAATTTCTTCTATGCTTTATAAGTAATTCAAGCACCAGAGTTGTAACTACGCTCTAAGGATACCGGTTACAGGCCCAGTCACTGTTTTTCAAAAAGAAGTCGATCAGTTCCAGTCCTGAGCTCTCTCTCCACACATCTTCCCTCCCATCCTGGCTGCCGCCCCACCACACACTGCCCTGTGACCCTCCAACCGCCAGGCTTCCTTGCCTCTGGGCCTCCGTGCAGTTGCCAGGGGGCTCTTTCTGGAAAGCAAACCTGTCCACACCATTCTCTAAGCTCTACTCTTTCCTGGGCTGTCCCCACTGGATAAAGCAGATTCCTAAGTACAGTACTGCAGACGAGGATTTCACGGTCTGGTCCCTTCCTTCCAGGATTGCCAGCTGTCCCTTTGCCCGAGCCCTTTGGGCGTCGGCCACAAGCAGCTGCTCTCCAGCGAGCCTCTCCTCCTTGGCCTGTGCTCTTCTCTTCCTGGAAGGCTCCCCATTTCTCAGCCTCCAAGACCCTATGTGTCCTTCAGCCTCTACTGTTATCTCACTGAAATCTTCCCTTTAAATTCCTCACGCAGCTGGTTCAAATTCCTCTAAGTGGCCAGACTGTACTGTCATCACCTCTATGAACGCATCTTTGATTTAGGGTGTGACTTTTTTTTTCATTTCTGTATCTCTTAAGAGAATGTGAGTTCCTAGGATCCTTGTCTCTCTCTCTATCTCTCTCTCTTAAATTATTCCCAGGGCCTGGCACTGAGCAAAGCAAAAAGTGGGCATCTCCTTGGATGAACGAACGAATGAATGAATGAATGATACCCTGAAGCTGCCAGAGTGCCCTTTCTGCAAAGCAAATTTGACCATTTCACTCTCTGAGCTATATTTCTCTGTAGGTTCCTTCTCAGGTGATGAGGTTACATTGGGAGCTATTAACAAACAGGAAAAGGAGAAGGAGGAGAAGGGAAGTCTATGAGACTCCGACAAATTACTTATTTTCACTGAGTTTCTGTTTCCTGATTTGTAAAACAAAAGTGCTGCCTAGATTAGCTTTGAAAAGATTTTCCAGTTTTCAAGTTCCAGCTCTCCTGACTCCGGGAACAACTATTTTCATCTCTGGCAGCTATAACCCAAGTCTTAGCGCCACCTAGTGGTAAACAGGCTCAGCAGCAGTGAGGAAAAAATGGGAGAGGAGTGGGGAGGGTAGACACGGGAAGGAAACTGTGAGCTTCATTACTTTAGGAGGCAGCAAGAAATTAGGTCAAATGTGAAGTTAAACCCGGAAGCCTAACTTGTGACTTTAAGTCCTTTATCCTGGTGATGGAATAACTAATTAGCCTCAGAACATGCAAGAAGCAGCCAATTAGGATGTCTGAAACAGGAAGACAGCAACAAAACAATTCCTGTGGACTATGGTCCTCTTGTTCTTTTATCAATTTACTGCTTGTTGTGCTAATTAAATCTTTACCTTGGGAGGAAGTGTACTTTTGAAGTACCTATGCCGAGAGAACTCTACTAACTCAATAAAATCACACATTAAGTACTTAATTAAAAGCATACTTTTTTCAATTTTTTTTTAACCTTTGTCGGAGTACAATAAGAAATGTTAAAAATCAAAATACTGGCAATTAACATTATAGAAAATATTAGGGGCAATTCTGAGAGAAACAGCAAAACAAAAGCAAAACCCTAGCATCTAAATAATGCCTGTGTATAAGTTCCATGAAAAGGCACTGAGCTAAAAATGTTATTAACCTGATGTTTGATTTCTAAATTACTTTCTAGTTGCCAAAAACAAGAATCAACCAACCAACTGAGCAAATACATAAAAAATTGTTTTAAAAATTGAACATATACTCCAGGAGAACGACAATGAGTCTTTGCTATATTCTGTCCCCAGGGCCACACTCCTGAGATAACTTTCTGGGCAAAGCAAACATGTAAAAGGTAGGTATTTTATAGACATTTAAATATAGTAAGGCCTTAAGTGGGAATAAGACAAGTCAGTTCTATCTTTAAACCATCTATTCAGGGAGATCCCATTGCAGTGTGTAATTACATTTTCAAAGAGTAATAATCTGTATCTGCAGAGCACATCACTTTATAAACCTGTTCTTATATATCCTACCTCACTGGGTTCTGATAGAATCTTGGTAACTATTGACTAATACATTACATATGGAGGAATTATTATCGCATGACCTACCCCAGAAAGGCATATAGTATGCCGTTGAAACTGGACCATTGTACTGCGGTGACTGTATTTTCCAAACCAAAATAAGGCTACTTATATTGACAAGCATGTATGTGCCCATAGACACAGAGTGGAAACTGGGACTGCCAGTACGTGTCACCTGCAGATTATTTCTTTCTTGGGACATTTATAATCTAGAAGTGTTTGAGAAAAGGCAGAAACTACAGAAGGAAAACCAGTTGGTCTCTTTATGACTGGAATCAGAATCCAATGGGTAGGTCTCCGAGACAGCTTTGAAGGAAGGGGATGACTGCTGGAAGCAGGCTGCTCTGGTATTAACAACATAAAAGAATGTAGCGAGTTAGGGGTGATGGACTTAGGAGACAGGTCTGTGCCTGATTTTTATGTTACCTGCCACTAAATAAATACGCCTTAACCTGTAAGCTTACAAGATGTTACTCTTTAATGCCTCATATAGTTACATACAGGATGATATGTTTTATTTAGATCAGCTCAATTTTATCTGACAAATTCAAAGAGATTTTCGAATATACAGAGTTGAAAACCAAACATTACGTGAGTAAAAATTTTAAAATCTAATAATGCTTAAGTAGGTAACCAAAGCCCTTGGGGAGTTAGGACCATTAGCCCAGTGCAAAGTCATCAGCTTCACAGTAAAAGCCAAACAAGGAAAACACCTGCAATTAATTTCACGGTGATTTAAAATATATTAGGTTATTGTGACCAATTACCTTCTGAATTGGCATCCATTGAAATGTAAATGTGTTCTTATTTCCCAAACTCCCCCATTTTTTTCTAGCCTGAAATTCCATTTGGAAATTGTATATCCATAGATGTCACAGTCATTACCTCTTTTTTTGTTGATAAGTGTGCTCTGCATAGATGTTTTCATAAGAGTTATTTTTCCGGTAATGAACACTCAGCAATTCAAGCCTGTCTTTTCAGCTCGCTGCATGTAAGTGTCCCTTGATTAATGGACCTGTCAACTCAATGAGCTGATATCATACAACAAAGGCTCAGCTGAAAAATGTCACTTCTTATCCTGGCTGGCCAAGCACGTCTGGTTTACAAGCTTTGTGCATATACCCGATGTACCTAGTATTTCACTTTGGGCTTTCTTAATAATAAGGAAAGTTACATTCAAGTAGATAATTGAATTATTTAATTCAATCAAAATAATTTCTTCTGTTCAAATTATGTTCTTCATGTGATGGAGAGTTCTTTCCTTCCTATTTTTTCACTCCGGTCAGCTGAACGGCTACCTAACCATTTGAATCAATGTATAGATCAATATAAACAACATTAATTTTTTCCCCCTAGATTTTCTCTGGAGATAAAGCCTTGCAAGAATAGAATTGTTTGCAGGGGAAGGGGCAGGGTGGGTTCCAGAATGAAGTCCTTAAATAAAAATATTTTGCTTTAGTAGGTCAAAGGCATAGAATCAGTGAAAAGTTAAGGCTGTATGATTAGATAGTCAATTTTCCTTATGCTTTTATGTTGTTGGGTTCCATGTTGGTGGAAGAATTGGAACTCTCAGGTTATAAACAAACAGAATTATGGGCTATTCCAAGCTTCTAGATAGACAATACTCTTGAAATATTACATAATTTGAGGGATAGAATAAATGTCAAGGGGATTATGAAGGTGAGTAGTCCCAAAGTTACAAAACAATGGACTACCTCAAAAAAATGTATTCTACAATGTGAATAAATAAAAGTACCAAATGCCATGCTGGGGCTCAAATTAAAGAAGGAAGGCAAACAACACTTCTTTCAGTGCCTGGGTGGATGTACATAAAACGCAGACCTCAAAGGAAACAATGACCAGAGTATGGGTACATGCATATATAATTTCCATAACCATAAAAATCTAAAATGCTATAAAATAGTAAGAAAGGGATGTAAACCTAGAATCGAGATAGCTGGACACAGCATCCAATGGAAAGCAAGCAGAGGGTGGAGTTCCCAGGGCTGGTGGAGGCTGGATCAGAGGACGAGAGAGCCAAGCTGAAACAGGGGCATCCAGGTTACATAAATATCAAACGTGAGCAACATTAAGGCTAAAGGTCAAGCACCCAATAAAGAACCGATGACAACACAGGGGGCATTGTGGATATCATTCACAAGCATTCGAATGGCGCTGAGGACAGCAGCTCTGTGCTAAGTATGAGTAATAAAACACTCACTGCATGCAATATAAGAAAGCTCACTGAAGATACTGTAAATATTCAGCTTACTAATACATGGGATAAAAAGAGATTTAAGCAAGCTTTACAGCAGAAACCAAAGTTTGTGATGAAGCACGTTAAAGAAACCTGTAAAGTTTCTAGAGCTGACCACTTCCTTATTTTGTAATATCATCCTGAAAGAGTAATTGCCTCTTCTGTTACAAAAATGAAAAAGAAATTGCTAAGTAAAACAGCTCCAAATCCCCACACACACCTAGCTTTGAGTGCTATTTGTTAGTTGTGCCATTCAACGTCATATCATTGGCGGACAAATTAAGAGAAATATTTTTATTTTCTTTCGTGTTAGCAATCTCATGCAGATATTCTTAGGTTCCTGCATTAAAGATGGGCGGGTGTCCTTCGATTTACTTCTAAATGAGTCTGAGAAATGCTGTGATTCAACAAGCCTTACTCTTTGTTTCAGTTTCTTGTTTTCAGGGCCATTACTCACATCTGGAAGAATTACCCGAGATTGCAATGGATAATTCAAGTCTGAGTCATATGAAGTTTCATCTCCTTTTCTAGTCTTCAAAAATTTCTCCTCCACAGTCATCATAGTAACATTCCTAAGGGATAGTTTTTATTTTTAAATGAAGGTACTGGGGATTGAACCCTGGACTTTATGCATGCTAAGTATCTGCTCCACCACTGAGCTAAATTTTTTAAAGGCTCTACCTACATCCTCAGGTCTATCCTTTTAAGTGAATTTAGGTTCTGATAGAACGCAAAGCATTTTTTGGTACAAACCTTTGTGGTTCATACTCCTTCCTGGCAGCTTTCTTTTCAGTGGGTGCCGTTATAAATTTGCCAAAAGCCATCCAATATATTATCCTCCATGAAATTGAGGTCTATCAGATTTTAAAGCCTTTTATTTATTTTAGGCTTATAATCTGGAAGTTTTCAGTGTTATCTGAATTACTCATTAGGATCTGTCTGGGAATACTTCAGGTGCTTTTTTCCATTTCCTTCAGGAGCAAAACACTTTGGGTTTTGAAATCTGGAAATGTGCAAGGTGGGGTTGACCATGCGCAGTCTATATGCACGTATTTATAGAGACAGTGGGGAAATAAAACTCCCCAGAATGTCTCGGGGCTCCAGGAAAAGCCCTGGCCTCCTGAGACTCTTCACAGACCACGATAATTAGATCTGTAGCCACTTGTCTAGTTAATTGCTCGCCTCTGAATGGATGATAAAGTTCATCTTATCTCAGGGAGAGAGCCAAGGGGCTCCAGCTGGGCCTGGTTCCCTAGGTTAAGCCCCAAGGTACCAGAAGATTCCAGCACCATCTCCTTCCGTATTTACTTCAAAAGAGGCGAAGTTCCAGAACTTGGAGACTGTATTAGACAGTAAAAACAGAGACACTGAGGGCTGTTTAGCTCCTGGAGAGAATGTTTACATATCAAAGGGTTGGAGTTAGATTTGAGGCTCATTCAAGTTTCAGGAAGGGAGGGGGTTAGTTACCTCCTTCCTTTTCTTAAAGGAAAAAAAAAAAAAAACTTCCTTTTTTTTCCCTCTTGTGCCTCACCTGTGGAGTGTCCAGCTACTTGCATAGGACAATTGAGCCCTGGCCAGAAGTGTAGGCCTGGAGTAGGTGGGGGAGATGTCTTAGTGTTTACTTTAAGGAATTAATAAGAAAATTATCTCTGATCCAGAACACCTCATGTGTGCATTTGGAATAAAATTAATAACAATGAACATTAAAAACCACACAAGCACTGACAAATGGTTACCAGACTGGGACAGGTCCTTTCCCTCCTCCTCCACCAGCCATGACCTGCTCTGGAGAAGGGAGGCAGTGAGGCATCAATCAAACCCCAGCTCTGCCTCTCCAGGCTGGGAGGTGCCAGACACATCAGGGCCAAGGTCAGCAAAGGAGGCTGTGGCCCTGGTTGTACAGCGCAAGAGCTATTGGTCCCTGCTGAGTGGATTTTCCACAGAAAATTAAGGACACCCAGTTAAATGTGAACTTTGAATAAATAACAAATAGTTTTTAGCATCAGTATGTCCCAAATATTACAATGGCCATACTTTTTTTTTTTTTTACTCCTCCATTAATTATTTATCTGAAATTCACTTTTAACTGGGCCCCCTGTATTTTTATTTGCTAGGTCTGACACTCCATTGTGGTGACCATTGAAGGCCCCTTGGAAGTACTAACACATTATGCCCATTGAAAGAATAAAATAAAAAGGATACTCAGATCTTTCTCTTCATTTCTGAAGGAATGTTGGAGCAGCTTGTGCTCAGATGTTGAATCCAGGAACTGCTGACTTCCATAATTTATGTGTTATGGACTGAATGGGTCCTCCCAAATTCATCTGTTGAAGCCCTAACCTCCAAAGGGGCTGTCTTTGGAGATGAGGCCCCTAAGGAAATAAGGTTAAATGAGGTCATAAGGGTGGGGCCCTGATCCAACAGGATTAGTGACCTTATAAGAAGGTGGGAAAAGCCTGTGGGAAATAAGCTCTGATGCTCAGGTTCTTCTTGTGGGATGCGTTGCTCTCTCCTAGTCAGTGTCCCATCCACAGAGAAATATTTGAATTTGATCTTGGTCAAAACAGCCCCCACTCCCCTCTATTGCCTTCTCCAAGGGTCTCTTCCTGATGTTTGAATTAAGAAACAAGTGAATTAAGAAACTAGGCCAAAAAAAGAAGAAAAAAAATCACCCAGAATGTGTGACCTAGATCCTGAATTTTAGATAACCGGAAAAGTCCCAGAAGTACTTTGTCTGCATTGGTGAGGTTTCTTACACTGTGAGTGATGGAACTCTGACGGACTTAAGCCAAAGGCGAATTTACTCAAAATACACAAAATATACACAATACTCAAAATACATAAAAATAGGTTGTGTATTTAGAGAAAAGCTGAAAGCCAGGCCAGGAAAGACAAGAATGTGGGTAGTAACAAGAATCTGAACAATCTAAGCATCCATGAATGGATGAATGGATAAAGAAATTGTGGTATACACACACACACACACACACACACACACACACACACACACACACACACAATGAAATATTAACCATAAAAAACAAGGAAATCCTACCACTTTCAACAACATGGCTCACCGGCTTCATTCCTCATCCCTACTCATACTTGGCAATGCCAGGCTACTATTTGATCATCTCAGTGGCCCTGTATGCTGCAGTGTGTTATCTCCATGAGGTCACTGGGGCTCAGAGAGGTCATGGTCATCCATGGTACACGGTCAAGTACACAGTCAAGCTGGGACTGGATGCAAGGCAGTCTGAACCCAGAGCCCATGTAGGTCAGCACTCTGAAAGGGCAGCGTTAGAACAAGTCTAACAAGGTTGGGGAAACTGTAAGCAGTTGGCTTGGTCAAGCCAGACATAAATAGGCCTTTGTTGAGGGACTTGGGCTCCTAGGGGTGGTTTGATAAGAAATGCCACAGGGATATCGCTCCAGCAACAGGAATGCAGGCTGGATGACAGCCCCAAGGATGTCAATAGGAAACCAGCTAGGGAGCCTGAGCCAGAAAGTCAACTTAGTTTTTCTCACAAAAGTGTCTGTCCTCCTTGGTCAGTTTCTGAAATGAATCCACAAGCCAGGAACATTTGTCTAAATACTTTTAATTAAAATGCATGGCAATAGGGTGAAAGCCAGAGCATAAATACGGTATTCACGTTTGCTAAGAAAACAGATGAAAATATTCCAGGTAGCTGAATTTTGATAATGAAATTTTAAACAGCTTCTTGGTTTTTAATATTATTTACAATATTTATGCAGTTAAAAAAAATAGCTTACTACTCATCTTCTACCAAAATGCAGGAAATGTTGCGACATTTTAAATTAGGAGAGATTCAACACACATAACGTAGAGTCCTGTTTCAGCTACAGAATGATGGTAATCCTGAGCTGTACCAACCAGATCTTGGCAATCAACCAGGACTGTTCTATCTGAAGAACAACGTCAGCCTCAAATTCAATTTATCTCATGTCCAAAGTCTGTGAACATGTCAAGTTTTATGAGATTTCTCAGTGAAAGGAAGACACCACTGATCTCATTTCAAAATCAATTTTCTTTCCAGGACAGTTCTGGGAAATCTCAAGATTCTCTCACTTTATATAATAAACAGTATACATTCAAGGGTTGAGATCTCAAAGAATAAGTACATTTATATAAAAAAGATTCCTTATTAACTAGGAGCTCACAGTGAAGGTGTCCTTGAAACATTTCACCATCTACTGAAGGGTAATAATACGTTTGCTTTATTGATACATCTGAAATACTCGCTAAAGATGAAAGCATCGATTTCTATGCTTTCCATGCTCTGTCCTTGGGTTGAGGAACATATAGCGCAAATATGAAAATGAGGAATCGGGGTGGTAAAGAAAAAATTAGCCAAAACCTCCAGACTTCCCTTATTTAAAAACAGTGTTTACCAGTGAAATGACCTCTGTATAAGATTTTTTAATTGCAGTATTATTTTTCACAGCGTAAGACTGAAAATGCTCATCAATGGGAGGGTGGTTAAACGTTACAGTACATCCATACAAAGGACTAGACTGCAGTCATGAAAAAATAAGCAGACCCTTTATGTGCTGATAGGGATCAATCTCCAAAATAAATCAAGTGAAAAATAACGGCGGTTCTAGAAGGTTACCAATTATGGGGGGGGGGGGGGGCGGGGAAGGAAACAAGAATGAATTTACCTATTTCCTTGTATAAGCTTAAAAAAATCTATGAAAGAATAAACAAGAAACTGATAATAGTGGTTGCTTCCAGGAAGGGGAGCAGGGAGGTTGGGCATCTGGGGTAGGAGGGAGAATTTTTACTGGCTAACCTTCTGTACACATGTAAATATGTTATTACTTTTAAAAGTGAATTAATAAAAGCTTTTAAAAAGGGTAACATAAATTGCCCATCACTATATTCAATATAATGATTACTCAGATCACATGATATGTCATTGACTAGATGAATTTGTTACCCTGGTATTTGGAAATGCTTAGACCAGCCTGAGAATTCGCATATTGTTTACTTCTTTTCACAGGGGAAATGAAGGTTCTGCTTTTAGTTTGCTGGATAAAAACACACTTTTGCCAGCCTTCAAAGGGTCCTTCAGTAGTTCACAAGGTTCCTGTGATTTTATTTGAAATGAGCAGAACCCATTAGAATGCTGGGTCTTTGGTGTGAACCGTTGCTGATGGAAACAAATAGCCCAATACTAGTTTTTGTTTTCAGTCACTCATTCCCCCAAGAGCTATTCAGTATGCAAATATAATCTCCGTGAATATTCATTTGACTGAATGACTCTTTTTCCTTTTTTTTTTTTGAAAATCATAAAAGCAACACAACTTGATCTGGAGAAACCTCAGGAACTTCAGTGGTGTCAGCCATGAGATTTCACCTTTCAGGCTTAATCGAAGTTGCTAGCATCATCTCTACAGCAAGGGTGTCCAGAGCAAGTGATAGATTAATCCCTGCTGAGGAGGATTGGGTGACTGGCAGAGGGGATGCTCAGAAACGCTCACAGCCCCTTGCCAGTAAGCCATTTCCATTTTATCTATCCTGGGATAACAGCATCACTGGGAACTGAATACACTCTGAGGAAGATAAGTGCTAACTGTCCTAAGGAGCATCACAGCCTTAACGTGACAGCCCAGCAAAGAAAAACAGCATGGGGCCAGGGGTCAGACGTGCTGTAATTCCCACTTAGTCAAAGAAACAGCATAACTGCCTTTCTTTCTGCCAGGAATGGGGAGACAAAGCCAAGGGAAAACCCCAAATTCAACGACTGCTTACTTCTCCCACGAGGCTTCCCATGTGTTGAAGCCCCATAGTAAAATATTTTGTTCTGAAAAATAATAACAGGCGGGGGGAGGTAGGGTTCTCTACTCACAGTGGGAACTTTGGGGCACAAACACTGGGAAGTCTGCTGATTTCAAGACCAGCCCCGGGGAGAAGCTGATGTCAAGGCAGGAACCCTGGCTGAGGGAGCGGTTAACTGAGAGTGACTGAGGTCACTGCTGCAGATCAGAGCCTAGGCCTGGGGGCGGGGGAGCATGAGGGGCAGGGGGCACGAGGTCGCGAGGGGGTGTGCAGGGCACATGCACCTGCCTGTGCCTGGGCGCTGTTGGCCAGCTCATTCCTCCTTCACCTCCTCCTCCTTCTCCTCTTCCTTCTTCTCTTCCTTCTCCTCCTCCTCCTCCTCCTTATTCTCCTCCTCCTCCTTCTCCTCCTCCTCCTCCTTCTCCTCCTCCTCCTCCTCCTCTTCCTTCTTCTCTTCCTTCTCCTCCTCCTCCTCCTCCTCCTTATTCTCCTCCTCCTCCTTCTTTTCCTCCTTCTCCTCCTCCTCCTTCTCCTCCTCCTTCTCCTTCTTCTCCTCCTTCTCCTCCTCTGGGATCTCCACTGACAGGACCTGCTGGCTGGGGTCCAGACCCGGGCTCATGCAGATCCGCACTGAGTGCTCCTCGGGCTGGGCTGCCCCCTCCTCGTCTCTGTCAGGCCTCCTCTGGGGGGCAGGTGGTGGAGAGCGCAGGGCTGGAGGGTCCAAGGGTGCAGGCTGTTCTGGAGCGACCGAGCCCCCTTCTCCCGTGGGGTCTTCAGAGCTCTTGGCCTGGAATCCAGAAAGAGTGACTAGTGAGGCACAGGGGTCTTGGAGGGGTCTAGGACACCCAGTCCCCCCCTTTTCAGACCCCCGAGGAGGAAGATAGTAGAGTGCAGTGGGTGAAATGGAATGGCTGGGTTGGGCAGAGCTGCATCAGGGTTATTTAGTAGAAACAATATATTATGGGGAAGTTTAAGGATTAAAAGTCCTGGTTGGATTTGGTGAAAAGTCTTTGGGATTTTTTAGGTCTCTGCTGAGTTGCAGGGCTGGAAGTCGAATGAAGTTGCCTGTTTAAAGGCAGAGCCCTGGCATTGGTCACTGAGCTGTTGAGGGAAGAGAGACTGTGACCAGGAGGGACAGCCACCAAGGCCTCTGCAAAGCCCAGCCGGTCTGCCTTGCCTGCCCCAGTTACCAGAAATGGGTGCTCCCAGGTGAAGGAGAAAAACTCTAAGCAAATAAGGTAAAGACTGATGAGTGCAAACGCAGCTGTGGCCTGGCCGCTTTTCCAGAAAGTCTCAAAGGTTGAGACCCCCCAGGGGAGGAACAGTCTGGGTGCCACTGGCATTGGGCTGAGCTGAGCCCCTGTATTTGGGGACTTGGTGGTTACCTCTAGCCTCCAGCTTGCAGGGTTCCCGTGGATGGGGTTTCTGTGGGTACAGTTAGGGAACTGGGTGAAAACCCAAGCCTTTGTGGATTCCCATGGCCCTTCCTGCTCTGTCCGACCCCATCTCTGCATGGGAGGAAGCAGGAGGGAGCAGCCCCCAGAGGAGGAGGCCTGATGGTCCACAGCTACCAAGATGCACTTGAGGTGGTGGTCGAGTTTAAACTGAGAGCAGTCAGCATGTTTATCAGGAATAGAGACCCCCCTGATGTTTGCTCAAGTCATAGGGGGTTGAAGGAAGGGAACTGGGTGGGAGTTGGGGAGCCAAGACCCCCCTAGAACCCAAGGCAGCTCTGGGGACCTGCCGTCCCCTCTGTCTTGGTGTTTCTGCATGTTTTGGTGTGCATGTTCCACCCTAGACTCTGACAACACACTTCCAGGGCAGGATGACCAGATGGTACCCATTATGGGATCATCCCGAAGCATCTCGCTATGAGTGGAACCAGAAGGATCACAAGGAGGTTGGTCAAGTGCTTCACCAGGTTTAAAATGCTTTTATAAAAGGTATTCAAGATATTCTGCACCCAATGTGGCAGCCATGAGTAATCTGGGTCCCAGAGGGTCCTAGAGGAGCTTCTCCCAGGTCACAGGGCTGGCAGTGACAGAGCCAGGATTGGACCTGTGTACTTAGACTGCTACTTAAGAGCTCCTTGCACTCTGTCATTCTGCCCTGGCTGTTCTAAAATTGCCTTTTATGAGAATATGCATGCAAATTTAATTCACATCTCCAAGCTGCCTGGGTGAAGAGCTAACACTTACAAGCAACAAACCCCATTTCAGATAAAACCTTTCACTGTCCTGAGAACACTCTTGGAGCTCATGTCCACTGAGCCCCAGACCCTAGTCAGCACTAAAGACCCCAACTTGCCAGCTGAACCCTGCCCTTGACAGTTTGTGAGCCAGTCATGTCTGTGGCTAGTCTGGAGAATGTCTTAGAACCCCAAGTGACTTTGGTGTCACTCCCCAGACACCTGCTGTCAAATGGCCAATGGACGGGTCCCCTGGGCTGTGATACCAGGCTGGATTGGATTCTGTCATGCAGACACTGCTGTCCCTCCCTGCCACTGAGCTCCTGCCTAACCCCATCCTCCCTTTCCCAGCAGCCTCCCTAAAGGGCAGTCGTGAACAACCATAATTAGCACAATCATTCTAATTGGCATTCTTGGCATTAGTCACAGAAAAAAGCCCCAGAACTAATTTTAAAATTCCCTTTAGATTTATGGGGGCGGGAACAGCCAGCACCATGCCTGTTGCCTTGGCTTCTCCTTTCAAATCTGTTAAATTGTCACAGACACAACATTAAATATGAGAACATCACTGTCGTCTGGTAACAGACATCCCTGCCCAACTCCCACTGCTCCTACCTCCACAACAGCACCCGGACTTCCATTTGGGGGAACGCCCTCTCTGCCCCACACCCAACTCTCAGTCCAGGGATGGGCATATGCGCCAGTCTGCCCAGAGCACCACACTGAATGGCTCAGGAATTGACACATGACCCAATTCTGTCCAATGACTATGAGCCCTGGGACTTTTTGCTGGAACTACTGGGAAAGAGGTACTTTCTGTGGGAGCTGCTCAACCAGGAGGATGTAATCTTGGGGGATGTCATCTTAAAGCCTGCCTGGGATTGGGGCCATCCTGAGGGAAGCAGAGATGACAGAATGGCAGAACTCATCCAGTTGGCATCATTTGGACTTTTAGATCCAGCCTTGCCTGAACTTTTCAGTGACTTACCCCAATAAATTCCCTATTTTCTCAAGTTAATTTAAATGTGCACTGTCGCTTGTATTTCTGTCACTCACAACCAAATGAGTCCTGACTGATTCAAAGAAGAAAAAATATTCCCTAAAATTCAGTGTGTGGGCCCCTCAGCCTTCTTTCTGGCACGTGGCTGAGACAGACCAGGTGGCTAGGTCTCCAACGACATTACCTGTTCCAGCAACCGCTGCTGTCGTGCAGCTGCCTCCAGCACAGCCAGCTCCTTGAGTCGAGCCCTGAGGTGGGCAAGCTTGCCGCCTTTGGCCCCCTTGGCACCCATCTTTCCTGCTGCAGCCAGGGCAGCACTGAAGAGCTTGGGGGTGCCCGCCCTCGGAGGAAGGATGAGCACGCTCTTCTCCTTGGGCTTGTTGTTATTTCTCAGCATTCGCCTGAAAGAAAGCAGCATCCGCTAACATCACTGGCAAGCTCCGGTTCTGGCAGAGCCCTTTCGCTGAATTGTGTGATGACGGTTGTTTTAGCTAACGGTTTTTGAGCTTTTCTGAGCCCAGCATGGCACTGCTTGAGGTGTCACATCTCACTGAATAATCAGAACAATGGAAGTTATGTGGGTCTTACTGTCGGCACCTTATAAATGAGGCTCAGAGGGGCTGAGTAACTTTTCTGAGGTCACACAGGAAATGAAGGAGACTTTAATATATGGAATCAGAAATAGGATGCCCAGGTGAAAGAGAGCCCAAGCTTTTTGCTTCTCCTTCTTTTGCGTGTCATTTTACCATCATCACCATCACTACTGTTAACACTTACTGAGTGTCTGGATTCATCAGACCCTGTGCTCAGTCCTTTACAGGCAGTCATTCTTTGGTGACCCCCTGTGATCCTTTTCCTGGTGTTCACACCTCTGTGTGTCTCCCTCCCCTTGAGGGTGGTGGGACACATGACTTGCTTTCAACCAATGTAGTACAGCAAGGGTGAGTGAATGTCACTTTTGTGAATGTGTCACATAGGATTGTGGTCTGTCTTACAAGGAGACTCTCTCCCTTGCTGGGAGATGAAGCGATCAGCCACTTTGGCAGAGGCCCACATGGCAAGAACCTGAGGGGAGCCACCAGCCAACAACTAGCAAGGAACTGAGGCCCCCAGTTCTACAACCATGGGACCTTGGAAGCAGATCCTTCCCCAGTCAAGGCTTGAGATGAGACCCAGCACTGGCCAACACCTTGATTACTGCCTTGTAGTGGACTCACCCAAGCCATCCCCCTGACTTCTGACCCACAGAAACTCGGAGATAATAAATATTGTGGTTTTAAGTGACTCAACTTGTGGTAACATTGTTATGCAGCAGTAGGTAAGTGATGTACACTTGTCCTGTAGTCTCACATCATCCTCACAGGTAGTCCTATTATTCTCCCTTGTTTCAAATGAGGTTATGGAAGTGAGTAACTTTCTTAAGGCCACACAGCTAGGAAGTGGCAGAGCTGGAATTCAAACCCATGCTTTTGACTCCAACGCCCCAGGTCTTATTGATTACTAAACAGCATTGTAGTCATTATTTTCTTGGACGCTGACAATACTCTGTGACATGGAAAGGGCTGGGATTATTCTACTGACAGTTGGGGAAACTGAGGCTCAGAATGGGAAGAGTGGCAGCCAAATTTGCTAGGAAGTGGCAGAGACAGAGTTACAACCCAGATCTAACTGCAATATACCACCCTGATTCTCTAAATAACGGGAGAATTTTCCATCAAAGAGAGCCTCAGCCTTTTATAAGGGATTGTTCATGTTACAAATATGTGATGAGTGGTCTGGCTCAAGAACAAATGAGTTTTGCCTGCAGTCTAGTGGGCCTAGACAACTAATTGGCAAATTCATACATCAGGGTTCCAGCAAAACTTGTTTGTTTAAAAATGAGGCCATTACTGGCTGCTTATCTAATCAGAGGCAACGGATTTAAATTGTGCATATTGATATTAATTGCCCAAGACTTGCGTTTTCTAACTGAGGCTCCCCCAGGAGACCATAAACATGATAATTCATCAGAAGCCTTTTACAGGACCGGCTCTGTCACCTGTGTTATTTGAGTCCATAATTCACAGCACTCTAGTCTGCGGGAAGGCTCGGCGTGGTACTCAAATGACACGAAAGAACCATCTACGGGACCTTTGCTGATTGCTAATGGCTGTCTCTGTTTTGAAACATCGAGCCAGCTCTGGGACATTTCCAGATTAAGAACATTTATCCTCATTTTCAGATGACACGCACTTCACTATAATGACTGTATAATTCACCCCTGGAGAGAGTGGCATGCCTGAGACCTCTCTGCCTCATTTCTTGGAACGGCAAAGTCAGAGCCAAGCATCTTACTTCTTTGGGGCCTCAGCCCACTCCCCCGTCTGTAAAGTGGGGAGCTTGGACAGAATCCCACATGTGGCTCCCAGCAACTCAGACAGCACCAGGCCCTGTGGGTCTCACACCCATCTCTCCTTGGATGGGCTGAGCTCGTCCATGATCCCCTGCCTCTCTCCGCAAGCTTGCCTGTCCAGAGAACTAGCCTCTGATGAATCATGCCACGGTCCCCTCTGGACTTCAAGGCCCATCGGCCCCCTCCTTCCCCTGGCTGCCTCACGCCAGGACACTGCAGGCATGGTCAGGAGCGAGCCTCTGAGGGATCCTAGTTGATTTGCCAAACCCACACCTAACCCAGCCACAGGAACGGGATGACAGCGATAAGCATGGCTTTTCTGAGCAGATCTCCCCTTGCAGGGGGGAGGAAGGAAGGTGAGGGGAACCTGGTGCCCATTCTCAGCCATAAACCATCAGTTCTCATTATCCATGGTAGTTAAATTCTATAAAGTCCCTGCAAACACTGAGTTAGTGACTACTGACCCATCGCTTCTGAGGGGAATACAGGATTCCGTTCCTGTGAGCCTCTCAACACATTTTCATCACCTGATCGCTCCATAGTCTGGTCTTGTGTGTGTTTCTGTTTAAAGACATCTTATTTAATATAAACCATTGATTCATTTAGAACGAACTTCTGGCTCTCTAACCCAGGCCTGAACGTAGGAACACAGACAGCACTTCAGCACTACCCCCAGGGCCATTTTAATAGCAAAATCACCAATAAAAATCACAAAAATGTGAATCATGTGGTCCAGAGTGGACCACAAAAAAAAGTACTTGTTTACAATATGAGCCGAAACAAGAAGGCAGCGGGTCACCTTTTTCAACTTTAGCAGGGAATGTGCACTTCGGGGGACTCAAAATTTTCGCTGATCTGTGCACATCTGCAAATGTCCACGTAAGCCCTTGAGTACTGATTTTTGGGGTTACGACTAAAACAGCGCCTTGTGTGTGCTATACTCTAACATTGGGGCTACATCCACTCACCTAGGGGCTGCCAAAAGGATCCAGTAAAAACCTAAGTCACAGTAAGTCACTCCTCAGTATAAATCCTGCATAGCTCCCATCTCCCTCAGGGTAAAAGTCAAAGCCATTGCAAGGCTCACCTACAAAGTCCTACCCAATCTTATCCCTTCCGCATCTCCCATCCCATTCAAGCTATGCTCGTTTGATTGCTGGTCTGAGGGTATACTGAGTCCGTGCCTCCAAGGGGCCTTTGCACATGCTGGAATGCTTTTCCCTGCAGGCAGTTCCCCAGCTCACTTCTTCACTCTGTGCAGTTCTCTGAAATGCCACTTCCCCAGGATGACTTTTCCTGACCAACTGAGCTCACAAATCTCCCTTCTGTGACTTTACGTTTCCTTATGGCCTTTATCCCCAGCTGACACATTCAGTTCTCCACTGTTGGTCTCCCCAACTAGGAGGTAAGCTGCTTTATTCCCTGCTGTGTCCCCAGGGCCTTGAACTATATGCTCAATAAATTATTGTGAATGAATGTTGGTGAGTTTGTTCCCTTTATCATGACCATTCTCTGTCAGTTTATTTATGGTGACTGAAATAGAAAATAAGAATTTGTGATAAAGGCAAGGGCTATCCAGCAGACAGGTGAATTAAAAAGGCTTCATCCTTTTATCCATGGAAAAATTATAGACAGAACTTAATGGATAAAAAGGAACAATTATTATTTATAGTTATTGAGCGCTCCATGTGCCGGGCCCTCTGCTGGAGACACAACATTATTTTACTTAATCATCTCCACAATCCTTATTTTACAGTGGAGAAACTGAGACCAGAAAAGGTAAGTAACTTACCCAAGGTCACACAGCCAGTACCTAGCATGGACCAGATTTGAGCCCTATCAGCCTTCCAAGCCTATTATGCGTTTCCTACCACAACGTACTGCCTTCATCACTCAATTTGAAACCTGGTCTAAGGGTCTGAAAGCAAAAACCTGCTTTTCCACTCCCCAACAACACAACATAAAGACACACAAGGTTATTCACTGCAGTACTATTTATCATTGAAAAATACTGAAAATAGCCTAAGTGCCCACTCATAGGAATGCTCTGCAGTTTGTCAAAAGGAATGAGGAAGCTGTCTGTGTACAGATAGAGAATGTTCTTCAGGATTTATTGTTGTGTGAAAAAAAGCCAAGTGCAAAAGAGAATCTACAGTATGCTACCCTTCGTGTCAGACAGAAAGGGAAATAAGAAAATGTTCATGGAGCTGCCTATTTTTGCAAAAGGAAACACAAGAAGAAAAAAGTGGAACTACTGAGTTTGGATTCCTACAGAGGGTGGGTGGCAACGGAGGTTGGGGGAGAGTCTGGCCGCTTCTCTGAGCGTGCTGTTTTGTAACATTCTGCCATGTTAATGTTCTACACATTCAAAACACAAAAAATCAACAAGGATCAGGGTGGGGGAAACCCTAAAATGGATGCAAACCAAAACGTGTGAACCTCACTGTGTATCAAATGAACAGAACCACCACACTAAAGGGAGGAAAACAGAACTAATCCACATAACTTTGAGCACAACACCTCCATCAGAGGCACTCAGGCCAAAGGCACAAAGAACTGCTTTCTACTTGGAAGGAGTCCTTCTTCCCAGCAGTAAGGGACAGGCATTCTGGTCCTGCTTTCTCTATCTTGTAGGACTGAATAAGTGAATAAATGTAATAAGGATAAAGGGAGTCAAATTTTTCAGTGTTAGAGAATATACAAATATGGAAAAAAAGATTAGAATGAACTCTGTGATGCTGGATTGAAATTGCTAGCTAGGTGGAAATAGAGATAGAGATGTATAGAGATGCAGATAGACACAGACCAAGAAGTACATGCTGAGATATCTGTACCTGTATGTGCAATATATATATATATATATATATATATATATATTGTGTGTATATATATATATATATATATATATATATATATATATATATATGTGTGTGTGTGTATATATATATATACTATGTGTGTATATATATACACACACATGTATATATATTTGCATTTCTACAGACAGGTGTATATGTGGGTATATTTCCCAGCTCTGTCCACTGTGGAGGCCTAATAGCACCCCACTAGCAATGAAACCACTTAGTACTCAGATCCTGGTTTCTAAAAACCATTCCCCTCTAAAAGGAATCAAGCCCGCTTGGAGAAATGGCCATTTCCGGGAATGTGGCAGGGAAAGGACTAGGTGAGTCCAGGACTCCTTAGCGTGCCTATAAACAAGCAGGTGCTAAAATATGATGGGGGATGTAACAAAGATTCACTACAGCCAGCCTGAGGAGGCACCCAGTGGCCAATCTGGAACAATTTAGGCATCAAAATAATGACTGTAACAGGATATCCATGGAATAAAGCAAATTCATACTGTTACAAATAGATAAATGAATGGACAAGTGAGAAAGAAAAGAAAGCTCTTGTTACAGTAGAATGCTAGCTAATAAATGTAGAAGCCATGATGGAGTTAGAAAACGACCATTTGCAACCATTGTGGCAATCATTGCAAGGAACCTTCAGTGGATGCTGAAAGTAGTGAGTTAAAGTTAGACGAGGAACAGGAAGTCTACGTCATCTCAAAGTGACTCCCCACTCAGTACTCATTAATTTCAAAGAAAAATCATAACTTTAGGGTACAGAAACTTTAACCAACATCATCAGTACTGGGAGAAAGCAGCATCACGGCACTGAGAAGGACACATCACTTATGAGCAATTCCTGCCCAAAACGCAGAACCTATTCAGAGACGTCAAAATCATTAAACAGAGGGGAAAGGAGAGGCACTTCAATCCCTGATGGAGAGAGACCAAAGTCATTGGGCAATGTCTTACAACATGGGATCCAGGAAGAAGAAAAGAAAACTGTAAAAGACACTGTTGGGACAATTAACAAAATTTGACTATGGATTAGGGCTGAGATAACAGCATTGTTTCAATATTGAACTTCCTGATTTGAAGCAAGCTACTACAGTTGTGTAAGAAAAAGTCTTAGTCCTTAAGAAATGCACACTAAAGTATACATAGATTTTTTTTTAATTAAAAAAAAAAAAATACCTGGCCTTCTTCCGGAGCAACTTCTGAGACTCGGGGTAATGCACCAAAATTTCATTCAAGTCCTTCTTATCCAGAATGAAGAGGTTGGTAAACCCGTGGGCCACCACGTTAGCTGTGCGCCGGTTCCCGCCCCCAACAGCCAGCAAGCTGGGGCAGAGAGGGAGGGAGGTCAGACCCTTCAGAGGCTGCAGTCTGGATCACACTAATATCTTCATTTCCAACCCCCGGCCTGGAGCACAATGATGGCCTCACGCAGGTGAGAGCTGGGCCCACCTGCACGTGTCAGCAGGTACGGGGCCATATCCACAGCAGTTTCTACCAAAGGGCCCTAGAGGACGTGGTCCTACCCACTGGCCACCCCCTTCCCCCAGCCGTTGACCAAGTCCCCTCATGTCACCCCTCTCTGACCTTATTTCTCCAAAAACAGATCCAGCTTTCAGCGTCACCAGCACAGCCTTCCCATCTGGGCCACCCAAGACCTGCACCTGTCCCGCCTGGATGATGTACATCTCCCGGCCTATCTCCCCCTGAAACAGAGAAGGGGGGAGTCCCTCTGTCATCACACAAAGGCGACCCAAAGCAGTGGGGCTGGGGCCGGAGGCTGGTGGTACAGCACGGAGGAACCCAGGCTGGGGTTCAGCCCTGACACCAACTTTGGTGTATAGTGTGGGGACAGTCATTTCCCCTCTGGGGCCTCAGTCTCTCCATCTGTGGACTGGGAAGATGGCCTGCCTGCCTGACAGCATTACAGTGGGGAGTGAGTGGTGTGATGGAGAGGAAAGCACTAGACAAGGAAGTGCAGGTGTGATGCTATTTGGCAAATTCTCAATTATGTGCTGGGATGGAGAGCCAGAGGCATGAAAGGTTCACAGTGGTTCATACAATAAGCTGACACCTATGCCTCCCCCATATCTGCCCGGCACTGTTCTAAGTGCTCTGCGCGACTGAGCCTGCTTAATCCTTAACAGCCCTCTGAGGTAGGGATTCTTTGCCCAAATTTACAAAGCTAGGCCAAGGCAGAGCTGGGATTTAAATCCAGGGGTTCTAGTTCCAGAGTTCATGGTTGTTACGAGTTGAACTGTGCCCCACTCCCCCAAATTCATGTGTTGGACTCCTAACCCCCAGCTCCTCAGAGTGTGACTGTATTTGGAGATAGGGTCATTGCAGATGTAATTAGCTAAGTGAAGATGAGGTCATACTGGAGTTGAGTGACACGCCCCTAATCCAGTATGACTGGTGTCCTTATAAAAGGGACATTTGGGGACAGAGACAGTCATAGAGGGAAGACAGTGTGAAAACGCAGGGAGAAGACAGTTATCTACAAGCCAAGGAGAGAAGCCTGGAGCAGATCCTTCTCTCGCTGTCTCAAAAGGAACCTCCCCCTCCGACACCTTGATCTTGGACTTTCGGCCTCCAGAACTGTCAGACAATACGCTTCTGTTGTTTAAGCCATTCCATTCTTGGTACTTTGTCATGGCTGCTCTAGCAGACTGATACAAGGGTCTTAATCCCAAATTAAACCAAATGAATGAATGCGTGAAGGAATAGCTTGTTTCCGACTACAATCAGAAATACTGGGTCTGCCATGCACCGTCCAATCCTCGTGCCCTCACGGGCTGTGCCCTGGCCCGCTACCTCACACTTGGCCCATTTAAAGGGAGAGAGACCAAGGACAGGTAAGTGGCTTACACTTCTGATTCATTTGACCAATGTTTCCTGGACATTTCACACATGCAGGGTCTTCTTAACAAAAAGGAAGGAAATTTTGTTTCTCTGTTTCAGTGTCCGGTTTGACACAGGGCCAAAGTGTGAGGGGTGGAAAGAGCTCACCCTCATCTCATTAACCAGCCCAGGGTAGTTCAGGGCTGGCCTTGGGGGGTTGTGTCAGCAAGACTGTCACAGAGCAAAACCTGACAGCAGAGGGCGCCATTCACACATGTTCACCAAGTGCTCCCTGCAGCTCCCACGGCAAACTCCCCAACAATCTGATTCACTTTTCCTCCTGGAAATTAAAGTCTACATTACCCTTGAGGATGACAGCAACGGCAATGGCACCAGCTCTGTGCCAGCCACAGGACCAGACTTCGCAGGCACACCTTTTTCAATTCTCACAACCACCCCATGAGGGAAGTACCATCAATATCCCTACTTTACCCATGAGAAGAGCCAGACTCAGAGATGGCAAGCCACTTCCCCAAGGCTGCACAGCTAAGAAGTAGCTCCAATGTCAGACAAATCACTCTCTGGCTCCCAAACCTCTCTTGGCCTCTAAGGCTGAAGCTTTAAGTTCTCAGCCACCGGCACCATCCTCGTCCTCCTCCCCACAGCTTTCGGCTTCCAGAAACTTCACCGCTGCACAGCATACAACTTGGAGATGGGGGCCTCCTTGGGTTGAAGGTACCTAAGTCTTACAAGAGGTTCTTGAGCAATATTTTCACCCCTGCACACACACCTCGCCTTACTAACAGCTCTGAAATCTGGTTCCTGCTCCCCGACCCCGATCACTCACTCACCGAGTGACCTTGGTCTCACCTTGAATCCCAAAGAATGGGAGCAGAAAGGGCCTTAAACACTGTCTGGCCCTGGGATTCAAACCGAAATGTTTCCCATAATCAGGTGGGTGATGTAAAGGAGAGAAGGGAGCCTATGGGGCAGTGGAGGGTGGTGGGGCCTGTGGCATCAGGAGAGACCTTCAGCCAGCCCCTTCACCACTCCAGCTTACTCTTGCTATTTGGGAAAGTGGGACTCAGTGCTAGCAGATTTTCTGTTTTCAGCTAGAAATCTGGATTTTTATGTGACACCTTCCAAGTTTTAAAGGTTGGAGACTAATTCAACATTTTTTTTTGGAGTAGATAAAAAAAAACCACTCATAAAACATCTGTGGACTGATCCTACGTAAGAGCCATCACTTTGCAACCTCTGACCTATCCCACCCCTTCTTCAGCCCCATTTTCCTGGTAGGAAGACCAAGACCCTGGAAGAAATTCCATCTACACGGTCAAGACCCTGCCCCTCTTTAGGTTCCTCACTTTCTTTTTCTGTAAAGTGGCGTTCCTCACCCTAGCCCCCATGTTCCCATGAAGAGGGAGCCAGGCCAGAGGCACATCTGAGTTCAGTGCCTGGAGCTGGACAAAGCCTCCTTGGGCCAAACAATCTGAGAGCCCCGGGGTCAGCTCGCCGTGCTCCTCCCACTGGCAATCCTGCTCCCCCCAGGCTTGCAAGCCTCACTGGCCTGCAAAGGCACCCCCTCCAGCCTGGCTCCCAGCAGGCAGGGGGCTGTGAATCCCTGACCATGCTGCGACTGCCCCGGGTCTCTCACCTTCTTACACACGTAGTCGTTGGGCAGGTAGACGACCGAGCGGAGCCTCTTCAGCATGTCGAAGATCATCTGCCGGTCGCAGCCCTGGCCCCGAGAGGAGGGGAAAGGAGCTGTTTAGAGGAAGGCGTGGGTTCGGGGCCTCCCAGAGTCCCAAGCGTGGGGCCCCTGGATCGGTCGTACCTGGAAGAGCGCCACTTTGCTGACGATGTCATAGTTCACGTCAATGGCGAGGTCCAGCCGCATCTTGTCTGGAAGCTGCACCATCAGCTCTGACTCATCTGCAAACAAGAGCCTGGCGAGGGTCAGAGACATGGCCAGGCCCCTCCCTCACACCCAAAGGGCTGAGCCCACACTGCTCTGGCTGGGCCCGTGGCACACCATTTCTCTACCATTCAGAACCATTCTAGGTTGGGAGGGTACCCTCTTTACCTCCAGGCCTTTGCCAATGCCATTCTCTCTGCTGGGAACAACCCCGTTCATTCATTTTTCAGAACCCAGCACTCATGTCACCTCCTCCAGGAAGGCTTCCCTTGACATCCTTCTACCCAGCTATTATGTTATCAGTCCTTGTGCCATAGCACTTATAATGCCTTTTACTGCAATTGTTTGCCAATGGTTTGTCTTCTCCACTCACGTTATAAGAAGAACACTAGCAAGAACTAAAGTATGTGGAGCATTTACTGTACCAGGCACTGTTTTACAGAATGTTTCACCAAGGTGATTTTATTAAATCCTCCCAGCAGCCCAAGAGGCGCCCCACTACTATAACCTACTTTACAGACAGGGGAAGGGAGGCTTGGGAGGGCAGTGACTTGCCCATGGCCACACAACCCAAGGGATGGAATCAGGACCCCAGCCAGGTAATGTGGTCCAGAGCCTATCCTGGGAGAGCAGTATGTCTGCCCACCATGGGGTCTACAGTGCGCAACAGAGAGCTGGTAACTAGAGACAGGAGATGCCCCTCCAGGCCCTAATGCTGTTCCCCACCCACTGTACCACCATTAGCTTAGGGCTCAAGTGCTGGGTCTGTGCAACCCTGGGCAGGTCAGAGCCCTCTCCGATCCTTAATATGTGGCCTTGTGAAAGGGGGCAATGATAATGATGTTACAAGGCTGTCACTGGAATGAAATAAGACAGTGGAAGTGAACATGCCTTGGAAACTATTGTCATGTGCATTGTCCACAGACTTGCCAACATCCCCAGCTCAGGAGAACTTGGGCCTGAAGTGTGGCTTCTTTGAGACATGAATCCCACAAAAGGGGGGGGGAGGGGCTTTCATTTTGCTGAGGGCCTTGGGGGACTCTAGGTCACACTGCCAGAGGCCTACAAGCTTTTCAGAGGCCTCCAAAAGGATGTCGAGGCTCTGAAAGCAAAATTACTAGCTCCTAAAGATAAAAAAAGGAAACATTAAAAAAAAAAAAAGTCAATTAACATATAATTAGCATATTCAAATTTCACTAAGGAATCCATTTAGAGTCCATTAAATATCACTACATTTGGAAACAATTTACAGGTAAGATTCTTACACTTTGCAAGAATTACTGAGCATACCTCATCATTGACATGAAAGCAGAAACCACACTGAATGAAAATGCATTGTTTTAGCCAATTTTGGAAGCAAAGTATAACATCAAAAATCTACAAAATATATATGATATGTATGGATGCATATGAAGAAAAAGGGAGACAGAGACAGGAAGTCTTCCTTTCCTCCTGACTTCAATTGTACTTCCATCTTCGAATGGAGATGCATTTCAAGGTGGGGCAGGGCATTCAGGAGACAAGCCCCTCAGGTCTTCAGGAGTCTCCTGATGGCCCAGCATGGGGCACTCTGAAGTCCTCCCTAGGCCCTTCTCACTTAAATGTTGGTGCCGCAGCCAAGAGAGGCCCCAGTGCTCACAGCCTCAGGGACACAGGACGAGGGCAGGGCCCAGGAAGGCAGGGCGCTGGGTGGGGGCAGCTGATGGGAGCAGGAGGCCAGGGAAGCGGAGGGCCAGTCTTACCCAGTATGCCTTGGGAGTGCCAGGTGTACTCGTACCAGGTCTTGACACGGTTCTGCACGGACCTGGGGATCTTGTAGAAGTTCATGTACTTGACTGTGCTGTCCATACAGCTGCGGTAGTAGGTCTGTCCCGCGGTGGCGGCCCCCACCACGTCTCTCATCTGGCGGCAAGGAGGGGTGGTCAAGGAAGCCACTGGGTCAGAGTGGGGCCCTGAAACGGGCTTTGGGGACATGTGTCATGGGCACAGTTTCTTAACATGGACCAGGGTGCATGCTTGCAGCAGTGGGTGGGGGTGGTGGAAAGCAGGAGAGAGGGGGAATTCCAGGTCCACACCAAAGGTGTGGCCAACAGGGGAAGTTCTGCCTCCAGTGTGGACATGGATGAGAGAGGCTACTGGCCCCTCAGGTGGCCTCAGGTCCCTGGGGCCACACAAGGTGGGAACCCGACTAGGCTGAATCTGGTACAATGTGGCCCCTCGGTGTCGAACCAGGTGTACTGCTCCTCAGTCAGAGCCCCTCAAAGGTAACTCTGAGGACCCCTGATGGCCGCCTCATGCACTGACTACAATATGAGCTACACCCCTCTGCCCATAACACACACAGATTAGAATCTACCAGGGGCTTTTCTCCAAGGAAACAGTCCAAATCCTCAGCCTCTGCAGAAAGCCATTCATCTCAGCTCTCCAGATGTCCTGAAGGGACTGACATTTCAAATGGGAAGCAACCTCAGAGAGGAAATGGGACCTGCCCCCCCATCACCACCCCTTCACCCAGCAGCTCCCAGAGCTCCAGGCTCCTGACTCTCAGTCCAGTGTTCTTTCCTGGGCTTAGTCTAATAGGAACAGGCACAGATGGTGACTTTTCTGGCAGCCAAGGGAGGGAGAGGGGACCTGCAGGCAGACTAGTGACCCAGCTACCTGTCCAATCATCACGGAGAAAGCAAAGACGCCCGTGAAATAGTTCAGACCCTGGAAGACAATTTCAAAGAGTGTCCTGGGGTCGGGCAGGCCGCCAATGGTGATGAGGGTCTTCACAGCCCAGTAGTAACAGCGAATGTAACTAGGGAGAGAAGAGGAAGGGGACCTCAGTCGTCACAGGCCCCAACCTACACAGCCTGGGCAGCCTGGCTCGGAAAGATGCACGATGTGCAAAAGAGAAAACACGTCACAGCTCCTAAATGCAAAACCCCACCTCTCCCGCCGCCCACAGAGCCCTCTGCAGCTTGTAGAGCATGTTCACAGGTGCTGTCTGGCTTGGTCGGAGACAGAGGTGTGGGTGATGGGGTCCTACCATGTGGTAAAAGGCATAGGAAATGCCCCGAGCTTGTCTAATTATCACACAGCAGCAAGAGTCCCTCACACACCTGTCCACACCTTCAGACTGCCCTCCCAGGGGTGAGATCGGCAGGGCCTAAACCCAGGGCACTCTCAGACGGCTTTCCTGTACTTCCTGTCCTCCTCCCAGCGCACAGGAGCTGTCCGGAGCCTGTCCTGGCTCCAGTGTCCTGATATACCAGGAACTCAGGGCCTCAAGCCCCTGGCCTATAGCAGGCACTCAAGAAGTGGTCACTATTTTGGAAGTTATTATTAGCCATGACATTGGACTTCTGGAGGAATCCTCCTTCACTGCTTATGCTTTGCCGATCTTGGGGTTCCCCAGAGAATCTCATTTGGAAAAGAGTAACACTGCCAGGGAAGTGTGCCCCTCCACTGCGGAGCAGCGAGAGCTCCCCAAGTCTCTGCAGAGGGAAGTCCCAGCCAGCCAGCGCCATCCTCCCTTGCCCTGCTTGCTAGTCCTCCCAGGCCTGCCTGTGATGGGTGCCAGGCACAGCCCAGGACGTAGGTTCTTAGCCTGTTGGGACATTAACCCCTTTGACAATCTAAGGAAAGCTAGGAAGCTTCTCCTTGGAAAAGCCAGCCTGCTCCCAAAATGTAGCCAACTTCAATGGAGGATTGTGACCCCCTTAAATCTCTAGATCCCATGTTAGGAACCCTTTTCCTGGTGTGCAGGCTTCCCCGTAAGAATGGCCAGAGCTAGGAAGTTGGGTCACTGACTCCTGTCCAGGCACGGGCTTATTATTGATGAGAAATCTGCATGTAATCCTATCTCCATCTTGTAGATGGGAAGACTGTCTCAGAAAGGGTGAGGGCCTTACCCAAGGTCACAGAGCAAGGGTAACTAGTTTAGTGGGTAGCTTTCAATAAGCATCCAAGCCTTAAAAATAAGGAGATATATATGGGAACTCTCTGTACTTTCCAATCTACTTTTTTGTAAGCTTAAAACTATCCTAAAAAAATAGTCTATTAACTAAAATAATAATCATTAAAAAAATCTTATTATTGAATAGCTTCTGTTCTTTTTGCATAGAAGGGGCCTTCAGGTCCTCTCTCCATCCCCTTGTGAGGGGATGAATGAATGAGTGAATGAATAAGTAAATGAGTGAATGAAGGAATGGTCTGGCCAGGAGCAAGGCTGTGGATGGGTGCAGCCGAGGGAATAGGGAGCAGGGCCGGTGCTGATGAAGGAGTGCTGGGCCCTGACCCCATTCCGACACACTCCACCCCACGACTGATGACAGGACTCCCCTCCTGCCTGCCTGGACTGCCCCGGACCCTGGGACTCTCTATTTAGGTGTGGCTCCCCCTCAGGCCACAGGCCCATCACAGAAGGTGACAGCTGATGGCACTGTGGCCAAGGTTGGGGCATCTGTAAGGAGTAGGGGATGTTTGGAACCAACAATCTACAAAGAAGCCACTGGAACATTAGTGACCTGTTGTGTGGAAGGTGTCAAAGTGTTGACAGCTGGATTGAGAGCATTTTGCATCACTAGTGGGCACAGCCCAGGGTGAGGCAGGTCCTACCCAAGGTGACTCGCTGACCCCTGGACTCTTCCTCTGCCTTTTTGTCACCAGAGCTGACCGAGTACCCGCTATGGCCTGGCCCTGGACCAGGACTCAGATGCACGTAATCCTCAGTTACTTCTTCAAGATGTGGGTCCCATGATCAGCACCATCTGGCAGATCAGGAAACTGAGGCTCAGAGAGGAGAAGTGACTCACCCACTGATAACAGGTGGCAGTGCCGGGAATCACCCCCTGGACTCCTGTTTCTAAAGCCTGTGCTCTGAATCTCCAGGCTCATCGACGACATTGACCCCATGTGCTTCTGTCTTCCCGCACTGTCCTCCATCCCCGTCATCACGCAAACCCTGACTTGGCCTTTTTGTTGTCCCAACAGACAGATCAGCATCCCCCTAATGGGTTTGTCCGTCTGCTTCCTGCCTGTCCTCCTGTCCATCCTTCAATCAGCCATCTTCAGGAGAGTCATCTTTCTGAGATTCCCCTGGGCTTTGAAAGGCAAGAGGTGAGAGTTTAAGTGGGTAGCTTTCAATAAGCATCCAAGCCTTAAAAATAAGGAGGTATATATGGGAACTCTCTGTACTTTCCAATCTACTTTTTTGTAAGCCTAAAACTATCCTAAAAAAATAGTCTATTAACTAAAATAATAATCATTAAAAAAATCTTCATAAAATGTTCATACCCTTGGCCCTGCCTTCCCTCTTTATGAATTTATTATGAGAAAACAGACCAGAGGACACAGATTCCTATACACAGATGTTCCTGCAATATCGTGTCATCCTGAAAAACTGGAGATACCTTAAGTGGCCACTGATAAGGAAATGGGTAAATAAATGGTGGGATCTCCGTATGGGGGGGCAGTGATATCATGGTTTTCAAAATTTTACTGATGGGAAAATATGCGCAATATTATATTATTCTATTACCTTTTAGTAGCATTTTCCTCACACTTTTACATTTCTAAAATTGGGATAATTTTATAATCCATGTGTACATTTAGTATAATATTTCTTTTTTCCCCAAAAAACTGTATTGACTAAATCCTGTGTCATAAAATTAATTAACTGCATCTTAGAATCAAAGAAATATAGTAAAGCAGAGCATATTCCTATCTTTCTGTTATAATCACTATATATATAAATTTATATATCAAAGAAAAGTGAAAAAAACTTTGGCTGGTTCCCCATTGCCTAGAGTAGCGCTATCCAATAAAAATGTGATGTGGTCCACACACATAATTTAAAATTTTCAAGTAACCACACTTTCAAAAAGCAAAAGGAACAGGTGAAATTAATTTTAAAATGTATTTTAGTTAACCCCCAAATCAAAATTAATACCATATCAACATGTAACCAATACCTTGAAAGTTATCAATAAGAAAGTTTACATGTTTTTTCCTGTCTTCCAAGTCCTGTGTGTTCTCTGCACCTACAGCGTATGCATCTCAGTGGCCCTTGCAGGTCAAGTACAGTAGCCGGGTGTGGCCAGTGGATGGTATCAGACAGCCCAGCTCTAGAAGGTGAGGCTGACTCCGCCGTGGGAGGCTGTTTGGCAACCTGACCCCACCTCCCTCTCCAGTTACTTCCACACATCCCACCCCCTCCAGCCACACAGGACTGTTCCCAGCTCCTTGACTCCACTGTTCTGTAACTCCACACTATTCTTCATGCCGTTCGCTCCCCGAGAGGTTCTCTGCCCCTTCTCTCCACCCACCAAGGCCAAGATCAAACTTTACCTTTCAGAACTGACAGTCCCAAGCCCCCTCCCCAAACCCTCTACAGCACCGGGCAGGAAGACAATTAAGACTCTGTCGCCACGCTGTCTGGGTTCAAATCCCAGCTCTCTCAAACTTATGAACTCTGTGACCTGGGGAACTCACTTCACATCTATCACCTCATTTGCAAAACGGGGATGATGATGGTACCTGTCTTGCGTGGTTGTTGGGAAGATTAAGTGAGTTACTATGTGAAGTGCTTAGAACAGGGCTAGTCCGTACAAGCCGTCTCCAATGCTTGCTGTTGTTGTTATTATTATCAGCACGATCATCATCGTTATCACCACCACCAACACAGCCCACAATGTACGGCAGCCCTCTGGACTGGCAAATAGATTTCACCTAGCTTGCCAGCTCCTCCACGGCTAGCGATGCCCAGGGAGCTGTGTTGTTGAGCAGAATTCTCTGGCCTCCCCCTGACTCAACCATGCCCATGGGATAGAGGACACACACATGTGGTCACCTGGCCAACTCTACTAGACCTTGGGGTGCTGAAAGGATCTTTTTAGCAGGTCTTGTTCATGTTTGTGATCCCCCTCTGCTTGGCACATGACAGGTGCTCAGGAAATACTAGATTAGTGAGGTCATGGAGATGTGAACCTTGAGCCTTATTATGTCAGTGATTCCTTGGGAGCAAGGTGGCCTCGGCAATGTGGCAGCAGTGGGGCTCCTTTCAGGGAGTCTTTGGGCCATGAATTATTATTAAGAGGAAGACTATGGCTCACCTGTTTCCCACACCATCATAAACCCAGTGAGTGGAGCCGAGACCCTCATAGGCCGATGCCCAGTAATACAGACATGAGTTCAAATGTAAACTGTAGAGCAAATAGGCTGTGGTCCTGATAACCCTGAAGAAGGAAAGAAAGGTATGAACACAGCAGCAGAAAGAGTGATGGTGGCATCGCCCCCAGGTGTCGGGACTGCAGGGACAAGCCAGTCTTCTCCTCCCCCAGTGCCCACCTCAGAGATCCCGCCGCTGGAGCCGCATGGCCCTGCCATGCGGGGTGGGATGGACACCTGGCCGATGGGAACCAACGGCTGGACTGGGCCAACCAGCAGCTCTTTTGAGCCTGCACCAGTTAGAAATGGTGATGGTTAAACAAAAAGTTGTCTAGACTGGGGTCTGGAATTGGCACAGAGCTCCATGTGTAGACAGTTCTGGGGAAGTAGATGAGCTGGGGTGGGGAGAGGGGGTATGCATCCATGCAGAGGGGCAAAGAAGGGACAAAAGAATGCAGGGAAGCACTACTCCATGAGAGATGTGGAAAGGAGCCCTGTCCCTGAGCGTGGCCAGGCCGGTCTTGTGTCCCAAGCTTGGACATCCGCAAGACAGTGACATCTGAAAGGCAGCCCACTGTGTCCTTACAGCCACCTCTCTGTGTTTGAGTGGTTGAGGGTGAGTTCCTTGAGCTGAGGCCAAATAGAGGCCCAGCTCCCTGGAAATGCAGAGGAGCCCTGGTCAACCTGTGTGTACCCACCTCACAATTGGGGGAAACAGGACATTCCTTGTTCTCTAAAAAACAAACATCCCTTCACAGAGGGGCCAGGAAGAGGCCCAGCTTCCGGTGGGAGGCAGTGGCGAGGGGCCCCGCAGGGCCAGGAGAGCCCACAGGGAAGGCAGTGAGGGCAGAGTGCCCGCTCCATTCTCGCTGCAAATGTCCTGGGTCCTGTGTGTGCATGCATGTGTGTGTGCTTGTGTGCGGCCTTAGGGGTCTCACCTGTAAATGTAGGCTTTGCTGAGGACGGATTCCAGGCGGTTGTTAAACTCGAAGAAGGCCATGTACTGGGAGGAAGAAAAAGGTATCAGGAACCGCCTGGGGTGCTGCCCTCCCTTCTCACGGGTGGCCCATTCCCCACGGGTGCCAGGACTGAGGGCTCTTTCTGCAGCCCCCTGGCAGGAGAGGGATGGAGAATGAACACTGAAAATCAGAGGTCCTTAGCCCTTTAAGGAGTGAGAGTCAGAAACTCCATTTATGAATGTGATGGAAACCCTGGCCCCTCTTCCTTGGAAATTACATATAACCATGTTCTTACAGTTTGCATAGAGATTCAGGGGACTCCTAGACCTTCTGAATCCCACCATGAAACTTTTCGTGTACATGCATCCCAGGTTAAGGACCTGTTTTCCATGTTTACTTATAAGGATAACAATTATATAAAGAAACAGCATCCCTAACACTCCTCAATGATCTCCTCCAAAGGCTTATTTACTGTAATAATAAAAAGAAGAATAAAAAGTATAAGAATGACTTCTCTTTACTGAGCACTTGTGTGACTGTACTTGATACATGTTATCTTAGTACCTACTCACATATGACGTGTGTATTACCATTCTCCTTTTACAGAGAGGAAGCTGGCACTCAGGGAAGTTCAGGAACTTGCCCAAAACACACAGCTGGTAAGTAACAGAGCCAGAGTTCAAACCCAGATCCACCTCAAAACTGCAAGCTCCTTCCATCACGCTACACTTGCCTCTTGATCTCTGCACATGGACTGTTTGACCTTTGAAGATGACACTGATGAAGATCCCCTGTGGGCCACACTAGCTGTCGCCCAGGTGTTCATTCTAATTTCCACCCTGAGTTTACACGGGATGAAGAAGGATCACAGACTTGGATCCCCACTTTGGACCCGAAGAGTTGTGTCCTCTGAGTCCTGCTAACCGTTAGGTGTGTGAGTTACTCACCCTCGCTACCACTACGTGAACCAAGATCTGGATCCCACTCTTGCATTTGGGATAAAAACATGGGCTATGGACCCAACCTTCCTCACTCTAATGTTTGGCTCTAAAGCAACCAGACACCCCCAGGAGGCTGGCATGTGTCAGACAAGGCTGGTGCTGCTTCCAGTTTCCCTCTTCCTCTGGGAAGCCAGGAAGCTCGGAAGCAGCTTCTGTGTTCAGTTTCAGCAAGATGTGCTTTCTTCTCATCAGGGTACTTGCATTCTTGCAGTTTGTCTCTGCCCTGTTTCTCTGGGTTATTAAAGTTACTGCTTTTGCCTCTTTTGTAAGTTCGCTCATTACCCCTTTGAGGAGGAGGCATCAGGCATCACATAAGGAGAAAGATGAATTTAATTGGTTTGCCAGAAAAATCCATTTAGGGGGATCCTGAGTGCTCTGACTAGCTGTCCACTCTGATTGCATTAAAGGACAGTTGCCAGGTCACCACTCTGCATTTTGTCATCCTTGTTGGGACACTGGCTCTGCCCCAGTGGCAGGAGGAATGGCTGTAGTGACACTGTAAGGACAACAACCAACGATGCACATTCAAATCCATCCTGGGTACTTCCTGGCTCCTATGACCTTGGGCAAGCCACCCAAGCTTTCTAAGCCTCCGTTTCCCCATCTTTTAGATGGAGACCATCACAAAGAAGAAATGCTGGTACTGACAATATTCACTTCATAGGGTTGAGGAATAAGCACTAGTGAAGCCTCCAGAAGAATATCTAACACAGAGCAACCATTAAGAAGCACTAACAATTGTAAGGAATTTCCCATCTTCCCTCGGGCCATGCATCCCTGGTGCTGCTCAGGGCAGATGTGAAGATGCCAGTACTGGCGCAGAGCATGGAGGAGCCAAAGGCCTTGGATGGAGAAGCCCACTCGTCCTACCTTCAAACAGCGGGGCAAGCGCAGGAGGGGATTCACACCGAATTTCAAGTAGAGAAAGTCCAAGGGCAGGAGGCAGAGCATGTCCATCTGAAATGTCAGCGAGACACTACGGTGTGTAAAACAGGTAACACCGGGGTTGTGGGATGGGGTGAGTGGTGGGGGTCTCCACCTTCAATGGAAAGGTGAGGTCAGAACGCCCCTGGAGGGGCTGAAACTAGGGCATGCCACCAGCAAGCCTCTGTTTGGCTACCCGGCCCATGCCGGTCCTGGGGGAACCGGGTCACACTGGCCCCAAAGTATGCAAAGCCCCCAGAGACACCACCTTCCAAGGTCTCTGGCACACACCTTAAAGCGCTGAGATTTCAGGTAATTGTTGCGCATCTCCTTTTTGTCCGTCTGTAATAAAATGGAATAATGACAGTGAAGTGGCCTAAGAGCTTAACCCCTGACCCCACTGGAGCAGCAAGGGTAATCTCCACAGAATCTCCACCTTCCTATCAAAGCAACAGCCCCATGGCCACGGAGCCTAATGGACTAGCGGAACTTTTGTGAAAGCCTCCCAGTCCGCAGGTGGGCCTGCAGGTGGGCCTGCTGGTGGGGAGGTTGAGCTCGGGGCTGCAGGGAGTCGTCCAAGGCCACCCAGCTCAATTCTGACTTGTTGGATGGAAAGCGAGGATACAGAGCTATTCTCTCAGCACACTGGTCTCACCTGGACCATTTTCAACCTTATCCACTGAGGAGCTAGCTACTGCTCTGATCAGACCAGGAAAGAGGCTACCCAGGGAATTCTCTTTTCTCTGAATTTTTTTAGAGGCATAACCTCAACTTGTCTGTATACAGTGGAGCAGGTTCTGCCAGCGTGGAATTTTGAAAAGTGGCCTGTGTAGGGAGATGGGGACCCTGTTAAGTCAGTCAGGACTTCAGTTTCCTCCCTGGTAAGCAGGGCCTGCATCAGAGTACAGGGTCCCAAACTGGGCCAAGTAGCATGCTTTTTGCAGGACCGTCAGGAAATGTCAATTGCCAGAAGTTACCTGTGCTGAGTGCTCTGCATATGTCACTTCCATTGATCCTCACAGCAATGGTATGAGGTGGGAGTGATTATTATCCCCATTTTACAGATGAGGAAACTGAGGCTCTGAGAGGAGATACAGCTAATTCTGGTAGGGCCCAGATTTGAACCAGTTCTGTTTGCTCTAAAGGGCATTCTCTGGACCACTTCTTCATCTCTAATTCCATCAGGTGGTCCAGGAACCATTTTGCCCACAAGCAATATTTGATGTGTGTAGTTTGAATGTATCAAAGATGTGTGAAATAAGCCACCATGCTGTTGAATAACCATGGGCCGGCATCCCTGAGATTTCCTTGCTCATTTCTCTTCCTCTCCATCACAGCATCAAGGGTTAGCCCCACAAAGGCGCTGGCTGCAGGGTCAGCCCCCAGCCCCCCCTTCACCTGCCTGTGACTCACAATGACGTCCCCGCCTCGGACAAACTGCAGGCGCAGCTGGAACACGGTGATGTCCAGGAGGTAGATGAGGTCGCACAGGTAATCCATCAGCAGCCAGAGGTGGATGTTGTCCGGCGTCTGGTAGGGGAAGGCCCAGCGCACAGGAATCAGCCAACAGTTCCAGTTCCAGGCCAGCACCACGAAGAACAGCCACAGGATGTACATCAGGTCTGGGGGCAGGCAGGGGGCAAGAATGTGCTAGAAAGTCAGCCTGAGGGATTTGGGTGGGGCTTTCTGCTTTCCACTTGTCTGTCTGCGCTTTCCTACAGGCAGTGTATGTGGCCCTTCTGTAACTTGGGAGAGAGGGTATGCAAAACTATCTTTGATATAGAAATAAATCCTGGCTGGGCCCTAATAAACCGAGTACCCTGAGGAAGGCATATGGGGTCATTATTAGTTAATAAACAGCTAACTAGAAAACCCTTTTGCTCTTATTCTTGTTGAAATTTTCCAAAGATGTGTTTCCTGCTTTTGTAAAGTTGTAATAGTAGATAATGCATAGAAAGATGGACAGATGCATACAGGGGCATGGATAGATGGAGAGTGGAGGTCACCTGGGCATTTTTTTAAAGGACTAGTGGACACCAGGGTTGGAGTCCTGCCCCCTAAATGACTTCTTGTGTAACCTTGGAAAGTCCCTCTCTGGCGCCTGTTCTGTCCTCAGAGAAGTCACAAGGAGAGGTCAGGTAAAAAAAGACAGGGAGATCCTTTGTAAACTGTAAAGTGCTGTGCACACATGAAGGGTTGTTATTTCTGAAAAAATATACAATGGGCTAAAAGGCAAGTGAGAAGGAATTCCCTTCAGTTGTTGGAAGAAATTTTCCCCTTTTCTGCTCAGAGCAGCAGCTCTGGGAAGGAACCAGCAAGAGCAGAGTGGAAAAAAAAGTCTTGAATAAGGGTCAGGAGTCCTGGGTCTGCCACCAACTAGTCGTGTCGTTAGGCCAGTTAACTTCTCTGTGCCTTAGTTTTCTTGTCTGTAAGATGGGTGTGATCTTATGCTCCTAGTCAGGGGACTTTTCGGTTGTTTCTGGCCCCACCCTTGTGCTGCGCCTACCCCCCACCTCCTGCCCTCTCACGTTATGTGGTGGCAACGCCCACTGCCCATGCAGGACTCACTGGTCAGCGGGTCGATGCTCTGGGGAAACCGGTACTTCTTCCAGGGGCGGCGTTTGAACTTGCAGCAGAGCATGTCGCAATAGTGCTCCTCCTCCACCTGCCCTGCTTCAGCGGGCTTCACGTCCGGAGCTGGCTCTGGGGCTTTTTTAGCTGGGGCTATGGGATGACACCAGTGACCATCAGACCCAACCCTGAGGCTCAGGTAGAAGGTGCAAAGAGAAGGCCCCCAACTGCAGACTCTGGAACTGGAGCTGAGGGGACCCTGGTGCCATCCCACAACCTCCTGCAAACTCTGTGTGCTCTCCTTGCTGCAAAACCCACAGGTCCTCTTTAATAGTGAACTGGGCACCTGCCCCAAACACCCTCCCCAGCTATCTGTCTGGGACCAACTCTCAGGAGCTGCCTGAAGCGAGGTGTTTCTGGGCAAGTTGAGTATCTGCTTGTGTGTCTGTGCCTGGTCTCGCTCGGTTCCCTCTAGAGGTCTAGGGGCATCTCATACCCAGGACTTCCACTTCCACCACCCAGGGCCAGGAATTAGGGAGACACTGCTCTAGGTTTTTCAGAGCAGGAATCTCAGCTCCTTCATCTCTAAAATAAGACACCAAATGGGATCCCAGCCTTCCTGTGCATCTAGGTGATGTTGCTATTAACCTAGCGATTGGTTCTTACAGGTTCAACATGGCTACGCTTCTAGCTTTAGGATTGTGAAGTCAGGCTCTGGTAGGTCCATTGCTCGCACTGTAAGTTCTAAAGCACAAACCTCCTTTGGGAAGACCCAGGAGTCCCCCCTGGCAAGAGAATATGGTATTTATTTCCTCTTGGCACCTTGAAAGCAGGAAGCTTTCAGTAGGCCCATAAGAATATTGCAACTGAGGCCTCTGGAAAATAAGGCTGTATCGTTCTAGAGTGGGTTATGGACACCATCCGAGTGTAAGACCCTGAGGTACATCCCAGGGTGGAGCGAGCACCGGCTTGTCAGGGGGAAAGGGGCAGAAGGTCAACAAGGGAACTTGCCCTGGGGGAGGGAGTGGCTCATTGGTCAGAACTTTGACCTTCTTCCTTCCCCTGGACACAAGCTAAGCCTACACACAGGGGACACAAAACTCCAAAGAGTGGGGATTTGGGCTTCTCTCAAGCATCCCAGTCGTTTCCTTGGGACCACCCTCCCCACGAGTTGATAGGGGCTCAAGGAGCCCAGCTCCACCCCTGGCAGGTGGGCCACCCCCAGCTCTGGGCTCACAGGGCTTGGGGCTCTCCTCGTCGGAGGTGACGTCAGGGTCGATGAGCTTCTCCTTCACCTTCTCCGTTCGCTCCTTGAAAAGCTTCACCAGCTCCTGGAGCCGGTCGTTGATGATGGCGCTGTTCTGGCTGGCCGTGGAGGCTGCGCGGTCCTGGTCACTGCAGACACACCACCCAGGGCTGAGCAGGCTGCGTGGGAAGGGACCCCTGTGCCCCCGGGCAAGAACTGGCTCTGTATCCCATCTGGCCTGAGGGGGTAAATCCTGCCCCAGTTTTCTTCTGACATCAGAAACATCAAATCTACTTTAATATCTGCTTGGAGGAAGCACAGTCTGGAATAATGCCCAGGTGCCCAACTTTCAGAAAACATACCATGCAGGCTCTGATTCAGATGAGCAGTTCTAAAAAAAACTTGGTTTCTGCTTGTGATTTGGGGGGAAACTCTTGGAACTCATTTAAGGGCTGTTAGCCCCAGTCTGGGGTTCACATGAGACACAGGACAGATCAGAGAGGAGACAGGGCTATGTATACCCTTCAGGAAAACATCTCCCACTGGCCCAGCCCTTGGGACAGTTAGACGCCAGAGACTCAGATCCCAATGCCCTCGCAGAGGCCTCTAAACATTGTTCCACAGACCAGCTGCATCAGAATCACCTGGCAAGCTTATAAAGATGAGGATTTTCCAGGGCCCACTCTTTGTGGCTCTGGACATGGCTGGACCCAGAGTCTGAGCCCATCCTTCAGATTGATTTTGCAGAACTCCTGAGCCAGCCAGAAGCAACCTGGGCAGGAGACCCAGCCCTGTCTTACTGCTTGGAAGCCACTGGCACAGTCTGCCTTGGGGTGGAGGGCTCTCAAAACATGCGTGCTCCCCCAACTCACCTCCCTTTGCTCACCCATCCCCACCCAGGCTTCTGACTCCCTGAGACCCCAGAGGGAGCGCCCACTTACTCAGTGCCCTGTGGGCTGGTAGGGTCCGACCAGGCGACCACAGGCGATACAGCTGGTGACAGCACCCTGAGCCCTTCAGCCTCATCATCTTGGGAGGGCAGCCTCTCCCTGCAAGGACACAGGCTTGGAGGGGGCCTTCAGGGAGGTAGGGGGTGAACCAGCTCTGAGTCCTGCAGATTACCCAGAGGGAATCCTGGGTGGGAGGTGGGGGCAAAGGATGGTGCTGCCAAAGGGTCCTCGCTTGCCTGCAGGGAACCAAAAAGGGAGAAGAGGGGACACACCCACCCTCTGGACCTCAGTCTCTGCATTGTTCCATGGCCTAGCATAAAAGTGACGTCACTGACTAGGTATCAGGGAAACCTGAGTTTGCACCCCAGCCCTGCCTCTTCCCAATGTGTGACCTTGGCAAGTTACTTAAACTCTCTGAGCCACTTCAGTCTCCCCATCTGTAAAATGGGACTAAATCCACCCAACTCAATGAGGTACTTACTCAATTGGGTCTCAATTTAAACATCCGTCTCCCTTCCTCCAAGTCCATCCCACGTCCTTCCCTATCACACCTCCCTTCCAGCCACCAAGGAAGGGCTGAGGGCTCACATCCCATCTTGCTAACTCTCCTGGAAGCTCAGCTTCCCTCCCTTCACAAATGTGCCCCTGCCTGGAAAAGTTTACACCCATGGGCCTTGGAGTCTGGTCTCCACCTCCTGGTGTGAGCTGGGGCAAGCCCCATCTCCCCCTGGAGTTCCCACTTTCCTATCTGAGAACGAAGGCTAAATTATCCCTGGGGTCCCTGTCATTCAGGCCAAGCCTGCCACAGAGTATGGCATTTGGAACCACTCGGTGGTGTTTTGGCTGATGGCATGTAGGTTTGAACCTGCCAGATACTCTTCCCATCCTCAACCACCATGACTCAAGATTCCACCGTTAGGGCTTCTAGAAGGATCCAGTCAGAGATGCACAGCATTTACTTTATTCCAGAAGGCTCTGAAACTATTCTATTAACTCTGCCAAATCGCCTAGGATGGCAAAACTCATGGGGTCGCCTCTTTCACACTCTAATTAAAAGGTCGGCCACACACGAGAAGACTGGGGCAAAAGTCTCACAGCTGGGACTTCAACGCAGCCCTCCTGCAGCCAGCCCAGTGCCCCCTCTGGGCCTGGAGAGCACATGCCTCCCCCAGAGAACCCCGAGTGTGGAACTAAATCAGCAGCTGTGCCCCCCAGCACTGCCCGGTACCTGGCCCTGTGCTAAGCGCCTCACATTCAGTCGCTTGTTGAATTTCTCACAATCCTAGTAGACAGGATGGTGGTGTTTTATCCTCATCTTACAGTGGGAAAATGGAGGCCTAGGAAGATTAAATAACTTGCCTTAAGCCTCACATCTGGTTAGTGGTGAGTTGGGATTCACTCCAAGCCACAGCCTTATGCCTTGAGAAGAGGTTTGCCCGCATGGCCCCTTTGTCAGGGCCTGCGGTGGCTTTTCTGTTCCCATCAGTTGCCCCCAGTGCTCATTCCTGACCACAGGCAGCCCCACCGGCCTCACATGTCAGGCTTCAGGATTCCTTCCTGGGGCCAAGCTCAGGCAGAGGCTTCCCCAGTTTCTCACAGTCACATTCTACTTTGCATGCTCTGGAATAGTCTTGTTGGACCACTTGTTCATTGTCCACCTCAGCCCCACTAGAGTGTCAGCTCCATGAGGGCAGGCCCCTTTCAGGTTTCTCCTTGATGCACCCACAGCACCTAGAGCAGAGCCTGGCACAAAAGATGTTCAATAAATGTTTGCAAATGAATAAATGAATGAATGAATGATAATCAGAGGAGCCTCACAGGCCCAGCTCATAAGCAAAAGGCAGGAGGCCTGGATTCTAGTCCCAAATGACCTTAGTTCCCTTGCTGCTTGCAAATATCCACCTCTAACCCTGCCTGCACAGTTTCCCCACCTTTATAAAGGGACCAGAGGGAGGGAGACCAGATGTCTGCAACCATTATGGTGCCATTTCTTCTGCTGTCTGTACTCTATGTGTGATTCAATGAAGTAAACATGAGGACTGATGGGTTTGGGAGCTGTGTTCCAAGGCTGGGTGAGATTATGACTCTTTTCTCCACATTAAAATCAGGGAGCCTTCTGTTTACTACATCCAGTCATCTCTGTTCTGACAGGCTCTTGTCCTCAGCTGAGAAATTACTCAAGGGCTCATGGATGAGAGCAAAAATTAATCAAGAAAGCAGAACCTTCTCTCAATCTAGCCAGCACAGGAGAAGCACTGGCAGATCTCCTTTAGCTGAAATAGTCATTCACAAAACACTGCACCGCACTTCCCAGTCTGCCTTTAGCTCTATGAAGGACCTCTCTCAGTTACCTGGCTCAGATTGTCCAACAGCAGCTCGAACCACGCAGCAACAAACTTATCTCAAGAGGCACAAAAATACATGCAACCCTGACTAGGAATCCCACAATTGAGAAAGGAGCCCGAGGACAGAGAGCAGAAGACCAAAGAGGTGTTCACAGCACCATTACGGACAATGTTCAACAAGAGGAGGTCTGTTATGTCCATCCTGGCACATGGAGCTGGGGGACATCACACAGCCATCACAATGAGCATTAAGGAGACAGCCTAGCAATATGGAAAAGGGCTCACTGAATAAGATGTGGTCTCAAAAGTGAGACGTGATTCAGTCACTCCAATTAAAACAGCACCAAAGTCTGGGCCCACAAACAAGGTACAGAAGAGAAGGCAGAAGAATAAAACCACCACCCAGAGTGGCGGGATTAGGGATGAATATTATTCTGCTGCTCTTTGGTATTTCCATTTATTGCTTAACAATAAAATAAGGGGGTGGAATTTAGCCCTGTGACATTTATTACCCACTTCTAACGTACAACTGAGGGTATTCAGGCCAGGACTTCCTTGGAGAGCTCTTTCTAGAGCCTGAAGCCAGGAATTAGAACCAAGAAGGATGGGGCCATAGTCCCAGTGCTGACAGTGACTCCCTGAGTGACCTCGGGTCAGCTTCTCCCCCACTCTGGCCTCAGTGTCTTCATCTGCTAAATGCACAGGTGGCACTGTGCTGTGAAAAGCCCAAGAGAAGCATAAAAGGTGACCTGAGGCTCCCTGTGGCCGATCCTGGTACCATGAGGGTGTCGGATATAGCAGGAGAAGGGGGCGGCAGCACGGGTGAGGGTGGGCTCTCCTCGGCGATGAGGGGGCGGCTGTCAGCATCAGCATCCTCCACCTGCACTTCTGGGTGCTCCTCCGTGGCGGGCACTTGGGGACGGGAAGAAGGGCACAGAGTCAGAGAAAGAAAAGCTAGGTCTCCAGGCCTTGCTGTGTTCTTCAGGGGGGCCACGGAAAGCAGGCGTGGAGGGGCCTCTGGCAGCCTCACTTTCCAGCAGGGCCCACGGAGGAGCTCCATGCAGGCGGTGCAACCAGGCAGAGTCCCGGGCCCTCTGAGGGCCACGCCCACTCCAGCCAATACCCTAGGAACCACAAAAGAAGCCATGACACCACAGAAGCCACCGGAGCTTCCGGACACAGGCTGGAGCCCAGCTCTCCAAAGCCCAGCCTGGTTTCCCTGAGTCTGGAGAAGCACTGAGGCCCTGGGCTAGGGGTGGGGGTGGCAGCACTCAGAAAGGACATGAGGTGCTTAGGGTTGGGGGCCGAGTCCTAGGGCCTGGCCTGGAGCAGCTGCTTCTCCTCTCTGGGCTTCAGTTTTCCCAGCCCAAGATAGGGGCAACGATGCTTTCCCAGGCCTGTAGGGGGCATTAGGCAGGAGGGCACATGTCCTCACATCCTTGAGGTATCTCAAATGCAGACATTCAGAAGATTCTTCCAATCAAGGACAACAAATTGTCTTTGTACTTTGTGTTACCCCCATTTGGGTACCTGTTTGGTATTCCCTTATTTTTGTACATGCCAAGAGCCCCCCAAATTCATCAACCAGTCCCTCTCTTGATCTCCGAGAAGCCTTGCACCATGTCCCACATCCTGAAAATCAGGTCTTCCCTGGGAGCCTGGATGCAGTCCTACCTTAGGCTTCATTACCCACCCAGGGACTCTGGGGACAGGTCTGCCCTGCCCGAGGCAGAGCTCAGAGGATGTCAGGGAGCTGGGATGGTGCCCCCAATCCCTACCATGCCTGGTCTGAGCCACCCAATAGCAGCCAGGCACAGCCTGGGCACCAGCTAGGCCCCAGCACACCCCCCAAAATGGATATGGAAACACTTGGATATGTGGCCATTTTTAATGGCCACCGTGGGAAAAGCTAGCACTTTATAATGTTTGGTGGACGAAATGTAAGCAGAACTCAAGAGTTTGGGGCACTTGTTGTAATAAGCCCGAAGCCCTCAGGGGAAGAGGATGAGCAGGAAATGAGGATCTTTAAAATTTTAAGGGAGAAGTTTTGCCAGGCTAACCAGAGATGCCCCAGGCTGCAAAAAGCAGACGAGAGCCATGGGATAGAGGGGACTGCCCCCTGTTTCCTGGTAGACCTCTGCAGAGGTGAGCTGGAGGTGGGGCGGGGGCGCAGAGGCAGTCAGCATGAGGGTAGAGCCTCAAAAATGCTCAGGGGCTCAGGGCCCCTGGGTGCCCCAGCGTGGCCTCCACACAGCAGAAAGCACCCTGGCCTCAGCATCCATGAGGCCATCCCAGGGAGCCTGGGAGGGAATAGATGGTCCCCCCACCACCTGCCTCGCCTGCATCAGACCCTCCAAACTGGATCGCTCCCACCTCCCAAGCCTGGTGTTTCATTTCCTGTCAGCTTGGCAGAGAAGGAACTCAAAATAGAAATTCTATTGGTTTATATTATACTGATTTATAGAATAAGAATACTATGATTAAGAATATAAAGAATAATATATGCTTAAATTGGTTCTGAGCATAATAGTATTTACTGTTAAGCATTTCCTATGTGCTGTCCAGGAATTTGTTTTACTGAACCCTAAGTGTTTTTATATGTAAACCCTTTCATCATTCCCGGCCACTCCAAGAGGTCGCTGTTATCACTGTACCCATTTTGTGGAGAAGGAAACTGAAGCACAGAGAGGTTAAGAAACTTGCTGCAGAGCCAGAATTTGGACCCAGGCAGCCTGACTCCAGAGCTTAAACTCTTACTCCATCCTGAGGTTGGTGACTAGCAACGCCAGTGGAGTGGGAATAACGTCCTCACTACACACTGACATTGCCTTGTCTGCAGTATCTAAAGTCATCGTGTGTCATACTGCAGCCGGTTCAGCCCACTGTCCCCAGTGTGTTGCTGGGGCTATTTCTCAAAGTGTGGGGGCTCCCAGGGACCAGGAAGGGCGCATGAGGATTTTAGATGGCACAGCCAAGGCAAAGGCTGACATAGAATGAGACCACCCCCCCTTTCCCGTTCTCTCTAGATCTTGAGTGTGCAGAGAGGGAGTCTCAGGCTAGCGCTGCTACCACCTTAACCCCCCTTAGCAGGCCACGTCCCTCACTAGAAAATATCACCATGACCTTGTTCTCTAGGTCTTTGAAGTTAATTCTATTTACATCCTCTATTTATGGCAGGCCAGGCTGGTTTTCCACTGAAATTATAATGTAAAGCTTCCTGTTCAAATACACTTAATTAAATGAAAAAGTGAATCCATTGAAAGAAAAATAGTAATCAAATGAACATAGAATTGGTACAAAATATACAAAAATCACGGAGTGATACGTGGCGGGGGTTAGGGGGATGTGGGGGACTCTTCGGGGTGAGTAGATTTAGGGCTTGCCTGAAGACTGAGCCGGAGCATCATCCCTTGTCTTGGGGATGATCACATTCCATCTTACTCCCACTCTGTGCCCATCCCGAGCTGAGCAAGGGTGGACCCCGTCCCATGAAGTGTTCAGCTTGACCTGTCTGCTGATCTCAGAGGCAACCTTGCTCAGTATCATCCAAAAACAAACAAACAAACAAACAAATTAAAGGGAAAGTGGGCAGGTCAGGTTTGAGTCAAGGAAGAAAGTGACAGGAGTTAACCCAGAGGAACTAGCAAGTCCCTGAGCACTTTGTCATCAGGCAGCAAGCAGCAGGAGCCTGAAAGCCACTGTTGGGACCTTGTCACAATTAAATAGATCCAGACGGGCTCTCTTGCTACACTGGCCCCTGAGGATGCCTCTCCTCTGGGGTTGCCTGTCGGCACCTGGGGGCCTCTCCTTTTCTGAGATGGAATTTGCTGGGCAGATAACAAGTCCTCAGAATGTCCAACTCCCAGCAAACTCTCAAGGCCAGTAGATTCTGTCTCCAATGGACACTCACATTCCTCTTCTGGTCCATTCCCCTCTAATTACTCTGTTCCCCAACCCAGCTCCCTGCTTCAAGCCTCTTGCCCTGGAGATCAGAGTGACTTGTTTAAACTAGGGTGTGAGTGACTATCTGTATAAAAATGATGATCGGCAGAAAGCCATGTTTAACCCAAAGAAATGAATTGCTATTGTGGAATTTTAGGCACAGAGAGAAGGGAATTAATATCCCTCAAATCTCCACAAAGCAAAATGAAGGCATTGATCAGCAGAGGAAGAAGGGGGTTTTCCATGAGCCTGTGAACGAAAAATACTGCAAACCATATCAGTAAACAAAGCATGCTGAAACCATCAAGTCATCAGTGGCTGCCGCCATCCCCCAGTGAAGACAAGTCTGCAGCCCAGCCTCTGCAGCCACTCACAACGGTGTACTCTGAGGGGATTCAAAATAAGAAAGGACAGGACACTGGCCCTAGATAGCTTAGGTGCTTCTCAAAGGAATGAATTCATGAGCCCAAATGTTTCCTTCCTCCCATACATAGAAAAGCACTAAATTCTTTCACTTGAAATGCCTGGTTTTCTTTAGACAACAAGTAATCTTTTATTGTTCCAACTACCTGGTCTTTGTTGTAAAGCTCCTGTATATCCTAGCTCCTCCCCTGCCTCTTTGGAGCAGTCCCTCAGAGCGATCTGAGAGGCGGTCATCCCGGCTCGAGTCCTCCCACCAAATAAAACATAACTCTCAACTTTTAGGCTGCGCATTTATTTCAGTCGACAAGCCCAACTAGTGGTCCACACCAAGACCATGGCATCTACACAAGAAACAGCCCAAGCCATGCAGAAGCACATGTCACAGGCACAAGCATGCTGGGTGGGCGATTTCACGCTACCTAGGAGACGAATGGAGCTCCTGGTCTCCTTGGCGAAGCTGGAGTTGGACAAGGCTGTCCTCCGGGAGATGAGGACAGGGATGCGGGTGATTGGAGGGCGGTAGCTGGGCACATTAGGGAGGTGCTCCACCAGGTTTGGGGGGGCGAGCTTGGGGGCCACATGGCCAGGCTGCTGTTCCTGGACCAGGCGATTTAGCTCCATATCCCGGCCTGGTTTAGCCATGGTGCTGGGGCCAGGGGGTCTCAGGCAGAGGCAGGACCCTGGGGACTGCAATGAGGAACACAGAGATGGGAGAGGCAGGGTAGGTGGCGCTCTTCCCCGCCAGCACCAACACAGACCAACTCAGTGCCCACCTGCGCTTGGAGCAGGTGCACCCAAAGTCTGCAGCATCACTCTTGTCCCTGAAGTTCAGTGCCCAGAGCATCACCAGTCATGTGGCTGGTCCGCCTAACAGCTCTGAGAGACAGCCCCAAGCCCCCCAGTCTTGTGCTCTCTCTGCTAATCAACCACCGTAGCATTTTCTACCCCAGACTCAAAAAAGTTAGAATCAAAGAACCCAGAACTCCTCAGGCTTTTAGGATCACAGACTCAAGACTTGAACATTCTTAGTCCAGTAGGATTTTCCACCCCAAAGAAATCCTGGAGCTCAATTAATTTCACTTCCAACCAGAAGCAATACATTTTCTAGGCCCCTTGTTCCCCAAATGGACTGCAAACTGGAATCACCTGGGGAGGCTGGAAATGTCTGATGCCCAGACACACCCCCAGAGATTCTGATTTAATGGTCTGGGGTGAGGACTGGCACCAGGATTTTAAAAATCTTCCCAGATGATTTCAATGTGCAGTCATGATTAAGAACAAGGGCTCAAGGCCATTACCTCTCAAACACAAATGTGCAGAGAAATCACCAGGGATTTCGTTTCAATGCAGATTCTGGTTCAACAGGTCTGGGGTGGGGCCTGGGATTCTGAATGTCTAACCAGCTCCCAGGTGACACCAAAGCTGCTGGTTAGAGATCCACACTTTTGAGTAGCAGCAGATAGATGGCTGTGCCGCAGTGTTCTCAAAGTGTGGTTCCCAGGCCACTTGCTTCCAAATGACCTGAGGAAGGGGGTGGAACCAGTGCCCCGGAGCCCAGGTCTGCACCCAGGTGATCCTGGTCTTGCTCATCTATGGAGGGTGCAGACTTTGTAGGTTTCTGGCAGATTTGGGTTACAGTTAACAGAGGATGCTTTTCAAAGACCAGGTGGGGAGCAGGCTCAGGACACCTGGAGTTAAGACACCTGGGTCCACATATGATATCGCTTATTGTGGAATCTAAAAAAAAGGACACAAATGAACTTATCTACAAAACAGAAACAGACTCACAGACATAGAGATCAAACTTATGGTTACCAGGGGGTAAAGGGAGCGGGAAGGGATATAGTGGGGATTTGAAATGTGCACCTCTTGGGGAGTGATGGAAATGTTGGCTGTCTTGATTGTGGTGGTGGTTTCACTGGTGTGTACATCTAACAAAATTCACCAAATTGCACATCTGAAGTATGTGTAGTGTACAGTACAGGAATCATACCACAATAAAGATGTTTTAAAAAAAAAAAGGCACCTGGGTCCAGGCCCATCTCCATCAATGGCTGGCAGAGACACAAGCATCATGATCCCTACTATGGTCTTCTGCAGTGCCAGCCACAGTGCTGGGTGACTTTGATGTACTGTCACCCCTACTCTGCCCAACAACCCCATGAGGTAGGTACTGTTATTGTCCCCTCTTTCTTGATTTGGGAGCCTCAGTTAAGAGAGGTGACAGAACTGTCTCCAGGTCACATAGCAAGGAAGAAAGAGAAGCTAGGAGTGAAATGCAGGTCTGTACCCTTGACTGCTGGACCAAATGCTTCCCACACTGAGCCTCAGTTTTCTCATCTATAAAACGGACTGTCTGCCCCACAGGGCAGCTGGAGCACCAGTGCCTTGAAGATTGTTGAGGTTTCTAAGGCCAGGGCTCGGTGTCCAGCCATCCTCGATTCCCCTAGACTCTGTTCCCACTATCCCTGGAGTTCTCAGGATTAGGGGTAAGGGGTGTGATAAAGTGCTTGTGCTGGAGATCTTAGCAGGAAAAAAAAAGGTTATCAAAAGACACAGCATCTAGGACACATAGTTAGCAAGCTTTGGCCCCAGTTTTCACATAGACAATGTTATGTTTGCGCTAAACCCTCACTGGGTGGTAGCCCAGAGAGCTGTGTCCCCAGTAAGGTGGTGGCAGGAGGGGTTGGCTGGGAATAGTTTCCCCAGGCCTGCTGGGTTCCTGGGAACCTCAGCACAGTTCCCCAGGGTCTCTGAAATACATCAGGCTCTGATAATGTGGCCCCAAGACACAGAGAATGGGTTTTGCCTCAGGGTGGGGTCAGTGGCTGGGGGTGGGCAGTGGAGAGTGGGGAAATGAGGAGGTGAGGGGACGGTTTGCCCCCGTGCCCAGGCTGCCCCGAGCCTGAAAGCATCCTGGACATTCTTATGCAACCCCACCCCCACTACACACTTACCTCCTGAGCTGGCCCCCACCGCCTCCTCCTGTAGCTCCTGCAGCTCCTGCAAAAGAGAAAAGAGAAAACTGAAGGTGTGAACATCAAGTCCCCTCCTAGCCCTAGTCCAGTCCAGCCTTTGCTGGGAGATCTGCCTTCAGGAGTCTTCATGGGCCCTAAGTCTGTTCCTTGCCCTGCCTGGCTGGTCACATCCTCCAGGCCACCTTCTGGGGCAACCAGTGCCCACAGGAGCCCCAGGTCCAACACCCAGACTTGTCACATATAATGAGGGGAAATTCTCGAGCAACCTTCTGCGTGTGGGGACCAAGTAACTGAAGCGGCCACGATGGTGTTCTCCACCCAGGCACCACATTTTACAGTGTACAGCTGTGTACAACACTCTGGGGAGGGGTTCTTAGCCCCATTTTACAAAGGGGGCCGCTGAGGCCCAGAGTGGGGAGGTTACTTGCCCAGGGTCACACAGCCACGTGAGGACAAGTCCAGGTTCACCTGCTCCCCGCCCAAGGCCCTTTCTGACACTATCTGATCCCTGGTACAAGCAGGGCCTCACAGCATCCACTGTTCTGCTTCCCTCTGTCCAGTGGGCAACTCACTAGTCAAAACCTCCTTGCCAACAAAGCGGACAAGGCCCCTGCCCCTTTCGCCAACACCAGTCCAGGCCTCCGAGGTAACCAGGGGGCCTGGCCTGGTGCTGTTTCATACCTGGTATGAGGTCCTCTGGTGCTGGGTTTCGTCTACCCCACTCTGGTCCTCGCCTTCCTGTGAGAACAGACAGCTATCCAGCAGGACACTGTGACTGCGAGGGGGCAGAGGAAAGGAGCAGGGTTATAGGTGTTAAATGTTTCCCGAACTGTGCTGAGTGCCAGTTGATGCCTAAAAATAGATCCTCGCTCTCATGAAGCTCCCAAGACCGGGCAGGCGGCAGATCCCTAATGATCTCCCAGTCAGGGCCACGTGCTGGAGCAAGTGGCTGTGAAGGGCATAGCCACAATTCTGCCCAGGAAGGAGGGATTCCCAGAGGAGGTGGCCTGTGATCTGGAAATAGGTGGGGACGGGTGCCCAGGAAAGGGAAACAAATTTTCTTTCTCTTTGCAAAGAAAATCATTGGGGATGGTTTTGAGGAACTGTCCTCTGGGAAGTGACCAAAGGGCACTGTATAGTGTTCAATATATTCCCAATATTTCCCCTCTGAGAGTCTCCAGGCAACCTTGGTGATGTAGGCAGAGTGGGAAGTGAGAAAAGTGAGGCCCAGAGAAGTCAACTGACCTGGCCAAAATCACACAGCAAAAAAAAAAGAAAGTCCCACATCACACAAACCTCAAACACAGGCCCTGGTTCTTTCTATGCCATGAGATCAGAGCCACGCTGCAACTGCTGATGCTTTCAGGGGTCCCTGGCCCAGGCAGAGGCATTCATGAGTAATGGGGGCCAGGGGTGAGACTATAGGGAGCAGAGAAGACTATGGCAACTAAGAGAACCTGTGCCCTTCTGAATCAGCAACCCCACCTCGCTTGGAATGGGAGACCAGTGGCCAGATCTTCTGATTTTCAAGGGGACCCTGAACTACACATTTTAAAGGTGGAATCTCCTCATCTTTAGATGCTGATAATTAATCTAAATTAATCTATATGAATATCTATATTAATATGTCAATATCCAAAAGAGCCTGTCTCCAGGCTAAATTAGGCCCTTAGATGCTGTGTCATCTCTGGGTTAAAATGATGACTTGGGACCAAGGGCTAATGTGATTTTTGTGGTTAGAATTAGATCCTGCTTCCTAATGGCCTCACCCCACCCCACAAACCCCTGTCATCAAGGGGCTCACAGAGAATGCTCTTTGGCGTCTGCTGCCCAGAAAACCTGGATTCCCCGTCCTCTACCCAGAGGGCCACACCTCAGCCCTCCTGAGGTGGGTGAAGAGATGGGGACAGAATTGGGGTCCAGTCAGTTGGGATCCAGCAGCCTGGGAGCAGGAATCAGTTGGCAATCATATTGTCACTGCAGCGCCCAAGGGCTGTGTGCCAGGCACCGGGCCAAGTACTTTGCACGCACAGTGTCCCACCAGATCCTCACCCAAATAACCCTGAGAGCCCAGCTGGGACTGATCTCAGTTGAGCTTAGAAATCAGAGACTCAGAGAGGTCAGATAGCCTGCCCATGGTCACACAGCCTGTACAAGGTGAACCCGGATAAAAGATGGGTGTTGACCCCAGTGCTAAGTACTCAATACTCCATGCCTGCCCCTTAGTGTCTACACAGCCCTGGTGACACAGAGGAGTGAGGCAAGTGTCTAGAGGATTCAAACACCCAACTCACTTGATCTCTCTTCTTTGTATATGCATTTCCATTGTGAGAGGCCTTAGGTATCAGGGTCATACTCTCCACCCTGCCCAGGAAGAAAATTTTCTTAAAGAAAACAGCATATCATAACTTTCATAGGGCCTGGGCACTTTCCTCTTCATGGGCCCCTTCCTCCATAAATGAATTTTAAAATTCCATTTTGTGGCTACATTTATAGGAAGATTAATATGCTAATATTATATATTAAAACATTCTCTTCCATCTAAAAGTTCACTTTAGAGTCTGATTTTAAAATAAATTAAAACGTTCTGTGGGCCTCTAAAAGTATTATGGGAGCTGTGTCTTCCTTGCCTGATGGAGAAGTCAGCCTGCACGGAAGGGTTGGGTGGGCTTCTGCTGTGAGGGGCTGACAGAAATCTCTTTCCCCGAAACAGAGGCAGAGGCCTCCTTGGTCCTCAGAGCACGAAGGCCCAGGAAATGAACTTCCCACAGTCCAAGTCAGAGGCTTCCTGGGGTCTTGTTTATTCTAGAATCAGGCCTGAAATTCATCGTATGGCCTTGGGCAAGTCCCGAGGAAGCCTCTGTTTGCTTATCTGTCAAGTGGGTAGGACTTATCCAGCCTGTACTGTGCAGCCTGGCTTACTTGAGGGAGGTCAGAAGGGTCAGTGAGAAGTTTATGGAAAAGTCAAAAAGCCTCCCATGTCAGGTGTCATCTGGACTCTCAGCTTCTAAACACTGGTAAGCAGCTTTCTTGTCTGTAGTACTAGGGGTCCGCTTAGGAGCCAGCCTGGCCGTGGACAGAGTCCCAGCTCCGAGCTCGCTGGCAGGGCACCCCTGGGCATGTGGGCTGCTGTCTCTGAGCTTCAGTTCTCTCCTCTGTGAAACGGGATTAGCAGCAGGAGCCTGAGCACAGCGTCTGGCATGGAAAATAAATGCTAACCCAACAACAGCTGTTATGATTATTCTTGTCATTATTATTATTAGTTCAAGTAGGTCTTTGAATCACCCGTGTAGATTGGGGAACATTTTGCACAAACATCTCCAGCTATCAAGACACACAAGAAGCCCTACAGTGGCCCTGTCAGCACCACCAGGGGCTGCTTTGGGGCCCATGTACCCAAAAGTCATGCTGCCCCTAGTCATGCCCAGAAGCAGACCATCAACTTCTGGAAAGATCCCAAGGCTCAGGGGTTTCCAAGCAGAGGATCAGCCAGACTGGCTGCAGTGGGCATCCCAGAGGTCCCAGCTCTCCAAGTTAAAGGTGCAGAGAGTAGCAGTGGCGGCTGGCTGGCAAGAATTTATAAGCCCACTGCTCCGCCCCTAAGTCACAGAGCAGGTTGTGCCCCCAAATTAAGGTCCTCACTATTGCTTTCAACCAACTCTTCCTCCTGCACCCTAACCCCAGAAGAAGAAAGTGGGGGAGCACTCAGGGAGAAGCAGCCACCTACTTGGGTCTCGCTGTCTTTGCCGACAAGGACGCCCATGGTGCAGAAGTTCAGCTGGGGGCGATGACATTCATCCCAAGCCCCGGTTGGTGCATGCCAGTGGAGAATCTGGGGAGCCCTGGCCCACCCCCAAGCCTGCCAGGCCGGCTCCAGAGCCAGCGTGGCTCGAGTGGCAGATGAGCCACCAGTCCTTCCTGCTTCTAATCAGATTGAGGGGATGTGCAGGGAACTCTGCAGGAACGCCCCCAGGGAGGCCAGGTGGGGACCAAAAGGCTGCGGTTGCTAGGAAAAGCCGAGCTGTTGCCAGCAGAGACCAGGTCGCTAGGCGACCATCTGCCCGTTACTAGGGCCCACGCGTCATCAGTAACCCCTGTGCCTCCGCAAAGCTGGCATCCTTCCCCAGCCACTGACAGCCCAGCCCGCCTGTCCCTCTGGCTCGGGCCCTGCGATCACTCAGTCATCACAGGGCCCTCATCCCACCTGGGGCTCCAGGGCCAAAAGTTCCCTGAGTTTGAAGCTGTAGGTGAACATTTGTATGAGCAAGTGTGTGCCTACAGCGTTTGTCGGTAACTGTATGCATGCACTTGTGGATAGTGTGGACATGTGCAAGTGTGGACATGTGTGCCTGTGTGTGTGTTGCTTGTGCATGTATGCAGGCTGTGTGTGGGTATAAGTGCCCTGCCTGCAGATAAGTGTGTGTGTAACCTGGCACATGTGTATGTGCTCCTGTGTACTATGCACTAGGAACCCGTGGGTGGTTAGTGTGTGTGCCTGTGTGTGGGCACATAGGCTCACTGGCCTTCAAGCAGTGCTTTAGCTCAAGAGCAGTGGCATATGAAGGGGCTGGCAGGCCTGTGTGTTGAGCATACAGGTTTGGTGGCAGAACAGCTCAGAGCTGTGCACTCTACACAGAGGCAGGTGGAAAGCAGAGGACAAGGAGGGCTGTACTAACGAAGCCAGGGAGCAACTAAGGTCTTCACCTAGGGGAAGGGCAGTTGCTTGTTACTGGGAGCATCTTGGCTCTGGAGGAGCCCAGAGAGCAGAATTAGGAGTAGGGGACAGAAGCCAGAAAGAAGCACTCTTAATTTTGGTGGAAGAAACAATTTCCTAAGTCAGAGGTGCCTATGGATGGAATGGACAGCCTTCAAGAGATTGTGAGCTCCCCGTCATTAGAGGCAAGCAAGTATGGAAAGATTATATGTGAACTGGGCAAGTGTGGACTAAAACAGATGACACTAAGCAGGCTTCCAGCCCAGAAATCCTGTGTTGGGCTTATGGTTTAACTCTTTCCTGACTGGGACTAAAGTGACCCTCAGTCAGGATGAGGACATCAGTGGCTTTTGCTCCACATCAGGTCCTACCGCACCCGTTCTCACAGCTGGCCCTCTGACCACTCAGCAGGGGCTATTATCCTCCCATCTTAGAGATGCAGTGGCAGAGGCTCTGTGCTGGTGGGTCAGCCTCTTGCTCAGGGCACTCTGCTAAGAGAAGTAAAGCTTGTGTTACTAACACTCACAGTACTACCTTGCCACAAGCCATGGCCAGGGAAGAACAGTGTGGAGCAGGGGGTACCCCGGAGGGCAGAGTGACAGGGACAGGGAATAATGCAAGGAGGATGGAGCAAGGGGACAGATTAAATCGTCTGGCCTGGTCTCTAGTACAACAGCCACCTGGCTGCTCCTCCTGCCTCAGTCTCTCCACAATGCAGCTGCCAGCTTGTGTCACTCCTCAACTCACAAACCTTCAATGGCTCCCTAGCGCTCCTGGGAAATCAATTTCAAGGCTTTTATGATATGGCCCCACCGCCTCTGAAGGATCATCTCCCCCCACTTCCACGAGCTACATGGTCACTGTTCCTGGGACACAAGGGCTGTTCTTGAGGCAGCTGATCTTCCTCCTCCGTGACACACTTTCCAGCTGGGCCTCCAGGCCCCATCCTCCTCTCACCTCCCTCTCCCCTCCCGGGCACCTCGTCCTCAGTCCTTTCTAGTTCTCCCTTATCTCCCTGACTTCTGATCTAGCCTTTGGGCTCTCCTCCATCCACACTCACTCCCCAGGCATCTCCTCCATTCCCTTGGCTTTCAGTTCCCTCCAGACCAGACTCCCACCTTTTTATCTCGGGTACCACCTCTCACTCCCTAACTCCACCCAGGCACTCAACTGTCTCTCTTCCCCTCCTGTGTATCCACCTCTCCATCTGCCCTTCTGTCCACCCTACAAAGCTCAAAATCCTCGCCCTCTTTGTGGTTTCTTCTCTTACTATTGAAATATATTTGACATATAACATTGTGTAAGTTTAAGGTGTACAACATGCTGACTGATACATTCATATATTTGAATATGGTTGCTGTTGGAGCGATAATGAACCCCTTTCTCATGTCACATAATTATCATTTCTTTTTAATGGTGGGAGTAATTAAGATCTAGTCTCTGAGCAAGTTTGATGATTATAATCTTCAGTGATTTCTGATCCCCATTTTAAACTTTATTGTAGCTGAATTCTTCTGTGTTTTTTAACATTGAAATCTTTATGGAAATGGGTGGAGAATTAACCACTAATGGGTGGCAGAGCAGAATCCAGGGCAGCCTTACAAGTCATTAAAGGCAACCACTAGGGACCAAGGATTGGGGAGGGTGTGAGGGACAGAGACAGCTCTCTGCCTTGGCTTTGTTAATTACAGGGAGAACTGGGAGCCCCCTACATGGGTCCACACATCCATTCAAGCATTCAACCAATGTTTATTTGGTGCCTACTGTACCGGGCACTGTTCTAGGTTCTGGAGCCATGGCAGTGAAGACAATAGACAAAAATGCTCACCTTGTGGAGGCTGCATTCTCCATTTGTTTGTATATTTAGGGGTGGGAGGTGTGGGGGTGGTTGTTATGTGTTGGGTACCATGAGTCCCAAGGTCATTATGAGCACAGTGGGGGACCCCCAGCGCCCCTGCCGCAGCCTCTCTGGTCAGTGCCCAGCGGCACACAGCACACAGCACAGAACAAAGGGAGGAGTTGTAAGCAGCAGAAAGCACCCCCACCCCAGGAACCCTGGCAGCCCCAGCAGCCCCACCGTAACCCCTCCCTGGGCCACCCCTCAGCCAGGGCGCAAGTCTCTTACTCAGACTCCTGCTCCTCCTCTTCCTCGTCCTCCTCCTCCACCTCTCGAACCTCCTCTTCCTCTCGAACCTCCTCCTTCTCCTCTCGAACCTCCTCCTTTTGCTCTCGAACCTCCTCCTTCTCCTCTCGAACCTCCTCCTTTTCCTCTCGAACCTCCTCCTTCTCCTCTCGAACCTCCTCCTTTTGCTCTCGAACCTCCTCCTTCTCCTCTCGAACCTCCTCCTTTTCCTCTCGAACCTCCTCCTTCTCCTCTCGAACCTCCTCCTTCTCCTCTCGAACCTCCTCCTCCTCTCGAACCTCCTCTTCTCGAACCTCCTCCTTCTCCTCTCGAAACTCCTCTTCTTGAACCTCCTCCTTCTCCTCTCGAACCTCCTCCTCCTCCTCTTCTTCTTTCTCCTCTTGAATCCGAGGCAACATCCTGAGTTGAGTCAGAGGCAGGAGGTGAGGTCACCTGCAGAAGCACCCCGGGTCCACCTCCTGTCCCCACTTTCAGTAGGATATCCTGTGATCCCCGAAACCAGACCTGAACTTCCCAACCAAGATCCCACCTGGGGAGCCCCACCTGAGCAGCCCCAGCCTCTCTCTAGTAACAAAGCTCCCTCACTGCATGAGGGGCTGGTCCTGGTCCCCAAGTATTCTGATGCCATCTCTCGGTCAGCCCCTGATCCTCCCTGGGCCTCAGTTTCCCAATCTTTGCAATGTAGGTCATGGACCTAAGGATCTGAGACCTCCTGCTTGAGCAGCTATCACCAAGATCACCAGTGAACGAAGCGGGTTCAGTCCCTGTGAAGGGTGACTCAGCCATCAGTACCATGATTACATGTTCCTGTGCCCGATGACCTTACAATTCCCTTCAGATGTGCACATGTGCACTTACAAGGACTTGTGGACAAGCATGCTTGTGGCAGAATTATTTATAATAATAAAATTTTGGAATCAGCCTAAATGGCCATTAATAGCATACAAGCTAAATGAATTCTGGCACACCCCACCCATACAATGGAATACTATGCAGCTGTAAAAAAAAGAGGATGCTTTCCATGTACTAAATGTGGAAAAATCTCAAGGTATATTGTTGAACAAACATAGCGAGGTGCAGACAGGGAAGTGCATGTGATATGCTGTCTTTTGTGCAAAACTGAAGGGAATCCATGCTTGTATGTGCTCAGATGGGCCCTGGAAAGGTACAGAAGAATCTGGAAGCTGTTGCATCCATGGGGAGAGGGATGGATGTCTGGTGGGAGGGAGAGGGAGGAGGAGGCAGATGTGGTTCCCACTCTATGCCCTCTGATACCTTTGGGATTCTGTACCATGTGCCTGTAATCTTCCCAAACAATCACTTTTTTGAGGGCCTTCTCTGGTTCCCACCTGGGCATCTGCTCCACCACCTCGTTCTCTTCTTCAGCAGCTGGAGCTGCCTCTGAGCTCTGCAGGTTGGTGCTGCCCTCCTGATGCGTGTCCTCCTCCCAGTGAGGGTCAACCTCCTCTAGGATGAGATCGGGCTCCTCCTGCCCTTCAGGGAGGATGCTGACTGTGGGGGACAGTCACAGGTGTTGGGGAAAGTGGGCCTGGGCCTCTGAGACCCAGGGACCACACAGCAGGCATGGGCATCACCAGCCATGTGCCTGCTCTCAGCCAAGCAGCAGAAATGGCACCATTATTAGTAGGACCATTAACAACCAGACCAGGGCTAACCACGATCATTCACCCTGTCTCCTTCCATTAGTGCTCCACTCTTTTCCCTCTTGAGACAGAGCTTCCATTAGTTAGTCTTTGTTTCCCTCCAGGGCCTCTTTCTTTGAGGTTTGTGCAGAAGCAGGAACAATGCTTCCAACCACAGCATTGCAGGTGATGCCAAGAGGCCCAGGCTTGAGGTCCACCCTGTTACATCCCAGTGCAGTGGCCTGGAATGCCCCGAGGGGTGCAGAGAGCGCTTGTTCTCTAGATGCTGCCTGTTCTCTAGATGCTACCCCCAGGTGTTGGCATACTACATGCCCAGAGTCTCAGAACCTGCTTCTGGGAGTCTAGAAAGACTTCCTCCTGGACTAGGTGCTCCAGCCTCCAAGGGAACTCGACTTTCCCATAGAGGTAGTCTCACCTTCAACAGTTCTCCATGTACCCTGGTCCCCGGCAGTGAAAACACCGTGGGGCTATAAGCTTGGCAGAAGTGAGTGCAGGGGGGTCTCATTGGGAGCCTAGCCTACCCCTAGGCAGGAGAAAGGGGAGAAAGGTGGAGATTGTTTGGAGGGCAGGTGTTCCCCCAAAAGCTCCAGGGATCTCGGTGGCCCTCAAGGCAGGCATGAATTACTAACAGCGACTTTAATTGGAAACTGGCCTCGAGTCCTATCTTTTGACTTTGGAAGTTATTGTTCATAGTGTAGAATAATAATAATAACAGCAGCAGCAGCACCAGCTACATTTATTGAGCACTTACTGTGTGCCAGGCCCTGTGCTAAGTGATTTATGTGGATTAACCCAGTTAGTCCTCACATCAAACTTTTGAAGTGGAAATAACTGTTACCTCCTTTTAATTTTCCCCCTTATATATTTTATTCCCCATTTTACAGGTGAGCAAAATGAGACACAGATTAACACCATCTTTTACAGGGTGCTCCCCAGTGCCAGGTACAGGGCTATCTGCCTTCCAAGAGTCACCTCGCTCCCCACTCCTGCCTCCTGGTGTCCGGGTAGCGAAGTGATCCTGCCCCTCAGAGGAGACATCTGTGTGCCCTCCGGGAAAGCCTCCCACCCGCATTCTGAACTGTGGTCCAGGCTCCCCAGCCCTACAAGCAGCCTTGGGGTTTGACCAGGTAGAATCCTCCAACTATGGCCTTGAATCTGACAGTGGGACTTGTATATCATATGTATGTGTCATTCTCTGTTGCCACCCAGCAACAGTTCGGCATCCCCACCCCAAGCAGACCCTAGGGATGCAAGCCCCTGCCTGACATCCAGGGGAGAGAATATCCCCTGGCCTGTAAGCTTATTAGTTTTCATAAAAACCCTGCAGGGTAAGAACAGTACTCTCCCATTTTATAGACCAGAGAGGCTGAGTGACTTGCCCAAGGCCACACAGGATGCCGGAGGAAGTGCCAGGTCCCCTGACTCTTTTCCCTGGTGATATCCAGGTAACAAACATGCCCCAGGAGTGAGTGTTTCCCCAGCACTGGCAGCTGCTCCTTTTTAGGTACTAATTAGTGAGTCAGCACTTTATAAGCACCTCCTTCTCCCATCTTAGTGCCAGGCCTGTCCCCATTTTACAGCCAAAGAAGAGGATGATGCCAGGGGTCACTAGCCAGGAAGGGCAGGCATGGGGTACTGATCCTAGGGCAGGTCCTGCCCATGGAGCTCCAAACCCCTCTCCACAAGCATCTGATTCACAGCTCTCCAGGCTTTCCCAGGGTTTACCCAGGTGCCCATGTCACAGATGGGGACACAAAGCACTATGGGTGCTCAAACTCACATGGAAACTGCTGCTCCATCTGGAGCTTAAACTTGACCCTTGGAGTCCCTCACAGGCACATCCCCTCCTGTGAAGCATCCTGTGAGGCCTAGGATGGCCCTCAGGGCAGCTGAATGGGGTTCTGACTCCAGCAGCTGGTCAACGGCCCCATATGGGAAGGGGGCTGCTATTTCTAACACCAGCAGACAGGGAGCCCCAAGGGCATGGATTCCAGGCCAAGGTCCCCACTCAGACCCTGCATTGCTGGCAAAGCCTAGACCTTGGCTGAGAGCCCTCATCCTCCCTGGCAGGCCTGGGTCATGATACCTGCTCCCCCTGCCTTGCCTTGGTCCAGACCCACATCTTCTCCCACCTGGCCCCTGAAGCACTAAATTAACTTCTCATTAGTTGAGTATTTCTCAAAGTGTGGTCCCTGCCACTGCCCCATTTTCAGAATCATCTGGGGAGGTGGGTGCTTCTTGAAAATGCAGATTACCAGGCTCCCACACTCTTCAAATTGGAAGGTCTAGGGGGTGGGACATTCATCATAGCTGCCCCTGGATGTGGCCTAAAGTTTGAGAATCCTTGCTTCAATTGCTTTCTCTGCCTCCAATTCTTGCTTAGCCTCAGAGTAATCTTTAAGTCACTCCCTTGCTCAACCACCTTCAATGGCTCCCCATTGCCTACAGCCTAGTCCTCTAACATCAGGCTCCAATTTCTCTAGTTTTACCTTCTGCATCAAGGACACTGGGCTCCATATTTGCTGAAGTGCCCACCACCCTCTCTGCACATTCTCTCCAGGCGTATGCTTACTTTATTCCATCTACTGTGTTGCCCTCCCCACTGCTCCCAGTTTGAGACCTCAGGGGTCTCAAACTCTAAGGCCTGTGTAGCCAGGGAAATGGCGTAAACGTGTGAAATGGAGGGCGTCACCTGCCCTCCGGTGGCAGCTGCTGCTTAGATTACCATCACGGGACCATTATAGCCTTATCGCCCCAGTTTTTAAGAGAAGCCAGATTTTTCTATGGACAGCTACCTGATGTTTAAATGTTGACATCTAATTCTAATTTTTAAAATCACCCCCAAACGAAGACATCTGTAGACTAGCTGGGACCCAGGAAAGACAACTCAGAACCCCTGGCTAATTCCTCCTTCCAGCAACCCCAATAACATGGCCATAATAATCCACCCACTTCTCAAACCTCGATACGCCCTTTAGCCTTCTCCAAAGCAATAATATCATGCATTCACAAGTTTGATGTGCTAACGTACTTTTTTTTTTAATGTCAATTAAAGCATTTGTTGCTGTCCACTAGTGGTGCCCAACTCTTTGAGGGGGCGAACATGACCAGGCCTAAGGAGACCCTCTTCTGGAAAAAAAACTGTGTCCCGTGGGGGTGCTGACTGTGCCAGGCACCATGCTGAAGGCTTCACAGGCGTCCTCTCAAAGAGGGTCCTCCACGGGCTTTCCCACAGCCTTCCAGTGGGAAGTCCTCCTGCTGCCTAGCTTAAATCCCACAGCTGCCCTTGGCTGGCCTTCCTCTTGCTCTGGAGGAAGGGCGCCAACCTTGGCCTCTGGGACTGGCTCCTCGTGGCCCTGCCTGGGATCGGGGTGGGGGGTAGAGCAGGGGGTTTAAGGAGGTGGGGGATGATGACCCCCTCTTCTCCCTCCCCTGAAGTTCTTCTCTTCAGGGCACCCTTCTTTCCTTCCATCCATCTGTCCGTTTGTCCATCTGTGCTCTCCCAGGCTCCCTTCCCTTTTGTTTCAGAGGCCTCCAGCTGCTGCCACCCCTGAAACAAAGGAGAAGACAGAAGGGTGGGTGGCAGGGTGGACAAGCTGAAGGGAGTGAATGAAAAGGATGGGGCATCTGGGGGACGGAGCAGGGAGTAGGGGAGGGACACTCATCCCTAAGCCCCTCAGGGTCACCCTCGTAGTGGGCTGAATAGCGTTCCCTCCGCAAAAAAAAAAAAAAAAAAATATATATATATATATATATATATTTTTTTTTATATATATCTCTCTTTCCAAGTTCTAACCTCTGTCACCTGTGAATGTGACCTTATTTGGAAATAGGGTCTTTGCAGATGTCACTAAAGATCTCAAGATGAGATCATCCTGGATTTAGGGTAGGCCCTAAATCCAATGACTGGTGTCCTTATAAAAGACAGGAGAGGGAGGTTTGGCAGACACAGAGGAAAAAGCAGAGATTGGAGGGCAGCTGGATGGCAAGGGACACCGAGGATGGCCAGCAGCCACCAGAAGTCAGGAAAGAGGCCTGGAACATTTTCTCCCTCGCAGCCCCAGAAGGAACAAACCCTGCCAACACTTCAATTTTGGACTCTTGCCCTCCTGAACTATGAGAGGATGCATTTCTGCTGTTTGAAGGTGCCTGTTTATGGTCCTTGGCTATGGCAGCCTTAGGAAACTGACCCCCGGTTGTTGGCCCCAGGCTGAGTCGGCCCCCAGGCGGCCCCAGTGCCCTCCCAAGTCCCACATGCTCGGGGCATGCAGGGAGGCCCTGCCTACAGCGGGCTAAGACCTGCCTCCTTCCAGAGGAGCAGGGAGGAGGGTGAGAGGGGGCGAGGGGCTCCATCCTCAGAGCTCTCGGCGCCCCCTGGGAGGGGTCTCTGTGCCTGGAAGGTTTTCCTTTCCTCTAACCTTTCCAACTGCTCTCAGGCCAAAGGGTTTCCAGTCCCTGCTTCATGACGACTTGCTCTGTGACCTTGGGCACATCTCTGTCTCTCTGCCTTCCCCAACAGTCATGGGCATCCCTGCTCTGTGCCCTCCAGGGTGGCCATGAGTTTCACGAGACTGAGCACACCCTGCTCTGAGGCCTCCCCCTCACAACATTGTCACAACTATACAAATGCCATCCCCTCCCATGGCCACTCCATCAAACCCATGCTCCACAGCTGGCCAGCCTCGGGCAGCCACCCCCTGTGCCAGACTTCTTGTAAAGACCACCATCGGCCTAGTGGGGGACTGGGGTTGGCCGCCCTGGGGACACCCTGAGGCCCATGGGCCAGGGCCTGTGTCCAGGGTGGAACAGGGTTACTGCCCACCGGCCCTGAACTCTGCTCTGCTCACCTCCAGTGTTCACCACAGGCCTGGCACATAGCAGCTCTCCATGACCATTTGTGAACAAATGAAGGACAAATGAACAAGTGAATGCCCCATATACCACATGCCTTTCCTGAGGCCATGAAATGAAGGAAGAGCAGATTTTGGATCCTAGCCTTTCACTCTAGGCCTCCATCTGGCCCCACTCCTGGTGAAGGGCTGGGGTAAGACAGCACACACCTCCTCAGCCCAGCCACAGGTAAGGGGATGCCCTCCCAGCCTAAGGGAGCTGGAGTCTATGGGGTTCAGTTTCCACAGGGAGACCCCATCCCTCTCCTTTCATCCTGCAACCAGGAACTCTGCTTAGCCAAACCCACTGGGCCAGGGGGCAGTGGGGAGCTCTCTCCAGGGGTTTCTAGCAGGAAGAGGAGCCAACCAACTTGATCTCAGAATCATTTTTCCTGGAAAGAAGCGGGAAGGCAGGCCAGGTTCCCGCCGGTGTGCCCATCCCCCACCCCCGGCCCCCAGGAGGGGCCTCCAGCCATCACTGGCTCTAGGCTGGGCTCTGGCTACCTAGACAGGCTGACCTAAGGTGGGGCCTGTGGATCATGGAGTCTCCCAGCTCCAGGTCCGGAGACTCTGGCTTCCCCCGCCCCCTACCCCCACCGAGCACGTCCAGGCCTGACCGGGGACAGCCCACCGCCCATGTGCGCAGACCAAACAGGCCCTGCAGAGACACACAGCAGGGGCCACTGCCACTTACTGGTCTGCACGTCACACGTCACAGGGGTGTCAGGCTCCTGCATGGGAAGGGAAGAAGGGGAAAAACCAGCTGTGGCCTCCTCACTGGCCTCCCTGCTTCAATCAGCCCTCCCAGCACACGCAGGAGCAAGAGGGTCTCCTCACGGCTCCCAGGACACCTGCAGAAGATCCCATCCTGCTTCTCCCCTCCCGCCTCACAGCTCCCCCACTGCTCTGGTCACTCCCCTACCAGGGTCTCTGCTCGCTGGGTCCCACCTCAGCTTCTCTGCCAGGCTGGGCGCCCAGCCTCGAATGCCCTCCCTCTGGTTCTCTACATATGAAAAACCTCTCCCATCCTTTCCTGGAGGGTTGTCTCAAAGCTTTATCTGCATGAAGGCCTCTCTCGGCCAGCACACCTTCCCCTGCCACCGCCATCCCCAGGGACCCTCCTCTCAGTGAGCACTTCTGTGAAGATGTCCAATTGTCCCCAAGAGAGAGAGGAGCCAGGTGTCAGGTTCTTGGAGAGGGAGGCCCTGCTACCCCCGCCTGCCCACGTGGGAGCCCTAGGTTGTCAGGAAGGCACACAGGGCCCCGCTGGCTTTCTGTGAGCCTCACTTTTCTTCCCAGAATATTCCAGGCCTCTCTTGTCTCTGGGCCTTTGCATGTGCTAATTCTCTGCCTGAAGGGCCCTTCCTACACTACCCGCTTCTTCCTCCTCCTTCAGGTTTCAGCTTGCAGGCCACCTCCACCAGGAAGCCTTCCTTAGTGCTCCTGGGAGGCTCTCCCTCTGCACCCAGCATCCTCTCTGCTTTCCACGTAGAAGCCCCTCCCCCACTGACTGTGACTGGTAGGGCTGGACCAGCACTTCTCAGCCCTGTGGCCACGGTGACCAGGGTGTGTGAGTGAGACAGGCAGGATAGTTGGCTGAGCTCCACTGCAGGCTCCCTTCTTCCTCTGTGCCCTCCTCCCCACCCAGGGACCATCCCACCTTGCCTGAGCGCCCAAGACCCCTCCCACCACCACACAGTGCCCCCACTCCCCAGTCCAGCACCCACCTGCTCCCCAGCCTTCCCATGGAGCACTGGCTGCGGCAGGGCCATCTCCAGCCTGTGCAGGAGCCATGCCACCAACCTGCAAGTGGGAGAGAGTGGGCCAGGTGGGAGGGCTCGTGGGGAAACTGAGGCCAGTGTCAGATCCCTCCCAGGGCAGGCAGCAAGCCAGCCAGAAGGCAGACCAGAACCCTGGCCTCCAGCCCTGAAAACAGTCGCGCTGCTCCCTGGCCTCCCTAGGCCGAGCCTCGGGCTACTGGTCAGACCCCAGTGGTAATTCAGGCCCCCTACCCTCTACATCACCCCCTGAGATGCATTTCAGGCCCCTCACACACTGCCAGGGCAGCAGCATTCGGCAGTATATATTCCAATTTTAAATGCATGTATCTGTTGGCCCAGTAACTCCATTTGCTCTGATTTACTTGCTTATGAACACAGTGATGCCTGTACAAGGCTACTGATTGCAGCAAAAGAGTGGAAACAAACCTCAATGTCTGCCAAATGGTTAAATAAAAGTTGGTGCACCCGTTTAATGAAGTACTGTGCAGTCGGTGAAAGAATGCAGCAGACCTCTACGCATAAAACCGCCTCTAAGACAAATTTTTTTTAGTGAAAAAAATGAGATGAGGGACAGTATTTATAGTTTGCTGCTGCCTGGTATGTGTGTTTAAAGGAGAAATGTGCTCAGAACTTGTCTGTGTGTAGGAAATGCTTGAAAGCAGGAGAAACTGCTGATGTGATTGCCCTGGGAAGGGATGCTGGAAACCTCTGAATTTTCTCCCAGGTGTATGTGCTACTTTTATAATTTAAAAAGACTCAATTGGTGAAGGCTGGGTGTTGGGCTGGGGCCAGGCACTGAGCCTGCTGCCCGTGGGAGGCGTGGCTTTTGGGGGGCTCACCTGGCAGAGTCCCGGGCGGGTGGCAGGGAGGAGGTCTGGATGCTGGGCAGGGGGTCTGGAGTCGGCTCCTCCTTGGGCTCTGGGGGGTCGGGAGCAGGCAGGGAGGGGCTCTCCTGGGCCTGAAGCACGGGATCGGGCTTGGTTCCCAAGGAGGGTCCTGGGGGCTCTGAGCAGCAGGGAGGGAAGGAGACGAAGGATGGCATCGCAGGGCTCCATGCAACCCCTCAAGGGCATGGGGGACCAGATTCAAGGCACCAACGCTACTGAGTGGGGAGCCCCTTGGGCCCATCCCGACTACCCCAATCATAAGACAGACATGGAGCTGAGGTCCCGGGAGGGGAAGGGACTTATCTAAGACCTCTCAGGGCTGTCTCAGGCTACTGGCTTTTCCCAGCTTGGACTGGGACGGGGATTCCAGGGCCCCACAACAGTCTGCTTCCTGCAAGCCCTGAACCCCTCCGGAGCCTGGGTGAGGGCTAAGGTCCTCCCCCAGCATTCCTCAGGCCCCAGTTGTACCCCCAGCCCAGTCTATGAGCATCCCAGACAGCCCCTTCCCAGATCCTTTCCCTGTACCTGGACCCAAGGCAGCATCCACAGGCTCATCTCTCCAGCCCTGGGTCGTAAACAGGAAGTGAGGTCACGGAGGAAGAAAGCCACGCCCTGGCCCATCCTCCCCTGAATCCCCCTGCTTCTCTGGCAGTCACACCTCCCCATCAAGGACCCTCTCGAGAAAAGAGCATCCCCTCCATGGGTCCTAGGGATGGGGACAGCCTCTGGAATAGGCAGGCCCTTCTTGGGGCCCCAGAAACCCTCCTACATGGTCAGCTGTCTGCTCCCCATTCTCCTCGACTTACCTCATATATTTTCGGGGGCTGAGGCAGCACTTTTTCCACATTCTGCTCAAGCCACCTGAGCAGCCAGGACCCGTACCTGCAGAGGGGCCGGTGGTCAGCAGAGCAGCCTCAGAGAGTGGCCAGCCACTCTGTCCTGACCGCCCACTGGATCCTCGGTCTCAACCAGCCCTTCCTCGCCTTTGGCTCCCATTCTGCACAGTGGGGACCTTGTACTGGATACCCTTAAAGGGCCTCCAGTGGGGGGACTGTATAGCTCAGTGGCAGAGTGCCTGCTTAGCATGCACAAGGTCCTGGGTTCAATCCCCAGTACCGCCATTAAAAAATAAATAAATAAACCTAACTACTGTCCCCAAAAAAGGAAAAAAAGGGGGGGCCTCCGTTGGTGAGGGGAACTTCTACCAACCTCAGATTCTGATCCAGGGCTGGATCACCTAGTCTTGGCCTCCTGGACAGCAGATGAGAAGGGGTACTGCCTGGGGACCTGAATGCAGCATGGGGGCCTCCCTGTGACTGGGACAGATAGTTCTGGCTTCATGGGTATGTGAGCAGTGCAGTCACACAGGGCAGGGCCCATTTTTGGTTAATGCTCAGGAGTCACTGTTTTAAACTCAGTAATTTTGGTAAAGGAGTCCTGCATTTTCATTTTGCACTGAGCCCTATGAATTATGCAGCTGGCCCTGGGGCAAACGTTGGGCCCCCAGATCCACCTGGCCTCCAGGAAGCCCCTCCCTCTTCAGGGAAGCCCCATGTTCCCAGGGGAACCCATCCCCTCTGATATGGCCCAAAAGAAAGCTGTTAAGTCCTCTGGGTGTCTTCATCCTAAATCAACTTTACTGGTCCCACAGGTCAGCAGAGTGGCCCTGGGGACCCATGATCTGGGCAGCCTCCAGAGGACAAAAGAAATAGAGAGCAAGCTGGAGCAATGAATGAATGGTGTGTGATTGTATATGTTCATTCATTCATTCATTCATTCATCCCTTCTGTGCTGAGCCCCCTCCCCATGGCAGGCCCTGTGCTGGGTAGCAGGGGTTCAGCAGTGACTGAGACAAAAATCCTGGAGCTCAAGGACCTGACAGTCTAAGGACTGGATGAGGGAAGGAATGAAAGAATGGGGTGAATGGAGATGAAGGTGTGACTCTGGACTTCCAGCAGACAGCAAACTGGAGGCTTCAGGTTTATTTGGGGGCCTCACAGTATTTTTGAAAACCCATCCCAGCCTGTTCTCCTGCAGGGCAGAGGCAAGAGATCAGCGGGCCCCTTCCTAGAGAGGGACATGGGCTCCCCTGTTTGCCACAGTCCCCCCAACCAGTCTGCCACCCCTTCAGTCAGCTCTGAGAAGTCCGAAGCTGTTGCCGACTTTGAAGCCAAACCTGGCACCCCAATGTTCCCACCGTGACCCAGGCCCTGCCTCTGGGCTCCACATGGTGCCCACCTGCATGAAGCCCATCTCTGAGGAGTTTGTCCACACCTCCTCTCCATCCCCAGAAGGGAATCTCCCAGTAATTAGCACAAAAAAACCCTGGGTAGCACTGGACCCATCATCCCCATTTTGTGCTTGAGAAAAATGAAGTCCAGAAGAGATGAGAGGCATGTCCAAGGTCACACACCGAGCTGGTGGTGGACCCTGGGCTCTGGGCACACTGAGCCCACCACACACACTGCAGATGGGGCTCAGGGGCTCCCAAACCAGCACTCAAGACAGGGACTCACCCGGTGTCCTGGGCCCTGGGGGCCTCATTGGGTCCACCTGGGGAAGAAAGAAGGATGGTCAGCAGCAAGGGGCCAGCCTGGAGCTCCCCAGTCAGCCCAGCTCAAATCCAGGTTCAAACCCGGGCCCAGTCAGGTGAGACACTCTGGCCCTGCAGACTCCCCAGGGAGCAGGACCCAACCCAGCAGCCCCTGAGCCCACCCCTGTAAAGCCATCCTGCCTCCTGGCCTTACCTGAGCCCCCAGTGCTGCAATGCCCAAGGATCTGTGCTCCTGCCTGCCAGGACAGACAGACATGGGCAGAGAGGTCAGGTGCGCCGGACTCCCTCCCAATCCCTTCCCCACCCAACCCATCTCAGCTCCCGCCCAGCAGTACCTGAGCTGCACCCTCCAAGCCAGCAGCAGTGCTCTGGGCGGTCCTGTCACTGTGGATGGGCTGTGGGACAACCTTCTCCAGGCCCTTCCTGAGCCAGGTCGGCACCCAGCCGCTGGGACCACTGAGAGACAGAGATACCGGCCTGCCTTCAACATCCTCAGCCCCTCCCTGGTCAGTGTGGCAGTTCACAGCATCCTAAAGAACTTGGTTTGAATCCCAAACCTCTAATTCCCCACTGGGACACTCCAGACATGTCCCCTCCCTCCTGGAGCCTTGTATCCCTCTCTGGAAAATAGAGGACACCAACCCTTAGTGAGGCCAGGCGTGCCCATGCCATTCCAAGCCCACCTTCACCAGATGCTTGGTAAAAACAGCTGAATTCTATCATTCTGCTGCCCCCTTAGCCTGGCTCCGGGGGTGGGGGCGCCTCCTGCGTTTGGCACATGTCTTGTGCTCTGGGAGGGTTGACGGTTTCCTATAAGGTGTTTCCTTGTGACAGAGGCTGGTCAGCCTAAACATGAGGGTCCCAGACTCGCTGTCTGAGGCCAGCCCTGCTGCAGACATGCTTACTTGGACAAGCACCAGTGGTCTAAAATGTTTGAGCTATCTGGGAGTTTTCATGTAAAAGTCTGGATTTCTGTCTTCATTAGGAAAATCAGAAGCTCTGGCCACACCGGACCTGTGTTTCACCCAAGCACTGAGAAACCTCTGGTCCCCACGCTCCATTTCTCTTGGTTATATGGTTCATTTGGCCCAGAAGACCCCCACATCTGTCTGAGGCTCCCTTCAGTCAGTTCCCAAGATGTTCTGGGCCTTTACTTGGAAGTGACTCAGATCTGACTGCAGGGCCCATCCCCACCCCTTTAATGTTTCCCTAGCTTGGGTAGGGGGCTGGCCCTGAGGAGAAGGGACAGTGGGGCAGTACCTGTTCACTTCAGGAACCACAGCGACTTGGGCCTGGAGGGATGTAGGTGGAGAAGGGGCAGCCTCCTGGGTTTCTGGAAATGAGTTCCTCATACTTTAGAACTGGAACCTCAGAGAGACCCATTTCTACCCTGCTGGGGAGGTCAAGTCGGAGGCAGAGGAGAGGGAAGAACCCTGAGGGAGTCAGAAGCCTGGGGTCCCAGCTCAGCTCAGCTAAAAAATCCCCAGGAGCCCACCTTTAGCTTCTCTGAGCCTCAGTTTCTTCATCTGTGAAATGGGCCTGCCAGCCTCATGGCCTGCAGCTAGGCTCTGAGTGGAGAACACAGCCCTTCCACACCACCCGCCCTGCCCTCCTGGGCTTCCAGCACTCACCCTGAGGGCCTGGAGCAGCCACTTCCTCCCCGACACAGGGCTCCTCAGGTGGCTGGAGGGTTCAAATAGGACCCCGTAAGCCTCAGTGAGACCAGCCTGGTTCAGGTAGGGGTAGCCTCCGACCCTCCCACGACTGACCCCACCCCTCACCCCACAAGACCAAACAATGCTCTTGTCACAGTCCTCTCTGTAAATCCTGGTGGTCTCACCTTCCACCTGGGACACACCCTTCCTCCAGGGGTCCCTCATCCAGAGCCGGGCCCTCACATCCCCCTAAGGTGCCCCCAGGCCTATCACATCCCCCAGGAAGCTGTCTCACTCAAATGGCCTGAAAAGAGGGAAAAAATTTAGAGCTATGAGGCCTCGGGGCAACTGAGGGGAAGAGCTGCTGAGAGGAGCCCACCCCACACCCAGCTGCCCGCCGGAGCCCTCCATGTCCTGCACCGAATGTTCCATCCCCTTCTAGCAGCTGCGTGGCATGCAGCCTCTGCCCTCTGCCTCTCAGCTGCGTCTACAAGTGCACTTCCTGCTGTGTGCACACGTGTGCATGCACAGACAAGCATGCACGAGCACAAGGACACACTAACGTGTGTGCACTGATATACACTCACTGTCACATACATCTACACACACTCACAGACACACACAAGCACATGTGTGTACAGTGCACAGATATGTGAGACAGGTGTGTGTACACACGTGCATACATGGGCTGACACAAAAATAAGTGCTCAGTCACATAAACATAGGCATGTACACACATCCTCATGCACACTTGCACTGACACACGAATGTACTTGTGAACACATCATTTCACATGTGCACCAACACACAAATACACACATAGATGAGCATACATGCACAGATGAACAAAATGTGTACATATACAAACATGCAGACACTATGTCCATATGTATACACACGCACAGATATGCAGACATGAGCATACATGCGCACACACAAATACATTCACAGACTCAGAAACAGGCGTATACACACACTTATATACACTAGCATGCCCCACATGCACATGGAACTACAGGCACATGAATCGTGTGTACACACACATAAACATGTATGTGTGTACGTGTGTATACACACTTGTGAATCAACACATGTTCCAGTGCAATTTGCTAATGCACACGTATGTACAAACATACCACTAAGAATACGAGGCACGTGTACCTGCATATACACATGTTGTGCACATGCAAACACATATGCACAGCAACCCTGCATCTGGATAGCACACTGCTTCCTAAACACACCCTGCACTACCCAGTAATAGCCTTTCCTCCACCAGGGAGGCCCCATGTCTTCGTCTCCTCCAGTTACAATTTGGCCCCGTGCACTGAGGCTAGGAAGCACTCCTCCACCAGCTTTCAGTCTCCAGAGTGAAGATGGCTCTCTCCTCTGAGCTCTCATAGTTCTCAGTCTATACACCTATATGGTCCTCCCAGAAGGGTAGAGCTGAGGATGTTCTTGGAGCTCATCACATTCCTTCATCACTTGTCTCCTGGCAGAATGACCTGGCTAAGTATTGTCTGCTGACCCCCAGGGGGCAATGCCTTACTCATCACTGTGCTCCCAGCACTGCACACAGGCCTGGCATTGATTAGAAGCTAAATCAAATCTGTCTGAGTTTCTGAATTAGTGTCATCAAGCTACTAAATGCAGAACTGGCAAGGAAGAAATTTGTAGAACAGGGCTGCGCAAAATGCGGTCCATGAACCAGTGTCAGTCTGCAAACTGTCACTGGTCCACAATTATTAAGCAGTTTACAGTAGGTTGTATGTCAACAACTAAAGCAGTGTGCTTAGTTACATAGTAGACTTATATCTGGTGGGCTTCTGATCTCATCAGGGACTAGCAGCAAACAGTTCATAGACTGGCTACTTCGAGTAGCTCTGTTCTAGACTCTGGAGATTGGCAAACAATGGCCAGTGGGCCAAATCCAGCCTATTGCTTGTTTTTGTAAACAAAGTTTTACTGGAACACAGCCATCTAGGCTGATTCATTTATATATTGTCTCTGGCTGTTTTCACACTACTGTGGCAGAGTTGAGTAATTAACAGAGATGGCATGACTTACAAAGCCCAAAATATTTACTATCTGGCCGTTTATGGAATGAGGTGACCTCCTTTTCCTTCTGGCTCCAGCTTTCCCTGTTGTGGACAGTCCGTGGGGGCAGCTGACCCAAGCTGGGAGTTCTCTGAGCAGCAAGGCCAGTGTGCCCTCCATCACCCTCCAGCTCTTACCAGGGACTCCTCCTCTAGGACAGTCTCTTCAAGGGCTGTTTCGGTCTCTGGCTCCCGCTCTGGTTCTGCCCCCTCCTCCTCCTCTGTCTTGGTCTTCCAACGGGCCTCCGGGGGCTGAGGCAGCACCTTCTGGGCCCAGCTCAACATTCTGACACCTGTGGAGACAGAGTCCTTAGGCCTCCCCAGAGTCCTCCCAGTTCCTCCCATCATTCGTGGACTGCTTTTGTGGGTCACATATTTCCTTTTTCTTTCTTTAAAAACGTTTTTGCAATTCTACCTCCAGGTGTTCACCTTCTAGAAATGCTCAAGCCCACAGACATATGTGTACAAAGAGGTTGGTCACAACCAGTGTGAGAGCAAAAGATGAAAAACCTCTAAATAATCCAGCAGTAGGAGACTGGTTATTGGGTAGTATCTAATTGTTCATCTGTAAGAGGGGCACATATTAAATAAATTATAATACATCCAATATTGGAATACTATGGAGCCATTTTTTAAGGCAGATCTATTTGAACTCATGTGGAAAAATCTACACACTCCAAACTCCAGTTGTGAGCAGATCAGTTAAACTCTCCATGCCTCTGTTTGCTTGTCTGTAAAATGGGGATGTTAACAGGACTTACCTGGCAGAAATTATTGTGAGGATAAAGTAAACTGATGAGAACAGTGACTGGTACACCCTGAAAGCTTAATAAATGTTGGATGTCAAGCAAAAAATGCTAATTATAGACTATCATGTTCAGCATAATCCCATTTAAACTGTTTTAAAACACATTTTGAGTAGCATATGAATGGAAATATTTTTTGTTTAATATAAGATAAAATTAACCTATTTTCATAATTTAAACAGTTTTAAGATAAAATGATAGTTAAGCCCCCCTTCCATGGCTTACTGTGATAGTCCAGCCCTACCGTCAACAGGTTCAGTTTCTGGCACTATTTATCTTCAGGGAATGGGCAGCCCTGCCCTTATGACTATATTCCTGCAGGATGGCCTGACCCAGAGGGCATCACATAGATCAATATCTGCAAGCTCCCAGCCTCGAAGGGCCCTTCAGAGGCCCCGCCCGGCACAGTGCATGCTCCCCACTCAGCCGTGAGCAGCCAAGGCATTCGTAGACTGCTACCCTGCCCCTCCTCTGCCAGAGACCCTGGCCCCAGGCTGAAAAGGGCAGGCATGGGGCCAGGATTCCCCACCCCAGTGCCCAGCTCCCTGCAGCCCCTGGCCATGCTGCTGGCCCTTCTACTCACAGCCCCGACTTCTGTCCCCGCTCTGCCCTTGGCAGCCCAGCTTCAGCTTTGAGTAAGGGGTCAGGTCTCTGACTCAGACCCAAAAAGGTGAACTTGAGCCAGACATGACACTTCCCGTCTTCCATTTCCTCACTGGGTGTGGGGTATAGACACTGATTTCCAAGGCTGGTAGAGTCCAAGATTGCATGTTTAGAATGGCAGATTCCACCGGCCCCCGCCAGCCACAGGCAGCCCCACATGTCGTGTTCACCTCACCCTCATTCTCACCACCTCTCACTCAGCCTCAGTAAAATAAGCATTTTCATCACAGCTTCACAGTTAAGGAAATGGAGGCACAGAGAGGTCAGCTGACTTGCCCAAAGTGACACAGCCAGTAAGTGGTTAAGCTGAGTTTACGCTCAGGTCTGACCAAATCCAAGCATCCCACATCCACCCCAGGAGCACTGACATTTGCCCAGGATTGGCTGCTTCTGCAGGCCAGTCCTGCAAGCCCTTTCCCAGCGGGCAGCAATTCTGCATGTGTTTCTGAACCTTCTGGAAATGACTAGGAAAGCATTCCCCTTTCCCAACTTCCCTTCTTCTCCCAGACCCAGCCATTCTCTCCTGGATAGAGACACTTGTAGGTCCCTCCCATCTTTTTGCCATGTCCCTGCTGACTCCATGTTGGTGAGGGAGGCTCAGGCGGAAGGGGGACCTGAGAGTGGTAGCTCAGGGCAACTCTGGTGCTGGGACCACCAGCCTTTCAGAATCTTCTGGGGAGCTGGGGAAATGCAGATTCCTAGGCCCCTCTAAACCTTCTGCAGGACCTGGAATCCACACTTCACGAGCTGCCTTGGACGTTCACTAAGGTTTGAGCCCCAACAAGGGGAGAGGGAAGCCTCAGGATTCCAGCCTTGCCCAGTTCTCCAAGTCTAAATGCCTTGCCAGGAGGAAAGCATGGAGGGGGTCCCATCAAGGGTCCCACCGAGCCTCCACCTCCCCCATCCTGAGTTACCTGCTCAGATGCCGTCCACCAGCCAGCAACTGCCTTCTTCCTGCTACTCTCAGCTGGCCTCCCAGACACAGCAGGGATTAATTGGTGGCAGCAGGGCTGTGTGCAAAGGATTAGGACGTGCTGAACAGGGTGGGGAGGTGGCGGTGGAAAAGAGGAGATTGATGCAAAGAGAGCAGGCAGCAAACCCCCAGGGGGCAGGAGGGATCTGGGCCCCAGGGAAGGAGCCCCACATGGCCCTGGTCTGGTACACCATGAGCTCCTAGGGGACCTGGTTCCCCACACGCCTTGGCCAACCCACAGGGTTTACTGGTGGAGAATAACAGCCCGGAGTCCCCACCTGGTTCTGGGAGACTCTCAGGGTGGCAGGGGCTTGTCAACTCTCAGTCAGCAGTGGCAGGAGGCACACCCAGCTCTCCAGCCCCAGTGCAGGGACTCAAGCCGAGTCCCTCTGTCCCAGAATTCTCTGCAGCTTGGGCAAGGCCTCAGCAGCTCCTTCCTGTGGATCTGCCAGAGTGACTGTGGTCCCAGGGCCAGGCCTTTAGGGAGGATCCAAGGACTGACATTGGAGCTGGCCCCCTGAACTGAGGTCTGACCCTGGAGGGGTGTAGACAGAGCTCTCAGGGAGACAGGGAGAGGGACAGAGGCCCAGCATGTAAAGGGGCTCGGTGAGGTGACAGTACCTGGGTGGGGGCCAGGCAGTGTTGATCAGCAGAGGGGCAGGGACTTGACTTGATCATCTACATTTCCTATGTGCCGGGCAGCGTGCCAGCTTTGGCACACTGATAAAGACAGACATAGGACCTGTCCTCACGGAGCTTACATTACAATGTAGGATTCAGAAATTAAAAAGATTAACAATAAATAAAGAAATATTGCAAATATGCTGGGCACCGTGAAACAAACACAGAGGGCAGAGACCTGTGTGAGGTGCAGGGGAGCAGGGGTAGGCATAGTGTGGAGCATTTTTGTGTCTGGTTTCTTTCATTTAGCATAATGTTTTTGATGATCATCCACATTGTAGCATGTATCTGCACTTCTTTTCTTTTTTTTGATTCCCAAGAGTATTTCATGGTACAGATACACCACAGTCTGTTTATCTCTACACTAGTCAATGGATGCTAACGTTGTTTCCACTTTGGGGCTATTATAAAATCCTGCTATGAACATCTGCATGCAAGTCTTTGTGTGGACATACATTTTCATTTCTCTTGGGATGATTCCTTGGGATAGAATTGCTGGGTCATATAGTAAATTTATGTTTCACATTTTAAGAAACTGCTACACTGTTTTGCAAAGTAGTACTTATGTCTTGGTCTGACTGGTAGATATATGGGGGTCTTACTTTATAAATTATGAGTTACATTATACATTTATGCATTTTCTATATTTTATATTTTTAACTTTAAAGGAGTTTAAAGGTTTTATTTTTTAAACTCTTAAAGTTAAAAATACATTGGGGTAGGATGGCAAATGAGGTCAACCCTAGAAAAGTTTTTGGTAAGGGATGGGACTTGGAGATGCTGCTCTGGGGCTGTATGGAGCACTGGAGGAAGAGCAAAGCCTGCCTGGAAGCAGCACTGGAAGATGAGCAACTAGGGAGCCAAATCCTACAGGAACCTCATAGTAGGGGTCCCCGGGCCCATCAGGCTCAGCACCTGGGCAGGTGTATGCAAAGCATATGCCAATATATGCAAATGAGTTAGAGTCTCCCCAAGGTTTCCTCACCTGGAGGGTCCATCTCCATGGTTGTGGCCAGGGTGGTTGGCAGGCCCAGGGTTTAGGGGTGCAGCGCTTAGGCCCTCGTGATCTTGCTTTTTGGGGAAGGCAGAAGGGAGGCTGCAGGCCTGCAGAGGGCTGGGGGTGGAGTATCACCTGCTAATCCCTGTCCTGCTGAGGCCACCACTCTCCCTGATCCCCTTATGCTGACCCCAGATCCTGCCAGCCACTAATCTCCACCCCTAGAGACCCAAGGACTAGTTGGTAGGGCAGTGCCCTCTTTCCTGAGGTTTGTAAGGAGGGGAGTGCCCTTTCAGCTCATAGACACCCCTCATGGGGGCCCAGGGCCCTTGCCTAACACAAATGGGAGCTTTGAGGCCCAGTGAGAGACAATAACTAGTCTAAGGTCACAGAGCCTGCCCTGGCGAGTCCGGGTATAGCCACCCCCTGGGACCCCATCCCCCTGTCTGATATTTCCCAGCATGCCCAGCATGTGCTGAGGCCTGGGAGACAGCAACCTTCAGGAAGGCTGAAAGAGGAGGCCAGTGCAAGGACCCTCCAGCAGCAGGCTCTTCCCCTAGGAGCCTGCGGTTGCCAGGGTAGCCGAGGAGCGAGTGCCCTCACAATCAGGCTGCCATGGGCATTGTCTCTGCAGAATGTTCCTTTATTCTTCTACTGTCTCATAAGGCACTGGCGCTCGGCCCATCTTCCTGCATCTTTTTCCCACTGAGCAGTCAGAAGAGCAGAAAATTCTTGAAGTCTGTACACGTGGAGCCCATGGCCTGCAGATGAGGTACCACTGTTGGTGGGTCAGGAGCAGGGAGCCCTCCCTTTCCCCTCCTCCCACTGCCCCACTTCCCCATCCCTCCCCACGCAGGCCCTTCCCTGGTGGCAGTTTCCTCACTCATCACCATGCCCCATCCCCATTTCTTCATGGCCCAAGGTCCTCTCTCCTCCTGCCCACCTCCATCTCTCACCTCTAACTGGGGTCAGGAAGAAAGCAACCTGACTCAACAGATTCTCGCTAAAGTTTAAAGGCTAAAGGAAATAAGGCTCTGGGACTACCTGCTTTTTCAAAGGAAGCCCTGGGGAACCAGCCATATTTTTTCTGGTTCATATCTATCATGTCTATCCCCTTACTTAAGACTCTTCTATATCTCCCTGTAGAATTTTGAGTAAATACCAGAAACCTCAGCTAAGACCAAAAGTCCATAATTAGTTACCCAGAGGCATATTGAGCTAAATTCTGAATCCACTTGCTGCTGATGCTTCCTGCTCATTATTGAAGAATAGACACAAATGCCACCTCTTTTAGGCCATTCCCTGAATGCCCCAACCTCAGCTGCCCCAGACACACACACTCTGTTCTGACCTCTGCCAGAGACCTTAGCACATCCTCTCTGTGTGTGTATTTGAATGGACCCCTCACCATAGCTCCTGGCACACAGTAGGTGCTCAATAACTGTTGGACAAGTAGACAAATCAGCACTGGCCAAGCCTGTGTTCCCACAAGGTTGTGTCTCTGCCCCTAGCCATGGCCCGCATCATCGACCTGGTGCCCTGGGAGGATGGCTCCACCCACATGTACGCATCCCCAGCCATCCTGCTGCCCATGGGGCGGCAGCGCAACCAGCTGGCCGGTGTGAAGCAGCAGCTGTACCACCCGGCCCTGCCCAGCCTGCGACGCATGGACATGGACTCCGTCAGGGCCTGCCTTTCCGACAAGCACTGCCAGTCCACCACGTACTGCCACAAAGGTCAGGCCACCTTGTTGCCACCTGCGCCAGCCCAGCTGGGCCTTCCGGGAAGGCATGGATGGTTTGGAGGAGAGAAATCTCAGAGGGAAAAGCCAAGAGTGACAGATGAAAGGGTTAAAGGCACTAGCCCCAGCTCTGCTCCTCCCTGCCTAGGAAATCTCCCAGTCTGAGCCTCTGTTTCCTTATCAGTAAAATGGGGATGATAAGAGGGTCAGCCTCTCAGGGCCACTGTGAGATTAAAATGAGACACAGCTTGAAAAGCACTTAGAGGAGTGCCTGGCACATAATATGTGCTCAGAGATAACATTGTTGCTGTTATTATTGTTAATGGAGAGAGAACTGTGCAGAGGTCAGCAGTTGCAGGAGGAAGAGGAATAATAATGGCAATAATGACAACTTCTACCCAATCATCTCTCCCTTTGAAAAAGGAAGAGGAAGACACCTCCCATGAAAGAGAGGTGGACCTAGGAGCCTCCAGGGTAAAAGGGCCACACGGGGCCAAGGAAGAGCCCTTCATCCATTGAGAAGCTAGGGTGTGCAGGCCTGGTGCCCCATGGACATCCACACTTGTTCATTTCAGCACATTTATTAAGCGCCTACTTTGTGCCTGACACTGTTCTGGGTCTGCAGGGAAGCAAAGGTGTTCCAGCTAGAGGAACAGCATGTGCAGAGGCCTGGAGGGGAAAAGCTATGCGAGGTGTTGATGAACTTGAGGGCTTTGGTTGGGCCGGAGGATAAAGTGTGCAGGAACAGCAGGAGCTGTGGCTGGGGAGGAGGACACAGCTCAGGGGGGCCCTGTTGCTAAGCTCAGGGGTCTGGACTTTCTCTGGAGGTAGATAAGAACCTCTGAAGACTTTTAAGTGGAAAAGAGGTCTGAGCGTTGGGGCAGGGGTGGGGGAAGGGTGGTGGAGGCCCAGAGAGACTAGAGGAGGATAATTGGAAAGGGGGGTGTTAGGATCCTGGGAGGGACTACAGTCTTCAGGAAGGATTGATAGTATCTTGGCCTCTGGGGAGGGTTTTAGAAAGTATTTAGGAGACAAAGTAATAGGATTTGGTATCAGTGTGGGTAGAGGGGCAAGAGGGGTGAGTCCAGGGTGATACCCAGGTTTCAGAGGATGTCAGTGGTGGCATGGAGATCTCCAGAGATCTCACAGACCCCTGGGGCCAAGATGAGAAACACAAATGCCAAAAGTGGGTGGGGAGGCAAAAGGGGAGAGGGGAGAGGTGAAGGGGAGCCTTCACACCCTCCCCTCTAAAGGGGGCTCCCACTGACTGCTGTGTGGGAAGGGTCAGCACAGTTCTCTCAATTCCCTGGCTTCCAAGAGAAGCCAGGAATCGAGATTTTTAGGGAGAGCTCTTGATTTAGATATGCTTTTTATTGCAAGTACATTTTTAATAGAAGTAATGGTCAAACTTTCAAAATTCAAAATGCTAAAAAAAAATTAAAATGCTATAGCAATGTACTTTTTTAAACAATTCTCATTCCTCCCCCTTCTCCCAACCCCCACTCACAGGTAACCACTCTTAGTTCCTGAGATACCCTTCCACTGTTTACCACTGCAAATACAAACATATTCTTTGCTCCCCAACTTTTTTTTATTATGAACATATTCAAACATAGAGGAAAATTGAAAGACTAATAATACTATGAACATCCATTACCTTCCACCGGCTTCAATTAATGTTTTGTCATACTTGTTTCCACTCTCTTTCTCTCTCTCTCTCTCACACACACACACACACACTTCAGCAAGCAGCTCCCAAAGATAAGAACATCCTCCTACATGACACAATACCATTATCACATCTGAGAAAGTTAAAAATAGTTCCCTAACATCTAATATTCAGCCCGTCTTAAAATGTCCCAAATTATCCCCAAAGATGTCTTGTATACCTGTTTAGCCATTTTTATTTTTTCTCTCTTCTATTGTATTTAGTCTTGATTTCCAGGAGCTCTTTTAATATAAGGGAAAATATGTGGAAATATTTTTTCCTACTTGTCTTTTGACTTTCTTTATGTTTTCTTATGTTGTAATGCAAAAGCTTATTTTTATGTAGTCCAAGTTATCGATCTTTTCTTAAGGCTACCTGATTTTATTTTTTTTATGGTGTATTTTACTACTTACTTACTTACTTACTTATTTGAAGTAAAGGCTACCTGATTTTAAATTAGAGTTGGCTAGGCCTTCCCACCCCAAGATTAAAAGAAATTTACCCATGTTTTTTCTAGCACTTCAATGGTTTAATTTTTCACCTTGAAATCTGATCTAGTTGGAGTTTATTCTGTTATAAGGGGTATGTTAAGTGAAATCTACTTGATTTTAAAGTTGTCAAGTATTTCAAAAACCTGCTAAAGCAGCGTGGACCAGACCTCTCCTGTGTGGGCCTGAGACCACTGGTGGAGGAGACATCTCTTCTCCCTTTCTCTTCCTTCTTCAGATGACTTTGACAATGCCCACTTCACACTCCTTGGTGTCCCCAACAAACCCCTGCAGTGTTTGGTGAGTATCCTTTGACCCTGGCCCTGAGTTTACTCTGGGAAGAGGACGTGAATGTCCCGCGCATCCAGCCCCAAGCACCTTGGGTCCTGGGCTCCACTCTGCTCTTTTTCTCCACTGCCTGCTTGGGACTCCTGTCCTCTTTCCCATCTCCTTCAGGGGCTTCGGGAGGTCCTTCGGTCAGATGGGCCAAGTGGCAGCTCCCGCCTAAGGGGTGGTGTCAGTTGGCCTGCCGCGTCCTGACTCCCTGCTTCCTGGCAGGACATCACGGCGACCGGCCAGAGGCTCCGAAACAGGTGCCGCGAGGGAAAGCTGGCGCCTATGGCTCCGGGCATCAATCGGGTTGACTGGCCCTGCTTCACGCACGCCATCGAGGACTGGTCCCGCTTCGTGTCCTCTGCCGGCGAGTTCAAGCTGCCCTGCCCGAGCAAGAGGGGTCGGTCTACGGGCGCGGAGGATGCCCTAGGGCGGGAGAGATAACGGAGGTGCTGGGTCCCTCGAGCCCGGACCTCGGACCGGAGGCTTCGCGGGGTGGGCTGCGTCAAAGACAGGGAGGGGAAGCTAAGAGCAGCTGGGGCACTCAGGGGAGGGAGACTGAGACGGACTGAAGCTCACAGAGGCGGGGCTTGTCTTGGGGAGGGGGCGGCACCAGGTCTGAGCCGGGGGAGCCGGTGGGGCGGAGGCGGAGGGCAGGGTTGGTTCTGGGACTGGAGCTGCACTGTCCGGAGGCGGGACCAGTTCTAGCACCAGGCGTGGGGCGTGGCTTGATCTAGGGGCGGGGCTCAGGTAAAGGAGGGGTGGGGCTTGCTCTGGGCGGACTGGGGGCCGGAGACCCGCCCTCTCTCCGCAGTTGAGAGTTTCAGCGGCTACGCGGTTCGGTACCTGAAGCCGGAGGTGACCCAGAATTGGCGGGTAGGAAGGGCTGCGTGCTAACTCATATCTGGGGGACCGGGGGCTAGGGAGGATAGGCTAACACTGAGGTCAAGGAAGGGGAGAGGAGACCGAAAGTAGGGTCTCCCAGTGCCGAGGGCAAAGATCTCCGGCAGATAGCGCTGTGTGGGGCGTGGGCAGGGGGTCCGTGTCCCCCCGATCAATGGGCCCCCATCCCTCTGGCCCGTCCCAGTTCTGTCTTAACCAGAACCCTAGCCTGGACCGCTACGGACAGAAGCCCCTGCCTTTCGACTCCCTGTAAGTGACCCCACAAGGCCCCGGGACCCCATACCTGGAGGAGGGAGGGTGGGATCTTGGCTGCTTTCACCAGCGCACACCTAGTGGCCCTTGAATATGTGAGACCTAGGAATAATTGGCTCCAATACACCACAAGAAAGTTGCAATTTCAAAATGAGTAAAAGTTTAATTCCTACCAAATGGAGCATCCTGTCATCCAGTCCCTAGCAACTTCACCCTTTAGAGTGGAGGTCTTAAAATGGGACGAAAGTGCAAGTGTAATCCTGAAGGCACAGCGCCTCCCAACGTGAAAGTAGTGTTCGCAGAGAGGATCACCCTTCTGCACCCTGGCCTCACCCTCCTCTCTCTTTTCCAGGAATGCCTTCCGACGCTTCGGCTCCAACTACAGGTAGCGCTGGAACTAGAAGGGAGGTGGGCAGGGAATGACTCCATCCCCGCATCACACCTGGCCCTGAGGGGCAGCCTAAGGACTCAGGCAATTCTCAGACCCCTCTCCACTCTCGGGGCCTCTTTAGGGAGGCGCCAGGGGAGTAGTATCCTACTTGGCGATGTAGGGGTCGGGGATGCCAAAGGGCTTCCCTCTGAAGAGATCCTTGCCTGGCAAAGGTGTAGCCCACTGGAAGATGGAGGGAGCAAAGTGCATCTCCCACTCAATTCGCCCCAATGAGGCCAAAAGACAAAGAGGGTCCAGGATAGTGGTGGTGGTGGTGGTACCTGGAAGAAGTGCAGGGGCTGGAATTGTAAATATATCTATAAGAAATAGGATGGAAGAGCCAAAAACTTGCCTTCCAGGATGCAGGTTAGGTGGTAAGGGATGGGGCTCATATTCCTAGCAGGAGTGTCCAAGATATTCAAGCACCTTCATACTCTGGCCATCTCCCACCTCTCCAGCTCCATTTCCTACACTTCAGCAGTACCAGACTCCTGGAATGACCCAAACCAAGAGTGCAACCAAGAACTTCACATCTTTGCTTGTGCTGTTTCAGAGCCTTCTTTCTCTGCCTGGCAAATTTCTCCTTACTCTTTAAAGCCCAGCACCAATGTCCCATCCTCCTTGAAGTCTTCCCTGATCCTCTGCCTCTCCCCTTCAGCTCAAACCTCACTCCAGTTGGTCCCCACATGTGCATATCTCCCAATCTTAGAGCACCCAGACTATTGCTTTTTAATTATTGATAGGAAGTTTGCCTTCCCTCACCCACCATGTATACCCACAGGGGAACACTTACTGTTTTTCTACTACTATATAATGATTGGCGGAATAGGTTCACTAAATGATTGAAAAATGAGTAAAGCTCACAGGAGATAAAGAAGAGGCAACTGGAAGTGGGGCTTGAAAGTCAAATAGAGCAACCAAAAATATATTAAAGGAAATAGGGAGCCATCAAAGGCTCTTGAGCCATAGAGAGACTGCATTTTCAGAGCAGGAAGGTGGGTTTTAAGGGGAAGGCCTAGAGAAGGACAGCCTGATTTTTCCCCAGGACACCTTGGAGGCCCCACCTCACCCCTGTTTCTCTCCACAGTCGTGTCAACTACCTGACCCCCTGGCATTAATCTGTGAAAAGGAGGCTGACCCCCAGGCTGCCAGATCAGGCTACCTCAGGTTCCCCAGCAAGACAGAGGGTGTATGGTGGCAGCACCCATCTTCCTAAGAGTTCAACCTGACTGGAAATAAACCTTATGCTCCACAGGGAGGCAACACACCCATGTGTGTGTGTGTGTGTGTGTGTGTGTGTGTCTTACAGGGGCTGGGGGAGGGTCAGGACCTCGGGATGATGATATTTCACTCTTACCTGCCTCCTGCCAACTCCTGGAGGACTGGTGGGAGGCTGGAAAAGATGTCTGGTGACCCCAGGTAGTCAACATCGAAGCCCCAAGCCCCAGCAAGGGGTAAGGGGCAGAGGCAGGCCTGGGAATTAGGTTTTCTTTGTGCCCCTATAACCAGGCCCCTTCCACCTCAGACTCTGAACTTGAGCCTTAAAGAGAAAAGAGGGGATCGAGAAGGATTTTTAGACACCTATCTCAGAAGGCCTTGCCATACCAGTGTACACCGTGGGTCTGGGGTGCCCCTGCAGACGTAGAGAAAGGTCCTGGAATGCTGGCCAGACCTATGGACTCCATTCCCTGCAAAGCCGAGAAGTAAGATGAGGTGCCTGAGACCACTCAGAGAAGAAACTTTCCTGTTCCCCAAAGCCAAAGAACATACCTTGTAAGCAAATAGTTATCTGCTCTGTCCACAGAGCTTTAGGACTAGAACTTATCTGCCAACCAACCGACAGAAAGGAGGCATGATGTCCTGCAGACAGCCATGGGTGCACCTGGGCCAGGTCCAGAATAACCTTGCCCAAAGCTTTGGGCTAAAGCAGAGTGTCTCAGCGTGGTTGGGGGTTGGAGCAGCCAGCATCAGCCCTTAGCTCCAGGGCCATCAGATACCCCGCCCCACTCAGCTGTGGCAGTCTGCAAGGACAGACCCAGATCAGGGTGAATGGCCCCCTAGCTCCAGAACTGGTGGAGCAAGACTTCTGATTCCAGGATCTGGGGCTTCAGGGGTCCATGAATCTCCTGAAATCATGTGCAAAACAATGGGTCTGCCCACACGTGCATTTTCCATGGAAAGGCTCCTAGTTTTCATTGATGCTCAGAACAGTCAGTGCCCACAAAAGTTAAGAAAACCTGACTTACATCCTCCCTGTCCCCATTCACCAATATTTACTGAGCACCTAGTGCATGTAAGCCTGGTCTCAGGTGGAAGGAATTTAAAGAATAATACCGGACCCTCACTTCTGGACCTTGTGCTATACTTTATCATGTGACCCGTTTTTCTCCTCCAGGCCTCATGCTCCATAAGCACCCTGGAGAGTGAGCAGAACCAAAGCTACCCTATTTCACAGGTGGGAAAATTAAGGCCCAGGTCAGGGAAAGCCTCTAGCCAAACCCAGAACCCAGAACTCAAAGCAAGTCCCAGCACTTGGCACAGTGTTTACATATGGTTTGTGTTCAATATTTGTAGAATAAGTTATTTCCCAGAATGAGGGTCTTTTGTTCAATCTTGGCTAATAAACAAGGAGATGAGTTGTGTTGTTGTGTGTTATGCAGACGGAGCCTGCCTTATATACTCGAGGCTGACTTTAATTTCTTTTAGGGGTAGTGGTGAATCATTACCCGTATACGGAGGTGAGGGACCATGGTGTCCATCTCTCCGTCCTCAGGTATGGGCTCTGCTGACAGCAGGGCAGAAAATAGCATGAGGGGGAGTGGATGGGAAGTGGTAAGCAGGTCAGAGCCCCCTCCTCCTTGGGACCCTGTTGAGGAGGTACCCAGCCTCCCACCATTTCATGCAGGAAGGAGTACTTTCTTCCAAGCTGAGAGGCAGTCCCCCTGGATTGAACCTTGGGAAGCCATTGGTAGAGCCCCCTGGGGTTCCAGAGCCACATTCTTCAACCCTGAGTGTCCCTTCCAACCTGACAGCTCAGATAGAGATGGATTTGCTTAAGGCTGATAGCAGGGATGCTGGAGTCCCGGCCTGTGTGAGACCGGGGCCAGTCAGAGGGCTCCAGAGAGTGTGCTAAGATGCCAGAGGGCATCAGGTGCCTGAGTTTTCTCCTAGCCCTGCTTCCTTGACACTGAATGACTGGGCAAGTCCCTCTGGGAATTTGACCCAGCAGACATCTGAGGCCTCAACAGGCCCCATGTGGGTGCAGGAGGGACACAGAGCAGATGCCGTACCTGAGGAGGATAGAGGAGCTTCTAGTCCAGGGGGAGAGAGGCTGACCCAGCTGGCTCAAACCTGAAAGCAGAAAGTGAGAACATGGGCACACCTAGACCACGTTCCTCAAGCCCAGGAATTTGATTAGGTCCTTAACCACCAGTTGCACATTGAATCCTGATTTCATAGATATAAAAATGTGTGCCCAAGAATAAAGGAAATGCAGAGAAGATGTGTGAACACGCCTGATTTAGTCTGATTTAGTATACACTTTCTAGGTTTTAAGTGCAAGGCAATGTATTAAATATTCTAGTCCCCCTGAGGTGGGTAATTTTAACTCACTTAACAGATGATGAAATGAACTCCGAGAGGTTAAGTGACTGGCCCATGGTCACACAGCTGGGGACTGGCAGTGCTAGAAATTGAAGCCAGCCTGCCTAACCCCTGAGCCTGTGGCCACCCCACTACCACCTTCCTGCTATGAGAGACGCAAGCCAAGAGTGGGGAGGAAACCAGTGGGGACATTCAACCGGGGCTTAGAGAGAGAAGATTTTCCACCAGAAAGCTCTCGTGGAGTTGCTGGCAGCAGCAGACTCTGCAGATTGAAAATCCCAAGAGAAGGAAAGAAGCCCCGCCTCCACCCCAGCCTGGGCCACAGTCTCCTGGCCTCCAAGTTCCCTCAGCCTCACGGGGCTCTTTGCTCTCATAGAGAGATCATATTAGAAATCCTCCCTGTGGCCACTGCCTTGGGGACAGCCCAGCCTCCATGGCCTCACCTCCAGGCTTTTCTAACCTGACTCTAATCCACTATTGGGCACTGACCTGAACCCTATCACCAGTCTCCTTGCTGTTGCAAACACCCCAGGCTCTTGTCTGCCTCCTAACTTTGTTCAAAGGCTTCTTGCCACCTGAAATTCTTTCTCCATCTCTTCCTACCCAAATCTCACTCTTTCTTCTAGGCTAGCCTCTCTCAAGTCCTCCCTTCTCCCCAGTTCTTCCCCAAGACTATGAGGACAGGAACTGTGGCTGCTTCGGGGGACTAACTCATAGCCTGTGGCCCACAGAAGACTCTTGGAAAAAAACTGCACCTGTCAGTCCCTCTTGCCTCTCTAAGTGAACCTAGGACTCAGGAATGGGGCCTGTGGATTCCCAGAACCAAGGCACAGACCTGGACTAAATGAAACAACTACTACAAGTGATAGTTGCAATTATTACAAAGTAACACAGGAAACACGTACCCTCGCCCTGGGCCGGGAACTGACAATGGGGAGGATCAGGGACAGAGTAAGGGTCCCGGCTGAAGGAGGGTGCGTGAGGGTCAGGGAGGACTCTTGCAAGTATTATTCTGTACTAAATATCAGCAGCCTTGACCTTTGGGACCCTACCTTTTAATACATGAAAACCTCAAAAGTCTCTCATCTGAAGTTCTAGCTTTAGCTTCAAGCCCTGCCGCACCAGCTCAGTGTCTGGCAAACAGCAGGTGCTCAGGAACACTGGTGGATGAACAAAAGCAGGGACGCAGACCCAAGGTGGGGATGGACACACAGACACAGTGAAGAGAGAGACCCCACAGACCCCTTCCTACCCTCCCACCCCTCCTCTTGACCTCCTTTTCAGGGCCCTGAGGAGGACTGGGCATTCCTGCTGGAATCTTTGTAGATCTATGAAAATCAATAGCGGCCAAAGCTTTTCCTGGAGGCATGACCTTCAAGGAACAAAGAAAGTATCCGCTTGAGGATGGGAGCTTATCACAGGCGAGCCTGGCCCAGACAGGGAGGCCCTGGGCAAATTTCCAAGGCCTGAGCAGCCCTTGGTCCTGTCTGGGGCCTGCTCTGCTCTGGAGGAGAGACTGAGGTTGGGGGACTGGAGACAGCCTTGCCTAGGGAGGCTGAGGCTCTCTACAAAGCTGCCTCTGCACAGATGGAAAGACAGAGCACGGCGGCTCCAATCCCTCAAGGACTTGAGAGCTGCCCAGAGAGCTGGCTGCCCCCTCTGCCTGCTGGTGAAGACCTTTCCTGCTCCCCTGGCCAGCCCTGGTGCCAGCACCAGTCCCGGCCATTGTTCCTGGCTTCCTGGCCAGCAAAAACCACGTTGGAGCCAGAGTCCCAGGCTCCAGTGGCTGGAGCTGGAGGCCTGTGAGTTTCAGAGGGCTGGGCAGTCCCACCCCACTGCCTATCCCCCACCTGGTCAGCCCATCCTCCAATTCCAGGCCACTCTCATCACCAACTGTATGTCTTTGGGAAGCCCCTGGACTTCTCAAAGGTCAGCACAAAGCAGATCCTCAGGTCTGCCCTGCCCATCTTATCAAGACGGTATGAGGCTCAAACCAGCTGGTGAATGGGAAAGGTCTTCTGTAGCAGGGGTGGGGAGACACTGACATTCAGACCAGAGAGCTAGGCTGGCTCCCTCCTGCCTCTGACCTCCCAGTGCTCTGCTTTCCTGAGTGGCCACTACGTGCCAAAGAGTCCACACAGGTCATTTCACTGGGCCCTCACCCTAAAGCCCAGTAAAGAACATTACAGTGCCCCCTTCACAGAGGAGGAAAATGAGGGAGATCCAATAACCCTCCCAAAGCTTTGCTGCTGATGAGTGGAGGGGGTAGGACTCTGGCCAGGCCCAGCGGTGCTCTTAACCACAACAGCATGCCACTGCCACCATGGTTCACGAGTGCAGGCTCCACTCCCAGATAGCAGGGTCCCCTCCCACTGTCCTGCTGCAGGGACCGAGCACAGAGCAAGCCACACAGAGGGGGTTTGACAAAGCCAACAGGATGATGGGCTCCCTGGGAAAGTTGTCTTTGGTGGCCCAGCCTGCCCTGACGATGACTTCTACGACCTGGGAAAATGCTCTTCACCCCCCACCCCCCACCCCAGTGCAGTGCCTCTTTCCCCAGAAAAGGCGAATTACTGCCTCCCAAATGTGAAGTTTATGCCAGCTTCTCCCTCTCACTTCTCTGGTTCTCATCCAGATGTAACCCCTCACCCAAATTACCACACTCCTCCCATCCTGTTAGTGGTTGGGACATAGGGAATGATTCCCCAGAGGCTAGAGAAGACAGCACTAGTTTGTACCCCTGGTCATAATGCCTGAAGTTCCCCCATGAGAACTCCACACTCTGAGAGAGGAGACTCGCATCAGATACAGGACACAGGGAGCTGTGGGGTTCCTGGGCAGGTGTGTGGGAGAGCTACCTGTGTGTGTGGCCAGGTGCAGTGGGCAGCTGCTAAAGCCAGTTTATGCTGTTTCTGTCACTTACAATCAAGAGAGACCAGACTGAGACAGGTGGGGAGCAGACTGCAGGCCAGGAGAGGCAGGGAGGGGAAATGGAAGCTCAGGTTGATCCTGTCACCTTCCCAGAATCAGAGCGACAGATCTCTAAGGACTCTCAGAGATCAAGACCTCTGCTTCAGACAGAATTGAGGCCCTGAGAGGAGCAGAGCCTGCCTGGGACCACATGTTATCAAAGGTCTAAGGCTTGAGCCTGAACACCCAGGCTCCCAGGCCAGGGCTCCATTCATTGCCCTGATTTGGGCCACGGCTGGGGCCCAAGTGGGAGCCATAAGAGCCCCATTGCTTTGTGAAGGGAGGCAGGGGTGGGGACAAAGGAAGAAAAAGTCACTGCAGACTCCATGTGAGCTGGTCTGTGCCCAGCCAGGGTTCCTTCTGCCCTGGGCTCACACAGACCATCATCCATTCAGGAGGGCACCCTGAAGCTATAAAACACCAAACATCTGCTAGTGTTTTCCAGGCATCTCTGCGAGGGGGGTGGGTTTTGCCTAAGGTCACTCAGCTAGGAAGGAAGCCTCGATTCAAGTCTGACACAGACACAAGGGGCCCGGGCGTCCTCTGGCTGAGAGGTAGATGCCTGCAGGAAGGAAGCACACAGCTTCCCAAAGGAAGGGTCCTCCCATGGCCACACACAGAGGAGGAAAGGAACGTGACGTCCAGGTCACATCTGGGGTCCCCCTGGCCTTTCCACTAAGCCTTCTGCAGCCAGTTTTGAGCCCCTTCTGGCATGGGAAGCTCCTTGTCCTCCTTCCACCCTCACCTCCATCCCCACCTTCAGGGCAGAGCATCCCTGTTGCCCACCCTCCATTGGCTCTCAGATGTCCAGGCCTGGAGCGGGGGTTGTTTCTCCCTTCCTCTCCCCACCTCCAGTGTTGCCTTTGAGAAACAGGAGCCTGAATTGCAGTTGGCACACCGCCGGGCAGGGGTCGGGAGACAGAGGAGGGGTGCAGGAAGGCAGAGATGACGGCGGCTGGGTCAGAAATGTAGATGGATCACCCTGTGACAGGGCAAGTGGAACGAGGTGAGAGCGGGCAGTCCTCGGGGGCAGCACTTGTAGGCTGCCCAGGCAGGCCCTGGCTTCCCACCGGGGCCGAGCAAGTGCTCATGCTTCCCAGGCCCAGGCCCCGGCTTCTGACCACCCATGAGCTGCTGGTCCCTCATGGCCCAGCTCCCTTTACAGGGGCTGTGGTTAAATCCCAAGGAGGTCAAGAGGTTGCAGCTCGAGGGCCCTAAGTGTCCGGCAGTTGGTACTGGCAGTATTGTCACCCTCCCCACCAGGGCCTCCACATGTGACTCCACTTAACTCTCACAAGAACAAAGCAAGGCAAAGGTTTAATCTCCCCATTTATAGATGAGGCAACTGAGTCCCAAAGAGACTAAGTGATTTGCCCGAAGTCTCACAACTAGGATGTTCAAAACTCTGGATTCAGACTCAGCCTTATGTCCCAGTCCTAAGCCTGACACCCTGGCCTGCACACCTCTCTCCCTTTCCACGTCCCAACATTCCCCTGTATAAGGATGACTGGAACAAGCAGTGTTTTGGTCTGTGAAGGTCAATGTCTTTACTTCTAAAGCATACATTGGACTCACTATATATTAACATCAAAAGGAGCTATCTAAAATGGAGTCATTCTTTTTAAAAATCCAAATTCCCACATTTTTACATAAGTCCAAAATGGCATGAAATTAAACTATACAATGTTATAAACAGTATAACAACTGCTTTTAGAAAGCAAAATGAAAGGAAAAAGTTAACATTTGGGACTGTTGTCAGCCTGGGTTCCATGTCTTTTGAGGCTTTGTGACTAAAGCCAGCACCGAGGGGAAGGACCGGCCCTTTCTGCGGACACATGGAGTGACTGGGTCAGACAGAGGAGGTGAATGTGGGCTTTTCAGACTTCCTAAGGTGAGAGTGGGCAATGCGGGTCTCCCTGCTCCTCTGGGCTCTTGGTATGTGCACTGATTAAAATCTCCTTTCAAGACCCACAACCAGGGAAAGGGGCTGGAAGAGGGCAGGGGCAGAGCTGGGTTCAAAATAATCATTCTGTTAGTGAAGGTCCTCTGGTGTTCCTGAGGAGAGCCCTGGCCAGCAAGCCATCTACCTACTGGTTTCCTTACAACCATCTTCCCCTGCCCATGCCCTATGCCCTGGACACCCTTGTCTCCATGAGCCCTCTGGTAAGCCAGAGACCAAGCGGGTCCCTAGGAGGACCCAGGAGGGAACACTCTGGCCTCGGAAGTAGCTGAATGTTGTCTAGAGCATCTTGGCAGTGCAAAACCCCTGGAGTCCAGGCCAGCAGCCAGACTGATGAGCTGAGAGGGCACTGCAGGGTCAGAGGCCATTCCTACAGCCCTTTCACCTCCCCCAACCCAGGTACCCAGGTACCCAGGCATGGTCTTGGCCCTGAAGCCGGGCTAGGGTGAGCTGATTACGGCCATGCCTTGAGGCTTTTGTTCACAATTCAAGGAGGAATGACACTTGTTCACATGGGAAGACCATGGGCTTGGCCCTGTTTCCTTCCAGGCACCAGGTGGTCTAACAATCCCCTTCTCTCACAGCAGCAGTTCTGACTGGCAGAGGGCGCATTCCCCACCGGAACTTGGAGCCGTGCTTCCAAAACGGTGGGTTTCGCCCTCAGTGTAAAAGCTGCCTTTCCTCCTTTCCCCAGGGATGACACTGTCCCTGGCTGAGTGTCTCATGGGAGAACTTCTCTACCTCCTCCCTTCTGGCTGGGCCAGCTGCTCTCCAAACAGACCCAACCACACATGTGCAGCCCTGCTGTACGTCTCGCTTGTCAGAAACCTAGAGAACCTGGCTGAAGCTGACAGAGTGACCTGTGGCTCTCGGTCTGCCCTTCTGGTCCCAGGATGATATCACAAAGCTGGCCATCTCCCTCAAACTTGAAGGGGGAGCCCTATACCAGCCCACCTCTGGAGCCCAGCCCTCTCCCATGCCCTCCCTACCATGGCCCTCCTCTTTCCTAGCCTATCTGGTTTCTAATTAGGCTGAAAGGTGTGGGAAGGTTGGGCTAGCACCACCTCCTTCTTGGGGTGGAGAGAGGCCACGTGACTTCCAGCCGGGTTCCAAACCCTCAGAGACAAGGGAGGCTGACAGCTCTCAAGAAAGTGAATCCTGTATTGGGAAAGAGGTTTGTGGGGTCAGGACCAGCCACAGCACTCTGCTAGCCGCCCTCCAGGCCTGGACCTGGAGTGCCAGGCACCCACACCCTCCACCTGCCCAGTGCCCTTTTGTCCTCACTCCCAGGGCCTCAGAACACCGAGCTGGGTGCAGGGAGGCCGGGCTGGGCCTGGTGTGGGCCGCGGCGTGGACTCAGGGCAGGCAGGCGGCTACCTGGTAGGCGCCCTCGGCCGCGGCGGCGGCGGCGCTGTGCTGCGCGCTGTGCTCCTGCAGCAGGGCCACGTCCAGAAAGCGCTCGCCACACCACACACACTTGAACTGCTGCTCGCGGGCGTGCACGCCCTGGTGTTTGTTGAGATGCTCGCGCTGCTTGAAGGCCTTGTCGCAGTTGGGGCACTTATAGGGCTTCTCGCCCGTGTGCACCCGCCGGTGCCGCTGCAGGTCAGAGGCGTACTTGAAGCGCTTCTCACAGTCCGGGCACTTAAGCGGCTTTTCGCGGGCTGGGTCGCATCGGTGCTGCACGAACTCGGAGGATGAGAAGAAGCGGCGCTCACACAGGGTGCAGCGCAGGGGCTTCTCTGCGGCCGAGCAGTGGGCCAGCTGGTGCTTCTGCAGGGCCGATGCCCGCTTGTAGGCCTTGTTGCACACTGGGCACTTGAAGGGCCGTTCGGCCGTGCCCGGCAGGCACTTGTGCCGCAGCAGCTCGGCCGACTGGTCAAAGCCCTTCTGGCACACTGGGCACTTGAAGAGGGTCTCGAGGGTGTGCACGTGCTGGTGGTAGAGCAGGTGGCTGGGCTGCCCGAAGCCCTTCTCGCACAGGCCGCACTTGAAGGGCTCCTCCGTCTTGTGCGTGCGCCGGTGCCGCATCAGCGCGTACTGCTGCTTGAAGCCCATAGGGCACAGGTCGCACTTGAAGGGCCGCTCGGCGCTGTGCGTGCGCTCGTGCTGCCGCAGGTCCGACGGCCGCTTGAAGGCCTTCTGGCACTCGCCGCAGCGGAAGGGCCGCTCCCCGCTCGGCGTGCACGGGTGCTGCAGCAGCTCAGAAGACTCCTTGAAGTGCAGCTCGCACACATTGCAGCGGAACAGGTGGTGCTCGCCCGAGTGCGCGTACATGTGGCGCACCAGGTGAGAGCGGTGCTTGAAGGTCTTCTCACAGACCGCGCACTTGTACGGCCGCTCTGAGCTGTGCGTGCGCTTGTGATGCACCAGGTGGGACGACTGGCTGAAGCTCTTGTCACACAGCGTGCACTTGTAGGGCTTCTCGCCTGTGTGGATCCGCTCGTGCCGCGAGAGCTCCGACAGGTGCTTGAAGGGCTTCTGGCAGATGGGGCAGCTGTAGGGCTTGTCGGCCTGTTCAGCAGGGGCGACGGCAGGCGGAGGGGGTGCTGGGGGCAGTGACGGGGCGGCAGTGGCCGCGGCCTCTGCCGCCTCGGCGGGCTTGTAGGTCTTCTCGCAGATGGAACATTTCACGAGGCCGCCAGTGCCACTGTGTGCGCTGTGGTGCTGCGCCAGCGACGTGAGCAGCGAGAAGCCCATCTTGCAGACGCCACAGACAAAAGGCTTCTGTTCTGCCTGCACACACTGGTGCTCCAGCAGGTCGGTGGCCTGGTGGAAGATTTTGAGACACTGCGTGCACTGGAACGAGCGGTCGTGGCCCGCCAGGCACTGGTGCTCGTGCGGACTGGACAGGTGCGCCAGGTCGTGACCGCACACGCCACACTTGGGGCCCGGCTCTCCTGCTGCCTGCAACGGCGCGTGCTGCGGGGGCTGCAGGCCTGGGTCGGGCTGCAGGAGGATGCCATAGACCGCACAGCCCAGGGGGTTCTCAGCCGTGCCTGGGGGCAGTGTGTGCTCAGCCAGGGCCGGCGGTGGTTCCGCGTGGTGCTGCGGCTGCGGTGGCTGCGGCTGCTGCGGCTGTGTCTGTGGCGGCTGCTGCCAGCTTTCCGACATGCTTGGAAAGATGAAACAGGGTTTGGAGAGTAATGGCTTCAGTTTCCCGCTTAAGGTGACCCACAACAGAGAGAGAAGTTGCCCGGGATCAGGTACGGAAGAGGACCTCAGACAAGGCACAGAGGGACTGGTCAGGCGGCCCAAGTCATTAACCAAGACAGACTACAAGGCTCTGCCTACAGGACTGGAGTCTTCGAGGCAGGGTGCCAGCAATGACAGGGAGGCTCTGCCTTCCCTGAGGATTGGTTCTGTAGAGAAGAGAGAAATTGTGAGCTTGAAATGGGGGCACACAGCTGTTCTCGGGGCCCTCTCCCTGATCTGCCTGCACTCGCCACATTGACATAAACCACATCAGGGAAGCGAGAGGCTCTGGGCTGGGAGATCTGCTCACATCACACACTACCAAAGAAGTCTGCTGGCAGCTCAGCTCCCTCAGCAAAGAGGATGATGGCTGTCTCCATGCCCACTCACCTTCAGTTCCCCATCCCTGGGCTATCATCCCAGCCTCCCAGCTCACTGCCAACCCTCTTCAATTGGCTGTCTCACAGGTGATAGTCTGGGGTTATCTGCCCACAAAACAAAGAAGTCACAAGTTCTGCTCATGCTCCAAGGAAATAAGGGGAAGACTGACCAGGGAAGGCCCTAGTGTCCAAAACAAGAATTTTAGTAACATAACTTTTTTTGCAGAAAACATCTTGCTTGGAAGCCCAATACACAAGATACTGGTTTTATCTAAAAGTAGAGAGGCTCTGGTTGAGGCCTCCCTGAGGCCTGCCAGCTCCTTGCCTGTTGCTGCCCTGAATCTCAATGCAGGACACAACTACTCATAAGAACAGACTGCTGGGTCTAAGAGGCCAGACCTCTCAGATCTGAGGGCCCCACAGCAAATAGCTTCAGTCAGTCAATATTTAAAACAACTACATGGAACTGAGGACCATCTCAGAAAACTTCTCCTGTGAGGGGCTGGCCCACATCCCTCTCAACTCTTCCACAGGCCCTCCACCCTGACCATGTGTCTGGTCTCTCTTCACACAACAGGTGGGAAGGCTTTGCAGGGACCTGAGCTAATGCCTGATAGGGGTTGGATGATAGGTCCACAGACTTATGCAGCCTTGATGTATACATCGAGAACTTCCCCAGTCTAGTCATCTTCCCAAGCACCAAAAAAAAAAAAAAAAAAAAAAAAAAAAAAAAATCCTGAATCCCCTGAATCTGATGGTGTTAAGGCCTGCAGGAAAATATAAGCAATTTCTAATTTGCCTCTGCAATGTGGAAGCAGCATGCTAATCACAGAGCATTCCTCCCCATCACCTTCCTGGAGACAATCTTGTCCCCTTACTCCAAGTCTGTAACATTCTGGGAAATCAGTGGAAGGTAAAGACCACCCAGCCCAGGCAAATCTCTAACTCACCACTTTGTGGCAGCATAAGGTAATGACAGCGAGAGGGAGAAACTTTTAGAATCAGATGCAACCCACTGTCAGGTTCCCAACTCCTCTGCCTCTAACTTTGAAAAGTTTCTGTTTTCTCCCGATGAAAAGAGAAGGAAGGGGATGCCTTCACAGGCCAGCCTGGCCTCTAACTGTTCTGCAAAGAGACATGAGTCAAGCTAAAAGCTGTCATGCTCAGCATCTTTCCGGGAAGGGAAGAAGGAAAGGGCCGCTCCTCCGGGTGGAGGCAGCAGGTTGCATGAGCGAGCAGGTACCAAAGCTTCTCCAGGAAAGAGAGAAGCAAGGCTACTCTGTGTGAGGTCCAGGTCAGGCTGTGCCAATCCAACTGTTTTTTCCAGCATGAATGGCAGCCAGACCCAGGATCCCCAGCCCTGGGCCCCCAGCTCTGCCGCCCACCCCGGCTCCTGTCCAGGAAGGTGCAGCCAGGAGGCCTCTCTGATCACTCAGCAAAGAGGATGAGAAACTAGGGTAATAAGGGAGGCAAGGGGAGGCCCCCACCTGCGCCCCACCCCAGCCCTTCCTCCTCCTTGAGAAACAGAATGAAAGCTGATCACCTCCCGGCCAGCACTGCCCGCAGACCCAGCTGGGCTGTCTCCTGTCAGCCCTCCCGGGAATGGCCAGGCTACTGCGGCCCGAGCGCCGGTCCCACGGGCGATTGGTCTAGAGGAAGGCCCCAGGGCTGCAGGCCGGGCCCGGGAAGCGGCTGCGCGTCGAGGTCGGCGTGGGCCGCCCAGGAGCTCAGGAGGCCGCCGGGTCGGGCTGGAGGGAGGCGGGGGGGGGGGGGGCTGGACTGGCTGAGGAAAGGGTGCGGCGGGAGCGGGAGTGGCCCCCAGACGCGGCCCCGGGCGCTCCGCCGCTCACCTGCTCCAGGCCGCCCGCGGGGTCAGGCGCGGGGCGAGTGGCGACCGGCTGCTCTCTCAGCCGCCCCTTTATTCCGACTCCATCCGCGGCAGCGCGGCCTACGCGCGCTGCCAATCCCCGGCCTTGCGTAGCGGCGGCGGCCGGCCCGGGGGCGGGGGACAGGCTAGAGGCGGCCGGAACCGAGGAAGCGACGTGCGCGGCCGGGATAGCGGGGCCGGGGCGGAGGAGCGATGGGAGGGCGGGCGGACGGACCGATGGCCTTGCAGAGACCGGCGGACAGGCGGGCGGCGCGGGGGCCAGGGAGGCGGGGCCGGGGGAGGAGCGGCAGCCGGGGCGGCGGCGGCTGCGGGAGGAGCGGGCCGCGCGGAGCCAGGCCGCCCCCTGCTGGGGACCCCGCGGCCGGGCCGGGTCGGACAGCCGGGAGCGCGGGGCAGCTCTCCAGTCGCCCAGCGGACACGCCTCAGCTGACCCAGGAAGGGCGCTCCGCTTCCGACCACCCTGCTCGGTCTTAAGGGAGGGGGCTCTCAGGGCCCGGCCCCTGGTCTGACCCCTGAGCCTGAGAGGAGGGGCCTCCTAGACCCCCTGATCTTCTGGAACTGAACCTCTTCTGACTTCTCAGCTCGCTCTTAGGGGAAGGGGTCCCTGGAGCTCGGACTTAGGGCTGCCTTGAGGAAGGGGTCCTGGGACCTCTGACCCCGTCCGTACCGCGATGGCAAGGATCTCGGCTGGGTCTAGAGCACTGACCGCTGACCCAGGGACCATCTGTTGCTGGGAGGTCCTGAGTTGCTGCAGACAGGGCAGCAGACAGAGAGGTCAGGGCCCAAAGCGACCTGTGAAATGGGCACACGGAGGATGGGTGTTCCGGGAGGCTCCAGGTAGCGGTCAAAGCGCAGCGAGGGTGCAAACAGCGTGGTCTGGTTGGGGAGAGTCTTTGCTACCGTCCTGCCGGCCCCGCCCCCGACTCCACCCCGAGGCGGTGCTAACCCGGGCCCCGCCCCCGGGAGTGCACTTCCGGCGCAGCGGAATTCCGGGTGAGGTGCTGATTGCTGGCTGACCGTCCGTGTTGTAGTGGAGGGGGCCCCATGAGCGCGGCGCCCCTGGTGGGCTACAGCAGCAGCGGCTCCGAGGATGAGGCTGAGGCCGGGATCCTGGCCCGGCAAGGGGCTGAAGGCAGCAATGGGTGAGGAGCTAGGAAGTCTTTCTGGGGACGCTTGAGACCTGGACTGGACCCAACCTTCGGGATGGGTTGGGGAGGGTGCGGGGCTGCTCGCGAGGTAAGGAAAAGGGGCACCGGTGGAAAGGAGGATCCAGAGGACAGCCCTGGACAAAAGTCCCAGAGTGCCCCGACCTGGCTCTTCCAAGGTTAGGAAGCAGGAAACGTGGCTTCGGGTCCAGCTTCCTCCACTGGCTCACTCTGTCTTCTGGCGAGCACTGCTGGACCACCCTAGATCTGTTTCCTCCTTTAGAGAGTGTTTTCATTCATGCAGTAGATATTCATTGAGCAGTCTCTGCTCCAGACTCGGGACTGGGGACTCAGCACTGAGCAAAACCATTGAAATCTCCCACTTTGTGGAGCTTCAGTTTCTAATTGCCAGACCTGGTGCTTGCTGAGTGCAAGCTGTGACTCGGTTCATCTCACAATAGCCCTATCAGATAGAAATACACTTTACAGATGAGGAAACTGAGGCCCACAGAGGGCACATGACTTGCCCAAAACCACAGAACTAGCCTTGTCTCCAGCTCAGGCTTGTCCAGTTAGGATATGTGACCTCTGAACCACATGTTGCTACCTGCCCAGTTGTTTCCCATGGGGACCATGTTCTGCACCAAGATCTGCCTTCTGGAGTTGTTGGGAGACCCTGATGAAACAGTGATGGGAAAGAGCTTTTTGGTTACCTCTAAGCTGCTTATAGCACCTGGAGAGAAACCCTGTACACAGAGTCACCCTGTACAAGCAGTTACAACTTGCATTGTGTGTAGAGGTATAGAATGCCAGGGGGCTATATGTGCTTATTTTTCCTTTTTTCTTGCAGTGGCCAGAGCCCTGTTCCCAGCCAGAGGCTGCCAGTACCCGACAGTGTGCTGCTCATGTTCCCGGGCACCGAGGAGGGGCCGGCGGATGACAGTGCAAAACATGGGGGCCGGGTGCGCACGTTTCCCCATGAGCGGGGCAACTGGGCCACCCACGTCTACCTACAGTGTGAGTAATGCATGAGAGGTGTGTGGCTGAGACTGATATGTACCCCTTGATGGGAGGAAGCTGGCCCCAACCAGGAGGAAGAAGCCAAGAAACCTGTGACATTGATAGTGGGAAAGAGATTAACTAAACAGGGAGAGAACAGGTTTCAAGAATTGAAGAAAAAAAAATTTTTTTAATTAAAAAAAAGGGAGGGATGGTATAGCTCAGTGGTAGAGCACATGCTTAGCATGCACAAGGTCCTGGGTTCAATCCCCAGTACCTCCATTAAAATAAAACAAATAAATTAATTAAATAAACCTGATTGCCTCCCCCACAAAATGTTTTTTAATTTAAAAAAAGAATTGAAGAATTTTTCTGTTAACTTGGTTTCAGTTTTGAATTCATTGCTGAAATATTTTTTACTAACCCTGTGTATGCTATTCTTCCTGCTTATGAGGAGGTAACCAGGGGAAGATCTAGGGCTGTAGCTGGTACTTTATTTCTAAAAGGGCTGTAGCTGTGCTGAGTTCAAGTCCCACTCCATTCCTAATGAGTGAGTGGCAGGCAGAAAATGCCCAGGCTTCAGAGTCAGACCTCACTCCACTACCCACTACTCTGAGTGACCTTTTCTAAGTTACTGGACTTCTCAGACCCTCAGTTTCCTCATCTCTAAAATGGGGAGAGTAGTAATACCTATCCTCTAGGACTTTTGTGATGATTAAATCGAAGTATCTGTGTCAAGTTCTTAGCACCACAGAGGACGTGGTAGCTCTTATCACTTTGTGTTATATCAGCTAAGCTCTTGAAACCTCCACTTCCCTATCCACAAAATGGGAATGATTCTCTATACTACCTACTCCATGGGGCATTTGGACAAATTGAGTAACTCATTAGGTGTGAGCAGACTATTAGCCATGCAGCTCCAGTCATGTTTGCTAAAAAATTAAAAATCTGCAAACATACTACAGTGGTCCTTGTTGAGTTCTTTGTCTTTATGAATAATTAGGAGCATTCTAAGTGTCTTATCAGGAGATTCTAGATGTCTCATAAATGTCTGATGAAAGAAATGCACTGTTTCTGATTATGGATTACTGTGGAGTTGTAATCATGAGCTGAACTTATGTAATGAGAGGAAGGAGGTCCAACACATAGTGTTATATGAAGAAAGCCAGTGGAAGAACAGTTTGAATGGTATGTTCTCATCTTTTTTAACAAATAAAATATATACATCAGTGCTTGCACTGAGAAAAGGCTGGGGAACTAGGTATCAAGTCTGATAATCTTTATCCTTAGGGCAGTGGTCTTGAAAGTGGGCTGTATGTGCACTATAGGGGAGATCAAGATGATCCATTGGAAAGAAAAATATTAAAACTTTTTAGTATATTTCTTTTTATCTTATCTTTTTAAATTTGTTCTTAAGAGTGTACGTTTTATAACACATAATTTTGCAGTGTAGCGCATGTGACTTCTATAACCATAATACATATTAAAATATTATTAGAATCCATTGACATAGACTGCTGTCAAAGTAACTTTCTCCTAAAACTCAGAGTAACAAAGGCCTTTCTCATCCAGCCGTGCCGCCCTGGCTAAGAGAATGGGCCACCCTCCCCACTTTTCCCCTCCAGATGAAGCTGGGGAGGAGTTCTTGGACCTGCTTGATGTGTTGCTGCCACGCGCCCGGACCTACGTCCCCCGGTTGGTAAGGATGGAGGCGTTCCACCTCAGTCTGTCCCAGAGCGTGGTTCTGCGCCATCACTGGATCTTCCCCTTCATGCAGGCTCTGAAAGACCGTGTGGCCTCCTTCCAGAGGTGAGTGCCTGGTGCGTGCCTCTGCCTCTCCCTTCCCTGCCCTCCAAGGCTCCCCTTCCTATTCTGAGTGCCTGTGGGGGTGGGCCTGTGGGGGGCATTACCCCTTCAAGCAGGCTGAGCCTAAACATGAGCACACCAGCATCTCCTGGGGCTGCCTGTCGTGCACTTCATCCTGTGCATCCTTGGGCATGCCTCTGAGTCTTGTCTGTGTGCAGGTCAGGGGAAGGTGGTGGCTGCCTCAGAGCGGACTTGCGAGAATGATTGCGGTCACGTGTGCCCTCAATGTGGCACCTGGCGAAGGATCAGAACTCAACACTGCTACTGGTTTTGTCTGCCAGCCTCGGCTTTTTTCCCCTTAACTATTTCATACATCTTCTTCCTTCCAGCAATACCTTTCCTCCTAGACTTGGCCAGATCAGAGCCCTGCTCTTGTACTGAGGCTCTCCCCCAGAATTCCTCAGTCCCGGGGATCCTGCCATCCCATGGCTGTTTACACCCCAGTGCTCTTTCCACTCACCCTCACATCCAGTCATCCCCGTGTCCCATCTCCCTCTCTGGAGCCCAAGTTCCTGCTGGCCCAGGAGTGCAGCTTCTCTCTGAATCACCCTACATCATTCTTCCAGCTCACTGTAGGCATCAAATAGATGTTTGTTGAAGGACTGAGCAGGAGAGGGAACCCAGATATCATCCTCTGGATTCCCTGAATGCTGGTTCCAGAAGGAGCCTAAGAAGCCATCCAGGCGGTGGTTTTCTTACCCTGATTTTATCTGCAGAATCCTTTCTTGAAATAAGGCATTACACAAATCCCTGATGTGTTTTGTAGATATGTAAGAGAGACAAAGATAGAAGTCTTCTAGCCAAAGCCCCACCCTCACACTGCAGGAGGCCTTGGGCTCAGGAATTTCATACAAATGCTCTGCCCAACTGGAGAACTGGCTCCCTCCTTTAACCCCTTCTCAGGGCTAGAGACAAAAAGATTGGCTCCAATTCATTTAGTCAGAGAATCAGGACTAAAACTCATCTCTCCACCTAATCCAGCCCCCACCCCCCTTTTTATTGAGTCATATGTATATTAGTCAGGACTCTTTTCATCCAGGCTGAAATCCAACCAGAAATCCAACCAAAAGTGGGTTAAATGGGGGGGGCGGGGGGATTTATAGGTCGATGTAACTAAAAAGTTCAGAGGTGTCCCTGGCTTCATATGTCATCATATGGCACAGAGCTCTCCCTTCATAAGCAGAGTTAACAAACCCTTTCCCCCCTTCTACCTGTGAATGCTTCAGTTACCCTGCCTCTAGCTCTGTTCCCTAGATAAAGGTGGAATACCAGCTATGTTCATGGGCCAGGTCACTTACGGTAAAAATGGCTTATTAGTGCACACCGTGTCTGGGCTAGGAAGGCTGTGAGTGAACCAAGTCCCTGGTGGGCTTCCCTACATGCGGTGGTTCTTTCCCTGGGCAAGTCCCTCGCTGGGACGTCTGGAAACTTTGCCAAAGGGCCATCACATTGGTCCCTGGGATGCATAGATGTAGCTTGTTCTTCTGCTCACTTAGGGACCAGGGAACAGCACCTGGACCACTGGGATGGCCCTCCCTGGTGCTGCCCTGCTGGTGCAGTGTTTCCTAGCCCGTGTCCTGAAGGAAGCTGGGCCCGGTGGCCTCTTTGAGCTTGACTGGTTGAGCCTAAGATGACCAGGAGTGGGTAGCGCACCTCTGATTCGATTGCCATGACTGCAGGAATGCTCTGATCGGCCAGGCCTGGGTCAGGTACACACCCCTTCCTCGGGGAGATGGGGTTGACCACTCTACCAGCACAAAATGGGAGAGCAGTTCTCCAACACAGGATCACCAGGAGAAGGGGTGGTGGTTGGTGTATTAGTCAGAGTTCTCCAGAAAAACAGAACCAATAGGATGTATATAGTTACACACGAGAGATGTAAGAATTGGCTTACATGGTTATGGAGGTGAAGAAGACCACTATCTGCCATCTGCAAGGAGAGAACCAGGAAAGCCCGTGGTCTAATTCAGTTCGATTCCAAAGCCCTGAAAATCAGGGGCTGACAGCCTAAGTCCTGATATGAGCCCAAGAGCCTGAGAACCAGGAGTGCCAGTGTTGGAAGGCAGAGACAGATGTCTCAGCTCAAGCAGAGAAGGGGAGTTTGTCCTTCCCCTGCCATTTTGATCTATTCCGGCTCTCGACAGATGGCATGACACCCACCCACCCACATTGGGGAGGGCCGTTTGCCTTTCTCAGTTTGCCAATCCAAACGCCAGTCTTTCCAGAAACACCCTCACAGACAAACCCAAAGATAATGTTTTACCCACTGTCTGGGCATCGCTTAGCCCAGTCAAGTTGACACATAAAAGTAACCATCACAAGTCCATCTCTTGTCAACTTGACACTTGTATGCATCTCCTTAAACATGCTGAATCTCTAATTAAGACCCAACAAGGTCATAATTCTGCCTAACATGATATAATATTCAGTGCACATCTGCAGATACACTAATCCCTTCCCCAGAAGAGGAGGTAAAGTTCTTGAGTGATGCTGTTACTCTTCTGATAGCCCATAACTTGAATACTATGATGTAAAATTAATAAGACTTAAATACTAATGTGGAGTCTGTACATCATATGTTACCTGATAAGGGAATAAGAGAAGCAAACAAGGTATTTGCTAAATATATGTACAGGAGACCTTGTTTTATTGCACTTCACAGATGCTGCCTTTTTTACAAATTGAAGGTTTGTGGCATCCCTGTGTCAAGCAAGTCTATCAGCACCATTGCTCACTTCATGTCTGTGTCACATTTTGGTAATTCTTGCAATATTTCAAACTTTTTCATTATCTTATTTGTTGTAGTGATCTGTGATCAGTTCTTTGTGTTACTATTGTAATTATTTTGGGGTGCCAGGAATCACACCCATGTAAGACCACAAGCTTAATTGATAAATGTGTATGTTCTGATGGCCTCACTGACCGACCATTCCCCCCATCTCTTTCCCTCCCCTTGGGCCACCCTTTTCCCCCGAGATACAGCAGTATTGCAGTTAATAACCCTACATGGCCTCCAAGGGTTCAAGTGAAAGAAAAGTCTTTAAATCAAAAGCCAAAATGATTAAGCTTAGTGAGGAAGGCATGTTGAAAGCCAAGGCAGGCTGAAAGCTAAGCCTCCTGTGCCAGTTAGCTATGTTGTGAATGCAAAGGAAAAGTTCTTGAAGGAAATTAAGTGCTACTCCAGTGAACACAGGACTGATAAGAAAGCAAAACAGCCTACTTCTGATAGGGAGAAAGTTTTAGTGGTCTGGATAGAAGATCAAACCAACCGCAGCATTCCCTTAAAGCCTAATTCAGAGCAAGGCCCTAACTCTTCAATTCTGTGAAGGCTGAGAAAGATGAGGAAGCTACAGAAGAAAAGTTTGAAGCTGGTAGAGGTTGGTTCATGAGGTTTAAGGAAAGAAGTCATCTCTATAACAAAAGTTGCAAGGTGCAGTTGCAAGTGCTGATGTAGAAGCTGCAGCAAACCATCCAGAAGATCTAGCTGAGATCATTAAGAAAGGTGGCTACACTAAACAACAGATTTTCAACGTAGATGAACCAGCCTTCTGTTGGAGGAAGATGCCATCTGGGCCTTTCATAGCTAGAGAGGAGAAGTCAATGCCTGGCTTCAAAGGGCAGGCTGACTCATTAGGGGCTAATACAATACAGTTGGTGACTTTAAGTTGAAGCCAATGTTCATTTTCCATTTCAAAAACCCTAGGGCTCTTAAGAATTATGCTAAATCTACTCTGCCTGTGCTCTATAAATGGAACAACAAAGCCTAAATGACAGCACATCTGTTGACAGCATGGTTTGCTGACTATTGTAAGCCCACTGTTGAGACCTACTGCTCAGAAAAGATTCCTTTCAGAATAATAGTGCTCACTGACAATGCAACTGGTCACCCAAGAGCTATGATGGAGATGGACAATAAGATCAGTGTTGTTTTCATGCTTGCTGACACAGCGTCCACTCTGCAGCCCATGGACCAAGAAGTAATTTCGACTTTCAAGTCTTATTATTTAAGAAATACATTTCATAAGGCTATAGCTGCCATAGATAGTGATTCCTCTGATGGATCTGGGCAAAGTAAACTGAAAACCTTCTGGAAAGGATTCACCATTCTAGATGCCATTAAGAACATTTGTGATTCATGGGAAGAAGTCAAAATATCAACATTCACAGGAATTTGGAAGAAGTTGATTCCAATACTCATGGATGACTTTGAAGGGCTCAAGAATTCAGTGGGCAGATGTGGCTGAAATAGCAAGAGAGCGAGAATTAGAAGTGGAACCTGAATATGCGACTGACTTGCTGCAATCTCATGATCAAACTTTAATGCATGAGGAGTTGCTTCTCATGGATGAGCAAAGAAAGTAGTTTCTTGAGATGGAATGTACTTCTGGTGAAGATGCCATGAAGATTGTTGAAATGACAGCATTCATTTAGAGTATAACGTAAACTCAGTTGATAAAGCAGCGGCAGGGTTTGAGAGGATTGACTCCAATTTTGAAAGAAGTTCTGTGTGTAAAATGCTATCAAGCAGCATTGCATTACATGCTGCAGAGAAATTGTTCATGAAAGGAAGAGTCAATCAATTCTTCAGACTTCATCCTTTGCCTTATTGTTGTCGTATTTTAAGAGATTACCACCACCACCCCAACCGTCAGCAAGCACCACCCTGATCAGTCAGCGGCCATAAGCAGCGAGGCTAGACCCTCCACCAGCAAAGAGATTACAACTCACTGAAGGCTCAAATGATGGTTAGCCTTTTTTAGCAATAAAATATTTTTAAAGTAAGGTATGCACATTGTTTTTTAAAACATAATGGCATTGCACACTTATGAGACTACGGTGTAGTGCCAACATATCTTTTATATGCACTTGGAAGTAAAAATTCCATGTGACTCCCTTTATTGCAGTGTTCACTTTATTGTGATGTTCTGGATCCAAACCTGCAGTACTCCTGAGGTATGCCTGTATATTTACTCAGGGATGTACTCAGAACAAAATAAGGAGGGAATACTCACGACGATTCTAGTCCTCATTTCTGTAATTGGTCACATGGTCGTGGCTGGTATTTACAACTACCTTCTTCTGCTACTTAGCTCTGTATTCCCTGTGCCTTCAGCAAGCACTTTAGATGGTTGTGGTTCTTTACCTGGGGGAGTGACCCAAACCTTCATTCCTGAAGGGTCTGGGCCATTACCAATCCTGCCTGGGTAGGGTTGTTGTAGTTTTCCACTGACCTTAAGTCACCAGGCGTGGTAATGCTAAGAGATGCCATAACGGATCTCCTATTGTCCAGACATCCCTCCTCTTCTTTATCTCCATTGTGGAGTAGTAGTCCAGTTTCCTCTTGGTAGTCAGGACCAGGGACCCCGGCCAACACTGCAGCTCTTTTGCCTACTGATTCAAAGATACAAGCTGCTTAAAGTGGCAAGGTGGCAAGTCTTAATTTCCAGTTCAACAGAACCACTCTGTCTCCTGGTGGAAGCGTTCCTCCCTCTGGAACTAACACCTCTGGGCTATCAGAGCATGAAGATGTGGGAACAGGAAGCAAAAGTTTTGCTAATGGATCAGTAAGGTAATTGTGAGTGGTACCAGTGCCATCTCTACCCCTTGATTCCTGGACCCATGAATCCTGGCTACAGGAGATACAGCACCATAAGTGGGTGCTGATTCAGAGCATATACAGATATTGTGGGTTCTGTTCCAGAATAAAATTAAATGAGTCATACGAATTTTGGGGTTTCCTGATGCATGTAAAAGTTATGTTTACCCTACTGTAGTCTATTACCCATGCAATAGCATTATATTTTTTAAAAATAATATACATACCTTATTTTAAAAATACTTCATCCTTCATCTTAAAGGGGATATCTCAGCACGCCCCACACCATTGAACCCCTGGACATTTCACTGAGGTAGAAGGCCCCTTTAGTTGGATGTATTTCCCACCCTCTGACACACAAATGTCTTAGCAATAAGTCTAGAGTAGTTGCCTCTCTCTGCTCATTAGGTCCAGTCAGCATAATGTCACCAATAATGAACCAGTGTGATATCTCATGGAGGGGGAAGGTGATCAGACTCTCCAAAAAAATTAGGACATAGGGCTGGAGAGATGACAGAGCCCAGAGGTAGGACAGCGAAGGTGCATCGCTGGCCTGAGCATAAATGGCTTCTGGGCCTTATGGACAGCGATGGAGGAAAATGTATTTGCCAGGTCAGTAGCTGCATACTAGGAACCAGGGAGGTGTTAGTTTGCTTAAGCAATGAAACCACATCTGGAACAGCAGCTGCAGTTGAAGTCACTACCTGGTTAAGCTTATGACCATCCACTACCATTCTCCAAGATCCATCTATCTTCTGTGCAGACAGAATGAGAGTTGAATGGAGACGTGGGAATTACCAGCCCTGCACCTTTCAGGTCCTCGATGGTGGCCCTGAGCTCTGCAGTCTCTCCAGGGATGTGATATTGCTTTTGATTGACCATTTTCCTGGGTAGAGGCAGCCCTAACAGCTTCACTTGGCCTTTCCCACCGTAATAGCCCTCACTCCACAGGAGAGAGAATCAGTCTGGGGATTCTGCCAGTGGCTGAGTATGTCTGTTCCAATTATACATTCTGGAACTACAGTCATAACCACAGGATGGGCTTGGGGAACCACTGTGAGATGACCTGAGCTACAACTCCATTGATTACCTGACCTCCACTACTCTGAGTGAGGGACCACAGTGACATTTTGGGTCTCCTGGAATTAGTGTCAGTTCAGAGCCAGTGTCCAGTAGTTCTGGGAGGGCTGGTTATTTCCTTTTCCCCAATGCACAGTTACCCTGGTAAAATGCCGTAGGTCCCTTTGGGGAAGGCTGGGAGGAAGATTAACAATATAAATTTGTAGTAGTGGACCAGGGTCCTTCCTCAAGGGGAACCAGCCTCCCCTTCATTTAAGGGGCTCTGGGTCTGGGAATTGGCTCAAGCCTAGGAATTGAGGGTCCAGGACTCTGTCTTTATAATTCAAGTTAGACTTTGGTGCACTTTGCCTAAAACTCCTCTGCTTATTCAGATGAAGGAAGAATTTAGTAAGCTCCTTATCCGTTTCACTTGTGGGAACACCATGATCAGCTAGCCAATGCCGTAGGTCTGCACGAGTCAGACTATTCTGATTGCTGCTTTGCCTCTGCTGTCCATTTTGGTAACTACGCCCCCCTTGCGGGCCAGGTATTTCTAGTTCACTCACTGTGGGCCACCTTTTGGTCCACGCTTCAGCTGTCAAACCCAAAAAACAGATCCCTTTCTAACTCCCCAAGCTGCACCATTACATGCTGAATCTCTGCTTAGTGAGCGCATATCAGTTCAGCCTGGTCCAACTTAATGATCCTTCTACCATCACCCCACACCTTTAAAATCCACTCCCACACATGGTGCCTGGATTTCTGCTGTATAAATTAGAAAACTCAAGTAGTTCTGGAGTGTAGCACACTGGTGGGTCACACACAGTACCTCACCTAATTTAGGGGTTTGCTGTGACTTGAGTCTCATTACAGATCTAGAAGCGAGATGGGGTGGGTGATGGGGTGGGTCCTGAGGAGACAACATTTTCTTGGCATCTGCCCTCAGGGGAGACCGTTACCGCTTCGTTGGGCAAGGCAGGGTTAACCCCCTCAGGTGGAAGGGAAGATCCCTGACACTCTAGGTGAGGAGGACCCTTCCATTGGCAGAGAAGACTCATCGGAATTTAAGGGCACTATGCCCCCCACTTCATCGGGGTCTCCCAGCTCACAGGATCCCACTCTTTCCCAGTCAGTGCCCCCAGTTTAACTGGGACATCCTGCATGGCCAAGGGGTTCAACTTGTGCTGTAATTCAGCCAATGGGAGAATAAGGTCCTGAGTTTGATTTTCAGCGATTTCAGCCCTGTAGCAACAAGAGAGAAGGGCCTCCTTTAGGGCACACATGGAGGCCCTTAGGTCCTTTATGCTGGAGTTGGGAATTCAGTTTCCTGAGCCTGTCTTTTTATTTCACTACTTTGTCCAGTAACATTAGGAGCAATCAATCAATGTTATTATATTCCTTAGTTTTCCAAAAATGCGTGAAAGTACCATTTAGGGTCACTTAGCTCCCTGCTTCTAATCAGTGGTTGATGAGGAATATCCCATGAGTGTATTTTCACATCTCTATAAACAGTTCATGCCTGGACTATCAGTGCTCTCTTTTCTACTGGAGATAGAGAGTCGTTAGTGTCTTTGAATCTAATCAGATTAGAGAGTGAATTCCAGAAATGCCAGAACTAATTCAGAAAACTCATCCTTAAAATTCTGAACCTCTAAAACCAGTCTAAGTACCAAAATCTATATGAGGGTTCTCCAGAGACTTTGAACCAATAGGATAGAGAGATACAGAGATAGGAGGAAATTTATTGTAGGAATGGCTCGCGCAGTTCGGAAGATCGGGTCCCACAGTGAGCTTCCTCAGCAAGCTGGGGAACCAGGAAAGCCAGGGGTGTAAATCAGCGTGAGTCCAAGGGCCTGAGAACCAGGGAGGGGGTGGGGAGGAGCTGAGGGTGTAAGACCCAAAGGAGCCTGAAAGCCTAAGAATCAGGAATGCCGGTGTCCAAGGGCAGGAGAAGGCGGGCATCTTGGCTCAAGCAGGGAGAGCCTGCGTTTGTCCTTCCTCTGCATTTCTGTTCTGTTCTGGAGCATGTTGGATGACACGCACCCATGTTCGGGAGGGCCATTTGCTCTACTCAGCTCACCAATTTAATTGCTAATCTTTCCCAAAACACCCTCACAGACACCCCAGAAACAATGTTTTACCAGCTGTCCGGGCATCCCTTACTCCAGTCAAGTCACACAAAGAAATACCGTCACAGTTGGGCACAGACACCCCATGTCCACTCCAGGACGTTTGTCAGGCACTCTGTGCTTACGCTTCTGCTGGTCCTGTCACCCCTTACGTTTTCCGGAGGGATGCACTAAGAGACTGAAGGCCAATAGGGAAGCCAAAAGTTGACTGACTTTGCGCCCTTGGATAGGTTGTGAAATTCTACCCGGCAAGTGCAGGGTTGGGGGAGGGTGGGCAGGCATTCCCTCAGGTTGGGGTGAGACCTTGGCCTGGAGCCTGTAAAGTGAGCATTTCCTGTAATGGGATTTGCAAGCTGGTCCGGGAAGGGCAGGAAGCCAGCCTGTCCCTCTGAGATCTCCTGGTGTCGGAGAGAACACAAGCGGGACCAGCCAGAGTCAGAGCACTCACCTGGCTGAGCCTGACAGCCCTGTGTGGCTGATCTGAGGGGAGAGTGGGTGGGTGGTTGCCCCAGTTTCACACCAACAAAGGCCCTTTCACCAAAGCATCATAGGTGAGAGCAAGGGCTCTGGAATCAGGCAGATTGAAGTTCAGATTGTGACTCACCAAGCTTGTTTCCACGTCAGTAACATGGGGGTCATTATGGTGCCTGCTTCAGGGTCGTAGGAGGGTCCCCAGCTGACATGTGCAGGCCCTCAGCGCAGCCCAGGCACACAGAAAGGTTCTTGTTGCTTAGACTGGGTCGGAATTGTCTTAACCTGCAAAGAACAAATTGGCCCTTAAATGACCTATTATCACCCACCTGATGAACCAGACTTTCTCATTTCTTATCAGTAAAGCTGAGATAGTCTCAAATTGCTTATTGGAATAAACTGCTCTTAATAAAGTAAAAATTTTTCTAGCATCTGAGTGAAGCTCTGTGTGACCTGGACTGGGTGATTATTTAAGGTCTTGCCCAGGTCTAATATTTTAGAGTTCAATTTACCACCTGTAAAAATAGGGTGACAATACTGTGAAATGAGTTAACTATGTTTTCAAAGTACTCTTTTTTTTCTTTCAAAGTGCTCTTTTTTAATACAAACGATTTTCTCTAATTTTTTTTTCTTATTCTTCTTTCTGAAATGTGGTCTTTCTTCTTCTGAATTTCAGATTCTGCTTTACTGCTGACCGGATAAAGATTTACACCAATCAAGAGAAAACCAGGTGGGTCTCCCCGCTCTGCCCCCAGTTGTTTCTGGAAGAGGATTCTTTAGAATAAAGACTCGAGGGGGCCTTGTCTGTCCCAGTTTTTCTCTTGTTTGTGTCTTAACCAGCTCTATGACTACAAAGGCAGCTGTTTCCAACTCTGAACCTTTCATTAAGAAAAATAACGCAGGGAGCGCGGGAGGAGGAGCAGAGGTAGAGAACATCTTTGTTTAGTGGAAAAAGCCTGAGAATGAAAGAAAACCTGGGTCCCTGCCCAGCTCTGTCTCCAATTTAATGCTGAGCTCATACCTTCGACCTCTGTGACCTTCCATTTCCAAGTGGTCACGTGCCTGCCCTGACGCCGCCATCATCGGGCACTTGTGAGGCTCAGATGAACCAAACAAATTTTGTCAAAGCATTAAAATATGAGATGAACGTGAGACGAAATTGTTACAATCAAGGCTTCAAAGCAAGCCTTCCTGTCGGATCCACTCCCTGAGCTGCCTTCTGCTCTCAGCACCTCTGAGAGGAGGGCTCATTCATTCATTCATTCATTCATTCATTCATTCATTCATTCTACGCTGCACGAACTTGTTAAGCACCTCCTCGTGCCAGGCACTTGCTATACACGACAGATCAGCAGTGAAAGGGTCGGCACAATCCTTGCTCTTTGGAGTCTTACATTCTGCAGGGGAGACAGGCAATGAACAAGTGAATGAGATTGTTAAAAACTGCTGTGTGACACGATAGCTACTCTGGAGTGGATGGCCAAGGTGGGCACTAGGGAGGTGCACTTGCCAGCGACCTGAGGATGAGAAGGGATCAGCCTTGGGAAGAGCTGCCTCAGGAGCCTCCCAGCAGAGGACACAGCCACCGAGGTGACTCTGGGGAGGAAGGAGGTTGGCATGTTTAAGGAGGCCAGTGAAGCAGAACCTGGGGAGCGCGGGGGAGAGCAAGAGATGAGTCAGGTGGGGTTAGCCCATGCAGGGCCTTCAAGGTCAGGGTAAGGAGTTTGGATTTTCAGTGTCGTGGAAACCATTGGAGGGATTTGAGCAGAGGCGAGATGTGATCTAATTTGTTTGTTAATGTCAGTTTGGCTCGATGATGTCTGTGGCTACAGGGTAGAGAAGAGATGTAAAGGAGTGAGGTTGGGTGCAGGGAGAGCAGAGGAGACAGATGTCACCATCCAGGTGAGGCACCAGCAGTGGCCTAGCTTAGGGAGATGGCAGTGGAAGAGCCAAGAAGCAGACACATTCCCAATGCACTGGAGGTAGAACCAACTGGAATTACCAACAGGCTGGATCTGTGCAAAGTAAGGAGAAGAATCAAAGTAGATTCCTGGGTTGGAGTTTGAACCACTGGGTAAATAATAGCCCTATTTTCCATGATGGGAAACACCAATGGGAGGAAAATCAGAAGTTCTGCTTTGTAGCTGGTAAAATCTGCCTATGAGACCCCCAGGTGGAAATGTCACACACACAATTGGATATACAGGAGGGGTGCCAGGCGGAGATAGAAATTTGGGAGCCGTCGGATTGTGTGATGTTGGAAGCAGGGCTGAGTGAGACCCGCCTGCTGGGGCGTGCAGACGGAGCGGATGAGGGGGACCGGGCTGTGCGGCCCTTGACAGTTTAGAGAACAGAGAAAGTTCAGAGATGGTTGGCAGCTTTGACGGGAGCACTTAGAGACAGTTGAGGTAGACAAATCATTGGAACAGAAGCTTCACCGAGAATGGGGTGTAGGGGCTGGCTGAGGATGTGGGTTCAAGGGTGAGGATGTAAAGATGAGAGTGCTGACAGGAGGGAGCCGGTGCCAGAGGGCCGGCCCTGGGGAAAGTGTCCAGACTGCAGAGCAATGGCTGGGAGCCTGGGCACAGAAGCTTGGGGCTCTGTAGCCTCAGCCGTGGCATGTGGCAGGTGAAGATGAGGGTTCTTCAGCCATGGGGAAGGAGGGGAGATGTGTGGCTAGCCAAAAGAAAGAGCTGGCTCCTAGAGCATGAAAGCGAGCTGAACTCCCAGCTGTCTGTCTGTCCCATCCTCCCCAGTGTGGATGGTCTGTGTTCTCAGTGGCTGTGTCTCATGCCCGTGTTGTCTCCACCTCTGCCTCCCCAGGACCTTTGTCGGGCTCGAGGTCACCTCTGGGCACGCCCAGTTCCTGGACCTGGTTTCAGAGGTAGACAGGGTCTTGAAGGAGTTTGACCTCACCACTTTCTACCAGGTAATCAACACCGTCTTGTCTTCTCCACTGACCCATCTCTATGGGAACAAAACCAACCTTCAAGATATCCTTGTTAGAGGCAAACCAAAGAGCCCTCCAGAACATTCCCACGGGAGGTGTCCCAAATGCCAGTCCTCAGAGGACACACACCCCTGTTGAGTTGAGGTCTGAGCTGTAGTCAGATGCAGCCCACCTGAAGTCCAACATTCCTTAGAAATCTTCTGTTACATCTTCAGCATGCCATGAGATTTATGCCTTCTGCTCTATCGTGTATCCAAGTTTATTCTGATACTTTTTAAGTAATTTCCCCCAATACTTTCTTTTAGTAAAATTGACACTCCAGGTAGAGCTGTAGCTTTGCATACCTTCCCATGCCTTGCTTGCCCTATGCCCTCCAGGGGAACTTGAACTCCAACTTGAATGTCAAGGCTTTAAAAGATTGTTGGTTTTGTTTGATATATTATTTTAAAATCATGCTGAGATATATATATATATATATATGAATTTGAATGGAGATAATTTATGGTTTTATCATAGACAGTTCGGTTTTTGGTCATTTCATCTTTAAAAGTATGCCATCTATTGAAATGTTTTAGATTAGAAGATAGAGTTGAAGGCTGGGTTCTCCTCCACAGCCCAGATTTAATGACTCTCTAAGCTATGTGAAGGAGAGCCTCTGAGAACAGGACTGTCTTAGCTCAGGCAGCCATAACCAAATACCAGAGGCTGGATGACTGAAACAATAGAAATTTATTTTCTCACAGTTCTGGAGCCTAGACGTCCAAGGCCAAGGTGCCATCGTGGTCAGTTTCTGGTGAGGCCTCTCTTCCTGGCTTGTAGCCAGCCATCTTCTCACTGTGTCCTCACATGATGGAAAGAGAGAAGCAAGCTCCCCTGACTCTAGTGTGGGCGCTACTCCCATCACAAGGGCCCTACCCTCATGACCTCATCTAAACCCAATTCTCTCCCAAAGGCCCCACTTCCAAATACCATCACATTAAGGCATCAGCCTGTGAACTTAGGGGGGACACAGTTCAGTCCATAGCCAAGGACCAACCCTGAGTTACTGGATCTATCTGTGGCGGATGCCTGGGATCAACACTGAGGATCGGGTCTCCTGTGGATCAGGCCAGGGGTCCAGCATGGATACCCTGACAACTCTGTCACAGGCCTGCTGTGAGATCTGGACCTGCCATGGCATCCAGGTGACCACCTGCCTCCCTGCTGTTCCTCTGCAGGACCCCTCATTCCACATCAGTCTGGCCTGGTGTGTGGGTGATGCGCGTCTCCAGCTGGAAGGGCAGTGCCTGCAGGAACTACAGGTGAATTCCCAGTGTTGGAAGCCCAGGAGTGAGGCCACAGAAGTTGGGGGGTGGGAGGGGAGCCGAAGGGCCCTGAGGTTTAGGCCTGCAAACCTACATCCCTGGGAAATAACTGACGTGGCCAGTGACCCCAACTCCTTACCTTACTCCTTGGAGTGCAGCCCCAGAGCAGCCGCAGCGACATCACCTGGAGCTTATTAGCAGTATGTGCTCCTTAGCCCCAGCCCAGACCTAAGAAATCAGGCTTTAACAAGCTCTCTAGGGATTTGAGTGCACATTAAAATTTGAGAAGTCCTGCCCTAGAACACTGATCTGAAAGGATGCTGCAGGCCTCCCCTGAAGTCCTAGCCCCTTGCCCAGAGGTCAATGGCTTGGGTGCCCCCAGGGGGCTGGCAGGTGTTGGAAATGAAACGTGCCAGGCATAAGGGACGTCCTCCCTCTCAGGCTTTCTCCTCCTGTGATAAGTTGGGGATATATTTCACTTTCCTGTCAGTGCCCTCGGAGGAGCTGGTCCTCACCCCTGGAGGAGGAGACAGTGGGGAGTTGCCTCGCAGGAATGTGGACCTATTACTGCAAGCACTTCTGTTTTTCAAGAGAAGCCAGAAATCTAGATTTTCATGTTTTCAAATGTTGGTAACTAACATGTATTTTTTAAGAAAACATTTCACAAGCCAAACAAAACATGTGCAGGTGGGACAAAGCCATGGGCCATCATCAAGTAGCCACCTCTGCTCTTGGCCTGATCGTGCTGGAGGCGGCAAAGAGCTCTGGTCTCGGTTTTATTGGATTCTGTGACCCAGGGCTCTGAGCATCCATTTCCTTATCTGCAAAGCTGGGATGATAGGCCTGATCCCACAAGACTGCAGAGTTAATTAGGCAAGATACCCAAGTGCAGAGCCTGGAGCCTGCGTGGCCCCTGGCCTCCCCTGAGCAGTGTCTAACCTCTGAAGGGTGTCGGTAGGTTGGCTTTGTTTGCAGGGCCCTCTGGGTCCCTGACTCCCCTTAATGTGACTGTCTTCCTCTGGCTCCTGGTTTAAGGAAATTGTGGATGAGTTTGAAGACTCTGAGATGTTCCTGCGCGTGTGTGCCGAGCAGATCCGCTGCAAGTCGGGGAACAAATTTTTCTCGATGCCTTTGAAGTGAGCACCGGAGGCCCTCACTGTCCTGTGCCCATCTGCAGCCAGGCAGAGATGGAGGAACCTACTCAGATCGATGGGGAGGCTGCCGGCCACCCCACTGGGAGGCCTGGCCAGAGATGCAGCCACTCCTGGTCCTCCTGGGAGCTGGTTCTCTCCTCTGTCTTTGGAGCTGGAAGTCAGGTGCTGCTGCATTGTGGTCATTCCCAGAAATCACCAGTAGAGGGCAGCCTGGGTATCCCAGTTCCAGGTCTGTGCTGGTTACACAAAAAAACTAGGGTCATCCGGTGAGCCCACCCATACTCAGCCAGAACCCCCATTGGAGTCCCTCCAACAAATGGCCCTCCCCCACAGTCCCTTTGGCCGTTAGCATTTTGATACCATTGGCCACAGACGAAGAGTTTTTTAAGCCATCCTGCCCTGGCTCATCCCTGCTCAAGTCCAACACAGGATGCATCCTCGGGCCTGCCACCCTCCCCCCTTGAAGTGTGTCATTTATTTCTTTTTAGTCTCACCCCCTCCTCTACCAGCAGAGGCCATTTCAGGGCCAAGGCCCAGGGTGCTAATTTGTGGTTGAGCATCAGTCTTCCCCATTCCTTCCTCCCACCCCGCCCCCAGCCAGGTGCCTGGGGAGACTTGAGCAGATGTTTCATCTTGGCCTGGCTGGTGGCTTTAAGCCAGGCCTCCGACGCTCTGTGACCTCTGGCGTCTCATCAGCTTCCCAAAGAGGCAGAGAGGCGCCTTCCCGAGGCTGAGTTCTCTTTCTGCTGCCTCAGCGGCCGGCTGTGACCTGCGGGCGTTCCAGAGGGACAGAGGAAGGACCAGGGTCGCATGGGATTTTTGTTCTTCTTCAAGCCCTCACCAGAGCAAAGGCCCAGTCCTCTCCAGTTGCCATCTGGACTTACAGCAATGAAGGAAGAAATTTTTTTTTACGTTTTAGTTTTAAATTATGTTTAACAAATACAAATTGCAGTTTTTATTTTGGATTTTGTTTTGGACTGCTTCTATTCAACTAGGTGAACAGATGACTTTCCTCTGCCCCCAGCTTCTCCAGCGTGCTTCACAGTTTGGGGGAACTCTTTGGAGTCTCTGTTGCAACTTCTGTGGTGGCTATGAGAGGCCTTAGTGATGCCTCCGTACACAGTGGGGTCACCCGGCCTGCCAGGCCCACTCACCAGAGGGTCACACACACACCTGGACCGTGGCTTGGCACGCGGCAGGGCGTCAGTATGAGCACAGACATTTAGACTTGATTCTCCTGTAACACTTTCAGAGCCCTTTCTAGGACCCTCTCATCTGTTCCTCCCAAGAACCCCCTGAAAAGCAAACTGAATAGGAATGACTATTCCATTTTTCCAGAAGAGCAGGTTCAATGACTTGCCTGGAGTCACATGAGAAATCAAGAAATCAAGGCTGCCCTTTGCTGCCTGCTCCTGGTCAGGCCTGCTCTCCCCCATCCACCTTCCCCACCCATGCAACTCACCCCCAGGGAAAGGCAAGGGAAAAGGGGCCCTGTCACTCTGGCTCCCACACTCCCTCTTGCTCCTCTGCGCTTCCCGAGCCAGGCTCCCAATGTCCACGCTGAAAGACCCAGAAAACCACATTCTCTGCCTCTTTCCCCTACCCCTCTGCATTGAGCTGCTGGTTCAATGACCACTGGCCAGTCAGTTCCTCTGGCTTTTGAGGTCACGCTGGAGGGGGAGAAGCCAGGCATCCTTCCTGGCAAATCCATTGTGCAGCCAGCACTTACTGACACCTGCTCCTGGCCAGACCCTGCCCTAGGCAGTTGAGTGAATCAGATTCATCCAGCCCTCTGGACTCTCACAATTTAGGGGATGGACAGGGTGCAGAGAAGAATCCCCACCCCTGACTTTGCACTTCCCAGACTGGGAGGTACAAGCAAAGCCATACAATTTCCTGCAGGTTCCAGCTTCAGGATGGATGCCAGCCTCCAACAAAGCAGGTTCTGCAGACACAGACCACCTGATCTTCCTCCTCAGGGATACCCAGCCTCCATCCTGGGCTGCGTAATCCCTGAGGAGTACCTGTAGGGGTCATCCACTCCTTTTTCCTGGGAGGGCACCCCCGTCCCTGGGGGGGGGGGGTCATGTAGCACCACCATTAACAAACCCAGGAGGACTGGCTGACCAGCAGGTCCCTTGGGGGAGGATGTGGCCTGGATGGAATCAGCGTGCAGCAACTTTGAGAAATGGGCCAAGATCAATAACTGGCTCTTCAACGGAGAATGGAAGGTGGTGATAGAGGAAGGAAGCAGGAGATTCACCGCAGGGGAGGGGTGGGCAGGCTGGGCCTGGCGGCGGGTGGCGGGTCGGCAGGGCTTGGCGGGCGCCCAGACGCTGAGTGCGCCGCTGGAGAGGGCGCATTCACGAGCGCCGCGCTGACCGTGCAAAAGCAGCTGGGGCTCTTCCATAAGAGGAGATGTGCTCCGGAGACAGAAGGCAAGACCCGAGCAGGCTGGGGTCCACCCCTCGGCAGGCTGGCGGGGAGTAAAGACTCGCTCTCCAGGGGGATTTTATCACACTGGGGAGGGTGCAAAATCAACACATCTGGCCTCAGTGTCCTCAGATGTTCCCTGCAGGGCAAGGAAATCATCATCTCTCGGTCTGTTTGGCTCTTTTCCACCTGGCACTCTCCAGTCTTCTCCACACGCCTCTCCAGACCACCCCAGCTTTGTTTCCAAGGAAGAGGGAAATTACTTTGGCTTGTTTGTTTATTCCCTGTCTTGGTACCAGGCGCCCGAGGGGCCCGCAGTGGGCAGCCATGGGTGGGGGTGGCAGCCCTGGGCCAGGTTCTAACTCACAGCACCTTTCCTTTACTAGACTAGGGACCTCGGCCTCTACCTGAGCCAGAACCTTCCTTTTACAAATGAGACAAACCCAAAGAGGGGAGGTAACTTGGTCAAGACTGCCCAGTAAATTAGAGCCAGGCAGCACCCCCCGGCCCTGGCTTCTGATCCAGGCTGTTTGTATAACCTCTCACACCACAGCAGGGTCTCAGAATGAAACTGTGCTGTGAAATGACACGCCTGGGCTTTAATTCAAAAGATTCCAAGAGAAAAAGAGTTGGGGGAGGTTAGGAGCTAGAAGAAAAGATAGAGGCAAGATGTGGGTAATACTTAAAGCTGGTTGACTGAAGAGCTGGAGTTCACACAGCTCAGTCCTACAGCTCCCCTCAGACCTGACAGAACCACAGACCCCTGTGATGGATGCAGGTACAAACCCACCTTGGAGCCCCGAAGAGCACCTGTAGGGGCCAGAGCCAGTCACTGGGAGCTTCAAGGTCTGGTCCACCAGGGATGCCATCTCCCTGAAGTAGGATTTACCCCAAGACAGGAACCTCCAATAGAGAGAAAACAATGACCGACCTTGTCTGACCGCAGGCACCTAAGAGCATTGCTCACGGTTTCTGGGCTCCTGTCTTTACTCGGTACCTCTAACCTTTTTTTCTAATTCGGTGATTGTGAATAAATATTGTGGAAGATTGCAGTGCATTCAGTTAAACTGAGACAACCCTGTTGACCATTCCTGACAACCACTGTACATTTCCCAAAAGGAAATTTCAAAGTAAAAAAAAATCAGAAATTCATTTCCCAAATGAGGGACCCCACATAAAAGCTGGTCAATAGAAATGGATGAAATTGTCACCTTTCCTCCAAACCCCAACTTCCTTTCCCTTAGGATGCTCTGCCGAACAAGAGGTAATGTCCGCTGTTGGTGCTGACAAAGATTCTTTGCTTGACCAAACTTTAGACAGGCTCTCCCGAACCCTCTTCCCAACAAGGTCCATCTGTGTACTTCCTTCTAGAATCCAGTTCCAGCAAGACCCTACTAAGTCAGCTTACTGAGAATTCCCTGCCCTTAATATCTGATCAAAATCATCCCCACTACCCTCCAGATATCTGATCACCCTGACCTGCCTTCAGCCGGAATCTCTCAGACTTGATGTCTCCACTTAGTACTTTTCCATTCACCAATGTTGGCCCCTACCTACCCCGTGCTTCTTGGCTATGAATCCCCACTTGTTCTGGTTGTATTTGGAATTGAGCCCAGTGCTATACTGGAGTCTCTTTCCCCCTGTTGCAATACTTTTGTTGTTGTTGTTGTTTTAATAAAATCTATCTTTACTCCCTTAACCTCTATCCAACTCTAGTTCTCTTTAACAGTTTTTGGTGCTGTGAATCAAATCTGGATTGGAACTACCACCAAAGCCTCAAATGCAACACCAGGCCTCACAGGGCACACCTACCTAACCTTTTGTCTCCAGTCTGCTTGCTGGTTTGGGTATCTGGTGATTGAGTCCAGTGCTAAAATCCAGTGCTCTGGGTAAATGTCAAATGAAGCACAGTGAGGACAGATCTTGATTTTTAGGATTCCATGTACACTCTAGAAGCTGGGTTAGAGTCCCAGGCAAGCCAAGGCCAGGGTAGAGTCCTGGATTTCTCTGTAACCAGCTGGGTTGGAGCCCTAAGCAAGCAGCTGTTTGTAAGAAGCTGGGTTAGAGTCCTGGGTAAATAGAGGCTGGTTAAAGTCCTAGGCTTTCTGATTGTAAGAGGCTAGTCCCTGTAGGAACAGAGGCTGGGTTGGAAACCCATGTTTCTCTGTTCATAAGTGTAAAGGTACCATGAGTCAAGAACATGGGGGCTTCTTGATCGACTGGAAATCTCATACTCCGGCTGACCACATGCTTCTACAGCCTGAGCTTTCTTTCTCATTGGCAAAACTTTACCAAAAACTCTTGAGCCACTACAGCCTCTCTGGGGCTCTTGGGATCCAAATGAGTCCACCTGAGGGGAACCCGAGGGCAAAATGGAACAAAAATATCTGATGCACAATGGTCTGCTTTTTTCACTTGGTATGAAGAAGCCAGAAAGCAACTTAACAATTCAAATCTCATTCAAACTATTGAAGTTCTTAAACAGCATCTTCAGAATATTTTTCTAACCTAGTAAACCCCCTACACCCCTCCACAGCTCCCTCCCCCACCTTCAGCTCCCAGCTTTTCTTGATACCTGTCCTCCCCCAGTATGTCCTTCACCAGTGACACCCCAGCCTCTCAACTCCCCATAACTGTAAGGTTCTCCAGTCCCCATCTCTTGTAGCTGAAGCCCAGAGTGGCTGCTACCTGTTCTCAAGGGAGGCCAACAGAAGAGATAACATTTAAACTTTGGTCTTTGTGGAATTATATGCTATCATAAAGGAGTTTCCAAAAGAATCTCCCAAAAGAAAAGGGAAAGATTTACTGAACAATTGGAGACTGTTCTGGGGGCATATTCTCCAGATTCCCCAATTTATGTCAACTAATCCACCTACCAGTTGGCCCTGGGGATGCCCCACTTTGGTTTGAAAAGGCCAAATGGAACATTGTTCCTGAAGACCCTCAAGAGTCTCAATGACCCTGATTCTCAGCAGAAGATAAGGGAAGGAATAGAAAAATTACTAGGAGCCACCCCTCCCGTCTCTCTCACCAAAACTGATTGGCTGTGTATTAAAATTATAAGCAGCAAAGAAATGAAATGTGGCTTACCATTGGCATCAATTAGAGACAACATGGAAACAGCAGGGCTGCACCTGACTTCCCTAGCAGCCTCTGCTCTGGCCACAAGTTTTGTAAATGGTCTCAAACCAGAGCTCCGTGACTCATTATGGAGAAACGTATTAACCAGCAAAATGCAAACATGTCTGAGCTCCAGACGTTAGCCCAGCATTATGAAGATGCTATTTCCAGCAAACTGGAAAATATACAATACATGCTTATGGCCTTGCAATTAAAACAGCTAGAAGGACCTCAACATTTTCATCTATGGAAATTTCCAAAATCCTGTTCTCCTATTAGTCAAGACTCTTGCTGAAATTGTAAGAAGAAAAGACCCTGGCTCTGCCAGGAGTGGTCAGACCTCGAGAGGAGGGCAAAAGCCTGAGCCCACTCCTCACCAGAAAGCGAGAGAATTTACTCCAGGAAAATAAATGTCCAGGGCCCTCAACTGCCACCAAACTCACAAGGGGAGATAACCTTATGGGTTAAAAGGTCCCCACCACAGTTCTCATCGACATCATGGTAACACATTCCACCTCAACACCACTTGTCTCTTGACACCCTTCCCTGGAGTCAAGAACCTTACCTGCAGCCAGTTATGATAACTTACCTCATGATCTGCCTCCATCTCAACCCCTACTGTTTCTACAGGACCTCTGAAAGCTCCAAACGGCTTCCTCCTTGGTTCTACCTGCCCAGTAAGCCTTTTAGGAAGGCACCTTCTCATGAACTGGGGTATAAACATTCATTGTGCCTCTGAAGGATTTCTGTGGGTCCCTGACTCGTCCCCTTCACATCTGTCTCCTAATAGGCTTTTTTTTTTTTTCTTGGTCCAACTTCTCTGAGGTCCTTTGCCCTCTTTAATTAACATTTATTTTCCTGAAGATTTAAATCACCTATTAGAATTCCCTCTTACTTCTGGACAAAAACCTCCACTGATGTTGGATGCATCTGGCTGTAGAACCCCTTAAGGTGGAAATTGATCCTTCCATGCCCATCCCCAGATTTCCTGATGTCATTTAAGACCACAAGGCCTTGAGGGTCTCTGCCTGCTAATCAAAGATTTATTAGACAAAAACCTTCTAGTTCCTACCTCTGGCCCCTGCACTTCTGCCATCTGGACCATCAAAAAATCAAATGGGCAAGGATATCAGTTAGTCCAAGATCTGAGATTTCTCAAAATCATCAAACCCAGATTCACCACAGTGCCTGATCCTAGCACCATCCTGTCTGCTATTCCTCTCAGCACCCCATAGTTCACAGCCCTCAATTTGTGTTCCACCTTGTTTAGGATTCCCCTTTACAAGGAACTCCAATACTTGTTTGCCTTCACCTGGGATGATCAATAACATACGTGGACTGTTGTGCCCCAAGGATTTCCTGAGGCTCCTACTTACTCTCACACACCCCAAACGCCAATTCAAGGGAATTAAAATTCCCAGGAGACTCCGTTTTAATCCAATATGAAGATGACCTCCTTCTACGTTCTGGCAGTTATGATAGCTTCTTCCTTTTGGACACTGAATACCTTCTTACGGTATTAGCAAAAAAAAAAAAAAAAATGGCCACAAGGTAGCTAGAGACAGAATTCAACTATGCTCTGCGTGTCTGATATCTGGGTCATGATATTTCAGCTCCAGATAAAACTATCTCCACAGACCGGAGGCTCTGCTATTCAACACTTTCCTCTTCTTAAAAGAGAATGACAACTGACAGGTTTTGGGGGCGGGGAGACGTCTTGTAGGATATTGCAGGACATGGATACCAGATTTTACTATGACTGCGTCATCCCTCTATGCCATGACTAGGGAGGCACCCCCAGACCCAGTGGTCCAGGACCCCCTCATCCAAAGATGTTTGTGAGAACTTAAGGGCTCTATGCTTTTACCTCCCATCCTGAAATTTTCCAATTACTCTCTGCCTTTTTCCTTGTTTGTGCGTGAATGAGAGGCTCACACCCTCAGAGTGTCATCCGAGAAGCATGATGGACCTCTGGGATATTATAGTTGGGCCTTCAACCCCGCAGCTAAGGCATAGCCCCCTTGCTCGTGAGCCAAGGCTACCGCATCAAAGCTTGTCCACGCTCCCTCTGATTTAGTATGAGATCGTCTGTTTGATATACATGTCCCTCGTGCTGCACCGGCCGTAGTGCTTCAAGAAAACACACAGTACTCTTCTGCCTCTCGACTCACCTGTTACGAAATCCTGCTACTCTCTCCTTCTCATGTCACCATACAGAGCTGTCAAGACTTTAACGCTGCCAGGGGGAGGGATAAGTTAGGAGCTTGGTATTAACAGATACTAACTACTATATATAAAATAGATAAACAACAGCTCCTACTGTATAGCACAGGGAATTATATCCAATACCTTGTAATAACCTATAATGGAAAAGAATCTGATAAACAATATATATATGTGTGTATAACTGAATCACTTTGCTGTACCCCAGAGACTAACGCAACACTGTAAAACAACTATACTTCAATTAAAAAAAAATTTAATCCTGCCACCTTGCTTCCTTTATCCACTGATGGAACGTCTCACAACTGTGTCATTAACACTAGATCATTATTCTATCCTAGGTGAGCTTTATCAGAAAACCCCCTCCTCCAAGTTGACCTCACTCTTCGTGTCAGTGGCTCCTACCTCTGGAAGGAAGATGGGGCCTTCCAGGCTCAATATGCCATCACTGATCAACATAAACCTCTAGAACATCGAGTCTTGCCAAATGTCAGATCAGCCCACGTAGCTGAGTTAATTGCTCTCACTTGGGCTTGCGTAACAGCAGAAGGAATGAAGGTTATGCTGCGAGCCACCATACCTGTGGATTAGTGCATGATTTTGGTACGTGATAGAAACAGAGAGGACACAAGACACATAAAAAATGGGCCCCAAATAGCAGAACTTCTAGAGGCATTTTTATTACCCCAGCAGATGGTTAAAACTGAGGGAAACAGCGCAAAAAAAAATCAGATGAGGCCCAACAAGTATGATGAATTAGCAGCCTCTTCCCCAACCACCCAAGAATCCAAGCAGTTTCCAAGCCTTGGGACTATGTCCCCTGCATCCTGCTTTGAGGCCCTAGACCCCAGTGGGATTAGTCCCCTTCCCTTGAGAGAGAGCACTAATTTAAGATAACGCCTAAGGAAATCATAAAAGAGGTCCGCATGGCCCAAATAACAGCAAAAGACTCAGCAAGCACTGGATGGGGAAAAGCTGGGTGTCTGAGCCACTCAGATGGACTTTGGAATCACCGAGATGGCTCCCTGGTAGCTAGCTCTTAAGTCTCTCCCGAGTATGGTGTGTATGGTTTGCACAACATGACTCACATGGAAAGGACAAAATGCTGGGTGTAGTAGACAAACAGTAGTTTGGACCCTTTGGTTTTATTTGGATGAGGCAGTTCACTTTTCTCACCTACCAGAAAAGTAACCCTGGAAAAACCGTCAAGGTGGGGCAAGGAAGGGAGGCAGCTGCCCTCAGATCGTCCTTCGCTGGCAAATAGATTGTATCCGGTTACCAACCGCACAAGGCAACCAACATGTCCTTGCTCTCGCCTGCCTGTTTTCTCAATGGTTAGAGGCCCTCCCTTGCCGGAATACCTCAGCAATATCAGGTGCCAATGTGTTTCTGCAACAAATCTTCCCCACTTGGGTTATCCCCTCCACCGTCTCTAGTGACCCACGTTTCACTGGTAAAATTATACAGGAAATCGAAAAGGCAACACAGTAGTCAAAGACTCCACTGCCCTAACCATGCTCAGCTATCTGGTGCCCTAGAAAGAGCCAACAGCATCCTCAAGACCAAATCAGCTAACCTGTCTGAAGAACTGGACTTACCACGGCCACAAAAACTGCCCGTTGCTCTTGTGCCTCTCAGATCTTCACCCCTATTGCCACACAAGCTACCCCCTTTTGAAATGATCACAGGAGGGCCATTAAGGATGCCTTATTCATCTTGTCTAGTGGAAGATTCTAACTTCATGTGACAACCCTGAGATACTTGTCAAGGATTAACAGAATACACTCAATCCTATAATCAACAAGTCAAGCCTTCCCTTGACTGACTTCCCTTTACAACTTCCTGATCATCCCTCAAATGACTCACAAGTAGGCGATGGAGTATTCTAGAAATGCCACCATCGGAAAACCAATCTTGAGCCCCAAAGGGACCTTATACCGTTTTACTCATTGCTCACACTGCTGTCAAATCACAGGGTATTCAACCTTGGACTCATGTTTTACAACGAAAGAAATACAAGAGCTTTTCAGGTTGCAGAAGGATTTCAAGCAGGGACCTCAAACTGAGGCTCAATAGAGAGCTCCCTGCAACCCCCCACACCAAGCAGATGACGGCCAGAAGCAGATCCTCCATGATACTTGGAACAAGTAGACGATGTCAGGAGGTGGTCAGCTGCCACTCAAGACCACGGAACAAGACCCACCTGGGTGCTCCCCCCCCTTTCTCCTCTGCTTCTTGTCCTTACCATTTGTCTGGAGACCCTTCCTGCTCTTCCCACAATAACTCTGAGTTCACCATGACTTGTCCTCACCTGAGATGAGTCTTTATTTTTATCTCTCCATCCCTAAAGTTATGAGTTCCTGCTCCTCTCCCACGCCCTGTTTTCCCCTGCCTCTCAGCAAGACTATTTGCCCACAGAACCTTTAAGCTTGGGAGGAACTCATTGCCACAGACTGCTGGTATGGTCCTCCCTTTCCTGTGTGCACAAATGGTATTGCCCAGATCCCTTTGATCAATCAGAATACCTGTTTTGCTGTAACCCATCCTCTCTTTCCCTCCACAATTTTAAAGTGTACAATCCCCCACTGTGAGAAAAACCCTGCACCTATTCTAGTCTGTTGTCACATGGGTCATGTCTGTTGCCACGTCATTTTACCATGGGCCCCTTTCTGAGAATGAGCATTCATCATTATATTTACCTAGCTGTCACTGAATCCAACGTAAAACCCCCATGCCACTGGATATCCCTCATATAAGTGGAAATAATCCCACTGCCCCTCTCAGTCTAATTTCTGGGATCCAACCCAACCACACAGGGACCTCCTTCAGACAAATCTTGTCTCCACCCTCAAATTTAGCATCCTTTGGTTTACCCTCCATCATCAAATACCTATCTCTATGCCCCCTGGCTAACTTCAGGTGATTCTTCTTTAGTCTGTGGAACTCAAGTTTATTGGCTGTTACCTGCCAACTGGGCCAGATCTTGCCACTTTGCCAATTTACCAATCCCTTCATCTCACTCTAGGCCCCACAATCTTCTTCCTGTCTTAAATAATCTCTAAAACAACCACCCCCTCCCTCAGGTTCATCTCACACTCATTATAGGAACAAAAGGGATCCGGGACATCACAGATCCCCTTGTGAATGATCTTGGTTCCTGGGGAGACAATTCAGAAAAAACAGCTACAGAACTGGGCCTTCATTCCATGCATGACCTCAGTACTTTTCTGGCAAAGGTTTGCCACCTTTTGGGTACCATCCACAAGAATCTTATCGCCTGGCTCAAGAAGTTAGACTCAACAACAGAATCATCTACTCATTGCCGAAGCAATTCACTTTGTCCTCGAATAACATCCACTGGCCTCAAATTGGTGACTCACCAACAACGAGAAACCCAGAGTGCTGTTCTCCATAAATGCATCACCCTGTATACGACCCAAAAGAGGGGCTCATGCACAATGGTCGGAAGCAACTGTTGCACCTTTGTCCCCAGCAACCTACCTGACATCGCCGCCATAACCAGGAAGGTTCAAGAGGTGAACAAAGAAGTGTGCGCATCACTGCCATTGCGCTCACACTACCCACTGAAGAAGGACAACAGATTCTGGGAGTTCTGGTAGAAGGTCTGCGAAGTTAGGCACAAGGACCAGTTCAGCCTCTAGTCCTCATCTTCGCATTTATCTTCAAGGTATCCCTCTCATCAAATGTCGGTGTGTCATACAGTACAGCTATTGTCAACCATCATCAAGTCTCAACAGATGATTCAGCTGGTTCTAAATGAATAGAAAACAACCAAAGAGAAATGGACGTATATTGATCAGAGAAAAGAATACCTCTTCTTCCCTTGAACAAAAAGGGGATCTGACAAAGATTCTTTGCTTGTCCAAACTTTGGTCAGTTCCCTTGAACCTTCTCCCCAACAAGGCCCATCCCTGTACTTCCTTCTAGAATCCAGTTTTAGCCAGAATCTTGCTAAGTCAGTTTAGCAGAATTCCCCACCCATGATATCTGATCAAACTCAGCATCCCCACTGCCCCCCAGGGGATATCTGATCACCCTTACCTGCCTTCAGCCAGAATCCCCACCAGACTTGACATCTCCTCTTAGTAATTTTCCATCCACCAATGCAGCCCCGCCCTCCACTTGCTCTGGCTGTATTTTGAATCAGGCCCAGTTCTATATTAGAGTCTCTATTGTAATTTTTTAAAGTAAAATCTATCTTCACCACCTTAACTCCTGCCTGTTCCCTTAACAGTGCTCTTTTTCACCTGGCATGTCGGTAAACTGGCCATTTCTGAAGCTCTGCCAGACTTGGCAGATTCCTAAAACTTGAGGCCTGCTGGGTGATCTGAGGACTTACTCTAGAGAAACCCGCCCTCAGGTAAGGAAAGCTCTCATTTCCGAGGCTGGGAGGTGGAGGCCAAGAGGGAAGTTTTCCGCCTTCCTGCCCTCTCAGCGGCGCCTTCACCTCCTGAACCGGCCGCCAGTCTGTTGGGCCCCGTACTTCCCTAGGTCTGGATACGCAGTCTCTGTGGACCTTAGATCCAGGCTTCCCACCTCAAGCCTTCAGCATCCAAACCGACCGGATTTAAAGCTCCTCTTGGAATATAATTAGCACTTAAAGCTCCGCTCCGCAGGGTTTTTTGCCCGCCCGCCCAGCACCTGTGGTGCTGCATTGTTACATTTCATTTGCACAAAATAGTGTTCTTTGCTTGGACCCCTAATGTGTGCTAGGTGAGCCACTAGAAGCATACCTAACCCCTCACCCCAGCCCTTTGCCCGGCGTTCCAGATAAGAATTTGGAGGCTCGGAAAAGTTAAGTAACTTGCCCATCTCCATGCCTCAGGTCTGTGACAACCCAGGACTGCAACCGCGCCTCTGTCGCTCGGCACTCCGTATCCAAGGCACCGTACGCCTGACGGCAACGGAGACAAGTCCTGAAGTGCCAAAGACACCCTCAGGCTTTTGAAAAGAGGTTTCAGGCCAACTAATCTCTAGATTTTTTATTATTCATTTATTTATTTATTTTTAGCCTAAGAACAGACACTTGGGTCCCTCCTCCCCCGCCCTTCTTACTGCCCACTGCTGCCTCAGTATCCCCACCCACCCACTAGGCGGGATAAACAGAAGTCTTCATTTCTTCTTGCCCCTCCTTCTGTGAGGCGGGCCGCTTTGGGGGGGTTCTACCCGGCTCCTCCAAAGCAAGGATGGGAGTGACAGGGGCGGGCTGGGGAGGACCCCAGGTCTGGGAAGAGTAAAAGGGTCGCCTGTCCAGCTCCACCGCCGGCACCTGCTACCAAGAAGCCTCTGGCTGAGGTACCGCCCCCGGTCCACGCCCGGGTCCGCGCGCTGAGAGAGCACTGGCCCTTTAAGAGCGGCGGCGGTGGAGAGCAGGGAGGAGGGCCGGGATCGCCTGGAGCTGCGCGGAATTCGCTGTGAACGTCAGGCGCTGGCTCCCTGGCTAGCTCACTCGCTCCGACCGGCTCCCTGCGCCTCATCCCTGGACTGTGCGGCGACCCGGGCCCGGTCGGGCGCGGGGCGAGCAGAGTCCACGGGCGAGAGGCGCGCGCTCTGGGCAGCGCCCGGCCCCGGGCATGGACAGAAGGAGCTGGGCGCGCAGGGGGCGCCGCGGGACAGGGCGGCCGGAGCGCTGAGCCAGACAAAGGCTCAGGAGTTGCGCTTGCTCTCGGGAGCCCGGCCCCGGGAGCCGAGGCTGCCGGACCCCGCGGCAGGCGGCTCCGGCCCTCCCTCTCCCCCGTGGGCCGGCTCTGCGCGGCGGGACCTGCCCGGCCCGCTTCTCCTCGGGCGTGGGAATTTGTCGAGGAGACCTAAGTGGCTCCGGCGGCGACTGCGACCGGGAGGTCTGCCGCGCGCCCGCCGGGCGAGGAGCCAGGGAGCGTCGCAAGTTTCCGACCCGAGTGCGAGGACCCGGCGCCGGTGAGCGGGCGATCCCCGCTTGCAGCGCTCCGGGCCCGGCTGGGCTCCTAGAGCATGGGCAGCGACCGGAGCGCGCCCAGACGGCTGGGCTGGGCGGGCTGTCTCCTTGGAGGCCGGGAAGCGGCGGCGCGGCCGCGATTGCTGCCTCTGCTGCTGGTGCTTCTGGGCTGCTTGGGCCGCGGCGCAGCGGCGGAGGACGCAGAAGTCAATGCCGAGGTAAGGTCCCCCGTCCAGCCCCTTTGAGGCGGGTTGGGGGACTTGGAGGTTGGGAGAGAGCCACGCCCGCAGCCTGAAGCGTGGAGGGATGGGGAAGGGCGCGGAGGTGAGACCCTGTCCCGGAGATGGGGAGAAAGGGGACCGGGCAAGCTGCCCCTCCCCAGCTGGCCCTTGGCGGTGCGCCTCTCCCAAACCCTGGAGGGCGTAGGGCTTGCGCCCACTCTCTACCCCTACTGCCCTGCCCTAGGCGCTGATCCTTCCCAGCCCGCGTCCCAGGAACCGCTTTTGCCGGCCCAGCCATTGCTCCCCTCCTTCCCTCCCTCCCGGACGTCTGATTCCTCGAGAGCCCTGCGGACGCGCAGTGACGTTCTTTGCGAGTGGGGAGGGGACTGTTGGGGGGGGGGGGCTTGGACAAAGCAGGCAGCGCTCCCACCTAGGTAGCCTCTAGTTTGGGTGGCACAAAGCCGCGCATGCAGGCCGGGATAGGGGGAGGGGTGCGAACCTCCGAGGCAGCAGGATTGAGGGGGCGCTTTGGAGACTTTCTTGGGCTCTTGCGCGCAAGCCGCGCCACGGCCAGGTGGGATCTAAGACGGAGATCCTGTCACCCCCGGCGCTTTCTCCCACTAGCACCCCTACACCAAGGCCCGGGTCCAAGAGGGCGGACTCCGAACATCTATCTTTTCTCCAGGAGTCCGCCTGACACCCCTACGGATGCCCATCTCTGGATCTGTCCCGCGGGTAATCAGGCGCGGCCTCCTGGCGCAGAACTGGGTCCAGCCAGCGCGCCTGGCTCGCTGGGGTCGCCGAGCGCCGTCCTCCCGAGCAGGAACAGTAAGGGCACCAGTTCCACTGACCCAGGGCAAAAGCGAGTTCTTTTCCTACTTCCAAGACCCTGTTCCCCGCCCCAGAGAAGAGAGAATTGGGTTCGTGGCGGGGAGACACCCGCCTCTGCGCGGGCTCCAGTAGGCTCGGGCCTGGGTGCCCTTGAGCCCGCCCGGGGCCTCCTGCCGCCTGTACTGCTGCAGGCTTGAGTCCCGTTTCTATTTGCAGCCAGGCGGGTGCTCCCTCCCAGCCCCCGGCAGCTTCCCCACCTCCCCGGCTGCCTGGGAGATTTTTCCGATGGAAGCCTGCCCTTCCCCGCCCTACTTTAATAAAAGCACGGAGGAAGGGCAGGGAATTCCTCCCAGCTCAAGTTACACCTCCCAGCCAGTTCCCCACCTGCTCTGCCCTCCCTCTCTGGCCTGGCCAGGGAAAGCTACAGGGAGCCAGGCCCTGGCAGGAGGCAGAGTGGGAGCCCAGCTCCAGCCCAGTCCAGCTCTTCCACTCCCTTCCCCCATTCACAAAGACAGGGGCTTATAGGAGGCTCCTGCTGGTGGGGATTGTCCTTCAGCCTGCCATTCAGGTACTGGGCAGAGAGTGCTGTCAGGGCCCACCTGCCACTCTCTGGAGGTGAATACCAAAGAACTGCAAGTCACAGACCCACCCCTGAGGAGTTTATAATCTATTTAGGAATGGCATCTCTGCACAGAAAGCTATTCTGAACCAAACTGGAATTTGGTGGTCAGGCATTGTGAATTCACATCTTAGATGGCCAGGAGCTGGGGCACTGGGACCTGTGCTCTGAGGGCCTTCATTCTCTCTTTCTTTTGCTTCTGTTACTCCATCACCCACCTCTTCTCCCAGCTGAGTGAGTACCCATAGCCCAGGGCCTGTATTGGGGCCACAGGTCATGGCCCTACACCTGTGGTGACACTGGCTAAAGATTCTGACTGACCTGCAGCCCCTCTCCTCGGGAGAAAAGTTGATTTGGGCTGTTGCTAGAAGAAACTCTGGAAGGTACAGGAGACCCTTGAATGTTGGAAGCCAGCGTAGATGGAGGGCTAGAGACAGATGGGCTATCCCAGATCCTAGAGTTGGCTTCGGGGTGCAGGCTGTTCCCTGGAGTTGCATTAAGTCTGGCCAGATTAGAGCCCAAAGAGTTGAATGGCTTCAGCAGCCAGCCTATTTGCCCCAAGGCTGTGGGAAAATTGTTCCCAGATCTACACTATCTAAGGACCAGCTTCAGATACTCCTGGGCCTGGCTTCACCCTGTGTCCAGAGCCCTCATCCCTTGGAGCAGGGCTTTGGTCCTTGACCACAGCTTCAGACCTCAGGTCAGGTCATGACTGGGACCTTCTGAGAAGCTTGGCAATTGAGCCAAGGCCAGACCCTCTCCCTCTCTCCCCCTCACAGGGCAGAAACCAGAGTGGTTTCATCAGACTAAGGAATCAGGGAGTCTGGCATGTGCTAGGAGCCAGCAGACACCTGCAACCTGCCGGGCCCCAGCCTGGAGAAGGCTGTCTTCCTTGGGGAAGCCACCGCTGAGCTACTCTGCCCTGTCGCACTCCCTCCCTTGGCTGTCAGCTCCCAGTCTCCAGCCATTCTGCCTGCGTAGCCCTGCCTGACAGGTACCAGCTGTAGCTCCTGGCCTCCCCAACCTGAGTCCAGTCTCCCCTTCAGATCTCTGTCCTGCTCATTCTGGCCACAGCACCTCCTAGCCCACTTAAGTGCCTTTGGTTTTCACCTGGAGAAGCTTTGGTCTCTCCACACTTTCCCTTCTTCCTCCTCCCGAGACACACCTCTGGGTCCTTAGCTGGCTTGCCTTCACCCCATGGAGGTGACTCAGGCTTAAAGAGTTCACAGGTGTGGTCCCACTGCCACTAAAACATGGGCACACCCATCTTCTCTGAACAGTCTCCTGCATATCTTCCTTGCCCGTACCTGGCAGCTGAGCAGGAGAGCAAAAAAGCTCGAATTTTGCTTTTGACCTTCAGGTCTGGCTGGCGAGCTGCAGCCCCAGGCTTCTTGTGTTCCAGACTCCACACTTCCATGCTGGTCCCTGGGGCCCCACTGAGGCCCTCTTATTAGTACCCATTCCTAACTGTGGAGCAGAAACTGCAGGGGCCCCCCTGCCCACCCTCGAGGAGAAGGGGTTAATGTGAGGGCCTTGTCTTTGGCAACCTATAGAAGCTGCATCGTCTCTCCTTCCTTCTCCCTCTTTGCTTTTTAGTCTGTTCTCTTATCACTAACAAGCCACTCCTCTCCACACTATTTCAAAACCTAGAGAACTGAGCTGATGGGCACTGCCAAGGACCCAGGATCTGATTGGGCTCTGCCCTTCATGCCCAGCCCTTTGCCAGGGCCCTATGTTTGGGCTGCCCTGGGTCTAGTCAGTCAGCTGCCTCCTTGCAAAGAACAGCCCAGTGTGTGCTCCTTGTCTGCCTATCACCTGACCTGCCCATTCTGACTCCTGGACACAAACGCCTTCCTTTGCCCCACCCCAAGGAGGGTGGAGAGGAAACAATGTAGAAACACACCCAGGCCCCCCAAAGAAGACTTCCTCTAAATCCCTCCAAATCCTGCCCATGTTCTCTGATGCCACCTCAGAACAGCAATGTTGCCCGGCAAGGAAAAGCCTCTCCCTGCTGAGTGCCTGGTTCTGGCCACCCCTCCACGCCCCTTTTGTTACTTGTTCCCTGCCATTGGCACCTTTGCCCAGCTGGGAGTGTGACTTCTGCCTGAGGCCAGCTGCCAGTGTCCTTGTGAAGGCCACTGCTTCCCAGCTCAGGTTAAAGTTAGTGCTATCGACTGAATCCCCTCCAAAATTCATATGTCAAAACCTAACTTCCAAGGTGATTATATTTGGAGGTGATTAGGTCATGAGGGCAGAGCCCTCATGAGTGGGATTAGCGCTCTTATAAAAACTGTCTGAAAAAGCTCCTTTGCCCCTTCCCCCATGTGAGGACACAGCAAGAAGTTGGCAGTTTGCAGCTTGAAGGAGGAGCGCCTTCACCAGCTTGACCATGCTGGCACCCTGATCTTGAACTTCCAGCCTCCAGAACTGAGAAATAAATGTTGTTATGAGCCACCCAGCTTATGGTATTTTTGTTATAGCAGCCAGGTGGACTAAGGCAGTTGGCATCTTCAGTATTGTCCCAAGATTTATGTAGTTCAGACAGCTGGCCACTCAGGCAAAAACCAAGCCCCATGCCCAGCTCTGCTTTGGGCATGGAGAGGTGTTCTCTGAGTCAGGAGAAGCAGAGAGGGCTTGGGGGCTCTCTGCTGACTCCTTCTCCATCTCAGAGTCCTGGGAGGACTCCACAGATGAATGTGAGGACCTGGGATCCTGAAGGTAGCTGAACACTTCGGGCCTGAGGCACACAATAGGCGCCTTCTAGCTGGACCCCCCCCCCCATCAAGTCAGCCCCCAGAAAACCACTGGTTTGAGGGACACCTGGGCCCTTTAGGGGAGGTTGTGGAGGCTTTGCAGCCCTGGGCAAGAACAGCAGGGCTGTATAAGATGGGCCTGGATCAGAGAGACAAAGAGGGATCCCTCTTCCCAGATCCCACTTCCCTGTTGGAACAGCAGGAAATGAACAAAAAGACCCAACTCAGCCTCCAGTGTCTGGACAGATAGATGGGGATCTGGGTCCTAGCCAGTGGCCAGCCTTCAGCAATGCCCCATCTGATAGCCACAGAGCCTGGAGGCCAGGGCTGGATCGGCTCTCCAGGACCAGCCCTTAGCTCTGGACACCACCATGTCCTTCTCCCAGGAGCAACTGCCACCCCAGAGGGGACATATGAGCATGGCTCCTGATCCACAGGAGGCTCTTGCAAAACAGCGGCAAACATAGCAGTGACAGTGAGATGCAGGTGGCATTTGCTATTGGGCAAGTCACTGAACCTGTCTGAGCCTCACTTTCCTTATCTACAAAATGAGATGAGTAATAGTATCTACTGGATGGAATTATTGGGGAAATTAAGTGCATTTATGTATAAAATGCCGAACGCTATGCACTGTGTCCTTCACGTTGGGCCCAGCGAGACCAGGTATTATGTTGAACACCTTCAACATACTCAGTTCTATCCTGGGCAGGGCCTAGGGGTGTTTTGTAAGCATTTTCACATTTCATCCTGGTGTTAATGTTGTAAGTTTATGACCCCATTGTACAGAAAGGGAAACTGAGACTCTGAGGTGAGAGGAACTACCCTGATTCCCCAGCCTGAGGTGGTGGCAGAGCTGTGATTTAAACCTGGTCAGTGTGGCTTTGAGCCTGAGCTCCCAGCCCCCATGCTGGGTTAAAGGCTGCAGGTCAGAGCCCCGCGTGTCATGCTTTGGAAGTGCCGCCAGGCTGGAGCTGCCCTCAGCCACGTGAGCCCGGAGCCCTCCCCTGACCTGTGCAGCCACCCAGGCTCTGCCTGGAAGGCAGCCTCACGGAATAGACAACACCTACAGGGGGTTTTCCAGGTAAGGCCCCAGGTCTGGCCCCCAGCCAACCCGAAACCACTAGCAAACAGGGTTCTGTTCACCCCACCCCTGCCCGCCCACTGGCCAAAGGACCTGTCTGTTTTCCCTCTAGGTTCAGGAGTGCAGGGCAGGCTGGGAGCCACACGGTAAAGAAGTGGCATCCATCTCCTTCCTGCTTCCCTGGCTGGACAGCTCCCACCCCACCGGTTCTCCCCACCCCACCATCCAGAGCCCCTTCCCCACCTGCAACTTTCCCATCTTGGGGGATTAGATTTGAACCACAAATGAGCAAATGTGTTCTTCTAGAACTGCTTAAACGTGGACCATGCTGCCTCTAAAGGGAGTAAACCCAAGAAGGATGGGGTGGCCTGGCTTGGTGCCCCTTTCTTCACTGGCCTTGGGACTAGTTATGACATCTGTGCTCTCAACTCAATGTGGCAGCTATAATTGGGACCCCATGTTGCCAAGTAAGTGTTGGGGGCTCAGAGATGTCTTAGCCCTCTTCCACTACTCAGAGGCCTGATATGTGGACAAGTAGTTTGTACCAAGGGGCAGATGTCACTGGGAGGCAGATTTCTGCTCCAGCCTGAGGGAGAGCCTTCTAATAGACATTGCCGCCCAAAGACAGAATGCAGTACCTTGGCGACAGTGAGCGCCCACCTCTTCAGGGGTCCCCGTGGTCCCAGTGTGGTCCATGGAGGCTTCAGTGAGGTAGCTGGATGATGGCCTTGAGGTCCCTCCCAGTCTGAGACTGGGGGAGTCTAGGGCCTGCTTGGGGTCACCTAGCTGATAAACGGGCAGGTGTGGACACGATGGTTCTGGAGTGCACACTCTGCCTCTCCATCCAGCTCCCCAGGACTCATCATCCCATTCAGCACAGGCCCGATGCCTGGCATGGCCGGGAGCGCAGAGCCAGGCGAGGCATTGGCCTGCTCCCGAGAGCCCTCAGACTGGGATGGGGGTAAGGTGACGGGCACAATAAGGACCTCAGGACACCTTTTACTGTGAAAGGTCTGTGTCTACTGCTGGCGGACCTGACAAGACACCTTTTGTGCCTGTCTGGGCAGCCCTGCCAGGGTCTGCTTGGCCTGCAGAGAGAGCCATGGGTAACAGAAGCTGAGCAGAGCCAGGAGAGATTGTCCTTATCACACAGGGTCTGATAAGGCTGGATGGGAGGGGGCTCCGCTGATCTGAGCAGGAGGAGCTGGCTGAGGTGGCAGAGGCCGGGTGCTGGCCCCCGCCCCCACAGCTACTTAATGCACAGTATTGATCTGGCGGCTCCTTCCCAGACTCACCCTCCCTGCAGGCCTGCCTTGGCGTTGTCTCAGCAGTCCTGGGGGGCAGCCCTGCTGACGTGGCCCAGCGCCCACACCCAGCCGGGGATGTGCAGTGTGGGGAGGATTAGACACCCTCCCCCAGTGCTGTGCTGGGCACTGTTCCCGAGAAGGGCCAGAACCCAGCGTCTCCAGCCTCAGGCCAAGAGCCGCTGGTGCTACTTCACAAAGAGCCTGGTCCAGTAGCACTACTTACAGGCTCCAGTTCTGGCCATAGACTAGCTGTGTGCCCCTGGGTGGGCCACTCATCCTCTCTGAATCTTGCTGTGTAATGGGGATCAGGCACTTGTGAGCATTGAATGGGGTGGCAAAAGTGGATAGCCTGGCCCCCAGCAGATTCTCAGCCCTTGACTGCTGCATTTATGGCCTCCTCTAGGGAACAGGGGCCTTCCCCTCAGACTCTTGATGGCCCCACATCTCCTTGTCTGGGCCAGCCACTCGCCAGATGCATCTATACATACTTAAGGGATGGGGTTTGGAGCTCAGGAAAGAAGTGGCTGAAAGAACCAGGATGGGCGGGGTCTCCTGCAGCAGCAGCCTCCCACCCTGGGCTGCAGGCAGGCAGGGGCCTCCTGGCCCCAGAGCTCTCTCTTCAGAAACTTCCTGGTCTCCCACTGGACAATGGCCCTTGTGGAGGAGGCCCCCCTGCTCTGACACTTACTGAACTCCCTGGGCCTCGGTTTCCCCACTTGAGAAACAAAGGTTCATCTGCTTGGCTCACCCTGCCTGCGAGATTCTACGTGACAGGGAGGAAAAAGCACCTTAGGTAAGGGACAGTCTTTACTGGTAGGAGCAGCAGGGGCTTGAGCACAGCCCCTCCCCTACTTTGAGACGGGGTTGGGGGGTCAGCGGTGACCTGGGGATCGCTGCCCACTTCTGTCCCCTGGCCGCAGAGCCCTCAGCAGGCTGGAGTTAGGGCAGTACCTGCTGAGCACTGTGCCCCCCATGCTCTTTCCCACCACTTCCTGGGCTTGTCACACTTAGCACAGCAGCAGGATGGTGGGAAGCTTCCTCCTGGGCAGCAGAGAAAGGAAAAGCCCCAGCCCTGCAGGTAGGGTAGGCGGGCTGACACTCTGTGGTCAGCTCTGAGCACATTGCCTGTCAGGCGGGCTCTGTCAGCTCCTTCGCTTTGTTGTCTCGGGGCTCGGCTACTCTGGGCCAAGGCTCTGTTTCAGCCCAGCCCACCCCTGTCCCCGGTCCTCTGCCTCGGCTTTTTACCCAGGCAGTGGCCGGGAGGCCTTTGTCACCAGGAAGGCTTGGCTGATACAGACATGGAAGCTCTTGGTTTCCCTGGCACACTTGGGCCTTTCCCGTCAGCCCTGAGCTGCCCACAGTAATGAAGGGGCCCCTCTGCCCCATCCACTCTGCTGGGCTCTGGAGCTCTTCACTGCAGACAGGCCTGGCTCCCTCCTCCTCTCCCCAGGGCCCCAGCCTGAGCCTCCCCCCACCCCCCACACCCCCCCACCCCGCCCTCCTCCTGTCACTCGCCAGACACAGATAATCAGCCCCTTGGTGGCCTGTGATTGCGCTCCCCAGGATATTTTTACCTTATGCAAATAGGTGATGCAGAGGTGCCCTCATCTGTCAGCAGGCAGCCCCAATTCTCCCCCCACCTCCAGCTGGATTCCTTTCACTGTTAGAGCTGGCCCAGCATCACAGCCTCACCTTCAAGATCCCTCCATGCTTCTTCAGGAAAACCCTGACCATTAAGGGTGGTGGACTGCCCGTGTTACAGACACACAGGAGCTTCAGGAAAGGTCTCCTGTGCTTGAGAACAGGGAGGGCGCTCTCGACACTGCCAATGTCTGGGGGAGCTGGAGGAGGAGCCCTGGGCCAGAGGGGGAGAGGGTCTGTGAGGGATGTCACTCCTGCCTTCCCCAGCTGCCCCGCCCCCACCTGAGGCTGCCCTGTTGGAGCCTGGACCCTTTCACCCTATTGGTAGACGCAAAAGACTACCATGCTAGGAACAATGCAGCAGGGCCGGCCTCTACTATTAAGCATACGTTTATTGAGCACTTTGCTTTGCCCAGCACAGTGCCGAGCACTCCTCTGGCTTCCCCACTTCATCCTCACAGAAACCTGGGAGGTGAGGCAGATCCCGATACAACCCCCTTTTATGGACTGAGGCACACGCACGCGCGCGCACACACACACACACACACACACACACACACACACACACACACGGCAAGGCCAAACGGCTGGGCCAGGATTGGTCCCCAGCTCTGCCTGTCCCCAGAGCCGTGGTTGTTCCTCAGCTCCCTGTCTCTGCCTCATTGTTCTATGACTGTTGCCCAGGGCCCTGAGGGGCCTTGAACCTGTGGCCGGGCACCGACAGGCTCTAGCAGTTTCCCTGCGCTGCCCTCTTTGGCTCAGCATTCACTCCCTCTAGCGGCAGCCTGGGCGTGGCTGGGCCCGGCTGTGTGGGCAGCTCTTCCACACCAGGGGCCTAGCCGGCTGCCAGGGCTGGGCTGGTGGGTGGCATTGAGGAAACAAGTAGCTGAGGAGCTGGATGTGACACATGGCTGTCAGCCCAGAGCAGCCACCGTGTGTCCAGTCACCATCCTGTCTCGTGGGCCCTTGATGTGTAGCCCTCACCTTCCAGAACTTCTCAGAGACCAGGCCTTCAGGTCCGGTCCCTCTGGGGGCCCTCAGAGACCCAGAAAAGGTTCAAAGGATACTCCTCTGTGTGGCCAAGGCCCCCCACAGCAGTCCCTGGCCTCTGTGCTCACCAGCCTCCCACAGTGGTCACCATGTTCTCATGGGCTTAGGGGCATAAGGTGGCAGGGCTGAGTCCCCGTCTTACCATAGCTCAGCTTCTCTCATTGGAGATCCCGTCCTCTGGTTCTGACTGCAATGGTCATGCCTGCTCACAGTCTTGCAGGTGTGAATTCCTCACTCTGTGGGGGCACTGGGTCTCCCCAGGGAGACTGTAAGTAAGCCCTGAGGTCAGGATGCCTCAGCCATAGTCCTTCACAGCCTCCAGCTGGCATGGCGCCTGGCTCAGAAACATCTGGCAGGATGGCTGGCTAGGTGGGTGGACAGACAGACAGACAATGGACAGATGGGTAGTTGGATGAGAAGACTTGCCCAGCAAGGTCTGAAGGGGACAGGCACCCTCACTGTGTTCCAGCTGCTTTTTCCAGGGCTGTCTCTCTCACACCTCACCCCGCAATAACCCGATGGCTCCCTGTTTTGCACATGAGGAAACTCAGGCCCAGAGAGAACAGTTTGTGGTAGAGCAAAGAATGGACTTCAGGCCTCCTGCCCCACCCTTATGGGCCTGGGTGGGCTGCTGAACCCATCTGCTTTTGTTCCAGAAGGTTTAGGGTCTGTTGGGGAGCAAAGGGGCAAGCTTTCTTACTTGGTGAGAACTCAAGAGGTTCTGAACCCTGTAGGGTCCCCAGCAGTCTGCCTGTAATGGTAGAGGGCCATCCTGGAGGAGCCAGTGCAGTGCAGTACATCCTGGAGGGGCTCCTGTAGGCTGTCCTCATAGACACAGCTTCCATCTTAATGGGGAAGACAAACAATAAACACCTAAGTGAAACATACAGTGTGTCAGATGGTGACAAGTACAGGAAGGAGGAGAGAGATTACAGGGTGTAGCAGGTGGGCCTCTTTTTTACATTTGTCAGAGAACATCTCTCCAATAAGGTGATGAAATAGAGACCTAAAGAAAATGAGAGTGTGAGCCATGCCGATGTCTGGGGGAGAGCACTCCAGGCAGCAGGAACAGCAAGTGCAAAGGCCCTGAGGCAAGAGCAAGCCTGGCTGGGGTGGATGATAGGAGTGAGGTCTGAGAGCAGAGCTGGGGTTGGGTCGTTCCTGTAAGAACTGGCTTTTCCTCTGAGATGGGACGTCTTTGGAGGATTCTAGGCAGGGGATTGACCAGGCCTAACTTGTGAAGGTCTTTTGTTCCAGTTCCTGTGTGAGAACAGACCATAGGAGGTGGAAGCAGGGGGAGCGGTACAGAGGCTCACAGAGTCACCCGCAGGAGGTGATGGCCGCTCTGATGGGGCAGTGGCGGTGGTGAGGCGTGGTGGGATGTAGGCCGTGCTTGTTTGGAGGTGGCGGTGCCGGGACCTGCTGACCAGGTCGTGGCCTCTCCTTTGCAGAACTGGCTGCGGCTCTATGGCTACTTGCCCCAGCCCAGCCGCCACATGTCCACCATGCGCTCCACCCAGATCCTGGCCTCGGCCCTCGCCGAGATGCAGCGCTTCTACGGGATCCCTGTCACTGGTGTGCTCGACGAAGAGACCAAGACGTGAGTCCCTCCGTCAGGCCATTCCCAGACCCCACCGGCACCTGACCTCCTTCTGGCCTGCTCTGACAAGGGTTAGCATGTGGAGTTTCCAGAAAAGAGTGGCCTAGATAAGAGATGGCAAATTGTTTGATCCTCTGTGCTAGGTCTGATTAGTTAGGAGTGGCTGCCTGCAGCCTTGTGTTGAGAAAGCTCCTGAGGCCAAAGCCCAGTTCAGCAGTGAAAGCATAGGATTGATTAGTGATGTCTGCACAGGCATGGGAATGGGGAGGCGCAGCATTCATGCTGTGGTTGGGACATCCTAGCTAAGCCTTATTCTGAATCTAACAGAGGTGATATACCCCAAAGCTGCATTCTTGATGATCATGCACAGAGCATAAGGTACCAGGGATAGGAGGCCTCAGGGGTAATTCCTCCCACTTCTGGGTGATATTGGTGAAAAGGGGCTCACCTTGGCAGAGCCACTGCTGAGCACCCAGTCATCCAGTAAAAGATCATTGTACCGTTTTCCTAAAGAGGAAATCGAAGCTTAGAATGTCTCCCATGCCCACTACACTCATATACGGGGCAGCTGGAGGCCGGGGTGGGAGGGTGGAAGAAGGTGGACTGCCTGGAAGAGGCAGAGCTGAACAGGCAGGCGTGTTGAGGGGAGGCTCTGTGCACCCAGGTGGATGAAGCGGCCCCGCTGTGGGGTGCCAGACCAGTTTGGGACACGCGTGAAAGCCAATCTGCGGCGGCGACGGAAGCGCTACGCCCTCACTGGGAGGAAGTGGAACAATCACCACCTGACCTTCAGGTATGGACCCCGGCTACCCAGGATGGCGTCCCTCCCAGTCCATCTCCCAAAGGTACTGGCTCCTCTCTCTGCCTGGATTGAGGCCTGGGGCTTCCCAGTGGACTTGTGTGGAAGGCTTCCTTCCCCAGCAGCCCACCCCAGGGTGCCAGCCTGGACAGTCCAATCCCGATACCATGCTGATGAGACTGGCCGCACCCCATAGGCATTCTCCCTCCAGAGGAGGTCAGGACCCTTCAAGCTGCATCTGCTTTGTTCTTTCCTCCCTCCTCCCACTTGCCAGAAGCCCAGGGCTGGCCTCATTGACCAAGATGAGCTCCTGCACCAGTACAAACTGGGGGTTTCAGGCATCTGAAGGGCCAGAGAGACCCAGGGTGCCGGAATCCAGGGACTGTCCAGTGGGCAGGCAGCAAGTCACCTGCACAAACCCTGGTTCAGGCACCTTCCTCCATTCTGCTGAGTCATTTGGCAAGAAACCCCTCATAGCCTCCAGCCACATGGCAGTCCCCAAGGGTCCTTCTTCCTGTTCCAGTCTAGCCATGACCTCACCTGCAGCTTCATCTCCCTGAGGTCACTTAGACCCATTCCCCCAGAATGAATTCATGAGCCAACCAGATGGAGATCTGGCCAGCACACGGACGCTTAATCTGCTTTATGTGGGAAATACCAGGCCTCATCATGCTTTTATCCTGTGCACGCTCGTGTATTCTGCACCTCAGCCATTTCCATCCCACTTTCTAGGTCTTTCTCTTGGCTATATATCACCTATACTTTTATTTACTCAATATTCTTCTTTCTTAAAATAAGCTTATTTGGCACAATGCAACCTTACTCAGTGATACCTGAATGAATTCCCAGCCTTGACCTGTTGGTTCTTTTTTTCAAATCTACATCAAGGTGAACTGACAGTTGATATTGATGCGCATTGTCTGGGAACCAGCTCGGATCTTATGCATCTTCCTTGAGACCATGTGTCCCCACCCCCAAACCAATGTGTGCTAGCAGTAGACAGCAGCCCCAGGCCCTGGGTGCACTCACACATGTCCCCACCCACCTGCAGCATCCAGAACTACACAGAGAAGCTGGGCTGGTACCACTCGCTGGAGGCGGTGCGCCGGGCCTTCCGTGTGTGGGAGCAGGCCACGCCCCTGGTCTTCCAGGAGGTACCCTACGAGGACATCCGGCTGCGTCGGCAGAAGGAGGCCGACATCATGGTACTCTTTGCCTCTGGCTTCCACGGCGACAGCTCACCGTTTGATGGCACAGGTGGCTTTCTGGCCCACGCCTATTTCCCTGGCCCTGGCCTGGGTGGGGACACCCATTTCGATGCAGATGAGCCCTGGACCTTCTCCAGCACTGACCTGCATGGTGAGAACAATTGGTCAGGGTCAGGACACGGGAGGCAGAGCTGGAGCTGCAGGGTTGGGAGGGGAGAACATCTCCTGGGCAGTTCTCAAGAGCAGTGACACTTGTTCTCAGTCTGCTGTTCCACCATCTCCAGGGGCTAGTAGGAAAGGAAAGGGATCATTGTACCCATTTTTCAGATGCAGAAGCTGGAGACCTGAAGTCAGAGCATCTCAGCTTCCTCTAAGAGTAAAGCAAAGGCAGGCTCTCTAACCCCCTCATCCCATGGGGTCTGGGGTGGCCAGGTCCTGGGCTGGGCCAGAGCTGACTGTGCTGCCGCCCCCACCATAGGGAACAGCCTCTTCCTGGTAGCGGTGCACGAGCTGGGCCACGCACTGGGGCTGGAGCACTCAAGTAACCCCAGTGCCATCATGGCGCCATTCTATCAGTGGATGGACATTGACAACTTCCAGCTGCCCGAGGACGACCTCCGGGGCATTCAGCAGCTCTATGGTGAGCGGGCGGCTTGGGCATGGTGGCGGCTTCTGCATGCCTGCTCTCAACTCCTAGTCCTACAAAGCATAGATACTACCACTACCCCCATTTTGTATATGAGGAAACAGGCCCAGAGACGATTAGTAGTGAGTAAACAATGGTGCTAGAAATCAAGCCAAGGCTGGCCAACTCCAGGTCCTGGCCCTCACTCAGGGGCTTCACCCAGAGCCTTCATGGTGACTCCAGGCTGGGGCCCGCAGGGGACGCACTGACCCCAGGGCCCCTCACTGCCCCTCTTTCCTCCTCAGTCTGAGTGACATTAGACCCAGGCTGTCCCTGGTATCCCAGGACCCCATTCCTCCCACTGGCCCTCCCAGCCTGAGCCTGTGCCAGGATCCCCTCTGAGTTTGTTGGTTTATCACTTCCCAGTGCCTTTGAGGCAGGCCCCACCCAAGAAAGCCCCCAGTTTGGTGGGTCAGGGCCACACTCAGTGCCCACGGCAAGCCCTTGCTGGGCACATGACAGGTGCCCTCTCACTGTGTTCCTGTCCACCTGGGAACCATGTTCTCTCCTCTGCTTGTGTCCACTGCTTTTTGGAGCTTCCAGTGGAGCAGACTATCATCCTGAGGGGCATGTCCCTGAGGGGAGGTAGAGCCAAGGGCAGCCTCAGGGGTGCAGTGACCCAATTCAGTGTGGAGAGGTCAAGGAGGGGGCTGTATGGAGAAGGATGGAGGTCCTCCTGAGGGTGAGAGTGGTATGGTAGAGGGGTCTGCTGTGGACTGATAGGGCCTTCCACCTGGGTGGGCCTCCCATGGGGCACAGATCTCCCCAGGCTGGGGTCCCCAGGATCCCAGGGTTTTAAGTAAGAGAACCTGGAATCCTGACTGGGTTCCAAGGCTACTCCTTCACTTCCTCCTGCCGCCCCTCTGCAGGCACCCCAGATGGTCAGCCACAGCCCACCCAACCCCTTCCCACTGTGACTCCCCGGCGGCCAGGCCGGCCAGACCATCGGCCCCCAAGACCCCCTCAGCCACCACCCCCAGGCGGGAAGCCGGAGCGGCCCCCAAGGCCAGGCCCCCCAGCCCAGCCCCGAGCCACAGAGCGGCCTGACCAGTATGGTCCCAACATCTGCGACGGGGACTTTGACACCGTGGCCATGCTGCGTGGGGAGATGTTCGTGTTCAAGGTCTGGCCCCTGCCTGTACCTCCCCAGCCCCTTGGCCCAGGCTCAGAGCAGAGAGCACCCCACCCCAAGACCCTTGCCCCACCTCCACGCTCCCTCACCGTGCAGCCCACAGGGAGCCATCAGATTCCAGACCAAGAAGAAACCAGCCCAAGGGACAAGGGACTTGCCCAGGGTCATACAATAAACCTAGGGGTCCACACCCCACTGAGGGCTATCTCCTTGGCTTCCTAAGCCGTCTCCCCCGGACCCTCCCTGACCTGGGAAGGGGTGGGGGGGGGGCCTCTCCCAGTCTGAAGCAGCAAGCAGGCTGTGCTGGCTCACACCCACACCCTCCCCAGGGCCGCTGGTTCTGGCGGGTCCGGCATAACCGTGTCCTGGACAACTATCCCATGCCCATCGGGCACTTCTGGCGTGGCCTGCCCAGTGACATCAGTGCTGCCTATGAGCGCCAGGATGGGCGTTTTGTCTTTTTCAAAGGTAAGCTGGGGTAGGTGGGAGGGGCTGGGCAGCCTTTCTGCCCTAACCTCTGGCCTGATCCAGCCAGAACTGAGGGAGGAGGAGAGGGAAGGACCGCATCACACATCTTGTCCTGTTGCCCACTGCGGGCTTACTCTGGGGGAGACGAGTTCTTGTGGCAGCAAGGCAGGGGTTGGGGACATAGACAGAGTCCAGAGGACCAGGGGGCCATTGGCTGCCCTGACGGAGGAGAGTGTCCAACTTCTGCAGCACAGGGGCTCTGCCCCATCATCCTCCTTCCTTGCCTCCTATACTCTTCCTTGCCCTTTCCTCATAAGAATGGGTCCCCAAGCCCTCTCAGGGGCAGGATTCCTGTGTCTGTCTGTGGAGACAACAGAGCTCCCTACCCCCAGCTCTTCCTCTGAGGCCTGCCCCCGGGAGAGATCCTCGAGGGCAGTCCCTGTGATGGATCGGCCAGCCCCGCTGGCCCAAGCCTCAACCAGGCAGGAAGTCCCTGAGGACAGGGCTGGGCTCAGACTACAAATGAGCAGCCCTGGGCCACGCACTGGGGTGCCCCATGGATGCAGCCCCCAGACCCAGAGGCCATGCAGGGCTCCCCCTCTTTCTTGTCTCTGTACAATAACTGGGTGTGGGGGCATGGATGTTCAGGTGGAAATGGAGGCCCGTGTATAGTGTGATTGAGTGTGTGGTGTCTACAGGTGTGAGCTGGCAACTGCATGAGTGTAAATGAGTGTCATCAGGATCTGTGAGGGCCAAGGGTGTGTGATGCGAGGCTGCCCTGTATGTTGTCCTGGGTGTGTAGGTGTCAGAGCCAGTCCTCCATACAAGGATGTGTTACTGTGTGTGTGTGGGAGGGCAGGGGTGAGTGTGGAAGTGGATGTGAACAGATCTAGGGGCCCAGAATATCAGTCCTCATGCCTCCTTCCTGCACAAGCCCCTGGCTCCAGGCTTGTCCTCACTCACTCCTGGCCTCTCCCGCAGGTGACCACTACTGGCTCTTCCGAGAGGCAAACCTGGAGCCTGGCTACCCACAGCCTCTGACCTCCTATGGCCTGGACATTCCCTACGATCGCATCGACACAGCTATCTGGTGGGAGCCCACGGGTCACACCTTCTTCTTCCAAGAGGACAGGTGAGGGCCCCTCTTCTAAAGGGAAAAGGACTCAACTGGGCCCCCCACCCTCAGGCCTCCCCAGAAAGAACTCACTACCTCTGGGGCCCAGGCTCCCAGGCCCACACTGGCCCACAGCCTGGTGCTTTTGGTCACAGGTATTGGCGCTTCAACGAGGACACGCAGCGTGGAGACCCTGGCTACCCCAAGCCCATCAGCGTGTGGCAGGGGATTCCTGCCTCCCCTAAAGGGGCCTTCCTGAGCAATGATGCAGGTACCAGAGCCAGCCCCCTCCCAGTCTGCCCAGCACTCACCATTCCCCTCCTCCACACACAGTGGGTAGGGCTTGCCTGAGGTCACCAGCATCATGATGGCATGTTTGGGAGACATGGCTGTGTCAGGCCCTGGGCTGGAAGCTTCTGGAGCATGATCTTCATGGTCTCCCTGCACTGTCACCATTTACAAAGGCCAAAGAGAGCTTGCGTAAAGAGCCCCAAATCCCACAGCGAGGAAATTATGGAGTCAAGAGTACAGCCCAGGCCTGCCTGTGCCTAGAGCTGGTGCTGAGAGCTGCCTTGCTCCCCATCCAGAGCAGAAGGGGGCAAAAGTCCTCCCAGGATGCCCCCTTACCCACCTGGCAGGGAAGCCTGATCTCTGTCGTTATAACTGTGCAACAGGGAGCTGTGGCTTTTATTTCTCCAGCAGGGTCTCTGTGAGTTTAAGAAAACTCATCAGCCCTGGTTCTCAGCCTTCAGGTTCTCAGGCTCAAGGGAGACCCAGCAGGCTTTGCTAACACTCAGGCAGGTCATATGGCTTCCCTTCTGCGCGTGACGGCATCACTCTGCGACTGCTCTGATCTAATTGTACTCAGCTGAGCACAGACCTGGTAGTTCAAAACTGGCCCTTCTTGGGGTTAAAGGGACATGGGCGAAGAGTGCCCAAGGCCAGAGAGCTGGTCCAAGGCAGCATTGGGCTCCACTCCAGGTCCGATACAGGCTGGCCATGTGGCCTTGAGCAAGACATTGGCCTCTCTAGTGCAGAGGGAAGCCAGGCCTGGGTCCCCTGATTACAGCCACCAACCCAGCAGGCTATAGTACCCTTCTTTGCCCTGCACAAGTCAATGTTAGCCCAGCCAGGAAGCACAAGATTCTGATCATGCCCTTGACCTATACCTCGTTCCTCTCTGAGCCTGGTCTGGCTCCTGTCAGTTGGGAAGGGACAAATTTGAAAATGCCCAAGGAAGTAAGTGAGAAGGACAGTGTTTTAAAGCTGGGGCCCCTTCAGCACACTCTGGTCTTCGTCGAGGGTATCTGGCCGGCGGGCGGGGCCCAGCCTGACGCCATTCTGGCCTGCTTGCCCCTGCAGCCTACACCTACTTCTACAAGGGCACCAAGTACTGGAAGTTTGACAATGAGCGCCTGCGAATGGAGCCCGGCTACCCCAAGTCCATCCTGCGGGACTTCATGGGCTGCCAGGAGCATGTGGAGCCAGGGCCCCGATGGCCCGACGTGGCCCGTCCACCCTTCAACCCTGATGGGGGTGCAGAGCCCGGGGTGGGCGGTGATAGCGAGGAGGGCGAGGAGGGCCATGAGGCAGGCCCGGGTGGTGGAGAGGGGGACTTCGGGGCGGGGACAGACGAGGACGGAGGCAGCCGAGTGGTGGTGCAGATGGAGGAGGTCACTCGGACAGTGAACATGGTGATGGTGCTGGTGCCCCCGCTGCTGCTGCTGCTCTGCATCCTGGGCCTCACCTACGCCCTGGTGCAGATGCAGCGCAAGGGTGCGCCCCGCATGCTCCTCTACTGCAAGCGCTCCCTGCAAGAGTGGGTCTGACCCTCCGCACCAGCCCCTCCTGCTCCTCACGGTGCTAAGGGGCCGGGCTGGCCGCACCTGTGGTTCTGAGATGGCTCCTGGGGCCTTTCAGCAAGAGCCTTCGGTGGCTCCCTCAGCCTCTGGGTGGAGGCTCCTCCAGGCCCTCCAACATCCCTGCCAGCCCTGTCCCCTTGTTTATTTATGCCCAGGTATCTTTTTTTTTTTTTTTTTGCACACTAATTGAGCATTTCTTTCTACTTTCCTGACTGGGCAGTCCCTCAGGGCAGAGGGTTAGAGTTTTCTAATTGTAGTTCTGCACCAGACAGGGAATTAGACCCCATCCCCCACCCCTGGCTTGTTCACAGCCAGAGGAGCGGAGGGGCAGAAGGCCCAGTTGGAAGAATGACTGAAGGGCTGTTCTTCAGCGTGAGCACCACAGGGCCAGAACTCTGGGCTCTGTTAGATTTGGAGCCTGGTGGGGCCTAACTGGTCTCCACCCCACTGAGTCTCTCTGGTCTTAGGAAGAAGAGCTTTCACCCAAGGGCAGCCCCAGGCCAGAGGGGGAGGGGAGGGGACTGACCAAGCGTGAGTCCTGTTGAGGTTTGGTTCCTTCCCACCCCACCTCTGATAACCCCAGCAGCCTGGGTTCCTTGTGCCTAAGAACCCCACCCCACCCGACCCCTGGCCAGCCCAGGGCCAGAAGCCTCTAACTCCCCTGTACCCCTCGAGCCCACATCTCCTTCCCTCTCTGGAGAAGGGGCCCTGGGCCTGCCTTACCAAGGACCAAATGGGGTCTGCCAAGGCCCTTCCCCCAAGGGTAGCACCGGCCTCGCCACGCAGGCTGGGCTTCCAACACCCTGCCCACTGTCTCCTCTCTGAGCTGTGACCCAAATGGGCTCTTTCTATGAGCCCCCTCCCACCCTCTGTCACCCACACCACCATCCTCAGGGGTCTCAGAACCCCACCAGCCTCAGGCTCAGCTGCCAGTGTCCGAGCTCTCCCAGGAAGAGAGGGGGCTGATGGGTGCCCAAGCTGAGGTGGTAGATGTTCACGGACGCGTGCCCACTAGGCTTGGGGGTTCTTCCCTTCCAGCTCCCTGTCCCCCAGGGCACTGGGAGCAGGGATACTGCTAGGGAAAGCCAGCAGCTTGTTCCCTCACACAGACTAGGATGGGGCTAGTGAGCCTTCCCAAAGGAGCCCAACATAGCCTGGAGACACCTCCTCCTGGGCTCACGTTTCCTTCCCAAAGTTAGCAGGAGGCGAGGCTGCTGTGGGAAATGGTACTGTACAGCCGGCTCTGTCCCCTCTACTTTCCTGCAGCCCTGAGCAAGCAGGTTTGACACCCAGAATCCCCTGGGCCCCTGGGGGTAGGGGCTTCTCATGGGCTGGCTCCCAGTGCGGGTCCAGCTGCTTCTTCCCCCTCTCCATCCTCAGAACCACCGGAGAGCCAGCCAAGGGGGGCGGGAGGGGGTCATTGTCCACCCCCATACGTTTCTTTCTGTAAATAATCTGCACTGATTAAACTGTACAGCCGGCGAGTCCGCCTCCTTTGTAAGAGGCCTTGGGCTGGATGGAGTTTACAGCTGGAGGGGCACGTGTCCAGGCTGGGATTAGGGGACTTTCCCCCTACACCAAAGAGACCTGGTTCCCAGTTCTGTGGCCCTGGGAGGAGCAGATATCTGGGGAAGAGTGGGAGATGGCTGCCCAAAATAGATTAGAGGAAGGTGAGGCAGGAGATGGGGTTGGGGGGCTGCTGTGGCTAGGCAGAGAAGGGGTAGGGGATATACTGATCATTCATTCATGGTGAGAAAGGGCAACTCAGCTTCCCCTACACCCTGCACATCTAGGAAGGATGGGAGAGAACCAGTCCAAGCCCCTCAGCCCTCCCACACCTGTCCAGACTGGTTCTGGGAAGCCTGAAGACCCAGCTTGGACTGAAGAGAGATGGAAAATGATGCCACTTTGAATTCCAAAAGTTCTCCTCACCATATGCTCTGCTCAGAGGGTGAGGGGACACCCAAGATCTACCTTCTTATCTTTGAAGAAGCAGAAAATCTCACCCTGGGCAGGGGACAGGTGATGCCCAGGAAAGCAGGAGACACGTGTCACTGACTCTCGGGTCTGAGCATTAGTGAGCCTTGGTCACCACGTCTGATCTCTGGGCCCAGCCTGTTGGGTGCTGGCCTGCGCACCCAGGAATGTGATGCTCACCAATGGAGCAGGCCAGGCCCCCACAGCTTCTTGGGCAGGGTCCTCCAACCTGCTCCAGGCCCCACCCTTCCCCTCAGCTTCGCACCCCATCCCCAGCCCTCTTCATCCCGCCCCTTCCTCTCTTTGTGTTGAAAACTGGCTGAGGAGAGTAGGAAATGCTGGCCATCAGAAGCCCCAAAGGCCTCTCAGGCTCAGCTAGGAAATGGCCTGGGGGCTCCCCCAACCCTAGGGGCTTTGGTGGGAGGCACAGAGTGGGTGGGGGAAGGGGGCAGCAGACACCATCAGAAGCCCCAGGACCCCACCGGGTCTGACTCCTGCCTGAAGCCTTAGGGTAACCCAGAGGCCCAGAGGCCCACGGGGAAGGTGGAGGGCGGTGTGGGGGCACAGGGACAAGAAAGGACAGGATGAAAGGACTTCTGGTTGAGCTCTTCCTCAGAGCCCAGCCAGAGGAGAGACTTGGCAGAGGCCTCACCTCCTCAGGAAACTGCCGGAGGAGGCTTCCACCCCCAAGCTCTCTGGTAGAATCTCAAAGAAACCCAGTGGCTGAAGGAACAGCCTATCTCAAGAGCCCTATTTATTCTCACTTGAGGACCCAGATGTGTGAGGGTCTCTGAGGGAGGAGAGGAGGGTGAAGCACCTGCCTCCCCCATCCCCAGACAGCCCAGCAGCCCCAGTGACCCCCACCTCTCCTCCCCAGGATTAAACAGGAGCCCATATCCTTACAGTGTTTTTGTTTTTTTAATCAAGTTGTAACCTAAACTCACCTTGGGCTCCTGCCAGCCCCCATTCCCTCAGCATCTTTTGTTTCTTTATATTTTGCTAATTCCCAAGTGAAACAATTAAGACATTATAGATAAACAAGAAGAAGAAAAACATAAGTCGCTATCACTCCCCCAGCCAGTGTTGACAGCTTGGCGTGCTCCCTTCCAGCCTCTTTTCCTCAGCTTTTGCACAGCTTTGAGTTTTAGAGTCCAAAACATCCTGGGCTTCAGCTCTGACACTGCCGGTACTTAAACCTCAATGGAGGGGATCACATGACCTGCCCCACCGGCTGCTGAGAGGATGAACAGAGGATGAGGGCTGTAGAGTGCTGGCGACAGTGCCTAGCACTTGGCAAATGCTCAGTGTGTGAACGCAACCCCAATCTTCTTGCATGCTCCCCTGCTTATGTTTCACTCATAGGATAAGCAGGGCTCAGAGAGGTGAAGTAACTTGGCCAAGGTCACACAGCCAGGAAGTGGCCAATTAGAACCCAGACAAACTGACTTGCATAGCAGCCCAGCCTCACCCCCTTGTGCTGCTGGAGAATGAGGCAGGGATGAGGACGCCCCTGCCCACCCTGGCCTTCCCTCCCCACACGTTTAGACATTGAAGACCCCAGGGCCACCAACAGAGCCTCCTTTCAGGCTGAGGCAGGGCTAAGCCGACTGCTTCCTCCCCCTCCGACTTGGCAGAAAAGCCTTTTTGTTGTGGCTCACATAGAGGCCATTCTCCTCTGGCTCACGGGAAGGAATGGCCAGCTTCCTGTCCATCCACAGCCGCCCAGGCTGCAGTGGAATCCTCCGTGTAGGTCTGAGAGGAACAGGGCTTCCTGCCCCTCCACAACCTCTAGTTCTGCCTCGGGGTCCTGAGGCTGCCAGGCTTTGCCCCTCAATCTGTCAAACCACACAAGGGGGTTGGGCCTAGCCTCCCCTCAGCTATCCTTGCAAATGCTGGGGATTTCAGGCCCAAGGCACTTTCAGGGCACAGCAGTACTGCCCTCAGCCCATTGCTCAAGTGGCCTCATGACCCACAAAGCCCTGGCAGAGCCCCTGCCAGGATGCTCGCCTTGTCCCAAATGTTCCCTGTACTTGCTGGCCTCTGTGACTTTGCTTATGCTGCTCCCTCCTGTTGGAAAACTCTTCCCTTCACGTTTTATCCTGTTCAAATTGCACGGATCCTTTCAGGTGCAGATTAAGGCTTGCTTTTTCCAGGTTCCCACCCTCCCTCCTCAAGGTCTTGAGTTTCCTTCCACCTCTGGCTCACCCAGCACTTGTGTCCTGACCATTCCTTGACGCTGAATCCAGCCGGCCCAGCCTTACAGGCACCCAGATGCTGATTGCGGCTCCATCATTAAAGGCTGTGTGTCCTTGGGCAAGTGAGTTCACCTCTCTGAGCCTAGATTCCCATCTGTAGAACACTGCTAATAGCCATGCCTATTTCATACAGTTCTGAGGCTTGATTGGGCCAATTCGTGTAAACACTTAGAATAGCCCACAGCAGGCTCTCAATAGTTTGTTACTAAAATTTCTATTTCAGGCACAGGTACCTGGTGGGCCCTAAGGAGGCATCTCTCGCTTTCTCTCCAGGAGAGTTTGTGGGATGGGGTCAAAGGTCGACAAGCCCAGGGACAGGTGCCAGAAAGAGAGATATTCCTGTCACACTAGCTCCCCTCCCCAGCTGCCGAGGCCTCACCCTGCCAACCCTGGGGGCCCAGCCCCTCCTCACCCGCAGCATCAGCCCTTCTTTCCAGACCCTGAGCACGAGGCCCCGGCTCAGGTTTTCTCCCACGTGCCCCTGACACCTCCCACCCTACATTTTTCACCCACCTCACTCTTTGCCAGAAATAGCCTCCAAACCTCCCTTCTCTTGCAGCCAATCTAACAGGCCCCTCCTGGAAAAACTATATCATTCCCCTGCCAGCATGGATCACAGCAATAAACTGAATTCCATTAAGAAAATATTCTGGGTCAGTGGAAAGGGAGGAGCAGCTGTACCCCAATAATTTCATCAGATTTACATAGCACCATCCTAAAAATTCGTCAGCTTCAGCCAGATTAAATTTCATTTACAGATGGAGACACTGAGGCCTGGACAGGGGGCTGATTCGGCCACAGTCACTCACTGAGTCTCTGAACTGATCCCCAGGCAGAACTCCGCCACCCCCACCCTCTCTGTCACCATGCACCCCATGTCACCTCCCCACCCCTCATGGGAACTCCCTCTTCTGCTCTTAGGAAGAACTGCGGGGTGTTGTGGTTAATCCAGCTTTCCTGATAAAGGATATTTTTGTGCTTCATACACACATGAAGCACAGCCTTCAACACAGCTAGGGGAGAGGAGATCTGCCCTCTGCAAATAGTCCCCCATCTTGTCCCATGAGAACAAGCCCCCTCTTCCTCATAATCCATGGATTCTGGTAGAGCTGGCCCATTCCCCTGGTGGCCAGATGATCTTGTGACCCAAGACCCAGCCAATCAGAACCCCGGCACATGATCCAGGAGTGAGCAGAAAACCCAAGTCTGGCCAATCAGGGACTTCCTGTGACTTCTTCCCTGCAAAGGATTCCCTGCAAGAGAGAAGCCCTATGTTTGCTGGGATTGCTGAGCTACTGGAGCATGGCTCTGAAGCTGCTGAGGGGTTATCTCGCCACCACACATATAGAACCTGCCTCAGAGGAGAGCCAGCGGAGGGAAACAGAGCCTTAAAGGGTCTGGAAGGCACTATTTGAGCACCTGGATCCAGCTGTGCCTAAGCTCTTTCAGTTACATGTGTCAATAAACTTTTATTTCTTAAGCCAATGCGAGTTATTAATGGGTTTTGGGTTTTTTTGTTTTTAATTTTTGTCCTGACTGATGCCCAGGGTGCCCTGAGTTCCGAACTTGTGCTTAGCTTAACCCATTCTTCTTGCCAGTCTAGGACTCTTCTCAGGAAAGTGCCAAACCCCAGGACAACAAGGCACTCATCTCTTCAACACTTGAATGCTTACTGAGAATGTTTCCTGGAGTCTCTGGTACAATGGCCAGCCTCAGTAATGCTGCCTAAGACAGCATAGGACACCTGAGTCTTCACAAGAGGCCCGGGGGAACCAAGTAGCCAGATTGTGGCAGGCGAGGCGGGTGGGAAGACTGACTTAATTGTTAAATGGGCTTTTTCAGATTGTATAAGGTAATAGATAGTCAGCCACTGGGGACAATGAGGAAACCACAGAAAAGCCAAAGATGACCATGAAAAATGCCAGCAATTTCTACTCTCCTGCCAAACACCCCGAACAATTTACTGTAAATCTATAGGTTTTCCCTTATGAGTATATATTAATATATTTTATTTTTTAAAAGTAAGCTCATACGAGGCATATTGTTTTTTACCTGCCTTTTTCACTCACTATAGCATGAGATTTGGGTAAGTAGGAGACTTTCTCTCTATTGCTTGAATTTTTCTGAACATGTGTTATGTGTCCATCATAATAAAACAAGCAAGTAAACAGTACATCTTTAACCCCTTTTCATGTCCACAGATTGTTTTCTACAGCATGCTTTTTGTGGATGCATTCTATGGATCCCCGAAGAATTTTCTCAACCCATGTCAGGACAGTTACAGAGAATATTTTGGAAACATCTATAATTACAGCAAATAGTTCCTGAGGGCTCACACTGCACTGGACTTTATATGCGTCACTGGAATCAATCCTGATTAGAACCCCAGGGGGTAGTTCTCCTGTTTGCACTTCACACCAGAGATGCTCAAGGCTCAGAGAGGTGAAGTAAATTGCTCAAGGTCACACGGTTCAACAGTGGCAGACCCTGAACTCAAACCACCCCTGTTTCTGACCCTAAAACTTCCGATCTCAGTAATTCATTTATTCAATGAACATTTACTGCTGTCAGGGGGCAGTCCAAGGATCCAGCAGGGAATATCACAGAGACCCTCCCTCATGGGGCTCACATTCAAAGGAGACAAGCATCTCAGGCCAAGGGAATAGTCCATGCAAAGATCCTGAGGCTGGACCAAGCCTGGGATGTTTGAGGAACAGAAAGGAGAAGAGCAGGGTGAGAAAGGAGGTGAAAGGGAGAAAGAAAGGGAGTAGGATCAGGCTACAGACTTGGATTTATTCTAAGGCTGACAAGAAATTTTTGAAATATTTTAAAGGATTGGGGGGAGGGTGGCATGATCTATGATATGTAGAATATTTCTCTGGCTTCTGTATGCTTTGCTAAACTACCTTTGCAAACACCCATGATTCTTGCCTTTAGAGAAAGTTCTAAATGTGGAATCAAAGTGGTACGACCAGCCCACAAGGTGGGCTTTTATTACATACTGACAAATTACCCCCCAGAAGGAAAGTAGCACCTGTTCCCACCCCTCCCGCGGCAGCTGAGTGCCCATCCCCCACCCCTCACACACCAGGAATGAGACCAGCTTTATCAGCATGGCTGGCGGAAGCAGTATTGTTTTGTTGGTTTTACCTGCAGTCCTTTGATTGCTATCAAGCTCAAACATTTTTTCATGTTAGTTGTTAACCCTTTAGGGTTTTTTTTAAGGGGAGGGGAGGATGGCCTGCTTATGCCCATTGCCCAGTTTTCTTTTGGGGTGTTTCTTATTGATTTGTGGGAACTTTTTGTAGTGTGAGGAAATTGGCCCTTTGTCAATCAATGAGTTTTACAGCTAGAAGGTTCTTAGCCCAAGCTCCTCGTGTACAAATGGGTAAACTGAGGCCTGGACAAGACTGGGTACTGGTTCTAGTCAGTGCTTTCAGCACACTGGTTCTGGGAGGATGCCTCTGCCAGCTTTGTTCATTGCCTAGAGAGACCTCCCCTCCTGCTGGCCCCTCCTGGTGTCTATCGGGTTCTTTCCCTGTCCCCACCCCAACTCCCCACCAAAGCCTCTTACTGGGTTCCTAGCAGAGAGGAAGACATTCTGCAGACAACTGGCCCTATGTGCAGATGATGTCACCAATGGGAGAATGGGTCCCAGAGACCAGAGCTTAGCTTCCTGGGCAGGGTGGAGGTGAGGGAGTGGTGCCCTTGTCCTCTCCTTGTCCCCAGATAATAGGAGGAGCCAAAGAATTTGATTGGGAGACTTGCTGTATACACACCCTGCACCAGCAATCTGCTCTGGGCAATGCAGGACTTTAGGAGCATAAAATACGAAAGGGGCCTCAGAGAAGGGACAGTGGGGTGAATCAGAAAAAGTCCTAGGTCAGGACTCAGAAATCCCAGGTCGGAGATCAGCTCGGTCCAGGCAACTCATTTGAGTCCTCAGCCTTTGCCATAAAATGGGGATTGTTTTCAGAGCTGGTGCTAAGAATCAGTGAAATTATGGACTTAAATATGTGCAGACCTGAGGCTGGGTTTACTGTAGTGGCATCAGTGCTTTTGCCTGCCCAGTACTGATCTTCTTGTCTCTTGACTAAACACCTTGACTTTCCTCTAGGGAGCCACCCCTCTCCCACGCTGAGTTCATGAGCTGCAGAAAGGCTGCCCCGTCCCCCGGCTCCAAGGACAGGTGAGACCCAGGTGGAGGCAGTCCCCTATTCCTTCCTCCGTCTCTACCAGGTATGGGCAATGTCCAAGTCATCTCCAGCCTTTGTTCACACATGGAACTACCTGCGTGAAAATAAGCAGCAGCACACAGGGAACAGAAACACAAGACAGAAAGATAGCATTGTTTGAGCCCCTGGATATAGCCAGACCTGATGGTGGTCCCCCTTACTCTTGTGAAAGCTAATAAATACTCTCTTTGGTCAATCCAGTTTGAGTTGGAATTTCCGTGATTTGTAACTCAAAAAATACAACCTAACACTATTGTCACTTAATTCAGTCTTCCATTGCCAAAGTCTGGGCCTCAATGAGAATAGACTTTTCCCAGGTCACATATGACTTGGCTAGAGAGTGAGAGAGAGCTCTGGAAGCCTGGACACATCATCTGCATCCACATCACCCTGTTCACCAGGGTCAGGAGCCCCAGTCACTCTCCCTCACCTCCCTGTGAATTTACAAGTCAAGAAAAGACTTTATAACATGTGATCTTGTTCTTTTTCATAAACAAATCCAGCAGAGTTTGTGTGGTGGTGTAGGTCAGCAGTGGTGCCCCACCGGGCTCATCTTGTGCCTCTACTTGCCCTGTAGAGTCCAGTGGTCCTGACCGCACCTCTGTAAGTCAGTAGGACTACATTTTGTTTGGCCTATGAATTCTGAGTGAATTCTGAATCCTGCCAGGGCTTGAATTGATACAGCTGGAGAGGAAGTGAAATTCCCAGATCCCTGGAAATGTGTGTTGTCTATTTTAATACTTGCATCCATATTGCCCTTCCAGGTCGCATGAGAGCTTGCCTTACCAGGCCACTGAACAGCCTTGCAGAGAGATGGGGACACGGTGCTCCCTCCACGGGTCTGGGCACCTGCCCCTGAGGTGCAACCTCCAGTTCTGGAGTGAGTGTCTTGGCTGATGAACAATTACACACTGGGGCACCCAGGGCCACCTCTGTCTGGACACATGGCCAGGAGAACATGAGGGGCCCAGATCCCCCTAGTCACTACTGGCCACTGCCAATTTAGACCAGCCTGGGGCACCTTCCCCCATTCTGCTCAGAGGCAGGACAGAAACCTGACAAGCATGTTTTCACCAACCTGAGAGTTTCGGCCCCTCTTTGGGGACTGTTTGTGTTTCGGGTCACACTGTTTGCAGCTCCCGCCCCCTTCTTTTCTTTGCCAAAGTGACATTCCCTGGGCTGCCAGGCCTCCAGGAAGCTGGCAGTTCCTGCCCTGAGCTGCCCAGTGGGAATCTCCTTTTCCTATTCCAGGCACTTCCATGTCCTCTGTTACATTTCATTCTCTCATCCTAGTCCAGCAAATGGGAGGTAAAGCCTCCACCTTACATACATAGAGCTGACCAGCAAGGGAGGGCAGCCTGCCCAAGATCACACAGCAAGTTAGGGGCTGAGATAAGGTTAAAACTGATCCCCAGTCCAGTATCCACTCCCCACCCCCCACCCAACCCCCCAAATCCAAACTTAACCAGACAGGGATCAGGTCTAGTAACAGTCCTGCCTCTCCTGTTCATTCCTTCATTCAACAAATACTGAAACTTTCCCAGGCAAGGACTGCAAAGGGTTGGCCCTGGACCAAATCCCACCTACCTCCTGTTTTTGTAAATAAAGTTTTGTTGGAACACAGCCATTCCCATCCATCTGTGTATGTCTATGGCTGCTTTCTGCTACAGGCAGACTTCAGGTGCAACAGAGCCAGACCATCTGGGCCCCAAGCTTAATATATTTGCTATGTAGCCCTTTACAGAAAGTGTCCCCAGGGCAACATTATGACTTTCTAGGCACTTCTGCACCTTCATGAACCCCTTCCTTGTAAATGTGTGTGTGTGTGTGTGTGTGTGTGTGTGTGTGTGTGTGTGTGTGTGTGTGTGTATACAAAATCAAATCCCCCTGGAACCAAATTTCCTTACTGAGTTTATAATTAATCTTTCTCTTTCTCTCTCTCTTTCTTTTTGGTGGGGGGAGGTAATTAGGTTTATTTATTTATTTTTAATTAAAAAAATTTTTTTTAATGGAGGTACTGGGGATCAAACCCAGGACCTTATGCATATTAAGCACACACTCTTACCACTGAGCTACACCCTCCCTCTATGGTTAATCTCTTTATCCACAATGTTATTCCCGTCTGTCTCCTCTGATCTCAATCCCTTTCTTGTCCCCTCTGATCTCAATCCTGCGCTAACTGAACCCTAATCACCAGAGTCAGATGACTAAGATTGCTGTTGTCAATAACATCATTAATGTACTAAAATTGATATTATTAGATAACGTACAAACTCAGGTTGTTTCTCCAAAACAAGATGAGCTCACAGACCCCTAAGCCATGGACCACCTCGCCAGAGAATTGTAAACCAGAGACATCCTGACTCCCTAAACCACGATTAAGAAATGTCAGCAGACGGATGATTAGTCCCAGTTCTTTTGTTCTTTGCCTTTAAAACACTCCTAATTCAAAGACCAAGGTGGAGTGGCTCTGAGGCTTGTCGCCCACTCCCTGGCTTGGTGCCCTGCAAATGAACCCTTACTTTGCTGCAAATACACACTGCCAGTTTGTCTTTTTGCACTGCGAGCACATGAGCCCTTGCTCAGTTACATATACATACATATATGTATTTATTTATTTAATGATTGTGCTGGTACAAGACAAATACAATCCAGGCTGGATTGTATCCTTTTCCTACTGTTTTAAATCAATTCCAACATTTCTGTGAGCCTCTAGAACTTGTGGACTCTAGGCACTGCACCAGACATGCCTCACAGAGATGTCAGCCCTGAGTTGGCCACAGGTGGGTCCCACATTGCTGAGAGCAGAACCCCAAAAAGGAGACATCCCAATATTTAGCCCTCACTTTGGTTCTTACCCCAACAGGAGAGGCTGCAGGGGGAAGTTTTGACCGCTTTGAAAGGAACCATTCAGGGTTCAAAGTGACAGCATACATTTCTTAGAATGAAAATTTTCATTCCCTCTCAAATTCCTATATTTTGTATTTCTCAATTTTTAATTAGTAGTTTCGGGGATAAATAATAGATGCACATAGGTTTAAAAATATTTAGAATGCCTCAAATGATTTGCAAGAGTCTCAAGCTCCCTTCTGCTTCTGCACCCCAACCCCCTTCCTAACACTGTTGAGACTCCTTCCAAGCAGACTGTGCAAATTCAAGAAGAGATGTGTGCACATGGTTTACCACACATGCTGTTCCACTCCTGGTTTTTTTCTCACTTAAGTCTGTATTCTTATGCATATGTTTATCTTGTCATTGTTAAGTAGCTCTTTAGTATTCCACTGAATGAATATACCAGTATTAGGACATGCCAGTTTTTCCATTCTTTTTCTATTATGGCATTGGAATGGAGAATATTTCTGTACGGACTGTCTTTGCTTGAATATTAGGCAATTTTTTTTCCCTCCAAAAAAATCTCTCAGAAAAGAGGGAATCCCTTTACTGTATACAGAAGTTTTGATAAAGGCTCTCTCATTACCTGATGCTGATTCCTTTATTTTAAATAAGGAGGTGCTATTTGTGGAAGACACAATAGCCTGAAATGACCTCATGAATTCTAATTTGGGATGTTTGTGGCGGACACCCAACAGAATTGGTTGGGGGTAAAAAAGAAGGCAAAGGCATTTAACACAAATGCAGTAATTTTTCCTGGGGATATGACTTCACAATTGCAAGTGTTAAAATAACACTATAAACAAACCTTTTAAAGTATTACTTTAAATGCTTTAAAATTAAGAACATCCCTTCACCAGTCACTGTTGAGAAAACGAAGAGGAAGCCACAGAATGGGAGGAGATACTTGCAATCTGCATGTCCAACAAAAGACTTGTACCCAAAATATATAAAGAATTCCTACAAAACAATAAGGAAAAAAAGCAGGTGATCCAAAAGAAAAATGGATGAAAGACTTGGTCAGCACTTTATTAAAAAGGATATCCCAATGACCAATAAACATATGAAAACATGCTCAACTTCATTAGCCATCAGGGAAATGCAAATTAAAACAACAATGCAAAACCACTATCTACCCGTTGGAAAAGCTCGAATAAACATGGAAGACAATATCAAGTGTTGACAAGGATGCAGAGCAGCCAGAACTCTCGTTTGTTTTGTTTTTTAGATTCCACATATAGGTGAAATCATACAGTATTTGTCTTTCTCTGCCTGACTTATTTCACTTAGCATAATATCCTCAGGGTCCAATCACGTTTTTGCAAATGGCAAGATTTTATTTCTTTTTAACAGCTGAGTAATAGTCCACTGTGTGTGCATGTATACCTATATACCACATCTTCTTTATCTATTCATCTATTGATGGGCATTGAAGTAGTTTCAACATCTTGGCTATTGTAAACAATGCTCTAGTGAACATAAGGGTGCATATATCTTTTCTAATTAGTGTTTCCATTTTCTTCAGATAAATACCCAGGAGTGGAACTGCTGGATCATATGGTTGTTCTATTTTTAATTTTGAGGGGATTCTTCATACTGTTTTCCATAGTGGCTATACCAATTTACATTCGTACCAACAGTGCATAAGGGTTCACTTTTCTCCACATGCTTGCCAACACTTACTATTTGTTGTCTTTTTGATAATAGCCATTGTGACAGGTGTGAGGTGATAGCTCATTGTGGTTTTGATTTGCATTTCTCTGATGATTAGTGATGTTGAGCATCTTTTCATGTGACAGTGACAAAGAGGTGACAGAGATGCATCAGAAGTGTAATGCAAAAAGTGGAACATAATTATTTACTGGAATATGATAGAGGGGATAAAACTATATTTCTAAAGTGACATATGGTTTTATCTAATATGTGATTTTAAAAAGATATGTGTAGCTAAATTAATACACTAAATGTTTTAAGTATTTGATTATTTAACCTATATACCTAAAAGTTCTAAATATAAGCTGGCCCATGGATATGTTGTTGGGTTTTATTACTTTTTTTTTAATTGTGATAAAATATACATAACATAAAATTTACCATCTTAACTATTTTCAAGTTTACAGTTCTGTGGTATTAAGTATATTTACCCTGTTGTGCAACCATCACCACCATTTATCTCTAACTATTTTCATCTTGCAAAAGTAAAATTCTGTCTCCATAAAACAACGACTCCTCATTCCCTCCTTCCCTAGTTCCTGGCAACCACTATTTTACTCTCTGTATGATTTTGACTATTCCTCATAAAAGTGGATCATACAGTATTTGTCCTTTTGTGACTGGCTTATTTCACATAGTGTAATGTCCTCAAGTTTCATCTATGTTACAGCATGTGTCATATCTTCCTTTTTCAGGCCGAGTAATATTCCATTGTATGTATAGACCACATTTCTTTTATATAACCATCCATCCATTGGTGGACACTTGGGTTGCTTCAACCTTTTGGCTATTGTGAATAATACTGCTATGGGCATGAGTGTACAAATACCTTTTTGAGACCCTGCTTTCAGTTCTTTTGTATGTATATCTAGAAGTTGAATTCCTGGATCATATGGTAATTCTATTTTTAATGTTTGAAGAACCACCATACTGTTTTCCACAGTGGTGGTACCATTTTATATTCCCACCAACAGTGCACAAGGATTCCAATTTCACCACATCCTTGTCAAAACTTGTTGTTTTCTGGGCTTTGACAATAGTCATCCTAATAGGTGTGATGTTTTTTGGTTTTGATCTCTTTGGGAAATAGCAGATTATCAAGTATTTGAGCACTATGATATCTCCTAATATACGTGTGCAAGTTTGCATCTCTGTGGAATAAATTCCTAGAAATGCAATTTCCAGATCAAAGACCGTGTGCATTTTAAAGTCATCAAATTGCCCCCATTGAGGCTGCCCAAATTCACACCACCCCCAAGAGTGCATCAGAGTGCCTGGTTCCCCACATCCACACCAATGCAGCATGTGATCCAATACTCCCACCCGCTAATGCATCTTCCGGTGTCTCTGATTCTACTGTGAAAAGTGAGGTCCCTCTGCCCTTCCTTCTGGGCCACAGCAGCCACCCACACACAGAGCCCTGTTTCAGGTCCCAGGTGAGACCCCCTCTTCAGTCTTATCTCCTCCATACTACCTTCCTCAGAGGCAGCCAAAAAGATTTTTCTCAACAGTTGCTTCCCAGGTTTGGAAATTTTGGGGGCCCCAAATCACACATAGCTGGGTTGCATCTCAACAAGAGTTTGCCAGTGATTTGCTTTTGAAAGCCGAAGAAGCAGCTGCAAGAGTACACTTGTGTCTTAGTTTGGGTTCCCCCGGAAGCTGACCCTGAGACAGATTCCAGGCAAAGTACTGTAGTTTATTGTTGGTGATCCAGGAACACCCGTACAGGAGCGAGAAAGTGATAAGGGAAGGGAAGGCAGAAAATAAAGGGCATGTTATCAAGCGAGTCACCACTGCAGGTAACCAGAGTTTAATCCCCCTGGAGAACTCTGGGGGATGGTATAGAACAGGCATGTTAGAGTCATCCCACCTGAGAGGTGAGGAGCTGGGCTACCACACAGCAACTCCCATCAGCCACTAGTTGAGGGATCCTCTAGGGTAGGGTGCTGACTCCCTGCTATGTGCATGGGCAAAGCCTACTCCTGCAGCTAGAGGAAGTTCTCAGGTAAAGAATGCAGGAGCTGTCAGTTGGAAATTGAGACAGGAAAGACCAGGGGACTGACAGCCTTTGCTAATTGTGTCTCCCCATTGTCTTCTTGAGTGAATAAGACAGCAGAGTAGCAGAAACTGGTGCAGGGAAATCTATATCTCAGCAGCCCATTTTGCTTTAGCCATGGGCCTTGTGCCTTTCCAGAAGCCATCCTGATTTCTCCTCAAACCAGCGTCTGGATTTTCCTTGGGGAAATCACAGCCAGCATACTGTTCTCAATTCTAGTGGTCTGGGTGGAGTTGGCTCTGCCCCTCAGATACAAGGATGGTCACATGACTCAGGCCTGGCCAATCAGCAGATTCTATCCTGCTGGCCACTGTGATTGGTTCAGAGATGATCACATGATCCAAGTAGCCCCATCAAAGGTAATCTCTAGACATTGGCTGCTGCTACTGGGAAAGTAGAGCTCTTTTTCTGATGGGTTTGTGGCTCTGGAGCAGCTGGATGTCATCTTGCCATTACAGGGTGTGTTTGTGTGTGTGTGTGTGTGTGTGTGTGTGTGTTTTGGTGGAAAGGGTGTCTGAGAGCCGCCGCAGGAAAAAACCAGCAGAGAAGTGGAGACTGATCACTGGTGATATTTGAGCCCTGAATACAATCATGCCTAAAGTGAGATCCACCTCAGGACTCTTCAGATACCAGGGCCAGTAAGTACACTTTTCAGCTTAAGCCAGTTTGAGTTGGGCTTCCAGTGGAAGTGCTATCCAGTGCACTAAGGTACCTTGACAAATGTGGTCATTGAGAATAATTGTGGGGCTTCCCTTGCCCCTATATTTTGGGGAAGAGCATCAATCTGTGTCTCCCAGAGGAAGAGGGCCAGACGCGGGACGTTCTCCCCATCATGGGGGTCAGGGATGCAAAGATGGAAACATAGGCTAAAGAGGCTCCTGCCTCATGTGCACCATGCTTTCCCCCTTCTCTCCTTCCTTCTCCACACCCAGGTCACACCAGGCTCCATATTTTTCACAGTCATGCTCTGGGTCTTGGTCCTGCCCTGTCTGCCTCTGAGGATCTCTACACCTCCCCATTCCTACCTGGCCCAGCTCAAAAATACCCTCTTTGTGAATCCTGCTTGGATGAGACTCCAAACAGAATGACTTATTCCCTCCTCCTGTGCTCCTACTGTTTATAAATTTCTATTTAAACCAAAGCTTGATGCTCAATATGATCATTCATTCATTCATTTAACAGTTATTTACTGAGCATTTTCTGTGTTCCCAGCACTGTTTTATGCATTAGGAATACAGCGGAGAACAACATAGACAAAACCCCGTCTTCATGGAGCTTACATGCTAATAGGAGAAAAGACAATAAAAATCAATAAATTAGTAAACTACACATGGTTTACTTGTGAGTACGGATTAGAGAGAAAAATCACGCAAGGAAGGAGGATAGGGAGAGCTGGAATGGAGAGGGGGTGTGTGTGTGTATGTTTGTGTGTGTGTGTGTTTGTGCATGCGCACAAACACTTTTAAATAATGTGTCCAGGGAAAGTTTTTCTGAGAAAGTAACATTTAAGCAAGGGCCTGAAGAAGATTAGGAAGTGCAGTAGGTTGAATGGTGGCCCCCAAAAGATATGTCCATGTCCTAGTCCCCAGAACCTGTGAATGGATGCTTATTTGGGAATAGGGTTTTTTTGGGTTGTTTTTTTTTTTTTTTTTTTTTTTTTTGTAGAACTGTTAGAGAATGAATTTCTGTTGTTACATTACCAAATTTGTGGTAATTTGTTATGGAAGCCCTAGGAAACTAATACAGAAAGCAAATCTTGTGGAAATCTGGGGTAAGGAAGAATGTTCCAGGAAGAGGGACTCTCAGGGACAAAAGCCCTGAAGAGGGGATTATGTTTGGTGGTTTATGGACCAGCAAGGAGCTGGAGCTGCTGAAGCCGACTGCACTTGGAGACAGTGGTAGGAATGAGGTCAGAGGCTTAGGGGACCAGGTCATTTAGGATCATGAAGAGTCTTGTTGGCTTTGACCCTGAGTGAGGTGGAGCCAGGACAGAGTTTTGAGCAGAGAACTTACAAATGCATAAATGTACTCAAAGCAGCCACCATGTCACGTGTAACTATGTCCCTGACTGTCTACCCTGCTAAACTCTGAGCAACTTGAGGGCAAGGACTATGATAAAATTTTTTGCATCCTTAGGGTCTAGCACTAATAATGAAAAATCTCCTGCAAATCAATAAGAAAAAGACTAAAAAATATGCAAAAGAAAATTTCAAGTGTTTAACAAACATGAAAAGCAACCAGCTCTGTTGCATTCCTAGGAATTTATCCAAGAGAAATGTGTTCACAAGACATTTGCATATGAATGTTCATAGCAGCTTTATTCATAAGTAAAAACTAGCAGCCCCAGTATCCATCAGCAAGAGAACGTATCCAAACAATGTATCCTTATCTATGAATGGAATGTATCTACACAACAGATAACCATTTGTATATCCATACAATGTACATCTATTCAATGAACACTGTATAGGTATTTGTATGTCCATATAGTGGAACACTATTCGTTAATTAAACGTAACTACTGCAATGATGTAGATGAATCTCACAGACATAATGTTGAATGAAAGAAGCCAGACTCAAGTACAAACTGTATGATCCCATTTATAGGAAGTTCCAGAATAGCCAAAATTAATCTATGATGAAAATATAAGAACAGTGATTGCCTCTGGGGGGGTTGGAGCAGAGATTGACAAGGTAGGGACAGGAGAGAGTTTTTTGAGAGTCATGTTCCATATCATAATAGAGGTCTGGGTTATACAAGTGTATGTATTTGTCATAACAAATCAAATGATACATTTAAGATTTTTGCATCACCTTGTGTAAATTTTACATAAAGGTAAGGGGGAGAATCATAGACAAATATTGAACTCTAATTAACAATATGCATGCCTGAGTATTTAGGATGAAGTGTAGTGATGTCTGAAACTTACTCTGAAATGTATCAAAAAATAAGAACTGATGGATGGATGGATAGATTGATAAGTGCCAAAGCAAGTCTAGTAAAATGTAAATTGCAGAACCTACATAGTGAGTAAATGGATGTTCATTGTACAATTCTTTCTACTTTCCTGTATGTTAAAAATTTCCATAATAAAAAGTTTTTTTGGGAAAGAGGCTCAATGATCAGAGATACGCATATTACAAGACTCTATCTTCCACACTCTGGATTGCCAAAAATGTTAAAGACTAGAGATGGTGGACAATGGACACAAAGGTGTGGGGATTCCTACACTGTAGGTGGCTGGGACCATGGTGGTACCCTGCAAAGCCATCAGCCTTAATACCCCATGAGCTTCCTTCCTGTCCCCTTCCTGCCCTAAGCTTCTTGTCCTTTACATACGATGTATACAATGTTGTATCCTGTTTTCCTCTCAGCCTGGATTATCAACATTTCCCCACTTCTTTGAAAACTCTTTGTAAACACTGTACTTAAAAGAAAACAGGTATTGCAGGATTTTCGTGTGTTTTGATTTTTTTTTTTTATGATTACAAAGTTCATTGTAGAAAAATTAGAATGTACAAAAGAGAACAAAGAAGAAATAAAAATCCCCTGACGCCCTACCGCTTTGACATTTTGTTGGTCCTTTTTCCTGTCTCTTCGTGCACATATATGGGCACATACACACTCGTATACACACACACAGATTTTTATGTTTGTATTTTAACAAAATTGGGGTCCTATTGGACATCATGTTTTGTTACTTGCTTTCTTTAATAAAATTCTTCTGGGACATGGTTTTACGGGCTGCCTGGTTCTCTGAAGAGGCGTCCTATTGTTTCTCCACTGTTGGGGTTCAGGTAGGGTCAGCCTGGTGCTTGCTATGCCCTTGGGGAGCCCAGGCAAAGACAGGCCACCAATGCAGGCTTAGAGGTATGCAGGGTCCTTGGGCAGGAGAGCCTGGCAGAAGTACCCCCTGATTTTGGGGTAGCCCCCTGGCCTGGTCCCTGGTCTGGCCGCCCCAGCTGTTCTCATCACTGCCTGGTTCCAAGCTCAGCTGGGAGCTGAGCCCATCATCGCTCTTCCTTCAGGGTTCCACTGCCTGTCCTGGCACGTGCTGGCCTGTCCTGAGCTGCCCTTGGCTGGGCTGGGTGGGGTGAGGGTGTGCCCCAAGTCCCCCTAAGGACCGTGGGACGAGCCGGGCGTCTGAGGCCAGCAGCCAGGGATTCTTGCTTCAGCAAGGCCTTTTGGTTAAGAAGCATCCTCGGTCCAGCCCTCAGCCTAGAGGAAACCCCTGCACCCCAGGACTCATTGTATTGTCAGGATTTCCTGTTTCCTGACCGCCTAACCTATTTATGGGCCACAATCGCTGCTTCCCTGGGGAGGCCCCTACTGTACTAGGGCCCATTCTCCAAAGGCCTCTGAATCTGGCCTACACATCCCAACATGGGCCCAGCCCGGCCTTTCCCTGGGGCAGGGACAGTAAATGGGTGTCACCTCACATGCTAATTCAGTAGATAGATAGAGCCTGCTAGTCACAGGGTGAGGATTCTGAGGCTCTATCTGGGCTTAGCAAGAGTCTAAAAGTCCATCAGCCGTGAGTGCAGCACGGTGATCTGCACTTACAACGTGGTGACAGCAACCTTCTGCTCTGGCCCCAACTTCCTTTCTAGTCTCATCTCCTACCTCCCTTCCATGCCCTCCCCTTCAGCCACAGGTCCACTCTCTCCTTTGAATATGCTCTGCCTTTTCCTGCCCCTGGGCCTTTGCCTGTGTTTTGCTCCTCTGGCCTCTCGTGTCCTGAGCAATTAAATCAGGCAAGATTTATCAGATGAAGCAGTCTCTGTTCAGCTCAACAACTCTTACTCCAACTTCAAGGCCCTGATTCAAATGTCACCTCTTCAAGGAGGCTTTCCTGTGTCCCTAAGACAGGGCCCCACCCCAACCCAGCCCTGAGGCCATTCTATAGGAGAGGCCACCAGGTCAATTTTGTGGGTGTCTGTGGTCAAGCTCCCTAGAAGCAGAGCCTGAGATGTAACTTTTGTGCAAGTAGTTTATTGAGAGCCTCAGTCTGTGTGAAAATGAGGGAAGCAGAACAGGGCAGAGGAAGAAGCTGAGCAGGACATGGTTTCAGGAGAAATCTTGCCTCAGCCTGATCCCTGGGGTCTCTGGAGCATAAATGGCACCAAAGAAGTTGTGGACTCCAGAGGTCAGGGGACCGAGCTGCTATCGGCTCATGTCAGTGAGTCACTGCTCATAATCTCCCAGGCATCCCCAGGTGATGCAGCTCCTGTCAGCCAAGGGCAGCTTCTGGAGGGGGTGAGCTGAGAGCAGCCAACAGCATAGCAGTTCAGGGACGGAAGCACCAGCCTGGGGATCTGGGTGGACATGGACAGTCTGTCACAGGGAGTGTCCAGTACCCTGCCACCAAGTGGGAGCTGCCCAGGGCAGGTGTGTCATCCGAGGTGCCCCAGAGCTCAGAACTGTACACCGGAAGAGCACTTAGTACATGTCAGACTAAGCTGAGCCCAGGGCTCATACTGGTTAACTCTGTGCTGAGCTCGGGTATGTGGGGTCACCCCCTACCCCAGTGCCTTCCCAGCAGGGCTGGTGTCTATGCTTTGGGCCTCATCTCCTTCTGGCTGTGTCCCACCTCCCTCCCCTTGGTTGTGTTGGTTGCCCTGGCTGTGTGTCCAGCAGGCTCTAGGAGGGCCACAGGCCTCTGTGCCAAGGATGTCCTGGATGTCTCTCCAGCACTGTCCACCTTACACTGCTCTCTCTTCCTTGGGCATCATCCCTACACAAGTCACTTCTAGACTGGCAAGCAGCTCCCTAAATCCCTCCTCCTCCTGGAAGCCTCCCCAGACTTGGTCTCAGAAAAAAGGGAGAGGGCATGGGTCTGGCTGCTTCCTGTTCCCCGGTGATAGTGATGGTAGGGTCACCAAGGAGCTAGTCTTAGAGGCCTTGAGGTCATCCAGCCAAAGACCAGGATGTTTACACTGGGATGAGGGGGTCAGGTGCAGAGACAGGGTCTGGAGAAGAGCTGGGTCCCTTTGAGCAGCCTGCAGGAGGAGGGGTTCATGCCAGGAAAGGGGTGGGGGATGTCCAGAAGCCTCACTCAGCATTCCTACCTGGCTGAGCCCCTTGTTTGGGGAGGGCAAGGAAATGGGGTGGGGTTTGGGCCAGGCAGAAGAGAGAGAGGAAGGGGAGTGTGCCTGTGTTGATAGCCCCTCCAGGAACCAGTTAGTGCTTACAGGAAGGAAGAGAGAAAAACAGCCCACAGTCAGGACCACCACGCAGGAAACTGGAATCCCAGCTCTGCTCTGATGTGATTTGCAACTTGAAGTGCTGGGCGCCTGGGCAGACAAGGAATTAGACCTGGTGGCCTGTGGGGATTCTTTGGGCTGGGATAACCTGCCAAAAGTTCTTAAGTCAGGAAGGACCCCAGGTCCCTGGGGAAAGGTAGCTCTCTGAGGTGTCGGGACACAGAGCCTCAGATTCTTGGAGGAAGGAAGAGGCGCTCTGGGGCCACATTAGTAACTGCAGGAAGTCAGACCTGGGTTCCAGTCTCAGGTCAGCCACTTGCTCGCTGTGGGCCGTTTACATCTGAGCCTCAGGCTCCTCACTGGGAAAGGGAACAGTAACACCAGCACCTGCCTCAAGGGTTGGTATGAGGCCAACAGGTAAACAGGTTCTCAGAACATGTTCCCATCCCTCCCACCTTGGCATCTGGGACCCTCACATCAACCCTATTAGGGAAGCAGAGTAAGGGTCATGCCTATATTTCAGTTGAAAAAACTGAGGCTCCTTGTAGTCAGCTCAGGCTGCCTCTTACCCTGTTGATGCACTCTGCCTCTCCCACCCCTAGGGCTGCAGGCAGTGATGACCAGGCACACATGTGCACATTCTCACACACACTCACATACACACTCACACACACCCCTGCCCCCTCTGCAGGGCCACCAGGGCTCAGCAGTGCTGAGGTGGGAGTTGGGAGCAGAATATGGTTTTTCCAGCTGCTGGGCTTCTCCTGCCAGAGGGGAGGGAGGAAGGCATGGAGGCGGTGGCTGTGGAGCGGGGGGGGGGGGGGGGGGGGGGGGGGGGAGGATGGGGGTGGAGGGGTGAAGTGGCGGGAGGCCGCGCTGGCTGTCTGTTCCATGGAAGGATTCTTTTTTTTTCCTTTGGAAACACTCCTGTCATCCGCCCCCTCCCCCAGCTGCCTTTTCCTGGAACAAAGGCTGGGAGTGGAGAGGAGACGGTCCTCTGGAGAGGCCCACCTGGACAGATGTACTGTGACTTCACCAGCCCAACTTGCTCCAGAGCCCCTGCCCCCACCCCCACAGGGGACCCAGGACCCTGACCACAGCTCTGCCTCATAGCCGCGTTCCTCCACACTGGGTCCGATCAACCCAGAATAAGACGGTCCAGCCCACATCCTTCAAGGGGTCATGATGGCCAGTCCCCTGCCTCGGGAGAGCCAGGGCTCCAATGAGGGGGTCACTTCCCTTGTGGGCCTATTCTGCTGTTTAATCAAAAAGTTCCTGCTTATGTCCAACTGGATCACCCCCACTGGAGGACAGGCTAGCACCCGCTGTGCCCCTGTGAGTCGTGGGGTTGGGGATGTAGGGCAAGGCGCTGGAAGTGGGGGGTCAAGGCCACTGAGGACTGGAGAGAAGTCCTCTAGCTTCTCACTCACTCTGCCTTCTACGCCTGTGGCTCTGGCCTAGATCTTCTTCGTTGTCTCTTTTCCCCTCTTCCCTCCCGCTTCCTTCCTCTGTTCTCCCTCTCTCTTCTGAATCTTGTGTGTCTCCCTCGCTGCCCTCTCTCCAGGTCCCTCTCTTTCCTGGGCATTCCCTCACTTTCACTTTCCTTAGCTTTCTGCTTCACCTTCTTGGCCCCTCTCTCCCTCTCGCTCCCTCCTTTGTTCCCTCCCTCCCCGTCATTCTGTCCCCCTAAGTCTCCAGCACTCCCTGGCTACAGAGCCAGCTGTCCTGTGGACATCTCCCCAAGTTGTTCTATCAGCTCCTCAGCCTGCCTCTTTCCCCCCAGTGCTCCCCCAGGCTCTCTCCATCCCTGTGTGGCCCCTGTGTGCTCCCCACTTCCTGCCTGTCTCCCTCCAAAGACAGGTCTCTCTCCAGCACAGAATGTCAGAACAGCAGCACGAGGGACCTGACATGAGTTAGGGCTGAGAGACCCAGGTGAAGACTAGCCAGGAGCTAACAGACCCAAGAAGAGGCCAGTTGAGGTGGAACCTCAGAACAGCAGAGCTTAGGGGAGCTCTGAAATTACAGCACAACCCCTTCACATTATAGCTAGTAAGTCGGGGTTCCCACTGTGGGATCCTAGGCAGGCCTCCCCCGACACCCTGCCCCGACCCAGCGTGCAGGGCTCCCTGCACCAGGCACTCCTGGCTGGTCATTGCCACCCTAGCAGGCAGCCCCACAGCCCAGCAGACTGTAAATCACCACCATTGTCTGGCCTGGCCCCAGTCTCACCCATACTTTAAAAGGAAGGACAAGAATCTCCCTGCACGCCATCCCTTTGCCCGCCAGTTGAGAGAGGGCTGCCGCGGCAGAAGAGAAAGGGGGTCTTTATGCCCACAGGCAGGAGGGCACCGTGTCTCCTCCCAGTCCCCCTACAATGCCCTCTGGTGAAAGGAGCCTTTGTGATGCTCCCTGAGACAGCCAGAGCAGACACAGCGCCCTCCCCAAATAGGAGGCAGAGGCAGGCAGCTGGGGGATGGGGGCAGCTCCGCCCTGCAGGGAAGAGGGTCATAGGCCATACTTGTGGAGGCCTCTGGGCCAAAGGACCTGAGGAAGAGGCCATGTGATGGCAGGAGAGGAGAAAGGAGACACTCAAACTGCAGCATGAGGAAGTGGGGTTAGAGTTGTCACGTCCTGTGTCCACACTGGCCCTGACCTTTCACAGCTGCAGAGGGCAGCCCCCTCACCTCACTGCCCACATTCTCACCTACTCTACCCCTCTCCCACTCTGCTTTCACTGCTTCTTGAGTCACTTGCACAGCCCAAACAGACACTTTGCAATGCTGCTCCTTCTACCTAGGACACCATTCCCTGTGTCTGCACTGTTCATCACCTCAAAGTTGCCCACTCTGTCACCTCCCCCCTCCCCTCCTGGCTCTACTTCCTCTCATCACACCATCTCACCTTCCAGCCTACAGTGTCATTTGTTATATCTGTGGTTTTTTTGTCAGTCTCCCCAGCTGAAATGTTCATTTTTCATTTATGTCCCATTGCCTCATGTCCCTGAGCCCAACACACAAAATAGGCACTCAATATTTGTTTGAATGAACACATAGGTCATTTCATATCCCCTTCCTCCTATCCTAAGAGGGAGGCACAAGGTTCTCCATCTGGGAACTGAAGGATCTTTCTCAAGCTATGTGATGAGAAAGAAGTAGAACTGGGATTCAGATTCAAGGCTATCTGACCCTCAAAGCCATGCCTTTAACCCATGGGCTCCCTATCTCCCTGAGACAGCCACCCTCACACACCGGGCATTCTACCTGGCAGGACCCCAAGGAGAGAAAGGCTCAGCCTTCAGGGAATGTTCAGGTGGCCCGATCCCTCCCTTACAGGTCCTCCCTAACCAGGGCCCAATGCCAGGTCCTCAGGCAGAGCTCCATCCCCGTTAGTACAGGGGAGAAGCTCCACCCCTCCCCTACACCTGACCTCTGCAGGTCTGACACTGCCCAGCTGTATATTATACGGCAGGGCTCCTACTCCCTCTGGAAATTTAGCACCCCTGCCACCTCCCCATTCCTGTAAAGTGGGGCAGTTAACACCTGCTCAATAGGTGCATCGGGGAGGAGCACAGGTGAGAATGTGCAGAAAGGGCTCCCTGGACCAGACTGTAAAGCTACAGAGCCCTCTCCAAAGGCTTGAGGCTGGCAGGAAGCTAGGGGTGGAAAGGACTTCAGAGAAAGTCCTGGTCCCCCTTGGCCCCCAGCTGGAGGAAAAGACTGAGCTTAGAGCTGCCAAAGCCATGAGTCAGCCATCCCTGAAAATCCAGGCAGCCTGGGCCCAGCGGGGAGTGGAGGACCAGGGGGCCTGGGGCCTGCTCTGTGGGTGGGGATGGTCTCCCCAGGGAAGAGAAAAGCCACTCAGGCCAGGAGCCATTGGAATCTGTCTTTCCAAGCCTCATCCAAGGACCTGGAGTGATGCTGGCAGTGGTCCCTGGAAAAGGGGCTTCCTTATAAAGACCAAACGTGGAGCTGCCTAACCCCTCCAAACTGCCTTCAAGTCCCTCTCCATCCTACCACCCCACCCCCAACCAGCCCACAGTGTCCCCCAAGGCCTCTCTGAGGCAGGGACAGGGTCTTAGGGGAGAGCAAGCTAGGCCCTTCACTGTGCAGAGGGGGAAATCATCTCAGGAAGGAGCAGTGAGCTGCCTGGGGTCACATAGCCAGCAGCGGCAGAGCTGGGGACAGGGCCCAGCTCTTTCTGGCCCCAGGCCTGGCACTTGGCTCTGCTCCAAGGACAAGTCGCTCAAGTGCAGCTGTCCCTCATGGTGATGGGTTGGATGCTCTGGCACAGGCAGGCTCTGACCCCAGAGTGGAGACCCCACTGAGTGTGCCCTTTCATCCCATCACTCACCACCCCAACCCCAGACGCATGGAACTCCTTGCAGTTCCTCACACCAGCCAGGCTCTCTCCAGTCTTTGCCCCTGCTGTTCCTTCTGCCTGGAAAGTCATTTCCCCTTTCTTTTTCCCATCCAACCTGTACCTTTCCCTCAGCTCTTAACAGTAGACATGTCTTCTTCCAAAAAGTGCTCCCTCTCCTCATGTCCCCATGCATCCGGGGCTATGAGGCCTTCTCTGGACTCCTACCTATCGTAGAAGCCACTCTGTAGGGCTGTAGTTCAGCCCCAGTCCCAGCACTATGGCTAATACACAGCAGGCGCTCAACAATTTGCTCAGTGAGGGGGCTTGTGAACAATGGGAATGAGCTCCTTATGGTGGAGGGTTTCTAGGATGGGGGTTAGGCCCCAGGGAGCATGGCCCTCCTCCCGCTCCATCTTCCCTCCTCTGGCCACTTAAGGTGGCTGGGGAGATGGAGGGATGCCTGGGAGAGGTAGGAGGTACCACTGTCTCCCCAAGGGCTGCCTCCCTCTTGGAAAAGCCGACTCCAGCCTGCTCTATTGGGCCTATTTCTCACTTCTGCTTCCTGAGCCCCTACTGCTAACTGCCCCCTTCTCTTTTTCCCTGTTCAAATTCCAGACAGAAGGACCTGATGGCCATGTCCTGGGTCACTGACCAGCCCAAGAATTCATCATCCAATCACCTTCAGTCAGGAACCCAGGGTCCCACATCCCAGACAGCTGATGATTCACTAAAAAATTCATTTGTTTATTCATTCAAAATATTTGCTCTGAGCACCAAACCTGTGCTGGGCATCACCTAGGTGCTGGAATACAGCAGGTAAGAAAACAGATGTGTCCTCTCAGGTGCACAGCCCAGTGTGCTCCTCTCTCCTCCCCACATTTCTGGGAGCCTCCGTCTTCCTCCCTGAAAATTTCTTCCTTTCTCCTCTCCATGAAGCACCTCCATGCAGGTGGACACACCCAGGCCAGGGCCCAAGAGGAAGGCCAACAATGATGATACTCATGAAGATGATGCATTGAGGACAATAACTGTCACCATGACAACACCCACCCAGTGCTGGGTCCTGGCCTAAGCACAGCCCATTCATTCTCTCAGTGAATCCCCACCACAGCCCTATAAAGTGCATGTCACTGTTGTAATTCCTGTTTCTATAAAATGGGAAGGCTCAGGGAGGTGAACTGTATGCCCTGAGCTCACAGGGCTGGTAAGCAGGAGAGCCGGGATTCAAGCCCACGCTGGCATGCCCCACAGGGAAGGGCTTAACCACTGGCCACTTGGCTTTTTAGGCATATCCATTCATCTCATTGCCCTACAATGACCCCACAGACAGGAAGGGCAGATGTTCCAGAGAATCTGGTCTCTGTCAAACTTGCTTTCTGCTGGGAGGGAGGTGCTGGGAAAGGCCTGCCTGGAAGAGGTGGGGACTGTGACCAGCCAGTCCAGTCCCTTACAGGCAGCTCATTCAATAAGAGACCTCCCCCCATCCCCACAGCCCCAGTCTTGGTCACAGGGAGTTTCTATGACACAGGGGCCAATTTGGGGAGGCTGTGTCCACTCCCACCACCCCCTCCAGCTAATCCAGACTACACTCAGGACACCAGCTCAGTTTTCTGCATCCCCCATGTGGGGCCTGTTTCCTCCCTGGTCCATCACCCTCCTCTACAGCTCCCATCTCGATGAGGACCATGTCCTCCTCTCCAACACCCCCTCTAATCGTGCAGGCTTCCCTCCCAATTAGGCCTGGCTCTGGTCCTACTCGCCTACCCCACTGCCAGGCCCACACGGCCATCCACCTCTCCTGGTCAGAAGCCAGTGACCAACTCAAAATAACTGTTTCCCTTCCCTCCAACACAACTGCCTTTCCTGGGGAGGACAACAGCTGCAAGGGATTAGGCGTGGGGAATGGAACCAGAGAACCCCCACCCACAGAACTGAAGCCCGGGGCAGTGGACATGGAGTGAGGAGCCTGCCCTACCCCAGCATCATTTCCCCCTGAAATAAAGTCCTCTTCCCCAGGAGCAGGTGTTGAAGAAGGAATTCGGAAGATAGTTGCCTCCCCAAGCACAGCACCCAACCTGTGGCCAGAATTGGGCCCCAAGCCTGAGGTGGCTGCTTGAAAGTCAGACGTAAAGGAACTATATGCTCTTATTATAGCAGGAAGCTGGAGTTCCCACTTCTGCACCTTTGCTCCTGCTGTTCCCTCTGCCTGGATTGCCCTTTCTCCTATGGCCTGGTGTCCACACCTCCTGGACACTGCAAAGCCCTCCTGCAAAGAGCCTTCCTTGATACCCCCACACCTCTAACAAAACTCAAAGACTGGAAGTTACATCTTTTACCTGATTACACACCATCTCAAACGGTACTTCTCACGGGAACTGACCCTGTGAGGGTGACAGTGAGAGGGCAGAGCCACCCTCAGCCGGAGGAGATGGAGGCTCTCTTGGACCCCAGAACTGAACTGAACTGGACAGGCCTCACTCTGAGCAGGAACCCCTCACCCAGGGCCAGCGCAGCCAAAGGACAAGGGGAGGCATGACTGGGCTGGTGGGGGAGGACCCTGGAAGAGCTCTGAGCTGAGTTCCCAAGCAGGGCTGTGGCGCCTCAGTGCACGTTTTCCCACTACCTTTGGGGCTGCTGCCTCTCTCTGGACGGCTCCTCTGTGCTCATGCCATTCTTCCCTGGGGCCACTCGGAGTCCACTTCGCCCCTACTCCCAGCTGCAGCTCCTCCTCACTCTGCAGACACCCTCTCGTCCCTGTGTTCCTCTCCTGAGGCAGCCTGCTGGATCATGGATTGTTGCTTTCTCCCTGCAGATCTTGGTCACAAGGGCTCTCAGGGCCACACTTTCAGGCCAGTCCCTCCCTAAGCAAACACGAGGGTGAGAGCTTGTGTGTCAATATACCTTCATCTGGCAGGTGGTACTTTGCCCTCCCACCCTCAGCCTTTTCCCTTCCACCTCATCCTTTGAATGTTTAAGAAAATCTGACATGTCTTCTTGGTAAATCACTTCATATCCTTTTTGTAACTGAGATGAGATATGTGTGAGTAAATAAATATTCCTGCTTTTTCTACCCACTAACATATCCTTTCCTCCCCTTGTCTAAAGGCATGAGGGGTCTGAGGAGAGGGGGCAGCGCAGGGAGGGAGGTACTAAGATGGTGGAGCTGGGTGTGCTTTTTTTCTTTGCTTTGTTTCTTTTTACTGTAGCAAAATACACATAACACAAAATTTACCATCTTAACCATTTTTAAGCATACTCTTTTGTGGTATTAAATACATTCATATTGTTGTGCAACCATCCATCTCCGTAAGTCTTTTCATCTTGTAAACTGAAACAGTAACTCCCCTGGCAACCACACACTTTCTCATTTCATGATTTTGACTACTCTTAGCTCCTTGGTAACTGGGTGTGCTATTACCTGCGTCACGTAGGGTTTGGTAATCTGTTGCTACCTAGGGAGCCACCCCAAAACTTCCGGCTTAAAACAACCACCATTTTATTTGCTCCTGATTCTTCCATCTTGGCTGAACATTCTGGGCATCTCTATGGCTGGTCTAGCTGGTGGCTCCCTGCACAGCTCCTTCAGCTGGAAGCTGAGGCCATGCTTCTCCTCCACATGCTTCTCCTTGGGGCTGTCTGACAGTATCACTCCAACAAAGTAGCCAAGAGCTTCCAACAGCTAAAAGGCAGAAACTTCTGGGCTTCCTTAAGGCTTTGGTTCAGAACTGGCACAGCATCACCTTTGCCACATTCTGTAGTTACAGCAAGTGGCAGGCCAGCACTACACTAGATGCGAATCCTAGGAGGCAGCATTCACTGGAGGCCGCCAAATTAACAGGCTGTAACGTGGGCGGAAACATTGGAAGCAATACGTGAAAAATTGTAACAATGGTAATTTTGGGTGGCGGGAATGGATACTTTGTACTTTTCTGGTTTTACATTTGAAAAAAGACAAGAAATAAAAGGGAGGCTGAGATGAAAAATCCAGTTCACCTTTCTACACAAAGTTGTCCCAGGCATCTGTCATGGCAGGTCCCCTCTATCCTCAGGGAGATAGGGCTTTCTAGCCTCAAGTGGCCCTAACGTGGAGGAGGGCAGTGGAGCTGTCCCTGACTTCTGGGCCTATCATTCTAGCCATTGGGCTGGGCCTCACATTTACAACAAGCCTGAAATTTATAGACTTGAGAGATCATGTCTGAATGAGGTTACACAGTGACCAAGGTCAGGGACAAAGATGATGCTCATCACTCATCATTCAATTTTGAACTTGCATCCCATTCCCGAAGCTCATCACCCAAAATTCACCCTGAGTGTTTTTAACTAATCCTACAATCCTTGCAGCTCAAAGGGTGATCCATGGACCAGCAGCATTAGCACAACATGTGAGCTTACTAGAAATGCAAAATCTAGGGCCTCACACCAGATCTGCTGAATCAGAACTTGCATTTTAACAAAATCCCTAGATGATTCCTATACACAGTAACATTTGGGAAGTCTGCTCAGATTCATTTTTAAGGAAGTGATTATATTACATTGAACATTTTTTGGTAGTGGTGATGTTTTACGTTGTTTAATGCAAGCATTTAAAACAGCATTGTCCAATCAAAATTTCCTATATCTACACTGTCCAATACGGTAGCCATTAGCCACATGTATCTGTAGAGTACTTGAAATGTGGCTAGTATGACAGAACTGAGTTTTTAGTTTATCTTAAATTAATTAAAACTTAATTTAAATAGACACAGGTGGCCAGTGGTTATCATATTAGCACAGTTTTCCATCTATTTTTAAAGGTCTGGTGTGGTGCATTGGGTATAGAGGGTCCTTCCCCTCCTCCACTCCTCTGCCAGCACATGTTTAAAGGCAGCACAAGCCCTGGGAGTGAATTTCTATTCCCCGTTAGTATAGAAATATTAGAAATAACCTTCCTTTGGTGAAATGAGTCAAGTCCAAAATATGTGACTGGCCAGAAACATTACATATAGGCACCTCTGTCCCCATTAAAATGGGGCATAAGAATTTGGCAAGCCCAGCCATCTAAGCCCTTCAGAATGTTTTAGTCTGGAACTCAGATAGGACCTGCATCTCATCCCTCCTCCAAACCACACATACTTACCAGAGGATCCCCATGTGATTCTGTTTCCTCAGTACAATCCTACTGTCCACACATCCTCACATGCCCCACGGAAGTGCATCAAGAGAGCAAACAGACATTCCGCTGAGCTTTAGGAACAGACGGCATGAATCGTATGCTCACTGGTCAGTTTTGTACTTGTGGTCTGAGACTTGCTTTCATAGCACACCATGTGGTAGCCAGCTAGGAGGGGAGAGAGCTAAGCTTTCCCCACTTCTGATAGTCGGAGGCTCCTGAGAGTCACCAGGACTCTGACATGTTGGCTCAGGTCAGTGCCCAGCACCAAGAAGAGAGGTCCCAGGCTTGGAAAGATGGTTTAGGCTTCAAGTGAACATGAGGGGAGACAGCTTTGAGGGTGACTTGGAACCCAAAGGCTGGTGTGTGTTTGTGGACTGATTCTACTGTATTTCCTGATTTTGCTGTATTCTCTCCCAAATAACAGGAGGATTCACAACTGAAGACTTTATGGTAAAAAGCATTGGGGGAAAACCATGTGATGAGAGAACTCATGAAGGCCCTTATTAATATTTATTACCCTCATGCAATAAAACAGCAGAGGCTCCCAGTGACATTTTACACCCTTTAATAAGGGGTTCTGCCCAATGTGTTTCCATATCCCACCCCGTGCACACTGTTTTGCTTTGCTTCAGACACCATGGATACCAAGAGGCACAATTTTTCCAAGGCTCATGCTCCATCCAGATGTTCAATGGCTCATGGATTTACAATTTGGAGGGCCTCTATTGCAGCCCAGAAGCACTCGTGATTTGCATTACAGGTTACAAAAAAGGTATAGAGATGTAAGTTACACACTAGAATTTTGTATAAAGGGAACCTTTAGGTTTCGGGGGGTAGGGGAGTTGCAGTCTGCAGATGTGCCAGGGTGGGTTGCTCTATACCCTCCTCTCCTGGCATCTGGCCTCTCTTCACTCAAGAGGTATCACATCAACTCTTGCTCGCTCCAACTTGGAGCAGCTTCAAGTGACAGAAACACCAGAATTCACCAGGGGAAGATGCTAACACACAGATTTCTGGGCCAGATTTAGATCTCCTGAAAGAGAATCTGCATTTTAATGAGCTGGGCCCCAAGAGCCTGCATTTTAATATGTCAGGGCTAAGTAATCCAAATTTAACTTTTTTTTTTGAAAATTGAGAAATATAATCAGAAGAATATATTCAATAGGGTGTAATTCAAATAGTAATGAGACAAAAATCTATGGGTAAATACTGCTCAGGTTAGGAAATAAGGCATTGGTGGTCCTTGGAAGCCAGCTTAAGTGCCTCTCCCATCCCTTGTGTCCCCACCCCTCTACCTCTGCCTCCTCTAGGTAAAGAACTCTCCTGAGTTTTGAGATACTCAACCCTCTGCCTGTCACCAGAATAGTCCCCAAGGGGGATCCATTCCAAGACTCCCAATTGATGCCTGAAATCACAGATAGTACCAAACCCTAAATATAATACGTTTTCTCTGATACGTAACATGCCTATGGTAAAGTATAATTTATATATCAGGCACAATAAGAGATTAACAACAATAACTAATAATAAAATAGAACAATTATAACAGTATACTGTAATGAAAGTGATGTGAATGTGGTCTCTCTCAAAATATCTCATGGTACCATACTCACCCTTCTTGGGCCATGAGGTGGTAAAATGCCTACGTGATGAAGTGAGGTGAATGACACGGGTGTGGGGACGTAGCATTAGGCTACCACTGACCTGGTCTGTCAGGAGGAGGAGGCTCATCTGCTTTGGCTGATGCTGAACCACTGAGCCGTGACAACGTCGATGGCTGAGCAAACGATGTTGATGGCTGGGGATCCCAGGTGCAACAGCATGAGATTTCATCATGCTACTCAGATTGTCACAGAATTTAAAACTTACGAATTGTTTATTTCTGGAATTTTCCACTTAAAATTTTTGGACTGCAGTTGGCCGCAGATAACTGAAATCAGGAAAAGTGAAACTGCAGATAAGGGGGGATTACTTTATAGACTGTTTATAAATGCATCCTGAACAATATATTGTTTGACTTATTTAAAAATGGTACAGAAATGTGCCTTGCTGTTTTCACTCTGCATTTTGTGTGATTTTCCTCTTTTGTTGCACTTAGGTGTAATGTGTCCCTTTTGAATGCTTTGTGGTGTTCCACTGTGACGCTAACATAATTGATCTAATTTATTGTTCATAGATGGACAGTCTTCCAGCCCAGCTCGGAGGTAAGCTTCACTTTTTTTTTTTTTATCCTGAGGCTAATTTTGTTGAGGAGGAAGCAGTGGGTTAAAGAAGTCCAGTTATTTAAGAACCCAGTACAGGGGTTAAACAGCCTGAGTTTGAAACGTGCTTCCACCACCAGGGGTATCACTGCATGAGCTTGGGCACATTAATCTCTATGCCTTAGTTTTCTCATCAGTAAAATGAAAATAATAGTTCCTGTTTCAATGTTGTGATAATTCAGTGAAACAAATACAAGTAAAGTAGTTAAAACTTGGCTTGGCCCATTCAAATACTTTCAGTCAGGGATGGGAACAGGGACTTCATCTTACTATATATTCTTTGTACAGTCTGAATTTCCCATTAGCCTATGTTAACTTTTGTGATCTATTAAACACAAACCTTTGCCCCATAGCTTTTTACCCTCAGCCTCAGGCCTTAAAGTTCAGCTAATGTGCAACCACGAATGTACGAACCAGGCAAGCCCTGAGTCTGGCCCTCAAGCTCTCTTGAGTAGCCAAGTCTAGCCCACCCTTCTAGGCAAACGTTATCTGACCTGTCAATGCCGTTACACAGAGGACATAGCCACACAGGAAGCAGGGAGATGCCAGCACAAGGGAGGACAGGGATGGCATATGACTCCCATCAGGTGATCCAGGTCCTCATTCCACCCCTGCCACGATTAGAGGAGCCAGCCCGAGTCTCTCTGGACTACAGTGTTCTCATTAGTAAAATGGAGGAAGAGAGGACTCGGACACCAAGAGCTCCAAGATCTTTTCCAATGAATTCTTGAGACTTGAGGCTTTTGGCCAAAGCTGCTGATGTGCTAGGGAAATCAGCTTGGGGGTTGTTTTCTGGCATACTTGCTTCGTGGAGAAATGACCCAGGAAGGGGCTGGACTGGCACAGTTGGTCTTGCTGTCTGGCTACAGGAGAAGCAGTCAATGGGCCAGTGGCAAATAAGGGACATAGTGGATCTGGTCTCCCTCAAGATGGGCCCTGTTGGGAATGGTCACATACCTGTCCCCTTAATTTCATGCCAATTAACTAACACTCTTGTTTGGAAGGCAACTCCTAAAACACACCGTGACTTCCAAGGAGCCGGGTGACGTGACTCTGCTTGCTCCAATTTCCTCAATCTAAGGTCACTCCGGCCCCAGCTCCATGGAGGAGGCCTCCAGGCCCTGCAGCTTGTCCTTTCCTTCCTCCTTCCCTTGACCTCATAATTAGTCGTCATCTTCCTGGTGAGCTAGAGAGCTGAGGGCAGAGGCCATGCAGTCATTGGTGCCACAGTTCACATTGGCCTGGGTCCAGCTTAGATAATACATCCCAGCACCCTCAACGCCCCCTCACTTCCTCTCAGATGGATATGTGAAGCATCTGGGAAGTCAACAGCTGCCGCCTTCCACCCTAAAGAGGGTGGTGAGGTAATCCCCATACATAGTCTGACAAGTGCCTTGGGGTGAAAGGGGCTCTGTGTGGAGGAGAGTGCATTACTGTATTTCTCTGGACTTCCAGGAGCACGCCACTGATGTCCTGGCACCAAAGAGAGATGAAAAGTTAACCGGGTTTTCTCGCCTCCACAAAAGCATCTTTCATCCCACAACAGACTCCAGATTGGAGGGAAGATTTCTCTACACAGCAGCCAGAGACAAGCAGCTCTGTTGAAGTCCCTGACTGACCATCCCACCCCCACCCATCTCTGAGGATTCCTCTGTAACCCTCTGTAAAAGCTCGGCAGACAGGCACATGGAGTCTGACAACAGGAATGCTAGTGTGTTTAAGGATGGAGAAGCGGGACAACATTCAGATGAGACTGCATTGGCTTTGAGAGAGCAGGCTGTCACCTGGGCTGATGGGTGTTCTGCGACACTGAACGATGGTGACTCTCCAAGGAGGGGGCAGCGTCTGTGGTGAAGGCGGCTCCAGTCCGGTTGTTAGCAGGAAGAGGAAGGCAGAGTAGCCCTGACTGAGCCCACCTAAGTGTCAGGCACTCGACAGCTGTGAGGTGAAATGAGAACTCAGTGAGTCATGGAAGTCAGCAGTGGAGCAACTTTCCCTCCACCCGACACCTCCTGCAGCCCTGCGCTCCTCAGAAATTCTGTCGTGCTTACCCAGAGTGCACTCTGGAGGATAAGGACGTGGGACAACAGAGCTCCTTGCCATTTAACTTCTCAGGAGGCAGCAGTGGTAACAAGGAATTCAGCGCTGTTTCTACCTCTAATCAAAGTCAAAATTGCCAGTGCCCACAATTCCAGCCTCATCCTGTGGGACAAAACCAAATCCAGAGGGAGTGTCGGGAAGAGCATAGTATCCAGGATGGCCTTTTGTTCTTTTCTGACTTTGAAATTTTTATTACATAAATATTACTATTTAAAAAACATTACCTTTCAAAGAAACATTTTTATAATACAAAAAAGTATACAAATGATAAAACCATTCTCTCCAGATGTAGTCACTGTATAGTTCCTATGTGTCACATGAGATCATCTACATATGCTCTTCTCTGCCCTAAAATTGTTTCCCCAAAAAAATATTACGTACGGTAGAGTTGTATCACACGTAAGCATTTAACTTTTGTAAATTCTAATATTTGTGCCCACGTCATTCTGCTAACCAAGCACATGCCCCAGAATAAGTACGAGCAGGCAGAGCGGTGTGAGGTTTCAGTTCTGTTCTTTAAACAGTCCAGTGTTTAAAGAAACATTTTTCCTGTAAGTCCCTAAATCCAAGGCAAGTACTTCATCTGGAGTTCAAATAGGGAAATTGTGATCTGTTCCAATGCTAAGCAACACGAGATGTGCCGACTGTTATAAAAGAGCACATAGGTCTCCAACATGACACCTTCCTGAGGTGTGTAAGGACAATCTGGAATACATGCCATTTTGTCTAAAGCTGCACTTGGAGTAAGATGATTCCACTGGTCAGACACTATGCGTGTTTCCTTTTATTTAGTTTATCTTGGAAGTTGATTCCAAATCAGTATGTACAGATCTAACACATTAAGAGCTTACTGCAAGCTGTTTCACAGCATGAATGTATGGGATGTTCTTTGGAAAGAATTCTAATTTCACATCACAAAGAAAGAGAAATGTCACCATTAAAAAAGACACAAACTAAGAACAAATTTACAAACCAAGAATATAACATTTTATTCATTTCTGGATTATGAGTATTACACAGCATATACATATATTTAGGTAATATATAAAACAAAGAACAAACTGTAGGAAGAAATATTGGTCTGAAATCGCCTTATGGGACATCTTTAATTCCGTAAACTCGTGGTAAATGTATCTCCCCACACACTGAGGCAGGCAGCAAGATAAACTCCAACATTCGCGTATCAAAGGACGGCTTATTCCTCACTGTACTTACAATGCAATTAGGGCATTTCAACATGGTCACTGGTGTCCACGACAAGGGACGCCAAGTAGTAGATAAAAGAACCGCAGCACAGTGAACTAATATAAATATTTGTTTTTTGCATTGTCCTCCAGATAGTTTCCTTTTTAAACTAAGAGTCAAGTCCAGGGTCTATCCCTTGAGTTGCAGCCCAGTTATTGCTGGAGAGAAAAAAAAAAAGTCATTAGTCTAAGTTGTTAGAAAATAGATGGTCAGTGCCACTGACCCCCTTCCTCTGGTGAAACCTGAGGGGTCACTGGACTGTAGGGAGATGCATACATGTCACAGTGGGCAGGCACATAAGCACCCACCCTTGTGTCAGAGAGGACGGATCGGCTGACAGTAAGTTGGGGCTAATGTAAGAGGTTCAGATGGAAGGTATTCTTCAAGGAAAGCCTATGAACAGGAAGCAGCAGGATGCCCCCCAGAAGGGTCAGGACCACCTTCTGGAGGTGAGACAGTAGTAACAGAACATTTCACAGGATCATTCCTGAGTCAGTGCTGGTGGTGGAAGAAGACCTAAGATCTTATGATGTGAAGGTACTCCATACTCCACATCAACAGTTGAACTCGTAGAACAGAACACTTTCCAGGGACACAGCTTCTCCAGCTTCACTGTCTAGCCTTCCTCTGAGGAAGGCTGGCTTACCTTTGCCTTGTTCTGAACTGGGAGATACAGTTTGAACTCTGCTGGCAGTTCGTCTTCTGAGTAGAGTCTGTCTGAGAAGTAAACCCGTCGGATGCGACAGTTTGCATGGATCTGTGAATGTAAGACAGTAAGAGGCAAAATATGATTGTCTTTCCTCTTTTCCTGATTCTCCTCGGGCCCTGTCACGGTGCTGTCAAAGCCTCATCTCTTTGCACCTTCTCAGCTTGGCCTAGGGGTAGATTCTCATACGAGGGAGATTTTGCTTGCTATATTCTCCCACTGCATCTGAGCAGATTCCTGAATAGGTCCCGGGCCTCTCTGAGGTCAAAGCCCCCTAGACAGTGACTTGGGAACTTTAGCCAGAAACCCACACTGTTCTGTCACATGGGCCACAAGTCAGTGATAAGCAGAGCATAGCCCCCTCTCCCATTTGGAGCTCCATCTGGGAAAGGAGCCAGTACCTGCACCCTCAGGGTCTCAATGTAATTTGTGCCATACGCCCGCCGAGTAAAGTCCGACAGGTTGAACTGAATCTGGTTCCAGCCGTCATCCAGCCTCATGGGCATGGTACAGATGAAGGGTTTGACTCGGGTGGTGCTCTGGTAGTTACTTGCCCGAAACCGCCGACGCACATTCTTATCATCTAGTACCTATGAGATGCAGAGAAGAATCACAGTAATTCCATCTTGGAAGAAGCAAACAACCTGAAACTCCCACAGCTTGGTTTCCCAAGGCTGAGACTCAAGGGAGAATAAACAGATCAGAGACAGGTCACATTGGATGCAGATGGCCCGGAAGTAGCTAGTTTATCTTGTCTGCCAAGACAACAGCAGCTGCTTATGACATATAACACATCCGTCAGGCCCTCAGACCATAGAATGATTCCATAAACATTCTTCCCTTTGAAAAATGAAGAATGCTAGACTAGAGATGAACAATAGCCCCATATTAGTTACTTTCCAAACAAACACTCCTCTAACCCTCAAGCTTTGAAATCTTATAGCTATTGGTTAGATTTTCTTGTAGCTATTGATTAGATGAGATGCTTACTGCTTCTTTTAAAACTTGGCATTAAATTTTGATTACTAATGCCAAAATTATGTCATAATAATGATGATTACATCAAGTGTACAGCAGAGGCAGGAAAGAATACATACAAAAATTAGTAATACTTTCCTAGGGCCATTTTTTTCCCTATAAATTCACAAGATACCTCTTTGGTACAGCCAAGAGTATGGAGATTCATGTGCGTACGCTTACCTGTACTTCAAAGGTAAAATATTTCTTCAGGTTTTTGATAATCATGACAAGGAAGGGAAGTTTAATTCCCAGTGTTTTCTTTGGGTCTGCAGGACATGTGATATACGTGGTGCTGTAGAAAGAAGAAAAACCAGGAAACACACTACTTGTCTTTTTCTTTGTGGTATGCACAGCAATAATACTCAGTCCAAGAGGATAAACTGGAAGGCAGATCTAAAAGACCCAGATATGTCATCTAATGATCCCTCAACCCTTAAGCTAAGCTAGTGTTTTTAAAATGCTGGACTCTGAAACAAAAGCTTAACATGGCACTAGACATCAACAATAGAACATCTGAAAAACAAAGCCAGACCAGTGGATCTGATGAAGTTCTTCCAGTGAGAGAAGATTCAATTCTGGTCTTTTAGAAACTATCAAATGATAGAAAACCAAAACTAAGACCACCCTGGCACTGAAAACTACACTGGCCACCCACTGGATGGTTACTGCAACACCCCCACCTCCATACTAACACACTTTGGATAAATATTAATAATAATAACTGAGGCTTACACAGTACTTACTATGGATTAGGCAGGTTTTAAGTGTTTTACACACATTCACTTATTTAATCTTCACAATAACTCTATAAGGAAGATGTACCTTTATTATCCCTGTTTTATAGATGAGTAAACTGAAGCCTAGGGGATTAAGTAACTTGCCCAAGGTGAGTGCTAAGTAGCAGAGCTCAAGCCACACCAGGCAGTCTTACTTTGACTCTGCAGTCCATGCTATTCACCTCTAGGACGTATTGCCTCCTGGTATACAATGTCTCTGGGGAACAGAGTGACAATCTACCTGACATTTGTTCCTTCAATCTCTAGTACCAGGGACTGGATGTCATTATCAGTGATTCTTTTGATGTGGCCATTCCGCACCTACAAGGAAGAAAATTAAACTGGTTAGTACTGAAATATTTGGCCATAACTTTGTTATGATTTTGAAGGCTGAATGGGACTATTTATTTATTTATTTTTAAAATTTATCTATTTAATTGAAGTACAGTCAATTACAATGTGTCACTCTCTGGTGTATAGCACAATGTCCCAGTCATGAATATATATACATATATTCATTTTCACATATTTTTCTGAATGGGACTATTTAAAGAAAAGCATAGTAGCTCAAGGCACATAACACAGAAGTTTGGAACATGGTATGTTGAAGCTTGAATATAAGTAAGCCATGCTGTTACCTCTGTATAGAGCCCAATCAACCACCACAGGAATTGCAGGTAACTTGGCAATCTATAAATCAGGACAAATTTCTTACCAAGGAAATGAACTTAATCTAGATTCAGCTAACATTTACCAGGTGTCTACTATGCACTAGGAACTTTCCTAGCAACAACAGTCTCAATCCTAACACTTAACAAAAGTCACAAGATAGTTGGTGTTGTTTCCACTTTACAGATGTGGGCATGGACACTTGGGAAGTGCAAGGACAGATCCTAAGTAAAAGAGGTAGGATTAACAAGCAGGCTTTCCACTGCCCCATACTGCTTCATACACGTCTTTGGTGAGAAAGGTCAAAGGCAGAGTGTCACTGAGAGGGAGGGTGGCAACCAAAAAATGAAAGTATTACACCCCCAGGTTTACTCCTACACTTCATGCTTCCTTATCTTCTTTTCCCTAAGTTTCTAGTTCTTCAAATATGAATTCAAGTCCCATCTGTGCCACACACAGAAGCCTTCTTTAGCATTTTCAGCCCACACTGACCTCTCTTCTCTGATTTGTTTTTCTGGCTCATGTAGCCTAGACTACATAATTTAGCCCTTCATCCTACATTGTTTTATATTGTTTGCTGCATATGTAGGAAGTACATGATGGAGAGCAATCAATATTCAATATGGATTCCTCATCTCAAAAAATATTTAAGAAAGCACAATCTTCAAGCATTACACTCAAGCACCTAATATGGACAGAGCAGAGACATGCAAAGGCACTTCTGAGACAGGGATGGACTGTTGGGGCTGAATGTATTAACATATGAAAAAAAGATCAATCAGCTTTAGAACCAGATGCATCAGAAAGACAAGCATGTGGTCTTTTTCTAGTTATAGCAAAAATGGCTGCCTTGGGCTGTCATATTCAATGATTCATCACTTGGCTTTCCATTAGATTCACATATAAGGAGAGAACAGTGTTGAGTCTGATAGTCATATTGCTCAACATAGATTAGTATTAATATTATGGTATTCTGTCTTTAGATATCAGTCTTGTGAGCTCTGTTACTGTGAATTTGATCCACTCATGGTGTGTTCGGTGTTCCCCAAGTGACATCTGATATCACTGCTCATTTTTTTCTGCAAGATGCAAGTGAGCCTTATCGTCTCAAAAAATAAGCTCAAGGGCACAGATCAAGTGCTAAGCAACATTTGTATGTTCTACAATGCTTAGCACTCTGCTAAGCATAAACTAAGCATTCAAATATTTGCTGACTTCTGGATTTGTCACCCTAAGAGTTGGCACATATGAAGAGATTCAAGGAGGATTTTTTTTTTAAATTCCTGGATAACATATCCACCATGGACTATTATAGGAAGCCAGAGATCCTAGGGTATATCACAAAGCCACTGAGGTTGCCAGCATGAAGAATGCCTTCCCACAAATCATCCTTTGGTACCCACTGTCAGAGACAGAATGCCCCAGATCTCTGCCAATGTAGCATTTCTGGATTCTCAAGTCACAAACATCACATTGATGTGCTTCTCAAACAAAGCTGGCAACATCCAATGCCCTCCTGCTTTGAATTCTGGGCCTCTTTCCAAGGGAGATTAAGAGCACAAAGGCTTGGATCTGTATAGCACATGCCAACACTGCCCACCTCATTTCCCATATAAACGCTCCCAAAGTGACAATATTCCTCCTCTATTTGCTAGCCCACAGCTGCTGTGAAAAGTCAGGCAAACTTGTTGGTGAAGGAGGAATTCATCAAGAAATTTTTTCCAAATAATATGACTCAGCCACATTGATAAGAGCTGGCAGCATTCCAACAAAATGCAAACACTAATTTTATAACATAGCACTAATTATTCTCTATAACTTCATTCTTAAAAAGGCACAGAATGCAACAAACCAAACAGATGATTAAATTAAAAGGATGAAGTAATTAGGGCCCAAGGCAACACACTGCAATTTATCCAACAATGTTGAAAGCATGGCCTCAAATCTTACATCCCCTCAGGTCTCTCAGACCAGAGTGAATGGGAAGCTGCCCTCAGCTCCAGAAAACCCATCCACATTGCACAGGAAGAAGTGTTAGGAAACTTGCCTTCTGCCCATCTCAAAGTTTACAGCAGATGACATCGCTCCAGTAAATTTGACTAGTTAGGTCTTTACAGAAGAAAACAATGCCTTACACTGTACACAGAAGACAACAGACTGAAAGCCAAAACAGAGGCAAACTAACTTTTCAGTTGGATTTTCAGTTAACTTCTAAAGAGAAAAATGTCTTTCACAACACATCAACAACCACACTCAAACTTAATTCTTACCAAATTAATTAACACAGCCCATAAAACAAGAAAACCCAGAGGGGGGAAAAGGCAGCTTTTTTGAAGGGATGTCCATCAGTCCCTTCTTGTCCATCAGTCTTGCTAGAGTTTTAACCTGCCTGGTGGTGAGAACGAGCTAAATAGAACTTTGCCAAGGAGAAAGTTCAGTCCTCAAAGAACAAAACTGCAAGTAGTCTCATATCACATGCTGCCAGTGCTTTAAAATCATATTAAGCTGATTCCTTAGTGAATTATGATTTTTCTTCTTTATTAAGTTCAAAGGGCTGCAAACACAAATTGAATGGAAAAAAAAGAGTGGAGCAGGGGTGAGGGTGAAATTAATCAGCAATATGAGCACTTTGAGGATGGGAGGCCTCCCAAAATCTTTCTCTAGGCTCTAAAACTAAGATCAACGGGGAAAGGGAGGTGGACAAATTGGGGCAAGGCCTCTCACCCCTGCCCCACCTTGGCAATCTGGCTGTCACTGCCTTAAGTTATAAAGGTCTTCCAGGAAGCAACCCCCTCCTCAGCCCAGCTTCTGACAAACACGTATAACAAGATACATGGCCTCAGAAGAAATATCAACTTCCTTTCCTTAGTTCCTTCCAGTTCAGAGGCCAATAGGCAGGCCTGGCTTTGAAATGAAGATAAAATGAACTGGTCAGCATTCATTGCTCATGGTGGAAGTAGGTTGTATTTTACTTCCCTCTCTAAATTATAAAGTGCCAATTGTTCTAGAGTTGTTAATTCTTTTTATTTCACAACACATTCCTGCAGTGTGGCCTATGAGTGTTTTATTCCTCCAAAAAATAAGTCAATCTTGTATTTTTTAATTTCATAAGGTCCTCCTCTTTCTTCTTCTCCCCACTGCCAACTCCAACAATGAGCTGGAGGTTCTTTAGAAGCTTCAGAACCCAGACTACTGGCAATTAACAATCAGAATGGTTCTCAGACTCTGCAGACAGCAAGAAGGGAAACTTCAAGCCCTTCTTACGATCACTCTCCTGGGCTTTCCATGGTTGCTGGGGCAACTAATAAAGAACGCTGGGTTGTGTTTTTGTTTTTTTTTTTTTCTTTTTATTCAATGCAAGCCCCAGGGAGGAGGGTCAAGCCAAGGAGGGAAAAATACTACTAGGATAGGGAGGAAGCTGGCCAATGCTCTATATTTCGTTAAGCACTTTAAAAATAACACATGAATTGCATCCATTCCCTACTCCAATCTTTCATTTTTCTGGCCCCACCCACTTATCCTGGCAGACAGTTGAGCCCTCAGCCATCTGGCATGCTAGTCTTAAGGACACATGTTCCAATTTACATTAAGCCATTAGAGCTGTCCACTTCAGCTCTGGGCTAGGGCTGGGCTCTAAGTCAGAGAACAGGCAGAGGGAGACCTCTGTGGGGAGAGCTGGGCATAGCTCTGACTCAAGGCCTGGACCTTGCAGGCTCCAATGGATCAAAGGCTTCTCTCCCTTTGTGACACTTAACAGGGACTATCCTTCAGCAGACAGGCAACTCTGGGCATTTACAAACAGCCCCTTAGTTAAAAGTGAGGACAATTATGTGTATTACTAACTATTCTCTTCCTAACAATGCCTTGAAAGGGCAAGTGTAACTAAAACCCATGCCTTTGCCCAATTGTAGTAAAGGCTATTATTCGGAATAATGAAGAATATCCTCAGATTGACCCAGGGACAATCTGAAGAAAAGTTTTTGTACTTTCATGTCCAAATGCTCTCAATTCTACTACTGGAAATTGTATTAGTTTAACATGTACCAAGATTTGCTAATTAAAAGCTAGGGTGTGGAAACTTTTTTTCTGGAGAGAGATTTTGTTCATTTTTAAAATTATGAACTGGGAATGGGAATCTAATATTTTCAAGCAACAACCACAAAAATTCTGCTTCTAATATTTCATTTGGGAATGCGGGAGGACCAGAAGCAGCTGAGAGAAAGACAAGTTGAGAGGAGAGAAAGATAGACAAGCTTGTATGAATTAACATTCTCATCTAGTAGACTTTCAGGATATTATCAGTAGAGACTGAAAATTGTATGTTTTACACAGGCATAAGTGGGAATAGAACTTCCTGGTATTTTCTTTACAAACCAGAAGTAATGTTTATATTAAACATAAGAGTCCTTTAATAATGTATTATTTGCTGGTCCCAGAAGTTAAGGGAATATTAAGAAACCCTTAATTTCTCCTAAGCTCTTGGTCTGAAAAATTACAAAGGTCTCTATCAGGAAGCTTACAGTCCAGTCAGGAATAAAGACCTTGAGAAGCTAATTTCAAGTATGACCAGTATGATGAGAAGGAAGCAGAGGTTCTATAACTGGATTTAAATTAACTTAACCTGAGAAAGTGCCTCTGAGCTGTGACCCAGAGACTAGGGGTGAAAAAGGGGAGGACTGGGTCCCAGCAGAGGGATCCACAAGTAGAAAAGCCTGAAGCTGACAGAAAGCAGACTTCTCTCAGTTCAGGAGAAGGTCACTGCTAAGAGGGAGGCAGGCCTGGAGAACTAGCTAAGAGGCACTAGACCACAGGCTACGTGGCCTTAGAGCCCTGTTGAGGTTTTGGACTGGGAAAGCCATGGTACAATGACTAAATTATTTTAATTTCAGATGTCTGGTTTTACTGTACTTCCTATTCCTACACATCTGATAATCAAGCTTAATTGTAAATTTCTCACTTACTCTTGACCAAATGCCTCAGGTCCCTGCCCTATTTAATAATACTGTATGCCACAACTGTTGCTAAGCATTTTATATACATCTTCATTTAATTTCCATAACCATGAAAAGGAAGTGGCATTATTTCAAAATTAGAAAACTGAGTAGTTAAGTACTTGCCCAAGGTTGCACAGCACAGGACATATGACAGAGCCAGTATGCAAATCCAAGGTGTCTGATCACACTCCAGCACTGGGGTTTCAAGGTAAGATACTATTCTTCCCCTCAAGGAACCTGTAGTCTAGTGGGGGTGTACATTAAATGAGCAGCTGCCATACAGTGTGGTATAAAGCGCCACAGGAGCACAGAGGAGACCTAACTTAAGTTGCCAGTGAAATTATGTTTAAGCTGAGATTAGATGGATGAGATGGGAGGAGGAACGGAGTACTTCAGAGTGTCAGATAAATGCAAGTGTTGCAAATGTAGCCACACTCACAAAACTGCAGTTTGTAAATTCACTGGTATTGTGAATATGGCATTCACTCCTCATATTCATAAGGAGACAGAGTCTAAACAGAAGCCAAATCTAATTTTGCCAAGATTGTTCTTCATAGTAAACAAATTACAGAAATTCTCTCTCCATAAACTCAGGAAGACAAATAGTACAGCTTTGTGAAATCAAAATATGTAATGACTAAAAATAGACACTTACAGCCAATACGTACCTACTAGCAGAGGGCAGGATCATTTCCAGACAAATGTGGACAGTCCTTCCCTCCCTTCATCAAACTCTGCCCTTATTATAAGTTGGCCTTATTCCATGGGAGCAGGAAAAATGTCTTCTCCAACTCTGTATCTCCTCAGATCTACACAATGCCTGTCCCTTAGCTGTTGCTCAATAAATCTGTGATAAGAATTTCAATTCCCAGTGTTTCCCTGACTGAACTGGATTCCCAGCACTTTCTGAAGACTTTATAACATAGTCGAGAAATAGCACATATACACCACAGCCTACGGATCTGGCCCCAAACTATCCCTTTTTTCCTCCCTTTCCTTCTTCTGCCTCAAGGGGGGGAAAATTACATTTTTCAATCTAGTCTAAGAAGAAGAGTAGAAACATGTAATTCATTTTTTTACTACTATAAGAATTTTGCTTAAAATGAGTGTTCTTCTAAAGGTTCTCTTTGCCAAAATGCCTGCTTAATTCACTCCATGTAATTCTGCCAGTCGATCTAGCAATGTTTTCACACGTGTTTATGTCATTAAGTTACCATCCGACCTCTAGTGGTGTTGTTAAGGGACACAGTGCACCATGGTTACTTTGCTTTTATATTCCATGTGTAAACATGTTGACTAGTCAAAAAGCTGCATTTGAAAAATAAAACACATTTCAGAAGATCAAGCCCAGAAAGGATAAAATGGGGCAACTCTAATAAAAGTTTCACTTAATAGAAATGCTGAGGCCTCCCTGCACTAGAATTCATTCTTTCAGTGTTGGTAAATTCACTCACCTGCTCTGAAAACCTCTCCTCCTAGATCAAGTCCATTCTCTATCTCAATTGCCTCATATTGACAGTTTTTTTATAATTCCAAGTTCAACTAGGCACCATCCACTCTCTCCATCCCTTCTGACAGTCCATAACTAAGTCAAGCCACGGCTGAAAAGCCATCATCCTTACAAAGCTCCCAGGTATGCTCATTCCGGGTTCTCTTTGTAGAGGTACAATTTCAGAGTTTACAATGTTTTTTATTCCAATGTGAACAAAACCATGGAACTGAAAAGCTCAGTTATATAGGAAAACAATTAAGGAACTGCTTTCCTATGTAATGAGTAACTCTTGTCATTATCTCTAGCTTGAGGATAGAATCACTGAAAGAAGAGAGCTGGTCAGATTTTTCACATATGCTTAAGGCCAAACTCATTATATTCAGATCTTTCAACTATCTTATAAAAATAACATTGTGTACACACCACCCCAAAGCTGCTCTCAGAATGCAGACTTCCCTAGTGGTGACAGGCAGAAAAGGCCTAATCTCTACATGGCCCAAAACTTTTATCTGTGGATATGGGAAGATGAAAAAGATGAAATCCAAACTTCTTGGCCTCATTACCAATAAACTGCTTTTTTCAGATTATCCCACATCCACCTCTATAAAAACAGCATTCAACATAACCACCTCTCCGTATTTTCCCAGGAGGAGGGTAGTACTAGGGTTATATCCTAAATCATCTATCTTCCACAGCAGAGTGCCTTATATTAACTTACATTTAAAAAAAAATTCAGATGATTGAATGGGAATTTGCATGAAAAAGGAAATATCAATGTAATAAAATGCAGACCAACTCAGATTGCTAGACACACATGTCCCCTAATCAACATCTCCAAGAAAGTAGGCAAGGTTACCATCTCCTGGAGTCAGTGAAAGTATCATCCAGTGGATGCCTTAATAAAGATGATGAGGTTCGTACGTGGCTTTGAGCTTGTTAACCCAGGCAAGACTATCACCATCTTGCAATTTTCCTGAGGGAGAAGTCAGCCACTGAAGACAGAGTACAGACCCCAAGTCACAGTGAGTGTGGAGATGGTGCCAAAGGTCATCTAATTCTGGCTTCTTTGGGATCAGTGGGAGGAAGGGAGCAAATGAATGAACCCAAACATAACTGAGTTCTGGCTGTGCCTTTATAAGGGGGCCTGGAACAAAGGCTCTGTGTCTAGTGCCCAGTACAGTGCCTGGCACAACGCAGGGTATCAGTAAATATTTGTGAAATCAGTTAACAGCAATCCTTTCATCTGCACGTCCCCAAAGCAACCTCACGTGAAGGTGCGCTTTTCATGCTATGAGACGGGCACTATCAACCCCACCATTTGGATGGGAAAACCGAGGCCAAGTAACCTAACGGCCCAGGTCAAGTATGCGCCGAGGGACCACAGTTCTAACCACACCACGGCCGCAGGACATTTGAACCCCAGCCACGCCCACCCTACACGCACCCCAGCTGCTTACACCTGACGCCCCCATCTAGCGCCTCAGTCACGACAGGCTGGGGACGGCACAGCAGCGACCGCCTGGCCTCCCCCAGAGCCCCAACTCGACACAACTACCCGCCACTCCGGGCCCAGCCCCCGAACCCCACCCGCCGCCGCCCCCAGCCACTGACCTTTTTGTCCCAGATCTGCAGGGGCTTGCTGCCTATGCTGTAGAGGATGGAGAGGAAGCCGCTTTGGAACGTGTTTTTGAACATCTTGCCGCCGGCCTTCTCCTCAGCCGCGCCGGAGCCAACCTAGATTTGGGCACCAAGTGGCGAAGGCAAAACAGGGGGCTGGCTCTGGTCCGAAAAAGGGACGCTGAGTTCCCGAACTCTGTATCAGCAGCCACCGACAGCCGAAATTGAAAGGGAGACGCCACGTCTGTGAGCTTCAGGTCCCAGAAGAACTAACCCACCTCAGCATAGAAACCACAGCAACCGCCAACCGCGGCGCTCTCCCCTCCTTAAATGGTGGCGGCGAGCCGCCCGCCGCTTGAGATGGATCCCTCCGCCCACTTGAGCCCGCCCCCCCTAGAGCGCAGGACCCAATCCCGCCACAGGGATCACAGACTTCCTGTTCCTTCCGCTCTTAATCCCCGCCGTAGTCCCGCCTCCTCATGGAAAGAACTAGGTAGCAAAGGAACTATTTTCCCATCGTAATCTCTGAGCGCTGCTTTTAGAAAGCGGAAGGAGACAGAGGATTATAGAACGTCTTATTAGTACCTGCGTGGTGTCATGGGAACCTGGAGGGTGGGGTCAAAGGGCGTGAAAACCGGGCCCCATCCCCTACGGAGCTAGGAGGAGTTACAAGAGTGAAAGAAACGTGCGGAAAGGGACGGAAGGTGGCTTGGATAAGCAAGTGCTTATCTGGTGTCCTGCGAATAATAAATAAATGCTTTTTGGACAGTACAGGATAAGGTTAAAGCAGCTAACCAGTACTGCACACTAACTGTGCCCTGAACACTAAATTTGCATCATTGATTCAATTATTAACAGAATCGCTATGAATGCACCTTATTTGCATCATTTTTCATCATTGTTTTAATTATTAATAGGATTGCTGTGACTGCACCACATAGCTTAATTTGTGGAATGCAGTCAAAGCAATAGTTTGAGGAAAATTTCTCGCCTTAAATACATTAGAAAACAAGAAAGCCTAAACATTATGATAAGAGAAATTAATACAATTAAAATACGGTTGGGTTGGTTGACTCAACAGCTTTTTTTTTTTTTAATCAATTAATTCCTAGAACATTTTCTAAAAGACACAAAATGAACTACGATATTTCAGGTGTGGAAGAAATACCTAATGCTGGAAAAGTCATGGAGAAATAAAAAGATCAGTGCTTAAGCCAGGGGTTGTGGGTGAGGAAAGATGAATAGCTAGAGCACAGAGGATTTGGGGGCAGTGAAAATATTCTGAATGGTAACATAATGATGGATACATGTCACTATACAGTTGTCCAAACCCATAGAATGTATAACACAAAAGTGAACTCCAAAGTAGACTATGGACTTCGGGTGATTATGATGTGTCAATACAGGTGCATTAATTGTTAACAAAGGTACCGCTCTTGTAGGGGATGTTGATAATAAGGGAGGCCATGCATGTGTGGAGCCAGGGGATATATGGGCAATCTGTGTACCTTCCCCTCAATTTTTCTGTGAACCTAAAACTGCTCCAAAAAATAAGTTCTTAAAAAGAAAAAAATCCTTAGAAATATCTTCTAGACCTTCAGGTAGATAAGGATTTCTTAAATAGGACACCAAGTGTACTAATATAAAAGAAACTATTGAAAAATTGAACTTCACTGTAATTTTTAAAGTCTGTTAATTAAAAGACAACATTAGGAAAGTGAAAAGGCATACATACCACAATCTGGGAGAAGGTATATGCAATACATATATCAGACAAAAAATCTTTTATCCAGAATATATAAAAAAAAACTCCCACAAATTAATAAGAAAAAGAAAACCTAATTTTGAAAAATTGATCAAAGTCTTGGAGAGGTACTGTACAAAAGAAAATATCCAAATGATCAACAAGCTTAGGGAAAGATGCTCACCATATCTGGTCATCAGGAAAATGCAAATTTAAATCATGAAACATTACTACATACCAACCAGAATGGCTAAAATTAAATGGACTGACAATAATACCAAGTGATGGGAAGAATATGGAGCAGCTGGAACACTCATAACTTTTTTTTTTCTTTTTACAGTGTTTTTTTTTTAAATTGAAGTATAGTTGCTGTACAATATTATACATTACAAGTATACAATATAGTGATTCACAATTTTTAAAGGTTACATTCCAGTTATAGTTATTATAAAATCCTAGCTGTATTCCCCAGGTTGTACAATATACCCTTTTAGCTTATTTTATACCTAATAGTTTACACCTCTTATACCCCTACCCCTATGTTTCTCCTCCCCTCTGCCCGCTGGTAACCACTAGTTTGTTCTCTATATCTGTAAGCCTGCTTCTTTTTTGTTTTATTCACTAATTTGTTATGTTTTTTAGATTCCACACATAAGTGATATCATGTAGATTTTTCTTTCTCTGTCTGACATTTCACTTAGCATAATGCTTTCCACAGCCATCCATATTGCTGCAAATGGCAACATTTCCTTCTTTTGTATGGCTGAGTAGTATTCCACTGTATGTATATAATTACATCTTCTTTTTCCATTCATCTGTTAATGAATGGATAGGTTGCTTAGATTGCTTTCGTATTTGGCAATTGTAAATAATGCTGCTATGAACATTGGGGTGTGTATATATTATGAATTAGTGCTTTTTTTTTTTTTGGATATATACCAAGGAGTGGAATTGCTGGATTATATGGTAGCTATATTTTTAGTTTTTTGAGAAACCTCTATACTGTTTTCCACACTACCTGCATCAATTTACATTCCCACCAGCAGTATACAAGAGTTCCCTTTTCTTTGCATCCTCTTTTGTTATTTGTGTGGAACTTCATAGCTTCTTCATGGAAGTTTAAATTGGTATAGCCACTTTTGAAAATTGTTTGACCATGTCTAATATATATATACATTCTGTGACTGAGAAATTTTAATGCTGGGTACCAAACAGAAATGCTTGATAAAAGACATGTACAGGAATGTGCTTAGCAACATCATTTATAATAACTCTAAACTAGAAACAACTGAAATGTCCATCAGCAGTAGATGGATGAGTTGTGATATATTTATTCAGTGAAATACTATGGAACAGTGAAAATAATGAACCAACGCTCCACTCAATAACATGGATAATATGTCTCACAGAAATAATGTTGAACAAAAAATGTCAGACAAAATAAACCAGACTGTGTGATTTCACTTACTGAATATTAAAAAAAAAAAAAAGTTAAACTAATCTATAGTAATGAATCTTGCTATGGTCTCTAACTAGTATATGAACTAGTTCCTCTGTTCTCCATGGTCCCCGCTCCCAGACTCCAGGTCAGTCATCCCATAGCATTCTCTGCTCCTGTTAATCTGCTGCCCTTGGGTAAAGTCCAAATTCTTGCCCTACATTTAAAGTCCTCAGAACTCACCAGCTGAGTATCTAGGTTTCGTGGTGATCACCTCTTTATAAGACATAGGTTTGTAATATCATTTTTATAAAGAGAATAGGATAACTGAGTCTATCATGGTTGATGGAAGGATTCATAAAACATGCATCTTTTAAATAAATTAAAATAAAATAATTTTTAAAAATTTTAGAACAAAAAAGTTAAAAATAAAAATAATAAATTAATTTTAAAAAACATGCAACTTCACCCACATATGTGCCACTGCTTGTAGTACTGCTACTTGTTTGTGCCCTCCAAACACAGGGACTGATTCATTCTATTTTGCATGAGTTTTACTTCTTAAAAAAAAGTTTAAAAAGGAGAAAAACCCGTTGTATGTTTATAACTATATACCCTGCATTATTGATTTTATTTCTGATGGGAAGGAAGTGCCATTTTGACTCAGCTTTGATGAGATCCAAATAATCTGCTTGCCTTTGCAGATTTTACAAAATTGTATGGAACACTTCAATAAATTGCCAAGGCCCCTCCCAGGGCCTTGGTAAGGGCCCAGAAAGTGAGAGGTCCTGATGCTTGAGTTTCATCACAGTGAATATACCTCTGCTTCTCTCATATTATTCCCTTACTGGTACAAAGTTCAGCCAGAATGGTCTTTGACATTTCCCAGAAATAAGCACTTTCTCTCCTTATTTCCTGCCCATGCCACTCCCTCCTTCACTTTGTCTACTTATTCCCAGGAGGTATGGCTTCCCCCTCAAGCCTCTTAAGTGAGGGTGACTTTTCCTTTGTACCCCTCAACCACTGGGTCTAGAGGTGGGACATGCATCCTCCTTGTTCTTCATCACTCTTCCCAGACCACTGCCTTTTTCTCATTCCCAAAACCTCCATCTACCTTGAAATTTATTCACTCACGGTTCAGGTGGCTAGAAGTCCATAGTCAGGGTGTCGACAGAGTCATGCTGTGCCTAAGGCTCTAGGGAAGAATCATTCCTTGCCTCTTTCAGCTTCTGGTGGCCCTAGGCATTCCTTGGCTTGAGGCAGCATCACTCCAGTCTCAGCCTCCATCTTCACATGGCCTTCTTCTCTCTGTATCTGTGTCCTCTCCTCCTCTTATAAAGATACCAGTCAAGTCATTGGATTCAGGATAAGTCTGAATCCAATGATATCATCTTGAGATCTCCAACTAATTACATTCACAAAAGTCTTCTTTCCAAAAAAATTCACATTCCGAGGTTCTGGGTGGAGGTGAATTTGGAGGGGACACTATTCAACCCTCTATACTTCTTTATCAGGAAGGACTTCTTTTACAACCAATCTGAAATAGCACTCCCTCCATCCGAACTGCTCATCCCTCTACCCTACTCTGTTGTTTTTCCATAGCATTTATTATCAGTTGACATTCTTTGTAGTTATTTATTGTCTGTCTCCCTGCACTTGATTTTGAGTTTCTGGGAGAAACAATTTTGTCTGTATTGCTTATAGCCGTATTCCCACTGCCCAAACTAAGTGCCAGTATGTATGCAGTAAGTTAAGTGCTGAATCAGTGAATTACAGTCACAGACTGGGTGGGTCCTGGCCTCTGCAGGCCCAGCACAGGTTTTCTCTCAGCCTCAGCATCTCCATATCCATCCAGCCAGTAGAGGTTATTTTCTGCTTGGAATTAGAGCTCACCTCGTCTATTTGCCACCTCACATTTCTCTCAATAAACATGCAATGTCCCCAGTTAAAATGGAAACAGCTTGAGGTCTGTGGGCTTCATGCTTTGGACAGATAGCCAGTCAGTGAGCAAGCTGATGGAGAAAATGAAAATGCTTGCTTCTCCTAACTACTCATTCTCATTCTCGGTGAGTGTCCACATGAACTGTGTTCAGTTCTTCCTTAGGTTGGGATTCAAAGTTTATCGTGATCACAGCCTTGGCTACAGTAAAGATTATTTGGTCCAAGGTTTGGAGAACATAAGTTAGAGGGTTTGCTCCTATTGTAGACTTGACTTTGATGTGCTCCTTCTAGGTGTAGACTGTCTTCTGGCCATGTATCCCACCATGGCAGGCACACAATTAATGAATGAATGGATGGATGGATGGATGGATGGATGGATGGACAGACGGACTAGAACCAAATGGTTACCTCTGACACTTGCCTTCATTTCAAAGTAATGTAGACTAACATAACCTAAGACCACAGATATCTCACAGAAACATACATTAAGCACTATATAGTCACCGTTGAACAATGCAGGGGTTAGGGTCGCTGACCCCCCACCCCTGCAGCAGCTAAAAATCCATGTACAAGTTACAGTTGGCCCTCCATGTATGCTGTTCCTCCTTATATGTGGTTCCTCTATATCCCTTCCTTATCTGTGGTTCTCCATCCTCAGATTTGACCAACAGCAGATAGTATAGTATAGCCGTGTTTATTATTAAAAACACCCATATGTAAGTGGACCCTGTAGTTCAAACCTATGTTGTTCAAGGGTCAACTGTATTTTTTCAAGAGTGCTTTCTCTTCATCAACATGAAGGATGTAAGGACAAAACACACAAAGAAGTCTTGCTGATATTTTGCTTCTTTCAATGACTTTGCAATTAGAATGAGGTGGATGAGTCAGTTTTAAAAAGTAGTAAGTGAAAAGAGCAGAACTAATGAGGCAGTATAGTGATTACATTGTGAGGAGTGTGTTCGGAAGCTCAACCAATGCCAATCAGGCCACTAAAGGCTGCAGAAGACACAATATTGTAAACTGACTATACCTCAATAAAAAATATATAATATATAAAAATTAAAAGATAAAAGCTGCAGAAGAGGTAAAAGTGAAGTAATTACATGAGGTGCAAGGTATGGGGTGGTCTGGATAATCCCACTACTACAAGAAGGGGCTTAGTTTGTTAACCTGTTGTTTGGGTAGAACCATTGCAGACGCAGCAACCAATTCTGTGCCCAGAGCAGAATCTCTGACCATGAACCATAGTCCTGCGTTATATAGAATATCTCACGTTGGTAGGGTAAGTGTCAAAACACGCAGAGAGATTATGGCAAGTAAATCAAATCCATGACATCAGTAATCGTGCTGAATTGAGGAATAAGTTTCTGATCATTGTGATATTTGTTATTTAACATATTTGAAATAGTTCAGATAGCTCAATTAGAGGATTAGAGGATCTGATACTTTGAATTTAATTTAAAATGCTTAAAGGAATTTGAAATTAGATCTGTGGTTTTAATTTTAAAATGCTAAGAAAATTTAATTAAGTTTGTAAACAATAAAAGATTTTGATTGATTAAATCTCTGAGTTTAGACTTGGATATGTTAGTATTTGAATGCTTAGGAAGATTTCATCAGACTATAGGTCTTTCATATTAGCTATTGAAAGTGTTTGTGCAAATCAAACAGATTAAATATGTGTTTTTCCTTGAAAATGCCTACAGAAATTAGATTAAGTATGTGAGCAATGTTTAGGGTTTAACCCATTACGTTTTGAATTAATCAAGCATCAATCAAGAATTAAGCAAAATAAGTGTTCAAATTTATATACAAAACCAATCGCTTTGTAGTTAAGACAAGATCTGTAAACTGATCTTGAAGACACAAGACAAATTCGACTTTTAGATGTACAGCTTTAATAACTAAGATATTATTTAAAGCACCAGGAACTGTAAGAAACACAGTGCACAAAAGCCCCAGTCAGACGTCAAAACCCGGACAGCATCCATTCATGTCAGCCCAAGATGAGAAAGTCTGAGCACCTGGCCCTGAGACATAAGGGACTTATCACACACTGTAAAGCAGAGTTTATTCTTCACTCCTCTGTGCTGATGGGGATGGGGAGGTATAGCAATGAGGTGAGGAGTTGTGCCTGGAGACTCATCCCTTAGCTGGGAGCAAAGATGGAAGAGGGCCCATATGACTGGGGTGCTCAGCTGGCAGAGTGCGGACAGCTGAATCTCAGCTCCAGGGGTTATATCCAAAGACATGGGTAGAAGAGCCAGTGATGGGCAGATGAGGCTCCTGCTAGTCTGCGAGTGAAGTTGTAAGGGAATTCTGTTGGGTCCCTGCAGATTACTATTTTTTTTTTAATTTACTTTTAAACTTACATACAGTAAAATGTACTCTTTTTGGTGTATCATTTTGACAAAGTCAAGTATACAACCATCGCCACATTTAGGATACAGAACAGTTCCATCAGCCCCCAATTCCCTCATGCTATCCCTTTATAGTCAACACCCCCACCCTCCAAACTTCACCCCTGACAACCATGGGTCTGCCCTCCATTCCCCCAGCTTTACTTTTTCCAGAATATCATTAAATAGAATTACCCAGCCTTTAAGTCTGGCTTCTTCACTTAGCACAATGCTTTTGAGATGCACATTATTTTAAATGCCTGTAGAATATTCTGCAAAGGATTGATCATCCATTCCACCACCCAGCCCCCTCTGGACAAGGATATTTTAAAATATTTGTCAGCTGTCTGCATGCTTACTTTTGAAGGCTTCCCTACAGCATTTCAAACATTAAAAGGCAGCCATTTTTCATTGAAGATAATTTTTTTTTCTTGTAACTTTTTGGGGAAAAGAACTTTGGAATTGCTTTTGAAATTATTTGATTATTTTGTGATTGTCTATGACTCTTCACTAATTATCATGAGAAAAATATTTTTAAAAGTAAATACTGGAAGTGTCTGAGAGATCAGATTGCTGTCAGAAAAAGTTCATGTGATCTGTATGTATTAAACATAGTAATATTGCATTTTAAAAGAATTGTCTGAAGAGAGCAGACATGGCCCATCAAGGACATGACGAACATGGTCACAGTAAAATGAAACTTCCAGATTATAAACAATGCAAGATAGAAGGGACATCATTAAAAACTGTCCAGGAGAAGCTGACTGCACAAGGGTTAAGGGACCCATGGGGCCGCAGAGCAGCTTGGAGATACATGGGTGGCTTTGCAAATAATATTTCCTTTGTTGGTGCAACATTAAAAGGATTCAAATGGGGATTTGCTGCATGTGTGGTAGCTGCAGAAGCTGAATATTACCTGGAGTCCCAGAAAAAAAGATTAGCAGCATCACTGAAGATAATACCTGGAAGTATCTTTTAAAGTGGTTTCTTAACTCTTATAAAAAGGAGATTTCTTCACTGTAGCCAACTGGTCTGTGTGTTTGTCCTTTAAAGAATACTAGTAATATTTAATAAAATAAGAAAACATGTTTAAAAAAAGTAAATACTGGATTCACAGTTCACAGGATTGTAGAGACATTTCATTACATTTATTAATTTTTTATTTTGCAACTTTCTTATGTTAGAGCCAACATCCTTTTTTCAAGTCTCAAACATTTCTGTAGATCCCTGGAAAGCTCACAGACCCTGAGCACCATGCCCCAAGTTCCTGACAGAGTCCCACAAGAATGTCATAGCTGAAGGCAACACGGTGCCAACCTACACCAGTGAGAGAAGAGAATGGAAGACTGCTTTCTCTGAATCATAATAATGCCCTTCCAAAAAGAAAAAGAAAAAAGAAAAAGAAAAAAAAATGGCACAATAATTCTTTTCTAAGATTTTTTTTATCTCACAAACATAGACTGTGTAAAAATGTATGTGCAAATTTGTTCTTTGTAGCAATATTGGTAATAGTACTGGTAAGAGTATATCCATAAGGGATTGCTTCATCTGTGGTACATCACACAGTGGAATACTGTACAGCCATGAAAAGGGGTGAGGTAGATCTATACATGCGAACAGCAAAATTTTCCCAACTAAGTGAAAGCACAAGTCACAAAAAAGAATGTATAATCTGACTATATTTCTGTAAAATAAAAATCATTATGATTTTAAAATGTTAGTAAATGCACAGGAAAAAAAAATGGAAAGATACATGCCAAATTTAACTATGGTTACCTCCAAGGGAGGAAAAAGTTTTTTATGTATGTATGTGTATGCGGTTGAAGGGAGGTTTTCGCTATTTACTTTTATGTAACATTTGAATTTACCATGAACATATATTAATTTGGTAATCAGGAAAAGTCACTAAATATTACTTTAGACGATCCAAACACAAGCAGGACTACTGAAAAATGTGAATTGATGTTCTGAATTTCCAAGCACATCGTGGATGAGCTTTAGACTGTTTCGGGGTTAGTGGGTTCCTTGTCCCCTTTTCTCAAGGTCAAAACAACCTAAACAAAAACTCCTCTTTCGCCTTCTTTCTACAGCCGAACACTCCCACCCAACGATAATCATTCACAAAAACCAAGATTATCTTGGAAAATAAGACTTTCCCACTGATTGAGAAGGGAAATTGGATAAAACTAGCATTCAAGTTCTACATGGTATCAAAAGAACTCCCAAACTAACTGACCGTGCATGTGCTCTGAAGAGACCCTCCTTGTCTGGGAAGGCCCTCGAATGCCAGCGGGTCAACATGGAGATAATATACTATGTAGATCAACACTCATGTATGAAGCACCATGTTTATGAGTTTTGGGGATGTGCTCATTAAAACATGGTACTGAGATGCTGTCTCAGAGATGTGGGAGACCAACAGAAGCTTACAGAGCCTTGGGTCAAAAAGGGTCTTGTGACAGAGACCGCTTGAGAACACGAGGCCGGTGATGGAGCTGGAAAGTAGCAAGTCCATCCATTCAGTGTCCCACCGGCCTTACAAAGTCAGCTGGTGATGAGCCTGTGGGCCCAAACTCGTTTGTGTCCAGGGCAGGCACAGTCTTGAGCTCCCACATCTGAGGAGCTGCTTGGATATGACAGGAGCTGGTCCAAGGGACACTGTGATGCTGAGGTGGCCCTGAGAGGCCTCTGCTTTCCCCCCATAATTGCTTCAAAAATTGTGAGTGTCCACACGGGTTCCCACAGTCACTTGTTCAGGACAAGCAGCAGAGAAGGCAGGAGAAGGGATGTTCTGTGGAACAAGTGGCTTGGCTTTTGTGGAGAACTAGCTGGTGTCTCATCCAGCTGCCTGGGTGCCACAGTCTGCCCACCACTTCTGCTCCCTTCAGGTGGTGGGAGGATGCAGGCTTCAGCCAGAGACGAGGCTGGCAGCCACCAGGTTGTTGCTTTCACCTCCCTGGGGCACAGCTGTCCTGGGAGAGGAGGGCTGAGGGAGCCAGGAAGCTCATTTGTAAAACGGGTTTCATTTTCTCACTTAACAGACACATCTGGTGCTTCTACTCCACCCTCTCTTCACATTTGAGGGGCCTCTTCTCCTCCCAGTTTAGGGAGCTTCAGGATGCTCTGAACCGGAGACCCTGACCCCTTCCCTGCCTTGGGGCAGCAGACTCCACCTGCCTCCAAGGTGAGATGCTTTTTCAGAAGGGGGCAGGGGATGAGGGGGAAGGATTAAAAGGTGGAATGAAATATGGCGACACTTGCAAAGGGAAAGCAAACAAGGGGCTAAGGCAGCTTCCTGAGTTCACTAGAGGTGATCTTAACCTACGATCTAAATGGTTGGGAGACTCACCTGCTTTGGAAGGAGGGGCTCAAGGAGACCTGTGTTCAAGGCAAGGCCTGGCTTTCCTGGCTCACCAAGTCTACTTGAATGATCTGTGGTCCCCCATTGCCAGCTCTGCTTCACGTACCTCTTCAACATCTTGTCTCTGTAAAGAGCATCCTTGAAACCGCCCTCATCACCGCTGGGAAGCGCCCTCTTTCCTCTGGCTAGAACCTGGCATAAACGCTTTTCTATCTCACTCAGTCCTGGTGGCCATCGGTCTCGGTTAGTGGCCCCTTCCACACTGAAAACTCTCCATACATTTCTTTTAAAACCTTTTATTCAATAATATATACTTTTAAAATTATAATATGTAACCGCCCTTCATGCCACATACCCCCCGTGCCCCCACTGTGGAGTCTGTGGTCGGCTAGTTAACGTGGTCTGCTGGAAAACAGGTGGCCACGGGATGAGCCAGGGGCACGGGGGGAGCAACAGTAACCAACAACCATTTTGCATACCCTTCACATTTCCCATGCTTTCTGGGTCAGGAGGAAGTCAACAGGAAGCCAAAGGCGTGTGAACCTTTTACATTCGGAAGTGAGGTTTGATATACGGTGGTGGGCTGCCCTTCGGTTGGTCTAGTTCGTGCTTGCCAAACCTGCCACCATTTTGTGTCTGCTCACGGAACGTGATCTCTCTACACACGTTAAGACGTTTGATTTGGTTCTTGTTCTGCTTATGGAAAAGTGGGAGGAACCGCAACAGACCTGGGGAGAGATGGGAGGAGGGGAAAGACGGCATTAATCAATCTGACTGGGAGTGAGAACAGGTCTCCACTGGCTGGTGGCTCCCTTCTCCAGGGGAGTGCTGGGAATAGTATGCAAGCCCAACTTGCCCATGGCAGTTTGTGGGAAATCAGGTAAGAACCGATTTTACGATTTCAGGTTTCAAGTAGTACCCTTTTCCTTCCTCTTCTGATCACCACTAACGGGCAGTCTTTGTCCCAGCCTTGCTGTGACCCACTCCCTCCCTTTCTCTCAGTCCAGGAAGCTGATTTAGAAGCTCCATAGTCTCCTGACCATTCTGTGCAAGCCAAGCTACCAAGTTCAGCAGATCCGCATGACCTGATTTACAGAGGACACCTTGGGACCAAGACTCAGATGACTGTTTTTACACAGGGTAAGGGTCCAGTCCAAGAGAGCTCAAGTATTTTTAACTCTTCCCTGGAAGTGGCTGTCAGGCTTGGCCTGAAAACCTCATTTCTCCTTCCATGTCCAGCACAGCAGAGTGGGTGGTGAGATGCCAGAATTCTAGAAGCAGCATCTCAGGATGGTACGAGAGCATTGGCAGAAGGGACTATGCACCTGGGAAACTGTCACACAGAAACACTTCATGACTCAAAGTTCCTTTGGGCAAAGGAAGGGTTCTACTGCTTAGTACCTGAGAAAGGCTGCATGGTGCATATGGTTAAGAAAGAAATGACTCTTCAGCAGATGATTTTCAAGCTTTCAACTCCACAGAGGGATCAGTGAGAAACAAGCACACTAATGAAAGACACCACCATCTGCCAAACAACAGCATGTGCCTACTTGCGTTGCAAGGAATGGAGCTGGGGAGAGGTTTTCATAAATGCAGACACCCTGCCACAGTGGTTAAAGTCGTGCAATGAAATGGTCAACCCCCAGCAGCAGGTTCTGAGTGGTGTAACTCAGAAGCAAGAAGCAGAACAATCCCCACCACACCACCCTAGTCCTGCCTCTTGCTAAAGGAAAGTCATCACACCAAGGTAATTAACTGCAACCACCCACCCACATCTTTGCAGTTCAAAGTTTATCCCTCCTCTCCCCCAAGACACAGGAAATACAAGTTTAAGGTCCTTATGGCAGTGGCTTGTCTCCCACTTGGGAAGGCTGGTGATTATCAACATTTTTATTTATGAAAACAGAATTTAACATAGCATTTTTCTTTCCTCTAAGGGCAGCAGCACATAAATCATACATCAGTCATCCAGTGATACAAAGAGGTGGCCAATTGAGTCTGAAGTAGTCATTAGTAAAAGATCACAACCCAGGCAGTGTTGCTTTTCTGCAAACAGAAGGAAATGGCTCCATGGTTCTCGAAGATTTATCCAAGCTTTCCACTGGGTGTAAGATTTCTGTCCCAACCTCTTAGTCACCATTTACAGCAAAAAAAGCCAGCAAGTGAAAAACTGTTAATTTATTGATTCAATGAAAGTTTTTTTTTTTAAACAATCCCCAATACATGCAGTTCAGGATTAAGTATCACATTTGTAGCACATTGTTGAGTCTCTACACAAAAGTATGCATCACCTGTATAATCCCCTCACATCACGTTCCCCAGCCTCTACAATACCTGGTTGGGGTCATTTTCATGGACACATCCATAGAGCTCCAAAGTGTATGTTATTACTGGTTTTCTTAGCCAGATGTTTCCCTGCCACCTCCCCTCTCCTCATCCCCACCCTGGGGTTAGTTTTTAACGGCAAGATACTAGTCTTAGATTAATTAATAAGCTTACTGACAGATTTGGCTTCTTGTGTGCTCACACGGACCCTGCTTTTGTTTTCAGGCTTATGTTCTCAATGACCTTGACTCTGATCAGTTACTATCCACTCCTATTAATTTGCAGGAGGGAAGTTTGCTTTTTCTTGTGAGTGCTCATGCAGTAACACAGGTTTCTAAACAAATCATTAATCTGAACTGGCATTAAAGGAAACTGTCAACGGGGCTCTCTCAGATCCATTTCAATGCATATATAAAAATTCTTCCAATTTTTGTGTCCCCAAATAATTTTGCGTCCATCCTCATCATAGCAGCACCTGGGAGAAGCTAAGTCATTTCCCTGAGTAGGCGCAGACTGAGGCCCACGGCTGCCAGCTCTCTCCGGGACTCAGCATTTGCCTCGAGAGCACCACCTTGCAGCCCCACTGGGACCAACCCTGGGGCAGTGCCCATCTCGGCACATCAGAGAACTTCAACTTTGTGCCCCCTAGCTTTCTCCTCTCAAGAAGTCCTGTTCCCTCCTCAAGATCTACTTTTTGACTGTTTTTACTGGTTCCCTTTCTTCTTTTAACACCCTCCTCTCCCATCCTCTCTCCCAGCGCCCAAGGATTACAAGCTCTTTTGTCTCCTGTAATCAATCAGTTGGAGAGTACTTTAATTCTCTGTGAGGGAATACATATGCTTTGAGCCTTGTTAGTACCGACCTGTTAGAGAAATGCCTGTTAGGAGACCAGTAGAGTGACTGATGTTCACGTGCCTCACAGAACTGGCAACTGGCACCCCTCTAACTAGTAAGAAGCCCCGGGAATGCTTGGTCCGCATTACACACCTGATGGCTTCTCCCACCTGGTACCTACCACAGGGATAGGGCAGGACAGGAGCAGGCCAGCTGACAAGATCCTGGGAAGAGTGAACTGCAAGCAAACCTGATGGAAATATTAACACTTCCTCAGTTCTACTCTCACCATGAGATTTCTCAGCTAAAGCAAAACCTTGCAGTTATGCTCATCGTGGCCAATAAACCATGATACACCCATCTGTATTTGGCACAGGAACCTTTTGTTCTCACCATACAGGTCTATGTTCTTGAACATAGGCAGTACCTGAGATGACAGTGTAACACTACCCTGTTCCCCACATTTTTTTGCTTTTCTTTAGGAAATAAGTCCTTATCATAGGCACTTTTAACCTGTTAAGGTAATGAAGCAAACAAAATGTCTAATGAAAATTACTGAGATGAATTTAAGAAATAATATGCCAACCCAAACAGATATTGGATGGGTGAATCTATCATAGCTTTGTCTAAATGTAAGACTAGATTCACACATGCACACACACACACAAACACACACAGGCATACTTTCATCCGTCGTTTGGAACTCTGCAAGACCGCCTTCTAACCCAGGTAAATACTCTAAATCTCAGGGGAGCTAGGTCCATCTGGACACAAAATGGTTTTGGTGATTGGTAAAAGAGGAAAGGTCTGGACTGGATTCAGTTCAGTTTGGGCAAGAACCACGCACAGCCAACCAGCCAGCAAGCTGAGTGTTAAGACCAGACCCAGAAGAGAGCACTTCAAACTCAGTTATGCTGTATGTCTAAGGCATGAGAGGTAAAAAGTATAGGTGGTGGAAAAGTAAACTACATGAATAAAAAGGAAGAACTACTCCTTTGCCAAGCCGCAGTCACAGCCCAAGGACAGGCAGGCCAGCTGTGTTTGCACCTACTACCTCATGACCAGAGGAGAGAGGCAGCAGTCAGTCACCTGACTCTTCTCCTCCAGATGCTTTTATTGCCTCTGGGGGACCCAAGAGAAAGAAATGGGGTTACCACTTCACCAAGACCATACAGTAGGCTAGCCTGCTTGGTCCAGACAGGAAACATTTAAAAAAAAAAAAAAAAAAAAGGTGGTGGGGAAAGGGAATGCGTGACAAAGCAGGAGATGGGTGGAGCAGGAAAGACACACAGTCGCACATCTCCCTGATAAATAACAACCAACAGTTTGGTGTTGCCTAAAAGGGAGCAATAGAAGGCTTTTGATAATCCAAAACACTGAGTTTCACTGCCTGACGTATCAATATGGGTTCAACCAAGAGCTCCTGTCTTGTCTGATATTCAGGTAGAACAAATGTACACATTAATACACAGAATGTGCAATGCAGGTAGGTAGCACTGGTACAAGAACCTTAACTGAATGCATTTCCTGGCTTTGGGATCTTATCTTTCATCTGTAACCTATAATAAAAGTTTTATTTGTATTTTTAGTCCCCACCGACCAAACAACAAAAATAGAATCTACATTTAGAGATAGGACCTGCTACCAATACCAATATGATTTTATTGGAATATGGAATGTAAACAGATGTTCTCAAACAACCTCACCTTATAAAAATGTATGGCATTATTAAATAGTTGATAAAGAAATCCTAAAGTGTGATGTGGTGGTAGACACCTTGACCTCTAGCCTAGGTGTATGAGGTCCCCACAGCTGTGGCATGGCTCTGCAGCTGGGGTCAGGGGATTGCTTGCAAACCATGTTGATGACAAGTCCCCAGAATGAAATCAGCCTATTTTTTATTTCCTTAAACAATATCTAGCTTCCTTTGCTAACATGAAGGCTAGCATAATGGATCCCAAGCTTTGACACTTGCCCCAGGAGCTCCACTCCCTTCCCCAAGCCCCTCACATGTTACTCTCTCTGATCACTTGGGTTATCTGCTGGTCCTGCCCACACAACTCCAGTCCCTGCATGTGAGAAAGACTTATCTTTGCCAACACATTCCTGTGTTAACTACCAGAGCTTAAAAATGCAGATTACCCTGATTACAGTGGGAAACTGTTTCTCATGGGGCTAAAAAGGAACAAAGGGTGGGAAGGGAATATTTTTTTTCCACCCAATAGGCCTTTCTTGCCTAAATTCTAATAGGACTTTTTTTTCTCCCTCTCTGACTTCCCTGAAGACTGACTTTCCAGCTTTAGTTATGGTTGTGAACAGAAAATCTTTGTTTCTGAGATGTGCATTAAAGTAAGTGCACACACAGGGATGTGCTGGGAAATAGTGAGGTTTCCTTATAAGGCTGGGAAAAAAAAAGCTACATAAAAAAATAGCAACAAAGTTTTAAATTAGGCAAATCAACAAAGGTTACGGTGAGCTCCAAGTTATGCACTTAGCATCCAACTTTTGATGAGACAGACGGACCTGTTCATGGCATCACAAGGTTTAAAGTGATGCCTCCTGACCCATCAAAGGGGACTCTTGTGAGAGTGACTGCAGTTTTTTCCCAAATGAATACACTTGGAAGAAAACTGCAGGGATGAAGGTACATTTCCTAGAGAGCTCATGTCATTAAAAAAAAATACATAAAACATGAATTTGTAAAAGAGCTTTAAAAAAAAATACTGTCACTGTTTTAATATCTCCTTTTCATAAATGAGGCTGGTGTGTCAGAATAGACTGCTGATGCTTTGCTAAAACTTGAGCCTGAATCTCACCAAAAGAAACCCAGACCACAGTGGAATAGATAGGAAGTCAGATATTCAGAGCTTGTTGACTGAACGGGTTAATTCAACAGTGGTCTCCTGTTAAATAAAGGTAAACGTGCAACAACTCCGAGTCTCTCGTCTCCCATATGCATTCCAAAGGGAGAGGCCCCTCAGATCCTCAACTATGTGCATCGTCAGGCTACCAGAACGGCAGCTCCCTGTAGACTAGTACTGGGGAGTTTCTTTCTTTTTGACAGACTTTTAGGTCTTTACTCTTCTTTGCGTTTAGAAGGAATGGCTAGAATTTCTTTTTATCACACTGTAGTTTTCCTTCAAGGTTTGTGTTTGGTTGGTTGGTTTTATTGGCAAGCATCAATGCCGCATTACCCGTCGCTTTCCAGTCTTCATCGGGCCGCCGTGAGACCACTGGAAAGTACAGCATTATCTGCACAAGGCTGGGACTGCTCCTTCACCACAGGGTCTGTAAGAAACAGGAGAGTCAGCCAGTGTAGGGGAAAACATCATGACAGACCCAACCCCGTTCCACAGTGAGATCGAGATAGGCCGCCAGGAAGTCAGGGTCAGGAGGGCAACAGAAATTACAGACACTGAGATGATCAGGGAAATGCTAGTACAGTCAACTTGTATACTTCTTCAGAGTACAAGTTCAACTGCTGAGACTCAGGGAAAAGAGGCACAGAATCACACATCTGCCACTGTGCAAAATGTCTACTAACTTCTTACGTGTTATTTTCCTTGAATATTAATATCATATCCAACTCATGATTTCTTTAAAGCATGTTAGACAATAAACACTTTGGAGGAAAGGGTGAACAAAAGGAACCATTAGACCTATCAATTAAAAAAAAAAAAAAGAAGACCTATCAATTTTAAGCAACAGTATAAAAGTTTTTTATAGAAGTACAGTATATATTCAGAAAATCAGAAAGATTATGATTTACATAATCAGTGTACTGGAAGAATGAAGGGTAAGACCTTCTAAATTTGCTGTCTACTAATGCTTAAGGGCCAGTAGGTTCAAGACTATTATCTTGAGAGGGGGATAAAGGAAAAGGAATGAGAGTACATTTTCATCTCACTTCTGAGAGAAACGGAGCAGGTCACTTAAACTCCCTTACTCTCGGTATCCTCTGTGACTGGACTAAATGACCTCATGTTGCCTGAAATAAGAGGAAAGTCTGAGACACACTTTATCAGCAGGGAAAACTATATGCACACAGACAGATACGCAACCACATAAACTGAATATATACACATCCTGTGAAGTGAAACACCTAAGAAGTTGGTAATTCAGAGAGGATTTTAGTGAGATCTTTCCATACTTGCTTTCCTTTCCTCAAATTCTTTCTTTTTATTTAACTTACTTCCTTCTTTAAAAATACACTATGGTCATCTTATTACTTCCAACTAATCACTTATTTTTTCTGAGGGGGAAAAACCTTTGATTAGATTTCCACACAAATGTATATATTTGAAAACAAAATTTTAGATACTTGTGATCCATCAACTCAGGGTCAAGGGCAACAAACAGGCCAGACTCAAGGGAGCTACAGTGGGGAACAAGCAAACATCTTTGGGCATCAAGAAGCAGATCTGCAGAGTTCTCAACAGCCTAGAACTAATGAGACCAAATCCCAAGGACGAGTCATCCAAACACTCAGAATTATCCTGACTGTCCTCAGTGATAAAGGGTGGAAGAATTTCCCTTTGACAATCAGGCCCCGGAGACTCACAGAAGTACGGGTGCTCCATGGCCTCTTTGGCAGTCAGTCTCTGTTGATGGTCATATCGCAGAAGTTTGTCCAGAAGATCTAGGGCCTCGGGGCTGACGAGATGCCTGTTCTCACTATGGATAAAGTTTTCCCAGCGTTTCCGTGAATGTCTGACAAAAAGAGGAAAGCATTAGTGTCCTGAGGTTAAGTTAAACAAGAATCCTTACATATTAGGGCTAAAGCCAACAATGTCTTAAAACACTGTGCTGATTACAAGCTCATTAAATCTCATTCTTACCAGTACCTGCCTCACTCCCCAGTTATGATTATAGCATCCTTAAACAAAACAGTGCCGACTGATAAATAGAATTGATTACAACTTCTACATCTGATTTAGGACTTTGTGGAACCTCTCTAGATAATTTTCTAGGTAATTTCTAGATAACGCTCCAGGCTTTTAGTCAATTCTGGGTGAAGCATGGAGATGGAAATGGTGAAAGTTGTCCACACATTTACTTTTCAACACTACTGTACTGTATCTGAAAAATGTGCTTTAAAATTTGCTCCCTTATTCAAAATCCATTACACAGAACAAGAAAAAACTATAAATCTCTTATTCAAAGAAGAATCACAGCTTTCTAAGATTTTTCATTAAAATAAGCATATGCTGTCCAGAAAGCTTTTTTCTGTTACATGATTGTCTCTCATTTTCTACCGATAAACAGGTTATTTCTTACAGAAGTAAAATGATTAGAAGACACATGTAAACAATGCCCAATTATCTCATGATAAGATAAAAAAAAATACAGATGGGGAAAAAAGAGTATTTCAATTCTGGTATGAGCAGAAAGGGGAAAGAGCTTTAAAAAGTGATTTTGGCTAACCTTTCCACTTCTGATATGGGTAAGTTAAAACCCTCTTTCTTTCTCTCTCTTACTTACTGTCCCAGGATATCGTTGAAGTGCGGATCTAGGTCTATGTGATACTTCTTCAGATACCCATACAGCTCGTCTGTACCCAGAACCTTTGCAATGCGAACAAGCTGAAACACAAAACAAACTGACCAAATCACTGAGCACAGAACTCACTGCAAGCCCACGGGGATGCTGGATCAAGAAATTAGGAGACTTCCACATCACTAAATCTCCAGGGACTAGATACAGATCCAAGCCTGGGGCAGACAGGCAGCAAACCACAGATAGGAAGTTTACATGAATGCAAATTTCCAAAATGCCTTTAAAATGGTAACACAACTTATGACAATAATCTTCTAGAAGCTGATGATTATGGGGGCATAAAATCTAATGACCAGAATCCTGTTTTATTAGACAAGGAGGTACATGACTTCATAAACTCACTTTGGAAGTTGGGCATAACACAGTACTATCTGTCTCTATCTTTGGAGATTGGCTAACCACAGACAAGATTTTGTGAAATTTTTTACCCTGAAGAAAAGCTCATATGCAGACACAGAGTGATTTTTAGTGCCTCAAGGACAGCATCCCTTATCAAGATGCTATTTTCTTGGCATCTGCCCCAAAGTAGATAGGATCCAGACAGTGCTTGCTTACCTGGTCATAGTTATCCTGTCCATGAAAGAAGGGCTCCTTTCGAAAGATCATGCTCGCTAACATACAGCCCAAACTCCACATGTCCAAGCTATAATCATACATCTGAGGAAATAAAGACAACCAGTCAGTCAAGGATGTTACAAATGCCATTTTTCTGATCTGAGTTTCTAGTCTTTAGTTGACCTTTGTAGATATTTTTAAATTCAAAGTCAAAAAAAAAAAAAAAAAAAGGCTGAGAAAAATCTGTAATTAATCATTTTGCAGTAGAATAGACTGGATTTTGAATATATCCAAATCCAAATCAACTAAATAAAAACCAGGCTTTTTAAATAAAATGGCTTAAAGACTTAAACATAAGACAGGACACCATAAATCTCCTAGAACAGAAAAAGGCAAAACATTCTCTGACATAAATCGTTGCAATGTCTTCCTAGGTCAGTCTACCAAGGCAACAGATATAAAAGCAAAAATAAACAAATAGGATCTAATTAAACTTAAAAGCTTCTGCACAGCAAACAAAAACATAACCAAAACAGAAAGACAACCTACCTACTGGGAGAAAATATTTGCAAACAATGGGACTGACAAGGGCTTAACTCCCAGAATATACAAACAGCTCATACAACTCAATAACAACAACAAAATTAGCAATCAAAAAATGGGCAGAAGACCTAAACAGACACTTCTCCAATGAAGACATACAGATGACCAATAGGCACATGAAGAAATGCTCAATATCACTAATTAGCGGAGAAATGCAAATTAAAACTACAATGAGGTTATCACTTTACACCGGTCAGAATGGCCATCATTATTAAAAAGTCCAGAAACAATAAATGCTGGAAAGGATGCAGAAAAAAGGGAATCCTCCTATTCTGTTGGTGGGAGTGTAATTTGGTGAAGCCCCAATGGAAAACAGTATGGCTATTCCTTAAAAACCTAAAAATAGTTACCATATGATCCAGCAATCCCACTCCTGGGCATATATCTGGAGAAAACTCTAATTCAAAAAAAATACATGCACCTCAATGTTCATAGCAGCACTACTCCCAACAGCCAAAACATGGAAGCAACCTAATGTCCATCGACAAATGACTACATAAAGAAGTTGTGGTATATATACCCAATTTACTACTCAGCCATAAAAAAGAATGAAATAATGCCATTTGCAGCAACATGGATGGACCTAGAAATGATCATACTAAGTAAGTCAGACAGAGAAAGACAAATATCATATGATGTCACCTATATTTGGAATCTAAAAAAGAAAAACACAGATGAACTTATTTACAAACCAGAAACAGACTCACAGACTTACAGAAAACAATGGTTACCAAAGTGGGAAGGGGGGGAGGGATAAATCAGGAGTTTGGGATTAGCAGATATAAATTAATATATACAAAATAAATAACAAGGTCCTACTGTAGAGCACAGGGAATTATACTCAACAGCTTATTATTACCTATAATGAAAAAGAACATGAAAAAGGAAATATATATATATATATATATATATATATATATATATATAAACCTGAATCACTATGCTGTAAATTAGAAACTAACACAACATTGTAAATCAACTATACTTCAACTAAAAAAAGAAAAAACCAAAATACCTCAGGCAAAGCCCTAAGGAAATATAAAAAGAATCCAGAGGTGCTTCACTAGCCATCTTACCTGATAGTCCACAAGGAGCTCTGGTCCCTTGAAGTACCTCGAGGCTACGCGGACATTGTACTCCTGAGCAGGGTGATAGAACTCTGCCAGACCCCAGTCTATCAGTCGCAGCTATAAATATGACAGAAATAAAACATGTGAAAGGAGTGTTTCTCGATGCCTGTGCCTTACAACAAGGCCACGTATATTAGAAAACAATTATTTGACCATATAGAAAATGTCAGCAAGTGCACTGGCTAAAATCTATACTTGCAACTGCATAAGAGGTCATTTCTAGAGCAGAGCACTCAGAATCTTATTTGCTGCTGCTTTTTTCTTTTTCAAATTTAAATTATCCTGGCTTACCACTCTCTCTAGATCAATAGAGCTTAAGCATTTTTTCTGCCTCCATACCAGCTTCATGTGTTAACACATCCGCCCATTACTGAGAGTTCTTACTATAAGCTCTAGTCATAACGGAAGGGTTGGGGACATACGCCCACTCCTGGATTGAAGTGCTGCTCTAGCCTTCCATTAATCAAACACTAGTTGATTCATTTACTCACCAGTCAGGGACAACCAGAATTGGATACTGAAAATAGGAAGGACTCAGTGTACTTGTAAGGCCAGGCAGATTAGTCTGAGGGTCATTAAGAAAGGAAGTAAAAACCATCAACTGTAGTTTCTTTCTTGAGGCCCTCCAGAAAAACATGACCGAAGTAAACAAGTGACTACAGTTAGGGTTAGCTGTCTACTTTCCTTGTGTACTACGCTTATGTATAGTAGAAACCAACACTGGAGACTGGAGAAATACTATTATCACAAGTCTGCCAAAGAAAAGAGAACGAGTCTTCAGAAATCACCTAGTACTGGTCAGAGTTTTGACTGGCCCTAAGCCTTCCAATGAAAGGCTTGTGGCTGCCTGGCTGTAATGGTACCTTTTTCTGTTGGTGATCTATCATGACATTGTGAGGTTTCACATCCCTGTGCATGATTCCCTTGCTGTGGCAGTAATCCAGAGCCTATTAGATAAGAAAGCACAGAGAAAAGTAAGCAAACCCTCTACCACCCCCTGCAATGTAAACATATTCTTATTATTTGTTTGTGACAGCTTGATTTGAATACAGTCTCCCAGGGGCAGTTTAGTGTCTGTAAAAAAAGAGAAAAAAACATGTTCAGAAGGCACCCCTAGCTCTCTGAGCACACGATGCTGGCAGCTGGTAGAAAGAGGGCTATGGAGAGGACGTCAAGGGCTATGATGAAGGTTTCTTAAAAAGGGGCATGATATACTTCTTAAGGTACTCTTCTACCTGTCCCTGGTGGCAGTGTCTCAGCCACCTGGATTTAGAAATCATACATTAATCTGCAGATGTGTTTAAAACCAGATCTAGGAACCTCACTGGAGTCACTTCTTATAGTTGTTCAAATAACATGTAAGGGTCCACGTGGACATGAAGAATGACATCCAAATATATCTGTCAATGTGGCTTGTCTTTCAGGTAAGTGTCTCTGGGTTTTCTAGATTTACTTGCATTCTAATATTAGTATTTTCTTTAAAAACAATCCCTGAGCCAGCTGGTCTTTAAGAATCATGATTATGTTATTACTCTAAGAGAGAAAATTACTTCCTATAAGATTGTTGGCATGCAGCTAAGATTTTTAAGTTTACAAGTCAATGATTTTTTAAGTAAACTTCTCAAGTTGTGCCGCCATTACCACAATTCAGCTTTAGAACTTTTCCATTATCCCAAGAATTTCCCTTAGGCTGGGCTTGCCTGCAGTCAGTCCCACTCCATCTACCTCCTACTTCCTCCTTCCCTCCCCTCTCCTCCCAGCTACTCATCTACCACCTAATGCTACAGATATGCCTTTTCTGAACACTCATAAAATGAAATAACACAACATATAGTACTTTATCTTCTTTCACTCAGCACAATGTTTCTAAGATTCATCCATGTTACTTTTTTCCTTGCTGAGCAGTATTTCATTGTATATATTAGTTGATAGACATTTGGGTTGTCTTAACTTTTGTCTATTATGACTAATGTTATCTATAAATGCTGCTTACAAATCTTTGAGAGGACATATTTTTTTTCTTTCTTTTGGGTAAATTCCTAAGGGTGAAAGTGTTGGGTTGTATGTAAGTTTACATTAAACTTTTGAAAAATCTGCCTAATTGTTTTCCAAAGTGGCTGAACCATTTTACAATCTTGTCAACAACATATGAGGGTTCCAATTTCTCTACATTCTCGTCAGCACTTGCTCTTATTTATTTCTTTGATTACAGCTGTTCCAGTGGATCTGAAGAGGTATCTCATTGTGGTTTTAAACTGCATTTCTCTAATTAGTGATCAAATTAAACATCTTTTAATATGCTTTGGGGCTAGCCTTTATCTCCTTTGGACAAATGTTGATTCAAAATTTTCACCCATTTCTTATTTGGGTTAAGTCTATTTTTTGTTTTATGTAATATAAAAATTTGCTCCTAAATCTCCCTTTTCCAACACAGTAACTATTTCCATAAACTTCAATGTTGGTTGCTTTGTCTTATCTTAAAAAGCTCTTGACGTCAACACGAGTCCCATAATATACTCCTTGAGTAATGATGCTATCAATCCATAATCTTATGGTATCTATGATGTGCTTGGCACTGAGTACTCTTGTAAGAGGGACAAGATTAGGGTTTCTCACCGTTGGCACAGTTGACATTTTGGACTAGATAATTCTTTGTTGTGGGGAGTGTTCCTGCACACTGTAGGATATTTAGCAAAACCCCTGGCCTCTACCCACGAGATGCCAGTAGCACCCCTCCAATTGTGACAACTGAAAGTGACTCCAAACATTGCCAAAGTCCCCTGGGAGACAAAGTTAACCTGGTTGAGACTCAACGGACTAGACTAGCAAGGACACTCTACTAGGCATCTTTACATGGGAGGGAATACACAAACTAGAGGATGGTCCTAAGGACCTCATTCTAAGAACAGGCACACTTTGCCTTCCCCAGATACCATAGAGTATACCCTGTATGATGCTTTTTACATCAAGGTCAAGAACAGGCAAAACTAAACTATGATGGTAGAGATGAGAATATAATCTATGCAAGGAGAGAAATATTCTATATCTGCACTGTCCTGTATGGTAACCATTAGCCACATGAGGCCACTGAATGCTTGAAATATGACTAGTGTGACTAAGGAAGTGAATTTTTAATTTTTAACTTAAATAGCTACCTTTGCGTAGCAGCTACTATATTGGACAGCATAGTTTTATGTAGATGTGGATGAAGGTTTCACATTTATGTAAAATCCAGAAAACTGTACTCTTAGATCTACTCATTTCATCTATGTAGGTTCTACTTCAGTTTAATTTTTCTCTGTCTTGTTTTACACCAACACTTGTAGCAAGACTCCACAGTGGCTTTGTGGCAGTACCTTAGGAAACCAGGGCTCCTGAGGACAGACCTCCCTAAATCTGAATCAGGAGCTCACACCTGGTGGGAAGCCTCAGCAAGTCACCATGCAATCACTCTGATGCCCTCAGACTTAGTTTCTTCTACATTTTTAATGATGTTAAGTATTTCCTCTTCCCCAATCCTGTTTTTCTTCCCTTTTCCAGGAGAAAATTTAGCAAGTGTTGATTTTATTATTTTGCCCTGTCTTTGCCCAAAGGAATAAAGTAATTAAAACCACAGTACCTGGGGTGTGAAAAATACCTGATGAAAGCAAAGGCTGAACAGATACAGTAAGGGAATTAATTCTTCTGCCAAGTTCACTAGTCAAGATGATTCCCTGTGGAATTACTGACTGCTTTTAAATTCCTTGGGGAATTATTTCATTTTTAAAAGCTGATAGTTTCTGACTATTAAGCATGAAGGAGGTTTTTCAAGTTTCATCTGGGGTTCTAAGTCTCATTAGCAGAAAGTATGCCCTTATCCCTAGCTGCTACCCCCGGAAGGCAGAGGGAACATCAGATACTGCGTGCCATCGGAATGACTAGCCTGAAGACCTGCATCACTGGGATGCTGTTACCTGATCAAAGGACAATTGCACTAGGTTATAAATATTACCTTTAGTGTGCTAGCTAACCACAAAATCTTAATCCTTACTTAAAAAAAAAAAAAACCCAAAACAAAAACAAAACAAAAAACCCAACCAAACCTATCACTATGCCCACCCCCACAAAAACAAACAAACAAAAACAACCCTGTAAGAGATCTGGATTGCAGCTTTCATGGAGTGAATGCCTGGGGTTTTCTGAGAAGCACCTCTAGGAAAAAGGCTAGCCTGACAGTTCACAGGGCCATAGCACTGCACACCCCTGTCCCACCGAGTCCTCCAATTCTAGCCCGGAGAAGAGATGGAGAAAGATGGGATAGATCAAGCTCTACCTTCTTCATCATTTTGCTTATTGACAAAAGAAAGACCCGTGAGCCATAAGAGTGAACCCTTAAACCCACCACTATGGCTCTAATGATAAGTGGTTTGTGCAAGTGCTTGTAAAAAGAACATGTTTACTTCAAAGAGCTAGTTCTTCAAATCCCCATTTCCAAAAGCTTTAGCCTTAATTTAACTTGGTATTTTGTTCCAGCAACTGTTCACAATCCCATCAAAACTCCATCCTGGCAATTTTCATCAATAATGCCAATACCTTAGTCTCCTCTATATTCTTCCAGAGTTTCTTATATTGAGATCCACATGTTTCACTCTAAAGCTGTACATAATGCTGTATGTATATTTTCATATGCATTTTTGGGGAGAGTTCATAGCTATCATTACACTTTTGGTGATCCATGACCCTAAAAAAAATTGGTCTATTCTATTTTACAAATCTTTTCAGAATTCTTAAGTGTTTACCTAGACAAACTAAAAAAGATCTTTCCTCTATTTATCAATAATGCTTGAAAATTTCAGTCTTGGGATTAGTAAGTCTCCAAGAAGGTCCACCTATCACCTCTCCCTGCATGTTAAGGTTAACCAGCCAGGGCTAAATAGGTAGGCTAAAGGGTATGTTGTCTCAACGAGACAGGGGAAGAAAAGGATGGCTGCAAAATGCCTGCCATCCCTGAATGCATGTCCTTCCATGATGTGACTTCAATGCTTTGCTCAACCAGAGGTGGAATCTACCTCTCCAACCCCCTGAATCTAGGTTTGGTCATGTGGTTTGCTTTTGCCAACAAGGCATTAGCAAACATGACACAGCAGAATCTTGAAAAGTGCATACATGTCGAGGTTTCCCTCTTTTGCTGTCAGGACCCTCAAGACCACCACAGGAAGCAGCCCAGGATAACCTCCTGGAGAATGAGACCTCAGCTATTACAGCTGCCATCGTAGATATGTGAATTGGACCATCTTGCCCCAGTCAAGTGGACTCAAACCAAAAGACTCATCCATTCAACCCACTGAATTATGAGAATTAATAGATCATTTTAAAAAGTCATTAAGTTAGGGGGTGATCTGCTATGCAATGAAAACTAATAGTAAGTATAAATTAAGCAGGAAAAAAAAAATCCAAGTACCAACAGGAGTTATGAAGAGTGAGGTTCTAACCTCTGGTATAATGTCCCCAGTACCCCTAACTTGACCATTTTCAGTTCCACTGGAAAATTTCTATGTAAAGATCCCCTGATGGAGACCTCAAAATAAGTTAAAAAACAAACAAACAAAACAAACAAACAAAAAACACTATAAATTCTCTGGGTATCAAAAAATATTCCTGAGGTCTCTTTGTCCTCTCAAAAACTTCTCCTTTAATGAATAAGCCTGAAAAAATTCACTGTTTAAGAATGTCACTTACTTTAAGTAGTTCATACATATAAAACCGGATATCAAAGTCTGTCAGGATCTGGTACAGTTGCTGAAACAGATTTTAGAAAACAGAAAGTTTATTTAGTCTTGTTGTATCTTGTCATCCCAAAGTTGGTCATTTTTCTCCATAAACTTAGTGCTTAAGTCACTCAAGAATCCCAGAGCATTTTACTACCTGATTTGGAACAAATAGGGATAAAAACATAAGACAAGGCGCTAATACTTCAGTCTTCAGAAGAAAAAAAAAGAGGAATTCCAAGGGGAAAAAAAAACATCTATACCAACATGGATCTTTCAAAAACTCATGTAATGCTCTATGATTTCAACACCACAATTACATTATTATGGAGATGAAGTCCAAGTTGTCCAACTGACCTCGTATTTTTACCGCACTTCAAACAAACTAAACCCATTGCAGCACCATGGTTTAGATAACTGACTTCTGAGTGGACAGCGGAACTTGAAAAATTTCATCAGCCCACATGGTAAAATAGTGACAAAACAGTCTGCTTGTGAAACATGAAGGAAATGAACTGCTATAGCATTTGGAGATGGCAAGAGACTAAAAAAATCTGTACCTTCCATTCCCAAAACGAACTGCAGGCTGGAAAAAAAGAACACCTCATAGGCAATAACTGATGGGAACTAAAGAAGTAAAATGTTGTAGAGGGGAAAAAAGGAGTGGTGGGGTGAGATGTTTAAAAAAATAAAGAAAAGAAAATATAGAAAAGGAAGAAAGTAGGGAAGGAAAAGATACAGGTACTGAAAATGATTCAAGACCAAACTGACATACAAATGAAAGTATTCATAATTGATAATCCAAAGACCCATCCGATGGGAGTTTTTAAATTCCAATTTCTAAGAGAGACAGCAGAATTTACACATCCAGGTTCATTTAAATTATCACAAACCCTTATCAGAAACTATACTATTATTTTTGATAATCAATTCCAAGCAAATCTTTCCCCACCAGTCAAATAGTACCTTCTATAAAATTAATTTGCACACCTTTATCAAACTTATTTTGTTTCTCTCTTTACTGGAAGACTCAAACCACGTGGGGAATCTTTCCAAGGTGCACAAAACAGCATAAACAATCTGTGTAAAAGGAGGGGAAACTTAAAACTTTACATGCATATTTGTTTGTATCTGGAAGAATGATGTAAGAGATTAATGAAAAGTGGTTTTGTGCACATATGTCTAGAGGATGGACAGTTGGACACAGGAATAAGGAGACTTTTTACTGCGTACTATTTTATATTTTAGATCTATGTAAAGATATTACCTGTTCAAAAAAATTTTTTTAGGAAAAATAACAGGTTTGCCAAGAACCTAACACTTTCTATCACCAGGACTTTGCCTCTTTCTCAAAATTCCATTTACTAAGATCTGATTTCATGAATCTCAGGCAGTGCCTAGCTAAGGGCACTACAGGGAATGAAAACATACTTTCCAGTACACTGGTGGTGCCTTGAGCTGCTCCACTACTGGAGGCTGACCCTGGTTGGGAAAGAATCACATTCAGGCCCAACAGCAAACACGCCACCACTTCTGCTCAGGAGACTCAATCACCTAACAGCTAAACACCCAAGTGTTTTGTTCTCCCTCAGCTCTGAACAGCAAGAAAGGCTTCTCAGCCAGCACATGAACAGCCTGTATGGAGACACAGGCTGAAGATACCATCTCTTTGGATGCCAAATCAGCTTTTCCTCTGACAGTTAAGGAGATCATTCCCAGAGACTGGGCCAAGTTGAACCTCAAGTCAATAAACAGGCCATGAAAGTGAAAAGGACATTTTCTAAACCCTAAAGGGCTAGAATATTTTATTTCCGAAAAACAGATATGGGCTATTTAATTATTTGGATTTCTATCTGTGGGAGGCTTTCCTCTCATATCACGTGGTATCTATACCAAGCACCCATGTGAACAGTGTAAGGCATAAAAATTGCCTTGGACTGCTAACATAGTATTTCTGGCTACTCCAACCAATATCAATTTTATGTAATACAAAAAACCCTAGCTGACTATAGCTTTTAGGCCTAATACATTATAAAGACCTAAGCGACAGGCTGACATTCACTCTCACTTTTCAGGAGCTCTGGGTAGGAGACCAACTATACCTGTAACATCTGACCACTGGGGCCTGGAAGTCAGGCCTCGCCAGGGTCCAGTCCGGATTCCCCTAACTCTGTAGCTCCTTCTCCACTGCAACCCCCAGGAGATCCCCACCCTGACCAAACAAACCTGTGTGTGCCACTTCCATTCTTCCCTCTCCAAAACCTAGAATACCTGCCCCTCCCCCTTAGCATCCCATCCCATCAGGGTTCTACAGAGCTGACAGTGGTCTCTTCCCTCTCTGAGCCCCCATGATGTTTACTGTCCTCTGGGGAGCCCACAGGACGCCAACAGCAGCAGCATGCCCAGAGTTAACATTTCTCACTCAGGTACTGGCAGTGACCTGAAGTTATCAAGATAATTTCTCACTCCGCTGGAAACAACAAAGGGCTTCTTCACCTCGTCCACATCCTAAGAGTCCCATGCCAGCATCCTTGCACATTGTGGCATATGCATGATGGGGAGGAATGAGTGATGTGACTGGTGGCAGTCACCAATTTGGTGATTCAAGATCTCTGAACCTTCCCTCCCCCAAGTATGTCAAGGGCCCACCGTACAACCCAGTCCATATTCTAAGTCCTCACACAGCAGAACAGCCTATGTTTTATATACCCTACACCACACGTGGCGTGATCCTCTGCTTGCACACAGAAGACAGTCAACAAATATTTGTCTTTGATGATCTTCACCAGTCAATGAAACAAAATTGATACCTTTCCAAGAAACAGAAGTAATGAGTCAACAACACATTAGAAAGGGAAATTTCACAAGAACTACACTTCTCCTCCATTATTCTTAGTCAGGTACATGGACATCATTAACCAACCAATGGCAAAACGCTGCCAGGAAGTTAGTTTTACTTACATTTTCATAAAGTAAGTGACTTACCAAAAACAAAACAAGCCTATGCTTCCCGGAAGACTACAAAGGTGCTGAGGAAGAAACTATTCACCAATCCTAGTTTGGGTCCAAAGCCTCAAATATACTGGCATTTCCCTAGAAATCAGTTATACTCCAGAACTATTCAAAGAACCCAAGGTGGAAATCTCCTGAGACCTTTATTAACCTCAGAAAGTCTGGGGAGAAGAATGCAAAAAATACAATTTGATCAAGAAAATCAGGGCCTACTTGGTCAAAAACCAACATGCAGAATGGAATGGCTGCAAGGCCCCAGCCCCAGTGACTGTCATTCAGGAGGGCTTCTCACTTTAAGAAGGTTCCCAGCCAGATATGGGAATTACCAACACAGCGAACTTTCACCCTGAACACACAGCTTGCACATTCCCTGACATACACAGCTTGGTCTATGTCCATAAACCCCAGTGGTCCCCGTGTAGGGAGAAGACAAAGTGGGGGAAGTGTGATATAAAGTAAAAGTGAAAGGTGGCACCCATTTTGCCACTATTTACACATAACCCCAAGATTCAGAATGAGACCAAGGGAAACATTTTTAGAAATTTAAGGAAGCAGAACAAATCATTAATCAAGTACATCAAAGTTACTACAAATCACATGAAAATGTCTTACAAAGATGACAAAATAATGTCAGTGACCAATAATAATAAAAGTAGATTTTGTTCCCCCAATTAAGGAAACTTGAGACTGTGAACTCATCCTCTCCACATCAAACTCTAGCAACATGAACAAGACCTCAAAACATCAGGAGTTCAAGGCCTCCTCTAGGAGTGATATGAAATTTTCCACAGATCAATATAGGTCTACCGTCTTCTTAGGATGGGGCCCATTTGGGATGTCTCATTAATCTTTAAAATGCCCACATGATATATTTTACTTAAACTGTATATTCATTTTTATTTATACTCTTCCAAAGGCATAGAAAACTGAGAAGCATGTCTCAACGAAAACTCTTTCTACCTCAAAACAGTATCTGAACCTCCTTGGGATAATTTTGAGTTTGAGAGTTTTCTGTAACTATTCATCCCAACTTTTAGAAATTGGCTTTGTCTTTTGTTCTAAGTATCACCACGTATCTTTTATTATCACTTTGACATATATGAAGCTTAACTGTTGATTTCAAGGAGAAATTGATCAAACTAGTACCTCTATCATAAAATAAAGTATCAAGGAAAAAAAATCAGCAAGGCCATAAAAGATCTGAACTAAATTAACAATATAAAAAATATGACTATGTACCAAAGTCACAAAGCAACCATCAACAAGTTCCAAATAATCAACATTATATACATACAGATCATGTTCTCTGGCCACAGTGCAATCAAATTAGGAACCAACAAAATAGAAGAATCATTTTTTAAAAAAAACCAAGTAGATCCTGGATATATATTCACAAACATACAGCTATGAAGGCCATTCCTAGGATAATAACTACTGGGAAACTTTTGAATTTAAACTCTGTATGGTATATTAGATGGCATTATTGTATAAATATTAAATTAAGTATACCAATAGTATTGTAGTTATGTTATATTAAGTTAAGTTATATTAAGAAAATATCCTACCTAGTTCCAGTGCTAGCATATTTAAAAATGAAGTATCATGATGTCTACAACTTACTTTATGATGACTTCAACAGATAGAGACAGAGATAAAGAGGGGAGGGTGGAGGAGAGAGAAATAACTGCAAATGTGGCAAACAGTATTAACAACTGGTAAACCTAGGTGAGTAATTTAAGGGTATCAACTGTGCTATTCCTCCCAATATTCAGTGGGTTGAAAACTAAACAGGAGTTCCATAATCATGGAATGTAGCTAAAATGGTTCCTGGGGTTGTACAGACGTAACACTTACTACCGATCAAGAAAGAAAGAAACAAATCAAGTGAGTTGACTTCAACTTGAGAAGTTAGTAGGAAAAACAGTGAAAACTCAAGAAAGAAGAAAGAAGGAAGGGGAGAGGGTATACAGCTCAGTGGAAAAGCACATGCTTGCCATGCACGAGGGTCCTGGGTTCAATCCCCAGTAACTCCAGTTAAAAAAAAAAAAAGGAAGAAAGGAGAGATGGAAGAAAATAATTAAGATAGGAGCAGAAACTGAATGAAATAGAAAAACTAACAAAAACTATCTGAGCAACAAAACCAAAAGCTGGTTCTTTTGAAGGTATGAATAAGAGAATTCTAGCAACGCTGATTTTTTTAAAAAGAGGGAGAAAACACAGCAAAGGTACAAGTAATGTTACAAACGTAAAGGAAAGCATAAATTACAGATGCATTATGTTTTTAAGTCCTAAGAGAATTCTATTAACTTTATGAAAATATAATCAAAAGTAGACAACTTTAGAAATAGATATTATCTAAACAGACTTGGAAGAGATAGAAAGCTGGGATAAAACTTTAGCCAATATTATGTTTTAAAAAGGAAAGTTTAGTCCAAAGTCTCCTCTCCCCACCCCAAAAGACACCTACCTAGATAATTTCTATTTCATGTAAACTTTCAGAGAACAGAAAGGAAAAGCTATCTAGTTTATGTTATGAAGTTAGTATAAGCCTGATACCAAAACCAGAAAGGTTCTACAATAAAAGGAAATCAAAGATCAAAATTTATTATCAATTGTATTCATAAAAAATACTGAAAAGAATGGGCTGCAGGCTGTATCACTGTTGATTCACCCCTGATATTTAAACCAGGGATGGGGGGAAGGTATAGTTCAAGTGATAGAGCACATGCTTAGCATGCACAAGGTCCTGGGTTCAATTCCCAGTACCTCCATTTAAAAAAAAAAAAAACTAATAATAGATAGACCTAATGACCTCCCCCTCAATAAAAAATAAAATTAAAAATTTAAAAAAAATGGACAAACCTCTGGATATCTAAAAGCCAGCTATTAGTACACTTAACAGTAAAATGAGAAAAAATAAAAACAAACTTTCCTAATAAAATGGACACTGGACATTTAATCAACTGATTTTCCCACCTGTGGCCTGTTATACCATCTGGAAAAGAAAATAATTTTTCTGTCATGATCTGTTCTTCCAAAGCACACAACTGCTACCTAATATTTAATGATCTTTTAAGTTACTAAAATGGCATGGCTTGAACATGTCAAAGGGACCTCCAGTTTAACATGGCAGAACAAACCCATCCTACCTCTGCTTCTTCCCAAAGCTCCTCTAAAATAACAGTAAGAGGAAAAGGGGGGATTAACTCACAATAACTAAAAGAATGGAAGCAATAACAAATTTTGAAGCTATAAAACAGATGTCCAGTTGACTTAGCAGACCACACAAAAGCTGGGAATTCTGCTAACATTCTGCCAACAGAGGCGGTCCAGTAGCAAACACTTCACACTGAAGAACTACAGAAAGGTTCAGGAATTAGTGACCCCAGGGATCCCCGAAAGAGGGCAGAGATTGAGCTGAAAACAGGAAAATGAGTTTAAAACACCACACTGAAAAGGGGGAATTAAGTGAAAGTCCACATGACACTCCCCATAGCTCTCCTTAACTTGAGAAGTTACTAAGACGCTGGCAGCCAGACTCGCATCCTCGAGATAGGAGCTGACAATCAGTAATCATTGAATTCATTACTCTGAAGTATGAGCAGACATTTAATAAAAACTATGACATTTCAGACAACTGTAAGAGGCAAAAACAGAGAACACCCCCCAAAAAAGGAATTTAGAAGAAAAAGAGAAAAAGGAATGAAGAAAACATAATGGGAAAAAGACCACATATTCTCAGTGAGAAAATAGAAGATATTACATAAAGCATAAAAGAACAGGATACTATCTTTAAAAATTCAGAGAAGAAAATAGAGTTCTAAGATATGAAGTCTAACTTTTGAATGAGTTCTAGAAAATGAGAACAAAGAAAGAGAAGAAAATAAAAGAACATTAAAAATATTTTTCCAAATGGAAGGACATGGGTTTCTAGACTGAAAAAGCCCAGTAAGTCCCCAGGACAAAAGATGAAAGCGACCCATACGAAAGCACATCACTGTGAAATTTCAGAGACTGAGAATGGAGAGAAAATCATAAAAGCTTTCAGAAGAAAAACCAAAAACAAAAACCAGATCACACAAGATGAAACCAGAATGGCTTCAGTGGTAGTAGTGGAACAATCTCTTCAAAATTCTGAGGAAATTATTAATTACAACCTAGAATTCTATACCATGGTAATTATATTAATTGCAAGGATAGAATAAAGATGTTTTCATATATGCAAGCCTCCAAAAGCATCAGTTTCCCTTTTAAAGGAAGCTCCTAGAGAATGTACCACATCAAAACATCCCCTTTGTAAGAAGGAAGACTTCTCTAGGAATTAAAAACTGATCTTCTGCATGTTGTTAAATCAAGAGAGCAGCTGTCAATTTAAGAAATACAAAAATGCTGAAGTGAATATTTTTACATGTGTGGCTAGATAATTGGTAAAAACTCATTAAGGAAGCAGACGCATTGAAAACTGAGGGATTTTACTATGAAGTCTCATTAAGACCAGCTTTAAACTTTTGCATTAAGAGAATGTTTGGTTTCATTAAAGCCCTAAGCCTTCTTAAATGCACACACATTCCCAGCCACGGACATCTTGCACAGCAGAAGCGTAATCATCTACAAGCATCAGCACGGTAGTCTAGCAGCTAAGCACTGCTCTGCTAGGTAATGAAAAGTTTACATCCCACCTTTTAGAATTCACTATTGATTTCACCTTAAGGAGTCACATCAACAAGGAAATTTGTTACATATGGGAGAAGCTATACAACTGGCCCTCCACATCTAAAGGATTCAACCAGCCACGGATAGAAAATATTCAGGGAAAAAAAAAATCCAGAAAATTGAATTTGCCAAGCTCCAGCAACTATTTACATAGTATTTACATTGTATTTACAACTATTTACACAGCATTTACATTGTATTAGGTATTATAAGTAATCTAAAGATGACTTAAAACATATGGGACATGCATAGGTTATATGAAAATATCATGCCATTTTATACAAGGGACTTGAGCATCTTCAGATTTTGGTATCCCTGGGGGGTATCCTAATCCCCCGTGGATACCAAGGGATGACTGTATATAAAACTTCCTTATTGTTTTATAAGTCATACAATCCTCTTTTGCTTACTTATCACTAACCTTATTTTAGAGTGATTACCTAATAAAAAGTAAATGTGAGAGTAAGATTCTTTTATTTTCACCCAAAAGTATCACTCCTGTTACCAGCGTCTTTCAGCTGCTGTGTTGGTTTTGCCATACCTTCTATAACAATAAAACCACAAGCCTTTTTTTTCACTGATAGAGAATTATAATCACCTAAAAGTTCTCTAACTGCCCATAAAAATCAACACGACTATTTATTTTTATATTGGTTTTCATATTATGCTCTACCATGTTCAGTATGTCTGGCCCCAAAAACCTTATCAGAAGGTTGCAGTGTTTGAACAATAAAAACATATTCATGAAAAAACAGCTTAAGACCATGCTTTTCGAAGAACACTTCAAAGTCTAAATTAACATGCATTATAAGAAATGTAAACACCCCAAAATAGGGCTTTTCTAAAGCACAGTTATGCTGCATCATTTGCTTTGTATACAGTGTGCCTGACCAACACACATCATCTAGATGACAGCTTGAATCCAATGTACTATACTGCATTTTTTCACACAAGCTGTGGACCCATTTACCATTTGCTATCAGGAATGTAAGATTCCTATAAAAAGTAGAGTTAACATCTACCTAAAACTATGTTGTCTAAAACATGAGTGCTATAGATGACGCATTAACTTAGAGCCAGACCAGCAGCGATTCCCAGAGTAAGCAAGGCAAAGGGTGATAAAAATGTAAGAACCTAACGGCTTTCTGCATCCTGTACTAATGCTGTAAGGAATCCAATCTGTTACTTCCTGCTCTCACCAATGACCTTTCCTGCCCGCCTTGTGTTCTAGACTATCAACAGTACTTATTACCACATCCCCATTCCCCGTTAACCCCATGCCACAAAGAAAAAGTACATACGCACCTTAAAATCTGTATTATTGATATATTCAAATACCAAAGCTGGTGTCTTTGACTGCAAGAGAGAATAGCAATGCTTTATAAATATTCAAAAAATAAACAAATTTGCTTCTATCATATTGGCCCATTCCCAAACCCTACTCAGATGAAAGAGATTCACTCATCAGGGAACGCCTATTAAGAAAGTATCCTCCTGAAATTTTTTGTTTGGAACTTGCTTCAAAATAACTGGGGATGGTGGGCGGTGGGGAAGTGGGTGGGGTGCAGATGAACAGCGCTGACCACAAGCTGATTAACTTGAGCTCAAGTTGGGTGATGTGTGCAGGGAGACTCATTGTATTATTCATTTTACTTTTTTAAATGGTTGAAATTTTTCATAATAAAGGTTTTGCTTTGTTTTTTAAAAGAGACATATCCTCTGACCAACTTGTTAGTGTGCCTGGCACATTATGTGAAGATTTATACTCTGCAGTGTTCCAGTTTGCCAACCACGAAAGAGTGATACATTTTCATCTTGGTTTAGTAAGCCAGATGCATTTCACAGAATTATCAGAGGTCTTGGGAATTTATCACAGGTCTTTTCAGGATCAAAAAAAAATCTGTGATTATTATTAAGTTATAATGTGAAATTACTGCCTTGCCTTGGCTAGAGACAATTAGAGAATGTCTCACTTTACAAAGATGCATTCCTCAAAAACTCATGTAAAATCAAGTATTTTGAAAGCACTATGATCTTTAATGCAATAATAACAAAATGTTCAATATTTCCTTGTTTAAATACAGATTTTCAAATGTCAGGTTTACTTAAGTAAGGTAAAATAAGGCTAATTGGCAGTGGAATAAGCTTTCAAAATTGAGAGAAAAGCAGGGGCTTAAAAGGTTATAGAAAGTAACAAAATCATCTTGGAAATCTTTATGGCTAGGAAAATTTTGCTCAAGGAAGCAGGTGAAAGTTACCTAGGAAATAGGCTACAATGCATGCATGCAGGTCTTTGCCAGAACAAGCAACAGCCCTGGTCCAGGGATTCCTCACTAGCCCAACACTGAAAGGGCTTCATCAAGACCACCAGATCTGTCTACAGGCTGGGAGCAAGCCTGTTCCCGTACAAGTTATGGGACAGAGGTTCCCTGTTGGTTTCCATCCACTTCAGTTTACTTGAATTACATATCATGTAAAACACACACATGCTTTAAATAACGGATTACCAAAATAGTAAGACAGGAATCACTAAGTTCTAGGAACTTAAAAAAAAAAAAAAGCAAAATGAAGATGTTCCAGGTATAAAACTACATACTGCTTCACAATGCAGGCCATTTTCAAATATTATATAGTTCAGAGTTAGTCATCACTGTAAAATCAATCTGAGCTTATAAGGCTGGGATATATTTTTAATGCCAACTAGACAATCTAGATTACAATCATCCTTCTCAATCTTGTCAGGATCCCAAAGGAAAAACTTTCCTTATTCTTCAGTTCAATGATACTGTGTAATCTTGGGCAAATAACTTCTGCAGACTTCAGTTTTCTTATCTGTACAATGTGACAGGATGGACAATGATGGTACCTACCCCACCTGATTGTTGTGAGGATTAAACAATGTGATACAGTTAAACATTGAGAATAGTGCCTAGCACACAGTTTCAATGTATGTTAGCTACTACATTACAAGGATGTCTTTAGCAGATACAAACAAAAACCTATTTCTTAAACAAAAAGCTATCATGGGAGAACAGAGAAATATCTGAGGTAGAACAGGTGAAGAACAGAAATGGGATGGGATGTGCTATAAGCATGGTACCAAAAAACCCTCAGCTAATCATAAACACGTGAGGTTAAGTTCCTCCCCTCAGGGAGAGAAAACAAAATTAACAGCACATTTAAAATGGCTAAAAATCAAGCATTTTAACAAAAATATTTAAGTTACATCTGCAAATACAATGTGAGTCCTAAAGATGAATGCTGAATTAAAGACCACTATGAGAAATAGCAAGACAGCCTTTCAAGGGGTCTGTGGGGCTGTGGTCTGTTCAGCTCTCTATGGCAAGGGTCCACAAGGAAACACTTGATATTTCCTTCTGTAAACCCAGATTTTCAAATGTCAGGCTTACTTAGTGAGGTAAAATAATGTTAATTGGCAGTAATAAGCTTTCAAAATTGGGGAAGAAGCAGGGGCGTAAAGAGATTCAGCAAACGTTTGCGGACCATATCAAAATAATGAGGTAACAAACCTGGGACAGGAATTTTTTCTACATGTGCTTTTAGGTTCCAAAAAAGTGGTGGTGGCTATTTTATCACTAGGCCGCTATGATTTTTTCTGGTTTTCATAACCATTCAGTAGTAAAGACAAACTCAATCATCCCCAGTAGATTATAATGATGTTTCTCATATTCTGAAATTCTGTGACACACTCACTCACTCACTCACTCTCAGAACCACCAGGCACCTACCACAGGGTCCTTCACAGTGTCAATCAGCTTAATGATATTTGTTCCACCACGAAGGTTCTCCAGAATCTTAACCTCTCGTTTTATCTTCTTTTTCTTCACTGGCTTAAATACATAAAAGTAATCAAAAGTGAGACTCCTTTTGAAGTTAATAAATAAAACTTTAAAACCATGTTTATATCAAATGGATACTGCATTATCTCACACACTGTGTTATGCTAAAGGGCATGTCTAAATCAGGAGAGAAAAAAAAAAAGAGAGATAAAAACGGGCCTGCCCATGAGAACTTTTAAGATTAAGTTAAATAATTCACAGACTCATACAGCTTATGTGTCAGATCTTTAAGTAGTTACATTTAGGGCACTTAAAATTTTTGAACACCCATGTCATACTTTAAAAATAAAATGCTTACTAGATAACTGCCAAATGGAAACTGTTATAGCTCTGAACAGCTGTCTATCACGCACTCACAAATAGAAAAACTGAAACAAAATGGTGAGACACCTGCTCTTACAACGAGTTGCATGTAATTTTGTCTTCTAGGAGGGAAGACCAGTTCACTGACATCAAGTTACAAACTTGTTTCCCAGCTGCTGGCTCCCATTTCCTGTCACCACTCCCATTTCCTTAACATCTAGAATCTGAAATCAGCACAAAGCCAGTAAAACTTCCCAACAGATCCCATTCCTACAGAAAAACATGATGGATCAGCAAAGGAGAAAACTGATCTCTGATACAGCAGTGATTGAAAAACCTCTGCTACTTGCTAACCTCTTAACCTACTTGATAGCAAAACTGAAGACCGTAATGAGAAACACTAGCTTTGCACACATTATTTCTTCTCTTAAATGGGCTAAAGAATTTGCAGAAGAATAAAAGTAGTTCCAGAAAAGTAAGTATCACAATCAATTACATTTTATAAAGTATTTAAACAGTGACTGGCATTTAGTAGCAATCAATAAATGCTAGCTTTATTATTTTCAAATTTTTAGTTAGTCATAAATCATATTTCATCCTCATAAAATTTCTATGAAGACTCAGCCAAGTTGAGCTATTTGCCCAAGATTGCACAGCTAATAGTAAAGAGTGGAGGCAGGATTCAAATCTACACAGTCTGACTCTGTCGGCCTCACTCAGCCACTGTGCTTTTACTTCCCAAGTGTGGCTTTGGGAGAAATGTAACTAAGGAAAAGGAGTATTCCATCACAGTGTTATACTAGCTATACTAGCACAGTCAAAAAGAGTTCAATGGATTGGCCATGAAACAAGATTAAAAAAGTCTGTGTGTATGGTGCATTGGTGGGGAGGGAAGGGGAGACGTAACACATGCATATGCTCGAGAAACCATCATCTCTTGCTGGTCACCAAGCTACAGCTTTGAACACACAACAAAACAGAGATTATGAAACACAGAACACCTACATCACCTATAACAAGGTGCTCAACTGAGGCTCTGGAATCTAGCTGCATTCTTTTAAGCCAGCTGCCACAATCATGACCACTTCACTTGGTCAGGGTTCTCAGCGGAACAGACCTCACTACTGTGGTTCTTCCCTATCTTCACTTGGGAATTTTACTCCTTATTTTCCTTTTTCATAATTACAGAGCTCAGTACTTTGGGAAGAGAAAGCTCTTGAAAATAAAGTACAACTTGATCAGAAAACAGCCAGAGAAGGACATATCACAATATTTTAGTCGATAAGCTTCAAAAATGTCAATGTCATGAAACATACAGACTGAACAACTGCTCCAGATTAAAAAGATATGAAAACTGAATGTACCGCATGATCTGAGGTTTCCCTTTGTGATAAAGAACACTGTAAGGACAACTGAAAAATGAGAATGGGGGCTGTAGATTAGCTAACAGCACTGTATGTTAATTTCTGACTTTGGATCATGGCACTGTGAGTTATGTAAAAAAAATTGTTCTTGATTTTAGAAAATACAGGAAATCAGGGATGACTGCAATTACTCTCAAGCACTTAAAACATGTAAAAAATATAGTTATATAGGCATATACATACATATCTATGTGTGTGTGTATACACAAGAGACAGTGTGAGAGAGAAGGATAAAAACAAATGTTGATACTTGAGAAATCTGAGTGAAACATACACGGGAATTTTTGCACCTTTTCTGTAAGTCTGAAATTTTGTGAAAAAGTTAAAAGGAAAACAAAAGCTGGGTATTATATCTAAAAATTTACTAATGCTACCAGTATATTCAATGTAAGAAAATTCCAGTTTTCATCCACTACTGGAAAGCAACTACAAATCTGTGGGATTAGGACTGGTAACAGAGGGAGAAAAACACCACGGCCAGAAGCAGCCTATATTCACCAAAAGCCCTCCTCTCCTTCTAACAGTGGGTGAGCACAGGGGTAAACCATTAAATAAGTTGCTTTCATGACAATGCCCCATATAAAGCCTTGCTTTGTTCTCCTGCTATTCAGCAACTGATCAGACAGGCACACTGTTCCTGGACAACCCAGTTAAGTTAAGATGAACGTATCTTTCATTACGTCTAAAGGTAACTTAGAGAGCAAGTGAAGCATATTTTGTTGCTGAATTGTCACCTGTCCAACAACTTCTCGAACCAGAGACTGGGGACAGCACGGTAATTCTGAAGTCACACAATGGAGTTATACTGCAGCTGGAGTCCTCATATACTGACAAAAGACCAAGAGACTGTAAGAAAGGAAAGTGATGCACAGCTCAAGGCACAGCTCAAGACACACCTCTGCAAAGCAGGAGCAGCAAGTCTCTATAGGAACCAGGCTACAGGTAACTTCCTTTAGCCTCAAGATTACTCTGCTGAACCTGAGAGATGCTCCAGAAGCTAAAAAACCAATAAACTCCCAGGAAGTGAAAGCAATGATTTAAATTCTATAAATAGTAACTGAAGAGAAAAAGTTAGGATTTATAAGGGACCTTTGCCATTTAAAGGAAAAGAGACCATGAATTTTTACAGAAATAAGGATGCTTTGACCCTCTAGCCCAGAGTCTGCACTCATTCACCACCAGGAAGGTGGCGAATACATTTCTATCACAATCTCATTATTTCACCCTGCACATTAGAAAGAGCCTCTCTCCTACCCAAGGTTCATTTATTCCAGTTCAGAGAATTTACCTGATTCTAACTGGATCAGTTTAGCAGTTTAACAAAGCAAAAAAAGGAAAAAGAAACACAAAGTCTAGTAGATAAAATGGTAAAAAGCTAAAAAAAGAAATTAAAGTATTAAAATAAGTTTCAATAATAAATGAATTTTGGCACACACCTAGAGACAATATTTATGGGGAAAAAAACACTCATTAAAATTTTCTGTGCATGAGATCTGAAAAGAAAGAAAAAAAGCATTTTTTTCAGGTTTCTGCCCACAGTGAAGAGTCCCAGCTATTTAGGAGAAACTTGTTCAAAATAATTCAAGAGTAAGCTATTTTTTCTCTTTCCCCATTCACCAACTTAAAACATTTTAAAACAAAAGAACAATTTAGTGATGGGCTGCTTGGAAAGGAAAAAGTTGATAAAGTCAGTAATCTGTTCTATTTATTTACTCAGAGCTGGTTTTTAAAAAGCCAGATGTGAGAAAGGTTTCAACTACTAGCATTTAATTGTGATTGAATTTGCAAAGTAATGTCTACCAAAGGCTTAAGAATTATGACCCCAATAAATCCCAGCAAATATTAACAGGCAAAGTCCCATCTTAAAGTCTTTCCAAGCACAACCGACCTGATAAATTCAAGGAAAGTGGGACTATAGCTCAGAACTTTCAAACATGGGATTACTTTTATTCCACCACGAAAGCAACAACTGCCCGACTAAGATACTGATTTCATCACCAGTAACAAACAATTACAATGAACAATGGTTGTCAGGAATGTATGATAGGAGAAAGAAAGCTCAGTCTAGATGATAGCTTTTATTTCATTACCTTGGTAGCATCTCTAAAATCTACTGCAACTGACCTAAATATAAATATTATCTGAGCAATGTTAATTTCTTCACAGCAACTTTCCCCCTAATCTTTCAACTCTCATCTTTCCAACCACAATACCAACTCCTTAAGGGTAACTGTTTATTCTCAGGATTTAAAAAATGTTTTTTATTTTAAAAAGCGAGATATACAGCAGGTCTTTTGAATCTCATTGAGAGGATGGTATAGTCCTTTCTATGACTGGTTCTGCCCTCTAAAATCATTCACCTGGCACAAATGAAATATTGTTGTAACCATATTTTACTGCTTTGTAAGTCCCAGGCACCGCTTTAAGCACATTTAATAGTACTCTGAGATGAGTACTACTAACTACTGCAATTTTACATGAGGACACTGAGGAAGAGAGTTTAAGTAACTGCTCAAGGTCACAAAGCTCCTAAGTGTTGGAATTAACACCTGAATCCAGGCAGTCTACTTCACACTCGAAAAAGAAAAAAACTTTGTAGATTACTCAAACACCATCCTCTAACTACCTACTCATCTATCTGCATCTCATCTGATTTTCCCAACAACTTGTGAGTCAAACAAGAAAGGTATACCCATTTTACAGATAACAAAACAGTCAAGTGGGTATAAATGAAGAAGCTGGTTCTAGAATCCAAGTATTCTGCCCTCCATTTGCAGTACTTCTTACACTATATCACCCTGATTATGAGGTGACAGATCCTAAAATTAGGCTCTAAAAATTATTTGGAGTCATGCTCTACACATGAAAATAGGTACTCTATATATACCAAAAGATTCTTTTCACACATGGTGCACTCTCCAATAAACTCTAATGTATTAAAAGAACAAAACTGTTAACCCCTAAACCTTACAAGTAATCAGGATGAGACTTGGAGAAACTGTATGGGTTAAAAAAGTACAAAAACACTGGTTCTTGTGGTATCAGACCAAGAAAGGAAAGTAACATTTCACTTATGCATTAAACATGCTGCTGTGAATACAAACCAGAGAACCCAAATCTGGGTCTCCATAGCTCTCTGGGTATTCATCTATTCCACACTTCAACTAGCAACCCACTGACATCAAGTTATTTCCTTTCAGAAGAATAACTCCAAAAATCATTAGAAACAAAGTAATTCATTTGACTTCTGCTGAGTGTTCGTCCATCTTTCCAGCAAGATGTACAGCAAGAAGTCAAATATCCAGTAAATGTCCTACCCTTGCCCTTCACATCTACCAAGACCCCGAAACAGGGACAGAGGGTTGTGAACCTAGTGTTTCCCCTCACAGCCATGGGACCCTGAGCAAACTGCAGGCACTCCTGGGTCTTGGTTTATTTGTGAAAAAAAGGTTTGGGTTCTAATCATTTCTATGTTCCCCTATTCTGTGATTGTTTCACAGGTTAACCACACTCTTAATCTCTGACCCCACAACCACAATATTAGAAACAGCACTGACTAGTTCACACACAACTTTTAAAATCTGTATTACTTTTAAAGTCAGTGATACTTAGGGAGGAAGGTATATAGCTCAATGGCAGAGTGCATGCCTAGCATGCATGAGGTCCTGGGTTCAATCCCCAGTACCTCCATCCAATCAATAAATCAAATTACCTCCCCCCTCCAAAAAAAATTAAAATGAGTGAAGTCAGTAATAGTTTAATAATACTTTTAAAAAAAATTTGTATACTTTGAGACGTGTGGAAACTAGAAATCATGAAAAATTCTGATGAATTAACATTAATGTCTTGCTTCAGGAAGATGTCTTGTTACACTTGCCTAATGAAGTAAATGGAGGGGTAAAAAACCTTCCACCTGAGAAAGTAGAAATAAAGGAGAAAGCACAGTATCAGCATGGAGAAAACATCATTTTGATATAAGATAACAGCCACCAGCTCATCATGAAGTAACTAAAAAGATCTATAATCAACAGATATCTCATCCTTCTTTTAATACTACCTCCTGACAGCAAAAAATTTAAAAAATATCTATAAACAAGTAGGCTAAACATGCTGAAAAAATGAACTTGTATTACTACCACTCTCTGAAGCTTGAGAATTAATTTCTGGGGGAAAAAATGGATAGTCAAGCTCTTTATAAAATAATACTAGCAACAGGAAGCCTCATGAGGATTTCTAGTCATCACAGCATGGGTCCAAAGTCCTGTACATCTGATTTTTAAAAACTGGTATTGCTCTTAACTTCTATTTAGGAAATAGCAGTTTAATTCGAAGGATCCCAAGGAGAATCGAAATCCATATATAGGTGGTACTCACAAAGGGCTGGAAGTTGCCCAAAATGGCCAAATGCTCTCATTTTTGTGTAATTTTCCTAAGAGTTACCACAAAAGAACTGAAAAACTGATTTTTTCAGAATCAAAAGATGAAACTTTAGGAACAAAAATGGCTTCCTGTCATACTACAGTAACCCTTACCATCTGCCCTCCTCCCTTTCTCCTCAAAACAATTTGTCAAAAAAGATAACCTCCTTATTTGATTGGAAAGTTTAAGACTTCAGCCTCAGAATTTCACTTCAGCATAGACAGAAGCATTTTGCTCACCAGTTTCTAAGTTCCTCTTAACAGCCCTAATATGTTTTGATCAAAAAAAATTTAGAAATCTGATGTAAATTAAATGATACAAAATTTCTCCATGGTCATTCATCATCCAACCATTCTCATATATGGAAAAGGACTGGATGGAAATGTTACTGACCAAAAAGATAGGCAGCTCCTGTCCTCGAGGAACATACCCTCTCTCTTGGTCACAACGTGCACATCAATACGTAAGTTCCTTCCTGCAGTTGAAGTACAGTAGGTCTACATGAAGAGGAAGCTTTTTCTAGATTCCTCCAAATTACGAGCAACTGGCATTCTATTGAGTACCTAATTTCCTGTGGCCAAACACCACAATAGTAGGCAGTAGTCATAACTTTGTCTCATCTGAATAGGTACATGTAACTTAGAATAAAGATCCTAATCTTTAAAACAAACAAAAAAATCCAGTATTTTTAATCTACTTTAATTCAGCCTGTCAGAACAATGGGAAAACCCCAAAAATACAGTTAGTACTTTCTTACCCCATCATCCTTCAGACAGAACAAAATCTGGATAGAAATGATACAAGGCTTTGAAAAACAAAAAGTGAGTATAGTTTTTCACCAGTGGAAAGAAGGTGGTTCAGGCCATAGTCTGAAAGGAACTTGTGTCAAAGAGATACAAAAGAAACAACACTTCATGGACTAGAGCATCAAAGGGGCCTCCCAAGTCTTATTCCAGAACACTGGGACTTCCTCTGTGCTCAACATTAAGATACAACCCAATGGTAAAATGAGCAGCAAGAGACAGGAAGAAACAGGAAATGGGAGTTCTGGCTAAAGGTTATTTCAACATAGTGATGTGAGATATGTTTCTTTGTGCCTACGTTTCTTGTTGGTAAAAATAAACTTCAGCTTCCATATTGGATTCCCTAGACATATCCCATGAATTTTTAGAGCAGGGGAAAAACTATCCAACTGAGGTTATGAGGTTCTCTAGAAGGATGACTAAGGGGCAATAAGATGTCTTCCTAAATCAATGTACTATTACTTGCACGTACATCTGAGTGCTGTTCCTTTTCAAAAAAGACACCATGGGAAGTTGTACATTTACTCTAAAATGCTACCATCACACAAAAGTTTAGACATTTTTCTGGAATTTAGTCAGAAATTCATTCTTCTGAATGCACAGCAGTGGAATAAGAATATTCCTAATTTCAATTTATGTCTTGCTTACTTCCTAGAGAGATTTTAAGCAGCTTTTTAAAAAAACATTTATGCTAATGTATAAAGGAAAAAAATGTATAGCTTTCCCAGGTGACTTCTCTGAAAGGAACATTAAATATTTATGCTCGTGAAAAAAAATATGACTTTGTAGGTGCAATTCATATTTAGGGAAGAGGGGAGTCAAACGCCACATCTTCAGTATCAGTTCCTCACTTCTCACCCCTACTGTTTCTGGCAGCACAAGTAACTTGCCTGTTTCTCTCTACTGCAATCCTGCTTCTCCATCACTAAGCTAGGATGGTACTGAGAGACAGAGTAGACCACTTTTCTGAAAGGTGATTTTCAGACAGTCTAAGTCTGACTCTTCTTTCTAAACAGGGACACAGCTGCCGTAACTCTACTTAAAACTTTTCAATCCTACATTCTTATTTACAGAGCCTCTCCAAAATGGCCACATCTGAAGTCCTGTACATGTAAAATGCTTGTATGTATATATTTAGACATTAAAAAAAAAATCTTTACTTATTTTTTTGTGGAGGTACTAGGGATTGAACCCAGGACCTCATGTATGCTAAGCATGCACTCTACCACTGAATTATATCCTCACCCCCTAAAAGTGTTTGTATTAATTAATTAACTCTTTGGTCTTATCAAGATTTCACTGAATGACAGCCACACACAACAAGTGATCTGGTAATGATGAATAACCTTCACAGATTCTAAGAATTATTTTTTAGTACACCCTATAATACATTATTAAAGCTACAAAATCAGTTACCTGAAAGAGAATTTAGCCAAATCTTCACATTTCATCCAAGAGATGACAGAAGTTGTCTCTTTAACAAACTTAGGCTGCTAAACCAGACTGAGAGGGTTTTGTTCCAATTATAATGTTAGTGATTATAAGTGTACTCTCTACCGCTCCCAATTTCACTTTTACTAGATGATAAGCAACAAAGAACCTTCCTGGCACTAACAGCTCACCACGTCCACCCCACCTGAAACGTTTATCGCTAAAGGAGAAAAATAAAGTGATAATCCACTGAGGTGTTTCCCTCCACTCAAGCTTCAAACTTATCTTTAGAGCTGCTCCAATTTCTTCCAGCTCTCTTTCTGGAATAACTTAGAGCACCAAGAGTAACGAACTCAGTGCTCAAGAAGCCCTTGGATTGATGAGATCTTCACGAAAAGGCTCTTCTTGCTTCTGAATACCTATTTATTTTGTAACAAATGGAGCCCCTTTGGAATAGGCACTTTGGGAGCCTATAATTACATTTCAGAACGAGAATGTTCCCAAATTCTCAAGCTTAGATTTGAAACAGGTCTGCATATTTTCTCAAAAGATTACAGGAAAACAGAGGGTGGGAGTAGAGGGACATCAGAAGATAAGTAAAATGAGACCTAGTACTGCTCACTCTAGAATGTGGCTGGAGTAGTTTATATCCTTCCGACCTGTGAAAAGGAAATTTCAATGCGACTCATAAGACACTCACCTTGAGAATTTTTACAACCACTCTCTCATTGTTGGTGATGTTAATGGCCTCAAATACTTCACTATACTTTCCCCGACCAAGTTTTCGAACCAGTTGGTAATCATCTTGATTACTGTGAAAGGCAAGAGTGACAGATAAATGCCAGGATTTGGAATTAACCAAACCTATGCCCATTACATGCCCCCATCTAACCGCCTCCATTAATCAGGCATTTGGTAGTGTCTAAACATCACGCCACAACTCATTCCCTAAATGAAAGCCACAACATAAACTTGGCTCCTTTCACTGGACACAGCTCCTAACGTAATCAGTCCCTCACAACTTGGTGGAGATGAGGTAGGAAAGGTACAGCTCTAAGCCAATCTAGGGGGGAGAGCAAAGCGTCCATCCTCAAAGGGTGCCCCTCTGCCCACAGCACCTGCCTTGTATTTCACACCCGGAAGGTAGACTGCGCCTGCCTTGAGAATCTGGACGTCTTTAAAAAATTTCCTCCCACCCAGCCTCATTTCACGAAACTAAAAAAGCAGAGAATTTTAATAGCTCAAGAGGACAGCTGCTGACTTCCCACCCCAATATAAATTAAAAAGCGTGAGAAGGAAAGGCTGCTCCCTCACTTCCACCAGGCTCTGGTCCCTGGACCACTGTACTTCTCAGTAAGATAGCATTCCCTGGGGTAAGCGGGAGAAAGGGGGTGCGCACGGCGGGGAGGAAGAGGCAAGAAAAAGGGAGAGGGAGACGAAAACATGTAAGGGGGTGGTCTGCTTCCAACCCCAGACCCAAGGAAGCGCGGGCCCAGCAGAGGGGCCGGCTGAGAGACAGATCGCTGAGGTTTGCGCCGGGGGGCGGCAGGGGTTGGGGTCAGAGGGGCCGGCGGCGGCTTTACCCCCAGCTCGGGACGTGAGCCTCATAGTCCCAGTACTCGCGGCTCCTCAGGCTGTTCACCTCGGCGTAGACCCGGGCCCTGCTGCCCGCGGCCGGGCCGGGCATGGCGGGCGGGACCGGGGGGCGCCGCGGGGCGCAGAGGGCGGCGGCGGCGGCGCGGCGTGGGGCGCGGGGCGGCGGGCGGAGGAGGCGGCGGGCAGGGGGCCGCCGAAGTAGGAGGAGGAGCGCGGCGGTGGGCGGCCGAGCCAGGCCGGGCCCGCGGGGGCGGACGGGCTGGGGGCGCGGGGGGCGCCGGCCGAGCCGGCCCGGCCCTGGAGCGGCCGGCGGAGCGGCGGGGCGGGCGGCGCTCGCGCTCCGCGGCGGCCTCCGCTCGGCTCGCGGTCCCGAGGCGGCGGCGGCGGCGGCGGCGGTGGTGGCGGCACCAGCAGCGGCAGCCGCCGGCCGGGAAAGGGGCAGCGGTGGCGGCGGCGGCGAAGAAGGAGGAGGAGGAGGAGGAGGAGGAGTAGGAAACCCGGAAAAGGGGGCGCGCTCACTAGGAGCGGCCGCCGCCCGGCCCGGGGCTGACCAGGCTCACAGCGCCCCCTGCAGCGCTGGGGGACCCGCCCGGCGGCCCGGCCCCGCCCCGGGTTCCCCGGCTTCCCCAACCCGGCTTCCAAATCTTCCCATCCTGGGGCTGGCTAAACACGTTCAACCCAGGGCCTACCCCACCCAGGCTGCTGTCCTCGAGCCTTACCCCTTATACCCTTTCAGCACTCTCCTAGAGACCCCTACCCCAAGCTCTCTACCCTCTTGTCATCCAGAGTTTACCCATCCCGACCTCCCATATTGACCCTGTTGTGACCCTTTTGTCACCCAAACTGTTCCCATCAAGCCCTCCCTAATGTCTCGCTCTTACCACTCTGAACCTCCCCCAACTCAAGATTTCCCCATCCCTCCCAGAGACACCGGCTTCCCCAAATGGAGCCTGCACTGTTACCCATAAACTCCTCAACCTCCTCAAGACTTCCCCCTCTCTCTTCATCCAGAGCCTTCCTCACAAAACCCTTCTCTTACATTTCCCCCCAAATTTCCTTCCAGAACCTTCCCTAAGATCTTTCTGTGTGTTCACTTCCCTCACTTGGTTAACCTGGAGTCAGCCAAGTTGCTGAATGTAAAGTTCCTGTTTTCCCCTTTGTAATTAATAAGCAATTTGTGGGGAAATACTCTGAGACTCAGTAAATGCCCTGGTTTTGTTTAGGAGGACAGAGAGCAGGAAAAGAATTGTGAGAGTCCTGCCTGAAGGGACAGGCTAGAGGTTGAGCATGGACTGAGGGTGGGGTAGCCAACCAAACTTTGGCTCATTTTATCATGTTGCCTTCTAGCGCTGAACACTCTTCTCTCTTTGATCTTCTGGGCCTTTCTTTTGTCTTGCTTTCCCATCCCACATTTTTTATCGACAGATCTTCCTCACTTAGTCCAGGCTGCTCTGACTCCAATCCTTTTTCACATTCTGTTTTCTAGGTGAGACCCTTGATACAGTTAAGAGCACAGACTATGGAGGCAAATGAATCCAGGTTTGAATTGCAGCTCTGCTACTTACAAGCTGTGTGACCTTGGGCCAATAACTTAACCTTCTGTGCTGTAGATTTTACTGCATAAAACTACTAAAGGCATCTACTTCAAGGGCTATGGGGAAAATTTAGACAAGGTAAACCATGTAAAACACTTAGAACAGTATCGAGCAGAGTCTAAGTGCTCGATATTATTATTACCAGACCAGGACCTTTCTCCTATCACTTTTCTTTCCTTGAAATCACCACATGCTCATCTTTCAGTTCTTTCTACCCTCCAAGCTTGTCCAGAGGCACCTCCATGCCCACCACTCCCATCTTCCTATACCTGACTCCTTCTTCCTTTTCAAGTCTCATATTTAAGTTCACTTTAAGTGTTAGAATTGGTAATTTCTATCTCAGCACTCACCCACATTCTTCAGAAAACTGCATATTTTGTAATTATTTGTTTCCTAACTTGTTCTCTGTTTCCTCCACTGTAAAAACAGCAGGAGAGCAAGGACTGAGTCTTGATGCTTGCCACTGGCTCACCCAGCATTTGCCACTGCTCAAGGCTTTCATTGAATACAGTGTTATCCTACAGAGCACATGTTAATTACAAAGGGGAACCTGGAGGTCATCACTCTAATCATGAATCAAACTTAACATCATCAGTAAGGGACCAACTGACCCTCTGATGTGATGCACCAAGAAGGGGTACAACATCTGCCCCAAACCTTAACTTGAATCTAATCAGAGAAATCCAAACTGGGGAGCATTCTGCAAAACAGCTAGCCTGGACTCTTCAAAAAGATCAATGTCACAAGAGAAAACAATACAAAACTCCAGAGTAGTGCCCTTGATTAAAGGAGCCTGAGTGATATAACTAGATGAAGTGTATAATTCTGGATTCGATCCTGGATGAAAAAGATAGGAAGGGAAGGAGGAAGAGAGGGAGGGAGGAAGGGAAGGAGAAAGAATACAGCTAAAAAGACACTACGTATTGGAACCAGTACGTATGAATATAGGATGTACATTACATAAAGTATTGTATCAATGTTAAATTTTATGAGTATGTGGTTTATATTGTGGTTAGGAGATTCTCTTAGGAGTTACATGCCAAGTGTTTAGGGATGAAGTATCATAATATCTGCAACTTACTCTCAAATGGTTATGCAGAAAAACATGGGTTTCTTAGAGCACAAGCAGACATGGGGAGGGGGAAGCGATTAGGGAGAAGTGTAGACAACTGGAGAATGTGATTGAAGATATGAGCTTGCAACCTTTTGGTAGACTTGAAAATTTTCAAAATAAAAGCTGGAGGAAAATAAATAGAGCATGTATGGAATAAGTGGGCTTTGGAATTTAATTCCCAAACCTGCAAACCTCCCTAAATCTCTATCACATGAGAAGACATAAACATTCTCAAATTTTTAATGCAGCGTTAGGATTTCTTTCTGACAAGTCCCCGTGAACTAGTCTAGATCAGAGGTTTTTAATCCTAAACTCTTGGATGAGCTTTCTAAGTTCAAGGAACCCCTGACACTGTGCAAAATTTGTGGGTTGGTATGTGTGTGCATGCATTCTTTCCTTAGCATCCATCTGATTCTCAAAGGAGGCCATGACCCAAAAATGGTTCCAAACTACTGGTCTAACTACTAGATCCAACCAGAGCTGGGACCTCATTCCTGGCCTCCACCCTCGCCCACCTCTGACCCCACCCACCCTCCTTGCATCTTCCTCTCATCCCTCACCGCCTAACCCACACCCATCTCCCATTACCTGCTCCCACACCTACTGGGATGCCTGAGGATTCACCCACAGATGACTCTGGTGCAACATGCTCTTGGATTTGGCTGACACTTCACTAACTCAGCCCTGAAACCTGCGGTCGGTCCTCCCACAGCCAAATGGAATATGCTTCTCTGGTTTACTGATAGGTAGATTGGGCACCCTGTGGACTTGCTGGGGACCTACCTCCTCTCCTTCCTGCCAGATTGCCAGTGTGCTTGGTGTGAAGTAAGATGGGCAACTGGAGATGGTACCAATGCAATTCTCACTGAAGGAGTCTCATGTGGATATGGAGAGGGACAGGCCAGTGGCTCTGCAGGGGTGGGAGACAGGGCAGGGACATTCAGTGAACCAGAATCAACTTCCCCTAATTACTCTGTGAGTGTGTGGGTTTGGGGGTGAGTATAATTCAGAGTTATGCAAGGGAGAATGAAAGAAGGCATCTTGAGTCAATTAGCCCAACGATTTCCTACCCACTCCTCCTATGCCTCCGAATTCTATCCAAACACTAAAAAATACCCCCAACCTCCCAAAATTAAAAAAACCCTCATAAGAACACTTTTATCTTCACAAGTACTGTTTCCAAAACATTTGAGAGGTTTACAGGCTTTTATGCTATATTTGCTGGTTCTAAGAACCTAGCTCAAGAAAATAATGAAAATTATGATCAAAGAATTATTAATAGAAGTGACAATTTTTGTTTTCAGTATGATTGAATCCTGCAAAAACCCTGAGACTAAAAATCATTGAATTTACCCCTTAACTGGATGGATTGTGTGGTATATGAATTATATGTCAAGAAAGCTTTTTAAAAATCCAGTGAGATTGGAGCTGAGGTCCCTTTTTTGCAGTTGAGGAAAACAAGACTGCAATGAAGCAGATAACTGAGGCTTTGGCTGGATTTGAACTCTGGTCTTTCTGATCACCAAGTCTGTTTCTTTAAGCCATTTATGATTCAATATATCCCCCCACAAAGACCCAAAGATGTTCATCATGAAAATCATCTTTAAAATCATGAAAATGTAAAACAACCTAAATATCCCCAGTTGGGGGACCAGTTCAATAAATCGTGGTGTATCCCTACTGAAATATTCGGCATCATTAGGAATTATGATTATTAGGGATTTTTAGTGATGAGAAAATTTTTATAATACAAGGTTTTTTAAATAGTTTTTTAAATTGCACAAGTATTTATGGTAAGCAGAATAATGCCACCCTCCCTGCCTTGTTTCTCAGAGACCTACTTCTTAATCTCTGTAACCTGTGAATATATGAAGTTATTACTTTACATGGAAAAAGAAACTTTGTAGATGTGATTAAATGAAGGATTTTGAGATGGGGAGATTATCCTGGATTACCCAGATAGGCTTAATGTAATCACAAAGGCCCATATAAATGAAAGAAGGAGGCAGGAGAGTCAGTGAAGTACATGTGATGATGGAAGCAGAGATCAGAATGAAGCAATTGCTGTCTTTAAAGATGGAAGGAGGCCAGGAGCCAAGGATTGTGGGCAGCCTCCAGAAGCCGGAAAAGGTAAGAAAACAGATTCTCACCGAGCACCTCCAGAAGGGATGCAGCCCTGCCAATCCCTTGATTATAGTCCATGATACCCATTTCAAACTTCTGACCTCTTGAACTATCAGATAATAAATGTGTTGCTTTAATCCACTAAGTGTATAATTTGTTACAGCGGCAGTAAGAAACTCATACAGTACATTTACTAAATATGTTTTCAAGAAATTCATTCAGTGAGCTAAAACATTGACAGTGTCCTTCTTTTCCCTCCACATTCCCATAACGGGGTGTATATCCTTCCAGGTCTTCTTCTCTGCAATAAGAACATGTAATACAATGTATGTTCTTTTGTTTTGTTTGCTTTGTGCCAAAATTTATGTATATATTTAGTAGGTGAGTTCTCAGGCATGTAACAAATGCACAGGAAAAGAACTGCAAGGAGATACATTAAGTGCTTTTGAGTCTTGGAATCATTTGATTTTACTTTTATAATCAGAAAAAAAGAACCAATGTTTACAGGCGGTTGACTATCTTAGCCCTTCCCCCAGCAATCTCTGGGTTAATGGAGGCTTTTCACCAGTTGGGAGGTTGTAGAGGGTGGGGGGAGTAGGATGTTAAATTCTCTCTGTAAACCAAGGAATCCACAAGGAATGCTGGACTCTCACCTTTGCATGTCTCTGAGGCCCCAGAAAGGTGAATAAAGTGTGTTCATTAGGGGCTCCCTGGCAGCACTCCACCTGGGTCTATTCACACAACTTGCTTAGGGTTATCACTTCTTGATTCTTTCTTCCTTAACCATCCTTAAAGTATGACCCACTCTGCCGTCCAACCAGAAAGTGCCCCCCCACACACAGTGGGCAGGAGGGGATGTGACCTAACCTGCCAAAGCTAGAAGCAGTAGAAACAGAAATTTCCTGCTGGTGCTCCAGTGGGGTCCCCTTTTATTCAGTTTTGTTTGACTAGAAAAGGGGAAACAGTTTTCTCCCCCAGTTCTTCATTATCCGTCTGTTCCAAGCAGCTCAGTGAACTCAAACCTTTCTATTATTCTCAGGGAAGGATAAATAAACTCATTCAGACTAAAATAACAGCTTTCTAAACAAGATTTGCATTTTAAGGAGGATCAGGATTCAGAAGTCCTGCAGCATAGTTCCTTAATCCTGGAGTTGCAAGTGATAGGTGGAGGCAGTATTCTGGAGGGCAGGCACTTCTTCCCTGAGAGCTGCACACAAAAGGTTGGGGTGGGCAATTGGAGGGGAGTGGGCTGAATTCTACAGTAGCAGGCATCATACCCCCTGGCAAGGCTGTTGTACTTCACAAACATTTGTCCTCTTCCTGGCAAATCAACTGCTCTTCCAAATTGTCCAAAATCACCACCAGCTCCCACCTCCCATCCATCACCAAGTCCAGCTGGCTTTCTGTCCAGACAGCCACTTGCTTCCACCCTCCTAACTTGATGCCCATCCATAGCGTTGGCCCTGATTTAAGCCTGAATCATTTCCTCCTTGGGTTTTCTGTGGATCCTTTTCTGCAGCCATTTCTGGGCTGTCAGGCTCACCAAGTGCTAACCCAGGAGTATTTAACGTGGGTCTGTGGCGAGAGCTCAGGGCGTTCATAAACTTGGATGAAAAAAATTACACCTTTATTCACTAACCTCTAAATAAAATTTAGCATTTCCCTCTGTTATGTCTGTAGTAAAAAAGAAAAAGTTTTTTTTTTTAAGTAAAAAGAAAGCGCAGTAGCATTAGCAGTCCCTGCCAGTTTGTCGCCAGTAGAAATCACAGATACTTGCATATCACTTTACAGTTGGTGTTATTTTAAAGCAGGAAAGTTTGCTCTCCAGAGGACCAGCTGCTCTGATTGTTGGAGGCAAAAGGATACGGAGGAATCCTCCTGGCATTAGGCTTTTCCCCGTGCATCCAAGCCCCACCTCTTCCTCACCTTAAGGCATCTGTTTAGAGGACTCTGAGCCTGAGAATCTGGGAGTTTTTTATTTCCCCCAATAGATACTAGGGGCTATCCCCTGAGGAATAACACACACACACACACACACACACACACACACACACACACACACACACACACAACAATAAAGAACAAACTAAACTAAAAGATGATGCACCCACAAGCTCTACTTTTTATTTTAGGAAGTGCATCATGTCTGGATGCTTGCAGAAGTCTTCCTGTTTGGCTGGAAGATGACACAGAAAGCCCAAATGCTAGCAATGGGCCGGCCCTGTGAACACAGGGGCCTGCCAGCTCTGCTGCCCAGAAGAGCACAAAGTACAACAGAAGTTCCTGTGGGTGACCTGCCAGCCCCAGAAAGCACAATCCAAACCCAAGAAGAAAATCCAGACTCCACACCCCTAAGGTGGGGACCAATCCTTTCACTGAGAAAGTGGAGGACGAGATACAGACAACAGTGAGAGAGAAGGCTGGGAGAAGATGGCCCTGGTGGCGAGCACACTAGACATCCATGGTATCGCTGGGGCCATCGCGGAGTTGAGCAGGGACTCGCCCTAATTAGTGCAAGAACCGTGTCATTCTACCAACACCGTGATCCTTAGGGCCCCTTCTAATTTTGCCATTTACCCCAGTGAAGTCCTTCAAAGGAAATGAACCCCTCCATAACCACATGTCATTTCATTGTCATGTTTCTTTTTTTTTAAATTGAGATATAATTGACATATAACATATTAGTTTCAGGTACACAACATGATGATTTGATCTATGTATGTATATTGCAAAATGATCACCACATTGAGTCTAGCCAGCATCCATCACCACACAGTGACAGTTGTCATGCTTCTTTAATCGCTCTCAGTTTAGAGCAGTTCCCCATTACTTTTAGGAAACGATAGGCCCGTACTTTTGTAGCTTGCTCCTCAACTTGGGATTATCTGATATTTCTTCATGATTTGATTCAGATTATGTATCCTTGGCTGAAATATGACAGAAATAATGCCATGTCCTCATACCATCCTATCAGGTGACGTACAGTTTCTATGGTCCCATTACCTGAGGTATTAACTTCAATCACTTGATTATCAGGGTAGCATCTGCCAGATTTCTCCCCTATAAAGTCACTCTTTTTACCTTTTTAAGGAATATGTATTTCATGGTGTTTTGAAAGCTCTGTAATTATCCTGATCCTCATCAAACTTTCTATTTATTTCTTTATATTAGAATGAACTCATGGATTCCTATCTTATTCAATGAATTATAATGAATTCTTGCTATTAGTTATTTTGATGTTCAAATTATCTCTTATTTGCCTAGTGGGAGCTCCCTCAAGCTGGCTCCTATATCCTTTTGATGTTCCATCATCCTTTGAGTACTTTCTTATTTTTGGCACAAGAAAAATGTTCCAAGTTCATCTTGTACTTTCCCTGCCCCAGGCCTGGAATCAAACATTTCTCCAAGGTGTCCTGATTCTTTTTAGTGGAGAAGAGTATTGAGAAGCCAAGATCAGGCCACAACGTATGCTCACTCTTACCGGACTGCTGCTGTTCCCAGGCCTTCTCCAGTGGACTGAACAATATATATATGTGTACACACACACACACACACACACACACACAATCTATATTTATCTATATTTCTATCTATATTTATTTCTCTGTATATCTGTGTATATTGAAAACCATGAGTTCACTCCATATCTCCAATTCCAATCTAACACCATAGAATTCATTCTAGTTTTCTCCCTCTCTATATTTGCAGCCATCTTTTCTGAGAGTGGGCAGTCTGGCACATGCAGGCTCTTTTAGATGGAGTGGGTAGTGGTAAGAAGGGCTTCTCTGAGGAAGTGACATTTAAGCTGAGACTCGAAGCAAGTGAGGGCAGGAGCCATGCAGATTCTGGGAGAAGAGTGTTCTAGTCTGAGGCCCTGAGCAGAAGCACGCTGGTGTGCCTGAGGAAGAGTGGGAGCCCTGTGGCTGAGCCGGCAGTCAATGGCATCAGCCAGGTAAGAGGGGAGAGTTCAGGTAGCACTGTATAGACCGGTGTAAGACTTTGGTTTTTATAGTGACAGAGGTCGGGAGCCATTGGAGTCTTTAGAATAAAGGAGGAACGTGTTTTATAAAGAATTCCTCTGACTGCAAATATGGAAGCAGGGAGACCAGCGGGGGAGACCTGCCGGAAACCAGTGGGTGAGCAGCAAGGCTGGAAAGGGGATGAGAAAGGGTCAGATTTCTGAAATCATTTTTCAGTGGGAGCCAACAGGATCCGTAATAAACTAGGTGTAGCATGTGGAGTGTGAGAGGTCGGTGGTGGCACATGGTGCTATGTAAGTGTTAATGAATAAATAAATAAAATAGAACACTGGTTTGCAAAGTGCTTAGCACAATGTGGGGCATATGATAAACTAATATGATCACCAATTATCACTTGATGAGTGGAGGTGAAAACTTTCCCATTAGGCCCCTTATCCCAATTCTGGCCCCCTCCTAGTCTCTCTTGAGCAGAGCTAGCCCTTTTCAACCAGAGCTCCCTCCTGTCCCTCCCTCATTCCTCCCAATGAGTCAAAACTCCCACTTCCTCTGAGCCCTGTCTCTGCAGGATGTGGGTGGGCATCTGATAAGCTAATTCACAATAAGGTATTGACTTCTTGCTAGATGCCTACTCCTCCTGGGAGCATTCACATTTTTTAAAAGGCGGCAACTTATTTACTTAGCTCTGGGAATGTGGTGGAATCTCTGACAGTGTGGCAGGGTGTTGAAGGAGGCATTTTGTTCTGGCTGGTACTCAGAGGACAGCTTGCAGAAGTCTGGGACCTCCTTGAAGGGATCCAGTCTAGGGCCAGGCTACAGTCCTCCGCTCCCTTGCCTCACACAGCAAGCCTGGCATTTCCTGCCTCTATTTACCACAAGAACATGATCCACACTTGGCCAGAAGTCCACACATTCTAGACACTTTCTCCAAGGTGGGCAGGGCTTGGTTTAGCTGCCCTGCCCCTCTGGGAGCCCCCATCACTGTCCCGCTGGTTCCCTTGTTAACAAATTAAATTTATCTTTGGTGCATGCTCATTTGCATGAGAGTCTTATTTTTAATGTTCTTCAGGTTATACTTTAACAGAGAACAGAGGTCATTTGCTGTATTTCAAAAATGATACAGACAAGTGATCGCCTTAATCAGCATAAACAATCAGAACTTGAACGTTAAGGATAAGCTCTCTGGATGTATGAATAGAGTGATTGCAAAGGACTCTGGTGCTTAAACCAAGGAGAGGTATTACAATGTTAAATGAAAAAGAGTTTTGCTTAAAATGTTATATATACACACATGTTCTACACAGAGGAAAAGAAAGTAAAAAGACTGGGGGGCTCTAAGAGTAATAACAAACATCATGTTATTGATGACTTTCTGGAATGAGCCTAAAAGGAGATGTAAAATTTTCTTCCCTGTGATTTTCTGTATTTTTTAATTTTCAACAACAAATATGTATTACATTTAAAATTTTTTCAAAGTTATTTAAAATAAAACCAGCAAATAAACTTGATAGGGAAAAAAAATCTGGGAGTAAATTAAGAGAGTAAATTAACCCCCTATCTGGGCACACAGGAAACTGACATGGTGAGAATATAGATCCTCTCCTAAAAAATCATAAATAGCTAGTTTTACCAGAAACAAAGGAAGCAAAAACAGCTAACTGGGTCACTTGTTGCTAAGAGAACTTCAGATCAGTTTTCAGCCAAGGGTGAGTTTGCACTAGGGAGCATTAGGCAAAGTCTGGAGACATTTTTGTTTGTCACAGCTGGGTTGGTGGTGGGGGGGGAGAGGTGGAGAAATGCTACTGGCATCTAGTGGGTAGAAGCCAACGATGCTGTGAAACAGCCTACAACGCACAGACCAACCCACAGCAAAGAATTCTCTGGTTAAAATGTGAGTTGTGCCAAAGTTGAGAAGTCCTGGGTTTTAGCAATAAAGTCAAGGGGAAAGTAACAGAATCTGACATGTCCACCCTACGATTATGATTACATACGTGGAATCAATGATATAGTTAAAACTGTACACTCCATCCCCACCCACCAAACCCTCTCCCTGAGGGGGAACTCTCCTGGGGAGTCATCCCTCCACCTGGGGGATAAGGAGTGACAAAAAGGAGATTTTTCCCCCCTTTTCTCTCCCTTGGAATAGAATTCCTATCCTTCATGGAATATTATACAGCTATTATACAGAGTAAAGTAGATCTATATAAATTGACTTTGAAAGATGCCCAGAATACATTAAGTGAGAAAAGCAAATTGCCCAATAACATCTATACCATGATCCATTTTTGTAAAAGTAAACTATACAAGAGGTATTAATACTTGCTCATGTGCACAATGAGGCATTATTGCACCAATTTCTATTCAGGGAAAAATTAGAAATGTGGTGCTTTTGGTTAAAATAATAGATTCAGGACATGTATTTTCCTCTCCCTCCTCCCAAAGCCCTACCAAAATCAAAGCAAATGAACCCAAAATTTATCAACCTACAAAAGAATGAAAAAGAACAGGTGAGAGGACAGTAGATGAGAGGTGTTCAATTTTGAGCAGGTAGGGAGCAGGTGAGTTAGCAAAGCTGAAGTTATCTGCAGAAGAGGGTGCCAGCAAGCAGCCAGGCTACCCAATAGCCTTACAGCCTCTTTGTATGAAGAGGAAGGAAGTAGCGCTAGATACTTGACTTCCATCTGGTGGGAAATTGACATAATATGCTCTTTCCCACCCCACCCCCTTTTACTGCCATCTGCTGGAAAATGATCATAATAAATAGACAAAGTGACAATGTTTACAAGGTGAATAACACCCCTAAGATATGGTTCCACTGTGTACTGTCCAGCTTGCAAATCTGTATGTGGGTCCCCCCACCATAAGAAGTCGGAAGATTTATGGACTAAATCCAAAAATACCAGGAACTGAGTCAGGACGACGTGTTGGAGGTGGAGAGGGATCACCAACAGAAGGATGGCTGGGAACGGGGTGTGAGAAGCAGTGAGACCACTGTGACACATAATATTTTTCAAAGATGGTCACAGCAGCATCTCTTATTCCACGTGGATTTCAAAATGTGATCATAACTCTCCTCTTCTGAGAGCTGGAATCTCTGTCCCCTCCCCTTGAACTGGGGCAGGTTTGTAACCACAGAATGCAGTGGAAGTGATGTGTAATTTCCAAGGCTGGAATTCTTGGTGTTGGAATCCCATGTAAGCACTGTGAGTCTCCTGAGACCACCATGCTGTGAGGAAGCTCCAAGAAGCCCCCAAGCCCCATGAAGTGGACCTGAAACTAAGGAGAGAGAGAGTGAAAGAGAGACAGACTTGGATGCTGGCCACCTGCTGTTCCAGCTTCAATCATCTTCTGCTTGCAATCTCCTGAGAGATCTCAAGCTAGAAGCACCTGCTGAGTCTTTCCCAAATTCTTCAGCCACAGAAACTATGACAGATGATAAAATGAATGTTGTTTTGATTAGTTTGGTGTGACTTTTACTTAACAATTATAACTGGAATAATAACCACCTAGGGACCCCGTTCAGATCTGATGCAGCCAAGTGACTACCCTTTCCCACCCTCGGCAGAAATTTGTTCCAGAGAAAAATGGAACCAGGGAGGCTCCAGACCTAAGGACAGCAGGCACAGTGGAAGTTAGGGAGGAACACCACTACAAACAGGGATGTGGTAGGAAATTCTGTGTGCTGACTGGGAAGAACCCTGTTCCCTCCTACCACTTGTCTCTAAGGCTGCGGCTAGCCGGGCACATAGCCTCATCACAGTGAGAGATGGGTGCGTTATCTCTAGAGAAACTCCAGAAAATCAACCTGTGGATATTGTGGGCCAAGCTAAGTCTCCATGTAGCAGCAGGAGTGAAACTTTTTAAAAATGTCAGATCTCACTATAATTAATATCCTCAGAGGGATGATAAGGTCTTGCATCCATGAAACGTGAATAAGATTCTATTAAATCAAGAAAGGAATGTCTCGGGTGGGTTTCCCTAGAAGTAGAATCTGAGACAATGATTCCAGTGCAAGTGATCTTGGGTAGGTAATCCCAGAAAATACTGATTGAGGAGATGGGAGGTAAGACAGGGAGGGGAAGAAAGGCAATAAAAGGTGTGTTATTCCAGTCAGTTTCTCTGGTTGGCACTGGAGCTTGATCTCGCTGGGGAACTCTTGGAGACAGTATAGAACATGCCTCAGAGGTATCCCAGTCAGTGCACAGGGATCCACTGCCTCCAAGGGAAGTGACATTCATTACCTCCAACTCGTCCTGTACTCTGAGGATGCTACGTAGAAGAAAACATCCCTTGGGCAGAGAGTCATAGGTATTTGCAGTAAACAGCCTTGGGCAGCACGCAGGGGTGGATGCCAAGGGCTTATGCCAGCAGTGTCTGCTACAAGAAACAAATCAGACAACAAGTAAGAGTTCTTGCAAATTAAAATGTGAGATTAGAAACAAAGCATCCGATGGAAGGTTGAGAAGGAAGAATCTGACGACAGCCTGACTTAATCGATTTGGGGTGCAGACTGGGCTTCAGGATGATTTAAATCTCCATGGGTGTTTTAAAGCTCCCTGGGTGCAGTTAGAGTTGAGAAACACTGCTTGGCAGGAAAAGATACTTCCACAGTCACAATAACGTGAACAGAGAATACTGATTTAACCAGAAAATTGTAGCTACATGGGAAAGACAGAGAGAGGGGAAGCAAGTAAGTGAGTGTGGTACATATAAAGCGAGAAATTTGTCTCCACCACAATAGGAAAGCAGTAGACCATGTCTCAGGTTGATAAATCAAGAAATAGCACATAAGCATCTTATTCAAAAATATGGAGGTAAATGCCAGAAGAAACAGCTGAAAGAGTAGTAAGTCATTTTTTCAGAAGAGGATTATGGAGGGATATATGTGGGGGTGCGGGTGGGGTTGGGGAATGCATAACTGATTTTGGCTATAAACATTGGAAAATTATTTAATTTTTAATATCATTAACATGCATAATAATTTGATCAAAATGGGAAAAATGTAATTTTTTTAAAGGGACAAAAGAAAACCTTGGCAGCAACCCAAGTATCAACCAACAGGGAAAGCCTAAATGAATTGTGATATATCATTTAATGGAGTACAATGCTATGCTTGGAACAAGATAGTCCTGACATGGCTGAATCTTCAAGACTCAGTATGACTGTGACTGGCAAATAATAGGTATGATATGCCAGCATTTATGTAAAACACATGCACACAAAATAGAGCTGTATATTTCCCACAGGAATAGAAATCTGTACAAATAAAAGCAAAAAGACGAAAGTGGGGAAGAATACTCTTAGAAGAAGGACAGGCATAATATATGGGCCATGATGAGAGTAGACTCAGAGGGGGTAAAAGTCATGGCAGATTTTGTCCTGTTTCATATTTTTTTCCCAAAGAAGGTAAAATTTTGTGTTACTTGTTAAATTTTCAAAGTTGAATATACATCAAGAGACTGAGAGAACAAGCCACAGACTGGGAGAAAATATTTACAAAAGGCACATCTGATAAGGCACTTTTATCCAAAATCTACAAAGAAATCTTAAAACTCAACAATAAGAAAACAAACAACCCAATTAAAAACTGGGCCAAAGACCTTAACAGGCATCTCCCCTAGAAGACATGCAGATGACAAACAAAACAAATGAGAAGATGCTCCACATCATAGGTCATCAGGGAAATGCAAATTAAAACAACAGTAAGATACCATTACACACCTACAAGAATGGCCAAAATCTGGAACACTAATAACACCAAATGCTGGAGACAGTGTGGGGCAACAGGGAATGCAAATTGGTACAGCCACTTTGGAAGACAGTTTGATGGTTTCTTACATAACTAAACATACTCTTACCTTATGATCCAGCAATCACATACCAAAACCTGCACACAGATGTTTACAGCAGCTCTTATTCATAATTGCCAACACTTGGAAGCAACCAAGATGTCCTTCAGTAGGTGAATGGAGAAATAAACTGTGGTGCATCTAGACAGTGAAATATTATTCAGCTTTGAAAATAAACATGCTTTCAAGCCATGAAAAGATGTGGAGAATCTTTAAATGCATCTTATTAAGTGAAAGAACCAATCTGAAAAGGTTCTATACTGTATGATTCCACCTATATGACATTCTGGAAGAGGCAAAACTACAGAGACTGTAAAAGGATCAGTGGTTGCCAGGGGGTGGGGGTGGAGAGGGGTGAATAGGCGGAGCACAGAGGGTTTTTAGGGCTGTCAAAATACTCTGTATCATACTATAACGACAGATGCATGTTATTATACATTTGGCCCAAACCCATAGAATGCACAACACAAAAGTAAACTGTAACGAAAACTACAGACTTTGAGTGATTGCAGGGCATCAATGTAGGCTGATCAGTTGTCACAACTGTACCACTGTTCGGGGAGGCTCTGCCATGTGTTGGAACAGGAAGAATATAGGAAATCTCTGCACCTTCTCTTAGGTTTTGCTATAAACCTAAAACTGCTTCAAAAAATAAAGTCCTAATAAATGAAATTGAATATGCATTGTACAGAATCTGGGATGTTCCCAAGCTCTTAATAGTGGTTTCCTTTGGGGCATGGATTGAGGAGGAGGGCAGGGAAGGAGAGAAAACTCCCTTTTTCCACTATGTCCCTCAGTAATATTTGACAAAGACTGTGTTAGTCTGAAGGAATTTTGAGTAGAATGGGGTTCTGGGGTCCTGGTATTTCTGGCTGGCGTGTGTCTTTGGCTTTCGACACAGAAGGAAGGTGAGGGTTCCGGCTTGGCAAGGGCAGGGCCCAGCTCCAGGGGGATCTGGTAGAACCAGCTGTAACTTCAGATGGGCATGTTGACAGAGTGAGTCACTTTCCAGGAGGGGTGGAGGTGGCTACCTCCTCTCTTCCCTGTGGGCTGCCTGGGGGTTGGAGCCTACAGAGCGCCCTGTTTCAGCCATCGTAACAGAGGAGTCCTTTCCAAATCAATAAAAACAAGGAACCATGTCAGTCTGGGCCTTTGCACAGAGCTCTCTTGGAGCCAACCCAGGGTGGGGAGGTGGGGATTGTGCAAGGTTCATTGATTAAAGGATGAAGAGGAGTGGATGGAGAGGAGCTTGAAGAGAGTCTTTAAAATGGGGATCTGGGGACCCCTGTGCAGGGGTAGGTTTGCAATAGTGAACAGTTTCATCATCCACTGAGCTTCATTAGTGACCTTTTATTTAAAAGAGCTTTTCCATATAGCCATTTTCTTATTTGGCCTTCAGGACCACCTGTGAGGTAGATGGAACTGATGTAAATACCCCCATTTTCCAGATGAGAAGACTGAGGCCTGGGAAGATTAAACCATTTACCTGAGGGGCAAGTTAGTAGCTGAATGCAGTGTCCACTCAGTTTGGCCCACAGCTTCCCTTTGCCTTTTCACCTGCCACAGTGTCTCTCCTAGAGAGGGGGACAGAAAGACACCTCTGTCCCTAAGACCATGATCTCTGTCCTTGGAACCCAATGTTAGCAGCTGGTGCCTGGCTGGCAGGAGCAGAGGGACTCTCAAGCACTAGAGACAAGTGCTGGTCACTGCTAATGAATCCACCCAACACTGATGGAGCACTTGCTCCTGGCTGGGCACGGCACTGACTGCTTCATGTAAATGATCTCATATCAGTCTCACAACAAGCCTATAATGTAGGTGACATTATTATCACCAGGCTGGCCATGTGGGCAATTTTTGTAACCTTGTTTTTACAATACTTCATTTTGTTTTTTAGCACATACAAGTAAAACAACAATGGTTGGTGTCCCTTGATTCCTGATTGCCTCTGATCCTTGAACGTATACCTTATTGAGCACTTGGTCCATGCTGGTCTCTTGTAGACGCAAGCACACAACGGCGGACAAAATGGGTGGTATCCCTGCTTTTGAGGAGCTCATGGTCTCCTGCGGTGGGAGTGGCACAGAGAGACCATAAACAGATGTTATCACCCTTGAGCCTCCTTAGCATCCTGGCAACGGGTAGGGGAGGGGACGAGCGGTACAGGCGGTCACCTCTAAGGGCATGCAGAGTGGCTGGCAGAGGACTGGGATCTTCTGCAGCCAAAATGGAAACAAATAGAACCAAAAGCAAGAAGGAAGGGGGCACCTATGGGAACCCCAGCAGTCCTGAGGCCCCACAATGCACAGTGAGTGGAAAACTCCGGATGTCAGCGATCCCTCCCCACAATCATCATCTTGTACAATTCTGCTAGCGACCCATGCAGGAGGCAGCCAATGTTTCTTCACTTGAGGGAGGTCAGAGAAACTGAGTAATTTGTTCAGGTCACACTAATGGGACATTATGGGGCTGGGGGATGGTTCGCTTTGGACTCCAAATCCAGCTTCCTTCCTCATCTTGTCTCTGGGTGGAATGCAGAAGACAGAGTTTGAAACCAAGACGAAGAGGGATTCTGACTTACAGACTGACACTCTCAATGCAGTCTGATGTTTTAAGGTTTACAAATCATTATGGTACTCACATCTTTGTCACACTGTCCCTTCTTTTGTGGCTGATTAGGACAGACTTCACGTGTGTATCCGCAGGACACAGGTGACACACAACTGGGTCACTGAGGAGATTGTAATAAAAGGTCTCTTTACAAAGGTGAAGGCAGGATCTAGGGAAAACAACTGGATTTCATTGTCTGGCTCTTCTTAACCACCTTCCCCATCCCATGGTTCTGAAACCTCCTCAAATAAAATGGACTAAAATCCCAGTGTATGAAGATACAAAACAGATATTAGCAAAGCCGCTCTGAGGGTTGGGGTCAAGGTCAGTGTTCAGAGACACCAGAGCTGAGCTCACTGAGATTCCTCGTCACACCGTGGACTTCCCTTTTCCTCCTCATTTGAGCACCTCTAGTAGAGGCTAAGGTAGGGGGTGTGCTTGGGAGGCAGAGAGGTAATTTGGATCCACATTCGGGGAGAACCTCAAAGGTAGACTTGTGGTGTAACTATCGCCTGAGGAGTACAATTATATTTGCATCATATTTTTTGTTTTAAAACTATTGATTTCTTACATGCAAACACTTAAACACATACTACACTATTTGTAACCCTCCTGCTCCTCCACTTTTGGGGCACTTCTCTGCCTCATCCTCCTTTTCTTTGTTCTTCTCCTTCCTTCTTTTTAAAATGGAAATATAAATTCTCTACTAAAAGAAACTCGGGTTGTTTGGAGAAATGGCTGATGCCAGATTTGGGTAAGGGAAATGGAGATGAATACCCAGTTGGCCAGAAAACAAGCAAGCATACAAAAACTGGTGGGGACACTTCAGAAGGACAAGGGGAACAGCTCGAAGGGGCTCCCATGGGCCAGATTTGGGATAAGTTGAGCATTAAATTAAATAATGATAGTAAGGATTTACAACTCATAGAATAAAATAAGAATTCCTGAGTCCATACAGATATAAGTAAATAAAGTAGAATCCCGACTAATAAATGTGAAAGGAATCATGAAATTAGAAAAATCACCACTGGGCAACTGCATTCTAACAATTTATTCAGACAAGAATTACCAATGATGGCTGGTGAGAGTATGATGAGAAACAGAATATTTACATAGACTTAGAGTATCTCCCTACAAGATACTTACAAACAACAAAGAAAATCAGTAACTTTACCACAGAGAAACCTGGCAGGCACCACCTTAACTAAGTGATCAAAGTTAAAATCACATGATATCAAATGCCTCCTGACGTGTTGCGCTGAGAATGACACATCACTTCTGTGACATTCCTGCCCAAGATGCAGAACCTGAATCTAATCATGGGCAAACATTAGACAAGCCCAAACTGAGGAGCAGTTTTCAAAATAACTCGCCTTGACTCTTCACAAATGTCAAGGTCACAAAAGATGAAGACTGAGGAACTGTTTCAAATCAAAGAAAACTGGAGACACATGACCACTAAATGCAATTCTGCACCAGAAAAATTCATGCATTTGTTTTACCCTAAAAGACAAATTGACAAAATTTAAATATGATCATTATATTAGATAACAATATGAAATCAATGTTAATGTCTTGATTTTTATAATCTTGTAAGACAGTGTCCTTGCTTTTAGGAAACACACACTAAAATATTTAGGGATGAAGGGGCACATCAGGTCTGCAAACGTTCTCAAATGTTACAAGAAAAAGAAATGTTTGGGTAAAGAAAACTTAGATGAATATCTACTTTGTTTTTTATAGATATAGATAAAAGAATAATAAAGAAAATGTAGTAAAATGTTAATAGTTGGAGAATGTGGAATATCTGAGTAAAGGGTGTATGACAATTCTTTATTATATTGTGCAACTGAAAGTATTTCAAAATTAAAAATAATTCAGTATTAAAAATATACCTCATAGATTGAGATTATCAGTATGAGCCCCAAAGGGGTAACTTACGATCTGAGGCTACTGTCTGGGATAACATAAGCAAATTCATCAAAAATATTATTTTATTAGAGAAAAAAAGTTAATTTTTGGTTTGTTAAATCTGAAGGGTATAATTTGTTTTTAGGTCATTACTAATCATAAATAAAGTAGTACATGTTTGAAAAAAATTGAGATGCAGTATACATGCAATGAAGTACAATTTTGTATTATATATGATGTAAATTTTACAAGCTCTGCTACCACTGATGATCAGCCATTATTTAATCCTCTCAGGACCCTGGCCAGGTGGGCATCATTATCTTTATTTTACAGAGAAAAAAACTGAGGAAGATCACACACTAGCCAGGGGCAGGATCCAGACTCAACCCATTATCTTTTGAATTCCAAAGCCAGTGTTTTTAAGCACTCTGCTACACCCATTATTGATGCTATTCTCATCAACAAACATGGATTGAGTACCGGCTAATTTAGCTCCCCATGCCTTGGTTTCTTCACCTGTAAAATGGGGTCACAATAACATGATTATTGAGTTGACATGTCAAGTGCTCAGAACAGTTCCTGCATGCAGTAAATGCTCAGGTGTGAGTTATTATTACCTACTGTGCATAAAGCACTGGGAACGCCATGAGATCTAATATGCTAATCGAGGTCATGGTTGCCAGGAATTAGATACACATGTGATGGAAGAGAGTGAGCTACTCCCCTCAAAGGTAAACAGCTGCTACAGACAACTCATGTTGAGGACCAGCCTGCAGATCTCTGATTCTTAGAACCATCGTAGAACCAGGATGCCTTGGAGGGAGCAGCCTCGGCTGGCAGGACACTGAGTTAGGCCTCCTGACAATTCTCCTAGGTTTGGGAGGAAGCTACTGCCCTTACCTGGCAATAGTCCTCGTGGTGACTCCTCAGGCGCGCTAGAATATGTCTAACAGAACCGCCTGACCCACAACAAGTCTCATCTGCCACCATCAGTGCAATGGTCTGGGTGATTGAGACCTGTTTTTGCCTGGAGATCTCCCTACTGGCCTAGAGGTCCCTGACAGGATCAGTCAGGATCCAACCAGGAAGAGAGAAATCATTCTCATCATCTAAAGAGGGTACAATTGCCAGGAATTAGATACACATGTGATGGAAGAGAGGAGACGCCAAAGAGCCACCAAGAGTAGGAAGTTACTGCCGCCCCTCAGCTGGAGGGGCAAGGGAGCAGGTGATGTCACTGGAGCCCAGGGACCAGGGTCACCTGCAGAAGCTGGAACCGTAACAGGCCAGTCCTCTGGGAGCCCCAGAAGAGATGCAGCCACAACCAGAGACATTGCCCGACGCGGAGAGAGAGGAAAACTCTATTCTCCCACCCTATGGCCCGAGATTCTTCCTTTTACCTGCCCACTGGGTTCCAGCCAGTGCCCTCCAGGTGACACTGGAGCCTGGGAAATGCAGCCAGAAGGGCTCATTGCCACCCCACCCCCTGACAAACACACACACACACAGACACACACACACACACACACACAAGGAAGAAAAAGAAATAGGAATAGGTCTTAGGGCACAGGGATCAAGACTATCCCATGGCCTTTCCACCCTGGCATTCCAATAGCTCATCCAGTGCCTGGCACAGGTACAGGCTTCATAAATGCGTGTAAACAAATGATTGACCATTGGGGAAGGAAGGCACAGTGCCCCATGTCACTGATTGTTTTAAAAAGTGAACACCTGGTATAACAATCACTGGAAAACTGGCAATATTTACTAACGTTGAAATTGCACTCCTAAGTGTGTACTTAACATAAATGTGTACATATGTTCACCTGAAGACATTTACTAGAATGTTCCTAGCAGTGCTTATTACAATAGCCTCATACTGGAAACTCCCCCAAAGCTCACCAACAGTGGAATGGATAAACACAATAGACTACTGTACCGCCACGGTAATGAGTGAGCTATAATTACCCACATCAATGTGGACGACGCTCGTCAACATGCTGGTGAGGGAGAGAAGCCAGACGCAAAGGAGTATGTGCTGCCTGATTTCATGTGTATAAATAGAAAAACAGGCAACACTAATGTCTGCTTCAGAAGTCAGGGTCCTGGTTGCCCTTGGAGGTGATGGTGACAGTAAAGGAGTATCTGGGGGACTTCTGGGAAACGTTCCATCTCTTCAGCCATGTGCTGGTTACACAAGTGTGCTCTGTTCTTGAAGTTTTGTCAAGCTACACATGTATGATTTGTGCATATTTTTCTATGTTATTCTTTCATTAAGTTTACTTTTTAAAAAGTGAATACATCAATGGAGGCCTCGATTTCTTTTTCCCACTTCCTGTGGCCCTCATCTCAGTCCAGGGAGCTTCCCTGGAAATTGGATGCAGGAGGAGGCCAGGCCTGGGTTCACGGCCAAAGACGAGAAATAAACAGGCCCCAAGGCCTAGGGTCTTTTTGGGTGCCAAGCCCTGTGCTGAGCTCTTACGAGAGTAATCTCGTGGCCCCCTCAGTTGCACACACACACACGCACCTCTAGGGGGCAGCACCATGGTATGAGGAATGAGGCTTGGTGAAGCGACTTGCTCCAAGCCACAACTAATAAATGGCTGAGGCAGGATTTGAAGGCTGTGTTGGCCCCTTAATCTCTTTGCGCCTCTATGATCCAGAGGAAGCAGGAGACACAAGTGATGTTGACTATGGCTCCTGGCCCTTAGCTACATGTCTCTGATTCTTATTTTCTGGAGGAAAATCAGAAGGTGGATGTTAGTAATAACCTTCCCTGCTTTCTTCCAAAGGAGTGAAGCATAGATGACCTTCCTTCAATTTCCCAAACCTGCGCAAGCGCTCTCTTCTCCCAATACTATCCTTCCCTGGGTCTTCACTTGCGGGCCAAGGTTGTGCTTGAATTTGGACAAATGAGTCTGACTTACCTGGGTTTGAATCCCACTCAGTCTTCAAATCTCAGGTTAGAGCTCACTTGTTCCAGGAAGCCTTCCATGATCCTTTGAAGTTTGGGCATATCCTCTATTCTAGCACTCCCCTGCTGGACTTCAACTGTTACATCAGACTAGAAGCTCCATGTAAGCAGACACACCAACCTTGCTCCTTTGTGTTGCATCCCCAGGGCCAAGCACATAGTAGGTACTCAACAAATATTTGTTGACAGAATGGAGGAAAGCACTCTCTGACAGCCAGCAGATGAAGGCCCACCTTGAAGGGCTGGTCCCTTTCCCACACCGTACAGTCAACGGCCCATGAGCCAAACTTTCTTTGATTTTTGAGCATCTTTCTTTTGGGGGAGGAAGAGGCCAGACACTTCTTATTTATGGTTGAAACTTAATACTTTGGATGGATCAGACCATATGATTCTCTCTTTTTTTGTTGTTGTTAAAATTTTTTTTCTCTTTTCAAAGTTTTTTTTTTCTTTCCTTTTCTTTCTCTCTCTCTTTCTTTCTTTCATCTTTTTGACCATACGGTTCTTAAGTCAAATGCATGGTGCTACAATAATGCCAGGCAGGGGGCAGCATCCACATGGAGCTATTGGAGGCTGTCAGAAAAAGTGGTCCCAGAAAAGTGGAAGGAGAGGGTGGCCTCTGGATTTGAAGCTGTTCTGAAACCCTTTCTGTTTGTAGCTGTCTGGGTTAGCAGAGTCACATTCTCCTTGCTTTCCAGAGAACAAATGCATCTCTCTAAAGCAGATTTTCCCAACCTCAGCACTATTGATATTTATTTATCGATTTATTATTTATTTATTTTATTGAAGTATAGTCAGTTTACCATGTGTCAATTTCTGGTGTACAGCATAACGTTTCAGTCATACATATACATACATATATTTGTTTCATATTCTTTTTCCTTATAGGTTATTACAAAATATTGAATATAGTTCCCTGTGATATACAGTAGAAAATTTTGTCTATCTATTTTATATGCAGTAGATAGTATCTGCAAATCTCAAACCCCCAATTTATCCCTTCTCCCCCCCTTCTCCTGCTGGTAACCATAAGTCTGTTTTCTATGTCTGTGAGTCTGTTTCTGTAAATAAATTCATTTGTGTCTTTTTTTTTAAGAATTCCACATATAATTGATATCATATGGTATTTTTCTTTCTCGTTCTGGCTTACTTCACTTAGAATGATGATCTCCATGTCCAGCTATGTTGCAGCAAATAGCACTATTTTATTCTTTTTCATGGCTGAGTAGTATTCCATTGTAGAAATATACCACAACTTTTATCCAGTCATCTGTTAATGGACATTTAGGTTGCTTCCATGTCTTGGCTATTGTCAATAAGCACTATTAATATTTTGATATAATTGTGTGTTGTGGGAGATTGTCCTGTGCATTGAAGGGTGTTTAACAGTGTAGCAGATTGAACAGCACCCCTGAGAATTCATGTCCATCTGGAAACTCTCAGAATGCAACGTTGTTTGAAATAAGGATCTTTGCAGATGTAATTAGTTTAGGATCTTGAAATCATCTTGGATTCAGGGTTGACCCTGAATCTAATGAATGGTGTCCTTATACAAAGAGGAGAGGTCACACAAGACAAGGGGAAAAGCCATGTGAAGATGGAAGAAGAGATTGGAGTAAAAATGCTACAGGCAAGGATTGCTGGGAGCCATCAAAAGTGAGGAAGGATTCTTCCCTGGAGCCTTCAGAGGGAGTGTGGCCTTGCCAACACCTTGATTTTGGACTTCTAGCCTCCAAAACTGTGAGACAACAAATTTCTGTTGTTTTAAGCTATCTGTGGTGATTTGTCACAGCAGCTGGGGGAAACAAATTCAAGCACTATCTCTGGCTTCTACTCTCTCGAAGTCAATAGTACCCCTCTCATTTATAACAAACAAAAATGTCTCCAGATATTGCCAAATATCTACTAGGGGGTGTGACAAAATAGTTGCTCCCCCTCTTCCCGCTGAGAACCACTGCTCTAATGGGGCAGATATGATGAGAGAACATAGCAGAGTGGGATGAAGCTGGGTGTAAATTTCAGCCCCATCCAGAGTAGCTATCTGACCTTGGGAAAGGTGCTAAACTTCTCTGAACCTCAGTCTCCTCCTGACTGGTAAAACGGGGGTTAAAACAGTACTTGCATCTCCCAGAGCCATCATGCTGATGCAACGAGAGAATGCTTAGAACGTGCTTAGTGCAGCGTCCAACACATAGCTAGCACTCAGTAAACAGTATGAACCAGTAATTGCTGTGTTTTTATTAGGCAAGAACGATATTACCTAATTGGTAATAAATATATTAAGAAATAACAATGGCAATTATCATTATCATTATTATTTCAAACCTGCCAGCTGAGTCAGTTTTTCTCATAAAAATATACTCTGGATTGCTGACCAACCGGGGCAGTGGCTCCTTAAAGATGCAGGAGGTGCTGGGATTCCCATCTTGGCATCATACTTTCCAAACTCTTACTTTCTCTTACTCTATCCCATTTGTGCCTGAGAGGAAGCTTGTAAGATGCATAGGGTAGCCAATTAAAATGTCTCATCCTCATTCCCAGGGGTGGAAATTGAGGGACAAAAACATAGAGTGACTAAACCAAGTTAAGAAGCCAGAAACCAAGTCAGGGCTGGAACCCTAGGCCACTAAAACACTCTGCTCCTGACTGTCGCACCTCTAAGGCACCCCTTTCCCCACCTCTTTTAGATACCTGGTGCTATCTCTCTAACAAAGTCCGACTCTTAGAAAAGGAACAGATGGCCTACAGTTTTGAGTGACTTTATATTTAACAGTTCCCTCTCCCAGGGATCTCTTCACAGCAAACCTCTCTGTTTCTGTGGGCAGATAGTTTTTGGAGCTGAGATGAACTCCTTCAGGTGGATTCCAAATGTACTTATTAGTCAAGGTCCTGCAAGAAACAGAATTCCACTCACTTCAACTGAAGAGACCTTAGCAGAAAGAACGGTTTACACTCACGTGGGCAGAGCTAAGGGAACCAACAACCACAGTGAGGCACCCAGGGACCAGCACCATTCTAGACATGGAGGGAAGGGGAGAGATGGTGAAACCAGTGTCCGGCGAGGGCTGGCGCTGTGAGTGAGGGGATGACAGCTGGAAGGCGTGGTTATAGAGGAGTTCTGTCCCACCAGAACTGTGGTGCCAAAGCAGGGAGAGAGCAGGGAGGAAATACCCTGGACGCTCTCTCTTCCCGCCTTCTGTCTCCTGTGGGTGCCTCTGATTGGCTGAGCCCAACTGGAAGTCAGCCAGCAAAGGAGCCTGAGAAATGGAGTCCACAGGAACCAGTCTTCCAGGGCATGGGGAAAGGAAGGTTAGGATTGTGGGACTGGTAGCTCCACTAGCACAAAGATGGAGGGGTAGTGATGAGGGGTGATGTGAAGGCGGCAGAGGGAGAATCAGCAAGCAGCACAAGTGAGGATTTGATGTCATGATGGGCTATGTTCACATGAACTCTCCTGCCAGGAGCAGGAAGCCTGAATGTGTTAACTCTGCCTTTTGGATTCTCCGTGCTTGTTCCAAAGCCAACCAACTCTTTTTGCTAATTTGCCAGGACTGAGTAGCGGGTAGAAAGAGATATGTTTGAAAGATAATTGAATCTAGTATTTATGTTCTCTGAAAATGAGTTGTCCAGATAACTGGTGTTCACAAGGAGTGTGATGAAAGTAGAGTTTATGTGATTTAATTGGCTTTCTGAAGTGCATAGATGTTGGGAGGTGGTGGTGCATGGAGAGGCAGTGAACCTGGCAGTCAGATGACCTGGCTGCACTCTTTCAAAGAAGCAAGTGCAAACATTGTAAAATGACTATAACTCAATAAAAAAATGTTTAAAAAAAAAAGAAAAAGTTTGATAATGTACATATGCATATTACAAAAAAGAATTTATGTTATATTCTTGATTATGTTGTACATGTATGTATATATTTACATTCATGTAAAATGTTGGATGATTAAATTGATGGTGATTTTTTATTCTTTGAGTTTTTCTGTACTAGGTCAACTTTTTGTCAGTAACACTGTATTCCTTTCATAATTAAAAATATTGTCTTGGCAAATGAAAAAAAAGGAAGCAAGTGCTTTCTTGCTTTCTTTCTGTGTGAGTGTGTGTGTGTGTATTATATATTTTTTAATTGAAGTATAGTTGATTTACAATGTGTTAGTTTCTGGTGTACCACATAGTGATTCAATTATATATATATATTCTTTTTCATTATAGGTTATTATATATTATTGAATATAGTTCCCTGTGCTATATACTAGGACCTTGTTGTTTATCTAATCTGTATATTGTAGTTTGTATCTGCTAATCCCAAACTCCTAATTTATCCATTCCCTACCCCTTTCCTCTTTGGTAACCATAAGTTTGTTTTCTGTTTCTGTTTTGTAAATAAGTTTATTTGTGTCATTTTTCTAGATTCCATGTATAAGTGATATCATATAATATTTGTCTTTCTCTGTCTGACTTACTTCACTTAGTATGACAATCTCTACGCCCATCCGTGTTACTGCAAATGGCATTATTTCATTCTTTTTTATGGCTGAGTAGTATTCCATTGTATATATTTACCACAGCTTCTTTATTCAATCATCTGTCAGTGGACACTTAGGTTGCTTCCATATCTTAGCTACCAAGTGCTTTCTGAGACCACCTACACCCACCCATCCCAGGTGGTGCAGCCATCTACCATGCAAGGCTGGATTCTAGATTACACTGGAAGGAGGTAGAAGGGGCAATGCATGGAAGCTTGTCTCTGCAAACAGTCTCCATCTTTCCTTCCTTCCCAGCCCACCTCAGGGGAGGATCATGCATCTAATTTAAGCCCAGAAAAGGGAGACCTGCCCAGCTGACTTAGTTTTCTTCCCTAGAGTCTGGGAATTCTCAGCTGGTACCAGCTCCCTGCTGGTCCCCAAGGTTTACTGTTTCATCCCAGGAGGGACTGGAGGGAAGACAGTGGAAATGCAGTGTCAAAACAAGAACAAGAACAGCCTCTCCTATCACCTCTCTTCTGTACCTTCTCTCTGCCTCAGTGGATATTTCCAGCCACCCATGAGATAGCTATTTATCCCATTTATCAACCTTTCTTCTGGAGGAAGAAACTTTAGGACAGAGGTGATGAGGGACTTGCCCAGAGTCACTCATACAATAAAAGAGTGACTGTCCAGATTCCAGCCTGAGCCTGTTCAATCTCAGAACCTGAGCTCTTAAACCCCTCGGAGTCCTGCCTTCAGAGTCTTTCACTTATTCAACAAATGTCTTTGGGGGATTTACTGTAGGTCAGATGTTGGTGCTGGGGATAAAGCTGTGTGCAAAACAAGTGAGACTGACTGCCCTCGTGGAGCTTATATTTTAGTTCGCAAGGTGTGGGGTGGGGCTGGGAGGAAGGGCGGATAAAGAAAGAAATAATTAAAATATATGGTATTTTATTTATGTTAAGTGTTATGGGAAAAGAATAATCATTGAGAATCAGAGCATAGAGAATACCAAGGGTAGGGAAGGGATAGAAAGGGGTCTCAGTTTTGCCTAGGGTAATTAAGGAAGGCTCATTGCAAAGACTGTAATTTAAGCAAACAACCGAAGGAGGAAGAGTACAAAGAGGGTAAAAGTTTGGCAAGTTAGCAGTGTCCCCCTCCCCCAGTTTTATTGGGGTATAATTGACATGTAACAAATTGCGCAGTGAGGAATTAACTACAATTATTCAGACAAAAGATAATGGTAGCTTGGATCAGAGTGGTCATAGTAATGGTAATGAGAAGACGTCAAGTTCTGGATTTATTCTGAGGGTAGAACCAATGGGATCTGCTGACAAATCAGATGTGGAGGTGAGAAACAGAGAGGAGACAAGGGTTAACAAGGATTGCTCCCAGTTTTTAATTTTTTTGTTTTTGTTTTTTTTGTTTGTTTGTTTTTGGCCTGAGTCCCTGGGAGGACGGAGTTGCCAGTTACTGAAATGGGGAAGAATGGGTTAAGAGTATATTTGGAGGGAGGAGTAAAATGATAAGTTTAGTGGCGGTATGTTAAGTTTGACATGCCCATTACACATCCAAATGCAGATGCTGAGTAGACACTTTGATGTACAAGGCTGGGGTAGAGAAGGGAGCATGTTTGTTTCACAGCTTTATTAAGGAACACTTGACATACAACAAACTGCACATATTTAAATATTAAACAGTGTATGACTTGATAAGTTTTGAAATTTTAATTTTGTTTAAAATTTAAAGCACTGGTGAAAGAAACCCATGTCCATCAACAGAAGAATAGATAAGCAAAATGTGGTGTATATATATATATATATATATATATATATATATGTATATATATACACATACATATATATATACACAATGGAATGTTATTAAAAATAAAGGAAAAAAGGAAAGAAACGTTGACACATGCTACATATGGATGGACCTTGAGAAGCCTATGCTAAGTGAAGAAAACAGTCACAAAAAGACAAATATGTATGATTCCATTTATCTGAGGAATTTAGGGAAGTCACATTCACAGAGGCAGAAAGCAGAATGGTGGCTGGCAGAGGCTAGGGGAAGCAGAGAACGGTGAGTTATTGTTTAATGGGTACAGAGTTTCAGTTTTGCAACATGACAAAGTTAGGGAGATTGGTTGTGCAACAGTGTGCATATACTTGACAGTACTGTACTGTACACTTAGAAATGGTTTAGGTGGTCAATTTTATGTTATTTTATATCTTTTACCACAATTTTAAAAATGTGAAGCAGTGAAACAGTGTAAACAACAAGGTGTCATATTTTTGTTTTTGGTAAGTGCAAATTTTAGTTCATTTATGTAGCATGTTACTACATTTGAATAATATATTTAAGATTGAAATTTATTATTTGTGTTAGTTCTGGTCCTCCAGCCAAGATGGAATTAGATATGAAGAGATTTATTTAATGGGGAAAATCTTGCAATAGACATAGGAAATGAAACAGAAGTAGACAGGGAAAGCCTTCAGACCATGATGCAGTTCTCATACTTGGGAGAGAAGGGAAGAATTGGGGAGGAAACTTCTCAGACCATAAATCCCAGTTCCTGCGTTGTGATTCTCCCACAGAATCTTGCTTTAAGCTCCACGCTGCATCTTTCCCCACCATTGATACCTCCAACACCACAGTGTCTGCTGTACCATATAGCCAAATTGACAGGGCTGTTTGCACCATAGCCGGACCTGCTGCAGAGTTCTTTCTTGCTTTAGGTCCTCTTGGGGCTGGCATGCATTTGTACCACATGGTATATGAGCATATTAAGCATTGTTCCCAGAGGCCATCCCAAGAGCCCTGCCAGCAGAGAGAAGGTGGTAGCAGGGCTCAGTCTCTCTGTTATCATCTCGTAACTCTACTCTGGCCCTACAGTTGTGCATCCTAAGCACAAAACTAAAGTCTTTATTTGGAGTTCAAGAACTATGTGTTGATGCTAACATATGTCCCTTAGGGAGGGGGACACAGAGGGCAGGGAGTGGCTGACTCTTATTCTAAGCAGTTTATCACAGCTTGCTTTCTGACCACATCCAAGCCCATCCTCCCTCAAAGAAGTCTGCCCATCCTGCCTTCTGTCCTCTTCCGTTCTGTTGGGAGCAGACAGCTACTCTGCTGCCTCGATGTTCTTTGCCATGTTGCACATAAGGGTAGAAGTCAACAGCATGGATTTGGATTTAGCTGGAGTGCGACTCCATTCTTGGGTGGCTGTGGGCAACTCATCTAAGCTACTCTATTCCTCAGTTTCCTGATCTGTAAGATGAAGATAATAATACGAATTTCATTAGACCATTCTGAGGATTAAACGAGTTGATAACTACGAACTGGTGTGAGACACAACGTTTTGACCATCATCACTCCAAGTTGCAACAGCTGGTATAGGGGCTGTTCCATCATTCACCTATTCCCTCACTTAATTTAGAAGTTCCTTGAGGGCTGGAATGGTCTGCTCCTCACATTCCCCAGGATACTCAGGACATAGTACATGATCAATACCTATTAAGAAATGGCTCTTCGATTTATACCCATTTAATAATCAGCCAAGTTTTTCCCTTCCAGGAACGCAGGATATTGGAATCCAAGAGAAATTGCAATTAGTATGTATGAGGCACTAGGTGGTGAACAGGGTAGAGGCCTCACAGTGAGGTAGAGGAAGGAAGACACTACGACAAATCGAATGAACTTTATGGGTCTTAGTTTCCTCATTTGGAGAATATGTAAAGAGAATAGATACTACTGCAAGGTTGTTGCAAGGATTTTCATAAACTATGCTTAACACGGTGCCAAGGGCATAGTAAATGCTGAGCAAACTGTAGCTGCTATTATTATCATTTTAAGAATTATTGTTGAAAAAGGAAAAAGTGAATGCGCTTAGGTACCTGGTCAAAGCCAGCGACCTCACTCTGGTCAGCGCGGAGCTGGGCGGGGCCCCGGGAGGCCCCGCCCCTCCACGCAGCGTCGGAGCGCCCAGGCAACGCACCGCTAGGACGCAGTGCGAGTGACGCGCGGTCTCTAGCACCCCGCGCTCTTAGCCACCCTCGGCACTGGCAAGGGTAGCTTCGGCAGTGATGACAGATGAGGACTCTGACACCCCTGTCGCCGAGGCGCAAGCCCAGGAGGAGAATGAGATGCCTATTATGCAACTGTGCGGGCTGGTGGAAGAGCTCAGGTACCCGCCGGCCGGCCTCTGAGGGCCGCCCCTCCTCAGCGTGTGGGCTGGGAGCTCGGTCCAGTGCGGAGATGACCCGAGTCCGTATTGAACCTTGAGGAAACTGAGGCCCCCAAAGTGAGGAGAGAACTTAGCTTTGCTGTTTATTTCTGTCTCCACAGCTGCTGAGCTAACAAGGCTTGGAAAGTCCAGAGGGTAATTGGTGAAGCCAGAGCTTCATCCTGGGTCTGGTGCCACACTGTGTGTTTACATGCTGTTCTACTGTGTGGCGGCAGGTTGGACCAAGTGACCTCTAAGCCCCTTTCTGATGCTAAGATTCTATGATAAAATTAATGTGGCAGCAGATAAAAAGGAGGCTATTAAAATTTTTTTAGTATGAGGCAACTTATACCTGAACCAGAGTATAAACGTGGAGATGGACAGCAATGGACTGGCCCAATATTCTGTATTTTTAGCTGTCCGTTTTATATCTACTATAGCAAGTACATTGGATGTCAGGATTCCGTGAGGTAGTTGAGGTTAGTTGTACAATTTACTGGTCTCACACAGAATATCCTGACTCAAGCAGCTGAATAGATGTTACTTCAGTATGTTTATAAATAGGTCAGAACGGAGGCGTTATTACTAATAGCTACAATCTTTTGAGTGCTTATTATGTGCCAATTATTTTGCATATATGACTTTATATAATGGCACAGTAATCCTAGGAAGTGGATGAGGAAGCAGACACAGAAGTTAAGTCACTTTCTTAAGGTCACACAGCTAGACACTGTTTAGTGCTAGGGTTGTGACTCAGGTGCAAGACTCCACAGCCTACATTGGGAACATGACATACGCTGAAAAAGAAAGATGCTTCAATTTATTGGGCTTTCTGTTGAGTCTTTTCCACTAATCTTAAAATTCAGCCAAATAGGAATTAGCTCAATAGTATACAAAAATATCAAAGCTGTTCACTCTCTCTTATATACGTATATGTACATATTTGTGTACTATACACACTGTTATATAATGTGTGTGTTATGTAAGTTAAGAAGTTAAAAGGGTAATAATCTTGGCATATACAGGATAAACCACGTTTGTCATCTCTAGTTGTTTAAAACCCATCTACTCAAAGCTCTTCTACCATTTGTAGTAAACTTCTACTTCATCCATGGGGTGCTGGAAATAAAAGAGCTGAGAAATAAAACAAAAGGAAAATATGAAGATTGTGGATGTGCGTAACTTCAAGAATGTAGTAATTTAGAAAAAAAAGTAATAATTCAGAAGGAATTTCACAAGTGGGTTAGGAGATACTGGAAGATGAAACTTGTAGCAATTTTCAATATACAGGCATATCTCCTTGTACTTTGCTTTATTGCACTTTGTAGATACTACATTTTTTTTTAAACAAATTGAAGGTTTGTGGCATCCCTGTATCAAGCAAGTCTGGTGGTGCTAATTTTTCCAACAGCGTTTGCTCACTTTGAGTCTCTGACACATTTTGATAATTCTTGCAAGATTTCAAACTTTTTCATTCTTATGTTTGTTATGATGATTTCTGATCAGTAATATTTGATGTTACTATTGCAAAAAGATTATGCTCCCTGAAAGCTCAGACGTTTGTTAGCATTTTTTAGCAATAAAGTATTTTTAAATTAAAGTATGTACTCTTTTTAGACCTAATGCTGTTGCACACTTAGTAGAATACTATATAATATAAACATCACTTTACATGCACTGGGAAACCAAAAAATTTATGCGACGCACTTTATTGAGATATTTGCTTTGTTGCAGTGGTCTGGAACTGAACCTGCAATATCCCCAAGGTATGCTGTAATCCCAGTGCTCAAAATTTTGTGGCTCATTAGATGTATTTACAAAATATATCAAATACTTAAATAGCATTTACTGTGCCAAAGTCTTTGCATTCCTTATTGCCACCCTAAAAGATAAGTGTTATTATTCCCATTTTACAGATGAGGAAAACTGAGGCTCTAAGAGGTTAAGTATCTTGCAGAAGGTCATACAAAACTAGTAAATGTTAAATACTAGTTATTAGGGGTTTTAATTCCTATTGGTGGAACTTACTCAGGCACCTCCTGTCTTGTAGCTATGGAAACTCGGCTCTCAAAACTGAGGTAGAGATGTTTGAGAAATATTACAATAAACTGGAGCCCAGGGACCTGCGACCTCCACGATTATCAGAAGTTATATTATCAGGAGCAGAAATAGCACAGGTACACAAGGGAGATCTAATAATTCTTCTATTCTGTTTGTCCCTTTAGATGAAAATGGTGTTTGTTATCCGCCTTTGGTGTGTCCTCTTTGGCCAAGTGGCATATGACTTCCTCTCTGCTCTGCTTCTGATTCTTCCTTCCTCTGCAAAGATTCTCTTTCAAATGAGTGTAAAGGGAATCAGGTTCCACTCACAGTGGATTGACTCTCCCAGAATATCTTTGTTTGAAATAATCCCCTTAAATTGGGGGACCTAAATGTTTACAAGGCCTGGCCTGCCACATATAGGAGTGAAGATAGGCCTGGTGAGGGCACTGGAGAGTTCCTCCCTCATCAGAAAGGGCCAGCCAGGCAGCCTGGTGTTGCCAGAGCAGCTGATTTTTCAAGAGAAGCTGAAAATCTGGATAGTTTTAGTGGAATCTTCTAATTTTCAAATGTGGGTAATTAACTTTTAGTTTTTTTTTTAATGGAGGTATCAGGGATTGAACCTAGGACCTCGTGCATGCTAATCATGCACACTACCATTGAACTCTACCCTACCCACCTTAATTTTTTTTTAATTTAAAACTGTGTGGGTCTATCTTTTGAGGACTAAACACCCATCTTCAGGTCCACACATTCCCTGGGCCACCTGCTTATGACCTTTGGCTTCAGCACATAGGAAATCTAAAATTTTTGTCCGTTTGTTTATTTTTTTTCTGAACAGCATGCCCCCAGATGCAATTTCTCTTATATATTCAATTCAGGAAGCACTGAGCTCTAGGCTTTCCCAGACACTGACTTGAATGCTAGCCTATAGCAGGTTCATAATTCTCCCACCCTCAAGACACTTCCCGTTATTTATTTTCAGTTTACTGTCTAGCATACGCCTTTGAAGTATTTGGCACAGGGCCTTGGGTTGACTTGTGAAATGAACATCGCCTCAGGCCCAGTATCCAGAATCCTTTCACATTGAGTTTGTTCTTTCTGGCTGTCATTCAGAGTGATTTCTAGCAGGCCTGAGTGGTCATTTTGATGCCCACCTTAGGCGGCTTTATTACCATGTTCTACTTGACAATGGCTTTGTTTTTCTTGTGTTACAGTTACGAGGCAGAGGTCGATCCAAATCCCGCTTAGGTATGGAACGTGTGACAGGCCTCAGTGTGGACCAAAAACTTGAGCTTGTGCAAAAGGAGCTGGAAGACACAAAAGATGAAATCAGACACATGAGGGCAAATGCCGAACGGGACCTGCAGCATCACGAGGTACACCTTTCTATAGGCCATCCTTCCTGGGCTCCCCACTTCTGCCTCAGCAAGAAGTGCCTGTGGTATGTTCACGTGATTGTCGGTAACTTGAAAGAAACACAATTAGGATAAGATAAACTGAAGGCCTCCCTTTAAGGAACTTAACCACCTGCCTGAGGTATTTGTTATCACAAATAACAAAATTTAAACTTTTTAAAATGAAGCATTTCAAAATACACAAATGCAGAGAATTTAGCACAGTAAACCCTTATGTGCTCAACACCCACACAACAGTTATCAACATATGGCCACTCCTGGTTCCTCCATATCCCTACCAACTTCCCCCTCATAATTGGCCACTGAGCTATTATGAAGTGAATCTTAAACATATCATTTATCTGTAGATGTTTCAATGTATGTCTCTTAAGATATGGGTTTTTTAACAAAAACCCATAATAATAAAAACCATAAATGCCATTAAAATTTATAATAATTCCTTAATAATACAAGGGGCTTGAAGTTTAAGTCAGTGAGTTAAGTGAAAAATCTCTTGTCACCCTCTACATGCAGCACACGTGACCATGGTCCGTGTCTTGTTGAAGACCAGCACGGTCAGTGTTCCTCCTGAAAAAGAACATCACTCTTAGTTTGGTGGTCCATGGGGTGAAGTTGTTGACTTGCATTTGAGAGCCATGTTGTATGAAAAATAGCTATTGCTGTTCTGTTCCTAAATTTTTCTATTTACAAATGGGGTACACACAGAATCACATCTTTTTTCAAATTACAGAAGTATATAGTAAGAGCTTTTTTGCCCCCCTACTAATCCATCTTTCCAGACATGACTGTGGTTAATGTTTTCATGTATATCTTTCTAGGTATTTTTATGTATTACATTAATGTTATAATTTTTAATGGATAAGTAATATTTCAGACACGGAAATACATATTTCTAGAGATACCCAAGGCCCTGTTTTTGTTTGTTCTCCCCCTTTATATAGATACTTTATACAGAACTTTTTTTGAGGCATACTTTTTAATAATAACATTCATATTGTCCAATTTGTACCTTACTGGTATCTTTCTAAGACTGAGAAGAAGCATTACATATTGGGGCACAAAAAGGCCTGAGAAGTTAGGGCTCCTTAGAGGGCTACATCCTTGAGAATTTTTGTAAACTGCATTCGCTCTTTGTGCTGACTCCCCCAGGCTATCATCGAGGAAGCTGAAATTCGATGGGCTGAAGTTCAGAAGGCAGTGCATGATTTTGAGAAAGACATTCTAAAGACCATATCCAAGAAGAAAGGGAGTATTTTAGCCACTCAGAAAGTGATGAAGTACATTGAGGACATGAACCGCCGGAGGGTGAGTTGGCAGGCGGTTAGAGCTTAGAAAGGGGCGTAGATTCAGACTGACGATACAAAAGTCATCCACGTGCGGCAGCCCCACCCCATTTGGTCCACCATAAATATTGCCCACATCTGCAGATTTTTTTGCACCCCCTAAAGTCTGTGTGTCTTAAAATGCAAGCTTATCAAGGCTAAAATCAATCAGGCAGATTGAAAGTTCATAGTATCTCAGATGGGCTTCTCTTTTATTTTGCTATTTGTTTCAAGATATGATGTGTTATCTTGAGAAAGGTGTGAGCCTGTCTAATGAGTGACTGTGTGGAGTGGGACAAGTAAATCTTAACCTCTTTGAGTTCCATTATTATAAGAATGAGACATAAAATGCTCCTTTACTTCCAAAGATTTTTGTAGTTTATCAGGCTTCAGATCCTGGAGATAGGTAAGATTACTTACTGTAATATGTTATAAGTTATAAAAAGTTATGTAAATTACTAAGAGAATAATAGATCAAAGAATCATAAGATGATTTTGTCATAAAGGTCCCTAAAAATACCCAAATATATGCCCAAATTATCTTGAATTTAAAAGCAATAGGAAATTTGCATGGAGCAGACCCAGTTTCCTCTGCTTCTTGGTCATGGGTGAACTACCATAGCAATACCAGTTTGAGTAGACGTAAAAGACCTAAAAATAAGTGACTGAATGTTAGGGCTCAAGGTTTAGTTTTGCAGCCCCAAAACTACCAGCTTTTCAAACCAGCAGGGAAGAAGAAGAGAAATGGATTAAAATTTACTTTTATTTTTTAGGATAGTATGAAAGATAAATTACGTTTGAAAAATGTTTCTCTCAAAGTTCAGAAGAAAAAGATGCTTTCACAATTGAGACAGGTATGTGTCTTTTTCTTCCTTTTTTTTTTGTTTTGTTTTGTTTTGTTTTGTTTTTAAGGTAACTGTGGTAGGTAGAACCACATTCTCCCAAAAGTGTTCATGTCCTAATTCCTGTGACTGTATTACTTCAGCAGAAAAAGGATTTTGCAGATGTGATTAAGTCAACTATCTGGCGAGATGGGGGAGATTATCTTGGATGATCTGAGTGGGTCCAATGTAATCACAAGAGGGAGGCAGGAGAGTGAGAGTCAGAGAAGATGAGATGAGAGTGATGCTCTTTTAAGAGAGAGGAAGGGATCATGAACAAAGGATGCAGGCTGCCTCTGGAGGCTGGCAATGGCAGGGAAACAGATTCTCCTCTAGAGCCTCTGGAAGGAGCACAGACCTGCTCACACCTTGATTTTAGTCCAAAGAATCATTTTCAGACTTCTGACCTCATGAGCTGTAAGATAATACACTTATGTTGTTTTAAGCCCCTGAGTTTGTGGTAATTTGTTACAGCAGCGATAGGAAACCAATACCGTTTCTATGCTGGCAAATCTGTAGCTGGAGTTAGCTTGAATTTAAAAGGCCCTCATGACATCCTCGTTGACCCTTTTGGAGAATGTGGCTAGGTGGCACAGCCAATAGTGTGCTTTAATTAGTCTTTGAACAGCTGACCCTAAAGCTTCCTGATTAAAGGCAGTAAGGCAGACGTGGTACAAGGCCTCTAGGATGTGATTACATAGCTCCATCCTCTCCTAGCTCAGTATTTTTATTATTATCTCAAAGATGGGGACCGATGGCATGTGCATCAGAGGTGGTCACTGACAGTGACACAGAGTTGGGGAGAATTAACATGCCTAGGGACTATTGCTTGATTGACTTGGGATCCCAACTGACTCAACAGGCCAGGGAGGCTCTAACAACACGAAGTGACTAAGGACAAATGTAAGATCCTCCACTTTGAGCCCCTGAATATTTGCACAGGTACTGCGTGTCTTAGTCGTAGAGGACCTGATGAAGTCAGCTCAGCTGGAGGCGGTGCCGCGGCCTAGGCTACACTCAGAGAACCACGGGGCCCCTGAGAAAGGGGTGGTCTTGCTGCACTCTGCTGAGTAGCCCCACCCAGAGCACTGTGTCCCAGGGAGAGCTCCATGCTTGAAAGAATCTGCAAACTGGAGTCCACGTAGGAGAGGGACCTGGAGAGCAAGGGGAGCAGAAAAGCACGTCAGATGACCCAGGACTGACAGGGCCACAGAGAGAGGGCTGCTGAAGGCCGTGGCTTCTGTCTCCAAGTGCACTGGCCACTGGGGGAAGAGAATACACTGCTTGGGAGGCCCCCAGGGTGGACCTACGGCCAGAGTGGAAGGTCAGTGAAGGAGATTTAAGTTCAGTGTAAGAAAGATCATGGCCCCAGCAGAACTGCCTCCTGAGACTAAATTCCTGGTTCTCGAGCTTCATGAAAACTCAGGCATCCTGAAGTATGAGAAGGGGAGCAGATGGATGACCTTTAACCTAAAAGCCATTGCTACACAGAAATGACACTGATGTGGTCCTGCCCTCGTGAGCTCACAGACTAGCGGGGAGTGGCGATGGTGACAAAAGGCATGGATACGTAACTGCTATACCAAGGCATAGCAACAAGGACCTGAAGGTCCAGCTTCCAGGGGCTGAGCGGAGGGAGGGATTACCCTCTGGTGTTGAAGGTGGGTCGGGAACATTTGAGCTGGAGGATGAGTCAAATTAGGGCTGAAGGAAATTGTTGTGTTGTTTTGGAGCAAAGGGAGGAAGATGCTTCCAAGGAGGTGAGTAGTGTGGGGGTGGGGAACAGTCCCAAGTTTGGCGCTTGCCTACCACAAATATAAGATGGCATAGACCTAGTGGGGCAGGAATGCGGTAATATACCTGTGGTGCAGAAATGTCAAGTGATCAAAGGAAGGGAATGTATGGGCTGCTTGTCCTGGTTTTTCCAGGTTAAAAACAACTTTTAAATGGCCTGCTTTCTTCACAGCCCTGTTTAGGCACTACCTCCTGGGGGAAGCCTCCCCTGACCCAGCCTTCCATTCTCCCCTGGTCTGGCTGAGGGGCTTCTGTTCACCCTCTGCCCCGTGTGTCCCACTGCAGCATGCTGTGACCTGTCTGTGAACTGTCATTGAGTATGTGCTCCTTGAGGCAAGGGAGCATCGTATTTACTCAAATCTCTATCACTAGTGCCTAGTACCATGCCTGGCACCAAGCAGGTCCCCAGTCCACGTTTGATGAATGACTGAATGATAACAGGCTTCCAGAATCTCACCCAGAATTGCAAGGTGTGAGCCGTGCATTCAGAAGTCACAACCTCACGTCATTTCTTTCTTTTTTTTTTTTGACCTATAGAAGGAGGAGGTGGGCGAGGCCCTCCACGATGTTGATTTTCAGCAGCTGAAGATTGAGAATGCTCTGTTTTTAGAGATGATTGAAGCAAGGAATCAAGAACTGATCCAACTGAAGCTGGCATCCGGAAACACCCTGCAGATCCTGAATGCATACAAAGTAAGATCTGCACCAATGCCCAAGTCCCCAAGACTTCCCGTGCCCACCTTTCCGGCCACAGTGAGCTTCCAGTGCACTACCGTGGTTTCACTGACAGCTTAGATGTCCTTTACTCTCCTGTTGCTTTCTGATTTCTCCTGACAAAGCCACATCTTCTGAAACAGTCGAAATGTCCCCACACCCTGGCTGTGCGTTAGAACCACTCGAGGAGCTTTTTCTTTTTTTAAAGATAGGCACTTTAGTCCAACCCTGACCAACTGAATTAGTGGTGAGGGCCATGTATCTTTTTTTTTTAAACTTCCCAGAGAATTTTTATGCACAATGAGTTTTGAAAACTAACCACATTTAGGGCCCCGCTTAATTTAAGTGTGTAATGTGCTTAAAACCCTGCAAAGGAAATCATCTTAGCTATAAATCAGAAAACTACTAAATAATTCCACATCCACACAGAACCCTTTTGGAGAGAGTCACTATTAATAATTAAGCAGGGACTATAGGCATGAACATGGTCTGTCCCCAGCAGACCAGACTGTCTGGTCACCCTGCTAGCAACTATCTGATGCAGTGGTCAGCTCACTGGGACCCAGGTTTCCTGCCCGCTGGCTTGTGAGAGAGGTTCTGGGACTTTCCCAGAGTTTCTCTTGATAAGTGGTAGGTTGGGATTTGGGTCCCGGTGTGTCTGGCTACTTTGCAGGTGACCAGGGTCCTCTCCTCCCCTGCCACATAGGCACCAGGATTTTGAAAATCTAGGCAGCAGTGACAAGGGCAGGCCCACATTCCTGGACAGTCCTGCTATTCTCTTACTTAATAAAGAGCTGTCTGTCTATCCTTCCTGTTGTTCTGAGCAGCATCTTTGCTCAAAACTTGCTGTATTGTTCCATTTCAGAGCAAGCTACACCGAGCAATGGAAATGTCCATCAATCTGGACAAGGAGTTCTTGCTGAGAAATGAGTTACTCAAAAAAATTGAAAAAGAAACCCAACAAGTGGAGGAGGTAGGAGAGGGTAAAACATGCTGTTTCTGGTGTTTTTCTCCTATCTACAAGGGCTCGAGTCAGCATCCACCACTATCTAGGCCACCTTGGTTTTTGCCTAGAAAAGCCTAGATCATAAAAATCAAAATAGCTCTGGCCATCAAAGGAGAAGGTGGCACCTGGAGACTCACATTCCATGGTGTTGCATTTTACTACTCAGAATCTGGAGTCAAAAGTCATGAAATCATCTAGAAATCACTTAGAGTCCAAATAACCCTTGAGAATTCCTTAAGTGACCCATAAGGTACCAAATTCAAAGTGTTGTGTCTACAACCTCACAGAAAATGTATAATGCAGGTAATAATGTAACTAACTGATATGAAAAAAAGAACACATGCCAAATTATAGCGTTCTGTGTAAAGGAGAGAAAGCTCTTTAAGCATATAACTCTCAGTCGGTATAGCAGATGCTCGGCTGGCAGACCTGTGACCTCTGTCCTGAGCCTGCTCCAGGGCCTGTGGTCACCATGTGAAAACATGTGTAGTGGCATCTGAGCTCGCTGCATCCACATGGGGATGTAGCGCGCCCGTTATGTTGCTGAACACGTTGAGTTGAATTTCCGCAAATTAAATGTACCTAGGAGATGACTCAGAGGGGACTTTTGGGGGAGGTTGGGGGAAAATGAGTCCTGGACTGTAGTCAGAAAGCCTGGCATCAGGTTTCGTGTTGCCAGTCTCTAGCCTTGAACAAGCCTTTGAACTAGACAGAACCCCACATCTGTGACAAGGACATCACAGCCCTTGCCGTGGTGATCAGATAGGATGATGCTTCATCAGCCTCTGAAACCATGAGTTCAGTTATTAGTGTCGTTGTCTTGAATGAACCTGAAGTGTCCCCGGCAGCGGGTGTGGCCCAGACCTGCCTACAACGGCCCAAAAGCCACGGGATTACTGCATCTGACTCAGTTTTGCCGTGGCAGTGTACCCTTGATGGGGAACAAGTGCCCTCTGCAAAAAAGTTGGTCTCAGTACAGTGACAAAGTTGAAGCAAAAGTCTGTGTGCTCTCTCCATGCAGGATTCCTGGGGTACTTATTTGTTTGGCTTGATATTTATTAGATTACAAGTAAGACATGAAATCAATTTTTAAATGCCTGGCATTCACTGCTTAGTATATTATCATTTTCTTAAGTTTTTAAAAACAGCTCTGTTGGGATGATTCATATATCATATTCACCCATTTAAAGAGTACATTTTAATGATGTATAGTATATTCACAGAGTTGAATCAGCACAATAATTTCAGAACATTTTCACCACCCCAGAAAGAAACCTTGTACCTATTTGAAATCCTACATTTCACCTCACCTCACCCCCACCCTCCAGCCATAGATGACTACTAATCAGCTTTCTGTCTCTGTGGATTTGCCTTTTCTCAGCCTTTCGTATAAAAGGGATCATACAATATGGTCCTTTAACTTTAATATTTTTTAAGATTCATGTTGTAGCATGTGTGGGCACTTGTTTCTTTTTTATGGCTGAGTAATATTTCCTAATATGGATATATCATATTTTGTTTATCCATTCATCAGTTTGATGGATATTTGAGTTGTTTTCATTTTTTGGCTGTTATGAATAGTGCTGCTATGAACATTCACATACAAATTTTTGTGTGAATGGTTTATGTATTCTTTCCTCTTGGACATTGTGGCTTACGTATGTGGTACCTCTGTGTTTAACATTTACAGAAGCTGCCGAACTGGTTTGCAAAGTGGCTGCACCATTTTACATTCCAATTGTGTGAGGGTTCCAGTTTCTGTACATCTTCACCAGCACTTGTTATTTTTAGATTTTTTTAAATGCTGTCCTAGTGGGTATGAAGTGGTATTATTGTGGCTTTACTTTGAATTTCCTTAATGATTAAAGACATTGAACATCTTTTCATATGCTTATTGGCCACTTATCTGTCTTTTTGGGGAGAAATATCTATTCAAAGCCTTTGTCCAATTTTTAGTTGAGTTATTTATCCTTTTCAAGGGGGAGGTAATTAGTTTGTTTATTTATTTATTTTTTAACAGAGACACTGGGGATTGAACTCGTGTGCTCTCTACCACTTGAGCTATACCCCCCCTTATTTGTCTTTTTATCATTGAGTTTTAAGCATTTTTTATATATTCTGGATTCAGATCCCTTATCAGGTATATGACTTGCAAATATTTTCTCTCGTTCTTTGGGTTTTCTTTTCACTCTCTTGATGGTATTTTTGCAGCACAAAAGTTTTCATTTTGATGGAGTCCAGTTTATCTGTTTTTTCTTTTGCACTTGTGCTGTTGGTTTTATAGCTAAGAAACCACTACCTAACTCAATATCATGAAGATTTACTCCTATGTCTTCTTTTAAGAGTTTTATAGGTTTTAAATTTATGATTCATTGTGAGTTAACTTTGTAAATGGTGTTAAATGGTGTGAGGAAAGGGATCCAAAAACTGAAAGAAGAAAGAAGATGCAGTATGTTCATAACATTTGTTAAATTAAGCTTCCTATTTACTATTTGTGTGGTTCTCCCCATTTCTTTTGTGAATTTGAGTTACCATCTAGTGTTATTTTCTTACTCAAATATAGCTTCATTTCAGCTTGCCTCCTTTGTGCTGTTATTGTCAAATATGTTACATTTTTATATGTTATAGGTCCAATATAAAATAATATACATATTGTTTTATGAAATTGCTTTTTAAGTCAGTTAAGGGAAGGAAAATATGCATTTATACTGTCTTTTATAACTACCTACATAAGCACCTTCACTTGTGCTATTTGTTTTATCAGATTCAAGTTACTGTCTGCTGTCACGTGTTTTCAGCCAGAAGAATTTCTTGTAAGACAGGTCTGCTAGCAATAAATTCTCTTAGTTTTTGTTTATCTGAGAATGTCTTTATTTTTCCTTCATTTTTAAAAAATAAACTTTAAATTTTAGAACTGTTTTAGATTTACAGGAAAATTGCGAAGCTAGTACAGACAGCTCCCCAATACCTCATACCCAATTTCCCCTATTATTAGCTGCTTACATTAGTAGAATACATTTATTAAAATTAATGAACCTGTATTGATACGTTATTATTCAAATGTAACATAATGTATTTTATTCATATATCTTTAGTTTTTAACCTAATTTTTTTTCTTTTCCAGGACCCCATTCAGGGTAACACATTTAGTGTCATGTCTCCTTAGGTTCCTCTTGGCTGTGACAGCTTCTCAGACTTTGTTGTTGAGACCTTGACAGTTTTGTAGAGTGCCGGTCAGTTATTTTGTAGAATGTTCCTCAATTAGGATTTGTTTAATTTTTTTTTCCGTGATTACATGGGGTCACATGGTTTTGGGAGGAAGACTCCAGAAGTAAAGTGCCATTTTCATCACATTCTATCGGGGAGCTTCCTGTCAACATCACTTTTCACTGTCGATGTTAACCTTGCTCACCTGGCTGAGAGAGTGTTCCACAGGTTTCTCCACTGTTATTTTACCATTTTTCAGACTTACTCTTTGGAAGGAAGTTCCTGTGTGCAGCCCACAATTAACAAGTAGGGAGTTATAAGGTTTTGGAATTCTTCTGTATGGGAGATTTGTCAATTCTCCCCTATTTGTTTATTTTTTAAATTATTTATTTGTATCTGTATCAACTCATGAATGTTAATTTTATGTGTTGGGTTATAACCTAACACTATTTATTTTGTTGCTCCCATTGTTCCAGTTTGGTCATTGGGAGCTCTTTCAGTTGCCTCTGTGTTCCGTTGACATATCCCCATTTTCATGGGTTCAGGGGTGTGTGTGTGTGTGTGTGTGTGTGTGTGTGTGTGTGTGTGTGTTTTGAGCACCTCTTTCTTTTCTGGAACTAGAAGATGTTCCAGGCTCTTCTTGTATATTTCCTGCCCAGTCCTAGAATCAGCCATTTCTTCCAGGCGTCCTGGGTCCTTTTATTTGAGATTAATACTGGAAACCAAGATCTGAGTGTGCTCATTGCTTTCTTTTCATTTTTTAAAGATAGTTTTGCTGGATGTAAGATTCTTGGTTGATTTTTTTTGTTTTCCTTTGAGCACTTAGAATATATCATGCCACTGCCTTCTGGCCTCCATTTTGTTTCTTATGAGAAGTCAGTTGTTAATCTTATTTGGCTTCCTTCATATGTGATGAATTATTTTCTCTTGCTGCTTTCAAAATTTTCTCTTTGCCTTGTCAGTCAGAATTTTGGGTATGATGTATCTGGGTGTGGATTTCTTTGCCCTAATCCTAGTTGGAGTTTGTTGAAGTTTATTTATGTATAGCTTAATATTTTTCATCATGTGTAGGATGTTTTCATGTTGGTGCACTTAGGGGTATTCCACATTTCTCTGAGACTTTTCTTTCTTTTTCCTCTGTGTTTTTCATATTGCATGATCTCATCAGTTTACCTTCAAGTTTACTGATTATTTCTTCTGTTTTGATCCCTTCTATGAATTAAAAAATTTTTTTAATTTACAATGTTGTGCTAGTTTCAGGTGTACAGAAAAGTGACTCAGATATATATATATATTTCAGATTCTTTACCATTATAGGTTATTACAAAATATTGAATATAGTTCCCTGAGCTATATAGTAGGTCCTTATTATTTATCTGTTTTATATATAGTAGTGTATATATGTTAATCCCAAACTCCTAATTTATCCCTCCCCTCCTTTTCCCTTTGGTAAGCATAATTTGTTTTCTATGTCTGTGAGTCTACTTCTGGTTTGTAAATAAATTCATTTGTATCATTTTTTTTAGATTCCCCATATAAGTGATATCATACGGTGTTTGTCTTTCTCTGACTTTCTTTACTTAGTATGATAACCTCTGGTCCATCCATGTTGCTGCAGATGGCATTATTTCATTCTTTTTTATGGCTGAGTAATATTCCATAGTATATATACACCACATCTTCTTTATCCATTCATCTGTGGATGGACTTTTAGGTCACTTCCATGTCTTGGCTATTGTAAATAGTGCTGCTATGAACATTGGGTACATGTATCTTTTTGAGTTATAGTTTTATCTGGATATATACCCTGAAGTGGGATTGCTGGATCATATGGTAAGTCTATTTTTAGTTTTTTAAGGAATCTCCAAACTGTTCTCCATAGTGGCTGCACCAGTTTACCTTCCCATCAACAGTGTAGGAGGGTTCCCTTTTCTCCACATCCTCCCAGCATTTATTATTTGTAGATTTTAATGATGACCATTCTGACTGGTGTGAGGTGATACCTCATTGTAGCTTTGATTTGCATTTCTCTATTAATGATTTTGAGCATCATTTCATGTGCCTGTTGGCCATCTGTATGTCTTCTTTGGAGAAATGCCTATTTAGGTCTTCTGCCTACTTTTTGATTGGGAGTTGTTTGTTTTTTTGGATATTAAGCTGTATGAGCTGTTTCTATATTTTGGAAATTAAGCCCATGTCAGTCACATCATTTGCAAATATTTTCTCCCATTCTATAGGTTGTCTTTTTGTTTTTCTTTGCTGTGTAAAAGCTTTTAAGTTTAATTAAGTCCCATCTGTTTCATTTTTGCTTTATTTCCATTACTCGAGGAGATGAATCAAAAAAAAAAATTACTACAATTTATGTCAAAGAGTGTTTATGTTTTCCTCTATGAGTTTTCTGGTATCCATCTAACATTTAGGTCTTTAATCCACTTGAATTTATTTTACAGTGTTAGAGAGTGTTCTAATTTCATTCTTTTACATTTAGCTGTCCAGTTTTCTCAGCACCACTTATTGAAGAGACTGGTTTTTTTTCTCCATTGTATATTCTTGCCTCCTTCATTGTAGATTCAGTAAAGTCTGTTTCTCCTGCTCTTAGTGGCTCCTGATGTGGCTCCCTGGATGGTACAGCCTTCATCATGGATACCATCTCCCTGACAACCAGAAGATGGTGGTTCAGCTGAGTTCTCTTTGACTCAATCTTTCAGCTAAACTTGTGGCTGATCTACCTCTATTGGTATCAGACCCAGCTATTAGCCTCCATTAATTGCTAGCTGATCACTCTATTGCTTTCAGCAACATCTTGAGATGTTAATTGCTGCACATCCTGATCTAATTAAAGTCAGGCCCTTTCACAGGGGCAAAGTATTGCCAGTCATTGAGGCTTGCTCCAATCCCATAAGACTCTTCTTAATTGTCTCTTTCTCTGGTTAAACATGTAGCTGACCTACCATCTTGCTTGTTGCTACTAATATGGAACTATGAGTGTCATCTTAATTGCACACCCTAAAGATCTCCATTGTTTTCCACAAAGTCCTTAGGCATGAACTCCCCACACTCTGTTCCAGATAAAGTCCATCTTCTTAGGCAGTATTCCAGAGCTCTCTATTTTATAGCCTCTCCCCTTGGGCAAAATTTCTGCACCATTGCACTGGATCTGGGAGTGGAAACAGTGGCTGCCTTTCCTGTAGTTTCACTCTTCTCTACAAGTGGGATGCTGGGTAGGGATTGCTGTCACTGGTCTCCTCAGAATATCTCTCATAGCTAGTATTCATTTTTTTAATGCTTTGGTTCTTGCTACTTTCTTATATTTTATCTTAGGTATTCTTTAATCATTATCTTCATAAGAGGGCCCACTGATGATTCTGGATACACTTTTAGGTCTCCCTGCAGTTGTAGATCATGCTAGACAGATAGTAGATATGCACTGAACACTTCTTGACAAATTTTTATTGCATTCTGAAAACAAGTTAATAAAAAAAATTTTCATTGGGTTGCTTCAAAGTGTATTAAAACAGCACTTGTCAAACCAGGCGGTGAAAACCAATCACCTGGGGATCTTGTTAAAATGCAGATTCTGTTTGGATAGGTCTGGGGTGGCTTGAGAGTTTGCATTTTTACCTGGTTCTCAATGCCATTGACTGTACTTTGTGAAGCAAGGAATTAAATGACAATACTAGGTTAGGAAGACTCAACATCATGAAGATGTTAGTTTTGTTTAAGTTGGTCTGTGAATTAGTAGTATTCCAGTTAAAATAACAAGGAGATTTTTTTAAAGGACTTAAATTAATTGACTCAAAAATTCTTTTGGAAAAATAAATGAGAATATCCACAGAATTCTTAATAAGTAAAGAAGGGGCCTAGCCCTACCAGATACTGAAATGTGTTATGAAGTTACAGTATTTAAAACAAGCCCATGAATAAACTAGACAATCAAAGAAATATGTGTAAGCCATATGATGAACTTTTGATACAGATGATATATGATATGTATATGAACATATGATGCAGATTATATATGATACGTATATGATCAAGTATCTGATAGTTTTGTTATTGACATATTTAGTTTATGATAAAGGTGGCATTGCAGTGAGAGACAACAGACTATTCCATAAATGATTTGCAATGACTGGGTAGCCAAGTAGGAAAATGTAAATTTGGAGCTATATAATACAGTGAAATTAATCCAGGTGTATCAGAGACTTAAACATAAATAATAAAACCATTAAAGTCCTAGATTTATATAGTGGGAGCATTTTTATTATATTGGTATGAGGAGGACTTTTATAATGTGAAACCCATAAACCATGAAATCAAAGTCAGCTATATAAAAATAATTTTTTTCCTGCATGACAAAAACCATCATAAGCAAAGTCAAAAGATAACTGGGAAAATGTTGTATCTAGTATCACAGGAGCTTATTTTCTTAAAACATAAATAAGTTTTATAAATTAATAAGAAAAATCTAACAAAAAATAGGGGGCAAATGGGCCAAGAATTTAAACAGTTTACAGAAAAGCAAAAAAAAAATTTTCAACATATGAAAAATGCTCTTCTTTACATATGAGGAACACAAAATAAAGCTATAATGAGATACCTCTTTCCCTCTCTTAGACTGACAAAGATGAAAAAGTTGGTAAGACTATGTTGAGAGAATGGAGGAAAATAGACAGCCTCAAACATTGTTGCAGAAATAAAATTGGCTTGATCGCTATGGAAGACAAGTTAGCACCATTTGCCACACAGTCACATATGCTTAGGGTAGAGTTTCTCAGCCTAGACACTACTGACATTTTGGGCAGATAATTCTTTGTTGTGGGAGGCTGTCCTGTGCATTGTAGGGTGTTTAGTAGCATCCCTGACCTCAATCTATTAGATGCCAGTAGCACACCCCTAGTTATGACAAACAAAAGAGACTCCAGCATTGCCAGATGTTTCCTGGCAGCAAAATAGTCCTAGTTGAGAACCACTGCCTTAGAATAGGCAATTTCACTTTCAGTAGTTTACCCTACTGATATACTTGCATGTTTACCACATGTATACCCAGAAGATCAGTACTCACAGCACTGTTTGTTGTAATAGCAAGAGACTGAGAAGTTAAGTGACCATTTATGGGGACTTTTAAATAATGGTATGTCCACACAATGGAAAAGTACACAGCTGTTAAATAGAATGAGTAAATTCTTTATGTGCTGATACAGAAGAATCTCCAAGATTTTTTTGAGTGGGAAAAAAAGTTGGGTGAATAAAAGTGAGTAGAATTGGTTACTCTTTGGGTCAAAAAAGGTAAACATATACGTTTGTATGGATGTAGATTTCTAGAAGGATGCATGAAACCTAAAAATAGTGTATGCTTCTTGGAAGGGGACTTGTGTGGGTGGGACAGGAGCTTGTGACTGTTCTTTTTATACCATTTGAATTCAATGTATTGCCTGTTCAAAACAATTGTTAAAAATTAAAAGGACTTTGCTAATTCAAAAATCCACTCAAAAGAAAAAGACTAGTTAATTTTACTGCATGATAATTAAAAAAATAAAATTTAAAGATTCCTCAAAAAATTGAATAACCATGTGATCCAGTAAGTCGTCTTCTGGGTACAGACCAAAAATAATTGAAAGCATGAACTTGAACAGGTATTTGTACACTCATGATTGTAGCAACATTATTTACAATAGCTAAAAATGTAGAAGCAACCCAGGTATCCATTGACAGATGAATGGATACTCAAAATGGGTATATATACATATAATAGAATGTTATTCATCCTTAAAAAGGAAGGAAATTTTGATATGCTACAACATGGATAAACCCTGAAGACAGTTATCTAAGTCAAATTAACCAGTCACAAAAGGACAGATATTATATGATTCCACTGATATGAGATAGAGTAGTCAAATTCATAGACACAGAAAGTAGAATGGTGGTTGCCAGGGCCTGTGGGGAGGGGGTTGTAGGAAGTTTGTGTTTAATGGGTATAGAGGTTCCATTGGGGAAGCTGAAAAATTTCTGGAGAAGGATGGTTGATGACGGTTGTACAACAATGTGAATGTACTGAATGCCACGAACTGTGCACTTAAAAATGGTTAAAATGGGAAATTTTATGTTACATATATTTTGCCAAAAAAAAAAAAAAGACAGGAAAATGAGATTGAACAAATCAAAGAGTACTTAAATACATAACTTTTCCAACACAAAAACCCCTGAGCAATAGAAAGTAAAGCATATTCCTTGCTGTACACCAGAGATTGACACACTGTAACTCACTATACTTCCATTAAAAAAAAAAGGTAAAGCATATTCCTTAATAAAGGAATGAAGTGGAAGAAGGAAGAAAGGAAGGGAAAAAAGACTGTTTCAGACTGCACTTTGTGTTTCTGAACTGGATAAAAACGTCACGATCTGTAAAGAATCAAAATCTTGTGATTCCACGCACTCCTTTGAAAATGTAAATGTTATTTTTAGAACTACATTGAAACCGGGGAGAGATGCCAGGGTCAGTAAGTCTCAGGAGGCTGGAACTGCCAGGGAGACCCGGGTTTAATTGGTCCTTCCCCTCCCAGGATCTAGCCAAAGCCATGGCTCTGAACAAACAGCTCCGGAAGCAGCTGACGGAGTTCCGAGCACCACAGGTGATGATGTACGTCCGGGAGAAGATCCGGAATGGGGACCTGGAGAAGACCATCAGGACGTGGGAGAGGAAAGTGGAGATTGCAGAGGTGAGCCCCAGGGAGTCCCAAGACTAGCAGTGTCTTACACCCCTCATGTTTGTATTGAGGATTTTGTTTTTTTGAGTTGACAGTACAGGTGTTTGGACAGATGTGAGATATCTCAGCTCTTGTTTCAACTCATACCAATGAGAGATGGCTTTTTTTTATTTTAAAGCTCCTTTTTCTTGTCAGGGACAGGATCTTTTCAGGTTATCAGGAAGAGACTCTGTAGTAATAGTGTGTTTTTAGTTGCTTGTTTTCTTAATGAATTCAGGAAGCGTCTGAGTCCTTCCCTGCACCATCGATAATTTAGTGATTGCTACTTATACACGGAGAAGACAGGTTTTTAAAAAGTGAGATATTAATGGATTTTTAATATCACTCAGAACCTGATTCCATGCATTTACACAGTTGTCACAGGTCTTTTCGTTGTTGGCTGACCCTGCAGCCTTTTCATGTGGGACCGTGTGCACAGAAGCACCTTTGCCCCTTGTGAGCTGGGTAGGAGAAAAGGGAAAAGTGCAAACAATATGGTGGTGTCAAAAAGGAAAAAAAAAAAGGACTGAGACTGCCACAGGCCAGGTTGCACACTGAGGGCACTTTAAGACATCCTTAGAGTAACTTAAACCCCAGTCAGGTCACTTGGGAGGCATGGCATTCTCACATCTAGACCTGAGTTGCTTTTTCCATGGTGCTTTCTCTTGCCTTTCCTGTGGTCACTTGGCGGTAGGGAGTAAATTAGGATCCAAACTTGGGCCCATCAGATCTGGAGTTGAGAAGGAGCAGAGAATCACAGCAGGAACCTGCAACTTCGCACTTCATGGAACAGAAACAAGTTCTTTAGAAGAATCTTTCAGACACCCCTAGGTGGCCCGTGTCTGCCGCACGCATGCTGAAGGCCCCACACATGAGGCCATCTGCACCATCACAGGGCTGGATGTGGGTGGAATAGTGACAGTCCTTTTGTCCCAAATGACATTCTCCCCCTCCCCCTTTTTCCTTTCTGCAGATGTCCTTAAAAGGCTACCGAAAGGCTTGGAATAAAATGAAAACAACCAGTGAGCAGTTGCAGGCAATTTGCCCCCCTGAGAAACAGCCAGAGGGAGGCCATGGCTGCCAACCAAAATGTGATCCATTAAAGTAATCAGATCCTTTCTAGTCTCAGGGTTCTCTCACTGTCCCCTGTGCTGGCTGGTGCCCCCAACTCTCCAGCCAGGCTGCCAGTCACCTCCCAGGCTACATCAGCCCCTGGGGAATATTTTCACAGTCTGGCCTCAGGAACCAGTAACACTGAAAAAACCACAGGGCACTCTAATGGTTTGACACTTGTTAGCCCACGTTTAGTTCACAAGCACACATGAAAGTGACCTTCCCACATGTGGGAGTGGGACAGAGGGTCGGGGTGGGGGAGGGGTAGCCCGCCCAGTCTGTGCCGTGGGCCTGTCTGTGGCAGCCCGGCTGTGCAACTGTCACAGACACCAAAACAGCATGGTGAATACCTGGCACTCAGCGTTCTGAGCTTACTCTTTAGTTTGGAGGGTTAGCTCCTAGACTAAGATACCATTACAAAAGAAAGCAAGCACAAAGAAAAACAAGATAACTTCTTGGGGTTGATGTAACCTGTTCTGACCTGAAGTAGACTCGCTCTCCCCCACCTCCCCAGTTCCCCCACCGTAGTAGTCATAGAACACGGGTTGTACGGCCATCTCAGAAGACGTGCCCAACTCCGTTGGCCCCCTTTCCCTGAAGTCTAGGCTCGCTTGAGTGCCATTTACTAGCCATGAATGCATGGTGGCCCTTTTTTGTCCTTGGAGGTGTACTCGGGACCATCCAACCTGGCCCAGCCCAGGATGTGTTTTCTGTGTCACGGCGGCTCGGGATGAGTAGCCGGGGAAGGGAATCAGGTTCTCCCAGTGGCGGAAGGGCGACAGGGGAGGGCTGGTCCTCTTGGTCTTAGACGTGATCCAGTCACTGTAGTCTTCTACATTGATGTACAGGAACAGGCCGGGGCATTGCTCACTGCCATGGGACAGGATTCCTTTCAGCATCCATAGATTCAGTTCCTTCAGCTGGCACATCATTGGGTTTCCTGGGTCCCCCTGTGACAAAGGACAGAAGGCTTCAGATCTTAGGAAAACTTGTTTTCTTTGTTTAAGTATATCCTTGTGCAATTTACTTTATGTTCTAAAAATGTTTTACACTAGTCCTCACTGGAAATTGGGTAAATCATGGGATACTATTTTTAATCTAGGTCATCACCACCACAAATTCCAACAAGATGACTTTTCCTTTATTATACAAACTAGGCTCCTGCAGTTTGCCTGTAGCTTCCTAGTTCCCATTTCATTTTCTTGCCCCTCTTAAGTACTTCAAATAAATCCTCCCTCTTTTTGGTTTCTCATTCCTCAGATGTTGATATTTCGTTCCTTTCTGGCCTGGAATGCTCCCATTTTCCCTTCTCATATTTTGTCTCCATCCTTCCTTTAACCTGCTCCTCCCCACCCCCAGTCCTGCTTGGGTCAGAGTCAGTCTTCCCAAGGAGCATGCGCAGGGCTGGGTTCACAGCTTCTCCACCCCGGCAGCAGCCTGTCAGTGCACCTGCTCCCCAGCCCCTGCCCAGGCTCCCTCAGGAGTAGTCCTCTGGGCCTCAGGAGTTCTGCCACACAGACCTTAACCTCCCTTCAGGTGTGTGGATAGAAGCCTGGCACAGCCTAGCACAGCCTTGACTAGACCATGTGACCCTGGCAGGTTACTCAAGTCTCTCTGAGCTAAAGCGGGGACACAGTACCTATAACACTGGCAGACATACAAGATGCACTCAGTAAACAAGTAGCTGCTACCACCCTGGTGTCTAGAAAAGGCCATCATTTTTATGTGAAAAGCTGAGAAATATGAGAAAAGTAATCAGATGTTTACTTGGTATACTTCACCTTACCTGTCGTGCCCCCCAGACCTCCTCTTAAAGGAATACCTGTCCCCCAGCCTGTGGTCCACCTTGGTCCCCAAAGGCTGGCCAGCCACCTTTGACCTGTGTGACCTTCCTGACTAGAAGGGCTGGGCAATCATACTTTGCTCTCGCTGTTTGGACCAAGGCATGGAGGGAGTGGGGTTGCAGTTGACAATGGGAAACAATCTGAACAGACTCGACCACAGGAAGCAGAGAGGCAAAATGGTGGCCGCCTCGGCCCCTGCCCATTCCCAGGCCTGGCTGTTCAATCTTTCTTGGGTTTCTACACACACGCAGCCTCTTTCACTAAACCTCCCTTTTTCTGAGGAACCAACACCAGAACAGAAATGCAGGCAAATAGGAGAAGAAGGGAGTGACTGCCAGCAGGGCCATCGGGAGGCACGCTCTGTGGGGCTACTGTAATTCCCTGGGGGTCCCACAGCCATACCCACGAGGATGACATGCTGTGCCTTTCATTAGATAGAAGGGAATGCTTTTGTGTGGAACTCTTGATTTTTCAGTTTTTCACATTCTACTCTTTTCACCCCACGCTGTCAAACAGCCGAGGGTGGGATTTCATCCCTGGGCTCTGGCTGGTCATCTGAGGACTGGTGAGCAGGCTCTTGTCTGCACCCCATGCTGTCTGCCTGAGGCACAGAGGCTCTCTGGCCAAGAATGGTGTGCTCTCCTCTCCGTTCACCAGTCCCACTCCCAGTTTGTTTTAACTGTGCTTTTACAGCTTGAGGAAGAAAAAGAATGCAGGACAAATAGTTTGACAAATGATTGTGCAGTGGACATCCCCAGCTATCGTGTAGTTTTGCCAGTTGCCGTTCCATCCAGGTGTAGAAGACACTGCTTTTTCTCTTTCCCGTAACCTGTCAGGCTGAGACTTCTGAAGCTCAAGCAACAAGAACATAAAGTACCAGGAGCAGCTTCTCTGGAGCAGCCCCACCTCATCTTCCCGGGGGAGCAGCCGTGGCAGAGAGGGGCCCTTTCCTTGCATGATCCTCAGCCTTGATGTTCAGCCAAGGGCCTAACAGTTGTGGGGGGAAAGGAGGGTGGTGAGTTCAGAGTGATTCTGCTTTTGTTGGGTTCTGGGGACCCATTAGGGCAGTCACTGAGCCTGGGTGGTTTATTCTACATGTGAGAAGTGTGGCTTTGAAGACTTCTGGACACTAGAACACATTTCCTAGGAAGTATCCTAGATAGACAAGTCACTATTCGTTTGTCTGAGACGGTTTCCAAGCACAATTCTGTTCAAAAACAAAGAACTGTCTACAGGTGTGCTAGAGTTAAAAACCAATCTGAGCTTTGTGGGTAGTTTAAAGAGGTGATCATTTAGAGTTTAAACAGCTTACTATATTCCGCTGAATCTATGATGCTCTTAAAAAATTAACATCTTTGAAATGGGGTGTGTCTTTTAATCGGTTGATTTCAGAGTTTAAGTGGCAGCATTTTTTCTTTCTTGGTGTTACATAAAATAATAGTACATTCTACAACTCAGCATCTTCGATTTGATGAAGTGTGGCAGTAGACTGATGGAGTGGCTGATGGCAGGATTTTGTTAAATAGCTACATCTTCTACTGTATTTTAACACATTGTCTAGTTTAAGAAGTTGTTACAGTCCTCCACTAGTAGCCACTCAATAAATGCTGAACCAACTTTGGAAGGGCAAACTTACTGCCCAGTGAAAGGCAGTCCTTCACAATAAAAGGACTTTAAAAAAAATGTCTACATATATATTTTTCCCCTTTCTCTAAAAAACTCCCTAGATTCTCTGGGGGAAAAAAAATTCCCCATCAGGGAATTCTGAAGGTTCTTAGAAGAAAGTGGTTGATCAGCATCTTAGACAATTTTAGGGTAGAGGAAGGAAACTGCCTGGAAATCTGGCAGACCTGGGTTCTCGTCTTTTACATTTTTTTAACTGTGTAACCCTGATAAGGCACACTTTCTCCAGACAGGGATACGAGGGGGCCTGAACAAGTGTTTGTGAATCGTAGACATTTTCCTGAGGCAGTAGGACAGCCACGTCTGTACAGCCCTCATCCGGGTAGAGGGCAGGACTTCTTACAGGGAAAAAATGAAAAACAATAACTGATGAGCAATAGCACCAGTCTACCTTCCAAAGAAGCCAAATACAGCGACCCTGCACTGTAGGTGTGCTCAAAGCATGTCTGCATGTGTAGTTTGGACTCACACTTTCAAACTTTTAGCTACTGAAAAAACATGTGACTTAGCCATGCTTAATCATGTCACACTTCAGTGTGCATTCAGCAGGCTGTTATTGGGCACTTGCCACCTGCCAAGTGCCCTTCACCCCAGAGACATGCATGAATCCCAGGTGACAGTCCCTCCCCTCACGGAGCTCACCGTCCAGCAAGGGGGAGTCCCGAGGGTCCCCGAGAGGTGACCACTGCTTACTCTCAGCATGTTGCTTCTACTCCACTGTGTTCTTACCAAGCAGACAGAGTCAGTTTCCTGCTCCACATGATTGCCACATCCTGTTTTCTGGATTTTGTTTAAGGGACACAGTTCGATGTCTTTCACGGAGATTTTCCTCAGGATACTCACTGTCATGTGATTTCCTGTCTGGACCATGCAAGAGAGAGCCCAAGAATTATTAACAAGAAGACATCCCCCAAGTCAGCTCAACTACAACTCACATAACCAGATGGCAGTGAGTAGGAAATATTCTGTTAAACCTCTTTTCCTCATAGACATCAGAGCCTGTGTCTGAGTTTTTACTGAAAAGTACCTTTGCTTTGACCTTGAATATGAAAATAGGCAGAGACCATGTTCACCCTTCCTCTACAGCTACAGAGGATGAATGCATCTCCTTGTTTATTTCCCAAGAATAAAAGAAAACAAGGATGGTTCAGACAAGAGGAGAGTCAGCTCTGGTTCAGGGAATAATGACCCCTGGCCCCTCTGTAACCTTGCACTCATTTCAGGCTGCCCACTGCCCATGTACTTCCAGTTTTAGTGTAGGAATAGAAGGAAAAGGACCAAATGTAAGAATGGCCACAGGAAGGGCAAGTGTTGGGAATCTTGACTGATTAGGTGAGGGTTTCAGCCCAACTCTAGAACCTCAGGCCATCTGAATTATTGAGCTAAGCCCTGGAATGGTGCATCCCAGCCAGACCCACTGCTACCACACACACAGCCTCCTCTAGGAGAAGGAAAGCATTAACTGCAGATGTGGGATTCCATCCTGCCACCCAGCAGTTCTGCAAGGCTGGCAACATATGCAGCTTCCTGCCAAGGAAGCAGATGGGCCGGACCAGGTCGTTGAAATGCATTGCCGTGTCTGTCTTCAGGAGGGCTAAGTTATTCTTCATTGTTTCATTATCAAATTCCTCATGGATGATGATGGTGTTGACTGGATATTCTTCGTGAGTAATCAGTTTTGCATCCATCTTAGCTATACCAACTATAGTGACATCGTTCTTCCTGGAGAGACAGCAAAGGAATCTTAAGAAGCCAAGGCACCAAGGAAGCTTCACACTTCCCTGGTTTCATATTTACTATTTTTTTTTTGGCCTGAAACACTCATCCAACTCATCTTCCCTGGGCTAATTTTTACTGACCCTTTTGGACCTAGTCCCCAGGAAATCTTTCCTGAACCCCTAGGCTTACGCCCATAGGATCTTGAGGATTCTTCCGTCTGACTATCATATGTCCCACCCCTGTAGATAATCTGTTATGTTATGGCTGATTATCTTTTTTCTATGCTTATTTATTTGTTTTTTGTTTGTTTGTTTGTTTTTACATAGTTGTAGTCACACCCAAGATGTAATCTTGATTCTTGACTTTTGCACTTAACATTTTAACTCAAGAATCTTTCCATATTATTTACTCTGCAAATACACTTCAGAGAAATTCCGATTTTAATAATGATGGAGTTCAATTGACTGTTTTCCCTTTCTCCTCTTGGGAATCACCCGAGGAACCATAATAATGAGAAACAAATGAAAACACCATAAAACTAAGAGACACTAGAGAATCCAAACCTCAGAACAGAGGAAGGGCTGACGGCAGAGGGAAGGACACCCAGAATACAGGGGGTTACAGATGATACCTCGTGCTGCAGAGTCAGATGAAGCTGTTCAAACACGCTTCTCAGCAAAGAACTGAAAAGTCTTTGAAGAAATAAAACCATGGCTAGAGTGAAAGCCAAATTGGAAGCAGCATAAAGGAGAGTAGAGACCACAGAAAACACAGTGAGGTACACAGAAGGTAGGCTGAGAAGACTGACTAAAATGAAATGGACATTAACAAAGATTTTTAAAGGCTAGAGAGGAAGATGACAAATATGGCAGTCAATGGAGAGTCAGCAGACCATGAGGAAGGTATCCAAAATAAAAAAACAAAAAAATAATTTCAAGATCTAATTTAAAAAAGCTTTCCAGAAATAAGACTTGAATCTATAGTGTGGAAGGGTACTCCGTATCCTGGGGAAAAATCAGTACAGAATGATCAATGCTGAGACATACCCTTGTCAGCTCCCAGCAGGAAACAGATGACATACTCAATAAGGTAAATTGAGGAAAGTTTAATAAAGGGACTCTTTACAAAGGTCTTGCAGGATGTAGGGAAATCATAAGGACAGTGCAGAATGCTGGGTTCCAGGTGATGTATGCAGCTTCCTGCTGAGGCAACAACAGGGTGCCGGGGGGAGGGAGCGGTCAGACAGAGCTGCAGGGAGTGGGTCACTTGGCTGGAGGAGGCAGCCTGTCTGCAGTACCTGTCAGGGGAATGAGGGCCCTGACCTCACTTCTCCACCCCCTCTGATCTCTAGCCAGTGCTCCCCTTGGCCAAAGCCAACTGGAACCAAGAAGGCAAGAGCACCCTTTGGTGTACCTCCTGGGACCCAACAGAGTAGAAAAGAGTAGAGAGTAGATCTGGAGGAGCAAATGGGAGCAACTCAGCATAGCTAGTGAGTTGCCAGACTTCAGTGACAAAGAAGGAAGCCTTGGGGATCCACACAAAACCAGATTAAGTCAAGGCAAGTTTGGCCTCTAATTTATTGTCTAACCCAGGGAACTTAAGAGAGTGAAAGGGAATACTAACAATAGGATGTTAGGATAATAGGTGTAAACCAGGCCCCTCCCAGGCGTACTAGGGTGTGTGGCCATCCAGCTACAGAGGGAAAAATCAAAGTGGCCTCAGACTTCTCCACAGCAAGATTTAATACCAGAAGCTGGGAGGTGAGGGACGTAGAATGCCTATTAAGCTCTCAAACAGAGGCAGGTATGATCCAGGAATTCTATACTTAAGTGGTCATTCAGATCTAAGGGCAGTACAACATTTCTGAATATGTAAAATCCAAGGAAATATGGTGCTTGAGAGCCCTTTAAGAAACTACTTGAAGACAAATTTTAGCCAAATTCTAGTGTTGAATGGAGAAAATCGAGCAAAGGGACTGTCAGAGTGTGGAATTCATTATAACTTGAGTCTAAAATTAAAACAAAAGAAAAACTTTTAAAGTTATAGGTTGGAGTAATAATATAAACCCTGGCAATAATCAAATGGTGTAACTAAAACTGAAAAGAAAGTGGAGGTAGGTATAGACACCAATTTTCTCATCTTTTATAGAAGTCCCAATGTATTATTTGTTTACAGCTGATACATGAAATAACAAAGGTGTGCAAATATGTATGTGAATCAAAGTAAACATTAAAGTACATAAATAACCTATTAAAATTGGGTAGTCATGGAGAAGGAGGGAAGGGTAAAGAGACAGGATTTCTGGCACCAGCCACAGTAGAGTCTAGAGAGGACTATCAGAGAGGAACAAAAGATTTAAGTGTCTTCCATGAAATGATAACTTTAAGAGGGACACCAGAACAAAAATTCAAACTTTCCAAATTTGTCAGAAGAGACATACAAAACAAAGGCCATATATGAAAAGAAAAACACGAAGCAATGAAAACAGAAAGCATAACCTAAAATAAAAACAAAAAGCAAGAGTTTCATTCTGAACATGAATTCAGAGCAGAAAAACTTGGAGTAAGACAAGGAAGGGCTTCTAATGGTGGTAAGGAATTCAGTCTACTGTGAAGACCTTAGTTGTAAATATCTGCAGCACGTGACACAGTGTTCACAGAGTAAGAATTCCAGGAAACAGGGGAACAAGAAGCCAGAAGCTTGTAATTTGTCTCAGTCAGCCTAGGACAGATCAAGTGGACTCCTTGCCCCCAATTTTATATATTAAATTGTACACCCAGGGTGGAGAATGAGCTTTTTAATTTACCTGTGGAAAATATTCACATGGACCACATAGTAGACCACAAAGACAACCTCAGCGAATTCCCTAATAGATCACCATGCGGTATAACTCTAAATCATGTTAGAAAACAAAACAAAACACCCTACCACCTGGATATTTTAAAACAGTCCTTAATAAAACCCAGAGTCAAAAAGGAAATCAAAACCCAAACAGCAGACTAGACAGAAAATAGCAGTAATGAAAACACTACATAGAAAGTAGAACTTCTCTGGAGGGCTGGTTGGCAATAACTATCAAGATTCAGTCCAGCATTTCCGCTCTTGGGTTTTTTGTGCTACAACATACTTGCACGTGTGTGAAATAACCTATGTACAAGTACATACACTGTACCATTTTTTGCTACTAGTGACAGACTGGAAGCAACTTAAATTTCCATTATTAGAGGATTATGTAATTATGGTACAACCATCATGGGATACTGGGCAGGTAGTGGACGAAAATAATGTATCCTTCTCTGTATGGATAAGAAAAGATCACCCAGCATTCACGACAGAGTGAAAAAAGCTGAGTGGTATAATGTCTATGGTGTGCTACCAGTTGGGGTGTGTTATGGATGAGTTGTGTCCCCCCAGATTCACTGGTGAAGCCCTAACCCCCAGTGTGAATGAGTTGGAAGATAGGGGCTTTCAGGAGGAAGTTAGGATTGATTGAGTTTGTGGGGTGGGGCCCTAGTCCAATAGGACTGGTGTCCTTATAAGAAGAGACAGCAAGACTGTGTGCACACAGAGGAAAGGCCGTGGAAGGACACAGAAAAGGCGGCAATCTGCAAGTCAAGGCAAGAGTCCTCAGGAGAAACCAGCCCTGCTGACGCCTTGATCTTGGACTTCCAGCCTCCAGAATGGTGAGAAATAAATTTCTATTGTCTAAGCCACTCTGTCTATGGTATTTTGTTGTGGCAGCCCCAACAGATTAATACAGGAGGGAAAGAAAATTCTCTCTCAATCAATAGATATGAGTCAATATAGAAAGACCTATAGGTATATAGCTATCCATGAGTGCACTGAGTGTTTCAGGAAGAATCCCCAAGAAACTGGTGATGGAAGTGGCTCAAGGAAGGGAAATGGTGAGTGAAGGGCAGGGGAGGGGAGGAGCTGCTTCTCATTATACACCCTTTGGTTTCCCCGTAAACATCATGGTATTAGATGTATTTTCATTTAAATGCATTATTTTTAATTTAAAATTTTAATTAAAAAATAAATCATGTGTTAAAAAATTCAGCAGCTGCACAATATTCCACCAGGGGTTTACACTGTAATGTTTTTAGCCAATTATAGTAATTATACTCTCCCCCCATACTCTATATGTGTATATATATATATATAATATATAAAGTATATATAGTATATCATATATAGCTTATATATGCTATAATATATAGCATGTGTCATATAGATAGATCTATATATAATTATATGTAATATTTATACACTATATATCATACATAACATATGATAAACTATATAAAAAAGAGTAACTATATCATAATTTATTTATCCATGATAATCAGACATTACATTTCAAGGGTTTTGTGTCTAGTTAATCATCCTATGAACAACTTTGTGTATAAAACTTTTCCAGTGATTGAAATTACTTCCTTAATGTTGATACCCAGAAGTTAAACCATGGAGTCAGAAAGTGAGATGTTTTACCAAAAGTTATCCCTTTAATAGCATGTATTGGGTTTTTTCCCCTAGTTTAGAAGAATGCCCATTTAATTGTGAAAAAGTTGGAGAATACAGAGAAGTTCAAAGAAGAGAACAGAAATCATGTGCATTCTGAGCATCCACACACAGGCACTCTTCAAGTGCGTATTTCCATTAAGTCTTTTCTCTACGTGCCTATATTTGTGGCAGTCACACTGTTAAGGCCCGAGGTAAGTGTTTTAAGGTAAGGGCTTAACAAGAGGTAGAGAGCAATAGGGGACCTCTAGTATCAAGAGTCAGTGCTTTTGTGATTGTAGAAAAATGGGACCGAATATCCTTCCTGTAGAGGTTGGAGAAACGATCATTTCACTTTGCAGGTGTGCAGCTGGCTGTCTTTACCGCAGAGAACACACAGACTGTGCCAACATTGGTGACTGGTGGTTTTAAGACCCCCAGACTCACTGAGCTGAGCTGATGAAAAGCCCTGTTGCCCTGTCACCAGGAGTCCACCTTCCAGGCCTCCCCAAGCTGAGTAGGAAACAGAGTCCCTCGCCCCGACCCAGTGGGCTGTGAGGACCAAAAGCAGGGGTACTGGCCTGTTCTGTAAGGCAGATGCAATGCTGAGGATCCAGAACTCACTGAGGATGCTACCGAAAGCCAGGTGGGTGTACTGGGAATCCTGCAGAGACACTACCCACGGGAACTCCTTGTCTTTGACCAGCCCCTCCTCAGAAGTTTCCACAATGTTGATATTCTGGATGCCACAACCTGCAGGGTGGGGTGGGGTGCAAGGGCCTCACTGCTGGGGCAAGGAGTTGGAGACCCGTGGCTACCACCGCCAGCACCAGACCTCAGGGCCCGCTCGCTCTCCCACTGGTTCCCCACTCCTTCAGGCTCTCCATCCTAGTCACCAGTAACTCTACCACCACCGCCACCCCCACCTCCCATTCTTTTCCTAGTGGGTCGCTTCCCCATAAAAGACGCTTGGTGGCATCTTTGGATCTAAAAGTAATGTTAGGCTACCGATAATCACTCTCATCTGTTGAGCGCTTAGCACTTAGCAAATACGAGGCAGTGTCTGAAACCTTTTATATCCATCAGTGGTTCTTAAGGTATAGTCTGGGACCTTTGCGAGTCCTCAGGACCCTTTCTGGGGTCTGTAAGGTTAAAACTGTTTTCACAAGCACACTAAGACAGTGTTTGCTTATTTCACTCTCACTCTCTTGCTGGAGTACAGTGGAATTTTCCAGGGGCTACATAATGTCATCACCCTGATGATCAATAGCATGTGTGACCCCAGATATTTTTCTGTTTTAAATTTTTCCTGATTTTAATTTCTAATATGCTAAATATGGAAAGATATAGCCCCAAAAGAAAAAACCCTTTTGGGGTCTCAATAACTTTAAAGTGTATAAAGGGGTCCTGAGACCAAACAGTTTGGGAACTGCTGGTTTCCACTACTTCATACAATTCCTCCAGCAGAACTAGAGGCGGACGTTGTCATCCTCAGATTGCAGATAAGAAAATTGCACTTCAGAGTGGCTAAGCCCTTGTCCGCATTACACAGCTAGTAGACTGTAGAGCCGGTCCAGGTGAACCCAAACTCCACACACTCAACCCCTCGCGGTCTGCGTTGCAGCGGCATTTCACATCCTCATATTTGTCCTCACTCTTCCCGCTCAGGCTGTGGGCACGTGCCACTCCCCCAACCAACCACACTGTCTGATTTGCTTGCCCCTGTATCCCTAGGGACTAGCACAGTGCCTGGCACGTCATAGGTGCTCAAGAAATTATCTGGTGAACCAACAAAAGCGTTCAGCCAGCCAAGCACTCCCTGACGGCTTCTTGTCCCAGTGCTCAGAGGAACCGCCCAGGCCTGCTTGGTCTTTGCCTCCCCGAGCCCTCAAGTGGATCACCTCTGACTGGACAGTCTCTTTGCAGTCTGGCCTTTGTTTCAAATAAGAGTTAAATATGACTCAAGTTTTAAATTGTATCCTGCCCCTGCCAGCCCTGGCTGAATTGTCCTATGTGTACACATCACCAAAGACAGGAATTCCGTTCTTCTCACGGGACCTCGGCAGTCTGTGGTGAACAAGGCACTCACCGAGTCTTCCTACCCCAGCAAGTACCTACAGGTGTGTGATGACTTTTGCTTTTCCAAAGCTCTAGTTGGCTGGTTCATCTGACCTTCTAAAACCCTTGAAAGGCCAAGATATAATGAGGAAATCTGACACAGAGATGAAATGCTCACTCTGGGTCACTTGCCTGAGGCTTTTTACGAGGGGGAGAGGCACGCATGGAGCTCGCGCATGTCTCCCATCTAATTCCAGGAAGACAGGACAGAGCCAGCTGGGTTGGCAGTGAGGTGAGGCAGGACCCGCTTTAGTCAGGGACCCCTCCTCCATCTGCCCCTGTCCAGGCTGGACTCTTATCCCCGGACAACCTGGAGGTCGGGGAGGGGACCAAGGCTGCCACTTCTGCCGACTGAGGCTGGGCAGCCTCAAAGGCACCTCCCTGAACCCCTGCTCAGCCCTGCAATTGGGGGTCAGTTTAGAGGTAATGATGAAGGCTTAAGGATAAAGGGCTTCACTGGAACAATGATGCTGAACACAGGGAAGGGCTGGTTCCCAAGTGCTTAAGACACATCTCGTGCTCCCAACCTGACAATGCCTGACAATGCCTGACAATGCCCCCAGGAAGAGCAGGGCAGGGGTTGTGAGTGGGGAGTCAGGCCTCACACTAACCCCCTCTGCCCAGGGGGCCTCTCGGTAGCCTCAGGCTTCTTTTCCTAACCACACTCTCACCTGAGGATTAGCCCTGACATCAGGCTGCTGAAGCCAGTTTCCTACATCCACGCCCCACGTTCCACTTCTTTGCCTGGTTCCCAGAGCAGAGCACTGTGAGTCACCTGCCCAGAGTCCCTCTCTGAACATGAAGGAGCCTGTCCTTTTCCAGGATGATTCCCCCTGCCACGTCACACGATCAGCTGAAGTCGTTACAGAAAAAAGCCGCACACTCACTGGCAGAAGCGTGGGAGACGCAGAGCAGCACTAGGAGCATTCCTCTCATGTCTGCCATCCCCAAAGAGAGCCGCGGCAGACACCATGGGCAGCTGTGAAAACAGGACATCCAGATGCATGGGCTTTTCCTCTCCCCCCCATGGTGGCGACTTTCCCCCAATGTCGGAGTCCCTACCCCTTTGCTTTCCACTGACCAAACTTCTGAGACATGGGAAACAGACCTGTCACGTCCCTATTTCTTGGTTCCGTGCAGTAAAGAGGCAGGGACCCACTGCCCAGCACCGATATTCAGCAGGCGATTTGTAAGACAGCCCAAGGAGAGGAGGCAGCCCACGCTGGTCACTTTCCTCCTCAGTCCAGCCAGGGTCCCCGACCTTCCCACAGAGTTGGGTCTCAGAGAAGGGTCATTTTTTGACTCGTGGAATTCAACCGTTGCTTTAACTCTGTAGCCCTAAAAAGCTGCTGAGAGAAAAAGCAGGGGTTCAGGGAAAGCCCACGCTGGTCTTGCCCCTGCGACTAAACTCTGCTGGCTTACGTCATGCTTGGATTTCTTTTAACTGGTGACAGTTCATACTTTTGCTTGGTAACAGCCCCAGTGTGTTGCTCAGTAAATTCACACAATAACCATACGAAGTGGACACTATTATCACCCCCATTTTACAGATTCAGAAACTGACACTCAGAGCCGTTGAGAATCCCGCCCAAGGCCACACAGCTGCCAGGTGGCGGAGCTGGAATGCAAAGCCCAGGCGTGCTCCGCCATCCACCACACTGCCAGGCCTACCCTCGCCTCAGATGCTGCAAGACAGGCCAAGGAACCCACGTGTGCCATTCTCAGTCACTATGGTCTGCTCGTGACACCACATGTTTCTTGTCGTCAGAATGGTTCTCAGAGTTCTTCTGTGAACCGCTCCTGCCAAAGGAGAAATGAACTCACTCTGACCTTACACCGCAGAGCTCAACAGAGGGATTCCTTCTACCACCTTAGGAAGAATGTTCCATTGTGGCATCACAGTTACCATGGTGTCACCAAGCAAACATCTGGACAGGGGAACATCAGAGGAGCCAGGATGAAAAGCCTGCCTGTTTCTTAAACTTGGCAGGGCTGTTCTGGAAGCCTGGCTCTCCCCAAGTCTGGCTGAGATGACATCCCCTTTGCTAGATCAGAGAGTCCTGTCCAGTTGTGGCCATGGTCTGTCTGCTTCCTCAGCACCCGCCCTGTGTCTATACGAGTCTGTCAGGCTGGATGGAAGAAGCCCACAACTTGGGTGGGTTTGGTTTTTCCAATCCCTGACAACATTCTTACACCCCTAGTGTGGTTTCCTGGAGGCTCAACCCAGTTTTCTTTAGCCCTGCAGCTGGCAGGTCCACATGGAGCTACCAGAAAGGCCCTGCCAGACCACAGGGCCAGATGGAGCTGCACTCTGACCACTATGAACAGCTTCAGTTTCAGCACAAATGCCAGGACTTCAGAGAAGTGTTGACAACATGGTGGTAAGATGTAAGTCCAGGGAACCAGAGGGTGCACAGGCTCCTGGCACAGGCACGGAAATGATGTTTATTGGACAGATAGGTGAATGGCTGAGGAGGGAAGAATGGCTGGATAGAAAGTGAAGCCTGAGTAGAGAGGAGCCGCTGTCTCCTTCCCCTCATGATCTCCCTGACGTCCATCCTGTGTGCCTCGCCAGCCTCCATCACCTCCAACGCCCAGCAGGGATTGGCTTCCTCTGGAAGAACTGAATGGGAAAGATTTTTGGCAGTGGAAGAAAAGGGAGTTGTTGATCCTTCAATATGCTCCGCATTGCAGGTCTCAAAGAGCTTTCACATACATTTTCTCACTCATGATTCACAATCACCCTGCCAGGATGAGGGAATTACCCAAGTTTTCCAGATGGAAACATGGTGCCTCAGGGTGGGAAAGTTACTTCCCTAAAGCCGAACACCTGGAAAACGTGGGCAGGATTCCAACCCAGATCTTTCCAACTCCAGGGTGGTCAACGATCTCCGAGTCTGCATTTCTCAGCCTGGACCACATGCTGCCTTTATAGGGGATGGAAGTAGAAATGGTGACTGGGGCAAAGTCCGGGGTTGCTCTTTAAAGTGGGGATGCTGGGGTTAGTGTACAAGACCCTAACTCTCTCCAGATTCCTCTTTAAATTTCTGCATGAAAAGAAGCCAGGTGCAAGCCGCCAGAAACACTCTTATCTGCTCATAGGAATGATGTAGCATAACTCACAAGAAGAAAGGCTCACAATCCTACAGGGGCCAGCGGACCTTATAGACAGTGGGTCTCAAATTTTCATCCTTTCCGCCACTTAATACAGACCACCAGCTTCAGGTAAATTTTTTTTTTAATTCATCATATTTTAAATAATTATTTAATTCTTTAAGGTTAATAATAATGAATTTTTGAATCTTATATCTTTGAGAGGAAATTCTTTCACAATCTTACATCAAGGGCTCCATATCCAAGACAGTGACAGCATGAAACATGTAGTTTATCAACCTGTCACTTTCTACTTTTACTCTTTATTTGCATTAAGTTAGAAAATCCTCTCCGTTAAACAACATCTGAAGTTGCAGCATGTTTGGAGGCTCTGTCAGAGATTCAGTCCTTGGTAATCAGACTGAACGTGGACTCCAAAATCATGGAGAGGTTTATTTTTTTCACTGATGACTGCTCTCCGGTGCTCATGGGGCTGCCCATCATGCTCAGAACCTGGGGAGCTGAAAATTTCTTCTGAGACGTTTCATCCTGAGAGATAGTGATGGTTGGATTTCTAGTCCACTCAGTTGCTTTGTCCTCTGGAAAATATTTCTTCATGTCCTGTTGCAGTTTTGGAAAATGGCTTTTAAACCTGCCAAAAAGAGCTTTACTACATTAAAAAAAAATCTCTTGTGAAATTAAGAGGAAAAAAAAAATCAAGCACTTCTTCATTTGTGTGTGACCTGTTTTCCTAGCTTGCTTCCTACTTACGGCTGGTTTGTTGAATTGTTAAGTGAAATATCTGCTCGCACAAATATGTCGTAGATCTTGCTCAGTTGCATGGGGTGACTTTGCTCCTGTACTGATGCAGAAGCATAACAAAGAGTTTTGAACAAGAATTTTGTTGTGAAGGTCTTAATTTTAGTTTTAATGAAGTCAAATGTATGAATAGTATACAGGGAGGGCTCTTTTATCTTGTTAAGGAAACCTTCCCTAGGTCAACATCAGAGATCCATTCTACTATATCATCTTCTCAGATCTTTAAAGTTTTGTTCTTCACACCCAAGTCCTCAATCTGTCTGGAATTTTTTGTGCATGGTGTAGATCTACTTTTCCTCCATGGACACTCAGTTGTGCTAGCATCATTTCTCCGCAGGTCTCCAACATGACCTCAGACATATTTCAAAGTTCCATATGTGCCTGGCACTTTTTCTGAGATCTCTTCAGTTACATTGGTCGTTTTGTCTATATCCCTGTGCCAATTCCACACAATCTTATTATAATATTAAAATATTACAGCTTTGTAAGCTAGTAAGGCAAGCGCTCCCACCTAATTTTTTTTTCCAGAATCTCCTGCCTATTCCTGGCTTTTTGTACTTTTTAAAATCAACTTGTCAACTTCCACACAGAAAAAAACCAAAAAACCATCTTCTGATATTTGGATTAGAATTGCATTGCATCAATAGATCAATTTGTGGCTAATTTAATGTCTTTACAATATTGAATCTTCTTATCCATTAGCACAATGTATCTCTCAATTTAATTAGGTTTCCTTTAAAGATTTTATGATTTTCTTCAAAAATGTCATGCACATCTTTTGATAAAATTTATTCCTAGGTATCTTATACTTTTTGGTTCCAATTAAATGATGTCTTCTTTTATCTCACTTTTAAACCATTTCTTACTAAACCCTCATTATTTCCGATAATTTATCTTCAGATTCTTTTGAATATTCCATGTGAAGAATCATATCACCTGCAAATAATGACAGGTTTGTTTCTTCCTTTACAATTGTTATGCCTTTCATTTCTTTTTACTGTCTTGCATCCCAGGCTAAGACCTCCAGTACAAAGCTGAAGAGAATCAACAATAGTGAGCATTCTTGTCTTAGTCAAAGGGAAGATTTCTAACACTTCCTCATTTAGAATAATGTATGATAACAGGTTGCTAAATAGATTTACTTAATTAAGTTAAGGAACTCCCCTTTTATTTCTAGGTTTTGTTTTGTTTAATCAAAATGTGAAATTGAATTTTGTCAAATAATTTTTCGGTGTCAGTTAAGATAATCGTATGGTTTTTCTTCTTGAATTTGTTAATGTGGTTAATACAACATGGAATTTCTCAATTTAAATCACTGGAATTTCAGGGATTAATGTTTTAGCTTTTTATACACTACTGTTTGTCAATGTTTTATATGGGATTTTTGGCATCTGTGTTTGTGAGTTAAGTTGGTTTGTGATTTTCCTATCTTGTTTTTTTTTAATTGAAGTACAGTCAATTACAATGTGTCTATCTCTGGTGTACAGCACAATGTCCCACTCATGCATATACATTCATATATTCATTTTCATATTATCTTGGTTTCTTTAATCAGTTTTACAGGCCCTGTAGAATTAGTTGGAGATGGTCTCTTCTCTAAAATATTGCAGAATTCATTAAAAAATTCTCTGGGTCTGGTGTTTTCTTTGTGGGGGAATTTCTAAGGGCGGCTTAACTATTTTAGTGCTTCTAGGACCATACAGGCTATTGACCTTGAGACAGCTTTGGTAAGTTATGTTTCTCTAGGAACTTTTTCATTCTGTTTATTTTCAAGTTATTGGCATACTCACTATCTTTTTAAATCTCTATTGTAGAAGTAAACATCCTTTTTTCATTTCTAATAGTGTTTATTCATGCCTCTGTCTATTCTTGGTCAGTTTCTCCAGAGTTCCAGTTTACCTGTGTTTTCAGAATAAACTTTTGTCTTTGTTGATCTCTTTGTTTTTGGTGTTTTGGGTTTTTTAGGATTTTTTTTTTAATCTTTATTTTTTTAGCTTGTCTTTTTTTATATCTATATATACTAGTACTGGTTTATTACTTTCTATCTTTGTTTTCTAGTTTATATTCTCTGCCCTTAACGTTTATTATCTGTTCTCTTCTACATTCTTTGGGTTTATTTTGTGTTCTTTTTTGAAAATTTTGTGTTGGACAGTCAGCTTGTGAATTCTTTGCCCTCTTTTCTAAAATAAGAGTTAAACTCTTGTATTTCCCTTTAAGTTTTACTCCCTTGGCCTCTCTTAAGTTTCGATGCATTGTCTTTCCTTATCATATATTTCTAAGTATTTTTATATTTCCATTATGGTTCTTTTCTGACTCTTGAACTACTTAGAGATGTGTCCTTAAAAATTCAAAGGTGTGTCAGTTTTAGTTAATTTTTAATATCTGTTTCTAACCCAGTTGGTTGGAGAATATCTGGGTAATACTGATTCTTAGAATCTCTTGAGACTTGCTCTGAAGCCTAGTATGGAAAAAGAAACTTTTTAACTGTTCCATGTTTGCTTGAGGAAAATGTAAACTGTCTATATCCATCAATTCACCTTAAGCTCATTGATTGTTCTGTTCATATCTTCTGTGTCTTTTCTGATTTTCTCTCTGCTTGACCTACCAATAATTAAGAAATATACCTCCTATTATGGTGGTGATTTTATCAGTTTCTTCCTATGGTTATAGCAATTTTTGCTATGTATGTTTTGAGGCTATTTTATTGAATATATAAATTTAGAATTGTCATACTGAAATATAGTTCTTTGTCATTATTTTCTGTAGCTATGTTCTATGAAGTTGCAGTAAACACTGAATTAATGAATACTGAACCATTGCTCCTAGGTGAAATATTTCCTGTGAGCTTCTGGTTATAACATATTCATCAGCTAATCAATATGTAAGCTTGTTTTATGTGTGCTTCTGTCTAAAGGCACCTTATTTAATATATATTGTTTTTTCCCTAACATTGAACTTGTGGCAACAGCACATAGTTCATGCCTCAGGGAAGCTTCTCTAATCCATGCATTTTCTCAATAAGGCACATTACAGTTTTCTTGCACATGGAAACACTAGACACCAGCACTATATACTTGGGGACCATTTTACAAAACAAAATCACCAACAAAAAGCACAAAAATACAAAAACCATGCCATTAAATAGACAGCAGGAAGGATACTTGTTTACAGTATGAGCTACAACAGGAAGGCAGAGCCTTGTTTGGCCTCAGCTGGGAATCTGCATGTTGAGTGACTCAACTTTTTTATTCCTCTGTGCCTGTCTGAAAATGACTGCGAAACACTGCAAGTATTTATTTCAGGGTTAAAATAAGTTTCAGTGAGCTGGAAAATTTGCAAATACAGAATTCGTGAATAATGTGTATTGACTGTATTTATGATCTCTATCCCTAATAATACCTTTTATCTTAAAGTTTATTTTCTCTGACATGAATATAACTATGCCTGCCTTTTATTTGTTGATGTTTCTTTTTCCATATGTTTTCTTTTTTACTTTCAAACTTTCTTTAACGTTATGCTTCAGGTATATCTCATAAATAGTACACTGCTGGATTTAAAAAAACCCAATCTGACAATCTCTATCTTTTTAACTGGTATGTATATTCCTTCTGTATTTATTAGGATTGTTGATATATTTGGAATTGTTTTACTGTCTTCCTTTTATTAAAAAATTGTTCTGCTTTTTCTGTCCTTTCCCCTTCTTTCTTGCCTTTTTGTCTTATGTTTTGTTTTGCCCATTCCACATTTTCTGGCTACTGGTTTGAATTTGTGCTGTATTTGAATCTAGCTATATTCTTCTAGAGGGTACCATTGAAGCTATCACACATACACATTTGACTTAATCACCTCTAACACTAGTTTCTATAGTAGCTCCCCCATGATAATACTACCACCTTAAAATTCGTTTACTCTAATCTCCCCCTCATGATTTACATGCTGTTCTCCTTCCATATTTTTGCTCTTTTTTAAACCCCATACGTTATACTTGATGATAATGATGGTGATGATGATGATGATTTTATTCAGATAGTGATTGTTTGGTTTTAAATATTTATTATGTCATTTGCTCACTATTCCTTTTTGTATGTTAGATGTTAAATCGACATCTTGTACAGATCTTTAGTACAGATTTCTTAATGACAAAAATTTCTCAATTTTTGCTAGTCTGTAAATGTCTCTTTGGGCATTCCTTTTTCTTGAAAAACAGTTTTGGTGGCACACTACTCTAGGTTGAGAGTTGTTTCCCTCAATTCTCAGGACGTGTTCTTTCCTTGTCTTCTAGATTCCATTGTTTTGAGAAAGGGTCTCCTCAACCTGACTGTTGTGTCCTTACAAATTATCTGTCCTTTCTCTCTGATCCTTTTTAAGACCTTCTTTTGGCAGGTAGTAATTAGGTTTACTTACTTATTTATTTTTAAAGTTATTATTATTTTTCAATGAAGGTGCTGGGGATTGAACCCAGGACCTCATGCATGCTTAGCATATGCTCTACCACTGAACTACGCCCTCTCCTTAAGACCTTCTTGTTTGGGGTGCACTATGCTTTCACTAAGGTGAGTTGAAGCATGAATTTATTTTATTTATGCTTTGGGGGGTATTTTATACTGCCTGGCTTTGTGTTTTTATATTTTCTTATTGATTCTGGAACTACCTCAGCTATCACCTTTTCAAATATTGCCTCTTCTTCAGGCTCTCTCCTCTTTACTTCCAGGACTCCAGATAGACTTTCTTATCCTCGCCTTCATCTCTCTTCTCCTCACTTTCCTGTTTTTATCTGTTTGTCACTCTGTGCTGCATTCTGGGTGATTGCTGTGGATAAGCCTCCCAGGCTACTAATTCCCTCTTCACTTATGTCTAATTTACTATCTTCAGGAGGGTTTTTTAATTGGACAAAGAAACACTGTTATTTCTAGAAGATCCATTTTTAAGGTCTCTGTTTCTGATTGTATCTTGTTGGTCCTCACCTTTGCCATTGCATCCTTTATTTCTTCAACCATTTCATATACTTGTTGCATATTTAGTATCTGACAGTTCCACGATCTGCTGTTTGAGGGGTGGGGGAACTCTAAATGTGTTTTCTGTGTTATCTTCTAACTCACAGACAAAGCAGCTTGCCTTCCCATGTGCCTGTAATGATGGGAGTTGTTAGTTTCTTGTTCTTCATCCTTGGGTATTGTAGCCTCTAGGTCTCAACTGGGGACACTTTCTTCCATAGAGTTTGCTTCTGCCTCTGGTCACCAGAGGGCGCCACAACCAGGGTCTGTGGCTTGGCTTCCCACCCTCTCCACCCAGTTAAATATTTTAACAGCTGTGCTGCTGAGAGCACCTGCCCCTAAATTAGCAACCATGATAACAGCTCGGGCCTCAGCTCACTTTTCTTGAAATTGTCTCCTCAAGCTTGTGGAAGCAAAGATAACTCAAAGGGTGTGTCCTCTGCACTGTTTTGCCATGAGAGGCCTCCTCAGACCACCCAGTCTGCAGTGATGCTCAAAGGCGGAAGGGCCTGAGCTTCACTGCAGACCACACGTTAGAAACTGGACTCACTGGTTCCCAGGAGAGCAAAACGTAATTTCCAGGTAGTCATTTTACTCCTTATTTCACTTTTGGATTTCTTTGTTGCCGTTGTTTGGTTTTAGTCACTTAGATTTTGAGCTGCTTTCTTAAACTCCTCAGGCTCTCAGATTCATTTATTCCAGCATGTGTGAGTAACACTTGGGTCCCAGCCACTCCTTCTCTGAATTACAGTATTTACACTTCTATTTCTCATCACTATTTTTATACTTCATGGAACCTCTTTGAGTCATCCCCCCATTTTTGTGAATTGGGGGCTATACCACCACACAGGTCTGATATTCCCACAGGCCCCAGGATAGACCTGTGACCCTAACCAGGCCCCTCAGATCCTCCCCTCCCTGGAATGTGAGTCTTGAGTCACAGGGCAGAAAGACCAGAACAGTGGAGCCCCTGGGCCAGGCCAACAGCAGGCCCTGCTGGCTCTGCTGTGACACCAGGGGTTCCTCCCTGACCCCTAGCTCTGAACCAGCTCAGATCCCACCAGCAAACTTCTTTACTGCATAAGAGTCAGAAGCTGTTTCTGTTGCTTCTGACCAAAGAAAACTTGACTGATGCGCTGGTCCCGTGCTCAGAGTATCTTCTATGCCTTAAAATTTTTATTACATAATAAGGTCCCTCCCACAAGAACAGCAGCAGTCATTGACAAGCGGTGATATTCTCCCATTTAAATCTGTAACTGGGTGACACACATTATACAACAGTTACACAACTGCATCCCTTACATTCAAAAAATCAAACCTTTTTGAAATTTTACTTCTTTTTATTTTCTTTAATTCTTCTTCACTCATCCTTTATAGATGCCAGCACCTAACACCGGGATGGGTGTTGTAGAGTGACTTCTGAGAGTATTCACTTCATTCCAGTCTTCCTCACTTCATGGGGAAGTGAGCTAGTTGCCTTGTCTCTCTTGTTCACTGCTGGTTCCTCAATTTCTAGGACATTTGTTCAAAGAATGAATGACTGAAGGTGTGTGTTCATCTGCGTTGGACCCACTGAAGCTAAGGGCTGTGGGCTTTGCAGCTGTGCACATGGCCACGCAGCACAGGAGCAATGCTGACTACTTTGCGTGGTTTGTTAGGATATCTTTTTAAAAAATTCAAACCACAGTGAGTTTCATTACAGAATTTATTTTCCAAAGCATTTATAAAACAAGATATTGATGTGTTGAGTGAGAGACAGGAAGAAGCAGGGTATGCTTTGGGTCACCCCAATTTCCAATCCACCCCATTCTTTTGCTCCCAAAGGGTGATCTCCTTGAAGGAGAGAGTAGAGAGACAAAGAGATGGAATTAGGCCACCTTTGTGCTGGGATCTCCTTTCATTCCTTCCTCTCCAGGGAGGTGCAGCTAAGGATTTTTATCTTAATGTGGATTTGGAAAATGTGCAATTCAGAGAGGCCCCCTGTGGATTCAGTGGCAGGCCCAGAAGATCAGTTTTAATGATGAGGAAAGAAGGAAATGATTGTCATAATGTGAATTCAATAAGGCATATTCCCTAGGGACCTATTTTAGCAGTAAAGATATTTAAGCTTAAGTTTTAAAGGTCAGTTTTAACTGGCTCACAAGGTAAATGGCAACAATGACATATCCTGGTCCTCTGTATCCACGGCAATGGAATTTCTGAGCCCTGATTAAACATCAAACTAGAACTACTGCATTAGTCCCAGCACCAGCCCCAAATAAATATTTGAGAAAGTGGCTGAACTTTACACATCCTCTTGGGATATTTTGGCCATTGACTGAGAAAACAAGCAATAGAACCTGCTGTTAAAACTGCCTGCTAATGAAGCCAGGTCGCTGGCCCCCAGCCTCCCCAGACCTTGTGCAAGAGGAGGGTCACCCCCAAATCAACTGCTTTTCACTCATGTATTGGCCTAAAGTTGGGAGCAACAGTAGCATGAAAAGGTGATTTCTTAGGCATTTGAATTATCTTTGTTTAAAAAACAACTGTTTTCTTATCTAATCATAAAAATAATAATTAGATAAGAAAACAATACAGTAATCCCCTCTTATCTGCACTTTTGCTTCCCACGGTTTCAGTTACTCTTGGTCAGCCGTGGTTGGAAGATGGAAAATTCCAGAAATAAACAATTCATAAGTTTTTCAACTGGGTGCCCTTCTGAGCAGTGTGATGAAATCTCTTGCAGACCTGAGATGTGAATCATCCCTTTGTCCAGTGTATCTATGCCATACACACTCCCAGTGGTTAGAATAGGGAAAAACATAGTACACTTGACCCTTGAATATCACAGGGCTGAACTGCGCTGGTCCACTTATATGCAGGTGTTTTCAATAAATACCTGCTACATGATCTGAGGTTGGTTGAATCCAAGGACAGGACCACAGTTACAAAGGGCCAACTGTAAATACTCAAATTTGAGGATTTTCAGCTGCAAGTGGGGAGTGGTGGGGTCAGGTCAGCACCACTAATCCCCATTGTTCAAGGGTCAAACCAACACCTCAGACCTTACACAATGTTATACGTCAATTTAATCCTGATAAAAAATTTTTAATCAGTAATTATCACACTTCTGAGGCTTATTCAGAGCTCAGTTATAAAGTGTTTTGTTGTTTATTTAAAAACATATATTGAGATATAATTCACGTACCATACAGTTCACCCACCTAAAGTTTAAAATTCAGTGGCTTTTAATATAGTCACAAATTCATGCCCCCATGACCATAATCGGTTGTAGAACATTTCATTACTACCAAAAAAAAACCCAGACACATTGACAGTCACTCCCCATTTCTCCGTAACACCCCCTCTCTAGCCCCAGATAACCACTAGTCTGCTTTCTGTCTGTATGGATTTGTCTATTCTGGATACTTTATTAAAATGGAATCATGCAATAAATATAGAAGTAGAGAGGGGATGGAGAATGATTGCTTAATGGGGTTTGAGGGTGATGAAAAAGTTCTGGAACTAGATGGTTGAGAACATTGTGAATTTATTGAATGCTACTGACTCGTACACTTTAAAATGGTTAAAATGGTCAATTTTATATTATGTGTACCTTACAATAATTTTTAAAAATCCAAACTAAGGGAAACCCGTATTTGTGAAATCACTGGACATGATCATCTCTAACTAAAGAATAAGTCATGAATATTTAAGTGAATTATGTTTTGTCACATTGAATTAAGAGAAACAACAAACATTACCAGCGAAATATCACCCAACACAAAAAATATTTAAGTTTATTTAATTAAAACAAGGATTGTAGGCATTTTGTTTCTTCAACAGCAAGGTATAATAATTTTAACAAAACAAACATATGGAGTTAAAAATAGCTGTAAATGTCAAATGTGCTGTTGCTGCCTTTTAATAGATGATGTGTGTGAATGCGAAAGCCTTGCAGTGTCAGGTTTGAGACTGGCTTCACCTTGCTCTTTATTTACAGTTGAGAAAGACATAACCCTCCAGCTTTTTTCAGGTCCCTAAAGATTGCTCGCTCGAGCAGCATCGAGCTACATTGACAGAACAAGCTGTTTCTTCCTTGGCTGCTGCCCCATCCTTTCCCTCTCCCCTCGGACTGCCTGGTTCAGCCTGTGGGCAGGGGGGCAAATTATCTCCCCCAAAGGCTGTCTGACCCTGAGGGTGATGACACTCAAAGAAATGGCCTCAAATTCGAGAGCAAGTTCAAAGCATCTACCATGTTGGTGCTAAACATCCTTTTGCGTCCATGCGAGGGAAACTTACAGTCAGTTTCTGAGAGGTTTGGGACTTTTAGAAACAAAATGAGTCAAGAATACTGCGCACAAACATGCATACAGTGGTTCGTGATACTGGCTGCACATTAGCACCATCTGCAAACCCAGAGCTGTTTGACTTCCAGGAGTCTAAATTTCAAATTACACATAACTCCCTTAAAAAATACATTTCAGGAAAGGAATGACCTACTGATGTGCACAGATGCTGCCTGCAGTCAGAGTAATAAGAAGGATCTGAAAAGGATAGTCACTGGGCGTGTCTGAAAAAACAGAACATGGTGTGAACTAACTACAGTCTGTGAGGCAAGGGACCTGTTGAACATTCTTGGTTCACAACACCTAGCCTGGTCCTGGGCGTAAGTACTGCTGGGTAAAAACTGGTCACTGATGACGCCCCATTTCCTATAATGAGATCCAGTGATTCCTAGTTTGGACCCCAAAGCAACATGCTTCATGAAGAAATCATGCGTTTGATTGATCTTGAAAATGTAATAACTCATAAATCAATAAAATTCCACATTTTTAGAGCTTCTATTCCACAAGATGAGTTTGTAAAACATTATTCATTTTGGACAACACAAATTTTCCAGAGGCTTAGAGGATTCCAGGAGAGTTGCAACAGAAATGGGAACATTTTTCCCTCAACTGGGTAAGTTTTGAGCTCACATTAATTTCCTGGGGTGACCACATAAACATTATCACCCCTCTGTTGTCCAAAAAATCCAGCCAGTGAACTCTTGTAGTTATTACATTATTTCCATCCCTCAAGCCGCCGCCAACCAAATGCCACATCGGCGCTTGCGTGCAGTGATCATTTCGGGCGCTGGAGGGCGATCTTGCTCGCAGCATTCTATATTATTCAAAGGGCTGCCAGAAGTGGCACTGGAGAAAATGAATGTTAAAAGGTTTCTACGTTAAAACGTATACTGAGGATTCTTTGGCAGCGATACTGCTATCCGCAAACAGCAAGAGAAAAGTGTTCAAAAGAAAACCAGGGAAACCTGGTTTCTGATCACTGTGTTTTAGAAGAAACTGCTTTAAAAATAAAGAAAGGGAAGGAAGGGAAGGAAGGAAGGAAAAGAAAGTGCTTAGTTTTGTCAATTTATTGAAAGTGTTATAACTTTAATTAAAATTTTGGGTTTTTTAGTTTTTCTTCATTGGTGTCACGTGGCTTTTTCATTTGCCTCATTTTCCAAGGCGGCTAACACCTGGACTTTTAAATGAACTCAAAGCAGAGTCTGAGCAGCCTGACTGGTGCTGCAGGAAAGTGTCTGCTGCACTGGGCTGCAGCGGTTAGAAGTTATTTCTGCATCACAGAAACTTGGGGTTCCAGCTGCTGCTTGGTTTCCCTTGCAGCATCTTATGGACACCCTGCAAACCAGGAGGCTAAGAAGGGACCTCTTTAGCCAGCTCGCCTGTTGTAGTGTTGGAGATCAAAGGTAAGATTACATTTGATGAAAATTTTCTGTTGCTGTCAAAACACACCAACCAGCAAAACACCCTCAAAAACCATTATATCCCAAAGGCCCAGGGGTGTCAAGTGACGTGGACAGGCAGCTGGAAGTCTCTTGACTAAATAAATAAATGAGGTTGGCAGACCATCTCCTGCAGAAATGGTTCTTTCAACTTCGTTATGGTCAGTTTGAACAGATTTTCAAAAATGAGTGTTTGTAAGCTTGAATTGTAAATGAAAGTAAACTCAAGCTTCAGAAAACTGTAATCAAAATTATTTTTTGAAAGATGACCAACACATAATTGTTTTGGATTTGCACAAGTGACAAGCATTCCAAACTCTTGTTTGGGAAGCTGGAAATGGGCACAAATGAGATTTTGCAAGAGCACACCTAGAAATGGGACTGTGTAATATCCATGAGGTTAGGGACAAGTATTGGGCAAGAGGAAATACCTGGATGCAGACCTCTCTCCTTGCCCCCACGTGGCTGGGTGGGGCAGCTCCCTGGGGCTTGGGCTCCTCTCCTGTCCTGTCTTCAGTCACTGATTGAGCTCCGTGTTGTTGCCTCAGGGAAACCACAGTCCCCCTCTCTTTGCTCCAGCCCTGATGACAAGTGTAAGTATATACCATACTTGTTTATCCAGTCATCTGTTGATGGACACTTAGGTTGCTTCCACCTCTTGGCTCTTGTGATTAATGCCACTATGAACATGAGTATACAAACACCTGTCTCAGTTCCTGCTTTTAATTCTTTCTGTTATATACCCAGGAGTGCAATTGCTAAATGATAAGGTAATTCCATGTTTAATTTTGTGAGGAACCACCATTCTGTTTTCCATGGTGGCTGCTCCATTTGACATTCCCACCAGCAGTACACAAGTGTTCCAATGAATCCACATCTTCACCAACGTTTGTTATTTTCTGTTGTTTTGTTTTTGTTTGTGTATTGGCAACCCTAGTGAGTGTGAAGTCGTATCTCCTTGTGCTTTTGATTTGCATTTTCCTGTTCATTAGTGGTGTTGAGCACCTTTTCATGTGCTAAATGGTTCATTTTTATATATTCTTTGGACAAATTTTTATTCAAAGCCTTTACCCCTTTTAAATTGGAGTCATTTGGGGTTTTTTTGTTGAGTTGTAAGAGTTTTTGTTTTGTTTTATTTTTATCTTTATTTTTTCCTTTGTTTTACTGATATACAGTTGACATACAGTATTGTGTAAGTTTGAGGTGTACAGCATATGAACGTGGTGAGGGTGGGCATCCTTGTCTTGTTCCTGATCTTAGAGGAAATGCTTTGAGCATGATGTTAGCTGTGGTCTAGTCATATACATCCTTTGTTTTGTTGAGGTATATGCCCTCCATACTCACTTCGTTGAGAGTTTTTATCATAAATGGATGTTGGATTTTGTCAAAAGCTTTTCCTGCATCTATTGACATGATCATATGGTTGTTATGTTTCAGTGTGTCAATATGGTGTACTACGTCAACTGATGTGCAGAGACTGAACGTGCTTGCATCCCTGGCATAAATCCCACTTGTTTCGGGTGTATGATTCTTCTCATGTACTGTTGAATTTGGATTGCTAATGTTTTGTTACGGATCTTTGCATGTATGTTCATCAGTGATACTGACCTGTAATTTTATTTTTTTGTGATATCTTTGGTTTTGGTGCAGGGTGATGCTGGCCTCATAGAATGAATTCAGAAGTGTTCCTTCCTCTGCAATTTTTTGGATTAGTTTGAGCAGGATAGGTGTTACCTCTTCTCTGAATGTTTGGTAGAATTCATCTGTGAAGATATCTGGTTCTGGACTTTTGTTTGTTGGGAGTTTTTTAAATGACTGATTCAATTTCATTACTGGTAATTGGTCTGTTCATGTTTTCAATTTCTTCCTGGTTCACTCTTGGGAGATCGTTGGCCTACAGGATCCTGTAACATATTTTCATTACTGGGTGAAACTCCGTCCTTCTCAGAATACCTTGTAAGGAGCAGAAGGGTGTAGACTCAGTCCTACAGAAACAGTTAAGGAAGGAAAAATATTAGGCAAGGCCATCTCAGAAAAGATTTTTACTCTTAGAATTTTAATTGGCCAAATAGTGTTATAGATTTTAGCTGAAAGGCATATACAAGCAACCGTGTAGAATAAATTTTTACCTCAGAAAACAAAGGAGGATTGAGTGAACATGTAACTCTATCAGAGGTGAGAGAGGGAGAGAGAGAGGTTTGAAAATATGCACTAATCACAACTTTACGCTTATCCTGGTGTCAGAACTGTCAAAATCTTCAAGTACAATTTTCAGAACATCTTAACCCCAGAAGGATTTATTTTTGTCATTCACTTATAGTATCCATAAAGTTACTTTATGATCTACTCTATATGATTTAAAGATGTTTCTCTTACTTTTCCCCCAAATTTGAAAGCAAGCACTGTTTTGTGTGTGTTCATGTAAAAATATAGCTTTCACATGAACATGAAAACTTAAAATGTAAATTCTTCGGAAGTCACCAAAAATATGTGAAGTGTCAAAAATACATTTTTATTATATTCTAGTTTGGTACTTTCAAATTTTTTTGAAAATGAAAAAAAAACTTCATGTTAAAATGTAAGTTGGCCTATTTCCAAACAGTTTTACTGAGAAGAGAGATTGTAGGAAAATAAAATTTATGTGTGTTGTACCTAGCAATTCATATTTATGGAGAGTTCTGAGAAAATGATAATGGCAGTAACATTTTGGAGTGACTGCTTACTAGGTTGGAGATGAAGATTATAATAAATGTTCGGCATCTTTACAGTGTTGCAAACTATCCATCAGAGAAAAACAAGTGTAATATATTTTCCACCTATAGGTGGCAGTATTTGTACTATCAGCATCATCTTTATTAAAGGGAATACTTTTTTCTCAAAAAAATTTTAAACTTTTTATTATGGAAAACCTCAAGCATACACAAAGATATAATGAGAATAGTATAATGAACCACCATGTTCCCACCACCACTTCACCTGTTAGCTTGGCCAGTCTTGTTTCATGAATCCATAGCCACTTCCCCACCATCTGGATTATTTTGAAGTAAATCCCAGATCTTCTGACATTAAAATAGAAAAATAAAGTTATGATACTACATGTAAAACACTTCCAAGAAATTGTAGTAGCATCCATGGAATCCTAAAAAATAAATAAGTGGACAAATAAGAAACAAACAAAAAGCAACCTTCCTATTAGGAAGATGAAAGGCATTGAATGCCATATCCTGTACAATGTGGTGTGCTAAGACTCAAACAATGTAAGAATGTATTATAGTATGTACAGAGTGTATGCAGGTGAAATAAAAGGTGATACTTTGGAGGAGAAAAGCTCTTAATTTTTTACAAAGTGATTACGTTACAGAAACGACAGAACACTAAATGATAGACTGTGTGACATGGACATCCTCCCTGGGGGTTAAAAAGGTGACAAGACCAAGTCTGAAGTTTCTGCAGAATGAGTGATTAGGTATATAAAAGGAACACAAGTAAGCAAGGGGGATGGAAAATTACCAACTTGTTAGAACAAAGCAGTGACAGCTGCGGGCTCTAAAATTAGGAACAGAGACAAGAAATTTTCGGAGCACCACCAAACAAATCACAAAGGCTCCATCCGCCCAGAACCTTCCAGAAAGGTTTTAACCCCTGAAAGAATGTAAGGAAAACAGCTACCTCCAGGGCAATCACTTGGCTGGTCACTCCCCATAACCTCGAAGCTGAATACAAGGCCGTTTCTCAACAGAGGGCTGCCCTTTAAGGACAGCTCAGATACAAACCAGGGGCAGAGAGTGCACGTCTCCTTAAAGACTTTCATGTTCCCTACGATTTGCTGAGACTTTTATGATTTCACAGGCAACCTGAACATCCAGCCCCTGTCACTCACACCTTCATCAGACTCTGAGCTCTTGCAGCCCAGTCTCTGGAACTAAAATGATCCCCTAAAGCAGTCTCATTGCACCACGAGGACCATGAACATGTCCGGGCCCCTGGGTGGTAGATTCTTTCACCCATCTGAAGTAGAAACTTAAACAATGCTACTTTAAAAAAAAGGATTTCATGTAATAATCTTAAACCGAGCCCTTCTGTCCTCAGGATGAATAGGAAGTCATTTTAGGAGGCCAAGACCTGGCTTCTACTCAGACTGCTTTCCCAGGGTGACTGAGGACATCACACAAGCCATGTGGGGCTTTAGTTTCTTCCTCCAAGAAGGAGTGTGGCTATACTTGCCTTAACAGAGTCCCGGGAAGACTGCTACAATGACCAAGGACATAATCATAAACACACTTGGAAAATTTTTAAATGCTGAAAAGTTAGCTGGCCCCAGGGTTTCTTTTGCTTGGTTTCATTATTGGTTATGCAGTTTTTACACCAGTGGTGGTCGTTTGCTTTTTTGGTGGCCCAGCATCAACTTCCCCTTCTGCTCAGAACAGCAAATTTGCCCCCAGGGCTGCCCCTCCTTACTCTTAGTCCTGTGTTAGGGTGCACTGGACCCCACCCTCACCACCAGGGGATGGCATGTGCCCCCGTGAGGGGCCCTGCAGCTTTGGATGGGCCTCTGGGGAGAGATGAGTGTCCTTTATTCTCTTTTCTTCCTGGGCTTGAACCTGGAAGGATGGAGGGTGGAGCTGTGGTCACTTTGCCTCCACATGAAGCCTGAGAATGAAGCCAACCCCAGAGCCAGTCGGCCAAGAGATGGAGGCCTGAGTTGCCTCCCTTAAAGATCCCAAAGCCAGCTCCCCTGTGGACTCCTCAGTTATGCCAGTGAGTCCCGTTTTGTTTAAGCCAATTGAGGCTGAGTCTTCTGGAATGATAGCAAGAATCCTAACTGACAAACACCAACACAGTACCTTGGTACCTTACACAGGGTAGTTAACTACATCACAAACTTTAACTCAGAGATTCATTTAGTCACTGACTAGCCCATAGATTCTGGGGCTAGTCTTGCTTACTTTCAAATTAGAACTCTTTAATAATATCTTACATGCCTAGTTTTACTTCTTCTTATGGTCTCAAGAAATCAGGGAAATATCAGTACGTGGAATTTTGAGAATTTCTATCAGGATGTTGGCTGCTAATTGAACAGAATTATCTAAGTACTGTATGTTTCAGATGAACTGCACGATGGTATTAGTGTGGAAATTTTTGCTGCAAAGAAGTAAATTTGTGGATTATATCCATTTTCTAGATCACTTGAAAGTTGAAAGTACTCTCGTACGATAACTAAAAGAAGGGTTCCTGACCATCACCTCTCCAAAAATCTGGAATATTGGTACAATTTTTGGATTCCAGTGTAAAATGCCAAAAATGTAAAGTAAAATGAAGAAGAGGTCATAAAATCATCATGTACAGTCAAGTTGTAGAGTCACTAAGCAGGGGAAGCTTTTTTTAAACATAACTTACTGTTCAGAAATATTTCTGTTGATATACTGAAGCTCTTAGGACCTCCCTAAATCTCCTTTCAGGAAAAAGAAGCATCTTTCAATTCCATTATATTCACTATGAGTCTTGGGTAAAATGTGGTCAGTGTGGAGCAGGGAAATGCCACCACTGCCTAGATCACGATTTCTCAACTCCAATACCACAGACGTGTGAGGCCAATAATTGCGTATCATATTGTGGAGGGTCGTCCTGTGCATTGTAGGATGTTTAGCAGCATTCTTGGCCTCTACCCACCAAATACCAGGGTACCCACCCCCCAGTGTGACAACCAGAAATGCCTCCAGACATTGCCAGATGTTTTGGGGGGAGGGCAGATTGGAAGACCACTGGTGTACAGGTTCAGCCATGGAAGCAGAACTGTCACCAGGTTGAAACTGAGCTGGTCACATCCACACAGACTTGGGACACCATCCCGGTCAATATGAAGGTGAATGAAGACGCTGTCTACCATGGCCCATGTGGACATTTCCGAAAAGTAAAATGTGGGCTGATAATCTTACAGTGGTTAAGTAATCAGACTGTCATATACTTAGAGTGTTTATAAACTGTAAGCTATTTCAGTTCAATAAAATACTTTTAAATTATTTTAGTGCAAACAACAACTACTATAGGCTTTGTATGACTCCACTTCTGTGAGGTTCCTAGAGGAGTCAAATGCATAGAGACAGGAGAAGGGTGGTGGCCAGGGGTGGAGGGAAAGGGAAAATGGGGAGTTATTGTTTAGTGAGTACCAGAGTTTCCATTTTGCAAGATGGAAGTAGTTCCGGAGGTTAGGTACACAACAGTGTGAATGTACTTTACATTACTGAACTCTACACAGAAAATGGTTAAGATGGTAAATTTAAGTTATGTGTATTTTATTGTACTAAAAAAAAATTAGAGTTCATTCACCACATTTGTAGTGGAGAGAGAATGAACATTCTCCACCCTTGAAACATCCCTCTTAGTTTTCCCAGGTTAATAAACCCCTGTAAGGGTTTCAATCTGCCTGACTTTGGAAAGACCCATGTGTGGACCAATCAGAGGTGGACAGGATGGGGACACAACGATTTTCTCAGGCTGCAAAAGAGAAGGAAAGATCAGATACCCATCCCTGATCCAGTTAACTCTAGCCAGGGGTGGGGCATCTGTCATGGCCACCTTACATCCAAACCATATGGCTGAGTGGGCAGAGAGGCAAGTTCCCGAAAAAGGTGGGGAAGGAGGTTCAGGGCAGACAAAACAATGACTGACTAATCCAGTATTCAACCACCATAATTATGATCCAGTGTTTTCTGACCTAGTTCCCTCCTGTTATCCCTGTCGTCAAGTTGAAACTGAGCTGGTTACATACACATAGGGCTTGGATACCATCTGGTGCAGTCATTGTGAAGATTAATGGAGAGCTGCGGGCTTCTGCAATGGGAAACGTGATTTATGAAAACTAAGCCTGTGCTGAATAAGAGCCTGCATTGTGTAGCCCGAGCAAGGGACTGGGGGTGACACAGCTGGCTTTCTTCATTGCCTTATCAGTTAAGGCATCAGGCATTGGAATGCCTGGAACAAAGCTGCGCCGCCATGAGCTTTAAAGTCCATTAACCTGAGTCTATAACCAGCTCCACCACTTAAAAAGGATGGGGGAAGTTTCTTCACCTCTGGGAGCCTCTGTGTCCTTGTGAAAATTAACCCAGACAGCAATGTAGAGTATCCATAGCAGGGAGGCTTTGGAAGAACACAGATGCAGGCAAGTAACTGGGGCATATCATGAAGGCATTGGCAGTGGGGGAGCTCAGACACTCACCCAGGCACTGACCCCCTGCAGCGCCACACAGAAACAGCCACCAGCCAGCCTGATGGAGAGCGATGTAGTTGGTGGTAGGAAGCTCCAGGGACCAGACAATTTTGCCTCCCCTGTGCTGGGGGTGTTCCTTCACCCCCACATCACTTGCTTTTCCCTGTCTGTGCCCTTGCTCATGTCACTCCACCATTCCCAGTCCACCACTGGGCCCTCCACTCTGCCCTCCATCTCTGTATTCATCAGAATCTGTGCCTCATCATCTCTTGCCACGTATCTTTTCAGCTTCCGCTTTTGCTACTAACCATGTCTCCCTTTGTGGGTCCCTGGTGAGATTCCCAGGAGAGAATCTGAGGGTCACAGCTGTCCTCCATCACTCTGATTGGGTAGAGGCTTTTTAGCTGGGCCTTTCACAGGCTGCCATCCTCTTTGGGTGGGCTGGTCTGAGCCAGCTCCTCATCCCTGGTTTGGGCATCTGCTGTCCAGGAGTGGGGTTTCATGATGTAGAAAGTGGAAAGAAAATCATGTCATCTGCAAACAGAGACATTTTATTTCTTCCTTCTCAGTCAGTATACCTTTTATTTACTGAGCTGGTTACATACACATAAGGCTTGGATTTCCAGTAGAATGCTGAAAAGGCATGGTGAGAGGGGTGTCCTTGCCTTGCTCCGTGTGGGAAAGCTTCTAGTTTCTCAGAATTTTTTTTTCTTTAAAAATATTGAACAACACAAAAAAGTTAAAGTGATCCATGATACCTCTGTGTGTGTATGTGTGTGTTTGTGTGTAAAACCCTCCATGCCTCTAATCCCCTTCCTCCTTCCCCCATCTCCTTGCCCTGGAATCACCACCTGTTCATAATTTTGTGCATTTCATGCTTAACTTTTTCCTAAATATCCTCACATATACTCTTGGGAAAACATAAATGAAATTGCAGGATATGTCTTTGCTTGCAACTTATTTTTTTTTAACTGAAGAGGATGCTAATCATTTTAACTTTCCAGGCCAGTGTGTATAAATTTACCTTATTCTTTTTTTTTTATTGAAGTACAGTCAATAGAAACTTTTTTTTACCTTATTCTTTAAATGACTGCATTATAAGGAAAGAAGATTTGGGGAAGCAGTATCTAAGATTAATAATAGGACCTCTTTTGATATTTCTTAAGATGTAGAAGTAAGTGTTGGAAGTATTTTTAATTAACTTTGGTCACTGGGATGTGTTTCTTTTAATGCCACACCAAACTTGGATGGGCACTGGGAACTCCAGGATTTATTCAGGTTACGTTAGAGAGATGCCCAAGACGGTGAGGTGGAGGGTAAATTCTTGGAAGATAGTATTTAGACTAGAAAGGGGAAAGGTATTAAAGACAGAATATATCCATGGAAAGAGAAGAATGGAGTGGCAGATCATGTGCTGCAGAGAAGCCAAACCAGGTAACACCTGAAAAGGGTCCATTGGATCTGAGAACTTGTGGGTAAATTCACCGACATGGAGGGAGCAGAAGTCAGAGAGCCAGGCTGTAAGGGGTGGAAAAGCGAATATGGAGCAAAAGGTGGGCATGGCAAGGGTAATACTACACTTTTGAGAAATTTCACTGACAATGAAAGGAGAACAGTTAGGCAGTGACTAAGAGGAAGTCACATGAGGCAATGGGGATAATTTTGAACTCATATCATTGTTATATATAGAGATAAAAAAAAGTTCAGAGAGTCCTCTTCAATTTTATAAAATCAAACTCTGTCAAGTTAATGAGGCTTACATAAATGAGTCAGACCCCATTAGAGCATATGTCATTGGCAGTTATAGGTACCCGGCCATGACTCAGAAATGCTGACACAGAGCCACGTGGCATCATATATTACTAAATATTGCCTATGCATTGTCTAAAACAGTGAGTTAAAAGTTCACATAATGGTACACAGCTGGCAGACCAGCCCAGAACTATGGGAGTTACATCTCCTTTCATGGAAGCTTTGGGAACATGTATTTTATTAGAAAATGCCATGAGATTATGAAAGCCAATCTGCAGATACAGAAACGTTGCAGCTTTCTTCATATTTAAGCCTCTGTAGGAAAAAAAAAACTGACTCAGAAATGTATTTATTCAATTCCATAGAAGTATTTTTTTTTCTGACTCAAGTAATTAGTCTTAAAAAAATGGCAACGTGGTATACTGCTTAAGATCACAGGCAATGGAACCCAACCAACTTGAGTTTGAATCCCAGGTCAACCTTTTATGAGCTGAGAGATCTTAACCAAATTCCTAATTTGTAAAATGAGAAAGATGATAGTACCTGCACAGAGAGTTGTTATACAGATCAAATAAGGTCGTGCATATATAGTATTTGGCACAGTGTGTGGCACCTAGTAGGTGCTCAGTAAGCATGAGCTGGCATTCAGTTCTCTGGGACCAGCAGGTAGACGCTGGTGCAGAGAAGTGCAGGTGCAAAGGGCTAAAAGCAATGAAGACTGACTGGGCTGGGAGGGGGGAGGATATTGGGAGGAAACCAACAGGAAATGAGGTGGGTTAGGTTGGGAGCAAAGTATACGGCTCTTCTGTTGGGAAAAACAATAAGCAAGACTCCAAATGGTGTTGATACTTCACACACACACACACCCCCTACATGTTACCATAATAGTCTTTCCTACGTTTTGCTAAACCTATGACAGAGATACTGAGCTACTCCATCTCTCAGTATTAGGTGACAGAAACCTCACTTCAAATGGCTCAAGTTAAAATTGGAATGTACCTGCTCGTGTCACTGAAAGCTGCAGGGGGTGGCTCTGGCACAGCTAGATCCAATGCCTTAAAGAGGACTCAGCCTCACTCACCCCACCTCTCAGCTCACTTGTCTCCGCAGACTCCCAGGTTAGCTGGGTGCTCCCCTCCAGGTGGCCAGAGTGATCTTCACAGCATCCCCCACTGGAAGAGCATGCTCATGGTCCCAGGATTGGTCTGGTTTGGTCCCATAGCCATCTCTTTATGCCATCACTATTGAGAATAGGAGGGGAGAGGTGTTGATATTCTGAATGGCCAGCTTGAGTTCCATGACCATCCATATCAACTTGGCAGAAACCATATGAACTGAGACTGGGGAAGGGTAGTTCCCTAAGAACCAATCAACCATGAATAGATCCTGAGCAGGCAAAACAACTCACGTCTTCCATCGCCTCTGTCTCGGAGGCTGGAAATACTTTAAAATGTTTTCAATTTAGGAAATTAAGGATCTGAATACATTCTTGTGCATATTTTTAAAAGACTCCAATCCAATGCAGCAGAGTTTTTCAAGCTTGTCACTACTGACATTTTGAGACAGATAATTCCTTGTTGTGGTCAACAGTGTCTTTCACAGCATCCCTGGCCTCTACTCACTAGAAGCCAGTGCACCTACATACCTTCTCCCTCCTGCTTTGACAACTAGAAATGTCTAAAAGTTAGCAAATATCCCTTGGGAATCAAAATCACACACACACACACACACACACACACACACACACACACCCCGTTGAAAATCACTGCTATAGGCTATGTGATTTCCCTGGAGTTTATTTTTATTAAAATCCAATTTTGTCAAGTGCTTCTAACTGTAGAAGATTTCTCAGTGAGTGCAACTGGCATTTGGGGAGTCAGGGGAAGAAATCTGGTCCAAGTAGCTCAAGTGAAAGGAGGTATCCTAAGAACGAGTCCTCATGTAATCCAAAGAAGGCTGAATCTGCAAGCCTCGAGGAAGGAGTCCCTATCGGCCCCTTCTCCCTCTTGCTCTCTTTCTTTGTCTCTGCACTCTGGTGTCCAGTGCCAACTGCAGCTGCACTTTGCATCAGCTAGCGCAGTGGTCAAGGGAGGAATCTGATGTTTAGATCAGAAGTGCTCTGCTTAGATCAGGAGTCTGCCCATGCGATCAGCTATATCCAGGGCTGAAGCGAAAGTGCCATCCTTGCTTCAGAACCTGCCTTTCCAACAGCAGGGGCTGAGTGAGACAGGGAATCCTCCACCTGTGGGACCTCGGTTCGAGTGGGAAGGCAAATCAAAATACATCTACCCCATGATGGAGGGGCGGACCAAGGTGCAAGACATGGTTTGTCTAGCACCGACTCAGTTTTATTTTTAAAATTTTAAATTTAAGAAAACTGTAGAGGGGTAACTATATAGATAAGAAAACTTGCCATTTTAACCAGTTTAAATGTACAGTGGCATTAAATACGTTCTGTATGTAGTATATACCTTAAGTACATACTATGGCATTTAGTAAGTTCACATTGTTGTGTAACCACCACCACCACCCATCTCCAGGACATTTTCATCTTCCCCAGCTGAAACTCTGCACCTGTTAAGCGGTTCCCCCATCCCCCCGCCCCTGGAAATCACCGTTCTACTTTCTGTCTCTATAAATCTAACTCCTCTGGGCACCATGTCTAGGTGGATCGTACATGTTTGTTCTTTTGTGACTGGCTTATTTCACTCCACATAATGTCTTCACATTTCATCCATGTTGTAGCAGGTGTCAGAATCCCCTTCCTTTTGAAGGTTGAATAACATTCCATTGTATGGATAGACCACGTTTTGTTTATATATTTGTCAGTGGACACTTGGGTTGCCTCTACCTTTTAGCTACTGAGAATTGGACTGACCCCGTTGGGTTTGTTTTTATTTTTAAGAAAGTCCACTATTTTCATCTTAAAGTGGGGGAACTCAAAATGGCAAATTCAATCTTATATTTTAGCATTAAGTTGAGATTGCCATGTCAAAATCATCAAGATTATTCAGATCTGCTGCAGGGCACTGGCCAAAGAACATTCACAAAATTATGTATCTTATCTCTCTTTTTATTTTTTTTACAGCTTTATTGAGGTATAAGTGATATACCCAAAATGCACATATTTGATGTATACACTTTGATGAGCATGGATATATGCATACATCCACGATAGCATCACCACCACAATCAAAGAAATAAACATATCTACCACCTCCAAAAGTTCCCTTGTATCCCTCTGCTGTGTGTGTGTGTGTGTGTGTGTGTGTGTGTGTGGTAAGAACATTTAATGTGATATTTACCCTCTTAAGGTTTTAAGTGCAAAACACCATATTGTTAACTATAGGCACTATGTCATACAGGAGATCTCTAGAATTTGTTCATCTTGAAGAACTGTTACTTAATACCCACTGAACAACAATTCCCTATACACGCCTCCTCCATCCCCTGGCAACCGCCATTCTATTTTCTCCTTCTGTAAGCCTATTTTAAATACTTCATATAAGTGGAATCAAATACTAGTTGTCTTTCTGTGACTTATTTCATTAGCATGTCTCCCAGGTCCATCAGTGTTGTTGCAAATGGTAGTATTTCCTTCTTTTCTTAAGGCTGGATGATACTCCATTGTACGTCTCTACCACGTTTTCTTTGTCCATTCATCTGTTGATGGGCATTGGGTTGTTTCTGTACCTTGGCCGGAGTGACTAATGCCGAAGCGAACATGAGGATGCAGTTTCTCTCTCCAATATCTTGATTTCCTATCTTTTGGGTGTGTACCCAGGAGTGGGATTTCTAGATCATATGGTAGTTCTATTTTTAATTTTTTGAGGAAACTATGTATGTTTTCCACAGTGGCCACACCATTTTGTATTCCCGCCAACAGTATTTATCGTTTCAGGTCTCATGTTTAAGTCTTTAATCTGGGACTGACTCAGTTTTAACACTAAAGGTCCTCTGTCCTAAGAAACCCCTCAATCCCGGACAAGCCAGGACAGTTGGTCGCCCTAGATGTGAGCCCAGTTAATGCACTGGAAGCCGGGACACCAGCGCAAGCAGCCAAGGGCCTCGCCACCAGCGGAGCTCTGCCCGCTCAGAGCACGGCTGCAGTGTTCCAGGCAAGGCAGCCCTTCCCACACAGCCTCTGAGGACAGAGCAGGGTAAAGAGAGGTGGCTCTTAGGGGTCCCCAGTGGTGCCTCGTTCTCAGTGACAGAATCCATGCCCAAAGGGGATGCTGAACGTAACTCTCTCACACACTTAGGCTTTGCCTAGGCAGCCTGGCTTTATTTGTCCATCAAAGATCTAATTCCTACAAAACTGAGAGGGTTTTCTGTTAACAAGAAACTTTGTAAAAATCATGAATTTTCAGTCAATCTGAGATGTCCTTCTTCCCTCGTGTTTTGTGCATTATTTCTTAAATGTGCTTGCTGCCAAAATTATCACTTTCCTATGTTGTTTTTTTTTCCCACACTGCATTGCTTGCAAGAAAACTGAATGCTCAGTTTCTGGCATTAAACACGTTTGCTGGTATCACTGTCAGTGTAGCCAACAAGGTTTATGCTTTTCCCAGTCTGTAATGTGGCTTGTTTTGTGGCAAGAAAAGGAACAGTAGGTTTTGGGGAGGTGTCATGTTCTGTTTGCATTGGTTTCCCAGCTGCTAAGCGCTGACAGATTTGAGTATCTTTCGGGTCTGAAATATTTTAGATCTTTGGTTGAAAATGGGGGGAGGGAAAAAGATTTAAAAAAAAAATAAATTCTTGATCTGTTCATCATGGAATCAAGTTACACTTTTTGTACTTTAAATCTCACATTTTAAATCTCAGCTGGGTGATACTGTCTTTTGTCTACTGCTAGTGTGGGATGCAAGATTCTTAAAGTGTATTTTTATAGACTCCAGTTAATTTTGCTATTCTTTTTTGTTAAATAAAAATCTTTATCTCCTAAGAAGAGATATTAGACCAGCAGATATTAGGCAAACACGATCAACTGTAAGGAAGTTAAAAGAACTCAGTAATGATGACATGCTATTGATCGTGTTAAACTGAATAAACTGGGTCTGTTTCTAAAGGTCAAACAGCCACAAGTATCTTCTCCGCAAGGGATGAGGATGGTGGGCGGGGCATTTCCAGATCCAGCACGAGCGTGGGCCTGCGTTATCTGCTGCACAATCTCCAACTCAACATGTTACTACATAAGAACGCCTCCGCGGCGGGGACTGATGATTGATTTTAAATTTTAAATTACATGTAATGATAGTTCAGAAGATAAGAGCCTCCCCTGGGGCTGAGCCGTGGTGACTTGGAGTGGAGTCACGGGGCTGTCTACACCGCCAGCAGCGGAATGTGGGCACATGGTGCCTTGTCAGTACGTGGGGTGCAGTGACACGCTTCCCCACCCCGGACTGACAAGTTCAGAGGCGCAGCTGGTCTTCTGAAACGGGTGCGTGCTGCTGGCACGTGCCCAGCATCTGTTTCCCCTCCTCCCAGTAAAAGTCCTGATTTCTCCACTAAAAGGGGCATGGAATCTTCATAGTATGGAAGGTGATGGTTTATAAGTGTTCGTGCTGACTTTCATTACCAAAAAATATATATTTATTCAAATTTCACATTTGCTTTGTTTTTAGTCTTGGGGTTTTTAATGTACAAGTACTACACGCAGAGTTGTAAAATATCAAACGGTGCAAAAAGTTACATGGTGGGAAGTAAGTCTCCCTCCTCCTCCCTTCAGTCTCTTAGTTCTGGAGGAAACCAGTTATCACTTTCATTAATACGCATATTTTATTAATATGCAAAGACAAGCATATCTATAAATAGATGGCCCTCCTTTCTACAAAAATACTATCATGCTACGTACATTGTTTTGCACCTGACTTTATTTTTATTAAACTTTTTTTAGATAACTGTAGGTTCACCTGCAATTATAAGAAATAATACAGAGACCCAGGTACCCTGTACCCAGTTTCCCCGAATGGTAACATCTTGCAAAACTGTTACACAATATCACAACCAGGATGGTGACTGATAGATTCCATCCGCCTTACTCAGTTTTCCCCACTTTAACTTACACTCCTTTATGTGTATTTGGCTCCATACAGTTTTATCACTGGTGTAGGTTTGTGTATCCAACACCACAGTCCAGATACAGAACAGCTCCATTACCACAAGGATTTCTCATTTTGCTCTTTGTAACTATACCCAGCTCCTTCTTATCCCTTTTATCCCTTCTCTGTTCTGAGCCCCTACAACCTACTAATCTATCCTCCATTGCTAAAATGTTGTCTTTTTAAAAATGTTCTATACGTGGAAATATGCAGCATGTAACCTTTTGGTAGTGGCTTTTTTCTTTAAGCATAATTTCCTGGAGGTTCATCCAAGTTATTACAGGTGTCAATAGGTCATTCATTCTTATTGCTGAGTAGTATTCCATGGCATGGATGTACCAGTTTGTTTAGGCATTAACTCGGTGAAGGACATCTGGGTTGTTTCCAGTTTCTGTCTATTATGAATAAAGCTGCTATGAACATTCATGTACAAGTTTTTATGTCAACGTAAGTTTTCATTTCTCTTGGATAAATGTCCGAGATGACAATTGCTGGGTCATATGGTAATTGTATATTTAGTTTTATAAGCAATTGCCAAACTTTCAAAAAATTACAATTGTACATTTTCACCAGCAATCCAGTTTCTTTGCATCCTCACCAGTGGTAAGTTCGTCATTATTTTTTCTGCAAATAGAAAGTTTAATTTATTCCTTCCAAGCTGTATGTCTCTTTTTCTTGCTTAATTGCAGTGGATTTTTTTTTCCACTTAAGGATGTAATGTTCTGATGATGAGATTTTCAAATGAAGATCTGTTTCATGTTTCTTTAAGAGTGAAAAATTTGGTGTTGAAATCAAGAGATTCCACAATTTGTTTAGCATTTGATAAACAAATGACAGATGTCTGATCAACATAATCGCTGCTTTTCCTCAATTTCTTAATTCCTTTGATGCTCTCAAGAGCATTATGCACATTGAATTTGATTCCTGCATCATTTGGCTTGTATCACTAATTTTACTTTGTCTATCACTTAAAATTGATTCTGAGTAAATAAAACTTAAAGCTGATATTTTCAGAAGTGTACCTTTGGCTTGCATTCTTTATCAGTTATCTTTATCAATTATCCTTAGCTTTATCAATAAAATCATTATTCTGCTCACCATCCAGGCTGGAAAAAATTGATAGACCTTAAAAATGTAGTCTCTCCCCTTTCGCCTGCAGATCTCGGTTCCGACTACTTGTACAACTGCACGGCCCTGCACAGTCAGAGCTTGAGACCATCATTCCAGCTGTTGTGGGTTTGTCGTGTGTGTGTCAAGTACAGTTTTAGGTTCTGGACTAAATGGTTTTGACTTCATTATTTGTATCCTGCATCTTCCTCTTTCGTGGATTCATTTTAATTATGCTTTTTGATAAAGTACATCCTTGGGTGATTATTCACAGTCAGTCTATGGGTAGCAACATCTGTGAGTCCTGGATGTTCTGAACACCCCTGTATGTTGGCTTCACACTTGAATGCTAATTTGTCCAGATACAACATTCTCAATTTAAGATAATTTTCTCTCAGAATTTGAATGTATTGCCCTATCTCCTAACATCCAGAGTTTCTGATGAGAAGTCTGAGATCAGTCCAGTTCTTAAGAGTTCCTTTGTCGGTAACCTATGTGTCCTCTCTAGAAACATTTACAGTTTTCTTTTTATCCTTAGGTTTATTAATTGTCCGCATCATGTGTCAGCATCATGAGTGAGCCCTTTCCTTTTAATCTAAGGGTTCATTTCTTCTGTCGAGGAAAATTTTCTTTTATTACTTATTTTACTACTTCCTCTCCATTCTGTCTGATTTCTTTCTACAAGTCCTATTAGTTGGATATTCCTACTTCCTGATCTATTCTACATATCTCAGCCCTTTCTTCGTAGGGTCCATCCTTCTGTACCTTGGTGGGACCCTCTGGGAGGATCCCTCACCTGGATCTTCCAGCTCAGTATCACCTGAGTCAATTTGGCTGTTCAGCCTACTTACTAAGTTTCTTTTTTATTGTTGTGATAATGTTTCTCATTTCTAAAAACTGAGTGGTCTTTTTTTTTTCTTACAGCTTCTTCTCTCTGAAAATATTCATTATAATTATTTAAAAGTCTTTTGATTGCCTTATTAATCCCATTTTTTGGTTACCAGTTTTTCTGTTTGTTGAGTTTGATGCTGCTTCTTTGGCATTGCTTTTCCCTAACTGTTGGTGATTCTTGGCTATCTGTCCATACTTATAACTGGGAGTCAGGATTGACTCTGTCTGTCTGTCTACCTATTGTCTGTCTATCTATCTATCTATCTTTGTAGCTCGAAAGTAAATCTTTGATCTCCCAATCACAGACCACCTATTGTGGAAGAGAAGGATGATAAGCAGCTTGCCTCCTAAGAGGGGACGTCAGGGTCATAACTTACTTGGAACACTTCCGTCCTTCCGTGGTCCCAGTTTTAGAAGTTCCACTTCAGAGAGCACTGCTCAAGGCTTTATCCTGGGGACAAATATCATAGCTCCTAAGTGTTCAGTATTTGTGGGAGAAGAGAGCTGGCTCTTGTTTCTTTCTTTCTTCACTTTTTATTAAAATGCAGCATGCATACAGAAAGTTGCTCAAATTTAATACATCCTTGTAACCAGCACTCAGATCAAGAAAGAGAACATTGTGTCCCCTTCCAGTCACTACACCTCCGAGGGTGACTCTCCTGACTTCTATTGCTGTAGATGTGTGTTATCTTTATTAAAATGTTGGAGTCAATCATTATTAAAACAATGGAATCATATCATGTGTACTCTTTTGTGCCTGTCTTCTTTCATTTAGCATGTTTGAGAAATTCATCCATGTGTTGTCCTGGGTGGTTGTGGTTTGTTCATTCTTGGTGAATGATATTTCATTTTATTAATATATGTTTATCTATTCATTCTCCTGCTGATACATATATTTGGGTAGTTTTTAGTTTGAGACCGTTATCAGTAGTGCTTGTATATATCTTTTGATGAACATGTATGCAGATTTCTTTTGGGAGGGGGCATTGCTTGAATCATAGGGTGGATATACGTGGGCTCCAGTAGACAGTGCCGACAGTTTTCCAAAATGGTTGTACCATTTACTCTTTGCTGTGGTCTGTGAAGAAGTTCCGCTTGCTTCACAGCCTTGCCAACACTCTTCTGTCCTTTTCATTTTAGCCATTCTGGTGGGTGGTATTGCATTTTGGGTTTAATTTACATTTCCTTGATGACTAATGAAGTTGGGAACGTTTTCATATTTTCCCTGGTCTTTTTTTTTCCCCTCAGCTTTGTATTACAAAAATTTTCACATTCAGGAAAGTTAAAAGAATTGTATAATGGACACTCATATACCTAGTACCTAGATTCAAACAATTGTTAACCTTTTGCTTTATTTATTTTGTGTGCACTTGTGTGTGAGATTGTTTTGCTGATCCACTGTAAAGTAAGTCATGATCGTAATGACACTTGATCCATAATTACTCCACGAAGTTTCTCCGAGAAATAAAGACACTTTTCTATACAATCACAATACCATGATCATATCTAACAAAATTTACAATAAGTGTCCTTAAAAATATTTTTTAAATGCAAAAGGAACTTTTATCTATTTGACAGTGTAGGAAATTATCTGTTCCTGATATAATTGCTATAGTTCTCTTGCCAGAGGCAAAAGTTGCAAAGTTACTATTGAAATAAACCCAATTGTTCATGAAAAAAATTATTTACAATAATTTCCTTAAAAATATTATCTATTAGCCTGTGTTCAGGCCTTCCCACTTATCCTTAAAAGCATTTACCATCTAGTTTTTTAAAACTGTATGTTGAAGTGCTAACCCCCAACATGACTGTATTTGGAAATAGGACCTTTAAAAAGGTAATTAAGATTAAATGACTTCATAAGAGTGGGGCCCTAACCCAATATACCTGCTGTCCTTGTAAGAAGAGAGAAAAACACCAGGGGTGTGCACGCCCAGAGGAAAGGCCACATGAGGACACAGCAAGAAGGCAGCCATCTGTAAGCCAAGGAGAGAGACCTCAGGAGAAACCAGCCCTGTGACACGTTCATCTTAGACTTTCAGCTTCTGTAACCGTGAGAAATGTCCTGTTGTTTAAGTACCCCAGTTGGTGGTATTTTGTTCTGGTGGCCTTAGCAAGCTAATACACAGATCATGGAAGATACGTACGACTTATCAAGGTGTTTAGAATTTATTCCACAACCACTGGGGAGCTGTTTGGGTTGTAAGCAAGGGAGTAACAGGATCAGATCTTTGGAGCAGAAAGATCACTAGGAGAGTAGTGCAAAGGAGCTTTGTAACAAGGAGAGAGTAGAGGCAGAGAAAAACCAGTCAGGAGGCATTTTGAGAGCATGTATGGATGAGAAATGATGAGAGGTTGAACAAAGGCAATTTTACAGACAAAAGAATGATAAGAAGATAGAATCAGCAGAATTTATTGAAAGGTTGGATGTGGGGAGGTGAGAGAGGAGGTACTGAATTCTTTCCAGGGTCCTGAATTGGGTGGTGACTGTGGTGGACATTTGTTTCCTACCCAGCTTACGTCTTCCTAAAAGCACCTAGATTGTCACTTAGGAATTTGCTCCAACCTCCCCTGTTGTGCAGCCCAGTGCTTTAAGGAAACTGACCTCTATCCCAGCTTTAAAGGTGGGCCTGGGGTGACTTAGACTAATTAGCACATTCCATTCCTCTGGCTGTCATTTTTTGGTTCAGGACCGAGCACGTGATCCAAACCTGCTGGTGAGGGTGAATAAAAGAACTCTCTATTGGAATGCTAGGACCAAATGCTCTCCTTGTTTGGACAAGAACAAGGATACTTGTAGACCTGACTTAACTGGCAAACATCTTGTGACCCCAGGGGAATGAGCCATAGCCTGGACATGACTATGTGCAGAGCAAAGCAAATATAGATTCCTAGTGACATCCTTGGCTATTGGACCGACCAGTCATGAAGTCCTGGACTCCAGTTCTGGAGTCCTGAATCCCTTGCCACTTAAGCTAGTTTGAACTGGATTTTCCTGTTACTTGCTGTGTGAAGACACAGGTAATCAGACAGATGGCCGAGCCATTAACCAGCATATGTGAGGCAAGAGGAGGGACCAGTTTGAGTTCTGAACTTTCACAATCCCACATCTTTGCTTGAAGTTGATCCTTGGGTCTGGAATGACCCCTCCTTGCATTTACAGGCCGGCTGAAAAGGCCCTACTTACTCGCAAATGCCCCATTCCGATGTCCCTTCCCCTGCAAAGCCTTTGTAAACCCCTCTTCTGTCCGAGTCAGGATTCCCCACTCTTTCTGAACTTCCACGACATTTTGGACACAGCTCTGTCATTGCTTTTGTCACCTCATGTTTCTGTTTCCTCCACTGGGCACCAACCTCCTTAACAGACCAGAACACGTTGTATTGTTCTCATGTTCACATCTGCAGCCCCAGGGTGTCTAACAGGCGTCTGAACAACTTGATGAATAGATGACAGCCGTTCTTTTCCACATTCTCCTCAAACTAATGCATTTACTTGCCACTCCACTCCCTTTGGGCTGAAACTCTGGCTTTCAGACCATGGATTCAATTATGTAATAAATTACCAGAAAAAGATAAAAATATAGGAATGGGAAGAAAGGGTATTTTTATGGAGGTGGGAACACAGAAAAAGGAAAGTTGTATTAAATGAGTTACCTCTATTTTTATGATGCAATATCTGCTCCTTTGCCAAGTTTTGAGGGTGAAACACAAATAGACAAAATTTCTGAATACATAAGACGGATTTACAATTTCTGCTAGTACTGCTGAAGACTGTGGGAAGAATCTAAAATCGGCACTACCCACACATAGGGTCGCATGGTGCCCATCAATTTATTTTGATCTCATTGAAGGCGTTTTAGAGCAGTGCTCGAGAAATAGTTCAACCAAAAGAACATTTACATTATGTAAAAATGAACTCCAGTGATTTAAACCCATTAACCTTACATAATGAGATTTCAAACATAATACTGTAATTTCAAATTTTTAAAAAAATTAATAGTTTAAACTCAGAAGAGAGAAATTCTAACTGGAGGTTTGCAGGAAAAAGTTGAAGAAGAATAATTTATCATCTTGTGGTAACCTAGAACGATAAAGAATATGAAAATGAATGTATATATGTACATGGATGACTGAAACATTATGCTGTACACCAGAAATTGACACATCATTGTAAACTGACTATACTACAATAAAAAAATAATAATTTATCATCTTCAAGTACATTTCTTTGTTTTCTTTTTTTTCTTTTTTTTTTTTTCAAGTACATTTAGAAACGAATTGTGGGGTGAGGCAAGTGTAGCCAAGCCTTGATCAATGAGGACAGTAATGAAAGATGATAGTTATTTAACAAATATTCATTGAGTGCTTGCTCAAGTGTCGTTTGAGATGCTGGGAATACGGCACTGAAGAAACACATATGAATGATGATGATAAGGACGTTTATTGAGCCCTTACTGTAGGCCAGGCCCTGAGCTAAGCGCTCTTCATATATTGGCGCATTCATTCCACTTTCACCACAACTCTTGAGCTAATATATTATTCCCATTTTGATGCAGAAACTAAGCTTCCAATAGGTAACTCACCCAGGTCACAAAGCCAATTAAAGTGAAGGAAGTTGGACTCTACCCAGGCCTGTCAGATCCCAGAAATAACACAGCAATTAAGGATAAATGGCTGCTGGAAATGTTTCATAGGTAGGGGACAAAGCCATTTTAAATCCTGTCTACTCTTTTTGCTGAAGCATTCCATTTTTATAGTTGGTGTGAGCATCAAATTCAGCACTGTTGCACCAAACTGTAACAAGTGTGAGTAGAGCCCAGTCAGTGAGCTATCATCGTGGCATTATTAATGACTGAAGCCCACGGAGGTAGAAAGCTAGATGTACCTTGGCAAAATATTTTTGAACCACTTAAATCAGTGTTTTCAATACTTCAGTGCTACCCTTTGTGACCACTGTAATATCTGCACACCGCTTGTACTATTATTGACTTAAAAATTGATTCATTGTTTTTACTTAATGTTTTAAGGGAAAATAGTATCACTACTATAAGCAAAGAACCACAAGTCCATTCAACAAATATTTATGCAATGCCTACCACACACTAGGCAGTAGGGATACAACAGGGAAAAATACACCGAAAACAAACCCTGCCCTCACGGAGCTAATGTTCTACCCATGGTGACAATAAGCAAGATAGATAAGTAAAATACAATAGGACGTTTCAGAGTGGTCAGTGCTTCAGAGGAAACGGCGGGGGATACTAGGTGTTAATGGGGGAGGGTTAACATTGTAGATAAGGCTCTGTTTGCGGGAAGCACACTAGGAACTTGTTTGGAAAACCCCGGGAATTTTTGAAGAAAGCACCAATGGTTCTGTCTCTAGACTGCTGCTCAGACCTGCAGGTCCTGGACTGGAGCTGAAGCATTTCCTGCCTCCAGCCAGCCCTGCTGGCTTCAGACTGGCGCCCACAATCCCAATTGGAAAAGCCAATTCCTTCATATCTAGCCTGTTGCTACTGCTTGTGCTGAATTCAGTGGTTTTTCTATACTGACAGACTCCTTGGTTTGTCTCGAACCGGAAGGGGAGAGTCTGTCAGCAACCAAGGACCTCTCTGGACTAAATGGGTTTTCCCTCAAATTGCAGGGCTGGTCCCTATACTTGTGCTATTAAATGTTTAAAGGTATATAGAGTTATACCACCCCTAGATTTTTTTCTAATTGTTGGATATATTGTGCAGCATTTAATACACTGAACCTGTCCATTTAACTTTATTTCAAAAATCTGAACATAGGGCCAGCATACACTTGAGCTCAGTGTTTGGTGAAATTTAAATGTGAATCAAATGATACCAACCCCCCTAAAAAATGTTAGGGTGGCTAGGGAAGGCCTCATTGAGAATGCTTCATTACTCAAGGTAATTTTTGAGGAAACACCTGAACAGGACCAGCCGTGTGGAAATCCAAGAGAAAGGCAATCTAGGGAGAAAGAACAGACCTACAAAGTCCTGGGAATAAGTGTGCCTGGGGTTTTCTGGGAGCAATAAGGAGGTCATAGGCAGAAGCAAGACTAGATACTGAAAAATCCAAGCAAGAGATGATGGTAGCCTGAACTAAAGTGATGAGCAGTGGTCAGATTCTGGAAATATTATGAAGGTAGGGCCAACATTTGCTGATGGAGCATTTGTAGTGTGTAAGGGGAGAGGAGTCAAGGGACATCCTAAAACTTCTGGCTAAGCAAGCAACTGGAAGGATGGAGTCCAATGCATTTCTTTGTTCCTATCCTCCCCCTGCCTCCCCACCCCACGTAGGTCCTCCCCCAGCCCCTGGATTTGGATTTCTGTCACTTACATCAGACCCTCCCAGTAAACTGAAGAAATTTAGAAATCACTGGTACTCATAAAAACAGATTTAAAGCTGCTCGTGGTTTTGCTTTATCTAAAGTCTGTGTGTGCTACACAGTTGTGCAATTCTGCAGTCCTGAAATGATTACAGTGGAAAAATTACTCCATTTTTCAGGGATTTTGCAGACACCTCTCAGAAAACTGAAATTCTGTCTATTGTAAATATACTGAATGTATTTTGAACATTATAAATATACTGAAATTCTGTTCGGTATAATTCTGGTCTGTAGATTGGTTGGCTGGGTACTAAGGAACACAAGCTTTCTTAGAGAAAAGAAGCATTTCTGGCTCTTATAATTTAGGCTATAAACAGATCTATACTTGATAAACTATGTGCCACTTTTGTCAGTGAATTAATGCAATTAGCATCATAAACTCATACTTTCATTTCACTTTTCTGGCTTATTCACTTACTAGTTCAAGGAGAAGACAGATTTAGAGTAAAAATACACAAGCAATGAATAATAGTTTCACGATGAGCCATGACATTAAATAAGAAAAACAAGGTACTCTGATTTTATCTTCAACACTAGCCTGTTACCTTAGTATCAAAATAACTGTGGTATTTGAGTGGAGAGCCAATATTCTAGTCTCTGTCCAAAAATAATGCCTTTCTTTGGCACCGATAGACCATTAAGCATCCATCTCAACTTTTCAACATAAAAAACAGCTTACTGTCCTTGTCAGCAAATAACCCAAATTGCCTCCAATTAGACAAATTATCTTATATCTCTATCCTAAACTATATCCAGTACCCTACATCCATTTCATCAGAGAAATTATAAGTTTTGGCTATAAATTATGTTTACTTTTGTATTGGATAGTGTAGCAAACTGAGTATTTAAAATATGATAAAGAAGAAGAATCTCATGTAACTACCTCAAAATAGATGACTAAAAGTTCAAGGCTGGTTTCTCCACTGGGCTGCAGACCTGTCTGTTCAGCTGCTCCTGGACTCCATGAGGGCCAAACCAAACTCATATTTGGCCTTAAATTGCCCATATCCTTGTGCTCTGTACATCTATTAGCGACACCTCCATCCACCTAGTAAACCAAGTTAAAAACTTGAGTCATCTCTGACCCTCTCTGTCCTTTCCCTTTTATATCCAATTACTTGCCAGATATTGCCCACTGTACAGCTTCCAAACCAGCTTCTCTGCATCTAATCTCTCCCTTCTTCACCCCACTGCCAGCCTTCTCTTCTCAAAGCTCAGATAGGTTTTATTACTTCCTCAAAACCCTTAGCCCTTTTTTCCCATTTCCTATGGAACAGACTAAACTCCAGAATAGCAGCCAAGGCTTTCCACTGTTTGGCCCCCTCCCCCACTGCCCCTTGTCTTGATGATGCCCAAGATTTAATTCACAGGCATCACTGAGTGATGACACAGAGTGGTCAGTGCCATTGAAGGAATTCTTATTGCTCACAGTTCCCAAGAGAAGGGGGCACATTATGCCACTCAGGGCCACATGGGGAAGTACCAAGGTCAGTCAGGAGGCAGAGAAGTGAGGGGAGAACATGGCCCAGAGCCTTTATTGTGGTTTCTGTGGGAAGAAATGGTCGAGGCAGACTAGGCAAGATTCAGCAAATTTAGGATTGGATGGTTTGAATACTGTTGGTTGACCCTGGGCTGTAAAGTTGGTCTCTAATTGTCCAGTGCTTGGTCCTGAGGTGATTTAGGGCAGGGGAAATATTGACTTGGTATGTGGCAGTTAGATAAAGGAAGTGGTTGGGATATGGGCTTTGGATCAGTTGGTATGTACACAGAAGGCATGTTCACAGGCAAGTTGTTCCTTACTCTCGGAATTAACTCACCCTGGGAGGAACAGTTCCTCCCTGGGGCTCCAAAGCCCTAAGTCAAAGCATCATAAAATACAGAAAAAAAAAATGATCATTACATATTCCTTTCCCATGAACCCTCTGCTCACAGCTCTAATTGCTCCAGAAAAATGCCCTTCTTTATGAGAGAAGTTCTATGGTGCCTCTCTCAACACTCTGCCACCACCCATAGCCCTGAGTAACACCTCTAAGTCTGATACCACGTAACATGATTCCTTTCCTGTCCTCCTCCCCTAGACCAGCTATGGCACCTGACACGGGCACCCAATCTCTAGAGTGGCTGGCCAATGATGATCATTGTGGCCTGTCTCAAAGAGATGAACTGGGCCAATCAGATTTCCTCTTTTAAGGCTACAATAAGCGCCACAAAAGGAAATTTCCAGTTGAAGGTAAGGTGAACTGGGAGGTCTTGAAGTGGACTCAGGACCTTTGCAAGCCATGTGCTTCACCTCTCGGCCCACTCTATCCTATACCTCCTCCAAAATACTACAAACAGTCCATAATAGCTGTCTGCGGGTACTAGCTAGAGATTTGTTTTATTTTAAATGTTTCTTTCAAGTACCAAGATAAACAGAGATTCACAGAGATTGACAGGCTGTATTAAGTAGGTCAGATGGATAAGGCCTGGTACAGAGGGCGCAGAGATACTTTTTTTAAGCCCCCCAAAGTGTTGCAAAGTGTTTTTAATTTCATATAAACATGTAAAGGACCACATAAACACAATCTAGTACAAATGCATCCTGCAGCTTCAAAGGCATTTCCAGCTTCTTCTCAAAGTTCTCACACTGGTCTACACTGCGGGAAGCAAACTTCGGGCGGATCCACCTACTTCTCCCTTTCCCCTGGCTCGGGCTGAATCAAATCCGCAGACTTTGTCGATTGCTCCTGCCTGGGCAGACCCGCCTGGACCGATTGCTTCTGTCTGGCCCGTCCCCGGGCGCGGGAAGAGTTTGAATACAGCTGGGCGGCCGCAGCGACCTCCTCAACCCTCACAATCTTTACCAGCCTCAGCCGCCGCCTCCTCCTTTTACATCCTTGACTCCCCGAGGTCTCCCGAATCACGAGAGTGTAAGCGGAGAAGCTCAAGCCGCCGCCATGTCCGAGGCTTATTTCCGCGTGGAGTCAGGTGCGCTGGGGCCTGAGGAGAACTTTCTTTCCTTGGACGACATCCTCATGTCCCACGAGAAGCTCCCGGTGCGCACAGAGATCCCCATGCCGCGCCTCGGAGCCTTCTTCCTGGATCGGAGCGGAGGGTCCGAGACAGACAACGCAATCCCTCAGGTAAGCCTTCGGAGCGGATTCCGGCCCGGGAAGACTACAACTCCCGGTAGGCCTCGCGGCCTAGGGGCGGCCGTCGCTGGCGCGCTGCCCTATGGGATCTGTAGGTTTAGAGGGGGGCCGGGCTGTGCGCTGAGTTCTGGCCGCAGGCCCCCGCGCGCAAAAGTGGTCTCCCGCTCCACCTGGCCTTTACCTCCTGTATGGAAACTAAATTTATAATGGGTCGTCAGGCTCTCTCCGACACTGATTTCATTTTTGAAACTATCCGAATTCAGCCGTGTCTTTTAACCTTCATGTGTGTTGATGCTTAAGGATTGGCATCTACTGAATACTTAAGGGCCAGGATCCTGATCATTTTTGCCTTATAACAAAACAACAGGTTTGGGTTCTGTAGGAGCAGATAATGTCTGGGAACCGCAAATTGCTAGATTCATTTCTGCATAATGATGGTATCAGCAACCACTTACTGAGGGACTTAGTGCAGGCATGGATGTGATGGAGGGAGTAGACTTTTCCATCTATTACCCCTTTAATCCTTCAACAACCCTATAGTTAGGTGTTGTTACATATAAGGAAATTGTGGGTAACTTGGCCAGAGTGTAACTGTAAGTGGTGAGTTGAGATTAGAAATTAAGACTGCGTGACTTCAAATTCGAGTTTGTCCCAGGAACATGGCTCATAATGGTTATTTTTGATTTCCTGATTAACCTAAGTTTTGTTTAGAAGGGTGTTTTTATTTAGTCTGTTTTGAGTTAATTTTTATCAAAATAAGACATATGCAAAGTTTAAAAAGTCAAATGGTACCAAAAGATAACAAAAAATAGGTTATGCCGCGCTTGCCCTCATGACCCTTTACGTCTCCACAGGGTCTGTCTGCTTTTTTCATCGTTTCTTCAAGAAACACCTGCATATTTATCTTGATTTTTTTAAAAATTTAGACATTATATATTGACTTTCCATTATGGTAGTTAAGGATTTCGTTCTCTTACACCCTCGTAAACAGAGATGCGCTGTTGCTATTTTATTCATATTTTCTCCATTTTCACCTAATGACTTTTTTCTGTTCCAAGATCCCATTCAGGATACCACAGTGCATTTAGTAATCACGTGTCCTAAGGCTGCTCTTGGCTTTGAGTTTATCGGCCTTTACTTGTTTTTAATGACCATGAATTGTGTGGCGTGCTGGCAAGGTATTTGTAGAGAGGGTTCCTCGTTTGGGATTTGTCTGATGGTTTTCTCGAGATTAGACCGCATTTTGAGGAGGAAGATCGTAGCCGTACAGTGCCGTTTTAACCACATCATATCAAGGGTACGTACGATCAATATGACTGGTCATGTGGATATGAACCTTGATCATTTGGCTGAGGTGGGGTTTGTCAGAATTCTTCAGTATAAAGTTACTCTTTTTTTTCCCACTTTTACATACTGTTTCTCCAGAAGGAAGTCATGCGCAGCCATACTTAAGGAGCCGGGTGTTATGCTCCGCTTCTTTGAGGACAGTGTCTACGTAAATTATTTGGAATTCTTCTTCATGGAAGATTTGTGTAGGAGGGTTTTTAATGACATATTTTATTTCATTCATAGATACAGGACTATTCAGATTTTCTGTTTTTGTGTTATTCTTGTACATTGGTTTTTCCCCCAGGAGTTTGACTATTTCATCTAAAATTTCACATATAGTAGAATAATGTTCAAAATATCCTTTAATATCTTTTAAATGTCTGTAGGATTATAGCTGTGTCCTGATTTTTATTCTTGATATCAAGAAATTATGATCTCTTTTTTTGCTCTTTCTTAATTAGTCTTACTAGGAGTTTGTTGATTGTATTCGTATTTTAAAAGAACTAGGTAGTGGCTCTGTCAGCCTTCTCATTTGTACTTTTATTTTTAGGTCATTAAGTTCTTAATTAGTTATTTCCTTATACTTTCCTTAGATTTAATTTTCTTTTTTCTCTCCCACCCACTCACATTTTGAGAAGGATACAAAGGTCACTGAATTTTTTCAACTTTCCTTTATGCATTTTTAGCTGCGCATTTCCTCTAAGCACAGCTTTAACTACATTTCAGAAGTTTTAATTACATTTTCTAATTTCCATTGTGAGTTTTTTCTTTGGCTTATGGATTATTTAGAAGACTGGTACTTAGGTCCAGACATTTTGGGATTTTGCTATTTACATTTTTTTTTTTTTTTTGGTTTTGATTTCTGGCTTAATTCCACAGTGGCTGGAGAACATAGTTTGAATGATTTCAGTTTTTTGAAGGTTAACACTTATTTTAAGCCCCAGCATAAGATCAGTTTAACCATTTTATATGTACTTGAAAAGATGTGTATTGTGAAGTCATGGTGTGCAACACATAATCTATATCTGTAAAGTAGGTCAAGTTTGTTATTTGTTTTGTTGAGATCTATATTCTTACTTTTTTGTTTGCTACTTCTCATTTATCTAAAGAGATATGTTAAAGTCTCCTGCTATGATCATAGACTTGTCGTTTTCTCCTTTTTACTTCTGTCAATTTAGACAGATATTTATATTTTTCTTGTGGCTTTAATGACCCTTTTATTATTGTGAAATGTCCCTCTTAATCCCTAGTAATGCTTCTTCCTTTTCATTACTGTTTGCATGACATTTTTTCCATTCTTCTATTTTCAACCTTTCTGTGTCTTTAGATTTAAGATATGACTCTTTTAAGCAGCATATAGTTGGATTTTGTTTTTATTCAGTTTGGGGGCGGGTGGGTAGAGCTCAGTGATAGAGTGTATGCTTAGCATGAACAGGGTCCTGGGTTCAATCTGCAATACCAATTTTTAAATTGGTGTATATAATCTGTTTATGCTTATTTTAATTATTGATTTATTTGTGTTTATTTTTACCTTGCTACTATTTTCTTTGTGTTCTGTTTGACGTTCCTTTTTAGGCTTCTAGTGGATTAATCAAAGTTTTCTTTTTTATTATTTATTCTTCTTTTATCTTAGTGGCTACCTTAAATATTACACAATCATTTTTGACTAACAAGAATACTATATGTATTGCTACTTCCACCACTTCACAGTTGATGCTAGAATCTTAGAACATTTTAACTCCATTTTCCCCTCCTTTCTTTTATGTTATTGTTGTTATGTATTCTAATTTGACTTGTTTTAAGTCCTGTAAAACATTACTGTCATTATTATTTATTCTTACTGTTGTTTTTATATTTACCCACTATTCAGTCTTTCCATTACTTTTTTTTTTTTCTTCCTGCATTTCCGTGTTTCTTTCTAGGGTCATTTTCATTCTCTCTTCTGGATTTCTTTCCTCTGGTCTTCTGGTGATAGTTTCCATTTCTGTCTGAACAAGGGCTCCCAAACACCAACCCCAGGTTTGATGATTTACTAAGAGGACTATAGGACTCATCATCTAGTCATACTTATGTTTAAACTTTAACACAGTGAAAGGATACAGAGCAAAATAGCAAAGGGAAAGGGTATATGAGATGAAGTTTGCAGGAAACCAGGCACAAGGTTCCAAGAGTCCTGTCCCAGTGGAGTCACACAGGACACACTTAATTCCACTAACGAACTGTGACAACATGTGTGAAATAGTTTCTACCAGAGAAGCTCATTAGAGACTTGGTAACCGAGGTCTTACTGGGGCCGTGTCCACAGGCACTGTCTGCATAGCACAGAGAGTTCCAGAAGGAAAGCAGAGGCTCAGCATGAACCACATTGTCTGTACGAACAGTGTAGGCACAGTGAGTTGCTCTTATCAGCTCTGGGAATGTGGGAACTGTCCTGAAATTCAAGTTCCCAGATACCAACTAGGGGCCATCCCTGCAAGCAGGCCTTTCTCATGAGGCAGTCTCAGGCCTGCTACGTTAACTCTTCAGTGCACACTTTCTGTCTAGAAATGCCTTTATTTCACCTTTGCTTTTAAAGGATATTTTTACTGGGTATGGAATTTTAGATAAGCAGTTGTTTTCTGTCAGTACCTTGTAAAAGATGTCATTCCATTTCCATTGTTTCGTGGTTTCCATGGTTTCTGTTGAAAATCGGCTTTAGCTTTTAGTTGTTTTTTCTTTAAAGGCAGTATGTTCCTCACCTCCACCAACAGCTGCTTTTCTCTGTGTCTTTGTTTTTCAGCAATCTAAGTAAGGTGTGCCTAGTTGTGGCCTTATTAATATTTATCCTTCTTGGTGTTCATGATGTTCCTTGAATCTGTAATTTCATATCCTTTTTTAACTTTGGAAATTTCATGGCCATTATCTCCGGATACTTCTTTTGCCTCAATCTATCACTCTTTCCCTTCCAGGATTCAAATTACATTCATGTTAGCATGTTAGACTTTTTAAAAACCATATTCCATATGTCTCTTGGGCTCTTTTTGCATTTTCTTTCCATGCTTTAGTCTAGATATTGTCTACTGACCTTTTTCCAATTCATGAGCCTCACTTCATCTATGTCAAATCTGGTAAACCTGTTAAATTTGACTTAATTAATCCTCTTTCTTGGATCCTGGCCCCTCATGTCCTGACTGCCTTGGCAACTGGGAACTCAGTGTTTTCCTCCGCAGTTCTGTGAGGATGACCAAAAGCTCTGCTCACAACCTCCTCAAGGCCACTCCTGCCTTGACAGCAGTTCTCCCCTGTGAGTCTTATGCCTTTGTTGCCTCCTTCAACCTAGTTTAAAAAAAATAAAACTCTCTTGATTTCTGGTCTATCGTGACCAACTCGTCTTATTTTCCAGTTTTGTTAAGGCTTTAAAAAATAAAGAGAGACGTCTATCTGTTCTGTCATCCTTAAAGCTGCAAAGTGGGATGGGGAGGCTGCTCCTGTTTTTCTTTATATCTCACAGCACCCAGAGGGGTGCTTAGCACATAGTAGGCACCCAGTCAGTACACAGGCGGAATAGATGTTGCATATCCAAAGAAAGTAGAAATAGTTACTATAACTCTGAAGTATCTGCAAAGTTTTTATTTATGCTAGTTAGAAAACTTCCCCTTTATAAAAGCCACAGTTTTGTTCCTGACTGATTTTGATGTATAAACCCATTTTCTCTTTTCATTCCATCATGACACAAAACTTCAGCCCATTCAGTTCACTTCTTCAAGTCACAACTACATCTTCTGTGTTTGACAGCCACTCCCCTAAAGAGAACGAGCAACATTGATATCCTCTCAGGCCATGTGCATTTCCTTTTTGTCACACACATTGACTATGTTACTTGTTTTAAAAATCTACAATCCTGTCTGACACAGGGCTCAAAGCTTGAACTCCCCTTGTGGCTGGCAAAAGGACTTTTTGACAACAAGCGGCGGATCCTTTCTGTGGAACTTCCCAAGATCTACCAAGAGGGTTGGAGGACTGTGTTCAGTGCAGATGCTAACGTGGTGGACCTCCACAAAATGGGGCCACATTTCTACGGGTTTGGCTCCCAACTCTTGCATTTTGACAGCCCAGAGAATGCAGACATCTCCCAGTCTCTCCTGCAGGCAAGTACTCGATGTGAAAACCTATGGCACTGCCCACATCTCAGGAGCCGGCTGTGCAGCCGCCAGACATCACTCTTACCCAGTGGGAGGGTGTGATTTCTACAGTCAGTTTATTATTATTACAGGTCAGCCTGCAATTAGGCTGTGTTTGCTGATTATGTATACACTTAAATATGACTTGTCTGCCGCTCTTCAATTTGCTGCTAAGAGTCGGGACCAACAGGAAGTCCTGGAAATAAGAAAGGGGTGATAGTTGATTACAGATGACAGGCACTTACATACAAGTCCCAGCCCAGCCCCAGCACTGGTCTGAGGACTCCTGTTGGAGATACGTACATTATCTGATTACTTGTTCCTTTCCCTTGTTCTGGGGTCCAGACCTGGCCCAGCTGTGTCCTGGCCGTGTGACTCAGTCAAGCTCCTTGACCTCCCTAGGCATCAGCTATTCACCTGTAAAATGGACATAATAATAGTGTCAAAATTATAGCGCTGTAGTGAGATTATGTTGTGCCATTTAATAAATGGTAACTATGACCATTGTTTTCCATGGAGAAAACAATGTTATGCACATATCTCTGTCCTTTACGGTAAAATCTTATTTTAACTTTCCGTAGTTATTTTTCATTCTGTTAATATTAGAAGAAACCATCCTTTCTAGCTCCTGTTTTACTTCCTTGTTTCTCGCTTTACAAGAACTGTTGGCTCAAGACACATTTGCTCCCTGGACCGTGCAAACACCCTCCATCAACCTCAGGGATTGTCTGGCCTGACATGTACTAGTGCTGTTTTTAACGTAGATAGTAAAGAAAAACTTGGTTGCTATCCATTCAGACAAAGAAGTCAATACATAGACTACAGACAGTTCAAGATTCTGCATCTCTTTTGAGCAGAAAGCTAAAAATAAGGAAAATCCATTTGTCTTGTAATGTTACTAGGACACGTTCCTGAGTTGGAATACTGCCCTTTTTTAGTGAGTTATATGTTCTCTTACTCCATCACTGCTTTAAAATGTTGTAGATTAGGGCTGTTTATATATAAGATGACATCACCGTGAGACAGTTGAAGGAACTGTAGCAGGGGCTTGTGACGGGCTCAGGGGCTTGTGACGGGCTCAGAGCCTTATGGTAAAATGACTTCCCTAGACTGTGTGTCTCCCTCCTGCTCTCAGACTGGAAACAAAGAGAAGTGGCATTCGGTTAAATCAGGAGTCTTTTCTGGTTGAAACCTGTCTATATGTGACCATAGTACATTATTATGGCATTTGTTACTGATGACAGTGATGGAGAATGCTTTTTGAGAAGCTTACTCTTGCCAGCCATTTGCTAAGTGCTCCTCATGTGTCACTTTATTGGATTTTCATAACAGTCCATTTCATAGACAAGGAAATCAAGGCTTGGCCACATGAAATAACTTCCCTGAGTGGTAGAGGAGACTCAGACCTCTTTCTGACTAAGTCCTACACCAGATTCTTGCCTCTTACGCCATGTAAACATTTGGGGGTAAAAATGTATCCGATTTCTCTCTCGCTTCTTCTTCAGACATTTATTGGGCGTTTCCGCCGCATCATGGACTCCTCCCAGAATGCTTACAACGAAGACACTTCGGCACTGGTAGCCAGGCTGGATGAGATGGAGAGGGGCTTGTTTCAAACAGGGCAGAAAGGACTGAATGACTTTCAATGTTGGGAGAAGGGGCAGGCGTCTCAGATCACAGCTTCCAACCTCGTTCAGAACTACAAGAAGAGAAAATTCACTGACATGGAAGACTGAAGGCTGGAAGAACACAGAATTGCCTCTTGTAGACTTATCCCTCTGTGTGTCCTTGAAGGGAACCTAGTTGACCTTGAAAAAGGGCCAGCATCGTGTCCCATCTCGTGGCTTATTTCCTGCAGCAGTCTCGGGAGTGGTACCACCTGGTGGGGAAAGGACGTGCTGGAGGATGTTCCTGGCCCTCTAAGTCTTCCAGGACTGTCCCATCTGCTGACCCGCAGCCCAGGTCTGCTTCACCCAGGAACCCACAGCTGAGGAGAAACCAAAATCCTTCATAAATAAGGATCATTAATACATACATGGCAATAGAGTTGGAACTGGGATTCCTCATGCCTGGGAGGTTGGGCAGCCTTAGCTGTCCAGTTTCACTAGCTGCAAAGGACGTGTACAAATGAGCCTCCCTAACCTGTTCCCAGAATGTTCTCTTGAGCTTCATTGCTTCATCTTCCTTGTCACTGCACAAAGGACAGTACCCCCAGAATGCTGGCCCTACGTATAAATAACTTCCTTCTTATGGGAGTCACCCCAATTTCCATAAAGAGTCTCCAAGAATAAGGAAGGAACAGGGAAAGGTGATGAGTAGCATGGCTTTTGCTAAAGAGAGGACATTGCTTTCATCTTCTGTAATGAGGGCTATATGAATTGGACTTCACAGAACTGTACAGTCAGCCTAGAAAGGAAATGGTTAAACTGAGCTGGTTTTTGCCACTGCGATCTCTCTTGAGCACCCGCACAGTTATTCCATTCCCCCCCTAGAATAGCTGTCAGGGAGTCGTTTGGAATTGCAAAGTAGTTATTAAAGGGTGTTAATCACCCCTTATTGCATCGAAATCAGGACTTCAGGGATGCTGGTTATGAAGAGACCAGTTTGAGAAGCTTAATGTGGCAGATGTGAGTGGGCAGGAGACCTCGGTCATGTTTTTTTTCTCCTCTGTAAATTTTGCAATATTATTACATAGAAGATTCCTGACCAGTTACTGAGAATCTGTTTAAGCAACCACAAAACTTCCCCTGGAGATCAAGGAGGGAACCTCAGGCAGGGGAGGAAACAGCATTCCTGGGACCCACTGGACCTTTGGAAGGGCAGTCGTCTCCACACCATTGCTCCCCTTGCAGCTTCCCACAACTTGTGAAAATTGCCTTTGTCGTTGGAAACTGCAGCGGGATTTGGGTCTCCAGATTGTGCAGATGTCTTGATGCAAACTTAGAACGTCAGCGATGTTTTTTAAGTGCCTGTTTTAAGATGGAATTGATGTTTTTATAATTTGATTTGGGTGCTAAATAAATGACCTATTTTGCACACAAATACACCTTGTACATGTACCATTGCTGTATGTTGAATACCACAGATGATCAGGCAGAGCTCTCAGGGAATTTTGTCTTTGATCATATTTGATAATAATGCCCAAATAAACCCATGTTTTAGCAATTGCTCTTTTGTTTGCACAATACTCATAAAGATGGGGTACGTTCTCCACAGGGACGGGCTGTGTCCCAGAGCAGAGGAACTTCCGTTGCTGCCACAGCATTTGCATACAGCCTGATCCCCCAGAGACAATTCATAATCCGTGAGAAACGCATGTTGTTTAATTTTTAGATTCACAGATGGCTTTGTTTTTAAAGTCAATCCTAAGGCATACTGCCATTTTTTTTCTTATTAAAATTTTTTTTGTTCAGGGGCCACATGTCAAGAATATGTGGGTCCACACCTGCAGAATTTATTCCATTTTAAATCTTGAACAAATTAACCCCTTTCCAATGACAAACTGAACATCGAGCCTGTCAGTGTCTACCCGTCTCCCCCTGCAACCATCCCCCAAATCATTCTTGGATTACAATTTGGTCCCTTCAAAGAGCTGAATTTTTCAAAACAACTCAATAAACTGGCTCAAATACCAAATCATTCTTAAAATTAAGGGGAAGTGTGTGCTCTTTCCCCTCAAAGTCTCTGTTCCCAGGTAACTCTGGCCATAATGATATAGAAAAGACCTCACTATCCTCAGGTTTTCCCCTGGGGTACAGGCTGGGCCAATGAGGGAACAGAGGCCAAGCTTGGTCTCTCAGGTCTGTTCCTCCTGCTCTCCTGACCCCTGAGTTTTGGATGGCTCCAGACTCAGTCCTTGGATCTCTTCTGGCCATTCTGACTCCCTCCATTGTCAGGCTTTGAATACCACCAGCTCTACACTGATGACGCCCCAATTCCACCTCCACCCAGACCTCCCTTCAGCTGCAGACCTGTAGCCCAACTACCTGCTTGACATTCCACCCTGTCACCTGCCCCCACCCTCGACTAAAACTGAGGTCCTTATCTTACTCAGTCTTCAGTCATCTTTCTCATCTCTTTGTTTTCGACCACTCCATCCTTCCCTTCTGCTCAGGAGGAAAACATAGGAGTCCTCCTTGGCCGTCCTTCTCTGACTCTCTGTATCTCTTGGGTCAACCTTCAAATTTATTGGCAGAACCTGACCACCTCTTCCCCTACCTCTGCTCTTGTCCTGGATGGTTGTGCCTCCTTGCATTCATGCACCCTCCCCTGCTTTCAGATTCTTCTCACCATAGCGGCCAGAGTGGTCTGTTAAAAAATAAATCAGACCTTATTAATTTTCTGCTCAAAACCCTCCCTTCACAGAAAAAGACTCTGCCATAGCAGCTTTTGTTAAAAAGTCCATCCTTACCCCAGTGATTTGGTGTTGAGTTTTCTTCCTTCTTCTGTAGCGGAGGTAATTTGTCCCTTATTTAAAAAAAAAAAGTTACCTCTGCCTTAGAGATTTCTGAGCATTTTACAGAGCTTGTTAATGTCAGCACCATTAGACCTGGGAAGTTTCTGGAATACTGTGTCTGAAGTAGTGAAATTGGAATGCAGAAATATTGAGCAACTCAAGTTCATAAGTCCTGCTCTGAGTCCTTCTGTTCTCTTCTGTTCCACCATCCTTCAAGAAATTCCAGGACATCTCTTCATCATACTTGGAACAATTGTGTTTAAGTGAAAATATAATATTTTACACTGATCTTGGCAAAAGAAAATAACTGCAGAGGCCATAGGTGTGTTTCTGAAAGCAGGTATCTTTGTGTTCTAGAGAAAAATCTATTCTTGAAGTAACTTGTTGCACAAGATGTAGGAGAGATGCTTAAACTATAAGAATTATGCCAAGAAAAGGGAACCCTCCTACACTGCTTGTGGGAATGTAAACTGGTGCAGCCACTATGGAAAATAGTTTGGAGGTTCCTTAAAAAACTAAAAATAGAGCTACCATATGATCCAGCAATCCCACTCCTGGGCATATATCTGCAGAAGATGAAAACTCTGATTCAGAAAGATACTTGCACCCGTGTTCATAGCAGCACTATTTACAATAGCCAAGACATGGAAACAATCCAAGTGCCTATCAACAGATAATTGGTTTAAGAAGATGTGGGGTGTGTGTGTGTGAGTGTGAGTGATTGAATATTACTCAACCATAAAAAAAATGAAATATTACCATTTGCAGTTAACTTGAAGAGACCTAGAGGACATCATACTAAGTGAAGTAAGTCAACAGAGGCAAATATATGATATCACTTACATGTGGAATCTAAAAAAATAATACAACTGAGTCTATATACAGAACAGAAAGAGACTCACAGACAGAAAACAAATTTATGGTTAACCAAAAGGGAAAGGCGGGTGGGGGAGAAATTAGGAGTTTAGGATTAACAGATAGAAACTACTATACATAAAAGAGATAAGCATCAAGGATTTACTGTATAGCACAGACCTATATTCAGTATCTTGTAATAACCTATAATGGAAAATAATCTGAAAAAATTATATATGTATGTATAACTGAATCATTTTGCTGTAGACCTGAAAGTAACACAATATTGTAAATCAACTATACTTCAGTGATAAAAGAAGCTTAATTTCAATAATCCTTATCTAGTATAGGTAAACTGAAAATTTCAATATTGATTCACATAGAAATAATTTTTAAAAGACAGTTAAATGCCATGAACCTAAACAAAAGTGTCTAAAATTTGGAATTCTGTTGCTAACTCTTGGTAGTGCCATTTTGAATGAGCAATGTCTCCCATTATTAATGAGTAGTAAGTAAAATGTATAGCAAACCAAGGGCAAGTTTGAGAAAATATATAGCTACCTTCTTATGAGATCAAATGATTAACACAGGTGACAGGACCAGCCTGCTTTTGTTTGAGCTCATTTTGTTGATTTTTCCAGGCTTCTGCATGTCTGCCTCACTAATCAAAGGAGACATGGTGCAACCAGACACAGCCAGACACAGCTTCTTGCCAAGCAGTCTTCCCCTAGGACACAAGACAGGCATTCTCCCTCCTGGGCATGCCTTCCTGTTGCCTGCACTGTGGTCTAAAGGAAGGTACAAATGAGGCCACTCCCGGAAGCCGGAGGTCTCCTATCTGTCAGAAATCAGGGTCAAGTCAACTAACATGGCATCATTTCATTAAACTTTTTTATTCGGAAATAACTTGAGATGTATGGAACAGTTGTAAAGACAGTACAGCGAGTTCCCCTATATCCTTCACCCAGCTTTCCCTGATGCCTTACATAATTATGGTATGTTTATCAAGTACTATTAACTAAGCCCCAGGCTTTAGTCAGATTTCACCAGATTTTCCGCTAATGTCCTTTTTCTGTCGCAGAATTAAATCCAAAGTTCTCCATTGCGTTTAGGGGGCAAAAATTTTTGAAAGCAAAACAGCATGAGACTCTTTCCTATATTAATTTCAGAAATCAGGCTTATTGGAAAGGATCCATCTTGTTGGGGTGCAGAACTGGGGCCAGCTAGGAGCCGACTGGGGCTCGCACAAGACCAAGCTTCTGGGAAGCTCATTGGAAAGGGAGATTTACAATTCACCTGAAATGTTCCCTTTCCCCCCAGTACCTGCATCTGATGTGAAAAAGCCTCTTTCATTTTTTTCTTAAAACTTTTAGCTTTCTCTCTGTCAGAAGAACTTGATTTTCTCCCGTTTTCCTTCTGGCATATACTAGCTAATTTTCTGTGTGTCTAAATGAGTTTAAAATGAGCAGGGCTTTTAGACACCAACATTATTAACAAGTGTCAGCACAGCTCTGAAAATAGTGCCTGAGAACTGCTGCTGTTTCAGAATCGGTAAAGGGAGCACACAGAAACAGCTAATCCTTGCAAACATCTCCCACCCATAGCCAATTGAAAAAAAAAAACAAAAAAACCCAGAGGTTTAGATCTTTCTGACATTCTCTATTCCTGTATCACCCTTGAGAGGGGTTTCTTTGATTCTCAGATGATTTGCATGGCTCTTTTGCATGGCAGCTAAGATTCTTCCCTGAAGACAGTTTCTTTGGATGCAGGAAAGCAAATGAGTAGCTATAAGGTATAGATTTAGGTGCAACACAAGAGACAGGTGAGAGGAAGATGGTGTGATTTGTTGAAGGGAAAGTGTAGTGAGGAGGCATTCTGATGTTTGGAGAAAAGACTGGAGACAGAAACCAGTAATAAAATCTGGGAGAGATGGCAATGGTTGTTCCTAGGGAGTGGCTTTATCCTAATGGGAACAAGAGAGCTTGGCACTTGGCTATCTCTTAGGTTCAAGAGCAAAACATTTAAAAAAAAACTTTGCAAAAGACACTGTTATTTTCTAATTTAGCATTTCACGGTCACGCATTTCCTCATCCACGATTCCAGATAAAAATTAAATAATGTGCAAGGGAGGGTATAGCTCAGTGATAGAGTGCATGCCAGCATGCACACAGTCCTGGGTTCAATCCCCTGCCCTCCATTAAATATATATATACCTAATTACCTCCTCCCCTTCAAAAAAATTTTTTTAATTAAATAACGTGCTCCTCTTCAAGTCACTGAGAGTCCAGAAAGTATTTTCTCAGGTTTTGAGCCAGGTCAGCCCTTGATCAACATTTCAGAGGATTCTACTGGCTAAATGTCTAGATCATTTCAAAGATTTTTAGGGAGAGCTCACCACATAACACGATACATCATGTTTGTGTGTAGCCAGCAGTGAAAATCAAGCTGTCCAATTTTTAAGGCATTTTTTAAAGAAATCAATAAAAACTGAAAAAACTTTCTCCATTTTGAAAGATTGTTACAGCCACAGATCACTGTGATTTAAAGGGCTTTTCTGCACTGCAAATAAAAGAAACTATAGGATAGTGTCTTGGCTTACCGCATGTGTTATCTGTCAGGAGAACAGTGCAAGCACATCCACCTCCTTTGATGTTGTCCACGTAATGTGGCAAGGTCCCTTGGGGACCCACGTGGCAAAATCTCTCAGGAAAGAGGTTATGTCTCTAGGCCCTGAGATGGTCTTTAACCCTTGGAAGCAAAAGACAGAACTAATGTAGAGGTGACGTTTCAGGAGTATTCTCTGTGGGGCGCCTTTGTTCAGTGATTCCACGCTGTTCCCGTCTAGAAATGTGACAGATGGTAGATGTCTGCCTGATGGCCCACTCATTCCCTGTGTGACTTGGGCCAGAGTGCAGGAAAGTGCAGGCCAAATGGGTTTCGCAGTTAGAGGGTGCATGGGAGCTGGGTCAGCCACTGTTCACCCCTCGGGCTCCCTCCTCTCCATGGGATCTTTCTTTGGGCCTCTTCTCACCAACCTCCAGCCTCCACTCTGGGTTTTGTGCCCAGAATTTGTTTTGGAGGCCTTAAAGGCAATGCCACACCTGCTCCTTCCAAATTCTCCCCAAAATAAACAGATGGTGGAATGTTGGAGAGTTTCTTATCAAATCTCCCTAAATTGGTTCTGCTACCGGATAGCTTAGGGCTGAAGGAGCCCGAAAGGATTAACTGTTTTAGAGGCTGGTAAAGTAACTTTATCATGTTACATTTAATACATGTAGAAGAATTCGTGTAACATATCTTTAGGTGATAAAGTGTTATAAGAACAAGAACACTCAGGAACGTCTGAACATAAAAGAACATAACGTCTGGAACATAATCAGTTCTGTGTTCCTTCTGCAGTTTCCCTGCTGCTCTCCACCCCCTGAGTAACCACTACCCTGGGTTTTACGTTGATTGCCCCTTTGTTTTATACAGCTAATGGATATGTCATTTTGATTTGGTTTTGGACTCTGTAAAAATAATACCCTGCTGCACCCACGCTCCTTTCACTCAGTTTTGTGTTTTAACTTTCAACCATGTTTTTGCAGTTCATTTTTACTGCTGAATGATACTCTATTCTGGGAACACGCCACTGTTTCTGTAAGCATTCTCTTACCACTGGACATTTGGTTCGCTTCCAGTCCTTTTTTCTATTACAAACATTGTCACTGTGCACACTGGTACATCTGCATCATTTACTTAAGAGTTTCTCTGGGGTGAATTTCATCTAACAGTTAAATTGCTGGCTCGTAGGGCCTGTGAGTGCTCAACTTCACAAGTCTGTGCCCAGATGTACCAGCTTACTCTCCCATCTGCTGTGTATGAGTCCTCATTATTAGAGTTCTTAATTTTTGCCTAGTAAATGGGTATAAAATGGTGCCTCCGAGTGATGCTGATTGGCATTTTCCTGAGCACTAACAAGGCTAAGTGTTTTATTGTATGTTCATTGGCCATTCATGCTTCCTCTTCGGTGAAATTCCTTTTCTTGAGTCTTGCCCATTTTTCTATGAGGTCGTTTGCCTCTTCCTTACTGCGCTATAGGAGAGTTCTGGATACTAATCCTTTGTTAGTTATCTGTGTTGTAAAAAATCTCCCCAGTTCCTGGCTTGTCTTTTAATTTTCTTTGCAGTAGCTTTTGATGGATAGAAAAGTTCTTAACCTAACTTTTTTTTTAATAGAAGAGAAAATAAGCACAAAGAGGAAAGAGAAATTTTTCAACATAAAAGATTACTACAGGAGAATGAAGCTGGACCCTTACTTAACACAATATACAAAAATTAACTCAAAATGGGTTAAAAACCTAAACATAAGACCTAAAACTATAAAATGCCTAGGGAAAAAAAGTAGGGAAAAAGCTTCACCACAGTGGGTCTGGTAATGATTTCTTGGATATAACACAAAAGCACAGGCAACAAAAACACAAAAGACAAAAGGGCCTACATCAAACGTAAAAACTGCTGTGCATTAAAGGAACCAATGAGCAGAGTGAAAAGGGAAACTACAGATTTGAGAAAATACCTGCAAATCAGGTATCTGATATGGGGCTAATATTCAGAAAATACAGAGAACCCCTACAACTTGACAACAAACAACAACCCATTTGAAAAATGGGCAAAGGACTCTGTAGACAATTTCTCCAAAGATGACATACAAATGGCCAAAAAACATGAAAAGATGTTCAACATCACTAATCAATAGGGGAAAGCAAATCAAAGCCACAATGAAGTATCACCTCACCCCCATTCGGATTGGGGAGAGAGAGAGGAAGGAAGGAAGGAAAAAAATATATGTACAATGGAATATTATCCAGTCTTAAAAAAGAGGGAAATTCTACACATGCTACAACATGGATGAACCTTGAGGACTTCATGCCAAGTGAAATAAGCCAGACACAAAAAGACAAATACTGTAAGATTCCACTTACATGAGGTCCCTAGAGCAATCAGTCTTAGAAACAGTAGAATGGTGGCTGTTGGGGCAGAGGGGACGGGGTAGTGGGCAGTTGTTCAAAGATGTAGAGTTTCAGTCTTGCAAGATGAGAAAGTTCTAGAGATCTGTTGCACAACAATGTGAATATACAGAACACCACCGAACTCCATGCCAAAAGTGGTTAAAATGGTAAATTTTATGGTTTTTTTTAACCACAATTAAAAATTTTCAAGTATTGTAGTGAATACTAGTTATTATTTATTGAGTGCTTGCTCTGTACCAAGCACTGCCAAGCCTGCTTTATACGCAGTATCTTGTGATCTGATTTACTCTTTACAACAACCCTGAGAGAATAATTACTGTTTCCCCTCATTCTCCAAAGAAAGAGACAGGCTCAGTGAGGGTAAGCAACTGTCCAAGGTCACACAGCAACAAGTGCTGAGCCAGGGCCACAACCCAGATCCAGCTGAGTCTGAAGGCAGCTCTCAGCTGCTCCACTGTACTGTCCAGGAAGCGGCGGAGCCAGGCCAGGATCCATGGGCACTCTCTTCCCACCTCACCAGCAGGCATCTTTCTCTTCAGCTTTGGTCCTTGCAGCACAGCTTCTAGAGGCATCAACACACCATTACTCCTGAGCATCTCCTTTGGGAAAATTGGCCCAAGCTATGCGGATGTCACGTAACAATTATCTGCAATATAAATAGGACTCCTTTCTGTTTCAAAACACTGCTCATGTCATTGACCATTCACGCTCATTCCTGAGATACAAGTTGCTATTTTTGAAAAGTTATTTTGCCCCAGGGGCCCCTGGCCTGCTTAATCTGGTATCTCAATTGGCAGAACACAGTGCAGCCCTCTGGATTTGATTATATGTGTCTAATCTGCAACTCTGGCTGTTCCCCAAACTCCCCTGCCTCCCTCCATCCCCACCCTATCCCCTTGCTCAAAATAAAGTGCTGGGTGGCTGATGGAAGGGAGGTTTGCAGAAAGAAGAGCCCACAGGGCAAGACTGGCCAGTTTTCTGGCCGCTATGTGGATTTTGCTGAGAGCAGAAACTAACTCCATTCCTTCACTTCTCCAGTGATGCTCTACTCTGTGCTAGTGCTGGGCATGGGGACTACAGTGGGGAGTGGAGTGGTCACTCCTTTCTGCCCTGGTGGCGTTTAAATTCTCAAGGGGGATTAGATCTGATTACAAGATCTAGGGTGTAAATTAAAGGGCATGTGAAGGGTTATAGCTCCAGGGACCATCTTTAAATTGTGTGTTCATAGATGGCCTCTCTGAGTTAAGATGTGAAGTAAGCCAGGTGAAGAGCCCAGAGAAGTGAGGGTAGCAAGTGCCAAGGCCCTGGGGCAGGAAAAGGTGAGGTCTGTGGCTCGGCCTGTTCTGAGGAAGGGAAAGCAGGCCTGAGTGGCAGGAGTGTGAGTGACAGGAGGTGAAGTGGGAGAAAGGAAGCAGGGGCCAGCCCATCACAAGCAAGAGGCCATACAAATTGACTGAGAACCCATGGCAGAAGCACCATCCCAAGGCAGTGTGGGTGGGGGCTGGGGGGGAGGAGGGAGGGCCTCCAGGGTGAGTGACTTTTAAGCAAAATCCTACAGTAGTGATTCTCCAAGTATGGTCCCCAGACCAACAGCATCAGCACCACCTGTGAATTTGTTAGAAATGCAAATTCTCCGGCTGCACCCAGACCTACTGCATTCCCCAGAACACAAAGCACCAAGCTTGTACCCAGTAGATGTTCCATTTATTGAATGGTTGAATTACAAGCTGTCCAGTTCCAGAATGTGCCCCAGTGTTCAAATGCAGAATCCTGTAGTAGGGGTACTATGCAGCCAGCAGGTTGCACCCACCCCAACATGGAATGAGGACAGGGCCCAGCTCATGTGGGTTTGGCTGATTTCGAGGTGCCAAGGGAGAGACAGAAAATGCATCTCTACAGCTCTGCTGAGTGAAACTTCACACTTAGCCTTCGTGTGCCCTGGGGCATTGCTTAGACTTGTACAAGGTGTGGAAGGAATTAACATTTATTGGAAGCCTTCAAACTGATTTTGAGCTACAAAAATCAGGCAAAAACAAAGACAAAAAACAAGTAGAAGGGAAACTATGTTATCTTCAACCTCAGTTAACTCAAGGCCACCTGCAGAAGATGTTACCAAATTATCTGTTAAGAAAACCTACCTTGGGGCTGAGAACAAGCCTGAGTCGTCAACCCCCGGGGGTCATTTTGAAAAGACAGTTCTCTGCCTGCGGACAGAACAGGAAAGAAGGCTCATAAAAAGCGCCTCCTCCACAGCGCTGCAGAGCATCAGGCCTGGACACTTTAATTGCTCTGAGAGAAACAAGTTAATGGGGTTTCAATAAAAATAGAACCCAAATAGGCGTTGAGTCCCCTATTTTTTGCACCCAGGGAGCTGCCAGAGTTCCGATTACATGGGTGTTAGGGCTGGTCCCCATTATGCAGTGGGACCTTGTTGAGAATCATATAAGGGAATGGGTTCATGGATGCATTATTTTGAAAGTCCACAAAAAGCAGTTTGAGTGCTCTCTCAATAATGCCTTCTTCTATCCAAGAAAAAAAAAAAAACAGGTCAAATCATGTTTTTGAACATGAAAACTATTTGAACAAGGGACCAGTTAGGAGGCTACTGAGATCATGGAGGGAGAGACAGAGGTGCCTGGACCAGCAGTGGGGACGAAAAGAAGCCTGGAGGTTGTCATTCTAAGTGAAGTACGCCAGAAACAGAAGGAATAATACTATATGGTATCACTTATATGTGGAATCTAAAAAAAAAAAGAAAAACGAACTTCTTATTTACAAAACAGAAACAGACTCACAGACATAGAAAACAAACTCATGGTTACAGTGGGGAAGAGGGTGGGAAGGAATAAATTGGGAGTTCGAGATTTGCAGATACTAACTAATACATATAAAATTGATCAAAAATAAGTTTATACTGTACAGCACAGGGAACTATACTCAATATCTTGTAGTAACATGGTGAAAAAGAATATGAAAATGAATATATGTATGTCCCTATATGACTGAAGTATTGTGCCGTACACCAGAAACTGACACAACATTGTAAACTGACTATACTTCAATAAAAATATATTTAAAAAAAAGAAGTGAATGAAGCAGAGCATGCGGTGATGACATGCTGGGGAGGGAGAAAAGGTGCAGGTACAGATGACTATGTGCAGGTTTGTGGCCTGGGAACTGCGATGAGAAAGCCCCAGGGAGAAAGAGGTTTGGACCAAGACGATGCAGTCCCACCTGGCTGACAAGGCCGTCTGTGGCCCCTCTGCCTTTTCCCTGGGCGCGCTGTGTGCACTTTCCTGCTTGGCCTTTGTCACTTACTTTTCACACTGCTCCACTTGTGATCACTGTGCTTGCCCTGGGCATAAGAATGTGCTGTAGGACTGCACCCCTGTTTACATAGCTGTCTGCCCCTGGCCGGTGACTGAGCCTGTTTCTAATCCTGACAGTAACCAGGACCTTGGTCCTTCCTGAGACTTCCTGGTGGCTTGGACATGGAGCCTGTGAGCAGCCCCATGGTGGAGGGAAAGCATTTTGAAGTTTGGAAGCTTTTTTAACTTTAGAACTCTTTCATATTTCAACTGTGTGCTTTTTATTTAGTTACATAAATAATATGTACAAGGTTCAGTTAATCCAGAACAGAACACAAAGTCCCCTTCACCATTACCCCCCAGCGCCCAGCTCCCAGTGCCTCCCTGCAAGTAACCATCATTAATAAACAGGTGGCTTCCTTCTAGTCCCCTTTCAACCCCTTTACACGCCTACACACGTCTTGTAGGTATGTTGGACCTTGTGATACATCTGTTCTGCAGCTTCCCTTTTTCACTGAGCAGTGTATCTTGTCAGAGCATCAGAGATCTAGCTACTGTGTGTTTTTTTTTTTAACAGCTGCATAGTTTTTATAATGTGGTGGTATTATATTTTATTCACTATTTTATTTTATTTGTTTTATTTACTCACCTTCTCTGAGGGTTTGGGCTGTTCACTACTTTTCACAATGCTGCCATGAATGTCCCTGGACTTAACATCTGGTTTCACATCCAAGGATTTCTGTAGAACAGGTTCCTGGAAAAGGAATTGCTGGATCAAAGGTCATATACATTTAAAATTTTGATAGTTACTTCCAAATTATCTTCCCCAAAGCTGCCTTTTTCTTTAAAAAAAAAATTTCTTTGGTTACAAAAAGTAATTCACGTTCTTGCAAAAAAAAAAAAAAAAAAAAAAAAGAAAGAAAGAAAGAAAGAAAACAAACAAGACCAGGAAAGAAATTTTAAAACACTCATAATTCCGTCACCCAAGAATGACAGCTATTAACATAGAATCTATTTGAGTCTTTTTACTGTGCATTTATGTACATATGAATTTTTAATGAAAATGTGATCATAATGTATAGTCTTTTTAGAAGCCTGCTTTTTGCAGCTAACTACATATCACAAAGATCTTTCCAAGTCATTAAAGAGTCTTCTATGGTGACATTCTAGGTTGTTAACCTGGTTTAGGGACAAGAGAAGGAAGGTTTATGTGGAAGGAGGGAAGCAAAATAGAATTTCTGAAAGACTGTATGAAACAGCTGATAACCTATGTTAGGATGTGTTCACCTGCATTATTTATGTAGAAGAATTGTTCTACAATCCTGGTTCTTGGATGTCTTTGAGAAGCTGATAAAGCCATCTTCTTCCCAGCAATGTGTATGAACATACAGTTTGTGTATAATTTCAGAGGTTCCTGGCCCTTCTCTCCCCACCAAAAAAAAATCCCGTCTACAACATCATTTTAAATGGTTGCATTGAATTCCTCAGTATGGTTGAAACACATTTAACCCATAGGGTGTTACGAATCTGGACTCAAGTTGGACACACCCCATCAAATCCTGGCTCTGTTGCATACTCTTCAGTCCCTCTGCCTGTTCCCTCACTTGTAAAATCCAGACAATAATAGGCAGGTTATAGGGTTGTTGCGAGGTTTAAAGAGTTCATTTGCATAAAATGTTTAAAACAGGGTCTGGCACTTGGTAAGTGCTAATTAAATGTCAGCTCTTATTATTTCCAGTGTTTGGCTTTTGTAACATTTCTAACTACATCTTTGCACACATCTGTGATGACTTCCAGGGATAAATTCCTAGATGTGGAATAGCTACATGAAAGCATTCACATATTTATAAGATTGTGGATACACAATGCAAAACTCCTCTGTAAAGATTCAGATTCAATAATTATTTTAGTACTGGGTTTCCAGTGGTAAACAAATGGACAAAATTCCTGCCCTGGTGGAGTTTACACTAGAAACAGGGAGACAGTAAACAAAATAAGGAAGTGACTTATTAGAAAGTGACAAGTGTGCTATGGAGAAAAATAAAGCAGGGATGGGTGGCAGGGGGCTGGGACAGGGCGGGGGCGGCAGTTCCAGAGAGGCCTGAAGGAGGGAGGGAAACCCGAGGACAAGGGGGAGAGGAATGTTCCAGGCAGAGGGAATAACAAGTACAGGGAGCTTGGGGCAGGGACATGCCGGGTGTGCCTGAGGGGGCCCAGGAGAGGAGGACAGAGCCGGAACAGGACAGGGACATGTCCTGGGGGGCCCCGCAGGCTGAATCCCACTGTGCTTGGGAGCAGTTTTCATTCCATCCAACGATCAGTCTAGGAAGAATGAAGTAGGTGTTCAAGGGGACAATTCCAATGAAACGAAATGATGTTTTCCTTGTTTCAATCTATGCGTAAGAGCACTAAAAGGAAATGACAGCTCTCATCTTTCTCCAAGAAAATCAGAGGTTCCTTGTTTTCTGAGTGAAATGTGAATCTCTCAGATACTCAAGTCCAGTTTGTTTTTTTTTCCCCCAGTAAGAAACAAGAATAAAATGAAAAGACACAAGCTTGTTTTGTTTGTTCCTGGGCTGTGTTCCCAGGACAGCCTGTTTGCCAAGTGTGTGATTTTGAGGCAGTATTTGTCAGGGGAATTTAGGTCTGTGAGTCTGAGATGACACTGCCTGGGGTCGAGCATCCCTGGGGCCCCAGACCTCACCCTGTCCTGTTCGCCCTGCACCCCACAGTCACAAAGCATCAGCCCCAGAGACACAGGCAGAGGGCAGAGAGGCCAGCTCAGAGGTTACAGTTCAGGGCAAAGAAGTGGCAAACCACAGGTTCCTCTCGGGGACCACCGTAGGGGAAATAGGTGACCTGGAATTTCTACCCACTTCCTCAAACTGCAGAACCTCTGCTGCAAATAAACGAGGAGTTTCTGGGAGCTTGGGAAGGACGAGACTTCAAGCTGAAGTGATTATAAATGAGGGGAGGCTGGTGGGTGCGCCTGTTGCCGGGCGGGGTCAAAGCTGAGCCCCAATGGGACGCCCGCTCCTCCCGCTCTGCTCCTTCTGTTTGGGCATCATGCACGCCTTTACCGGCGCTGCCATTTGTGACTCGGCTTGTCGACAGCACACCATCCACTGCCTCCTGCTACAGGCACAGGGCTGATGCCACAGGGGAGGATGCAAATAATTGTATTCGGAGGAGCTGCCAGTTCCCGCGGGGGAGGGAAGGACACTTTGCTCCCTTTGCTGGCTGACTGCCCCTCCAGCCTTGGCGGCTCCAAGTTCACGTGAATCAGCTGGTCTCTTCTTTCCCCCCCCCCCCCCCCGTTCTCTCCCTCCCCCGCCCCTTGTTTTGCAGATGGTACAGATTTATCATTATGAAGTGGGATTAGACATAATAAATAACTTATCCTGATGACTGTTACCTTAGGTTAATTTTTTAGCAAACTTCAACAAGCAAATTGAAATGCTTATTGAAAAAGGTAAAACTGTAAGAAAACATTCAAACAAGGGCCAATCTTCACCGCTTTTACTTGCTCCTCCTCCTCTCCTGAGATACCCACTGTTGACATATCAATATTTACTTTCCAGATAAGACCTTTTTTACCATGTACATACCTATTTCTGTATGTATTTTTTATATAGAAAGAGAATATAAACTCCTGTTTAATTCACTTCTGTGTTCCCACCTCCAGGAACATGATAGACAGTGAAAATATTTATTGAACAAATGATTAAGAATTTCTGAAATTTGTCTCTCTCATTCAGAAATACACCATGGACACCCTTCCATGTCTAGCGCATCCTTTATGGCTGCATATTAGTCCACAGATTGTCTTCACTGTTGTTTAACCACAACCCTGCTGTCAGACGTTAGGCTGTCTCCCCATTTTCAGTAGTTGAAGGCCTTGCACCTCCATCCTCACACACTCATGTATTTCTGTAGGCAACTGCGGGAAACAGAACGATGGCTTCCCAAAAAGGCCCACATCCTTGTCCTCAGAATCTGTGAAGTTGTTTCCTTATGTGGCCAAAGGACTTGCAGGTGTGATTGAGGCTTGAAATGGAGCGTCGCCTGGATTATCAGGTGTGCCCTATAATCATAAGACTTTTTATCAGAGGGAGGCAGGAGAGCTCACAGTCAGGGGAGGAGATGTGGAGAGGAAGCAGAGGGAAGGCGGGAGGGATGGAGGGAAGGAGCTGCTCTGAGAGCAGAGGTCGGGGTGACGCCGTTGCTGGAAGGGGGCTATGAGCCAGGGTGCAAACAGCCTCCAGACACTGGACAAGGCAAGGAAATGGATTCTCCTCTAGAGGCAAGCCATGCAAATGTCAGCCCTGGATGCTACAGGCCTCCTCCAGTGTTGTAGAGAGGAGGTGCCCCTGAGAGCCCACTGGCTGCGCACCCGAGGGACAGACATCTCCCACCAGCCCCCCGGACCCTGTCCAGTACTGGGCTGAGCATGCTCTCAAGGACTTTACAATTCCTTGGTTCTTTATCATCTGATCGGGACTGGGTGGTTTTACAAATCCGAAGCAAGTTAGAGTTTAGAGAGAGCCAATTCCATCCCAGCTCCTCTTTTTACAGATGAAGAACCAAGGCTACTTTGTGTAGACGTCAGGGTTCTCTTAAGTGGTGCTTTGTGCAGTATCCTCCAGGAAAGCCTCTGTGGACATTTTTCACTCCAGCCACTGGTGGGTGCGCTGGGCCAGACCAGGAAAAATGCTTACAGACAAGGCTCCAACATTCTTGTGTTGGAAGCAACTAGGTTGGTTTCCTAGGGCTTCTGTAATGCGGTATCATGAACTGAGGGGCTTAAAATAATGGAAATTTCTTGTCTCGCAGTTCTGAAGCCTAGAGATTTGAAATCAAGGTGTCGGCAGGGCCACGTTCCCTCTGACGGCTCTAGGGGAGACCCTTCTCCGCCCCTTCTGTCAATCCCTGGCATTCATTGGCTTATGGATGCATCTCTCCAGTCTGTGGCTCCGCCATCACACGTCGTTCTCTGCACGCACACACGTGTGTCTGCATCATCTTCCTCTGCGTGTGTCCGCCTCTCTGTCCAAATTTCCCCTCTTAAAGAATATCAGTCCTATTCACCAGGCCCACTCTATTGACCTCGCTTAACTTGACTACCTCTGCACAGACCCTGTTTCCAAATAAAGTCATGTTCACAGGTACCAAGGGTTAGGATTTCAACATATCATTTAGGGACACTCTTCCACTATAATAGGAACCTTCCACCAGGAGGTGGAGTGAAGCAGGTAATAAAGACCGAGGGACGCTGGTTCCGTTAGCCATGTCCTAACTGAGATGCAAGGACACCTGGACAGGCAGCTGTCAGAACTACCATCCCTGGCTGACCCTGCGTGGGGGATGGTAGAAGGAAGACCTGGTACAGGGCCCAGTCTCTGTGCTGTCTTGAGAGCCCTTCTCAGACCCAAACTTGCTTCCCTGATGTGGCAAACAAGCTCTGGAGTTCCTCAGTCACCTGCCCAGGATCCACTTAGCAGGTGTTATTGCTTGTGTGACTTACTCTCCCCTCGCTCCGAGAGCCTTGCCAAAGCACATCTTCTGCCCCACGCCTGGCTTCCTCTGAAAAGAGCTCTGGTTAATTAAGATGATTTTTTTCCCCTCTCACTGCGTTTCCGGTGTGTTGTGGCACCCTGCACACAGTGGCATCCAGGGCAGCCCCCGCCCCTCCAGCCCTTCAAGCTCACTGTCCTCGCGTCTCTGGGCCTTGGAGAGTGAGGCTGCACCATTCCCAGGGCCTCGCTGCGGTGGGGGGAGCCTGAATCCTTGGGTGTTTCCTGGTTCCCAAACATTGCCACTGACCTGCTTGCTCTGTTCCTTGATAAGATGTCTCACTTTAGTGAAGGTTTGCAGGCACATCCAAATCCATCACCTAGAAAATACCAAGAACTACCCTGTCCTGTTCGTGTGGGGCCACTCGGGCTAGTCGGTTCCATGGGGGAGAGAGGGGGGCCTGAGTTGCTTCATTCTAGGTTTTTTCATCCTTGGCTGCAGGCATTTTCTAAGCCCACTGGCAGCCCAGATGCTAAACAGCAGGGAGACTTTCCATTAGGTAGTTCTGGAGCTGCCACCTTAGGGAACTAGAGACTTACCCGCAAGTGTCAGGACCCTAGATATTACAGTGTGAATGTGCCGCTGGCAGCGCCCACTCCATCTCCTTCCATACCCTCCCTGGAGGGCACAGCCATTGCCTGACAAGTTCTGGGAGATAGACAGGAGAGGAGCCACCTGAGAGAACTCAGAGCAGTGGCAGCACCTCTGCAGCAGGTGGCAGTAGGGCTGTGGTGCCGACCCGTCCATCATACACTGTGAGCGGGGCCTTCTGGAGCTGGGCTCTGGCTGCAGTGCATGGGCCTGGCGGGGGCAAGGGGAGTGTAGTGCAGATGTGCATGCATGAAGGAGAAGGTTTCTGGGAAGGAAAGTGAGCATCTCATGGGAGACGTGTGGTATTACAGAGGACGGTCACTGGACCAAAAGTGCCTGTGCCATCTGTACCTGGACCCCGTCTGTGCTCAAAAAGATATGATCAATTGTTGGATTTTCAATGGGCTGTGCCTTTCTAAATTTGGCCTAAGAACCCTGCCCCAGGACTGGACCACATGAGTGTCAGAGCCTCAGTGGAATTCCATGTACTTTGCCCTCTATAATCCTGACAGTGAGTGGAGGGTATGGTTCAGTGGTAGAGTGCGTGCTTAGCATGCGTGAGGTCCTGGGTTCAATCCCCAGTCCCTCCACTAAAAAAAAAAAAATATATATATATATATATAAAATAAAAATCTCCATTTTTACAGGTGAGAAAACCTAGGACCAAGCAGCTGAAGTGACTGGTTGAAGGTCTCCCATAACTGGTTTGTGCAGAGCCAGGATTTAGAACCCTGGCCTGGATGCCTCACCGCCTGCTGCCTCCTTGATGCTATGTGCCCTGAATCAGAATGGCCCAGCTTAGACTTGGGAACCAGGTGCTCCAGGGCCTGGAACTGGCCAGAACTCTCAGCGCTGTAAATAGTCCCCATTCCCAGTGGGTCATGCTGTGTGGAGACAGCAAGTCTCCCTGCAGCCCAGGAAAAGCATCAGTGATGCCCACGGGGGGAGTCTGCAAGGCTGCCCCTGGGGAGAGCACCAAGCTGGCTGCGGGTCCCGCCGGGAAGGAGAGCCAGCCCAACCCCCTCCTGGCTTCGTGCCTTTCTCCATGTGGCCTAAGAACGGAGGACACCCTCTGGATGCCCCAGGACTTCACCAGCCATGTGGTCCATAGTAGCCAACAGGAGGTAAGTCTGAGTGGGTCCTTCCCATTGGGCTGTTGGTGTGAGATTACAAATAAGTGACAGTTTCTATAATTACCGTGCTGTCTATTCTGAAGCAAGGGTGGATGAGGGTCAGGGGTCTAGAATCAGCGCCAGGTTCAAGTCCTGGTTCTATGGTGTTGGCTTCATGACCTCAGGCAAGTGAGCTGGGCTGATAAGACTCCAGCCTTGGACTTGGCTCACCCTCATAGCTGCTTTCCCTCCAGACCAGCACATTCCCCACCACCCCAAGCAGCACATGATTGGTGCCAAGACTCACAAATGGTGTCAGCTAGGACTCCCTAGCACCAGCCCAGAGTTTGGGGTTCAAACAGCCCTCAGGGAGGAAGACATCCTCCAGATCAAGGGAGGCTGGAGCCTGGACTCCTGGCACTCAACCAGGGTGGCTGGAGAAGAGGCTCTACCAACCCCCAGGGCTCCCCACCATGCCAGGGACCTCTGGCTATGCCAAAGGTCCACACTTCCACATCCACTGAACATTCACTCATCCATCACGTACTGATAGGGAGCCAGCCAAGCACGCACCAGGCTGTGTTCCGGGCCACAGCGGGGCACAGGCAGGCCCCGCTTTGCATGGCTGCTTCTGTCTTTCTGCTGTCCGTGCCCTCAAGCCTGTAGCCGGCCAGTCCAGGAAGAGCAAGCAGGTCCTTATGTTCAGGCTCAGCTTCTCATCTGCCACATCAGTCCCATCTCCGAGTGTAGTCCAGCAGGCCTGTGGGAGGTGGGGAGGGAGGGTTAGTACCTGGAGCTAGATGAGTATCTAGTAAGTGGTGACTATAGTGGCATTATTGTTACTGTATAATAATTACGTTTGACTAGATTATAAACAATGGGGCAGGCCTGACATCAGACTCTTCCATTCATTACCTTCTAAATTGTAGGAAGGTTGGAGAACACTGAATTAATCGGAAAACTCAGGTTCAGGTTCTGACTTGCCTATTTATTTACTCACTCATCCAATGACTATGCATTGGGTTCTGGCTATGAGGTCTGGGTGGGTGCTGGAGATACAGTGGTGGACACAGCAGATAAGGCCCCTGGCCTTATGGAGCTCATAGTCCAGGGGGAGAGACAGGAACTCAGGAAACACCGAAGTTAATTTCAGACAGACAGTGATCCACACGGGGGAGAGGGAAGAGCGCAGCACCGGTGGTGACCAGGAGGGGCCGTACTTAGCATGGGGTGTCAGTCGAGGGCACCCAGAGAGGGCACACGCAAAGGGGTGGGTGAAGGGAGTTGATTTATAAAGAGCCTGTATATGTGTGGGCCCAGTTAAGGGAAATCATCAGGGAACATGGATATACCCAGGACTAGCCCCAGTGACAAGCCTGTACCTCTCCCAGCTGAAAGGTCCAGCAGCAGTAAGACCTGTAGGAAGAGGCCACCGAAGGAGCTGTGGCTTTCAGGAGAGGAACCAGCGCTGCTAAACCACGGCCTGGAAGGCATCAGGGGAGCACTCCTCTCTCACTGTCCTTCCTCCTTGTCCTGCCAGTCTTCCCATTGGCTGAAACCCACCATAACCACAAGGCAAGGGAGCCTGGGTGATGGAGGACCCGTGGGTCAGTTGTCCAGGTCACAGAGAAATCTGGAGAAGGGAGGACAGCATATCTAGGGGGGCCAATGGAGGACAGTCACGTCTGGGGACCCAGTTGAGCATTATACCCGTAAAACCCAGATGGGGAGACCCACCAGGAGGCTAACGAGTGACCAGAACACAGCCCTGCACCCCTCCAGGCCTCAGCTTCCTCATCTGTAAAATAAAGGCCCCTTCTTGCTTTCATCCCCAATTCCTGGGGGTCCTTGCAGCTCTGTTCTTTGTGTCCTACTGCACTCTGTTGAGAAGCGGATCAGCACATGTTTTCTGAATGCAAGGATGAAGCACAGCATGTGTATGATGAAAAGAAAATTGTCATTTGCAGCAATTGTATAGTCAAATATGGAGCATATATAGTATGATTCTATGTTAAATTATAAAAAATAATACATCTAAGCACAAAAAAAAAGTCTGAAAGGAAACACAGACACAAACTTTAGCAACCCTGATCTGTGGGTATGTTTTGATATTTATAAATAAATAAATAAATAAATAAATAAATAAATAAATAAATAAATAAATAAACAAACATATATATATATATAAATATATATATATATATATATATATATATTTATATATATATATTTTAGTGGAGGTACTGGAGATTGAACCCAGGACCTCCTACAGGCAAAGCATGCACTCCACCACTGAGCTATACCCTTCCTGCCATATTTTGCTTGTTATAGTTCTCTGTTTGCAGTTTTTCTGAGTGTTGGGAGATAACAGCAAGGAAAATGTGAAGATTCTCTGATCTTTTGTATGATTAGAGTTTAAGAAAACTTGGCTCTGGCCGAGGAGCATTAAAGGATCAGTACCCAGATGTGATCCAGGTTACCAGTCACCCCATTCCTTCCCTCTGTCCTCCTCCCCACATCCACAAACTCTGTGCAGTGAGAAACACTAGAAATGCAATGACAGAGGGCAGAAGCCTCCTGCTCTGTCACTAGCAAAGAAGCTATGAGCATTTCACTTCTCTCTGCCTTTTTTTTTTTTTAACTTTGAACTAACTGCCACATTTTTCCCATCTCAAACAATCCAGCTAAATTCACTTGGTAGTAAGTTGGTGGAGGTTTTCTCTAATCTGTTGCTTCCCTGCTGTGGCTCTGGCTTTCGGAAGCCTTCCATCTGTGTAGGTTTCCAGCCCTTGGAGGACTACAGAGCCTAACAATTCCGTGTGTCGGCTTTAGAACCAGGTGAACCTGGCTCCAAATCCTGGCTCTGCCAGCACAGCTCCGAGATATGGACCAGTTACTCTGCCCGTCAGGCTTTAGCTTCCAGGGTGCTGGGCAGGTGGGACTGGATGATGAACCAAAGGGACTTAGCATATGCCATGGACTGAAAGTGTCCCCTTCCAAATTCATATGTTGAAGCCCCAGTCCCCAGTGTGATGGTATTTGGAGGTGGGGTCTTTGGTAATCAGGTAACCAGGTTTAGATGAGGTCCCGAGGGTGAGGCCCTCGTGATGGGATTAGTGCCCTAATAAGAGATACCAGAGAGCTCACCCCTTTCCCCACCTCCTGAGCACACACCACCTATAAGACAAGAGAAGAGGACTCAGAATGAGACTGATCCAGCTGGCACCTTGATCTTGGACTTCCCAACCTCCAGAACTGAGAGAACATAAATTTCTGTTTCACCCAGTCTATGGCATTTTGTTATGGCAGCCTGAGCTGACTAAGAGGGCGCAGCTCCAGGCACAGTGACAGGGTGTCCTTCTGAAGCCTCTGGTTCATTTCCATCATAGGTTCAGGGCTGGGCACCAGTTAGCCGGGGAGCTGCACCCACCACCATCAGCGTTTCTCCAGGGCTGATGACTGGCACTGCATTGCCCATCTACTTCCTTGGAATTGAGCCCCCAGCTCATCCTCCATTTGGTACCAGACCTGCTGTGCACGACCCTGAGCTGGTGGGGGTCTGTGCCAGGTCACTGTTCCCACATACCGCACTCCAGGGGAAATCTCTGCATGGCTCCCAGGCCCCCAGGATCTGACACTTAAACAGCCTCTAGCACGCACCACCCCGAACCCAGGTGGAAGGGATGTGTCAGGAACTCGCAGGGCATAAATATGTGTATGTGTGTGCATTCATAACTCAGGCTCGAGTCTCTCCTGATGTTTCATTTCAGACTGAGTTTTATTGCAAAAGGAGAGACTGGGAGGGGCTCACATGTGAGAATAGGATTCAATTTCTGGAGGATGAGAGGCAAGGCAACAGGTGCCTGTCTGGAGAAACAAGGGGTCCCAACAGGCAAGTGTGCAGAGCACAGCAACAGGAAATTCACTCAATGCATAGGTATTAAGTGCCTGCTGTTTGCCAGGCACAGTGCGGGTCACAGACCACCGAGGCTTAGAAGTCAAGCTCTAAGATCAGCTCTCCTGGTCCAACCCTGGCTCCTCCATTTAGCATCTACGTGAAGCCAAGAATGTCTGTTTTTCCCTGCCAACATTCGTTCTCCACCCCTCTAGTAACTATACCCCTATTGTCCTCGGGGAATCCTCCTCTGTGGTTCACATTGTCCCAGAGAAGCTGCCCTCAGGCCCAGTTTCTGGGGAAGAGCACAGGTCCCCCTCGCCCCAAGCCGATCCCTGCCTCCCACACCCCTAGCCCTGACAGGAACAGCATATGACCAAGTCAGAACCCTGGTCACAACCCTATGTGCCCAGGAGTTCCTGCTGGACTGCAACCAGAGAGGAGGTAGGAACCGGAAGTCCTGTCTCCATCCGGCCACTAGAGAGAGCCCAAAATTGAAGCAAACACAGCAGAAGCAAGAGCCCAAGCTGGGGAGAAACCGAGGTCTGACAGCATGTGAGTCCTTAGGTTAGCCATGCCTGAAATAGCTGTATCCCCACACCTCTTGCTTCAGTGAGTAAATTAGTTACCTCTTTTCATTTAACTTATTTTTTATAAGCCAGTTTAAATTAGGTTTCTGTCATGTATAACTCTTCTAAATCACATATGTACCCAGAGCAATTGCAGATTTCTGAAATTGGAGTACGAACCAAAGACAACAGTGTCCCAGGTTGTGCTTGGCTACATGTGAGGGATCGCTGACAAAGGACAGATCTGTAGTGCATCTTGGAGAATGCCTGCTGGAGGCAGAAGGGCTTCTCACCTGAGTGGTTCTGTGGATATCAGATGAAACCCGACTTTTTCCCCTTCTTTTTTGAGAGTGCTTCCCAGGCAGACTGTTTACTCCTTGGGTACCGCAAGGGGTGAGATCCTCACGCATCACTCAAGGGATCCTGACGTTAGAGGTTTTCAACTCCCCACCCGGATGGCCTGGGATGGCCATAGGTCCAGGCAGGCTCACTGACGCGTGAGTGAGCACATTCAACTCATCCAAGAATGAGATTCTTAGATCAAAGGAGGGGCAAGGAAAGGAACCTTTCTGGAGAGAAGGCCACCTGAGCAGGAGGAGGAATTCCACGTCCACATGGGGAGGGGCAGGAAGCTGCTAGATCTCTCTCGGTCAACTAAGAGGGTCTGGCCCCAGTATGTGCTCAGTGAACTGCTTCTTCCATAGACAGGAGTGAATGAATGAGCACACCTTACAGAGGGACAGAGTACTCTGCAGGGAATTTCCTAGGACTTCAGAAGGCCTCAGTACATCACTTGGCAGCGTGCCTCAAGTTTGAATTTGTTAGTCAGATTTTCACCACATTTGCAAGCCACCTGTTATTTACTTAATATTTGTATTTAAAGTACCCCCTCCTTTTCTCTCTCTCTTTACCTTTTTTTTCACTTAAATATACCACTATGGCAAATGCATGTACAATGCAGATGCAATGATTCTAGGTCCCATTTGTTTATTTTTGCTTTTATCTCTCTTGCTTGGGTAGATTGCCCTAGAAGAACCTTGCTGAGACAGATGCAATGATTCTAAACTTGAGGCTGGTCTCTCTTTGTTTAAAAGGATGAGCAAGAGCTAGAGAGATGTAAAAGACACCTAGCACCAGACAGAGACTTCTTTGTATAATCAGCACTGAAGGGAAAAACTTACCATGAGGTGCACTGTTGCCTAATTAGGTGTCAGGGTATTCACTCAAAATCATCGTGTCCATCTTCTATACAACAGGAGATGCAGGCACAGATTGGGATGTTATGAGCTCAGTTGCAAACCACCACAATAAAGCAAGTATCACAATAAAGGAAGTCCCATGAATCTTTTGGTTTCCCAGTGCATGTAAAAGCTACATTTACTCTATGCTGTAGTCTTTTATTATAGTATTTAATTTAAATTTTTAATTATTTAATATCACTATAATGTTATGAGAATTACCAAAATGTGACACAGAGGGATGAGGTGAGCTAATGCTATTGGAGAAGTGGCACTGACAGAACTGCTCAATGCAGGGTTGCCCTAAGCCTTCTATTTGCATTTAAAAAATAAACCAACACAACATCTGCGAAGTGCAGTAAAGCAAAGAACAGAAAAACAGGTTGTGCCTGTATATGTCCTGGGCTGCGGGGACACTGAAGTACAGAAATGCAGGACCCCGCCAGTCAGCGGCCTGCAGTCTCAAGGCTGTGCTCTCCGGCTGGTCCAGTGAACCATCCTGCCGCCCCTCTGGGCAACCCTCTGGGGCTTCTCACTTTCTTTAGGTTGAGGTCCTGGGTTTCTCTCCTTCATTCACAGGAGGCCAGCGGGTGCTTGGAGCCTACACCGGGTTGCCCAGAGCCTTCCTGTTGAGTTCCCCATCTTGCTGCAGGCTTATTAACTTACCATAGTTTCAAGGTAATGATGAACAAAAACAGTGTTTTGAGTTGTCTGTAACAACTGTCATGTGATAGGAAAATATCTGTGATTTCTAATGCAGCAAACACACTAATACTGCTGAAATTACTGTGGTTGGTTGCTTACAACCATAATTAAGGGAAATGCTAGGTTGTAGTTAGAGGTTGGTAAAAAGAAAGATACTGTATTTTTCGCTCATTGTTTTAAAATGTAGGTTTTATTATCATTCAGGTATGGTAAGGCCAAACAGAGCAAGAGATGATGGCCATTGAAAAGATAGTTTGTAACTCACAGATCCCAAGAGGAGAGGGTGACACCATGCCATGGCACACGAAGCCACATGGAGAAGCACCAGGGTCGGTTGAGAGGCAGAGGAACCAGGAGGAAAACACAGATAAGAGCCTTTCCTGTGGTTTCTGTGGGAAGGAACCAGTGAGGAAAGATAAGCAGGCTTCGGATTGGCTGGTTGGAATCATTTCAGTGCTCTGTGGAATGGAGGGGGCTCTTCTGGTTGGTACCTGCCCAGGGGAGACAGATGTAAAATGGTTCAGACCCACTTAGGAAGAGGGAAGGGTGTTATCTTCTGAACCTAAGTACAACCCCTACCCTATGACCCAGCAAGTCCTCTTAGCTCTTTAGCCAAGAAAAATTAAAACATATGCTCACCAAAAAAAGATTGTACAAGAATGTTCATAGCAGCTTTATTCATAAAAACCGAAAACTAGAAATGGCCAAGTATCCATCAACAGGAGAAAGGATAAACTGTGCTTTTAATGGAATACTACTTGGCAATAAAAAAGAAACAAAACACAAAATACATGGATGAATCTCATAAACATGTTAAGTGGGAAAAGCCAAACAAAAAAAGAGTATGTTTTATTTATATGAAGTTCTAGGACTGGCTAAGTCATGCACAGGACAGCCCCCAACAACAAAGAATTATTTGGACCGAAATGTCAATAATGCTGAGCTTAAAAAATAGTGGAAAAAAATCAGCATGGTGGTTGTCTCTGGGGAATGGAGGCAGGGATTGCCTAGGGATGGCTATGAAGGAATTTTCTAGGGTGATGGTAACGTCCCATAATTTGACTGCAATTTGTGTTACACAAGTGTATGCATCTGTCAAAATTCAGGAAATGTAAAGTTAGGATTTTTTCATTTTATTGTATGTAAAGTTTAGATTAAAAGAAAAAAACTGAAAAAATCGAACATTAATGAATGACATGAATGCTGAAATATTTAGGGGAGTGCACTGATGCCTGCAATTTACTTTGAAATACAGTAAAAAATAAGATGGATTGATGGATGGGTAGATGGATAAATACACCTATGTAATTCTTTACATGGAATTCTCTCTGTTCAAATAACTGATGTGGCTTCTGTGGTCTATGTGGACCTTCACGGGTGGAGCCATTCTAAAAGGCAAATATGATCATGCCATTTCCCTGCTGAAGACCTTTTAATAGCTCCCCATCTCCTACTAGGCAAACTGCTTAGCCCATCATTCAAGGCTCTTCACCATCCAACCAGTGCTTAGAAACACATGCCATATACCCTAAATTGTAGTCACAGCCAGCAACTTGCTGTTTCATGAACACAATTCTAGCTTTTTTTTACCACCACTCCCTGCCCTGGGAGACTTTGTACCTCTACTTCTTTTTGCCTGGAATGCCTTCCTTTTCCTCCTGGAATGTCACCTTCTTTTCCTGGTAAACCCCTATTCTGTGTGTCAGTTACTTCCTCTGGGAAGCCTTCCTTGATTTTCCTCAGGGAAAGAAAGGAACCGCCTCTTCTGGGCTTCCTCAGTGTCCTCCCAGATCACTTTCCAACTGTGTGAGGCACTACCGCCTCCTCCCAGAGTAGGGCCTGCTCAAGGCTGGGGATCCATCCCCGCTCCTCCCCAGATCCTGTAAAGCTGCCTCTTTTAAAAATGATCTGGTACTTTAGATTCTCTATGATTTCAGACTGTCCTTCAGCCTGATTACTACACCTGGACACACCGACAGTCAAGACCTTCCTGTTGGAGAGCAGACACCCCAGTCACAAAATGGAGGTCTCAGCTCTGAGCTCCACAGGGCTGGTGTGAGCATGGGTTCAGAGAGAGAAACGACAGTGGGAAAGTATATGGATGACAATGAAATGACAAACAGTTCAGTGACCAAGTTTTGAACGCACATTCATTTTTGAAAAATGAAACTATTAAATTAGCAAAGAGGAACACATCAGACCCAGCAGAGCTGAGTTACCAAATGTCTTTCTGAAATAATTAACTCCAGGCAGCAGGCATTGAGTATAGTCACTGCACGTGGCAAGGGGCCGCAAGATTGGAAGGTGGAAGGTTGCCCTGGAGAAGGGTGTGTGGAGGGGAAGGGGCTGTGCTAGGAAAACAGGCATTTCCACCAATACAAGGAGGCTCTTGAGAAGAGGGGTGAAGAGTACATACAGGCTTGGAGATCTGGGCTATTGTCTTTGGTCCACCACTTAACAACAGTAAGATTGCTACGAAGTTTCCCCAAGCCTTGGTCTTCTCATCTATGAAATGGGGATAATCTCAGTTCCTACTTCATTGGATTGTGGTGACAAATACACAGAACATTTCAGATGGATTAGCAGTCCCTGGTCAGCAGTCAAGGCTTGCGGGTCATTACTGTGGTCGCTCCTAGGATGAAAGAGATGGAGTAGGTTCACCGCCGATTTCAGAGTAGGAGGGGGCTGAGCACCACCAAGGTCACCCACGTGACTTGGAACCTTAGAACCAGACTTGCTGATTCACTCTAGGCAAGGAATCACATAGCGAGATTAAAGCAGGCAAAGTTAGCTTCAAGAGCCTCTGAAAAAATAGATTGATCCTGGTGAACTAGACAGCTCTGGCTGCAGTAATGCTGCATAGCATACCCCCCAAATTCAGGATGTTTGTTTTTCTTGCTCAGGGATCTGCAGGCCGGCTGGGGCAGTTCTGCTCCAGTCCATGGGATATTGTCAGGCCTGCTCCCTGCATCTCATTCTGTGGCCCAGGGTCTGTAGGTAGCAGCTACCTGGTACGTGTCCTTCTCAGTTCAACCGGCAGGAGTGCAAGAGCCCACCCACCCTCAAATGCACATGAGAGGCCTCTGCTGATGTTCCAGTGGCCAAAGCAAGTCCCAAAGCCAAGCCTGCAGTCCGTGGGGGGCAGACAGGTATACTCACCTGAGTGGGGAGAGGAGGGGAGGGAATACTTAATGAACAATACTCCAGTCTCTCATACCTGGAATAAGCAAAACTGCAGGACCTAAAGGTTTCTAGGTGCATCACGCAACCCTCTCCCTCCCCCCAACATTTACCAAGCACCCACTGGCTGGACCAGGTACCGGGTGTAGTGATGAGGATGCTGGCACTCAGGGCTGATCACACAGACACCTGAGTTGTCTCATTATCAGCAGGGCAGGCTCTTCAAGTTGGGCTCCCAAGTCTGGGGAAAACTTTGCTGGGATCCAGCTTCGCTTACTCCTCTGTGCTCCCAAGGAGGGGCATTCGCAGAACAAATGTTAGTCGTCCTGGGTCCAAGAATAGTTACAGTGATTGGAAATTGATCAAGCTACAGAAACCAATGATGCTAAATTGGAGGATGTGGGAGGTGATGAGATTTGGGGAAGCCCATTCATTCCATTTTCAGGGTCTTGGGTCTTAGGATGGAGGACAGGGAGCCTAGGAGACAGGACTCTGGAAGGACTCATTCCAGGGGTATTTGGAACAATCCCCAACAGGATGCTCTAATTTCTCATAGTAGGTCACCTGCTTTGAAATCATTGAGGAAGCTCATTAAAGACACAGATTCTTTGGTGCCTCTGGTCCAAACCAGTGTCCTGGGGTCAGGTCAGGGGCTGTGTGGGTCACAGGGTCTCTAGATGATTCTGAGAAACTTCAACCAATCACTCAGGACCTGGGAGTTTTGAGTTTAAAAGTGAAGAGGAGAAACAAATGCCTGTCCTCTGGTTTTATGTTCTAATAATTGCCAGATGCCTTAAATTCTGAGGAAAAGGGAGAATGCTCAGTCCAAGGAGTGATTTTTGTAATTTCCTGGAGTTTTCATTCTCATTTTCTGGAATCCCATGGTGCTAGCCATGATGGTCAGCAATCACTCATTTTACAGACATGGAAACTGAGATTAAAGTGACCCAGCTGCTGCCTAGACACCAACCAGTTGGGTCTGCAAGTCCTTGGCTTCTCCTTCCCTTCCAGGTACCCTTCCTCCCAAGAGTTTGTGATCCAATTTCTGGTGTACAGCATAAAAGTAAACTGATTATACTTCAATTAAAAATGGGAAAAAATTTTAAATAAAAAATGGAAAAAATTTAAAAATGTATATATAATATAGAAAAAAGTTTGTCATCCAAACTCATTCTTCCTTGCCTTGAGGGAGGCAGGATAGGGTGCCTTGTTGAAAGATGTTTATCACTGTTTACTGTCCCTCAGGCCCTGTGCTGGTTGCTTCACATGCTTTGTCAACTCAGGGAGGTAAAGAGGAGGCAAACAATGTACAGAGAGATTGAGCAACTTGCTCAGTGTCACACAGGTCCTAAGCTGTGGGCTCCAGAGCCCCTGGGGAGGGTCCTGCTTCCAACCTTAACTCTTGGCCCAAGTATCTCTTCCCAGTCCCCATGTTGACTTAGCTTTTGTCTACAAGACCCAGAAGAAGCATCTCAAACGTGTTCAACTGTGAGCACTTAAATCCATGCCCCCTGACTCGATATATAACATACACACATGCACTCCTCTCATGACACGTGCGCACATATGCACACGCACGCACACACACCATCACCCATGCACACACACTGACAACTCAAACCAGGGCTGTGTTAAGGGGATGGTGAGTTTGGACTGTGTGGCGGCTGATGCTTTGCCCAGGAAGCTGGAAGCCTGAATGTGTCAGCCAGCTTGGCAAAGAGGAAACTGCTTACAAGGTGGCTCTCGTGGGTGGGAAGAGGGGACAGGCTGTGCCACACACCAGGAGCCTGCCGAGACCCAAAGAGGCTGCAAGGGGGAGGGAAGAAAAGAGAGTGAGGATGAAGGGGAAGGAGGCGCCCTTGGTCCTCTCCAGGGGACACAGTGAGGTCACAGCTCTGGCAGGCAGCATCTGGGCCCCTGCAGGAGGTAAATAATGGAGCATAAATAATGCATCAGGGTGAGGCAGGGGGCAGCTGGTGAAAGAGAGAGGTTCAGGACTTGCAGCCAGAAGACTCACAAAGGAATCCCACCCTTGACTCAAATGGCTGGAGGCCTCCCTCTCATGAGCTGTTTCCCAAAATGTAAGCCAGGGGCACTAATCATAATGACCGGCCACTGTGAGGATGATAAGAAAAAACAGGATGAGAATGAGTGTGGGCAGAATGGTCTGATCCGAATGTGCAGTGGTGTTATTGATGTTACAACCATTACTCCATCTAGAAGCAGTAGAGTGCAGTGCGTAAGAACAGAGACCCTGAGCCCCACTGCTTTTGCTCAGACCCAATTACTGGCTGGCTGTGACTTTACCTCTCTAGGCCTCAGTTTCCTAATCTGTAAGACAGGGATAACGATGGCACCCATTTCATGGAACCAGTATGAGGGCTGAATGCTTTGAGGATGCTTGGAACAGTGCCCTGCACAGAGGAGAAGGACACAAGAACTAGCTGTTCCCTCCTCTGGTGGATTGGCATCATCATGGTACTTACATGATGGGGCTTGGTTGTTTTTTTTTTGTTTTTTTTTTTGATGGAGGATCTGGGAATTGAACCCAGGACTTGTGTATGCTAAGCATGTGCCCTACCACTGGGTTATACCCACCCCCCCCAACAGTGGGGCTTGTTATGGACTGAATGTTTGTGTCCCCCAAATTCATATGTTGAAGTCCTAACCACCACCCTGCCCAACCCTCCACCAATGTGATGGTATTAAAGGTTGGAGGCCTTTGTGAGGTGATTAGGTTATGAGTGTGGGGCATTCATAAATGGAATTAGTGCCCTTATAAAAGGATCCCAGAGAGGGAAGGGTATAGCTCAAGTGGTGGAGCACATACTTAGCATGCACGAGATCCTGGGTTCAATCCCCAGCACCTCCTCTAAAAATAAATAAACCTAATCACCTTCCTCTACCAAAAAAAAAAAATACAATAAATAAAACTTAAAAAAAAAAGAAGACTGTAAAATACCAGGGTTTTTTGTATATATAGTTTTATTGAAGTATAGTCAGTTTACAATGTTGTGTCAATTTCTGGTGTACAGCACAATGCTTCAGTCATACAGGAGCATACATATATTCACTTTCATATTCTTTTTCACCATAAGTTACTACAAGATATCGAATATAGTTCCCTGCACTGTACAGCATGAACTTGTTTATCTGTTCTGTATATATTAGTTAGTATCTGCAAATCTGTAACTCCCAATTTATCCCCTCCCACCCCTGCGTCCCCTTCTGGTAACCACAGATTTGTTCTCTATGTCTGAGAGTCTGTTTCTGTTTTGCAAATAAGTTTGTTTGTTTGTATTTAGGTTCCACATATAAGTAATATCATATGGTATTTTTCTTTCTCTTTCTAGCTTACTTCACTTAGAATGACATTCTCCAGGTCCATCCATGTTGCTGCAAATGACATTATTTTATTACTTTTTATGGCTGACGAGTATTCCATTGAATAAATATACCACAGCTTCTTTATCTAGTCAATGGACATTTAGGTTGCTTCCATGTATTGAGTGCTGCTGTGAACATTGGGGTGCATGTATCTTTTTGAATTAGAGTTCCCCCTGGATATATACCCAAAAGTGGGATTGCTGGGTCATGTGGTAGGTCTATTTTTAGTGTTTTGAGGAATCTCCATACTGTTTTCCATAATGGTGCACCAAACTACATTCCCAGCAGCAGTGTAGGGGGTTCCCTTTTCTCTGCATCCTCTCTGGCATTTATCATTCATGGGCTTTTGAATGATGGCCATTCTGACTGGTGTGAGGTGATACCTCATTGTAGTTTTGATTTCCATTTCTCTGATATTTAGTGATAATGAGCATTTTTTCATGTGCCTATTGGCCATTTATATGTCTTCACTCGAGAATTGCTTGTTTAGGTCTTCTGCCCATTTTTGGATTGGGTTGATTTTTGTTATTGTTGTTGTTATTAAGTTGTATGAGCTGTTTATATATTCTAGAAATTAAACCTTTGTCACTTGCATCATTTGCAAATATTTTCTCCCATTCCGTAGTTATTTTGCTTATGGTTTCCTTTGCTGTGCAAAAGCTTAAAAGTTTAATTAGGTTTAATTAAATTTGTTTATTTTGCTCTTATTTCTATTGCCTGAGTAGACTGCCCTAGGAGAACATTGCTGAGAAGTTATGTCAGAGAATGTTTTGCCTATGTTTTCTTCTAGGAGATTTATTGTGTTTTATCTTATATTTAAGTCTTTAAGCCATTTTGAGTTTATTTTTGTGTATGGAGTGTTCTAACTTCATTGATTTACATGCTGCTATCCAGTTTTCCCATCATTACTTGCTGAAGAGACTGTCTTTTCTCCATTGTCTATTTTTGCCTCCTTTGTTTGAAGATTAATTGACCATAAGTCTGTGGGTTTATTTCTGGGCTCTCTGTTCTGTTCCATTGATCCATATGTCTGTTTTTATGCCAATACCACACTGTTTTGATTACTGTAGCTCTGTAGTATTGTCTGAAGTCAAATACTGTTTTTAAAAAAAAAAGGATCCCAGAAAGCTCTCTCAGCTCTCCCCTACATGAAGACACAGTGAGAAAACAGCTGTCTGGAACCCTGAAGAGGGTCCCCGCCTCTCCTTTCCCACTGAAAGCAGGGTTGATCAGGCCCCTCAAGCTCATGATCATGGCCAGGAGCAGAGTTAGGGTCAGGAAAGCCTGGAGGGCCACCCACTGCCCACCAGGAGGGCTGCCTTTCCCTGGAGTAATTCCCACCCTTCAGGGGAAACTGAGGAAACTCTTAGCTTTGGTCCTTGTGACAAAGTATAAACTTTAAAACATTAGGTCCTGAGACTGAGACCAAATAGTTCCTTCCAGGCCTGCCTCAGGGTTTTGTTTTGGATTTGTTTGTTTGTTTTTTGGTTTTGTCTTTACTTTTTATTTGAAATAATTACAGATTTACAGGAAGTTGTGAAAAAGCACAGAGAGGTCCTATGTACCCTTAATTCAGTCCCTCTCAATGGTAACAACTTACAAATACAAGATCAAAAAACTCAGGCTTTAAAATGAAATTAGCACAATCAAGAAGGTGGGGCTGGTAACCACTCCACTCCTTCCCCAGGAGTCCAAGAATCTGCATGGGTGAACAGACAATCAGGAGACCACACACAGGTCTCCTTTCAGGGGTGGATGGGCTGGCCTTAGGGCGGTCAGAGACCAAGTAGACAGGCAAAGGGAGGCTGCAGAGTGACCTTAGGAGGTCATCCAAGAGATGTGGGCCAGGCTGCATCTTGGGGTAGATCGCTAGCAACGTTGTTTCCAACAATGAAAAACTGGAAACATCCTAACTGTCCAACACTATGGGATTGGCCAAGAAAATAATAAAGCATTCACATAATAAAGACAGTGCAACTATTACAATCACATTGCAGAAGAATTTTTATCAGGGTAAATGTTCGTGATGTACTGGCAAGTGAAAAAACAGTGCCAAAAATGTGTGCAGCATGACTCCATGGGGGAAAACACACACATACACACAGTGATGAAAGACATACTCCCCCCACCCACAATGTTAGCATGTTAACACTGGTTATCTTTAGGCAATGGAATTATGGGTGATTTTAATTTTTCCCTCTTTACTGAGTTTTCTGCATTGAGTATATATGACTATTGGAATTTTTAAAATATATTATCAGATCCACCCCTTGCCTTGATTTAGCACGCACTGGGGCTCCATGAGTCTGGTAAAGCTTCCGGGGGGTGGGGTGGGGGGGTGGAAGGGCATTTTCAAGGAAAACTGGAGGGGGAGGAGAGAGTGGGGTGTCTGGAGTTACCTGAAGAGCAAAGGGCAGGCACTGCAGGGGGAGGACCTTTACTTGCTATGGGAGAAAGCGGGTGGCACCATGATCAGTGAGTGGTCCAGGATGGTCCAGGAGCAGGGAGCAGATAATCTGGTAACTGGTGAAATTCTGGAGCCAGGATGAGGCCAGGCACTCACTGCTGCCCACCTGCTCATTCCAGCTTCCTTACCATCTGCTCATGAACACCCAGCATTCTCCACCTCAATCCAGGAGCTCCTGTGGGAGGGTGGTGGCTACAGCATGCTCAGCTCTGTGCCTCCCTGAGCCTAGCACAGGGCCTGGCTGACCAATGTAGTATGGATGGATGCTGCTCTCCCCTAATCACCCCCTTATCTTTTTTTTTTTAATTTTCTTTTATATGTTTTTATTTATTTATTTTTATTGGTGGGGGGAGGTAGTTAGGTCTACTTATTTATTTTTAGAGGAGGTGCTGGGGATTGAACCCTGGACCTTTTGTATGCTAAGCACCTGCTCTACCACTTGAGCTACACCCTCCCACCAATCACCCCCTTTTCTATCTCCATCTGCTGACCTTCTACCTCTCTGCTAGCTCAGATGCATCCTCCTTCATGAAGCCCTTGCTGACCCCTCCAAGTCCCCACTGTACTGAGTGGGGTCAGTTATACATCTTAGAGTCTGCCCAGTACCCAGATTATGGGACTCTGAGGTGGTTTCTTCCATCAGTGCACAAACGTGAAAAGCAAGGTCAATGCCTGGTCTGCTCTGGCTTCTCCAATGCACTCAGCACAGGGCTTGGCACTGAAAAGGCACTCAACTAAGCCTATAAAAGAAGAGAAAGAATCCTCTCTTCTCTCCCTGAGACCATTTGACTCATGATTAATGAGTGGGGAGTGTCAGGGGGACAGTTTCTGCTCACCCTCCCCCTGCTAAGAGAGGAAGCTTCCATGGCCCCCAGCTCCTCTGCACCCCTGACCCCACCTGCTGGTTCTTTTCACTCGCTCCCAGTCATGGTCACGCGGGGACTGGAGAGGGATAGTGACTCAGCCCAATTCATCACCACAATGGAAAAACCCAGTCACCTGTCCTCCTGGCAACGGGACTGAAGCAGCCTCTGCATCTGGGAGGGCAGCAAGCCATACTGTTCTCAAGGTCCTTTTGTCTTTCACCTGCTGAAAAATCAAAGACTAAAGGATGTAGGTGCATCACCATTGACACTGTAGATCTGCAGTGTGATATGAATCTCAGTGACCTGGATGGTGTGTTCCCTCCATCCCAGGCTCCGAGTTAAGTGCCCCTGGGCATCATCTCATAGCAGTTTCACAAGTCCGTTGTTATCTGAAGTGGGCACTAGTCACTCTTTGGCCACCAGCATCTGACACGCCTTTCTACGAGGCAGATCCACCTCCCACTAGGGGAACTGAAAACATCTTTTCCCAGCCTCCCTTGCAGCTTTGACAGAGTGCCTGATGTGGGCACCTCCAATCAGACATCCATTCTTGATTGTGAATTAGAAACTGGTGACATGAGCAAACCAAGACCACGCCAAATCCATTCTTGACAATGTGGCAGCAGCGACAGAAGCACCTCTGGCTTCAGAGGCAGCCATTGTCCTGATGCCAGCATCCCGTGTCTCTGCCCAGGGGCAGCACTGGCTGCAGCATCTATGTCCAGGAGTGGTGGCAGTAGTGGTTTTGATACCAGACTAACGCTGCAGGGTTAAGACTGTTTCCCGAGATCCTGAGGGCTGCCCACCTTCCTTTTAACAAAGCCCTTTTCTGCTTAAACCAGACAGAGTGGCTTTCTATTTCCTGCAGTCACCCAGACTGACACGTTAGCCTGAGTTTCCAGATGGGAAAATGAAGGCTCAGAGACAGATCTTCAAATAGGCTGGGTCTCGTCTCCAGCTGTGGTACAGGCCAGTCTCTGCCCCAGTTGTTTACAAATGGTAAGAGGGAAGTCCAGAGAGGGCAGCAGCTTTCAAAGCATCTTTCAGGTAATGAGGAAGAAGACTTGAGGGACATGTCTTAGAGGCCCCTGTCCCAGCCAGCAGCTTGGCCATCTGCCATGCTGTGCTTTCTTCTGTTAAAAACCCGGCCACCGTGCCCGCCCCCAGACACCATGCCTCCCTCGCAGGGAAGAAGAAAAGCCCCAGAGCAGAAGGGACTGAGAGCTTGTCCTTCCGCTGACTCAGCTGGGACTCCTCTGCCCCATGTGACTGCCTCCTCCAGAAGGGGCCCGGGCTCCTCTCCCTTCCTATCCCCTAAGAATCTTTGCTTGATGTAGTAGCCCCCTGGGAGGGCAGTGTTCTTATAATCATATTGCTTCGTCTATTGAGTCTACTTTTTTAGGGGTTCAAATCCTCAACTGGACCCCCGTGAAAGCCCACTTGGGGTTCATGAATTATCTGAGCCAGGTGGGTTTGCCTATGGCAGAATGCTGCACACAGATAGATACGTCACAGTGTCAAAAGCTCCTATTAGGCAACCTTTTACGTCCTCCCGGGGCCTGTATTCCTCCAAGGAATTCAGAACAGGCTAGGCCTCACAGTTAGGTTACTAGAACATCAACAATCAATTTTGTTCAATGGCTAGATCTGAAATTACTGGAAAGGGTAGAATTCAGAAAACCCTAAAAGAAACTTTAATGCAATAGTAAAAATTTTATCAATAATCATAGGGATTGTTTATTGAGCACTTCAACTGTGTGTCTGGCACTATACGAAACATTTTATGCCATCACTTAATTCTTACAGGAACCCTCGGGTCAGCATCATCCCAGTATTACAGAGTATGACGGCTCAGAGAGGATAAGTAACTTGCTGGATGTCACACAGCCAGGAAATTGTAGAACCAGCTCTTAAGAACTGGCTCCAGACTTGTATCTAATAGAATCAGTGTTTTCCTGGATGTTTTGGACATAGAGGTTTACTCTGTCACCACTGACTTCCCCCTATAATCCCCTTTAAAAAGGAGGAAATTGAGAGGCAAGGATTTCCCCAAAGTGAGCCCCAGAGTGGTAAGAAGAACCCAAGTTTGCGGCCTCTTGTGCAGTTTAAATACTGTACCCAAAGTAGGAGTGTGCACCCCACCTGAAGGCCACCAAAACTTACCAGCTTCCTAAACATTGGTGAGTCAATTAGTTCAAGGTCATAGTAGCTTCCAGGGAGGCCTGGGCTGAGAGAAAGCTGGGACTCACTACAAACCAGCCCAGATAAAGGTCCAGTGAAGAGGGGAAAGGCGTTGCAGGATTTTATTAACCTCAGCCCACCATCCCGGACCTCCCAGATGACCTAGTCCAACACAGTCACTGCCGGGAAAAGGCTGGACTCCACAGGGGCAAAGCCCCGCCCAAGGTCAGAAGCAGAGCCTGAACAGAACCCCGGTCTCCAGGAGCCCTCCTCTTGAGCTGTCTAGCCCAAGTAAATTTTTTCATTTCCATTCTCCCTACAGTAGGACTCCACCCAGGGACTTCGGCGCTCCCTCTTTTGGGATGACAGGTGAGGGCAAACTCACTGGGCCTAACCAGAGTGAGTCTGAGGACGACAGGGGTCCCCAGTTCCCTTTCCTGCTCGCTCAATGGAGGGTGAACAGGCGGGAGCAGAGACCTCGCCACATACTGTGGGGGCGACCCTGAGGGCCCAGAACACTTTTGCCTGGAGTCACTCCCGCATGAGTTCCCCAAAGAAACCCTCGGGTTCCGAAAACGGGGGACGACACCCCAAGCCCCCCTGAGCACCTGGCTCTTCCTGACCCAAGGCTTTTCCCCAACAGTTCCCAGCCGGCGAAAGGAGCGGCGGAGTGGGGTGCTCTCTCCTCCGGGCTGGGGTTCTCCCGGGGAATCGAAACAAAGACTGAGGCAGAGGCCGCCCCCTCCGGCGGGAGCCCGACGCCGCGCGGCTACCAGGGGACTGGAGGGGCGGGCGGGGCCTCCCACTGCACCCGGCGCTCTCTAAGTGGCGGGGACCCTTCCTCCAGGCGCCTGCAGGAGGTTAGGAGCTCGAGTGTCGCGGCTTCCCGCTCGCCCACCCACCCGGCGCTCCAGACGTGGCGGGAGGCGGAAGCCAAGCGCCTGGGACAGCCTCCGGGGTCCAGCCCCAAGGCCCTGCCCAGGCTCAGGGCTGAGCGCCCACGCCCCCGGCGCCCACTTGGGCACGCCCCCCGCGGCGCACCGCCCCCGGCCCGGCCCCGGTCCCCGGCAGCGGTGGCTCTAAGGAGGGGCCTCGGCAGCCCGCACCTGCACCCGTGCGTTGGTGGCGGCGGCGCCGAGGCCTGTCTCCCCGCCTGCGCGTCTGTCTCTCTCGCATCACCTCGGTGAGTCGGTGGCGCCCCAAGGCCCATCTCTCCTCATCCTCCGGCTACTGCGGCCACAGCCAGCCCCTCGCCCCGGCGCAGCCCCCGCGCGCTACCCCAGACCCCGGAGCCGGCTGCCCTGTCGCCCAGGCCACACTTGGCCTACGAGGGCGGAACCCCCTCGCCACTCCACCCCTCCCGGACTTTCCCCCGCCCTCCTGGCCAGACGCGGGGACCCCCAGGGCCACGGCCCAGCGGCCGCCAGCGCCTCCCAGATCGTGATACCGGGGGCGGCCAGGCCTCTTTGTTCGGGCGGCGGGCGCAGGGGCGCCCTCCCGCCGCCTTCCGGAGTGTCACCCGCACCCACCCGGCGCGCTCCCTCCGCCTCCCGGAGTTCACCCCGACCAGGTGGCGGCGGGCGTCTTTTAGGGGTGCGCGGTGGTGCAATTGGTGGATTTTTTTAAACCAGTTTGGAGGGGGGAGCGCTGCGTGGGGGGGGGGGGGGCGAGAGCGCTCCCGGCTGCTCCTCCTGCTTTGCTCCTCTTCGCCTCCCGCGCTCCTCTCCCCGGCTGGGCGGTGTGCATTCCCTCGACGCCGCAGCCCTGAGCTAGGCAGCGCCGGGTGCCGAGATGAAGGTGCTGGGACACAAGATCGAGCTGCTGACAGGTACCGCTGGCCCTTCCCCGCCGCCGCCCCTAGTTGCTGCCCTCGCCGCCCGCTACTTTCCAAGTTAGAGAGGGACCCGGGCGCGGTGGCGGGTGGCCCGAGATTTGGGGTGGCTCGGGTTCGAGCAGGAGGAGGGGGTGCAGATACCAGCTAATTACTAGCTTGTGCGCTGCAGGTTCCTGTGCGGAGCCCGGCCCCGTCAGAGGACTTGGGGCGGTGCCCTGTCCGGCTTTGCTTTCTGAGTTCCCAGGGCTCGGTGCCCGGGGCAGTAGGGCGCTTTTGGCTTGAGCGAAGGTCAGAGGAGCGGCCCCCTGGAGTCTCTGGCCAAGCTCTCGGCAGGCCCCCAAAGGGGAAAGGGAGCCCAGAGCCCCTGACCTTCAGTGTGGCTGCGTCCCCCAAGAAAGGAGCTCCCTGCGCTCCCAAAAGGACCTTAGCTGTGGGCCTCTTATTTCCTGCTCCCTGTGACAATCTGAGCGCCTCTCCCCAGGAGGAAAAGTTACTTGCTGGGAGTGGAAGCTAAGTGGCCAGGAAAGTGGGAGCCAGATTAGACTCAGATGCAGAGGCCCTGGGATGTGAGAGAGGCTTGAATTGGGAGTGATGTGAAGCAGAGGCTGGAGGGCTTGGTGTGCGTGGGATGGGGTGGGTGGTGGAGTTGGGTGAAGTTTCTGGCTGTGAGTACCCTTAAGGTAACAGTGGCCACTCCTTGGTTCATGCCAGGCTCAGAGAGAAGGGAAGGTGGGGGCTGTTCCTTGAGCACTGGAAACGCTGGCCAGGTACTCAGAAGTGCCAGGTCTAAGCCCAGGTAGCCACGGGGCTGGCACTCCCTCCAGTCCCTTGCCATCTCTTACCTGTAGCACTAAATTGAGGTAGGCTGGTCCACCTGACTTCAAAGGGAACTGAGGGGTGGAGGTGGGGGCAGAACGGCTGAATCTGTTAATCCCCAGAGGGAAAGTTTGTACCACTTCATGGATTTTTAGAGCCCTGGATGCATGATGGAACTCCTGGATCCTTACCCCTCTCCTCCTCCAACACCAGAAGGCCCTAGAAGAAGAATGTTCGTGGGAGATACGGGTGAGGGCTACAGCAGGAGTCCAGGCTTTGGGGTCCCAATACAGTGGACCCTCATCTTCTGGGTACAGGGGTCAGGGCCCCTCCTCCCTCATCAGGCTAATCTAATCCTGGCAGACTCGCTAAGCGCCTGGCCAGGCAGGAACAGGACTCCCTCGTCACTGTCTTGGGTCACGGGCTCCTGCTGCATCTCTCCAGGCCCTGGGAGACATCCCTCAGTGGCCTTTGCAGCCTTTTCTCTTTCTCCAATTACCTTCCACCCTCTTCCTTGTACCATAGATCTCAGTTTAAATCCCAACCCCACTGCTGGCCTGCTGTGTGGTTTCAGACAGGCTGCTTAACTTCCCTGACTTCAGTTTTCTTGTGGAACAGTTGACCCCTTCCTCTGAGAGTGGGCGTAAGGCTCACTGAGATAGCACAGGTCACACACCTGGATGGGGCCTGGGCCTGGTGGGCACTTCATGGGCTTCGTCTCCCCTCAGGTTCCTTGGTTTTGCCTGACCCTGTGATGGAGGACTCCACCTGCCCTGTCTGGTTGGCCACTAGGAAGTTTGGATCTGTCCCGACCCACTTTATCCCTGTCACATGCATCTGTGACATTTTGACCTGTCTCCTCCGTTGGATGACGAGCAGGTCACAGGTTGAGGGACAACTTATTGTGGCAGCATACAGCAAGTGCTCAAAGATTGTTGACTGAGTCCAGGCTCTCACAGCCCACGCATCAGCTATGTCCTCAGGATAATTTCTTAGAGGTCTCCCTGCCCCACATCAGTGTTAGTAAGTTATTTCACTGAGCCTTTTTGTTAAACTCATATTTCTGTAGCCGTTTATAGTTTTCACAATCTCCCGTTTGATTATGACACCCGTTTTACTAGTGAGGTCAGTCACTGCCTCACGTTATACAGCTGAGAAGAGGTGGAGCTGGATTTCAAATCCAAGCCCCAAGCTATCCCATGTTTCTAACTGCCTGGCTTCGGGCCGGTCTCTTAGCTGCCCTACACTTCACTTTCCTCATCTGAGAAATGGGCTCATCATGGTTCCTACCTGGTTGTGAGGCTGTATGTAAAATTTTGAGTGTGGCACCTGGCAGGCAGGCAGCAAATGGCAGCTGTAGGGCTGTAGTCCCCTAGCTGCCTCCTCAGTGCCCTGGGGTCTCCTCCCCTCCCCACTCTGCTCTAGTCACCAGGTTCCCTTCCTTCAGAAAGTTCTAGTTCCTCCTCTGGGTTCTCCACACAATCCAGATCTCCCTGAGATGTGCCCTGGGGGACCCTGCTTGGGCCTCAGGTTCCTTTCCTGTGGGATAAGGTGGGGCCTGCCATCTGGGTTGGGCCCTACGGGCTGGATATCCACAGCTCTGACACCAGGTGGGGGAAGCCAGGCATCTCTCGCCCTGGCCCCCCCTCGGGGCTGGAAGGATGCCTGTGGGTTGTCATGCGCAACCCAAGCATGTCTTTGTGTTCCAGAGAGGAGGGGCCTTTCCGGGAGGCTTCTCGGGTGACCAGTGCTTAAATGGCCGGCACTTAGTTTCCAGACTTTCTCACAGAGTCCTTCCGGGGCAGGGAGGGCAGGGATTTAGAAATCAGAGGATGAGAATTTCAGGGTCTCCTCTCTGCTTCTCAGCTCCTGAGCAAGTTCTTAACTTCTCTGAGCTTCAGTCTGCTCATCAGTAAAGTGGGAATAAAGGCCCCACCTCATTCGCCTGATGAGAAGGAGCCCAGGACACGGCCCGGCCCGCACGCAGGCTCACCGCCGTCCTCACAGGGCGGGGTCTCTGTGCCTTTTGTCGCTGGGTGCTTTTTTATTTCTCAGTGTGATGGGGAAAAGTGGGACATTCGTCTGTTTGCAAGTGGGAAGGTGATGGCTTTTGTGCATTTGTACTCCCACGGAATGTCTCCTAGGTGGTTCGGAGTCAGAGCTCTAAAATGGCAGATTTGCAGCTCTGAAATGGTCCCTTGGGAGCCTCGGTATTGGACGTTGGAAATTTTTAAAAATATACTTGATGTGTGATTAAAAAGCAAAACTTTGGCCAGTTTAACCTGGATTTTTGGTATCATTTTGATGCATGGAATATATATTTACATAGTGTTTGATTGTTGACAGGTGTGTTGACCCATATATTTTATATGTGGAGGAAACAGGCATAGATTTATCCCAGAAGGCAGAAAATAAGACCCTGAATCCTCATTTCCAGTTTGTCCATTATAGTAAATGTCACTGCTTCACTGGGGTGTGAGGGCCACCTAGGTGAGTCCGGAGGCAGGGTCTGTCGAGGGGGAGTGGGGAGACGGGCACGCTGTTCCACTGGTACGACTTCTATGAAGGGTGAGTTGGCAATGATGTACCAAAACCTTAAAAATACGTATAATCTGTGACTCAGCAGCTGAATTTTTAGGAACAAATAAAGATGTGTTCAGAGGTGTTTGCTGGACGATGTTATCCCATAGTTGGTTATAGAAGAAAAAATAAAAACTGGAAACAACCTAACTGCCTAACAGTAGAGGAGGTTAAATAAACAGGAGTGCGTTTATACCAGGGGACCCCAGGCAGCTGTGAATTATGCTGTCAAAAGTGATTTAGCCACCTGAACAGATGTCTCCTTATATACATGTAATAACGTGATGACAGCTCACACATGGCATTTGTCGTGTGCCGGGCACAGTCCTAAGCACTTTTTATACATTAACTCATCATCATAACAAGCCTATGAGGTATGTGCTATTATTTTCTCCTTTTAACAGATAAGGAAACCAAAGCACAGAGAGGTAAAGGAACTTGCTTAAAGTCACACAGATGGCAACTGGCTGGCTGAAATTTGAACCAGGATATCTGGCTCCTGAGTCCAAAAGATGTTTCAAAACAGTGTTTTTTGTTAAAACAAACAAACAAACAAACAAACTTTATCAGTGAATAAATCAGCACTGAAAATGAAAGGATCTAAGCAAAAATGTTAACAGTGGTTTCCTCTGGTTACTAGGAGTGTATGTGATTTATTACTTCTTTTTGCTCTTCTATTTTTCTGACTTTTCTCAGTGAATGTGTATTGCATGAAATTCAAATTCTATTTTTAAAAACAAAAAATTAACAAATGCACAGGGGAAAGTGCTAAGCGCTGGGGTTCTGATGGAACCAGTCCTGCAGGAATTCTGAAGGAGAGCCGAAGTCCAGGTGTGTTCTTGGAAAACTCTAGGGAAGAAGAGTCATTCACGGTGGATATTGAAGCTGGCTTTCCATGAGTACAGGGAGGAGGAAGTCGCTTTAGGCAAAATGAATAACACAAAGGTGGGGCCGCAAGGCTGTGGTGCGTGTGTGTACATGCACTCAAGGCTGAACCATGGTCCCCAAACATACTTAGATCCTAATTCCTAGAACCTGTGAATGTTACCTCATATGACAAAAGAGACTTTGCAGTGGTCTTTCAGTTAAGGATCTTGAGGTGGGGGGATTATTGTGGATTAGCCAGGGGAGCCCTAAATGCAATCACATGTATCCCTAGAAAGTGGAGGCGGAGGGAGATGCGACCACAAACCGCAGAAGAAGGTGACGTGATGTCTGTAGCAAGACACTTCACTTGCTTCCGCTGCTGGCCTCGGAGATGGAGGAAGGGGCCATGAGTCAAGGAATTCAAGGTACGCAGCTCTAGAAGCTGGAAAAGGCAGGAGAACAGATTCTCCCCCAGCACCTCCAGAGGGAGAGTGGTCCTGCCAACACCTTGATTGCCGCTCTGGGTCACTGGTTTTGGACATCTGACCTCCAGAAATATAAGACAATAAATATGTCTTATTTGAAGGCATCAAGGTTCTGGTGATTTGTTATAGCAGCACCAGGAAACCAATGTGGGGGTGCGGGCAGATCAGGCTTGGTGCCTCAGCCTCAGCAGAGGCTGGCCCCACGGGCTAGTAGACAGGCCATAGGGTTGGGGTCTGGAAACCTGGTTCTGATCAGGCTGCAGGCTGAGCCAGGCTAAGCCCACAGAGTAGTCTTGAGGATCAGCTGGGAGAGCACCGGGACACTGCTTTGTAAGCGGAAGGGCATCACCCAAGCACTGACAGGGTGTGAGCTTCTGTATACCTAACACATACCTGGTCTCCGTGTCATGACAAGAAATCTCTTGAGGCACTCCCTTCTGCTTTTCTTAATCCTTAGGTGCTTTAAACTCCAGACCACAGACGGAAGGTATCCTTCAACCAGAATGACCACAAGTCTTAAGCCCCATAACCAATAGCTTTGAGGACCAAGCTGTTTTTTTTCAGTTCACATGTTGGGGGATGGGGTGGCAGGGCAGGTGCTGTGTGCCTGGTGATGCTCTAGTCCTCGGTGGGTGAGAGTACTGTCCTGTCCCTCCTAAGTACAGGCCGGTTCCTCATCCATCAAATGAGAGCCCTGAGCCCAAGGCTTCCAAAGCCCTTGCCAGCTCCATGGTATTCCCTGTGAACCCAGCATACTGGGACGGGGCAGAGAGGGACAGTGGTCAGGGGTAGTCTGGAGATCCCTTGCAATCCGAAGTGGCCCCCGGATGTTCTGGGGCTCCTTTTTACCATTGCAGCTTTGGCTTCATCTGATGGAATTGCCTGCACTGGAAAGCCCTGAACTGCTAGTGTAGACTGTGGGGTTGTCATTCAAGTGGGTGGGAAGTCCTGCCTCCGAGCCCACGAGCCCTCTGACCCCACACCCGGGCCTGGCTGCCCATGTGTGACCTCCAGACAGACAGGTGGGGTACTGGCCTTCGCTTGGCCCCTCTGGACTGCACAGGAGAAAAGACCTTAGGTGTTCTGTTTGGTGTCTTGTTTGCAAGTAATGGAAACAACTTAGACTGACACAAAGAGGGGAATCTAGGGTGTCTGTGCAGCATGGTGGGCCTAGGGCCACACGAGACCATCAGGCTCTGCGTTTCTCTCCCCTATTCCTATCGGTTCTGTTCTTTGGGTTGGTTTGGTTCCAAGTATGCATCTTCCTCATGATGGCAAGATGGCTGCTGACTCACATACCATCCTCCTAATAACCCCAGCAAAGAGATTCTCTTCCCCAGGGATTCCGGCAAAGGCTTGGTCCTGATTAGAGCCGGTGCCCCTCCCTGAACTCTCTCTGAGGCCAAGCCATGTGCTGTGTCCACTTGGTCTCCGCACCCCCTCCTCCCTCACTGGCTGCTCCTGCTCACTCTGTGCTTCGCTGCTTTCTTCTCATCTCCTTTTTCTGGGGCTCACCCTGGGACCTCTTCTCTGTGTCACTCACTCCCTAGCTGACCTCATCTAATCTAGCAAGTTCCAGACACCATCTCTGTGGTGACATCTCCAGCACCAGCCTCTCCCCTGAAGTGCAGACTCTTATAACCACCTGCCATTTGTAGCCCCACCCGGCTCAGGTCTAAATCAACTGCCTGGGCTTCCCCCAGCCTCTTCTTTCCAACGTCTTCCAACTCGTAAATGGTAACTCCCTTCAGTGGCTCAGGACAAAACCCAAATCACCCTCACTCTTCTCTGTTGTTTGCCTCCAAGCCCCCTCACCTGAAAGTTACACAAAGGCTGGACTTTTTGTCTGTAATGGTCAGTCTTTTATCTCTGGTTCCTAGAACAGTACCTGGCACATAGCAGACACTCAGTCAATGTCTAGTGAATGAATGAATGAGTGAGTGAAGGAAGGACTTAGGCTTGGGCCACTTGGCCACCCCTGGGGCTGTGGTCATCCCTGCCTGAACCACATGGACTGAGAATGGGGGAGGGGTGACATTTCCATCAGCAGGTGCTGTTACGGGAAGAAATGGCCTGGGGTTGAGCAGCCCCAACTCAGGGGCCCCCCTCCTTCAGATATTGAACATAAGGTGGGAAGACTCCGAGAGTTGCTTGGAGTGGGGGCATCTCTGCCAAGTAAGTGTTGCTCCTCAAAACACAAATACATGAGGTAGTTCAGAGAAGGGGGCTTTCCAGGAGAAAAATGCCCAGTAAGAAAGCTGCTCCTTCGGGCTCTCTCCTTCCTGCAGACCATGTTGCAGACTTCTGAGCTGGAGGAGGTGGTTGCCTTGGCTTTCCTCTTTGATTCCTGCACAAAGATCCAGGACATATGTATCTTTGTTTCTGGAACATTTGCCAAATGAGGCAAAGATACAGGACTGAACTGAGGCACCCATGTTAAGGAAACGAGAATTTGTGGCAGAAAGTGCCAAACTGAGCTTTCTAACTTCTGATTGTGGGTCATGGTTACCTGTGCTGATACAGTCACTGTGAGCTTGTAAGAGGTGGGCTGGAGGGGGCTGGCTCACTCCTTGAAGTGAGAACAAGAGCGGAGAGAATGCCTTCGGGGACTGTGCTGCCCAGGGACCAGACAGGGGAGGCTGCAGGCTCTGGATCAGCCCGAGCAGTTCCCTGTTTCCCCTCGGACAAGGCCCGTCCTCTTACTTTTCTTTGAGTTCGTTTAGCACAGTAGGCTGGGTCTCCAAGAAAAATGTCCCAAGTTTAGATTAGCTTCAACGGTATGTGACAGAAAACCTCAAATAATAATAGATTAAACATCAAAATAGAAACAGACTCATATGAAGACATAGAAAACAAACTTATGGTTACCAAAGGGGAAGGAGCGGGGAGGGATAAATTAGGAGTATGGGATTAACAGATACACACTGCTATATATAAAATAGATGAACAACAAGGACTTACTGTATAGCACTATATATATAGAATCACTTTGCTGAAACTAACACAATATTGTAAAACAACTATACTTCAAATTTTAAAAAATAGATTTAACAAAAAATGTGTGTATTTCCCACTTTCATAAATAGAATCTGGAGATAGGCCACCTAGAATCATGGCTTCATGATTCTCAGGAACCTGGACTCCTATATTGCCACTCTGCCATATTAGTATCCTGCCTCAGGGTCCAGAATGGCTGTTCAGGCTCCCACCATCACATCTGTATTCCAGTTGGCAGGAGAGAGGCAGGTTTATTGTGTCTATGTTTAATACCTGGAGCCATGTTGTGTATGGAAACAGAGTTGACACGTTGGTGCTGTGCCTCAACAGAAGAAAATTTTATAAAAAAGCTATGTTCTGGCAACTCTTAAGATGCACTTTTTTTTCATTATATCTCTAAAATACAGCTTCTGTTGGTGAGGTGGGCACCAGGAGCTGTCCTTGCTATCACATGGTCACCAGAATTTGCAGCTTACAGGGAAATCCTAGCGTGAACAGCAGAGCACTCTTGGGAAATGCTGCACCACCGACATTATTGATGTCAGAGGAACTGGGGCTTCTTGGAAAAGCATGGGCAGCAACGATTTCAAGACAGAGTGATTCAGAGACACTGGACCCTGATTGTGCAGAAGTTTTAGGAAGACCTTGAACAATTTATTTCACTTGTGTTTTCCTTTTAAAAAATGTATAAGAGTGGTACAGCAATGATACTTCAATTTAAAGATAGAATGTACAAGAGTGATAGTCGCTTTTAAAAATCTGGGTCTGGGGTGGAGGGTATAGTTCAGTGGTAGAGTGTGTGCTTGGCGTGCACGAGGTCCTGGGTTCAATCCCCAGTACCTCCATTAAAAAAAAATCTAATTACCTTCCCCCTCCCCAAAAATCTGTGTCTAAGTCTAAAAGAATAAAGTATTTTAAAAAATGAAGTAAGTACCAAAAATTTCCAAATAAGAACCCATTATGTGAGTAGCAGTTCTGAAATTACTTTGTGTGTATACTAGGAATGAACAAATAAACAAAAATATTGGGGATAATGAGAGCCAGGTTTCTCATTGTGGAAGAAAAAAATTACAAATAAAGAAAGGGAAGAAGTTAGAATAAACTGTGTGGTGTTGAATAGTAATTAGAGGTATCAGTACAAAATTTTAATATACATACAGGTTCTTAGAGGTGTGTGTGTGTGTGTGTGTGTGTGTGTGTGTGTACACTTAAAAATATCTGTAGCAATGAGCATACCTAGTGCCTCTTGGTTTCTAAATATCATTCTCCAACAAAAGGAACCAAGCAGGGCTCCTTGGAGAAGTGGTTGATTCCACGGTTGAGGCAGAAAAAATACAAGATGAGTTTGGAACATTATATGGGGCTAGAAAATTAGAAACTACTCAAAAAATGATGGACATGTGGTGAAAGGACCCAAGAGCCAGCTTGAAGGAACTCCCAATGGCCAAATCTGGCATAACCAGAACAATAAAAAAATAATAGCAAAGGATTATAACCCACAGGATAAAATAAATAATTGAATAAATAAGTAAATGGAGAGAAGACAGCTCATTTTCTTCCAGGAGAATTCCAATTAATAAATGTAGAAGGGATGATGGAAATGGAAAATTATCATTAAGTAAATACTGCAGTAATAATTATAGGCAAGAATCATCAATGGTTGCTAAAATTAGTGGACAAAAGGATGATGCGAAACAGGATGTTTGCATAGTCTCAAAGTACCTTCCCACAAGATACTTATTGATTACAAAGGGAAAAATAGTAACTTTACACTGGAGAAACCTGGCAGACACCACCTAAATCGGGTGATAAGTTTAACATCCCTAGCAATGAGACAGATCGACACCCTACACCCCATGAAATGGTACAGTGACAAAGGCACATCACTTCTGTTGTATTCTTGCTGAAACTGCATAACCTCGGTCTAATCATAAGAAAACAGACAAATGCAAACTGACGGATGTCCTGCAGATTTAACTGATAAGTGTTTTTCAAAAGTGTCAGCATCATGAAAGACAGACTGAGGAACTGTCCCCGACTGGAGGAGACTACATGACACTAAGTTCAAGGTGGCATCCTGGATTGGGAGACTATTGAGGAAACTGGTGAAATTCGTCTAAAGTCTGCAGATGACTTAGCCATCTCGTATCAGTGTTTTCTTTCCTGGTTTCTCTAACTGTATTGAGAGTCTGTAGCATGATGATGTCAGCGAGAGCTGAGTGAAGGGTATGTGGGAAGCTTCTGTGCTTTGTTTTTTCTATAAACCTGAAATTATTTCAGAAGAAAAAGTGAAAAGATAGTGGGCAGTATTATGCCTTAATTGGCAGGGTTTTTTTCTCTTCTATTGGTACATAAAACGTTAGTGTCATCTTTAGAATTGATGCTATCTTAGATTTGATAAGATCTTCTATGTAAAATAAAAATGTCCCTTTTGACCCTTCCAAGCCTTCCCCAGAGGTGACTGAGCATTGTTACAGTCACCCTGACTCATTTGAGGAGCTGATTTTTTTTTTAATTTGAAAATATATGTACCTGTTCCGCACATATATTTTTCCCATAAATGGGCTTATTTATACTTACTATTCAGTGAGGTAGCTTTTTCTCTTAACTGCATATTTTAGGTTGCTTTCCCTATCTGTCTGAGTGGAGCTGCCTCATTTTTAAAATAGCTACGTAATGTAAATGGTTCATGGTTTATTTAGCCATTCTCCAGACAGTCATTTGGGCGGTTTCTATTTTTTTCCTATTCCAAACAGTGCTGCAGCAAGCATCCCTGTGCATTGCCTCTAATGTTTTCCTTTAGGATAAATACCTAGAGACAGAATTGCAGAGTTGACAGATAATTTGCATTTTTACAAACTACCAAGTTGCCGTCCGGATGAAGCTGAACCCACTGCACTTCAGCCAGTGGTACATGAGAGTACGTGTCGTTTCCCCACAACCTCACCGACACTGAACGCTTTCAGTCTCTGAATCATTTACAGTCTGAGTCATTCATTCATTCATTCCATCTCATTCAACAAAAACATATCAAACATCAGAAAATATTAACAATTGTTTTGGTTACTATTGTTGTTGTTGTAAGGATGTGATGGTGAAAGGTATTCCCGGCAGAAGGAACAGCATGAACAAAGGCACGTGCTTCCTGTGGGTAGAATGGGCCTACTGAGTCAGCTGGGGTCTTTTGTTATGAGTGTCAGAATCCAAATTTGGCTGCCCTAAGCACAGTGGGAGTGTGTGTGTGTGCACGTATGTGTGTTGGCAAGGTGGTGGTGGTTGTGGGGCGATAGGAACTCATAGGCCCAGATCAAGGAAAAGGCAGGAGAAATGGTCTGGATCAGGCTGGACATAAATCAAGGGGCCGTAACCAAGGAGAGGAAATGGAGGTTGGGCCAGAAAAAAGGTTGTGTCCCCTGCATCCTCCTGTCTGGCCACCTGTTCAGGGAGACAGAATCCAGAGTCCATGCAGAGTGGGGTTTAGGAGAATGGGCTCTGGGGTCCCTTCCTGGATTGGCCAAAGGGGGACTTGCCCCAGGAACTCCTTCCTTGTGCCTTTTTTGGTCTCATCTTTGAAATGGGGATGCTGAGGGAAGGTCTAGTTCATCCCAGCCCCACCTCTGTGCTGTACTAACCCTCTGAGGTCAGGATGGGGACAGAGAGAGTGATATGAAGGGCCAGCTTCCTGGCTGGCTCTAAACCCTCTACATAGTGCAGCTGGAAGTTGAGTTCCCGATTTCTGGCGTCCCTGAGTTCTGATCTGGGTTTCACACTGTGGTGCTTGGCGTGGTTTGTGTGGTAGGGCGTCGGGTGCCCAGGCTTGAACATGAATCCTGTGAATCTGTGGCACAGACCCCTCCTCCAGGAAGGAGCTCCAGGCCTAGGTGGACTCTGCTTGTTCCATTTGCTTGTGACTTTTCTTGAAATAAGTGGCCCTTATAACCAGGACTTTCAGGAGTGCATCATCCACAGGGCACCTTGGGCCATGACCTTGACCATGACCTGCCACAGTTCCCCTCACTCATGTGGTTGAAAAAATGCAAGCCATTCTATAGTTCTCTCTTTTGTAGTTTGGTTTCTTCCTGTCCCCCAAGGTCTGGTTCGCCTGCATCTCCAAACTTTACCCTGTTGATGTCTGGCCTTCCTTAGCCTTCAGTTCCTGTGTTTCTCAGTGGGACAGCTCTGGGTGTCTTGAGGTGGGGAGCAATGCTTCACTGTGCAGCCCTGTCCCTGCACAACCTTCCTTGCCTCTGGCTCCTGGGCACTAAATGCTGTCAGAGCAGTTGCTGAGACCACCGAAAATCCCTGAGTATCTCCAAACACCCCCTCCTACTGGCTGGGCAGTGCATCCACTCAACAATTGCTTTATTCCATGGGATTTGTAACTACCAGCGATCAATTTAATTGAAGCATTTTCTTGAATAGGATCAGAAATGATTATAGTAATCATTTATATTTTTAACCCTAATGAATCTGAGGGTTCACATGGTCCAGGTCTCACATTCAAAGAAGCACAGATCAGCAGCCAAAAGTAAATGAAAAAAATTCAATTCCTCTTGAAGAATCCACGCACATCTGCACTGCTCAGAAGCCCCTTTCACTAGGGCCCTCTCACAGCTCTGTCCCCTGCCAAAGAGCCCCTGTCTTCCCTCCCTTGCCCCCTTCCCGTCCATCCCTTTATTGCAAACATCAGCATAGCCTCCCTGCCAGCAGGTATGAACCCCTCCTCAAACAGAAGGCAAGAGAAACTCCAGAGTTGTCTTAAGTAAGAAGAGGAAGGTAAGGAAAGCCCTAGTCACCTATGTTATTTTTGTCCCTTCAAGTGGGAACAGAAATCTTCCATTTAAAGAGCATGTTTTTAATCCATTGCCTCTGTTGTACCTCAGTGCTTCCTGGGGTGTGCAGAACAAGGCTAATGCTCCCATTTTGCAGATAAGCAATCCTCTTAGTGATATGCCTGAAATAAAGCTAGGCAGTGAGTGATACAGAAGAGATTCCAGTGACTCCAGGCCGAACCACTGATAAGCTGAGGGCTTGAATTCATCCCAGACCCATTTGGTTCTAACACTCTGTGTTGCCTTTAGGGAACTGCATATCAAGAGAGAAAAAAAGGCAGAGTGGAAAGGTCCATCGCTGTTGCTTCACAGACCCCTGTGTCTCTCATCCCATCTGCTCTGTACTCCCTGACTCCCCGCAGACCTGACTCAGGCTTCCTTGTGGGAGTTTGATAGGAGTCTCACTCTCTTAAAAAATTTCCCCCCGGCTTTATTGAGATACAGTTGACATTATATAAGTTTAAGATATACAACGTATTGCTTTGACAAGGAACCTAATTTTCTTATAGCATCATCTAGCTGCTTTTAAAATTTTTGTTTTATTTTATTTTGCAGGGGGAGGTACTTAAGTTTATTTACTTTTTTTTTTTTTGATGGAGGTGCTGGGGATTGAACCCAGGACCTCATGCATGCTAGGCATGCACTCTACCACTGAGGTATAACCTCCCCCCTTAGCTGCTTTTTAAAAAAAAATCATAACTTTCTTAGGAAGGAACTTGTCTGCCACTGCCCTGTGGGCATGCTCGCCCTGGCCTGTGTGCTGGAGCTCTGCATCACCACCTGCTGGGCGCTGGCTGTCTCTGTTTTCCATGGGCTGAGACATCCCCAGTTCCCCAGATTATAAGGTTTCTCTCTCCAGCCCCCTTCCCCACCACCCCCTCCAGCACAGGCCATCTGTCCCCGCACTGCCCACTCTCAGCCCTTTTAATAGCACCGTCCTTGGGGAGGATGGTCTCCAGGGTGGTTTCATAACAAGCCTGGGGGAGGGCGGGGACACCCCAGTGCTGCCAAGGCGTTTGATTGAGTTGAGTGTTCAGGGAGGCTGCCAGCTAAAAAAGCCCTAATTGAGGAAGAGTTTTCCAAAGTAGGGGACCTTCTTTCAGCTCCCTACCCGGATGGACGGATGAGCGTGCACACATCAGAAAGGATGGAAGAGAAAGTGGGAGAGAGGGGAGAGGATGTCTTTCTAAAAATACTGCCCATCTGCATTGTGTTAGCTGGTTTCCCTGGAAACGACTGGGAACACAGCTCCAGCGTGGCAGGAAGGTGCAGGGACCTGGGAGCCTGGGTGGGTGGGGGCCTCCCTGCCCCTGCCTGGCCTCTTTGCGCTGGGGATGTGGCTCTGGGGTGGGGGTTGGGGGTGCTGCACAGCTCTCAGTTAACCTTCCAGGAGGCCTGGGTGGCCGGCAGCTCCCAGCCGAGCCTCAGCACATCTCAGTTCCAAGCTAGTCCCAGGTGGGGACCCCCATGTGATCACAAGGCAGCAGATTTGTAACATTCTGGAGGGCTGATGCTTCCGGATTCTGACAGGATGGAAGAAAGCTCAGGGAATGTCTGGAGCTGCAACCTGGTTTTTAGAGCGCCCTGCCACAGAAATGGGTTCCATCTCAGGCCCCGTGCCCTTGGGCACCAGGCAACCACTGCACCGACACCCTTGTCACTGGAGCTCGCACAGGGAGAAGCCAAAGGAGCAGGGGTGGCCGGGATGGGGGGCACCTTCTGACCAATCAGCTAGTGGATTTGAAGGGAAAGTCTGAGGGCTTCACTTCACCCTTCAGAAAGATTAAAAGTAGAATTGAGAAGGAAGGGACAAAGGGTGGGAGGGAGGCTGGGAAGAAGGACAGGAATCGATCCTTCCGTCCTTTCAGGTGAGGCGGCTGTGGTGTAGAACGAGCCCTGGATCAGACTAGGGATCTGCAGCCCCCGTCCCCGGCCTGGCCCCATCTGGGCGTGCTGGGTCACCTCATCTCACTTCCCGTCACGGTGAAATCAAGTAGCACAGGAAAGTACGCTGTGAGCCGTGAGATGCTTTGCAGGAATAAAGAATCGTTCGTGATCTTCAAATAGTCTTTTTTTAAATGTTTTTTTCCTAATTTAATACCGAAGATTCTAGTGTTCGGTCCTGCACCCAGGGACAGTGCCTCTTAACTTGATGATGTGTATCCCTCCAGGCTTTTCTGTGGAGCTAATTCCTATTTCTTGCAATTTGGATAACACTGCATGTTTTATAACTGCTTTTTTTTTTTATCTCTTATGACACAAGCATTTTCCCATGTTATTAAATAATCTTTTACAAGTCACTGACCCAGAGTTTATTTGTCTAGTGCCCTATTTATGGACATTTAGCTTTTTTTAGGTTTTTTTCCTATTATAAATGGCACTGTAGTGAATATTCTCATAGATAAATCATTAGATGCCCTCTCTGGTTTCCTTAGGAAATTTCTCTCAGGGAGAAGATTGCTGAGTCCAAGAGTAAGAACCTTTTAAACGATTTTAATTCATTCTGCAAAACTGCCCTTCAGAAAGATGTATCCATGTATACATCCACAAGCAGTATAAGAAAATTGCCAGTTTTGGTGTATCTTTGCCAGCACCGCACACTTTGCCAGTTCTATTGCCCAAAGGAAAAAAAGGAGTATCTTGTTTTAAATTTGAATTTCTTTGACTTCTAGTGAGGTTTAATATTTTTCCATGTACCTATTGGCCATTTGTAATTCCTTTATGAATTTCCAGTTCATGTCCTTGGCTAGTTTTTCTCGTGGTGCTTTATGATTTGTGCCATCCTAAATTCCAAGTAAGGGATGGTGTGGTGCCAGGCTAGATGGATTGTGGGGTCCTGGTACCCTCTTTGTCTGTCTTGCCCCACCATTGGGTCCTGCAAATACACACACACAGGCGTGCGTGTTTATACACGTGCACATATGACCCATTCTTCTCCTGGGGTTCAGAGGCCCAGGGTCTCCCAGGGACACCTAGCCGTTGAGACCTGGGCCCCTCCGCCTTGTGGCTGTGGGTTGAGCAGTCACCGTGTCACCCCTCCTTGATGGTGGTACGTCATGATCAGCACCCCGTCCTTCAGTGTCACTCTGCCTGCCAGGCTGCCGGGGACCCCCTTCCCCCCTCTCAGGACCATCCTCACCCAGGCCTGTCCTTCTGGGCACTCAGGACAGCCCTCAGCTCTGTTCCTCTCTGTGTCCTCAGGTACTCCACTGTCCACTTGTGACTACTGCAGGCTTCTGTCTGCTCCCCCAACCCCGTTTGGCTTCTCTACACTTGTCCCTTCTCAGTAAACGCAGAGGTTTACTTGAAATTGTTTCAAGGATCATTCCATGTTGCATTTCTTTTCTTTCTTTCTTTTCCTTTTTTTCCCCTTTTCTTTCTTCTCTCCTTCCTTTCCTACTCCCTTCCTCCTTCCTTCCCTGCCTCACTTCTTCCTTCCCTTCCTTTCTCCCTTCTTTTCCCCCTTTTTATGGGGGTGGGGAAACATGTTTTAATTTTTAAGAACAAATAATATAATGACCTCCCTGAGCCAAGCAGGCGAATCTTGTAGACGGAGCCTTGCTGCCCGAGTGAAGCGCTAGGCAGGGCCTGCGCTTGGGGACCAGGGATGGAGCGGTCGGTGTGTTGCCGGTGCCCCTGCTCCAGCCCGGGCTTGCGCTGTCCTCCTCCTCCCGGGAGAGTCAGAGCAGGGCCCGGGCGTCCCCGCCGCAGCAGGCCTCAACCCTCGTCCTCCCTCCCTAGGGCTCCTCCTCCACGACGTGACCATGGCCGGACTGCAGGAGCTGCGATTCCCCGAAGAGAAGCCACTGCTCCGGGGCCAGGACGCCGCCGAGCTGGTGAGTCGCCCCTTCGCCGTCCTGGGGGCGGAGGGCGCCACCTCGTGGCCAAGAAGGAAACAGCGCGCCTTCCCTCCAAGGCCTTTTGCTAAGGCAAGGAGCTGGCCTTCTCCATGAGCCCCCGGGAATCCTACCGCAACTTTGAGAAGCCTTGTCCCTGTCTTGAGAAAGTTCCTGGCCGGGCTCACAGCCCACGCGACTAAACCCAGCCTACCTGGCTGTGGCTTTGGCTGTCTTTGAGGCTAGGAGGCTCTGTAGAAGAGTTATTCCCAATTCAATGATGAGAAAACTGAGGCACAGAAAGGTTAACTCACTTGGCCAAGGTCACACAGCTACCAGGGAATGAGGCTGTATTCAACCCCTGGTTCTGGGAGCCCCTCGGGCCCCAGGAGGGTCCCTGCTGGGCAGTGCTGCCTGCAGCCTGCATGATGCTTCCCCCCTGCTGGGTCCTTTCACGTCTGCGGCTTCTCTCTTCCTTACAAGCCTCTGAGGTGCCAGGGCAAGCATTACCTACCAGCAGTGCCTCCCAGCACAGTGGGACTGAGACATTCCCGGTTGTTATTTCGTCCCGGAGGGCCCTCATTGGGACACCAGGTGTTCAATTCCAGAGTTATTTCTACCCACGCTTTCTTGTTGTAGTGGTCACATGTTGGGACAAAGTGGCTGTCCAGGCTCCAGAGGCCCAACCACATGAGGCTGGCAGTCCTACCCCTGAGAAGGATGCAGTCTTATCTTTAAGACAGAACCTTGAGTTAACTTGTAAGACCTGATTACCTGAAGGCAGCCCCCAGGAATGGTCAGGGAACAGCCTGTGAGCAGCACACTTTGCAGGCTCTTTATTCTAATTCTACTCCCTCCGGGTTCCAAGGCCCCATCATCTCTTGTCCAGGTGCTGCCTGCTGGTACAGGGTGTGCATCTGTGGGTGGTGCAGAGAGCTGACAGCACCTTGGCCTCACATGTTCTCTTCCACTCCTCACCTTGGCAGGGCACCCCAAGAGATGCCCCTATACCCCTTCTTTCTGGCTGAAGGAGCTCCCCCCACAACTGGTCTCCTTACTCTGTACAACATTTTAAAATACATCATGTCATTCCTGGCCTTCTAATGGGCTCCGTTCCCTTCTTCCAGCCCTTCATGAATCCTGCCCTGGGCTTGGTAAGGTACCCTTGTAACCTAGTTACAAATTTCCCTTTTTGCTTGTGCTAACAAGATTTGATTTCTATTACTGGCCACCATCCCTTCTGAGGCCTGTTCTTAACTGTTGTTCTTGGCTTTCGTAAGGTACCCTTCTCATTTCATAATAAATTATCCTTTTTGCATAAACTAAAAAATAAATAAAATACATCATGTCACTTTCCTGCTTAAAGCTGGTCAGTGGCTGCCACCTCACCCAGAGTTACAGCCACAGCCCTTCCCGGGGTCCCAGGATGTGATCTGCACCCTGCGCCCCCCCCCCCACCATGCTCTCCCCCTGTTCACTTCTCTCCTCCCTCCCTGGCTTGAACAAGCCCATCACATTCCTAGCTGTTCCCTCTGCCAGGGATACGCTAGCCACAGAACTTTTCAGGGCAGGCCCTTCATTTTATTCAGGCTCTGCTTAAATGCCTCCTTCTCAGCAAGGGCTTCTCTGCCACCTAACGTTGACACCCCGCATGCTCTGTACCCAGCCCCAGCACTTATAGCTCTTGGGCTCCATCCTGCAGGTTCCTGGAGCAGAGACCCTGTCTGTGTTGTTCCCCGATCCCCCCAGTACCTTGCACAGTGCCTGGAGCATAGTAGGCTCTCAGTAAAGACTTGGACTGGGTAGACTGTGATGCTGTTTAGAAGAAAGTTTTTCAGAACTCTCTGAAAAGTCCCTCCTCCCCACAAACAGCCTGTCTTTTGAGGCCTGTGAGCAGAGGTCAGCCTTCTTGTGAGGGCCTGGTGGGCAGATGGTGGCTCTCAGGGACCCCTGCACCCATCACAGGAGCTCAGGGCTGGAGGTTTCGGGGCAGCTGCTTGGAGGTGCTACCTGCTGGTACGGGGTGTGCAGGGTGTGTGCTGTGGGCGGCGAGGAGAACTGAGGGCACCTTGGCCTCACACACTCTCTGCCTGTCTCTTCCACTCCTCAGCCTGGCAGGGCACTGCAAGAGAGGCTCCCACACCCATCCTCTGCCCAGCCTGGCCCAGCTCCTCCTCCCTGAGTCCCTTTTGACCAGCAAGCACGCTGGCACTGCCCTCTTTCTGCTGCGCTTGGTGTCTCTCACCTCATCCCACCTGGATCAGTTCCCCCTGCACGAGGGTCTGCGTTTCAGTCCTGGACAGAGGCCTCCAGTCCCCAGCGCAGTTTCCCTCCTTTCTCGGGTCAGCACAAGCCTCGTGGACCTGGTCACTGGTCACATCTGCTTTTTCCAAGATGCATTAACGACCCTGTCCCCAACCCCCAAAAGCCTCCTAGGTGCTCCCAGTGTACCCTTGACAGCTGGTACAGTCCTGCCTCGAAGCTCTGCCTGGCTCTTTGCCTCTCTCTCCCAGGCAGTGACACCCACAGACAGATCCTCCATCCAGCTGCACGGTACGCAAGTACCTGTCCTTTTCACTTTTTAAATCATCCACAACCTGCCAGGTATAAATTCCTTAAGTCCACTGAGGAGTGAATACTTCCACATGATTACCTCCATCCTGCCAACATTTCAGACATGTCCAGGGCTCCGTGAAAGGATCGTTGCTTCTCCCCGTGCCAGCGTCCCCCACCTAGGTCCCCCAAGGGCCGCTCCGGGGCCATCCTGCCTCCTCTCGGCTGGGCCCCTTCTCCCACCAGTCTTCCTTGGAATGTTGATGTGGTTCTTCCTGGGCCTCCTCCAGGGTCTCTGAACTGGCTTGTATTATCCCTGCTGTTTCTTGGCTTTGGGTCCTGCCCCTCCAAAGGTTCCCATCCCAGGGAAAATCTCCCGTGTTGCTTTCCCTGGCCCGCTGTGGGCAGGATCTCCCAGTGAGAGGGTTCATCGATTACCAGCCTCATCCCCTTCTCCCAGACCCCTGCCCACTTCCTTGGGGCGTCTAGGAGTGGCGCCCTCCAAGCTTTCCTCTCCTCCCCATGTAGAGCCCCCAGGCCCAGAGGAACCAGCAGACGAGGCCTGAGGACAGCCGTTAACTGATGTGACCCGAGACCTGGCTTGCCTTTTTGGTGTTGTCTAGGGCTGGCTTTTTGGTCATCTAGTGCTGCCTGATCTTCCTCGCCCACCCCAACGTACAGAATGCAGGTGGATGAACTTCTCCGGGTTTTGCTGGTTTTCATACTTTTCCTCCCCACTCCTGAGACTTGGGTTCGTTTTCCTTCCTGTTGCACCTTTGAGCCCTGCCCTTCTCTGGCTATCCTCCCAGGACACCCTGGTTTTAGCCTGACTGTCTCATTTATCCATGTATTTATTCGGTAGGAGGCCTAAGAAGCATCTGAGACACAGAGTCCAGGGAGGGAGTGCCGAGGACAGAATGGCTGCTAACTGTGCCCCTCATTTAATCCTCACTGAGGCTTGAAGGCTAAGTGACCTGCCCAGAGTGAGCAGAGGGGAGCAGAGAGGATTCTGCTCACAGTAGAAGGCAGGCAGAGGCCCCGGATCTCTGCTCTTCCTGAATGTGTGTGATCCCCTGTAAAGTTTCCGTCCCTGGACAGAGACCCAGAGAGGGCGCTGGGCTGCATCAGGGAGAACCTGGCAACCCAGACACATGGGGTTCGGGCCCCTCTCCTCTGCTCTCCATCTCTGCCACCTTGGAAACAGGCAGGAGTATCTAAATTGCATTTCCCCCATTTGTGAAGTCAGACTTGTTCCTCCAGATCTGTTTTTGTTTGGGGAGCCCATTCCATGCCAGGCTTTACACTGAGAGCAGAGCCAGACGTGGTCCTGCCCTCGTGGTACCTGCAGTCCAGCGGGAGGGATGGGCACCCATCAGAGATGCACATCCTTCAGCGCAGATGAGCCTGAGAGCAGGGGACCTCGGTGCTTAGACAGCATGAAGCAGGCAGGTCTGGAAAGGTGAGAGCAGCTACGGCACAGGCCCAGACAGCGCCTTTGTGCGGGTCAGAAGAGGCCCCTCGTTTCTCCCTCGAGGCACGGGCCTCAGCCTCCCCATCCCTCAGGTGGGCGTCATAGGCCCGCCTCTGCCCTTGTGCCCTGATGATCGACCTCGAAAACCATCTGTGGGGAGAGCGGGCAAAGTGATGAACAGCAAGAATTTGGGGTCAGAGATTATTCTCCCACTTTCGAGCCATGTGATTTAACTTCTCTGAGCCTTACTCTTCTCACCTGGAAAATGGAAATATTCACATTTTAAATTAATAGGTAAAATCGATGTGTGTAGCTGCTCATAGCCTCCTCTGTCAAGTACTTAGTGGCCTGGTGCCTGGTGCCTGGGAAGCCCTGGGTGACTTTTGTTAATATTAAGGGTTAATACTAATTAATATTAATATTAAAGAGTTAATATTTTGTTACTATTAAGACTGGGCAAGCGCAAGCGAAGCTGCTCAAGGCAGAGCCCCTGGGGCTGCCCCTGTCCCTGCCTGGACCAGCCTGGGGCCTAACGAGCCACCTCCTCTGTTTGCCTTCCTTTAGGAGAACTCCGACACCTTTCTCTTGGCTGTGGACACAGATTGGAAGGTAGGTCTTGGCTTAGCCTCCCCAGATGGGGGACCCACAGCTGGCTGGCCCCTCCCCCTCCCAGCCTGTTCCAGAGGAGGGTCACAGGCTTTCTGTGTACCCCCAGCCTGCAGCTGCAGGGGCTGGGCACCTGGCAGTCTCCAGGACCACCCCCACTGCTCACAGCGGCTCTGCCGGCCCACTGCCAGTGGAGAGATGCCCCCTCCCTCCCTGAACAGAACAGGGAAGGGAGGGGAGGTCTGGTGGGAGTGAGGATGCTGTCATCTGAATCAGCACTTTCCTCCTATGAAAAGCCAGGTTAATGCTCCAAAATAGCTCCTGTTTCCATGGCAGCAGTTGCCCGGGACAACCATGTCCTCTTTAGTTTGATGCCAGATTCCCTGTGAAAACTTGAAATCATTCTTTGTTTTTTGTCCTCTGATTGATGATTTCTGATTTTGCTTACTTGGCCAGCCATTTCTCTCCTTTGAGTCCCATAGTGGCTGTTTATTTCGCCATCTTAGGAGATGTGTGACAGCAGACACAATGGGAGCCTCACAGGGTTCTGGTTCTGAGGCCTCGCTGGCCATCAAAACCTGCTGAACAAAATCAGATCTTTCTGGAACCTTCCTCCTTGCTAGCTGGAGCTAGCCCCCAGGCCACTGCCCAATTTGGGTTAGTCTCCGAGCCCCATGACAACCCCAGCCTCGTGGTCTGGACGCAAGGCTGACGCGGGAGGTCGGGCAGCCTGCCGGCTCCTCCCCCAGGCGCTCGATCTGCAGATCTGGATCCAGCCTTGCATCGGTCCCTTGGTCACGCGCCCCTTCAAGGACGGGAGGGAGCATAGGTGTCAGAGCAGCCTGTGTGCACATGCTCTGGTCTCCTGGGAGCCCCAGCTCCAAACACAAAGGGCCCTGGAGCTGGGACAAGAGGATGGGGTCTGAGGGAATGGGGACCAATGGGAGCCGAGGATGAGGTCTGAGGGAGTGGGAACTGATGGGAGCCCAGGAGGAGAGAAAAGAGGACGTATCCATGAGGTGGCCCACAGCGCGGGCACGCCAAGGAGTCCTCTTTGCCCTCCCTGCTCCGAATGAGGGCAGGAATGTGTGGACAAACAGCCCCTTCTCTGCAGAAGCGAGCTGGTGAAATAAAATCCGGAGCAGACAGCCCCTGCCCAACGTCGAGTGGGACTCACTCGACCAGCGGTGCCGACTGCCAGACCCCCCAAAACACACCCTGGCGCAGACTGGTGATGAGAGAGGCAATCCGGGGGTCCTCTGTGCCCATGTACTGGGCCCAGCCCACCCTCACCCCCATTTCTCAAGATCCTTTCTTGGTAAAGGGCAGCACGTGTTAAAAGGCACCTTACTGTCTACTCCCTTACACCACATTGCGGTGGCCTTTTCTTTTCTTTTCTTTCCTCTTCTCTTCTCTTCTCTTTTCTCTTCTTTTCTTCTCTTTTCCTTTTTTAAAGTAAAGCAGCTATGAGGATGGCCCCTATCTGGGCCAAGGTCTGGCAGAGACTTTATCCCATTCAACCCCTTGCCTCAGTGGGCCCAGCCAGTGGGGGAGGCACGACAAACTAGAGTCAGGCTGACTTGAGTCCAGGTCCTGGCCCTGCCACTTATGGACCACGTGACCTCCGGCACAGATCACTACGTCATTTGTAAAGGGAGGCAGGCAGCTTGGACCTCCCCGGGTGTCCGTAGAGTTGGGGACGGTGCCCCCAGGCCAGGCACTCAGACCTTAGGCTGACTGTGACTAGTGGCCCACCAGAGCCAGACTGCCTGGCTGCTGTTCCTGGCTCTGCTCTCTGGCTGTGTGACGTTGGGAATGTTACAGAACCTCTCTGTGCTTCATTCGCCTCATCTGTAAAGTGGATGTTAAGAGGACAAAATAAGGTAACATGTGCAAAGCGTTTGGATAGAGTCTGGCACATGAGAGATATGCTACTAACCATTTGCTACTCTTAGTAATGTGACGTCGGGCCCAGAGTGCTGAGATGCTGTTAGCTCCACCGCTTAGTTCTCTGTGCTTCATATTCCTCATCCTTTCTCATAGGTTTGTGAGAATTATGTTATCCTTGCAGCTACCCATGCAGTAGGCACTGCTGTTCTTCCTGTGTGGAGGCTCAGAGAGGTTAACTGACTTGCCCAAGGTCACACAGCAGGTTTGGCTAGTGGGACCTGAGCCTGCCTTGTTCAGCCACAACTGTACAACCTCCAGGGAAGGGGCCAACAGTTTGGAGAGGCATGCAGATTATCCCCTTTCTCTCCTGGGTGGGCAGGCCTGGGGTCAGGTCTGGAGTGATGTATGCAGCTTTTCCTTACCCTCCTAGCAGCTCTGTAAGGAAGGCACAATTCCTGTTTTATAGTTGAGTCTAAGGCACAAGGTTAAAAAACCTTGCCGGAAGTCGCCCAGCTGGTGGGTTGGGGAACCAGGACTTAAACTCAGGTCTGTGGATTTGAAGCCAGTGAGCTGAGCAGAACTGGGGGCTATGGCTCAGGGTGGGCAGTGTCCGAGGTCAGCTTCTCACCTGGGCCCAAGGGTGGGAAAGGCCACTCAGAGGTTTGGGTGGGCATGAGTTTGGATGGGGACCATGGAGGGGCAGAGGTTTGGTGGCAGAAAGGGTGGGAAGCCACCCCACCCTGTGGTTCTGTGAGAGGCATATGGGAGGATTTTGTGGGCAGATCAGGGGCAGGGCCGTGCCTTGGCCCTCTCAGTTGTCAGAACTTCTTCCTGTGCCCTGGTGGCTTTGGAGACCAGGGAACGGACAGGACATGAAGGGCTGGCGGATACCCCATTCCACACCCTGGCTGCCCTGGGAGAGCCCAGGCCCCAGCCCTTTGCCCTAGGCGCGCATCATGAGAGGTCAGTGATGGCACAGGGAAAGTTATTGATGCCCCCCAGGCAGAGGACATGGCCAGGAATAGCACACATGGCAGGTGCTGACCAGGTCACTGGGCACCCAGAGACAGGGAGGTGACCACCTTCCCCCAGGGCAACCAGCCATCATGCAGGCCGGGCGAGCGGCGTGTTCCTTCACTAAAGAGACAGAATGGGGGCACAGGCGCCTGCACCCCTCCCTTCTCTCTGTTGCTCCTGCTTCTCTCAGCCCTTGGGCTCCCTCCTCTGCTCCCTTTCCTGGCCTATTTCTTCTCCTCCTCTGCTCCTTTTGCCTCCCCCTTCTAATCTGTTTACTCTACCTGCATGTCTCTGACTGGCTCCCACCCAAATCCTGAGCCACGTGACCTCCAGCTCCTGTCCTGCTGCTCAGGACAGCCAGAGGCAGCGCATGCACCCTGCTCCTTAGAGCCTCGAGAAGCAAGCCCCACACTGGGTGGCTGCAGGACAGAGGGCTGGGTGTGTCTGAGGGAGGTGGGCATGTCCACGTGGACAGGCTGCCTCCTATCCCTTCTCCTTTGTCTAGTGGCCTCCAGCCCCTCGCTGCAGGATGGGGGTGGGGGAGGGCAGAGCTGGTGTATGCCCACCACATCCCTGGTGCCACAATCTGCCCAGGCCTCCTGGCTCCAGAACCCCCATTTCAGCAACGTGGGGAGGCACTGGGCATACATGTGGGCAGAGTGGGGGCTGCCCTAGGGGAAACCCTGTGGGGTGGAGAAGGAGCAGCCCCCTGGAGTAGGGTCATGACCCAGGTTGCCCCAGGCAGCAGTGACTCCCCATGTCCCCTCTAGGTTAGAGGGTCCAGGCCTTCCTGATGTGGAGGCTGGGCTTGGGGCCCTCTCAGGCCCTCCCTGCTCCCTGGGGTATGAGTCAAGGGCCGTGCTGTCTAGGCATGCCTGTGTGGCCCACCCTGCCCTGCTTTGGTGTGCTTGTCTGTGAGAGACCCCTGTGTACCAGTCACAGGGCACCTCTCATCTTCCTAGCATCCCGTGTGCAGCTGCTGCTGTGAGCCTCAGTGATGGAGGTGGGCGGATGCAGGGGCTGGGCACCATCAAAATTGATGTGTTGCTGGCGGTGGGAGGAGCAGGAGCTAGGATGAGTGAGGACCTCGGAAGCCAATTGGAGCCAAGTTTGTCTCCCCACAGCCAATCTGGGAGCAGGGGCTAGGGTGAACGAGTGGCTGCTCAGAAACCCCGCAGGGAGGAGGGGTTGGCCTAGCCCCAGCAGGCTCCCCATATAAATGGCCCAGAGTAGTGCCCCATCATAGAGCCGTTCGTCTCCCACTTGCGCTGCCCCCTCCCTCTGGACTCTGGTGACTCAGGCCTTTGTTTGCCCTTCCTGGTTGAGGCCGTTTGCCTCCCTCAGCAAGATGCCGGAGTGCTGGGATGGGGTGAGTGAGGGCTCGGGGGGGGGGGGGGGGGCTGTGAGGCACGCAGGGAGGCAGGGGCATCCCTCTGCCTTTCGCTGATGGTGGCTCTGCCTTCCGTTGCCTAACCTTGGGGGTCACTGAGCAAGGCCAGCAGGTTCCAGGCTCCCTGGTGACCCTGGTCTGCAGCAGCAGTGGCGGGTAGCTGCTGGCCAGGGTCCGCGGGGAAGGTGGGAAGGGCTGAAATCTCTGCAGAAATCGGAATGGGCTGTGACTTGTCTGTAAGCTTTTGTGAACCCATGTGCTGGCGTGGGAATATCCCACTGACAGTGTGTCCTCTGCCTGGCGGCTGTGACCACTCAGCCCTGCAGAGGCTGTTCCCCGCATGTCTAGGGTGTCGTGTCGCTGCATGCAGGTGTCTGCCCTCCGGACCCTGAGGGGTCGTCTTGCTGGGGTGACTGCATGGTGCCAGTCAGGCAGAAGCAGGGAAGTCTGGGTTGTGATGTTAACTGGGCCGTTGGACCAGAGTCCCTGAGGGGAAGGAGGTAATAAGGGGGTCGCTGTGCCTTATTTTCTCAGTGTAGGAAGGCGATGCTGGAGGGATGAGCCTGGGGGTGGCAGGGTTAGGGACCCCATGGGGGAGCAGGGCATCTCCTCCTGCCTGGGGTGCAGGTGCCCAGGCTCAGTGCTGTTCTAACTGAAGGAGGGAGAGGTAGGTAGACCTACCCCTCCAACATCCTCCTCCCCTGTCGGGTTCGCAGGCCGTGGGGTCGGCAGGCACCCAGGCTACGACGTCAGCGCCTACCGGCTGCTGCGGACCGGCTGCCTTGAATTATTGATGCGGTTGACAGGAAGAATCGTACCACCCCCCTCCCCACGTGCTCATGAACTGAATCTCAGCTCGGAAGCCCCCTCCCCCCAGCCCTCAAGGTCACAAGCGAGGGGAGACAGACAGGCAGAGAGGGGACGTCAGAGCCCCCTCCCTTGCTGCCGCAGTGCCTCGGCGCTGGTGCCCATCGGGAGGCGGGGGGGGGGGCGGGGGCGGACTCTGACGTCACCGGGAGCCAATGGGAGTGCTCGACCCTGTGGGTTGGGGGACTCAGAGTGCGTCCTGCTGGGACGTTTGGCCTCTATCAAGATGAGCTGGATCTGAGTTCCTGGATCGGAGGGGGCTCAGGGACGTCTGCTGGAGGGTTCAGCCAAGGTCACTGTGCCCTGCAGGACAGGCAACTCGGCAGACGCCCCCCTATGGCCCGCCCAGGCCCAGCCCTTCTGTCCCCAGGGAGTTGAGCCTTAGCGGGGCAAGCACTGCGGCTGAGTCCCGCTGCCCTGGGGGATGGGGATCTGGGTGGCAACACCAGGGCTGGGAGGGGACAGGGACCCCTTCACACACATCCACGGGCGGTGGGGGTCTGAGAGAACACCCCTAGGCCCTGTCTTGTGCCCTGCAGGGCTAGAGCTGCCCTGGCCCGACTGCCCAGTACCCGCACGAAGCGCACTGCAGCTCTTGTGCTCTGGGGGACCCTCCTGCTCTATCCCCTGCCCTCCACTGCACTGTGCACCCTTCCTGCTCCAGACCCTGCCCTCCAGAGCCAAGAAAGCATGGGAGGTGTGGGTGCGGCAGGGCCCCCCAACCCCAGCAGGGACAGGCAGCGGTGGAGAGGCTGCCTGCTCAGAAGTCTCTTGGGTGGACCTTGCTCGTTTCCTCAGAAAATGCAGCCTGGGGCTGGCACCCTGCCCTCTCTGAGCTTTACCTTGGGCAAGTCAGTTCTTTTTTTCCCAAGCCTCAGTTTCCTCTTCTGTGAGTAAATAAGAAGACACACGAAAAATGTCTGGTCAGCCGTCAGTGAGCAGGAAGCATTCCTTGTTTTGATGGCCCTAAGGTAGGGCAGTCCTGGGCCATGGGAAGGCTGTGCTGGACCTGGCCCACCTGGAGGCCTCCCAGAAGTGTGGCTCCTGGGGTGTGGCCTTTGGCCACAGAGTTGGCACCTCCTTGTCACTCTCCACTGGAGACAGGCCTGGACAGTGGTCCTCTGAGCCCAGACTTAAAAAGGCCATTCCCCAAGAAGCTGTCTCCTGCCTCCCGAGTCTCCCCTTTCCTGTTGGAGGGAAGAATTTAGATTCTCTCTGAATCTAACTGCTCTAGTGTCCTCTACCTGCAAGGTGGGGAAAAGAGCTCTTTCTCTCTTGCATAACACCTGGCACACAGTAGGTGCTCAGCCAGTCACATGCTGACCCTCCAACCCTAGCCCCACCTCCAACTCCCCAGGCCCCCCTGCTGTGGTTCCCAGGACTCCCCGTGGTGCAGGGCAGGGCTGTTTATTCAACTTTGACAGACCCTCTTGGAGTCTCCACCAGTGGCCAAGAGTGACTGGTTCGCAGAGGGACCAGCCAGCAGGGCTCAGGGATGCCCACGCACAGCAGCCCCCATTCTGGGGCCCTTTCCAAGTGCTGAACAGTCAGCAAATAGCAGTTTGTTTAGTTCTCACAGAGTCCCTATGAGATGGCTTGGGAAGAGGTGGCTGAGGCACAGAGAAGTGGCGTGCCCCCCTCAGAATCACACAGTAAGGGGCAGAGCAGGTCTTGAACCTGCAGCATCCAGCTCCTGCTTCCTGAAGGACTGACGACCTGAGCAGCAAAACCAAGGGCATGAACACAGGAAGACCCCAGAGCGGCTGCTGCAAAAGGCCTGTGGGGAGGGGTGGGTGTCTAGCCCGGCCCTGCCTGAGGGAGGCCTTGGGGATCACAGAGAGGGGCATTCGAGGTGGAAGGAATGGCAGGAGCAAGAGCCTGGAGGTGGAACCAGGGGCAGGTGTGGGGGTCGGAGGCTGGGCTGGCCCACATGTGGTCCTTGCCGTGGATTCAAGGCAGGGCTGTTGAGGCCAGTCCCCTTCAGGATCTGCGGCCCTTTTGAAGGGTTCTGAGTCGAGGAGGAACATGATGAAGGCAGGACTCAGTGGGGATGGCAGAGCTGTCCTGGAGGGGCTGCAGCGAGCGGGGGGAAACTGGAGCCTGGAGGGCCGAGTGCAGCAGGGCCTGGGCCTGGGCAGTGGCTGGTTTGCAGATAAGACCAGAACTTGCCCGTGCAGACCAGTTCATGTTGCCCCTGTGCTGAACACCCTTGGGAAGTGGTGCTCCCTCTGGTCTGTCCTCCCTGAGGGCTGCTTGGGGTCCTGAGAAGGGGACACCCGAATCTGGAGCCAGTGGAGGCCCCACCACAGGCCCAGTAGTCCCCAGGGTGCCCCACAGCCTCATTCCCCAGAAGAATCAGGAATGAGGGCTGCCCAGAGTGTCCAGCACCATCTCTCCCATCCAGGAACACGACATCGAGACGCCTTATGGCCTTCTGCACGTGGTGATCCGGGGCTCCCCCAAGGGCAACCGCCCAGCCATCCTCACCTACCACGACGTGGGTCTCAACCGTAAGCATGCCTCAGTCTTATCCCTCCCTCCTCCATCCCCACGCACACATAGCTCTGTGCCCTTAGCCATGTGGGTCTCGGTTTCCCAGCCTCAACCTCCCTCTCAGCGCCCACGGCCTCCCACCCCCTGCTCAGCCACAGCTGAGAGCTGTGTCTTTGCAGACAAGTTGTGCTTCAATACGTTCTTCAACTTTGAGGACATGCAGGAGATCACCAAGCACTTTGTGGTGTGCCACGTGGATGCCCCTGGTCAGCAGGTGGGGGCGTCACAGTTTCCTCAGGGGTAGGTGCCCGGAGCTCCCTCCAGCTCTCCCCAGCTCTGCACCCCTGGCTGCAGTGGCACCTGACCCCCTGCTCTGCCCGCAGGTACCAGTTCCCCTCCATGGAGCAGCTGGCCGCCATGCTCCCCAGCGTGGTGCAGCACTTTGGGTGAGTCCCCGCCCAGCCCTGCTCCTGTGCTGGGGGCCTGGGGGGTGGGGAGTGGCCACCACTGCTACAGAGCCACCAGGGCTAGGGGCTGAGGGCTCTGAGTGGGTCTGCTCCGGATGGCAGTCGCAGGAAACCCCTAGAGTGACCAGCCATGCTCTCTACCAGGTTCAAGTATGTGATTGGCATCGGAGTGGGAGCCGGAGCCTACGTGCTGGCGAAGTTTGCAGTGAGTGCCCCACCGACACACGCCCCCTCCCCAAACAACCCCAGGACAGGTCTCTGCCAGGGGCAACCCCACAGGAACTTTCCCTGCTCTTTCTTCCTCTCCTCCTCACCGTACTTCCTCTTCACTTAGGAAAGTCCTTTTTTCTTTTTTTTCCTCCAAGGAAGTTAACTTAAAAAAAGAGAAAAGTTTACTTTTTCCATACATTGCCTGGAAACACTATAAGCTATAACTTGCTTCAACCATTATGCAAAACCAGAATTTCTGTTAGCAACAAACTATGCAACTAGTTACTCTAGCTGCCAAGTAAGGATTATCCTAATCACTTATATTTAAACACGAATCATTTTTTTAACCAAAAATTACACTTACGTCTGCAACATTTAAAGAAAGTCACGTTTGAGAAACATCATGTCTGGTAGGAGCCCACAAGCTTTCCATCTCTAAAAACAAAAAATTTTAGGATTCAGAAGATTTCTTTCTTCAAAAGAAATTGGCCAAGAATTTTCAACTTCAGTTTCAATTACAGCACTTAATCCCTTTGGTAACGGTAGACCGTTCCCTGCCAGCCCAGACAACCTTGACATGACAGAAGAATTGTATCACCACTTCCGCCTAAACATGGGCAAACAGCTGAACAGGAAACACGAATCTCCCCTATGATATCTAACACAAAACGGGCTTTGGAAAGGTCAGTTTCTCAACATCACCAGGGCTTTTTCTATGAAAGCAAACAAGATATTTTATGGAAGATGGTTAATTCTCAGTTTTGCAACAATGGCATCTTCAAAGATACATTAAAGGGTGGAAAACAGTGACATGGGCATAGATTGAAAACAAATCAAAGAATTTTGAAAGGGTCCAGGTGGGGAAGAGGCCAAGCAGGGTAGCTGGAAGAGCCGCCCGGGCGAATCCCCAGCTGAAGGCATCTGGTCATCATGCACCCTGAAGCCCTTACAGAGCATTCCCTTCTCCTCGGACCCTCCCGGCCGCCTGTGAGATAGGCAGGGCTGGAATTTCAGTTTTCTTTGTGGGAAGACTGGGCCTCCCTGCACCTCGTCCAGGTCCCCGCCCCCCAGCCCTGTCTCCCTGTCGTGATAGCTCATCTTCCCCGACCTAGTGGAGGGGCTGGTGCTGATGAACATCGACCCCAATGGCAAAGGCTGGATCGACTGGGCCGCCACCAAGGTGAGCGGGGTCTGCCTGGACCGGGGCCGTCCTGTCGCGGGCTGGGGTGCGCGGCGGCACTGACGCCGGCCTCTGCCCCGGCCCGCAGCTCTCTGGCCTGACCAGCACTTTACCCGACATGGTGCTATCCCACCTCTTCAGCCAGGTAAGGGGGTAGGGTGTCCTCATGCAGGAGCAGGGGTGGCCGGGCTGGGGGTCTCCAGGCGCCTCAGGCAGCTCCTGAAGGGCCTGGTTCTGCCCCCGCTCAGGGGTACCAGGGCTTCAACCCCCTCCTAGCTGGGCAGGAGGAAGAGGGTGGCGGGGTTACGTGGCATCTGACCTGCCCCAACCCGTACCCTGTGGTCAGCCGCAGGACCACGGCATCTAAGAGTGAGGAGAGGACCCCTCCTCACCTGGGGTTGTTGGCACCCCCACACTCTTCCCCCCACCCCCTCTCCCCTCATCACTGGGGGTGGGGCAGGGGCTGCTCCAGCCACGATGCCTGCTCTGAGCCCGTCCGTGTCTGTTGGCTCCCTTCCGTGCGCCCCACCTGTCCTCCCGGGGCCCAGGAGGAGCTGGTGAGCAACACAGAGTTGGTGCAGAGCTACCGGCAGCAGATCGGGAACGTGGTGAACCAGGCCAACCTGCAGCTCTTCTGGAACATGTACAACAGGTGTGGGCACGTGGGGCCCAGCTGGCAGCAGGAGGAAGCGCTCAAGCCGTTGGGGCCCCCTGGTAGAGGTGCCCCACAGGAGGAAGCAGGCAGGACGGCCACACACTCTCCCAGTGCCTGGGGTCACACCCCTTGAGGGCTCCTCCACTCCTCCTCCCCTGGGCACTGCCGGGGGAGCAGTGGGGGTGTGGGCGCACGCCTGCCCCTACAACCCTGAGCCTCAGTGCTGAGGTCTGTAAATGGGGAGGAGGCTGGATGAAGTGCTCCGGGGAGCCCCTTTGGGGTTGCTCAGCAGGGGAGTACCAGGGCCCCCCATTGGCCTGCCCTCCCTTCTTTTTCTTTTACAAATATTTATTAAGCACCTGCTGTGTGCCCAGTGCTGGAGAAACTTTGGAGAAAAGAGAGGCCCAGGCCCTGCCTCCCTCTAAGGCCCAGGACCCCCCAGCACAGGTGGAGGTTGGTGCACATCGGAGGATAAGAGGCCAGTGTGAGGGCCCAGGTGACATGAGCTGGGGGCCTGGGAAGAAGTCACACATGTGGGGAGCCCTAAGGCCCCAATTTATACAGAACAGGTCCCTGTCTCCCAGATTTACCAATGGCATCTGTGAGGCTTTGTTTAGAGCATACACCCCAAATGTGGGGCCAGCCTGGTGCCTCCAGGGACGGTGGAGGGATGGAGTATGGCTGAAAGAGCAGTGTCAGGCGTGGGGACGCTCCCCCATGCCCGGCCCCAGGATCCAGTCCCGGGATGCTCAAGTCTGCTTCTGCCCCTCCCCGCAGCCGCAGAGACCTGGACATTAACCGGCCTGGAATGGTGCCCAATGCCAAGACGCTCCGGTGAGTGCCCCCCGCCACCACCCACCTTTGCACCGCCCCCTCCAGTACCCAGGGCCAGACAGCCCTCTTTTTCCCTCTGTGTCTGCAGCTGCCCAGTGATGCTGGTGGTCGGGGATAACGCCCCTGCTGAGGATGGGGTGGTGAGTGAGGGACTGCCCTGGTGCAGGTGGGAGGCAGGAGGAAGGGGGGCATTGGCTTCTGGCCAGCAGAGCCAATTCTTGGCCCAACCCAGGGAAGCCTCAGGGGTGGGCACTGGATGGTGGGCTTCTCATCTGACTTCCCCACCACCTGGTCATTCACCTCCACCTGCTGCAACCCCCATCTTTCAGGCGAGGGAGGCCTGGAGACAGGAGGGAGCTGGGGCCAGGGCCAGGCCTCCTGCTGGCCCCCCTCCCCACCCACCAGCAGTGCAGCCTCACCTCAGTCTCAACCCATTTCAGGCCCAGAGACTAAGATCTCTCTTTACTCTAAAATTTGACTCATTCGTTATGAAATAATTCCTGAGCACAGCAGTGATCTCCCTTTGACCTCCACGTGTACCCATTCCATTTGGGGAGCACATGTCACTTCTCCTGTTGGAACTCTGAGAGCAGGCAGCCTGGGAGTTTCATGTCCCCATTAGCCCAGAGGGTCCTGAGTGCCCAGGGACGCACGGAAACCACCACACTCTCCCTGGGCCTGAGGGCTCAGAGGATCAGGGGTGCAGGCTATGTCTGCCAGGGTCCCCTGCTGCTGACCTTGGCCCGCCCTCACCTCAACGCCCAACTCCAGTGGTCCCTGGTGCTCTCCCAGCCATTCCCACCAAGGTGGCTCTGGCTCCCTTGAGGACTCTGCCCAGCCTCTACCCCCCTCCAAAAGTTACGGGTAGTGTAGAGGGTCTCAGGCCCTCAGGGGGCTGCTTCCTGATCCCCAGGGCCTTGGACTTTCAGAAGGCACCCAGGGAGGTGCTGGCCTATGTCTGCCCCCTGCACTGTCTCCCTCCCCAGTAGGGCCTCCCAGCTCTGGGGATACAACCTGCTTTAGCAACTGGGTTAGGGGGCTCCCTGATACCCCTGGGCACCTCACTCTGCTGAAGCTGGCTCCTTGTCCCCAGGTGGAGTGCAACTCCAAACTGGATCCAACCACCACGACCTTTCTGAAGGTGAGGCCCTTCCCACCATGGACCCAGCCACAGGGAGGGGCCTGCCTGGGGTCCCAGCCAGGGTGGGAGCAGATCAGTGTGCCCAGTCAGGGGATCCCATCCAGGTGTGCAAGGGACAGGCAAGGTGTGGTGTAAGGTGGCCCCTGCTCAGCCCACCGGCCTCTCTCCTTTGCAGATGGCAGATTCCGGGGGGCTCCCCCAGGTCACACAGGTGAGACTCTTGGCCCTCCCTCCCTTACCTGGCCTCGGGTGGGGGAAGCCTTCCCACTACCAGAATCCCAGACAGCCAATCAAAGTGTGTGCCTGTCCCTCCATCCCGCAGCCCGGGAAGTTGACTGAAGCCTTCAAGTACTTCCTGCAAGGCATGGGCTACAGTAAGTGTACCTTCACCCCGCCCCGCCCCAGAGACGGGTGGGCAGGCAGAGAGCTGGGTCTGAGCAGCCTGTGGGCAGGAGGTCCAGGTTACCAGGGCCGGATGCTGTGGCACTCTCAATCACACGCACCCGACCTGCCTGGGCACCCCCAGGGCATCTCCACGTAGGTTCTAAGTCAGTCGTCCCAGGCCCGGCCCTGCTCTCCTGTGCCGTCCTGTCGGGGAGGCTTTGGGGTTCCTCTCCTGGCAGGACTGGGCCTGATGGGGTGGGGGACCAGAGCCCGAGGCTGAGTCCTGCCAGGGAAGCCTGCCTGAAGGTAAGTCATCCACCACCCCCACCACCACCCCTGTGCATGGCCTACAGCACCTGAGAAGGGCTTTGTCACAGGTGCTGGATGCACTGGGGCACCGGACGATAGGCTTGGAGTCTGGGGACTGGGGCGGGCATGTGGGGCCATCTGGTGTTAGGAGAGCTGAAGGCAGCCAAACCTGCGGGTAGCATATCTAAAGTCCCTGAGGAGACAGGGGCTCTGAGTGGAACTGGGTCCCTGCCCCGTAACTTCCACCTGTGTAGGGAGGAGAGCCCCTGCTCCTGAGCCCCTCCAGCACTCACACGCCCCGCTGGTGACACACCCCTATCTCCGGGATTCCGCACATCTCTGCTTACTCCTGGCTTTCCTGCTGGAAGCAAACTTCCTTTCCCCGAATTTGTGCCTCCTTAGGACAGGCCCGTGGGGAAGGCCAGACAGAAGTAGAAATCCCCAATTCTCAGAGGCCTGGGGCCTCCCTGCTGGCCTGTCTGTGGAGAAGTAGGGCAGAGAGAAGCCAAGACTAAACAGTGAGGCCCAGCAGGGGCTCTGAGGCTGGGCCCTGAGCACAGGAGGGCCTGGTGGACACGGGTGGGGACAAGTGGGTGGGCACTTGTCAGGTGCTGGGACACATTTTCAGGGCCCCGGGAGAAATAGCACCAGGCAGCTCAAGAGCTGGGAGGGGTTTGGGAGGTCGTGCAGGCCTCCCCCATTCCTTTCATGGGGAGACTGAGCCCTAGCGGAATGGTGAGGGCACTGGGACTAGGGTATGGGCCCCAAAGGCTTTGCTGGCAAGAGCCCCCCAGTGCCACAGCCCAGGTTAGAGATGCAGGGGTGAGATGAGTGCTCCTTCCCTGCTCTTGGGGCTTCTAGGGCCAGACTGACATCAGTTGGTGCTGTGGTTCCTTCTGGGGCCCCTGCTTCGGCAGATGGGCAGGAGTGGGAGGGCTCCTTGAGCCTCTGGCCCCACCCCCAGCCTTCTCTGTGCCTGTCCCCTCGTTTCTGGCCCATCTCAACACCGTCCCCTTGCCAGACATCCTCTTCACCCATGTTCTGTGTCTCCCCCACCCCCGCCCCTCTGGCTCTGTCTTCTCTCTTAGTTGCATACTTGAAGGACCGAAGACTGAGTGGAGGAGCAGGTAGCCCCATGGCCCCTCCCCTGATGCATGGACCCCTCACCCCAGTACCCCCTGCTCCTTCCTCTGTGCAGTGCTGCAGCCAGGCCGCATCTTACCATGGTTTAGAACCTTCTTGTGTCCTGCTCTTCTGTGGGCTCTGTCCCATTTAGGGCTCTTGATTGGCTGGGTTTTACATCAGTCTTGCTTCTCGGCTGCCATGGGCCCTGTGGCTTCCAGAGCTCTGGCAGTTGGAACCAAAACCTCTCAGAGGTAGAGCCCAGGCTCTCAGAGGTGTAGACCCTGGGGTCAGGGGCAAGCCATGCCTGATCTGGAGAGATGGCTGGTTGAGGTCAAGAAGGTAGAAGTTGCTCCCTGTAAGTCCTGCTTGTGAAACTGATTAAGGGCAGAAACTGGATTTAGGGCAGTTTGAGCCCAACACACCTTGTCTTTCTTTGTAGAAGTGGTCTTACTCCCCCCACTGCCCCATCGTCCTCTTGAGGGAGGCAGAGTTGGAAATAACGTCCTATCCTTGCACCAGCTCAAGGATACCCAGTGAACTCCTAGTCTGTTTTGGCCATAGCTCTGGCCAGGTGTCGCACACTCCCCGTCGCTGGCGTTGCATGCCTTGGGCTTGACACAGCAGATGCACAGCCCTGGCTTGGGATGGACCTCTGTGCTGTCAGAGGAACAGTTCTCGCTGGCCGCTTTGCTTGTGTAAATCCTTTTCTTGCCTGCTGGCGCCCGGCCCCACCTGCTGGTCCTCACCCTGGTGCCCTCTGTGTCCGCAGTGCCCTCGGCCAGCATGACCCGTCTTGCCCGCTCTCGCACCGCGTCCCTCACCAGCGCCAGCTCGGTGGACGGCAGCCGCCCGCAGGCCTGCACCCACTCGGAGAGCAGTGAGGGGCTGGGCCAGGTCAACCACACCATGGAGGTGTCCTGCTGAAGCCCTTGGTCCCACGAAGATGCCCACCTGCCCCAGCCCGCATCGACGTCCCACTGCCATCCTCGCGAGGCTCATTTTCCCTTTAGTTTGTTTTTGTGAGGGTGAAGGGGAGAAAATGGGGTTACTTCTCTTTTGTTTAAAAAGATGAGGGGATCCATCTTATATGCTGCAGCAGAACAGTCTCCAGATGGTTCGAGGGGCTCACTCCTCCCCACCCCGTCCTCTCACTCACCTCATTACCTTGGCTGACTTAGTCCCTCTTCCACCTCCCCACGGCACAGGCACAGTCAGGGCAGGGTTCTAGGGAGGAAGGAGATTAGCTCAGGAAAGACTCAGTCTTTCTCTGGCCAGGATCCAGATGGCATCCTGGATTAAAGAAAGAGCATGAGTTGACCCGCTCAGGCAGGCAGGTTTGAAGATGGGTTGGGGTTTTGAGGTGGTGGCTGCTGGGACAGGGAGCACGGGGTCCAACTCAGGCACTGGTGTGAGAACCAGGAGACAGCAGTGGGGAGCACTCAGGCAGAAGCCCTGGAACTCTGCAGGCCCCTTACCCTCCCAGCCCCTCCACCAAGCACATCTGTTTCTGTCTTGCAGCACATGTGACAATCATCTGAACAGTAGCCACAAGAGGGCGCTCCTCCAGACAGCCGTTTCCCTGGTGCTCTCTGGGCAGGCCTGGTGCTGTAGAGCCAGGCAGGTGAGGGCTGAAAGGGGTTTCTCTGCCCAAGGAAGACAGAACATAGAGGACCTTGAGGGCAGGACCTCACAGACTGTCCCTTCCAGCCCACACTCTGCCACTTCCTGTCCCTGTCCCATCTCTGAGCCAAGGCCCTGTGGCAGAAGTCGCCTGGTCCTCTTGTCTCCATAGGGAACTGACTAGAGCTGAGGTTAAAGGCTGGGATACTGTTGGGAGCACCTCTGAGAACTTCGTGGTGCCTTCCTTTGGAAGCCAGCAGGCAGTGGTGGCTGAGAGTTCCTGCTGACCCCTTTTTTGCCCCAGGTTCCATGGAGGACAACCCAGTCAGCAGCAGTATGGCTAAGGCTGCTGGAAACGTTTCTAGGGAGAGTTCTGGTTAAGCTATGCTGATGTTGCACATAGGCATCACTGAGAGGGTTCATTTGGAGAAAACTGGTCCAGAGTAGCAGGATTTCACAGCCCCACATCACCATCCTAACCAGTTGGAGCAGGCTTAGGCTGGGGCTTGCTGGGTCCTGGGATGGGAAGTGAAAAGTTCCTGAAGTGAACAAGGGCCAGGCGGAGGGGAAAGGCTCCCCCCTACACACTCCTGCCACCGGAAGCCCAGGGCTGTGCCATCTACTTCCCATTCTCCAACCGCACCAGGTAGAATCTCCTGGCCCAGAAACCAGAAGCCATTTGTCTCTGAGCCTAAATTAATTGCCACAAGCCCCAAAATAAGTAAAAAGGAGAAGAGGAGCGAGCAATGAAAAATGCAGGGCTGTGGAGGGGATGTGTGTGTAGGGAGGTGCTCTGGGGCTAAGGGGAGACCTGTATCCACATTTCCTCTGCACACATCATCTTCTTCTATAATCTTAAGCCATTACTCTAGACTGCTCTAGGTTCTAGAACCCGGTGGGGTATTAGTCTGTCCACAGTTCTGTTCACTCACGTGCTTCTCTTGAATATTGAATGTGACTGTTTGAAAAGCTGGTAGAATTAATCCTCTTACTGTAGATAGCGCTGTGAATCTTGGATTTTTTCTTCTGTGTACTTTAAAATGAGATATCTATAAATATCTATACACTATATATATATGTATATTGGGTCCTCCTGCGTGTGGTTTTCATCGGAGGTTGTCTCTTCCTTTGTCAAAGTGAACTTTTAATGGAATTTATTATTTTCCTCTTGTACAAAGTGGAGAGCCTACTTTTGTGTATTCTGCTGGCTGATGTCATGAGACTTCGAGATGACAAAATGTAAAACAAATAAAAACCCTTGTCACCATGGAAACAGTTAACTGTGCCCAAAAAACTAATAAAGAAACTAAGAAGAATTTGAGTATGGTGGTGCCATGCCCATCTTGGGAAGTTTTGGGAAGAGAACAATGTTGAGGCTGGTGAGCCTAGTGCTTCTTGGGTTTTAGGTGGGGCTGAACGTTCAGGGTGAAGACAGGCATTTCCATTCATCTCTGAATTTCCACATCTTGCCATATTATCTTACCAATCATTACAGTAATTCTACAGGGCAAATATTAATTATCTTAGTTTCACAGGAAACTGAATTTGCCCTAACTAGAGACCAAGCTGGGAGCTGGCCTTGGCATTATTTGACTTCAAAGCCCAAGCCTGTAACCTCTATATTCGCTGCCTCATTTTCTTAAATTTAATGGCATGCTACTTCCCCATGGTTAACCACCATTTCTGATTTCATTCCCCCAGCCACTAAATAGATACTGAGTTCCAGCTGTGTATCAGCTAATAAAGAAGCAAGTAAATAAAAATAAACACCATGTGCTATGCAGATGAAAACAGAGGTCTATTCTAGCTCTGGGAGCCCTGCCCACACCACTTCGAAACACAGGCGCAAACTGCACTAATTGAGCAAATAAAACGGACTGTAGCTAAAAGGGGGTCGAGATCTGGAAGGCGGGCAGCGGCCCACCTGGACGCGCTCACAGCCTGCCAGCCTCTAGGCCTTCGCATCGCATCTAGAAATGAGATTTTGCAGTTCACCAGGACTTCTACCCCGAGGAGTCTCAGCTGTCGGAGACCAAAGTTGAGGAGGGTTGTGCCTGCCTCAGACCAGGCTCAAGGCGGTAAGGGGACAAGTCTTTCTGCACTCGACCGCACGTTTTCTAAACTCAACTGGGGACACCTAGCCTCAGGATGGTCTCAGCAAGAATGACGTGAGCAGGTGCAACCCCTAACTCGTCTTCCGCATGGAAGCTGAAACGAACGTCACGTGGTCCCGGGGCGGGGACATAGGCCCGGCCCCCGAGAGTCCAGCCCCTGGATGCCGGAAGCGCCCGCGCGGGTCTACTGACCCGTGGGGCCAAGCGCCCTCGGACAATGGCGACCCAGGCGAAGCGCCGGCGGGTAAGTCGCGGGGGAGGCGCGGGCCTACCCCTCTCCACGGCGCCTCGCAGCCCCTCAGCCCGCAGTGCCGTCCCACGCGCCTGCTCCGCGCCCTCCCGCGGGCCTTTTGCAGCTCCCCGCCTCCCCTCCCCCAACCCGGGCCCCTTCTCCGCGCGCGCGCCGCAGTCTTCTCCGCCCCCAGAGAGCTCCCCTGGGCGGGGCCTCGCCACTGCGCTTGCTTACCCCAGGAGGCCGGGCCTGTGGGCTGCGAAGACCCGGCCCCGGTGGCCGGCTTCCTGAGCTGGTGCCGGCGGGTGGGGCTGGAGCTGAGTCCCAAGGTGAGTGAGGGGCAGGGTGGAGACGGGCGCGGCGGGGACGGGGGCGCGGGTCATCTGTGACCCGCAGCTCCCTGTGCTTAGGTGGCGGTGAGCCAGCAGGGCACGGTGGCCGGCTACGGCATGGTGGCCCGGGAGAGCGTGCAGCCCGGGGAGCTGCTGTTCGCGGTGCCGCGGGCCGCGGTCCTGTCCCAGCACACCTGCTCAATCAGCGGCCTGCTAGAGCGAGGTGGGCACGCCCGAGGGGGTGGGACACTGAGGCGGGCCCCGCGGGGTCGGCAGGGCCCTAACCTCTGTGTCTCCCTCAGAGCGAGGTGCGCTGCAGAGCCAGTCGGGCTGGGTGCCACTGCTGCTGGCACTGCTCCACGAGCTGCAGGCTCCGGCCTCGCCCTGGAGCCCCTACTTTGCGCTCTGGCCCGAGCTGGGCCGCTTGGAGCACCCCATGTTCTGGTGAGAGCCGGGAGGGGCTGGGAAGCGCCAGCACGGTAGCCTGGCTCGAACCGACCCGCCTCTGGGCCAGGGGTCCCAAACGCAAGTCTCGGTAGAACCTGGGTGGGGGTGTCACTGCAGGCCAGAGGAGGAGCGCCGGCGATTGCTGCAGGGCACAGGCGTACCTGAGGCCGTGGAGAAAGATTTGGCCAGCATCCGCAGCGAGTATTATTCCATCGTGCTGCCTTTCATGGAAGCCCACCCCGATCTGTTCAGCCCCAGGGTTCGCTCTCTGGAACTCTACCACCAGCTTGTGGCCCTTGTGATGGCCTACAGGTCAGTGAGCAGAGCCTTTAAAAGGACCCTTTTCTTTAGAGCTCTATTGAGGGACGAGAGGGGAAAGAACAGTGAACCCCACCCCGTCTCACCCTATATTGGGCTTTAGCAAACTTCTCTCTGTGGCAGCTTTCAGGAACCACTGGAGGAAGAGGAGGATGAAAAGGAGCCAAACTCCCCTTTGATGGTGCCTGCTGCAGACATACTAAACCACTTAGCCAATCACAATGCCAATCTAGAATACTCTCCAGTGAGTGGATCCCTCCCATTCTTGTTCTTAGGGGCATTGATGATTGGGCATTTGATTCAAACCAGTGTCACTTAATGCTGGCCTGGCAGTTGAGCTAAATAGGCTCCATTCTCCTTATACTAAAAATGAGTAGGTGAAGTGAGCTTTTCCTCTCTGTACTTTGCATGTTTCATTGAAATCGTCTGAACACAAAACATTTCAAAGCTGCTCCCCCCACCCCAAAAAAAGTTGGGGTTAATCCTCTGGTCAACCGCGTATCATTTATTTGATGCTACAGGTTGGTTGCTCTGTGCAGTGCCAGTGAACCAAGATTGTTGGGGCCTTGTGGACAGCAGTCTGACAGCCATAGTGTCAACACTTTTCAGGAGAGGGGATGTTGGTTAGGTCAAAGGTTTAAGATGATACTAGGATTGTATTTATATTAATTCTCTTTATTAAGAGGAAAGTTGCAGTTATTTATGGAATTAAAAATTATGAAATGGCTGTTATTTTAAAATCCATGTCCCTATTTGCTGTTCCTACTTTGATCTAGGTTTATTTGTTCATTTTAAAAGCTAGCAACTTTTAAAATGCTGGAGATGACTGAGCTAGTTTCACCTACTAAAACACTGGGCTGACCTTTAGCCTTTGCAAGTCTCACCCCTTTCATTTTACAGTGCAGGATTTTAACAGGAGCTAAAGGTAGAATGTTGATAGGTATAGCATCAGTCTCATCACTGAACTGTACCTGCTGGAGGCTCCTCCTAGGAGGGAAGTAATGTTCATGGGGATGGCCTGGAAAGGGCCTGGCCCCAGCTTCTCCCTTCCACCCCAGAACTGTCTTCGGATGGTGGCCACTCAGCCCATTCCTAAAGGCCATGAGATTTTCAACACTTATGGGCAAATGGCTAATTGGCAACTGATTCACATGTACGGTTTTGTTGAACCATATCCTGACAACACGGATGACACAGCTGACATTCAGATGGTGACAGTTCGTGAAGCAGCATTACAGGGTGAGTGTCTCAGTACACTTCAGATGTTGGTGTGTGTGTCTCCATCCCTGCCCCAGGTGCTCTGCCAAGTAGCAATTGCCTCTTTTTTTGTAGACTAGGTAGAAGACTCAGGAGAAATGAGCTCTTGGGTATACTGAGACCCTCATGTGAGTACTTTTCTATCTACAGGAACAAAAGTTGAAGCTGAGAGACTCCTACTGTATGAACGCTGGGATTTCTTATGCAAACTGGAGATGGTAGGGGAAGAGGGAGCCTTCGTGATTGGGAGGGAGGAGGTGCTGACTGAAGAGGAACTGACCACCACACTCAAGGTAAAGGGCTGAGCATGCCATTTAATGCTCAAAATAGCTCAAGTTATTTAGAACTAGATGAAAGGAAAGGTGGGATGGAGGGTGAGAACACTTAAACGTGGCCAGGATAGACTGGCTTCTCTAAATTTCAGAAATACGCAAGTAGTAGATCCTAATTAAAGGGCCCCATGTTTGCTTCTAGGTACTGTGCATGCCTGCTGAGGAGTTCAGAGAGTTTAAAGACCAGGATGGATGGGGAGATGATAAAAGGGAAGAGGACAGCCTGACAATCACAAATATCCCCAAACTCAAAGCATCATGGAGACAGCTTCTTCGGGACAGTGTCTTGTTGACCCTGCAAACCTATGCCACAGACTTAAAAACTGAACAAGATTTACTGAGTAATAAGGAGGTCTACGCCAAACTTAGCTGGAGGGAACAGCAAGCCTTACAGGTTCGTTACGGTCAGAAGATGATCTTACACCAGTTGTTGGAACTGACAAGTTAGCAGGTTCTCTGTTGCCTGCAGGAGCGTCCAGGAAAACTTCATTCTAAGTTGATACTCACCGATGCTTGAAAAGAAGGAAAATTCGGACCTTTTGCTTTGCTTTTCATATTACAAGGAAAAGTAGCAAAGTTGTCTAGGATGAACTCTGAGGTAGGCGTGACATGCTTAAGGATCAGAAGCGGTAGACTTGGGAATCACTGCTTACTGTTACTAAGACTAATAAATTTTATAGCTTTTATTCTCGGTTTGAACCAAAGTTAGCAGAATGTGGTAGTGATAGGTTTTGTTGTAGTCTAGCAGTTAGTAACATGGACTGAAAGTTGACCTGGTTCAAATACAGGTCTATTTTGAGCAAGTCACTTTCCCTTTGTTTCTTAAACAACTGTTTCCTTTTAGAGGATTTAATAAGCTATGTCACTGGGACTCAGAACAATTGTTTTAATTCCTTAGCCTGGATGGCACAACTCACCCTTAAGACACCAATGACACTCAAGCCCTCATGGAAGATTTTTATTTAATCTTGAAACTTTTTGTCCTCTCTGGTCATAAAATTTGAGTCTTGACAAGGGTAAGGTATATAAATGGGATATGTTTTAAATATGTACCTATTTTTAAAAATTGTATCAAAACACTCATGAAGGTAAAGAATATTTTTAAATGGGCACCTTGAAGTTGTTTAACCATAGAAACTTACTCCAACAATGTTTCACTGTTGGAAAGGAAAAAGAAAAACACTACACAAAAATCACTTCCTTGTTCCAACATGCCAGATTGGGAGCAGAAGCTGGTATCTCCCAGTGGCCCCAGGGGGTGGGCTGGGCCTGTCCACGTTCCTCCTCACCACCAGCACTGGCTGCTCCTGAGAAAGGCACAGTGGACGCACACGTGTGTCATGACTTTAATGTTCGACTACAGTATGCATACACATACAAGAAGTAGGGAAGCTAAAGCCCAGGAACTAGAAAGGCTATAAAATACAACACATGGACCAATACATTTACAAAACATCCAAAATCCTTACAAAAGGGGCTGTATTGGTCCTTTTGACTTTTTTGTTGCTGTTCAACTTAGCCTGTATGGCTGTTCATTGGGCTAATGGGTGAGGGCAAGTCAAAGTATTTGGTTCCTTTCCCCACAGTTTACAAGTTAGACAGGGGTGGGGGTGGGGGTGGGGGGCTTTGAGGCCTGGTCTGGCTTCCCTTTATAAAAAGAGGTGTCTCACAGGGCCCACCGGGGTATTTCTCCAGCAGAAATGAGAAAATGATGCTCTTCCAGGAGCCAGCTTTAGAGTTCGGGAAGAGGCAAAACAGAAGAAACACATGAGATCGCAACTGTGATCTCTCTGCATGGTCTCTGGCATACCAAATTCTACACATCCACATTTTAAACAACTTGGTGATATTCAAGGTCCCCATCCACATAAAAAAAAAAAAAAAAAGTTACATGGCTTTCTTGCTATTCTTCGGGACACCAGGAATGTCAGAAGACATGGAGCTATGCCCCCCAGACATGTGCATGGATGTCAACAGCAGCCTCTTCAATTATAAGCCGGGCAGGTACCGGTTTACCTACTTGCCTTGGACACATTTTGCACAAACCCAAGAAGTTCCAGACAAAGGTTTTCTCTTTCATGTATTTACACAAGTTGAAAATGATATTCACAGCATCTTCTAAATTTTGGCCAAGAGTCAAAAAAATGCATTTAAACTTTGGAACGTGGCCACATAGACAGGAAGCTGACCCAAACAGTAATTGGGGCAGACACCGAGAACCAAAGGGCCGGAAAAGTCAGGAAGAGCTGAAAGGATCTTCAGCCAGTTTATGAACCTCGTACAGTGGGACCTCCAGGCTGACACATTTACAACAGAGATGCGATTCCACCTAACTGGCACCTGTCCCTTCCATTACTTGCTGAGCCTGCTTCTGTCCCATGCAGCACTGTGCGACCGACTGGAATAACCTGAAGAATGGAGACAGTTACAAGTCTGTGAGCAAAGTTCAGGCCTGAGCAAACCCTGCGTCTTACTAATTTTGGCTACTTAATTGCCTTCTTAATTACCCACCCAAGCTAGGGCTATCAAATAATTTTCATTCTCCTTTCTCATTCTTAAAACAATTAAAAACAGTACTTTCAACTCACTTTTCAATTTCTGGGGCACAGTGTACAAACTCATGGTTCCAGAACTTAAATGCTGGATTTTTAATCAACTCAATGAAGGTAATAAGAAGACCCCAAGGATGTGGCCTATTTACAATCAACCGTTCCAAAAGGACCCTGGACAAGGGGAGGAGAAAAATTAGTTAATGCAGAGAGATACAAATTCATGACTACTTTTTCATTATCTTTTTTTCTAACTCTTCTCCCTACACACAAAGTTGTTAGCTTTACAAAAGGTAGGTGGATCAGTATCTTTTATATAATAGCAAGTAGATCCTAGAATTACATAACATGGGTTTGAATCCCACCTCTTCCCATTACTGAGCCTAGAAGACTAAGATAAAGGATAATAGTGTCAGATTACATGGCACACAGAAGGTAATCACTTAAAGAATACACAATCAATACAAGTAAATAGGAGGCCGCCCTCCCTTCTGAGTGAGACAGCCTGCACTCTGTGGAGTGTGTCAACTTCTACTTTAAGCACCCAACCTCCTACACCTCATGGCCTTTCTCTTGCCTTCTAAAATGGCCTGCACTCTGTCTATGGAGTATGTTTTCCTCTAAATAAATCTACCTCAAAAAGGAAACAAGAATTCTAATACTATTAGTATATGTGATAACTAGGTGGGACAATTCTTCTGAATGGCAGTTAATACTGGCTTAAATATTCACATCCTTTGACCTACCCCAACTATACTTCTAAATTCACCCTAAGGACATAATGAAACACAAAAATAAAGATTTAAGGACAAGGACGTTCACTACATCTTTATATATAGTCACAAAATGGGACTATCATCTAAACATCTAATAATAAAATGCTAGTTAATTTTTGGCATATACACCTAAGGAATGTTGTATCTAATACCCAGAAACTACTATGAGGTGAAGGGGTAAGTTTACGAACTCTGGTCCAGTTTTTAAAGTTTGTGTATACATCTCACTAGAATGTACCCATTTCTGGACCTCCAATGCTGTACACAGTCCAAATAATCTGCAACAGTTAGGAAAACACAAGTATGATCCTGTTATTTATCCTGCTTAAAGCCTTTCAACCTAGAGGTAATGGCCTTTTAAAAGGCCTGTGTGATTCAGGACTCTGAATAAAAATGCTGACACAACCACCTGGGAGGAAAACTCCTAACCTATCAAAATGCTGGTGGCCTTTTGTTGAAAACTAGTTTTTGTTTCAGCCACGATTAATGGGTCTCTACCTGTGATTTTTTTGTGCCCATTAGACTAATTATTAGAAGGGCAGGAACCATGTCCATTTCATTCACAACTATTTAACACATAAAAGATGCTCAGTGAACACTGAATGCACAGAGAAAACACTCAGAATTAATAATAAAGGGGAAGAGGCTCCATTTAGAAGCCACTGAAAAATATGACTCCTCTCTTACCTTGTGATCTGTTCTTGGATAGCTTCAGTGTTGGCCTCTGCAAACAGGTACAGCATGGTGCAGCTGAAGTAGTGAGTGTGGCTATTTGGGTACCGCAGCTGATTTGCAATTGCATTCAAGAAGAGATACCGACCTGGAAATTAAGAAAACTCAGCTTAGTAAGAATTTGCTCTGAAAGGCCAACATGAGATGACAAATCTTTCTGAATAGAGTTTGGATTTCTGATATAGGCTCTCAAATTATCCTTTGGTTTCAACCTATGGTTCTCAGGTCCCCAAAGAATTTTCATTTCTATGGGTTTTACGTTACTATTTACACATTAAAAACTTTTTAGTTAAAAAAAATAGTCTATTTAAAAATAAGAGAACTACTGTATGTTAATATAACATGTTAATAAAAAAGTATTTCTCCCCCCAAAATAGTAAAGAATGTCACTTTTATATTCTGCAGGATTCTTATTTCTGCCCTTGTGTTCAATCTATTCCAATATGGTACTTCATGTAGCCTCTGGACACCTCCACCGTACACTTGTGACAAGTGAGTGTGGAGAAAAAAGCAAATGTATTATTATGAAAATAGTTTTGATCTCACAGCCCCTGTATAAGGGTGTTGGGGAATATTCCCTAAGTGTTTCCAGACTATACTTTGAGAAATGCTAGTTTAAAGTATATTGGAATAAATATTATCTTAATTGGATTTGGCTGTCTGCCTGTGCTTGATATTACTCAGGTTTATAAGGCTATCACAGTGAGTTTTTACATCCCCTTAAAGGCTATACATACCCCCCACTTTTTGGTGGGCTCTGGACGTAATGGTATTTAATTGTGTTGAATCTTGATTTTAAGCTATCTCAAACCCTTTCCTACAAATAGTCAAGTTAATACATGTATATAACTCAAAACCAGCCTCTCAAGAGTCCACAGCAAAGTTAAAAGTAGGCATCCTTCTAAAGTATGTGTATGTTAAAATGAGGGCTGTACAGCTGGTCACCACCTGCTACAGTCTCTGTTGTGTCAGAACGAATACAGAGTACCAGAAGCTGGAGCTCAACCAGGCAAGGTGCGGCCTGTAATACGAGTTATACTGTGAACTTTTTGCAGAAAATGGAGGGAAAGTCCTATTCATTAATCTTTATACACCTAATATTTAACATATTGCCTGGCAAAGAGGCACTGATAAATGCAGGAATAAAAGGCAGGCTAACAAAACAAGTTAACATGAGCCTATTTTGAAAACGAGCCTAGTGAAAAGAAAATGTTATTTTCACACTAAAAAACCCACTCCACTCACTCACACTGAAATATTAACTAACGTAGTAAGGATTACGGATGAGTCCTTTCCTTTATGCTATTCTGTGTTTTCTGCATTAAGCAGATACTATATGCAACTAAAGATAAAATAACCAGCCAGGACCATAACCATATTGACCGAATATTCTCTCTTGTGGTTCAAAGTATTTTTAGGACCAGATTGTGACAAAAAGTATAGAGAGCTTCACCCTGAGAATTGGCAGGCTTCACTCACCTTCAGTGTCCAAGTCCACAGCCAGGTTCTGGAAGATGTCCATGTGAGCCGAGTGGGTGATCGTGCTCATAGAAGGTGTGCTGCCCTTGTTGTGGATGTGTGCAATGGCCTGAGTCCCTACGTAGAGCACCAGTGCATTAATGAGCTGGAGGTTGTAGCGATTGCCAGGCTCATTGGATACCTAAATGAACAAAACAGAAACTCCTGACTTATTCTCACAAAGGATGGATTCAGGCATCAGTATTTCAAAGAACCCTCTTTATGTCTTTCAGAGAAACGCTGAACTGCTCCCAGTATTGTGACTTAAATTTTAGAAATCCGCTGGAATGTATGAGGCTATTCAACACATACACCGCCTAAGGTTGGTTGTGTCAACAACAGAAACATGATTTCCCTTGAGAAGCCAAAGCTTTAATAGTTACCAGCACAAAAATAAAGTTTGAGACCAATTATAAAAAAGATATGGAGAGGGGAAAAAAGATGTGGTTTCTTGGTGTGGGAAGACTGGAAAGATAATATAACCTCCAATCATATTCTATACAGCAAATTGAACTGGAACCCATTTATTTAGAAGAGTCTTAGAGAATGAGAATGATAGTCAGCAGTCTATTCTTACAGAAAATCAGTTCATTTTCTGGTTGCTTCTTCCAAGGCTATAGCTTTGTGTCACTAGTAAAATGAACTAGCAAAATGTATAATCCAGTTAATTTCATCCAACCATTAGAAATGACAATGTTTTAAAACTTTTAAATCAGGTTGAAAAGACTAACTTCAAAAAGGCCACAGACAGGGCTGTGCACACAAAGTGCTTTCTATGAAAGACACAGACAAGAATTTAAGTCAAACTGAGTAACCTGTAGGTTGCTGCGCAAATCAGACAGAAAAGTGACAGGTGATCGAGTTTTAAGATAGGAATCCAAATCCTTTTTGAACTGAGGTGGCATCACTCCAGTAAAATTGGTTAGAATCCGGGGTGCGATATTAATTTCACTCAACATATCCACCTGCCACAGACAAATAAAAGAATCACAACCAGAAGCATTTGTAGAATTTAACAGCAAATTTTATCTATGCCAGAAAGTGGAAAGATTGTTCTTCTACAACTATACATGTTATAAATATCTTGAAGAGTAGAGATACCAGTTTTTACTAATCTTTAATTAGAAGAGTATATACAAAATGATAGTAGGCTCTCATTCTACACTATAGTACTTCTCACAAAGTAAGGCAGGATAGGTACCCTTTTGTGGAAAAGTCTAGTTTACACCACTAATTGCTTTTTTTCCTGGACTTCAATTTAAAATAAGGGTACAGAATGAGATTTCCTCACTTACCAAGAGCCCTAATCTTTGAAAAGATGCAGCAACAGAGTAAGACAATAACATACTTGCTACTCTTAAAAAAAAAAAAAAAAAGTAAAACATACATCAAAATTATAGTAGCTATGTCATCGTGGTATGATTTTAAACAGTCCCTTCTCTCCTTTACTTCAACAATTTTAACAAAACACAAGTACACACATCCAAAACACCTGTGAATTATGGCATTACAAATGTCTATTCTGCAATACTGTGCCACTGGGGCCACCCAGCAAATGACTGGCCCAACACCTAGGTTGAGGTTCTATAAGTAGAGCTAAATTTAATACCAAAATTGAAAACAGCAACTAGACAAATACCGTGAACCAATATTCAGCACTAGTATCATACTTTCTCTACTATATCAGGCTTAATACCATGACTGCTTCCTCCAAAGAGCCCTTAACTAACAAATAACTTATAGGTGTGTATGCTAGGGAGAGTAGGTAGCCCACATCAGAAAAAGGACTAAAACATTAAGATGTAATTTTCTTTTCCTTGAACTGTTTGGAACTTTACCTTCAGATTAGGAGTGAATGGGTCTGGGAGCCTCATGTTTCTTGGGAAGGCACTCAGGATCAGATTTCTTAGCTGGATACAATTAGGTGGAATCACATCACAGAATCCATAATGATAATCACAAAGGAACTCAGGGAAATCATGCAAAAGAACCAGCAGCACTCTCAAAGTGCCCTATTTTTTAAAAACAAGAAAAACATTGGCTATTTTCACACTAAGTAAGAAAATGGGAATAACATTTTTACTACTATGAATTTAACTTAAGTTTAAAAAATGGCAAAAGCATATTTCAAATGTATGCAGGCTTTAATTAACACTAACAATATCACAAGTGATTTATCAAAATGTTTATATTTGGGAATCATGAAAAGCTAGGTATCTGAAATTTATAATCTTAGATCTATGTGCTAGAAGAGGCCAGACAAAAACAAACAAACAAAAAAAAACCAGTGATATAAGCTTTTATCTTCAGAAACTGCAAAAAACACAGCTAATGAAAACCAAAATAAGTACAAGAAAAAAGAGCAGAAATCAATTAAAATTTTTTTCAAGAACAGGGGATGGAAATCAAAGCTAGCAAATTGGTTCTTGGAAAAGATTAATAAAACTGATTAACCCTACCAAGACTGATGGAGAAAACACAATACCAGTATTAGGAATGAAAAAGGACCTTCACTACAGATCCCACAGATGTGAAAGTTAAATTAAGAGACTATTATACAACTTCATGCTAATAAATTTGACAATTTAGACAAAGTACACAAATTACTTTAAAAAATATAACTTACCAAAACCCAAACAAAAAAAGAAAATCTAAATAGTCCTTAATAAAGAAGTTATTAAATATGTTGTTAAAACCCTTCACCTAAAGAAATTTCAAGGCCTAGATGGCTTCACTGGCAAATCTATAAAATATTTAAAGAAAATTTAGCATTATTCAAGATCTTAAGAAAATAGAAAAAGACTATTTTCCACCTCTTTCAATGAGGCTAGCATTTCAATGAGACTAACCTTGATACTAAAACCTTACATGAAAATTTTACAAAAATCCTAAAGAGTACAAAAAGAAATCAGTGCTGTATCACAATGAAATGGTCCAGGAGTGAACACAACGGCAGTTTAAGCATTTGAAAATTAATGGATTCATAACATAAACAGAAAAAAAAATTACATGATCTTGACTGCAAAAAAAAGCATTCAGTAAAATTCAATATCCATTAAACTATCAGCAGATTATGAATAGAAGGGCATTTCCTTAATCAGATAATGGTATCTGCAAAACAAAACTAGATATTTGCAAAAACATTATACTTAATGATGAATTACTGAAAGCTTTCCTCAAGCTCATTAATGAGATGAGTATGCCATTATCACTATCTTCTATTTCACACTGTTCTGGAGTTACTGGCCAGTGTGATAGGCAAGAAAACAAAAAAACCTATTATTACACACAGATGAAATGACTGTGTCTACAGAATACGCCCCCTCCCCTAAAATATACATATAAACTCTCAGGGAAAAAAAAGATTTAGCAAGGTAGCTGGATACAAGGCCAACATACAAAAATCAACTTTATTTCTATATACCACCAACAAATAAGAAATGAAAACTTAAAAAAATGTCTTTTACAGTTTCACAAAAACATCAATATTCAGGAATAAATCTAAGGAAAAACATTCAAAACCTGTATGCTGAAAACTACAAAAGGATTGCAGGGTAAAATAAAAGATCTAGATCTAACTAAAAGGAAATATGTATTTATGGATTTAAAGGCTCAACAGTATTAAGATGTCTGTACTCTCCAAACTCATCTATAGATTCAATGCAATCTCAATGTAAATCCCAGCAAGCTTTTAGAAGTGAAGCTGATGATAAAGTTATTTATTTATTTATTTAAATTTTGAGTGGGGAGGGAGGTAATTAGGTTTGTTTATTTATTTTAGAAGCGGTACTGGGGATTGAACCCAGGACCTAATGCATGCTAAGCATGCACTCAACCACTTGAGCTGTACCCTCCCCCCTGATTACAAAGTTTTTATGGGACTGCAAATGATACAGAATAGCCTGTGTTACAAGAGAGCAAAACTGAAGACGACTTGCTCTACCTGATTACTCTAGCTTTAGAGTAAGTCTTACATTCACCAAGGTTTGATACTGGCCTAAGAACAGATAAACAGATCAACTAGAGAGGTACCCATACATACATACATAGTCAACTATTTTGACATAGGTAAGGAATCAACTAACAGGAAATGAAGAACTTTAAAAATGATGTTGAAAAGTCTTATATATTTATTGGGCAGGAGGGTAACTAAAATGAAAAACAGACAATTTCAAGTACGGTAAGGATATGGAGAGAATTCTAATGTGCTTCTTGAAGAGTTAACTGGTATACACATTTTGTAAAACTGGCAGAGTCTACTAAGTTAAACATGAATATGAATACCTATGATCAGGTGCTGGTTATGCAAACATGTTTGATTTTTTGCACTTTTCTGAATATATGTTATACATTAAAAGCTTAATAAAACAAACAGGCCTCATATTCCCAGCTGAAGTGTTTTTAACTGCTTTAAGTTTTAACACTTAACACTTAGTGTTAATTATTTTAATTTTATAACTCCAAATTAATTACCTTGTAGAGGATTTGCATAGGTTTGGTGAGTTCCACATTTCTAAGGAAAGGCGCTAAATATTTGAATAAATCAATCAGTAGCTGTGCGTACATAGGCCATCCCTGAAAAAAAGAAATGAATCATAATTATACTCATTTGCCATTCTGCCACCAAAGAAGCTGCCCAAGCAGTTACACTGTGACTTGATTAATTTCTTCTTCATGTTAACGTAACTAGAGAATACAGACATTAATACCTTTCAAAGACTGGCATTAAAAAGGAGTGGGCAAAAATATGGAGATACTGAAAAAATAATGCTTAGAACAAACTGGCTCCAGAAAATCCAGGAAACATAGGTCCTTGCACCTGTAGCAAAAACTTAAATAGGGCACAAAACACAAAACACTGAGCCACCTGAGAAACTAGGGTCTGTTTACTTAATTCCTTCTTTTAAATCCTGGGTCTCAACCATTTGTTTTCCCATTCCCAATCCCTCAACTGCTGGCAAATAACCTCACCCAATTTACAACATGAATCTTCTATTTTCAGCCAAACACGGCCTGCTCACCATATCCCAATTATGTTCATTTGGGGGTAGTTTTATTCAATATATTCAATGTTTTTCCTCCTCCTGGAATGTATTTCTTCACTGAACAAAACCAACTCCATTTAAGGATTATTTCATGTTCTTTTTTTACCAAGCATATAATAGTCACATTTCCTTCTGATCTGAAGGGCCAATCAAGGGTACTTCCTAGAGTCACTTGTCATTTAATTGCAAGATGTAAGAGAACTTCTCATGTTAACTGTGTTTAGTCACAATTATACTAAAAACTCATTACTCAAACTTGATTCTAATTCTTCAAATACAGCAGAGACCAGTGGTCCTCTCAACCTTGAATGCAAGACTCTCTAGAGTGAGAACCTGGCAGGTTCTTGACCTCCATTACCCAGAGTTTTATACAGCTAGCTGTCTACAGAGGTGCTTTAAGGTTTCAACTTTTTTTCTCTTGAAAATCCTTAAGAGACTGACATAAGGTGACACACAACAGATATGAAGAAGCAGTACTCCAGTCACTGAGGAATGGCTTTCAGTGAAGTACTCTCTCTATGACTTGACTCCACAACTAAATATAAGAACTCCCAACTAAGCCTGAAAGAAAGAAGTACAATTACTACTGAATGACTAAGAGTGTTAATAAGCCCCAGGTAGTTACAGTCTTCATCTGTAGGAGATAAACTGCAGCCACACCTTCTGCTGTGGCGTATGTGCCAGCATTCTTGCAATAAATATCCGATGGGAGATCAGTTCAAGCCAAGCATACACAAAGCCAGGAGCTTTGGTAGGTCTCAAGATGTGGAATGTGTTGCTGAAAAAATAAAACCTTCGTCAGAAGCACAGTCCAACTTAAATACAGTAAACAATACATAAATATAATTAAGAGACAATATGCAACCTGCACTGTGAACCAACATGCCTGAAATCCACAAGAGTTCTACTTCTCAAATTTTACTACACTAAAACAGCAATCCTTAACAGGAAATCCTTAACAGTATTATATTAAACAATACTCACCAGAAAGCTGTAAGTGTCTGGAAATTAATGGTTTCCAATACATGCTCAGGTGCATTGAGTTCCAAGAGCAGCATAATAAAAATTCGATGGTAGGGAAGCTGCTGAAATTCACTTTGCCGAACATCATGATCCTGTAGGAGAACTCCCACTACTATACCAAGGACCTACAGAGCAGATTAGAGAGCTTGTAAATCATGAAGATAACTCATTTACCACTCTCTAGTCATGCTTCTTTACCTTGCATCCTTACACCCTACATGAGAAGGATATGAATATAAATTTATATGATGGTAGCCAAAAGGACCACATATTGGTTTGACTTGGCCTGAGGAGTTTTGTTATGTTTCCTTTGAATATCCTTGGACCAGACATGTATTCTTTCCACAAGAGCCTGCTGGTTTTTCTAAAGTTCTAAAAGTCAGCATACTACATCATATTTTATCATGTTAACACAATGAAGCAATCTAATTTTTCTGGTCTGTCATAAAGTTGACAAGAGGCAAATGGTTTAAAATACTTCTCTTGGTATTTAGTAGATGGGAGACAGGTAAGCTATTAGGCTTCAAAAATGTATTAAGAACTTGATTTTACCACTTAACAGTGAGGAATGTGATAACCCATTAGTAATTACCCAAGACCAAACTCTAAGTTCACTTTTGCACTATCTTAATATTCAAATTTCCAGGAGTTCTACTGTATAAATCAAGCAATACTGTATTTTGTTCCTTTTCAGAAAATCAAGACAACTGCAGTATCACTGGTGGTATCTGAGTTGCCAATCTATGCTATCAATGGACATATCTAGCCAATCTCAGTCAGTGATTCTGTATTTGGGGGCAAATCTCCTACTACCTAAATGTCTTCTAGTGTAGTCATTACCAAACATTAACATAACTAAAAATAGAGTATGAGTTTTTGTTTTGTTTTTTTAGGTGGGGTGGAGGGGGGTCCATTAAGGCACCATACTCTTCTTCTAAAATTCAATGATTATGTTTACATATCATCTATGAGTTTAATTTCTGGACAGAAGACATTACAAAATGTTTGGAGGGCCCTGTAGGGTTAAGAACCACTGATAAGACTTCAAGTGTGCAAAGACTAAAGCAAGAAAGGAGTTCAGACCTTATTCAGCAGATTAATCTTTGTGACAGTGTTGGTGGCCTCCCCTGAGTGCTTCACTAGCAGTGCAATGAGTCGGACAAAGGCATCCAGGTTGTGATAGCACTTGGCTCGGATCATGGTGGGATTAGCAGCAGGATTGTGCTGCTGCTCTGCCTGAGCACGGTAACTGATCTCAACACACATTTCAGTACAGAGACGAAAGAACCTTGTTATGAGGTCATCCGTCTTCAGGATTCCTTGCTGATGCATCTACCAAAAGAACAAAAACATTAAAAGGCAAATGAGATAATACACATGAATAAACTTCTAATTTTCATGTTTAAGAAATATTTCCTCATTTAATCCTACTGTCACATTTCTAATTCTTACTTTGTTTTAAAAAAAAAAGTGTCATGATAATGACTTCTCCATTAAGGACCCATGATAGAATTCCTTCAGTTTTAAGTTTGATGGGAAGTGAAAAAGAGCTAGTAACATGGCAATTTTGAACAGCACTCCATAGCCAATAATTCTGAAAGTTAACTATGCAAATTAAACCGTTAGTAACCCATTAAATCATATTAATACATTCTAGTCAATGTATATTTCCCCCAAGGAAGAGATTAAGTTACATATATTTTATGTTCTCACAGAATTTAAGAAAATTTCTTCCAACTGACTTAACCAATAACAACAAAGTTTTTGAAACTCCAACTAGCTACATTAGGAAAATCAAATAATTTATACAATAAGGAGGCACCAAATGAAAATGCTCACAGATCATACCCAATTATTTTAATATAAATTAAGTGGAAAGGGCAAGTTTATTTAAAAGAAAGGATAAAGTACAAATTTTATGACGTGATCTGGAAGTGAAGCAGAGCAGTTATTAAGCCAGTAGAAAAGAAGAAAAAGAAGATAGCGTAACAAGCATTAAGGCTGCAGAGGGAGGAGGTCAGTGCTTACTCAACAATGAAACCAAGCCCAGAATGAAAACTTGACAGTTATCTTGGAAATTTTAAAGTAATTTAACTGTCCCTTGATAAGTAATATAAAAGCTAAACTGATAAGAATATAGCCTAGCCGAGACAGAAGGCCAGCAAAGGGACTTTTCTACATTGAAATCTGAAAAACTAAAGGGGGAGAAGAAATGAGGACAGACTGCTATGATCAAGAGTGAGCATAAGAGGAAAAAGGAAGTTTCAAAGGATGCAAAAGAGAATAGAAAAGTATAATACAGTATCTTTTTCGAACCAAGAGAAGAAACGAGCAAATAAGCAAACAGGAAGAGCTGCGACAGGTGCCACATCCATACCCATGAAATATCAATGATCACAAAAACCAATTGATTAAAAATCCTTCCATCCAAATCAAACTGTAAACGTGCAGTAACAACTTTTCAAAGGGTATGTTTTGTAATTCCCTGGATTCTTTTAAGGGAAAAACTTAACTTAGTTTGCTTTACAAAGAAATCAGTCACCTTGAAAAGTAAATACAATTTCTAACAGCTTCTAAAATTCAAACCAACTCTTCCATGTTCATTTGTCATTTATCTGATAATATATCTAATCTATATCCTTTTTTTGGTGGCACACGTAATCTTTGGTCTCAGTTTGAAGAAATACAATGGTCAAACTGCAGAAATAAGCAAGTTATCTCTCCCTGAATGAACACTATTACAGCTCTACTGTAAGAACTTTAAGGCCAGTTTTGGGAAAGCATCACTCTCACCAGCCAAATAGTATGATTAGGACACAATGACTACTGGGTATGAAAGTGGCTAAAAGCAGCCAGTGATGATCAAAAACAAAATGCTCAATGGTACTCTTACAAATGTAGGCTCCCTTCCTGTATTTTTTTCCGTTCATCCTGTTCACAAATATTCCTGCTAGACTTAGTTTTTAGCTAGGGACTTGTTTCCTAACGCTTTAACTCAAAGCCTAATTTAGATCAAATGAAAATAAATACTAAACACTATTTCCCAAAAAACATGTTCATCAGTTTTCGGTAGATACGTGATTTAATTTAGAAAATGCAATAAAAAGCTCTACTATTTAAATACTTAAGGTTTTTATTTTTGCTTTTTTGCTGTTTTTTTAAAACATGGGCTATTATAAGAACTTTATTAGCCCATAATCCAATCATTGTTGATTATCAAGCTGATTAAATTACTCCATACATCTAGCAATTTCATTATTCATTATCTGACCCACTGTACTTTGTAGCTGTGACAATTGAAATCAGGTAAAAAGAACTAAAGGGGGTGGTGGGGAATGTTGACTTTACTGCTTAGTAACCAACGATGAGAAAATAAACTGTATCAGTTTAACAGAGTAATGATGATGACATTTTTGGTTTACATGAGTATGGAGGTAACTGACCACAGATACATAATACTGAGCTTTAATATTGGAGGTATCACACCCTACTTATGTTGAATAAAAAGCACCTTTCTTTCCAAAAGCTCTACCTGTCCAACAAACGCAGAGAAAGCTTTGGTACTGTCACGACCAGCTGCTGCTGAATGGTAGAGATTCACCCATTCCCTCAGTAGATATTCTGCCTTCTCCCTCAGGCCTGGAGGATCATCATACTCTGAGGCTTGAGAGATCCCAGAATGCATCATAAAGTTTGGGCCTCCATGAGCACGATCAATCATTGCTTCATAGTTGGATCGCACTACTTCCATCAGCTGGGGCAATCTAGTATAATAAATCCAGAAGGAAAATCAGTCTATTCATGGTTGTGATTTCAAGACATACAGTTGGACAATTTGCTTATTTAATACAAACTACAAGAGTGATGATCATTTTACCATTCCCATATTTAAACAAAACTATCCTTGATTTCTTCATATCTGTTTATTCATAGGGACATATGTGCAAATGACTGACCTCAGTTAAGCCACCTCTTGACAAAAAAAAATGATGCCCACTGAAATGGAGCTGATGTTCCTGATCAACAAATTATTCACTGCATGCCTACTATGTATCATGCTTTATGTTATTTATCTTAATTCTCAACAGTTCTTCAAGATATTGTTTCCATTTTATATAAGAAACAGGCTTAGGGAGGGTTAAGTCAACTTGCCTCAAATCAGATTTTAAGCATCAGAGCCAGGCCTTAAACAGAGGACTCTGACACCAAGTCTAGTGCTGTATACACTGCTCTATAGCAAGAAGGCTTGGCAGTTAGTTAAGCTCTCATACTTAAAGCGACAACACTAGGCCTCACCAAAGCTTACCATATGTTGTAGGTAAAGCAGTTATGTAACAGGTAATGTTAGTTAAGTTTGCACATTCATTTCTAAAGCTCATTCTTAAACTGTTGAATACACAAGGATCCCAAAGCATTTCAACCTCACCCTTCAGGAGCATTGCCTCTGGAGTGAGCATTAATCCTCATGAGGGTTTCAATGGTGTGGAAGAGATCTGCCTCAGTAACATGGGCAACACTCCTTTCATCCACCAGCAGGATTTTTACCAATTGCATAGCAAATGCCACAGCCATGTAGTTCAAACCATTCTCCATTGACTGGCAACATAGAAAGCACAATGTAAGAAAGACAACACTTACAACAAACACACTTCCCAACTACCAGAATCCCTTTTCCTCTTTATTTCCTTCCATACCTGAGCCAGGTGAAGATCATACTGTTGCATATTGACCAAATGATTGCGAATTAGCAACTCCACTGCCTCCACATTATATTTATATTCATCCCGACATTCAATTAGGCACCTAAAAAAGGTATTTCTTTACTCACAAAGGCTTAAACCATATTGTGTATCAATAGGTAAAATAAAGAACCCATTTTATTCAATGGTAACTTGTTCCAAATTAAGGAACGAGAAGCCAGGAGCAAATCAGTTTTCAAGATTCAAAATAGCCAGTAATTAAGAAGAACAGACAACCCAGTGTTAAAACTGAAGTTTTACTCTCAAAGGCTAGAAAACAAAGCATTCCATTTAAGATATTATTTATGTATGAATATCACTTCTATGAAACCACTGAAACCTTTTAAAACCAATGACCTATAATTTATTCCCCAAAACAAGATACTGGCTTCCTATATCCATCATGGGCACCAGATGGAAAAAGGATAAAAGTCAACAATTCTCTCACTACTTAAAATTAGAAATTCCTGCCTGAACATAAATAGGGCCATGTATGTCAGAAGGCAGGTCAATAAATATTACTCAGAATTCTAAGATGGCTACTGACCTTGTGATCTGTTTGTTACACCACGGAGACCCATATGCCCGGCCATCTTGAAGAGCTTTTAAGACCAAGAGGTGGCACTCCCTATAGCGAAGCAGGAGGTCGGCATCAGCACCACTGGTGGCATCTAGTAAGCCCTCTACAGCCTACAGAAGAAAAAAAAAGTGCTCAGAACTATGGAAAATAACAGTACTCAGCCCAATTATCAAAGTAAAGAACCAAATATTAATGCAAAGTACAATATACTTTCTAAAGCCTCAAGTCAACAGTCTCTCCACTCACCAAAATCCTTTTCACTTGCCTAACACAGAGACTCTCTAAGTTCTTTCCAGTTTATGCTGTGTTCTTCATTGTCAAGAAGGGCTTCAAGAAAGGCTTCACTGTCCTTACACAGTCAAAACCCAATATACCTTGCCCCATTATCCAAGTACTTGGATCAACCTATCCCTCAAAATGTAAAGGGATATCTTCCAAAGTTTCTTAAATTATCATAATTCTAGAAAAGCTTACATTAACAGGAAAAAAGAAAAGATTTTCTACTTTACTATTTGTAACGCACTGGAGAAAATCACCTGCTTATTACAGAACACAACTTGCTTTATATTATTTTAAGTCTTAAGGATAACTTAAGTAGATGATGGTGCAGGTCACTAGGCATTTACAAACCTAGTTTCTTCTAAAGGCCACAGTTTAAAAACTAACCTTCTGGAGCAATCCAAGAGCAGCTATGGCATCCCGAGAGTTTCGAGATAATACTACAACCTCCAAAAGACTCCTAAGAGCCTGAGCTTGAGGATTCATGGCCAAAGTCGGTGGGATGGCATGAAGATGCTGCTCCAGCTCTGTAATGCACTTATCATAAATCTGAGCTACATCATCTGTTGCCCAAGCTTGCTGTTTTAGAGGAGAAAACAACCAAAAAAGAGAAAAAAAGATTTTTCACCAGCACATACGAAAAGTCTGTTAATGTGTTTACTACCCCCACTTTTTTTCTTTTTCATCAAAATACCGAGGGCTTTTCCATTTCCCTTCCTGAACTATTTGGTCTTAATGCCATTAGGTGAGCAGTGCAGAGCAGGCATGGGGGGTGGGAGTTTTCACTTGACAGTGGAAAGCCTGGCAGACATCAACACAATCAAGTGATGAAAGAGAGCATGATAAATGGGACAGGGTGAGAGCAGTACCACTTGTAGCATCTAATAATCTGTCTTTGGCCTATGAAAGTAAATAATCCAAACCATGGAAAATATTGTATTCAGTCCAACTGTCAAAACCTGATAGGATAGACAGAATAAGAACACAGCACCATTTCTGTGATATTCTTATCACAAATGCACTAGGCTCAATCTATTCATGAGAACATACTGGACAAACCCAAATCAGGCCATTCTACAAAATCACTGGTCTATAATCTGAAAGCGTCTGGTCATAAAAAGATGAGAAAAGGAGCTGTACTGGATTGACCTGTGGGGAATTTTTCCCTAGTTTTTAAAATCTTTAAATATGATAACTAAACGAAACGTGTGATTCTGATTTAGATCAATTTACTACAAAAAGGTAGTATTTGCACACTTGGTAAAATATGGGTGAGGTCTAAGGATTAGATGATATTCACATATCAGTGCTAACTGCCTGATTTCAATGGTTATACTATGGTCACACAGGAGAACATCTTTGTAGAAAACACACAAAGGATTCAAAAGTGATTGAGACCTTAAGGTCAGCACCTATGTTCAAATGGTTCAAGGGTAAAATGCTTCCCTCCACATTTTCAACTTTTCTGTAAATGTTTCAAATTTTTAGAAAATCCTTTTACAAGGAACAAGGGAAGCCATGAGGTCACCATGTAAATTCCTTTAATTAGGCCAAACATGAAAGTTAAATCAACCTCATGGATTTAAACAAAACAAACAAAATCCTGAATGCCATGCTGATTTGATACAAAGAAACGTATACTCAACAACTCAATAGCTGTGGGTAATTTTTTCCCCCTATAATTTAAGCTCCCAGGAACAAATGACAGATTAGCAAAAAGATTCAAATTCAACTGTAAATTACTCAATTTAATTCAAGACAAGTATTTACCTTCATGGGCTGAGCTAAAAATCCTGTGGGCTGACTTAAATCATTCGTAGGCAAGAAGCCAGGCACATTGCGTGCAAACTCCTCATAAACAGCCAGCTGTTTTGGGTCAACACCACCAACCTTGGAAAAAGAAAACCTACTTTAACAGGATCCTTCTTCACAATCAAGGGAAACTTTTTCTCAAAGTGGAAAATTTGCATGGGAGTAAGCACAGGGAATTCTGAGAGGGGTGCACAGGAGCTGATAGAACGTGACTGAATGTGCATGCATGTGCAGACATACAGTTCAACAGTATTTCCTTTTTCCCTGAGACCTGTCAGAATTACCCTCATTTATAAATTAAGAGTTTTCCACACAAAAATGCCCCAAGTAGGACCATGTGGGAGCAATTCTCCAGTGGAGTTGATAAAAATGATCAGATTTCTCAACATCACCTTCACACCAAAAGGCAACTAGCAATAAAAACTCAAGAACCAGAAGGGAAGACTAGGTTGGGAAACATAAAAACTAAAAGGTATATAAACTCTTAATAGCAGCACTTCAACAATGGGGGAGGAGACACATCGAAACAATTCCTATGCCTTTCCTACAGGTAGCCTTTAAGTGAAATGAAATGCTTTCTCAGAAATGGCATTTAATCTCAATATTCTAGTCCTTGTGAGGAGTTTAAGCAATAAGAACAGAAAGAAAACAAAGATGGGGCAAGGAGAGACAGGGCCCCCAGTTCTCACTTTCAGCCTGATTTGCTCTGGCATCCGCTCAGCTTGGTATGTTAACACAACAGGATCACAGTACCTGCGACCTTCTTGCCTAGCATGTTTTCTCAGCTCAAATTCCTGCAAATAAAAAATAAATCACTGAGGTTCTTGTTATGAGGCACCTTCTTAAATGGAAAAAAAAAAAATACTTAAAAGGCAAAAGCTAAACACTTACAGTTGCTAATCTCTTGTCCATCTCAGGGCCTGCTTTTTCTACCGCAGTCTTCTGAATAAAACAGCAAGCTAATTCACAATTGTCCTGAGCTAACTGAGCAGCTGCCTGATCCATCATTTCCCTTTGTTGTGGGGATGCAGTCTATTGGGAGGGGGAGAGACGGAAAAAAATTTAAAGTTTTTTTCTGTGGACAGACAAAACAGGAGAACAGAAAATGCAGCACTCAGACAAATGAATTAAAACTTCCAACTCTACTTATGACTCATTAGCTGTGACCACAAAATAGTCTAACAATCATGTTCACCTATAAGATAAAATTACTACTCAACTGAAACATCTTACAAGGTTGTTGTGAAGATACTGAATACCATGAAAACGGTAAAGCAGTAAACAAAGGCATTATGCACCATGACATATATCTGAGGCTTCAAATTAATAACTGAACTGCTTAATTAAAGAGAGTAAATGCTCGTGTGTGTGCATGCACAGTCACTTTAAAGTGTTCCATACTGTCCCACTCCAAAGTGCTTTAAATCTAAATCCTTCATGGTAGACAGAATCAAGACTTTTAACTTACACAATTAAAAAAACAATCCTTCATTTCTTTAAACCAGTGAATATGAGGTATATCTAGTATCTGCCAAACAATACTGAGGATACAACAGGAGCAAAAACAGACATGATCTTCACCTCACAGAATTTACAATCTAAGGGAAAGGAAGACATCAAACACATATAGTGACTACTAGAGTAAGTGGAAATATCCACTGCTACACGTAAAGAGAAAGAAACTCTTTCAGACAAGCAGTAATGAGTTTTACACTACAACATGAAAACAATCAACTTACACGAAGGGCTGAGGCAAAACTGTTTTTCAGGTTGGTAGATATGCTCATGAGCAAAGGTTCCCTGCAAGTAATCATAGCCATTCCAGCTGTCAAGTTACGCATCATGTGATGAGCTGCTATTCGCATTCGAGATTCCTCAGAATCCAGGGCAAAATCCTTCCTGACTATTTGCTCACAAGTAGTCATGGCAATCTTAATTGATCGATCCACCACAGGATGGACCAGCTCCTGGACAGCCCGTTCAATTGCTTGCCGCACACACTGCTTCAACTGTGGATGGGCCTGAAACAAGGGAATCTAGGGAGGAAAAAACAAGCCATCAGCTTGTTTTAATAAGACAACCCAATTTCTATTGGTAATCACACCCATGATTTCTAGAATTACTTCAAGGTTAATCATGAACTACCAATTTCCACTTCAAACAAGAAGCTCCGGAAATAGGTTATTTATCAATAATCAATACTCCCAAAGAGGGAGTAGTATTCAGTTTATTTTGTGACATATGATTATGTCTTTGATTCTTAAAAAAATTCTAAGTTTAGTGGGAAAATTGTTTATTACAACATGTTTAAAGACATTACCTGCTTAGTTAAAATTTTTGGCTCAAGTACTTAACTTGGGGAAATTAAAAAAGAACCAAGTTTACAGAGAAAAGGCTTTCTACAAAAACTATTATTGCTATAAATAATCCCTCAAAACAGCAAGCATTTTATAAAAATTACTGTACACTGAAAACTTTGGCTTCACTTGAAAGACTGTTTCCAATCTTTTATCTCAGGTATAATATTTGCTTGATCTCTTTAATTTACTGAATTTTAGGAAACTTAAAAACTATTCATGATGAACTTATGAAAGTAATCAGATTGCTGGGAGTATTATAAAATAATCATAATTTCTAGACGTAGGTTTTCCCCCCAAAACTAAGCGCCACATCTGTAGAAGCAAAAACAAACCAAAACATGTTAAAAATTATCTCTTTTAAAGCCTTTCAAAGACCTTTAAATACAAAACTTCAGTGTATTAATGTTACTCCCGTATTTGTAAACATTTTTAGGCTCTAAAAAGCAAAGGCCATGAAATCTGACTCTGAACTATACCACTGTGTTAAAAAATAAAAAACTAAGGATAAACAAGCAATTACCACCTTGAATATAGAGTAAAACACTACTTTTAATGATACAGGAAAAGGATTGACGAGAAGTTATTTTATATGACTTTAGACCAGACAGCCTCCCAGAACCAGACCACAGAAACATAACTGCGTACTAAGACCCATACTTCCAGATCTTGCCCTGGAGATTTTATATGTACACATACCATCAGCACAGTTCCAGCTATCTGCCGAAAGACATGGACTAACACACGACTAAGGTGACGTGGTGATGAATCCTGGAGATTGTGATCATATTGGCAGCTGACTTAATTTTAAAATCATGGGTTTGGATATGAGGAACTAATATAAACGATGTCTAGCCACAATGACTTATTTTTAGAGTAGAAAAATATCCCAGCTATACTATACAGCAGATCCCAATCCCTACTCTCTGCAACGAAAGCCGACAACCTAGGAATCCATAAGGAATGAAAGAGAAAGGAAGGGAAGGGGACCGATTTACCTTGTCACAAAGTACGAACTGAGGAACAGAGTGGTATTTACTTACTGTTGGGTTTAGAGTAATGTGTGGTGCCAGGCCCGCGAGGGAATAGACATTGATGTCGTGGTAACTATACTGTGGCTGTGGTGGAACTGTGGCTGTACAGGTGGTACTGGTAGCTGGTGTTGTAGAAGTTGCTAAATGTAAAGAGATAAAATAAGTGCTAATAAAAGTACAATTTCTGATTTTACTAGAAAATTAACAAGGTATTAAGTGATCTTTATCTAATTAAACTAACTGAATGGGGAGAGAGGGGCAGAGGTCTCATTTTTCCTACCCTGAATTATTATGAGGGAAATTGTTATTTTAGCAGAAATTTGAACATCACATGTAAAATTATGTCAGTGGCGGAGTGACAGGACACAGAAATCAACTGAGGAGTCATGCCACATTAGCAGGCCCAAGCCTTGTTAGATTATTCTATATCATAGATGTCACTTTTCAATCTAGGCTGTTTCCTAGTTTTACCTGGGGAGTCTTAAACTACTGAGGACTGAGAAAGAAAGAAAATCTGGTTTATTCTAACCACATGTCCCAATCATTCAACACTCCTATAGCTCCTACACTTCCAATCCTCTTAATCCAGGTCAAATAATCCACTTTCCTAGCGGGTTGAGCTGGTCTGGCCATCCCCAACAAAGGCCACCATGCCAGTGCAATTTTTTCTAAGACCTCAAACAATGTAAAAGATAATCTAGCTTAGCTGGCATATGATGAACGAACAACTGATTAATGACATTTATCTAAGTATACCATATGAATTACCTGGACAGATTCTAATACAGTAAGACAACGCCTAGATATTACTAACTTTTCCTTAATAATATAGAAGGCTCATCAGAAAGTATACAAAGTTTCAGTATCACATTACATGGAATAATTACAATTTGCCATATGCATGGGTGGGTACCATTTAAGAAAGCTTCTGATAAGTAGAGAGCCAATTATCACACTTACTTGTAGTTGTGATGGGAGGGAGCTCTTCTGGTTGCTTGACATCTTTCTTTGGAGCAGAGAGTTGCTCATCTAAGTTCTTTAGGCGATCTTTATCTTTTAGGAGGTTTCCAGGTTTTAGCTCATTGATGTCTAATGCAAGGTTCTTGCAGAGGACCTCGATCTCAAACTTCAAGTTTAACTGCATAATTACAATATTTGATTAGGATATTAAAAATGAAAATTTAGCTTCATAATATACTGTATTGTCACCCAAATATTATAGTGCTTCCCCCTACAAATACCCTCCTTTTCCTGTAAATTTTAATAATGTAAAGGCAGAATATGTTTCAAAGGACAAAGAACAACAAATTTACCTTTAAGTCATGTTCCTGATGTAGCTCAGCTAATACATTCATAATTGCCATTGTCCAGGGGTTGGGTGGCCTAAAAACCTATAGAAAAGCTATGTTAAGCTGATCCCAAACTCACTCTTTAATTTCTATCATCTAAAATAGTTAAGCACTTATACTTATGTGGCCTTAACACTTTCCTATCTATATCATATTTCAGAAAAATAGCAAAACCCAAAGCCACCCGTTAGAATCAGTCCCATAATACTACTTAGCCTCTAAAGTTGGAAATCCGAGTTTCCCTAATAAACTGACTAAACTAGCTCTATCTTCATAAGAACTAAGGATATAGTCTCTTCACCCTCTGCTAAAACGAACTTACAAATCAGCCATCAATAAAATAAATAATAAAATTTACTCACCACGCTGCGAATGCTAGACTCTAAGACTTTGGCAACAAAGGGCACTACATAGAGCAACTCTTGCTGTCCTTTAACATAAGCCTCTAGCAGCAAAGATTTTACATCCAAGTCCTAGAATAAGGAACGTATTTTTTAGCTTAAAATATACTAGAAAATCCCTCACAAAGTTCCCAAAAGATACCCTGACAGACTCATCTGCAAAACTGAAATCAATATAGTATTTGGCCCTTGCCTTAGGAAAAGGAAAGGGTAACAATAATAAAAGTCAGTAGACTTTTGTCTATCCTGCTAAATGTCATGAGCATGCAATTAGGGATTCAAAACATGGACCAAACTTTTACAAATACCTAATAATTAAAAAGTGGCCTCAAATAAAGACTTTTAGACAGAATATGCTGTATAAACATTCTCAAGTTTTATATGAGCCTTTAGCTGTAACTCACAGTGTGCAAGATGGGTTTATTTTTAGCTAGTGTGATCATTCCTAGCCAATGTCCCAAGTTCTTCAGCAAAGAACGATCGGAGAAATTGGCTGCAGCTTTATCAGAGGTCAGGAGCACCTGAAATAGTGTAGGAATAAGGAAGGTAAGACAATGAGCTTCTGAAAAAATATTCTTAACTAACTGTTTAAGAATTCCATTATTCTACATTAAAAACAAGCTGTCAGTACTGAGAACGTGCCCCCAAACTAGTTCTAGTCCATGTATCAAAGTGATATTTTGTTGTGTTTAGTGATATTTTTACCTTTAAATGCCTTTACATTTTATTTTTAAAAAACAGATAACAAGAATACACCATACAAAGTATACAAGGTTAAAAGTATCATGTATGGTCCCACAGAAAAGTATTATAAAACTAAAAGTTTTAGTTAGGTGTGAAGCAGAGATCCAATAGCAAATCCATTTTGAAGAGCTAAATTCAGTGCAAATGAAGACTACAGCTATGCTTCAAAGTCCTTCTAAGACAGCAGATATAATGGAGGAACATAACCAAGATCATGGTTTCTGCTGCAATCTTTAGCATTACCCAGGTCACTATACGTCTTTGGAGATAGATAAGATAACTTCCTGGAATACAGTATGATATTGCTTACACACTTCTTATCACATTTACAGAAAACCTAGTCCGTTTCATTAATTCTCTACTTCTTACTTTCCTAAGGGTTACAGCAACAACATAGGAGAATGTCTTGGGTACACACACATCCATGTACTACATAGCACCTCTTTATGGCTATAAATTTAAATTTATAATTTAAACTTTTGTTTAAAAGAAAGGATCCTGAAGTTTTGCTCCAGAGCATGTGGAAGCTTTCATATATACCAACCATCCTTGCTATCAGATAACAAAGACTGAATATCGTTATGTTCCTTAACTCCATACAGCAACAGCAGAATGGCACAAAGTCAGCTGTGCAACAGAAAGGAGCCAGGAATTCTTTCGCACTACAGCGTAACCAAGAATGGGGGAAATTCCCATCCACAGGTTTAAATATAGTGCTGGTTCCTGCCATATTCCAAGTTATTCAGCAAAGAACGATTACAACTATACGCTGGTTCGCACTGTTTTCTTAAAAAGTTATTCCTTCTAAGAAATAAAATACTTCAATTTCATGGAACAAGCAATAGCTCCATAGGAAGAGTCTGACCTTACACTAAACTGAGAATCCTAAACAATAGCTATTCCACAACAGGTCTAGAAAATCTGACATTTAAAAGACATCAAAATACTCACCGCAGCACTGTTTTTTTTAATAGTGAAAGTTATTAACAACATAAATATCCACTAGCAATATAATGAATTTCTGTAAGACTATTAAAAACAGAGGGACTAAAGCTAAGAGCATATAAAACTAAGAGCATAACATGTGGAAGGAGAAAAGGAAAAGTTAAAAATATGCACAAAGGGTAAAGATTTTAAACCATGCATGAAATGATGAAAAATTCAGAAGAGTGGTTACTTTCAAAATAAACAGTACATAGAGTATTTCTGTGAGCCTAAATTCTTCATGAAAATTTAATTGTGTATTTGAAACAAACCCTAGAGCAACTTTCATAAATACTTTAACACATATAACATACAGGGAAAACAGCAATTACCACCCCCTCAGATTCTGCCCGTGCAATCAAGTATTTCCAAACTCAAAACAGTAATAAAAAGAAATACAAGAACTTACTTTGATGTTTCTATAGGTCTCATTCAGAACCATCTTATTAAATTCAGGATTCTTCAGCGTGTCAAGAAAGTTTGAATATAGGCTGTGAAAGTTTGGCTCAATACTGACTCTCTTCATAACCAGGTATTGTGAAACCCAAGGCATAAATTCTTCCTTCACAGTTTCCTTCAGTTCTTCAACCTAGCCAACCATTATGACATGGGAAATACACAATTAAAAGATGATAAAAAGGGGGGAAGGGTAGATGCATGAGGTCCTGGGTTCAATCCCTGGTACCGCCATTAAAAAAATAAATAAACCCAATTATCTCCTGTTCACACCCCCAAAATAAAATAAAGTAAAATAAATAAAAATAATTTTAAAAAGAAAGAAAAAAGATGAAAAAATACAGTTCTGCTTCTCTGAATGATACAGGATGTGGCTCCTTGCAAAAATTAGATGCTAAAGCACCATGCTACATCTCTCTCAATTTCAGACAGCTGCCATCAAGTATAATATGTTCATGTAAGTATGGAGTCAATCATCCCTTAATTGGGTGATTAGAGCTGAAACAGCTATGTCAGTTTAAGCTTTAAAATTATGAAACATGTGGTCCTTCATCCCCATTTTACTCAACTCTCCATTTGACCAAAAAAGGATGAATTACTAAGCTACAACCTGCTATTAACAGACCTAATACCAGAATTGTTTTCCTAAATTTCTATCTCCAGGAATCATTTGTAAAGTTTGAAACTTCTCTTCTCAAAAGGGAAACTAAATGCTTCAAAATTTGCCCCCAGTCCATTATAGTGGGATTTTGAAAGACAGTACACGTATTACATCTCAAAATCCACTTGTTTAAGCTCATCTTACAGATATTTCCAAGCACTGTCTTAGCATATAATCTTATAAGGCAGGCATCATTACTTTTCATAAGCTCTATGTCAGTTTATTAGGTACCTAATGGTTTCTGGGAGAAGAGTTGTGAATGGAAGTACAAATGAAACTTTTCATCATCATGAAATCATTTTCAAGTTTATATCAAAAAGCCTGTGACTCATTGCAAAATACATTTAAAAACCAGTGTCTACAAAATCCACAAACCCTAGTTGGATACACATATTCCCTTCATTTTGATTCTATTACCTCAACCTTTAAAGTATTTAAAAGGGTGCAGAGTGTCGAATATAAATCCCCTAACCCATCTATACTTTTCCCATCAAGGAAAACTACAGAGAGTATTCATAGTGCTATATAAACTATTACATCATGCTCACCTTTTGTGTCATATTTGACTGTGACAGATTGTTGAAGATAAAAGCAATTTTCTCTTGGATATTTTCTGGGGGCTCTACAATTCTCTCAGTTTGATCTGTGGCCACAAGCAACGTATCTATATTTGTAGTATTAATAGAAGGCTAAAGAAATAAAACACATAAGATAAACAAACTGAAATGCCTGCTAGACAAATCCTAGGGGGAAAAATGTATACAGATGCCTTTGGCATGCAAAATGTACACGGTGTGTATGACTGTGCACTGGAAGTATTGGTAAGAATATGTACTGAACTATTAATAGGGGTTGCCTGTGGGAAATGGGGTGGGGGGTACAAAGGGAGAAATGCTTATCTTTATGCTTTTTTAAAAGGAGGTATGTGATGTTGATAATAAAATTAAAATACATGCTCACTATTGGATATATATTACAACATAACAAATCCAACAGAAAGAAAAAAAAAAAAAAAAGGTAGGCCTACTTACTGGCACATCTTTCTTAAAGCTGACTCCGGTTGGCCTGGTGACTGTAACCGTTTTAGCAACAGTGGTGGTTGTTGAGGTGGTTACCATAGTGCTAACCTGACCAGCAAGGGGAGCTTTTGCTGGAACCTGGGCCTGGGCCTGGGCCTGAGCCAGTGCAATACTTCCAGGGGTTGTGATAGAGCCCTGCATTTTCACAGGAGGATCTCGAGACTGCTGTCCATACTCGATATACTACAGGGGACAGGGAGATAGAAACACATTAGAAGAGTTCTTAACAGAAACTGAACTCTTTGAATTACACTCCCCTCACTTCTGAGTGTAGAAATTGTTTTAGAGCACTATTTTGATTCATCTATCTCCCTTATGCCTTGCCCCATTCTGGTCCATATCCCCCTATACATTATAATACATAAGTGGATACCATGAACTCCTTAAGGAGTAAAGGGAAAATATTAGTATGTTTTTAAAGTATTTATAAGAGAACTAGTCTAACAAAACAAGTTCCAAAAAGGCAGCCACAAATGCCTGCATATAAATTTCCTTAAATCCCTTACTACATGTAAACTTTAAAAAATTTAAATTATAGCAAATTGATTTCTTTTCCATTGGATGCTGATAAGAAAACCAAGGCCTAAAAAACATACTGCAGTTAAGAGTCCTAACTCAGTAAAGATATTACCACAAAACAAAAACACAGTGTATACCACACCAAGCCAACCTGAGGGTAAGCAATGATACTGGGTGTTCTGGGAAGTCTTCTCCTACTCCCCATTTCACAGACCAGTAAACCTCCTTCTCACATACAAATTAGAAGACAGACACAGGTTTCCTGATACTATTTCCAACAACTTTTACTTGACAAAACAAAAACTACTATCTACATACACAACAGCTTTATTCAAAAAAAAAGGGGGGGGGCATTTTCAAGGAGGAAAAATAATCTGTAAAGAAAGTACAGCCCTTTAAATTGACTACAGAAATATAAAATAACCTTTCTTCCCTTCTCTGGGTATCTTATTACAGTGGGAAACGGGGACCATTACTTTGAGTGACCACTTTTGTACCACGTCCCTTGTTCTTTCTCCTCTCTGGTCTTGAAAGGTCCCTATTCCCAGCACTGAATTCCAAATACATCTCATTCTAAGCCTCTGACCTCCCATCTTAGCTTTTCAAAACTGCTTTCCTGTCTAGTTTTCAGCGCTATAGTTTTGGAACATTCCCCTAACCCCCTCAATAGGAAAGAATACACTCCTGCCTCCCACTCTATGGTTTCCTAGGCTAACAAATCCAGTGGGATGGGGTAGAAAGCACTGGAATAAATTATAATATAGAATTAAAAGTAGGTTCAAATTTTGATCTTTCTGATTCTTTAAAATATGATCTTTTTAAAGCAGATTATCTGCTTTGTACAAGAAAAAAATAATAAAATAAAGTTAACAGAGATTAATCAACTTTCTTTTCTTGTTCTCTATAAGCTGACTTTAACTAAAGGTAAAACAAAAATGTGAATATTTACCAATCAACCTAAAACCAATCATTAAAGTAAATGACTTAAAAATTTCAAAAATAATCACATAACATGGCTTAAAATGTATATTCTCTGGGTTCCTTTCCTCAGGGACTGTCTCCTTTTTCACAAGTACCTTAAAGGAATCTAAGCAGGTGGTTTAAGAAGGCTGTATTTTTAAGAAACACTGGACTAAGTCTTAAACAGCTTTGAATTATATTAACACTTACAGCAGAGAAACAACCTTCCTTATTTTTATCAGAGTTCCACTCCAAATCCTTTCTAGAATCAGGCAGGGATTCTTAGTAACATCAAAAGATGTCAATTCCTCAATAGCATTATTAGGCTAAAGAACTAGCAAAAGGCCTTTTATTAAATCAAGCAAAACCATGCTTATAAAAGATAATCCAAATTTTTTTTCACGATTAAGCTGCAAAACAAGCAACAAATAACATTTGTATCTATATCATGCCCCTCACTAAAAAATCTTAATGCCATTCCTAGCAAATCCAAAATCAAATAAAAATAGATAAATCCTGCAACTACTGGTCAGATTTTAAGTACTGAAGACACTTACTTCTTGTAAATGATGTGGAAATTGCATAAAGTGACTGATAGAAGCCAAGTGCTGACAATACTGGGGATAGTCCTTCAATCTGTCAACAAAAACGTTCATTCATTCACCATTTCATGTAAGAACAGAGGCAGCACAATTTAAAATTTTTCAAAAGCTAGGCCATTTCCCTCATTGCTACCAATGAGATACCTCATTTTAAGAGAATGCCAAGAGGAGGAACAAAGAAGTAGAGGGGGGAAATATTTATGAACTTCACTCCTTTTACATCAAAAACAGTATCTTTGTTTTTTAAAGGTCTTATTCCACTTAAAATTAGATTACAATGAACCACTAAAACTATTACCTGGAAACAACAAATGCTCATCAAGAGGTGAACAGAAAACCAATAGCAAACCCATAACAATAGAATACTACTCAGCAATAAAAAAGAAACAAACCACTGAAACATTCAGTAACATGGATAAATCTCAAAAGCATCATGTAAGAAGTCTGACTCATACACACTGTGTATGATTCCATTTAAATAATACTCTGGAAAAACTAGACAAATCAGATCAGTGATTGCCAGGGTTTAGATGAAGGGGAAGGTGGAATAACAGAACTTCTTGGAGGTAATGAAAATATTCAGTATCTTCAATATCTTGATTGTGATGGTAGGTGGTTACATAGCTGTTTGTGCCCAAATTCAGACCTGTTTGTTCACTTTCACATATATAAAGTATACCTCAGCAAACAAAAAAAGCGCTATTTCATTTTATACATTTCATACCACTTATTTGCTAATTATAATGAATAGAATTTTATTCACTTGTTCCTGTTACTCCATACAGTCATTAAGATTAGGTAATATACATATAATAACGGCACGAGTAAGTAAGTTATTAATTTTCCTTATATATAAAGAGAAGCTTCACAGGAAACCTATCCACTCACCTATTTTTAAATCTATCTAATGCAGCAATCCCAAAATAATACATTTTGGATCCAAAAGGCTTGCGTAAGGCTTCAAGAACATATCGTAGGGCCAGACCTAGTGCCATGTAAGTGACCAGTCCTTTTTCAATTATCCCACCAAATAGGCAGGCTGTTATATGTAACTCTTTATCAGGGTACTGGGGAAAGAACCGATACTCTTCAAACAAGTTCCTTAGCATACAGTTAAACACTTCTCGTTCCCTCTTTATGGTAGAATCTTTAAACCTCTGTAGCATTTCTAATACCTGGAAAAAGCAAGATAAAAACAATATGCACATAAAAGAAATTATTATTAAGAGCATTCCTCAAATACTCTTAATTGTTAAGCAAAATATTTAACAATAAACTGAGCTTGAGATAAATATTAAGGTTTTAAAAAAAGAAAAAAGAGGACACTAATAAACTCATCTATAAAACAGACTCGCAGACATAGTAAACAATCTTATGGTTACTGGAGGGGAGGGAGTGGGAACGGATAAATCTGGGAGTTTGAGATTTGCAAATGTTAACCACTATATATAAAAATAAATAAAAAACAAATTTTTTCTGTATAGCACAGGGAACTATATTCAATATCTTATAATAACCTTTAATGAAAAATACGAAAACAAATATGTGTGTGTGTGTGTATATATATATATATACACACACACACACACACACACACATGCATGACTGGGACATTGTGCTGTACACCAGAAATTGACACATTATAACTGACTATATTTTAATGGTTTCAAAAGATGCAAAGACGTATCAAAACATTTTGTGCTAGATTTCACTTTGGAAAAGGGCATTTATTTAAGAGTTATTACCTAAACCATTAAAGAATTAAAGAATCAGATCATCTTAGAGACTCACCTCATCAACGGACATGGTTGGATGTGGTGGGTGATTATATATTCTCTGGAAATAGCTGTTTGCTTCATCATCTATCTCTTTACTAAAGTGCTGATTTGCCTCTGGCCACACCTGAGACAAGTCCGCTGTGAGAACAGAAAACCAACCAGAGGGCATTTAGGCTCTTCCTCCACTCCCCCATATGAAGCACACAGAGCCAGAGAGACCAATATAGTTTGAATTTCAAGGAAAAAAAATGAAGTGACATGTTTAAGTGGTCAAGTTTCAGTATTTGAGTGCTCTAGGGACACACAAAATTCTAACAAAACTGCTTTACAACTATAGTTCTGTCTTACTATTTTATTCATGAAGACTTATTACACTATGAAAGTTCACTAAGTTCAAATTCGTAACGCACTTACCCTTAATACAATCTCACTTGAGGTTAAAAAATCTTTAGTACTTTATAATAAAAACCACATTTAACATGTAAGAATTATCAATGCATATGCATGACATACTGATATAAACACAAAGCATGCTACAAAACATAACATTCAGACAAGCCTTTCACACTAACGTTTTTAAGTCAGTTAGTTTATCTTGGATAATGAATATTTAGTCCCAACGACAAGGACAAGTTAATAATACCTATGGTATTTACAAAGAGGAATTCTCTGACTTTGAAATAATTACTAAAGGAGACAAAACTTTAAAAATAGGTTTTTGTGATATCATATATATTATATGGCAATATTTATTATATATACTATAAGACTATATAAAAATAAATCATAAAGCTGTAACAAAATAAAGTTATCTTCATAAGCTCCCAAGATGAAACAGAAATCTGAAACTCTCCTGTATTAAGGTAAGTCAATGTCTTTGTCTATATAACTCTAGGGACACCAAATTGGACATGGAAGTTTTATGTGTATCAGCCACACTTCACAATCACAGACAACACTACCACTTACAAGGTTTCATCTTACTCTGCTGGAATGTAGGCTGGTTCAGTCCAGAGGTGCCCAGTTTCCTCTGTACAAAAGGATCGTTATTCACTGCAGGGAGTCCAAGAGCCCCAGTTCCTATACCAGTCAGGCTGCCTGTGCCAAGACCACCTACTAGAAAGAATGAAGGCAGCCAGAAGTCTTATCATTACTCATATTCTTGACTTTATTCATATCAAAGATATAAGTTCTTACTTAGAAAGTCAAGGTCTCCTGTTAACTCAGTGGTAACAAGGTTACAGAGCTATTGCATTTCACTCCTTAGGTTTTAGTACTCTACACTTATACTCTGGTGATAAAGGGTGAGGATAGCTAAGAAAAAACAAGTCGGTAGTTGAGGGGAAAAATGTAACCTTTAATTCAATATAAAGTTAAAAGCCAAAATACATGGAAAAGTTTTAGGGATATACTATCATCTTCAAGGTAAGTGCAAAAAGGCAGAACATACACCTGAATCTGATGTGTGAAATATTTTCTACCTTTATTATACCAACCTTGTGTAATTCATAAAGCTTTGAGTTTTGATCTAAGCCTAAGTTCTTTAGAATGTGATTACCACATTTGTTATTGTTTATACTATCCTTTGGTAACAGAATCCTTACTGAATACTTTAAACTTGATAGGAATATCTTCATTGCAACTGGATTAAATTAACATATTGTTTTTTTCTCTTCCCAATTTTGGATATGAAGGCCAACTTTCAAAATTTGTTTAAGTAGCTTTCCTCATCAGAGTGACTCCAAAAATCTTACATACACTAAGGCACAATGAAGCTTACCAATAATCTGTACCCCTACCCACCCCCCTTACCTGGAAGCTGTGATGAAAGTCCTCCAATACCACTGAATGCAGTTGTCTGATTTGGGGTTGATAGGGGTGGAAATGCTTTTGCTGGTGACTGAGGGGTACTGAATGCAGAACCCAAATTTGGAGGAAAGCCCTGCATACTCTGGGTGTGAGGGGCAGCTGAACCACCTATACTAAGAGATGCCATTCCAGCAAGAGGATCAATCTAAAGAAAAACATTATAAAAACGTATTAAACATACTTCAAGCAGAGGCAGACAAATGACACAGGTAAAGCAATCTTTAGCAATAGCTCTTCAAACGCATATGTAAACTGCAAAACCACACACAATCATGAAACTTAAATCCCAAAATCATGTCAAGTGTGCTAGTTATTTTCCTTCTTACAATAATAATAGATTGAGTAGGTTTAAAGTAGCCCCTGCCAAAGAACCAGAGCCATAATATGAGGGCTATAAAACTTCAAGAATAAAATTTAAGATCAATTTCCCTGAAACTGAACTATTCAACATTTAGTAGTGACAGGGAACAATTATTACATCAAGTTCCTTATAATTTCCAACAAGCCCCTTGAAAACAAACCAACAAAAAACCTCAACATAAGTTACTTAACGTTCAACACAATAAAAGCATTAGAAGTTAGAAATCTTTCAGTCATAACAAATAAATGTCAAAATTTGAGTATCTTGGGGTTGAAGATCAGCTCTAATTAAGAAAATCAAAAACAAAAAACAAGGTATGCTATTCACCAAAAGATTTTATTAAATATCTAATAACCACACTTTCAAGCTTCTTAGTTTGTGGCATTACTTCAGACCTTTGTGATTACAGAAAATAATAGACGAAAATGCCTTTTATAAAGTGGACACTGAAGAATCACTAAATGTTCTCTTCTCTTAAAATAAACCCCAATCTGCAATTCAATGCAGCTGAATACAGAAGTGGAACGTGTTGCTCCCAGAGAGAAAGGGGTAGCTGGTGTCAGGGAGTAACTTAAATGTACCTTGTTTTTAAAAGAGCAGTTCAGTTGAGAGCTGAAGAGCCCCAGTTATAACAAGTCCTTATGCTCTAGCACTGTTGCTTGGCCCGTGAAGCTACAAACAAGACACATCAGGTTCAAAGGCAGTGCTTATTTCTCAAGTCTAAGTTATTCTTATTTTAAAAAGAAGCCCTTACCATTTACCTAAATAAGCTGTTTTGTATCTTTCCTCTCAAAGTCATGTTCTATTTAATGATTAAAATTTATTCTCAGCCACGCCTATTTACAGATCTCCTTTAAGTGGATAATAGACATGCAGTTATCTAAAATGTAATAAATTCAGACAAAATCTTCCTTTGAGTAGATTATTAATGATGATGTATAAGTTTATTCTATTCCAAGTCTACGAATGAATGGGGATGTGCCAAATGTATCGGTCATTTACCTGAACAGGAGAAATGGCATCTAAGCTGCTAGCACTAGGAGGGCGTCCTTTTGGCATAACTCCAGGTGGTGGCTGTCTGGCCTTGTTCATAACATTACTGCAGTTGGCTACCATGGTGAGGATGGTTTCTGATAACTCCTGAGAAACACTCCTTAACGGAAACAAAAAGTGAAAAATATCACTTGTTATTCCCTAGAACACCTAAATAAACAAATCTGGGTTTCTAATAAAGAAAACTTGCTGGAACCTAGGGCTAACTTTCTACCATACCCCACGTCTCTGCATCTGCATCAATCACTAGGATTTTCTGAGCATTGGCTTTCTCTTGAAAATATCTCTTACATGTTTGAAATTAAGCCTTGTGTACAGGGCTGCCTATATATTTTAAAACACTACTCTGTAATAAACACTCTATATCCTCAGCCACTTCATCAAAAATTATGGCCCAATATAGACATATCAAAGCAAATAAGCAATTTTTACACTAAGTTCTTGTGGGGGGAATAGGTTTATTTATGTAATAAATGTACTGGGGACTGAACCCCTCATGTATGCTAGGCACATGCTCTACCACTGAGCTATACCCCTCCACACTAGGTTCTCACAGTCAAAGACAATACATTTATTTAAGTATAGATAAAAATGCCATAAACATAGTCAGTAACTATATTTGGCAAGCACTTAAAGAACTGATTGACTTCAAAAATGTGAACATAAGAAACATTTGAGAGAAAATCCAACTTCCTATCTTAGGGTGCTATTGTCTCATAAAACTGTGGAACCCCTTGTAACTCATAAATGTTATACAAACTTGATACCATCTTAGAGCTTACCTCCTAAATTCAGAATCATATTACTGGCACTAAAAAGTAAAGGTATTCACTCAGATAAGAAAGCTGTTTCACATTTGGGGGAAAAAAACCAAGGATATTAAAAGTACCAAGTAAAAGTCTACATTAAAATATTACAGCAAAAACTACCAAATTATTACTTGTGTCAACATGATCAAATAAATGGTTCAAATATGGACTACAGGGGGAGGGGGTCATGCAGGAACAGAGGATTAAGAGGCACAAACTATTATGTATAATATAAGCTATAAAAATATGTTGTACAACACAAGGAATACAGCCATTTATTTTATAGTAACTATAAATGAAGTCTATAACCTTTAAAAATTATAAATCACTATTATTACACACCTGTGACACAATACTGTCTATCAAGTGTACATCAATAAAAATAAAAAATATGGACTACAAATGTAAATGAACAATGAGTTGTTTTTTCATCCACTGAAGCAAGGGAGAAAAATATTAAAGACCATGGAAAAGAAAAGGGAGATGTCAGCTCTTAAAGGTGTGGGTCTACTTATTTACCTAAGTAGTAAGTGGTAAAACCATTAATTTCCAAAAGGCATTTCAGATAAAAGGACATGAGTAGCTATCTCCAGCCTCTGTATCTTGGTTAAAAACACACACTTTTCTGCCAATAAAACTTCATTAAAAAAAAAAACAAACTTCATAGAGATACCATATTTCATTTTTCAGATTAGAAGAGCCTCCATCAGGCAAGGTTACAGGGAAATAGACAAACTGCCTCTGGTTATACAAGACAAACAACTTTTATGGAGAAAAATTCTGCAACACCTAATAAAATTACACATTCATTTTTCCCTTTAATCCAACAATTCCACTTCTAGTGGGCCCAAACATACACTGGTAAAGATGATGGATGCAAAATGCTGTTCATTGCATTATTTGTGATACAGAATGAAAACAAACAGAATATCCACCAACAGGGTACTGATTTACTAACGGACATATCATCTGTTCAGTGGAGTACTATACGACAATTATAAGGATAAGGAAACTCTTGCAGAGATCAGTCAAATCCATACCACCATTGAGATCTCTTTTATTGCCATAGATGCACAAAATAACCCAACATCACACAAAAGAGAGAAAGAGAGAGAAGAAAAAGAATAGGAAACTAATTTTATGGCGTGAACTCTGGGATATATGAGCATATGAAAGAAGCATGATGCAGCAGAATATAAAATATACTACCTTTTCCACAAGAAAAGAGGGAAATATACATTTTTTTAAGGCAGAGATAACCCACAAAATAAAAATGGTTAACTACAGGACAACAGAAGAACAAGGTGGCGGTAACAGAGTTTAAAGGAAAATTTCCCTGAATTTACTTTGCTTTAGAATTTTTGAATTTGAAACCATGTCTATATTTTACCAATAATAAAAACAAACAAAAACCCTTTAAATTAAAAAAGAAACCATTCCAAAGACATTTATGCCATGGGTTAATGTCTGCTAGTTAATAGGTAATTATCATACTGTATTGGATACAAATGCCTTTAATTGTAAGCCACACCGTTATTTTAAATACTGGTTAATTCTAACGGTAGGAGGTCACCAATGAGATGCATTATTTCAGAGATGTTAAAAATGTTTACAACTGGGTATCTTAGAATTACTAAAATATGGTTAATTAAAATATTATTCCTTACTATTTCAGAAGAACTTGTCATATCTTACAGAATTTCAAACTTAAAAGAGCTAGACTACTACAAGGAACCCCCATAAATGCTACCCTCACCAATTATTTACATTTTGCCCTAAATATTTATTTAACCATTCTTTCTATAGTACCCACTCCTCCTAAACATTTTAGGTTAGATAGGTCTTTTATCTTGTATCTTTTATCTGTAAAAACTTCCCTGTGTATTTTCTGAGAATAAGGACACTTTCTTACATAACATAAAATAGTAACAATCAGGAAGTTTAACACAAGTTTAACAGGTATAAAATAAAATAGGCCACATTTCAATTGCATCAATTGTTCCCATAATGTCCTTCAATGCTATATTCCCCTCGGATCAGGATCCAATCGTCACATTGAGTTGTCATGTCTCTTTAGCTTCTTTAAATTGGAATAATCAACTTTTATTTCTGTCTTAGACTTGTTTTTTAAAGTACAAGTCAGTTATTTAATAGAATGTCCCTTGAGTTGTGTTTGTCTGCTATTTTGATTTTTAAATTTATTGACGGCAGGACTGTCACATAACTTATACGATGTCCTTTACAATGCATTTTATCATGAGACATATATAGAAGTGAGCCTGGTGACCACTTGACCAATAAATTAATGTGGTATGTGCCAGATATCTCTACTGAAAAGTTACTACTTTTCTTCTTTGTGACTAAGTAATTTGTGGGGAGATACTTTTAAATTACGCAATTATCCTATTCCTCAAATATTCACTCACTACTTTTAGCATCCACTGAAGTTTCTATTTTAACTCCATCATAATTACTTGTATATTTATTTCTGGAAGAACTTTCCTTCTTTGGCATTTATTTACTTTTAACAGTACAGACTGAATACTTTGCATGCATTATTACTTCATTAAATTCTTCAGGACAGGTACTTCTAATAAATCAATAAAAGAAACTAAAACTGAGAGTTTTGTAAACTATCTCCCTATACATAAATACAAAATTAATGTGCACTTAAATTTCCAAGAGAATATTCAATTCCAGATGGACTAAAATGTGTATATGTGAGAGGCCAATCTTTGAAGCTTAAAATTTTACAACATTTAGAACGTATAGAGCAGTGTTTTCCAACTGTTGCACTATTAGCACTCCAAACTGAACAATTCCTCCTTGTGGGAGGCTCTCCTGTACACTGTAAGCAGTTTAACAGCATCCATGGGCTTTACCCACTAGATACCAGTAGCACACTTTTCTCCAATTATGAGAATCAAAAACAATGTCAAACAACTTTGAGGAAGCAAAATCATCCCTGGTTAGAATCACTTATTCAGAGATATACATGAGGAAAAATTTTTTAAAGCAAGGAAGGGCAAAAATACAACTCAAGCTCTAAGTGGGAGAGTTAAGGAAACAGGACTGGAAGACAAAAGTTTAACTTCAAAAATGTTATCATTTAAGTCGCACAGTAGAAATCACAGGTGTTCATTTTACTATGCTTCAGAACTTATCAAAAAAAATACTCAGGACATAAGAGAAAATGGTGGAATGAAGACCTCCAAATATTCTCTCCTCCATAAAACTTACTATAACACTAGCAAAACTGTAGGAATCAATTTTTTAGGAACTTTACAAATTAACCAAAAGGCTTTTACATCAAGGGAATTCCAGAAAGACAGTAAGATCTTGGTAACAACAGCAAGTTTTACAGCATCTTAATTTGCCCTACTCCCATGCTCCCCTTCAGCTACCTATAGCAGGACTGAAAACTAATAGCCCACAACCACAGTGAAAACCAGCAGCCTGATGGCCACCAGAGAAAAGGGCTCAGAACTAGGTTGAAAAATCTTCAAAGCTTCATTCTTAGAGAAATATCATTATTTCACCTATTTGAGAATTCCCTGTGAGACCACAATGGCAAGGCTGCCTTTATTGGACCTAAGAGCTGAACCAAGACAAAAAGCCTTTCCCCCAACAGGTATTTGTAGAAAATACTTAAAGGTAATAGCTTTAACTTCTTGGCTGCCTAAAGTCAAAGATAACAGTTTGAGCAAATAGGCTAACCAAAAAATTTAAAAGGAAAACTTAGAGAATGTGATCCCCCTGGGTGGAGCTTTGAAAAACTCCCACATTTTCCCAGGAATCTAGAAAGGCCTAACGTGTGTACAGGGCTGTGCTGTATCTGGGCCATTCCCAAGAAAGACCTGAGAAGGCCCAAGTTCTTACCTCAAGCCAATCTTCAGACTCTGCTTAAGAAAGAAGTGAATACAAAAGTGGAGTTGTCTGGCTTAGTGTTAAAGGTATGTCTCAACACATGCACAGAACCACAGGGTAAAGAGTAGCTTATTGATTTCAGAGTTTAAGAAACTTTCCTATCTTTAGTTGATTAAGGCTTACCCAGAGATTTCAGTGGTCAAACATGACAAAGAACACAGGCATTATAGAATTCATTCAGAAATGATTAACAGCAAAAGAAAAAACCCTGGTGAAGGGGTAAATCTCATTCCAAGAATTGCCGCATTATTTAAAATTTCCAGTTTTCAACCACGAATTACAAGACATGCAACACACCCAGAGATACACACAAGAAAGCACGGCCCATACACAGGAATAAAATGTTATCAACAGTAACTGTCCCTCAAGAAGAACAGATGTTGGACTTCACCAGACTTTAAATCAGGTATTTTAATTATGTTCAAAGAACTAAAGAAAAAAAAAATCAAAAGAACTACAGGAAAGTTTGAAAAAGATGTCTCACAAACAGATCATGTCAATAAAAATTTTAAAAGAAGTGTACTGAAATGAAAAATTCACTACAGGTTCCCAACAGCAGATTCAAGCAGGCAAAAAGAATCTATGAGCTTGATGACAGTTCAGTAAATACTATCCAGCCTAAAAAACTGAAGGAAAAAAGGAAAGAAGTAAACAGACTGAGACATGTGAAACACTACCAAAGGTACCAATAACATATAGTGGGAGGAGACAGAAAGGGGCAGAAAAAATATTTGTTGACATAATGGCTGAAAACTTCCCAAATCTGGTGGAAACTATTAATTTATATATCTTAGAAGCTCAACAAATTTCAAGCAATATAAGCTCAAAGAAATCCATACTTAGAAACAACATAATCAAAACAAAAGAAAGAAAAAGAAAAAGAAAGAACATAATCAAGCTGTTGAAAGAAAAAAGACAGAATTATCTTATCAGCAACAAGGGCAACTTATCATATACAAGGGAGCCTCAGAGGGAAAAAAAATTAACAGCTGATGTCTCATTAGAACCTACAGAAGCCAGAAAACAGTGGGATGGCATATTCAAAACACTGAAGTAAAAAGAAATGTGAATCAGAAATCCTTCAACAAAACTACCCTCCAAATCCAAAGGAGAAATTAAGATATTCTTGGGTAAACAAAACTGAGGGAATTCATTGCTAACAGACCTGCCCTAATAAGAAATAATGAAGGAAACCCTTTGGGCTGAAATGAAAGGACACTACACAGTAACTTGAACCCATATGAAAAAACAGAGCACCAGTAAAGGGACATAGGTAAACATAAAACACAGTATGAATATATTTTTGCTTACCATCTTTTTATCTCCCACCTGGTTTAAAGGACAATTATTATATGAAATAATAACATCAAATCTTCTGATGGGCACACAGTTTATAAAGGTATAAGTTGACAGTAGCAGCACAATGACAGAGGAGGGAAGAGAGTTATTTAGGAGGAAATTTCTGCATGCTATTGAAATTCAGTTGGTATTAACTGGACAAGATTGTTTTAAGTTAAAATGTTAATTTGAATACTCAAGGGGGAAAACTCTAAAAAACATATAGCCAAAGTAGCAGCAAGGGAATTAAGCTGATCCATTATAAAATACCTATTTAATAGTAAAAGAGGCAGTAACAGAGGAATGGAGGTACAAAACAGACATAACACATAACAGAAAAACTAACAGCAAAAGAGCATGGATAAATTCTACCTTATCAGTAGTATTAAACGTAAATAGATTAAATACTCCAATTACAAGGCAGAAATGGTCAAATGGATTTTTAAAAAATAATCCAACTATATACTGTGTAAAAGACTCTTCAGATTTTAAGAGACACATATATTTTGAAAGTAAGAGATGAAAAAAGATGTGCCTTACAAACATTAACCAAAAGAGAACACTGTACAATGGCTATACTAATTTCACACTAGACAGCCTTTAAGAAAAAAATTAATAGAGACAAAGACATTTTATAATAATAAAAAGGCCAATCCAACGGGAAGATGTAATGGTTATAAACATACTTAAAAAGAGTCCCAAAACATATGAAGGGAGAATTAAAGGGAGAAATAGGTAATTCAAAAATAATAGTTGGAGACTTGCATACCCCACTTTCAATAACAATCAACAATACTATATTATAAACTTCAAGGTTGCTGAGACTAACTCCTAACTGTTCTCATCACAAAACATAAATGACTAATTATGTGACATAAAGGAGATTTTAGCATAAAAAACCTGACCTTCCAATTTAATATTTTTTAAAGTTCAAACTAAACTCAAAATAAGCAGAAGGAAAATAAACTCTAGAGCTGAAATAAATGAAATGGAGAACAGAAAAACAACAGGGAAAAACAAAAGCTGGTTCTTTGAGGAAGTCAACAAAACATGTTTATTTAGCTACACCGACCATACCCCACTTCAAAAATGGGGGTGGGGGCACACAAGAGTAGACTCAAATTATTAAAATCAGAAGAAGACATTACTACCAACATTACAGAAGTGAGAAAGATCATAAGGGTATACTGCAGAACAACAGTATGCTAACAAACTAGGTAAGTTAGATGAAACAGACAAGTTCCTAGAAAGACACAAACTGCTCACACTCAAAGAAAAAACAGAAAATCTGAGTACAACTATAACAAGTAGAGATAACAACTATCCACAAGAAAAAGCCCAAGACCAGAGGACTTCACTGAATTCTATGGAACATTTAAAGAATTAACACCAATCCTTCTTACAAAAATTACAAGAGGATAGAACACATATCAATTCATTGTATCAGGCCAATATTACTCTGATATCAAAACCAGGCAAAAGACAACACAACTACAGAACAATATACCTTAGGAATATGAACACAAAAATGCTCCCTAAATACTAGCAAAATGAATTCAGCAGCATATAAAAAAGAAGTGTATACAAAGACCAAGTGAGATTTATCCCAGGAAAGCAAAATTTTTAACATGCAAAAATCAATTATTAATATAATATACCACATCAATAGAATAAAAAACAAAAACCACATGATCATCTCAATACAAGCAGACAGAAACATTTGACAAAATGCTTTCATGAAAAAACACCAAACTAACTAGAATTAGAAGGTAAGGAAATCTCAAAATGAAAGGTAACTATAAAAAAAAAACAAAAAAACCCACAGCTATCATCATACTTACTGGTGAAACACTGGATACTTTCCTTCCAAATCAGGAACAAGACAAGGCTGTCTGCTCTTACCACTTCTATTCAACTTTAGACTAGAGGTTCATGTTAGAGAAATTAAGCAAAAAAGGAAAAAAAGAGAAAGAAGAAAAGAAAAAGAGAAAGAACAAGAGAAAGAACAAGAACAAGAACAAGAACAAGAACAAGAACAAGAACAAGAACAAGAACAAGAACAAGAACAAGAACAAGAACAAGAAAAAAAGAAAAAAGGCATCCAGATGGGAAAGGAATAAAGCTCTCTCTATTCACAGATGCTGTGACTTATATAAAATGCCTAACAATAAACATAACAAAAGTGTAAGACTTGTACACTGAAAATGACAAAACATCACTAAAAGAAATTACAGACCTAAAGAAATGGAAAAATATCCCAGATTCATGAAGTGGAAGACTCAATATTGGTAAGGTGGCACTATCCCTCAAGATGATCTAAAGATTCAACATAATCCCTATCAAAGTCCCTCTGGGCTTTGCAATATCTTTGCAGGAACTGACAAGCTAACCGTAAAATTCATGAAAACTGAAGGGACCCACAATGACCAAAACAATCTCAAAAAAGTAGAGCAAAGTTGGAGAACTCATACTTCCAAATTTTAAAACTTACTAAAAAGAGATAGTAATCAAGACAGTGTGGTACTGGCTTAAGGACAGATATTTTGATCAGTGAAACAGAACTAAGAGTCCAAGGGGGAGGGTATACCTCAATGGTTAAGAGTACATGCTTAGCATGCACGAGGTCCTGGGTTCAATTCCCAGTATCTCCATTAAAATAACTAAACCTAATTATCTCCCCCCAAGCAAACAAACAAACAACAACAACAAAAAGGCAAACAGAAATAACAGTCCAGAAAAAAACTCACACATTATGGACAATTAATTTTTTGAATACAATTCCAAAGGGAAAGATCAATCTTTTCAACAAATAGTTTGGCAACAAATGAATATTCACATGTAAAACTATACACCTCCTCACACCATATACAAAAATATTAACTCAAATGGACCTAATATATATTTTAAGTAGTACAGTACTTTGGACTTAAAAAACCGCTGGATAACCTTAGCTGCTGTCACGTTTAATCATTTACCCCTCGTCCACAATCAACAATTATCCATACAACCCAACTCCAATATTAAATAATCATTTTCAAGCATGCTCTTCTTACCCTGCACAAGCTTGTAAACAGGCCAACATGGTCGCCAAAGTTTCTGGAGGAAGTTGAGCACTTTTGGGCTGATCTTTCTCTGGAGCAAGTCCACCCAAAATAGAAGGACACCGCCTCTTTAAAAAAGTCATACATGCCTGGATAAAAGGCTCCTGAAAAACAGCAAGTCCCTCAGTGTATTTGAAATTCATCATTAATTGCTTTCAGGTTAAAGAATAAGCATTATGACTAAAATACGTATATAATAATTTCATTATCATTCTCTTCAGCTATACTGATCAAAAATTAGAAGCAGTAATAAATGGACAAATCCTACTTACTCCATGCTCTCGAATTTTATCTGTGAGCCACTTGTCAAGTTTGAGGTATTCACGACGTGAAGCAAGTGCAGCAAGGTCAATAACAAAGGCAAATGGAGTACCATTTAGCAGCATTGACAAGGCCTAAAGAAAAAGAATATAAGAAACAACAGGTCAAGCAACTGAGTGACTTTCCCTCTATCCCATTTTCTGCTTCCAGTTTTAATTTTCACAAACAAGTCTAAATAAAGCATACTGCTAATATGTTCTAGGTTATAATTTTTAAATAGTTCAGTATAAATCAATGGTAACACTTGTCCTTACTTAAAGTAAGATCACACTTCAAAATAAACTTTACCTTGTGCTTTTTCAACTAAGGCAAAGCAACACACAAAGCATGAAAAATTATTCCTATCCATTTTAAAAAATCTAAGCTCAGACTTACTCCAACCTAAGTACAACTACAACACCAGTTCTATATACCTAGTGATCAAAGATACCAAGAACAAGACAATTTGTCAAAAGACTCTGTTAATGGTAACGAAATATGCAAAAGGTTTGAAAGCCAACCAGTTTCTCCAAAAATTGTATCTCACAGGTTACATCTGAGAAAAGAAAAGGTCAAGTATCACTAGACATTTTTATACCTCTAAAATCACTCTCCTTCCAAACTCTTTCTACCTACAAGGCAAAATTCTAAATCTCAACTATTCTAGCTAAAAGTTAGTTACATGTGAATTACTCCTAAGGTATCTATGTTACATAAAAATGTTATTTCTTGTCATCAGTAAATAAAAAGTGTTAATCTGCCCCTCCAAACTCACCTTCAAGTCCTGGGCCACATCAAGTATTCGAGACAATTTGGCCTGATCATACTGTTCCCCTCGCATGTACCATTCAGCCATTGCATGCATGATAAGTTGGCGGATTGAAGGAGACTGTCCCTAAGAAAAGAAAAAGGAGGGTTAAATAGCAGTACTATTAACCATTTTGACAAGGTGATGCAAATGCTATTACAAATGCTGATTTTACTTCTGTTTATGTAAAACTGAGGCATATCAGTGCTGACAACAAAGCTCAAGCCTCAACCATTGATTGCAGTGATGTGTTTTTGTGGGAAAGCAGTTATTTCCACATCTTCCAAATGAAGCCTACCCCTGAAGTCTTGGGACACATACAACAAATTTAAATGTCTTATAAAAGCCTACCTATACATTTTCAAAGTCAAAATGTGATTTGAATATGAAGGTACATATCAAGGTTATATAATCCCTTAAATTAAATTACAAATTACTGGTCTATGAAAACAAAATATTTTAAGGTAATCATCTCTCATGTTACACAGCATAGTATTTAATCAGTATTTCTGGGAATAATTCGTACATTCTAAATCTAGCTATTTTCACAAATAACAATGCTTATTTTTTGTAATTTCTTTCTTCCCTTTTTTTTTTAAACCAGAAAACAGCCAGGCTTGGAGGACTGAGTTAAAAACTTGCAGTTGAATGGTAATTTAGTGAACTTTTCTCATAGAAGCAATGGCAAAGCAATTATTATCACTGTTTAAATCTCTTTCCCACAATTGTCCTAGTGACAGAAAGTCCAAGCGAAACAAGTATCTAAGAGTATCTAACCAAGTATCTAACCAAGAGTGGAGATCCAAGTCCCGTTACTCTGCCCTTTCTAACTCACAGATGTGGCGAGAAAGGACTAAGAATGCCTGGGCTGCACACTTTTGGTTCCATGTTTGATAAACATTCTGTAAACTATAAATCTATCACGTGATTTGCATTTCTAAAAATGAAGGTGGTCTGATTGTAAAGCATGAAACTAAGGCTAACATTTTTCATTTATGAAGTCTTAACTGATTTTTTAAAAGCACCTGTTTATAATAAACTATAGCAGGAATGACTAAAGAAAAGACACTTGAGAAGTAAGCCAGAAAGAAAAAGAAAAATATCATATGATATCACTTACATGTGTAATCTAAAAAAAAAGATAAATGAACTTACTTACAAAACAGAAACAGACTCACAGACATAGAAAACAAACTTATCGTCATGGGGGTTGAGAGGAAGGCGGTGGAAGGGACAAATTAGGAGTTTGGGATTTGTAGATACTAACAACTGTAAATAAAATAGATAAATAAGTTTATACTGTATAGCACAGGGAACTATATTCAATATCTTGTAGTAACCTATAATGAAGAAGAATATGAAAATGAATATATGTATGTATGTGTATGACTGAACTACTATGCTGTACACCAGAAACTGATACAACACTGAAAACTGACTATACTTCAATTAAGCAAAAAGAAAAGAAAGGACACTTGATGTAAAGGGGAAGATGACTACTTCTACATATATCTTTACTTAAAATGTAGGTGGGGGGGCGGTCAATGGACAAAAGACTATTTGTCAGATATATTCTACATAAATTGGGTTGGGGGAAGCACAGGGGCTTGAAAGATCTTAGCGAGAACCAAAATAAAATTTAAATGCTAGACTTGGACAAAACTTTTAAATAATGTCAATTAAATAGATTTGTGATCTTCTCTCTTTTACTGTTACCAAGTGAAATGAGAACCTTCTGGTTCTAAGATAAATGATTAAGTTCTTCCCTGCAATCAAAAGGATACTGGTACCCTAGCAATACAAAGCCTTCATAATACTGAATTTCTTTAACTGTATTACCTCTTTGCTCTTTGAAGTTTTATACTTTAATACCCACATGATGCTGAAAGATTTTAAGTTTTATGGAAGTGTGAGTTTTTCAGAGTGTCAGAATTCCAAGATTGACAATTCCTCTAGTTGGAACATTCTCAAAAGAATATCAGTTACTAAGACAAAGAAGTGGTCATGTCTTACCTGCCCATGCCATGCATAGTGCAAAATTATAGCTGAGTTAGGGTGGTTTCCAAGGAAAATTGGCATCAGAGTGGAGATGAGTTCGTGGCGCAAGGTGTGCCAGGAGGTGTTGATTTGTAGTAAGGCCAATACCAGCATGTCTGGACAGTGTTTGATAGGGAAGCTGAAGAGTTGTTTGACTTGCTCATACTGCCCCACCTCTGCGAGCCTCAGCAGAGATTCAATCAAATCCAAGCTCTTCCTAACAAGAACGGAAGTAAGATACTCTATCAATGAAAATCTAACTATACAAAATTCATTTTCCAAATAAGTGATACCAGCTATTAAAACAAAAACAAGTTGTTGTCATCTTTTAATATCTGAAAAATATTTAAATTGGTGCTGTTCATCTCAAACATATATGCTGCTATGCTTCCAAACTAATTTCAAAGGCAGCGCTAATATTAGCAGAATACGTGATGGAGAGCAGACACCACTGACCATTTACATAACCATGGACCTCCTTACCAAAGGCTTTTGTGATTAGTGTGAAAAATAAAAAAAGAGTATCAGTTTAGAAAGTCAAAATCCAATACAAACACAGACATAATTTATACACAAGGAAAACTACATAAAAATACAGCCTAAACACTTACTTAGGTAACACAAAGTTATAACAGGTGCCCCCTGATGCCTCACAAGTTCAGAAGTCCACAGAGCCCCCTATAAATTATTCTTACCCCAAGAAACTGAATTTGGTTGACCTTAATCAAGCCTCCAGATCTTATTCTACCCTTACTTAGTCCATGAAAATTATAGGGATAGATATCAAATTAAACAACATGAGGAAACAGATACCCCATTCCATGGGGCAGACTAGAGGATAAATGATTCTATTTCTCCACTAAATCAATGGCAAAAATTCTATTTAAAAAAAAAAAGAGGGAGAAGGAAGACTTACAGAATAAAAGAAACTAGGTGGACCTTATCCAGACTCTCAATCATGCAAACTGTTAAAAGACATTTTTGACACAATTAGGGAAACTTGAATATATAGCTTTATTAAGGAATTCTTAAATGTCTATGACATTTCAGTTTTATAAAATGGAAAGAGGTCTTTATCTGTTTAAATAAAATAAAACGTAGAAATGTGGCTGTACACATTACACTTAACAGGAAGAAAAAAAAATTGACCAAGACTGCAAATCCAATGTTGGCTATCAAGCACCTGGGGAAAGGATCCACTTTAGAACAAACCATTGCTTGGGTCTTTCAGAACGGAGATCAGTAAACTGCATCCACAAGCCAATTTCCACCCACTTGCCTACTTTCGTAAATAGCGTTTGGTTGAGACAGACTCACACCCATATTGTGCTACAATTAAAGAGTTAAGTAGTTGCTACAAAGACCATCTGGCCTGCAAAGCCAGATGTTAGCAAACCCTTTACAAGACAAGTTTACCAATCTTTGTTTTAAAAGATCTGGCAATACCTGAAGGGCTTTATACTGCCCTAAAACTAACCTCCACAGCCAGCACTGTTCCCACCCCCTAAAGACAATCTGTTCCATGTTGGAAAAGTGTTCCAGGATAGTATGGTTGGGGTGGGGGGAAAAGGAAGAAATCTAAAGTAGATGCCTTTGGGGACCAATCCAGCTCATGTCACCCCTCCCTACAGCCATGTGTGTATTATAACAGTGATGAAAGTACTTTTACCATCCTTACCTCACATCCCCAGAGAGGACTGACTTGAGTTCCAGGAGAAACCTCCTGAACCAGAGTCAGATTCTCCCTCAGAAATATGGAATTGAAACTCAGAGAAACTGGATAATTAAGCTGTAAGTATTAGATTTGATGGGTTGGCCATTTTGAGCCACTTACAAAAGAAAGAAGCAAGCAAATACAGAGAAGAAAGGGATCTAACACTAAGGGAGAAGTATGAACCTTCTTCCAAAATTTCATAGTTTCAGAAAATACTAACGGCAGACACTACAAGAGGAGAGCTGTATCTAGTGATCGGGGGACTAAAAATAGATTTTCATCCACCAATGCCCTACTATAATAATTTAAGGTAAGTAGGATTACTAAAAATACTGTTTCATTTACACCTTTTCTATGTAGTTGCTCACTATTAATTTTATATTTCAATTAAAGTAGAAGTGACCCTTTCAAGAACTAGATGAGAGTGTTTACCATGTGGCAATTTCTCGATTGTCATCCTCTGGTGGTGCTTTCAGAATATCAGTGGCAACTGTATGACAGGGATAATCAGCAAAACAGAAGATCTCTGGATTTATAAGGGAATGCTGAATGAAGGAGAGCTGTAACAAGAGAAAAAAGTCCTTACCACCACAAATGACTGTGAATGCTATAAAAATCTGAAACATTTTCACCAGGCGAATCTCAATCTTAAGATTATTAGAGTGAAATTTCCCTTTAAAATCTTAAATATTTGATCTTTCAAAACCAGACAATTCAGACAAATGAAAGATGTGTGATAAGGTAGCTTTGGAGATAAGCATCATTGAAACTATTAGGAACACAGTTTGATTGTTACACTTAAGCTGAGTCTGACTGGTACTAAACTATGATAATATTCTTTCAGAATTTATCAGTCTCTGCTATTCTCTGAGCTATGCAAAACAAATTCTACTTTAAAAGAAAATTTTAATCAATGGACAGATGGTACTATAGAAGTCATTATTTTGTTCCTCTTCTATAGCTAAACACCATTTGCCTACCTGGCCTTCTGCATGTTTCCAAGGTCTGTATATGAGGTCTACAGGAAACACTTCCATACCCAGACCCCTCTGAATACCATAGACCACATTATGAAGTCCTTTACTGTCACGAATTTGAAATCCAGGATGGTCCAGTTCATAAGTTACTTCCTTGAAATTCAAACTTGGGTTCTAAAAAAGAAAAGCATTTCAAAGTTTGATGAACAGATGTGTACATATTTTGATTACTTTATCCAAAGTATCCGAAGATCAAATCTGAAGTTCAATCAAGATATTCTAATTATAAACTCATAATCATCTGAATCTTTCCGGTATTTCCAAAGAGACTCAGAAATATCAAAATAAACTGGTTAGCAAACTGCTGTAACCTTTCAGTTCATGACAAACTTCTGAATACTTGAGTACATAAAGGGGAATTCTCTCTTTCCCTACTTTTGTCCAACAGACACTCCCACACCAGTATGGCAAGTAAGTAACTCTTCATTCAGTATCTCTTGTCTTTACAGAAAGATTCCACTACTCTGGAACAAAGTGGCAAAGACAAATTAATTATCTATCCCAAATACCTATCTTAATTAACTAAAGATCTCCCTTCAAAGAATCTAAATACATGCATCTGGAATAGTCTAGATTCTCTATGTCAAAATGACTAAAAACTCCATTCAAAAATGTTCTACAAAAAGGTATTCATTAAGCAATACGAGACTTCTTAAAGAAAACACAAAGCAAAGGAAACAAGTTTACAGAAGATAATTTACCACTCTGTACCAAGCAATAAGTAAATTTTGTGCTTGAAAGAAAAAAGGCTGTGCACATTTCGTATTTAAATCTCCAACCAAAGTATTATGACCAGTTTAATTTTGCTCTAAGGTGACTCCTTTCAATTCAGACTTTAATGCTTGCTTTGTATATGGTACAAAGAATAAACTCCAGTTGGGGTATTCACTCTAAGGCAACAATAGCATTCAGTAGATAAGATTTTTTTTTCTTTCTAAAATTTGTTTCAACGACTGACTGTGACAGTAGAGAACCACAGATGAACTGTGGAATAGCATTTTCCTCAAGGGAGATAAGTTTGGAAAATCTACAGGCATGCCTGTATGGTTTCCTCCTCCCATCCTTGGTGGAAAAACAAAAGAACAAATTATTAACCCAATGTGTATGTGAAATTGTCCTCTGCTCCTTGCCTACAAAAAACGTACAGAAACTCAAATATACGAGAAGAAAAAGGAAGAGGTTTGTTTAACTATACAAATCCACAGTAAAGGCATTCAATTTATACAGCTTTCACACTCTGAAATCAAAACAATGTAGTAGGTTCAGATAAAATGGAACTGTGTCCTAGTCTACAATTTTTTCAGAGTATTTTCAATAGGGCAATAAAGTTCAAAGATGAAACTACTGAGGAAAAAAGCATGTTTTCACCTTTGCAAGACAACCACAAGTTAAAAACAAATTAGTTAACTGGTTCCATAAGTGATAAAACTGTGATTTTATTTTGCTTTTCTCTCGTCACTTTGCACACTTTCTGCCATGATCATGTATTATTTTTTCCCCTCCAACACTAAAAAATAGGTTTGAACACCATAAATCCAGCTACTACTAAGGAAAATACAAGGAAAACCCACTGGTGATGTTAGTAGTAAGGTCATGTAGAGAACAGCATGATTCCTGATAACTCAATTTTACCTATAAGTTAAAAATGTGGAAAACTAAAACTGAGAAATAGGATATACATATGACCTGACACCTTACCAAGAATGTTATGTAAGTATGTATACGTAGTCTTTAGTGTTATATTTTGTTCCTTGACATTTTATGAACAAGACTGAGAACACTACATCTTGACTCCACTGTTCTCCCAATGACTAAATTTCATCACTTCTTCAGTATCTAGAAGTTTTACACTTTTACATTTTATTTAAGGATTTCAACACTTCAGGAGAGGTACTGTGTTTATCTGGGGACAACTATTATTTGTGGATATTCCAGAAGTGGAAATAGTAAGGTAAGTATGGGTTTTTATTATCCTATCCACCATAAACAAGGTTGGCAGGATTTTTGTTGCACCCTCCAGAAAACATTCAGAAGGCTTCATCTCTCCTCAGTAATTCCTTATGCAATCATTACTTTGTAACAGATCTATCCCTCCCCCCAAAATCTCACACTAACAACCAGCCAAATTACCTCAGCAGTGCCACTCAGAATTGCACAGCAACAATGCATAATGAACTGAGTTGGAATTTGAACATATATTATTTCCAGAACAAAATTATCTCAGACACTTCATTACTTTTAAGCCAATGAAGCCAAGAATTATAAAACACTATAGCTCTCATTCAGGTAGGCATTTTATTAATTAAAACTTTCTTTCTTTGGGCTACATCATACTAACATCATGAATATAAAAACATTACATGTACTCACCAGTTCTTTGAGAACATCAATCAAGACTTCTACATTCCATGTGTGCGCCTGTGCTCCATCACTTTTATCTTTTCCATCACTCCAGATACCACTGCCAGGAGCAGAGATACTCTGTAGAAGTAAACTCTGAATTAAACAAACCCAACAACTTAATGTGTTCAGCTCTGGTTGGTAGAAAAATCAATCGTACTGTAATGTAATAAATAAAATAAAGAAAGCTGGACATTAATTCACATTGTACAATAGCTGACTTCTACAATTACCTGTAATGGAATTCCGTCTGTTAATCCTGAATGAGTTCGAGCCATCATTCCCAAAACCCTTGCAACCTGGGCAGCTGTGACCTCCCGAACACCAAACTGCATGATTATATTGCGGCATTCTTCAATACTGAAACAGAAAGTTAACTTCAGAAAAATCCTTCCCTCAATACCAAGGTAAAGAAATGCTAATATAAAACGAGCCCTGGAGTAAAGTTGCTAAAATTTTACTAACAGAGTGTAATAAGCTTCATTTCTTGTATTTTTACATAGCTAGGAATGTAAAAACCACCTACTTAAGAAAACAGGAAAAATTTAAAAGATCAGTAGAAGAAAACATGAGCCAAAAGTATTATTTTTCACACAGACATAAAATTATTCTTCTCAATCTTCACTATAAATCAAGTTATTCTTTAAAATACAGATACTCAAGGGTTATTTTGATATGCATAAAGTCTTTAATATATATTCTAACTTTTTCATTCTGCATCTTTAAGTTTAATTAAGCAAAAGTTTTATGCCAGGCACATATATACACACAACAAATACATTTTTAAACATAAGTGGAAATGTGGTTTGTATGGGTTTTAAAAACATTAAAAGTTACACTTAAAGTCAAAGCAAAGCACATTAATGCCCTTAATCAATCAATGCCCTTATTGTCAGGGTGAAGCTATTTCCTTTGGTGCCCTTGGCAGGTGAGGGAACTATGTCAGAGACACGGTATAAAAAGGGCAGAAACAAAGGTTGAAAAGGATGGTACAGTGAGGAAATTGAGGGTGGGGGCAGGGAGGAACAAAACAGACACATCAAATGGAAAATGAAACAAGTTCCATAAATGCTTGCCTCAATGTTATCGCCCTCAAAAGCTAAAAATGCCTATCCTGGTAACTAGGCTAAGAACCGCTGATCCCTAAATTTGAGAAACTTGGGGGTACAGAGAGATAGAAATTTAGCTGCCAGAATATTTGCACCTGCCACCAAAACTAGTACGTGGAAGATTAAATTTATAAGCAAAATTCTTGAGAGGCAAAGACAACACATTAAGGAATCTCAGGAACTTGCTTTAAAGAATTACATTGTGCTTGTCACAACAGTAATCAGAAGTTTACTTAACCTCTTACTACCAACCTTGCACAAAAGCCATAGCCTACTTCTTGCATGAAATCAGCCAAGGAGCTCTCCATCATGGTTTTAGCTACCCCTCCGGAATCAGGCAGGATTCTGTCCATTAGAATGTCCCGTTTTTCAGGGTATAAAAGTGGTGCAAGCACCACGGGACAGCGTTCCTGGGGAAAATCTGAAGGAAGAAAAAGATAATTATAATTGCTATCCTGATTAAAAACAAACTCTCCTTTTTCACTCTTTTTAAAAGCCCATTAAACCTGAGTCTTTCACAAGTTCATATTCAAAGCAGTTTATTCAGTTTTTTTCCAAACTAGCTAACTTAGCCCACACTGAATCTAAAATTTGAATGTTCTTCTGTCACAAAAATTGCTCATGAGTACATTATTAATTTGCTGTATCAGGATCCCATCATCTATTGACCAATATGGAAAACTGCCCATTACTAAGAAAGCTAATGCAATTTAAAATTAAACTATATAAACATTAAGGAAACAAAAATAACAGTGAAAATGGACAGTGGTTAGTCCACTATCAAAGATTTGTTTTAAAAACTCTCTCTAAAGAAAGATCAGAGGAAGGAGGGATGGCAACAACAGATCCGGGAGTTAACCTATCAGTGCCAACAGCCAAGGAGGTAAAGTGGGTATATCAACAGCGATCAATTTTTTAAACTAAAAAGAGCATGTCACAATATTGTAGTCTCTGTCTTCCTCAAAGGGAAAAATTTGACAACATGGAAGTCTGAACTGAGGCTGTACTTAGATAACAAGATTACTGGTGAAGTGATCTTCATTTTATACCTTTTTTATAATGAGGCTTTCATCACTTTCATATTTTAAATTATAAAATACTTTCTTCCTTGAAAGATTATCAAGTTAAAAGAAAGGTACTTCACTATCTTATTTTCTAAAATCCTTTTGTCATGTGTTTGTGTCCATCCAAAAAAAAAAAAAATCTTTTAGAGGCTACAGATACTCCTTTTTACCTCTGCGTAGCGTCTTAAGAAAAGCGTCTATCTGTTCCTGTCCAACTCCAAAAGCTCCCTTCTGCCCAAAGAGGAGATGGGAGAGGAGGAGGTGTAGGACCTCTATTGCTATATCTTGGAAGCCACCTTCTTGATTTCCACTGACGTCTGCGTCAATATAAGAACGCAGAAGATCTGGAAGCTTCTGTTTGATAAACTGGGCAGCTGGAAATGAGATAAACCAAAAAATGTAAGTTATTTTTGCTCCACAACAGGTAAGAAGTCACGTATCATCAAAATATAGATGCTCATCATTCTCATTCGCCAACTCACCCTTCACCCTGTAATGTTTTCATAGCTGTAGATGGTAGGCATAAAATAAAATAAGAGACCAATTGCCAGAGGTGGACGTGAGGGGGTGGAGAATTTTTAGATGGATACAGAGTTTCACTTTTGCAAGACAAAGAAGTTCCAGACATCCATTAAATAACAATGTGAATAGTTAACACTACTGAACCATACACTTAAAAGCGTTATGAAGGTAAATTGTGTAATATGTTTATTATGTTTTTACCATAAATACTATATACATAAGGAAGACCAAAAGAAAATAATCTTACTCTCTCAACTATGGAGCCTCAAGACTCAAAAATCCATGGATTTTAAAAAAAAAAAATCTAACTTCACTATAAGATCTTTAGGGAAAGGGGAACTTACCAAAACCTCTGAGATCTGAGCTGGAAGAATTCAAGAGGGCAAGGCCAAAAATTACCTGAAACAAGAAGGGTTAGATTGACCACAAAGTCAAATAGCTGCTTTATTTCTAATTTTGTCTACATTTCTCTTTTAAAAAATCATTTACCTCTTGTACTTTGCTTAACTTGAGAACTTTACTCAGCTGGGCAAATAAGTGGGGTGCAGGCTTTAAACTCTGAAACAAATCAAACTTTATTTTAAAACAAGAACAACATACAATTTTCAAAACGTTTATAAAAGCACCTGTTCACCAATTACGGTGCTACATAGGAGTGACAGAATTTTGTAGTGCTGCTAGAAACAGCTATGGAACTGTGTTCTGACAAGCTTAAGCCTTCACATAATCTGGTTTTAGTAAGAATCTTATCAAACTACCTACCTTGACTTTGTTAGAAAGCTACAAAACCCCCAATATAAGTATTTGGAATTTTAAAATTGACATACGATGAGGTCAAGGATTAAGCCCTTTTTAGAAAGCCTAGTAAGAGATCACATTCTTATTACTACTGAAAATAAAGGGAATACCAACCTTCTGATAGTGCAATGGATTATCAATGGCATAGGACAGCGTCGAGATAAAATTTGGCTTCGTAATCAGAGACGCACACTCCTGAATCAGAAACTGAGTCTTTAAAAATAAAAAAATAAATTTTCATTGGCACTAATAGTCATCTTCTGGCACAAACAGAAGCAGCGGTGCTCAGAACATTAAAGGGTAATCCAATACTGTATACTTTTTCTACATTATCAAAATCAGCTCTTTAAAAATACCATTTAAACTACTAAAGTCTATTAGCAACAAGTATTAAGTCAAAACCTCTACAGAATAGAGTCCATTGACAAGATAACGATAAGGAATAATGTCAAGACAAACCAGATTGAGAATCAAACCAAAGAAACTCAACAGAGGACAAGAGATCCTCTCTCTGCCTTTCTTACTTATCAAGCAGGACTTCCCCCACATTCCTGCTTCCTTAAGGCAATCTGGTCCCCAGCTCCCTATGCCTGTACTAAGTAGCTTTGATGTCTGCTGCCAGGCAGAAGGGAAGGACAAGAAAAGGGCAAGTCCCAATACCTTTCAGCCATTCAGCTAAAATTATTTCTGGATGCTATTTGTATGTGTTGTTTGCTACACATACTATGCCCAAAATGTAATTCATGGGACAATTTGATCTAAGCGAACATAAACTCTGTAAGCCCCAAATACCTGATGAAAATCTTTGCCACTGCTTTTACCATCGCCACTGAAATCCACATGCGAAAATAGGCAGCGTAATAAATGCCTGTCTGCCTCAGGACCGTGCCGATTCACAATCTAAAAAGATCAAAAATATGAGTTTGTAGTCATTACTAAGAGGGATTTAAAAAAGAAGAAGAAAATCAATCTCAAGGGCAAAATCCCAAAAACTATATTAACTGTTCATTTTGGAATAAGAGTTCTAGGAATTATTGAGATTATGGTACCAATATTGTATAATTAAATATTTTAAAAATATTTCCTACAGGCACTAGTAGGAAGGACAGAAGGGAAAGCACCAATAATTAGCACCATGTAACTGTGTACTCTGATCAACCTCTACACCAAAAACACCAAATAGCACAAATGACACATAGTGAGAATACAAGCTATTTTATAAGTTGTAAGGCAATTTTAAAACAAACTGAACTCACTAAAGCATTTTTCCTATACGTTATTCTTACCCTAAAAGCGTAACCTGAAATCTCTGTAACATAATTGTGATTTTCACACTTCACAACAGCTTATAAGGCAAGGCTCTAAAGGAACTGGTCTAATTTCAGTACTGCCTCTGAGCTTCTTGCTGTTCCTCAAACCTACCAATGTTTGTACTTGCTTCTTCCTCAAACTGGAACACTCCAGAAATGTACACGTGGTTTGTTCTCTCACTTCCTTTAGGTTTCTGCTTGAAAGTCACCTCATCAGTGAGACTTTTCATAACTACTCTCCCTAAAACAGCAAATGACCTACCTTACCATCACCTCTCACCCTGCTTTACTTTTCTCTATATTACTTACCACCACCTGATACTTTGTTTATTTTCTATGTCTCACTAAACTGTAAGTTGCATGAGAAGAGGCAACCTGTGTAGTTGTGTTCACTTCTTCCCATCTAGTCAGGAAAAGAGCTAAGCATAATATATGTGCAGAGTAATCATTTGTTTATTTAATGCCACATTAAAATATTATAAGTAATAAACATTTAGCTACCTACTTTGGCCTAGAAATGAGACTGAGCTTCCCTGGTTTTAATCTTCAACAACTTTGCCAAAAATTATTCCCATTTTATAGTTGAGAAAGTAGACACTTAAAACAGACTCCATGAGCCTAAAATCCAATAGTCTAGGAATTGAGGAGTCTAGATTCATAGTCCAACTCCAAAGCCTACAATCTCTCTACTCTTATCATAATTATGTCACAGCTGGCTAAGTTAACTTATTTCAGTTTCAGTTTTTCCCATCCAGAATATATGAGAATTAAGTAAGATCAATTTTTACATCATCCTACAGACATTTTAAGGCTAAAAATCTATATAATCAAACTATATTCAGTGTCTTCTGGTGACTTACGGTGAGGGAGAATATGGTGGTGAGTATATGTGTGTTCATGTAAGGCTGAGGCAGTGTGCTGTGCACCAGAGGCAGAGCGGAATTGTGGACTAACTATACTTCAATAAAAATATATATTTTTAAAAATCTATATAATCAGAGATAATTTTTTTTTCCTATCCCCGGAACACTGATGATATTATCTTAATGAGCCAATTCATATTAATTAGGAAGAATCACCCTGCTCCAAGCAACCAGGCCTCATCCTCAAAAGAGCAAGAGTATCTGGCTTAATAAACATTTCTTGAGTACATACTAGATACCATTCAAAGTATAGCAAATATAGCAGCAGAGGAGACCAATGGGTTCCACAGCTCTCATGAAGTATGTTTTCACGGAAGAAAGAAAGTACAGGCAAACAATTTCTGACATTATTAACTGTCATATTAAAATAAAACAGGGTGAAGTGATAGCAATAGGACGGGAGTGGTACTTCTGAGAGACCATCCCTAAAGATTTAACATATAAACTGAGATTTAAAATATTTAGATGATAACCACAGATAGAGCTGACGGAAGAACTTTTGAGACATAAGTTAAACAGAAAAAAGGCCAGAGGGAGTCAAGGGACCAGATCATGGTTAATTAACATACAGACTTAACTGGGGACTGTTACATCAACCTAAAAAATGGAAAAGACATTCCATTTCACAGTCAATGGCCAAAAAATAAAAATAAAAAAAATTAAAATCTTGAAGTTTTAATTTTAAGTAGGATCAGCAAAATTTTACACATACTCCTTCTTATCCTTTAACATTTATTTCTATATTTTATAATTTTACAATTGCTTTTATAACCACTCGATCCTCACAGCAACCCTAAAAAACATATACAAAATACATCATGTTACTACAGATAAGATTTTTAAAAATAAAGTCACGATTACAAGAACTAAAGACAAATTTTACACATGATTTGCTGAATGAGCGGTAGGATCAGAAGGTGTGATTTATGGCTGCTAAGTGAATGAAATATTCCTTCTGTGATACCACACTACCTTTCTCTAGTTTTAAAAGAAAACAACTGCTCGTAAACCAGTATTTTAAAAACATGACCTTGGGTTGCAAAGATGTTGAAATAAGATTTCACTGATCCCATGATTAAGCCTTATACATTTTACCTAAAGTTCAAACCATTTCACCTATTGGGCAAAAAGACCAGTAAAGTCATTCAATGTTTTAGTTAAGTAACTACATCTTATAATCTGATAGCAAAATCTTTGGCTACATTAAAAATAAAGTAACTATATCAAGGGTATTCTACAGTACTTCTGTAATGATCTGATCTGTGGCTAGAGTAACATATTCTCATCTAGGAGTAACATATTAAAAGGAACATTAACAAATAGTGCATCCATGATGGTAGAGATTCAGAAAATCATGCATAATGACTGGGGAAATGGAGCACTATTTGGCCTAGAAAAAACATGAGGGAAGAATAAAGACTTAACTATGTAAAGGGTACTTACATAAAATATTAAATCTTATTCAGAAAAAAGAGCCCCACTCTCTCATGTCCTTGTTTCCAAGATGACCAAGAAAAGAAGAAACAATGGTTGTGCCAAAAAGGGCAGTGGCCTTGTGCAGCCTGTTTGCTGCACCAACCTGCTCGATGTGTGCCCAAGGACAAGGCCATTAAGAAGTTCATCATTCAAAACATAATAGAGGCCCCAGCCATCAGGGACATTTCCAAAGTGAGTGTTTTCAACCCCTATGTGCTTCCCAAGCTGTATGTGAAACTACATTACCCCGAGAGTTGTGTCATTAACACAAGGTAGTCAGGAATCATTCTCATGAAGCCTGAAAGGACTTAAAACCTCTACGCCTATTTAGACCTGTGGGTGTTGCCCCACAACCTTCACCAAAGCCCATGTAAAGAGTTAAGTCCTTTAAGATGGAAGAAATATTGTCCTCAAAAAAAAAAAAAAAAAAAGTAAAAATACTTAAAAAAAAAGAAAAAGAAAAAGAGCCTCAAACATTTTATTTTAGTTTGTTATAAAGACATTCCACCCTTACTCCATCTAAAGATATTTCATTCAGACATCGAGAAATCTCAACTGACTGCCTTCAGAGCCAGGATTATAGTCAGCTCCAATCATTAACCATTGTTTTTCTTCTGTTTTCACAGAAATGCCTTATTAAAAACCTTATTTATCACAAAATACAAGCCTAATTTTGGGAGCCCAGCTGCATCACCACCTGCTAAAATGAGATATAACTGTTTAACTGAACTGATCTATTTTCACGACTAGGGGATGAACTCAATGAAATAATGGAGCAATCGACCAGCTGAACTTATAATATATGAAACTTCAAGGGAAGTTTCAGAGGAGGAAACTGGAACACTAACAGCATCAGCCACAGGTGCCATACTATAAAATTATGCTAGTATTTAAAGAGAATAAAAGGAGATGGTACAGTCTCAGCAATATTGGCTAATTAGTCCAGAACTTGTTCTTCTGGTTCTTTCTCAATTTCTACTTAAAAACTGAGTTACATTTAAAAATTTAATTACATTAAACTGAATGAACATGAAAGAAAGAAAAGAAAGGAAAGAAAGGAAGAAAGAAAGGAAGAAAGGAAGAAAGGAAGAAAGGAAGAAAGGAAGGAAGGAAGGAAGGAAGGAAGGAAGGAAGGAAGGCAGGAAGGCAGACATTCCTAATAAGGCTGTCCACAAATGGTAACGAGTAAATGTATGAGGTGGTCAACTAAATTCCATGGTCAGAAACAATAAGAATCCCTATCTCTATTAATACAATTTAAATATTCTTTGGGTAGCATATTGATAAAGCAGCAATTACCTGATGAATTGTGCCTCCAATCCCAGATCCTAAAAACAGGTTTAAAAAAAAAAAAAAAAAAACCAAACCCACAGGCCTCTCACCTTTTGAGATGGCCTGCATTCTGCCTACCGAATGTGCGTCTCCCTAGGGCCCCTCTCACTTTCCTTTCCCAGATGACCCCATCTACCAGGGTCACTCTTGCCTTCTGAAATGGCCCACACTCTATGGAGTGTGTATCTCCTTGAATAAATGTATTTTCACTTTAAAACAGAATGAAACAAAACACCCACATGTATGGGGAATTTCACATAAAAACAAGATTTATATAAAGAAAAAAATCTATCCTAATAGATGCTCTCAGAGGCCCAAGATTCTATACAAAGTACCAGATTTTTAAAATTTAAATTGAAGACTATAACTTGCTACATTACAATAATCAGTTACATAACTGGAATAATTAGACTATATGCTAATAACACATGCTCCACAGAAATAATCGAGTCTTCATATTTCTTAAACTTGTTAAGCATCTTCTAACCCATAAAAATATTCATTCTAGGTTTTTATTGTATTATCTGTATGAATTCTTTGGGTTATTTTATTTTAAAAAATAGTGCATCGATTCAAAACAGTTTAATATATTGAAAAGAACATGAAAAATTTCTGAAGCAAACATAAAGGGTTACTTCTAACAAAATAAGCACTAATTTAAGGACAAAAATGTCAAACTCCTAAGCAAAAGATGGTAAAACTAAGCTCTTTTTTTTTCTATTCTAGCCTCTCATATTAAAAAAAAAAAATTCCATTTTCAACAAAACATTCACTTAAGAAGTGGTCCAGAGAGTTCTTTGCACCTCAAATGATAGGCCAAATGCAGATTTCTATTTGGAACTGATAAATCCAGATATAAAAATGTTTAGGACTGATGAATTATGTATGTCCCAAAACAAATATAATTATTCTTTGTTCAAGTGATGAATCTGGAGCACAGATGAGCCGTGAAAGAAGGCTGTCCATTTAGAGACTAGATCAATATTCCAACAGAAACTGGAAAATGGCAAAGGAGATAGAGCTGGGGGAACAACCAAGCTCAAGATGCCACTTTTAATGTCTATGAATAAACCATCTAGTCAAAGGAGAATGCTGGAGAATAAAAAATAAAGAAAGGAAGGTGCGGGGTGGAGGGAGGCAGAGGTACAGCTCAGGGACAGAGCACATGCTTTGCATACATGAGGTCCTGGGTTTAATCCCAGGTACCTCCATTAAAAAAAAAAAAAAAAAAAAGGAAAAGAAAGAAGCAACCATTACCAAATCAGAATGCAGAACATAGAAGACTACCCCAACACACTTCCCCATCCTCAAGCATCCCCAAGATTATCTGTGAGTAAATAACTGGACTGATTCAAAGATAAGCAAAAATCCAAAGACTCAGCATGGAACTCATCTGAAGAAACTGTAAAACAGAGCAAAGAAACACACAACACAACTAAAGAACATACTTTTCAAAGGACTTACCAAAACAAAAAACAGGATAGTTCAGACAAGTAATATTCCATATCCTCAAAGAAATTATAGAAACTGTTTTTGCTTTATAAGAAGAAAAGTCCTCAGAGAGGTAAAACACTGGTTCAAGGACAAGATAGCAGAAGGAAATGAAAGCAAACTTGTAGCAATTAACTGTTTTTGCTTTATAAGAAGAAAAGTCCTCAGAGAGGTAAAACACTGGTTCAAGGACAAGATAGCAGAAGGAAATGAAAGCAAACTTGTAGCAATTAGGAAAGAAACAAAGCAAAAATCTTACAGAAAAGAGAACTTAACAATCAACACACTTCAATCCACAGAAAATGAAAAACATTCAAATAAAATAACAAAATCCCTGAAATAAAAGTCTGAATTGGAAGACTGAAAAGTGTATCACACAAGAAAGGATGATGCAGAATAATCAATACTAAAGCATACTTGTAAAGTCAATAAATTCTAAATAAAAGAAAATTCAAAGGGATATTGAGGTTAGGAGTAGATGCAGCAGGTAAAGTTAGTTACCTAAAGTGAACTGAAGAGAGAGACAAAAGAAGACAGACAGCTTTTGGCATTTGATGTTCCTTAAAGAATAATGGGGAGCAATATTTACAAAACTATGGGGAACAAACTTGACCCAAGAATTTAATATCTACTGATAATTGGACTTCAAATAAAAATGAGAAAGATATTCTCAAGCATCAAAGAACTCATGTAACAGCATCCAAGTTTTAAATTATAAACAAATCTGACAATAATCTATAGCCAAAAAAAGAATGAAAATAAAACTTTTTTTCAAGACTATAAAAACTGCAGTAAAAGAAAAAGCTGGGGGGGAGGGTATAGCTCAAGTGGTAGAGTGCATGCTTAGCATACACAACGTCCTGGATTCAATCCCCAGGACCGCCTCCAAAAATAAATAAATAAGTAAACCCAACCACCCCCCTCCAAAACAAACCAAACCAAACCAAAAAAACAGAACAAGCTGCAAGGGCCAGTGGGCTGGAGGGGTGGAGGAGGGGGAAAAGGAACAGGCTAAAAGCAATCAATCCATTTCCATATACAATACATTTTTAATAAGACTATATTCTTTGAATAAAAATCATTTTATAGAGTAGACTTTTTCCATAATTATCAAGCAAAATTAATTATAAAAGTATTTTGTAAATATTGAAAACAATATGAAAACGATGAACCCAACGCCATATCCAGTTGGTGGTATAACTATGCCAAGAACTATTTTAAATGATTTTAAAACATTAATTTGATTCTACAACTCTAGTGAGATACACCTTTAAGAGATCCCCCCACCAACTCCACAAAAAATAGGTAAACTATTTTCCATAATCACAGTGCTGTTACTAGAGTCACGACTGTTAGTCTAGACTCTTGATTGTGTAGCATGAAATAAAGCAAATGATCTTTTTTTTTTTTTTTTTACAGAAAATGGGAATTTTTGCACTAGAAGAAAGGAGAGACAGATTTTAGATCATGAATTGAAATAAAAATCCCTTGGTCCTGAAATTAAACTGGAAGTATCAGTATGAATTCATGATGTACTTTCTCTTAAGCTTTGTCCACTGAAAGGCCTAATGATTGCTAACTGAGCATCAGTAAGCAATACAACTGTTGAAATAACTTTCTAGGCCCAAAATGGAGTGCTCCTGCCCTGGGTGCAACATCAGCAAACCAAAACTTAGATAACTCTAGAGTCCCTGTAAATATTCCACTTGACCAGAAACACAGTATATTCAGTCAGCCAATCCCCAAACATCAAGCCAATTCTGAGCCTCCTAATCCCTAACAAGATTGACTATGTGGCCCTAGTCAATCAGATATTTTCCATTTGTCTTTCCTTATTCTTTATCCTATAAAAGCTTCTTGCCTTTTGCCCCATTTTGCAGAAGACTGTCCACTTTATGAAATGTTAAAGTTTGTTTGTATCACCTAAACTGTCTTAATCATTTTTTAACACAAGAGATGGTAATCTCTAAATACCACTTTCCACTAAAATAAATCCAAGACCTCTTAGAGAAATTATATGAGTCTGGAATATTTCAGTTTCCATGTTTCTGGAATCACATCAAAGACTACGAATAAGAATAGGGTCAAACTGACTCAGAAGCCAACTGGAATAAGCTTTCAATGAATTCAAACACTTCAAATATGTTAAAAATACATGAATTCCTAATATTAAAAAATTCATTCCTTCATCATATTTGGAGGATGCTAAGAAACAAATTACTTTGAAAAATGGCAAATAGAGAATCAAGCCCTTCCTATATAAACTATACTTCAGGCAACCAAACAGTTAGTTGGTAAAGGTAGTTTCCCTTTAGAGTACTATTTCAACAAATAAAAAATGCATAACAACTAGAATGTCACCATTTTGCAATCCCTAACAAATCAATTAATCTACTCAATGAACAAAGGCCGCTAAAAATCACAAAACAGAGACAACCATACATCATGAACCTTCTGATTCAAGTATACACCACCACCTGTAAAACTATCCTAAGGGAGAAAAAATGCCTTAATCTGATTAAGCTCCCAAATTTAATCACCAATTTATAGGAAATGTAAGAGACAGAGGAACATGTAAAATACCACCCTGGGAATGTAACTAGCAATATTCAGACTATGGGTTACTTACAACAGGACAAAACAATCTGATTTCTTTAACAAAATAACTGCAAGAAAAAGGAGGGGGAAATCATAGATTTTAAAAGAGATTTAATAAGGGCCAATGCAGCAGGGGTTTTTTTTTTTTGGATCTTGACTCAAGCCAACTGTTATTTAAAAATTTTTTATATAAGGTAAACTGAGGAAATGTGAATGTTAAAAAACTGCTTTTAAAAGATGTGCTAACAGAATTGAGGTTAAGTTATTATTAACATTTAAACAGATAAAATTTCACCTGAAATATACTTTAAACAATTGAGAATGAGTCATATGAAACAAGATTGGTCATGACTTCAAATGAAGTTAGATGACAGATTCATGGGGGTTATATTATACTACTGTACTCATGTATGTGCCTGGGATTAACTTTAGTAAACCTTTTATTATAAATTTTACTTATTTAATAAATTTTAATTTTTATTACATTTTTACAAATAAATTTCACATTTTAATAAACTTTTTAAAAATTGTATTTACAGAGACTACCATTTAAGCAGGATACAAACTGTTTTTATAGCAAAGCTATTTTAAAGTAGAAACAAAAATACTCAAAAGTGTTAAAAAGCTGAGTAGAAAAACCAGAGTTTACTTACCTTTCTACATTTTACTTACATTTTTTCTTTAATAATGACAACAAATATTTTTAAAGAAAAAAACTACAGCAGTTAATCTTAAAACAACACAATAAAATACTAACTCATGGGGCAAACTAAATTCTAACCTTGTTTTTTCATCTATAAAATGGTAATAGTAGCTAGCTAGTTGCTCATGTGTTTAGTAAACCCATTTATCTAATAAATTCAATAAACATTTCTTCTCCCCACTTGTCAGTAGGAGAAATAACAAATATAAAGAAATAACAGGAATATAAAGGCTTAGCCTTTTGGACTTCATCTTGGACAACTTTTATATCCATTCTAGAACTCCCCATGGAGTTGGCCAAGATTCTGTTGAGTTTCCACCACAGTCCTCCTTCTGAACAATTCTGTTTCAAACCTGTCCTCCTCCCCCACCACAGGTGTTGAAACCTTATAGATAACCTGCATTCCAAACTGTCTCCTATCTGTTTCCAGAAGACATTCCAGAGAACAGCAACAAAGGCCCAGCTTAGGAGCCTGAGCTCTGAACTGAATGGGCCAGAGATACACAAAAGATTATAAAACAGCAAAGAAACTATTAGTTATAAATTTAAGAAAAGCCACTCTAACAACAAAGTGGAAGATGTTTTAGAGTAGGGGCTGTCAAGGGCAATCAAACTTGGGACTAGAAGACCTTCCAGTCCAGTCTACTTTTTTTCTACTTCTTCATGTTCCGTGAACAATTATAAAGAGACTCCACATAGGACTGTTGTGGATTCAAATCTTACATCTGCCATTTTCAGCAATGGGCAAAAATATTTAATTCAGTGTAAAATAGAACAATACTACCCACTTATACCCATCCTGCATGACTGTGGCAAGAATGTGAGAACTGACATAAAGTCACATTAAAAATAATGTCTGGAACATTGTAAATGCCTGAATAGTTGCTATAAAAGATAAGGGCACTGACTGTACACACTAAATGACTGAAGTGACAAAATTTCCAGCATTTTTTACTCAATATTGTAAGATCAATCCATGCTGTTCCACATATATTCTGACTACTTCACAGTACACCTTGTTAATGGACACTTGGTTGTTTTCAGCTTTGGGCTATTGCGATACCTGTTTTTTTGATGACTGTGTATAGGCATTTTTGTTTAGTACATATGTAGAACTGCTAGATCATAAGCGGTATGTTCAGCAACTGAAAGAGAAGCTTCTGAGATGCCAGTATCAATTTTCTTGATCTGCATGGTTATAATAGTTATGCACATTTTTTGAAAATTCATCTGCACACTTATGATTTGTGAAATGTCCTGTATATACATCTTACTTCAATAAAAAGCTGACTAGGAGTTACTCAGTTTTTCTTGGTCTCTCCCATGTATAAATGTAATTAAACTTCTGTTTGAAAAACAAAGTTAATAAAAAAAATGTGTGGTACACAGCAGATGCTTAAACAGTTGCTGTATGAAACTGTTAGCTGACATTCTGATCAACACAGCTTTCAGAATTAGTCTAAGGAATTAATTCAAATAAAGGGAAAGGGAGACTCGGGGGCTATAGCTCAGTGGCAGATCACGTGCTTGGCATCCACGAGGTCCTCGAGGTCCTCCTTTCAATCCCCAGTGCCTCCATTAAGGGAGAAGAGAAAAGAAAACAAACATAGTAAGGGGGTAAGTCTTCACTGGGGAGGTAGTACTGGATTTGGTTATTAAAAGATGAAAATTCTAGGAACAGCATTTAGGACTGGACTTTAAAGGGCCCTGAAACTCTTTACTGAGGAGCTTGGATTTTGTTCTGTAGTAAGAGGACCACTGAAGGTACTGAACAATGAACTTAAGCACCATAATTCATCAAAGCAGCATCAAATGTAATTAATTCTATAAGCATACACACCAGTTATTTCAATGTGCCAGAGAAGCAGTACTACATGAAGAGAAAGAAAAAATCCATTCTAAGATTAGAGCTTAGGTAATTTTAAGAACTGAGCTTTTCCATTAGAAAGCAGAGCAGAAGAGTTGCCCAAGTTTGAATTTCTAGAAATCTATCCTACAAATATATAACACATATATGCATGCAAGAAATGATCTTCTAACAACATTGTCAACAGCAAAAAAATGAAACACAAAATATGAAACCAAAAAACTTATATAACCTAAATGACCATCAATAGTGAAATGAATCATCTGATTCATCCATACAATGGTTTGCTATATACCCTTAAAGGAATGAAACAGCTTTTCGTGTATGGATAAGGAACTATTTCTCAGATAGACTGGTTAACTTAAAAAAAAAAAAAAAATCAAGATGCAGAACAGTTTATATTGTATGCCACCACATGAAAAGGGGATGGGAAATATTTCCCTATTTTCTGTATGCAAATATCTTTGAAAAGGTAGTTAAGAAACAGCTAATATTGGTTGCCTACGGCTAGGAGTAGCTAGAGTAATCAGGTTAATATATTACTTATTTCTAAAATAAAATTAAATCACAACTCCTACACACACATGCACTCCAAAAAAAGAAAAAGGTTCCCATACGAACTCTCTCAATTCTTAGATTTAGCTCAATTAGGCACCTATTTCATTTGGAAGTTTGTGCTTGTATACTACCTCATATAATAACTACAATTTATACTGCAGAGGGAAGAGAATTAATTTTTTTTTAATGCTTGTGACAGGACCTATGCTAGGTACTCTGCTTGATTTCATTTAATCCTAACAAGGATACCAGGCAAATTTTATTGTTTTTATCCTTATTTTGCAAATGAGGGAAAATAAAATACACAAAAGTAACCCAAAGTCATAGAGCTACTAAGTTATAATAATTAGACAATATAAACAATTCTAAGTATAATACTCCGTAATTTATAAATAGGAAAGGGGTATAATCATTAAAACTAAGGCACAGAATACTATTTTACTTTTGTAAAGATTGAGCGAAATGCTCTGAAGTTAAATCTGTATTTGAGAACAGTAATTTTAAAAGATTGGGGGGCAAAGGATTTGGGTTGCCCTTTCTCCAAAGATATACAAATAAGCACATGAAAAGATGCTCAACACCATCAGGTATAAATCAAAACTACAATGAGATATCAGTTCACACCCACTAGAATGTCTAAAAGCAAAAAGACACGCAATAATGAGTATTAATAAGGATGAGGACGAGTTGGAACCTTCATACACTGCTCCTAGAAATGAAAAGTGCTCTGGGAAAGTCTGGCAGTTCTTCAGAAAGCCAGAGTTACCATATGATCCAGCAATTCCATTCTTTGGTATACATCACCAAAACTGAAAATAGACATTCACCCAAAACTTGTAAACAAACGTTGATACCCACAATATTCACAATAGCCAAAAAGTGAAACCAAACCTAAATATCTAACTGATGGGTAAACAAAATGTAACATATCCATAAAGAAATGAAGTACTAATGTATGTTCCAACTGGAATGAACCTTGAAAAACAAAGCCTCTTATGGTATGATTCCATTTATATGAAAATGAAATTCATGAAATCTGTATGAAATGTCCAGAAAGGCAAATCCACAGAAGCACAAAGTGGGTTAGTCGTTGGCAGAGGCTGCAGGGAGGGAGAAATGGAGAGTAGATGCTAATGGATTCAGGTGTTTCTTTTTGGGGTGATGAAAACATTCTGGAGTTAGATGGTGATAGCTCAACAGCTTAGTGAATCTACTAGAACCTAACAAATTTTACATTTTAAAAGGGTCAATTTTATAGTTTGTGAAGTGCATCTCAATTTTTTAAAGTAGAAAAGGAAAAAAACAGGGACAAGACTGAAACAAATCAGATCAGATTTCAAAAGTTTTATAGAAAAATTAAAATCTGTGAATCCTAAAATTTAAAAAAAAGACTGGGATAAGATCTCTTTTATATATTAAGCTGAAATCATATGAAATAAGGGGCAAAAGTTACTTTTTATGCAATACACCCACATAAATTTCCAACTTTCCACTGTATACTCATTCCTTTAATGGCACTTTTCTGATTAGACTACTTACATGCTGTATTTCCTGCTGGCTGGCTCGGTAGTTTTTCTTGGTTAAATTGTCCACCAGGTAGCTGATTTGAGACAAGGCCAGCGAGAGCGAGTCAAGATTCATTGCTGGTTGGGGCGGAAGCAGGCGGCCGAGCCCGGCGCAAAATCACCATTATTCCCCTTTAGTCACCTCAGAGGCAGGTTAATGCTTTCTTTGTAATTAGCCTATATCTGGTGTCTGTACAGTGTCTTCAGTTTTTCTTTACCAGGGGTCTTACTCTTTTCTGAAACATGGCACCTGTTTAAAAAAAAAATCCACATTTTTTTAATTAGTTTATTTTTTATTAGGGTTAAAAATTCCATCTCTCCATCTTAATTCCTGAAATACCACTAAGGATTTTTTTTTAAATTAAGATGTCTCAACCACTACTGATAAAAGATGTCAAATTTTAAAATTAGGTAGGGCCAGTAATAAAAAGAAACTATCACCCCCAACTTCTGCTGCAAAAAACAGATTGAATTTACCAAGACAGTCTATACTATTTGAGACTTTTATTTTATCATTTCAATGACAATTTATCCTATATCCTTTAGAAACCACAGGAACTTAAAATTAGGGTTTGTAGAAATACTCATCTGACAATTTTAGTCCCTCTTCCCACACTATCTATAACTTATTTACAAGATCCCATTTATTCACTTTACTACTTATGTACTGCTTCAGATTCAGATAGTAGTTTGGTCTTAAAGTTGTATATTAGGATGTATGTTTTAGGTATCTGAATGGCTGACTTAAAAGCAAGTAAGGGCCCTAAAACCCAAATTCCTTCCTGTACTGTTGAAACTTTTCACTAGGAGAATTTAGAAAAGGAAGCTCAAAACAGCAATAATAGCTAAAATGACAGGATGCTTATCAGTTTATCCAACCACCTGCTGAGTCAGAGGAACTATTCTGTATCACCAACACAAAAAACACACCAAAAAAAAAAAAAAAAGTTTTTTTTAAGACTTTACCAAGTACCACTGCTGAAACATCTTTATGCAAGGAGCTGGCTTCTCCACAGCTTTATGTTCTGAAATCTGCTTATAATTTCATTACAATCAGAACTTGCCATGTAAGGTACAGAAAATTCATGAAGATTAAAAGCTCCTTGGTAAGGGCATTTAAACCTTTATCTTTAATAAACAAAGTAGACTACACTGTTTGGTTTTGTTCCTGCAAAGCAAAGGTTCCCATTCTTCCTGTAAAGCAAAGGTTCACATCCTTCTCAAAAAAAGAGTAGGAGAATCTTGGGCATGTGGCAAGATATGTATTTTTTTTAATTCTAAAGTAATAACAAAGTTAAAGGTCAGTTGTGCCCGTATCTATCCATTATATGTAACTCAACTTGCCTGCTATAAATTCTTAGACCAAGTTGTTCCCTTCATATTATGACAGCATTATTTTCTGTATTAGACTAGCAAAAATTCAAGCTTCAAAACACACTGTAATGAGGATACAGGGAAAAAAAGAGGACTTACCAGATTGTTAACATTAACTGGCACAGCCTTTTCTGAAACTCAAAATGGCAGTATTGTAAAAAGTGTTTATTGCACTACCCTTGAACCTGTAATTCTACCATTAAGACTGTATCACGCCACATATATTGCCTCAAGAACTCAAAGGAAATAAAGATTTTCACTGAAGTATTGTTTACCATAGCAAAAAGAAAAAGTGAAGTGAAAAAGAGTAAGTGCGTAAATTACAGTATATCCAAAGAAGGTAGCTGTTAAATAAAGCAAAACTGTGCAGGAAGGATACCCATTAAGACAAAAAAAAAAAAAATATATATATATATATAAAGAAAATTTTTTGTTGAATAAATAAGAACTTAATAATATATAACTCTGAGTAAGGATGTGAAGTGTGGAAGCTTTCCCTTTCACCCTCTTTAGCTTTTACAGTTGTTTTCCCACAAGTATACATTTTCATCTTTATTTTTTAAACAAAAGTTTACAAAGAAAAGGGGGGAAAAACCCACCGGAATGGTAGGTAGGTTTAGGATAAGTAAATTATTTGAGATTTTGGTAAAATATTAGCCAAAGAAACAAGAGGAAAAACGAATGTATACACATGTGTATCACTGATCATTTTAGAGACCTCTACATCCCATCTAAACCAGGCGGCATATATACCAGTCATTTCCAGGAAAAAGGAAGAAAAAAAAGCCAAGAAACCACTCAACACTCTCCGAAGTTCAAAACAAGAACTCAGATCCAGAAAGTCCTTGACTAAGGTGCCTTCAGAGAACATTATCATCAAAATTGTGTGGCTAAAAGGGTTAAACAGAACTCCTTTATTTAAAATCTAAAATGCTCATTTTTAGTGTCAAATTTACAATATTTTTAATTTTCACAAGTTGTTTCAGCTAAAACTATATTATTCAGAAGTATGTTATTCACACAAACAGTAGTTATTTTACACTATATTACACACATCTATTAATTATTCATAATTATATACAAAAAGGCAACCGATTTCATTGTAGGTGAGAGTTTGCAAGATGTATAAAGTTCCTCCTTGCTCAGAATTTATATTTAAAATGCTGACAATGAGGGACAACAGAATCACTTTACCATGAAATAGATGCTATGATAGCCTATTTTAATTATTTTACCATGGTACAGCACATATCCAGCAAAACAAGTGTTGAATGACTTTCCAATAAAATGAATTCCTTATATTTTGGCACTTCAAGTACATCATCTCTTCTATTACGAGCCCCATGACAAGGGTTACAACTTTTTCACATGAACATCTAAAGACTGCTAAAAATAAAAATACTAGTGTAACACAAATTTCAACAAGCCAATCTTCATTACATGAGCAAATTAAAGCATTAAACTAATGAACCTTACGAGATCTATTAGCAGGGTGACAACGTAATTAACCAAACGAGGATGCTTCTGAAAATAATGGGGGTGCCATTAACAATTTACACCAAGACAACAGATGTAAACCAGAACACGTGATCACGATAACCATCCAGAAGCCTTGGACAAACTGACTGCTTCCTCCAAGATAAACACTTCCATGACTTTGTTTCTAAAATGCCATTTAACCGGTCTCTCCTTAGTCTCCTTTAATGGCTCTTCCTCTTCTGACCTCACAGTACTGGACTTCTCTACATTCACTTACCTGATCTACTTCAGTTTTATGGCTTTAAAAACCATCTATACCAATAACTCTTAGAAATTCTATCTCCAGCCTGAACCTCTCATGATGTCCCAGAATTTAATTTCCTAATGAAATCTCAAACACATGTTTAAAAATGAGTTCCTTATCTTCACTCCCCTTCATGATGTTCCATCAATACACATTTTCCCCATCTCAGCTGATACCAACTCCATCCTTAGGGTTACTCAGGCCAAATTCTTTGGAGACTTCCCACTCCCCAAAATCAACCTGTCAAAAATTATTTTGGCTCTATCTATAAAATACATATAGAATCCAATCATTGCTCACCACAGTTATGATAATCAAGAACCATCATCTCACTTGGATTACTACGTAAACCTCCTAACTAGTCTCCCTGCTTCTGCCCTTGCTCCCTATAGTCTATTCTCAACACAACAGCCAAAAAATACTTCTTAAATATGAAAACTCGGTCATCCTGTGCTTAAAACCCTCCACTGACTCAGAACAGAAGCCTGAGCCCTTATAATGGCCTATGAACAAACACAGCTTAACAGAACCTAGCCACTGGTACTCTTTTGGTTTCCTCTTCCTTTTTCCCCATTGCTCAGTTCCCTTTAGCTACAATGATCTTCTTGCTGCTTCTCCAGCACATTCCCACTTTAGATCCCTCTGCCTGGAATCCTCTTCCTCCAGACATGTTCATCTCAATTCTACAAGTCTACACAAATGTCACTTTCTCAGTGAGGATTACCCTGACCTCAAAATTGTAATCCCCAACTCCCCCTTCTTTTTTCTGTTTCACCAAACATGAATAACATACTTATATTTGTCTGTCTCCTCATATGTAAGTTTCATGAGGGCAGTGATATAAATGTCTATTGTACACTAACTTATTATAAGCACTACAGGGCCCATAGTAGGAAGTCACCATATATCTGAAGAGCTGCAAACTATAGCTTAAGATTTTGTAACCTATATTTTGACTCTACCAAAAAGGCATGAAAATCCACTGAAATTCTCCTAGTCAGATATAAACATCATATGAGAGTAAATAGCAGGTGATTTTTAATTTAGCTGCCTCAGTAGCATATGCTGTCAAGTTGTTAAGATTCTTCTAATAAACCTTGCCAGCCTCATAATGTGTATATAATTTGGGTCACAATGTCTTTATTTATAGCTCATGTGTATTTAAATATGTAAGTGCAAAGCTAAAGAGTAACTATTCAACAGCTATTCACTAAAATGTTTAGATGTTAAATCCTTTCAAGATCACTAAATTTAAGATTCCAAGATATTCTTTAACTGTAAGATACCTGTGGCCCAGGAGCATTCTATTTGAATATGCAGTGCCTAGCACTGGTCTCCATATATACCAGGGACTCAAATTTTAAAATAACTATTAACTTCATATCAAGGGCAAAGTCAGTTCAAAACCAGCTACCACTTCAATAAGCCTCCTTATCTTCATTATTAAAAACACACATAGGCATTCATCCTCCAAAATCTCAGAACATTTAACATGCCACTGGCATTTCAACGGTGGAAATAGTAATAGCAGTCTTGCAACAAAAATGCTCAATCCTTCCAAGCAGTTATTCTACTACTTTTTCCCCTCAGCATTTCTTAATTTAACAATAGTGTACAGTGTAAATCAAAGGTCACTGACATTTGACAGCAATATAAGACAACGGTTAACAATGACAACAAAAAATTTACCAAAAATATGGCTATATAAAAAAAAATGGCTATGTAAAAAGTAAAATACAACTCTGGAAGACAAAGATTGTACAACTGTGTTGGCAGTATTTTTCCTAATATTACGGTATTAGAAACAATCTATATATCCATCAGTGCAAGGATTATGTACATTCATGCAAGAAAATCCCACCCAACATGTGAAACAAACATTTAAAATGTAGTTTTGCTATGAACAGCCACTACAAACTGTGGAATGAAAAAAAGCTTATAAAATAATATGTAGAAATCCAACACATAAGTTGAAATAAAATTATTTCATACTTTAACTGGAGAACACTACATAATATTATAAATTGTTTTTGTACATCCAACCTAAGGAATACCAAGCAGCTGTGGTTTATGGTTAATCCACCAAGTGTTAATACCCATGACTCTGAGTGAAAAGCTGCATTACTCTGAATAGCATGATCTCATCCCATAAACACACTTATGTTTACATGTGCAGGAAAAACAGGTCTCAATTAACAGACGTTACAGATAGGCTTTCACTTAAAATTCCATTTTTAAAAAGTCTCAGGAATCTATACACTTCACACATATAAGATATGCACAATATTATTCATTGCAGCAATATTTATCATAGTTAAATAAGGAAAGGCCTGGAGTAGATGACTAGTGAATAAACATTTCAGACAATTTATATTCTCTTCATTTAAGCTTTAATTTATATATATGCTATTTTGGTTTGTATCTATGCACACATACATATAGTTACTTTTTTTTGCAAAAAATACACAGCAAAGATCAGCCAAAAACTGAGAAAAAACTACCTATACTGGAGTGGGTGAAAAGTGGGTAGAAGGCACAGAAATCAGAACAAAAATTCACCAATTGTATCTTTTATGGTTTTGACTTCTGAACCATGTTTACATGTTTGAAATTTAATTAAACAAGAAAAAACTATTATCAAACACACACACACAAAATAAACCTGAGTGGCAAGTTGATAACATAGAACACAGTGTAAACAAGTACTTAGGTAACTTCTGAACACAGTATCCTGAATATCCTTGTTGTACAGCGGGATATATTTTAAGAACAGATAATTCAAAGAAATTTGACTCAGTAGGCTTACTGTTAGCAGTAATATTTTATTGTAGTTTTCAACCTACTTTTATATATTACTAGATAACAGTAAATATGTTAATAGGAATCCAGATTCAGTGCAGAGAAATATAGTAAACATAAAACTTTTAAAAACCTGAACTATATCTTATTTGAAATGGAAATATCAACAGGAACTCATTAAAAAAATGTCCTCAGTGAGTCTCATAAAACGCCCTAGATTATACAATGAAAACTGCCAAGACTTTTTTGAAAGAAAACAACAGAAAGATGACAGGAACAAATAGAAGGACATCTTGTGTTCAGGAACTGAAAAGAGTTATTACTGTTAAAATGTCCACACTACCCAAAGCCATCTATAGATTCAACACAATCTCTATCAAAATTCCAATGACATTTTTCACAGAAATTTATTTTAAGAAATCCTAAAATTTGTATGGAACCACAAAAACATCCTGAATAGCCAAAGCAATCATGATAAAGAACAAAACCAGGACTACAACTACAACTCAATAACAACAACAAAACAAATCTGATTTTAAAATGGGCAGAGAAACTAAGCATTTTCCCAAAGATATCCAAATAGCTAACAGGTACATGAAAAAGTGCTCAACATCACTAATCCTTGAGAAAATGAAAATCAAAACTAGGATATCACCTCGCACCTATAAGAATGGCTATCAGCAGGAAAATAAGAGGTAAGTGATGGCAAGGATGTATGGAATAAAGGTAATCCCTGTGCACTGTTGGTAAGGTTATAAAATGGTTTAGCTATTATGGAGAACAATGTGGAGGTTCCTCAAAAAATTAAAAATAAAACTACATACAATCCAACAATCCCATTTCTGAATATACAACCAAAGGTAATGAAAACAGGTTATCAAAGAGATATATGCACTCCCCATGTTTATTGCAGTATTATTCACAATAGCCAACATACGGCAACAACCTAAATGCCCATCAATGGATAAATGTATAAAGACGTAGTATATGCAGTGAATCCTTGAATGACACAGGTCTGAACTGCATGGGTCCACTTATCCATGGATTTTTTCTACTAAATATGTACTATAGCACTACACGATTCATGGTTGGATACGGAAATGCACATACCGACACCAACTGTAAAGTTATATTCAGGGACTGATGTCCGTAATCCTCAGTGTTCAAGAGTCAACTGTATATAAATGGAATTCTATTCAGCCATAAGGAGAAAAAAAAACCTGTCATTTGCCACAACATAGTTGGTTCCTGAGGACATTATACTAAGTGAGATAAGTTAGACTATGACTTTCCTTCCATGTGAAATCTTAAAAACAAACAAAAGAACTAACAACAAAACTTACAAAGAACTGATAACTGATTGATGGTTGCCAGAGGTATGTGTATTAAATATATGAAGGTAGTCAAAAGGTACAAACTTACAGTTATAAAGTAAGTAAGTCCTGGGGATGTAATGTACAACACAGTGAATACAGTTAGAATAAGTGTCAAAAGAAAAAAAGGAAAAAACAATTTTTTGTAACTATGTGTGGTGATAAATGTTAACTAGATTTATCATGATCATTTTGAAATACATACAAATTTCAAATCACTATGTTGTACACCTGAAACTAGTATGTTGATCATTTTTAATAAAAAATGTTCAAAAACTGAACTTAAAAAACAGAATGGAATAGTGGTTACCAGGGCGTAGGAGACTGGGTGTTTAAGAGTACATACTTGGAATTAGTAGGTAAGTCAGTCCTGGAGATCTAATACACAGTGGAGTGATTATAAACAAAACTGTATTATAAACATCAAACCCTAAAATCTTAACTGTTCCCACCACTAGAAGAAATGATAATTATATGATGTTGATAGGCTGTTAGCTAACACTACAATGGCAATCGTATCACAATATAAATATATCAAATCAATGTGTTATGCACCTTAAACTTAGTGTTATGTGTCAATTCTATCTCAACTGAAAAAAAGGAAAGAAATGCCCCAGAAACAATTATACTCCAAAAGCAGTTAAGTCCATCTAACTCCTGGATCTTGGTTTCTAAATACTAAAAACAGCCAAAGTTCCTTGGAGAAATGACTAATTCCAGGATTGTGGAACAAGGAAGACGCAAGGTGAGTTTGGGTCATTCTTTTTTAAAAAAAAAAAAAAAAAAAGGAAACACTCAAAAATTTCAGGGAGATAACGTCAGAAAGACAGAAGAGCCAATCAAAAGGATTCTTGCTGATTTTGACCAATGTTTCTATAATTTTCCCCAACTATAGCAACATTTAGATAGAAATGGTTGAGGGAGCAAAATAAATAATCTGGTGATTTTACTACTGCCCATCTGCATACTCTAAATTCTTAATTTATCTCGAACATATCATTTTTGAATGCATATTGGTGATCAAATTTACTTTTTGCAGACACAAATTTCTAAGTTCTTCGTATATGTCCAGACGGGGGGAAAAAAATCCTGACAGTTAAACATCCTGACATAAACAGAAGATTAAATTAAAATGTTATCTAACCTGAAATTTCAATAAGCCACTATGGGTAGAAGTTCATTCCAATAGATTATAGGGTAAAAAAATTGACTATGACTATAATACAGCGAATAAGAATCCCTGAATGCATGATTACACTTAAAGGACAAGATGGACCTTTACAGAAGGTGCTGGCTAATGCACTTACAAAGTATAAAAGAATAAAATCACCATTTTGTAACACCCCTGACCCATATAAAAATTCATTTAGGCAAGAATCACCAATGCCTAAAAAAACCTCAGGTGAAAGGCTGTTGGGACATTTGTAAAGTATTAGCCAACCGATTACCTACAAATTGCGAAGGGAAAAAAATGTCCGTTTACAATAAAGATCTGGCTGTCACTACCTTACCCAAATAATCGAGTTACTAATGATGAGAAAATTCAACAAATGTGCCTACTGATGTGTTGCAATATGAAGTGTCACCGTGGAGTACTCTTGCCGAAGATGGCTAACTTAAACCTAACCACACCTCTACACCTATTAATTCACAGCAAATATAGGGTTTAAAGGACCAAGTTTAACTACACATGAGAACCTAATCAGACAAATTCAAGTGCTGGATTATTCTACCAGACCACTGGCCTATGCTCATCAGAAAGCCTGCAGGAAGAGAGAGAAAAAGAAAGTGGGGTCTGTTTTAGATTACAAAATGAAAAAGTGTAATGTGAACTTTAATCAGACCTTGATTTTAAAAAGCTATAAAAGATATTCTTGAGGCATATGGGGAAGTTTTAAAGTTGACTGGATATTAAAAAAGTATTTAATATTCTTAGAAGTAGTATGGCTATGCCAGAAAGTCTTATTTTGTAGGAGATACATACTGAAGATCTGGGATCAAACGGTTCAGTAAAAATATATAAATATAAAGAAAATATATAGAGCAACATTAATTGTTGATTCTAGGAAGAAATTATGGAGTTGTTTGCTGTACCATTCTTCATTTTTCTGTATATATGAAATTTTTCTTAACAAAACTGGGGATGGGGCACGTGTCTATCACCTTTATAATTTAAAGCAGGGATTATAAGCATGTGATGTGATTTCTAGAAATTAACTTTGTACTCAAGTGCATTTTTAATTTTTACCAGTATATGGTAAACTCTACAAAATGAAAGTTTAAGGCAATGTTTTAAATAATCCAAAATTTAAAGCCCTAAGACCAGTAACTTCACATAACACAGGCTAAATGACTTTGAATAAATTACCTGCTCTCTATGTTTCCCCCTCCCTGTTCTGATCTGTAAAATTAGGCCTCAGCTATATCACAGCTTTCCCAAAAGAGTGTATCTTTAAAGAGTAAGAGATACAGCAGAGATAAGGATCTCCTAAGCCCTCAAGGTAACAGTAGGTTATCCATCCATTTATAAGCACAGTGGACAATGCTCTATCACCTCAACAACAGCTTGACAGCTAGCTGAAAAGTAAGCAGCTGCCCATCTTCAGTGGAGCTGCTGGAGAAGTTTATATACCACCTGCCAAGGAACATAACCAGGCAGACCAAGTTGTGACTGGTCCAGAGTGATGATATGATAAAGCTGAATGGCCACATCTTGACAGGAACAACTAAAACCCTTAAATCTCTTCTTTGTTCAAGTGGCATCCAAGACAGCTACTATGCACACAAATTCTCAAAGCTTCATCTTAACTTTTACATTATTATTTTTAATGTTGGGCTCAAAATACATTCACATTTTCTTAAAAGTCAGTAATACATTGTGTCAATAAAAAAGGATGAGCCTTTCCCTTTAAGCATTTCAATTTAAAATTCTGAATGGCTCTAAAAAATGTTTTAAATGTATTACATATTTATTATGCAAATGGAATCTCTGATGACTGTCAATAATTTGGAGTATTAAAAATGTATGTAGCCTTTTTGAGCATAAAGCCGACATAAACCTTATTATAGAAACAAGTTCAAGTTCATTAAATATTGAAAATATTTCTAATTGAAAAATTTTACTATAATCATTTATTTTATCAGAATTATACAAAATGCCAAATGATCCTCTTCCAGTTTGCTCCAGTGTACCATAAACAATCATCTGCTAGAGGTGGCCCGCCTACTAATTCAAACACCTGAGCCTAACTATATACCATGTATATAGTTTAGATGCTATAGAAAACACAAAAGTAAACACTGATCTCAAGGGGCTTAACAGAATACAGAATTTACTATAATGCTATGCAACTAAGGCAACTGTATATAACAACTGGGAGAAGAGAGAATTAAAATGCTGATTTCTAAGCACTACATCAGAACAATCAAAAAAATCTTTGGGGAAAGAGAACAAGATACTGCATTTTAAACTTTGCAGGTGCTTTTTATGCATTTTGAAAACCGCCTAATTTACAAGTAACTCTAGGAGAGCCTTTTTTCTCATTCATTTTCTCCAGTTACAGAAATGTTCTACGACTGCACTGCTCAGTGTGGCAGCTACTAATGACATGTGGCTACTTGAAATGTGGCTAGGGTGACTAAAGAACTGAATTTTTTAGATTTTACTTAATTTCAACTAATTTTAATATAAATTTAAATAGCCACGTGTGTAGTGCTAACATACTGGACAAAGTTGTAAAGTCCTAATGACTCATATAAATCATGGAAAGTATCATTCCAACATCCTGAAGTAATCAACATTAATTTTCCCAGATGTTCCACTTTTCCCCTTGGTTTCCTTAAAATCGAGCACTCACTAATTGGGACTTCAAGACCAACTAAGCACCAACTGAAAAACAAAATACTTATCCTGATATTTAATACTTATCCAGGAGGCAGGGGTTCTAGATTTTTAGTGCACAGTTCCAAGTCATTCATCCAAAATGTTGGTTCACTTATTAAAATTTTAGTAATAATTACTGTGTACATAATAGGATAGCCTATTCAAGTATAATCACAACAAATACTTAAATAGAATTGTTCTAAGCATTCTGCATACAGTTGACCCTTGAACAACAAAGGTTTGCATTGAGAGGGTCTACTTACATGTGGATTTTTTTTCAGTAAATACGTACTACAGTACTATACCCAAAGTTGGCTGAATCCATGGATAGAAGAGCTGACCATAAAGTTACCCACTAATTTTTGACTTCGAAGGGGTTGGTGCTCCAACTCTCACATTGTTCAAGGGTCAACTATATTAGTTTTTTCAAACCTGATAATTCTTTGAGGAAGATATCCCAACTTTAAAGAGGAATTGTTTAACTTGCAGCTACCAACTAGTAGAATTATGAAGACATGATAATAGGGCAGTAGATATGATTTAAAAAACAAACATGTATTATAGCTTCAAAATCAGTATTTTAAGAGTCTAACTGTTTTAATACCATTTCCTGATATAAATATCTCCAATCTTACAGAAAGCGATGAATAAGCTTTAGGCCCCTAAACCCCTATCTCTACACTGTATCTTTTAGTTCATTCCTTTTTCATCCAGGAAATGACCAACTTTTAAAAAACATGTCAGCTGAAAACTGCCTAACTATCCATCAAAAGGGGACTGGTTAAGTAAATCATAAAATGGAATATAACGTAATCACTAAAAAATGGAGTTAGATTGGAAATATCTATTAGGGGTTAAAAGCAAGTTACATGTATACATGTATGTCCTTATATGCAGGGTATCTAGAAGGATATAAACAGTAACTGTACCTGAAAAATTAGATGAAAGAGCTGAGAAGGGAACCAAACTTTTCTTCCCATTGATAGAAAAATAATTTTCAAAAACAGTATTAAGTCAAGAAAGTTTTGCACATTCTAAGATTCTCTATACAAAATCCCAATCTATGGAGGTCTGAACCTCACTCACTGTGCAGAAGAGTTAATTTAACATAGAAGGCCTGACACTGTTATCCTTAGGAAGGCTTGCAAAGTTGGCCCTTGTCTGATTCAGAACTTGGATCTTGAAAGAATTCCCACTCCCAGAACTAGTAAGAGTGGCTCACTGTGCCTAAACAGCACCCCAAAATGCGGTTTATGTTGAACATCTGAGTTCCTTTTGGGAACCTAGAATTGTGCTATGTGGTAGGGAGAGGGTGCCTACATAACCAACCTAGGCATTGAGTCTCTAATGAGCTTCCCTGCCGGGCAGCATTTCATACACATGTTGTTACTACTGCTGGAGGAATTAAGTGTGTCCTGTGTGACTCCACTAGGAAAGACATTAGGGAAGGGTCATGTTTGGGAGAAGAGCCTAGTTTCCTCTGAACTTCATCCCATATGCATTTTCCCTTTCCTGATTTTGCTTTGTATCCTTTTACTGTAATAAATCACAGCCCTGAGTACAACTATATGCCAAGTCCTGTGAGTCCACCTAGTGAATTACTGAACCTAGGGGTGGTAGCCTTGGGGACCCCACCTCCTACACACTCATTCTGCTAGCAGCTAAGAGGAAATGCCTTCTGAAGGTAATTGGGACTCAATTTGTGGGTCTCTCCTCTAGTATGTACAGAATCTATTTCAGAGTTTTGTATTAGAAAAAAAAAAAAAGCTCTCTAAAGGCTCTTCCAGCTCTGAAATAGTACGATTCTTAGAAATGTAGAAATAAACACAATGCAATAGGCAAACAAGGGAAAATAAAATATTTGTATTTTATTGTAGAGATAATCCTGAAAGCTATTTGGATTGGCTTGGGTATGTTTTAGGGAACAAGGGAGTGGCAGTGTGGTTAGATGCTTACCAAAGCTGTTTCCTCTTCTGGGCTAAATAGTTAAGACTGTATTTTTCAGCCTCTCTTGAACAGGTATGGCCAACAGGCTAAGTTCTAGGCAATGAAATGTAGGGCAAAAATGATACCAGCCACTTCCAGACCTAGTCCATAAAACCTCCTACTCATGATCCTCTGGTTCTTTCACCAACTGCCAGCTGAATGAATAGAACTCCCAAAAGACCTAGAGTAGGGTGGTGCCACAAGATGGAAGGAGCCTGGTTCTTGAATTACTGCACAGAAGGCAACCTAATGAACACTCTCAATGAGTTACCTGAGGAAAGCTGTCTGCATATAATCGTCTACTCTGCTAAGCCACTGACATCCTGGGGTTGTTTGTCAGAATGCTAGCCTGCTTTGCCTACTGACAGAGGACATGGTCAGGTGAAAATTTTTAGAAGTTAATCCTGACAACGTGAAAAACAGAAAGAAAAGAGTAGGTCACAGAGAAATTAAGAATATCAATGGGAAAAAGAACTGAATGTACTGAAGAGGGAACTGCAAGGACTCTAAAACCGTGAAGAATAAGGAAAGAAGTAAAGGAAAAGGATTCAAATACTCAAATACTCACACTTCCAGACTATGCACCTGGGTTCCACTTACTCCTGACATGAAACGCCTGAGGAAGAGAAAAGTGTGAAGGGCAAGAAAGATAACGAGGAATGTCTGGAGTGAGGAATACAGATGAAATCCACTGGGCAGCTGGATTTACAGTCTGGAGCACAGCAAGTGTGGGTTGCAAATAACTGATCTCATTCATCAACATATAGATGATAGCATGGCAGAACTACAGAAATGAGAATAAGAGAATGCCTATAGAGAGTCCTAAGGAAGCTTAGCACTTAAGAGTAGGTAAAAAAGAACTCAAAAACTAAATACAGAACTATCATATAATCTAGCAATTCCACTCTTTATTTGTAACAGCCAAGATACAGAATCAACCTAAATGTCCATCAACAGAGGAATGGATAAAGATGTAGTGTGTAGATGTATTCATAAAAAATGGACTATTACTCAGCCATTAAAAAAATTAAATTCTGCCATCCGCAAAAATGTGAATGGGTGTTATGCTTAGCAAAGTCAGACAGCAACAAATACTGTATGTTATCACTTATATGTGGAATCTAAAAAGAAACAAATGAATATGACAAAACAGAAACAGACTTATGGATACAGAGAACAAACTAGTAGTTAAAGGGAGAGAGGGACGGGAGGAGGGGCAGGATAGGAGCAGAGGATTAAGAGGTACAAATTACTATGTATAAAAGAAGCTACAAGGATATGTTGTACAGCACAAGGAATATAGCCAATATTTTATAATAACTTTAAATGGAATATAATATATAAAAATACTGAGTCATTATGTTGTACATCTGAAACTAATGTAATATTGTAAATCAACTACGCTTCAATAAAGAAAAAAAGAGGAACTCAAAAAGGGAAATGAATTGTGGACAGAGAGGTGGAAGAAACTTAAGAGTGATTAATGCCAGAAACCAAGGAGAGTCCTCTACTTAATGGCAATAAGTGAAACCTAGGAACAGAGGATAACCCTAAGAGAGCTCCACAGAAGAAACTTTGTCCACTGTTGTAGGCAGCCTCTAAAATAACCCCAATGATGCCTGCCTAATACTTACACCCTTATTTAATCTGCTCCCTTTTAGTATGGGCTGGACATTAAGTGTGGTTTCAAAAGAGAACAGAAAGTCATTTCCAGGATTAAGTTACAAAAAGACTGACTTCTGTTTTGTTTACTTCTCTCAGAGCCTGGGCTCTAGAGAAGCAAGCTGTCATGTGGTGAGTAACTCTATGGAGAGGGCAAGGTGGCAAGGAACCGATGTCTCCCAACCAACAGCCAGCAAGGATTTGAGACCTGCCAACTGCCACATGAGTAAGCTTGTAAGATCTCACTACCCTTTAGCTGTGAGATGATTATAGCCTGTGGATACCTGCAATGCAACTTTGTGAGAGACAACAAGTCAGAAGCATCTAGCCAAGTTGTGCCTGTGAAATAACAAAGAGCAAGAAAGTTTTAAACAGTTAAATTTTGGGGTAATTTGTTATGCAACAAGTGATAATACAACCATAACAGACTATGAAAACCTTGGCAGGGAGGGAGAGATGTTATGTATTTGGCAGCATAAAAAAAATTATTATAAATTATCAGAATTACTGACTAGGAGATCACTAATGACCTTCAAGAGAAGGAAGTGCGCGCAAGCTCTCTCTAACAGAATATTAATCAGCCATTAAAAAGAATGAAATCTTGCCATTTGCAGCAACATGTATATACCTTGAGGATATTAAGTGAAGTAAGTCACAGAAAAAACATACTATGACTCCACATATATGTAGAATCTAAAAAACAAACAAACAGGAGGGTGCGTACAGTTCAGTGGTAGTGTGCTTAGCATGCACAAGGTCCTGGGTTCTATTCCCAGTACCTCCATTAAAAAATAATAAAACTTAAACAGTAAAAAGTAATAAAGCCAAAATGAACAAACAAAACAAAAACAGACTTATAATACAGTGAACAAACTGATCATTGCCAGAGAAGAGGAATTGGGAGAGGAATGAAATAGGTGAAGGGGATTAAAAGGTACCAACTTCCAGCTATAAAATAAATGAGTCACATTTTCTGATTAATATGGTGGAGTAGTAGGACCACAAGCTCGCCTCTTCTCACTACCAAAGCAGAAACACAACCATCAGGAAAAAAAAAAAAAAGACTGGAACCTAGCAAAAAAGATCTTCAACTGGAAACATAAAGAGGGAACCACAATAGGACAGTAGGAGGCACGTGCTCACAATATAACTGGGCCTCATACCCTCTGGGTGGGCGACCCACAAGATGAAGAATAAGTCACAGGGGCCCTCCCACAGGAGTCAGAGTTCTAAGCTCTACGTCAGGCTCCCCAGCCCGGGATTCCGGCATTGGGAGGAGGAAAAGACCCCAGGACATCTGGTTTTTAAGGCTAGAGAGGCTTAACTCCAGAAGGCCCACGGGACTGGGGGAAACAGACTCCATTCTCTTGGGAAGCGTACACAGAATACTGCATGTTCCAGGTCTAAGGGCAGAGGCAGTGATTTCATAGGAACCTGGGCCAGATATACCTGCTGGTTTTGGAGGATCATTTGGGGAGGTAGGGGATAGCTGCAGCTCACCCAGGGTACATAAAAGCTGGTGGCAGATATTCTGGGAGTATTTATCTACATGAACTTCCCTAGAGGCTGCCATCTTGATTGGATCATTAGCACCAAGACTTAACCCCATTCAACAGCCTGTAGGAAGCCTCAAGCCAAATAACACAGTGTGTGGAAACAAAGCCCCATCCATCAGCAGACCTCCCTCTAGACAAGGCCCTACCCACCAGAGGTCCAGGACCCAGCTTCACCCAGCAGTGGGCAGGCACCAGTTCCTGCCAGGAAACCTGCCTAAGCCTCTAGTCCAGCCTCATCCACAAGGGGCAGATACCAGAAATAAGAAAACAATCCCAAAGCCTGCGGAAGGAATCCACAAACACAAGCCAGACTCTACACTGGGCCTGGCTGGACCCTGGCCCTTGGGTGACAAGAGAGGAGTGTAATACTGGGATGCATAAGACGTCTCCCACAGAGGGCCACTTCTCCAAGGTCGAGAAATTTAACTAACCTACCTAAAAATACAAATAAAAAGATAAACAGCATGCGGTGGCAGAGGAGTATCTTCCAGGCCAAGGCACAAGATAAAATCCCAGAAGTAGGAAGTGATGAGGAGATGGGCAATGTATCTGAGACAGTTTAGAATGATGATAGTGAAGACGTTCAGAGAACTCAAGAAGAGTACAGACGCAAAGAATGAAGTTTTTAGCAAAGAGCTGGAAAATATAAAGAATAATCAAACAGAGTTGAATAAAATCACTGAAATGAACCAAGACTTGACTAAATGAGGCAGAACAGATCAGTGAGCTACAAGACAGATTAGTGGAAATCACTACTGTAGAACAGAAAGAAGAATGAAAAGAAACGAGGATAGTTTAAGAGAACTCTGGGACAATATGAAGCGTATTAATATTTACATATAGGAGTCCCAGAAAGAGAAGAGTGAGTGAAAGGACCTGAGAAAATTTTTGAAGAAATAGTAACCAAAAACTTCCCTAACTTGGGAAAGGCAACAGTCATCCAAGTCCAGGAAGCACAGAGTTCCACACAGGATCAACCCGAAGAGGAACACACCAAGGTACACAGTAATCAAACTGACAAAAATTAAGGATAAGGAGAAAATATTAAAATCAGCAAGAGAAAAGCAACAAATAACATACAAGGGAACTCTCATAAGGTTATCAGCTGATTTTTCAGCAGAAACCCTACAGGCTAGAAGGGAGTGGCAAGATATATTTAAAGTGATGAAACGGGGGGGGGGGGGGGGGGGCATAGCTCAGTGGCAGAATGTGTACTTAGCATGCACGAGGTCCTGGGTTCAAATCCTGAGGTCCTGGGTTCAAACCTCAATGCTTCCATTAAAACAAACAAACAAACAAACAAACAAACAAAACTAATTACCTCCCCACCCACCCCCAAAGTAAATCCAAAAAGACAAAACTGCATAAAGCGATGAAAGGGAAAAACCTACAACCAATACTCTATCCAGCAAGGCTCTCATTCAGATTTGACAGAGAAATCAAAAGCTTCACAGATAAACAAAAGCTGAAAGAATTCAGCACCACCAAACCAGCTTTACAACAAATGTTAAAGAAACTTCTCTAGTCTTCAAATCATAAGAAAAGAGAACAGAAAGAAGAAAGAGGAAAAAAAAAAAAAACCTACAAAAGATTGCTTTGGCAGTTCAGGGTCTTTCATGGTTCCATATAACTTTTGGAATTGTTTGTTCTAGTTTTGTGGAAAAACGTTGTGAGTACTTTGACAGGGGTTGCACTGGATTTGTGGATTGCTTTGGGTGCTACAGCCATTTCAATAATATTGATTCTTCCAATGCAAGAGCACAAGATAACTTTCAATTTCTTTGTATCATCTTCAATTTCCTTCATCAATGTTTTAGTTTTCAGAGTATAGGTAACCTCCTTGGTTAAGTTTATTTCTAGGTATTTTGTTGTTTTTGACACAGTGGAAATGTTTACGCCAGTTATAAAATTCTGGTTTTTGAAGTGGAAAAAAAGTGAATGAAGGGCTGCACATGACAAAATATTCTCCTTTCTTATGGGTGAGCTGTATTCTGTTACATATATATGCTGTATCTTCTTTATCCACTCATCTATTAATGTGCACTTATGATGCTCCGTATCTTGGCAATTATAAATAATGTTGCTATTAATAGCAGGGTGTATGTATCTTTTTAAATTAATTCTTATTTTGTGGTTGGCTTTATTCCTTTGATAACTATGTAAGTTTAAAAAGCTGAAGCTCTAAACATTCTTAGAAACAATGAACAGTACATATAGGTATATTTAAAAATATGTGCAGTATATTATGGTTTCTATGTATTTGTACACAATATACTATATATATGTGCAACTTGTAACAATTCTACCTAATGAAACTGAAAAATGGAAAAAAAATGATAAAATAAGTAAATAATGCTGCTGTTGATAGCCGGGTGTATGTATCTTTCTGAATTAAGTGTTTGTTTCTCAGATACATGCCTAGGAGTGGAACTGCTGGGCCATAGGGTGGTTCTGTTTTTATGTTTTTGAGAAACTTCCATATTGTTTTCCATAGTGGCTGCACCAATTTGCATTCCTACCAACAGAGTACAAGGGTTCCCTTTTCTCCACATCCTTATCAACATTTGTTATTTGTGTTCTTTCTGATGATGGCCATTCTGACAGGTGTGAGATATCATCTCATTGTGATTTTGATTTGCATTTCCCTGATATTAGTGATGTTGAGCAACTTCTCATGTTCCTGTTGGCCATCTGCATTTCCTCTTTTGGAAAAATGTCTCTTCAGTTCTTCTGCCCGTATTTTAAATGGGCTGGTTGGTTGTTTGCTTTTTAATTGAAATATAGTTGATTTAAAATGTTGTTATTAGTTTCTGGTATACAGCATGGATGGCCTTGGAGGGCACTATGTTAAGTGAAACATGTCACAGAGAAAGACAAATACTGTAAGGTATCACCTACATGTGGAATGTAAAAAAATGTAACAAACTAGTAACTATAACAGAAAATAAACAGACTCAGATGTAGAGAAGGAACTAGTTGTTACCAGTGGGGAGAGGGAGGGGGAGGGGCAAGATAGAAGTGGAGGATTAAGAGGTACAAACTATCAGGAATAAAATAAGCTACAAGTATATATTGTACAACATGGAGAATATAGCCAATATTTTATAACTATAAATGGAGTATAACCTTTAAAAATTATGAATCAATATATTGTATACCTGTAATATATAATATTGCACATCAACTATACTTCAATTTAAAAATGATGTAAAATAAAGCTATTAATCAAAAAAAATGAGTCACAGGGATATGTACACACAGGGAATATAATCAATTGATACTGTTCACAAGTTTGTATGATGATGCATGATAACTGGACTTACTGCGGTGATCACTTTCATTATGTATAAAAATACTGAATCACTGTATTACAGACCTGAACTAATACTATATGCTAATTATAATTCAGTAATAAATAAAAATTTTTTAAAAGAGAGAAGTTAGTGGTCACCAAGAGGCAGGCCAAAACTCCTCCATAAAGAGGACAAAACCATCAGGTAATAAGACCAGGGCCCAGTTCAGGCCCCAGCCCCTCCAAAACCTCCCAAACACATTAGATGGTCTACGGCTGATCTACCTCCTCTCCCCCTCAGTATGCATGATGCACACTGATAAAACGTGCACTATTGTTTCATGTGTATTACCTTTTCACCAGTTCCTGGGGGCATATCTCTGGTTTATTCTCTATATCTTCTTTGCCACTACTCCCAACCAACCAGCTTTGAGGGCATCAAAAAGTTTCCATAACCTGGCTAAGTCCAACCCTAGTATTCAATTTCTAGGTCCCTAAAATACAATTTGATTAGACTTAACATAAAACAAAATGTAGTTAAAGTTTGGTAAAATTTCCCACCTTCATCACCCATCAAAGGTGGAGATAATTTTCCATAATTTCATTTCAGGTTGGTTTGTCTTTAATTTAATATCATCACTATTTTATTTATCACTTACAAAGCTTACTTGGTAGTACTGTTTCTGACATGATATATCCCAATTTCAGAGGTGTTAAAATGTTAAAACATCTGTTTTAAAATCAGTGAAATATGGTATTCCTTTTCCATATGTAGTCTTTCACATGTGCCACTGTAAAAATAAAATAATTTTAAGTAACTTGTGACTTATCCCAACAATAGTTGGATCTAAAGTAAATAAAATAACCCTGACAACAAACCTGAACCTCAAGAGGATTATTTACTAGAATAAACTAATGGAAGTGGGAGAGCCATTGGCATTCATTGAGAATTAGATATGCAATTAACATCTTGCAAGGAAAAAGGAGAGCACCACCAACAAAGTACTATCTTGCCTAAACACCAACAGTGCCATTGTTAAGAAAATAGTTTTTCCATCCACTTTCTGCAGGGTGTGCCCTAGATGTGAATACCTCAAGTTCGGCTTCCCACAAAGTTAACACAAAGCCAAGCACAACTTAAATCCACCAAATGGTAAGAAATGGTACATGGCTTATGTGATGGCTTATGTGAAGTGGCCACTGAAACTTATCAAAGAAACATTTTATGCATTACTATTATGTATACTAACCCAGTCAAATACGGGAATACTTACTCTGCCAGATATTTGAGATACATTAGTGAACAGCCATACATACATCCCTGTATCCCCACTAAGGGAGTGAAACCATAATTATGAAACATGTTAAGAAATGTTCTATGAAAAAACAGTAAGATAAAGGTGAACCAAATTGGGGCAGAGCGGCTGTAAATCTAAGAATGGTCAGAGTGAGCCTTAGGAAGAAAACAGTATTTGAGTAGGCTTTGAGGAGCTGAGGATTTTAGCCATGCATCTGAGAAAAGAACGTTCCAGGCTTCCAGAGGGGTTGGTCAGTTAATGTAAAGGCCTCCTGGGAGAGTACATAGCACATATGAGGAAAAGCAAGGAGGCCAATGACAGATGAAGCAAACTTAGTGAGGGGGGAGAGTAAAGAGTAAGTTGAGGGGAAGAGGGAATACATAAGTAGGTGTAGGGCAGGGCTAAATCCTATAGGTGATGAAAGGACTTTCTTTGGCTTTTACTAAAGACAAATAAATGGAGAATCAATGGATGGTTTCGAACAGAAGACAACTTTCAAAATATAAGAATCACTCTAGATGATGACTGAGAATAACTATAGGGGAGCAAGGGTAGAAAGCAGGGTAGATAATAGCACATTAAGAGAGAATTAGTCACTGAAACCCAAACACAGAAGAACTCTACAAAGCTATACAGATATCCCAAAACTAGATCAGAATATTAAAGCAAGTTATCATATTAATGTTTTATGGTTGCCAGAGTTCTTGAGGGCTTACTAACTGGAGAAGACTGAAAAATCAAAATGAAGTATTTTCAAGGAATTTTTACATTTTACCTTCGGACAGACACCCTCGACTTCTGTAATCTTTGGTACAACTGCCTGTTTGAAAAGGGAAAAGAAATATTCTTAAAGTATCCATGCCTAAGAGTGGGTATATAAATAGTACAATTTATCTCTTCATTACCCAAACTAAAGAACAAAAACACTAGTATGAATAACCCAAATCATGGACATTCCCAAATTATGTATTACAGGGCTTAGAAAGGCCTAGTGTACAATTTTTTTTTAGAACCCAGCTGGCAAGAGATAAGGATATTCAACAGCGTAATGGCTGACAGGTAATAAATCGGTTTGAAATGAAAGCTTTGGCAAGGATAAAAATAAATGGATCAAGAGTTGACTTACTTCATAACTATGTCACTATGTCACTTCAAATAAGCCAATCTGGGGGAAGCTCAAGAAGTAGAGCGTATGCTTAGTATGCAAGAGGTCCTGGGTTCAATTCCCAGTACCTCCTCTAAAAATAAATAAATAAATCTAATTACCCCCTCCAAAGAAACCAAATAAGCCAATTTTTACTCAGTGCAACAGAACCTTAATACTAACCTTTAAAGAACATTTAATAGCCTTGTGTGGACAGCTTCAGAATTTTACAAGAATTAATACAATCCCTACATCAGCACAGTTCAAACGATTGTTAGTGTTAGCAAATAACAGTTTATTTTTAAAAACTGAAAAAGCGAAAAGAGCCCAAAAAGTATGCTTATGCCAAAATCAAAAAAGAACCAAGTTCTTGATCTGGAATCTTCCCAGCAGCATGTGCAAAATTATAAAGCTATACAGTATAGAATATAAGACTAGTGAAAGATTTAAAAAAAAAAAAAGACTACTAAAAGTTAAGAGAGTACCCTTCTGAGAGCTACTTTATTTTAAAAATATAACTACATCAAGAAAAATCTTACTCAAATACCTGTCACAATTCAATTTACAATGCTGAAGTTTTGAACATTTTAAGTGCTGAACGTTTAAAAACTTAAGTTGCTCCATTCTTTGAAGGCCTCAAAAGAGTGCAAGTTACTACACTGAAGCTAAGTAATGACCACTCACAATAATAAAGGAAAAGACCATCTTTTTGTTGGATTAGTTTTATATTTTCACACTGAAGAGATGAAAAACTCAAATCTTGTATCTTGTCCTCCAAAAATAAGTGGCTGATCACACAGACTATTTCATCTTTTTGATGAACAATCAAATTCATTGAACTCTTCCCTATACTGAACTACTCCAGCAGTATGAAAAGAAATCAACATTAGGCTAGGGTAGTCTGACCTGGTCTGACATCAAACTAAGGAAGTCACCTCACTTTCCTGGGCTTCAACCTCCTAAAGATTCTACTACAGTTCTGTATGACTGGGTTTCAAAGTTTAAACTTCTTAAAGATGTCAATAGAATTATAAGTATATAGCTCCAAGAAAAACAGTCTGTGTCCGCAAAAGAACAAAAACCAGGATGTACTGTTTTCCAAGAATGCCACATTCTATAAATCAACCCAAGTGTAACAAATGAAGCATTATTCCATTACAATTCAGGGCAACTGTATATGGTTGGAAGAGGGGAGACTCCTTATCCACTATAAAATGAGACAGAAAACAAAAACAAAAACAAAAACAAAAAAGAGAGAAAACTTACGAGGCAATATATAGTACAGGTTAAGTGAAACTGGTGAAGAGGAATATAAGAAATCAATTTTGCTTAGGGAAATCAAGGAAAAGATTATAGACAGTACATTTAACTTTGAACTGGAATGATGGAAAATGTTTGGGTAGATACAAATGATGACATTCCAGATAAAAGGAGAAAAGTGCATTTAGGAACCACTGTGCAGCAGTCTATTAACTACAGCGTAAGATAGTATTATGCTGATATAAGTAAAGAGGGATCAACAGCTCCAGGCCAAGGTCCTTGAAAACTTTTGAGGATGCCTATTTTCAAACCAATAAATTAGGAAGCAATTTGGCAGTAAAGAATTAACTGGCTCCTGGAATCATGTACAATTAGAACGTATTCACATATTACTTACGTAACGAAGAAATCCAATAAACAAATGATGAGGAAAAGATACTAGAGATTAGTTAGAAAGCTACTGCAGAAAAGACTGGGTCTGAAACAAAGGTAACTATTCTTGGAGTAAGTCTAAATATATTTTAAAAGTAACACTGCATTTCAAAACTAAGAGCTCTAAATCCAAGGTGACAAACTTTCAAACTAATTATCTGAAAAGGAAAATCCTGAACTATTAATATGAAGCTTTAGAGCAATGAAACAGTGTCTTTCAAAATACGCTTTTATTCTACATTTCATGTAATTAATCCAACAGCACCAAAAGCAAAAAGCAAAACACCTCTCCTGCAGACAGTTTAACATCTCATTCAACATTTTTGGAATTTCCTTCTAACTGTAACAAAATGAACCAAGACAATTTAGCCTGGAGTTTTACGCTGGGCTTTCCAGTATTAAAGACAGAAATGCACTTCTGAAATCTATACTCCACACTCCCAGAGGCCACATTTCCTTCAAATCTCAACACAGGACTTCAGATTAAGTCTACACCTCTAATTACTGACTTCTCAAACAATGCTTTTAAACAAATAATTTGTCTTATTTGCTTTGCAACATTCTGGCAAATATATGAATGAAAAGTACATTAAAATTAACTATTGTGTATACATACTGTGCAAAAGGTTTTGAGCCCATTTCAGCTTTGAAACATGCTTCTTAAAAACTGAGCAAACAGAAAAGGAACTGCAGGATCTTTCTTTATAAAAGGTCTTAAAGTAAAACTCAGTAGGATGCCATTTTGAAACTTCCCAGCAGGAAGTTCAGTTTGGTCAGATGACTGTTTAAGAAGTGCTTCACCAGCTAATATTTTTTTAAATGACTTGGAAGTTAGTTTTGTTCTTTTACAGAACATATCAAGTTCATAAAATATATCATTTCAAAATGACAGGTAATACTTTTGTTTAATTCAAGAAGCCTTAACATCTTACAAAAAATTAGTTCTTGAAATATCTGAGCATCCAATTAAAATTACTGTGGACACATTCTCTTCCATGGCATTGAGTACAAAAGATTTGTTACACCGTAGAATGAAATGAAGATTTAAGTTCATAAATTTAAGCTGGTTAAAAAGAAAGTTTTTCATAACTAGATCAGAATCTAACCAAAACCATACTTGGAAAAAGCAACATGCAAAGATAATCCAAGATTAGTCTTTTATGATGTTTTCAAGGAATAGTAAGCATTTCCTTTTCTGTTCTCATATAACCGTTTTTTGTCTTTTTTTTTTTTTTTTAATGACCTAACCCAAAGTTAGGAAGACACTACAGTACTTAGCCTGACAAGATCCACATGAAAGAGATCGGGATTTAAAACCCCAGTAGTAACTTAAATGAATAGAAACCAAGAAGTCAGGGATCCACTGGAGTGAGTTAGGAACCAAAAGCATTTCAGTTCTTTTCCACCATAATGCCACAAAACTCTGCCTTAAAACTTCTAAGAGTACAATTTTAGGCAAGAAAGGGAAATACTTCCAGTTATTGATGATCAAGTCTTCGTGTCTTGATTGTAGACTTAAGTTTCCAAAGGAAGGACTTGGGACCCCAACTTGTTGAAAAGGGACCAACTCTCCAAACAACTTTTATCATCATGTGATGAAGCACAACTTCATGCCTAAAACTTTATGTATTGTCAGCTGTTTTTCTCCCTAGACAAGGTAACAATTTGCAGTGTCCTAAAACAGGATTATTTAAACTGTTACCATACATCTTATTAATAGCTAAATACTGTGCTACCAATCTTTGCAAGGGTAGGAATGTCAACCTGAGCATATTAAATCCAAATACCTCTACAAAAACAAGTTTGTTCTTAATCTGTTTGGCCTACTTCTTATTTTTTTTAAACTAGTCCAATCATTTTCTCCTCCATGTATCCCTAGTCTTATCAAACGGACTACCATGAGGGAAACGTTCAGAATTTTTTTTCGCAATAAGTAATCAATTATATTCAATTATTAACTGTTAAAATAAACTCCCCAAAGCAATCGAATTATAGCGAAATAAAGGCAGAGACTAAGTATTACTCACTTCGAGAGAAAAAAAACTTTTTCTCAGAGTCCTAAAAAATGTGACATTTGAGCGACGTCAACGGAAAAGTTTTCTTCTCAAAGTTTACGTTAAATACAACATTTTCAAACTCACAGAAGTTAAGCACTGAATATTACTCCTAGTTGGGGGTAATTTTCTGTGGGATCCTGCTGGGGTGAAATCTGAGGATGGCGTGGTATAGAAAAAGTGTATTTGTACGTTTGGCTTCGTGTATCCCCTACAAGACCTGTAGTAAATCTCTCACCAGCACTGGGGCCTACAAGTGCTCAGCTCACTTGCCATGGGTGAGCAGAACCGCCACTATAGCAGACACTAGCCCAGGTGGGTGCAGGTAGACTTCAGAAAGTGTGAGCGCCCGGGCGCGCGAGTGGAACAAAACCTGTGGCAAGAAGTAATAAGGAAGTGCTCGCTCCCGCCCGCCCCTCCCACCAGCGGACACCGAAACACCCGGGGTTTGACAACGTGCTGGGGGCAGGGGGAGGGGGACTGGCAGCTCCAAGTCCACCGAGAGGAACCGGGAGCCTGCAACTACTCCAAACATGGTCCCCTCGCCCCCGGAGCTAGGCCGCCGGGGCCGATGCCCACTGCACCCAACCGACAGTTGAGGAGCTCGTGAGGTCTGAGAAGGGTGCAGCCCGCGCGAAGCGAGGCCCAGCCGCCCCAATTGCCGCCAGCGCCGCCCTCAGAGCCTCCAGGCCCGGGCTGGGGGCTACCCCGGCTCTCATCCGCGCCCTGCCCTCCACTTCGTAAAGCCTTGGTCTCGGCCTCTTCTCTTCAAAGCCGAAGACTCCTCGAGACGAGGAAAGAGAGTCCGCCCTCTCCTGCCTCGCTACTTCCCGGTCCCGACTGCCCCTCACTCCACGGAGCGCCGAGAAACGCTCCCAGTGGCCCCAGGACCACCCCCGTTCCTTCCCGCACCAGCACCCGCGTTCCGCAGCTGACACCGTCAGGAGGCTTCAGCACTCGACCGCAGCCAACCTCACCTCAGGCAGCTCCGGCGGCGCTGGACACAGGAAACTCCTGGGTCCCCGACTCCGGCTCTTCTCGACCCCCTCTTCGGTTAACTCCGCTTGTTTCTCTACAAAATGGCGCCGGAGGTCGCGCGCTCACGTCGCGGCCTTTCCCCTCCCCGTTCCCATTTCATCATTCGCTGCCCGCCCCAGGAGGGACGGCCCCAGCACCAGCCAATGATCGTACCCCACCCGTGGCTCCCGCCCAATCACCGGCGGGTGCCCGCGGATTTAAACCAATCACACACTATCACTTGCAGAAGTCAAGGAAGAAACCGGGCTTCTGCTAGCAACTACCAATCCAGACTACTACATCGCGGGCTTTGGCCAATTGCCGCTCACCAGTCCCCAGGGACCGGAGTCGGAGCCCTGGCGCCTGCGCTCGAGGCGAGGGCCAATGGGGAGGCGCAGATAACTTCGATTTGGGGCTTCACGGGCTTACCAACTGCCCTCGAGGTACTCGACCAATGCGGGCCTGGCATTGCCTCCAAGAAACAATAAATAAAGGAGGGAGCCCACAAACCCTGGCCACCCTGCGCGGAAACTACTTTGAGTTAGAGTGAAAACAGCTTTACAACACTTTCCTTCCTCTTTCCAAGTGTCAAGCCCGGTTGACCGCGGGGCTTCCCAGTTTTAAACATTTCCGCGTCCCTTGCCTCCCTTTGGCGGGGAACGCCAGCTACCAGAAAGCAAGCCAGGCTGTAACTCGAGTGACGGCGCTTTGCATCCTGGGATATGTAGTTCTCCGGCCCATTCCTGTTGCAAAAGCAGTGCGTGTTCTTCCGTCACTGACTGCGCGCTTCGAGGAGCAGTGCATGCTGGAGGAGGTAGTCTCCCAGGCTCCCGTTTGGTCCTTGCCTGTCTCACTTTCTTGTGGAGAACTTTCCCGTCTAGTGCTGCCTACCGAAGAAGGGACTCCTTACAGAGAGGTAGAAAGCTCAGGTTCTCTTCTTGACTTATTCCCTGGAAGTGGTATCAGAATACTTATGCTCTTTGCTCTCAGGAGAATAAGCACAGACACGTATTCTTAAGATTCTGTGGTCACCTGTTCCCAGCTGAGGGTGAGAGGACGGGGAAGGAAGCGTGAATCGGTTGGCTCTTTAAGACGTTTTGAAAAATACCTATCCTTATCACTCCTGACCTTAGGCGACGCCGAGTTGCTTGTCTCTTAGCCATCTGTATCATAGTACCTTTTGTGCGTAAAAATACTTTTTGTTTTATTGTGGTAAAAAACATATGACGTAACATCTTAACCATTTTTAAATGTACCGTATAGTGGTGTTAACTATATGCATATTGTTGTGCAACTGATCCCTAGAGCTTTTTCATCTTGCAAAACTGAAACTCCTTACCTATCGAACAACTCCCCATTTCCTCCCTCCAGTCCTTGACAACCACCCTTCTCTCCAAAGAGTTTGAGTACTTTAGATAACGCATGTAGGTGGAATCATGCAGAATTTGTCTTTTTGTGACTGTCTTACCTCATTTAGCATTATGTCCAAAAAATACTTTAAAATTTTTTATATTTTTTGTGGGGCAGGTCATTAGGTCTATTCATCATATATATATATACACGTATGTATGTGTGTGTGTGTATATATATATATATATATTTTTTTTTTAATGTAGGTACTGGGGATTGAACCCAGGACCTCATGCATGCTAGGCTTGCGCTCTACCATTTGAGCTACAAAGTCCCCACTAAAATACTTTTTGACACCTTCTGATTACTTGGTTGGAGGCCAACTCAGCACACATTTACTGAGTGTCTTGTGGTTTCAACCCCTGTAGGAGACCCAAGGACCCCACATACAGCAAGGGCAAGGATTGCTTCAGTCTTATTCATAGCTGTATCCCAGCACCTAGCACAGTGCCTGACACATAGTAGATATGTGAGCAAATAAATGCTGAAAAGTCAGAAAATGGAGAAATGGACCTAAAACATTATTATGTTTAAAAATATATAATGTTAGCGACAGAAGACCCCTTAAACAGACCAAGGATGAGGAACAAGTCTCTTCTATGCATTGTTGCTGTATAAAATTGCTAAAACTTCTATGGATAACAGCATTTTGGCCAAGTTTATGAAAACTGAAAATGCACAGACTCACCCAGTGTCTAGACATCTATTTCACACGTGAGTATTGCAAATTTGTACAGAGATGAATATGGAAAAATATTCTTTTATGCATTGTTTATGGGGTCCCAAAAGACTGGAAACAGTAGAGAGGAGGATAAATACATGTATGGTTCTGTCATATAATGGAATACTATAAAGTTTTTTAAAAGAATGAGGTAAGTCTATAGGTACTGATGTGGAATGATTCCAAGATTTACTGTTAAGTTAAAAAGTTAGGTGCAGAACAAGAAAAAAAAACAAGACGAAAACTTGATGGTATATCAGTATGTTACCATGTGTGTAGGATAAAATAACTATATGTATATTTACATATAAATAAATGCATAAAAAGACTTAGAAAGATACACCCTCCCCCCAAGTGACACCAAAGATTATCACTGAGGAGGGGAGTGGAATGAGGAAGGGTGATGGGAGCTTTTGCTTTTTGTTTTATATGTTACTGAACTGTTTAAACTTTTTGGAAAGAGGATGTATTCATGTTTTACTTGTATAATTTAAAATACATTTTTAAAAAAAGAGGCAGAAAATGACATCCATAGAGGTCAACTAAGATCAGTTTGGTAATTCTACAGCTAGTTCAGGTCTCAAACATAAATCTCCTAAAGTAAGGTAAATAAAGCTGAGTTGCCTTTCCCCACTTGAACCTGTCTTTACACTGAAGCTGCTCTGGGAGAGCTTTCACACTCCCCAGCTATTATCAACACCACTCCTAGGATTTGACCTTCCTTGGGAACTTAGCCTAGTACCTCCAGGGTTTGCACCAAAAAATAGCCTGGAGGTCAAAGTCCTTCAACTGTACATTGTCAAGAATTCTGGGTAACTGCTATCCTTACTAGAAAGAAGAGAGACTCATAGAATGTTTACAAATGGAAGGGTTAGTGGAGATCACCTGGTATGCATTTTTCGTTTTACTGAAAGACATAGTTGGAAGTCATGCCCAGACAAACTAATTTACTAAAGACCTTCACAAAGGACTCAGTGAATCACCTTATAACTCAGCAATTATGTGTTCTGGGGTTCAAACGTATTTAGAAATAGGATATTTTTACCCAGCGGTTAATTACTCACCTGGCCTCTTTCCTCAGCCTTCTTCCAGTCCTTTACCCCCCCAATTAATTGTTCATCCCAGGCTCTGGAAAAACTATACAAATTCTTTTCATTGTTTCCCAAAATAGCCTAGAGTGGGAAATGTAAGTGCTAGGAAACTAAAACCTTATTGAATTGATCTGGGGTGGAGGCAAAAATATCTAGAAGAAAAAGGACTTTGAAACTTTGAGATCTGTGCACTGTGTTATGAAATATTTGGAGGTGCTTGAAAGAAGAAGAGATACAAGGCCTCTATATTCTGTGTTCTTGTTTTTCAGTCCTATTTATCAGAGAGTCCTTAACTTGAATTTACTGTAGTTTTGACTGTCTTATCCAAAGTAGCTCACTGACAGCCTAACTAAATTCTGATCTCCTTCCAGCCCGTCACCACTGCCTAGCTCCAAACCTTCTGCTCCCCGGGCACCCAGGCTTTGGTGTGACTTTGGTGGCTCAACCCTGAGGGGAGGGTGACCAGGCTTTTTTTTTTTTTTTTGTAGAAAGCCCCTTGAGAAATTCAGAAACCCAAGCCCTAAACCATGCTGTGCCTCTAACTTTCTGTACAACCTTGAGAAAGTCACATCCCCCTCTGTACTTCTTTTTCCTGCTTCACTATTCTGAGGATATTGGACATGGCTCCCAAACTGGGCCATGGACTCCTAAGAAGCCAAGGACTGGGGTCCTGGAATTATTATGTGCATATAGATGTATTAATCAACCAATATGTTCTAAAAGGACAACTTTACATGCTGTATCTCATCCATACCTCAAGACCTTGTGAGGTAGGGACCCCATTTTACAGATCATAAAACTGAGGCTTAGAGAAGTGAGTCACTTGCCCAAGGTCACATACCTAGTCAATGGCAAAGCAAGCATTTGAACCCAGGATTTCTGACTTCAGAATTTACATTCCCAGCCACTGCTCTCTAAGTCTTCATTTGGAAACCCCTGCGCCTAGGTGATCTCCCAGCTGCCGTGTTCAGCAGTCCAGTATTGACCAGATGTTTTCCAAACCAAAAATGTGATGCATCATCTGACAGGGTGTTATAAATTAAATAGGTTCTGAAAATACCGCTGTATGTTTGGTGTTTTCCAGTTGAATTTACATTTGAATTCATAGATTCTCTCTTTAACAGGGGATTTTGTCCCAAGACTGTAGGAAACTTATGACTTCTTTTTTGTTTTTGTTTTTTTTAAAAGGTTATTTACCCTCTGCCTCTTTTCATGAGAGAACAGGGAAGAAGCTAAAAGGGAAAAGGAAAAGCCATTCAGCATCTCCTCTGGTTCGTGGAGTTTATGAATTATCAGAGTAGATGTTTACAAATAAGTTTGGGCAGGACTGAGAACCTGCCTGGGCTCTAGATACATGAGTGGTCCCTAGGACTATTGATGGAATTCTTCTGAGCTGGACAGAGTCTATGACTCTGCTGTAATTTTCTGGGTCCTCCCTGACTATAGACCTGATATTTGAAATGATTGCCTGAAGCCTGGAACATTCGTCTGACCTCTTCATCCTCCACCCATCAGGGCCCCTGCCTTGGCAGGTAGTTCTCATTCAGTATGACAGACTTCTGTGGGCACTGTCTCAGCCCTCAACTTACACGTAACATCATTTACTTAGTATTCACGTCTATTGTCCTCTTAGAGAACTTAGAGAGAGAAACTTACACAATATCCTGAACTGAAGGTGGGAGGGGCAGTAAGTTGAGCACTGTCCTCCAAATTCCTCTTGACCACTCCACACTTTCCTCTCCAGGTTGTATGTCCATCAGACATTTAATCTCTTCCAAATACAGCATAGAGCATTAGGAGTCTGAGAAAAAGAGGCCTCTGCCATTAAGATGTTTATAGTCACTCTTTGGCAGAGCAAAAGACAGACCAGGTAGTAATTAGCAAATAATTCAAGCTTGTATGTCATCTATAGAATGAATAGGTCAAAAATCTAAATGCTAGAAGATGATCCAGGAGAAATACTTTTGCTAGAACTTCTTCAGGATATGTAGCTTAAAATAATGCCCCCTCCCTGAACCCCAAAAGGTAGGCTTACCAGCCATCTACACTAGCCTGAAAAGGACTTTCCATGACCAGGAATCCTTGAACTCAAATACTCTACTGGGGGGCCTGTGAATGGCTTTCAGTATTTCAGAGAGCATAACAATTTCAAACATTTATCCTTCCCCACACTACCCCCCAAAATACAGCAGCTACCCTTAATAAGTTAATCATATTTGGTAGGTAAAAATTTCCCAAAATTCAGAACCCATAGGGAAAATAATAAGCAGAGATCTTTGACGTAAAATGTTGGGGAGTCTCTATGTTGAGGCCCATTCTAGCTCCAAAAATAAATAAATAAATAATCTGAGCCTAATTAGCTTCATTCACTGACCTGAGGATAAGGCTATGCCCATGTTTGTTTTTGTAGCCCTGTGATACTCACTGTGTTTTAGAGTAGTCAAAGATGGTGAAAGAAAGGAGAAAATCCAGATTCAAATAAAAAAGAAAGCATTTTGATTAGTGTCATTTGAGCTGCTGTAACAAAATGCTATAGATTGAGTGGCTTATAAAAACAGAAATTTATTTCTCAAAGTTTTGGAGGCTGGGATGTCCAAGAGCAAGGCACCAGTAGATTCAGTGTCTGGTAAAAGCCTGATTCCTTGTTCTTAGATGTCCGTCTTCTTGCTGCAACCTCACATAGTAGAGAAAGCAAGAGAGTTCTCTAGGGTCCCTTTTATAAGGGCACTAATTTCATTCAGGAGGATTCCGCTCTCATGACCTAATCACCTCCTAAAGGCCTCATCTCCTAATGCATCACATTGGGGGTTAAGATTTAACATATGAATTGGGGGGGGGGCGGCACAAACATTCAGGCTATAGCGACAAATTTACTTATGTTTCAGAGTGTTAAATTCTTAGTCACCTGCCCCAGCATGGTGATTGGCATGTAGTAAATGTTCTGTAAATACTGAAAAATGAATGAGTCTTGAAGAGAGTCCGCTCCAGAGAGTCATTTCTTTTTAATAGGCTAACCAACCTGTTTGTTTAATAGGCTAAACCAACCTTTATCTTTTTTTTTAATTAAAAATTTTTTTTTAATTTTTTATTTAATAGAAGTACTGGGGACTGAACCCAGGACCTCATCCATGCTAAGCACGCACTTTACCACCGAGTACCCCCACCTCCCACAACCTGTTATCTTGATGCAGGCAATAGGCATCTAGAAATATTTGTTTTTAAAAAGAGGAGGTGAGTAGAGGTTTGGGGAAGTGGTTTTCAAAGTGACGTTTTTGTGAGAAAGCCTCTCAAAGTGCAATTTGCATTAAGGTTAATTTTTTCAAATCAGTGTCAAAAATTTGATCCCTTCCATTAGGAGGCAGGATAGGAGCCTGAGAAGGCTGTCCTATCATTTTGCAGGTAGGAAAATAAAGACCCAGAAGAGCTTAGTGACTCTATCAAGGTCACACAGCAAGTTAGGGGCAGAATGCTCAGTGGGACCCAGCAGCTTCTGGAGACTTCCAGGAACACATATTGTCCATCCTCCTCACGTGGACTTTTCTTTTTCCTTCCCCTTTTCCTTCTCCCAGATTCCACAATATTGGCGACAACAGTTGAGAGAAGGGAAGTGGGAGTGCCTAGAAGCAGATGTGCCCCAAAAGAAGCAGATTGGAGGTGGGGTGGGGGACTCCAGCCTCTGGGGAACCCTACCAGCAGCCAAGGAATATCACAAGAAGGTGTTCTTCAGAAAGCTCTTGAACATCTTCAGAACCTGAGCAGGTTGATATTGGAGTCCTAGTAGTGTCCTGAGCCCTCTGCAAAAGAGAGACAGGTCAAACAGTTAGTCTAGCTATCTGGACAGTGAATTTCTGTGGAGCAGTGGTTCTCAAAGTGCAGTCCCCCAGTCAACCGCAGCAGCAACACCATCTGAGGACTTGTTAGAAATGTACCTTCTTTTAGACCCCACCTCAGGATCTGAACCCTGGGGTGGGGCCCAGCAGTCCACCTTCCAAGTGACTCTGATATGTTTTAAATTTTGAAAAACCACTGCTCTAGAGTTAACATTTTATATAAGTATTTTTTAGCTGAAAAAAGCAGCAGCATTTTTTTTTTTTTTTAAATCTACAGAGACCTGCATAGAGGGATAGGGGAGAACACTGGAGAGGTGTGGGTGGCTTCTCAGGGAAGGTGGTGTTTGAATGGGGCCTGAAATTCCAGGCAGAGCCCTTCATGACCCTAGACTTGGTTTTCCAATTTGTGTTCTCCAAGCTGTCAGGCCTCTAACTGGATCTACTTTCCTTAGGTCCCCAAGCCACAACTTCCTTCAATCCCTGAGTAAATCCTGAAGTTTCAAGACTCTGGTTCTTTCTAGTTGAGTCCTCTTTAATACCCTTCACTCCCTGACTGGCTTCCCTCTGTACCCCCAGGAGGACCTAGCCCAGACTGAACCCTGAGTCACCGCCCACCCCCCACACAGGTTCTGGTGAAGCACTGGTTAGGAGGTGGGTGGAACCCCGGCCTACCTTGACTGTGAGGAATGTGATCTCAATCTCCTATTCTCTAGAAAAGCAAGTAGCCTGTCTTTTCCAGTACTAAAGCTGGTAGGGACTCACCATCTAAGGGACCAGCGAAAGGGGTCACTGGGCAACTGTGCTCTCCACGGCCTCTGCAAAGGGGTTCCTCCTTAAAGCAGCCCTTGGACCAACTCTCTTTATTTGGGTTTCCTCTCAAAGCCACTGGCTCCCAGGAGATATAGAGCTGGAGTGTCAGGTACTGATGAGCCGGCTCTACAGCACACACCTCTCCAGCACCAGGGCAGAACCCTCATTTCTTCAACAGATAATCATTGATTAAACATCTACTATGTCCTGGAGCATAGCTCAGAACAGAAAAGGCACTTTACAGGTTGATGTTACTCATTATCATCTGCTTAGACCAGCAGAGAATCCAACCGCTGAATAAAGAATTACAGATGTGATCAATGTTAACAAATGGGGAAGCACAGGGAGCTTTGAGGAATCTGCAACCTAGTCTAGGGATTCAGGGACTCTCTAAGGATGTAAAAGGAGTAGGAGTTCTCTGGTCTGAGTGGCAGATAGGGGTACATTCCAGCAAAGAGCTAAGCCTCACAGTCATGATACTGGCATCTCTGGATATCTTTGAGGAATTAAAGGACCAGGAAGGCTGGAGCCCAGAGAGGTAGCCAGAGGAGCCACTCTGGTCAGCCTTTTATCCTAAGGGCTTCGGGAAGCCTTTGAAGGGCTGAGTGGAATAGCTATTGTGCTAATATTTGCATTCTTTTAAGGTCACACTGGCTGTGCCGCCTGTGAAGAAAGGACTGGTGCCCAGCCAAAGAAGTTGCTGGGAGACTAACCAAGGGGAGGTGGCATGGGGATGGAGGGAAGTGGGGCCACCGGAGATGTGGGAGGTCAAAGTGTCAGGCTTTGGCAACAGACGGAGTGTGAAAGGCAAGGGATAAAAAGTGAAGGATTGTCTGTCCTTGGGTACCTGCATCCCCAAGAAGCAGGGAGACTGGAGGAGCAGGTTTGGCGGCAGAGATGATGATGAGTTCAGTTTGAAGGTGCAAGTGTTTCACAGAAGAAAAGAGGTCGAGCGGCCCCAAGGGCTGAAGCTCCGGGAGACTGAGAGCGGGAACTGCTGATGAAGACTGGGGCCTCTGACAGAGGAGTTGCCCTAGGGGAGTCTACAGAGAGCAGAGGCCCCCTGCCCTGAGAAGAGCTGTGCTCAGGCCCCTGGTTAAGGAGGGAAGAGCCTCCAGCAGGCTGGGGAACAGCCCAGCCCAGGAGGCCTGAGGACTGCTGGAGGCTGAAGTCACAGAAGCCACAGGACTGAGGGACTCAGTATTGTTGAGCAGCCAAGCCAGGAGAGGACTGACAAGGCCTTGGGCTGTGTGGCAGGGCTGTATGACCTTGGAGAGAGCCTTTTTTTGGGGGAGTGAGGGGGCAGAATCCAGATAGGACTGGGCTGCAGAGGGGGAGAAGGGAGGGTTTGTTGTTTTTAAGATAATGAGGTTGGGGCACATTTAAATGCTAATGAAGTTCTTTTGGAAAGAAGTTATCTCTTCTCCCTGTGATGTGTGTTCAGTTCCAGATAGCTAGAGGGACAAAGTCTTCTTGGTTTTTTGAATTACTTGGGCTTTGATCTTCTGCAGCCCTCTCCTCCTCCTCCTCCTCCTCCTCCTGATGGTTCGTCTCCAAGGCAGAAAGTGTCCAGCAACAGCCCCCTGCTTGGAGCTGCACGGAAAGTGGCTCTTCTTCAGGCTGACTACTGGAAGAAGGACGGGCTGCAGCACCCCTATCCCCAGTCAGGCCTCTCCAGAATCCATCCTCCCCCTGGGGCATCACGTCCTGACTGGCTGCTTCAGGGCCTCTAAAAGCCTCTCCCACCCACGGAAGTTCCAAGCCAGGTCAGTGTCCCTGAGGTAGAGGAGACAAGGGCACAGATGTCATTCTGCAGCAGCTTCCAGTGGAAAGGGGCCATGTCCATATACTGCGTCTGGTACTGAGAGCCAACCTGGGCACTGCAGGGAGAAGCTGCTGAGGATGCCCAGACAGTCCATGTCTACTCTGGACACAGGGAAATGGCGAACTGGGATTCCTGGAGCCCCCTTTCAACCTTGGCTTTCAATCAGCAAAAAGTTGCTTCTAGATATGGGCCTACCCAACTCTCCCAGGATAACAGCTCTTTCTCAAACCCTCTTCCCCACCTCCACCCCATCTGCTTCTAGTTACAACGATTGCCTCTCCATTTCTTCTTTCAACAAATATTTGAGCATTAACTATGTTTCAGGCACTGTTACAGGTGCTGGGATCCTAATAGTGAACAAACATCCTGCCCTAGCCTACATCTTAGTGCCTGCTGTCTCTACCCTACCTCTCCCCAGGAAGACCCCCCCCAATCCTGGAGGGGTCACATCCGAGCTGTCATACCTCTCTCAGTGGCTGCCAGATCTCCTGGGGCTTACGTGCCCAGGCAGTGAGGGAGTTGGGGATGTGGCGGGCCTGCCCCACATTGTTCCTTCCGGCTCAGCTACATGGTTCAGCCACATGTATGTGGTGTGGCCTTGTTACATTCAGGCATCCCAGGAATGAGACCATTAGGAGGCTGGAGGCGGAGTATGGAAGGAGTTATGGGACTGAAAGCCTTATATATTCCCTCCCATCATCCCATTATTCTGTGCCAACCTGTCCTTCCTCCCGACCAATCCCACCCTACTCCACTGCTACTGCCAAACCTGGTGAACTTCATAGAGATGCTATTTTGGGATTCCACAAACTCTGTGTTGGCTTAGATGATCTCAAAGTTCTTTCCATCTGGAACTGTCCTGACTCACACAGCAGCCGCTGATCCACCCTATACTCTAAATGGGAGTTGTCAGGGAGAGTTACCTGGAGAAGGTAGGATGAAGGGAGGAGGGGCAGCCAGGCCCTTTTGCATGCCTTCCTCTCTCACCATCACCATAGGATAGTCCCAGGAAGTGAGGACTCCAAGGATACACCTGTCAGGGGACCCTAGGGGAGTGCTGCCTGTCCCCCAGGCCCACATCCTGATCTCTTTCAGGCTCAGGCCATGCTGTCCATAGTCCAAGGCTGCCCTAGGTAACCTGGCACTGGGATGCGACCTTTCTAAGTTTCAATTCCTTCATCAGTGAAGTGGGGTCACAATAATACCTACCATGGAGGTTCTGTAGAGAGTTAAATGATGAGATGAAGTATGTAAAATATTCAGTGCCTGGCATAGAGGAACTTCATTTATTTGGTCATTTATTCAACAAATAATTTTTCAGTGCCTCCTATGTGACAAGTATTGGGAACGCAGCAGCAAAAAAAGCAAAACTTCCTGCATTTAAACAGGGGTTGTGATAAACAATAATACTAAATAAATAATGTTAGGCAGTAAAAGTGCTATGAAAAGTAATGAAGCAGAACAGGGTGCTGGAGTGACAGAAGTGGGAGGGTTGGGGAGGTGGCTAGCTATTTTGGGGGAGACCTCTCTGATAAAGGACCTGAGCAGAGACCCAAATGAAGTAAGCAAGGAAACCAGACAGACATCTGGTGGCAGAGGGTTCCAGCCAGGAGACCACAAAGTACACAGGCTCTGAGGCTGAAGTTTGGTAAGCCTGCCGGTGAGGATGAGCAGTGGGAGAGGAGTAGTGGAAGGTGAAGTCAGAGAGGAGCTGGAACTGTGGGGCCGTGTCAGCCATGGCAAGGACTTTGGCATTCATCCGGTACTAAGAGAAGCCAGAGAGGATTGATTCTGAGCTGAGGGTGATATGAGCATCCTTAGTCTGAAAAGGTTACTGCAAGAAGAGACTATAGGAGAAGGAAGGCAACAAGAATCTCCACGTAAAAGGATGTAATAGTCCAGGCAAGACATGATGGTGGATTGGACTAGTTGCAAAGGTGGAGAGAAGCACTACCTGTAATAATTATCTCCAGACTACAGGGCAGAGCCCGTATCATCTCCCACCCCACCTCACCAGTTACTGGGGTAGCCACTTTGAACTGGTATCTTCGGAAGAGGTTGCTTGTGTCAGCAACATAAGGCCCCTGATAGCCATGGCTCCCCCAGCAGGGTGAGTAGAGGTTGGAGATGTTGAGGCCAATGCCCTGAGTCATAGCATAAGATTCCAGGATCTGCAGAGAGGAATTAGGCCAAAGTCTTTCTAGGGTAGGGTGAAAACACCGTTTGCCTCTGAGCATAGGATCTAACTACTTTGACACCCAACACTGTGAAAACTGACTGCAAAGCATGAGCAACCTGAGCTTGTGCCCTCTGGCCTCTTGGATGGGAGGGCAGTCTTGGAGCTGACCCCAGGGGACACATCCATGCCTTACCATGGGCAGCTGAGTGTACTGCCTCCACCCTCCCTGTGGCGAGAGCTACAAGTGGGCTGGATTATATGCTAGAGGCCAGGAGTCACCTTTTTTTTTTTTTTTTTAACTTGGCACATTTAGATAGAGCCAAAGTCTCTATGGTCCTCTTGTCTTACCCATTCCCACTCCTGGTGGCCTTCCACTGTCTCCATGTGGGCACGCACAGCAGGAATTGCAAGGCTGCCTGGCAAACAAACTCCTTGGCAGAAATCTTGAGTTGGACTGCTCAGTAAACACTCCTAAAATGCTCATTCTTATTTGAAAATCAAAATTTGGTGACCCGTAAAAGCCCCCTGGGTACAATAACCCTTTGTCAAGGGTCAAATGAAAGTGTGAGGCATTTGCCATTTGGGGGTCTGGCGATGGCTAATCAGAACCTTGAGGGCCCAGCACCAGCACAGGGAGTAGAGGCAGGAGCACTGCTCTGGGACAGTCTTCCCTTCAGAGTTGTCACCATGCCTAGTGAGACCTCCTGCTCAGTTATTTTGTTTTAAAAAATCAGACTGCTCAATATCTTGTAGTAACCTATAATGAAAAAGAATGTGAAAAAGAATATATGTATGTATAACTGAATCATTATGCTGTATGCCAGAAACTAACACAACATTGTAAATCAACTATACTTCAATAATATTAAAAAAAATCGTGGAATACTGAAGTTTGCATTCAGACACTCACACCCTCTTGGGAGGAAGAGACAGGAGTGGTGTGACAGCAAATACTGCAGGAGGAATTGGGGACAGTCCTATCTCCTGAGGCAGAGTATCAGAGTTATCTCTGACAGGGATCAGGGCCTGTCTGCTGAGTGTTTTCCCAAGGCCTTGTAGGTTTCTTCTGGATTAGGGCAGGGTAGAGGGCAGAGTTGGAGGCCCTATGGAAGGCTGCAGAGCCCAGGGGACAAACCCTGCCCTTGAACACAAAAAACCTGAATTCTAGTCCACATTCTGCCTCTTGCTGGCTGGAAGGCCTTGGGGTAGTTTGTTTTCCTGCAAGATGGGGAGAATAGTGCTTGTTCTGAACAAAAATTAACTCTGGAGCACACCAAACTTCCACATTGCCTGAATTTTGAATGAGGATAGTATATTGCGTTTGTAATTTAAAAAGCAAGAAGAAACAAAATGAAAAAATTTATTTTTCATTTATTTAAAATTTTTCCAGTTTTATTGAGACATAATCGACATGTCACGTTGTATTAGTTAAAGGTATACACCATAATGATATGACATATGTATGTATTGCAAAATGATTACCACAATAAGTTTAGTTAAAATCCATCACTTCACATAGTTGCAGTTTCTCCTTCTTGTGATGAGAACTTTTAAGATCTCCTCTCCTAGCAACTTTCAGATATATAGTACAGTATTATTAACTACGTTCGCCATGCTGTACATTACATCCCCAGAACTTACGTGTCTTATAACTGGAAGTTTGTACCTTTTGACCATCTTCAGAAATTTCCCCAACCTCCAAAAATAAGAATTTTGAAATAACAGTGTGCCTCACAGGGTTGCTGTAAACTGAACTGAGAGCGTGCTGTGTATGTGTGTGTAAGGACAGTGCTGTGCACGGGGGTTCCGTGCTCCTCTTTTCCTTTGCTCTGTCACCAGCTGAGAAGGATAGGGGCACTCTCTTTGTAACCCTCACCCAGGAGAGAGGTGACTCACCACATTGAAGCGTTGTCCTCCATGGTGTAAAAGAAGTTGCAGGAGTAGGTGATGAGGGAAGCCCAGAGGCTGTGGGCTGAGACCTGGAATCAGGTATTGAGGGTGTGGCCACCTGGGCTCACCTCCACTCCCATGGCTGTTATTACCCCGTTTCCTGCCATATTAATTACTTCTGATCAATCTAAACTGGCCTAGCTGGTGGCATCACCTGCTTTTGGCCTAAGGATGACAGAGAGCCACCTACCTCAGAAGTAGACACGCCAAGGACTGGAAGGAAACAGGACTTACTCATTGCCAGCGAGGCCATGGGAGTAACCATACTCTTTAGAGTATCACCATTCAACTGGTAGTTGCTCATTTCCTTTCCCACTTCAAAGCCTTGAAACCAGAAGACACAAAGATAACAGCACGTTCTAGGCTAACCTTGAGTGCTAAGCCCTACTCTGAGCACCTTACATTCATTGTCTCCTTACTCACCATAATCCTGTGAAGCAGGTACTATTGTGTGCATTCCCATTTTACTGATGAGCAAACTGAGGCACAGAGAAGTTTATAGAGCTAGCTCAAGGCCACACAGCCAATCAGTGGCAGAGCCAGGATTGAAACCCAGGTTGGTACCATCTCAAGGTCTAGCTACTTGGCTATACTGCCTCTTGCAGGATTAACATAGAACCATACACAGAATCTCAGAGCAGCTGACACCTTTCAGATTAACCTTATTTTCAAATGGGGAAACAGGCTGGGTAGGGGGTAGGGGATAAGGACTAAGGTCAGAGATTGAAATCTCTCAACTATGGTAGCAACCAACATTCAATTTTTCTTCCCTCTAAACATAGGCAGGTCAAGGAAAAGATGTCCATGGGCCGAATGCCTGCAGCCTTCAGGCCACTAGCAGCCTCTTGTCTGAAACAGAAGGCCTTGCTTCCCCCAGCTCCTCTTCTCTTATCCTCCTTCTGCCTCCATCTTGCCTTCTTTCTCTCTTTCCTTTCCTTCCCTTCCCCTCCCTCCTCCTGTCCCCACCTTGATTAGCCCAGCCACCCACCTGCTGGTCATTGGTCTGGTAGTTCTGGCCAAGAGAGTAGGAGTAACCTACACCAGTGGGGACTTCAGGGACAGGATGTTGGCCACCAGGTTCCACCTGTGTGGGTTTACATGGAAGGATCCCTCAGCATTCCTCTGCAGGGAGGAGGAAGTTATGTAGGTGTCCTCTGAGATGCAGGAGCCAAGGGCACCCACAGGGCTGAATGCAGTGGTCTTGGGGCTCTTGCCAGTGTCTTCTAACAAGATGACAGCCAGGGAGGAACAGAGATGGGTGCTGCAGTCAGGGAGCAGATGGCTCTACGGGATCCCCTAGGTTGGCATTCCACGAGGAAGGCTAGGCAAGCCCTCTTTCTTCCAGCCTCTCTTAACTTTCTCTAGAGAGAGTCTTTCCACCACCTGAACAACAGAGGGTTGTTCCCATTTAAGGCCAAACTTTGCAAGGAGTTTCTTCCTGAACCACCCAAACTGCTTCCGACTGGTTCTGTTCCCTGTTCCCTTTTGTGAAGACATAACTTGTTTGCCAGCTACTGTGCCAAGTACTCTACAGGAATTGCCTCCTTGTTCCTCACAGCAACCTTTGATTTAGGTTCTGTTATTATTCCCATTTCTCAGATGAGAAAACTGAGGCCCAAACAGGCTTATTTCCTAAAGTCACACAGCTAGTATATGGCAGAGTTCACATTTGAACTAGTCATTGGTTTCCAGGGCACATATTATGCTGAACTTCTCCTAAATGATCTAAATCCTCACAACACTAATATTGTTGTCCACTTCATAGAGGCCTGTAGAGAGGGTTTAAGTAACTTACCCAAGTTCCCACAGCTGGAAGGTGTTGGAAATGGGGCTTGAACCTCTGTCTTATCCCAGCATATGAATTGACCCTGCAGCTTTCTGGAGTGCTCAGGATGGTTTGCTTTCCATGGAACTTTACTCACCTGATCCTAAGAAGTCCATAAGGCAATTGGTCAGTGAAAATGCTGGGACCCAGAGGCAGGAGTGACTGGCCCAAGGTGACACCAATTACAATCCGTGCTTCCTGAATCTAAGTCCAGTGTTCTTTCTGCCACATCAAGCTGCTGGCTACTCTGTTGCCCTCCCAGAGTTTCTGGCTCTGAAGGCCTGAGTCTAATTCTCCAACCCTCACCACCTGGTGCTAGGTCAAGCCGGGCTCCTTAGGGAAACTCACTATAGCTCTGGCTTAGAACATCAAGGAAAAAGTGGTTCAGATGGCCTACATCCCTTCTGCCCCACCCCAGCACTGCTCCCAGGAAGCCCCTGCCTCACCCAGTAGGGCCCTCTCAGCCAGCATTCCCTCCCTGGAGCTCCAGCCAGGACCACCATTCAGCCAAAGCACCAGATGGTCAGATGAGGAGTTCCCCTGGGACTCCACAAAGCTGCAGGAATGACAGAAAGTGATCCTTTGGCATTGTATCCCGGGGTGTCCAGGCAGGGCTAGCTTCATGGACATGTGACCTGTGCAGTCACACAGGGCCCTGTGTTTAGAAGGTCCCCACTCTTGGTTGACTGCTCCACTGTCACTGACTTGTGATGAGTTGGGGGTTGGGGAGAGCATGCAGGACAGTTAGCGGCAAACTCCAACTGAAATCACAGGGTTCCTGAATCCGAAGGACCTCAGCAGTCATCTGCTGCAACCCTTTCACTGTAGAGGAAGGGAACCTGAGGCCCAGAGAGGGAAGAAAGCCTGTGTGGGGTTGCACAGCAAGTCACTGGACTAACAAGTGTTTCTTTCCTTACTGCCTGTACCCTGCTGAGGGCAGGCAAGCAGTGAAGAGAAGGAGCACTCATTTAGCACTGAGATGGGCCCTGAAAGTCTTACATCACCTTAATTAAACTGTGTGAAGTTAGATTTTAGCTCCTGGTAGGCAAGATCCCCACAAGCTAGGAGCAGCCGTGCCTGGGATTCAATAAAAGCAGAGAAGCCCAGTCAAACTGGAGCATTAATTCCCTTTAAAATGACCAAAAGAGAAAAAAGAAGAAGGAGAAGAAGACAGAAAAGAGACAAGATTTTTAAAAAGAAAGAAAAAACCCAAACCTCACTATTCAGCAGAGCACCTTGGGAGGACGCGTTTGGAGTGGCTTGTCCTGGTCGCCACACCTGCTGTGCACACACACCTGGCCCATGCCTGGTGCTGAGGCCTTTCCAACACTGAGCTCACTTAATCCACCCGACATACCTGTCAGATGCTATTTTTGTTTCCACTTTGCAGATGTAGAAATTCGGACTCAGGGAGGTAAAGTGCCTCTCCTGGGATTTCTTAGGCAATGCTTTTAGAGCTCACTGATCACATGAGATAATGCATGGGATGTGGTGAATACAGTGCAAAGTGCATTGTAAGTGCTCAGTAAAGGTTGGGACTACAAGAGCCCACCAGCTGGACGGTAAAGCCAGAACTCAAATTCAGACCTATCCAGTTCCAGCCCTGTGCTATATTCTGATTATCTGCGATCTCCTGGTGCCCCAGCCCTGTTCAGGTAAACCTCGATTGATTTGAACTCAGCTCCCTAGAGCTCAGAATTAGGTTGAATTTTGTTTTCTGAGTTTCTGAGTTTCTGATTCATACTAGTTAAAAAAGAAAACAGAAGAAAAAAAGAAATAAAAAAGAAAAGAAAAGAAAAATCCACAGAAAACAAATTAGGATTCTGAAGTTTATGAAGGTATTTCTCTAGAATATTCTTTAGTTAGTACCCACTCCAGCCAACTGCCTGTACCTCACTGTCCTCAAGCCTAGACAAGGGGTCTAGGCTTAAAAATAGTTTGTGGAGGGGAGTAAGGAAGGAAAGAAGAAAGGAAAGAAGCTCTCTGCTAGACCTCAAGTCAACAAAGAAAGATTCAGTTATATTGTATTTATGAGATATTCTTTGCTAAAGAAGAAAGGATTCCTGACAATTTTAGTGTTTTTAATTTTAAACATCAAGGATATACAGGTTAGGGAGCTAACCATAATCAGGAATTCAGTTAAGCAGAATGGTTGGTCACTGGTTCTGGTTACTTGAGGTCCAGCTCTGTTTGCACAGCACCCAGAAGCCTCCTTGGTATTAATATGCATGGTGCCCCGAGAGCCTGCCTCAAAAGAAGGCAGAGTCAGCTTCTCCCAGGCTTTCTGTTAACCATAAGCAGCCAGAGAAGCAAAGAGGATGTTGGGGTCCAAGAACAGCCTAAGTTCATGGTGAAGCTAGGAGGCTACATCTACCTGCACAGCCCTGGCTAGAGTTCCTGGCCAGTCCCATTCCCTTTGTTGGCTTGAGCTTCTGGGCAGAGGCTGGTAGGACAGCTAGCTCTGCTGCTGCATCTGCTCACCCACTGGTATTTCAGAACCTCAGGGCAGATGCTGGGTTGCAGGGTAGCACCTGAGTGGGCTGGGATTGGCTGATTTGGTCCAAGGTTAATTACAGGCTCGAAAACCCAGATATCCCACGGGCCAGGCAAGGACCAGGCTGAGAGATGCTACCAGGTTGGTACTGTACTGAACTGGAAAGCAGAGGTCCACTCAGCTCCAGCGGGTGGTTTCCAGATAGGATTGAGGACAGTGTTACCAGAGACACCATTTTCTTGGAGAAGCTGAACATCTGAATTTCTATGTCATTGCTCTTAAATTTAAAAATTCTCCTTTTTTTCTTTCCTGCTTTCTTCCCTTCCTCCCTCCATCCCCCACTCTCCTTCTGTCTTTTCTTTCTTCCTCTTTTTCCTTCTCCTCCTCCTTCTTTTTTTTAAAGTGAGGCAAAAATCTTTATTTTTAAAGAAATAATTTACAAAATTAGCGCCAAAATTGTTTTTGATACTCAAACCTTGTTCTCAATTCTATTTCTTCTATTTTTCTTTTTTAAAAAATATTTTTACTGAAGTATAGTTGGTTTACAATGTTGTGTCAATTTCTAGTGTACAGCACAATACTTCAGTCATATAGGAACATACATATATTGGTTTTCATACTCTTTTTCACCATAAGTTACTACAAGATATTGAATATGGTTCCCTGTGCTATACATATAAACTTTCTGTTTATCTATTCTCCTTCTTTGTAAAATGTAAATATACAAGGGCTTCTTTTTACAACCCCTGGGGTAAGGAACTGAAGACGAAAGGCTGAGGACAATATAATCTGCCAGGGCTGGGAAGGACCACAGAATCAATCTCACTGAGAATAACAAGTGGCCAGTGGACATACCTCCTCATTCCGTCATCCTCATTTTTGGTCATTAATAGAGGCCAGGCCCAGGGGATGTCATTCAGTCTTAGCTGGTCCCTGGTCCAACCACTGCCCCGCCAGCTCCAGGTGATGGAGCTCATCACATTTCCAGCCAGAGCCTCTTTCTCCTAGCTGGGCCTTCAGAAGACACCTCAGTGAGTGTCAAGGGTGGAGCTGTAGCTAGTGGGATGTCAGTGAAATGACATATGACCCAGGTCCTCTTTTCCAGAAGAGCTTGCTCTTTAAAGTGACTTGAAGTGACCTCTTTTACTCATAGGAAAGAATGCTATCCTAGTTTACTTAAAGTACCCTCTGATGCCAAATGTGATCTTTTAAAAGAATAAAAATAATAATACATTTATGTTTATTCCTTAATATAGGCAATGTACTTTTTACAAATCCAGTATAGTTCTTGCTGCAACCCTTTAAGCTAAGTTTTTATGTATATTTTCCAGATTATATGGGAGATAAAGATGGCCACAAATTCTCAGTTCTCTCTTGGAGAGGAGAAGTTCCTCACCTGTGTGAACCTGGTGACCAGTTATAAATTGGAGTTCCCATGACTCCCACACCTCAGGGGTTGATAATTTTCTAAAAAGGCTTACAGAACTCGGGGAAACATTCACTTATGTTTGCTGGTTTATTATAAAGGATACAGATGAATGGCCAGTGCTAAGTAGTTTACTGTGATTACCTTTCCTTTTTTTCTCTAAAACTTCTTTGTTTCTCCTGTAGTTAATAATTGCCATATTTTCCCATTTGCTTTGTTATATATGTGCTTGTCCAAATGCTCCAACAGATCTGTCAGTAATTATTCCAAGTACTTAGACAAATCAGATAACCTCTTAGCTTTATTTTCTTCCTGGAGACCTTCCTTTGATAGCTCTCCATATCCCGCTCCAACTGAACTGGTCACGTTTTGGTCAGCTGCCCAGCCGCCATTTGAAAACCACTTGGTTGTTCTTCAGAGGTTGATTCTTGGTTTCCTGCATGCTTTGTCTTCCACTTTCGTGCTTTACAGCTCTGTTTTGCTGAAGCATATTCTCCAGTGACTTTCTAAAAAAGACTACGAAGGATGTAAATTTATTTACTCCATACTTATCTGGAAATATTTTTATTTTAGGCTCCTGCTTGATTGAGAGTTTGGTTACACACTGAAATCTAGGTGGAAATTTTTCAGTCAAAATTATGAAAGCATTGATGTATTATCATCTAGCTTGCAGTGATGCCAAAAAGCATGCCCTCCTGCCCCCAAGCGTCTCAGAAAATCTTTATGATTTTCTCTTTATTGCCAGTATGCAGCTCTTAAAATTCAATTTACAAATATGGAGACGTGTCTTTCAGTTCTTCAGAATTTTCTTTTTTTTTTTTAATTATTATTATTATTTTTGGCTGGAGGAGGTAATTAGGTTTATTTTTAGAGGGGGTACTGGGCATTGAACCCAGGACCTCGTGCATGCAAACATGAGCTCTACTGCTTGACCTATACCCTCCCTCAAATTCTGCAGAATTTTCTTGAGTTATTTCTTTGATAATATCCTCCTTTCTCTGCTCCTCCACTTCCTGCCCCTGCCCATTTTCTCTGTTCTTTCCTTCTGGAACTCCTGTTAGTCAGATGCTGGATCTGAGTTGAAACTCTAATTTTCTTATCTCTTCTTTTCCATCTCTTTGTCTTTTTGTTTTGCTTTCTGGGAGATTTTCTTAACTAACTTTAACTCTTCTTTTGATTTATTTTTAAATTTGGCAATCATACTTTTAATTTTTAGGTACTGGTTTTTATTTTGTCCATTTTTCAAAGCATTCTTTTCTTGCTTTATAATTTTTTTTTCGTTTCATTTTTCAAAGCATTCTTTACCTGCTTTATTTCATTTCCCTTCTCTTTAAAGAACTCCTTTTAACACATCTTTCAAAGTAAGTCCAATGGCAACAAATTCCCTCAAGTTTTATTTGTCCAAGAAAGTATTTCTCCTTCACTTTTGAAGGATAATTTCACAGGATATAGAATTCTAGGTTTCTCTTAACTGTTGAAGTATTTCATTCCATTCTCTTCATGCTTGGGTAGCTTTTGAGGAGAAGTCAGATGTACAGTTTAGAAGATGGTTTTGAACTGTGCAGGTCCACTTATCACGGATTTTTTTCAATAGTAAATACTACATGATCTGCAATTGGTTGAATCTGTGGTTGCAGAACCATGGGTATGTTGGAACTGCAGAGGGCTGACTATAAATTATATGGAGATTTTTCAAGCACAGGGGGCTGGAGCCCCTAACCCCCGTGTTGTTCAAGGGTCAACTGTAATTCTTCTTGTTGTCGTTGTTAGGCTTTTCTGCCCAATAGCATTAGATGTCACCCTTTATTGTACTACAGAGAAAAGACATCTGGAAAAAAGCATACAATTTTGAAACCATTTATTTTTGTGTGTGTGAAATGGTTTTTAAGAAATCTATATAAAGTTAGGATTCCAATGAAAAGTAGTATTTTTACCAGCATCTCTAGGGCTCTGTTGCATGTCATATACTGGGGAGTAGCACTGAATTTGGCATAGGACTTAATGACCTTATCTACAGTTTCCAAGAAATCCTTTTTTCAGTAGCAGTTTTGCACCCTGTTAGGATGGCAAACCTACCAGTTTCTGTGCAGATGCTTCTGATCTCAGCACCAGTGGACACAGTCATGCTAACAATTCAAATCTGATATCGCTTTCAACACTCACTGAATGAGCATGAATCTTAAAAATGTGAGTCTGACCCTGTAGATCAGCTAAGCTACTAAACTCAGTCTTCCTGTCCAGTCCCTCCGGCCTCATCAGCACTGGGTCTAGAGTGTCAGGTCTGTTTGTGGCCATCAGCACTTTAATGTTGCCTCAAGGATCAAACCCATCCAGCTGATGGATCAATTCCAACATCCTTCTCTACACATTTTATTGTCACCTCCAGCACCATCGTCAAAACAGATCCCTCCAATAGCATCAATCTCATCACAGAAAATAAAGCAGGCTTTTTTTGTTGTTGTTGTTCTGGCCATTTCTAAGAGCTCTCTAACCATTTGGAGCCCCCTCACCGACGTATTTCTATACAAGTTCAAATCCAATAACTCGAGTGAAGCAAGCATCACTCCTATTAGCAACTGCCAGAGCACAGAATGTCTTGCCTCTACTTAGTGGAAGCAAAGAGCAGCACATCCTTGGGAGGCTCAATGCCAAGGTCAGCAAACCTCTCTGGATGAAGCAGTGGGGTTTTAACTACTTCTTGAAGTTTCTCGATCTCTTCCTTACAGCCACCCACATAGCTGTATGTAACACCAGGTTTTTCCTCCACCTGCATCATAGTAACTGTTGGGTCAATCTTAGGAGGCAGTGGAATGTGAATCTGATACTTATTTCTATCCACACCAACTCTCATCCCTTCTTCAATGTTGGTGGGTGCTACCTGATCACTGAGGTCCTTCACAAGCTTGGCATACTGCTTCACATTGATAATGTACTTCAGGTCCTCGGAATCAGCATGGATGATCTTTATACATTTGCAACTTGCAAAGACTGTTCACCCTGGAGTGTTTCCTTACTGGCTGCCAAATCCCAAAGTGCTGGTGGGGCCAGGCCATTGTCAGCCTCTTTAATATCAGTGAGCTCATTAATTTTCTTGAGAAGTTGTTAAATGTCATCTTCAAACTGTTTGATCTACCTAGAGTAAGTGCTCTGACTGTAAGTTTTCAGCAAGGCAGTATCCCCCTTATCCTGAGCTCAGATGGGCTTGTCTTCTTTGGTTTTCCACTGATCAGCACCGAGTCATCCAGCATTTTAGGAGCTCCAAGTGCCTCAGCTCCTGGGTGATCACACAGCCCCTTCCTCACTTCCAGTGGTGCCCCACCCTCCTTTCCCTTCTTCACCTCGACTGTAATTTGTAATCTTTGCTTCTCTGTTGGTAAGGTGTGTTTCCCCCATCTGGCTTCTTTCAGGATTTTTACTTTACCTTTGATTTTTTTTTTTGTATTTTGAAAATGATATGACTAGGTGGCATTTTTTGGGGGGGGGCATTTATCTTGGTATTCTCTGAGCTTCCTGGATCTGTCATTAATTAATTAATTTGGTGTCTGACATTAATTTGGGGGAAATTCTCAGTCATTATTGTTTCAAATATTTCTTCTGTTCCTTTCTCTCTTCTCCTTCTGATATTCCCACCATGCATACGTTACTCCTTTTGTTGTTCCATAGTTCTTGGATTTTCTTTTATTTTTTCTTTTTTTTTTCAGTCTTTTTTCCTATTTGCTTTTCAGTTTTGGAGGGTTCTATTGTGATATCCTGAAGCTCAGAGATTCCTTCCTGAGTTGTATCCAGTCTATACAGGGTAGGCCCATCAGCGGCATTCTTTGTTTCTCTTAGTGTTTTTTATCTCTAGCATTTTTTTTTTTTGGTTCTGTCTTAGAATTTCCATTTCTCTGCTTACACTGCACATCTGTTCTTGCAGGCTGTGTACGTTATCCATGAGAGCCCTTAGCATTTTAATCATAGTTGTTCAAAATTCCTGGTCTGATCATTCCAACATACTTTTCATATCTGTCTAGCTCTGATGCTTGCTTTGTCTCTTCCAACTTTATTTTTTGCCTTTTAGTATGTCTTTTATTTTTTTTTTTTTTGATAGCTGGACATAAGGTACTAGGTAAAAGGAAGTGCTGTACATAGGACTTTAGTAAAGAGGTTGCAAAGTGCAGGGGGAAGGGTTCTACAGTCCCATGATTAGATCATAGTCTCTTAGTGAGCTTGTGTGCTTGTGGACTGTGGACTTCACATATGCTTCCCAGCTCTGCCCCTAGTCCCTCTTAGGTGGGACAGGGTGGCTAGAGTGGGATGGGGTTGTGTGTTTTCCTTCTCCTAGGTCAGTTAGGTGCTGATAAGAATCTCAGTAGGTCAGGCTCTGGTTAAAATTTAAGTTTCTCCTGAGTACATAACATGTTAACAACAACAGAATGCTCTGGCACATTTCAAAATGGTTCCTCTTACCCTCCTCTGCTGGAAGCATGAGGGGATTTGTCTCTGACGTTTACTACAAGAACCTGGTGGAGCTCCAGGTAAAACCCACAAAGTCATAGTGTGCCCCCTTCCCCCAACATGACTGGACTCCTTGGTGTTTTTCTCTCTCAGTTTGTCCACACTGAGCCTCCAGCAATTCATCTATTATAGTTCAGGTTTCCCTACCCCGGCACTCACTCCCATAGAGGTTTTTGCTTGTGGGTTTCTGCTCTGTATTTGGCTGCCACTCTCTCCAATTTGGGGGGCAGTGGTTTGTTCAACTTTTTACTTGTTGTTCGGATAGAGTGGCCACTTCCAAGCTTCTTACATGCTGGACTGGAAACACATCAGTTTCACATTTAATGGAAGAATAACCAAATGGATGAGTCTTGTGCCTCTTCCTTCTCCCACCCCCGTCCCCTCAGGAAACACAAAGTGTTTGCAGGACAGGGTGTCTGCTTTCCTCCTTCTTCCTGACTACAGCATCTCCAGACTTCCTCCATATCTACTGAAATTTTTTTCATTATATTATAGCAATGAATTACCAAATCTAGATTTGTAATATTGAATTTATATCTAGCATATGTACCTACACAATTAGTTTCCGTGATTATTTTCTTTGTTTGATTCCCCTACCAGATTGGAAGCCATGATCTAGAGGTGGCCCTGCCCCATTCAGGGACATCACTCAGAAGTACTAGGCAGCAGCCAAACCACCTGGAACTCTAATGACTCAGAGAACTGGCGTGTCCTCTGAGGCCACAAGCTCTTCACTTTCATATACAGAAATAACACAGAGGTGCCCTCTACTGACCAAAGGAAGAAACTGCAGTTACACACTGCTCCCTGCCTCCCACCCCAACCAGTACAGGGAAATGACCAACATAATCCCTGCAATCTGCCAGGTACTTCACATATATTATGCCATTTGCCCTTGGATTTATAATATTTACATCTACAAGGGAGGCACCATTGCTCCCACTTTATTTTTTAAAAAGTTTTTTTAATGGATGTACTGGGGATTGAAGCCAGGACCTCATGCATGCTAAGCAGGTGCTAACTGAGCTATACTCTCCCCAACTTTATAATTGAGGAAAGTGGGGTTCAGAGAAGTGAGCTGATTTCCTGAGTTCCCAGGGTAAGAGGAACTGCTGAGATCCAACCCAGGTCTGTCTGAAGCCAGAGCCTTTGCTCTGTCCACCAGGCCCCTGTTATTCAAAGTCTGCTCCTTGGACCAGAGCCTGAGCAAAACTGGGAGTGATAGTAATGCAGATTGCAGGCCCCACTCCAGACGTAACTAATCAGAATTTATATCCCAAGGAGATAAAAATTTGTATGCACATTAAAGTTTGAGAAGCCCCTGACTCCCGTGAAGTGGTAGGGGAACCTCAGCCTGTGTCCTCCTGAGGAGAAACTGAATTTTCATATTTCTTCTGTAAACGTGGATTTCTGGTTATAAAGCACTTCTGACATTTTTCATGTACTTTCTTGACATTGGCTCTCCTTTATCTTGGGAGGTAAGTAAGGTCAGTGATCATCATTCGCATGTTAGAGATCTGGAAACAAAAGCCCAGAGACGGGAAGTGACTTGCCCAGAGCCACCAGCCAGAAGGCAGGCATCTCACCATGTGGCATGGATTAGCTGGGAGGGTAAGCCAAGTGTTCCAGGATCTGATGTTGGTGCCGGCATGGGGGTTGTGGGTTCTGGAGCTTGCCTTCTGGGGTCAGAAATCACCAGACTGGTTCTGAGCCAGCCCTCTGCTCACTTGTTCATTCATACATGGAAAGAGGGCTGTCTGGCTCCAGTTTTACTCCCTATGTGTCCCTGGGCAATTATGTAACACCTCTCTGCTTTCACTTCTTCCTAGAGTTTGGTCTTTGTGAAGAACAAATATAAATGATGCCAGTTAAGTGCTGGCCCAGGTAAGGACTCAACAAATGTTTGTTGATATTCATGCATTCATTCAATTTGTTTAACAGCTATTGAGCACTTGCTTGCTATGTGCCAGGAGCTAAGATACCTGATGGACAAGGGAGACATAACCTGCTCCCATGGAACTTACTGTTTCTAATGGGGGAGACAGACATTGATTAAGTGCTTACAAGGGTGGTGAGGAAAAGGCAGGGATGTCTTGACTAATGGATGAATTTGGCTGTGTTTGCCCATAGTGTAGATGTGACCTTTCTTTCCCTCTGTTCACTCAGAGAAAGTGAAATCAAACCTCAAGCTCTTGGCTCACTAGTCAGGTGTGAACCATGTCCCAGAGCTGTCCCACCCATCTAGCCTTGCAGTGTTTCCTTCTTGGAGAGAGTCCCCATCCCCACCAGGAGGGAGCGATCTTTGCAAAATACCCAAGCAGGGACGGAGAGTATGGTAGGTGAGCTGGTTAGACTCTAAGGCCCGGGGAGCCACTGAAGACCGTCTTGAATGCACTATCCTCACCTCTGCTGCTCTCCCACACCGAGGCAATGCTCCACTGACAACGGCCACTGTTCAATTCCTCAAACAACCATGTTCCTCCCACCATAGGGCCTTTGCACAAGCATTTCCCATGGCCTGGAAAGGTCTCGCCACCTCTCTTCACTTAGTTCGTTCTTACTTATCATTCAAGAGCCAGTTTATATGTCAATTCCTCCAGGAAGCCTTTCTTGACTCCCCTGACAAGCCCCAGGCCCTCAAATATAATAGCCTATATTTTCCCGCCTTGGCACTTATCACAACTTGCATGCATGTATTTGTGACGACTTGCTACGCTTCAGTCTTCCCCAGTAGACTGAGAGCAGAGCTGGTGTGTTTTGCTGAGCATCTTCTTGCCAGCACCGAGCATGGTGACTGGCTCCACAACAAGGACAAGAGGGCCTGCTCTCAACACACGCCTCTGAAAGGACAGGGGTGGATGCTCAGGAGTTTGAAGCTCACCCCAAAGTTTGGGGTCAGGGAGGGACATGCAACACAGAGGCCATCCTGAAGTCACAGTGGTGCAGGGAGGACACAGTGAGGGCTTGAGCCAAGGTAGAGGCAACAGGACAGACCAAGGCAGATCCCCAAGTCAGCGGGGAAGGTCTAAGGGGATGTGCAAGAAGAGAGGGGCGTCGAGAACCCTTGCAGGCTTCCAGCTTGGTAAGGAGCATGGCAGGCCCCTTCTCTCTAGATGGTGAGGCCAAAAGGCCCACCCCAACGGCCACCCCGACCCCAGCCCGTCTCTCCTGTCAGTGGCCTGGACTGTCCCCGGCACCAGACACAGGCCACACAGCTCAGCAGCACAGGTCCCTTTTTATTAATCATCCTCCCTGGTCTGAATGTGCACAAGTAGAAAAGAAACAGTAAAATGCCCTGGCAGGGAGGGCAGGGGAAGGGGCTCCTGAGGTTAGGCCAAGGGGCCAGATTGCAGCTCCTTTTCCCGACTCGTTCGTTTCTGTGCCATGACTCCCCTTACATTCCCACGCCCTTCAACTGAAATCCAACGTTGGGAGGCAGTGCAGCCCTGCTGATGGGCCATCCTCCTAACCTTGTCAGAGATGGGCACTGGCGGGGCCCGGTGCTGTGCAACAGACTGAGAGAAAGCGGCCAAGTGGGTCTGGCCCAAGGGGCAGAGAGGGGATGTGAGGAAAGGCAGGCCACCCAGTCTGGGGACTGAGCAGAATCTGATCTGGCCTCCAGCCAGCCTCTGCTGCTTATCTCACTGCCCTGAGGGCTGGGGTCCCTCTCACCCCCGCCCCTCCATTCAGAGGTTTTAGGCAGGAGGGGCCAGGGAAGTGCTGGGTTTTCCAGGCAGAAGCGGTGCCTGGGATCGGCCTAAGTCAGTGGCCAGGTGTTCAAAACAGGAATACAAAGGGGGAAGTAACATCCCTCTTCAACCCTCCTGGGGCTCAACCTAGGTGTGACCTCAGTGTGAACGAAGAGGAGGCCAGGCCTGGTGTATGTGTGGAGCTGACGAAGTGACAAGAGAGAATTTGGCCACCCCCACCCCCATACATCTCTTAGCAGGAGAGATTGAGCTACACAGGAAAAATGGGGTAGGGGTGAAGTGGTGATGGGGGAAGAAGCAGACAAGATCCAGATTGGAAGGGAAACTTCCAGGCTGGCATGACCACACTCAGATGTTGCTCAGTCAGTGACAACTCAGATGTCTTTCTTGTCTCCAGGCTGCTGGGCTCAGGTTGGCGGGAGGGGCACATGGAGGGCAGAGAGAAGAGAAGCAACCAATGAAAGTGAAGATACCAGACAGATTCACCTTGATCCTCACTAGCCCAGCCCTCATGGGTCTGAGAGGTTCCCAGCCTTCTCCATCACCCACCCTTGTGCCTCAAAAAAGAGGGGCCCATCTGGAATCTGTGAGAGAAAAGCAGACTCCCGCCATGGGGAAAGTTAAGGGAGGAGTCCTCACAGCACCGTGGCACGGGACGGCCCTGGCCCCTGGCTCAGAGCTGGGCTGACACCGTTTGTAAACATTAGACTTGTTGATGTCTGGGGATGGAGGAGCAGATGGACGCCTGGACCTTCAGGTCTGGGTAGAGATAGGATGAGGCCTCAGAAGGCTTGGGAAATGTCAATCAGCCATGGGAATGAGGGCTCTTAGGCTCCCTGTGGGCCCAGGAGGCAGTGGACAAGGCATCGATCTACCTGCCTCTGCACACTTGTATAACTTCAGTACTACCTTTGGAACTTGCCAGAGAAAGTCACTGCTGGTTGGGCTGCCAACGGACAGGAGCAAGCAATAAGTCCTGGGGTGATAAACACAGCCCCTACTCAGGACACGCTTCTCTGTGGAAGATGGGAGCCCTTGGCCCACACTCTTTCTCCAGAGTGGGTTCAGGCTGGGTTCTTTCTTCAGAGACCTACTGACCCTCTTCACCCATGGCTTCCAGGCATGGAGAAGTCGACAGTTGGAGGAGGCAGGGGAAGGCTCCTCTGTGACACAAAATCTCTTCCCACCATCCATGGCACTGCCAGGACCAGGGAGCAGGAAGGGAGCTGAGTTTGAGCTGTCCATAAGTATGGGGCGTGATTTCACCCCAGAACTGTCCCTGGAAAGGATGTTCAGATGTCATCCCACCAGTAGAGGGCAACAATGCCAGACTCTGCAGGGTGGCTCTGCAGCTCTATGAGATGGGTTCCCAGGTCCAATGGCAAAGGCCATGTATTCCCTGGGAGGCAGTGGTTATGCTAAGAGATCCACAAAGATGGCATTGGCTGTGGTCTGGCCAAAGATGAAGGCTCCCAGAGTGACCAAGAGGACTCCATAACTAACCATCGCCCACCAGCTGTAGAGCAGAAGGTGAGAGAAGGCATGGTTAGTCAACCCAGCCATGACTTTGCGGACTTCCATTGACTTCCATATATATATATGTATCAGTTAACTACTGTAATTACATATACCACTTCTCCTGTGGGTAGAGCACTTCCTACTTCTCAAAGACTTTTCATACAAAGGTATGCAGGGCCAGGTGTAGGATCCCTCGACCATGACCTAATGGGATTAATTGACTGGTCACAGTACACCGAGGGCAGGACCAGAATTAGAATGCACGTCTCCTGACCAAAAGATGGTCAGAAAAAAGCAGGTCATGTGAAATGTGATCCATTTCATTAAAATAAAAGCAACCCACAAGACACCTGCAAATGTATGGATCAAAAATAGCAACAGGGTTATAAATGGGTATTGAGATTAAGGGTGATTTTTACTTTCTTCCTTAGACTTGTCTGTGTTTTTTAAGTTTTCTATAATGAATGAGTGTTACTCACAGTATTTTTTTTTAAAAGCATGCAGCTTGTTCAAAATCTCTCTACTATTAATGCACATATTAAAGTAAAATCGTGTTTTGCATTCATCGGACTAACAAAATTGAAAAGCCTGTTATATATAGTGCTAGCAGGGAACAGGGCATTCTGATTCACTGCTGCTGGGACTCTGACTGGTACTGACTGAATTTGAACTCATGTCCAAAGTGAAAATGAGTGTGCCTTGGGATGGAACAGTTTCTTTCTAAGAATCTATCGTAACAAGATCCTCAATCAGGTGTGCCACGGTGTATAAGGAGAAGAGTGTTCACACTCAGGACCTGTTCATACAACAAAATATTCTATAGCCACTGAAAATGGAAGTTGATCTTCCTGTGTTGACAATCTATAAGACACATGGTTAAGTGAAAGAAAACAAGTAGCAAAAAAGTGTGTCTGGCATGAAACCATTTTTGAAAGAACCCAACTAGACACAAAGCACCACGTTTGTGTACACACACGCATAGCTTTGTGTACATAGACACTTATGCACGCAGAGAACCAGCCTGCAAGGGCACAGACCGTGCTGATGGCACGGAGCTCTCCCAGGAGAAGGTGGGGAGCGGGCTGTGGGGAAAGAGGAACTTCCAATTTTTTTCTCTAACGTTACAGCTAGCATGTATTACCCTCTTTTAAAAACTCATGTTTTGCCAAGTACACAAGTCTCCTGACCCTACCTGTTTAAAGGCCACCACCCATCCAGCACCTCCCTGAGAAGACCACGGGCCAGGCCCTGCTTTACCTGGCTGGCTTGACTTCCTCCATCTCAGAGAGTTTCGCCTGAATGAGGCACAGCCCTGGAAAACAAGAGGTGGTCCCGGAGCTTGGGTGGGCTCCCTCCTGCAGTCCAGCCTCCCCCTTGCCAAGAGGCAGTGGTGGTGGACAGAGAGAGGCCTGTGTTTACTTCTCCACATATTCCCTCTCTGCTTCCACACCGCGCCCAGCTGGAGGCCTGGCGTCTGCTCTCCCAGGAGCGGCCCCCATCCGCCAGGCACCCTTTGGGCTGTCTGCAAGACCCGGAGCTAAAGGGGCAGCGCTGGAAGGTGACTCAGTGGTGCCCACACTGCAGGGCTGCCCCTCCCCAGTATACCTCAGAGCAGGTGTGGCCCCCTTGCTTCAAGCAAACTGGCAAGGGCTTTCCAGGTGGCTCTCTGGGTAGAAATAAGCTGGGTATAGGCAGAACTCAAGACTGGGCAGATGGGACAATTTCCCAGGGATCTGGTGGCAGACTGTGTCTGAAACTCAGGTCTCCCAACCTCCATGTCAGGGTGCGGCCACTAGACCCTATTACCCTGGAATGGGCTGAACCAGCCAGATCCCTGATAGTCAGGGAGGAACAGATACTTGAATGAAGAGTTAAAAGCATAGGCTGTGAACTGAGATAGACTTGGGTTTGGAAAAGTTCTGTTCCTCTCTTTTATTTTTTCAGTTCTGTTCCTCTTTAGTTGAGTTTGTTAACCTCTAGGCAAGCTTGTTACCCTCTCTGAACCTCAGGAGTACTCATCAGTAAAATGGAGATGACAACTCCAGGATTGTTTGCAGGAGATAATGCTTAAGTGGGTTCCCATGGAGCCTGAAGTGGCTGATCAGTAAATACTGGTGATGATCCTCCCTGGTAGGTGAGCAAGTGAGGAGCTGAGGCCGGGGGGCCCCAGGAGTCAGTGCTGCGGGGGCGCCAGGGGTCCACACCTGGGAAGACGAAGATGAAGCAGGCGGCCAGGCCTCCAACGACTGAGATGACCTTGCCAATGTCGGGGATGAAGAGCGCCAGCAGCAGGGTGAGCAGGAACCAGACCAGCGTCTGCAGCACTCGCCGCCGCCGCTCCCGCCCCACGTCCTCCTCCACCGGCATCCCCTGGTAGCGCAGCCACAGGCCTTCAACCACCGCCCTGCCCACATGGAGAGGGGCTCAGAGGCGCCCCTGCTAATGGTCCCCCACCTCCAGCCACAGAGCCAGACCCCCAACTGGGCTGACTGTAGGTAAGACTCTAATCCCTGAGCCTCAGTTTCTGCTTCTGTGAAACAGGCCTAGCAGCAGTCCTCTCAGGGTTGCCATGGGGACTGGATGGGATGGTGAAAGCGAAGGGCTTAGTGCCTTGCCTGGCCCAGGACGTGCACACTCCATGGGAACCGACACCACCAGTCTCCTGAAAAGGGCCTGGGGTACCTAGAAGGCAGAGTGTTCAGGAAAGGATCTGGACTAGAGGTCCTCAGAGGACTCACAGAATATTCTGGTGACTCTGGGACAAAGGGGGCCCCCAAGACCCAGCTGGGGGTACTTGCAGGGCCATCCAAGGCACTGACTTTCCTATGGGCTTCAGGTTCTCCTTCTATAAAATGGATTCTACATAAGGCCAGAGGACCGTGTTCAAAGGGCTTTCGGGGGCCCCGGGGGCCCTGGTGAGAGGGAGCACCCCAGTAGGGCGGGGAGGAGGCTCACCGCCCACAGAAGTGCAGGATGGGGTAGGAGGTGAGCACGCTCAGGATGATGAAGGCACGGGCAACGGCCACAGCCATGTCCTCTGACGGGTAGGACAGGAGCACGTCGGGGTCCACGGCATCTCCAAAGGTCAGGAAGCCACAGATGCCTGAGAGCAGGGATGAGAGAGTTGGGTTAGGGCGACCGTGGGAGGGTAAGGGGATGGGTCCACTGCTAGGTCCAGCAGCAGACAGGGAGGTGTCAGAGCAGCTCTGGAGGCTTAGACTGAGGCTTGGAGGAGTGTGGAGGCTGGGATCAGAAGCCTTCCTCCCCGACTTCTCACATCCCCTACACGTACCTGATCTTGAACTCACCCTGCAGTTCCTGTCTCAGAGCTTCTGTGCTAATGTTCTGTTGGCCCAGTTCTTCCCTCTGCCACCTCCTCTCCACTCAGGTCTCAGCTCAGATGTCCCCTCCTGAGAGATGGGCTTCCCCACCCAGGACATCCTCAATAACCCCTGCCCCCAGGTACTTTCTCACATCATCCTGTTCTGTTTTCTTCACTCCTCTCTCTATTTTTTTTTTAACTTGTTTATTGTCTGTCTTCCCAACCAGAACACGAGCCCCGGAGAACAGGGACTCTGCCTATTTGCTTTCTTTGCTCCTGGCTGTGTCCTCAAGAGGCTAGAACAGTACTGGTCCTGAGAACCATCTGTGGAAGGAATCATAAGGACATTCTTCCTGGTCTCCCAGTCCTGCTCCCTCATCCGAGCCCTTCTCTACACAGCACCCAGGGCCATGCCCCTGCTGAAGACGCTTCCTCTCTGGCTCTGCTCCTAGTCTGCCCTTGCTGCTTGCCACTCATCCCCAACTCACTGCACTCCAGCCACACAGGCCTTCTTCTGTCCCGGCCTCAGAGACTTGGCATTTTCTGGTTCCTCTGTCTGGAACACTCTTCCCCTAGCTCTTCAGATTCTGGCTTCTCATGGTTTGGGCTTCCCCCAAATGCCACTTCCTCATAGAGGAGCCTCCCAAGACCCACCCTCCAAAGCCAACCCCACCCAGTCCTACTCACATCTTCCCTGTTTCACTGTCACTGTGGCACTCACCACTGTCTGGAATTCCTTATTGATTCCTGATTTATTCTTCTAAGACTGTCTCTCCAACTAGACTGTTGATTCCATGAGGGCAGGACCAAGTCTTTCTATCTCCATGGCATTCCCCATGCTGAGAAAAGTTCCTGGGACTTACTAGGCACCCACTGAGAGCTGCTGAATGAATGCATGAACACATCTCTCTCATTTGGGCAGGAAGCGGCCCAAGGTAGCTCAAGTTCAACCCAATGCCTACACAAGTGTTTGACGTGCTGGGAGTGCAGGGCTGTCTCAGGAAAACCTGGTTCAGAGGACTTGGGGACGCAAGAGGGAAAGTGGGAGCGCTGTAAGCCCGGCCCTTGAGGGGAGCACTCACCTGTGCCCATGTAGACAGCGAGGGCTATGACCATGGCAGCTGTCACTACCCCGCCCCAGGTCTTCACCTCGGGCCGCCGCATGCTGTTGAAGACGGGCACACTGCTCACGTGGCACTGTCAGGGTGAAGGGCAGGGTCATGGTGGGCAAGTCACCTCACCCCCAGGGATAAGAGGCAAGTCCTGGGACCCCCACTCCATCCTTCCTTCCAGGATCCCCCCAAACTGCCCATGATGTTGATTCCATCCCAGGATGGGGCGTGAGCTAAGGGAGGACAGGGACCTTGCAACTGGCACCTGAAATCCGAAGCAAATGGTGGGCATGGCATTGAACACGGCTATCCAGGAAGCTGGCCTGTGGATAGACATACAAGATGCTGCTGCCTGTGAACTCTTCAGAGTGCCCGCCCGCCCCCAGGCCCTTGCTCTTCATTCAGCCCACCATGGCCTCCACCAGCCAGCATGCTACACGTTCAGCCCACGGGCATCTGGGAATGGGGAGAGGACACACCTCCTTTTCACAGGTCAGTAAACTGAGGCTCTGGATGGCCCTCCTGGAACCCAAATCCAGAATTTTTGGCCTCTGCACTTGGGCTTTTGCTTTTCTGGTTTGTTCCTTTCCCCCCAAAAATGAAACTTTTCTTTTAAATGACAAAATTGATTCATCCTCTCATAGAAGATACAGATACTACAGATGAGCACATGTTGAAAAAATGTGCAATTCCACCTTGGTAGTTTCCCCTTGTCTCTGGCTCTCTCTTCTCTTTAGTAAAAAGAGATCAGGGCCCCTTGCCTCCTTCCTACAATGACCAGTGAGTCATGTCCCTTGGGGGCCAGTGAGCCTTGAGAAGAGCACCTGTGTGGCCTTTTGATGCCTGACTCAGCACCTCCTGGGGCCCAAGTAGTGGCTTCCACCCCATGTGTCTCCTCGGGGCCCTCACCTACCTGTTCAGGGCATCTGCTGGCGTCATCTCTTTATCGGGCCAGATGTATTTGATGATAATGATGGCAGTGACGTACCAGGTGCCCACGACGCTTAGGAAGCTGCCAGGAAGGATGGATTAGGCATCCTCCTCCCCAGCTGCAGCTGCCTTTGCTTTGATTCCATCCCCAGGGACATCCACCCTTAACTCTAGTGACCACAAGTATCTAATGAACAAATTGGGACACTATTCCAAACAAAGACTCAAGAAACGCATGAGAAATAAGTTTCAGAGAAACACTCCACAGCTAGGAGGCCAACTGGGGACCAGACTGACATTTGTGGCCACTGGGAAAGGAGATGGGTCAGTTCCATGGCTCAGAGACCACAGCAGGGGGCTGGGCTTCAAAGCACATCCGCTACTTCAATTAGAGCAGCCCAGATTTGGCGAGGGCTGCAAGAAGGGCCTTTGAGAACTAGGAGATGCTGGAGGTAAAAGGGTTGAAGGCACAAATACTGGAATGTCAACATTAAAGGGAACCTTGGAGATACTGAGTGTGACCCCCTCGATTATGGGTCACAGGAAACAGTGTAGAATCCCACCACTTTTCAGACTCTGAGCCAGGAAGCTAGTTCCTTCCCTTCATACCAAGCTGTACGGAAAACGCTGCCAGGCTGACAATCCCAAATGATCAAAATTATCATCCTCCGTGGGAAAGACAAGGCCCAGGCCAGGAGGCTGCCTTCATAATCCTGATTATCACCCGCCCCTTCTTTGACACAGACACTTGGAACTGAATCTCTCACTGATGCAAAGAGCCACTGTCTCCCTTGCTGCTGACAAAAAAGGAAGGTCCTATGCTGGAACCCCTGCAAGGCCTGGCGCCCTGCCTTTCCCACACTTGCTGCCCCAGGAGGCAAGGTGGCATTGAGGAGAGGGGTTCCCCAGCAGCCCTCGGGTCTCCAGCTGCCTGTGATCAGAGCTTCTGTCCAGTGCAGGCTGGGGTGGGGCCTCCGAACCTGGCATATTTCTGGAAGCCGATCTCCCTGGGGATGGAAAGGGGCAGGATGAAGAGGAAGGCAGTGAGGCTGATGGTGAACTTGCGGTCTGTGTACCAGGGGCTGCCGCTGGCCCCTGCAGGCTCCTTTGCCATCACAGCTATAACTGCATAGGGAGGAAGGAGGGAATGTGATGCCAGGCTACTGCAGGGTGCAGCCCTCCAGCTCTGCAGGGCCTCCATCTCTCTAATGGGCCCAGCAGCCAGCAGGGAGGATTCCCAGATGAGTGCCAGGCCCAGGCTAGGCCTTGGGCAGGTGTTCTGTGTTCTTTTTCTCCCACCCAGGACCCCCAGGGCCCAGGGGGAGGGATGAGGTAAGTACTGAGGGGGACCTCACTCTTGTCCTGCTGGTCCCCAATGATGATGAGGAAGGCAATGCAGGTCCCAAAGGTGTAGATGGCAATGGCCACCTCGCACAGCACCCCTGTCAGCTTGCCACACACAGCCCACACCACCTCCTGGTAGGTCCTCTCATTGCTGGCCTGGGAGCAGTAGGCCAGGATGACGAGGCCACTGATGATGAAAACCAGCATGGCCTGCAGACAGGGGCAGAGCAAGAGGGTGTGAGAAAGGCCTGGCAGCAAAATGCAGCCTGGTCTTGCTCAGCATTTACTGGGCCAGTGCCCAAAGCCCGGCAAATGAGCCTTATCTTGCAAGGCAATTTTAATAGATTACTGGAGGCTGCTGAGTTATTCTTTAAAAACAAAGAGTTATGAGAAAAGTGTCAAACATACACAAAAGTAGACAGAATGGTATAATGGACCCCCACATACCCGTCACTCAGCTTCAAAAATCATCAACACATAGCCCATCGTGTTTCATCTAATTCCCTCTCCCACTTCGGGTTATCTTGAAGAAAATACAAGCTATTTTATTATTTCATCAGTAAATATTTCAACATGTAGTTCTAAAAGAAAAGGGCCCACCTTAAAAACATAACCACAAAATTATTAACTAGGCAGTTGATGCCCAGACTTTCTTTACTGCTGGGAAGGCTTCTGAAGCCTCATCTGGGCTCAGAAGAAAGAATGCTGGAATAGATTAGTAAGGTCTGCCAGCATGTGTCACCGACTGACCATTCCTGATCCAAAGCCTCCCTTTTGAGGCAAAGAGCCTAGACCCACCACCCAGACTGCACCACTGCCCTCCAGGCCAGCACACTCACCATCTGCAGCGTGATGCCGGCTGCCACGCCCCCAGCAGTGCTGAAGGCTGCTGGGAAGTTGAGCAGCCCTGCGCCCAGGCAGGCATTGACAACGATGAAGATGGCCCCAAGTGTAGAAGTGGTACCTCTGCCCACAATTTCAGGAGAAGCCTCTCCCTCACTCTTGGGGGCCACGTCCACAGAGGGACTCTGCAGCAGACGGGCCCGCTCCCCGGAGTCTGTGCTTAAGCCCCACTCGCCAAGGTCACTGTTGATGCTAAGCTGGGCCATGGCCCTGAGAGTCCTCTTCCTTCAGGTTCTGTGGGTTCTGTCTCACAACCACATCCCCTGGGGAGCTGAGGGAACACGTTCAGCTGGGAGGGTGGCACCAGCTCATTTGGAGCTGTTATCCTAGGAGGCCTCGGGGCTCTGTCTCTCCTTAACCTAGATAAGAAAGGCAGGTAATACTGTTATCCAAAGGTGGACACAGAAGGGTGAAACAACTGTCCCAAAATCAGATGGCCGAGATTCAAACCCAGGTGTACCTCTGTGCAGAACACTACACAGGCTGCCGCAGTGTGCGATGGCAGAGACAGAAATATGTCAGATGCAACTCCTGCCTGCATCAGGTTTACAGACCTATCAGGTAAAGAAGACATAAACACAGAAGAGAGAGGTACTAATGTGTCAGCACTAGGGGCCATGCATCAGGCAGGAGTGCCATAGACATACCTTATCTCATTCATTCCTTATGACAGTGGTCACAAGGTTCAGAGAGATCTCACTCATCCAGGGTCAAACAACAGCAAGTTGCAAAACAGGATTTGGATCCAGATCTGTCTGGCTTCCAAACCTGTTTCTATACCACAGGGTCGCAAGAACAGTCCTCACCCAGAACTATGGGTATTTCAATTTCTTACAGCCCAGCATACCTCCCTCCAGCCCAGAGTCTAAATTCTGTGGAGCTTTCAAAGCTCGTCAAAATTTCAGGCCAATTCTCACTCTTCTCCCATGTGACTGCCCATCACACAGGCATCCTCTCTGATGCCCTCAGCAACTGGGAGGTTTAGAATGGCTAATGAGGCCTCTTAGGTAGTCAGGTGCTTCCCAGGGCTCCTCTTGGTGACAGGTGAACAAAGTAGAGGAAAAAGGTGGAGTGTGGGTGCTCTCAGACATCTGTCACCAAGCATGCACCCAAAGGACACCTCTCCAGGGGAAATGTCTCCCTGCTGGCTCCAAGTCCAGAAAGATCAGTCAGACGCCACAGGGCTTCCTGTTATGCAACTTGCCCCCCAGCCAGCAACTCAGCAAAAAATCGAAACAGTGAGTAGCGGGGGCAGTTGTGGGTTCCTGGGCTTCTAGTGTAGCTCCAGAGAGAGCCCTGCAAAGTTAGTGCTACCAAAGCTGTGAGGCCTCGTCGTCCACCCTGCTCCCATCTTAGACACAGAGGTCTCTGCATTGGTCTGAGATCTCTCAGCAATTCTCTCCCCCACCATGGTCCCCTGCTTACCTGTTCTTTCTACCTGTCCTGCTATGGTGAAGGGAGAGCTACTTCTTGCAGCCCCTTCTCCCCAAAGATCTGGGATGATTCCCTCTCTGACCTTGATTTCTTCTTTCTCAAAACTTTACCTAAAATCTGCTGTTAGCAGAGAGAAGAGTCTGAGCTGTTTCTTTGCTGGTCAGCAGAGTATGGGGAACCAAGGTGCCCTGACTCTAACTCACAGAATGGGGCACCAGTTCAGTTAGGAACACAGGCCCACTGAGGGAAAGAGGCTAGATCAATGTCACAGTGGCTAGTTGGCAGAGCCAGAACTAGAAGCCTGATGCCCACATGCTCAGGCCAGAGCTGTAACCACGGCAGCAGGCCCCTCAGATCCCAACCAGAGTGGGATCTCAGGCCACCCTGGGGCTGGATCCCATAAATAACGAGGGGTGGGCTGCATTGAGAAGTGGGCCAGGGCGCACCCGGGGCGAGGGCGGGTCCCTAGGCCTGAAGCCAGGCCAGTGGGTTGCTGCGGGGTAAACTGGGGAGGGGCTCTGGGACTCAATCCGGGCCTAGGACTAGGTGGAGACAAGCCGGCTAAGGCGCTGCAAGGGCTGGTCCGATCGAATGTGGGCGTGGAGCCGAGGACGCTGGGCTGCGGAGTCCTGCAAGGAGTGAGCAGGGCTCTACCGCGGTGGGGACCCGGGACCTAACCCTTCTATCCCCCACCAACCTGTACCTCCTGTCACCTACCTGCGGTGCTTCAAGCCCGAGCCGGCGGCGGAGACACGTGATCAGGGGTCACATGACCGCTGGGGCGTGGGCCGGCCGCGAGACAGGCTGGGAGTTGTAGTTTTCCGCAGGCGTCAATCTTGGACACTGCTTCCCTAATTGTGAACCGGACAGGACTGCCCTGAACCAGCCTCATACTGAGCCCACCCGTGTTTATCCCGTTACTTTCAGTTCTGGCCTCTTGGCCAAGGCCCACACTCCTGCTTCCTCCAAGGAAGAGCATTAGGAGGTTTGGCGCCTTTGCCTGTCTGGGTGCCTTGGGCCACAGCTATTTGGCCTCCTTATCCTCTTCTGTCACCCTCCTTGCCTTTAGACTGGCAGCCAGTGACCCTGGAGCTTTTCACTGAGGACTGAGGGGATGTTTTTACTTCCTTGAGTTGTGGGTGGTCTGAGTGTTGTTCATGGCTATACTCCAGGGTCTAGGTTTTAGAACAGTTTCTGAGGCATTGTCACTCACAGAAGTATTTGTTGAATGAAGGATTGGGTGTCCAGAGCCCTGGCTTCTGTTTGTGGCTCTGTGCCACTTGCAAGTTGTCACATAATGTTTGGCATCCCAGTGTCCTCATCTGTGTTAGGAGAGTATGCTCTCCATTCCACCTACCTCTCGATGCATCAAAGGTCCTTGTTGATGAGATCCTGTGTACTATTTCCCCAGGTTCACTCTAGTGACATTTTGCAAAACTATAGCACCATATCACAACCAGGATACTGACATTGACAATCCACTGATCACATTCCGATCTCCTCAGTTATATTTGTAGTCATTTTTTGGTGTGTATTAAGTTCTATAGTCCTTAACCACTGTAAGTTTGTACATCTACACCGCATTCAGCATTCTGAATATTTCCATCACCTCAAGGATCCCTCCTGCTGCCCTTTTATAACCACGCTCATCTCACCCCAGCAAGTCCTCCTTTCTCTAACTCCTGGCAACCACTAATCTGTTCTCCATTTCTAAAAGTTTGTCATTTAAAAAAAATGTTATATAAATGGAGTCATACAATCTGTAACTTTTTAGGATTGGCTACTTTTACTCAGCATAATTGCCAAGGGGCTCATGCAAGTTGTTTTGTATATCAGGGTGTATGTTTTATTTATTACTGAGTAACAGTATCCCATGGTATGTGCAGTTTTTGTAAATAATCACTTTTGAAGGACATCTGAGCTGTTTGCAGGTTTTTAAGAACACAAATAGCTTTATTGAGATTTATGAATTTTACCACAAAAGGTAATACTTCTAGTGCCCAATACAGTGATTTTTGGTATATTCAGAGTTTTGCAATCATCACCACTATCTAATTTCAGAACATTGTTATCACTCCCCCAAAACCTCTGTAACCATTAGCAATCACTCTCTATTACTCCCTCTCCCAAGCCTTCGGCAACCACTAATCAACTTTGTGCTCTGGATGAACTGTTTTCAAGGTTTATCCATTCATGTTGAGGCATATTTAGTACTTTATTCTTTTTTATTGCTGAGTAATAGTCCATTGCTTGGCTATACCGCATTTTGTATATTCATTCATCAGTTGATTGGACATTTATGGTTTCCATTTTTTGGCTATTAGGAATAATGCTGCAATGAATGGGTACATGATTTTGTGTGCACACATTTTTTCATTTATTTTTGGTATATACATAGAAATAGAATTAAAATGGTAATTCTGTTTAGCCTTTTTTTTTCAGTTTTAGAATTTTGGTATTCCTTGTACACATCATTTTTTAAAAACTGAGTTATAGCCAGTTTACAATGTTGTATCAGTTTCTGGTGTACAGCACAATTTTTCAGTCATACATGAATATACATATATTCATTTTCATATTCTTTTTCACCATGTGCTACTACAAGATCTTGAATATATTTCCCTGTGCTATACCGTATAAACTTGTTTATATATTCTATATATACCTCTCAGTATCTACAAATCTTGAACTCCCAGTCTGTCCCTTCCCACCCTCCTCCCCTCTGGCAACCACAAATTTATATTCTGTCTGTGAGTCTGTTTCTGTTTTATATTTAAGTTCATTTCTTTCTTTTGTTTTTTTTTTAGATTCCACATATGAGTGATATCATATGGTATTTTTCTCTTTCTGGCTTACTTCACTTAGAATGACATTCTCCAGGGATATCCATGTTGCTGCAAATTATGTTGTCATTTTTAATGGCTGAATAGTATTCCATCGTATTAAAACACCACAACTTCTTTATCCAGTCATCTGTTGATGGACATTTAGGCTGTTTCCATGTCTTGGCTATTGTAAATAGTGCTGCTATGTACATTGGGGTGCAGATGTCTTTTTGAAGTAGGGTTCCTTTTGGATATATACCCAGGAGTGGGATTGCTGGGTCATATGTTAAGTCTATTCCTAGTCTTTTGAGGAATCTCCAAACTGTTTTCCACAATGGCTGCAACAAACTGCTTTCCTACCAAAAGTGTAGGAGGGTTCTCTTTTCTCCACACCCTCTCTAGTATTTATCATTTGTGTACTGTTGAATGACGGCCATTCTGACTGGTGTAAGTTATGTTTAACCTTTTGAGGACTGTTTCCCAAAGTAGCTACACCATTTTATATTATAACCAATAGTGTATAAGGGTTGTCTCTCCACATCCTTGATAACCCTTGTTATTGTCTTTGATTATAGCCATCCTAGTGGCTGTGAAGTGATTTTCACTGTGGTTTTGATTTGCATTTCCCTGATGACTCAAAATGTTAGCATCTTTTCCTGTTCTTATTGGTCATTAGTATCTCCTCTTTGAAGAAATGTCTATCAGACCCCTTTTTCAGTTATTAATTGGGTTGTCTATTTATTATAGAGTTGTAAATGTTCTTTATATATTCTGGTTAAAATCCCTTATCAGATATATGGTTTTTAATACAATTCTCAAGATTTTTATAAGACTGTCATTTAAAAAAAAGAAAAAGTTGGTCTTTCAGTTACTAGATATAAATACAATAATTTCAATGAAAAAATTTTCCACAGCTTAGGTGTGAGGAAAAAGGTTTAAAACAAAACAAAATGCGCAAGTTGGTTGAATGAGCTGGACTTTGGTTGTTAACGTGTAAGCCTGAGGCAGTTTAGTCTAATAGCACACAATGGGCTGGCCTATGGGTCAGCTTATCTGAACCTATAAGGTTTGCTTTTTCTTATTTTGAAAAACAGATTCTCAAGCGTTATCTCAGACATACTGAGTCAGAATGCCCAGAGGAAAAGCCAGGGAACCAGTATTTAAGAAAAAAAATTCAGTTTTGGGAACTATTCTTCCCTAAATTACAGTGAAACAAGGCGTGACTGCTCTTCCTGAGCAGGTAACTACCTCCTCCATCAAATGGAAGAACAGTTAACATCTTGGGCCCTAAGCAGGAAACTGGGAAAAGGCTGAAGGCAAACAGTCTGAACTGTGCGAAAAACATCAGGTTCACACCCCACATGACTCGTCAGTGAGGAGCAGGACTTAGTCCAGGGTGAGCTGGAAATACATGTGTTTAAAAATAACGAGTTCAAGTTCCTTTTCCAGCTGAGGTCTAGGCGGCCAACTTCAACCATTTTGGCTCCAGAGAGGGAGATTTAAGCAGTTTCTTCTAACCTAGGCAATCAGCTCCTTTACAGAGTAGCTAACACATTTATTGGTTCCCCATTTAAGATACTTTTCCAAAAACACGCAGTGAACCAGTCCATTCACTCTACCTTTCACCACCTTCATATATCCATTAGCCACAGGAACGAGCCAAGGGGCAGGAGTGAGCTCACCATGCACTGTGCCCCTCAGGGAGTGAGGAGAAGCAGGGAGAAGGAACAAGTTGAGGCCCCTTTCCCCTCCCAACAATGATCAAAACACTGTGGATGGGCTGTGGACCTGATTCTGCTCCACTGCCTGTCTGGCCAGTAGCTGTCCTATCTTGAATGACTCTTGGCATTAAGCAGAAGATGACAGAGAACCTTGGGAAGTCTGCTGACAGAGTGCCTGACTTTATGAAAGAGGCTGCACACTGGTGACCTACTGTTTGCATATTTCTTACAAATCATTTTAAACAAGGAATTAATTGCTAGCTTTTAAGCATCAAAGGACTTCCTATAGAAATCAGAATTTCTATTTTATTTGAAAAATTTAAGACCTGCAACGCTGGACTTTCATTCTCACAGTGCCTGTTACTTACTACTATAATGCCTCATCTCTGAGGATGTGGGCTGGTCGCCAACAATCATCTTACATCAGTTTGCATCACTTTTTTACTTTACGCGCACTGTTTATATTATCCACTTGGCTCCTGTAGACACGTGAAATTACCACCTCCCCTCCCTCTCCTCATCACTGCCCATATCCACAGGATCCTTCAAGGTACTCCACTTGTCCTCCAAGGTCCAAAGGATTATACCCACATTTTCAGCATTGTTGGACTTGATGTGAGGAATGACAAGACAAAGATGTTGCTTTAGTTTACATTTGGAACAGCTAAAACATCTACTGGCTTATGGTCATATGGACATGATTCCAGATTTGGGGGATATATACCCACTCCTACCCTTTCATCCCATTAAAAGAAAAAAGATAACATAGTAGACAGTGGTTGGGTCTACAGTAATTTTATTGTAACAGAGAAACCAGGCTGCAGTAAGTCTACATGATTAGAGCAAATGGTGGTTAGCCTTCCAAAGGGTGAAGCTTGAGCCCAGCTGGCAGCACACAAAGGTTAAAACCAAAGCCCAGAATATCCTCTTTCCCAGGTCTACCCTGCACTGCCTGCCTCATGACAAGATACGTGACTGCACAACCACACTTAACAGAATTACGAGGTCCAACTGGGCAGAGGCAACATCTCGAAGGGAGATAATTAAATAATCATCGAAGAGGATGCTGAAATAAAGTGCAGTTACCTACTCTCTGCTATTCTTTGCTGAGAAAAGCGAGGGTATGGGATGAGCAGTAAATAATGTTCTTCATTCTTCAAATAAGTCAATCCTATGGGATGGGACTGATGGTCAGAGAGTATAACAGGATGAAAATCTAGGCTAGGTATAGATCTTTGTGCCTAAGGAAAAGAACAGCAGTGATTAGGGAGAAGAGAGGAATATTAAAATGCCTGCAAGTATTAAAAAGGAGAGCTTTCTTTCTTTTTTTCTTAAATAAGACAGGACACAGCATCTTTTATTTTCTCTGCGGCAGTGGTAGCAGACTGCCTGTAAAACATAATCTCTGTAATATGTTTGTTGATAAGGTTGTTCAGTCACAAACATGAGGCTGACTGTTAATGTTAGAACTAGGTCTTTTTACAAAGCCTCTAATAGGTGCTATTTTCTTGCTGGTTCTACAGAGGAACCCGTAACACCAAGAGGTGCTTCAGTTAAAGCTTCTGAAGTATTGCAATAGTGTGATGGACAAGTTTTTTTTTTTTTTTTTTTTTGGGCTTATGTCTTTCTCATATATGTAAACTCTGTTGAAAAAACAAGATAAAAGGATGAGGGAGATTTTGGTTTACAGCCACAAAGTTCCAGACACCAGACACAGGTGCCTCTGCCCTGTTTCACTGCACATTCTTTTCTGAGAAACACATTCAGTCTCTGAGTTTTAAGTACTGGTTGGAAAAACTGATCCGCTTGCCACCATCTACCCTCCCTCTCCCTCCATGTGAATCTCACAACAGCACAGGCTGAAGACAGGAAGGTTGTCTCTGTTCCCTCTCACCGGGGGAATTACTTAGTGACCTGGTGAATGGCATGAGCAAGGTAGCCCACGTTGCCAGAGGTGACCCCTGCCACAGAGATGCGGCCATCCTTTGTCATGTAGATGGAGAACTCCTTGGTCAGCCGCTCCACCTGCAGAGAGAAGAGTGTGTGGGCACTTCCTGGTCAGGGGGGTCTGCCCGGCCCTGGCAAGGCACAATGAGCCAATAGGTTAGCACAGAAAAATAGCAGATGCTCGGTTTTTTCACTTGAACCCTATTCCCAGAATTTGGTGTGCTAGTTTACAAATCCACGTTTTTATGTGCAAGCACCAAATACAAGAATGTTTAAGTGGGTCAAATAAAACATGACTAAGGCTCTTATTTGGCCTTTAAATTGGCAATTTGTAACCTCTGTGCTACCTCTGCATGACATCATCTAGGAGAGATAGTTTGGAAAGAGGACACGTAAGAACGTGGAGATAAACTATGTAAGTACCACGTGCTAACTGACTGCGCCACCGGAGCTTCGGGGGAGACAAACGGTATATGTATTTACAGTCATCTTGGTGAGAGCCCACAAGAATTTCCCACGGGGCCACAGGAATGGAATGAAAGGGCAGATTCTGAGGAAGGGGAGGACTGTCCTGAATCCAGCGACCCATGTGTAGTCAGAGGATTGCCTCCTCTGCTCCCCTAGATATGAAAGAATAAAAGAATGAAAGAATGAAAGAATAAAAAGAATTAAAAAAAAGAATAAAAAAGCTAGGCTGCTGAATTCTGAGGTGTGAACAGGTGAAAAAAATCTTAGAGTAAGCATCTGTAGAAAAACTGATCCAGAATCCAGGTACGGAACAGTTACTTCTCTTAATATTCAGGCTCCTCCCGCTTGTTCTGGGTTCTCTCATAGAAGCAGCAGTAGTTGTAAAAATGCTCAAAACAAGCTCTGTTCTTCAGAAGTCTGCAACCTCATAGAGGATACAGACAGGTAAATGATAAGCAAAGAAGAAAACGAAATGAATGCTTCATACTTCTTTGACCTAAGAGGGCTCCAAAATGACTGTTTTTAGAGTAATCCTAAATAAGGCAGGTGACCTCTGAAGAATTCTGGTTTGCAAGGACTGGTCAATCAGTCGGCTGCAGAGAAAGTGGAGTCCACTCACCTGCTCAGGCTTCAGGCCTGTGAAACAAAACATGCCGATCTGGTCTACGATGTGCTGCCAGTTGTGGGAGGAGCCCTCCTTCTTGAGGTTGGAGACCAGCTGAGTCCGCATGCTAATGATGCGGTCAGCCATGCCCTTTACCTCTTGCAACCTTTAAAAAAAAACAAAACAAAACCCGAGATGCAGCTTAGTTCTGGCCAAGCACTGACAGAAAGCCAGCTCCCAGCATTTTTACCTCCCTTGAGTACTCCCCTGGTGTGCCTCAATTACCTATTCTTGACCGAGTCACGTGTTGCCACTGGTCCGGGAAGAAAGCTATTTTGTAGCACTCTGTTTTATATCAGAACACTATTTTGATCAGGCAACTATAATCATTAACATAATTGAGTTATTAAGAAAAATGAATGGGAAGTGCCTTTCTATTTACTAGATGGATGCTGTCCAACCCATGAATTATTTAATAAAGCCAATAAGATTATCAAATTAAAAAAAAGGAAAAAGAAAAGAAATGAATAAATCACTCTAAAACTTAGGAGGGTGAAGGCGAGAAAGGGCAAAAGCTGTGGATTAAACAGTAAAACATGATCTTATTCTTTAACATGGGTGGAAGAAACATTCTTGCCTTCACAATTAAGACAAGGCACAGTGAACCTCCAGTGTGCCCAGCCATGTGCCAAGGGCTGAGAAGAAGGAGGACTGAGACCTGGTCGTTGCCTCTAAAAGCTTACCATTGAGGCTGGGAGCAAACCTGTAAACAATCAACTATGGAACAAGGCAGAACAAGCTAAGAAAATAGAATTGTGCTGTGCTGAGAGAGTCCCAAGAAGAGAGGGTTAATTCTATCTGGGGGAGCAGAGGAGGCAACCCTCTGACTACACATGGCTCGCTGGATTCAGAACAGTCTTCCCCTTCCTCAAAATCTACCTTATCATTCCATTCCTGTGGCCCCATGGGAAATTCTTGTGGGCTCTCACCAAGATGACTGTAGATACATTTACAGTTTATTTCCCTGTTCTTACGTGTTCACTTTCCAAACCATCTCTCCTAGATGATGTCATGCAGATTTAGCACAGAGGTTACAGATTGCCAATTAAAGGCCAAATAAGAGTCTTAGTCATGTTTTATTTGACCCAGTTAAACATTCTTAAATTTAGTGCTTGTACATAAAAAAGGTGAATTTGTAGCCTCTTGAAAAATGAGAAGCTGGTGACACTGTACCAGCAGCGCGATTACTGGCTGAAGCTAGAGCCCCTGACCCCACTAAAGGATATCATTTGACTTTAAACTCCCTGTAGTCCCATCCATCCAGCACCATCCACTGAGGCCTGGGCCCTAAAGGCACTGAGTACATGACCGTGGCTAGATCTGGGGCCACCTTACAACCACTGCCCTCCTCCATGCCCCTTGTTGATCACAGAATGAATTTCTGACTTCTCACAATTATCAAGGGGCTTCATGATCTGCTCCCACTTTCCCATTTTTGCTGCCTTGTCTACCCTCCTCAAACTCAGTGTTTCTGCCACAAGAACCACTCGGGATATTCGAAGCACACCCTGCATGATACATGTCATGTGCCTGTGCTGTCCTCATGCACGTCTCTGTCCGGTTTTCCTCTCCCCTTCGTTTCCTTTGGAGAAAAGTGCTTTCTTTCTTGAAGGCACAGCTCAAATGCTGCTGTCTGCATTACATCCTAATTCCCCACTAATTAATAGCTCTCTTCCTTTACTCAGCATTTATTCCATCTGTCTTGTATCAACACCATACGTGTATCTTTCTCACTAGGTTATAAACTCCCCAAGGGGAGAGACATCTTAGTCACCTAGCACTGTGTCTCTGTCATCTTTGAACATGATAGGCTTCAAATGAGTACTGAAATGGACATATTAAAAAAAAAAAAATCTTGATAATCATTAAGGACTATGGAAATGTAAAAAAAACCACTTAAAAATATTAACTAAAAAAAAGAGCTTAGTATAATTCTTAGTGACAAAAACAAAACCAACTCTACACATACATATATAACAGAACGTAATACAACATATTACAACTAGGAATAATAACGAGCAAAGAAAAAAGAGGTGGGTTATAGTGACTTTCTGAAACTTTCTCAAACGTACTTAGACATTGATTTTACAACAGAAAAAAATAAAATTCTAATTTAAATAACTGTTGTGTTTTTTCGGTAGGCCTAGCATGGCTCTCTTGTACTGAAAAGAAATATCCTCAACTAGACTCTGACTATTCACTTCAGTGTTCAGAGGATTAATTTAAGGTAGAAAAAATAGTTGTCACATGATTTCTAGGTGAGCTGCGGATGAAGTTTCTTACAGACTTAGCTTTTCTATCCAATAAGCTTCTTAGAGATGTGCCCCCTCAGCTAATCAGCTATACAGGATAAACTCTTATAGAACAAAACACATCTTCCATAGGCATCTTGGCTTTTTCTTAACTCTTAAGTGCATATAGCAAGGGTTTGCAAGCTTTCTCTAAAGGGCCAAATCGTAAATACGCTAAGTTTTGTGGGCTGTATGTTCTCTGTCAAAACTACTGAACCCTGTCATTATGACCTGAAAGAGTCCATACACAATTCATCAAGAAGTGGGTATGGCTGTGTTCCAGTAACGTGTTATTTATAAGAACTGGTGGCAAAACATAGTTTGCCAACTACTGATCTAAAGCAGTGTTTTCTAAATTGTGTATTATCACCCATTATTAGTTCATAAATTCAATACAGCTGGATGTAACTGGTATTTGAAAAATACTGGAGTACAGCTCATGAAGCCCAAGTATTGAGTTTTGAAAACTGCTTCAGTTATATATACATACATACATAGGTGATGTATGTTCAGGGTCATGATGTAAAATATAAGCTTTATGTGGATCGTGGTTAAAAAAAAATGAGTAACATTAACTTATAGCACAGATAGTATAGATAATGAAAATGAAAAATATGCAGAAATACGGATTCAATGCTAGTTATTATTAGGATAAATGTAAAAAATACATAAGAAAGTTTTCCTATGTAAGATACCTCAGTTTGAACTTAGGTCTAGAAGGCAGGTTTTACTTAACATGGAGATGACAGACTAAAAGGAACTGCCATTTCTGAATTGTTTCTTACAGGGAAAGACCAACTTATCTGTTTGAAAGTGCTAAGATGCACACTCCTCTCTCCTTCCTCCCCATCCACATAAGGAAGCTGTGTGATACTGTACGTCCCTATAAGCCAACCATCAAGGAGCTTTGAAGGATCAGTGGTGCAAAAGGCAGATGGCTGGGGAGTGGCAAAGTGCCTTTACCATTGCTTCCGCAAATCCGGGCTGGTCAGAATGGTGGAAGCAATCCGGGCTCCATTGAGGGGAGGGTTAGAATACATGGGACGGATCAGGATCTTCAACTGTGACTCCACTCTTTTGGCTTCATCAGCATCTTTGCAGACCACAGTGAAGGCTCCCACACGCTCACCTGAAAAGATAAAACGGACCTTGTCTTCTGGTTCATCTATCTAAAATGCTAAAGACAATCATGATTACATTTGCTACACATTATCTGCTTCCATCAGATGCACCACAAAAATAACTCTTTGTTATAAGTAGGTGTTCAACAAGCAGAATGGTGAACCTAGGCACAATAGAAAATCTGAGTACTCAAGAGTGGTCAGAGGTCTCTTTTCATTGTATCCATCTTCTTGGCTCATTAGAGAAGCAGTGATCAGTTTCCTTTGCTGGAGGAATTCAGGGACTCTAAAGGAAATATGGCTAAGAGCAGTAAAAAATCCACTTGACCCATCTTTCCTCTCTGGGTAAGAAGGACATGGATGACGCACACACAGACACACCCTGAAGTCTGCACGTTTGTGGCATCCTCTCCCAGCACTTCTTCAATCTCAACAGAACACACATCACGAGGGTCTTGCAGCTTACCATATAAGCCCATGTTCTTGGCATAGGACTGGCAGAGACAAACACTGATGCCCTGTTCGATAAAGTGGCGCACAGCCCAAGCGTCCTTGTTACCATCGCCGCTGGCAAAGCCTTGGTAGGCCATGTCAAAGAACGCAAAGAGGTTGTTTTTCTGGGAAGAAAAGAAAAGATGGCCAAAGCTTTAGGCAGTCCCTCTCAAGATGCCCCAGATGGTTACCTGAACTTATCGGGACCTTGCCAGCTTCACACAGTCAAGAGTTTTCTCCCCATATAGCAGTCTGGAGATATTTAATTTTCCAAGAGTTAAGATACCAACATCTTTTTAACTTTGGTGGATATGGGCCTTCAAGAAGTTATTCAGAAAAGGTAATTTTAATCCAATCTGCACAGGATGCTGCTTGGTCAAACAGGAAGCTCTTCTAAGGCCCACAGGAGTCTGGGTAACTATTTTGATCCTGCCAACACAGGACCAGCCACAGTCTCTACTGGGGCTGACATGACTCTGGCAGATCATCTTATTCCCAGGGCTCATGAGATAGCCTCTTAATAACCATCTCATCTTTAAAGTGCTCTCTGAATGCTGTTTCTCTGTCTCATTCTGCTCACAGCTTAGGTTTGACGGAATGTAAAAGGGAAACCAAAAGGAGTGAGAATGGGGATCGGAGGCAACAGAAATATCTTTCTCCTTAGGAATTTTGGCTAGTGCCTTCTCTCACAGAGGAACAAAAATCACTGTGAATGATAACAGCAATGCTGAGGAGAGTGGCAAAGACAGGAGGGGACGTAAAAAAATGGATAAAAGGATGCACAAGTTGGGGGGAGGGTATAGCTCAGTGGGTAGAGTGCATGCTTAGCATGCAGGAGGTCATGGGTTCAATCCCCAGTACCTCTGTTAAAATAGTCATAATAATAATTAATAAATAAACAAACCTAATTACCTCCTCCCCAAGACAAAAAAAAAAAAAAAAAAGCAAATATAAGAGCAATAGATAAAACAGATTAAAAAGAGTCATTAAAAAAAAAAAAAAAAAAAAGATGGACAAGTAACCACTGACCAGGGCAAATGTAGGCCCCAAAAGCAGACATCCTAGGGCCGGTGGATGCCAACTGTGCTGAATAGCCAGTGACAAGTTTTATCAGAGTTTCATACATCTTGGCTGAGGAACAAAAATTATTTTAAAACTGCTCATGTATCATGAAATAGAACTGCTAATTATGCAAACGAGGAGTGTTTTCCTGGCAACTTCACAATGCATGAAAATTTTATGCAGCCTCAAGGTTAATTCTCACTGTAAGACTTTGCCAAGTGAAGCATCCAATGCTAGCTATTAAGCATGGAACTGTCGCTGGTCAGTTCACCGCCCTACCTTCACCACTGCCGCCATCTCCTTCCACTGCTCAGGACGAGGGTCCACTCCTGTGGGATTGTGGGCACAGGCGTGCAGGAGAAGAACACTCTGCGCTGGTATTTTCTAAAGTGAAAAACAACAGATTACTTTGTAGCTTTAAGGAGATCATTTACCTGAAATGCCACAGGGTCACTATTATTTGATAAGTAACAAAGATAACCTGAGGTCTGGGAATCAGCTCATCCCCACTATTTCTTTTTTTTTAATGGAGGTACTGGACCTCATGCATGCTAAGCACGCTCTCTACCACTGAGCTATACCCTCCCCCTAATCCCGTTTTAGTTCCAATATTGAGACCTAGCTGACATACACCAAATTCTTACAAGGAGGTTTATTCCTGTTCCTTCACCCCTCCTGCCCAGAAAGCCACACTCACTGAAATATCCTCTATAGCGCCTGTGAAGTCGAAGCCGCACGTCTTGGGGTCATAGTATCGATAACTGTGTAGCTGCATGCCAGCGTCCCTGAAGATAGGTGTGTGATTTCCCCAGGATGGTTTGGGCAGAAAGACATCTCGGCTGAACTTAAAAAATCTTTGCTAAAAGATGAGAAGAAACCGAATGGAAAAGTGAAGCAAGGAGAGGGGAAAAAAAGTTGATATATTTTACTGATAGGACATTTTTTTCCTGCTGAAACTCAGCTTGTCTCTATGATTGAGAGACAGTATTGACTGAATGGCGAGACTGCCTGGGTTGGAATCCAGGCTCTGACAGTTATACTGGTTGTGTAGCCAAGGACCTATTTGAGCCTTACTGTCTCCTTTTGTAAAATGGCGTTAATTGTACCTCCCTCATAAAGATTAAATGAGTTAAAATATAAAAGCTTCTAGTTTTAGTAGGTGCTCAGTAAGTTGTATTTAATATTATTATTATTACAATCTCTTACTTATAATTTCTTCTAAGTACTTTCATTTTTTCCCCCCAATTCCATTTATCAGAGAACAGGAAATCTTCCAGCTTTGTAGAAAGAGGAAATCTATTTCTAGGTCAGAAGTCAAACACATACGCAATAGGAAACCCCATTATCTCAACTTACAGACTATCTTACCGCTCCTTCCTGGACCCAGACTCACCAGAAAATTGGCTCCGATCCTTAAGGCTCCAGTTCCAGAAATGGTCTGCACCGTGACATACTGAAGGAGAGACACCCCGGGTCAGTGAGGTGCAACACTCTCTCTACAGGCCCTGAGCGCTGTAAACCTGAGCTCCAGTCCACTGAGAGGCACACCCTTCCCTCTTTAGGAGCTGAAGACACCCTTCCAAATGAATATTTAGAAACGCGAGAACAGCACTATTGTTTCATTCCATTTTCTAAGAGACAGACTGACTCTCCTCATGGGTTCTTAAGAGAGCTGTCTCATCAGTTTCCAACATCTTTGCTGACGTGGAAGCTGATTCCTTATGGCCCATTGTTAGTATCGCACTGAGTTATATGAGAAACTCTCAGGATACAATCCCCCACCAGATACGAAAAAGGACTGATTAATAAATAGGAAAAAAGACATGACAGTCACTACATTAAAATATTATTCTAGAATTATGCAAAATTGAATGATTCTCTGAACATCAAAAAGCAAGTCATCTTGAAAAGTCAACAAGTACATTAGAATAACACTGTTATACTTTGAAGGCTAAGAGGTCCCCTTCTGTAAATTTCCATAATCTGAAACTATTATCTTTTGGGTAACAGGGAGATGCCTGAGGAAAATCTGTTTCTTCAAACTGGTCAGCTTTAGGGGATGAGCAGGAAACCACAGCAGGTTTTGCGTTTTTTTAAGGCAGCATAGCAGCACAAGCTCTACAAAACCTAAATCTGCTTCGTGGACTGGGAGGCAGTGGATTAAATGGGGAGAACCCAACTAACAAACTCTTTAGTAAACAAAGTTTGTCTGTGCAAACTCTGGCAAGATAGAAATAAAAACTTAACTGTAGATGTGACAGTAAGATTCACCAACGTACAGCAATTTATAAAAGACAAGTTGATGTTATTTTAAGATAGGCCAGTCTTATACTTAGATTACAACTTGCTAGATGGACACAGACTAAGCAAAAATTACAGAAAAATGCTGACTTTTTCCTGAGGGTTCATAGGTGGTTGATTGTATGGACATCAATCAAATCTGTGACTTAGGATCATTATTACATTACCCTAGGGTTGAGGCTGTATGCTCTTCTCTGAGTTAATGATCTAATGTGTGGACTTAGACCAGCCTTGTGAATAAACTGTATTTATTTTGGCCTTGGGAGTGGGGAGGGGAGAAGTGTTAGCTAAGTTTTGCTACTTTGTGAGTTTTCCCCCAGACTTATCTGGAAAAATAAATATTTAAACATATAAATGCACCCATTAAAAAACACTTTTGTTTAGAAGGGTAGAGGGTATAGCTCAGCAGTAGTGCATGCTTGGTGTGCACAATGTCCTGGGTTCAATCCCCAGTGCCTCTATTAAGGGGGAAAAAAATTCGTTTCCAAAGAAAGTAAACTATAATGTACATGAGCTCACGTGTCAGGCTGGCTATTCAGTGGTCTGGCTGCATCCCACCCACATGATGCTAGTCTTCTACTACGAGCACTGGGCCTGCATATACTCTGTGGGTGCATACAGGAATCTTTTTGTAAAAACCTTAGGTCTAGTGATCTTTAGGGTCTCTTTCGTCCACAATAAGAGGGTCCCCTGGGAGCTGGAAGGAGGAGATACCTAGGAGCTGCTTGTCTTTCCCCTCACGGCAGCAGGGATGCTCTCTGCCCTCTGAAGGGGGAGGGAGCATGGTCTACTCCCTTTCAATGTCCAGGCTGGCAATGAAGGGGCAGCAGAGGAGTGCCAGACTTGTCCTGGCCCCACCAGTCCACCTGTGGTTTGTTTTCTGCCTGCTTCCTCCATCTAAGCTGGAAGCTTGGGGCAGGAGGGTAGGGCTAATTACAGGCTTTGAAACTTGGTACAGTTTGGCATTCCTAAAAGCATTTATTCAGTGTAAAATGAACATAAGCACACAGAGACAAACAGCAAAAGCAGCGTCAGCTCTTCAGTAAAATCACTACTACATTTTCAGGATTACTGAATTTTTTGGAATTGGTATTATATGAACTCTTTCACTTAATCAGTGCCAATTTACTATCTAAAGAAGAGATATTAGGAATAGCGTGGCTACCTCAAAACAATCATCCCACACAAAGTGATGTATCCTTTCTCATTTGCTTAAATTATTTCCAGTTTGTTTAAACTGTTCAATTTGAAACAGACCCTGTATGATGCCAGAGCCTGCTCTGCTTACCCGGCCACTTTTCAACACTTCGCTGTTCTCACCCAGGGCTAATTCGGCAGATGCCTTACAAAATTCAGCCAGTCCTGCAATGGGCAGGTATTCTTTGTCCAAATGTTTTGCAGCAATCTGGGCCTCTGCCTAGACAAGAGAAAATGCATCCATTTAGATTCTTCTCCTTACCTGGAATTACTGTGAATAACACTTAATGTTTTATAAGTTACATTTTAGAAGTTACATTTTAGCCTTGTTTTTTATTTAGAGATACTGTCCAAGAAGATGATGGGTAAGTAAGTACATTTTATATTGCAGAGAAGAAACAGTAAAAAAATTTTTATCATATTTAATTTTTTTAAAGTTAGGTTTTATGTAAATTGGTATACAATGTCTCTTGGTTACCATTTAACATAAAATGGTATTCTTGGGATGCACAAGAACAAACTTTAAGAGCAGTACTTAAAATAGGTATGAGAGATAAAATCAAATTAAATATACAAAGAAGTATTTTAAGGTATATGCCACTTTAAGAACTTCAAAGGTTTAGTAGTAATAGCACATATCTTCATGCTTTGCAGTCAGAGACCTGGCTGTCCCTTACTGTGTGACCCTGGGCAATTTATTAACCTTCCTGAGTCTCAGTTTGTTCATCTGTTGAATGGGGAACAGCTGTTTCTACCCTTCATATGATTGAGGTGAAGAGTTGATGAGGTAATGTACAAAAGTGTGTGGTGGTGTTCCAGCTTGTACCAATGGCTAACACATGCCAAATACTTTAAACTGACTTACTGACACAAGCAATCCCTGCATGACCTGAGACCCAGGAGCTGGCAATTTTTCATCAGTCTTCTCATCACAAACATTTTTTGAGTCCTTTTTTTTCTATTCTAAGAGAGACATGACCTAATTCACACTCCCACGCACTCAGAAATTTCTCCTTGCAGTGGTTCATTCAGCCCGTCGTCGATCACTGCAGTGGCTCATAAGAGCCTGAGCCAGCCTACTGCATAGTGTACAGCTCAGTGTACAGGGTTCTCTACTCCCACCCAAAAGTATGCTCCTGTAATTTCCACTCAGGATGCCTAATTCTGCTGTACGGAGGAACAACACATCATCACCCCGCTTTTGGAAACGACAGAGCAGCACATTCATATTTCATCAGAGAGGGTGTAGTTGAAAAGGAAACATTAACTTACTTTCAAAAAATTGTTCTAAGGGAATTAATTATATTATTTACAGTTATGATAACCAACAGACTACTACTAATAAAAATAACACAAAATGAAGAAAATTACTCTATAGTTCAACAGAAAGGACAGAGTATGCCTGGATAGGATGGCTTTATTAAGGTGATCAAAATAAGAGAAATGCAAAATAACAACAGTAATCCCCATCCTCAAAGGATTAATTCTGTCACCAAGAGACAATGTGTAAATTCTTGGTCCTTTTCTACACCCTGTGGATTAAATATGACACTATGTCTGTTTTATAGATAATCACAGAAGTTCAATCCTGGAAAAGACCACATAGTTCCAACCCGTCACTTTTACAGCCAAGGAGACTACAGCCCAGACAACCTAAGTGATTCAAGCAGTTAGTATCAGAACTAGAACCCAGGTTTCCTGGCTCCCAGTATGACAGTCTTTCTGTGTCTCTTCAGGGGCACCCTTCAGTTACTCATCCCCATCAAACAGGAGATGTCTGGCACACTTACCTTCCGGACACTAGGGAGCACATAAGGCTTTCCATTATCATCCCGGTAGGCACCAACTCCCAGATTCATCTTTTTGCTGTTGGTGTCTCTCTTATAGGCTTCTGTGACTCCCAGGATGGGATCTGGGGGCCCCATCTCCACATGAGCCCACCAGGAGCTGGAATGGGAAACAGAAGACATCAGTCACAGTAACTAGATTTCCATGACCAGAGGTGTCCTGGTTCTGCCGAAACTCCATTTCAACAAGTGTTTGCATGTTTACTATGCACAGGGTATAGCAATAAGCACCGATAATCCAACAATGCATAAGACTTCAGAGCACACTGTAGAGGAGTAAAGACCAACATATTAATACAAATGCGATGAGAAGCAGAACAACTGAATCATGCTAGGGAGGACAGGGTGCACGTGTGAGCAGTTCAAACCTGATCTGAAATCCCAGGCAAAGGATATTTCAAGTAATTTGGCAATGAGAAGCTGTGAGTGGTAAAATATGATGCTGGAGAAGTAGGCAAGGGCCAATGTGACAGTATTACATGACCATCCCTCCCACCCCTCACCTTGGCCCTCCAAGGAGATTGAGTTTTATCTTGTTTCCAAACTTATTGAGGGCATCCTTTGGAGAGTGTGTTAAAAAATACAGGTTCCTGGGCTCTACGTTGGATGTAGTTTACTGAAAAATCTGGTTCTTACCCAGTAAGAAAGATAACAGAAATAAGGGCTTGACCCAGGGTGTGAGGCAGTAGGGGTAGAGAGGACAGAGAATTGCTAGGTATTTGCAACTAACCGAATGTAACATCTTACTGATTTCCTCGTTACTTATTGAGTTAAAATGTTTGACAATGTTCATTATTTTATATTTGTATGAGTCAAGATTTCCCCTTAAAAAATTATCATTTAACAGTGTTAGGGGTCATCCACTGATGCCCAATGGATTTACCTGGTGGGGCCAAGTGAACTGTGTTGCTGGGGGAGTGCACTCCCTGAGTGAATCCCAAGAGGCAGTATAACTTAAAATAACTTTCTCTAGCTTGTTCCCCACTTCCTCCTGATATGTGGTTTCTGGTTGCCTTATGACCAATAAGGTAGTCCCTGTTGGCAACAGACTGTGAATTTGGCCTTATGCTGTGACCATTCAGTGATCTCTGTAAATGGATAGCAGAGATCTGTTCTCTGTTGAGATGACAGATAATCTGGTTTGTTGTTTTTTTTGAATCTTTCTCGTCAGAGCTGTGAGATTGTGTGTTTACTCTATACCTGTGGCTAAAGTTGTAGATCTGAAGAGCTATAAGCTCTCTATGTATAATTTTCAGGAAGGCTTTTTTTTTTTTTTTTTGGTTTTACCCCTTTGGGTGTCTGAATGTGAAATATCTTCCATCTCAGAGAGTAGTGATAAATTATGAAAAAAAACCTCACATTAAAGGTGCTCTGTCTGATTGTTACAGAAGCTGAATTTCTAGTGCTTAAAATGTGGTAGATTTAATTTTTTTCCTTAAAGAGATGAACTCAGAAACATTTAAAAATTCAAGTTCATATAAGATAAATCTGATAAATAAAACTAGTTTAATTTTGAATAAAAAACAGCTATATCTTTTATATATTCATATAAAGCATCTTTTATTTACTTTATTCTATGAGGGTCTGTTTTTCCTAAACTTATACTGGTTCACTAATAAAACAAGCTAACATTTCTCCTATATAATGTTTAAAATTATGGAAAATGTAGATATGTGTCAAACTAATTTTTATTTGACAAATTTTAAATTTCAACAGTAGCAATATTTTTTACTTTTATTAACTTTATTTTTTAAGAACAGTTTTAGATTTAGAGAAAACTGAGTAGACAGTAGAGCTTCCCCCCACAAGTTTCCTCTTATTAACACTTTATATTAGCAGGGTACATTTCTTACAATTAATGAATCAGTGTTGATACACAATTTATTCAGACTTCTTTAGTTTTTACCTAATGTTCTATATATCCGTTCCAGGACACCACATTACATTTAGTTGTCATATCTTCTTAGGCTCCTCCTGGCTGTCAGTATCAGACACAACTTGGTTTGGATGACATTAACTGTTTGGGGGAGTACTGGTTAAGGATACTGTAGGATGCTCCTCTATTGGAATTTATCTGATGTTTTTCTTATGATTAGAATGGGGCTATGGGTCTTGGGAAGAACAGTAATTATATTTTTTAATATGTCAGCTTGAAGACAATTTCCAAGATCTTTAAGTAACTTAAAATCTTGGACTAAAATTACAATGAGTTAATGGATTAATTACTGACTGGATACCTAAATAATTTTTAAGTATGATAAAGTACCAACATGTTAACTACTAAGCCTAATTTAAAATTTACATACTTTTACTTATTTTTGTATGCTTCAGAGAGGCTATAGCTTTGGATCATGTTAGTGAACATGTTCTTTGTTGCTATTTTAAGAAGGTATGGAAGGGATGTGTGTGTGGTGGTGGTGGGGCTACCGAAGTGGTACTACGTGTGTTCATGAGCATTACCAATCTGCTAAAATGCTTGTGTAGGACTGAAATCAACATCCTCCCGTTTTATCTGTGAAATGGAAGTTATTTGGGGTAAAGTTATACTTAATAAATGGTTGAGACTATACTAGGATTGATAGTGACAGAGATATACAACTGTGTATGTTTTTGTTTTCCAAGGAAAATGAGCAAGAAGTGAAAACATGAGCAAAAAGTTTTACACAGTTTCATATTATAGAAAACAGTCTTTATGATCTCTTAAATCATCGATAACCTGCTGTATGATAAGAGCTGGGGGTGTAAAGAAGAGTAAATCAATCCCTCGCCACCAGATGAGCCCAGTGGAGTGACCAGTAGGGAGTTATACACAGTGTGGGCTGGAGACGGGGCGATAATGTACAGTGATGAAGACAGGCTCAGGGCACAGCTTATCTTCTACGGTGGCCCTGAGGAGATAGCCTGGGAAGGGGAGGTAAGTATAGGCTTAGGAAGGCTTCCAGGAGGTGACATGAGTGCTACAGATGAAAGGAGGAAAAGGACCTTCTAAGCAGAGGCATCAGAATACAGGTTAAGGGTGACAAAGAGCTGGGGGTGATGCGGTAGAAAGTGGAAGCTAGGGAAGCAGGGTTCCCGATGACTTAGGTGAGAAAGCCAACATTCTTTCAGTAATCATTTATCCAGTCTCAACTAATCAAAGGTTTCAGCACAGCACAGTACAAGTTCTCTGTGCTCACCATCCAGGCTGAGAGCTTGGTGAATTATTTCATTAGAATTTCTTTCCCAAAATCATCCTGTTGAACTTGTGGCTCGTCAGCACTTATATACCTCACTCCGCCATGAGGGGCACTGGATGGCTGGTTGGATGTGGCAGCAGAGTTAAATGTAAGCTCTCCTGACAAGCTGAAAACTGCCTCAGTCTCAACAGCTGTAATTGGCATGTACAGTTAATTCTCTGTTATTAAAAGGTGGATTATTTCATTTTTGGATTTCCCAGGCTTTTACTTCTTTTAATAGCTTCCTCTGGGCAATGTCAGTACTGGGCAAACTGCATGGATTCAAATGTTCCACCACTTAGCAGCTTTGTGAGAACAGGCAAAGCAATTAACTTCTCTAAGTCTCAACTTTTCTTATCTATAAAATGGGGGCAGAACAGTACCTATCTCATAAGGTTGTTATAATGATGAAAGGAGTTATTAAATATAAAACACTCAGAACAGAGCCTGGTACAGAGTGAATGCTTGATTTTAGCTGGTATCGTTACTAAATTATTACTGTTACACTTTAATTTAGAATTCCCATGCCACTAATGTGGAGACTGGTGAGGCAAGTAGGTAAAGAATTCAAGTCTTAACTTTATGATCAAATGAGGGTCTTTCCTGCTTTTCAATCATTACTACTTATTCTTTCCTAGAGTCTCGGAAGACGTTATCATTCTTCCTTCTCACCAGTGCTACTGCCAGGACTCAAAATCCTTCTCATTTTTTTTTTTTTAACTGTTCTAGGCTGCCTGGGGGATTCCAATAACTAAGCGACACAAAGCAACTTCTAAATTGGGCCTGAAGAGAGCTTTCATTATGTTCTGCTCACAATTCAGACCCTGCGAACATGTAGCCACCTGCCTGTCTATATATCACTGTCATTAACTGATGAGTGCAAGGAATGCCCGGAATGCTAAGGAAATATTAAAGAGAACTTTTGGTAAGCGATTTTCATTTTTGAAAATATGGTTCTGTCTCCAAGGCCTTCCATCAACAATGACAGAGCTGCTGCTCCTAAACCACAAGAAGGTACTGTTTTTAGTTCTTACTAAAGGGTGTGAAAAGCACTTATTTACCAAGTTCTTTAAAAAGCTTATTTAGTATAGAAATTCTCTCAGAAATCATAGCCTTGAGTCTTCTGGCAGAGAACTAACCGAGAAAGGTATCTTTTAAGAAGAATTCTAAAAGAATTTAAAAATATTAAACGTTAAACAGTCTAAACATATAGGCAGAGATACTTGATTTGATTAGTCCTACATCAGTAATTATGTTCCAATCCTCTACACCCTTTATTATTCCATTCCTGAAAAGGGTAAAGACCATGTCCATACTGTAAGGACTCTCCTGTTTTTAAGAGACAGTGCTAGATGAAACCAAGAGTGCTCTAGGGACAAAATTGATGCTGATAACTTGTGACCGACAAAGCATTCCTATCTGTGCACTTTGGACAAAAGAGCAAAGTGTCAGCCATTGAGCAATACTGATCAGCCAACCAAAAGCTGTTAGGTACAAAGTATCCAGATAAGCATTTCCAGCTCAAACACCTTGCAGTTTTTCTGGGAGCCTACCTAGTGCTTTATAATTTTAAAAATGCTTCCCCTCACATTCTTATTTTAAAATAAGAAGTTAATTAACTTGCTCATGATCACAGAGCTAAAAATGGCAAAGACAATACTACTATCATTTTCTTACTGGATATTGTAACACTATTGCACATTGCCTTTCTAAAGGGTCTCATAACAGAGGAGAGAATAGCTCATAGTGGTCGAGCACATGCTTGGCATGCACAAGGTCCTGGGTTCAATCCCCAGTACCTCCTCTATAAATCAATAAATAAACTTAATTACCTACCCTTCCAAAAAAGAAAAGAAAGAAAGAAATTGCAAACTATAAGATTTTAAAAAAGGTCTCATGATACTCCTTCAGTTATTTCACTATAAATTAAATAATCAGAATTAAATAATTAAGGACAGATAATTATCAATAAAAATACATTAGCATATTTTCTTTTCTTCACTGACCTGTGACCATGTCTAATTTAATGTTACTATGCTTTTACAGCAGAGGTCAACAAGTGCTTTCTGTATAAAAAAAAAAAAAATGCAGTTAAACATTTGAACTTAGAGAGTTCCATTTAAAATGACCCAAGGATGAAAACTAAGTATTTCATAGGATAAATCCTCAGTTCTTCAGAATACCAACTGCCAAGGTTTCATTGTATTAGAATGAGCTGTTTAAAAAGAAAAAGAAAGAAAGAAACTTCAATTAGTTGAATTTATTTTAAATGTTTTCCACTTTTACCATTTTTTGTTGGGTAAAGATCACATCTACAGTGGTGGGAGTGGAGGTTCTTCCTTGTCTGAACAGTTAACAGTCATATCCAGATATGGCATCTGATTCTATCACCCAATTGTGCATCATTGGTTAAACCTGAACAGCACTTCCTCAGCTGCAGGTACTCAAATATTTTAAAACTTTTTTGTATACTTTTGCACCATTGTGGTTCTTTCATGTTTAACTTGGAACTAAGATATGATGTTAAAATGTTTTATTTGTTTCCACGACATTAATTTAAAAATCAAGGTCTAAAGTTAAAATATTCAATTTTAAAGACATGCCATCCAGTGTTCTAACTGCTGAGATATAACAGTGAAAAAAGTAGGTACAGTCTCTGCTCTCACGGAATTTACATTCTAATGGGGAAAAGACAGAAAAGAAAAATGAGTCAGGCTCTTGAAGTGAAACGATGATTAAAAGGTCACACCCATAGGGATTCTTACCAACGACTTTGTAAGGAGAGCTGTAGGCCACCTAGCCAAGTCCATAAAATGAGATTATTTGAAGATTACTATAGTGTTGAAATAGATTTACTTGCCCATAATTGTAGATACCTCCTTCTGTTCTCCAAATTTGCTGCATAAATGATAACCCCTCCCTAATTCTGGTCCATGAGGTAGGCTGCCTTAAAGAGCACACCTTGACAGTGGGCCAAGAAGGAACCAAATCAGGGAGAAGAAAGTCTGGGCAAAACTGTACTGCCAAGAGTGTGGGGCTTTGGGAAGGACAAACTGTTATGCTGGCTTAAAGACATCGTACATACATTCAAAGGAAAGGCCAAGGCACGTATGAGGTCAAGGCTTTGCTCTTTAGAGTTAATATCTGATTGGGGTGGTTTGGAGACCCGGTTCCTGATTAGGAATTAAGGGCACTGTCCCAAATCGGCTTTTTGAGTGAATTAAATATCCTGGCTTAGGTCTCTCCACTAGGAAGGGATTACAGACTCGTTTATGCTTGTTAACCTTTTCTCCGCAACACGTTACAGTAAGAAGTTACATATTTGGAATTTTTTGAGTGATACCTGTCCCTCCCTCAGGCTTGTTCACCACTGTATCCAGCACTAGCATCTGGTCCAGTGCCTGGCTCTGTGAAACTGGGGTGAGGAAATATTCACTAAATAAAAGAGCAGAGCGAGAGGGAGGGGAAGAAAGGCAACTTCCCTACCGCTAGACCTCCTCAGGGCTAAAAGAAAAAAATAAAGGTATTACACTCAGACTCTTTTCCATCCAAAGGCCAAAGGGCCGGGGGGGGGGGTCACGGGTGACTCAGGCGGGAAGATGCCGCGCGCCAAGGTCACAGTATGCAGAGAGGAAAGCGGGTCCCAAAAGCCAGAGTTCTGGGAACCTTCCTCCCTTGAGCTTCCTTTCCTCGACGCACAAACGGCAGCCAGTCGTCGACCCTCCAACCCTGCTGGGGCCCAGTGAGGCCACGACAGGTGAGCCCCGCCGCCGCCTAGGGCAGCAGGTCAAGGGCAAAGGCTCCCCCCCCCCCGGCACCGCAGCCAATCGGCGCGAGGCAGCCCCAGCACCGCAGCCAATAGGCGTGATTCGGCGCCGCAGCCCCGGGCTCTCCCTTCGCCCCCCAACCCCCACTGCGCCGAATCTGCTTGTCGTGACCCGTCTACCTTGAATGGGAGTCCGGGTGCCGTAGAGGGCCACACTTCCTAACCCAGGGGAACGCGCTGGCACGCTTGCCTACGGTCATAAGAGCAGGGTAGAGGAGAGCTGTAGGACCCAAAGGGTCATTGTGAGGCGCGGACGCTCGACCCTCAGCCCCCAGTGAAGCCGAGGGGATAGCAGAGAAAGTGTGTGTGGCGGGTGCACGTGTGTGCTCTGAAGGCGAGTTAGCTGTCCTGGTGCACGGGCAGCGAGGCCACGCAGGCCCGTCGCCCCGGCTCCTTTATCCCTTGCTTACCTGGCTCTGGCAGAAGCCGCGGCAGCGAGGCCTGGGTGGAAGGCAGCGGCGGACAGGACGCGGCCGGAGTGCAGCAGGGCCATGGTGGGCGGCAAGAGGGCAGTGGGTTGATGCAGGACGAAGCAGAGATGCCAGCGGGCGCGGACACAGAGGCGCCGGCTCCTGCTGAAGGTAAGGACAGCGACTTCCCGGGGCGAGGCTAGAGCGGCCGCCCGCCAAACCCGGGACCGTGTCACAGCGCACCCTGGCGGCCGGAGCGGCGCGGCGAGGCCTCCGCGTAGCCTCGGGTCGGCCTGCCGGGGAGTCTGCACAGCCAGGGCCAAGTGGTCCCGAGAAAACAGTGACAGCACAGTTTATCGCTGCTCACAGCGCCCGACACGCTTCATTTATTTATTTACGAAGGATTGGACCGAAGAGGCCAATTTGAAAGATGGGAAAAGGTAGGCTGACGTAGGTGAAGTAATTTGCCTAAGGCCATGGAGCCAGCGACCCTAAATCTTTAGCTGGATGTTTCCCTCAAATCACCTCACCTTCTTCCTGAACGTTTTCTAATCTCTGTAATGGAGAAGATAACATGCCTATCTCCTGGGGCACTTGTGAGGATTAAGTGAGATTAGCCGATTATATCTAAAAACAGGGTCTGGTTTAGTAAACACGTAACAACCCGTGGTTATTAATGACAAACTTGAGTTTGTAAAGTCTGTGCAGTTGTGTGTGGTACGGAATTAATCATTGTTAAAGGAAAAGGCGAATGAATTTGAGACTCCAGAAGTTGAATGATTCAAACAAGTCCACTCTAAACAGTGGCTGTTTCTCTGACACTTCTCTCTAAAACCCAGATAGAACTGTGTTCCTTGGCAACTTAATTTATCTTCTTTGGCGTCACGTTTCCTGAATAAATAAGTCTAGCTGCCCGCCTAGGGTCACATTCTAGACCGTTCCCAGTCCAGCCCCAATTTACTTTCTTAGACTCAACTGCTCTCTCTAACCTCAGCCGGTGCTCCCACAGGCCAGCACTTTGAAGCCACCACTGTGTTAGTTTCCTACAGCCCCCGTAACAAATTACTACAAACTGGATAGTTTATAACAACAAAGTCATTTTTCACAATTCTAGAGGCTGTAAGTCCAGAGGTGTCAGAGTTCATTCCTTCTGGAATCTCTGAGACAGAATCTGTTCCATGCCTTCCTCCTAGCTCTGGAAGTTGCCAGCAATCCTTGCCAGTCCCTTGGCTTGATGACTCATCACTCCAATCTCTGGCTCCATCTTCACATGGCGTTCTCTGTCTGTGTGTCTCTGTGTCTCTTCTTACACGGACGCCGGTCATATTGATTAGGGCCCATTTTAATGGCTTGATCTTAATTTGATTACATCTGCAAAGACCCTATTTGCAAATAAGTCACATGCACAGGTACGTGGGGTAAGAACCTCAACATATCTTTTTGGAGGATGCATTTCAACCCATAACAATCACTATCCCCAGGACGGGACAATTGTACTTCCGAGTACAGATCCTAGGGACCTCACACATGTTTAAGAATGTCAGTGAACCTTTGTTTATAAAAGCAAAACACAAGGAACAACCTAGTTGCCTATCAATAGGGAAACAGATGTGTTGTTACCGTCACACAATGGAACACTACAGACTACTGACATGAATGAGCTCAGCTTATAGGTATCAACATGTATAGACCTCAGACGCAAAAAAGCAAGTTGTAGGGGGAAGGAGGAAAAAAGAAAAAAAGAAAGTTGCAGAACTATTGGTATAGTATGACCATTTAGATAAAATTTTAAAATACACAAAACCATACTGTATAAACATTCATAAATGTATGTAAAATTTTGGAAAATTACACCAAGGACACAGTTCAGTTCAGGATCGGGAGGGTACAAGAGGGTGTTTGCCTTTGGGAGGGGAACGAGACAACTTTGTCATATTGCTTCATAAAAAAAGAATATTAACAATTATCACCATTTTGGGTGATGTATACATACATTTAATTTTCTCATAAGAAAGCTAATTTGGGTTACTGGTCTGAAAGGCGGATTGGAAAGGACAACCCTAAGAGGTAAGGAGACTAGGCTTGAAAGAAGACTGACACAGTAATCCAGGCAAGAAATTCTTGATTGTCTGAGTTCAGGTAGAAGTGCAGTGATGGAAAAAAGGTTACAGATCTGGGACATATTAAGGAGGAAGAATCAAAATTGTTTGGTGATTAAATGCAGGGAGAAGCAGGAAAGGAGTCTGAAACAATTCCCAGTGTATCAGTTAAAATTGGGGTTGTCTGCAAGTAACAGAGACCCAAAATAATTGGCTTAAGCAAGATAAAATGTGTTTCTTTCACATAAAAATCTGAAGATAGGCAGTCCAGGGTTGTTGTGGCATTTCTGCCTCTATAAGCTCTCAGGGACCCAAATTGTGCCTCTGCCCTCCTTAAGTTGTGTCCCTCACCCAGTGGTCCAAGATAATAGTCACAACTTCAGCCACCACGTCTCCATTCCAAGCAAGGTCCTAAAGGAAGGGGCAAAAAAAATCAAGTACAAAGAGTACATACTATTTACCTTCTAAGAGACATATAATGGGAGGAGGCAGAATGTGGCAAAGATCAGTTGAAGGAGAGAGAGCCAGGGAGGGCACAGGAGGGATGGCTTAGTGCTAGTTGTGGAAATCGGGGAGGTCTTCCTGGAGGAGATAGCATTTTATCTGAACTTTGCAGGCCATACTGTGTTTGACATGTGGGGGAGGAAGGAAGGCAAAAGCATGGCCCATGTTCGTCCTCACTGTCTAACTTGTCCCTGCTGCCCCCTCTGTCTTCTGTTCTTTCCCTCACCAAAATCAGGATGGCTCTTGTCAGCCAAGGGAGGCTGACGTGGGTTTCTAGGAGGTGAGTGGCCCAAACGAAAAAATGCACAAGGAGTTGCCATACTGCCGGACAGACTTCAGCAGGAGACACCATGGGGTTAACAACACTTTATTCTGTTGCCACAGGGAGGTGCGCGCCTGTGATGCACCTGTCCTGCTTTTTATGTGTTCTCTGTCAGCACATGCGCAATGTGAGTTTCTTCGTTCATTAGGCTTACAGAATATCTCTAGCACATGCATACTTCTAGTTTCTTTGTTCTAAATCTTCCATAATTGATGCATGTGTACAGCAATTATTTACTGCATACTACAAACATGCTCTGATCGTGGCCTTGGGTGCCACGGCCTTAACTCATCTCAAGGCCAGCTCACAGCTCTTTACCTCTTGACTCGCCCTCCAGGAGAAGGCAGTGGCTGGTTGGCTTCCTTCTTCTGACTGATCACCCCTTATGGCCATTTCCCATTTTTTTTCACCCTCCCACCTCTCATCCCCAGTCCTACTATTAATTACTTGATTCTTGAATCCTCCATTTTAGATTTTGGTCCTAATTTTCCAATTAGCAGCTGCAGATCCTTTAAGCCATCCACTTGCCATTGCAATCAGAGAGTCTCTGGCCGCCAGTCCTGCCCTAGAGTCAACCTGATATTTGTACTTCTCTGTATTTTACAATATAAACTTCCAAATAAGCCCGTATATGTATATGTGTAAAGTCCATCAGTTTTTTTTTTTAATGTAACTTTTAATAAAGCACATGCAAGCCCCTGGACTAGGCAGTCTGAGCAGCATTTGGGTTCAAGACATTCACAGGCTCTGGGTTCCAGCAGTTAGAAATTACTAGGTATCATGCTCTGTTCCACATTGTCTGGAGCTTCTCCAGGCTGTTCTCCCATTTCCTGGTCACCCCCAGGCAAAGCCAGAGGTAGTGTTTCCAGGATGAGCTCAGAGAAGTCAGCCTCCAGGGCTCCAGGTAGATGTTTATTGGATTTTCCTGGATTAAAGGGGGTGGGGAATGTCTAATGGTGAGGTCTTGAGTCACAGAGAAGTCTGTTCTTCACCATACTCGACCCCCATCATCATTTGTATTATTATTTTAAAAGTTACTCTTACCAATATTCACGAACCATTGGCCCTTGTTGGCAGGGGCTTAATTTCCAAAATATACAACCAGCTCATACAACTCAATATCAAAAAAACAACAACCCAATCCAAGAATAGGCAGAAGACCTAAATAGACTTTCTACAAAGAAGACATACAGATGGCCAATAGGCACATGAAAAGGTGTTCAGCAACACTAATTATTAGAGAAATGCAAATCAAAACTACAATGAGGTATCACCTCACACCAGTCAGAATGGCTGTCATCAAAAAGTCTACAGATTATAAATGCTGGAGAAGGTGTGGAGAAAAGGGAACCCTTCTGTACAACCGGTTGGTGGGAATGTAAATTGGTGCAGCCAATATGGAGAAGTCTGGATGTTCCTTAAAAAACTAAAAACAGAGTTACTATGATCCAGCAATCCCATTTCCAGCATATATCTGGAAAAGACATAAACTGTAATTCGAAAAGATACATGCACTCCAATGTTCATAGTAGCACTATTTACAATAGCCAAGACATGGAAGCAACCTAAATGTCCACTGACAGATGATTGGATAAAGATGTGGTGTATATATATACATGTATGTATATATATACAATGACTATTACTCAGCCATAAAAAAAGAATGAAATAATGGCATTTGCAGCAACATGGATGGACCTAGAGATTATCATACTAAATGTAGTAAGTCAGACAAAGCAAAATATTATATGATCTCACTTATTTGTGAAATCTTAAAAAATGATACAGATGAACTTATTTACAAAACAGAAACAGACTCACAGACATAGAAAACAATCTTATGGTTACCAAAGGAAAAGGTAGGGGGAAGGATAAATTAGGAGTTTGGGATTAACAGATATACACTACTATATATAAAATAGATACATAACAAGGACTTACTGTATAGCACTCTATTCAATATCTTATAATAACCTATAAGGAAAAGAATCTAAAAAAATTTATATGTATGTATGTGTGTGTGTGTGTATGTGTGTGTGTATATATATGTGTGTGTGTATATATATATATACATATATATATATATGTCAGTTTGCTGCACATCTTAAACTAACACAGTGCTGGGAATTCTGCTTGAGTCATGAAAGCTGCCTGGAGTTGAGCTGTCTGGTCGCCAGGGATCAACAAAGACAAAACTTCACTGGCAAATCAGTAACCACTCTCAACCCAAAGTCCCACACTTTCCACCCCAAACCTATAGATTATAGAGCTCTAGACACTGAAAGGGCTTTCAGAGCTCTTCCGCACAGTGCTTCTCACACTGTAATGTGCATCAGAACCACCCAGAGATCTTGTGGAAATGCACTGATTCAGCAGATCTTGGTTGGGGCCTGTGTTCTGCTTTTCTAACAAGCTCCTAGGTGACCACATTTTAAGCAGAGTAAATCTGGACCATGCCTTACCAGCCCTTTATAGATGTCACAGGAAACCTGTGTCCCAAACTCCAGACTTCCCACTGTATATACGGAAAATCTGAGGCAGTAGGAGAGAAATACTGCCTAAAGTCACATAGCCAACTGGAGTTTGAAACTAGGAACAAAAGCACAGATGGAGGGTAGATTCCTTTTACCAGCTTCAGCACCAAATGCAAATCTGTTCCCAGCCCTGAGTCAGCCCGCGGTGGCCTGTCCAGGAATCATCTCGAGGTTTCCGCTCCAGCACAGGCTGTGGATTGGTGCTGCAGGTCAGCCTTCAGGCTGCAGGAAGAAAAGATGTAGTCTCCTCCAGGCCAGAGGAGAGAGAGCTTAAAAAGAGAGGGAGCTCTGCATAGACTTGTACTTTTTAAGGGAACACTGTGGCCGTCACCAATCGGGAATGAAGGAAGCAGGACTGAGCAGAGGGAGGAGCTGTGTTATCCAATAACAAAGTCTCTGAAGCTCTAATGGTGCGGAAGAGTGGTCCTGACCTGGGGCAAGGGGGCCTGGCGTTTATATCCGTGCATTGACTCCCCCTTCTGCTGTGTGACCTTGCCTGGACAAGTGAATGGTTCAGGGGAAAGGTGGTGCAGGGGATCTGAGTGGCACCCAATAGCAGCTACTGCATGGACGTTTATATGAAGTGTATAAGGGGAGAGTACTTGTGAGGTGCCCACATGTATGTATGGTGTGTGTGTATGTGTGTGTATGAGTAGCTGTACATGAACCTGCCTGTCTTTGGAGTCTATGGAGAGTGTTCATGTGCACTTGGGGTGATTGTGTCTGAGTGTGACCCTGTCCTGTCTTGCATTTGTGTGCACACATGGAATTCAGTGAGTGGTGTGTGGCTCTGTGCTGATGTTTAGGTGTGCCCTGTTTGCATGCAGGTGTTCTGTATGTGGGAATGGTGGCAGATGGATGTGTGCCAGCTTCCAGAACCATCAGATGAGAAGCCTGTGGCTTCCTGTTCCTGAAGACGACAGAGGTGGTTACCTGAGCCAGGGTAGGGCATGCTGGGCTGCCTCAGTGGCCTTGGGTGGGGAGGGGATGGTGCTGGATGAGGACCACTTTGTCTGAAGAAGTAGCCCTTTCTTTGGACTGACCAGTATCCCTTCAACCCTTGTCCTCCATGCCCAGCCTGTCCCAGGAAATGCAAAGCCTCAGAAGAAAGCTTGGGGGAGGCCTGGCTGCAGGCACTGCCTCACCTCAGTCAGCCTCCTGCTGACAGGAGGCAGGAAGAGGAGTTTCTGGTGACTCTGCCCCTCATTTTAGGGTCAGAGAGCATCTCCAGAAGCCCCCATAGAACACACTGGTCTTTGGCTGGTGGACCCTCTGGAAACCTCTCCCACTGGCTCATAGACTATCTCCAAACACTTTTCTGTGTATATGAAATTACTCTGGAAAATACACCCCCCACCTCCACCTGATAACTATAAGGATTTTAATAAATGATTTTAAAAAATCCTTTATGAATGGTGTCCATCTGTGGCTCCCTGTGTACATCCCTTGCGTCTGTCTTGATTTCCTTTTGTTCTGCTTCACACTCAGATATTTCACCCAAAGAGCCCCAGTTCTCCTGTCAGCTAGGATCATGAGTAGCTCTGGGGGTTCTGGACCAGCCTTGGGCTCCTCCTGGCCACTTGCAAGGATGGGGAGGGAGCAGCCAACGTAACAGTATGTGGCCTGTTTTTGCCAGGCTGTGCCAGGACTGTGGGGTGGGTTGAGGCCAGACACATCCCTGTGAGTAAGTGCCCAGAGTGGGGGAGGTTCTAGGAGCCCAGAGTGGAGAGGGGTTGCTTGTGGCTGGGGAACCAGGAGAGGTAATGTGGAGGAGGTGACACATGAATGGGACCTTGAAGGAAGAGGAGGTGTTTCAACATCATTGTCATCTGTCCTTAATGGCTCAGTGTCTGGGAGGCCAGGGACAGGCACTGTTGTCTCCTTCATTCACATGTGTCTGAGCTCAGGCCCCAGACAGTAAGGTGACTGACCAAGGGCCACACAGAGCACCTTTGGTAGGGTCTAGCCTTTAGTTTTTTTCCAATCCGTTCCTTCTCTCTGGCTGCCTATGCTGGATCCACCCTGCCTTGCCCGTTGGGGTGAGCACTAGGATTCAGAGCCAGCTAGGGATGAGTGTGAGGGGCTGAACATATTCCACCCTCAGATCCCAAATATGCCCTCCCATCAAGACCTGACTTGCTGAGTGTTGAGTCATTTCTGACTTATCCACCCATTTGCTTAAACCAGAAATCCAAGAGTCGTCCTTGATCCAGCTCTCTGTCACCTTCCACACTCCCCAGTTGACCTCCAGAATATATCTGGAACACCACTACTACTACTAAACGTTTATACCCTCATTTATTCCTCACAGTCGTGCCAGGAAGTTGGTGCCCAAAGTTTATAGCCAGAGGGGAGCTGAGCCAGGATTCAGGCACGACTGTCTCTCATTACCACAGGAAGCAGAAACCACATGCCTCTCATTCACATGGCCACATCATAGCCCTCTCTTGGGTCAAACCAAAAGCCCCTCACTGGACTGTTGGACTCCAATCTTGCCCCATCAGGATGTTCCCTTTAGAGCAGCCAGCAGGATCCTTCTAAAACATATAACCACTCTACGGGACATTGCAAAAAAGGCAGCTACAAAACACTATGCTGCATCTGCCATAAGACTGAAAATCTTAAAGGGCAGAACTGTGATTTTGGGTTCTCTAAGTGTGCCAACAAATATAAATACATCTGCCTCTGCCAGAGGAGTGCAGAACGGAGACATTCAGCCTGGGATGTCCAGAAAAATGACCTGGACTTTCCAAGGAAGACATACAGATGGCCAACAGGCACATGAAAAGATGCTCAACATTGCTAATCATCAGCAAAATGCAAACCAAAACCACAATGAGATATTACCTCACACCTGTCAGAACGGCTATCATCAAGTCTACAGATAATAAATGTTGGTGAGGGATGTGGAGAAAAGGAAACCCTAGTACACTGTTGGTGGGATTGTAAATTGGTGCAGCCATTATGGAAAACAGTATGGAAGTTCCTCAAAAACTAAAAACAGAAATACCACATGATCCAGCAATCTCATTGCTGGGCATGTATCTGAAGAAAATGAAAACACTAATTCAAAAAGATACATGCACCCCAATGATCATAGCAAAATTATTTACAATTGCCAAGATACAGAAGCAACCTGTGTCCATCACTGATGAATGGATAAAGAAGATGTGATATTTATATGCAATGGAATATTACTCATCCATAAAAAAGAATGATTCTGCCATTTGCAACAATATGGATGGACCTAGAGGGTATTATGCTGAGTGAAATAAATCAGAGAAAGACAAATAGTGTATGTTATCACTTACATATGAAGTCTAAAACAACAACAACAACAACAACAACAACAACAACAACAAAGGAATGTGTATAACAAAACAGAAACAGACCCACAGATACAGAGAACAAACTAGTGGTTACCAGTGGGGAGAGGGAAGGAGGCAGGGACAAGGTAGGGATGGGGATTAAAGGATAGAAACTACTATGTATGAAGTAAATAAGCAACAAGGATATATGGTACAGGGAAATATACCTATTATTTTGTAATAACTTTAAATGGAGTATAGTCTATAAAAACACTGAATCACTGTGTTATACACCTGAAACTAATATCATATTGTAAGTCAAGTGTACTTCAATAAAATAAAAAAAAGTATATATTTAAAAAAAATCAAGGAAGCCTCCTGCACTGCTGGTGGGAATGCACTTTGGTGCAGCCACTGTGGAAAACAGTATGGAGATTCCTCAAAAGACTAGGAACAAATTCACCATATGACCCAGTAATCCCTCTCCTGGGCATATATCCAAAAGGAACCCTACTTCAAAAAGACACTTGCACCCCAGTGTTCATAGCAGCACTATTTACAGTAGCCAAGACATGGAAACAGCCTAAATGTCCATCAATAGATAACTGGAAAAAGAAGCTGTGGTATATTTATACAATGGAATAGTATTCAGCCATAAAAATCGACAACATAATGCCATTTGCAGCAATGTGGATATTCCTGGAGAATGTCATTGTAAGTGAAGTAAGCCAGAAAGAGAAAGAAAAATACCATATGAGATTGCTCATATGTGGAATCTAAAAAAAAAAAAAAAAGAATAAAAATACAAAACAAACAGACTCATAGACATAGAATACAAACTTGTGGTTGCCAAGGGGGAGGGTGGGAAGGGATAGACTGGAAGTTCAAAATTTGTAGATACTGACAGGCATATGTAGAATAGATAAACAGAATTATACTGTATAGCACAGGGAAATATATACAAGATCTTGTGGTAGCTCACAGTGAAAAAAATGTGACAATGAATATATGTATGTTCATGTATAACTGAAAAATTGTGCTCTACACTGGAATTTGACACAACATTGTAAAATTACTGTAACTCAATAAAAAATGTTAAAAAAAAAATCACCTGGAGAGTGACCTGAGTCTAGAAGAATGAGTAAATGTTTATTAAGTAAAAAAAGGAAGGATATTAGGAGAATGGAACTGCAGTATTTGTCAAGGCTGGAAGACAGCAGAGGATGAAGTGCAGGTAGTTAGACAAAGTCAAGGTGCTCTCAGATATTACAGCACAAGTTGAGGAGGGCAAGAGATGTACCGCCAGCAGTCTGCTGTTTTCATGATTATCAAGCCCAATTATACAAAGAAAATGCTTGAGACCCAGAGAGGTCACATGACTGGCTCAAGGTCACAGATGGGTAAACTCAGAGCGAACCAGGTCTTTAGTGTTCCTCTCCCTGCAACTTTGTAGTCCTGAGCAGGTGGCTGAGGGGAATTCAGACAAGCCCCAGATGTCACTCAGCTGACAGTAGGAAAGGCAGGGAGAGGGGTGCAGTCAGTGACCTCAAAGCCAACGCTGGAGACTGTACTGGGGAGACATTCCATGTGCTCAATAGTAAGAGGATTTGAGCTTCTCTTAAGCACAGTTTGGAGAAAGAAAAGCCAGTGTGCACTTTTACAGCACCTGGTTCCCCCAGTTAAGTTATGCTTGAATCATGCTAGGAGCCTGATCGAGCCTCGCACAAAAAATTAAGAAACTTTAATCTCAAACTTGAAGCTATTCTCCTGCCTTAATCTAAGCCATTGTGTCTGGCCCCACTTCCAGCCCTAGGTATAGCTGTCATAGATTTTGTAGGTTGAAGTAAACTGCTTAGCATAACTTAAGTGAAGGGTCTTGTTGATTTTTTTAATTATTAAAAAAGAGAATATGAGGATCACAACAGTCCAAGCCATGGATCCATTGGATGCAGGTTGTCCCCAAACTGGAGAATGCATGTTCCAAGTAGTGAGGGTGACATCAGTGTGGGCACTGACCTTGAAGGGTGTGGTGCTGCCTCCTTGAAAAAGACCCACATGGGCTTGAGTTGTTTCCATCTCCAGCTATTTCTTCTTGGAGGCTGGAGAGGCTACTGCACACTCCATGGAACCAGATGGCCCCTGTCAAAGGCTGTACTGACAAACCATGATGTTGCTGGATCAAAAGCTTCTTGTAGATGCTTTTTACTCAGAATGAAACAACATTCCCAAACTGATGAGAACACAGGGAAAGATGACTTGCTTTAAATCAAGAGTGAGTTCATAGGTTGGCAGAGTGCGAATCCAAATCTTCCAGATTCCAGACCATTACTCTTAATGGGTTTAGCTGCTTGAAGGCAGGGAAAAACAAAAAGACTTCTGGTTCCAAGTTTTTCTTTCTATCTAATTATTAAAAGAAATGCTGCCTGGGAACAGTGGAAAACAATGTATTGGTGGCAATAAGAACGTTGAGCAGCTCATTTACAGATTTCCAATATCATTGTCTTCTTGGTGTGCTTGCTTATGGGTGTGTATTTTACTGGTGTGACTCAGAGTACAGACCTGTCAGTTGCTTATGCCCTGTGATTCAAAAGTGATAAATACGGCCCCTGTCAACAAGACCATCCCCACTCATACCTGAACCTGAAATTACAGAGAGAAACATTAGATGTAGGTAATGATGGTAGAGAGAAGGAAGACTGTTAACGCTGGAAAGATTCTTAGATCAACTAGCTCAGCATTTCAACATTTCCTACAGTACAATCCATGGGATGCTAATTTGCTGTCAGGAGGAAAAAAGGGCCTGGTGGTCAAATGACTTTTGGACATTTTGGCTTAATTCAAATCGAACAGATTTCCTTTCTGCAGGGCTTCTCAGAGTTTTTGCTATATGCATTATAGATTTCTAGGGGGGATATGTAAGATGCAAAGTTTCCCAGACTTCTATGTCTTTTTTTCCCCCTAAGAATAATCTCATGAGTCTAACATTCCTTAGAATAAATCTTTAAAGTGTTGACCTCTCTCAATATTCTAATTTTAGAAATGAGAATATGAAGGCTCCGAGAGAGAGAAATGACTGGCAAAACCAGGACTCAAACTCATATTTTCAGATGGAAATCTAAGAATCAAATCCCTTTCTTGCTTCCTGCTGTGTCCTTAGTACTTAATTTTGTGTCTCCAATAAAGTAAGTAATAAATATAGTAAGTCACAGTGAGTGACAAATAATAGCTAAGTGTTTACATGCATTATTTCATATGGTGTTGATGAAAACCCTAAAGAATTGGCTCTGCTAGTATCTATTTTACAAAATTCTAAGTCAGAAATGGAGAAAGTCTGAGATTTTACCTTACTTGCAAGTTTACAAGTTAGCCTGTTACAGTTTTTATATACATATACTGATAGCAGACTGGAGATCCCTGGGTCAGAGACACAGACGGTTTAATACTTGCAGCTCTATGCTCTGCTCTCCACGGGAAAACGTGATGAGGGCTGGAGGTTACCTGCTCATGCATTGGGGCGCCCCATAGGAGAGGAACCCTGCAGTTAGAATCTGGTGATCGTTCTCCCCTCTGGAGAGAGACGTTACTCACTCTCCTGAATGTAAGCAAGTTTTCCTCCGAGGGAGAGGGAAGGAAAAGGCTTATCTTTACTACCTTAGGACATCTCCGGAGAGATAATCTCCAAGTCTCTTGTGAGGTACATATCTCTAGATTTCAAGGCTTTTTGCCATTCAAACATATCTTGCTTAGAAGGCCCAGACCATGCAGAAAGTGAGAAATCCAGGGAGACTTGTCTCCTAACAATGATAACGAAGTTGAAACTTAATACGCACATTATTTGATTTTGGGCAAGTGAAAGCACTAGGAAAATAAATGAATGGACAAATGAACGACCTAGGCGAAGGCACTTTCTACTACAGATGTAAATGACGGCCTTTACATACTTCTCTGAAAATAGGTAATGATAGGGGGAGAAGGGAGGGCTCAAGTTTTGTGAGTGCCTTGCGATCACAGCAGAAAACCCTCTATCGGAGTTGAGTTGAAGATGATCCCTGCCACATACAACCAGCTGCAGTAGCTCTGTGACTCAGTCACATGACCAACACAGTTTTTGCACAACTATTCTTCACAGAATAGATGGCTTTAGTCTTGTAATACAGCTTCGTTGTAAAACTGGTCAAAGCCTGAGAGCTCCCATTCTAGGCATAGGGAAGCTCTCCCATGCTGGCCTTATGTTTTCTTTGAAGAGTTTTATGATGTTGGCTCTTATATTCAGAAGTGAAGAAGTATGAGTCCTCCAACTTTGCTCTTTTTCAAGATTGTCTTGGGTATTCTGGGTGATTCAAATTTCCGTATGAATTTTAGGATCAGCTTATCAACTGCTGCAAAGAAGCTAGCTGGGATTTTGGTAGGGATTGTGTTGAATTTGTAGATAAGTTTGGGGAATATTGCCATCTGAACAATATTGAGTCTCCTGATCCATGAACATGGGATTTCTTTCCATTTATTTAGATCTTAAATTTCAACAATGTTTTGTAGTTTTCAGTGTATAGGTGTTGCACTTATTTGGTTAAATTTCATTTCTAAGTATTTTATACTTTTGGATGCTAAGTAAGTAGCATTTCCCCCTTAATTTTATTTTTGAATTGTTCATTGCTAGTGTATAGAAGTATGATTATTTTTATACATTGATCTTGTATCCTGCAACTTGTTGATCTTGTTTATTAGCTCATAGTCTTTTAAAGCAAATTCTGGAGGGTTTTCTGTGTATAAGATCAAGTCACCTGCAAATAGAGATAATTTTACTTCTTCCTTTCTGATCTGGATGTCTTCATTTCTTTTCCTTGCCTAATTGCCCTGGTACGATGCTATACCTCTAGTACAGTGTTGAATGTAAGTGTCAAGAGTGGACGTTTTTGGCTTGTTCTTGATCTTAGGGGGAAAGCTTTCAGTCTTTCTACATTAAGTATGATATTGGTTATGGATTTTTCATAGATACCTTTTATCAGGTTGAAGACGTTCCCTTCAGTTCCTGGTTTGTTGAGTGTTTTTATCATGAAAGGGTGTTTGATTTTGTCAAATGCTTTTTCTGAACCTATCAAGAGGGTCATGTGGTTTTTGTTTTTATTCTATATATATGGTGTATTATTTTAGTTGATTTTTTGTATCCTTATATTCCTAAGATAAATTTTGCATGGCCATAATATATATAATTATTTTTATATGCTGTTGGATTCACTTTGCAAGTATTTTGCTGAGAATTTTGTGTCCATATTCATAAAAGACATTGGTCTGTAGTTTTCTTTTTCTGTCATGTCTGTCTTTAGTTTTGGAATCATGGTGATAAGATCAGTCTCCTCTAGTGAGTTGGGAACTGTTCCCTTCTATGCTACTTTTTAAGAAGAATTTATTGTTTCTTGAATGTTGCTGAAGTCTTTTCTGCCTCCAAAGACCCATTTGGATCTGAAAATATTTCGTACCTTGCTCTTGACTTTGTAGTATTGTCTAATAACGGAAAAACATCAGTATTTAAAGTCAGAAGACCTTGAATTGGAACCCACTTTCGCTTTACCTGTTATGTGACCCTGAACAAATCGAGTTAAGAAAATCATTGCCTTTATTATCATTATCCTCTTTGTCTCCATCATTTATTGACTATTTATTATGGACTTTATATGCCTTTACATCTTAAAATTTTACAACAAACCTATGGGGGCAGCTTCTATTATTGTCCCCATTTATAGGTAAGGAAACGTGGCACAGGGAGCCGAACTTCTAAAATCTGTGAGCTTTGGCCGGATCGCAGGCCTAGCATTTTTAACCCAAGCAGTCGGACTCCAGAGGCCACAGTTTAATGACCACTTGCTAAACTCTTTTGAAGTGCCAGGCATTCTGTGTGTGTCTGTGTGCATGTGTATGGGTGTATGTGCATGTGTATGGGTGTATGTGCATGTGTGTATGTGAATCAATTCTCCTCTAGTTCTCACAAGCCTGTGAGAGAGGCATTATTATCATCACTGTAAAGATGAGGAGACTGAAACTCAGGCTTAAAAACTTGCCAAAAGTCCTAGGGTTAATAAGGTATATTCAAGGCATTCGAATGAAGAGCTCTATGTCTACAAAAGCTAAGCCTTGTCCACTAACTGAGCCTCAGTTTCCTCATATGCAAATAAATGTAATTAAAACCATTCTCTGGCTGTGGCTGAGAAGAGTATCTCAGAAGACCCTGGTGTGTGAAAGCCCTCCTAAAGGGTACGTGCGATCGCAGCTGCCCGCGCGCGCCTTTGTCCGTGCAGGCCATCCGGGAGGAGTTTCCTCTGGCAAGTGCCAGCCATCCTGCTGACTCTCAGCTCAAGTCTTGCTGGACATTAGATTCATTTGTCTAATTTCCTTGGGGTCCTGCGCAACATAAGAGGTAATTTGTCTTTGTTAGACAATTTAGTGATGAATCCACCTGGTAGCATAAGTAGCCCCAGACTCACATGTCCCTGAGGGATTCCTTCCTATTTTAGCAGAACGTAGTCAGTTTGAGCCTCAGAGACATGTCATTACAGTCTCAGTAACCTAACACAAAATGCATTGAATCAACAGGTCTTTATTCTTCCCACCTCCAAGAGACTTCACTTCTCTCTACAAAACAAAGCAAAAGAGTAGTCTTTTTCAGCATCGAGGTTAAATGGATAACGTAAATTCCATCTGATAGTTACCAAAAATTATTGGATTCTTGACCTGCATTTTTATACATGCTCCCTTTCGGTTAATCAAAGGACACAATTAGGAAGCAGAAGACATTCATTATACTTGTTTTTGCCTTGAGAATATGCCTCCCCTTGATTTTGAAAAGACTTTCTGAGCAGGAAGGTTGGATGAGAGGATGGTTGGCAGCCAGCCTCCAGATGACAAGATTTGCATGAAATAGAGTTTGTACTTTAATTTATCTTAGTTTTTTGGTACAGCTTTATTGATATATCATTCACGTACCATATATTCACCCGTTTAAGTGTACAATTCAGGGGCTTTTAATGTATTCAGAATCATCACCACAATTGTTACTGAACCAGACTTGGGTCTACTCATCTGTACACAGTAAAGCCAATCTATTGACACTGGGTTGTGGCGAAGGAAAGTGCAGCATTTATTGCAGGAGCTGAAGGAGGAGTCCAGGCAGCCAGTGTTCAACAGGCCAGAACTCCCCAATGGCTTTTAGGGAAAGATTTTTAAAGACAGGGTGAGGGAAAGGGTTGCGGGGTGTGTGATCAGATCATAGACACTCTTCTGACTGGTAATGAGGTAATCGGGAGTCAATATCATTAGCCTTCTGATTCCAGCTGGTCTGGGGTCTACATGCTTGTGGGCAGCATACAGTTCACTCCTTCCACCTGGTGGGGGTTTCAGTGTCTGTGAAACAGCTGAAAGGATTTGGCTCATACTATTATCTATAACCCTTGAGGAGGAACGAAAGATCCTTGACTTTGTTCAATGCCTAAACTATTGTTATTTTGTCTTGCTTGATTTCCTTTGTTTCTGCATTTTCTTGCTTCTCTGATTAAGTTTACTCTTTGGAACTCGGGAGAGGCCTAGGAGGCTAAAGTTTTTCTATAAACAAGAGGCAGGTAGAGAACATGTGTTGGGGTGGGGTCTGTTCCAGGAAGGACCCACAGGGTCCTGCTTGGTTATATAATCAACTTTTGAACATTGTTATTATCCTCAAAAGAAACCCTGTGTCCTTTAGCAGCTGCCCTCCATTTCTCCTCACCCCTCCTTCACTGTACTAGGCAACCACTAATCTACATTCTGTCTTTATAGATTTGCCCCCTCTTGGACCTTTCATGTAAATGCAATCATATAATAATAATAAGTGGATCTTCTGTGACTATACTTTCTTCATGAGTCATGTTAGTTCCTGCTCACAAAGCAACCACAATATAAGGAAATGTTTATTCTCTGTTCTTAGTAGCTTAAATCATTTGGTCCATGTGACCCTGGGCAATCTACCACTGTAGTGGCAAGTTACTGCTATCTTGGCTTTGCCAAAGTTGATTAGTTCCAGAATTGTGATTCTTAGTTCCCTCTCTCTCTAGCCTTTTGGAAATAAAATGTCTTCTTTCTACTGAGTGAGGGCAAATAGAAAAAAAAAGAATCTTGTGTAAATCCAACTGAAAGGAGATAATGTGTGTTGGCTCAGGTATTAGCCATATGCCTTTATACCTGCTCTCATAACGGTCCTCTGGTTTCAGTGTCCATTTTTGTGTCAGATGGGGTCTCTGCAACTTGCTGAGGATATTCCATCTCTCCTCTACTCTGAGTGAATTAATGTGATCAAAACAAGGACCCAGAGTTCACACAGATGATCAAGTCATGGGGCACAGAAAGTACAGATGGTTAAAGGTCTTGACCAGCTCCATAGGAACAAAATAATTTGGATGCTGCTTTATGCAGTGTCTGTGAAATGGCATTTCACCTATACAAGGAAAAGTCTCTTTGCCTAACTCCCCTGATGAAAAGTTTTCTCTTGGTGAACTCCTTCATTTATCATACAGGCTTTCATGATCTTGTTCGTGATTGGACACAGTTGGTATTTATTAATCACATCATAAGCAGCCAAATGCACGTGGGACAGTGCTAGGTGTGGCGATGCTCTTCTCCTGATGTGTCTTTCCCCAAAATTTTGTCCCGAGCCTGATGGCAATCCCCGTGGTCTTCTCTGAATAGGTTGCCTTTGTGCTCTGACACCTCCGTGTCATCGTAATGCTATGTGCTCCTCCTGCTCTCCTCAAGAAAATCTTACTCATCCTTTGAGACAGAGCTCAAGTTCCATCTCCATTTCTTCTCTGGAGTCTTTTCTAATTTATTCCACTTTGGGTTAGCTCAGCATACTTGTGGTAGACTGAAAAACAGAGCCACAGTATTTTGCAGCTCCTCTGATCAAAAGGAGGAGTCTGTTTCCCTATTCCTTGAAGCCAAACTGGCCTTGTGACATGCTTTGACCAACAGTATGTGGCAGAAATGCTGCTATGTGAGTTCCAGAGCCTGGGCCCCCAGATGCCTTAAGATGTTCTCCTTTGCCCTCGTGGAATGCAGCCCTGAGACCACCAGGTAAAGAGAATCTGTCCAGCCTTCAAGAGGGTGAGAGGCTAATAGAGGAGAAGCAAGGTGCTTGGCTGAGGCCATCTGGCCAGTCTGTCCCACTGTAGCTATCAGATGGTTATAGCTGCATGGGTGAGCCCAGGAGAAGTTCCCATGTAAGCCCAGTCAAGATGCAAAATAATGAACATGTAAATAGTTGTGATTTTAAGCCACAAAATATTGGGGTGTCCTGTGACACAGCAATAGATCACTGATAGCAGCGGGTATTTTTCTTGGTGTTTGTGAAGGTCACACGTATGAAGGAGGTCACAGAGGATAGTACTTAGGAAGGATCATTGTTTTCAGGGGAAAATGTTCTCTTTCTCCTATTTTCTTTATTTACTAGTTAGGTCTCAAATTAGGTAACTGCTCTCTGGGATTCCTTCTCTGTGCTCAGAGACAGGATCAGGTGCCCCTTGGACAGGCCCCTTTGCACTCTTGTTCTTATTATAGTATATTTCATACTTTATAGTTAAAGCTACATATGCTTTTTTTTTTCTGGTCTGTTTTCCCTGTGAAGGCCCTGTGAGGGCAGAGACAGAGTCTACCTCAGATACCATAGTCCATCTAGAATTTGGCACAGCGCATCACATACATGGAAGCATCTTCTGCTTGTGGATCTCATCGGTTCATCAAATATGATGCCCTCACCAGGCCACCTATTCCACTGTGGGAACAGCACTTGGTGTGACAATGCTCTTCCCTAGCAGGAGATAAACCTTCTGACCACAGAGCCCGCATCTGATCACCAGAGCCAGAACGCGAATGCCCTGCATATTTGAGTACAGGTGCTGCATCCCCCTTATTAAATCATTTTTTCTTCAGTCTATGGCAAGAGAAATAGCTGAGGACCCTAGGAATTTCTGGCCTGGAGTCCCTGACCATCCTGATTTCTCTTCTCTTATTAACAAAACCCATCTTAAAATGTCTTAAGAACTTGGCATCAAAACTCATTCTTTAGGTTAACAAAACCTAATCATAAAATGTCCTAACAAGAATTTTGCACCATCAGGAGAGGTCTTCTACCAAGGCAGAAGAGAGTATAAGAATCACTTCCATTGTTTAGAATTTTATTCTTTTATTAATGCAACTTAAGCCCATACTGAATTGCTGATTATAATGGCCCTGTGGTCAGCAGTAGGATAAAAAAAAAACCCTTCTGCGTCAGAATTACATAACATCTAACCTCAAACTAAGAATGCACAGTTTATTTTATTAACATTTTTGAGAACAAGTGTGGCAATCTTCATATAACTTAAAAAAATTTTATGGGGTGATGAGGCATTTTTAGGTGCTATTGTGGTTATAGAAAACTTTTTATGCAATACCTGTGGGAATTCTTGTTGACTAGAATTCCACATTCCATTCCATTTAACTACAAATTGTCTTTAGTAGGAAATCTCCTATCTAGCATTTGACGAAATTCTTTGTTTAATTCTATTGGATTCTATTTGTAAAAAGAAAAAACCACAAGTGACACTCAATATTTACAGAAAATTGGATTTTTTTTTGTGTTTTTTTTTTTTACCCCCTCAGTGTTGTAGGAAAAGCTACAATAATAGAGTAGATAAACACTACAACAATGCAATAGTAGAAAGAAGGGAGTTTGGAATCAGACAGATTTGGGCTTGAATCTTACCACTAGGTGGTGTATGAAAACAGAGAAAAGTCTAACTCACACTGAAACATCAGTTACCTGAAGTGAAAAAAAGGGGATGAAGTTACCTCACAGTGCCTGGCACCGTGGAGTGCCATCAGATGTCAGGGATTCATTTGTTTGTGGTTTCCTGCAGCTCCTGGATGTGCAGGTACAACCCCCACCAAGGGTGACCCGGGTGACCCTGGGGGCCGGTAAATCCTGACACTGAACTGTTATTTAATGTCCAGCATCTCCAGTGACTAATGTGCTTAAAATAGGAAGTAAGGAACAGATGCAAGATACCTCTGTACCTTGAGATTTGGTGGGTCAGGGGCCTTTTCTGGCCCTTGAACATCTTGTGTAGGGTGTGAATGTGTGTGTGTGTGTGTATGTGTGTGTGTGTGTGTGTGTGTGTGTGTGTGTGTGTGTGTGTGTGTGTGTGTTTAAAATAGCCACACCTGGAAGTAAATCAGAAAGAGAAAGAAAAATACTACATGATATTGTTTATATGTGGAGTCTAAAAAAAGGGACACAAATGAACTTACCTAAAAAACAGAAACAGACTCACAGACATAGAGAACAAATTTATGGTTACCCAGGTAAAGAGGGTGGGAAAGGATAAATTAGGAATTCAAAATTTGCTCCTCTTGGGGAGTGATGGTAATATGAGTTATCTTGATTGTGCTGGCGATTTCATTGGTGTATACATCTTTCAAAATTCATCAAATTGTACATCTGAAATGTGTGGAATTTACTGTACAAGAATTTTACCATAATAAAGGTGTTAAAAAAAATGAAATAGCCACAGCTGTATGGAAGGTAACAGAGTCTTGTAAGTGAATGAGGGCAGGAGTGTGTGTGTACCTGCGGAGGTGTGGAGAGGACTGCCCCCTACCAGATGTCTTCTGAACCAGTACCCCACCTCCCCCTAAACAGATGACGGGGCCTCAGGACCCTCTAAATGTCCTTAAGCACATGTATTTCTGCTTTGCAGAGACAGGCTAGGCTGGTTGTAGCAACTGTGGGCAGATGCTGCCATCTCGTGGTAGCAGTCTCAGAATACGCCACGCAGGACGCCGCAAAGGCTGAGCAGTCCCCTTCTGCTTTTGGAAGAGAATTAAGCAATTTTACCAGAAAGTAATTTTTAAAAATTATGAATAGGAACAAGAATGGGTGTATTCTGGAGTAAAATGTATGTCATATTATTTTATTTAAGACTATTTTAGAGCAGTTTTAGGTTCACAGCAACACTGAGTAGAAGATACAGACATTTTCCTACATACCCTCTGCCCCCCTGACATATATAGCCTCCCCCATTATCAACATCTCCCACCAGAGCGGTACATTTGTTACAATAGATGAACCTACGTTGACTCATCATAATCATCCAGGGTCCATAGTTTACATTAGGACTCACTCTTAGTGTGGTACATTCTATAGGTTTGGACAAAGTTATAGTGACATGGATCCATCAGTATAGTGTCATACAGAATATCTTCACTGCCCTAAGAATCCTCTGTGCTCTGCCTGTTCACCCCAAAACTTTACAAATGCCAAGCCACTTAAGGACATATACCCAAACCCCTGTGAAACCCTTTCGCTCTGCTTTGCATTATTTACTTAAGGAAAAAATATATTTTTATAATACAGGCATACCTCGGAGACATCGCAGATCAGATTCCGGACCACTTCAGTAAAGTGAACATCAGGAGGACCAGAAGTGCTGATGTCTGCAGGTAGGAGAAAATTAATGTTTAAGCTCAAGCAAAAAGCAAACTTGCCCTTCCTTTACATTTTTGTTCTATTTAGTCCCTTAATGGACTGGATGATGCCCATCCTCACTGGGGAGGGCAATCTTCTTTACTTAGCCTACTGATCCAAATGCTATTTTTTTCCAGAAACACCTTCACAGACACATCCAGAAATAATGTTTTACCAGCTATTTGGTCATCCCTTAGCCCTGTCAAATAGATGTAAAATTACCCATTATATTTACTACTGCATCCATACTTCTGAATCCTCTTCTTTTGGCTTAAAATTTAGGTTAAAATAGCAAGAGGATTTGCAGCATCTGTCTGATTTCAACTTAGCATTGCTTTTCTCCTGAGGCAGTGGTAATATGACCAATTATTTGCTTGTCTCCTAGGAAGTGAAATTGGGAAGACATGCTATAGAGATTAAATATTTCAAAATGTTATTCTGCTACATTTCTCCTTCTGGTAAATCTTTATGACAAGCATGGTGACCTGACTGTATGTCTGCATTGACTTCTGATCAAAATTCCAAAATTATTACCATTGCTTTTCTAGAGTGGAGTAGCTAATGGGTCAGAAAAGCAGGTGAACACTGGAAGGGGTGTGTGTGTGTGTGTGTGTGTGTGGTCAGTAGGGGAGGGCAGTTGGGTTCTGTAACAGGTAGGTGGAGATTGCAAGCACATGAGTTGGCTCCTGTTGGATTTATGAGGCTGGAGACTGGTGGCAGAGAACCCTGGAAATGAGGATACTGGGATCTTTTTCCCTTGGCTGCTGGCCACACAGAGCCTGTGGAAGGAAATCCTCATTACCCACCCCTTCTCCATCTGCCTTCCAAAAAGCCTGTGAAGTGACAGTCAAGGCTATTTTACTTGTGGCATTCAGTTCCCATCTGCCTGCTGGAATCACCCTTTACTCTCCTAGGAAGAGATTCAGCTCTTTTAGAAATGCTGGGCAGGAGACAGGGGCTTTAAAGGCAACTTTAGAAGTACCCCTCACCCTCCTTCTAGGTAATCTGGGAATTTTAGAAAATTGAATCTTCTCTGTCATATTCTAACAAGGCTTCATTTGCTTTCTCTTCTTTCTACTGACAATCCCCATGCGGCCCAAAGGTTTTAAATCACTGGATAGAAGTGCAGCTGATTTTTGAATATGATTTTGTATCCTGTAATTTTACTGAATTTGTTTATTAGTTCTAACAGGTTTTTTTGGCAGAGTCTTTAGAGTTTCCTATGTATAATATCATGTCATCTGCAAACAAAGTTTTACTTCTTCCTTTCTAATTTGGATGCCTTAATTTCTTTTCCTTGCCTAATCGCTCTGGCTAGGACTTCCATAACTGTGCTGAATAAAAGTCATGAGTATGGGCACTCCTTGTCTTGCTCCTGATCTTAGAGGAAAACCTTTCAGTTTTTTACTGTTCAGCCTGATATTAACTATCATATGTTGAGGTATGTTTCCTTCATACTCATTTTGCTGACAGTTTTTATTATAAATGGATGTTGGATTTTGTCAAATGTTTTTTTCTGCATCTACTGAGATGATCATATAATTTTTATCCTTTTTAATGTGGTGTACTACACTTACCAATTTGCATATATTGAACAATCTTTGCATTCAGGGATAAATTTCACTTGGTCATGGTGTATGATCATTTTTTTTTAATTGAACTATAGTTGATTTACAATGTGTTAGTTTCTGGTGTATAGCAAAGTGATTCAGTTATACATATGTATTTATTATTTTTCAGATTCTTTTCCATTATAGGTTATTACAAATTACTGAATATAATTCCCTGTGTTATACAGTAAGTTTTTTGTTTATCTATTTTATACAAAGTAGTATATATATGTTAATCTCAAACTCCTAATTTATCACTCCCCACCTTTTCCCTTTGGTAACTGTAAGTTTGTTTTCTATGTCTGTGAATTGATTTCTGTTTTGTAAATAAGTTCATTTGTATCATTTCTTAAGATTCCACATGTAAGTGATATCATATGTTATTTATTTCTATGGCTGACTTACTTCACTTAGTGTGATAACCTCTAGGTCCATCCACGTTGTTGCAAATGGCATTATTTCAATTCTTTTTTATGGCTGAGTAATATTCCATCGCATATGTATATACCACATCTTTTTTATTCATTCATCTGTTGATGGACATTTAGGTTGCTTCCATGTCTTAGCTATTGTAAATAGAGCTGCTGTGAACATTGGAGTTCATGTATCTTTTCAAATTAAAGTTTTTGTCTATTCCAAATATATGCCCAGGATGGGGATTGCTGGATCATGTGGTAATTCTATTTTTAGTTTTTGAAGGAACCTCCAGACTGTTCTCCATAATGGCTGCACCAGTTTATATTCTCACCAACAATGTAGGAGGGTTCTCTTTTTTCCACACCATCTCCAGCATTTATCGTTTGTGGACTTTTTAATAATGGCCATTCTGACTGGTATGAGGTGATACCTCATTGTAGTTTTGATTTGCATTTCTCTGATAATTAGCGATACTGAGCATTTTTTCACGTGCCTATTGGCCATTTGTATGTCTTCACTGGAGAATTGCCTGTTTAGGTCTTCTGCCCATTTTTGAATTGGGTTGTTTGTTTTTTATTATTAAGTTGTATGAGCTGTTTATATATTCTGGAAATTAAGCCTTTGTCAGTTGCATCATTTGCAAATATTTTCTCCCATTCCATAGGTTGTTGTTTTGTTTTGCTTATGGTTTCCTTTGCTGTGCAAAAGTTTATAAGTTTAATTAGGTCCCATTTGTTTATTTTTGCTTTTCTTTCTTTTGCCTGGGTAGACTGCTCTCGGAGAACATTGTTAAGATTTATGTCAGAGAATGTTTTGCCTATGTTTTCTTCTAGGAGGTTTATAGTGTTTTGCCTTATTTTTAAGTCTTTAAGCCATTTTGAGTTTATTTTTGTGTATGATGTGAGGGAGTGTTCTAACTTCATTGATTTACATGCTGCTGTCCAGTTTTCCCAAAACCATTTGCTGAATGTTATTGATTTCTAATTTCATTTCTTTGTGGTTGGAGAAGATATTTTGTATGAGTTGAGTCCTTTTGAAATAATTGAGATTTGATGTATGGCTCAGAATAGGGTTTTCCTTGGTAACTGTTCTGTATGCAATTGAGAAGAATGTGTATTCTGATGTTGTGTTGAGTGTTTTATAAATGTTACTCAGGTCAAGTTGGTTGACAATTGTTCACGTCTGCTACCTTCTTGCTGACTTCTTATCCACTTGTTCTATCAATTATTGAGAGAGAGATACCGAAATTTCTTGTGGATTTGTCTATTTTTGTGTACCACATCTTGAGTAGCAGCTATGTAAGTATCTCCTGCTTTTGATTTCCCTGGGAATCTTGTTCTCATCTCCCAGCTCATCCCCAGAATGAGGTGCTTACAGAGCACATTCGACTTTTGTGGTAGGAGCACTTAACACAGTGTTTAACTGCCTATTAATTTTTCTGTTCCCCCATTAGATCATTACGTCCTAGACTACGGTAACTGGGTTTTGTTGCTTTCACGTATGAAAGGCTCAAGAAGCATTTGATGATGTAAGAAAGATGTTTGAAGCTCAGTAAATGCACACGTGGCATGATGAAAACCAGAAACAAGAATTCAGTGGATTCAGGGAATTGCAGCAAGGAGTGGCAGTGAGAATACAAGGACCTTGGGAATGAACAAAAACCATTGAGAAGGGCGTCATTTTTCACTTGATGAAAATTGTTGAGCACATCTAGCACTGGGTTTCATTAACATCTACTCAGACTAGCAGGGTTTTATCCTTGAGCCTTTTGTTTTCCTTCCTAACCCATTTCCAAAGGATCCGTGTAAAATGTTGACCAGCACATGTGATAAGGGCCTTATTTGATATCTCATGTGTAATGCTTAGGAATTACAAAGATTACAAGAGATTACACTGGATGCTGTGGTTAGGTGGTATGATTGAGGGTTTCACTTTGTCCACAATAACCTGAAGTGGGAAAATTCATGGGAAAATAAACCATTGTGGTTGATGAAGAGAGATTGGGATCAGAACCACTGGTGCACAGTAAGAGTCTAAGGGCACATACAAGATTCTTAACATAAAAGAGGTGCAAAGACAAGAGGGTGATGGTTCAGAAACTTGAGAAAGAACAGAGCTGGCAGAGACAACTGTTTTAGGTCTTCTGATCTGGGGATGGGCTGTCATGCTTAAAGGAAGAGAGCTAGGCTCTGCTAGACAAGATATAATCTTATGAGGTGGGTACACTTGATATAATTCTGCAGTAGTGACAGAAGGAGAATCTTTCAATGCTTAGAGACCCAACTTTCCAGAGCCAAGACAGATGGTGAGCAGCAGTCGCTACATGAATGGGTAGAAAAATGTAAACATCACAGAACATTTTATCTGCCATCTGTTTCCCTCTACAATTTTCAACTTGATGCAATGAATCCAAATTTCCCACTTACTTTCCTCAGACTACCCAGATTGCCACTGGGTTAGAAGTTGACAGGCAGATTGTTTTGAAAGAGGCCAGCTTAACCAAAACATTGCACGTAGAGCGAAGATGGAGTCCCCTTGCTTGTGTGTCAGATTATATTAATGTTTTCCTGCCCTGGGCTTTGATTCTGCATGTCCAGTATTCTTATAAAGAGATAAGAAATACTTCATTCAATAGATTACTGTTCAAATACTCTGCCTTAGCCACTCACATGCTTGCTCCTCTGGTTATTAATATATGAATTTATTTAGATTTCTGTCTGTCTAGGAACTGGCAATACATATATAAATTTGATATGATCTTTACTCTTAAGGAGCTCATGGTTTAGTAGAAGGCATAATGGATAGATGTTGTTTTAGTTATCTATATAGTGATACATGATTTCCTATAAATCCATGGCTGACTGTGGGTTTGCTGGGGCTCAGTTGGGAGGTTCTTCTGCTTGTCTTGCTTGGGGAATCTCTCATGCATATGCATTCAACTGGCTGTTGGGCTTGACGGGAGGATCCACTATGGCTTCCCTCATATGTCTGGTACCTCAGTGCTCTTCCATATGGCCTTTCTCTTTCTCATCATCTAATAGTCTAGTCCAGATTTCTTTACAGCAAGGTGACTGACTACCAGGGAGAAAGCGGAAGCTGCCAGGCTTCTTAAAGGAGAAGACCAGAAATGTTATCCCTTTGTTTGCATTTTATTGATCAAGGAAAGTCACAAGGCCAGCCCTGACTCAAGAGGAGGGGTAATAGTAGTGATAATGGGTGAAGTAGCACACACTTATGAACAGAGAAAGAGTTGGTGGCAACCCTTTTTGGAGACTATCTTCTGCAGATACAGATAAATAAGGACCATGGCTGAAATTTAGTGAGCCTTTCTATGTCAGATAGCAGGCTAAGTACTTGACATGTGTTATCTCACAAAATCCTCATAATAATAGCCCAGTGAGGTAGGAATCATTTTTATCCCTATTTTGTAAGCAGGCAAATGGAGGCTGGTAGAGGTTAAATATATAACCCCAGGTCAAAGATCTAATAAGTCGCCAGTATTCAAAGTCCTTGGAGATTGACTTGTTGCCCTGAGAGAAGGTTGAGTGAAATGATGAAGAATTCAGTCTGTGGAGTCATCACATTGTAATAAATGCTAGAGGGAGGGCAGTGGGGTTTGGAGAAGAGAAAGATCCCTTCTGTCTGAGAGTTTAGGGAATTCTTCAGGAAAGTTGTCACTTGATGCTGAAGGATGATTTAGACATGAACAGATTGGTGGATTAAGGTCTTCTTGCAAATAGGAAACATCATAAACATATGCTGAGGAGGGGAACCAGGAGCATACTCTGGGACCAATAGTCAGTTTAGCTCTAGAATTCAAGGAGGGAGACAGAAAGAGGATGGGGGCAGGACATTTGGAGTCAGATTGCAAAAAGGCTTGAGCATCAGGCTGAGATATTTGGGCTTTTATTATTTATTTATTTATTTTCATGTGAAAGATATTTTTATTATTTATTTATTTATTTTAACATTTTTTATTGATTTATAATCATTTTACAATGTTGTGTCAAATTCCAGTGTAGAGCACAATTTTTCAGTTATACATGAACATACATATATTCATTGTCACATTTTTTTTTTCGCTGTGAGCTACCACAAGATCTTGTATATATTTCCCTGTGCTATATGGTATAATCTTGTTTATCTATTCTTGGACTTTTATTTTGTGGGGAGACATTTAATGTTTGTGAACAAGAGCTTTATTTTAAGAAGGTTAGAACCTCAGAGGTCTATTCGATACACAAATGCAGATACTGAAGGTAGGATAGACCAAGTCATGCTTTCTCAGTGGGCTGGTTGAGAGGGGATGTCGATTTGGATTTCTTTACTGACAGTTGGGTTGGAGAAGGGCAGTGGAATAGTAGAGATACTGAAGGGCTTGGTAGTTGAAGAAGGAGGCAAAGTTGAGTGCAGAATATCCAGATGGTGTAACGAGAGAATAGAGATGGGATAGACTTGGGAAACAGAAACTGATTAAATTTGGGGCCACTGAATTTACTTTAAACAATGAGGGGCCAAGGTGGACTTGCTTGTGGGAGTTGATGCAAAGGTGAGAGTCGTTATTTATAAATAAGGAAACATGACAGTCTTCCTTTGAATTAATTTTGCAAGATATTGTAGACCAGTTACATAATTTCTCCTTTTTTCTTTGTTGCTCTTGATCAAACCCAAATGGAGCCCAATTACTTTTATGGCCTGCTCCATTAGCTATACGTGTTTCCTATCTGTATCCCTCCCCTGACATCCTCACATTAACCTCAGAAGAGGTACTGCCCTGTATCAGGACAGTAAGAGCTCGATAATGTACTATGCCTTGACCAACTGCTTTATATGTAAGAAAGATGAGGTAGAGAAAAGTTAAATGACTGGTACAACTTAGAGTCAGAACCTTGTGCTGATCTGAGCAGATGGGAGGGCATTTATGACCTTTATTCACAGGGCATGGGGAGGTGGAAGGCCAAGTCACAGTCAGATAAACCAAACATATAGTGCTTTGTGGCCTGGCCACATCAGCATTAAGCCTGGGTTAGACAGAGCTGTGAGCTGATGATTCAGTTCCCTTTGCAAGGCGTTTACTTTTGTAAGAGTCCTAACAGGTTCAGGATAGAAGATTCTGTAGTGTTGCTATGATTAAGGACTTTCATTCTGATTAGAATTACACAGTGGCAAATGAGCGGGAACCATCAGAAGTTAAATAGCTGCTCAACAGAACAACTGCAGTCATTTCTGAAGTGGGTTGTTAACTTATTACTTGCTCTCTTGTTTTTCATTGCTTTAGATCTGAGTATGTGGATTCTGGGGCCTTGGGAATGGCAGCTGGGATTTAAATATTTAATAGGGAGTGCTTCCTACCACTCTGCCTCATTACCGACGCTCACCCTCATCATTCATCAAAAGACTGGTAGCCCCTCAAGGCGGGGGGAGATTACACTGCACCTCTTCACATGTGCATTGTCAAGCCCCTGATTGTTGGACTCCGCTGTCTGTACACGGTCCCATGCTGAAGGGAAAGGACCCACGAGGAGCTGATTTCCAAGAGCCCATACAATTCATTAGGGACTTCCTAGTCAGTCTAATATTACCTGTGTCCATATGCTAAAACAATACTGCTGCTGACACTACTAATAGTTACAATAGCAACAGTTTTTAACCTATCTTACAATGGAAGTGGCAAGTTATACTTACCTTGAATTCTCGTAACACCCCCTTTTACAGATAAGAAAACTGAGATTTCTTTGTTCCAGAACTTTAAATCCTGGTTCAGATATCAAAGCTTATGATTTTTGTCTTCTGTGATGGGAGCACTGTTTTCTCTCTTACATGGTGGGGAATAGGAATGTTAGGATAGGCCTTTGAATACAGTCCCCCATTATTTCCATACCCTCTTTTGGTTATTTCAGTGAATGTGGGCAACGTACATACACAGTTCTCAATGTTGTATTTCTTCCTTAACATCCTGGTGTAGCCAGTTTGGGATGCTCGTGGTGGTAGTTCCGTCCTGGGCATTAGGAAACAGGGTTGGACACAGAACAGGTGAAAAACACAGAGCATATGAATTTATTTTGGGTCATCTTCCCCCCTGCGGCAAGGCTGGCCTCTGCCAGTGGGAGGTGAGCATTTTGTCATCATATTATTTAATTATTTTACTTTGGCAGGGGGTGGTGGGGGAGGTAATCAGGTTTATTTATTTTTAGAGGAGGTACTGGGGATTGAACCCAGGACCTGATTCATGCTAAGCACGCACTCTAGTACTTGATCTACACCCTTCCCTGGGAGGTGAGCATTTTGAAGCCACCCATGAATCAATACTTACCAGGTATAGCTTAAGGTAATAAGTAGTATTGATCAGAGAAGGAATCTATGTGTAGCAGGCATGTGTAGCAGGGACAGTGGACTAAACAGGGAGCCTAGTGTAATGAAAAGGACAGAGACTTTCTAGTCTAATGGACACTGGTTTGAAGTTTTTCTCCACAACAAATCGTATGACTGAGAGCTGTTCTCTTAGTCATTCTGAGCCTTGGTTTCCTTGTCCGTAGACTGTGCCTACCTGTTGGCTTGTTCTGAGGAAGTTATAACTGCTAGCTGCCAAGGCTTCCTACTCCTTGGGTACTATGATAACTGCTGTAAGTACACTGTGTGTGTATGAGGGGGTGTTTATGTTTTTATTGTTGTTTGAATGCTCACAAATGTTTACTTTGGATATTTGAGCATTAATTTCTGTTATTATATTTTCCTTTACTTTTTTTATCTTTTGGTGATTATCTAAGATGTTTTTCACCATGCTAGCCTATCCCTGCTCTACTCAAGAGAAAGAGGACATGTTTAGCGGGCATTGTGGAATTCTAAGAAGTAAGCAGGATACTCCTGGATGATATTGGGGAATAAGAGGAAAGAATACAAGCAGAAGGCAAAACAGAGCACTGTTCATGCAGCTGCCCTTTTGTCTGGAAGAACCCCCGGGAGCCCTAAGCCCTCAAGGGTCCAACCTCACAGGTCTTGATGTACCGGATTTAACAAAGAATATTATCCCTTCAATAATTCCCTTAACCCTTTATTTATATCTTATCTTTAGAATTTATCAAATGTTACCTCATACTATAATTGTTTTCTAAGAATCTTGTCACTGTTTTTGTATTGTGATGCCATTACCACTTCCACAGTACCTAGTTCAGAGTTGGCACATGGTAGGTGCTTAGCTGTGTGTGTGTTTTCTTTTGCTGTTGTTTCTTTTGATTTAAAAAGTAAACCAAAAGAAGGGAATTGCCATTTCAACTAATCCCACAATACCTTACGAGGTAATTATACAGGTATATTTGGTTAAACAAACACTTCAGTGTGCAGAGCTAGAATCCGAGCATATAAAGAGAAATAAACATAGTCCTTGCCCTTGAGATTCCCATAGTTTGGGGTGCAAAATAATCACATCAACCAGAACATTTCATAGTAAAACTATATAATTTGTAAAAAAACAATGGGAGTAGTATTATCTGGAGTTTCAGGGAAAGCTTCTGGCCATGGCATCCATGTGGAACCTGAATGAATGGATAAAAGGCCATCCAAAGGAAAAAGGAAGGTGGTATAATCCAAGCAAAGAAAATAGCATAAGCAAAAGCCAGAAGGTATGTGGGAAATTTGGTGTTTCACCAGAGTTTGTGGGAAGCAATTTGGATTTATCATACCATAGAGTACCAAGTAAAATATTTTGGAATGAGGAAAGGAGAGTGGATAGGGGCCAGATCAGAACTGGTAACTATATGAGACTAAGATAAAGATGCTGTCTATAAGTAAGGTGACATGGTTACAATTATCTTTAGCTAGGTCAATCTGATTACTGATTGGATGATAAATTTACAATGTGCAATACTAGAAGGAGGGGGAGAAATTAAAGGCTGTTGAAATAGTCCATTGAGAGAAATTAAGGGCCTGGGTTACGACGGAGAGGGAGAGGATAGTGAAGACACCTGCGCTCCCGTTACTAATGATAGCAACATTTATATACAGTTGATCCTTGAACAACATAGGGGTTGGGGGCACTGGTCCTCCACACAGTTGAAAATCCCTGTATAACTGATAGTTGGCCCTCCTATCCATGGTTCCACATCTGCGGATTCAATCAAGTTCGATTCAGCCAACTGCAGATCATGTGGTGCTGTAATATTTACTACTGAAAAAAATCTGCATATAAGTGGGTCGCACAGTTCAAACCCGTGTTGTTCAAGGGTCACTAGTAATCCTTAATATATTATAGGTTCTGTTTAAAGGATTTTATAGGTATGAATTCTTAATTGTTTCACTGATCCTATTGACCCTAATATCATCCCCATTTTATAGATGAGGAGAGTAAAAGGTTAAGCAGTTCCCTTAATATTTCATAATGAGAAGTGTCCAAGCTGGAGTTCAGGCTGGTCAGTCTGGCTCTGAATCTGTGTCCTAACCACTGATCCATGTTACTTTTTTTTGGTCTTGAAACAATGATGGGGTTTGCTGTTCCATTATTTTCATCAAAGGAATCTATTCCTTAGCTAATTCTCATAATTAAAACTGTTGCTTTTTTCTTTGATAAATAGTATAGAAAATTTTTACAGTACTGATAAACAAAAAGAGAAAAATGAAGACCAACTCCACTTCCAACATCCTTCAGGTAACTACTGAAAACAATTTGTAGTTTTTTTTTCTATCTTCCTCCCTTCCTTCCTATCTCCTACCTTATCTTCCGTGTGTGTATATGTGTGTGTGTGTGTGTGTGTGTGTGTGTGTGTGTGTGTGTGTGTGTGTGTGTGTGTGTTTGTATACATGCTTTTGGGACGTCATTCTAAGACATTAGATATTTTTCAATCTTACTTTTATTGACTGCGTAATACTCCTTTTTAAATGAGAGAACTTTGAAGACTGGATCAATGTGGATGGATAAGAAAGAAGAAAACTAATGTATTTAGTATAACTCAGATTTTGGTAATGCTATGAGGAACAGAGAGCTATGGAAGATTGTATGGATTCATGGAGGTGTAGACATGGTGAGTTTGAGGGACTTGGGTATCATTTAAGTAAGGATGCTTTCAATTGGCTCAATGTATGAATCTTAAGATCAGCAGAAACTTATTATTGTTCCCCTTTTACAGTTGATGTACTTAATACTCAGAAGTAAATCACTTTCCCAAGGTCTAAAGACCTTGTCTGTCTGGTCAGAGCTCATACGTTTGTCACACTTTTTTTTTTTTTTTTAACACACATTACCTGTTACCTGGGTAAATAAATTAATGATAAATAAAATAAAAATACTCTTTTTTTGATCATACTCAGTGTTCAGTCCACTTCTCGTTCTCTTCCTTCTGACTTCTCACTGTGTTCCTCAAAGGAGACACAAGGGTGGTCTTGCCCTAAGGAAGTTTAGAAGCTGTGTTTGTTTAGTATTACTTCAAAGATCCAGTACCCTTTGGCTATTTAAGATCAGTTAGCTGTTTGCTGCTATTTGAACAGACAGGAGGCTTTGAAATGAGGGCAAAACAAAGAAGAAAACAGACAAAAATAAAAACACTTAAACTCCAGTGAGACTGATAAGGTAATGAAACAGAAAGATTGGGATGCACCAAATAGGCCACCTCACCTTCTGACCTCTGTCTAGCTCTGTTTGTGAATTCTGCTTCTTGGCTATTTGTGGGACCCAGTGGTCTTACTTTGCCACTCTGTCCAGCAATGGTCACTGCTGATTTAAAGCTTTAATCCTGTGTAGTCAGGTGTAACTAATTTGTTACCTGAGGAGAACCGCAGGGGATGAGGCAGTGTCTTCCAAATGAAAGGAGACAAGGGAAAGAATGACCTAATAAGGCGGCCTGTGCTTAAGGGGCAACCACAGTGTATAGGAGTCTGGCCTGGGCTCCGGGCAAAGGACCTTGAAGTACATCTAGGTTATCTTTCTTCTCATATCTATCTCTTTCTCCAACATAGCTGGCGCATTGTTGTCCAAAACACTGCACATGCGCGAGCATTCAACAACCCCCAAACCCACCCACACATACACACACAGTACAACACTCCATTGTGGGTAGTTGGACCACAAGCCATTTGCCCTCTTGGACTTCCTCCCATGGGACCTAGTTCTTCCTTCTAGAGTCACACAGAACACATTCCTCACCTTGTCCTCATGATGCCACTTAAAAAAAATTCAGGCAATGCAGGAAAACTTCCATGAGCTTCATTAGTCCCCTTCTTAACTCTCCTCAATTAGTTCTCATCTGACAGTTTTCCACTTTCAAGGTGCAGCATCCAGAATATTGGTGCACTTAGAATTTTAAACAGCTTATTATGGAATCTTAGTATGTAAGCATAGAATAGAAATTTGGTAAAATGTATTGAAAGTTAGGAGGCCTTCGTCCCTGAGCTGGCCGTACGAGTTACTGTATGGAGACTTGGGTAGGCTGGTTCTCTATTCTGAGCATCGGTTTATTCCATCTGTAAAGTAAAGGTCTTGGATTAAGAGATCCCTTTCCCTCCTGCTGCTGAATGGGCCCAGTGACAATGGAGGGTGAACATTATTAAAAATTACAGTTATTAAAAGATTTAATACAGAGGATTATAAAAATAAATACAAAAGGATCTTAAATTTAACACCCAGGTATCTTCTGCTAACTTAAAAGAGTTATATGTGTCAGAAGTAGAAAATCTAAAAAAATACTGTAAGGTATGAAGTAAAAAGTAAAAGTCCCTCTTCTGGTCTCCATCCTGGTTCCTTTTCCTAAAAGATTTTGGTATAGCCAGTTACTTGTTTCTCCTTCCCCCTTCCCCAAGAAGAAAATATTAACTTTTTTTTTTTTTTTTTGGCAGGAGTTGGGGAGGTAATTAGGTTTATTTATTTTTAGTTCAGGTACTGGTAATTGAACCTAGGACCTCAGGCATGCTAAGCATGCGCTCTACCACTGAGCTATACCCTCTCCTCAGAAAATATTAACTTTTTAAAAAATTGAAGTATAGTCAGTTTACAATGTTGTGTCAATTTCTGATGTACAGCATGTTTCAGTTGTACATGTATATACATATATTCCTTTTCATATTCTTTTCATACACTTGCAACCTCATCATAATAAAAGCTGGCCACATATGAAAAACACACAACTAACTAGTATTTTTCTTTTTCTTTCTGCCTTACTTCGCTTAGTATGATGATCTCCAGGTCCATCCATGTTGCTGCAAATGGCATTATTTCATTCTTTTTTAATAGCTGAGTAGTATTCCATTGTATATGTATACCACATCTTCTTTATCCAATCATCCGTTGACGCACATTTGGATTACTTCCATGTCTTGGCTATTGTAAATAGTGCCAAGTAAATAGAATATTGGGGTGCATGTATCTTTTCAAATTAGTCTTTTTCTGGATATATGCCCAGGAGTAGGATCACTGGATCATATGTTAACTCTATTTTTAGTTGTTTAAGGAATCTCCATACTGTTTTCCATAATGGCTGCACCAAAATACATTCCCACCAATAGTACAGGAGGGTTCCCTTTTTTCCACACCCTTGCCAGCGTTTATTTTTTGTGATCTTTTTAATGATGGCTATTCTGTTCTAACTGGTGTGAGGTGATACCTCATTGTAATTTTGATTTGCATTTCTCTGATAATTCATACTGGACTTTTAGACTGATATCCTGTGGGAAATGAAGATTCAACTTCCCCTAAAACATCTCCCCTTAATATAACAACTGAAATTCCTACTACTCTAGATATTGTTTTGGATTTATTAAGATATATTTTAAAGCTTAATGATTGAAATATCAATAGCCCATTTTTATTGAGACATATTAAATGTGCAATCAGTGGCACATATTTAAAGTATGTAATCTGATAAATTTTGACTATATACCTGTGAACCTAATGCCGCAATCAAGGTAGCAAACATATTGTTCATGACCCATATTTTTTCTTGTTTCCCTTTAAAATTCTTCCTTCTTGTCCCTCATCATCCTGGCTGCTCTCCCTTCCCCTCAACCACTGATCTGCTTTCTGTCACTATATCAGTTTGTATTTTCTAATTTACATAAATAGAATCACACAGTATGGTTTTTTCTAATTAAAACATTTAAAAGTCTGGCTTCTTTAGACTGGCATGATTGTTTTGAGATTCATTCATTGTGTACATTAGTAGTTCATTCCTTTTTATTGCTAAATAATATTCTGTTGTATGGATATACCACAACTGTTGTATCCCTTTACCTGTTGTTGGACATTTGGATTATTCCCAGTTTTAGCTATCACAAATACAATTGCAGTGAACATTATTGAACAAATATTTGTAGGGACATATCTCTTTTTTTCTTTTAACTAGGAGTGGAATATCTAGATCATATGGTAAGTATATGTTTAATTTTTTAAGAACATGCCGAACAGTTTTCCAAAGCAATTGCACCATTTCACATTCCCACCAGCAGAGTCTGAGAGGTCCAGTTCCTCTCCATCCTTACCAATACTTGGTATGGTCAGTATTTTAAATTTAAGCCATTAAATTAAAATGTGTAGTGCTGTATCATTGTGGCTTTAATTGTGCATCTTCTTAATGAATAATGATGTTGAACATCTTTTTATGCTTCTTTGCCATTCATGTATCTTTTTTTTTTTCCTGAAGAGTCTAGTTTAAATCTTTTGCCCACTTAAAAGGCCAGGTTGTTTTATTATTTTTGAGGTTTGAGAGTTAAAAAAATATTTTGGAAACAAATCCTTTATCAGATACATGCTTTGCAAAAATTTTCCCCTAGTTTGTGGCTTATCTTTTAATTTTCTTAATAGTGACCTGTGAAGAATAAAAGTTTTCAATTATCGTGAAGTTCAGTTTATCAATTTGTTCTTTTATGGACTGTGCTTTTGGTATTGTAGCTAAGAAATCTTTGTTTAATCCAAGGTCACAAAGATTGTTTCCTATGTATTATTCTAGAAGTTGAAGTTTTATGTTTGGGTTCGAATGTGTTAATTTTTGTGTATGGTATGTAACAGGGATCAAAATTATTTTTGTTATGTTTGTATGTGTATATACAGTAGTTCCATCTGCATTTGTTGGAATACTGTTTTCTTCAATGAATTGCCTTAGTATCATAAAAAAAATGTCAACTGATTTTTCCATACATCTATGGGTCTATTTCTGGACTTTAGTCTATTCCATTGATCTATTTGCCTATCTTTAGTTGGGTTTTGCTTTTTATAAATCTGACAATTTCTCCCTTTAGTTGGAATATTTGAGGCATTTTCATTTAATGTTATTTCTGATTTAGTTAGGTTTAAGCCTATCATCTTGCAAATTGTTTTCTATTTGTCTTATCTGTTCTTTGTTTTCTTTTTCTTTTTCAGATTGTTTTTTATGATTCTATTTTAATCTCCTTTGTTGGCTTATTAGCTGTAACTCTGTTTTCTTATTCTAGTTTAGTTATCACCTGCTTTTGCCCCAACCCCCAGCTCTAAGCAACCACTAACCTATTTTCTGTTTGTATAGCTTTGCCTATTTTGGACATTTCATATAAATAAAATAGTATCTATAGACTTTTGTCACTGACTTCTTTCATTTAACGTAGTATTTTCAAAGTTCATCCATGTTGGTTTTCTTTTATTTAGAAAGACATGTTTGCTAGGCATATTATTCTTTTATGACAGTTTTTTCTTTCTCTAAAGATGTTGCTCTACTGTTTTCTCCCTTGTGTTGTTTCCAGTGAGAATCCTGTTTTCATACTTATTTTGTTCCTCTCTATATAACGTGTCTTTTTTCTCTGGCTGAATTTAAGGTTTTCTCTTTATCACCAGTGTGAGTAATTTGATTATGATGTGCCTCGGTGTAGTTTTTTCCCCATGTTTTTTGTGCTTGGGACTCATTTGAGCTTGGATATGCAAGTTTATATTTTTCATTATATTTAAAAAAATTTGACTAACGTGTCTACAAATATTTTTTCTCCTTCTCCCCCCTCCCCTTTTTAGGACTACAACTACCTATATATTAGGCTACTTGAAGTTGTCTCACATCTCACTGATGCTGTTTCAATTTTATTGCATTCTTTTTTCTCTCAGTGGTACATTTGGAATAGTTTCTATTGCTGTATCTTCAAGTTCAGTGATCTTTTCTTTGCAATATCTAATCTGCCATTACTCCCATCCAATGTATTTTTCATCTCATACATTGTATTTTTCATCTCTAGAGGTTTGATTTGTGTCTTTTTATGTCTCTCATGCTTGTACTTCAAATTCTTAACATATGGAATACATATATTCTAATTGTTTTAATAGTCCTCCTCATTATGGTTGTATCTTCTTTACTCTTTGCATGTCTGTTAATTTCTGATTAGATGTCAGACTTTGTGAATTTTACTTTACTGAGTGCTGGATATTTTTGTATCTCCGTACATCTTTTTGAGGTTTATTCTGGGACACATTTAAGTAACTTGGGAGAAATTTGATCCCTTTGGGTATTTGGGAAATAGTAGTTGGGGCTTGAGAAGAGCTGTCTAGGGCTAATTCTTTTTCATGACTGAGGCAAGACCCTGTGTCTTGATTACTGTGTACTTCACCCAGTGACCTGTGAGTCATGTGGTTTTCTAGCCTGCCTTGTAAGAATAGGTATTATACCTAGCCCTGTTTGAATGCTGGCTACTCTTTTCGGATGGCTCTTTTCCTCATATGGGTAGTTTTCTCATACATATGCACTGATCAGTACTCATTAAATACTTAGAGGGTACCCTCTGCAGATGTCTGGAGTCATCTCTCTGTGCACCTTCCTCTTGACTGGTACTCTGTGCTGTGAACTCTAACCACTTTGTTCTCACTGAACTCTTAGGTTTGCCTCCTCAACTCAGGGAGCCTGTTAGTTTCTGCCTGGTTTCCCCCCGGTTCAGAGGTCTGGACACTCTCTTACCGGAGTGCACTGAGGCAGTCATAGGGCTCACCTTATTTGTTTCCCATCTCTCAGGGATCACTGATGTCCAGTGTCTTGAAAACTTTTGTTTTGTATATTTCATCTTTTTTTAAAAAATTATTTTTTTATGTCGATAAATCCAGTCTCTGTTACTCTATCTTGTATGCCCAATTTTAAATATTGAAAAATATAGACAATAATTAAGAAAGACATAAAATTAGCCATCACTTTATATTTTAGCAATTCCTACTGCTAAGGTATTTTAGAATTTTCATCCATAAATCTTGTATGCTGTGTAGTAAAAATGGTTTTTGGGGTCAGATATACTTAGGACTTAATCTGCCACTTATTTTCTATAAGTTACCAAAACTCTCTAGCCTTCGTTTCCTCATCTGTAGCATAGAGGTAATGATAATTACCTCATGGGTTGCTGCAAGGTCTAAATAAAGCTGTATTTTGAAAACACCTAGTACAGTGCCAGGTATATAATGAGAATGAGTAATTGATGCTAATAGCCAGGAGTTAGGGAGAAAATAAGGCAGAAAGAAGCAGATCTGACTATGAAGGCAGCAGTTTGTGAGTCCTGGGGAAATGCCACAGAGTGCTGTGGTGCATTCTTGCTCTGGCAGTTTTGGGCATTGGACCCTTGATGGTTGGATTTGGTGGCAGTTCTGAAAGTTTCAGAGTTGGCTTACATGGGAAATGCAGCTGGGGTGGAGGAACACAGGCACTCATACTGAAGATGTGGATGAACAGGTATCAGTGTGGCATAATAATAACCATCACAGAAAAGGGAAACCAGATCGATAGAGCTGGGGGCCGTGATGTAGGGGTTCACTCATGCAGCTCTAGGTAGATAAATAATAAACCTATTAGGACGGTCCAAGCTCCAGTGGACCAGTTCTTTGGTTAAAAAATTGCTTGTTCTCTGGACAGGAGAGGAAAGTGGAATGGCTGATTTTAGCATGAAAGGGCTTAGCTGAAGGCAAATCGAGGCTCTTTTTTAAACACTAAGAACTCTATGAATAATACAATCCAGTCGTTTATTCTCCCTTGATGGATTTCTTTATATCATCAAATTATATCATTTGCTGTTGCTCTAGTTAAAGCTTTTAACTCCCTATCTTGGTTGGGCCAGCTGTGGTGTGGAAGGTGACTCAAGGTCAGTAATTTGGTCTCTGGCTCCTGAGTTTTCACTCTGTTGTCTTTCTCAGTAGATAAAAGGGGCCCATGAGCACTATAGTCTGCTGAGTGACTTTCATTTATAACTTTAAAAGGGGTTGTCTGAAGGCTTAAAAAATTTCCCAAGGTGGGAGTTTTAATATTCAGAGATACAGCCTGCTTTTGGAAGCTGAATTCTTTTGTTGCTGACAAAAATCAGAAAAGCTCTAGAGTTAGGGGGTAAGATTCTTGTTTTTTAAATTGCTTCTGAAATCACTGTGTTATTGTTAGGAAAATGTTCACTTTGTGGATAATGGAGACATAATTCCCATCCTGTGCCTGCCCCGCCCCGGGGGCTCAGGGCTTCGTGTTGCCTGATGCAATAGTTATGGGCTCTGTGTCTCACCTGCTGTTCAAGAAGGGTCAGACATTCCAAAATCTCTTTGGATTCAACACAGTCATTCTGTGTGTATTTTTAAAAGTTGTCTCTATAATACCCACCTTAACTTCCTCTTTTCCCAAAGGACAGAAATCATACATATATGGTGACCCCAGGCTTATGTCTTTAGTATTGGGAAAGACATGCCACCACGACCAAGACTATGGACCATGGAAAGAGGCCCCACTGAAGCAAAGTAGTACCTCAACCTGAAACTCTTCTTCCATACTCCTCATGGCATAATGCAGAGTTAATTAAGCTCGGCAGTATCGACATTTTGTGCTGGATAATTCTCTATTGTGGGAGGTAGTCCTACTCTCTGTGGAATGTTTAGCAGCATCTATGGCTCTGCCCACCAAATGTCAGTAGTATCCCCTCTGGCCCCAGTTGTGACAACCAAAAATATCTTCTGACTCTTCTAAATGTCCCCTGAGTATGGGAGTGGAGGCAAAATCAGCCTCAGTTGAGAGTGACTAGCATGCTAGTTGAAGGCCTGGGCAGTGGTCAGGCAGACCTGGTAAAATGTGACTGTCATTTATCAGCTGTGTGGCTTTGGGATAGTTAATTGATCTTTTAGGCCTCAGTATTTCCTTCTGTAAAATAGGGATGCGATCACCTACTGTATGTGCTTGTTCTAAGGTTTAAGAGAAACAATACTGTTAAACCCAAGTTTGTGTGTTTGGTGAGGCCAAACAAACCAAAATGTCAGAGTTTGGAGCTAACATTTATTGATCGAGAGAGCACTGACTGGGGAGATGGGAGTTGTAAATTTGTCTCAGATCTATCTCACTGGCTGGCTGAGGCAGAAGGTTTTTAAAGGCGCTGTTTGGGGTGAGGGTTGTAGGGGGTGTGGCTTTCTTCTGATTGGTTGATGGTGAGGTAACAGGGTGGTGTTTCAGGAATCTTAACTGTCAACCTTCTGGATCCAACCAGCCTGGGGTTGAGGTGTTTGTGCTCAGCCTGTAGTCACCATCCTACTCCACGCAGCTGGGGTCTTAGTTCCTGCAGAACAACTGAAAGATACATGTCAGACTGTTATGTGTATCCCCTGAGAAGGAACTAGGACCCTGTTTTAGCTGAACTATTGTTTCTTGACTTCTTTTCCTTTGTATCTGCATTCCCTCACTTCCCTAATTAGTAACTGCTTGAATCTACTCTTTGGAACTCAGGGAAGGCCTAGGAGACTAAAGTCTTTTGTACCCAAGAGGACTAGAGGAGTCCTGCTCGGTTTCAATACCTATAATAATAGCACAGTGCCTGCCAAGGCTCTGGCTTTCTTGCCTCCTTCCTCCCTAGATTCCTAATGTCTTACTTCTCCATCAACTTCTGCTGACCCTTCTTTTGGATTGCATATATGTGTATATGCATACACAAGTATATATGTATGATATAAAAAATACCTGGAAGGGTATACACCGAAATATTAACCACAGTCACACTAAAGAGGTGGATTCGTGGGGAAGCTCTTACTATATACTTCTGTAATTTGAAAAACAATGTTATAAATCAATATATGTATTGACTTAGAAAGACATTGTTAAGTGAAACATAAACAGTTTACAAAATAATATGAAACCTTTTTATAAAGAAATGCATGTATGCAGAGAAAATAACCTAAACTCTAGAAGGAGGTAAATGCAGGAGTCAGCAGTAATTACTTCTAGGTGGTAAGATTGGGGATGTTTTCAAATACTCTTAGCTTACCTGTATGCTTACATTTTGCTGCAACAAACATAGATTGCCTTTAAATAAGAAAACACACACATTAAAGAATAAAGTGAGAAGGTATCTGTAGCTCCAGAGCAAATGATTCTTGTTTAAGAAGAAAACTCAGCCTTTTCCTTCTGTGTAGGAAAAAACCCAAATTCTTCCCTACTATGTCTTTCTTCTCTGTGTCTCCTTTACTTTCCCAGAGGACACTTCACTTCTGACACTTCTGGTTACCAAATGTGTGGTTTTTCCCTTCACCAAGAAATTCTCTGTGACCAGCTGGTTTTCCTACTGTTACCCCAAAAGATAAAGACCCTGATTCTTGTCACACCCAAAAGACAAGTTTACAGTTGGGAGATAGTGCATTGTGTAGCGAAGGGTTTAAAAGATTTATTTAAAAAGAGAAGAAAAGTGCACCCCAAGAACGGGAGGCAGGCTGATCCATGGGAGGAAAAACTATGGTTTTTGTCTCTCTTTTCTCTTATACCCTCGCTTAGAGGTGGTCTCTTGATTAATTGACGTCTCTTGTCCCTGGAATGCTTAGTCATGTTTGGTTCTTTTGCGCATGTCCTTACCCATGAAAAACCCACACAGAAAAACCCATGGTGGGCGGACCTAAACTACAATGTTAATTATAATACAATGAATAGTCCAGTTAAGTCCTTTCTGCCACCGCACAGTTGTGGCTGTTAGGTTTCAACCAGTTTTTTTTTTTTCTGGCACTCATTTAGAAGAAGTCAAGTCTATGCTGGAGGCAGGCATAGCACCAAATTCTGGACTGTCCTCCCTCTCCTCCACCTATCTGCCCAGTGCCCTCACTTATCTAACTACCTAACACTACAGTTCAACTAAATTCTGACACTGTCTGCTTGGAGGTAGTGTCAAATTCCACAGGTTAAGGGTTCAGTCCTAAAAGACTGCCCCGTCCCTCATCCCATCACTTCAGATGCCATTTGCATGCCCAGGTTGTTATCTGTACTTCTGACCAAATGGCTATAAATCAAAGGTTCCCAAGATTCTGCTCCTTGGGCTTGATTAGTTTCCTAGAGTGGCTTACAGAACTCAGGAAACCAGTTTTCTTACTAGGTTACTGGTTTATTATAAAAAAGATATGTCTGAGGAAGAGCCAGATGGAAGAGATGCGTAGGGCAAGGTATGGATAAGGTACAGAGCTTCCATGCTGTCTCCCAGTGCACCTACTCTTTTCCAAGTCTCCATGTTTGCCAACCAGGAACTTCTCCAAACCCTGTCCTTTTGGGTTTTTATGGAGGCATCATTACATAGGCACAGAAGATTAAATCCTTGGCCATTGGCAATTGAACTCAGTCTCCATCCCCTTTCCCCTCCTAGAAGTTGGGAAGTGGGGGATGCTGAAAGTTTCAACTCTAATTACTTCGTTAGTCCTCCAGGCAACAAGTCCCTCATCCTTAAGTTACCTAAGGGCATTCCAAAGGTCACTTTATTAACATAACAAAAGACACTTTTTAGCACTCCAATCAGAGGAAATTCCGAGGGTTTTAGGAGTATGAACCAGGAACTTGGACTGAGAGCAAGTATATATGAAAATGTATTTTGGTCATCTGAATGACCAAATACGCATTTCTTATACATCACAATAAAGCAGGAAGAATAGGGGGAACTAAAATTCTCTTCTAATGTTAAGAGAGAATATATCCAGAGTGAATTCTAAAAAGTAGTAGTAACATGTTTTAATACAAAATCAATTAACATTAGAACCTGGTAGAGAGACTTAACCAAAGAACAGTGAGATCAGATTTGGCAGATAAATTTGAAGTCATCTGACTCCATCTCCACTAAAGCAAAAACATCAAACTTTTTTTGGTGCAGTATGTTATTTAATTCTATTGTTCCCAGGGTGCAACATATCATCTTAGATTTTAAACCACGAAAACTTGGATTTGAGTTTTTGCTCTGTAACTTACTAGAAGGTCCTTCTATTTTTAAAATATCAATAATCTGGTGGTAGAGGTAATGGTCATATTTGAAGGATTCCTATAAGGCTTACAGAGAATTTTGCAAAGCCTTGGTCAGCTAGTAAATACTCCATGTATAGTAAGTATTTTATTTATATTTTCAAGAGTTTAAACATTTCTGTGATTAGTTTTAATCATTTATTATATGCCAATAGCATTTTCCATTAAAAAATGTTAACATTTATATACAGTAAAATCCACCCTTTATAGTGTACAGTTCTGAGTGTTGACAGATGTATATAGTTGTGTAACCACTACTGCAATCAAGATATAAAAGTTTCATCACCCTCTCAAATTCGCATGTCCTGTTTTTAGATAGCCCCTCCCACTAAATCTTAGAAACCACTCATCTGTTTTCTGTCCCTATAATTTATAAGAATATTGAATAAATGGGATCATATGTTGAGTAACATCCTGATTCTGGCTTCTTTCATTTAGCATAATGCATTTGAGATTCACCCATGTTATTGCATGTATTATCAGGTTTTTTTTTAATTGCTGAGCAGTGTAACATTGTGTGGATTACTAGAGTTTGTTCATTCCCCAGTTGAGGGATATTTGGGTTGTTTCCAGTTTTTGGCAAAGATGATGAAAACTGCTGTAAATATTTATGTACAGATGTTTGTATGAAAATAGGTTTTCATTTCACTTAGGTAAATACCTAGGTGAGATTGCTGTGTTGGTTGAAAGTATATATCTAACTTTATAAAAAACTGCTAACTGTTTTCCATAGTGATAGAACTATTTTGCATTTCCACCAGCAAGATATGAGAGTTCTAGTTGCTGTGCATTCTGACCAGCTCTTGGTATTGTTAGATTTTTTCTTCTTTTTTTAGCCATTCCAATAGCTAGTGTCGCATTACAATTTTGATCTGCATCTACTTAATGATCAATACTGCTAAGAATCTATTTGCATGATTTTTATTTGATCTGTGTGATTTCTTTGATGAAGTGTCTGCTCAAATCTTTTGTCCATTTCTTTTATGGTGTTGTTTGTTTTCCTATTACTTGTTGAGAGTTCTTTATGTATTCCGAATATAAGTTCTCTACCAGATATGTGATTTGAAACTATTTTCTTCTAGTCTGTGGCTTGTCTTTTCATTCTCTTAGTATTGTGGAAGAGCAGGAGTTCTTAACTTCGATGAAGTACAATGGATACTTTTATTTTCTTTTATGGATAGTGCATTTGGCATCGTGTCTAAGAAATCTTTGCCTAACCCTAGGTCACAAATATTTTCTCCTATGGTTCTATACATTTTATAGTCTTGCATTTTATATTTAGGTCTATGATCCAATTTGAGCTAATTTTTATAAAGAAGTGATGTATGGATTTAGGTACTGCTTTTTTTTTTTTTGTATTGATGTCTACTTTTTCCAGCACCAGTTTTTGGACAGGCTATGATTTCTTCATTGACTTGCCTTTGTACCTTTGTCTAAAACCAGTTGACTACATGCACAAGGTCTATTTCTGGATTCTCTATTCCTATTGACCTATATATTTGTTCTTTCTCTTGAATAACATAGTGTCTTGCCTATTGTATCTTTATAGCAGATCTTGAATTCGGGTTAGTGTGAGTCCTACTTTGTTCTTATTTTTCAAAATTATTTTGGCTATTCTGATGCCTTTGTATTTGCATATAGTTTTAAAAATCAGCTTATCCACTTCTACAAAAATTTCTGATGAGATTTTTATTGGAATTTTGTTGAATCTATATATCAGTTTGGTGAAAACCTGACATCTTAACAATATTGAATCTTCCAGTCTATTTACATGGTATATATATCTATTTATTCAGGAATTAAAAAATTTGTTTATTGGTGTTTTATAATTTTCAGCATATAATGCATATCCTTACTAAGATTTATCTTTGAGTATTGCATGTTTTTTTCTGCTTATTGTGAGTGACTTTTTACAAAATTAAAATTCTAATTGTTCACTGCTAACAGAAATATAACAGATGTTTGTACATTGACTTTGTATCATGCAACCTTGATAAATTCAGTTATTAGTTCTCTTAGGACTTATTTTGGTTCATGTGTGACAAATTTTTGGAATTATCTAATGTATTCAATTCGGTCGTCTGTGAAAAAAGAATTTTGTTTCTTTCTTTTCAATCTGTATCCTCTATTATTTATTTTTCTTATTATATCTCCTAAGGTCCTCTGTACAATGTTTTTTTTAATTCTTATTTTTTAATGAAGTGTAGTTGATTTACAATGTTGGTTTTAGATGTATAGCAAAGTGATTCAGTTATACATACACATACATTTTATATATATATATTTCAGATTCTTTTCTATTACAGCTCATTAAAAGAAATTGAATGTAGTTCCCTGTGCTATACAGTAGGTCCTTGTGGTTTACCTATTTGCTATATAGTAATGTGTATCTATTAATCCCAAACTCCTAATCTATCCCTCTACCTCCTTTCCCCCTACAATGTTTACTAGGTGTAGTAAGACTGGAATTCTTGCCTTGCTCCCAATCTGAAAGTCAGTCTGTCTTACACCATTAGAACATTAGCTGTCAGGTTAAGGAAGTTCCCTTACATTCCCAGTTTGCTAAGAGTTTGTATCATGAGTGGTTTTGAATTATATGTCTATATGATCTTATAGTTTTTCTTGACTCTGCCAATGTGGTAAATTACATTGATTTTTCAAATGTTTTTCAGTTTTCAAATGTTTAATCAGCTCTGCATCGAGATGAATTCCAATTAGTCATGATGTAATTTCCTTTTGACTTATTGTTGATTTTATTCACTAGTATTTTAGTGAATGAGGATCTATTTAGTGATGAGGATTTTTGTGTCAATGCTCATGAGGGATATTGTTCTGTAGTTTTCTTTTCTCCTAATGTCTTTGTCAGGGCATCAGAGTGATGTTGTACTCATAGAATGAGTTGAGAAGTGTTCCTTCCTCTTCAATTTTCCTGGAAAATTTTATGTAGAGTGATATTTTTCCCTGAAGTATTTGACACAATGCACTGTGGAAGTCGTCCGGGCCTGAGTTTTCTTTGTGGGAAAGTTTTAAACCGACAGTTGATTTCTTTAATAGAAACAGGGCTATTCAGGATATATCCTGGCTTGCATAGTTTCTGACAGGAAGTTTGCTGTAATTCTAATTTTTGTTCTTGTCTATGTAATGTGTTTTTTCCCTCTAGTTGCTTCTTTTCTTTTTTTAAACTTGGCTGCTATGATACTACTTTTTAAAAAGATTGAAGTAGAGTTGATTTATAATATTGTGTTAGTTTCAGAGGTACAGCAGAGTGATTTGGGTTTTTTTGCAGATTATATTCCACTGTAGGTTATTACAGTGTACTGAGTATAATTCCCTGTGCTGTATAGTAAATCCTTGTTGTTTATCTACTTTACGTATAGTAGTTTATATCAGTTAATCCCATACTCCTCATTTTTCTGCCCCCTCCCCCACCTTCCCTTTGGTAACCGTAAGTTTATTTTCTGTGTCTGTGAGTCTGCTTCTGTTTTGTGTATAGGTTCATTGATATTATTTTTAAGATTCCACATATAAGTGATATCATATAGTATTTGTTTTTCTCTGACTTATTTCACTAAGCCTAACATTTTCTATGTCTACCCATGTTGCTGTAATTGACAATATTTTACTTTTTTTAATGTCTGAGTAATATTCCATCATATGTATTAGCTGCCTTTTAATATTTTCTCGGTATCTTTTCTTTTCAGAAGTTTCAATATGGTATACATAGGTGTGCTTTCTTTAGTATTTATCTTGCCAAACCACAGATGTCTGTCATTAATTTTGGAATATTCTCCACCATAATTTCTTTCTCATTTTCCTCTGTCTTCTGGAAAAGGAGTATTTTTTTCTGGGGCTCCAATTACGTGTATAATTAGACCATTAGATATTGTCCCATAGCTCTTAGGTGCTCTGATCTTATTTTTCTCTTTGTGTTTCAGTTTGAGTCATTTCTGTTGACCTATATTCAAATTCACTGACTTTTTTCTTCAGTTATTTCAAGTTTAGTGATTAGCCTGTTGAAGACATTATCTCTGTTATAGTGATCTTCATTTCTAGCATTTCCATTTTTTGCTGAAATCACTCATCTGATCTTGCATGTTATCTACCTTTTCCACTATAGCCTTTAACATATTAATCATAATTATTTAGAATTCCTTGTTAGTTTCAACATATGTGTCATATATGAGCTGATTCTGTTGCTTATTTTGTCTCTTGACAGGTTTTTTTTTTTTTCCTGTCCTTTTTTTGTATGCCTACTGATTTCTGGTTGAATGCCAGACATTTTTTTTAGGACTGTAGAAACTTAAGTAAATAGTTTTTATCTTTGGAGATTGCACGCCTTTCCTTCTGCTAGACCTTTAGTATAGTGGTTGATTCAATCTAGTCAGGAGTTGAATTTGGGATTTATTTTTTCTGTAGTTACCTTATGTCTTACTTTACTAGGGCTGCCATAACAAAGTACAACAAACTGAATAGCTTAAACAACAGAAATTTTTGCCTCACAATTCTGGAAGCTAGAAGTCCTAGATCAAAGTGTTGTCAGGGTTGCTTTCTTCTGAGGGTTGTGAGGGAAGTTTCTGTTCCAGGCATCTCTCCTTGATGATGCCTCCATGTCTCTTCACATCATCTTCTCTCTATGTGTGTCTGTCTCTGTACCCAAACTTCCCCGTTTATAAGGAAATTAGTCAAATTGAATTTGGTCTCACCATAAGTACCTCATTTTAGCTTGATTGCCTCTGTAAAGACCTTACCTCCAAATAAGGTCATATTCTGAGGTACTGGGGCTTATAGTTCTAACAGAGCTTTTTTGTCAGGAAACAGTTCAACCTATAGCATCCTCAATGTACAACAAACTTTAAGTTCTTCTAGCTTTTGTTTGTGTTTAAGGTAGGGACTGATTTGCCAGAGGGTTTTCCTCAGTATGTGCTCCACCATCAGTGTTAGGCTCACTGTTGCCGCTCTCCAGCAATAGACTGCTATACAGAAGTTTAGACCTCTTGATTTTGTAATTCCATAGTGGAAAAGGAGATCAATCATTTTTTAGGTAATTAATAGGAACATTGAACCTTTTGGTCAAATGTATACAAATCATTAACAGAGCAAAGTACCAGCTGGAGGCAGGTGATTTTTCAGCTCCTCTAGAGAATTCTTCGGTGAATAGTTTCCAAATTTTCAAGCTGCATTTTTACTAAAGAAAAGTTTATTGGAAGTGAGTTTTGACACCTCTGTTTAGATACCCCTGATGTTATACTGGTGTCTTAGTAGTGGCCCAAGTGATCTATTCCATGGATTACATGAATCTGCTCATTCTTAAGGCTCATTTCAAATTCTTATCTGCCTATTTCAGCATTCAATTTTTTCTCTTTACTATGTCTCTTTCCTATTTCCCTCAAACCCCAATAGGCTGTGGCCAGGGATGACTAGCCAGCCCAGGTTCGACTAGCCAGCCCAGGTTCTTTACCTATTCTCATATCATATTCAATTCCCCATGATTGGGTCACCCTTTGGGAATAGATGTCATTGACTGCAAATTCGGGCCCTCTTTACTTTTTCAAATGTTCCTGCTGGTCTTCAGGTTTGGAACCAAGCAAGTTTCTATATGGAATACTTGAGTGGTTTGGAAAAAAACACATTCTGTGGGCTTATAAAGTTCCATAAATGAAAGCCAGTCTTTGTAAAGGATTTTTCTTTCTGTCCTTGCTTCCTTCCATTCTTCCTCTGTTTTAATCAGCTTTGAGTATCTACTATGTGCTAAATTCAATAACCGTTTGGTTTCAAGGAATAAATAGTCTTCAAGTTTGGTTAAACTGAAACAGAAGGGTGAAAGAGTATCAAAAGAATACAAAATCAGGTCTCATAAATGTCTGGAACCAATAAAGTTAAAAGCCAGTGGGGCTATGGCAGTCTTTCTCCCTTTCCTCCCCTTCCTTTCCTTTTCAAAACATGTGCTAATCTCTGGTCTAAGACTCTCTAGGAAATATAGTGGCAGGTGATGTGTATGGGAGAAGACAGTTGCTGTTTTGTGAAGCTATCACCTGCTTCCTGAGATTGAAAAGATAATTTCTCTAGCTCAGATTTCTTTCTTTTTTTTTTTTTTAGCTCCCCAAAAGTTTTCTTTATAGGCCTGGATTCCTATCCAGTAGTCCTATAGACTCCTGGGAACAGGCCAGAGATTTATTATTCTAACAATTAATTAATTCATTAACTCAACAAATATTTCCTGAATGCCTTCTTTGGGCCAGGTACAATTCTAGATTCTAACCACACAGGGGTGAATAGGATAGAGTGCCTGTCCTCATGGAGCTAAGCATTAGTAGTAAAACTTCTAGTGAATTAAGTTGTGGGGGCTTTGTGCTCAGATTTATGGAGGAAAATAACTCTCTCCTTCCCCCCTTTTTTTGAAAATTCAAACTTTGTTCTTACAAGAGTTATAAAGGTCCTGCTTGAATCTAAAATAGCATCGCTGTTGGTAGGGCATGTTGTTGGCCAATTGTACTAAAATAGTCTCTCTTGGATGTTCCAAATACTCCTCAATTCAAGAAAACTGAACTCATCATCTACCACTTCCTCTCTCCTCTCAGTACACACTGGCATGCAGACATGAGACATTGCAATTCCTTATCCAAATTAGAAACTTAGGCAATATTCTCAATGTATGCCTTATTTCCACATTTAATTGATCTTGTTTGTCTAGTCCTTTTAAAAGTTTTACTAATACGTAATTTCACATATCTGCTTCCTCTTCTTTACCCCTTCTGGTATCATCTTTAGACATTCATTATCTCTTACTGAAATCACTGTCATAGTCTTCTAACTGATCCCCAGCTTCCAATCCGTACTCCTTTCATCCATTCCCAGACCAGAGCAGGGTCTGACAAACAGTGGTTATTGTTGAAGTTAAAAAAAAAAGGGACCTTCAATGTATTACTTCTGTTGCCTCAGATTACCCTGATCTGTGTCTGAGGCGACTGTGTTTTCCATTTGGCTACCTCTAGATCTTTTTTTAGTGCCAAGATGGTGGTAGTATTTATATTCTCCACTGATTGAGAAAAAATTACTTAACACTGTTAAATGAATTGTTTTGGTTATTAAAACCTCATATATAGATTTTAAAGTGTGCAGGATATTATTATTCATTCAATCTATAGAAATAGAAATTCATGTACCATATGTAATGTCTAGGTAGCTGTCTCCGTGAACTTGTGGCCTAAATGGTGGAACTCACTGCTCTGAACATTGTCCCCTCTATGATAAAGCTAAATGCAGCCTTTCTCTGGTAAATAATGAAGTATAAATCTTCCCTCAGTAGTGCCCTGGTAATTGCACTTTATGATAAGCAGACCTTCATCCATGAGATTTTATTATTTAATTGGTCTAAAGCTCTCTTTCCTAGCTTATTCTTCTGTCCCCTGATCAATACTCTGACTTCTCATTATCCTGCATACTCTCATTTTAGGATGTGCGTAAGTATTTCCTGACTGGGTGCCTTTGTTGTACTCTTCCTGCTGCGGGTAATGCATTCTTTCTTTCATATTTATGTCTACTGAAATCTTACCCACCTTTCAATTCAACTTCATCCGTAAAATTCTTCTAGATCTTTTGGTGGAGGCATTTAATATTAACTTCTCCATTAGGCCATAGCAATCTTGAGGTCATAAATCATATTTTAATTACCTTTGTGTCCTTTTCCAGCTCTTAATACATCAATTAGCTTATAGTAGGTGCTTAGAATGTTTGATAAATGGACGAATATAGTGGCTAACACTGTTGATTTACTAAGTGAAGGTTACTAGCCAGGTATGGAGTGGGGGTTGCAAAAGAAGAATAAGATGTCATCTCTAGGGTTATGTACTCCTCTGTGTTGTTGTTGCATATACCTGCAAATAAAACAAAAAATGTTTTTTGTCTTCAGATACGTTAAAAATAATATGCCAACTCTGTATTGTTCTCTAAATGCATGCGTGCGGCGGTGGAGGGGGACAGGTGGATTGTGACTACTTTAAGCGGAACAATGCTTATTTAAATGTAAGTTCTCTGGTCTATTTGTTGCATTTCTAGTGTGACATGGCAAAACTTTAAAGTATTTGTGTGGTGTGGGATAGGGGTTAGTTGCGGCGGTATTTATGCAGACAGTGAATTTCTAGTACTTCAGATAAGAGTGCTTGAATATGGTCTGAGAAGCAATGCAGAATTATAGAGTTAAGGTGAGCACAATGTCTGAAGCATAGTGAGGGCTCAATAAATATTTGTTAGGAAGGAAGAAGGAAGAACGGAAACAAGCCAAGGCAACTAGGATGTGTCTGATAAACAGAAGCTACCAAGTAAGAGCAAGACCAAAATGGAATCAACAGATATGAACCGAAATTGGAGACCCGTGAGGCAAATGAGATATTACTCTTATAATTATTATTTTATTAAGAATACTATAACAACTTAATGTGTTTTCTCCTTGTGCCAGCACCTCACATGTATTAACACATTTGTGATTTAGAAGAGCATATAATTATAGTTACCATTATAATTACTTTATGGATGAAGAAGTTAAGATTCGGAGAGAAAAGAAGTTTGCCAAAGCTCACACAGTTAGCAAATGGCAAATGTGGCACAGAATAAGGATTTTCTAAATTATTCTGGATGAAACTCTTCCTAGATGACACTTGCCATGTCCAGGCGACATCCCTTCAACTCACCTTTTTCAGCTCAGTGGAGGTAGACAGTTCCTGTTCCTGTTCCCATCGCTCCTTAAGCATGTGTGCCATGATCTCTGGTTTTCTGCCTGAGGACTTTTTCTAAAACCATGGCAAGACAGTCAGTATCTCATTGACCTGGGCCAGTGAGGCAAGGGAGCAGTCCTTCACCAGCGGAAAATGAGAGCTGGTTGAAAAATGCACCAGATTTCTGACCTTCAGATGAACAATTCTGAGGTGCTTTCTTACATGGGTTCTCAGAAGTTCCCTGGCAGCATTGAGCTCTGATTGACCCAGAATTAAACAGCTCAATAACTCATCCTTCATTTCCCTCCTTCCCTGTTTTATTCCCGCCCTTCCACATCCCTGCTTCTGACATCATGTGCAGGCAACTTGTGTCAGGCCCTGCTTTCAGAGGAATCCCAGTCTAGATGCTAGTTAATCAGACACATCAAGGTCATACACCTTAGGGTATCTTAAAGGACCACTAGGTATCTGAATGTGTTAAGCCACCAGTATCTTTGCTAGAGAATTATACTTTGTATGATAGGGAAAGATGTGTTTTTAAAAAGCCCACCTTTTGCTATTTTGGTAGAGTCATATGGACATTTCTCATTTCCTCATCTATGTCCCTGTAATGTGGACGCATGGGATTGATTTCTAGAAAATGGTGCTTATTTAAGAAATAAAGTTAAGAGACGATAAAGGCAGCCATGTGTGCTGCAACTTTAAGAAACTGCTTTTGGATTGCTGAGTGGGTCCTAAACGTTAGTGGACACGAGGGGGCAGCCTCACACCGGGTTCTCAGGGAAGACTGCCCGTGATCGCGGCTCCTGCTGCTGCTGCTTTTTCCCTCCTTCAGTGCACAGTAAGTAAAACTCAACAGTTTTGTGGAGCGGATTGATTTTTGTCTTTTTCTTTATGAAGGACTTGAGTTAGGGACCAGGGTTTACTTGGCAGCACATCACAGGAAGTGTGCATCTTTGCAGCGCACCTCTGAGGGCCTTTTGATTACAGGGAAGAGGCACCAACTCCAAACATACTGCATCCAAGGACGCTGAGAGTTGCCTCCCTTCCTTTGTTGTTTTCAAGTACTGTCAAAGAACTGCTGTGCGGGAGAGAAAATAGCACAGAGCTCCTCCTGGAAGGGAGTGGAGTGGACTGCACCTTTGGAAAAACTCTCCCTTTGCTTGGGTGACCTCATCCAGTCCCATGATGTTAAGTACATCTCTAGGGAAGGTGACTCTCAATTTGATGCCTCAATCCCAAACTTCCCAGAATCCCGGATTTGTTTGTTTCTGTATCCAATTATCTAGCTGGTATCTCACCTCGGTATCTACTGGGCATCTCAAATTTGGCCAGAGAGGATTATTTCCAACCCCCACATTCACTTCTTTCACATGGCTTATTTTTTTTTCAGCACAGTACCATCCATCACCCCTCATCCTATTGCTCAAACCCCAAACCCACCAATGATATTTCTTTCCTCTCTTTCCTCACCTCCCCCCACATTTAAATCAATTCATGTGTGATTTCTGTTGCCCCTACCTCCATCTCCACTGAAATCTCCATTTTCATCTCATACCCAGTCACCTACTGCATCCTTCTCACTGGATTCTGCACTCCCCTGGCTCCTTTAATCCAGTCTCTACATGTATGCCAGGAGGATCTTTTTAAGGGAATTCAGATCACTCCTCCAGCTTAAAACCCTCTAGTGGATTACATTGCACTTGTAATAAAATTTCTAAACCCTATCATGGACATGTAAAGCCCTATACTATCTATGCACGGCCTGCTGCCCCTGCCTCATCTGTATCACTCTTCTCACTCTTGGTTCTGGACACCTTGATCTTCTTGATGTTCTTAAGCAGCCTTGGGCCTTGACACCGACTTTTCCGCTTTACTGCTCTCCTCCCTGGTCTTTACACAGATGGCGCTCTGTGTCCTTCAAGTCTCAGCTGAAATATTACCTCTCAGGGAGAGCTTCTCTGGTCATTCCAACTATACTAGTCACCCAGGCACTTTCATGTCCCTCTGTTTTAATTCTCTGTAAGCACTGATACTAGGTGCCTTTTCTTGCTTATTTATTTGTTGGTTTATTGTCTATCTTCCTCCACGAGAACATAAGCTCTGTCAGGTAGAGCATGTCTGCTTTGGACACTCAACCACATCCCGGTGACTAAACAAGGCCCAACATATGAAAGATGCTCAACAAATGTTGAATAAAGAAATGAGTAAACGGGTGGAAATACCACACCTGACCCTGCTGAGGGTGGGCTGCAGGGTACCTTACTGCTACTTTTCTGTTTGATTGTAGATGAGTGATTTCTTCCCAGTTTCCTCTTCAAGATAATAATATTCTATATGTTTATTCTGATCCATGAGTGTGCTGCTCACTTAGGATCTCCTGAGGAAATTTTTGAGGCACTATGAGTGGAAAACCCTCTTGCTGGTCTAAAAGTTTTGAACACCCTTGAAACTGGTGAGAAACTTTAGACTTAATGGTTCCTACGCATTCATTTTCATGTAAAGCATCAAAACTTCAGGTTGCCAGGTTCTTGAAGTCTCCTCTGAAGCTGATTCTATGTCATGAGACAGAGACCGAGTTTACTCTCTCAAGACACTGGTTCTCTGAGTGGATGAGCTGGAGTTCAAGCTGCTTTTTCTGTGAGCCTTTGGTTAGTGGTACCTGGTTTGAAATTCTGGACCTGCTATTTCAGAAACAATTTAAGTACAGCATATCCATTCTGTCTTACTGTATTTTAGGTTTTATCTAAATGAGGCAACAATTACAGAACCAGACTCTTTAGGATGCTAAAGTGCTATTCATAACTAGCCAGGAAAGGTCACCAAATAAATACTTTGACGTCTGCTAAGAAGGGAGATTAATGAAAGCCTTGGCTCTTTGTTCTCACAGATCGTCGGATATGGGAGTGTTTTCATTCTCTTTGAATTCCTCTGTTGCTCTGGGATTCTAATATGCTGCTGAGCTTTAATTTCTTGAAAAGCCGTTTCATCAACCCTGTTGACTGTATGCTAAGATTCCCTTCTTCCCCCTCCCCTACATTTGGGTCAGCCTGTACCAAAGGAGAAGGTTATCTGGGCTGTTAAACCTTTGACTTGGTGTCTTTTGAAGAGCGCATTTTGCATTTTGTTATGTCAGGATTGTAATTAGATCCGTTAATTAAGGGAAGAATGAACTTTTCCCAAACTCTGTACCTCTATGAATTTTTGATCAGTTTGCTTAGGTTGCTGCTGACCTTTGCTAAGGGGTATGCCACTGCTCATTAATTGGCAAATTTTAATGAGGAGAGTTGATGAATGTGCTGGCCTTGACAATAAATAAAGCTGGCTTCCACTCCAGGCCTTACCACCTTTGGCTGCTTCAAAGTGTGTGGTGTTTCTTGACTAGTGACCATTAAACTTGGGACACTCAGCTGACATTTGGTCTTATGAATGAGCAAGAGGGGGTCTCCTTTCCCAGACACTGATCTGAATGACTCCTCATCCACTGTCTTATTTCATTCTTATCATCATCTCAGTCTACCTGTTTTGGAGATGGGAAAACTGAGGCACAGGGAGAGTAGCAGCTTGCACAGGGACAGGTTACTGGTTAGTAATAATGATTATAATAATAATGATAATAACTAGTATTTAATTGGGTTCTAATTATGTGCTAGGCACTCTCCCAAGCTCTTTACATACATTGTGTCACCTGATACTCATACCAGCCATATGAGATAGGCACTATTTTTGCTTCATTTTACAGTGAGGTACTGGAGACAGAGAGAGGTAATTTGTCCAAAGTCATACAGCTTACAAATAGCAGAATCAGGATTTAAATCTAGGCAGCAGGGTGTCAGAAACAAGACTCTCAACCACACTAAGTAGGTGGCAGGCCAAATTTCCAACTGAGATCTGCTCCATTTTAAAGCCTGTCCCTTCTCCTCTTTATCCATTTGCCTCATTGAGTTAGATACACTAAAGGTTGGTGTACGTTTCTGTGTTTGAACTTGGGTTGTTTAAACTCCATAGTCCTAATTGATTATTCCAGAGTTATAACAACATCTAGAATATTCTCAGGTGATTCCAGACACTCTGAATACAAAGAAGAATAAAATTCAGATTCACATGCACACACACACACACACACACACAAAGATTTCTTCTCCTTTTCAAATATGAGTCTCCACCGCCCCTCAATAACCCTAGTGAGAGGTGACACTTCAGAATATAATTATAGGTACAATATTTAACAGGTGGAATTGAATGATGAAAAATTTACTTAGTGATCCAAGTCTGAGATATAAATTTTGGCTTTATAGCTGTACTCACTATGACTTCTTGGATTATAGTGAGTGAGAGAGTATCTTCTGTTTGGGAGTGTTGGTAGGATAATAGAAAAAGCCTAGGGGAAGCCATAAGTAACTCTTCAGTGCCTCTTTTCAAGGTCCTCCAAAATACTAGTACTTTTAGTAATTGTAAAATATGGTGCTCACATCACTTTGCCCCTTGCTTAAACTTACAATCCTTCTAATAATCCACAGCCACAATAACCCTAAAAAACAATGTCTAAATACTCAACAGTTTAAAATACACACCAGCATTCATAGTTGCGACAGGCATTTTTTTTTTTTTTTTTTTGCTAAAAACATCCTCTCTAGCCGAGTGTCACTACTTTTGAAATTTCTGTCTCTGAACATTGCCCTAAGTGATTTCTTAGAAAAAATTTTCAAACTGTTGGTGAACATAATTTGACATCACTGGTAGCTGGTTCATGTGGGGAAATGTTGTTCACATTTCATCCTCATCATGTTCTGTTAATGCCTGCTTTATAGAGGAGAAGCGCCGAGGAGGAGAAATGTTGGTATCTTGCTCTGGGTATTATTTAGCACATACTTTGTTAAAGGGTACTGATGATGAATCTCAAAATAAACTCATGTATTTGAATACATGCCCTCTGATCTGCTAATATGGCAGAAACCCGTTTTACCCTGGACGTGGATGTGGACCATAGTATCTGGACGCGGATTTATTTCATGTATCTGGAAGAGGAAAAAAAATCGCACTTTAAGTTAGTATCAGAGACAGATCTGGAACTCAGGTGTCTGAATTTTTGCTTAAAAATATCTTACAAGCTCGGGGAAAAGCTTATTATAAGCTGGGATTGTAGGAAGCAGTGAAATCAAAACTCTCTTCTACCAGGCATGGCCTTGCTCTTTTTTTGTGGGGGGGGAATGGGGAGTGAATGAGTTGATTTTAAAAGCAAGAAAGGAGTGCTGAGATTGTCAAGGGGAGATCTCAGAAGGTTTTACAGTGAGGGCAGTATCTGCATGGAGCTTTGAAAAATGGATTAGATTTCTGTACGTAGATCTGTGTTTCCTACTCCATCAAAGACCTTTTCACCCTCTTGCTAAAATGTGAATGGAAAGAGGGCAGCACATCCTCAGGAATCCAGAGTGTTAAGACCTTCACCGTGCTCTGCTTTCTTCTGAGCTCCTGCTGAAGAGTGAAGAAAGAAGGGCGTTTCATTTTCTACAGATCCTGAAAAGAGCAAAGCCATACATGTATTAGAAATAAATAAGATTAAAAAAAAAACCCAGAAAATCCGTGACTATCTCATTCGAATTCCGGATACTGAATAAATTAGCAGATTGGTAATATGAGGCTCTGCGGTATTTGCAAGGAGGAAGACAATCTTCCCAGGAAGTGTTCAAGTTTAAACACAGGAGGGTCATAAAGCCACACTGTTATTATAGTTGGAACATGGCAGGCCCAAATTCCAGGACAAGAACCAAAACTTTTTATGAATGCTGAATCAAGAGGTAAGGGACAACTTTTCAAGTACTGACATGATGCCTATTAAAGTTTATTAAAAACAGAAATAAAAAGCATAGTCCTCCCCATTCATGCTTTCTCCTTCAAATTCTTCTCCAGAAACATCATATAAACCTATGAACCTCTTTTTGTCCCAGTCAGCATTTGAACTGAATTAATATAGGTGACACATATGGCATTGTCTCTTGAGAATACGTGTTGTTTCTTGGAACTGAGCCTGGCATTTGGCAGGAGCTGTGTCTTAGTTCAGATTCTCCTAAAAGAGGATCCGATATGAACTTGAGTGTGTAGTTTATTCAGGAAGTGACATCAGGAAGCAGGAGTGAGGGAGTGGGGAGAAAAAGGTAGGGAAGAAGGAAAATCCAGTGCAAGGTCACTGCTCTGGAGGATGGAGGTTGGATTCTGCTAGGAACCCCTGAGAAAATTACAAAATGCCTCTGAGAATTTTTTTATCTGAAACGAGGGATGCTGGAGTAGTCCTCCTCAGGTCTCATCCGCGCTGGTAGAAGGTTGCTCCCATGATCTACCATGAGTCCTGCAGGAAGTAGGAACTCAGTATTAAAAATCAATTAATTGATGGACATTAGATTGTTTCTAATTTTTTAATTATTAAAAAGAGCTGCTATAAACATTCATGTGCAAATCTTTATGTGGTCATATACTTTCATTTCTCTTGGGTCAATAGCTGGAAGTGGACTGGCTGGGTCATATGATGGGTGAATGTTTAACGTTTTAAAATACTGCCAAAGTGTTTTCCATAATAGTTGTACCATTTCTCATGCCTGCCAGATGTGTATGCGAGTTCCAGTTGTTCCACACCTCACCAACGTTTGACTTTGCCAGTCCAGCTATGCAATTGGTTGTGTAGTATATCTCCCTGTGGTTTTATTTGCAATTCTCTAAAAACTAATTAATGTTGAGCATCTTTTCATATGCTTATCTGTCACCTGTTTATTTTCTTTGGTGAAGCATTTGATCAAACATTGACCATTTCCCCCACAATGTGTTATTTGCCGTCTTCTTATGGAGTTCTCTATATATCCTGGCTAAAAATCCTTTGTCTAATATATGTATTGTGAATATTTTATCACAGGCTGTGGCTTACCTTTCCATTTTCTTAACAGTGTGTTTGGAAGAGTGAAAGTTTTAATTCTGATGAGTCCAATTTATTGACTTATTTAGTAGTTCATGCTTTTGTTGTTTTATATTAGATATTTTATCCTAACCCAAGGCCACTATATTTTTTTCCTGTTTTAATTTAGAAGTTTTGTAGGTTGGCATTTAAGTCTGTGGTCCATTTGAATTTAATTTTTTAATATCCTTACAATATACTGAGAAAAAAGAAACAAATTATTGAGACATGCAACAACATGAATGAATCTAAAAGTCATTTATGTTGAATTATATAAGCTAGACGAAAAAAAGAGTACATACTATATGATCACATTTCTAAGAGATTCCAGAAAATGCAAACAAATATATAATAACAAAAAGCAGATTTCCTTTTTCATCCCAGAGGAGGCTGAGAGACAACTTTCTTCAATCTTCTTACATCTGGGTTTATCTGACACCAGCTTCCTCCATCATATCGCTCAAGTTCAGCCCCAACAAGATCAAAGTTGTGTACCTGAGGTGCCTTAGTGGGGAATTCAGTACCATGTCTGCTGTGGCCACCAAGATCTGTCCCCTGAGTCTGTCTCCAAAAAAGTTCGGTGGTGACATCACCATGGCAACCAGGGGCTGGAAGGGCCTAAGGATTATAGTGGACCGGCACATTTAGTACAGACAGGCTCAGATTCAGGTGATACCTTCTACCTCTGCCCTGGCCCTCAAAGCTCTCTAAGAACTATGCAGAGACAGAAAGAATCAGGAAAGCATTCTGCCCAGAGGAAATACCCCTATTGAAGAGATTGTCAACTTTGCCTGACAGATGTGGCTCTGATCTTTAGCCAGAAAACTCTTTGGAACCATTCAAGGAATCCTGGGGACCGCCCAGTGTGTGGCTGCAGTGTTGACGGTTGCTGCCATCATGACTTCATAGGTAACATCAGCGGTGGTGCCGTCAAATGCCCAGCTAGTTACGATCTGCTAAGGAAAATATTTCAATAAAGGATTCTTTCGAAACCAGTCAAAAATACTCCCCAAACCATAAAATAAAAAAACAGAAAACCAAAACCAAAACCACACACATACACAAAAACAAGAAACCACCCACCCCCTAAAACAAAAGCAAACAAACAAAAAACTGATTAGCTGTTGTCTAGGGACGGAGTTGGAGAGTGGATTACAAACAGGCTTAGGACACTACTGGGCATTACGGAATTGTTTATTTCGTTGATTGTGATGATGGTGTTGTGAGTATATGCATATGGCAACACTGGTCAAGTTGCACCCCTTAAATATGTGCAGTTTATTGTATCAATCACATCTTAATAATCCTATAAAAATTAGTTCATTAATTGAATGGAAATAACTCTTCCTCTGAGAAGCCTTATAATTTAGCTGCCCCTAACAGCTTCTAAATCAGAACCAAGTATTAATTTTCCTAAATCACATTTAAGCTAGAAATAACTTTTTAAAAAAAGACCATTAAATATTATCAATCTGCTTTTTCTAGTGTAGTCAATTGTCCTTAGATAGGGAAGGAACACAGTGAACACATTTTATGGTCTCATTGCAGTGTGCTGTTCTTTTTGAAACTGGTGTCTTATCTTTTACATCTGCAATTAGCTGAAGCTGGCAACTTCAAGAATAAATCCTGCACTCAAACATGTTGGCACTTAACCCTGTATCACCTGTGAGCAGCAGCTAAAATCCAGACACTTCATTTGGAATTGTCAGAAACACATGCACCCTGGGGTCAAGTGCAGTCTACACCTGTTCAAAAAGAAGGCTCTGAAAGCTAGGATTTGACCATCCTAAAAGAAACAAGACTCATTTTCTGCTTCTCAGAATGAGCCTAATGTCCAACTAAAAGGAATATCAGTTTAAAATCTAGCTGAATGACCTTAAGCATGCCACCTGGTCTCTTGGGCCTCAGTTATTTCTAGTCAAAATACTGGTGTACTGGGTTAGATAATTTCTAATAATGTTTCCTATAATGTACTTTTTCTAGAATTGGTTATTAGAAGCCATTTTGTGGCTCACCCTTAACCTACCAAATGCAGCTGTATTTTTGCTCCAAATGTTAAATATTTAATCAACTCTTGGTGAAACCCAAATGCAATTCATTAAGCAAGTTGGTGTTGAGTCAAATGCAATGGACATGAAAAATGCCTTTTCATTAGTGTCCATTGGATTCATTGGTTCAGGAGTTCTGGCTGACGGAATGAATGGGAAAACTATCCTCTGTTCAAACAAACTGAATGTGTGTGAGTAGAAATAAAATAAAATAAAAGCCAGGAGCCTTTCCAATTGCCTTCTACTAATTGTGAGGTATTGAGTTTCTATGCTGTATTAATGTCTACAAGGCTCTCGTCTGGCTAACCCAAAAGATAAATGAAGTTAATGAAAATGTTTGTTTCAAAATGTGCACAAACATAAAGGTTGGAGAAAGGCATACATGGTTGTGTCTGTGCATGTGTACATAGAGGCAGACACAAAATGTGGAGAAAAAGACGCACATGATGCAGTTTTATATAGGGAGTGTGGTGGAGATCACCACCAAAAGGTATACCTTTTATATATGGTCTTTTTAAAAATTTTTGTCCCTTGTCTACAGATCTTGAACAATTTGACCTTTCAAAAAATAATAATACTAAACTTAATAATAACTGTACGTTTTAAATAATAAGGATTTGGCTTCCCTATATTTCTATTAGTCAGAATTAGAAAAAACCTCTGTAGTTTAGATGTCAATTAAGCATATATCACACCGAGGTTATGAAGCTACAATCAGCAGAAGGAAGGAATCAAGTATTTCCAAAGCATGTTCTGGGTACCAGACACATTACTAGTGATTTGTATCTATAATAACCACTTTCCAGCAGTGTAGAGGACAGTGTTGCCCTTATGTCGACATCCTAAAATTCAGTGACCTTGGGTGTAGTTAAGTGGGAGGAAGTTCAGCATTCCATGGAATGTGGCTGTCTTTGAGGGTGACTGTGATACCAGTTTCCAGCCTCAAGTCCTCAGAGGTCACATTTCTTTCTCTTTTACTGCCTTACTCCCAGGAGGACAGGCCCTCCTCTTTAATTTCCTAGAGCAAGGGGAAAACTCCAACCCATGGTTCAAATCTGACTTGCCTGCTGCCTGTTTTTGCATGGACCGTGAGCTAAGAATGGATTTTACATTTTTTAAATGGTTGAAAAAAAAAATCAAAAGAAGAACAATGTTTCACAACATGTGAAAATTGTATTAAATTAGAATTTCAGTGTGCATAAGTAAAGTTTTATTGGAATGCAGCCACACTCACTCATTTACGTATTTATGGGGGCTTTCGTGCTGCGGTGTCCAGAGTTAAGTGGCTGCGATGAGACAGCATGGCACCCAAAGCCTACAGTATTCTCTCTCTGGCCCTTTACAGAAAATGTTTGCAGACCTTTGTCCTAGATCATAGCAGAGATTTCACTGAAGGTTGATAATAGGGACAGAGAAGTACAACATGCAGTGATTTACAGCTGTGGCACATCCTCAGATCTTTCCATCAGATTGGCTTCCTGCTTTTTTCTGAAACTGTGTCAATATGGCCAAATAGCAGATGAACTGAACAGAGTCCCTAGCTTGAAAGAAAGAGATAGAATTTCCCCTCTCTTACTGCGTTCTCCTGAGTCCCTTTTTAATTTCCCCCAAAGGATCTCTTTCAGGATTGCTGACAGTTAAAATATCGTTTCACTTTTGGAAACTCTGCTCTCACCTACCGGGGGAGAGGGGGTGATCCAGACCTGGGATCAATCCTTTCAAGACAATCACACAGTAAACTCATATCAGTGTAGTCCCCAAAGTCTGGCTTATTCAACCTTCTGATCCAAATTAGACTAAGTGCAATTTGGTACCACATATTTTTTCAGTCTCTCTAAATAAAGAGATCAACAATCTTGGACTTGCCACTCAGCATTAAATTTAATCAGTATGTTCATCTGAGAAATGGGCATAATATCATTCACCTCATTCAGTTTATCATAATAGCACTAGAGTGTTAAATAACTTGTCCAATGTCGCATGGGGCACAAATGAGAGAGCTGGGCTGTGAACCTCATTCTTTCAACTCCAGATTTTCTCTCTTCCTAATTCTACCTTAAAAGGCAAAAAACCCTTTTTTTTTTTTTTGAGTAAACCTGGGAGTTTCTTGATAAGTAAATGTATGATTTCTATTAGACTTTTGGAAAATTTTCTGAGTTTGTAGATTTCCATATCATGGCACAATAACTGGGGACCTAAGAGGGTGTGTACAAGCCTACACTCTGGAATCAGAGACGACTGGATTGGAATCATCATTTTAGTACTTACTAAATGAGGAATGTTTCTTAAGCATGTTTTCTTGACATCTCTGAGGATCTCATTTCATAATAAAATGAAAATAATAATGGTTCTTATAGGAATGTTGTATTAGTAAGTGAGATAACAAATATAAAACATGTAACTTAACACATGCTCTGTAACTATAAGCTATTATTTTCTCTCAATTGAATAAAAATAGAATTCCCATATAGAAATAGCTCACTTTTTCCACTGTGAAAAGCCCATATCTCAAATATTATTTCAGGTTTAATTTTTTTTTAAAGCTCAGATATGCACTATTGAACTCCCCTTGAATTTTGCTGCCTGTTTCCCAAAGCCTTCAAGTGCATTTGATGGTTGCATTGGAGAAGGGACACTTAAGGGATATCATTGTGACAACTACTGGTGTTTTTTGACAAGGTATTGAGAGTTGATGATGATCAGGGAAAAGGTGGCTTCAAAATGCTCTCCATGATCCATTAGGCACAGATCATTAGCATGGCTCAGAAGTACAATGGAACATTTGTAGGAGTCTGTACTACCAGCAGCCCACAATGAGCCCATTCTTGACACCACAGACTTTTAACATCTCAGTTCTAAGAACTGCCGTGATGGTTGACACTTTTCATTTCAACGAATAGGCTGAACACACTGCTTTCCATGAAGACATTAGCAAATGTACTTTTAGAGTTTTGAATGTTTCCATGTGGGACAGTTATGTTAAAAAAAGCACTGTATGCGTTAATGTGCTGCATTAGAATATTAAGAAGTGAGATACATTTTGTTCATTTCATAATGGGCATATTTTCACAAAGCTCTGCCCAAATTTCTACATGTGTTTTCACATACATAAGTATCTGATTTATCAGTAAGGTCTGTTCACACCACACCGCATTGGACCAACAGCACATGTGGAAATCATGCACATGTATTCTTGTACTATTTTCAATCATTTCTCTCTAATGCTCATTTGCACCTAATTCTGTCTCCGCTGAACTTTTCCAAGATAAACTCTAGATAGGATTATCATCCTCAAAACATATGTGAAGGAAAAATGTAAGAATTTAACTCACTTTTCTTTCTCAAACTTTCCTATGTGGAATGAAATGAGGTCACAAGTTTTGAACATTACATGTAAATGTTCAGTTAATTTGATGGGAAGAGTGGAGGATGAGGTGGAAAAACTCACTTACTTTCTTTAACTAACAGTTTTAGTCAGTTAGCCAGATTATTGCTTGCTGTTCTTAAAATGGAGTCAGCTACAAAAGTGAACTATTTGTATCTTGTCTGTAAAGTTGTCGGTGAATAGTAGATGAAGACTCCCTTTATCTGAATCTTTTTCTCTATTTAGTGGAGACCAGTCTCTTCTGTGACAAAGTTTGTTTGCATTGTATGAGCAGTACTACTATACCTTCTTTCAAATCTCAATGTTTAATTGGTTCCGGTTCTATAAATCACTTAACCCAAACTCTTTAGGGTCTGTCCTGGATAAGTAACATGTCCTCTTCATTTGTATTTGGACCATGAAGTAAAACACTTCTGAAAATAGAGCAGTTTAGTCCCACAAGTTAGCAAGTGATAACGACTCTAGTTTTTTAAATTTTCAGATTCACATTATGGTGATACAAGGGGCTGGGACTAGGTATGAGGGTAAGTGTGAATTCAAATTCAACAAGGCCAAAATTATTGCCTCTTTCCCTCCCTGACCCCTCTAGTCTGACTTGCTCTACCCCAGATTGTCCTTTTTTGGAAATGGCATATCCATCCTTTCCCCCACCCCAATCTCATAGTGTTAACAAGTCATCTGACATCCCATAATTTTTACTCCTTACAGATATCCGATGACAAATCCTGTCATTTCTAGTTCCAAAATATTTCTTTATCTCACTATCGCCACACTAGTTAAAGACACACTTATTTTATGCCTCCTCTCCTCCCATGGCCTGTCTCCCCAGTTGTACTATTTTTCCATTCTGTATCATTTCCTGCCCAGCCGCTAGATAGAGCGTTTTAATAGGCAGTTTTGATTATGTCACTACACTGCTGAAAAGCCTCCAAGGGCCTTTTCATGCCATGAAACAAAATCTTAAATCCTTAACGTGACTCAGAGGACCTCACATGGGGGCCCCCATCTATTTCTACAGACTCATTTTCTGCCCTTGTCCCTTGCTTACCAGATTCTACCCACGCTGGCCCTGTCCAGTCCCTGTAACTTGCCCAGTTCGCCTGCTCTCCCCTCAGTGCTGGCCCATGCCTACTCAACTCTAGGTCTCAGGGTTGGAGAGGCCTTTTTTACACCCAACTACACTCCGAGGTAAAGCAGGTTCACCTTGTTGACTCTCTCATGACGCCTGTTATTTTTCTTTACTGCCCCTCTCCTCCATCGCTGTGTATTCGTGAGACTATCATCGGATGCCTTTTTCCTGCTAGCTCAGGCTGCAAGAGGAAAACATCACTCTGTTTTGCTCCCTGCCACTTCCCCAGTGCTCGGTAAGAGTTTGGCAAAATGTAGGACGTCAATAAGGAATGCATGATTTTTCAGACAATTAAGCATAAAATGGATTGTTTCATTTTGATTAATTCAAGCAAATCATACCAATTATACAATCAGAAAAGCTCACTACATTGGGCCCCTAATAAACCCCTTTATAAAAATCAGATGTCATCACCATCACCATGATCTCAGTGTACTTCCTGGATCCTATGGAATGGCTGAGGTGGGCAAAGAGGCAGGGTTGTCAGATAAAAGATAAGATGTTCAGGTAAATTTGAATTTCAGATAAGCCACAAGTAATTTTTTAGTGCTATATTTAGGACATACTTATACTAAAAATTTATTTGTTATTTATCTGAAATTCAATTTTAAACCAGCATCCTATCTTTCTATTTGCTAAATCTGGCAGCCCTACTACAAGGAAAGAGTCCTTTGAATTTTTTAGGCAGTCCATTTCAGTGAAGTTTATAGCCATACCAAAAGGAGAGGCATAGGAGATAATGAAATCTTGGAAGTCTTTGTGATGGGAATATTTTTTCCTTCCAGTTTTATTAAGATATAATTGACATACAGCACTATATAAGTTTAAGGTGTACAGCCTAATGATTTGACTTACATACATCATGAAATGATTATAATAACTTTAGTGAACATCTATATCTCATATAGATACAAAATAAAAGAAAAAAATTTTTTCCTTGTTATGAGAACTCTTAGGATTTACTCTCTCTTTTTGTGTGTGTATGTGTGTGTGTATGTATATATATATATATATATATATATATTTTATTGAAGTATAGTTAGTTTACAATGTTGTGTCAGTTTCTGGTATGCAGCATAATGCTTCAGTCATACATGAACATACATATATTCATTTTCATATTCTTTTTCACCATAAGTTACTACAAGATATTGAGTGTAGTTCCCTGTGCTGTACAGTATGAGTTGTTTATCTATTATATATATATTAGTTAGTATCTGCAAATCTCGAACTCCTAATTCATCCTTTCCCACACCTTCCCCCCTGGTAATCATAAGTTTGTTTTCTATGTCTGTGAGTCTGTTCTGTTTTGTAAATAAGTTCATTTGTCTTTTTGGTTTTTTTTAGATTCCATATGTAAGTGATATCATATGGTATATATCTTTCTCTTTCTGGCTTACTTCACTTAGAATGACAATCTCCAGGTCCATCCATGTTGCTGCAAATGACATTATTTTATTCTTTTTTATGGCTGAGTAGTACTCTGTTGTATAAATATACCACAACTTCTTTATCTAGTCATCTGTTGATGGACATTTAGGTTGCTTCCATGTCTTGGCTATTGTATATAGTGCTGCTGTGAAAATTGGGACGCATGTATCTTTTTGAATTAGAATTCCCTCCAGATATATGCCTAGGAGTGGGATTGCTGGATCACATGGTAACTCTATTTTTGTTTTTTTAAGGAACCTCCATACTGTTTTCCATAGTGGCTCCACCAAACTACATTCCCAGGATTTACTCTCTTAACAACTTTCATATATAACATATAGCAGTGTTAGTTATATTAATCAAGTTGTACATTATATCCCTAATACTTATTTATCTTATAAATGGATGTTTGTAACTTTTGACCACCTTCATCCAGTTCCCCCAACCCCCAACCTCTGCCTCTGGTTACCACAAATCTGATCTCTCTTTCTGTGAGTTTCTTTGTTTGTTTTTTTAAGTATAATTGACCTATAGGACTATATTAGTTCCTGGTGCACAACATAGTGATTTGATATTTCTATACATTACAAAATGATCACCACTGTGTTGGGACTATTAACCTAGTATAAAATTCACTGCTATTGTATAAGGTGGTTAGGACAATGGCTTAAATGAAATGGCAATGCTTTGTTGATTGCTACAAGATCAGTTGAAGGGGCTTGGAAATTTGGTTAGTCAAGAGATATTGACCATGATCTTCCTTATTATATAAATCCCATAATTGGAGTCCATTCTAAGTGACAGAATCAGCCATGGTAAGGCTTATTGTTGGGCTTACTGGAACTGAGACTCATTTAAAATAACTAAAAACATGTGATGCTACATATGATTGTGCCATTTAAAAAACTTAAGTGTTCATATTCTTTTTTTTTTAACCTGTGAACTTGTCATTGAAGGATGAATGAATAATTTTTCATAAAAATTAATTAAATGATAAAAATAACATTTGCTCATTATCTATCTTTGTCAAGTTATACTTAACACTGATTTTTAAAGATTATGTGTTTAAGAATTTTGCCAAAAAATATATTTGTGTATTCCCCTAAGACCCTACAGTGTTTATTTAGAATATAATGTCTTGGTATAATTTGCTATTTAAGGCAATACAAATGATACAATCACTTACAAGTTTAGTTTTTTTAGACTTTTTAACATTTACTTTAAAGACTAAGTGTAGTCAGGTAGATACTGTGATATCACTGTTTAAAGAAAGGGCGGTCCGGTTATAAATACAAACACTTCAAAGCCCTACTTGGTGTTGTCAAGGGGCAGCTATGTATAAATGGAGTAATTTATATGTCCACAGCATTTCAGAGTTGGAAAGAGACAGACTGTTAAGTCCAAGGACTTCATTTTACATATTGGAAACATCTGCAGAGAAGAAAGTTTAGGTGATACCCACTGCACACAGCAAATCAGTGCTTCACCCAGGAGTAGATCCAGCTTCTTTGCAATGTGTTTTATCTGTCACAATTACCACTTTACTGGTTGTGGAACATTTTGAGTCAATCTAAATAGGAGACTAGCTGTTGTAGCTGGGCCCTAAAGCCCCCCTTTCATGGATCTCTACTCTGTGCCTGTGTATGTTATTAAATATAAACTCATGTGATAATGGGTTTCAGAATATCATTTTGGAAGACTTGTGATGATTACTTTTATAAGAAAGAAACTCAAGCCAAATAAAGCTCACTCTGAGGTGCTGGATTAGCCCCATGATGAAACTGTCATTATCCTTGTCTTACAGATGAAGATGCTGGGGATCAGAGAGGTTAATTTAATTATTTAAGGCACACAGCTTAGAGTGGCAGGGTTTGGATAGAAAACCAGGTTATCCAAATGATTATACCTATACCCTTTTCTCTTCGAATTTTCAATACCTGTCCTTCCTCCTTTCTTAGCTCATGACCTCCCTTTTTATTTCACTGAAGCAAATGAAACAATCAGAAGAAAATTGTTACAGCTTCCCCATGACAAATCTGCCTAATGCCAGCACCTTCTGCTGATTTCCCTTCCATGGAGGAGGAAATGTTGAGCTTTTATCTAATTTCCCCTCCCTACACACGTTGTAAACGAGATCTCATGTCTGAAACCTGCTCAAGAGCTTCAAGCCTGCATTCAGCCCTTTCTCTTCTGAGTCATCAATTATCTTTTTTTTTTTTTTTTTTGCCAACTTATTCTCATCAGCATAAACACATGGCCTAATCTCTCTCACCTTTAAAAAGTCTTGCTCCAGACACTATTCAACTTAGTTCATTTTTCTCTATAGCAGACTCCTCAAAAGTGTTATTGGTATCCCCTGTTTACTTAATCCTCACTGTATATCCTCTCCTCCATTCATTTTTGCCCTCTCCACTCCCTGAAACCACACTTATCATACTTACTGGTACTTGCTGATTTCATTAGTCACATGTGAAACCTCATCTCATGCCTTTCAAAATCTTTAGAATGGTTGATTTGTCCTACACTGTTGAAACATTTGTTTCCCCTCACTTAATCTGAAGACACTCCACATTCCTTTTTTTTCCTCCTACGTCATAGTTCCCTCAGCCTGCCCTCCTCCTTTCTACCTCTATATTGGATCAGACCTCATACATCTTTTCTTCTCTACTGTAGCCTTGATAATATTATTCAGTTCCAAAGCTTTAATTCCCAGCTGTACTCTAAGGGCTTCTAGTTGTACATACTCTCGGATTTCCTGAGCTCCAGGATGTGTGTATGCACAGAAAAGACACTGCAAGCCCAAACAAGTGTGCCCGAAGGATTCTCAGCTGAGGTCTGATCATCTTGTGCCACTGTCATCACTTTCCTTCTTTGTGGTTAGAAAGATGTCCTACTTTAGCACTCTAAGTCCACTGACTATTTTGGTTGATATGCAGAGTGTATTTTACATATAAATGTTTCTCCCCAAAGAGCCCCTTATGGGTTACATTGGAATGCCACTACTTGTGCTAAGACTTCAAACAATTTTGTGAAAATTTGAATTAAGTGTAGGAAATGAAAGCTGCTCATTGCAAATTGGCTTCTCTGCCTTCCCAGGAGTCAATTTCTACTTTCAAACAGTTAGGAAAATCATGAGAATTACTTTTTTGGTTGTTAACTGTATGAGTGACACTAGAATTCAGGTTGTGTTTTACTGAGGTTTCTCATTTAAAGCCCCGGATACTTATTATGAAATCCATGATTGTTTGAAATGGATAAAATATCTGAAGAATTATTTATCTCCTGGGAAAAGTAGAGCAAATTAATTAGCATATATATCAAAACACAATATGGCCAGGTTTCTGTGGATCATCTAAAAGATTGATGCAGGTGCCTCATATCCTTTTATTATGTGGTAAATTTTTACAGGTTGTTTAGATTTGTCCTCTTTGAACTTTGTTGGTGATATCTGCAGTGGTTTAATATATTAGTGGTTTACAGGAGTGCTAAAATTCAACTGTGAAACAGGGCACATTGTCCTGGAGTTAACTATTTTAACTGATAGTTATGAAGGGAAATATTTTTATATTAAAACAGGCATGATCATATTATAAAGCGTACTTTTACTGATGCACAACATTTCAAGGACATTTCACCCTTGGGGTGAACTACTTAAGACTTTCCTGAGAGCCCCCACCTCCAGGGTGTTGACTTTATTCTTCCCTGGAGTTAGAACTGCATTAGTGAGAAATTTGAACAGCACACAAACATCTTGGGGGTCGGGGGGGGGGATTGTCACATATATATTATCACCTTTCTTTCCGGTAGGCTCTAAGCTCCCCCAAACTAGGGACATAGATGGAACTCTGATAGAACTTGTTAACTGGAACTGAAGCAGATTGAACGTAGTGTTTAAAAAATAATTTCTAAGGTAATAACAGAATATCTACAAATATAAAAAGGTTGTGTTGTTCTCAGGAAAAATGAGTTTCTTGATTTTTCACATAGGGCAGTGGTTGGTTGAACCTTAGAGGTGGAATTTGGGAATTACTGGCTTGAACAGGGGGTGACAAGGCAGCTCCATGGTTACTGTTATGTGGTCATTAGAGCATTGTTAGAAACTTAAGGTACCGTGATTTGAGATGTGTAGTCACAGACCCAAATATGAAGGGCTAATTGCAAATAAACGGGAAGCAGTTATCAACATCAGATAGACAAGTAAATCATGTTGTATTTGCATAACACAGCAATGAAAGGGAACAAACTAGAGCTACATGGAACATATAGATGAATCTCATGAATTTACAGATCCCACTGTGTGACTCCATTTGTATAAAGTCCCCCTCCCCCACTGAAAAATAAGTCAAAATTTATGTATGATGTTAAAAGTCAGTGTATTTGGTATAATAGTTATCCTTGGCAAGGTGTTATGCAGAACTGTTCATTTTGTGAAAATGCATCAATCTGTACAATCATGACTGTACAGATTATATATATATATAATTAATAAAAACTTAAAACAACTACCTAAAGTAAATTGTGACCATGAGTTAGAGAACACCTAGGATTGCTAGAATCCCTCCAGAGGTACAGAGACAGCATCATAGGTGACACTGACTTGGAGAAGCACAAGGATCTGGGGATAAATGGATGGAGTTATTTCAGCTCACTTACACATAAGTCTACTGAGTTTTATCCTTTTTCATCAAGCTGTAAGCATTCTGGATATCAGGCCAATCATAAGGGTTAGGCTCTTAGAGGGACACATTAATGAAGAGGCTTTAAAAGTAATTTGGAATTTCTGACCTGAGAAAGCAGCAGTGCAGACTTGTAAGTTTTCACTGATTTTTCCAGGAGATTCAGCAGGAAGAGACGTAAGTCTGGCTCTGGCTTTGGGACTTCCTCCTTTGCTGGACTCAGTTTTCAGGGATAGGCAGGAATTGCTGGTAGCTCTTGTTGAGACATTGTTTTAATAATCACACAAAATCCTGATAATAATTGGAAGGAGTTCAAAATTATTTATGCTGGTACTTTGTCCCAGGTTCTGCCCAAGTTACTCCAGGTGGAAGGTGAATGCTGACTGTGTTACTCCTTTAATTTCTAGCCAAATGAGTTACGATCAGTTCTTCTTACATGTTAAGTGGCATTCAGAGGGGTGAAAAATGTACTCTTTATCATTCTTCAACATGGAATCAAAATAATACAGACTTTGTGATATTGGTGTGGGGCCAATTAGTAAAATCATGGCTTATTAGAAAAAGATCACTCTTCACACATGAGCTCACTTGTGTGTATGTGCCCTGCTGTGGAAATGCTAGAACAAGTTGCATTTAAGGGATAATGAATTTCATCTCATAAGAGCTTTTTTGAAAATTTAAAAATTGTGGTAAAATATGCATATTACCATCTTAACCATTTTTAAGTGTACAGTTGAGTAGTGTTAAGTATATCCACTTTGTTGGACAGCCAATCTCCAGAACTTTTTCATCTTGTAAAACTGCAACTCTATATTAAATACCTGTTAAATAGCAACTGCCCCCCACCCCCCCGCCTCTGGCAACCATCATTCTGCTTTCTGCTGTTATTAATTTTTCTATTCATGTAAGTGGGATCATTCATTAAAACTTTATTTTAACTTTTCACCCTGAGCCTGCTTTAGACACCAAGACTATGGCCTAAAATAATTTTACTGATTGCATAATACTGGTTTACAGGACCATCTTGTAAGTTATTCTTATCAGAAGCCCATAATAACCATGCCTTAGATATACTGTTAATATTTTCTTGAATTCTTTGCTGACTGGATTTGCAATAGGCAAAGGAGGAAAAGGATAGTCAGAGACCCCCTCCCAGTTAGAGGGCTTGATGGCATCACCTGACATCCACGCCCTTACCCCCGATGAAAGAGGTAGTGGTCCCACAGTGTGCAGGGTTAAGCATTTGTTGAGTTCCTATGATATACTAGGTGCTTTTTTATGTAAGTCATCTGATTTTAATCCTCATTGTAATACTATGGTCATCATTGTACCTGTTTTACAAATGGGGAAATTGGAATTAAGAGAGTTGAGTGGTTTATCTAGGCTCCCAAAGTTAATCAGTAGCAGAAATGGTATTTGCTCTGGTTTCTTTTTACCCTTCTTTATTTTCTGTCATGCAGAGGTAGCTGTAGGAATATATTCATGATGTATGTTTTCCTTTTATTAGCGGTGATCAAACTGAGTTAAGTTGGGCTAAGTAGGTTTTCCAAAATTACACATTTGGCAAGTGGTAGAAATAGGAGTTAAAACCAGGAGATTATTAGAAATAAGCTACAAGCCCTTTGCAGGTCTGGGACTATCTTTACACAAAGGTTTACAAAATTCTTGCAGTTAAAAAAACATCGGTAAGTGGAAAGTCTGCCTGTGCAGAAATAGTATGTGATATCTGGCAGTGCCTTCTTCACAAAAGTTGAAGGTCAACGTGGTCATACTATGGAAGACCTTGAATGACCCATCTAAGGATTTGTTCTTAATTGGGTAGGCAGTCAGGGGCTTTTGAAGAACCTTTATTGAAGGTGATCAGAGCTGTGCTTTTAGAAAAATCAATGCATACATTAGAAGGTGAAGCAACTGAATGTAAGCACTCTCTCTCAACACTACTAAAATTGGAATGACTTTATTGCCTGTCTGCATTCCCTTGACCTTTTCCCAATATCAGTTGGGAAACCTACTGTTGTTTAACATTTAATATAAGACATTATTTCTTTTTCCCCAAAGGCATTTGAACAGTGAGGCTAAGATATCAAACTTTTGCATATATACAAACAAAGACATTTTAAGACTAAATCAGCAAGTCAGAGGAGTTAGTATTTTAGTGATGAAAACTGAAATGTGAAATACTGTATGTTGTTTCTTGGGTGACTTTTAAACCAATGGAATTGATAACTATGTTGCAATGAAGTATACATATATATGTGTAGTTTTATATATGTATGTATGTGTACATATACAGTTATATATAATATATATTTAGGATTCTGCTCTGTAGGCTAGTTTCTATTTCTATACTTACCTCATATTCCTCTTAATAACACTAGAGGTCACTCAGACTCTGTCTTTAATTTAGTTTTGCCATTGTTCATCTTCATTTAAGTTACATCTGAATTCCTGTTGTGGACTTGCGTTTTTCTTTATGAATTATACAGCTTGCCTCTCTTAACCTGCTAATGTTAGTTTGTACATTCCCTATTATACTGATAGCTTAATTGACAAATTAACTTGTGTTAGTTTGCCAGATACTGGCACAAATGAGATTTTTCTTCATCTCCTCAATGGTTGATGTCAGCAATAGAGAGGCAGGTTGATTGGATGCAGAATGGTTCTAATTTCAGAAAAATCAATATTATAACCATAGTGTTCAGACTGCATTTTTCAAATATTATATTTTAAGTCATAGAAAATAGGCTCTAATTTTTGTTTTCAATCAACTTTTGACTTTTTTTATTAGTCTTCTGCAAACAGAAACTCATAACATTAGTTTATTCTCTGTTATTAACCAGATTATTGATTCAGTTAACAATCTTTTTATTAAACACTTACTGTATGCAGGAAACTAAGTCAGGCACTTAGAACATAGAGGTTAATAATACTGAAAATGGCTCAATAGACTTTATTCATGTGCCCCTGAACTCTAAAATTTTGTGATGCTGGGAATGGGCTTATTTAAGTTCTTTAATATAAATTTAGTAAAATCTAAGGAAAGGAGAGTTATTCACTTCCTCCCATACCTTATAATTTTATTTCCTCTTTCTCACTTCTTCCAGCAGGTATGCTGGTGGGCGCCTGCCCCTTGGTCTCAATGTGGCTGGTACTTAAATGCCATCTAGGGATAAATGATTTTTCTGGTCACCTGAACCTGTTGTTAGAGGTTCTAACCTCAGGTTAGAGGTTGTATCAAGATATTGGCCACAAAAGGACTTGCCAAAACAGAACACTTTCCATACAGTTTTTGCTAAATATTTGATTGATAAAGTTTTGTTATAAGCAAGGCTGATTTCTAATTGTGATAAAAAACAGTCTTTGCTTTTCCTTTAGTTTCTTCCATGAAAAGCTTCTTGGGAATGTGAAGACTGCAGCATGGTCAAGAAGAGTGATCCTCAGACTTCAGGATGAATCACCTGGAGGGCTTTTACAAACACCCGTTTCTGGGTCCCATCTTCAGCATTTCTGATTCAGTAGGTCTGAACGAGACCTGAGAATATACATTTCTAACAATTTCCCAGGTGAAGTTTAAGCTGTTGGTCCTGGGACCCCTCTTTCTGAACCTCTGATTTAGAGGATAGAGCATCACACTTGAGTTGGGAGGCTTAGCTTCTAGTTTTAATTTTGCCACAAGCTAGTTATGTGCAAATTGACAAGTGATCTAACCTTATGTAACATGAATATTTCATGCAGCTTTGCTTATAACTCCGTTATGGTCATTTCAAAATAGTCACAGCTTGCCACTTTGAGAATTGTTTTCCTACATCTCTCCTCCTTACTTTCCCCATCTTTCCCGGGTCCAGACTAACCTAACTACTTGGAGTTTCCTGAAGACACTGTGCTCTTTTATAATTCCTTGCTTTTGTATATGCTGTGTCCTGGAACCCTTTTCCCCCACTGATTACTCGTATTCAACCTTCATATACCAGTCATAACTATGGAGCATTATTCATCTGCCCCCATCTCCACCTCCCCTGGGTAGGACTGGTTATTTCTTCTAAAGTCTTCTCACATTACCTTGAACATAATACATATCATATCAATATAGGGCTCTTGGTGGTTCATTGGACAGCTGCTTCTCTCAAAGAAGATAGGGACTTACTCATCTTTGTATCTCTAATACCTAGTGCATAAGCTGGCATTTCATAAATGTTTAGTGCATGATGAAATCTATGTATGTATCTACTTTCCCTTCTATATTGTGGGATCCTTTGGATGGATCTCTTCATCACTTTTGATTTTTTGAGAAATTCATGTCTTTACACATTATAGTTTAGTTTTAATGAATTTTATCTTGTATAAAAAATGAAAAGGTTAGAAGGAGGGACCTTGTATGTTGTTTAAAGTGTCTCCAGAGTCTAAGTGCAAAATTGACTTGGTATTTTTTTCACTGTGCAGTTACTATAATTGGATCTGATTTTAATAATAGGTTTTAACATTTTGATGTGCTTTTGTGTCCAGGACTTCACGAAACATATTTCAAGGATTTTTGCGATATTCACAACAATCTACAATGTTTTTTTGCTACTTGTATTTTACAGAACAAAATACTGAGGTTTGACTAAGCAGAGTCATATATTTAGTGATGAATCTGGGATCCATACTTATTAAATTATTATATTAAAAACAACTTTGAGAGAAAAAAAATTCAATCAGTGAACTTGAGTTATCAAACATGTGACAACATTTAATGTAATACTCAGAAAAGTCAGTGAAAGTAGGATACAGTGAATGTCCTTGTCCCAGAAATAAAATGGAAATAAGTTGTCCAGAGTTGTACCAAGCTGGAATGACTTTGTGAATCTTTGATAGTGTATCACAGCTTTGTGGAAGGAAATGCAAGTATACATATATATGTCATCGGTCCTGTGGCAGAGCTCATGCTAAACAGGAAAGCCGGTATAATTCCTGTTTTGTTGTTAGGTTGTCAAAAACTCAGGCTATAAGGAGGCAGTTACTGTTGAATTAGGCAAGTCTTCCATGTTTATTATGTTCCTAGGACCTGGTTCTTTAAGACCAAGGGTTAGAAAAAGTGTAGGTTTTGCCCACGGGCTGGTGAGAACACTTGCTTACTTTGTCTCAGTGCCTGGCACAGTTCTGTGTACTAACAGCCAATCCAATTACAAAGGAATTTTGTTCCATTCTATATGGCAGTTGCTTATATGATCAGTTTAATTTGGGTACTATATTCTGATAAATAAAATCTAGACTGCAGTTGTCATTAATGACTTGAAGACTCTTTATCCTATAAATTATAATTATGATATATTACTCTGAGTCCACCCATACCTCCTCCTGCCACTTCAAGCTGACCCTGCAACAAGGAGTTGATATAGGTAATTTATTTTGGAGGCACTCACAGAAAACAGAAGCATAGGGAAGTAGGGAGAGAGTGACAAGAAAGGAAGAAAAACAATAAATTATGCGTCAATGAGCTGATTACTGCTTAGAATTGTCCCTCTGAAAGACAAAGAAGTTGGGACATTTATCCATAGACTTTTATCCCCTATAGCATGAGGATTGCGTTGCAGGTAGATGAGCCCCTATTTCTGGGTTGCACCTGCGTGTGGCTAAGCTATCTTCCCCAGCTTTAGGGAAAGCAGTACAGAGAGGCACCATGGAATATTGGCAAAGATGCATGGCACTGTCCACCATACAAGTGCTGAAGTTAGGTGGACTGAGGGGGAAGCGACACAGTTCATTACAAGTATCTGCTACAGATGACAAAAAGTATTAACTAAGAATAATGGCCAAAATGATGAAATAAATTGTATATTCTCTTCTAATTATTTTATATGTTTATATATGCTTATTTTGGTATATTTTGAAGATTATAATCATGTCAAGTGGTATTCAGTTTGAGCTTGGTATTAGTGCTAACCTCTCATCATTAAAAAATTGGCAAAGTGCCAATTTCTGGCACATTTTGAAAGCACCATAAAAGAGAACTGAAACCTTAGTTTTAAAGCTTATTAATGAATAAATTTAGTAGAAGGTCAGATCATGGTAATGGGAATAGGTGGCTATAAGACTAGAGTGACATACAATGGCATCCAGAATTTTTGATTTTAAAGTCATCTTATTTTTCATTTCTAATTGCAGAAAATTAAAAAACTTAGATAAAAAATATAAAGAAGAAGGAAACTGTATCAACCATAACCTCCCATCTAGAAATAATTATTGTTACTGTGTTGATCCTTTCCAGTAAAAAATTCTTATAGATGTGAGTATGTAATTTTTTTCTTTTTGCTAATAAATGCCAGTTCCCTACTGAGTGGCAGGTAAGGAGACTAATATTTATTGAATGCTTTTTATTTGCTGGACATCGAGTTGAACATTCTACACACCTTCCCTAATCCATTAGCCCGTGCACTGTTTGTTTTTAGGAAGCCACTACCCCAGCCCCAGAGGTCAGTCTGCGTGTGTTGGGTACTGCCCAGAGCCTGTCTCCAGTCATTGAGAAAATGCGTTGTCTTCCACAGGCCCCAAGTGAGCAAGTCAGAAAGGTTAAGGGCAGCCTGGGAAGTGCTGAGAAGTGTTTTTTCTAATGGAAATGAAAATGGAATAGAGAGAGGCAGAGGAACGGGGAAATGTAGAGTAAAGCAATGGAAAAGAAATTTCCTTAAATTTATTTTCCTCCCAGCACTATGTTATGTCTGTTTTTAGGTCTGCTTGTTCAAGTGACTAGGCAGATTTTCCCAATTAAACCATCATTTAGAGCCCTGCTCATCCCAGTCGTGTAAATAAGCTGCCTTTGGGTTTGTCTGACAGGCATTTGCTTTGCATCATCATTTGTGTTTTGACAACATTCCTGGAGATGAAAACAATTCTGCCATACTCCCAACTCCTTCAAAATGCCTTTTTCCTCCTTTTATCTTTGATTCATTGGTGTAAATAAATAAAACCTGCCCTACCTGTTTTGCTTCTCCTCCCCCCTTTCCTCTCCAATTCAGGATTTTAATTTGGAAATGGTTATTTTTAGCCTTGTTCTCAACTGTGCCTATGCTCTGTCCTCACCATGCTGCTGATTGCTGATAACACAGCTGGTTTCCGGGGTGGCCAGCGCAATCTGCAAACATTACAGATAAGATTGATTGAAAAGTGGGCTGCAGCTGATAGAGACCCCTCTGAGGCCAAGGAAGCAGGCGCTTCCTAAAGGGTTTGCTTTTTAGGGTGAAGTATTTCAACCACACCTCCATGGGGCCCTGTGAGGAGATAGGCAGATATTACAAACTGTCCCTTCTTGGGTAGTCTTGGGACTCAGGGGTAGGCTGAGCAGTCATGATTTTAGAAAATTAAGGACTCGTGTGATTAGAGAAAAGGCTGTTTTTGAAATTATGTAGGATAAAAGAGTCAGGTGGTATGCCACATCCAGAGACTGTCCAAAGGAGGCTTTCAGTGAGTGTATAAGCGCTGAATACAATCTGATAACCTGTAGGCCCTAAGTGTCCAGTAGATGTGCTTTGCTTGACTTATAGTGTTTTTCTTTAAAAATATATTGTTATTGTTATTCAATTACATATTCAATATTTAGTTATGTATTCAATATTCAATTATATATTCAACATGAAATTGAATATTATACAATCATGTATTATATATTCAGATATATACACATATATATGGAAACACTTATTATGTGCCAAGAACTGCTCTAAGCTGCTCACAAATACCATATAATTTACTTTTATAGCAAGCCTATGAGGTTCCAATATTATCCTTATTTCACAGATGAGGCACAGAGAGGTTAAATAACTTGTGCAAAGTCATATACCTTACACATGATATTGAAATATCATGAGGGATTTTTACATGTAAAGCTAAAAATCAGTATTTCTGAATATTTGGAACTTCTGGTGAATATTGGGCTCTCAGTCCTTAGGGCAACAAATGTCCCTATTAAGTAGGACATGCATGCTATAGGTTATGATTGGAGTCTTCACATATCCCCATTTGTAATTGGTTGACTTTTAAAATTTCTGTTACTTTTCTTATTGCTATAAGTAGTTGAGAAAATAACATATGGGATAGATCCACAGTTTTCAAATCAGGGAGATGAGCAAAAGGAGCATTGGAAAATGGCAGTAGGGGATGGAGGAAGTCCTGAGAAAATGCTTAGAGCCCGCTGTTCCCAAACAGCCTGTCAACTCACCTGGGTTGTGATTGCAGTCACTCATCTATTCAGCCATACATAGACGACTAAAACTGAGCTAAGAACTAAGGAAAACTAAGACTCTGGGTGAAAGCCAGGCAGAACTTTAAGTCGAGTGAAGGACAGTGCTGGTAATCAGTGACCATACTATCATGCATTGTACAGAGGAGGGATTATGAAAGTGGTGATGTCGGGGGAGTCAGCTCTGAGGAGGTGGCTTCTGTTCTAAGAGCATGAGTTAGAAGTTAGCCAGGAAGGAGTAGGTCATCTCTAACGGTTGTGAAGATTATGCCCTGAAAGCATAGCTTTCCCGCAAGAGCATCAGGAATCACGAGCAGCAGTTGTAAAGGCTGGAAAGAGCATGGCAGGCAGAGGAAGTGAATGAGGGACACGGGTTGGTTGTGAGGGGCGTAGAGTATGTCAGTGAGGACACTCACCAGCTTTGTCTATTAGTGGAGGCATTGGTTTCTGAGTCTCAGTTTTCTTCATTTTTAATGTTGGGATGGAAAAAAAGTGCTGACCTGGTAGTTTTGCTGCAAGGCTTATTTGTGATAATACAGGTTAAGTGCTTAGCAGAGAATGTGACCAATTGAACTACTCATCAATGTGGCTATTATGTAATACCAAGTTTTTGTTCTATGATTATTGGTGTCAATAATAATGATGTAGCTAATAGTACTTATATATTTTGTTATTAGAAACTCTACTTGGTGCTGTGTGAAGAGAAAACTTATTGTTTCCATAAGTGCACCTAATGAAGGTCCAAATAGCAGAGCCATGGATGAAACAGTGTGCAGTGAAGTGACCCTGAGATGGTGGGGCATTAGGAAGGCGTGAATAAGAAGCAAAAGCAAAGTAAACAGAACAACCAAAAACATCCACTCTAAAATGCTTTGACAAAGTTTCTTCCTGCTATTAAACTATAGTAAAATATTGCTTTGTACCCATGACCTTTGTAATTGACTAGTTAGGTAAATTGGTAGAATTCAGGCTCAAATGGTTGAGTGATAGTTTCTCACATCCAAAGTGAAGCTAGAATCTGAACTGCAAATCCTAATGATAACCCTTTTTATAACACTTATGACTCAAATGCAACATATTTCTTTGTGCAAATAGTCCAGCTTGGCATCAGTGTGATATCCTAAAGGAAAACAAAGTGAGGACCTTACAGTAGCATAGCCCTACGGTAATTATAGTCCGGATCAGTCTCATTTTGCCTCCATTAACATCTGATTTCATTGCTCTCACAGAAGATTGAGAACAAATGTCCTTCTCCCCATTATCTGTTCTATCAGTTCTTCCCTCCTGGATACATAAGAGGGCGATGAACTGAAAGGAAACAAGTGAAGCCTTAGACACCTAAATTTGGTTTAGAGGCTTTTCTTTTTGGCTCTGCATCTGAAATTATTGAAAACTATAGTTTCAATGTTCAAATGTGGGAACTAAGGGGAAATTTCTGCCTTTTTCTTTCTCTCTTCTCAGCAAACATTAGTTCTTTCACTAATAACTGATTAGTAAAATTAGTTCTGAAGACTCCTTTGGGAAATACACCTTTTGCTCTCTCAGCTGCAGGGGTGGGAGGGTGACCAGTCCAGAGAATTATTTCATCTGATTCCCGGAGCCACTGTGCTTTCCTCAGGGGATGGGCACATGCCCTGGTCAATCTAATCAGAGTTAATGTTTGGATATTTACTGGGGAGAGTGGGAGAAGTTGTTCTCCTTTGAGCTAGTTTGTTCATTCAGAAGGAGGCAGACAACAAAAGGGAAGTGGCCTACAAATACAGAGAGACACACAAACAGCCAAGTAGGTGGACTGTGCTAACTTGGAGTTGGTTCTGAGTCATTGGGTGTGACAAATGGCATGTGTGAATTTAAAGGGATGAAGTAAAAGGTTACAAATCTTGACAAGGACATTTTGTGGCTGGAAAGCTCTGTTATGACAACTGAAGTCGCACTTCCTGAGGGTGTGTGAAAGATTATCAGCTTCAAATTCTGATTCCATCAAGTTGTGTTTCCTACTCTTCATTTCCTGGATTATTATATGTTATCTGTAAAGGTCATGGTAATTTTTAGGGGTGAGTTTTTAATATTTATTTATGGCTGGGAAATATAAGCACATGAATTCATCTTTGGCTCTGAGGAGAAGGGGCAGGACAACTGGTAGCAGATGAACTAAAGCCCTTTATTGTGATTGCCTCTCTGGAGTGCTGTGATTTTAGGTGGCTTCATGCACCACCCTATGAAACTCCCATTTACAATGATGGTGCAGGTTGTCAGGCAGGTTCTAGATAGCTTTATAGACAATACAAGGCAGGTTTGTAGACAATTTTACGGAGCTTGAAGGAAGCCATTCTATGTCCTGTCACATATTTTAAGACAAGACTCATGCCACCTCTGACTCTTTCCCTTCCCAAGCTAAGTGATATCAATTACTCCAGATAATCATATTATGAAGTTGTTTCCCTAAATCCTTGAATGCAGGAATCAGTCTTTTTTCACAGGTGCTGTCCCAGATCCTAACACAGTTCCTCGCACATAGTAGGTGCTCAGTACGTTTTGGGGGTTGAAATTCCTTTCCTTAACGTATCATCTTTGTTTATATTTATTTTTGTTCACTCTAATTCTCCTTCTGCAGGATGCTGTATTTGTTAGTTAGTTAGTTAGTTAGTTAGTTAGTTAGTTAGTTAGTTAGTTAATTAATTAATTATTTCCCCCTCTTAATGGAGGTACTGGGGATTGAACCCAGGACCTCGTACCTGGTAAGCATGCACTCTACCACTGAACTATACACTCCCCCCAAGATGCTGTTTTTTAAATTTCAAACTCCATTCAATTTTTCCCCATCTCTCTTCACTTCACATATAAATGAAGGGAGAGAGAGAAGAGGGAGAGTTAGTTAGTTCTGGTTTCTTATGAAAAGAGGAACTCGGTCATGGTGGTCAGAACCAATTGATTCCTAATTAAATGAAGCATAGAATTGAGCTGGGATGCATTTGTTCTGATTCAAAAGCCATCTTTCCCTTCCTGCCTGATGATTGTATCTTTTTCAGTGTCAGCACAATGTGGGCAGGGAGGCACTCTCTCTGCACTGTTACACTCCACACAGGGATAAAGGGAGATGTAAGTGCAGAATGCTCTGTGATGAAGCGGGAGCCACTTGTTAGAGCAAGGGGGAGAACCGGCAATAATAGGAGACTGCCCAAATGGAAAGGATGGGATCACAGGCAGGCGTTCTTTTAGCAGCAGAAACTTTTCACTCCCCAAGAAGCAGGAAGGAAGCCAGCAGAGGTGATTAAGCCAGTGATCAGGATGAAGAGCAGCCTGAGATACAGTCAACGTACAGAAACGACTCAGCAGGCTGGCCGAGCTGAGGCTGAACCTGTGGCTCTGTGAACTAGCCCGAACGGTCTATCACCTGGAATCTGCCAAGAACCAGGCTGTAAGTCATCTGTGGCGGTGGACGCTGGTCATCAGATACCCTACTTATACCCACTCACTCATTCATGCATTCAACAAACATGTGTGGCGCTCCCCCTAGGTTCCAAACCGCCTGCTAGACAGTGGGGATTCATAGGTGATTAAGATAGTCTCTTTTATTGGAGGAGCTCCTAATTAAATGGAGGAAAACAATAAATGAAACCTCCATAACTGATAGCTGTTATTTTCATATTCTGGGGAATCCAGACAAACATTCATTAGTGATTATTTCATCTAACAACTCTAGGAGGTAAACTCTATTTTTCTCTCTGTTTTTAGGTAGAGAGCAATATGAGTGTTACCCCCAAATTGGCGGCAAAGCTGAAGTTTGAACCTCTGTGGCTAAGAAGCAAGCACAAAGTTCTGTAAGAACACAGGAATGACTGACTCATCTTTTCTGGGAGCATTCAGAAAAATGTTACCAAATATGTACTTTTTGATTTGGGTCTTGAAGTATAACTAAGAGTTCACCTGACAGACAAAGGTTGACAGGAGGTCATTTCAGCATTTGTAACATATGAATAGAAATGGCCAAAGGAAGTATTTCTGTATTCACTTGTGAAGCCCAGTTAAGTAACAGTTTTCATTGAACAGGCTAGTTTGATGATCTGATTTAGGTTTAGTTTTATGGCTTTAAATAATACAGTTTTGGCTTCAGTGTGCTGGCCTTATTTTACTGACTTTTAAAAACTGAGATATAATTGACATATAACATTATATTGGTTTTAGGTGCACAGCATAATAACTTGGTATTTGTATGTATTGTAAAACGATCATCACAGTGAGTCTAGTTTACATCCCTCACCATACGTAGTTACTAAAATTTTTTCCTTGTGATGAGAACTTTTAAGATCTACTCTCTTAAGAGCTTCCAAATATGCAATACAGTATTATTAATTACAGTTGCCATGCTGCACATTATAGCCTCATGTCTTACTTATTTCATAACTGGATGTTTGTACCTTTTAACCCTCTTCACTCATTTCATCCATTCAGGATGGATTTGTGAAGGAATATGGGATTAACTCTCAGAATCATGCATAGGTTTGAGAGCAAGATCAGAAAAGCCATAATGGAAGTTGAGCTCACAGAGATTGCCATAAGCAAGATTAGTGTGTGAGCACCTGGCCTTTTATCATCCATCTGACATGGGGCACAGGGATATTCCCGTTTGACTTAAAAGGTTTGGGTTTCAGAAGACAGATATGGTGTATGATCCTTTAATTTCACTGGTGCATGTGTTCCTGATATTGCCTTAGTGTTGGTTGTCTCACTTCCAGCCAGATGGTCTGCCAGGCTCTATTCCTGCTCTCTTCAAATTCATAGTTTCACCGGTAACCAGAATTAAAATTAAAAAAAAGCAAAAAAATTCTCATGTCACTCCTTTGCTTAAAAATCCTGTAATCGTCAGGATAAAATCCAAAACCACAAGCAACTCATATTGTTACCAAACCTAACTATGGTCTGCTCTTGCAGCGTGCAGCACAGCCAATATACCGACCCAGGTTGTGGTGAAGGAAATTCAGCATTTATTGTAGGGCACCAAGCAAGGAGAAAGGGCGGCTCAAAAGACCCAGACTCATGGCTTTCAGGGAAGGGTTTTTAAGGACAGTGTGAAGGAGAGGGTCACAGGGTGCTGGTTGATGGTGAGGTAACAGGGTAAGGTTTTGGGAATCAGTCATCAGCCTTCTGGTTCCAGCCTGTCTGGGGTCTAGTGCTGGTGGTCAGCATGTAGTTAACTTCTTCCACCAGTTGGGGGCTTTAGTATTTGCAAAATAACTCAAGGATACAGCTCAGGGTATTATCTATAGCCCTTGAGAAGGAACTAAAGATTGTTGACTTTGCTTTATGGCTAACTATTATTATTTTGCTTTGAATGACTGTTTTCCTTTGCTTTTGTATTTTCTCACTTCACTGATTAAATTTACTCTTTGGAACTCAGGAAAGGCTTAGAAAGCTAAAGCTTTTCTACAAACAAGAGACAGGGGACACTGAGGGCTTCTGTCCCTGGGAAGGGCCTGAAGGATCCTTTCAGTTTCAATGTAAGGGTCCTGTTTGATTCTTCAGTTTCAATTGTTTTGTAACCTAGAGCCTTCCCTCCCCTCCACGCCCAGAGCTATGCCCCAGTGTCTTTGTGTAGCTTGGGATACTATATCTCTCTCACACATCCCTTGTCTAGCCAGCTCTTTCTTAAGGGTTTGACATTAAACATCCTCTTTTTAGGAAGGCTTCTCTGGCCTTCTTGAAGACTGGGTGAAGGTTGCCCCCCTGTGTGCTCCCACAGTACCTATTTTACCACTTGGCACATGGTCCCGACATGGCTCTGTGTCCACCACAGGTTTACGAGATCAGCATCTTTGATCATTTCATGCAGTGGCACTTATTAGATGTTTGGTGAATGGATGAACGGATGAATGACAAGATGAGACCTTCATTAGAAATGTTATGGAAAATTTGACCAGATTTCTAGAATGCAGTTTTGGTTGTGTGGCTTATGCAACAGTATGTCTGGTTTGAGTTGTGTTAGGATGTAGTTATTTACTTGTCATCTTCCCTGATGGCACTGATGAGGGAACAGAGTCTGTACTGTGATGACAAGTTAAAATGATGAATTTCTTTTCGTATAAAATAGTTCCCATCTAAATTTTTTATTTTGAAATAATTTCAAAATTACAGAAGAGTTATAAGAAAAATACAAAGAATTCCTTATATATTTCACCCAGGTATCCCCAATGTTAACATTCTGTCACATTTGCTTTATTATTCTGTCTGTATACGTTACTTTTCTTCTGTAACATTTGAAAATAATTACAACTATGGTATCTCTTTAACCCTAAATACTTTAGTGTGTATTTTTGAAAATAAAGACATTCTATTACAGTTCAGTGATCAAAATCAGGAAATTAAGATGAATACAATACTATTATCTAATCTGTAGGCTGTATCAAGTCAAAATTATTTCATAAAAAGCAATCCAGTATTTTAAAAGGGCATTTGGTTGGGGAGAGGATATAGCTCAGTGGTAGAGAATGTGCTTAGCATGCATGAGGTCCTAGGTTCAATCCCCAGTACCTCCATAAAATAAATAAATGAATAAATAAACCTAATTACCTCCCCTCTACCAAAAAAAAAAAAAAAAGATAAAAAAGGGGGCATTTGGTTTGTCCAGTGTCCTCATGCTTATCCAAGTGGGACATCTTTTAATCAGGAACTTGCCAGTGTGGGCTCGAGGCAAGGAGTGTCACAATTTTCCTGTTAGGACTCAAGGGACTGAGGTAGGATAAAGTCAGAGTGCTTCCAGGAAATAGGTAGAAAAAGATGGGGATGGAGAGAGAGAGAGGGAATGAGAAATGGGAATAGACTTTGGATGTCCATGGATGTGAGGACAAGCATTTATTTCTATTCCCCTCTGTCCAGACTCTAAAGTCCCATTCCTTGGACTGTGAAGAAAGGTATGCCACCTACTAGATTGCACTCTTTTTGGTAAATGAGCCGATGTGCCTTTCTAGAAAATGTGGTTTACACACACAAACACACACACACACACACACACACACACACACACAACCCCCTCTCTAGCTGACCTTTAAAGGACTATTCTCTTTTACAAACTCAGCAAGGCTCTGCTTTCTCCTGATTATACCAGTTTGCCTTTCCAAATAATTCCCTCTTCCATAGCTCTTTTTGCCCCCAAGAGATAACAGCTAAATTTGAATCAAAATATATCAGTCCTTCCAAACACAAACTCACTCTCTTTTCACAGTATATGTATGTATATAAAAGAGCAGATTGAAAACACCTAATGGATTGAATCTGTTTCTTCACACCAATGTGTAGGAATGGCTGAGATTTCGCTATCCAGGGCCACCATGTCAGGGGCTGCTGGGACCTGGCTGTTTCTCAGTTGTTATTTTCTGTCGCAGTGATCATGCCATCTGCCTTTTGTCCCTTGTTTTTATCAGATGCACCACCACAGACCACACTGGACATGGGAAGCAGGCAGCCCTGTCTGGTTAGATTCAGACATCCCTGGGAGTTGCCCCTACCCATCCCTTGCTATAAAGGGAAGCTTCTTTTCTTGGCATGATTAATCCTAGACTTGGAATATGAGAACAGCACATTGAGAAATATGTGAAAGAGGGACAAATTTATGTCTTTGTCTGGAGAGGAATCATTTGTCTATGTATTCTGCAATTATTCACAATTCTCAGCTATGTGGTCTTGATCTGTTTAGGAACAGAGCACACTTGGCTACTGTCTATATCTAATAAGTCTAGCGTCTCAAAAACGACGAGGATTTGGCAGCCAAAGTAGTCATTGAGTCAGAATCAGCATTTTGGTATTTGATAAACATCTTCTCTGGCTCAGTGATCACATCTCTAGTCCAGTGGATAATATTGTTTGGCACTAATTTAGCCAGGTACTTTTTAGGTTGAAAAGAGCTTAAAGGTGGCCATCTCCAGTCTCTTCTTGATCTTCTGATGACTATACCTCAGTTTACTCACTTGTGCACCTCCCTGACGCCCCTAGGAGTTGCCAGGTTTCATGTGGCAGAGGGAATGTGGCTCTTGTTCCTGAAGCGGTGGAAGAATTTGGTATTCAGTGGGAGGTGTCCACTGTATCCTACATATAGGGATGATTTTTCTTCCATGACCTTCAAAACAGATTCTAAATAGAAGATGTCCTTCTGTGAATTAGGGGCAGAGTGTGTGTGCAAAGACAGAGACTGGAAGCGGTTTGGGAAGTGGACTCGGGGCCCTGATCTTGAGTACTTCTGTTTTCAGTTTGACTTGGAGGGGGGGTGATCATTGCCCTGATGTCCTAGAGATGCTGAAATTCTTTATTCTGGGACTAAGACCAAAAGGAGAGTTTTTATTGTAACTCTTCTCTTCTGGTAATAATGAAAATGAAATATTAAGAGCTCTTCATTACAGGCCTTGGGGAAATACGCAAATATGTTACAACTTTCTAAAATATGTCCTGATTAAATATCTCATTTCTCTACTTTCATAATCGGGAGATAATAGACCAACTGATTGTGCTAAATGGATTCCAGCAAGCCTCACTGTCGTGTTCCATCAGGAGGAAATACTTATTTCTGCATTGTGTCATCTTTGTCTACAAAGGGTAGCTCATTTCTACTACTCAGTATAAATTTCTTTAAAAAGAGAAGGAAAAAACCCTAATAATCAAAGCTCTATTTCTGGTTTATATATGAATATTTTACATGTATCTATAGATATAGCTGTAGATACGCATTGACCCTTAATGTTGAAAGTGTTTTTCTGGTTAAGGAGATTAAGGGAATTTTTTTTTTGCATCCTTTATAATGCTTTTCTTTCTTTTGTTTGTGGTTTTTTTTTGGGGGGGGGTGTAAAATTTTATAGTAATCGTATATTTTTATGAACAGAAATAAACATTATGAAAATCTAGCGTTAATTTCTGAATTACTAATATAATGTTATGGTTTGTTTTAAGCTCTTAGAAGCCTCCTATAACCAAATATCTGGGTAGAAGCATTCAGTTAAATTAGACAAATAAGGATAGAGTGCTTACTACGTGCCAAACACTGTGCTGAGATCTGGGTGTAGAAGGATGAACAAGTTATAGATGCTTGGTGTCAAGTGGTAAGACCATTATTTTGTGTGTGTTTGTGTGTGTGTGTGTGTGTGTGTGTGTGTGTGGGTCTTATTTCATGCAATGAGAGTGAAAATGTAAACGAGGTTTTGGAGATGGAGAAATTACCTTTGTCTGGAGCAAGCAGGGAAAGGTCTCTCAGAATAAGCTCGATGGGGTTTGGAGAGATCATCATCCGGGGTTTTGAAGTTTACCATCCAGCAGTGGTGAAGGTGGTCATTCCAGGTAATGGGAACAGCATGTGCAAAGGAAGGGAAGCTTTTTTAAAAGGTTGCATCATGTGTAAGGGTGAATATGATGAAGTATAAAGAAGTGGGACAGCATGAGGCCAAAAAGATCGATATATGGCTCATATCATATAAATTCATGAAGACCGGTCAAGGAACTTGACCTTTATCTTATAAGAAATGGGAAACAAATGAAAGGGAGCAAGAAAAAAAAGGCAACTAATTACTCCCAAGACCTTAGTTTCACTCCTGTCCAGAGCTTTGCTACTTAGCTACAGGAACACAGGTGATCATACCTCAGAAGATACCTGCCAGCATTCATTAAGACCAATGCTTAATCTCAACTGACAACATCAATGTCAAAATCAGAGCTTGGAGCTGGCAGTATTTCAGCAGAGGAGTCTTTGGAGCTTCCATGAACTGGTTCAATAAACAATCTTGCGGTTGAAACACAGAGCTTGGTATTTAGAAGGGTTTTAGCTGGCACATCCACAAAGTCGCAGCGTCCTGACCACTGACTAATTCCGCTGTGAAACGTTGAAATACAGCTCTTAGCTCCAAGAAAGCATGTAGGCTTCCATTTGCATGCAAATCGCTGCCATTCATGTGTGAACTACAGCAGGTACCAGCTCTGCCAGATGGAATAATTTGGGGTAGGGCCATCCTCCTCGCTAAAGGCCACAGGTATCCACACATGCTGCAGTGTACGTCACTCCTGTTTTCCACATCACCCCCTGGGGAACAATCATCTTAATGATGGGCATCAAGGAAAGGAAACTCCATTCCACCCTGTCATCATCTAGTAAACAGAATGGTACTAATTAGTGAGCTAATGCAATATTTGATGCAATTAGAAAATTGAGTCATAGGTACTGAGAAGGATAAAAGGGGACAGGGTAAACTGATAGATCAAGAAAACTCCCCTGGATTTTAAAAGGGTACAGAGTGCCGTTTTCAAAGGAAAACCATTGTGGTCTCAACCCCTGAAGTGATTAGGGGTGTGTGTCTCTGGAATCAGAGTGCCTGGATTGTAAGCACAGCTCCACCTCTTACTAGCCAGGAGACTCCGAGTGAGCGACTTCCTAAGTGTCAACTTTGTCATCTCTAAAATGAAGATATTGGTAGATGGTTAATTTGAATCCTCTCATGATCACATGAGGTAGGTCTGATTTCAGTAGTTTAACAAATCACCTGATGCATAGTAAAGCTTCATCACCACCACCACCATCATCATCACTATTAATAAAATAGCCATAGAAGCTAGTTGAATTAAATGTATTTACCCATGTAGTAGCTAATGCTGCTCTGTGAACACTGATTTATCAATCCAATTTCTCCAGTAAATGGGAAGTTCCTGAGGACAGAGCTGTGTCTTCTGTCCCTACTGTCAGCAGTTCACTCAGCAGTCTAACACTTAGCAGGTGTTCAGCAAATAGCTGTTAAGTGCAGTTTTCTTTTGTTTTTTCAAATCTTTGGTAGTATTTGTTGCGTTGTGTTATTTCTTTCTCCACCTTCTTTGTATCTCCCCCTCTGTCGTCACCATCATCATCATTGTCATTATTATCACCTTTGCTCCTCTCTATTTCCAGTGACAAAGAAATAAAATGTGTCCCAGCAGGATTCATGCAGATGACATGAAAGCAATATTGCAGATAATCACAGATCCTCTAGGGACACCTACCGGCTTATGGGTCTTTGATATCTTTCATTTGACTCTTCAGACCGACTTTTCACCCTTTTCCAGCTCTACTCTATGGAGGAGTCCTCTGGATTTCATTAATCAGTTTGCTCAATTTCTAGCTTCCTGTTGGATCAAGCCAGTGAGGACCTAGAAGGGTGAGTGGAGAGTGAGGGCAGATTTTTCTCTACGGAGTTTGGCTGTTGCCTTTGTTCTTCTGTCTGTGGCCACAGCTTCTGCTAGGCAACTTTCTCTTGCAGGATTTTGGTATCTACTTCCTTCCTTGCCCTTCCAGGCCTTGTTGGTTTCCTATAATCCTGCTTGTTTTTATGTAGATAGTCCTTTTATTAATTTCTCCCCAAGTTACTCTCCTTGACTGTGCCATCTGTTGTCTGCCAGGACACTGAGTGATACAGGGTTCTAGAGGAGTTCAACTTTAAGGAAATGCAGAGAAGATGTTATCAAGTTAATTGATCTTTACAGGACTGTTCTCCCTCCAGTCCAGTTGTTCTTGCCCCTTTTATGCCATCTGTCTCCAGACCTCTGATATCTTGTAGTTGCTGATACACTGCTTACGCCACCCATGAGGTGGTGGCACCCCCACACCTGCCAGCGTTGCTCCCGACCCTGATGTTGCTGGGGCTTTTGTACTTTCATACCTGTTACCCTGGAACTCCTCTGTCTTCTGTTATCTAATTTCCAGTGCCTGCCTCCCTTTTTGGTGGACTAGAAATCACTATCCCACTTTTGTGCACCACTATTTCTTGGGGGAAAAAACGCAAGGACACTTTTGGACATAGTTCTTTGCTTTTACCACCCAGACTCCTCCTCTCCATCGTGTATCCTGCGGATAAGTCAGAGTGAGTTCAGGTCCCGTAGCATGCAACCCGGCATCACTCTTTCCTCCAATGCCTGCTCTGGGGAGCAAAATGCACCCTTTCCTTTTTATTTTTGGTTATTTTCTCTCTTGCTTCCCTCACTGCCTTCTGGTTACTCTGGGGCTTTTTCCAGTCCAGCAAATGCCTTGTATTCCTGACATGAAAAAACTCAATTTCTTTCACAGTGGGGCTCCTGGGCTCACTGGCTAGCTATCTCTAGCTAGCTCTCTAAGTGTCCCTGACATTTGGAATCATTAAGTGATGGTTAAGACAGATTTTTATGGTCACAGCAACTCTTCCTCATTTCCTGAGGATTGTTTCCAGTAAGATAACCTGTTACTTAGATACTTAGGCCTTTGAAATTCATAATAATATCTCACATTTGTTGCTTTGAGTTGCTTTTACCTTCATCTCATTTGATCCTTAAGTGGACAAAGAAGGACACTGAAGCTTGGAGTATTTCTGTGGCAAGGTTCATTGCAGTGGATAATTAGACTTCAGAGTCAGAAACCCTGTACTCAAAACCTCTTCTTTTCCCCAACCTGCCTGTACAAAAGGGATTCTAGGACTCATTTAAAATGCAGCTTTTTTTTTTTTTTTTGCCTTGAGGGCAGGGAGGACTTGTTCAACTAATGTGTTACCACTGCAAACAGCTGCAAACAGCTCTCTCACCCTCTGTTGGGTTAGACAGATACTTTACCAAACACTTAGAATAATATATTCTTGTTATTTATAAAGAAATACTTTAAAAAGGCAATCCCAAACTTTTGTACAAACTTCTTGTGATGGAAACACAGTTTGAGAACCACAAAAATGTGCCCAGGGATTCCCATAACTTCAGTTTGAAAAAAAAATGCTCACTCAAGAAAACTAGAATTTTGTCCTATTAAAATGTATTTTTTGGATTGTCAGCCATATGAAACTTAAAATGGGAACAGGAGTCTCAGAGACAGCATGGGTTCCTGGATATACATTCTTAGGTCACAGTTTGAGAAATCTCATCACAAATAATCTGTAATGATACAAGAGAAACTCACCCCTTTTGAAGAATCAGAAAGAAGATGACATTTAATGCAAGTCTCTTAAGGGTGAGGGGAGAGAATGAAAGGGATAAATATGGTGGGAGGAGGGAACAGCGATCCAGCAGCCATTCATAACAGCGAGCATTTCCTGGGATCGTATGATGTATCGTGGCAAGTGCTTATCTGTGTGCTTGTATTTTAGGGCATGACATGTTCTAAGACATGTGGGCAATACAGGACTAGGGTGTGTATGACTGGGGAAGTAACTGAAAGGAGGTTGGAATAAGAGATTAGCTTTGCAGGAGCTTGAATGTATACTAAGGAGTTAGGACTAGTCTAGGTCAGTGTTTTTCAATTCCCACCTCTCTCTCTCTCTGGCTGAAAATTGAAACATTCTTATTCAGAAGACAAATATGTAACAAAGGAAAGAAGGTTCACCCTCAGTGGAAGCCAGAGAGATGGCCAGGAGCCCTGTCTACGTTTCTTATTCCACTGGTTGCCTCTTATTCAAAGTCAACTGCATATCTGAAATCCCTAGGATTCCAAAAAGCACAGTGTGAAAACCTGCTCTAGGTTAACGGGAAATCACCAGATCTGTGTTTAAGAAAGAGCACCGCCAGCTCTGTGGAGAGAGAAGGAAGACGGAATAATCTGTTGCCATCGTGGAGGGGAGAGGTGATGAGGGCTTGCGTTAGAGCTGTGATCGTGGAACTGCAGAAGAGGGGCAGACGCACAGCCAGGCCTGAGGCAGTCAGTATGATGTTGTGGTTTCTTAAATATAGCGCGTGAGGGAAGTGGGAGTACCAGGATTGTCTGGGGTTTTCTCATCAGCTTAGATTAATTAGGAAATTCTGGGCAACACTAGGGAACAAACATGAGAGAACTATATTCCCCTTGTTCCAGAGCTTGGGGCTGTCATGCTGCAGATATAGAGGGCAGTCCTCAAGAAAGAAGAAAGCCTCTTAGCAAGAGAACAGGATGATGAATGAGCGTCTAGTATAGAACATAGTCCCAATATTCTGGTAACCAAACATAAACTCCCCCACATGAGGCCTCAAGATGGAGAGCTCTACAATCCTGATGGTTTGGAAAGGCTATAGAGGACCCTCCCTAGTACTGTGGACTTGAGTTGGGTGTGAGATGATCGTGGGGAAGGACAGGAAAGATTCAAAACACAAAAGAGGTGAGTTGAGACTGCACAAAAAAGATGAGTTCCCAAACTGATATACCGGTTCCGGAATTTACCAGAGCCCACATACGTCATCTGAAAACGATTCAGGACATTAATGGATACTAGATACTTAAAGGGACTTACTAAAGGAACAAACACATCTCATGTCTCCATCATCCACTCTCCTGAACACACCAAACATACATGTGTTGCTTGTACTTGACAGCACAGGCAGCTTACTTATAAATTACTCTTTCCACGTGTCTTAGCAGCTCATTCCTTCAACTGTTTGGTTTTCCTCTTATCTGATACATCAGCAGAATCTATTGGCTCTACCCTCAAAATATCTTCTGAGTCTATAGGCTTGTTTCGACCTCTCCTGTTACCATTACTATCTTTTCCTGGTTCAATAAAATGACCACCCTATTTCCACTCTTGTGTTTTTACCTCCACCCTGCACCCAACAAAATCTATTTTTCAAAGAGCACCCAGAATGAGCTTTAAAAAATGTAAACTGGATCCTGTTAACTCCCCTTCTCAAAACCTTCACTGCTCTCCCATAATTTTCCGCACTCTTCAAGGCTCTGTACAGTTTGGCCCCTGCCTAGTTTTTAACCTTCACTCCTATCACTTTTGCCACCTCCACCCAAGACCACCTACAAGTCCCCAGTTACTCCATTCTGGCCACATTGCCTTTCTTGTCGCTCCTGAAATACACAGGAGCAAGGCCTTTGTGTTTACTTTTCCTCTGTCTGGAATGTGATCTTTCTTAAATTGAGCTTCCTCTCTCACTTTTCTTAGGCCTTTTTTCAAATGTATATACTAAGAGGCTTTCTTTGACCACCCTAACTAAGATAGTCCTGTCCCTATCTCCATTTCCAAACCACCCTTTAACCCTTTCATGTTTCTTCATGTATTTTTGTACCCTAGAAATTGTATTTTATTTGCCATCATGAATCTCTTTAGAATTAAAGTCTTTGAGGGTGAGAACTTTAGTTTTTATTGGCTGTTGTTAAAACTAAGACCTCATGCAGTGCCTGGCATTTGGTTGACAGTGTATTTTTTTTTACGGTATTTTTTTCTTTTTAAAAATTGAAGTATAGTTGACATACAATATTATATTACTTTCAGGTGTACAGCATACTGATTTGAAATTTATATACATTATGAACTGATCACCATGATGTCTACTAACCACCTGTCACCATACACAGCTATTGCAATATTATTGCCTATATTCTCTATGCTGTACATTATGTTCCTGTGACTTACTTATTTTATAACTGGAATTGTGTACCTCTTAATCCTATTTCATACCTCTTCACCTATCTCACCGAACCCCACACCCCCTCCCATCTAATGACCATCAGATTGTTTTCTGTATCTATGAATCTGTTTCTGTTTTGTTTATTCATTGTTTTGTTTTTTTTGTTTTTGGATTCCACATATAAGTGAAATCATACAGTATTTATCTTTCTCTGTCTAACTTATTTCATGTAGCGTAATACCCTCTAGGCCCATCCATATTGTTGCAAATGGCATCATTTTATTATTTTTTATGGCTGAGTAATATTCCGTTGTGTGTGTGTGTGTGCATATGTGTTATATATTTATATATGTAGTCACACCTTCTTTATCCATTCATCTGTTGATAGACACTTAGGTTGCTTCTGTATCTTGGCTATTGTAAATAATGCTGCACTGAGCATAGGGGTGTATGTATGTTTTTGAATTTGTGTTTTTTTGGATAGTATTTTGGTGTATTAATCAGATGTCTGCCTTCCCATTTACATGTTTCTTCTCCTGGCTCTTTTTTTTTTTTAACATTTTTTATTGATTTATAATCATTTTACAATGTTGTGTCAAATTCCAGTGTTCAGCACAATTTTTCAGTTATTCATGGACATATACACACTCACTGTCACATTTTTTTCTCTGTGAGTTATCATAACATTTTGTGTATATTTCCCTGTGCTATACAGTGTAGTCTATTCTACAATTTTGAAATCCCAGTCTATCCCTTCCCACCCTCCACCCCCCTGGTAACCACAAGTCTGTATTCTCTGTCTGTGAGTCTATTTCTGTCCTTTATTTACGCTTTGTTTTTGTTTGTTTGTTTGTTTTTGTTTTTGTTTTTTAGATTCCACATATGAGCGACCTCATATGGTATTTTTCTTTCTCTTTCTGGCTTACTTCACTTAGAATGACATTCTCCAGGAGCATCCATGTTGCTGCAAATGGCATTATGTTGTCGGTTTTTATGGCTGAGTAGTATTCCATTGTATAAATATACCACATCTTCTTTATCCAGTCACCTGTTGATGGACATTTAGGCTGTTTCCATGTTTTGGCTATTGTAAATAGTGCTGCTATGAACATTGGGGTGCAGGTGTCATCCTGAAGTAGATTTCCTTCTGGATACAAGCCCAGGAGTGGGATTCCTGGGTCATATGGTAAGTCTATTCCTAGTCTTTTGAGGAATCTCCACACTGTTTTCCATAGTGGCTGCACCAAACTGCATTCCCACCAGCAGTGTAGGAGGGTTCCCCTTTCTCCACAGCCTCTCCAGCATTTGTCATTTGTGGATTTTTGAATGACGGCCATTCTGACTGGTGTGAGGTGATACCTCATTGTAGTTTTGATTTGCATTTCTCTGATAATTAGTGATATGGAGCATTTTTTCATGTGCTTTTTGATCATTTGTATGTCTTCCTTGGAGAATTGCTTGTTTAGGTCTTCTGCCCATTTTTGGATTGGGTTGTTGATTTTTTTCTTATTGAGTCGTATGAGCTGCTTATATATTCTGGAGATCAAGCCTTTGTCGGTTTCACTTGCAAAAATTTTCTCCCATTCCGTAGGTTTTCTTCTTGTTTTATTTCTGGTTTCCTTTGCTGTGCAGAAGCTTGTAAGTTTCATTAGGTCCCATTTGTTTATTCTTGCTTTTATTTCTTCTAGGAGAAAATTTTTGAAATGTATGTCAGATAATGTTTTGCCTATGTTTTCCTCTAGGAGGTTTATTGTATCTTGTCTTATGTTTAAGTCTTTAATCCATTTTGAGTTGATTTTTGTATACGGTGTAAGGGAGTGTTCTAGCTTCATTGTTTTACATGCTGCTGTCCAGTTTTCCCAACACCATTTGCTGAAGAGACTGTCTTTATTCCAATGTATATTCTTGCCTCCTTTGTCAAAGATGAGTTGACCAAAAGTTTGTGGGTTCATTTCTGGGCTCTCTATTCTGTTCCATTGGTCTATATGTCTGTTTTGGTACCAATACCATGCTGTCTTGATGACTGTAGCTCTATAGTATTGTCTGAAGTCTGGGAGAGTTATTCCTCCAGCCTCTTTCTTTCTCTTCAGTTATGCTTTGGCAATTCTAGGTCTTTGATGGTTCCATATGAATTTTATTATGATTTTTTCTAGTTCTGTGAAATATGTCCTGGGTAATTGGATAGGGATTGCATTAAATCTGTAGATTGCCTTGGGCAGTGTGACCATTTTAACAATATTGATTCTTCCAATCCAAGAGCATGGAATATCTTTCCATTTTTTAAAGTCTTCTTTAATTTCCTTCATCAATGGTTTATAGTTTTCTGTGTATAATTCTTTCACCTCCTTGGTTAGATTTATTCCCAGATATTTTATTACTTTGGGTGCTATTTTAAAGGGGATTGTTTCTTTACTTTCTTCTTCTGTTGATTTATCGTTAGTGTAAAGAAATGCAACTGATTTTTGAACGTTAATTTTGTAACCTGCTACCTTGCTGAATTCTTCAATCAGCTCTAGTAGCTTTTGTGTGGACCTTTTAGGGTTTTCTATATATAATAACATGTCATCAGCATATAATGACACTTCTACCTCTTCTTTTCCAATTTGGATCCCTTTTATTTCTTTCTCTTGCCTGACTGCTGTGGCTAGGACTTCCAGGACTATGTTGAATAGGAGTGGTGATAGTGGGCATCCTTGTCTTGTCCCAGATTTTAGTGGGAAGCTTTTGAGTTTTTCACTGTTGAGTACTATGCTGGCTGTAGGTTTGTCATATATAGCTTTTATTATGTTGAGATATGTTCCCTCTATACCCACTTTGGCGAGAGTTTTTATCATAAATGGGTGTTGAATTTTATCAAATGCTTTTTCTGCATCGATTGAGATGATCATGTGGTTTTTGTCCTTTCTCTTGTTGATGTGATGTATTACACTGATTGATTTGCATATGTTGAACCAGCCTTGTGTCCCTGGGATGAACCCCACTTGGTCATGATGTATAATCTTTTTTATGTGTTGTTGGATTCTATTTGCTAAAATTTTGGTGAGGATTTTGGCGTCTATGTTCATCAGTGATATTGGCCTATAATTCTCTTTTTTTGTAGTGTCTTTGCCTGGTTTTGGTATCAGGGTGATGGTGGCTTCATAGAATGAGTTTGGGAGTATTCCCTCCTTTTCAATTGTCTGGAAGAGTTTGAGAAGGACTGGTATGAGTTCTTCTTTGTATGTTTGGTAGAATTCCCCGGTGAAGCCGTCCGGTCCTGGACTTTTATTTGTAGGGAGGTTTTTAATTGCTATTTCTATTTCCTTTCTAGTGATCAGATTGTTCAAGTGTTCAGATTCTTCTTGATTCAGTTTTGGTGGACAGTATGTTTCCAGAAACTTGTCCATCTCCTATAGGTTATCCAGTTTGGTTCCATGTAGTTTTTCATAATATTCTCGTATGATATTCTGTATTTCTATTTTGTTTGTTGTAATTTCTCCATTTTCCTTTCTTATTTTGCTAATTTGTGCTCTCTCTTTTTTCTTCTTTGTGAGTTTGGCCAGAGGTTTGTCGATTTTATTTACTTTTTCAAAAAGCCAGCTTTTGGTTTGGTTGATTTTTTTCTATGGTCTTGTTAATCTCTATTGTATTTAATTCCTCTCTGATCTTCTTCTCCTGGCTCTTGCGTGAATATTTTGCTGGTTATCTAACCTATACCAGACCGAAGCCTGGCTTACACTCAAGTAAGTAATAAGATTTTTCCAGTGCAAAGGAGAAATTCACACTTGTCTAGGAGTTGGGGCATCTGAATAGAAAAATTTATTTTGCAGACTAATATGAATTCTGGATATATCAATTGTGAAACAATGGCATATATACTTGTGTGAAAAATCAGATATCGTCATATATGTAGCAGTATACCAAAGTGTTTAAGGATAGTTTCTAGGAGGAAAGGAACCTTAAATCTATAAGCATTCTGTTCAATGACTTAGAGATTTTTGCTAAGAATTTGAAGAAAAGAGTCAATTATTCTACTACTGTTTTAGAATCTCTTAGACAATTTTGAATCATGGTGGTATGAGAATTATTATCAAAGGCATTAGAGTCAAAAAGAGGTCAGGAGGGTTTTTCCCCCAGTGGCAAACTTTTTGAACCTTTATGCAGTTAATTTAAAATACTTTAAGAAATGATTCACTTACTATTCTCCTTATATGAATATTCTGCTGTCTACTGTCTGATAGAAGTGTCAAGGAATTTTTTTCCCCCGACCCAAAACTTAAACTTTCCTTTTCTTAATTTTACCCCATTACTCTTACTTACATATCCTTGTTCATATTAAATATTCACTCCCCATTTTCAACCTTGCACACCTCAGCTGTGTTTCTGGAATCAGTGAACTGGATTAAATTATTTTTTCTCTCTCTTGGCTTTACTCCTACCTTTCTTCTTATTCTTGTTGGCACTTTCTCCAGTTTAATTCTATATTTGGGAAGTTAAAGTGCTCAGGTCTGAGTCCAGCAACTCATCTCAAGGAGAGGATGTATCAAAGCCTGCTTTATATGTCGTTTGTTGGACTGTCTAGTCATGTCAGGCATTGAGCCTGTTACTTTATGCATATACCCTCATTTTAACTGTGCAGCAGTCCTGTGAGGTGGTTATCATTATTATCACTCTACAGATGAAAAAAATTGAATCAGTTGCAATACCTGAGTTTGAATCTCATGTCTTCCAAATCCAAGGTTCTTTCTGCTCTACCATATAGCAGTAGGCCGGAGTTCTTTTTGGCAACTTTTTCACATTATACGTTAAGACCTAACTGACTTTTCACTTTATTTTTCATCCAGCTTTATTGAGATATAATTGACATATAACATTGTGTATGCTTCAGGGGTACAACCTTTTGATTTGATACACTTATATATTTTGAAATGATTACCATCACAGTGTTAGCTAACACCACCATCATATCATATAATTACCATTTCTTTTTTTGTGGTGAGAGCATTTAAGATTTACTCTGTTAGCAACTTTCAAGTATGTAATGCAGTATTATTAATATAATCACTATGCTATACATTAGATACCCAGAACTTACTTATCTTATAGCTGGAAATTTGTAATCTTGACTAATAGCTCCCCGTTCCTGCCACCTCAACCCCTCAATCCACCATTCTAGTCTCTGTTTCTATGAGTTCAACTTTTTCAGATTCCACATATAAGTGATATCATACAGTATTTGTCTTTTTCTGTCCGACTTATTTCACTTAGCATTATGTCCTCAAGATCCATCCATGTTGTTGCAAATGGCAGGATGTCTTTTCTCATAGCCGAATGGTATTCCTTGTTGTGTGTGTGTGTGTGTGTGTGTGTGTGTGTGTGTATCACATTTTTATCTATCATACAACTTAATAGTAAAAAAATAAGCAATCCAATTGAAAAATGGGCAGAGAATCTGAGTAGACATTTTCCCAAATGGCCAACAGGTACATAAAAAGAGACTTAACATCACTAATCTCAGGGAAATGCAAAACCACAATGAGGTATCACCTCACTGAGATCAAGAAGACAGGAGCTAACAAGTGTTAGTGAGGATGTAGAGAAAAGGGAGTCCTTGTGCACAGTTGTTGGGAAGGTAAATTTGTGTAGCCACTATGGAAAACAGTATGGAAGTTCCTAAAAAATTAAAAACAGAACTAACATGTGATCTAGCAATCCCACTTCTGGGTACATATCCAAAGGAAATAAAAACAGAATCTCAAAATGATATCTGCACTCCCATGTTCATTGCAGCATTATTCATAATAGCCAAGATATGGAAACAGCTTAGTGTCCAGCAGTGGATGACTTTTCTCTTTAACTCCTGGGTTTCTTTTAGAAAGAATGCTTTAGAAGGCTTTTAGTTGATGACATCATAAAAATTAGTAACATTTCCTCTAATAACTCTCCCCCCACCCCTATTCCTGTTCTCAACTCTTAAAGAGGGTACGTTTTAGGTTGTTTGTGTCTACATATCTAACCTCTTTGGGTTTCTTTTGATAATTTAGCAGTTTTTATCAGTGTTTGCAATGCCTACTCATATATTACCATTTGTGAATTTCATTAACAAGCTATTCGCTCCCTCCTCCAGGTCATTAATGAAGATGCTAAATGAAACACAATCCATCAATCTCTGTGCCACCCCAGTAGCAAACTAGGTACTCAGAGTTTTATGATTATTTCTTGTTCGTGACTCTTGAGCCAGTTCCCAAATCAACTGAGAGTACTCATAGCCAAGCCAATTTCAATTAATTCTGCAAGGAGAATTTCATGAGCAAAAGCAGCACCTGCTTCTCCAAAACTAAGATGGATCACTTGCATTCACTTAACCTACTAAAATTAAAGCTGTGTCCAAGTGGCAATTATGGAATATATCTCTGGTGATATTCAATCTTTTTTTGAGTTTCTGTTTACCTCATATTTTCCTTGACCTGGAACTGTTTCATAAATGTATCTATTTTTCAGTTCCATGTTTGAAAACAAGTATGAATATATATTTTTTGTCTTTGTAATTTAGAAGATTAAATTTTGTTTGTTTCCTTCTCTACAACAGCTAATAATTTTCCTACATACAGTTTATGCTGAAAAAGATCTTATGCTTAGCACTGTATGATTAAAAATGTACAGGCTTTGAAGCAGTCTTAAGTTCAAATCTTTGCTCCACTACTCGCTAGTTGTATGATTTTGGACAAATAAGAAATCCCCCTTGTCTAAACAAAGCTCAGAATGATGTCCCAGTATAATAAAATCTATAAAAATTACAAAAACTTAGGAATAGTGATTCCTATCTTAGTATCTTTCAGAATTTTCATGAGGATTGGAATAGATGAAATGTAATAAGTGTTCAACAAAACAGTAGTAATTATTGAATTGAATTTTTTTCTTCATTTGCAGAGACTTCTGGGCCTACTCATGTATTCATATAATTGTGTTCCATAAATTAATTTTAAAATAGTCAAAAGGCCAATAAGAAAAAAAAAATAAGAAAGTCTAATGTGAAAAAATGATCACCATCCCTAGGAGTTAATGAATATCAAATTAAAAAAAATGAGATTCTATTTCATACCCACCAGACTTACAAAAATTTCATTGGCCAGACTTATCATCAAATTGGCAAAGATGTGTGGAGTAAAAAACGCAGACAGTGTTTATGGGAATGTAAAGAACCATCACTTGTCTAGGTGTTTTAAACTGTCCTCCAAAGTTGAATACCAGTATGACCTTATGAACTTTCAGTACTTCTGGGGAGTCTCAGATATGTGTAAAGAGAAGTTCATTATAGAAGGATGTTCATTACAGTACTGATTATAACTAAAGAAGTAGAAGTAAGTTCTTATGGGTGTGTATACTATAGCATATTCATTACTGGAATTCTGATTCTGTGAGTTAGGAGTTAATAAGGATGCATGTGATAGAGAACCAACTACTGTACCTTAACCAAAAAGAGATTTTGCTTTTCCCATTTAATATGAAGTCCGGAGGCAGGACTGCTTGTAGCCGTTGTGGTAGATCGACAAGGCCATCAAGAGTCCAAGCTTCTATGCATCCTGCTCTGCCTTTTCTAGCAGGGAGCTCTTTTTCTTATGGTTACAAAATGGCTGCATTGCCACCATGAATCACATCCTCGTTCTAGGTAGGGAAAAAGTAAAGATGAAGGAAATCAGGCAGAGGAGGCAGCTGAGGCATCAAATTTTTCTAAGCAATCCCAAGCAGACTTGAGTTAATGCTCAGTCTCATTAGCTAGAAACCTAGTTGCAAGAAGCCTGGAAAATATTGTCTGATTTTTCAGGGCACATAACTACATTAGAAAAAAAATATTGTTTCTCTTAGTAAGAAAAAAGGTGAGACATGGCATTGGGTAGGCATCTGGCAGTGTCTGCCCCATCTATTTAGAAGCTTAAAAAAAAAACTTTATTCAGATTTATCAATCTGGATAAATCTCAAAAACACAATTTGAGTGAAAATATAAGGAACAGAATAACATCCATTGTATGATACAGTTTATATGATTTTTAAAAGGCCACACACAAAGTAATACTATCTGTTGTTTATGGATATGTATATATGTATTAAAAATGGAAAAATGTGTCTGGGAAAGTTGTAAAACTTGGGAGAAAAAGAGAGGGGAATAAATCAAGGCTGGCTACAAAAGGAATTTCAGTTGTTTCTTTAATGTGTGATTTCTAAGTGAAAGTTCTGAAATTAAATAAAGGAAATAATATGAACATATTTTATGAAATTATATATTTTAGAGTTTATTTCTTAGTTATCTGAATTGCATCTCATCTTCCAGGTGCCTAGCTGCAATGATTTTCTATTTTCAGAATCTTTTCTGTTCCAAACTTCTTAGATATAAAAGAATTGACCAGAGGTGACAATTAATTAAATTGATATTACCATTTTCTGAGAATGAAATCTGTCATTTAAAACCCATAAGAAATATTTTGAAGAGAAAAATAATAGGAAAACATAAATAGGGATTTGCTTTTGGCAATCTGTTAAAATATTTAATTTTGAGTAAAAATGAAATAGATCCTTCTGTTATCCAGTGCCCTCCGCACTCTGAAATTCTTATGGAGGAAATTACAAAGATGAAAACTAAATGGTATTTGATACAAGAATACAATTGGGTCTTTTTTTTAGTAATATATGTTGTATTATAAAACTGTTATGAAAATGCATTGTTACACAGAAGTGATAAAGTCTGTGAAACTCTTTTCCAATGCCTAAACCAAGTTTAGAGCTTAAAATATTTACTGGCAACAATAATGAGACGATAAAGGCCAGCATAATTGATAAAAGCACTTATCTGTGCTGAGATTTACCCTTGTAATTTCTACCATTTGTTTACACATTTATTCAATAAAATTTTATTAAACACTTTTTATATATGAGACCTTTGCCAGATACTGTGAGTTCAGATATTAACACAACGATTACTCTGGCATTTAAGAAGCTAATGGAGAACACAGACATGTAAAGAGATTCAATGAAAGTATGGAAAAAGTATTATTAATAGAGTCAGGAGCCTATGAATGAAAGCCTTTGGGATGGGAAGATGGAAAGCCTTTATTTAATGACTGACTGAATTAGTCCAGGCAGTAGCAAAAAGTGTATGGCAGGTCCCAAACTGGATAATTTGAGATTGGTTGAATAAAGAACCATTCACAAAGTGTGCTAGGGAATAAAGAAACTGCAAGGCATAGTGGATACATACCACCCTTAAGCTCAATGCAAGGAGGGAGAAGAAATGGTCAATCTCCTCCCACCTTGGACCTCTTGCCAAGGCTCTCGATTGGCTGAATATAACTGGAAGTCATAGGGTCTGACAAGTGATAGGTGTCCTGTATATAGGTGACCCCTTTGGGAAGGAAAGTAGGTAGGGGAGGGTGAAGATTGGACAAACACAATACTGGACTTAGGACTTAGCCAAATAAGAATAAACTCATTGAGAATTTTGCAGTGGAGGAGAAAGCCTGCAGGTGGGCCAGTCTGGATCAGGAAACTATGCACAAAGGAACAGAAGAACAAAAGAGAAACTTGTTTCTGGGTTTAGTGTGGCTGGAATTTAGGGAGTGTATTCTGTACTGGGGTGTGTTAGTGACATTAGGGAAGACAATCTGTCTTTTCCGTTTAGGGTGAAATGAGACGTCGAAATGAAATGGTCTAACTCTCTGAGTAATTTTGAAGTTTCACATTCACTTTATGCCACTGTAGAATGTTGTATTATATATATCAGTTCTCTTTCCCTGTCTCTCTTTTTTGGCCCCCTCCTCTATTGGGGTAAATGTGCCTTAAACTCAACCCCTGCATGGAATTTAACATTGTGTGTGTGTGTTTGTGTGTGTGTGTGTGTGTGTGTGTGTGTGTGTGTGTGTGTATTTGTAAAACGTATGTGCACCATGGACTTCTTTCATAGCCTGAGGAAGTCTATAGACTCTTTTTCAAAATAATCTTTTAAATATCTAAAATATAATATATATGATTGCAAAGGAAACAATTATGTTGAAATCCTATTATAATAATCTAAAAAATTGTGATGTAGTAAAATATGAGTTTCTTTATTTGTATGTTAAATAGGATGTTCTTGTGGTGGGTCTGTTAAGTATTGTAATTTCAATGTAATGATGTGATGATAAGCATAGAAAATGTGTCAAGATAACAGTTATAATGCTAAAGGACATTATCTGTAAGTTCTACAAGTGACAAAGTAACAATAGAAGGAAATGTTAAAATTCACTTAGAGGTTAACACAAATTGAGATGTCATTTTTCCCATTCAAGAACCACTGATGGTCCGTGGACCTCACATTAAAACTCCCTGTTTTAAAACTCATTTACAGTATCTTTTTTTTTCAGGTTTTTTGGAGGGGGAGATACTTAGATTTTTTTTATTTTTGGAAGTGATACTGGGGATTGAATCCAGGACCCTGTGCGTGTTAATTAAGCATGCACTCTACCATGTGAGCTATATCCTCCCATTTACAATATCTTTGAACAAATCAAGTGAACTTTACAAATTCATCAAACATAGGATGAATACATATCTTATGCCAAGCATTGTGCTAAGGAGAGACATAGTGAGGGAATTTTTTTTGACATTTTAAAATTCTGTTGAAAAATGCAATTATCCCCAAATGACTAGTCACAAAGCATTAGAATACAATAAGTAAACTTTCATCTTCATGAAACTAGTTCATAACACAGAGTAATACTCATGAAATAATATACTGAATTTAATGTAATTAAAACACACAACTGCTAAATTGCTACAAAGAAAAATGTAACCTCTTTTTATGACAGAACTTAGGCAATTATAGTCATTGTTAATTCTTATAATTGGATGCAAGTCATGCCTTGTTTCAGGGAATCGGCTGCTAAGATAGTATCATCCATTAAATGTTGCTACAGGTGTACTGCATTGAAAAACGTTTAGTTGAAGTAAAATGTAAATAAAGACAAGTGCATACGACATAAATGTCCAGATCAATGAATTTTCACACACTGAATATGCCCATATACCCAGCACTCTGATAAAGAAACAGAATGTGAAAGTATCCTACAGGTCCACTTCCTCCCAGACAGTGTGCCCTCCTCAGTGTCCTTGATGTCTAACAGCCTACATTCGTTTTACCTGTTTTTGTATTTTATGCCAATTGAATCACACGATGTGCACCCTTTTGTACCTGATTTCCTTCACTTAGCATCGTGCTTGGTGATCAATCCATGTTGCTATCTTGAACATCATTTATACTCATAACTGTTGAGGTTTATTGAGTTAATATATTACAATTTATTTGTTCATCCTACCATTGTTAGGCATTTGGATAATATGAATAGCAGTGAACATTCCAATGTACATCTTTTTAAAAAATTGAAGTGTAGTTGATTTACAATGCTGTGTTAGTTTCTGGTGTACAGCAAAGTGATTTAGTTATGCATATACATATATATTCTTTTTCATATTCTTTCCATTATGGCTTATTACAAGATTTTGAATATAGTTCCCACTGTGCAATACAGTAGGACCTTGTTGTTTATTTATTTTATATATAGTAGTTAGTGTTTGTTAATCCCAAACTCCTTGTTTATCCCTCCTGCCTCCTTCCCCTTTGGTAACCATAAGTTTGTTTTCTATGTCTGTGAATCTGGTTTTGTTTTGTAAATGAGTTCATTTGTATCATATTTTAGATTTCACATGTAAGTGATATCATGAGGTATTTGTCTTTGTCTGATTTACTTCATTTAGTATGATAGAGGTCACTCCACATTGCTGCAAATGGCATTATTTCATTCTTTTTTATGGCTGGATAATACTCCATTGTGTATATATGCCACATCTTCTTTATCCATTCAACTGCTGATGGACATTTAGGTTGCTTCCATGTCTTGGCTATTGGCACTATTGTAGATAGTAGTGCAGTGACCATTGGGGTGCATATATCTTTTTTTTTTTTTTTTTTAGTTTAAGAATACACAACATAGATCTTTTCAAATTAGAGTTTTCTCCAGATATATACTCTGAAGTAGGATTGCTGGATCATATGGTAACTCTATTTTTTGTTCTTTAAAGAACCTCCATACTGTTCTCTATAGCGGCTGCACCAATTTACATTCCCACCAGCAATGTAGGAGGGTCCCCTTTTCTCCACACCCTCTCCAGCATTTATTATTTGTAGACTTTTTGATGATGGCCCTTCTGACTTGTGTGAGGTGTTACCTCGTTGTAGTTTTGATTTGCATTTCCCTGATAATTAGTGATGTTGAGCATCTTTTCATGTGCCTGTTAGCCATCTGTATGTCTTCTTTGGAGAAATGTCTATTTAGATCTTCTGCCCATATTTTTTATTGGGTTGTTTGTTTTTTTGATATTGAGCTCTGTGAGCTGCCTTTATATTTTGGAAATTATTCCCTTGTCTGTTGTTACAGATTTTTTGGTTTGTGGTTACCATCAGGTTTGTATATACCTACATATGTATGATTATTTTAAGTTGAAGTTCTCGTAAGTTTGAATGCATTCTAAAAATCCTGCCCTTTTACTTCCTGCTCCCCATGTTTAATGTTTTGACATCATATTTTACATCTTTGTGTTTTGTGTATCCCTTAAATACTTGTTATAGAGATTTTACTACTGTTGTGTTTAACCCTCCTACTGGCTTTATGCTATCTTTGCCTTTACCAATGAGATTTTTCCTTTTGTAATTTTCAAATTTCTAGCTGTGGGCTTTTCTTTTCTGCTTAGAGAAGTCCCTTTAACATTTCTTGTAAAGCTGGTTTAGTGATGTTGAACTCTTAGCTTTTGCTTGTCTATAAAACTCTTTATCTCTACTTCAAATCTGAATGAAAAACTTGATGGGTAGAGTATTTTTGGTTGTAGGTTTTTTCCTTTCATCACTTTAAATATACAGTGCGATTCTCTCTCTCACCTTTATTTTTATCACTTAAATTACAGTGTGTCTTCGCATAGACTTCTTTGGTTTGATCTTCTTTGGAACTCTTGGTGCTTCCCAGAGCTGACGCCTGTTTCTTTTCCCAGGTTAGGGAAGTTTACAGATATTATTTCTTTAAAGAAGTTCTCTGCCCCTTTCTCTCTCTTTTCTCCTTCTGGGACCCCCTATAATGAGATTTATTAGTATACTTGATGTTGGCCTAGAGGTCTCTTAAACGATCCTTACTTTTAAAAATTCCTTTTTTTTCCCCTTTTCATCTTGAGTGATTTTCACTACTTTGTCTTCCAGATCACTGTTCTGTTCATCTGATGTTGATTTAGTGTATTTTTAATTTCAGTTATTGTGTTCTTCAGCTCTGGTTCTTCTTTGTAGTTTCTGACTCTTCATTAAACTTCTCACTGTATTCATCCATTCGTCTCCTGACTTTGTTGAGCATCTTGATATTCATTACCTTCAACTCTTCATTGGGTAGATTGCTTATCTCTACTTTGATTAGTCCTTCTGGGGTTTGATCTTGTGCCTTCATTTGGAACACATTCCTCTTTCACCTCATTTTGCCCAATATTCTGTTTTTATTTCTGTGTATTAAGTAGGTCATTTACATTTCCCAGTCTCAGAGAAGTGGCCTTATATAGGAGACATTCTAGGGGGCCCAGAAGCATTCTCCCTTCTGGTCACCAGGGCTATGTTCTCTAAGGGTGCCCCCTATGTGGGCTGCGTAGGTCCTTCTGTTGGGTGGTGGAGTCAACCACTGTGGGCTTTGTGGTTGGCAGGGCTGGCCCCTGGCCTGGTTGGCTGCCAGCCCCTGCCTGGTGTGAGAGTTGCCTGTGGCTGGTGGGCAGGGCTGGGTTCTGGTGTGTCTGACTGCTTGGCCTAGGGGTTCCTGGGACTGATGTGGACTGGCTGGTGGATGGGTAAGGCCCCAGGTGCTAATAGGCTTGAAGGAGGACTCCAAAATAGCACTTGTCAGCACCAGTGTCCTCGTAGTAGAATGAGCTCCCCCAGACGGCTGCCAATAGCATCTGTGTCGACCACGAGAGTCCTAGTTGCCTCCTGTATCTCTGGAATGCTCTCTAAGATCAGCAAGTGGGTCTGACTCAGGCAGCTTTCAAATTATTGCCTCCATACTGGTTCCTGGATTGTGTGAGATTTTGTGTACTCTCTTTAAGAGTGACATCTCTGTTTCCTACAGACCTTTGGCTCTCCTGTTTGCAAGCACCAGTGGCCTTCAAGGTCAGATGTTCTGGGGGCTCATCTTCCCAGTGCAGGACCCTTGGGCTGGGGAGCCTGATGTGGGGTTTGGACTCCTCACTCCTTGGGGAGAACCTCTGCAATTGTGATTATCCTCTCATTTGTGGGTCACCTGTGGGTTTTAAGTATACTGCATCTTTGGCCCTCCTGTCTTGTTGTGGTTCCTTCTTTATATTTTTAGTTATGGAAAAATCTTCTCTGTTAGTCTTCAGGCTGTTCTTATTGATAGTTGCTCTATAAATAGTTGTAATTTTGGTATGCTCACGGGAGGAGTTAAGCTCAGGGTCTTCCTAGACTGCCGTCTTGGTGACTCCTTTGTGTGTGTACATTGACTGGTGTGTGCTCTGCTGAAATTGGCAGTTTCTTATCCAATTTAATACATATCTATCATATGACCCAGCAATTCTATTTCTGGGAGATTTTACCCAAGAAAAATGAAAGCATATGCACAAGAAACTTGCACACAAATGATCACAGAAGTTTTATTCATAATAACCAAAGTCTGGAAACAACTCAAATATCCATTAACAAATGAATAGAGAAATAATAAAAGCATATTCATACAATGGGATACTACTCAGCAATAAAGAAGAATGAATCACTGATACGTTTGACAACATGGATGAATGCTAAAATAATTATACTAGGTGAAAGAAACTAGAGACAAAAGAGTACATATTTTAAAATTCGGAACAACCAAGACTAAAACATAGTAACAAAAGTCAGAATCAGGGATTCTGAGATGGAGGAAAGAATTGACTCTACTGGGGCATGTGGGAACTTTCTGGGTGATGGAAATGTTTCATACCTTGACTGAAGTGGTAGATGCATGGGAGGGTACATTTATCAAAATGTATTAAGTATGGGTACATTTTATTTAAAGCAAATTATACCTCAATAAAGTTGATTTAAAATACTGCTCTTAAACAAGTCAGTCCACTCTACATAGTAAGACAATCTACTCTGAACACCGACCACTAATGCTAACTGAAAAAAATCTGTCTGCCTGGTTTTCCCATTTGTCTTTATCACAGATTGAGGGTAGAAGGGCAGGTGAATGTGCATGATTTTGGGTTGATTTCCGTTGCCTCATAGCCATTCATCTACTGCATGAGTTCAGTTTGTTGAGTTCAGACAACATTGCCCCATACCTGAACATTTGGACTCATGAAAAATTCTGAAAGAACACATTACTTTTAGGGTTCTTTCTGATTTAGCCCTTACTTTTTAACATTTCTGTTTGTGTCTTCTATACCTTCTTTATGTACTGTATCATCATCGGTACTCCCTATTTTTAGCCTTGTTGCTTTTTCTTAGCTTTAAAATCCTCCAATATATTTTGAATTGGAGACACTTTGAAGGGACTAAGGCATAAACAGAAGAAAGTGTGTCTCCCAGGATAGGGGCAGCTGCCTCGTTTTAAAACTGAGCGTGGTTCCTGAATCACTGAATCAGAGATAAATAATAAATCGAGATTCCAACCCCCTCCCGGTTATCTTCTGGGTGGTGTGTTTGCTATGAGATCATTTGTAGGGTGTCTCACTTCAGCTCTCTTGGCTTGTTATTGTTGGGATTTCCTGCTGATCCTGGTAATGGTTTGGTTGTCTGTCTCAGTTTCTAGGTTTCCTTTGAGTTCTCATGTCTTACCGAGTCTTTGTATGTATTACAATAGCATGTTTTGAGCTGTGGACTGCTAACTAGACGCCATTTGTCACTGGCAAATCCACTTCCAGTTACTTTTTAGGATTCTCTTTAAGGAGGGTTGCATTCTTCAGCAAGATTTATTCTAACCTGAAAGTATCCTGTTTAGTTTTGATTTTGTCAGTTTGGAAATCTCTACTTGTGCTTGCCAGCTCTCTCACTGTCATTTCTAATCAACCTGGCCCTTCTTTCAATGCCTGTATCTGTGTAATTACTTTAATAGGATGATGTCCTGGGGGATTTCATATATATTCTATCTTGGAAGTGAACTATCAGAATCCTGTAAGTCCCTACTTCTCATGAAACCACCTTCAAAGGGCTTATCATATGCATATTTTCTTAGACTTTATCAGCTTATAAAACACCGCTACAATGAAATTGATACTACCTTCATTTTGCAGAGCAATAATTGGCTTTCTTTGAAAAATCTAACCCAGTTCTTTCCAACTTATTTTAGATAAAAGGAAAGTGTATTTGGAAAAATGTATTTATAGGTGAAATGTATTTTTTAATTGAAGTATAGTTGGTGTACATTATATAAGTTACAAGTGTACAATGTAGTGATTCACAGTTTTTAAAGGTTATACTCCATTTATAGTTATTATAGGTGAAATGTAGAAAGATGTAGGTAAAGTTGAGTTTGAACTTATGGCATGCAGCTTATTAAAAATGAGCTTTTTACCAAATCCTGTAACCCCTAGAGAAATGTTCTAAAATTTCAAGATTTCGGGTTCGACCCCAGACTTACAGGATTAGAACATGTATGGGTGGGACATGGAAATGACCTCCTCAGCCCATGAGTTTCTGATGCATGTGTGTCAAGTCCACAGTTTGAATGAACTTTATCCTATAGTTAAATGATCCAATGGCAGTGAGTTTTATCATATGCAAAACAGAGATGGTGTATTTTTATTCATGATCCAATCAATATTGCCCACACTCTACATTTTTATTATGTAATAAAGTGACAAGATATTTTCCCAGTAAGCAGACTTAGTGAAGAGTTAGGAATAGTATGAAATGACTCTATTCCATTAGGGGAAATATCTGTCGCAAAGCGCATGCATTTTAAACTGGCAGAAAAATGCAGCCATGAGCATTTTTGTTCTTACTCAGAGTTTCATAGTTAGCAGGAGTATTTATCTGTCTTTCCTGAGATATTTTTTTCTAGCTGAAAGTGGACTGTAACGTGGAACAGTGTGGGTGGGTGAAAATTAAGGCAGGAAGTGAAACTAGAGCTGGTAACCAGAGAGTGGAGAAGTGATATTCTGAAGCATCATGAGCAATAGACATACTACGTTCAAGACACTTGGACCTACCGTTGTTTAGGGTGAATAGCCCCACCTGAGTTCCTGAAAAAATAACCCCATAATATTATTAAAACAAAAATTGGTTTGAAAAAGGTTGTCCAGAATAATTTTTAAAAAGTTGAAACTATAAGGGCTATCTGGTAATGATGTTTTCCTTGCCTTACTATTATTTTGAAAAAAAAAAAAAACTTTGTAAGTAGCTTCTGTTAAGGCCTAGATCTAAAGAAAGAGAAGAAAAATGTTAAACTAAACAAACTAAAGATCTAAAGAAGAGAAGAAAAAAGATATTTATGCAAAAGCAATGGGAGTTTTGCTGCTTTTCTTTATACAACAGTTAAGGGTGTCACATGCCAGTGACCTACTTTGGGAAATCAAGTGACACAGATTCACATGTAGATGTGTTTTGGAGGCCTGCAGTGGGGCACTCAGCTGAATTTCTGTCAGTTTTTGATATCAAATTTTAGAAACAGAGTTTCTGCAGGAACCTAGGGAAGAAATGCCCCAGTGACTACGAATGATAGTTTTGGACAATCGGAAAACATGATTGACATTTTGCTGACAGGATTCTTAATTTCCATTTATGATAATGGAATAAATAGAGATAGCCTAATGACAGTAACTATTAGATATGAATTTGGTGCCAGCCACTGGAATAGGTGCTTTAGGATATGCATTCTCAAATTTAATCATTACATTAGTCCTATTATGTATTATTATTGTCCCTACTTTGTAGATGATGAACTGAGACTTAAAGAGAGGAATACAAACAGACTCACAGACATAGAGAACAAACTTACGGTTACCAGCAGGAAAAGGGAGTGGGAAGTTATAAATCGGAAATTTGAAATTTGTACCTCTTGGGGTGTGATGGAAATGTTAGCTACCTTGATTGTGGTGGTGCTTTCATTGCTGTATACATCTATCAAAATTTATCAAATTGTACACCTGAATTAGGTGTAGTTTCCTGTACAGGAATCGTGCCATATTAAAGGTATTAAAAAATTCATAGGATTACAAAGGGAACTAAGCATAGTAGCTTATCCAAATACTAAAACCCCCCTCAAATTTGGGATATGGTATTATATGTGATTTTTAAATTAATGCCTTAACGAGATCCAGAATGGATCTAATAACAATCAGAATTTGAAAGTAGTATGAGTGTAAATGCTATTTTGGGATATCTGCAACAGCAATAATGTAATAAGAAGGTATCTATGATCTATTTGTGACATATGTGCTAATGCTACTGTGGTCTGTTGCCTGCATTCATAATAGAAGGAAATGTAAATTTCAATTAGAGGTTACCAAATATAAAGCTGTAAAGTTTTTTGTCTGGAAAAAAAAAAAAAAAAAGAGATCAGTACATTTACCCAAGATATAGTGGCTAATTAAGTGAGGGCATCAAGACTAGAACATGTGTTTTTGAACTTCAAATTCTAACTTTTAATTGCTCCATTAGACTTTTACCGTGTGTGTATGTATATGTATATCAACATTTATATTTATTTTCATATCTATATTTATGTGTTTGCATTTATAGTTATAAATAAGCATTGTATCTCCTTCTATAATCTTGACCTATGTGCTAGCCAAGTGGCAGAAAGGACAGCTTTTTTTTTTTTCCAGAAAAGTAGATATTCATAGTTACTTGGAAGAGACTGTTAAAAACCAAAAGGAAACTGTTGAAAAATTTAGCATTGAGTCCTCATGATATTTGACTGAGGTTACTTCAGTATCAGCATCAATGGGGAATATAAACTCTGTGAGGGCAGGGATTTGATTCTTTTTTCTTTCTCTATTCCCTCAGTGCTGCAGTATATAGAACAGTGCCTGATACAAAATAGATACTATATATCTTTATCTGTATCTATATCTATATCTATTTGAGTAATGAGAAAATTCAATAACCAAATAACCCTCAATTTCTCTCTCTCAGAGACCAATCTCTTTAAGAGGGGTGACTCGAGCTGATTCTGACTGATGCTTTTAAGACTATGGGATTTTTCTGAAGTCAAAGGGTAAATGATTTGGAGCTGAGTATTCATTCCTATTCTCTCTTACTTCTTTAAACCTATGACTTTGGTCGAGATTTATTAGTTTTCCAAGAAAGAGATCCACATGATCTGTGACCTGGTATTTGTAACAGGTGCTGGTGAGGGGTAGGATGGGTTAAGGAACTCTTGAAAATTCAACATCTGAGTTGAAGTGTGACAATGCTATCATTTTTTCTAATTGCTTTAGCTCATTTTGAGTTGAAACTGAATTTGTAAAACACTTTAATTTTAGTAAACCAAGTTAGTGTCATAATGCTGTGTGTGTTTGCATGTGTGTCTGTGTGTGTGATAAATGCCTGTAGGTAGAGAAACAATTGTAGGTCACTTGAAACCAGTTCTCATCATTCAGAATAGCTTGCAGCTGCTCACATCATACATACCATGAGCACAAGCTGAAGAGAAAAAAAGAATAATGGAGAGATTATTAATGTAGGGACATACCTTCTGATAATTCCTCAAGAGGGCTGGAAGCCTTTGCCTTCAATGTTCTATGAACCTCTTTATGAATGGAAATTTGGTGCTAATGATAACCAAGCTTTCAGATTTCTTAAGTCTCATTCAGACAGTCTGAAGACATCAGGCTCTTTCCAAAAATACTGTCTACTATGTGGCTGTGGGTTTACCTACATTGGAGAGCGCTGGCAAAGACTGAAAATAAAATACGAGGATTCGGTTATTTAAGAAATATTTAAAAAATTCATACCATGTTAATGACAAGGACTGAAACGTGGATTAGTATTAAGACCTGGCATGATTTCACTTACATGAAAGTTTTTTTTTTTTCTGAAAATGTCCTCATTTAATGTGTTGTCATTAAAAAAATTATTAAGATCATCAACATGCCAAGCAGTATGTCAGTTTCTAATGACAAATGGAAAAGACAAAAAACAGATGTCATTGCATCATTGTTCTGCAGAGTGCAATCCTCTCTCTGAATCACCTGGGCTACTCACTCCAAATTCTAGACTCCTTATTCTCACATCTCACAAATCCCAGAGAATACTGTGGGCTCTACTTTCAAATATATTCATAACGTGGCCACATCTCACCATCTCTACCTCCACCATGCCGGCCCCAGCCACCATCATCTCACAACCCTGTTCTCATACAGACTGTTTTGAACGCCGCACTTAAGACATAAATCATGTCCCTCTCTTGTCCAAAACACTGAAGTCAGAGTGTGAAAGGCAAATCCTGGACCCTAGTTAAAATTATTGTTGGCAATTAAAGTAGTATTGCAGTTTCTTGTGTCACATTGGTGGGTTTTCCTCAGTGACTGACAGCAACAGATCTTCAGAAAAGGAAACTGATAATTTTGGCTGCAGTGGATGTTTTATGATTAGCTATTTTCAGACTACATCTTGTCATGTTTAAATAACATATTCAATCAGATAATAGGATCCCTAAAATTTCCTTTAAGAATAATTTCGTCTGCCCACATTTCTCCATCACCCTAGCGAAATGTATGCAACTCCCCCCACCTCATAACTACCATCTGCAACTACTGTTACCACTGCCACAGCTACCACCACCACCACCGCCACCGACTCCACTCACAACTACCTTCCACTACTAGCACCACCACCATTGCTACCCACAGATACTGTCACTCACAGCTCTCACCACTATCTTCCCAAAGTGCTATCTCCATTACCGCCACCATTCATAACTATCACCTCCAGCATCACCATCATGCCCAGAACTGCTCCTGGCAGCTACTGCCACCAGCACCACCACTGCCCACAGCTACTGTCTCCAACAAACATCACCACTGTCTCTCCCTCACTACCCCACCACCCACAACTGCCACCTCCATCATCACTAGCACCCATAACTATCGCCACTGTCTCCACTCCCCACCCCCAGCTAACATTGCTTCCATAGCTACCATCACCTCCATGGCTGACAGCACCACCACTGTTAACTTTCTTAGGAAAAAATGAGTTATTGGTAGAAAAGTGTGTGAAAACTTTGGAAAAAATATTCCAGAAAAGTAATTATTTCTATCAATTCTGAATTTCGTTAATCTACTTATAATCTTATTGCTGAAAAACTGACTGGTTATAAAACACATCTTATAAAATTATAAGAGGGATACTGTACTTCTGTTACATAATTTCTGGCGTTCCCAAGTGAAAATGATAACTCTGTTGCTACTATTAGAAGTTTCTGATGCTTCTACCAGTCTTTGTTGCATATGTTATTCAGACACCATAAACAGGCTCCTAATATATGCTGAGTTCATTCAGACTTAACAAGGGGAAAAGTAGTTACATCCAATATATTTTAATAGTATAATGTAAAATGCATTCTCTTGAAGAATGTCTGTTTGAAACTTTTGACCCATCTGCAAATATCATCTCCTTTTAAAGAACATGGGGACATATTTCTTGCATCTAAAGGAACTGAATACAAAATCATTACTATTTTCAGTTCTCAAGTTATCAGTCAAGCCAAAGAAAAAAGTGTTAGGAAATGTTGCATTTAACTTCACCAGAATACAGCTACAGAGTCTGCAGTGTTCCAGGACTTAAACTTTTGTTGGCTTCTTTGTTTGTTTGAGCCTGAAACTCTTTATTCCGACAAATCTTCTGTAGAAGTCCGGATTAAAGCAGAGATGGTCTGATTGAAGCAGGAGTGGAGAGTGGGGATGGAACCCACCCGCGCGGCCTGCTTCTTAGCAATTCTGTTTCCTTTTCCACCTCTGCCTGAACCCGAAGGCTCTGAGGAAACCAATTTCTAACCTATTGACATCACCCACATGGTGTTCGGCAGGAGACTAAACAGTAACTGCTGTCCTGTGACAGCCAACGGCATCATTAAAATTGAACACTTGCTTTGTGTCAAGCACTGTCAGCAAGGTAGGCATGATCCAGTTCTCATAAAATGTACAGTCTAGTGGAGAATGCAGAAAGGAAAGAGGGGATGTTTGAAAGTGTTACACAGAAAGTTTAACTGCTCAAACATGAGATAAGTTTTCAATGCCCAGTTCAAGCTTCCAGAAGGGGAAAGAGAAATGTCTCTCGTATTGAATACCATTGTTATAATTTAGCACAATTTGGTAACATAAAATAGAATCATTTGGTAATTTGGTTAGAGGACAGCTTTTATTATCTTCCAATAATTAACTTAGTTAAGTCATTAGCTAAAGAAGTAAATTAAAATCCACAAACATACACAACTCATGTAATATGCAGCTACAAAAGATGGGGACTTGGTAAGGTGCTCAGATTTAGATGGACTTCACTCTGTACGCCCCCAACCTGTTTTACATGTGAATGAAATGTTCGTCAGGTATGTATATCAGGATGACAATTTTTTAGAGATTTGTTTTAGAGAACCCTTTTAGGGAAGGCTGGTGCTGGTTGTCATACAATTTAGCACATTCAAAAAATAGTTTAGCACATAAAAAAAGTCTTTTTAATGATATATATGAATTTATTTGCAAATTTTGCAATCTGCAGAAAGTCAAACATCAGACTGTCTTAATCTAGAATTCAAAGAGATCCAGAGATAGTCAAAGGAAGTCCATATTACTTAAAAATTGTAGTCGACAGGGGTATAGCTCAAGTGGTAGAGCGCATGCTCAGCATCCGAGGTCAGGGGTTCAAACCCCAGTACCTGCTCCACGTGGAAATCAATGAAGAAACCTAATTACCTCCCCCTCAGAAATTGTAGTCACCATTTTTTTGTAGGTGGGCATTTTTCCTCTGAGTTGAGGAAAGCAGATTTTCTAAAAAATATTTTGAGAATTTCCCAGGAAATGTTAAAAAATGTGGAGGGAGGGCTTTGTTTCCAATTGGTGCCTCTTCTGATTCAAGTTTTGGACCCAGATTATAAGTTTTCATTAAACTTATCAAGTGTGTGTTTTCTTAGTTCTCCTTAAAAGAAGGCATTGATTATAACCAGCTTTTACTTAATTATGAAGTTGAAAGCTTTATCATTTACAATGAAAAAAAAGCCTGCCATGGAATAGTTTTGCTGAGAAATACTCTGGATTTATTAGCTCCACACCACCTCCCTCCCCCTGTCCCCAGCTTTATTGAAATAGAATTGATTGAATAAAAACCGTATATATGTAATGTGTACAATGTGATGATTTGCTATTAGCTTTGATGAAACTACTGAGCTGGAGAGGATAAAAGAGGTGGCCTCTTTAGTGAGGACAGATTAGCATGGTGACATTCTAGTAAGGGGGAAAAGGTGGGGAAAATCAGGCAAAAGGTCTTGTTAAGTGTAGATGGCTTCCCTGGTACCTTTCATGCATGTGGGGGAGTCAGCTACCCATTACCTACTTACATATTCCTGCTGTGTTGTTACTGCCAAAGGAAGACTTGCCCAATTTTCCACCCACTAAATAATTCTTTATTGCAAAATTGAATTAGGAAAGGGAAATTTTATATCTGTTTTTGTTGCCTTAAAACATAGTTTATGCACATAAATTACTTTGGAGATTGGATGCCCCTCTTATGAAAGGGAATGTTTATTTTGGAGATGTGTTTAAAGCATACACAAAGGACGTAATGAATGCAGTTCTCCAGAAGTTTTTGCAAACATCAAAGAACATGACAGCTACTGTTCAGCATCTTTCAGAGCTCTCATCCTCTGAGCTCAGCATCCCACCTCAGAGCTCTCACTTTGCCTTTCAGTCCTCAACCCAGGGCCTTCTGTGCAGCAGGTTTCTGCTGAGGCTCAACACAAACATGGCCTTGAAATATGAGGTCCTGAGTTTCCTGGAAGTCGTGTTAAAAATGTGTTCAAGTGTTCAAACAGTATTGTAGAGTGTACACGTGAAACCCGGATACCCTAGAGGGCTGGGTGAAGAGTGTCCCCTACAGATACGACAGGTTCACCTGCAGTGTATTCTTGGGGTTGGTATCTCCTGACCTGTGCTTCCAGCCTACACACACATAGGCATTTGTGTGTATATGTCCACACGTATCCTCACTTTTACCATATAGAATGCTGTTGTCTATCAACTATTGATTGATTGACGCATTATTGAGCACCTCCCATGCCTTAGATACTGTTCTAGCTACTGGGAATGCAGCAGTGAACAAGAGAAACTTAAATGCTTTCCCTCCTGGATATTATGTTGTAAATGGGTGGGTGGTGGAAGGAAAAAGAAAAACAAGCATTAAATTAACTAAGATAATAATAGGCCAAAGCTTGATCACTACTATGAAAGAAACTGAAGTAGGAGACCGCAAAAAGGAGTAGTGGAGGGGAGGGGTGGAAGTTTGTAATTTAAAATAAGGTGGTCAAGGCAGGCCTTTTGAGATGGTGACATTTGAGCCAAGGTAGGACGAATGCACAGGAGCATTCCTTGTTATCTGGGGGAAGAGGATTACAGCGGAGGCTGTAGAAAGACAAAATTGTCAGGCTGCACATTTAACGTGAGGATTTTGTTCTGATGCCTGGGTTGTATGATAAATGCTTATAACAGCGTAGTCAGGCTGGTAAAGAGAAAGAGTGAAGCAGGCTGGGTGTAAGAAAGACTAGCTATGACTTTGCTGAACTTGGAATAAATGTCCATGAGGACTAACTACTGTTAGATCTGTTTTTTTATTTTTTTTATTAAAAAAATTAAAGATAGTTTTTGATAATGTACACATACATAAAATTTGCCATCTTAATGGTTTTTAAGTGTATACTTCAGTAGGTTAAGTGCATTCACATTATTATGCAAATAATATCCAGATTTCTTTTCATCTTGCAAAACTGCAACTCTACACCCATTAAACAACTTCCATTCCTAACTCCTTCAAGTTCCTGGCAATCACTGTTCTACTTTCTGTCCTTGTGAATTTGAATGCTCTTGGTATTTCATATAAGAAGAATCATATTTGCCTTTTTGTGACCAGCTTATTCCAATAAGCATAATGTTCTCAAAGTTCATATATGTTGTAGCATGTGTCAGAATTTCCTTCCTTTGTAAGGCTAAATAATGTTTCATTGTATGTATACACCAGGTTTTATTTATCTGTTCATCCGTTGATGGACACTTGGGTTGGTTCTACCTTCTGGCTATGGTGAATAATGATGCTATAAATGTAGATGTACACCTATCTCTTTGAGGCTCAGTTTTCAATTCTTTTGGGTATATACCCAGAAGTGGAATTGCTGGATCATAAGGTAGTTCTATTTTTAAAATTTTTTGAGGAACCTCCATATTGTTTTCCACGTGGCTGCACCATTTTACATTCCCACCAACAGTGCACAAGCGTTCTAATTTCCCTAAATCCTTGCCAGAACTTGTTATTTTCATTTATTTGGGATAGTAGCCATCCTAATGGGTTTGAGGTGATATCTCACTGTGGTTTCAGTTTACATTTCCCTAATGATTAATGATGTTGAGCACATTTTCATGTGCTCGTTGGCCATGTCTTCTTTGGAAAAATGTCTAATCAAGTCCTTTGCCCATTTTTTAATTTGGGTTATTTTTTGTTGAGTTGTGGGAATTCTTTATATATTCTGGATGTTAACTCCTTGTCAGATATGTGATCTCTCCCATTCCACTGGTTGCACTTTTACTCTGTTGTTTGTGTCCTTTGATACACACATATTTTTAATTTTGAAGTAGTCCAATTTATCTGTTTTCACTTTGTTTCCTGTGCTTTTGGCATCATGTCCAAGAAATAATTGCCAAACTCATGAAGCTTTCCCCTTATGTTTTCTTCTAAGGGTTTTATACTTTTAACTCTTATGTTTAGGTCTTTAATCCATTTTGAGTTAATTTTGTATGTGGTGTAGGTTAAGGGTCCAACTTCATTCTTTTGCATGTGATACCTAGTTTTCCTAACACCATTTGTTGAAAAGACTGTCCTTTCCATACTGAATGGTCTTGGCATCCTTGGTTGAAAATCATTTGGTCATATATGCAAGGGCTTATTCTGTGCTTACCAGGTCTTAGGATGTTTCAGAATAAAGCAGAAATTCAGAATTTCCTGTGTAATAATATTTTAAGTGTAAGAATATGAATGGAAAAAAATTAAAGTCCTGCAGAGTAAAGGAAATACATACGTGGGCGATTTGCCCATTGGGTACTAGCTTGTTGCTTTTGTTTTGAAGAGAATAGAGATGGATGGATACATGCATGTGCACCCACACACACATTTCAGCAAGTTTGTGCTCTGAAAAAATGTCTTTTTCTACTGGGTTTATCATTAGCAAATTTTTGTGGGGTATTAGTATTAGCATGGAAAATGGGGCATTTGGGTTTTTTAAAAGAGGGTCAAAGCATGAAGTAAAGAGGGATTCTGAAGTCATTTCTCCTTTGCAAGAGTGGAGAACTTTTCCCATGGAATGTTTCCATGTTCTCTCCCTGGAATTTCTCTGAGGCCACAAAGATGGAAAAAAGGAGGAGGAGCAGGAAGCTAGCGAGTGTATGTGTATGCCAAGTGCTTTCCGTACACATTTTATTGTCTTACAAAAGGTCCCTTATAGATTGGCTTTCTATTTCTCCAGGTTGGCTTTTATTATTTCCATTAAGATAAAAAAAACTCTTAAAGTTAAGAGAAAGTGGGAAGCTTATTTTAGGACACAAAGTAAGTGAATGGCAGCAGAATAGGAATTTAGACATAGATCAGCCATCCTTGAAAACTGCATGGTTATGTCAGGATAAATAATCTCCAAATATGTCTCCCGGCAGCTGAGATAGGCAGCCAGAAGGCTGAGTGAAGAAGAAAAGATTTTGCCATCAAAAAATTAACTATATTAAAAGTAAATAAAAACAGGTGCAAATCAAGAGAAATTTAACCTTTCTGGTTTTATAATGCATTACTACCTAAATTTATGCCTGAAATCCATCAATTTACGCAAATATCCCCACCTTGTAATTAGACTTTTTTTTTTTTCCTTTTAACTAAGTTCCTAAAGTGTGGGCATGTAGTAAGTGATGACAATTATTATTCTGCATAATAATAATGGAAAGTCTGAATAACCATAATTAGTGAGGGCAGCAGTTTTTCAACTACAACCTTTTGAGAATCCAAAGTGAGTTTCTGAATGCTTATATATGAAGCTTTTAAACATGCAAATCTCTTCTTATGTCAATAAGCCACATGTGCTTCTTTGAGGATTCCAAAAGCAGGATAGTCCCCCAGCATCACACAATCCAGAACAGATCATAGAAATTCCCAACTCTCTGATTTTACTTGTGGTGAAACCAAGTTTAAATGTGTTTTTCAAGTCCAGAGCCAAGACGAGAAATGAAGTCTCTTCAACCTTAGTGCAAAGCTTGCTCTGAAACATCTTCATTTTGATTAGTTTTAGAGCAAATACAAGAGGCCCTGAAATTCATTAATGACGCGGAAAAGTGTCTGCAGACTGAGTGAATCTTCTATGTGCCTATGTTTCTTCTTCCCAAATTAAAGTAGATGTTATTGTGATTTTAATGCTCATTAAGCCATTCAGCAACTTACTAAGCACTTCCAGGAACGAAGACGTTCACGACAAAGTTAAGTCCTCATGAAGTTTATAACTGATGGAGTGAGAATGACACTAAGTGGCTTAACAAGTAAAGCTTTAGCTTGATAGTTGGTGAAATATTCTATGGAGAAAGATAAAACAGAGCAAGGATAGAGGTGCTGGCAAGTGGGGTTTGCTCTTTGGTATTGCAAGGTATGGGGAAGGGCTCCCTCATCTGAGAGGGTAGTTTTGAACAGAAACCTGCAGGGAGAGAACCCGACATGGGGCAGCTGGGGAAAGAGAACCAAAGTGGGAGGGAAGACCTCACAAGGATGTCGCTGTGCCTGGATGAAGTGAAAGAGAAGGAGAGTTACATTAGAAGATGACACCAAGAAGGTAAACTGGGGCCAGATCATGCAGAATCCTGTAGGTCACTTTAATGTCTGGCTTTTACTCTGAGTAGGGTAGGAAACCATTGGAGAATTTTGAACAGAAGAGTAACATGAACTCTGATCACTCTGGCTTCTGTGTGGAACTTCTGGGTGGAGCGTGGGAGCAGGGAGACTAGGTCTGGGGCTACTGCAGAAATCCCTGAAGAGAAGAGGGGCGTTGTAGTGGAGGGGCTGGTCAGATGTAGACAGTTTCTGATTACGTTTTGAAGGTAGAAATGTGGAATGTGAACGTAAAAGAGGATTAAGAATTACTTCAACTACTGAACAATAGGGAAGGTGGAGGTCCCATTTTCTAAGAAGGGGAAGGGTGGGGGACAATGTTTGGGGAGGGAAGGTCAGTAAGAGAAGCTTGGTTTTGAGCATGTTTAGCTTGAGATTCCAGTGAGATGTTCAAGCTGAGTGTCGGTTGGGCAATTGAAAATATGAGTCTAGATATCAGGGAAGCAGTCTAGGCTAGAGATACAAATTGATGCCAGTTAAAGTGTTACTGAACTCATTGCAAATAAATTGCAGACATGATACCCCTTTAATATGTCAGCATGTATTTCCTAAACACAGGACATTTTCTTATAAACCACAGTACAATGATCAATACTATTTTCTAATTTATACTATTAACCAATTTACAAATCTTATTCAAATTTCACCAGTAGTCTTAGTAATCCCCTTTATAGTGTGTATACACAAAATCATATGTAATATATATTATGTGTACACATACATACAACTATATATGTATGCATATATATTATACACTGTATTTGAATTGTCTATATTATGTATAGAGGATATATTCCAAGATATTATAATTGACATAAAAATATTAATTCTATGGAAAAAAGTCTCTTGATCAGTATTGAAAAATCTTGATCTGTTTTTAGCCTCTACCCCGATCCTATCACCAAACAAGGCATTTTATCTTCCTTTTATAATATAGGCTTCATAATATCAAGGATCTTGTCTATTTTGTTCATTGTTTTATTCCTTCTGCCTAGAACAGTGTTCAGTAGCTAATAAGATCTCTATTAACACACAATGCAGACCCCTCAGACATTTATTGCCATATGCTTTTTTCCCTCCAAATGTGTCCATACACTTTAAAATACTGAAAAGCATTGTTCTAATGGGAAGAGACAGCACATGGAATCGTAAGACTCAGGAAAATTTTAACAGGTGTTTCCTAGGGTTTTTTTGAGATGCAGATGTAGTAATAACGTAAGCTGAACACCTGGACCAGGATAGATGGATGGGAGGTGCCCAGGAGTGATCCCCAAGAGCTGCATTTCTCCTGCCTACCACCTCTTTTTCCATATATAGATTCTGCTTTTGGAATTTGTCTCTAGAATAAGCAAGTAAATGTTGAGCAGATAAATTTGGAAAATTGTTCAGTCTTCTAAAATCCCAACCACTTCCATGATCTATTGAAAACGCAATTGGATACAATTGGTTACAGTCACCTTATTCTAAGGCCCGGGCATGGACTTGGGCCCTGTCCTTTCCTCTGTCAAAATACGTCAGAAATCCTGTGGAGACTTTCCCTCCGCAGATTTTTTTCAATAACCAACGGTAGAAAGATAAGTCAAATAATTAAGACAGCTCTATTTGACATAACCAAGAAACATTGCTCTGGGAGCTGGGGAAAAGATAGTATAGCTGCCCTTTTATATAACAAATCTACTGAATTGTAAATGAATGAATGATTGGCAAAGGGAGAATTCAGAACTTAATACCAATGTCGACTCTATATCAGACACTGTATGTCTAGATGTTAGGTGCTGTGAGAAATGCAGCCATGAAATGGGATGTTACAATCAAGCGGACAGAAAAGACAATTAGTAAAAACGAAAGAAGTTATGTGTAGAATGAACGATGGGAGGTTGCGAATGGATTGGAACAGCTGAGAGAATGGGGAGGTTTCAGCAAGGAGCTGGCATATTAAACGTGTCTTGAGGAATGAAGGGGCTTGCAGGGGGAATTCTAGAAAAGTACAGCAGTGACGTCTGTGGGTTAAGAGTTAAGGCTGTGGAGTCAACAACCCTTAGTTCTTAATGGGCTCTTACACATTCTTACCTATTTGACCTGTAAGCCTCAGCTTCCCTGTTCAGACAACGGAGGAGGGGGTGGTTGAGACCAGGCTTGTTGTAAAGATTAAATAAGGTGATGCACATAGGGACTTAGCACAGGCTCAGACCCAGTAAGTGCTCAATAAATATTAACCACTGTTGTTATTGTAGTTATGATGATTATTTTTCCATTTTAACCAGATGTAAGGGTTTTTTTTGCAATGCACACGTCCGGAGAAGCCAGGCAGAACTTGCCATGGAATGACAAGGAGCCCAGTGTGGATCTGAGTACGTGGAGGTTAAATTCCACCCAGCTGGGAAGTTATAGAGAAAGGAACACCTTATTGGGGACTCACTGCTCTAGATGCTGGGGTGTTTGGAGGGCACAGGTGCAGCCCTGTCTTCTAGGCACTTTGCTTGGTGAGGGTGAGGCAAAAGGCCACGTCATTCTGAATGCAAGAAAGACTGTGATTAGGCTCTATAAAAGGGGCACAAATATGTCACAGAGAACAGAAATAGGAATGATCAATTTCATTTTGAAATACTAAAAAGACATGATATTAACATGCATCTTTATAAAAGAGTGATTGAAAAAATGAATCTAATGCTGTGTCTGATTCTAGATTCTAGAAGTGCCACCACTTCCCTGGCTCCGACATTGCTTAACCTCTGTAAGCTTAGCTTTCTTATCTACTAAATAGGGATAATACGGTACCTTAGAGCTATGGTGGGCTTTGTGGAAAATAATCCATGTAAAGGAGCTTACCTTGTACAATACCAAGGAACTGATTCAATGAATCACTTCTATTTATTATTATTATTTCAAGGCTATTTTATAGAATGCAAAGCACCTTGTTGTAAATTATCTCGTTTGAGCCTCATAACCTCCTTGTAACATTGGCAAGATAAACAACTATCATTCCCTTTTAATTGACAAGGAAACTGAAGATGGAAAAGATGGATTTACCAAATCACAAACACTGGTATGGGTTGGAGTCAGGACTCAACCCCAGATCTCATGCCCCGAGTCCCTTTCCTTTCCTTTCTGTCTGGTGATAGCCAAATCACCCTCAAGAAGATGTAGTTGTTATGTGGGCTTTAAAGCTGTGGTTTCTGTATAACTCCAGAGCTTCTTCTGTTCAAATGAAAGAACTCTCATAAAATCCCTAACTTATAAAACATTCAACAGAGATGCTCTGTTTAAAAACTCAAGACCGTAAGGTTCTCTCCTTTCCTCTTCCCTCAGTGGCTCCATGGAGCCCAACTTGGGAGAAAAATAAACAGGCTTGAAGGAAAGATGTGGACTTGGAGTCACAGAAAACAGCTTAAGCAAGGGCTCTGTGGTCTGGGAGTTGATAACCTTTCACAGACTCTTGAAAAGGTTGATGCTTCTTCACCTGCGGCCGGACCAGCTTTGGAGTCAGTGACTGTGAGGCTCAATAACTGTGGGATCTTGAGCATGTTTCTTAAATTCTTTTTGCCTCAATTCCCTCATTTGCAACATACAGGTAATAACATCTACCTCATGGGTTATTGTCAGAGGTAAATTTGATAACAAACAAAACATTTAAAAATGTGCTTAGCATATAGTGAGTGCTCAGTAATCATTTATGCAAATAATTTCATCTTCCTGGGCTTCACTTTTCTCCTCTGCAGTATAAGAACAATAATTTGCCAAGAGAGTTTTTTGTCAGACTGGCATGTTGTAATGCATATAAAATGCCTGGTACATGACAGTAACTAAATAGAAGTAGTAATAAAATTCTCCTTGTGATTTCATTCTCTTTTCTGAATCCTAACTTCCTCTGTAAAAGCAAGCCCTCTTTCATGTTTCCAGTTTCTTCTCCTTCCCCCTACCCTTGCTCACACATGAAGGGCCTTTCCTGTTTCTGATATCAGTCCCTGGACCCTTTTCACAGGAAAGACTCATGTCCTCCAATTAGACCAATACCAATTGACCTTGGGTCCTTCGGCAATCCTGATGCCTTCCACATTAATTTGACATCTGCACTTCACCTTGAAAATATGCTAATTGCAACAGGGATCTGAAGACTGCACGAAACACGGGTTTGCAAAAGTCTGTGGTATGTGAGGAATAATTGCAAATTTAATTCCCTTTGAGAAGACGTACAAAAACCTGACCACTCCCATTAGCCCAGAAGAAATTAGAATCTCTGAAATCAAGTGAAATGAACCAAATTAGAGGACAAAATATTTCATTTTGAAGGGAAAAAAAACTCTACACTTTATTATTTGAAATCTCCCAGAAAGAACTGTGGTTTGGAAACAGTATTTTTCAGCCCATTCATTTCCATTAAGCAATTAATTTTTCAGAGTTAATATTCTGAAAAAAATATGCCCAATTTTATTTTTCAGAGACAAGTTTAATTTAAAAAATAAGTCAATAAAAAGAGATACAGGTACTGTATAGCATAGGGAAATATGTACAAGATCTTGTGGTAGCTCACAGTGAAAAAAAAATGTGACAATGAAAAAAAAAGAGATACAGGTAAAAATTCATTGTGTTTTGTAATTATCAAAGAGGCACTAATTAGGCTAAGCATGCAGTGTCACTGCATAACAAAATATATAATCTTAAAATTTAAAACAACTTTATTGAGATGTATTTTATGTATTGTAAAATTCACCCATTTCAAGAGTGCAGTTCAGTGAGTTTTAGTAACATTACCATTACCATCACCTTAAATCAGTTTTAGAACATTTTTACTCCCTCAACACAATTCTTCATATCCATTTACAATGAATCCTCATTCTTACTTCCAGCCCCTGGCAACCACTGATTTACTTTCTGTCTCTATAAATTTGTCATTTCTGAAATTTCATATAAATGGAATCACACAATATTTGGTCTCTACACAATGGCTTTTTTCACTTAGCATAACTTTTTTGAGGTTCATCCATGATGAAGCAGTTCGTTCCTTTTTAATATCGAGTTGTAAGTAGTCCACTGTATAAACAGATCCATATACCAGGTGATGGACATTTAGGTGGCTTTCAGTTTTTGCCTATTGTGATGTAATCTTACTTTTCTCTCTTTTTTTCCATTGGGTAAATTTGACATGTAACCTTGTGCAAATTTAAGGTGTATAGTGTGTTACTTTGATATATTTATATATTGTAATATGGTTGCTGTTGGAACAGTATGTATCACATTACATACTTAGAGTACCATATTAGTGTCTATATTCAATATATTGTATGTTAGATCTCTATAGATGTAATTTTATTTTTATGAGATAAATGTGTTAACAATTTGGTGCTCTGTTGGTTCTTCTCTCCTGAGCACAGACAGCGTGGGGAGTTTTGGAATGCAGCAGAAAGGCACCATCACCCATAACTGTCAGTGGCTTCTGAGGCTTCTGTCATCCTCAGCTTTCATTGTTCAGTTCTGTTTAACATCCTGCCTCAGAAGATGAGCAACACTTGCTGCATTTTTGGAGCCTAGTTTAGGGTCTAGAACTCAAGAACCATGAATTATTTGAATGGGCAGTGAGGAAGTGGGACTGGTAAATGTTCCATGGTGTACATTGGAGAGTTAAGCTTTCAGGGCAAATTCTCCTCTCACACTTTGCAAAGTTCTCTTTCTGTCAAATTTCCTTCTCAGCCCAATTGAAGCAATATATCAAAAGTAAGCGGGTGAGTGACTCCTAGCTTAAAATTATACATTCTGTCCATTCTCACCCACATCTTTAATATAAATGTGAAGCTATCATGAGAAGTGTTAAGAGCTCAGCTGGCTGTACTTTCATGGTTTCTGCTTTGCTGAGACAACATTATCCATCTCGCCCAGAATGGCTTCAGAAGAGCATTTTAGAGTTTCAGGCTACAAAGTTAGAGAGAGAGACACAAAGATGGAGATAGACAGATAGAATGAGACAGAGATACAGAGACACAGTGAGAGAGAAAGAGATGGAGACAGAGACACTAGTGACAAAGAAAAACGAAAATAGAAAATCAGAAATGTACTCATCTCCGCATATTTCAATTCACAGTCTGTATTTGATAGAATCCACTTATTTCTGAGCAGCCAGCATTTACCATGCACCTGTCACATGCAGAGTCCTGGACTATTAGCTGGAGATGCAAGGGTAAAAATGTTCATCCGTTTGATCACTAACAGCATTTACTGAGTAACAATTTTGTGCAATGTACTGTAAGTTCTAGGTGTTTGAAAGTGAAAATCACCTTGGTGCCTGCTTTTGTGGAGCTAGCAGCCAAGTGGTAATAAAGTTAAAGAAAACAAACAAAGAGATATGAAAAATAATTGCACGTAGTGATAAATACTGTGAAGCGATAAAGAACCAGGGTATTGAGAGGGAGTCTAACGAGAGGGTATTTTAGACCCCCGACAGAGGTGGCATTTAAGCTGAGTCATAAAGGAAAGGAGGGCACAACATTGTAAACTGATTATACTTCAATAAAAAATAAAAAAAATATATAAAGGAAAGGAGGAGATAGAACAGAGGAGTGAGGGAAGGCGTGTTCCAGGCAGAGGCAGTAGCAAGGGCTCAGGGAAGGAAGGGAAGGGGCTTGGAAGACAGACATGGCATTCTGTTTAAACTGTTTCTGGAAGTACTGTGAACAAAGTATACACAGGTACTACGTGGACAAGAAGAAGTGGCTCAGAATGGTCCTATTGCATATAGAAGTAGAAAAATGAGAGTTTAACGACTGAATGGGTGGATGAATAAATGACAGAATGAACAGATGGACAGATGACTGTCTGACTGACAGGCTGCCGGGATGCATGAATGCATAAATGGAAAGAAGCCCTTTTTGATAAGTGGATAGAGGAGACTTACATTTATATGAATTTTATAATCCAAGGACTGTGTTGGAGAGCGGGCATATAGGTAAACAGGAAGGAAGGGAGATAGGGGACTGAGAGTGTTTCCAAGCTCATGATTTTTTTTCCCTTAGAGGCTCGCTCTGAGTGGCTTCTTGTATCTGATTTGAAGAACCCTTCCCTGCCCTATTTAGGCATAAAATGAGAGCATCCTCCACCTCGGTGACAGGTGTCTGGCGAGCAAAGGAAAATTAATTAACTGGCACGAATGGCCTACAGGTCAGATTTTCCACATAAATGGCGCATAAAACAGTTGTATCTTGTAAGATTGGATTCATCTTGAGAAAGCAGGGGAGGCAGGCTATGTGAACCCACAGTAATTCAGTGAAAGCTATCTTTATCAGCTAAGTCATTTAAGCCTGAATACACACACACAAACACACACACACACATACACACACTTTTGTTGACTTCGAGACACAGTAGACACTTACCTCCGGTGCTGTCTGACTGCATAGCTCGGGGTTGCAACATCCTCCTGTGTTACAGGACACGGCCGTCCCGACAACTGTATGAGTTACGTGAAAATCATAATGGGCCAAGACCATATGGGCTATCAGTATTTTAAGAAAATCACACGTACCTCTCACAGCTGGCCAGTTTCCAAACAGATGAATTCCCTGTACGTCTAGGGAATAAACAAAGGGTGGTCCTGGAAGCCTGAACTTTTTGGCTTCCCTCCAGAATTATTTACTTTTGCTCCAGGAGGAAATGAATACATTCTATCGACGCAGGAACCCCAGAGGGCAAATGCAATTTCCCACAGCACGAGCAGCACCTCCAGAAACACATTTAAGCTCCCCACTCACAGCCAGTAAAATCCTTTCTTCATGAATGGCATTAATAAAAGTGACACATGGAACATTTGCTCAAGTGGCAAAGTGGGACATTCCTGGCTCTAACCTTTGTTTAAATCATTCTCCTATTATATTTTATTCTTTCAGGTCAAAATGAAATCAGCATACCTGGAGCCTACAGGGAGGCAGTTGCCGATAACAGGCCACCGTCCCAAATGGCTTCAATAAGTTCTCTGTAACCAGACAGCAGCTGCTCACTAGAACTGCCCTGATGCCTGGTCCTGATGGCAGACAAGCCATCAGGGTGGGAAGTCGGGTCAGACCGTGGAAGTCAGCTTCTACTTCTTTGTGTGTCCATTGACATCTAAACTTTTTAGTTCCTTTCTCCTCAGTTTTACTGCCTCACCTCAATGACTTCTGTTGTGTTTTCAAAACGCAGTAAGTCATCTCTCCTTGTGCAAAAAACTTCTGGGTCCTCTCCTCCCTGTCCTTCCATTTGGACCACCTTGCACTTGTCACTGTCATGTCATGTGTCAAAAACTTCTATCAATTGAAATTATTTTGTTAGTCTCCCATGTAGGCTCTGCGATGCACAAAACGGGGTCCGGTTTTGCTGATTATTTTTCCCCCTTTATACTTATCCACATTGCAGGGGCCCAACAATTTAATAAATGTATTGGGACACCCAGAAATTCCTCCCCATTCTAAGAATTTTCACTGCATCTAAACCTTTTTCCTCCACCCTCATTTCTAATTAGTCCACGCTAATTTTACTATGTATTTGGTATTTCTTCAACTGGGAAATTGTTGTCAAGTATTTTGGCTATCAAGTCTCCATGTCCCTTGCCTGGGTTCCTGTAGCAGCCAGTTTATCTCTCAGGGAAGTAATGTTATTTCTCAATCTGTCCTCTAAAATGCGTGCAGATTAATATTCCTAAAACCTAGCCCTCCCTTTGCTTTCAACAAAGTTCAAAACCAAGGAAGCACAACTTTTAAGTTTTTTTTTCTATTGCCTTAAAGAGACAGAATGGGTATCGGGTTCAAGAATTTCAGTGTCACTCTAACTAGTTCCATAACCTGTTAAGCTGTGTGAGCCTTGGATGAGCAATTTAATTTTTCTGAGTCTTAGCTTTCTCATATTAAAAATTAGGGATAATAATAGTAGCAGTTTTTTCAGAACAAATGTGATAATGCATGAAATGGGTTAAGTAGAGCGCTTGACTTGTAATTACTAACGGGTATTCCTGCATTTCATTGTTTATTTTTTCCTTCCTTTCCCTCTCCTTCTCATCTGACTCTTTCTACTTTCTCTTCTACTTTAGATTTTTTCATTCATTTATTATTTTACTCAACGGCAGCAGGTTAGAGGATCAGTGTATCAGAGAATTTTCCAAAATTTAAAAGCTCTTCCCCTAGAAAGTCAGCCCTCAGGCAGGATCTAGTATTTGTACTCTTAACCATTTTGGTACCTGTACTTATAAACACTGGTAGGATTGCAGAATCAAAAAGGACAGCAGATCACCCTCCGAAATCAGAAACAGGGCTCCTGGGAAGAATTCTACGGTCTTGCTCATTCAGAGACAATGCTCTGATTTCAAAGGACCAAAGACTTTTGCGTGATGAGTTAACAGTATCAGCCCAGCCATTTCTGTCTTCCTGTTGTGGGTTCATTACCAAGCTCAGTAGCTGCCATTTCACACAAATGACCTTGCTGCAAGGATTGGCGCTCCATAAGTTTCCACTGTTTTATGTAAAGCTGTACATTTTATTCATTCTTTCTGTCATTTACTCGACATGCACCATGTGCCTACTGAGTGCCTGGCACTAGGGGTTAAAGACAAATGAGACATATTTGTCTCAAGGGGGACAATTGAGGGGGAAGGTTGCAGTGTGATGTGGAAGGTGGATGCTGTATACTTTTTCTGTGAGAGTGATATTCATGCACTAGTTCACAGAAGTGCTTGTTTCCACATCAGCTGACTCCCTTGGCAAAAATAACACATTCAAATGCCAATGCAGTGACCTACTCACTACAACTTAAACATTAATAGATATTAATTATGCTTTGGTCTAACATGAATGAAGTGGTATTAAGGTTTTCCTTTTCCTGATTTTCATGGCGATGTCCACCGACCTCAGCCTGATTCTCTGTGTATGAACGTGATGCCACTTACAGTACTAACAGGCCAGTTAAGAAAATGGAGGAGGAGCTAAGTCTCAAGGGGCAGAGAGACCAGAGTTTACAACCAGCCCCAAACGGTGTGCAGTTGGACAAGCTACTCAATCTAATATATAGAATACGCGGAATGGGTCCATATCAGGGAACTTTCAAAGCTGTGAAGAGTACATGAGATTCTGTGCCTCGGGCACTCAGTCCAGGGTGTTTGCTTGGTGCTTACTCATTCAACGGAATCCGTCCTCCTCTTCCTCTCCTACAACAAACTGCTGTGACAGCCATGGCAGAAGATTTGTTTTAGATGGCTGTGGCCTTCGTCATGGAGAATTGCTTCTGTCACTGTTGGGGCAAGAATTAAATGCTTTCATCTCTCACTAGACCTTACATCTCGTTAGAGGTCTGAGCCCTGTAGACTCCACTCAGAGGCTATAGATTCCTGGGAAAGGCATGAGGAGAGAGCCGAGGGAAGACACAGAGCAGCTTTCTTACTGTTCCGAGGACCTGCCTTATGAGGGGCTCAGTGGAGGCTGCTTCATAAGACTCTTTCCATCTTCATCCCTGAGAGGAGAATGAATTCAGTGTGTTGAACATCTTCTAGGGCACCTTTAGCCTTATCGTGCAAAAACGATTGAATTTTGATGGCCTGGGTCTTTTCGATGATTTTTAAATTAAAACTATTTCTTCTTTCTATCCCTCTCTACTGTTTTACATCATTAAAAATGAAGCTCTGCCTCTCAAAAGACAAAAATGCAGTCTATCGAATTTTGGAGTGTAGTATGTGTGTACATATCCAGATGCATATTTTGGATGACTCTTTGGGGTGTGGGGCTGATACGTGTAGTTGGTGTGACTCACCTGGTCTGGCACATACAGTGGCCATGTCTTGTGTGTGTAAGTGTGGGAGATGTGTATGCAAGTGTGTTTGGTATGAATGTGTGGAGGGTGTGTGTATCTGAATGTAACGTTGTGAGTGTTAGTATTGGGGTATACACTGTGCGCATTGGGTGGGTGAGCCTGCCACACACACTGAGTCGTGAGAGACATGCGGAGCTGTGCGTGTGAACGTATATATGTGTGTCTGCACTCATCTTTTCATCTGTTAGTCTTGTATCTTTCAGCCGCACTGCTCAAAAGGTATAGAGTTACAGCTCACAATCATTCTCGTAAACAAAAGCATTTTGCCTCTGTGGTTCAGCTGCATAGAAATTGGCAACACACTCCCTGTCAGGCTGTCTATTGCTAGAGTTGAGGCTTTGGAGAGATTTCTCAGCACTGTCTGGAGGTATGTTAGGTGACTAACCTTGGATTGAAACACCCCCGAGATCTTATTGTTCCACGTTGATCATAGCCCTAACTCTGCCCTTTGAATTGTTTTTTTATACCCTAAGAACAGAACCACCAGGATCCCACTTTAGACTTTGTATTGATTCATAAACCCCAACTTTCATAATTCTCAAGGAGAATCAGAGAGTTGGCAGCAATCAGAGATCGCTTTTTAAAGCCCAAACCAGCTTAAATGTATTTTATCAGGAATAATATACCTTGTTAATTTGCTCATCTGTTCTGCTCACACCACCTACACAATTGTACTTGGCCCACAATGAAATGCTTCACACCTTAGAAGGGAATCGATGCGGGATGTCCCTATAAACCTCCTTAAGGAGGCCTTTCCCTACAGCATCACCACCATGCCCTGCAGTGACACAGTGTATGCCCCTAGCGACCCCTTTCCATAAACCTGCCTTGACCACCCCCGTTATGGGGGAGGAATCCCTTCTCTGTGAGTTCTTAGTTCCTCTGCCCTATCTTTGCACATGTGGCACGTAAGCCCAAATTCATATTGGCACAAGGGCTTCTTTACCAGACTCCTACCTTCTGTCACTTCTAATTTTACCCTTACTTTTCCTTTCTGACATTTCCCAGGTGATCATGATGCTACTTGCAGCAAAGAAATAGACCTTATTATCTTTGCAACTTCTTTCCCCATTGTCCTCTACTACATGTCTGCTCAATTTCTGGTTGCTCTTGATCATCGTCAAAGCCTTTTATAGATTTTGCATCACCCATCTCTGCTTGCTAAGCACTGTCAATCTCTGACTTATAAGAGGAAATGATGAACTGAGGAAAGGAGAAAGGAATGATGGAGGGAGAGATTTTAAAAAAATTATAGCCATCAAAAATGTTTTCTCAGTGCCATTCACTCTTCTAAGTGTTTAATAGTATTACCTCACTTAATTCATTTATCAGTCCTATTTAAGTAGGTTCTATCATTCACTCCAAGTTATAGACGAGGAAACAGTGACATACAAGGACCAAATGACCTGCCCAGCATGACTCAACCTACTAATAATGAGCCAGGCTACAAACGCAGGTGGCCTGGTTCTAGATGCCAACCTTTAGTCAGCCCACACGTTGCCTGTTTTGGCTTTGGGCCCTGCCCAACGATGTGTGTGTTGTTGCCTGTGTGACACAGGGAGGGACAGCTTCAAATTCAATCCATGTTATTTGCCTGGGTAGAGTTTTTTTCCTTTTTATTTCCGTACATCAGTAAAGATTTTTTAAAAAGGCAAATGCCACATATTAAATTCTACCTTGCTTAAGCTAAAAGGGAACTTATTGGCTCATAAACAGTGAAGTTTAAATCCAAGATGGCCTTCATTCATGATGGAAGTAAGCAGAACTTCATAATGTTATCAGCAGTCTGTCTTTTTCCATCCTTAAGTTCTGCTTTCTTCTGTAATTCATTGTCAGATGGGCTCTCAGCACCATGGAGCAAAGATGTCAGTAGCAGCTCAGCTCTAGGGATGAATGATTAGAGTTTAGAAATTCCAGTAAAAGTAGGAAGGCTTTTTTCCCCAGATGATTTCTACAAAAGTCCTAGACGTGGTTCCCATTGGTTAAGCTTGGCTCATGCCCACCCTGAATCTGTCAATGGCCTGGGGTGATGCTCTGCCCTATTTGGCAGGGCCAACCTCATCTGTCCCCTGCCTGGAATGGTAGGTGAAGGGGCTCCTCCTAGACCACAGGGACTGAGGATGGGAAAGGGTGGTCCCCACACAGGGCAAGCATGAGCAGTAACAGATCCATCACGCTGTGTCTTCTGACCTCCTGGTCTCTTGTCTCCTTCCTTTAGTCAATCGGAGTGGGCAAGAATCTGCAGTTATTCTGAAATAATTAGGTCTGTACGATTTCTGACACTCTGGGGTCTGGGGCTCCACAAAGAGAAAAACATGCCATTCAGACCGAGTCCTCATCTAACTAGTCAATGGCTTTCTCACAGTCAGAGTGGATCACGCTGTCTGAAGACCAACAGATTCAGTGACTTCCTTGCACTAGGGAAAAAGGCCTATTTGAATTTGAAATAAGGCTCAGCATGGTCACCCTGGATACAGCCAGAGGGACAAAGAAATCTTTAGGGTCAGAGGAAAGGAGACTGCATTCATAATACAAGAGGAGATGGTTTAGGTGATTTAAACAAGGAAACTGTTTTTGAGAACAGAAGTGTGAAGAAGCATTTATACCCCACCTGTATTTCCAAGCAGCTGGAAATCAAATAAAACTACACAGAATTATCATCTGGAAGCACCATTCTTTCCACTCTGACATTCCATACGTGTACCTGAGGGAGGGTCCTATAATTCAGATGTAACCAGGCCATTCTCTCGCTCAGTGATTCCCCATTCCCTCCAAGATAAAGTTCAACCTCTTAGACCTAACAAAAGAGCTAGGCTAAAGCCTTTAGAGACTGTAAGGACTGAAAATATTGTAGTATATACTTCATATGTAATATGAGATGAAAACAGTACTATGATTTTTCATTGTGTTATTATTTTTCCCTTGATCACTACTTGTGGATTTTGTTTGCGTTTATAATAACAATTTTTCTTTTTCTCTTTCCTCTCCTGAGTGCTAAAGCATTTGCCAAGTCTTTTTATAGATTGTTGTGTCCCTGCTTCTCAGATTTTAACATGCATGCTAATTGCATAGACTCCTGTTAAAAAGAATATTCTGATTCAGTAAGTCTGGGGTGGGGCTCAGGGTTTTTTTTTTTTTTTTTTAATCTCTTCTACCTCCAGTCCACAGCCTGAAGGACATCTTTTTTATTTTAAATCTCCTCGTGGTTATTCTGTAACTTTGTTATACACTTATAACTCCTTTCCTTTATTTATCAACTTAAGGCATTATCTACTTACTCCTTTTGATGAGATATGAAAATTCTGTTCATCTATACCACCTTGTTCCCCCACCCTTTCTTCTTTCCAGTGTTTGGTAGTTTGATACTATTTTTAGTTGTTTCCCTGTTTCATATTCCATCACCTCTAGTTAGTCTCCTGACTCTCCTTTGTGGTGGTGTCAATAACAGCGCCCATTCCATTCCCTCTGTCTTCGCATCCGCATTCCGCCTTTCACCTATCTTCTGTCACTTCTAATCTTACTCTTACTTTTCCTTTCTGACATTTCCCAGGTGATTGTGATGCTACTTGCAGCAAAAAAATAGACCTGCTTATCTTTCCAGCTTCTTTCCCCATTGTCCTCTACTACATGTCTGCTCAATTTCTGGTTGCTTTTGAACATTTTCAAAGCCTTTTATAGATTTTGCCCAATTTCCGTGGCTCCCTGTTTTGTTTCTCTTGACTCTTATCTCTGTCAGGCTTATGGAATAGAAAAATCAGGGATAATAAAACATGATAGCTGCCCTACAGGATTAAAGGGCTGTCGTGTGGGTGGGAATTTGATATATATGCTTAAACTTATACATACAGAGAGACAGAGGGAGGGAGAGAAAGTTGTATTACAAGGACCATTGATATTGGTAAGCATTTACAGCCTCATCATGAAAAATAATTTAGCCATTAAAATGACCACTCTCTAGGACATTTCCATGAATAAATTATATATGTACAAAAATTCATGAATCCCCAGTACAAAACTAGAACTTGGGGGTATCCTGTGAAGAAAGGCCTATGGTGATGCTAAGCTTTAATATGTGAATATTGTATTTCAGTTTATCATGTACATTGCCAACCTAAAATTCTCTCTTATCTCAAGACCTGCAATTTTATATTAACCTTGTAATTGTGAATCAGAGTATAGTATGTCAATGAGAACACCTGCCTCAGGATAAACATATTTAAACATCAGCCTTTTTACTCTGATTGGTTTTGAAAGTTCTACTGATTAGACATAGATATTCACGGCCATAATTCCTCAGAAAAGAAGACATAAAAAACGAGTTATATAATTAATTCTCAAACAAGTCAGTCATCAAAATGCTAGGAATTCCTACACTGTAGTAAAACTTGTGTTCAAACCGACCTGGGTCTCAGTTAATTTGAGTTAATAGTAACATTTAGATATTTAACATGAATTGGAATGCTTATGTTGTATTAATAATTTCCATTTTGTATTTGTATGTTATTTTTTGCTTAAGGAAGTTATACATTTATTGAAAATTTTGTGTGCAGATTATTTTCTTGAACACATTGTCTTTTATTTTTTTTTCTTTATTCTTCCCTGGAGTTCCGCCATTACCATACCTTTGTGGCAAAACAGGCCCCTGGTGAAAATGAAGACTCTCCTGGGAAGAATATGATGTTAAACCATCTCCAGCCATTCCTCCCTGAATGCAAGTTATTTGGTCATGGCCCGGAACTTTAAAGTGGGGGACAATTTTCCATAATCCAACCTAGCGGTTCTCTATCCTGACTGCACACTGAAACCTCTTGCGGGAGCATTCAAAAAGAAAGAATGCAGGTGCCCCACCCTTGCACAGAGATGCGGATTCAGTGATGGGGTGGGGCCCAGTGTATTTCAAAGCTATCCAGGTGATTCCAGGGAGCGGCTCCACCCAGCCTCCTACACAGTGAACACACTGTCTTAAGGCTGTAGATTAAGTCACGGTAGGGTTCTTACTCTCTGTAATTTCTTTATTTTTTATTTTATTAATTTCTGCTTTATTTTTTATTTTATTAATTTCTGCTCTTCTCTCCTTCTACTCATTTCTCCTGTGTTTATTCTGCTGTTTTTTAAAACTCAAATCTTTATTCTCTCTCTCTTTATGCTTAGTTTATTAATTCTTAATCTTTGTTTTCTATTATATCCATCTGAGGTGTTAATCTCACTATAATTACTTGCTTTAGAAATAGCTCTTCACTCTTTTAATTAACTAATTAATTTTTAATAAAAAATTACATATTTTTAAAGTGTCCAAGTGGTGTTTTTTTTTATTGAAGTCTAGTCAGTTTATAGTGTTGTGTTGATTTCTGGTGTAAAGCATAACGTTTCAGTCATACGTGAACATGCATGTATTCGTTTTCGTATTCTTTTTCACCATAAGTTACTACAAGATATTGAATATAGCTCCACATGCTATACAGTATAAACTTGTTGTTTACCTACTTTATATATATCGTGTCTGAATGGATTTCAAATTCCATAATTTCCAAGAACCTTCCTTTGAGTTCTCTCTCTCTCTTTGATTGAGTTTGCTGTTGAAAGCTCTCTGTTGTGTTTTTCATTTCAGATACTATGTTCTTCAGCTTCACAATTTTTGTTAATACATTTTTATGATTTCTCTTTGTTGAACTTCTTGTTTTGTTCAAGTATTATTTTCCTGATGCTATTGAGTTGTTTACCTGTGTTCTCTTGTAGCTCACTGATTTTTAAAAATGATTTCAAGTTCTTTGTCTGGCAGTTTGTAAATCTCCCTTTCTTTGGGTTTGGCTATGGAGTTATTGTGTACCTTTGGTGGTGTCGTGTTTCCCTGGATTTTCACGTTGCTTGTAGTCTTGCACTGTTGTCTTCACGTTTGAAGAAACAGTCATCCTTTCTAAACATTAAGGACTGGCCTCAGTAGGGAAAGACCTTCTTTCATGGGTGAATGCAAGGTTGTCAGCTGGGTGAAGCGAGTGATGACTCTATGTCTGGATCCATGTTGGGGGATGCATGAGGATGCCATGGGGGTATGCAGTGGTGCAGTCTTAAGGGAGCATGTTGGTTGGGTCTGGTGTGTGTGTGGATGCACACACAGCTGCAGCAGGCACCTGGTCCCATGGATGCAACTGTGTAGCTAGGACAGGTGCCTGGTCCAGCAGGCATGTGGGTGCATGTGTGGTGGCACTAGTGGGTGCCAGGACCAGTGCATGGGCACATGCTTCATGGTGGGTGTCAGTTTCTAGTTATGGGGGCTGGGGCCTCCCTGAAACTGGAGTTGGAGGAGCAGCATCTCTGACTCCAAGTGGGGAGGGGTGGCTCTTGGCAGCTCCAGTTTCAGATGGCACAAGACCTCTGGCTCCAGGCAGGTCCAGCAGCTCTGGTCTGTGTGAAGACTGTGGGCGCTCTCTGTGGTGGTAGCTAGGGCTGCTGTGATCAACAGTGGCAAAGTCTTCTGAGATACCCTGCTCTCCGTCTTCCCCCATGGGAGGAACTCATGACCCACAAGATCCCTCATGGTGACACGCCAGCATAGGGATGGGGCAACACAGGTAGAATGTTTCTTGCCCCCTTATATGCTGCCCTTCCCAGACCTTATGCTCCTCTGGGTCACTGCTGCCCCCTAAAGGCACTCCAGAGTTCTCCGAGAACTATTGTCATGTTGACTTTAGTATCACTGTGTTTCTGTGGGGGTGAGGGTTGGGATCTCTTAGTCTGCTATCTTTCTAATGTCACTCTTAGTATATTATTTAGAAATGAAACTTTGGGTAATATTAAGCTATAGTTTGGTTGTACTAAAATGGAATTACATCACAAGGAATCTCCTTTTTGAGATTCCTGCAGAAGAAGTAAACACAATGTGTAATATGAAATGGAAACAAAGTGCACTGTTAATTGGACCAGGGTTTAGTGCTCCTTAGAGCAGAATTTGGGAAACCAGGTTTGGAGCATATGTCTTTAGGCTTAAGGTTTAAATGAAACTACCAGTTTCCTTGAATCCCAAATCTAGATTACAAGACCTTATTACCCTATGGATTGCTGCAGTAATAAATCAATGATGAGAGAACCCTGAGGTTTCAGGCTCTCAGTCAATTTACCAACCCAGCTACACTGAGCAAGGAAATGAAAGATGAGAGAGTCACACTCATATGAGTTAATGCTTAATGCAACAGTTATTCTGCCCATTAACAAACACAGACCAATTTGTGTCCCAGACATTGACAGAATACTTTATCAGCTCTTTCTCCTTATGGAGCTGGGAGAGAGATAGAGAGAGTATGTTTCACTCAATCACCAAACCATTATTTCAAAGAACAGGTCTCATCAAATACGGTGAAAATACAGAGCAAATGAAGATATTCCTCCCCTCCCCTTGCTGTATTTATTAACTATGATGGAATTATTTTCCACATTAATCATCATATCAATAAAATAAATAAAAAAGGATATACAATGCCATATATAAAAATTGTTTGATTGGAAACATGTATCTTATCCCTTGTGACGGCCATGAGATTGTGCCTTGCAAATCTCTAAGTGTAACTGATCAAGGACACGGGCTGCTGTGATTTGAACTCCATAGTAGCTTGTGTGTTCAGAGGATGTTTCCCACCAGCTGCTCCCAGCCAGTGAATGAGTGTGGCAGGGATAGTAAGGTGGGCTCATTCCAAGGAGACATGAGACTCTTCCAATGGTGACTTTGGCTTGAAGACTCCCTGTTGGTCTTGTGAAAACCTCCTGTGACCGTATAACAGTCCAGGATGCCTTGACCCAACTTTCCCTCCCTGACTCCTCATTTGAGATCAGATTGCATCATGGTCTGATAGTTTTCCCAGCCTTTTCAGCTCTCACATAGCTATTTTTCCTGATAGCATCCTTGAATGTTTAATACTGGATTAACACAGCCTTTTTTTAAAACCATTTTTTAAATTGAAATATAGTTAATTTACAATATTGTGTTAATTTCAGATGTATAGCAAAGTGATTCAGTTATTTATGTGTCTATAAATATCTGTTCCTTTCTCAGGTTCTTTTCCGTTATAGGTTATTACAAGAAATTGAAGATGGTTCCCTGTGCTATACAGCAGGTCCTTGTTGTTTTTCTATTTTATATATAGTAGTGTAACACACTCTTTAAAAATGATGATTTTTATGCAGAGTACCATAATCTGAGAGTTTAAGAAGGACTTGCAAAAAAGTGATTTTAATAATTTTATTTTAAAAAATACATAATTTATGATGCCTTTAAGAAAGACTAATGAAAAAATATCTAAATTTTCCTCACGGTTTTGCCTTATTATTTAGTTATGATTTTCCACATTAAAGAAGTTGTTTCACTCTAAATTTGTTAGCTTTAATGAGCTGCCTACAAGGACTGTTCTGTTTATGTTTTATTAGTTGAAAGTACATTTTCTCAGAAGCCATGCTTTTTAAGAATCATTGATTTGATGCAAACTGGAGAATAAAATTTTCTACAGCTTACTTCACATAGAATCAAGTAGGTAAAGTTCTGTAAGGTATGGTTGATCAGTTAATATCTATCTACCTACCTACCTATGGTCAATCGTTAACTATTTTAAAGTTTTGGGTGATACAGTCTGGCAAATATGGTATCTTCAGTTGATTATCTCAACTTGGAATTAGATTTAAGACAAGTGCAATAGAAAATCTCTAAGCAAGAAGTCCATAGGATAATGAGGCTGTGTGTTGCTGTGGGAAACACAGAGTGTGGTTCATGGTGATTGAGTGCTTGGCCAGATGTATTCTTTTCTCAGGTGGTCTTTATAGGCATGCTTGCCCAAATTCTACTGAAGGTTACAATTAACATGGCTCTGTTGGTTTAATTCCTGGTTTCTGCTGGAGTCCTAGCAACACTGGCCTGTCAATCTTAAACAAGGGGCCAGTACATTTCTGGAAACATCTCGTCACTGGGAATTTTGTCAGGAGAAAAATTAGTAGCCATATAGTTATACCTGTATTTTTCTTCTGCTTAGTGTATGTTTGCTGACTAAGTTAAATTAATGTATGTATGTATATGTATATGTGTGTGTGCATGTGCATATGATGGTTCTTAGAGCAGATACATCTCAATAAATATTAAGTTGATGATGATAGAGATGATAAATAGTCTCTGCATAGTATGTAAGAGCTTGTAAACCATGTCCACATACACTGTGTGTTTTAATACTAATCGTAACTCTGAGAGGTAGATGTTAATTATCCCTATTTTGCAAATGAAGTAACTGAGGATCAAATAGGTTAAGTAAGTTAAGAAACTCCTACAGTTAGTAAGAGAACATAAACCAAGAAGGTGTGACTATATTGTCATATGCTTATCAATACATATTACTTCTCTTTTTTGATGTATCTTTAATTTTGCCTTCAAAGTATATTGAACTAGATATTCTATGGTTTTGGATGGGTGATGTTCTCATAAAGTTCGAAATCGGGTTGTTCTTTTATTTTTATTAAGAGGAAAGAAGAAAAAATATTTTTTAGTGTTTGTAATATGCTAGGCAATGGTTAGTTATTTTTACATATGTAATCTCTGTCAATCTTCCCAATAACACTTTAAGAACAAATTGTTTCCATTTTTACAACAACTAGGAGATTTTTTGGCATGGACTTCTGAATGTTTTCAGAGAATGTTAAGAGGAAAGAACAGACTATTGTGGGAAACTGTATGTCAATTCTAATACAGACATTATTTCTACTAAGTCATTTTATTCCCTCAATCCCATGAGATAGGTTACACAGGTCATAATATCCCCAATTTTATTTTTATTTACATTTTTATTTGTTTATTTTATTTATTTTTTTAATGAAGTATAGTTGATTTACAATATTGTATTAGTTTCAGGTATACAACATAGTGAGTCAATATTTTTATAGATTATACTCCATTTAAAGTTATTATAAATTAATGGCTATATTTTCCTGTGCTATACAAGATACCCTTCTTGCTTATCTATTTTACACACAGTAGTTTTTATCTCTTTATCCCCTACAGTTATCTTACCACTTCCCCTTTCCTCTCCCTACTGGTAGCCACTAATTTGGTTGCTCTGTCTGTGAGTCTGTTTCTGTTTTGTTATATACATTTGTTTGTTTTATTTTTTAGATTCCACATATAAGTGATAACATACAGTATTTGTGTTTCTCTGTCTGACTTATTTCACTAAGCATAATATTCTCACCATCCATGTTGCAGGTTGAAGAATGTCATTTTTTTGTGGTTGAGTAATATTACATCACACACATACCATATATACACATATATACACACACATACACACACACATATATATGAATACCACATCTTTATCCATTCATCTGTTGATGGACAATTGGGTTGCTTCCATATTTTGGCTATTGTAAATTATGCTGCTATGAACATTGGGGTGCATGTATCTTTTCAGATTAGTGTTTTCCTTTTCTTCCAGCGGTGGAATTGCTGGATCATATGTAGTTCTATTTTTAGTTTTTTGAGGAACCTCCATACTGTTTTCCACAGTGGCTGCACCAATTTTTAATCTGACCAGCAGTGTACTAGGATTCCCTTTTCTTCATATCCTCACCAACAATTGTTATTTGTAGGCTTTTTGATGATAGCCACTCTGACAGATGTGAGGTGATATCTCATTGTAGTTTTTGTTGTTGTTGTTGTTGTTGTTGTTGTTGTTGTTGTTGTTCTCTTTTCTTATGGTTTGGTGACTAGAGAAGGTCCTTTAACATTTGTTGGAAAGCTGGTTTGGTGGTGCTGAAATCCTTTAGGCTTTGCTTACCTGTGAAGCTTTTGATTTCTCCATCAAGTCTGAATGAGAGCCTTGCTGGATAGACTATTCTTGGTTGTAAGTTTCCCCCTTGCATCACTTTAAATATATCGTGCCACTCCCTTCTGGCCTGTAGAGTTTCTGCTGAAAAATCAGCTGATAACCTTGAGAGTTCCCTTGTAGGTTATTTGTTGCTTTTCTCTTGCTAATTTTAATATTTTCTCCCTATCCTTAATTGTTGTCAATTTGATGACTATGTGCCTTGGTGTGTTCCTCTTTAGGTTGATCCTGTGTGGTACTCTCTGCGCTTCCTGGACTTGGGTAAGTATTTCCTTTCCCAAGTTGGGGAAGTTTCCAGTGATTATCTCTCCAAAAATGTTCTTAGGTCCTTTCGTTCTCTCTTCTCTTTCTGGGACCCCTATAATGCGAATATTAGAGTGCTTCATGTTGTCCCAGATTTCTCTTAAACTATCCTCATTCCTTTTCATTCTTTTTTCTTTTTTCTGTTCTGAAGTAATGATTTCCACTAATCTGTCTTCTAGATGACTGATCTGTTCTTCTTCCTCATTTAGTCTATTCTTGGTTCCTTCTAGTGTATTGTTCATTTCAGTGATTTTATTCTTCAACTCTTGTTTGGGTATTCTTTATATTTTCCAGCTCTTTGCTAAAAACTTCGCTCTGTGCATCTACACTCCTCTTGAGTTCTCTGAACATCTTGGCCATCATTACTTTAAACTCTTTCTCAGATAAATTGCCTATCTCCTCATCACTTATTTCTTCTTCTGGGGTTTTATCTTGTCCTTGGCCTGGGAGATATTCCTTTGCCGCCTCATATCATGTATTATTCTATGTGTTTGTGGATTCCTTCCATAGGCTTTGGGATTGTTTTCTTATTTCTAGTGTCTGCGCCTGGTGGGTGAGGCTGGACTAGAGGCTTATGCAGGTTTCCTGGCAGGAGGAGCCAGTGCCTGCCCACTGCTGGGTGAAGCTTGGTCCTGGACCTCTGGTGGGTAAGATTGTGTCTAGAGGCCTTCGTGGCTTAGGAAGTCTGCTGATGGGTGTGGCTGTGTTCCCACCCTGTATGTTGTTTGGCCTGAGGCTTCCCTGCAGGCTGTTGGGTGGGGCTAGGTCTTGGTGCTAATGATCCAATCAAGATGCCAGCCTCCAGGAAATCTCATATAGATTAACACTCCGGAATGTCAGCCACCAGCTTTAATGCCCTTTGAGTGGGCCAAGCCGTCCCCCAAGTCCCTAGGAGACCCTCTAAATCCAGCAGGTGGGTCTGGCCCAGGTTTCTATGAAATCACTGCCTCTGCCTTTGGACCTGGTGTGCGTGAGTTTCTGTGCACACTTCTCAAGAGAATGGAGTCTCCGTTTCCCCCAGTCCCATCAGGCTCCTAGAGCCAAGCCCTCCTGGCCTTCAAAACCAGATGTCCTGGGGTCTCATTTTCTTCCCAATGCTGGGACCAAGCTGGGGAGCCTGACATGGGGCTTAGAGCTCTCACTCCTGTGGAAGGGCCTCTGCGACTTAACAAATCTTCAGCTTGTGGGTCACCCACCCGGGGGGTATGGGGCCTGATTATATCAAGAGCACGCCCCCTCCTACCGTACTGCTGTGGTTCCCTCTTTATGTTTCCAGTTGCAGAAGATCTTTTTTGCTAGGTTCCAGTCTTTTTTTCGACAGTTGTTTAGCATTCAGTTGTGGTTTCATTGTAGTCGTGAGGAGAGACAAGCTCGAGGGCCTACCACTCCACCGTCTTGACTGGAAATTGAAACCTCATTGCAGTTTTGATTTTCATTTCTTTGATGATTAGCAATATTGAGCATTTTCATGTGCTTGTTGGCCATCTGTATGTTCTCTTCAGAAAACTATTTATTCAGCTCTTCTGCCCATTTTTTAATTGATTCTTTCTTCTCATTTTTGGATATTGAGTTATATGAGCTGTTTATATATTTTGGATACTAATCCCTTATTGGTCCTATCATTTGCAAATATTTTCTCCCATTTGGTAGGTTATTTTTTTGTTTTGTCAGTGTTTTCCTTTGCTGTGCAAAAGCTTCTAAGCTTGATTATGTCCCACTTGCTTTTGTATCCTATGCTTTGGGAGATAGATCCAAAAAAAATATTGCTATGATTTTTGTCAAAGGATATCCTCCCTATGTTCTCTTCCAGGAGTCTCACAATTTCAGGTCTTACATTTAGGTCTTTAATCCACTTTGAGTCTATTTTTGCAATTGATGTGAGGGAATATCCTCAGTTTTAGAGATGGGAATTTGAGTACTAAAGATGTAATATGCTACTCAGAGTTTTTGGTTGCAGATGAAGGGAAACAACTCTGAATAACCTGTGAAAAAATAATAACTTATTGGCAATATATTGGGAAGTCCTGCATGCCACTTGAAAACTCGAAGAAGGAGGGGCATCTCCAAAATATGAAGGGGGTTCAATTCTCCAATAGGAAGTATTTACAATAGTGATAACTTGCCTGGGTATCATGGATAGAAATCTAATTAAGGCTCAACTCTTCCTTTTATTTAAATTTTTCTAAGCTCAAAACTCAAGCTTTTTTCCATTTTCAAAGTGGAAAGTTGTGTAACTTCCTTTATCATTTGAGGAGAACTCAAAACATTAAGGTACCCATCATCATCTTTGAATACTTTTAATTTGTGAAAGTAAAAGCTTTAAGTTTTGTGATGAGTACAGAGAAATAAGACATACCTTTACTAGGCCTCCTTCAAGCTTCCCCTGAGGACTGCTGTACTGGGCTGGGTTGGGCAGCACTTGGACTGGCCTAAGCCTCTAGGTTGGTAGGAGCAAGCCTTGAGTAGCCATATTGTCTTGGCAGCCAGTTGTGCACTAGACTGGGGAGGTGATTAAATGTGGAGATGGGGTTGAACTGTTAAATCTAAGGGCTATGAATGGCCACAATGCTGAATGAATGACACAGGAACCCCCACCCCTCACTATATTCTATAGGAGACAGGCCATATATACCTTGTGTACCAGCCTGAGGATGAATAGATTTATATTGTAAACTACACTTATTTAGTTAAAATTCTGCAACGATTTACTCTCTTACACCACAAAGCCCTTCTTCATTAATAATAGACTTCATTATTTAAATGTACTGCTGTAAATTTCAAATATCAGGCCACTGGTGAATTATTATCCAGTCTCTAAGTAATAAGAACTAATATTTATTAATGAGGGCTTAAAATATGTGAACATATAATTTCTTAATCTAATCCCAATGCAATGACATAATACCACTGTGATCATATTCTCACATCTTGGTTCCCTCTTTATTATTATGAAATAATCGATCAGTTTGTCATATGGCGTATAGTGAAATTATAGTGACCCTGCCAGTGAAAGACACATTTCACTTTTCTATCTGTTGTCCTCTTTACCCTAGATCTTCCAACATTTATCAATGAAATGCAATGTAGAATGGCATTATAGATTTGCCATTTAGCTAAATATTATATAAGGTAGTAAGTGCAACACCATTGCTCTTTCTTTTTTCTTCATCTGTGGTTTCAACTGTCAAATGGGCTTATTGCACATGGAACTTGAAGTTGGGATGTAAACATTTCTGATAAAATTTTAATTTAGTTTTTTTATATGGGGACATATTTTAAATGTGTAAAAATAAACATATGCTGTTGATTTCAGCATTGAATTGTATCTGCTTGTAGCATATGATTCGTGTGTACTGGAATGCTGCTTTTGGCTTGTGTAATTCTATGAAAGAATTTTGCTTGCATGTAACAGGGATATCTATCCACGTAATGGCTGAGTTATAAACTACTTCAAATACCCTTGGATGGAGGGGGAGTGGGCTGTAATAATTTATGCTCACATTCCTGCTAATGATATAAATGTTCTCTCTTTTGATGGAAGCTGGCCACGAGCAAAATTCGTTTCACAGGGCAACATTACATATCATATTTAGATTTGTAGCCATAATCTTGTTGGAGTCGATTATCACATGATTGGAGCAGTAAAAAAAATGAATTGGGGTTTAAACTTTTATGAAAAAGCACTTATATTGTGGAATAAGGCTTTTTAATGGAGTGCAGGCATGAAACAGACCTTGTATTAGGCTCTGAAATTAATGGGTCACTGTATAACTTTCTAGTTTTCATAGCATGATAAGATTAATGCTTGCTTATATAGCAAATTCAATGACTCATTTAATTTCATATGAATGTTTAAAGTTAAATTGCTTTTGGATTAAGTCTAAATTCATTATTCATTTTAATGTCTGAAAGAACTTTCATTTTATTTAATCGAATGCATCATCATTAAGTAAAGGCTAAGGACCTAGATAGCTAAAAATGATGTGAAAAGAAAATTTATTAATTTACATTGAAAAGAGACTTATTTGTTATAAAATTTATTTAATACTATACCATGCTTGCGTATGGTGCTATTTCAGAGACAATGGGATATTTATAGGCTTTTTGTCATGTTTTAAAGCACCAAATTGAGAAGCTGCCCATTTGGCTGCCTAATGTTCAGTGTGCATTCCTGAGCAAAGATTACCATTGATCTTTATTTACACATTTTTCATTTATTCTTGTAGTCAGCAAAGATTTATCCAGAACCTACACTCTGTAAGCACTGACCAAGCACTGTGGAGTGTTCACCGATGAAAAACGCTCCGTGCCTGACCTGAAAGAATCAACAAGTCTAATAGAAGGGAATTGCACTTCACGAGGGCTGCAGAATTCTCATCTGTACTATGAGGAAGTTTTATTCATGAGTTCTAAGATCCTCTTTAGTTTTCATATTCTGTGATCCCATGGCTATAACATCCTTTGGGTTATGGGCAGAAAAGGGGAAAAAAAAGAATCTTCAAATTTATAATATTGGTCATATTAATATAATATTAGTCATAACCATAACTATAATTATTAATTTGAATATTCCTTTGAAATATATGAAGCATGTTGCTTTCCACTCTGTCATTTCTTGTTGACCAGATAACCACTGTTATCTCCAGTCTGGATAACAGTTGTGATAAGCACTTACTAAATGTGCTGGTATTTCCAGGATGTCGCCAAGTCCTATGAGACATGGATGTGTTGGTCTGTCTTGGTCACTGCTCTGTCCATATGGCCTGTAACAGTGCTTGGCATGTGGGGTTGATCAATACATATTGGTTAAGTGAGTGAATAAAATAATGATTGAAAGAGTGAAGGAGGGATAATTTCATTTCATTTGCTTCTCATGAGTAACTGAATGCAGGAGATATTTTAGCATCATTTTAGAGATGTGAAACTAAAACAGAGAGAGACTAAGTAACTTGCGCAGTAGAATGTATGTAGTATACAAAACAGAGATGATGACTGAGAACAGTAGATCACAGTGGTTGCTGAGACTGGCTATATATTTCAATCACCTGGAGTTCTTTCTAAAACTACCACTGCCTGCGGGGGGAGGGTATAGCCCAGTGGTGGAATGCATGCCTAGCATGAATGAAGGTCCTAGGTTCAATCCCTAGTACCTCCATAAAAAATAAATAAATCAATAAAGCTAATTACCCCCCCAACAAAAAAAATTAAAACTACCAATGCCTGAATCACCCCATCCAAGTTAAATCAGAATTACTGTAAGGTTGGGCCTGGGATTATGTATTTTTTTAAGCAGTCTTCCCTATCTTTCCCCTTCTCCCTTCCACTAGTTTTTACTGTGCAAATCTGGGGAGAAAGACAAAACCTTACCCTCAAAGAACTTATCGTTTCATCCAGTTTCTACTGAATAGTCAAATATATAAATGGTAAATCTGAGAATGCCATCGATTTATTGTAATAGATATTCTTCACCTGTACCAATAATTATTCCCAAGTCATAATTATACTAAACCTGTCAGTTTAGAGCTACTGCATGCTCTTCACAACTCAGAAACTCCAACATGCCTTTTTATAATAAACATCTGCAGAGCTTGTGCAAACTAGAGATTTACTGAACGGGTATCCACATTGAAGGGAGTCTGCGTTTTTTACCCTTCAGGCACTCCCAGTTAATTCTTATGAACAGGCCAGTGTGGGAAACATTAATGTCACTTGGGGCTTCTTAAAAATGTGACCCCCAGTATCATCAGCATCACCTGGGAACTTGTTTTAAAAATATGTGTGTGTGTATATATATACACACACATAAATATATATTTTTTTTTATTAAAGTAGAGTTAATTTACAATGTTGTGTTAGTTTCTGGTATACAGCATAGTGATTTAGTTATACGTATATTCTTGTTCATTATAGGTTATTGCAAGATACTGAATATAGTTCCCTGTGCTATATGCTAGGACCTTGTTGTTTATCTATTTTGTATATAGTAATTTGTATCTGCTAATCCCAAACTCCTACTTTATCTCTCGCTGCTCCCCGGCCCGCCTTTCTCTTTTGGTAACCATAAGTTTATTTTCCATGTCTGTGAGTCTATTTCTGTTTTGTAAATAAGTTTCATTTGTGTCATCTTTTTAGATTCCACATATATAGGTGATATCATATTTATCTTTGTCTGACTTATTTCACTTAGTATGACAATCTTCATGTCCATCCATGTTGCTGCAAATGGCATTATTTTATTATTTTTTATGGCTGAGTAGTATTCCATTGTGTATATATACAGCACACCTTCTTTATCCAATTATCTGTCAATGGACATTTAGGTTGCTTCCACGTTTTGGGTATTGTAAATAGTGCTGCTATGAACATTGGGGTGCATGTTTGAATTAGAGTTCCCTCTGGATATATGCCCAGGAGTTGGATTGCTGGATCGTGTGGTAACTCTATTTTTGTTGTTTAAGGAAACTCCACACTGTTTTCCATAGTGGCTGTACCAAATTACATTCCTACTAACAGTGTAGGAGGTTTCCCTTTTCTCCACAGCCTCTCCAGCATTTATCGTTTGTGGACTTTTTAATGATGGTCATTCTGACCTGTGTAAGGTGATACCTCACTGAAGTTTTGATTTCATTTCTCTGATAATTAGTGATTTTGAACATTTTTTTTCATGTGCTTATTGGCCATCTGTATGTCTTCATTGGAAAAATGTCTGTTTAGGTCTTCTGCCCAATTTTTGATTGGGTTTTTGTTGTAGTTGTTGTTGTTACTGAGTTGTATGAACTGTTTGTATGTTCTGGAAGTTAAGTCCTTGTCAGTCACATCATTTGCAAATATTTTCTCTCAGTCTTTTTGTTTTGTTTATGGTTTCCTTTGCTGCGCAAAAGCTTATGAGTTTAATTGGGTCCCATTTGTTAATTTTTGCTTTTGTTTCTGTCGGCTTGGGAGACTGACCTAGGAAAACATTGCTACGATTTATGTCAGAGAATATTTTGCCTACATTTTCTTCTAGGAGATTTATGGAGTCCTGTCTTATGTTTAAGTCTTTAAGCCATTTTAAGTTTATTTTTGTGTATGGTGTGTTCTAACTCATTGATTTACATGCTGCTGTCCAGCTTTCCCAGCACTACTTGCTGAAGAGGTATTTTTTCTCCATTGTATATTCTTGCCTCCTTTGTCAAAAATCAACTGACTGTAGGTGTGTGGGTTTACTTCTGGGTCCTCTATTCTGTTCCATTGATCTATATGCCTGTTTTTGTGCCAATACCATATTGTGTTGATTACTGTAGCTCTGTAGTATTGTCTGAAGTCTGGCATGGTTATTCTTCTAGCTTCATTTTTTTTCTTCAGTATTGCTTTGACAATTCTGGGTCTTTTGTGATTTAATATAAATTTTAGGAGTATTTGTTCTAGTTCTGTGGGAAATGTCCTGGGTAATTTGATAGAGATCACATTAAATCTGTAGATTGCTTTGGGTAGTATGGCCGTTTTAATAATATCAGTTCTTCCAATCCAAGAGCATGGGATATCTTTCCATTTCTTTAAGTCATCTTTAATTTCCTTTCTCATTGTTTTATAATTCTCCACACGTAAGTCTTTCACCTCCTTGGTCAGGTTTATTCCTAAGTATTTTATTTTTTTGATACAATTTTAAAAGAGTTTTTTTTTTTTTTTTTTTTACTTTCCTTTTCTGATATAAAATGTATATTTTCTGATCCTTTCCAGATTGGACTCAGAGACTCTCTGGTGTAGCCCCGCAATCTGTATTTTAACAAGCTCTCAGGTGTGCACTAACGTTTGAGAATCACTGGTAAAAGGAGACAGCTTAGCGTGGGGGCCTAAGGAGATGGGAACATAACTCATGCCCACTGGGTCTGATATTCGAAGGGTTAAAACAAAAGCAAACCCGTGTCCAGTCTTGACAGTGGGAAGTGAGGGAGTGGGTGGGAACAAAGAGCTGAAAAAGAGAAAAAGAGCTGTGCACCTGCAGAGACTCTCTGGGGTTGGGCGGGGAAAGGATCTGAGGCACTGCCCACAGGAGCTGCAAAGCAAGCATGTTCATGTCTGTGGTGAAACTGAACTGTAGAAAGAGAATGCTGATTTAGAAATGGGTTTATCCAAATGAGAGGATTATCTTAGAAGTTGAATAGAGCCAAGGTATGGACGTGGAAATCAGCTAGGAAGCTGGTAATGGAGCAGCAAGACCCACACTTCCTTGATACCTCCCCCCTTTTTTTTAACAGAAAAAAAAAAGGTTTTGTGATGCTTCCTATAAGAATTTAAGAATTCTAAACCCCTTACTTTTTCCACATAAAGAGAGCCTCAACGTGATATTTTTCCCCTCAGGTATGGTGGCTTAGAGAAACATATTAGATAATGAATTATTCAGGGTGATTTCCTAGGTTGGGGGAGAGACGCACCTGTCTGAGACGCTTACAGACTTGATAAGATAACATTTGTCAGCTGCATCAGCCGCAGGTAACTCCTGATGAGAATTATATTTCCCTGTAGGTAGTGGAACCAAGCGATGTTCCAAATTTCATGGGGTTGTTGAGGCGGCTTGCAAGAGTGTCACGCCTAAGAGGCTGTACTGCAGTTGTCAAGATAATCAGACTATTTGCAATCACTGTTTTCTGCTCTCTTTTTTCAGAGTTCCCAAGTAGGAGCGTATAATAGCCAAGAAGAGATGACACATTTGTGTGCTATAAATAGATCGTTTCCAATCAAGGCATAATAGATCTATGTTTGTTGATAAGTTTCTATGAGTGGTTTCTTTTCTGTTTTTTAAACTTCTGTCTGTCATTGGGTACCACCTTTAAATTGTAAATACGCAAGGAGCCAGGGTTTTCCTGCCAAAATTTTGTCATCATACCCCAAACTACTTATAATATACACAGGAGATTTTCCATTTTGCTGAAAATATCTTTAATTTTAGAAAAGTTTGTATCTTCTGTAAAGCTCTCTTTTGGGCTTGTTTTAAAAACATATTCCCCGCAAAAGCACAACATTATTTATTGTGTTGGAGTAGGAACATCTGTGGTTCTGCTCTTAGCATAGTCGGTGAGAAGGTTGAGCTTAAATACAGCATGTGAGAAAGCGTTTGGGAAACAGTGTGACTGCATCGGAATCCAGCTCCCTCACCAACCAGCTCTGGGAGACCTTAGAATCGGTACATGGTCTTCCTCAGATGGTGCTAGTGGCTGCTTAAAACAGATGTTTTGGTATTAAATAGAATGTAATATGCAAAGTGTTTTTGCTCAATGTTAATAAGCTCCTTATAAATGTTAATTTACATTTTTGGTCAAAGGTAGCAAGGTAGACTGAGAAGAGCACTAGGGAAAGTTGATTCTAAAATCCACGTACAGGCACGCCTTGGAGATACTGTGGCTCGGCTCCAGACCACTGCAATAAAGCCAATACCACAGTAAAGGGAGTCACACGAACTTCTTGCTTTCCCTGTGCATTTAAAAGTTATGTTTACATTATACTGTAGTTTATGAAGTGTGCAATAGCATTATATCTTAAAAAAAATGTACATACCTTAGTTAAAAAATACTTGATGGCTAAAAAAATGCTATCATCTGAGCCTTCAGTGAGACGTAATCTTTTTGTAATAATATCATCAAAGATGGCTGATTACAGATCATTGTAACAAATATAATAGTAATGAAAAGATTTGAAATATTGCGAGAATTCCCAAAATGTGGCAACAGGGACATGAAGTGTGCAAATGCTGCTGGAAAAATGGTGCCGATAGACTTCCTTAGAAGCAGGGTTGCCACAAATCTTCAATTCATAAAAAAAAACAGTATCTGGTAAACACAATAAAACGAGAAATGCCTTTTATTTCCTGCTAGTCCACAGTTTTCTCATCAATGCCAAGGAGGGTTTGAATTCAGTGGTTTCTAAGAGCTGTTGCAGTCATTGAGCCTCACCAATTTTTAAAAAGGACTCCAGACCTCTTTTGAGAAGAAAGAGAGAGATGTGGAACTAGCTACTTTCCTCTCTCTCCACCTTCATTTTCTTTTTAAACTCCCACTGTCTCTCACTAGCCTCTTGTTACGTGTCTCTCCTCTCCTTAACATATCACCCCAAAACTGGTGGCATGAGAGAGAAAAGTCAGTAGAGAAAATCGACTTTCTTCCTAAAAGAGCTTATTTATCAGCCCCTTGTTACCAAAGCAGCTGTCTCCACGTTGTACCTGGAACCTCTTCACTGACAGACTTTAGGAGGGCACCAGCCACTTGATTTCCTGACGTCAGGACATGTGGGTTTGCATGAGGGCTGAGTAGTAAGGGGATGGTTGAAACTTCAAGTGAGGTTCCAAGTCCTGGGGTCAATTGTGGCTGCTAATCAAAAGGGAAAGACACATTAGCTCTCCACTCTCATGAGAACACGGGGAAAACGTCTATCACTTATTCAGTGGCATCTCCACATTAAGCTACGACTGTATTGTCTGAAGTATTGTGTCTAAGTGAATGATTTGTAAACAGAGTACATGAGCAACCACAGATGGTTGGCTAAATAAACCACCAGATTTGTGGAGCTATTAAAAAATAGGCAGTAGAAAGAAAATTAACTGGCTTTGAAAGATGATTGTATCACTCGATGGTAGCAAGTTAAACAGCATTGCCACTTTGTCAATTAAGAACGTGTCTGTATGTGAGGCTGCAAGCAGTGAAAAGTTATTAGGGGTTATCTCTCAATGGTGAGAATTTGAACAGATTTGTCGCTATGCTTTCAGTATGTAAGCTAACTTTAAAAAGATGGCTAGAAATGTTAACATTTGTGACAAAGTCAGAATCGGAGGCTATTAGTATGCAACCTTGGGAATTATCTGGGTGTGATCTGAAACTGGCCCATAGACAAAGGGCAGGGAGAGACTGAAGAAAGAGGCAGACCACTCCGGGTTGGTGGGTGGCAGGTTTAATAAGCAAGGAAACGTACATACGAGGCTTGTCTTCGGCAGCTGCGGGCAAGCAGATCTTTGCACCTGCCTGCCAAAATCTTGAAGTTTATATACAGGCCTTCACCAGGCTCAGTTACATATACTGCCAAATGGTCTCAGTGCCACCTTATTGTCTCAAGACTGTGTCCTTGGACAGCTTCCAGTGTGGGGAAGGCAAGCAGAGTGTGCATTCCAAGGACAGGGGAGGGGTGAGGAGCCTCTGATTGCCTGAGCTTGCAGGTCAGCTGAAAGTCACACCCTCTCCATGACCTCCTCTGACACTTTATCCCTCATTATGAGCCCTTATAATCTCATACGTCCCCCTCTTCTTCAGTGTGCCCTGAGTGGCCAGCAAGAAGTTTCATTAGCATAGAGGTGGCTCATCTGGCAGCACTGGAGGCAGATGTAACAACAGTACAGGCACATGTAAGAGAAAACACAGATTAAGACAATGATTCCCCAAAAACCAGTGACAGCTTTTTTTTTTTATCAAGAGCCCCATGATCCAAACCACTGATTTATTAAGTCCCCCAGGCTGGAGGTCAGATCACTCAGGGCTATTTGTGTCTTTATGTGGTTTAATAAAGGTGATACATTAGCAGACTCATCAGGTATGAACATGGAATATTCTATTTGGGTAATTGCATAGGTGCCCCCTAGTGAGGCAGTGATAATGTTCAAGGCCATCCTGTTCTGGAGGACAGCATTTCTCATGAGACATTCAGGGTTCGGTAAGGACAGGCTTTGCTGGCTGTCACTGAAGGCTTGCTGGGTGAATTTAGCAAGGGCTCCTGTATGTGCTATGACATCCTCCAGGTCAATGAAGGGAATGAAGATGGAAGCCAAATGATCCTACCAGTGACAAACAAAACGTGCCCATCTGGCCTTGAGGAGAGGGAAGCTGGCATCGTTACTGTGGGTGGATTTTTCCTCTGTGTCCAGGGAAAACCCAGGGTGCAGCAGCTCAATGATCCAGGTGGAAGCCGCCGCCAAAGATTTGTGCCACACAACACCGAGTCGCATTCAGGGCTACCCGATAAGTACTAGGAGGTGTGACCAGTCACTGCCTTTAGTATGGCAGAGTGACTGACTACATAATTCCAGTGATGCCCGTCCCATATTCCTGGTGTGCCTGGGCTGGTTCTGTTTAGAGTGATTTTTCTGTTCCCCACATAGGGGTGCCTGGGTGTTCAAGTGTCTACAACCTGGGGTAAACCACAGAAACCCATTCCAAATCTGAGCACAGCCACCCATAGCTCTAATGGTGGTATTTCTAGGGCCTTTCTGGGCAGCAGTTCGATGGGCTGCCTGGAACAGTGTGACGGAAGAAGAACCCCATGCCCCGTGGTACTGATGGTGCGTGCCGCGGGCCAGGTTTCGGGATCAGTACTGGTAAATCAGTTGAATTAAGAGCACTAGTCGTACTGCTTCATGTACTTCCTTAACGTACTGCTTTCGGGCGCTCCAGTCCCCTTCCTGCAGCAGCGATACCCACCGTGGCAATCCTGACGAGCTAGAGGCAGGCAGCTGCCCACCCACTCGACAGCTGGATTGATTTCTTTGCTGGGCATACGTGTGGGCCGCCTGTAGAAAGGCACTTACTTCAGGTGCCCGTCCCATTACTGGACAGCAAAGGAGTAGCAGACGTCTAAGGTCAAAAAGACAGCTCTTTAATAGGAATGTGTATGGGGAGATCTTCCCCTTCTACCAGAATTACACTTGTGGCCTGATCCTTAGATGTTAATGTGGCTGCAGCTTTGGGAACTTGACCTGGTTGTGCAAAGCATACTTGTTGGCCGGGGCAGGAGGCGGGGGAGGCAGCACTGTCAGGTGTGAAGAGGTGGACTGGGGCAGGATATCCCGCAGCACCTCTGCTTTCTCTCCTCTTTTAAGGCCACGTGTTCCACTCCAGGTAGAGTGTATTTCAGCTTGCAGCAGGACAATGGGATCCCAGTGAGACTGGGTATTTTCTTTCACCCAGGGGTACGAAGTAATTCATCCAACTCGGTGGGATGTCCTGTTGCAAATTCCAGTAGGTAGCTCCTTTCCCAGGCGTCAGTTGGCGTGGCGTTCTCAGCAGCATAGCTCATTGATCCGTGGTGAGCGTCAGGGCAGTGATGGTTTCCTGCCAGTTCTGTACCTTTACAGTATTGGGTGCCTTGGTGGGGGCCCCCAGTCTGGCATATGGGGTGCTAGGCCCTACTGGTTGATGATTCAAGTGTATTAAAGCCTGGGAGAGTACCTGGTCCACCCAGCCAAGTGGTTTTACCTGTTAGTAATTTAACCTGCTATTTTAATATTACATTTTTCTTTTCTACCAATCTTGATGCTTGTGGGTTACAGGAGAGTTGGAACCTCTATTCAATATCATGTTATTTTGCCCAGTCTTGCACCTTTGAAATGTGACCCCAATCACTTTCTATTCAATAAGGGTCTCCATACATGGTACTCAGCTTCTCTGATCCCCCAGTGGTGGCATTCTGGTTTGCATGGAGACCGAAAAGCTTGGGTTAGGCCAGAGGCAGTGCCCAGAGAAACCAAGGCATATTTAGAACTCGCTCTCATAGGGAGGGGGCCAACGTAATCAAGTTGCCAATCCCTCCCCTGTTGGGAACTTCAGTGGATGGCCCCAGACTCCTCTGGCAATTGCCTTAGGCATTGGTGAGAATGCATAAGATGTGCTGTTACTGCCTTAACCAGGCCACTCTATTTCAAGAGCAGTCTGGCATCCTTGGTAATACCCCATTCCAACGAGGCACTGTGGTGTCCATTCTTTCTCTGCACCTTTTCTGCTGTATCTACTGAAGGGTCAGTTGCTAGGGTTCATACCTCAGCGAGGGCAGTTCATAGGGCAGGGTTCATACCTGAGCCGATTGCCAGGTGTCAGAGCCTTATGAGGTGGGATGTGGGAAACAGTGAGGACTGCCGCAGGTTATTGCAGGTGAACCCAAATGTCTTTCCATGTATCCTGACCCACAAGGGCTTAATCATTATCATCCACCCCTCAGCCTCCTATTGTCCAAGCCATGAGGTTAATCCCTTTAGAGCAGTTCAACTGTCAGCACAAAGGATTAACAGCCAGGGCTCATGAGTGATCACCAGCCAAGCCGCTCTGAGTCCAGCCCATTGGCTGCTGCTATTTGTTACTGTTTCCATCCAGATGGTGTCATTATTGGACTGAATAGCGACTGCAGTCCATGTGGACGGTTGCCTTGACTAGATACACCTCTAAACCAGGCATCAAAGGGGATATGAAAACCAATATATGTATCTATATATATGACTGAAACATTGCGCTGTACACTGAAAATTGACACAATGCAAACTGACTATACTTCAATTAAAACAAAACAAAACAAAGGGAATTTCCCCCATTCTCTCTTCTCAGGCTGCAGGGGCTGCCATAGGAATAGGGGTGAGGGCATCTGGAGGATGACATATGCTACAGGGCCTAACAGCACCCACGTTTTTAGAGACAGTGGGCTGGTGGACAGGGTGCTTCTCTGCTGCAAATAGGCCTGCCCCTTAGTCAAAGTAGGGGTCTGAGCCAAATGGCAGAGGTGGGCTGATGGATAGGAAGGGAAGTTCTGATCGCAATGTGCCATTCCTTCGTGAGAGGCTGTGCCTGGGGGAGTGCTATGTACACTGTAGGAGCCGTTGCTTTAAGGGGCTACGGCAAGTTTCTGCCCCCTTGCAGAGTTGGGCCCCATACCTAGGGGTACTCTCTCTTTTATTGTTGTCTCTGCCTCGGTGCCCAAACCGTGCCTTTCAGAGCCACAAACACGACTAACTCGAAGGGTAGCTTGGGGGATGCCTAGGGCTTTAATCTGCTTGCCTAGTATTTTTGCCTTCTCAAAGGCGGCTCGCTGCTCTGATCCCCGGTCCCATGTGTGCCCCTTCTTTGCCAGGTGATATGAGGGATGGAGGCACTGTGCCAGCTGGGAGTAAGAGTCCTCCAAAACCTCAGAACCCCTACAAAGGCTGGTGTCTCCTTCACATTCCTAGGGGTTGGATAAGCTTTCATCTTATCAGCCGCAGGTTCTGGGACAACACACATCTTACCTGACCAAATGATCCCCCAAAACTTCATGGTGGTGCCTGGGCCTTGAATCTCCTGTGGGTTCATCCTCTCCCTCACAGATGTTCCAGCAAAGCCTGCAGAGTGCCCTACAGCAGGGGCAAGTCGTTGCGTGTCAACATGACATCATCAGTGCAATGGGTTCATTTTATTGACTTGAGGAAGGAGAACAGGAGCAGGTCTCAGGTTATAATCCCATGACGTGAAATGGGGCTGTGCAGGCAGCCTTGGGGAAGCCCTTGAAGGGTCCATTCTGGCACCTCTCAAGTGAATACAAATTTATCTGTGACTCAGTGGCCAGGGGTGTACAGAAAAAAGCACTTGCTAAGTCCAGCATAGCATGGTAGACTCCTAGGACCAAGGCCAAGGGATCTAAGATGGTGACAAGGATGAGCACAGCCACATGGATGGGAGACATTACCTTGTTCAACTCTCAGCAGTCCACTGTCATCCACCTTGAGCCTTCTGGCTTTTTTATTGGCCATACTGGGCTGCTGAAAGAACCATGGCAGAGTGTACAGTCCTCACTCGGTGCAGTCCTTGGATCGTTTCTCCTGTCTCCTTATTCCAACTTACATTGTTTGACAGTTAACATTCTTCCTGGGGGTGGCAGGCTTACTGTTTCCCATTTGGCGTTTGCCATCAGCACTGGTTTGATTAACCGGGAAATGGAATTCGCTGATAGAGGTTTGCAGAGTTTGACCTTTTAGGATATCAATGCCGAGTACATTCTCTGGTTTTGGAGAGATGAAAACCTCATATTCTCCAGGCAGTGGCCGGCGGTGGGGGAAAAACACCCAATTTGCAGTGTCAAAAGTGTTTTGACCATAACCATTTGTCCTTGTTAACAATCAGTGGTGCTGAGGGGACCAGAAAACTTCTGAGGGGTCCCATGTATTAAGGTGCGTTCAATTCCAGTGTCCACCAGAGCCATCACCTTTTATTTCTGGAGGCCCAGTGAATAGTGAGCTCAACATGAGGCTTCCGAACACCTCCAACAACCCTCACCTGGAGGCAGTCTTGGCCTGCATCCTATATTCGGGGCATGGGAAACACCCGCTCAGAATAAGACTGTTATCCCTGATGCCTCTGCTGGAGCAGTGGGGCAGGTCTGATTTGTTGTTTAGGTTTTAAGTGCCATTGCCTCCTGTATCCCATAGCCGCACTAACCATACCGGGGTACTTCTCCGTCCTTCTGCTGGGATTTCGCAGCTAGAGCAGTGGGAGCATATTCTTTCTAAACATGTTGCCCTGCTGGCTGGGGTTGTGGTTGATGTGCTTTTGCTCTCCTCTGTGTTAGAGATCCGACGGCCTGGCTGCTTCATCTGTTTCATTATCAATCACCATAACATCCTCCTCTTCATTCTCATCACTTTCCCAGGGACTCCACCTTTTAATGCCCCACCTGGACTCTGTCATTAGTGTCCACACCATTATCTGAAGCAGCTTGCACTCTGAGGTCTCCACGCTAAGGCCTCCAACTTATCCTGATCTCCCACCTTGTCTGCCAGCCCTGAAGTGAGCAGAGCAGTGGATGCCTGCACATCCTTCTCTAACCCCAGCTCTTCTTCCAACTTTTTAACCTGAGCTTCAGCCTCCAGTTGGGCACTGGTGGCCATTGAAGTGCCCACAGGAGAGGCCAGCCCACTGCAGCAACCATTTGTTTCTTCTCTGCCTTGGGACACTCTGTGTAGTTCCTCCATTAGACCAGCTGGTGTTTTCAGGGGATCCTGTACTTCTGCATCTAACATGTGGGCCACCCCCCACACAGAGATCGATGGTTAACTTGGGATTTCCCCCACAGATGCCTTTTCCCCAAAGCGCATGTCTTCGGTCTCCTGGCTGGCTTGCCAATGATTAGTCTGCAGACTTGGGAACTTCCTGGGTGTAATATGAAACTAGCTCCCATATATGGAGGGAAGGGAGAGTTGGAAGAAAGAGGAAAATCACTTTAGATTGGCGGCGGCAGGTTTAATAAGCAAGGGAACTTACATACAAGGCTTGGGTTGGATGGTGCAAGATGAGTAGATCTCTGCACCCGCCAGAATCTTAAACTTTTATAGAGGCCTTAATGGGGCTTAGTCATGTATATGGTCCAGCTGGTCTGAACAACACATTGCTATCTCAAGGCTGTGTCCTTGGGCAGCTTCTAGCATGGGGGAAGGTGAGTGGAGGACACTTTCCAAGGACAGGGGAGGGGTGAGGAGCCTCCTATTGCCCAGGTCCAGCTTGTGGGTCAACTTGCAGTCACATCCTCTTAATACCCTCTGTCAACAGAGGCACCTAACACACATTAGTCAAGGAAATGATGCTGCAGACAGATCTGCACCAGAGAAAAGGGTGGAGAAGGTGGCTATGTTTTTCAGCCAGAAATTGCCCTGTGATTGAGCTGGCTCACTCTCCCAGTTCCTTTACCCCGAGCGCCTTGCTCAGCCCCTAGACTCCACTTTTATTCCACCTGGTTGGAACTGAGCTACCGAATGGTCGACTCGGCCTGAAACTACGAAAGTGAGTCAAGGAGAGAATTAAGTAGCAATTCTAAGAGATAAAAACATTAAGAAATATTGCCTCAGACTAAAAAAATTGCGCCCAGATTTTTCTCAAGTGCAGCGGAAACGAAAGCAGAAAATTGCTCTGTGCCATTTCTGGGGCCCACTGCTATTAGAGACAGATGATAAACCTCACCAAATTGGCGCACCACGCAGCGGGCTGGAGCGGATAGACGTAGCTTGCCCTTTTTAAACGGAGCTAACATGGCAACAAGCTGATTGCAGCTAAATCAAACCGTGCCACTGAGCACTCTTTCTGGAGGCCACCAGTTGAAAGGAATAAATATAAATACGTATGTCAATGCCGCTTGTGTTCCTTTACTTAGATCCCTCCAGAAAGGGGCAAAAAGGAACTAAGCAGCTTAAACTTCCTCCCCTCTGTTTCATCGATTGGGATGTGGTCTCAAATGATCCTGATTTTTAGGCAGATTTGTGGTTTCAGAATCTCCCTGTAAGGTCCAGTGTGTCTTCAGAATCAAACCAGTGTTTTAACCTTAGTCCTAATGTATGTTAGCTGAGTAGTCTAAGTGGGTACCTTCCTTCCCTGGTCCTTAGTTTGAGGAATAAGAGTTATTACATCTTTTGTGTTACTCTCCCCCCATTCCTACAAACAGAACGAGCTTTTTGCTCATTTTAATTTGTTTTTGGCAGTTGAATCTCCATTGGTAAATGTGCAAAATAGATTGAGAGAGGGAGAGTAAAGGAGGCTTGAGAGGGAAAATGGAAGGGCACAATAAAAAGCCTAAATAGGGCAGAGGGTATAGCTCAATGGTAGAGCTCATACTTAGCATGCATGAGGTCCTGGGTTCAATCCCCAGTACCTCCATTAAAAAAAAAAAAAAAGCCTAAATAAAGTGGAATAATAAAGAGGTAAAAGAGAAAGAGAAGAATTACGGGGACTGGGGAGTTTGGGAAAGTCCTGTGAGAGAGTCTGGAGTGGCCACAGAATTCCTGAGAATAGAAAGTTGGTGGTGGGGAGTTTGAGAGGCAACTGTAAATCAGGAGTTTGATTCCTGTAAATATATTTTTAAAAGAGATGCATGTAAGGAATGGATTCCCTTTATAATTCCTCAGTTTAGTTTTAAGGCCGGATGACACAGAGATTGGACCACAAGGGCCATAGTTCAAGTCATATACACATGAACTTATTTTGATTTTATAATGTTAAAACATAGGTTTAGGCATTTCAATTTTTAAATATGACAATCCTGAGAGTTATATATAACATATTAGGTCAGATTTTGAATCCAGGTCTAAATACCAATCCTTATGCTTTTCCATATCATGTTTCCAAGCCACCTGGATTCCGAATGGAGGTATATGACCAAACTTAAATGACTGTTTTAAGTAACAGGAATTGTTTCACAAAGAAGCTTTTTGCCTTGTTAAATAGTGGAGGGCAAAGGTTCAGCTGTTGGTCATAACTGGGTCAGATACTCATTAGTACACACTTTCGTTCAATCAGCAAATATTTGTTGTATGTGACACACACTGTAAGGAGCTGGGAAACAAATACAGATTAAAAAAGAGGTGGGATCTCCATTCTCATGGAGATTATAGCCCTAGTGGGAGATAGGCATTCATCCACTAATAAATTCATAAATACATATAGACCAAGTTATTTGAAAGAAAAGAATATGGTTTTCTGAGAACCTGTACTGAAGTAACCTGAGATTGGGCTCATGAGGATGTGCATTCAGACTTTTTCAGTCTAGAATGCTGCCGCCTCTCTTTTGTTCAAAATACCTGTTGGCTGTCTACTTTGTTCACTGCATTTGTGCCTAGAATAATGCTTGGCATGTAGTAGGTGAAGTCCCCACATTGTATGACTTACATTCTGGTAGAGGAGATGGACAACAAACAGATAAACCAATATATGACATGTTTTCAGGTGGTGATAAGGGAGATAAAGGAAAATAAGACAGAGTGAGGAGGAAGAGTACCCATGGTGTTATTTTTGATCAGATGTTGGGTAACAACATATGAGGAGGTGACACTGAAGGAGAGGCATGAATGATGGCTAGGACTGAACCATGCGACACAGGGGAGAACAGCACTTCACATCAAAGGAACAGAAAGAAAGCAAAGCATCCAGGACAGGTGTATAATTAGTGTGCTCAAATAATAGAGAAGCAAGAAACAAGGGGCAGTTCAAAGGAAAGCTATAGAAAATGCAGTAGGAGAGATCACCAAGGGCCACTTTGTAGACCTTGGTAAAAATTTTGGATCTTAATGCGATGGGAAGCATTTGGGTACCTTTGAGCAAGGGAGTTACCTGACCTAATACACACACACACACACACGTGTATGTGTTCTTATATATCTATAGACACGCCTATATATGTGTGTCTATATATATCAATACATGTACATATCTTAGCTATGTCTCCTAGGAGTAAAGGTGACTATTTCTGGTCACTGGGCACACTCCATCAATTGGCATAAATCAGAATTTCTTAAATGAAATTTGTACCCCTATGGCATAATGTAAATGATAAAAGGAAGGGATCTCGTTTTGTCATTTTCCTTTCAAATATCAAGTTGTATTAAAGAAAACATTTTTCTCAATCACAGGTGCAGATGGGAAGAATGAGTGACATCTTGATGTCCTCTCTTTGATAAGTCTTCTCCCTTGGCAGCTTCCAGTGTACTTTTAGGAACAAGCTTCAATTTATCTTTTACAGAGTAGATCCGTGTCTTGGAGCCAGCAGAGCTACATTTAAAAGTATGCTTCCAGCCTGAGAGTCTCAGAGGAGCAGCAAAGCAAAGAACAGAACATTGCCCTGAATGTTTGGTGAGCTCAGATGGGGGCTGAGCCGTCAAATGGAACTGTCACCATCACGATCCCTGGCATTTGAGGTTCCAAAACACTTCTTACATTCACTCATTCATTTGATCTTTGTAACAACCCAGTGTAATAATCCAGGCAAGTGTGTTTGCTTCCAGTGTTACTGGTGAGTAGTGAGACTTAAAGAGGTGAAATAAATGTCTAGAAATGAGGGCTCACACATAAATTTGCTGACAAACAGAATTATACATGTAAGATTTTTGACACAGTGACAATAGTACAATAGTAGGCTCTCAATAATTTTAATCTCCTGACCCGAAGGGCCACACTATATATATTTATGTATGAATTGTTGAGCTATCTCTAACCAGTCTTCAGTGATTTAAAAGCTTTAGTCTTTCACTTTCTCTGGTTTTTGTGCTTCAGTCTCCATATCTTCAGCAGCCCATGGACAGAGATTTATTTATGTTAGGGATATTTCAGTAGAACCTGGTTTCCTAAGACCGCATGTTTTCCAGCTTTCCCATGGATGTATTCCACGTGGCAATTCTTGAAGTGAGGAAGCCCTTGGAAAAGATGGAACTGGTGTCAAGGAGGAACGCAGACAGAATTCCCAGCATTGCTGTACTTCTCCATGGAATCATGATGCTGGTCCTTGAAGCCTTAAAACATCCTGGAAATCCTTACAGAACCTCTGTATAGAATATAACCTAACACGAAAATCAAACTTCAGATAATTTAAACTCCGTGTGTATTCTGTAAAAAAAAAGTATTGTTTAACTACACATGAAAGGCACAATTTCTCAGCAAACTAAATAGAATGAACACCTGTTGAGGTCTTGGGGCCTTTGGGACTTTTATTTGAAGGGAGTTGGAGGTGGAGTTTAAACTCTGAGGCTACGCAGATTTCAAACTTTCTATTTAGAATAAGTTCTCTATTGTATATAGTGTGGGAGTGCCTCACATTTCAGAAACTGAAGGTGGTTAGGTATAGAGTCAGAGGGATCTTTCTCTTCCCACTTGTGCATTCAGGACACCGTTTTATGGAATCTACTATTAAAGACCTTTTCTCTTTGTCTTCCTCCTATTCCTCCCTCCTCTCTCCTCCTCCCCTTCCTCTTCTTCCTTCTCCTTCCTCCTCTTCCTTATCCCTTCTCTCTCTCCGCTTTTTTGTTTTTAATCTTGAGGGAGTTACCGAAATAGCGAAGGACAGTGTAGGATTTCCTAGTTACGGCAGCAGAGTCAAGAGTCATTTGTAGTGGCATCAGCTGTCTGGTGACTGTTCTGGTTGCACATCAGTGGTGGTCTTCAGACTCACTCAACCAAGTGACCTTGGCCGTGTTTATTGGTTCCTGCTCATTTTCCTTGCTCTGTTGTCTGCTTTCTGTTGTTTCTGTGAGGTATAGTATATCCTTCCAATAAGGTCTTTTTGTGTGTCTGTGTATAAATTAGAATTGGCTCCTACTGCACATAATAAAAAACCTGACCGGTAGACTGAATAACAGCAGTTTCTGTACTTTCTTGCCTGCCTATCCTTATTTGACTTATCCTGTAAGAACTGATTTAAATTCCAACTCTTGAATGCAGCCCTGCAAGACGACCTCATTTCTGTGTTAATGTTGTGCGTTTGGAGTGTGTGGGGTCCTGTACTATTTAACATTTTATCATGTTATTCCTGGTAATTTTTTCTAACTGAATTAAGTTGATTTATTTTAAATTCCTAATTCCATGATAAGTTCCTCAAGGGCCGATTCTGTCTCTATCCCCCCCACTATAATTTTTCTCCTTTTCCTCTCGCCCTGATAGAACCATGTATGAGACTGAGCACACCAAAGGTTTGAAGGTCAGACCATACTTGTTTTTCTTTAATTGATGTATGTTGTAGTGCCTTGTTGATTAACAAAGATTAAACCAAGCCAGTGCAACCTGTGTTAGAAACACCTATGGCTGCATTTGTAGCTCATCTGAACGTGAACAGTGTAAGATACTGAGTTTGAACTCTCGAGCAGACAGCCCTGGATTTGACCTTGGAAAAGCATCAGCTTTTTCTAGATATATGGCCTTAGACTGGCTAAAATTTGCTTACTCATAAATGGTTTGAATAACACTTTCTTTCCAAGGTAGAAAAGAGGATTAAGTAAAGTAGTAGTAGTAGTAGTAGTAGTAGTAGTAGTAGTAGTAGTAGTAGTAGTAGTAGTAGTAGTAGTAGTAGTAGTAGTAGTAGTAGTAATAATAATAATAATAATAATAATAATAATAATAATAATAATAATAATAATAATAAAATAAAGCATCTAAAGCTTATATCAAGAGCTCAGTAAATTCTGGCCCTCTTTATTGATCAGTGAATTTATCATCAGTCTGATGTAGCTTGTCAGAAAATTGATGAATGCATAGAGTGATTTAATAGAAGCAACGTACTAAAATCGAGGGAAGTGAAAACTCCACTGTCCCTCAGCCCTTGTTATCTACTGAAAGTAAGCATTTCTGGGGTCCTTTACATAGAATATTGACAAAGTAGTACATTTTCAGGGATGAGGAACCTGGAAGGTTTTCCTGTTGTGAATGAGTCTTCCTTTGTGTTGCCCTAGAAGTAAGGTCTAGAAACAGTGGCTTCTGATGACATTGAAGAAGATTGCCGGCTGACTTTCCCCTGTGACTGTCAGAACGCTGAATGGGCAACTGGAGATGCTCAGTTGGAAACTGCATTAATACTTGACAAATGTGTAAAGGACTGAGCACGGGAAAAGCAGGCTGTGTAAAGCTATCTTTACAGATTCCTTCCACAGATTCTCTAGTGATCCTTCTGGCTGCTCATCGCCTGGAATAAATGATTCCCTTAAGGGCCATGTATCTCTGGAAAATTTCTAGCACCAATATTTCAGATGTCTCTCCTTCACTTCTAGCAACATTTTCCAGACTTTTCTGATTGCATCCAGTCCTGGCTCAAGGACACTTGTTTGAATTATACTACAGGGCCTTGCCCTACACTGTTTTCCTTAACCATGTCCATTTACACAGCAGTGGGCTCAGAATCCAGACTGCGGCTCGGGATAGTGGGCTACACTTGCTTTATTTCCTGGCAACACTTTACATCACCTTGGGGTCTGCTATTGTGCCTGCTCAGGGCATTTTGTGAAAATCGCCAGTAAAAAGATTCCTGCATCTGCAGGTGTCACCCTTTAACATGATGGAAGGAAAATGTTGAAAGTACTGGAGATGCTTGTTACTTCTACGTTTTGAACTATCTGTGGATGCAATCCATTACCTGAAGCTTCCCTGTAGAGATGCTTTCTGATTCTGCTGAAACTACCTGTACTCTAAGGCAGCCTCACATCATCGCTAACTTTCCACCTCCCTCTTCAGGATCAGACTTCTTTGTCCATTGACAATGGGGTCAGGGAAAGGAACTCGCCATTGCTGGACATTGTGTAGGTGTTTCACCTCAGTCATCAAATTCAGAGCTTATGCTCACCCTATCTGGGAGGCTCTGTGACTCCTATTTCATAGAAGAGAAAGCTGAGGATCAAAGGAGTTGAGTGAATTGCTGAAGACAAAAATTTAGTGAACCGTGGAGATAAGTACGTGATTTTCATGATTACATTTACAAGAGTCAGTTTTGCTTGCCAGTAAGAACCCTGATACAGGAATCAAGTCCTCTTTGAATCAAAGCCTACACCCAATCATCAGCTCAAATTCATTGCTTCTCTTTGAGAAGAACATTATAGGTGAGTTAACTGCTTACTAAAAAGATCTAAAGAGAGATACTCTTGTTCCCTAGGGTCCTGGTGGGTCATCATTTGTAGGGTAAATGTGTGTGTGTGTGTGTGTGTGTAGAGGTGTATATGATTTCAAATCTGTTTCATTTTTCGTTAACTGAGGCTCAGAGAAGTTAAGCAGCATGATCCAGTTCAGCTTTCTCATGTGAGTGATGGACATAATACTCATCTCATGTAGATTATGAAATGAGCCATTTGTTTAAAGCACTTCTCACAGAGTAGATATTTAAAAACACTTACTAATTATTGTAATCCCCTTTATGAACCTATGTTTTTCTGAGGTAACATTACAAAGTCAACCAAAGTAAGGAATCAAAGCGAAGTGAAATAGATGCCTTTGGTTCTGTTGATTGAAAATAGGTGGACATCTTCAGCCAGTTGGACTCTGGTCACTCTTTTGCAGAGTGAGGGGCAGGACTGACAGAAAGTTAAAACCCTCAGGCATGTTTGAGAGAGAGTTAAGCACTGGCAACCGTTATGTCCCAAATCAGTGATTTTCAGAATGTTCTGGAGAGCCCTAGGGTTCTCTGGAAAGCCTCCGGGGGTGTCAAGGAGAGCAGGTGATGGAGGAGATGGTGTCAGCCTGAGCCTTGCTCCATTTGAATTCCTCATCATGTCTTTAAGTTACTGCTTGAATCATGGCATCCTAACTACACAGTGGGAGTTATGACCAGTGGACTCACTGGCCACAGTTAGTGTCACCTCCTCTTCATTTGTATAAAACCAGGGCTTCTGCTTTCCCAGGTATTCATATCTGTTGTGTGTCTTTGGAAAGGGACCATGATCAATGTAGCCTTTGGTGGCCCTCACGATGAGGCTCAGGCTTGTGTGGATGTACCGTAGACCGACTGACACCCTCTCCTTATCTGTGGCCTTGGGTTCATTCACAAGGGCATCTGCTCCTTTTTCCTGCTTTGGTGTAGACTCCTCTGCACAGAGCTGGAGGCTGAGGTCTCACAAGAGCTCAGCATGTGATTTTACATTCAGATGATCAGATAACTAAAAAGTGCTAATAGTTTATGCTGTGGTAAAATATGCTTTTTCTTTTTCTGTACATAATTGCCTTTGTATTTGGCTACCCTTATCCCCAGCTGACAGTGTGTTAATTAAAAGTTGAGGTGAGAGAACATGGGGAAGTCTATGGAGAAACATGCTTGCCTTTTGTTTAATCCTACCACTCCAAAAAATGCTCTAAGCCCTATGGTAAGCAAGTAGAGAATTGAAAAGTGAGAAAAAGCCAGACACAATGTGTTTTTCAAAAATATCTTATTTTGTTTATTCTTGACTTTTAAGAAAAGGCTCAGAATTCAAATGCCTTTTGTCCCAACTCTATATTATTGCTCCAAGAAATGATCAAGAGCATTGAATCTTTTCATTCAGAAAGCATGTAAAAATAAGCAAATCATATATCTCTCTATATATCTATATATCCTTTTATAATTTTTAAATGATAAATTCAGCACAGGACCTAATCTAAGTCAAATGTGAATCCCAATCCTGAGAATAATTTGTTAAATTAAAATCAAGAGTTGTTTCCTAAATGGATGCTCCTATAAACCACTGCTCATAGGCTTACAGTGGGAAGCGTACATTATTTTATTTATTCCATCACATGGCTTTCTGTGTTCACTTCTGCAGAAAAACAGAAGTTGCAGGTAACTAGAAAATAAATTTATTTCTATTCTCACTGTCATAACCTTACTCACTTTTAGCTGCTGCCCCCAAGTTATATGTAGTCTCTCCACCGTGTGGTCTTCTTTCCTGACATTTTCCCTGAGCTTCGTTTCCAAGAAGAAAAGGAAACATATTCGTAAGCTTCTCCTAGATGCATAGTTGGTTGACTTTTGCCATCTTTTCTTTTTCATAATACAGGGTCATTAAAGCTACCATTAGCCTAACTTACTTTCCCAGAGTTAGGCCAATAGACAAATGATCTTTGCAAACAAGCTAATAAGAGGTGTGGCGGGGTGGGAGGCTATCTTAAGGATTTCTCTTTTCTCTTGATATAGGTATTGTTGAAAGCTTCACCAGGTTTTGCCATCCTCTGTTTTGGAAACCTTGTAATTTACAGAGGAATAGTTCTCTTGGCATCAACCCTGCCATAGACTCAATGTTTGTGTCTCCCCCAAATTCATATGTTGAATCCTAATTCTCTGTGGAGTTTGGAGGCAGGGCCTTTGGGAAGTGATTAGATCACAAGGGCAGAACCTTTCAAAATTGGATTAGTGCCCTTATACAATACACTCCAGACCCTTTTTGGTTGCATCGTTTGCAAATATTTTCTCCCATCCTGTAGGTTGTCTTTTTGTTTTGTTGATGATATCCTTAGCTGTGCAGAAGCTTTTAATTAGATCCCACTTGTTTATTTTTGCTTTTATTTCCATTACTCCAGGAGCTGGTTCAAAAAACATATTGCTATGAATTACGTCCAAGAATGTTCTACCTATGTTTTCCTCTAGGAATTTTATAGTATCTGGTCTTACATTTAAGTCTTTAATCCATTTTGAATTTATTTTTGTATATGGTATTAGAGAATGTTCTAATTTCAGTCGTTTACAGGTAGCTGTCCAGTTTTCCCAGCACGACTTACTGAAGAGACTACCTTTTCTCCAGTGTATATTCTTGCCTCCTTTGTCATAGATTAATTGACCATAAGTACATGGGTTTATTTCTGGACTTCCTATCCTGTTCCATTGAGCTATGTGTCTGTTTTTTGTGCCAGTACCATACTGTTTTGATTACCGTAGCTTTGCAGTATAGTCTGAAGTCAGGTAGCCTGATTCCCCCAGCTCCATTCTCCTTTTCAAGATGGTTTTGGCTATTTGGGGTCTTTTGTGTTTCCATACAAATTTTAATATTTTTTTGTTCCAGCTCTGTGAAAAATGTTGTCGGTGATTTGATAGGGATTATACTGAATCTGTATATTGCCTTGGATAGTATGACCATTTTAACAATAGTGAGTCTTCCAATCCAAGAACATAGTATATGTTTCCATTTGTTTGTTTCATTTTCAATTTCATCAGTGTTTTATAGTTTTCAGAGTACAGGTCTTTTGCCTCCATAGGTAGGGTTATTCCTAGGTATTTTATTCTTTTTGATGCTATGGTAACTGGGATTATTTCCTTAATTTCTATTTCTCATATTTCATTGTTAGTGTATAGAAATGCACAGATTTCTGTATATTAATTTTGGATTCTGCAACTTTACTGAATTCATGGTTGAGCTCCAGTAGTTTACTGGTGGCATCTTTAGGATTTTCTAGGTATAGTGTCACGTTGTCTGCAAACAGTGACAGTTTTACTTCTTTTCCAATTTGGATTTTTGAAGTTTCTTTTTCTTCTCTGATTGCTGTGGCTAGGACTTCCAAAACTATGTTGAATGAAAGTCGTGAGAGTGGGCATCTTTGTCTTATTCCTGATCTTAGAGGAAATGCTTTCAGCTTTTCACACCATTGAGTATGATGTTAGCTGTGAGTTTGTCATATACAACCTTTATTATGTTGAGGTACATTCCCTCTATGCCCACTTTCTGGAGAGTTTTTATCATAAATCATTGTTGAATTTTATCAGAAGTCTTTTCTGCATCTCTTGAGATGATCATATGGTTTTTATTCTTCAATTTGTTAATGTGGTGTATCACATTGGTTGATTTGCAGATACTGAAAAATCCTTGCATCCCTGGGATAAATCCTACCTGATCATGATGTATGATCCTTTAATGTATTATTGTAGCTGTTTGCAAGTATTTTGTTGAGGATTTTGGAGTCTATATTTGTAAGTGATATTGGCCTGTGATTTTTTTTGTGTGTGTGATATCTTTGTCTGGTTTTGGTATCAGGATGATGATGGCCTCAGAATGAGTTTGGAAGTGTTCCTTCCTCTGTAATACTTTGAAATAGTTTCAGAAGGATAGGTGTGAACTCTCTGAATGTTTGGTAGAATTCCCCTGTGAAGCCATTTGGTCCTGGACTTCTGTTTGTTGGGTTTTTTTTAAATTACTAATTCAATTTCAGTACTGATAATTGTTCTGTTTGTATTTTCTATTTCTTCCTGTTTCAGTCTGTGTCCCTTTGTTCTTAACTGAAATCGAAGTTTATGCATTCTTTTTCTCTCTTTTTATGAGTCATTTTTTAGGAAAATATTAATTTTATTATCTTTTCAAAGAAACAATTTTCATATTTGTAGACTTAATATTTGATGTTTGTCTTCTATATTAATTTCTGCTCTTATTTTTGTTATTTCTTTCCCCGTTTTCCTAGGGTTTGATTTTCTATTCTTTATTTTTAAATATTTTCTTTTGGAAATGAGTACATAGCCACTCCTTTTTTCTAATACATGTATTTAAGAGTAGGTTTAGCTGTGTACAAATGTTGATGGGTACATCGCTCTGTTGTTGAATGTACGTATGTGTGCATGGGTGCATGTGCATAGTATCTAGTCCATTTACATTTACTGTTATATTAACTGCCTTATTATTTGTTCTCTAATTGTTCCACTGGTCATATTCTTTTTTCTCTTTCATTTTTTACCTTTTATTGACTAAGCATTTAAAAATTATTATTCCATTTCCATCACTTATTAAATTGTTATTTTTCTATTCTTTTTGCAGCTCCTCTAAATGTTAAGACATGTATCCTTAACTTATTCCAATATAATATAATTTAGTACTTTTACTACTTCCATAAAAATTCTAGGGCTGGAGAACACTTTATTTCTATTTATTTACCTCTTATCTTATCCTACACTTTTCTATGTGTATTAAATACTGTAATGTATTACTGTTGTTTTCTATAGTAAATATTTATATAGATTCATCCACCTTTTTTTTTTCCCCCTTTCTTTGCTCTTTATTTCATCTTCTGTTCTCTTGTTTCCATTTGGGATCATTTTCTTTCTTGCCATCCAACAAACTTTAAAAGGATGCTTACAGTATCTTTTGCTAGTATTTCTGGTTGTTTTAGGAGATTTTTCAGGATAATCAACTGTTTCCAGAAATGGAAATCAGTTGATTCTCTTCAGTGGACTCATTTTCTTTGCTGTAGAATTCTCAAATTAAACTGAATGAGCCCTCAGATCTTTTCTTTTTTCCCATATCCTGATATTACTTTCAATGAAAATTTAGTAATTTAGTAAAATTAATTATTTTGAACTAATTAGCTCAATTAGACTTCATTTATTTTCTTCAGCTAGATTGGCATGTAGTGTTAGTGCTTTATGTAGGGAATTAATCTCTTTTAAAATTGTTGAAAGCACATGGTTTATTGAGGCTTCCTAGAACAGAATATTCTGTGTATATCTGTAACACTATTTTTATGTCTCTATCAAATAGCACATCTACATTTTCTATAGTTATGTAATCCTTTCCTCTTTATATCCTTATATCTGCTTTGGATTTTGTTTAACATACTACTTCCTTTCATTATTTTTACTTTTGTGTTTGATTAATTTTGTCCCCTGAAACATCACATGCTTTTCTGTCTGGCAGCTTGGTAGTAATAGTAATAGTTGTTATTCTTCATCTTCTTCTCTGTTTGTTCTTTTAGGGGACAAAGGAGAGCCCAGGGGATATTACCTGATAAAACTCTGTTTTGAGTCTATAATAAAATCTACCTTTTTTTTTCCCCTGAGATAATACACGTAAGGTCATGGTATCAGAAACATCTTTGGTGTTAAAAATCTCTATTAGCAAAAATCTCTTTTATAACCATAATATACTAATTTGGAAAATTGTTATGACATTTTTCTCCCTCAGGCTTCATTTGGGATGTGAAATTTATAAACATTGCCTTTGTCTCAGATTTGAGTTTTAGAAAACAAATGTCTTTGAAGAATCTGACAGTCTTTCTAAAGCCAAATTTTATTTCAATTACAAAACAAGTATTGTCTGTTTGGATTTATTATATATAATTAGGAGCTTACTAGAGTCTAATGAAGGCTATCTGTCTATCACCACTATTGCAAAAAACGTACCTTTGACAATCAATATTTTGAGTGTAGAATAGAATTTAATTTTGTGTGTTAGAGATATTTGGTATTCAGGGATTGTCAGACCCTTGGTTTAAGGAAGTTTGATGGGGTTACTGTGAACTTCATTGTTCAAATGAAAGGTTCAGAAAAGAGAGTATAATGGAATTTGGAATCTATTCTGTCTGCTTTTGAATACAGTCCAGCTATTATATTAATACCAAGATAGATAGAACAGAGCTGGCCCTATGTGCAATTTTTCTTACTTTGAAGCAGGCCTCATGTTGAATTTTTATGTTTTGTTTTTGAAAAGTAGGTAGATTATATTCTTGGTTCATCTTTGTTTTGCAGAGGTAAAATTAGAGGCCTCAGTCTCCTGCTGGCAGAACAAGCTCTCAATTTCTCACTGTCGAAATTCAATCTGATTTCTATCTTTTTCACTAAAAAGCTGTCAACAGCAAATAAGCATTCCCCATCAAAGAGCCACATTCATTTCTGAGGTATAGAAATTCCTCTCATGGGAGAGGATTCAAGTAATTTAAATTGTTTCTGACTTTTAATTTCTTTCCTAGGAAATGGGAAATGATATTAGCATGGACTCTAACTGCAGTCCAAAATGAAAGAAGAAAACACATTCAGGGATACTCTTCAGTGTGACATCCCCAGTACCTTTATGCCTCAGAGTACAGCATGTTTACAGTGCATAAGACTGTTTCCATCTGCATTCTTGTTTGCAGCTAGTCATCTAATCAGAGCTAAAGCTTCATGCTCTTAAGATGCTTCAATATAAATTCATTTTTTAAAGAAGCAGACTTGTTATTGGACTGTATATTGCCAGCATAAAGTAGGAAAGGTCTCTGAAATTAAAAAAAGTTTTTCTTTCTTAGAATTTAGTTTGGGAAATGGCCTTTTCTTTGAAAAAAGATGAAATTCTAGGTATTATCTTGTCTCCTTATTTTTACTTTTTTGGGCTTATTTTATTTATTGAAGATAAAGATTTGATAGAGTGCATTGATTTGTAGCTCAACATTTATGATGAACCTATGTAGTACCTTGGTTGCAGATCTTCTTTAAATAGACTTGTAAAAATGTGAGCTGTTGGTTTTAAACTATAAATTGCATTATTGTTCATTCTCCCCTGCCAGCTCATGCAAACATTCACAGTTTCAAAATCTTATGATTAGGATAAAAGTGGTTAGCATAGTATACACATACAAATAAGCAAGCTACCTATAGCAGTTAAAAGCAAAACTCCTCTTCTGTGCAAATTCATTTGACAGTATTGAGAAAAGAAGTAGCATTTAAGAAGATTTAGAGTGAGCTAGAAATCTACCACAAAGGTTATCAGATGACTTCCAGGACTTTTAAAGTCCTCCCACTTTTCTTAGGACTATTCTGATGAGTGAAAGTCTCCTTAAAATGAAGACACCTAGAATCAAACTCAAAACTGCCAATTGTATCTCACTGGCACAGAATAAAAATAAAAATAGAATAAAAATGCAATCTAACTACATTTTTCGATCCAGCATCCATGTATATGTGTATATCTGTATTTCTAACCTTATCCATCTATATCCCCTATCTATCTAGCTAAATCCTGGGCTCATTCTTTTCTTTATTCAGTATAATTTTTGAGGGTCTACCTAGGAGGTCCCCAGCAGTGAGCTAAAAACTCATAGTCTTGAAGGAGAATGAACAAGGCTGAATCTTTCAGCATTGGGCTAGGGAAAATGCATACTAATCACATCATTACACGTGTGACATATTCAACAGTGGAGAAGTGAGGGACATTAAAGTAGCACATAACAAGTGTCCCTAAGACCCAGCTGGGTTTAGAAGTTTGAATAGCCTTTTAATGTAGAGCCCCCCATAACCCCAGTAGATAATTGTGAGAGCATTTATTCACTGGGAACTTGCAGGAGAGGCTGAATAGAGGAGCAGTGCTGGCAGTGCTGAGACTGTCCTTTCCTGTCCTGAGTGATTCGGCACTGACCCTAAATTCAGCGTAATAGAAGTCCTGCTGTTCACCAAGTTCACCCTCTTACAAGGAAGAGGCTACTGCCTGGTTTTCGCTGATCAGCCCCTGAATTTCACTCTCACCAGCAGTTGCATATTACACTCCAGAGAGAACTCTGGCAGTTTGAATTTGTCTTCAGCTCATTTCATTGCAAATGATGTTTCAGTACCCTTCATAGATTAGGACTCTGAAATGTTGGGTCTCCCGACGTCTTCCTGAGAAATGGTGTTTAAGTGGCCTCCAAGAAGGAGGAAAAGCTATGCACAGGAAGAGGGACTGGGAGAAGGAGCCTGAGAAAGAAGGAGCAGCAAGTGCAAAAGCTCTGAGGAGAAAAGAGCAGCTGCCTAGAAGGCCAGTAGGTGAAGGGAGAGAGGAGAGAGAGGGGGGCCAACAGTTCAGCGGAGGGACACAGAGAAGGGAGAGATTGGCTTGAGATGGAGCTAGAAGGTTGGGTAAACTTTACCCGTTTTTATTCTTTTGTACCCTCAGTTCTGTTCTTTTCCCTTTTCTACCCTATTCTGTACTCTACAAATTTGACCCTTGCAGATGCATCACCCAGACTCCCTTGCTGGCTGGCTCCTTTGTTGGATTTGACTAGTGAGATGCAACGGCAGTATGTGGAAATGTGGAGGGGGAAATGGGTCGAGGTATATCTCTTCCAACTCCCTTCCTGACTTGGTTCCCTGTCTTAAGCAAAGAGTTAACATCCCTCCAGCTCCTCTGGAGACCTTTCCTCTGTGGTTTCAGCTCTCATTGGGTTCTTGGAGCATCCTGGCTTTGGCTTTAGGGATATTAATGTCTTCATATTATTATTTCATATTGCTCCATTATCTTTGGTTTGTTCCTTAAACTATGCCTATACTCCTCTAAGCAGTCTTTAAGTTAAAATATCTGCATCTGAATGATCTGGCAAGAATTTTGTTTCCTACAGGGAACTCTACTCATTTAGGTGGGTCCTCAGGGTGTGCAGCTGAGGAAACATCTTGTAAGTCCAATAAAAGCACCACTCTTCTTGCCTCATTTAAGATGTTTGATTCCCACATCCTGGAGACAATAAAGATGGAGCCTAGATGAATCTCAGTAATGACTATCATGTGCCTTTCTGGTATGAACCATATATGAGGCTGGCTGAAGGCATATTTGTAAGGTTGGAGGAGGGTTTTCCATGCCTTCTGATTCCCTCTTCTCCTTCCCTATTTGGAAGGCCATTTCTGACCTCTCACATTGATTGCTACTGTGTGCTAGGCTGAGGAATTAAAAAAAAAATTATCCTGAAAGCTACATACATTTTCAGCCCAGCAGCCAACACATAGGATAGCCAACAGGTAGATCCATGGTAAAATATGTATGGTTTATGATGATTTTGTAAGTCATTCCTTTCCCAAAGACAGGAATCCTGGTGATTAAAAACTTGGCCCAGAATACAATAGCTCAGTATTTACCTCACTTGTAAGGTGGGTCACGAGTAATTTGTTACCATTCATAGTTTAAGTACTAACGTTTGCAAATAATTACCTATCAAATCATAGTTATCCTATAGTAACAGAATACTTTCTTGCATTCTGCTGTGCTTCCTTGGGAAAGAGAAAAAGCAACTAAGATACAGCTAACATGCAGGGAATTGTGCAGAAAACGCAGCCCGCTTTGTCTGTGTCACAGTCATGAATGGAGTGATGACCCAGATGTTTAACTAGCACCTTGAAATAAAAAGATCAAGAACCACCTCCTTCACATTTAACTATTACTAGAGGTAAAATTTCTCATTTTGTGCTATGTGTATAAGGAGATCGTATTTTCTTTTTGTGGGGGGAGTAGATGGTAAGGAATAATAATCATTTTATAATCATTTATAAGCCATGGATGTTTGCATTTAGAGGATCACCTTCAGGAAGGTGGGGCCTTTGTTTTTTCACTGCTCTGGCCCCAGTGTGCAGACTAACTCTCTGGCATATAACAGATGTTCAATGTGTATTTTTGAAAAGAGGGAAGAATTGGACACTCTCCTTTCTGGACACACAGGTACTTCCTTCTCAACCTCTCTGCCTGAGAAGCATTATATGATGGTGATAAGAGACCAGATTTTAGAGGCCAGTAAAACTGCTTGCATTCAGATCTGTCCTTTATTCGGTGTGCCATCTTACATGATTTAACTAATTATGTGCTCTTCAATTTCTTTGATTCTTCTGTAAAATAAGCTACCAATACTTACTTCACTCTGTTGTGAAGGTTAAATAACATGACGTGTGTGGAAATATAGGGTAAGAAATCTTAAATAAATGATTTATCATTATTATTCTTTTTGCCATATGGTATTATTCATGAGCAAACTGTATAACTTCTGTATCAGGGGAAGCTGACAGATGTTTCCCAATACCGATAAAATCGTTGGGATGGAGGAACAAACTGTTGAGGCCAATAGCGATTTATGCCAAGATCAGGGCCTTTCTCCACATAAATTTTACCAAATATGGGTTAAAGTTGGCTCTGATTAAGGGAAACAATCATTCTGATCATTTTGGCTCAAATAACTCTTCATGTCAGGAGAAGAAAAGCCATATGGTTTTTATGAGAAGCACAATAGGCTGGCTGGAGCCCCACAAACGAGGAAATTGTATCAATTTTCTCATCTGTAAAATGGGCATGAAAATCACTGCCATCTCTCTATCACAGGGCTGCTGGGAGGACCATATCAGAGAATGGACCAGAATGTCCTACGTTAACTTTGGAACCCTATACATATCTGAGAGGTTACCATTTCCCCCCTGAATTTTACCTGGTCAATTAGTGAATCAGAATGGCCAATCCTGGTAAAGATTAAGGCATGATGGGAGGTGAGAGTGAAAATGAAAACTTGATAAATACCCGGCATACTGCTTTCTTAGAGTAGGGCCTTTCAGCTCATGATTGGTGCTTCACGTTACAGTTCTAAGAAACGATGGGAACAAACATCCCCATTCCAAGGCAATGAGGGATACCCACTCTCTTCCGAGAAAAATACCTGAAGCTTCCAGGCCCCCTTAGACTGAAAGCACAAGAGTTAAATACTGTTGCTCATGGAGAAATCCATACCAGCTTTTGTTCTGTTCTGAAGAATGAGACAGCTCTGTTCCAATTGGAGTGGGATGTGCGAAGCATGCAATAGCCTGTTCCGGGCCTAGCCTGACCAGCAATTGTTAAGGAAGCAACTTGATAACCCCAGGTGACTGTGACAATGAAACCCACTGGGGACTTGAAAATGAGAATGTCAGTGCATTGCTTCTATTTATCTGTTTCTTAAAGACAGAAGTGGGAAAGGTTTAAAGCCAATATTGTCTTGAAATGATGAAATGTTTTCAAGATCTTTTGCTGTTAAGTTAGCCCAAGATCTGGGTCTGCCTTACACACAGTAGCTTCAAATGCTTTTTGACTGTGGGATCATGGGTTGATCAGAGAAGCCCAGTAAATGATACAGATAAAAATGGACCTGTTTCAGAATCAGGGTTGATCTCTGATTACATTATTTGCCCAGTGGTTGTCCTCTCTAAGATGGAATTCTCTGAGCTCTGGCCACTCTGCTCAGGTTGTCCAGCCCGTCTCTCAGGTCGCTCAGATGATGCCTCTTTGTGCTGGGCCTTTTAGCTAGAGTCATTAGGGACCACATGGATGTTTCAGACTAGGTTCTTTCATCTATTATCTCTACAGAGTATCGCCTAGAACCTGACACCCAGGGAGGTCAGTGTGTACACTGAGCCTACTTCCTAGCGGAGAGAAACAAATATAAACAATATGAAAAAATAAACAAAAAGATTGTAGATACCGTGATGTAATTAATATAGGGTGATGTAACAGGGTGGCTGGGTACCTCTGAATGTGTGGTCAGGAAAAACGCCCCTGCGAAGGTAACAGGCTGGGAACTGAGTGACAGTCTCCCTTATTGCCTCCTCTAGGCTGTCTGGCTAGGAGGGCCCCTGTGGAATCGTGGTCTCTAACCTGGTGCATACTCTGTCTCATGGGTCTACCTTGTTCTGCACCTTGGTTGTCAGCACCCTCCGTCCCTGCTCCGTGCATGGGAGGGTTGAAATACTGTGGCCCACGCCCCTACACAAGGAGTAATGTGGGCCCACCACCTGCAGCAGGGTCTTTGCAAGTGCTATCCCATCCCACATTTTTCTCCCACTCTCACTAGTCTGGTAATTCTGCTGATAATTGCTTGGAGGACCCCACGATGTGGAGTGTGTCTATCATGGATACGGTCTGCAGCATATTGACTGCCCTGCCTTGGAACTCCAACGGGGCCTGCGACATTTGCTGCCTCCGCCTTCTTTTCTTCTTAACAATGTCAGACTCCACCATTTCTCCATCTCCTACACTGTGAAGGTACTTTCTGGGGTTATTCTTCTTTATGGCAGTCTGGTGTACAAATGCATCTTCCTTGGTGTCATTTCTGTTGATGAAACCACAACTGTTTTTTTCTTTTCTTTCTTTTTTAAAATAGAAGTATAGTCAGTTTACAATGTTGTGTTAATTTCTGGTGACTCAGTTATCCATATATATATATGGATATATATATATCTTTCTTTTCATATTCTTTTTCAGTATAGGCTATTACAAGTATTGAATATAGTTCCCTGTGCTATACAGTAGGACCTTGTTGTTTGATCTATATCTATATCTATATCTATATATATATATATAGTAGTTAGTATCTGCAAATCTCAAACTCCCAATTTATCCCTCCACCCTCCGTGTCCTCGCTGATAGCCATAAGTTTGTTTTCTATGTCAGTGAGTCTGTCTCTGTTTTGTAAGTAAGTTCATTTGTATTCTTTTTTAGATTCCACATATAAGTGATATCATATGGTATTTTTCTTTCACTTTCTGGCTTACTTCACTTAGTATGATGATTTTCAGGTCCATCCATGTTGCTGCAAATGGCATTATTTTATTCCTCTTTATGGCCGAGTAGTATTCCATTGTATATAGTTACCACAGCTTCTTTATCCATTCATTCGTTGATGAACATTTAGGCTGTTTCCATGTTTTGGCTAGTGTAAATAGTGCTCCTGTGAACATTGGAGTGATATACCTTTTGGAATTAGAATTCCCTCCAGATATATACCCAGGAGTGGAATTGCTGGATCATAGGGTAAGTCTATTTTTAGTTTTTTAAGGAATTTCCGTAATGTTTTCTATAATGGCTGTACGAAATTACATTCCCACCAGCAGTGTAGGAGGGTTCCCTTTTCTCCACACTCCCTCCAACATTTATTGTTATCACATCTGTTTCTTACACTGAACCATTTGGCTATTCCCAAACCCTTTGGTGTAATGACCTTCTTGTCCCTGAAGGCAGGGGCCGCTGCTCCCTGTGCTGAGGGCCCGGCTGCTGGATCTCAGCCATGCTGCTAGCGGTGGTTGCAGGCATGGTGACTGGGACCTACAGCTGTAGCTGAGGCTCCTCCCGAGGTGTCATGGTAACCAGGCATGGTGGTGGTGGTGCTGGGGCTGCTCAGGGCTCTCTGGGATCAGCTCTATGCTCCTACTGATCTGCAATGTTATTCTTACTGTGATGGGAAAATACTGAGTGATTTTTAAAAAATCAAATCTCTCCCTATGAGATAATTGTAAAATCACATATAGTGGTAAGAAATAGTACCTAGAGACCCTGAATATACTTTACTCAGTTTTTCTGAATGTTAGCATCTTGCAGCATTGTAGTGCAATATCACAACCAGCCTATCGACATCAGTATAATCCACTGATTTTATTGCGATCTCCCCAGTTTTATTTGTACTCATTTGTGTGTGTGTGTGTGTATTTAGTTCTATGCAATCTTATCACTTGTGTAGCGTCATGTATCCATCACTACAATCAAGATACAAAACAGTTCCATCACCATAAGGAGCCTTTTTGTTGCTCTTTTATGGTCACATGCATGTCCCTTTACCTACATCTTCAGCCCTAACCCCTGGCAATCACTAATCTGTTCTCCATTTCTATAATCTTGTCATTTAAAAAAATGTATGAAATTTACAGTATGTCACCTTTTGGGATTGGCTTTTTTCCAACATCAATTGGTATCAATATACATGTATCAATAGTTTCTTTTCATTGCTGAGTTTGTTTTGCATATACCACAGTTTATTTAACTATCACCCACTGAGTTGTTTCTGGTTTTTTTGGCTATTATGAATAAAGCTGCTATGAACACTTGCATACAGGTTTATGTGTGAATGTAAATTTTCATTTCTCTTGGATAAATGCCTAAGAGTGTGATTTCTGGGTCATATGGTACTTGCATGTTTAGTTTTTTGTTTTTTTTTTTTTAAGAAGTTGGCAACATATTTTCCAGAGCTATTGGGTCATTTTAAGTAGGAGATGATCTGACTTGTTATTTTTTTGCTTTTGTTAAGACCATTCTGAATGCTCTTAGGTACATAGATTGTCAGGTTGCCAGACACCAGCTCCAAGGTCAAGAGGACAAGGATGATGGCTTGGGCTAGGAAGGCACTGGTGGAGATTGAGAACAGTGGACTTGAAATCAGGCAAAGCACAGAAATTTGGAGCTATGTTCTTTGAGTTTGATCTCTCTTTTAATATGTGTGGGTTCTCATTGCCTTCCTTTCTTTTCTTTCTTCTTCTCTTTCTCCTTCTTCTTATCTTCTTCCTCTTCCTCCTTCTTCTTCTTTTAATACTCTATGCCTCCTGAATTGTTCAGGATTTCCTTGTTTGTTTTTGGACTAAATTATTAAAAAAAAGACCAAATCGGTACCTTCACTAACAAATGCCTGCTTTTACAAAGCTCTCCAGAGAATGAGACTAGACACAGTATTTCTTTTTTCCATCTCACTGTGCTTCCAACTGCCTGAGATATTCTCTCTGCTGCAGAACCTCACCCCATCCTCATTTAAAAACTCCTTATGCTGATGAAAGCTTTTATGGAGAATGAAATAATAACTGCAGCTGGTTGGAGATAGTAATCTAGTTAGTCATACTGCAATGGAACCCAAGTGAATGGAAAACTGATCCTGGAACTTGCAATGTGAGCTTATAGCCTCAAGGGCACAGTCTGAGATCTTGTCCAGTTTCCTCTCATCTCTGGATTTCTAGGAGGCAATTAGGAATATAGGAAGTAGTGTATGGAGTATGTGCCATCTCTTATCATATTTCATTATATTTAATTGGCTATGTAATCCCACATGGTAGTTAACTGCCTCTTCATTTTAGGTATGTAAAGACAAGGCTCAGAGAGATTAAGTAATTTGCTTGACACTAGTACTTAGTAGAGTCAAGATTTAAATGAGTTCTGTGTGTAACTTTTGTTCTTTCTTTTTCCATGCATAGGCTGAAAGATGTGCAATGTCAGGGCTGAGGTATTTAAACCTCTTTCCAACTTTCTGTAAATGTGTTAATCAGGACTCTTTTAGTCTCAGTGATAGAAACCAAACTCTAAACTGGCTTTGAATAAAAAAGGGAAATTTGGAGGCTGATGATTTGAAATATTAGCTTCAGGTATAGCTAGATCCAGGTGCTCAAATAATCTCATCAAGAGTGAGTTCTCTACATATCTAGATTCTGTAATTCTTTTTGGTTTTATTTTCAGGCATGGTTCCAAGACAGTGCCAACTCACTTTTTCACTTTCCAAGTCTGTGGAGAAAGCCCCTTGTCCAGTTGCTTTGGAAAAGTCTTGAAATTGACTTTGGATTGAGTTGGGCCTATTTCAATCCTGAAAAAACCACTGTGGCCAAAAAATGAACCTAAGTTGATTGGTGAGACCTGTGATACTGCCCCATCTCCAGATCTAGCGTATGTATCAAGCCACATAAACACAAAGTGGAAAGGGGTAGCTCCTTGAGAGCTGTTGGTTTCTATTATTATAAAAATGGCAGCTGGACATTAGGTAGGAATAAACCATGAACGGCCACTATGATACTCTATTCATACCACCTTACCAAAGCTTTTCCTTACCTTTTCCCTCCCTCCTCCTCTCTTTTCCTTCCTCCCTCCTTTATTCCTATAATGCTTACTATGTACATTTATATACATTATTTTCTTAGATACGTCTTTGGATATTACAAGATAGGTAATCAGGATCTATTATTATTATTCTCATTTTATAGAGTAGGATATTGAGACCCAGAGGTTGAAATGATCCTCTTTACTCTATTCGAATCTGTCCATGAAGTAAAAATAGAGCTGTCAAGGTTCAGTGATATTCATGTGTCTAAACAAGATAATCATTTGTGCCCACGAGAAATCAAACCTGGGACCTTGACCTCATTAGCACTGAGCTACTAGCTCTCTGGAAATATAAGGTGGTGAATCGTATGAGAGAATTAATGCACATCCCAAATGTCTAATGTGTTACTAGACTGAGAAGGCCCAGGGGCAAATGCAGCTCATTCTATGACTACAATATGAGCTATATGTCATTAGGAGCCCTTGCAGAGGATTTGTAAAGAAACACTATGTAGTTAGAAGCAAACCCTTATCTTTATTCATTGTCGACTGTTTTTTTTTGTTTTGTTTTGTTGTTTTGTTTTTTTAACATTGAGGAAATTGATGCTTAGTCTAAAGAAGCTGTAAATGTGTTTGAGGCACAGTCAAATGGGATCTGTGGTTCTTCTGGAAAGGTGATCAGTCACAGGCACCAGTAGCTTGGCTCTCCTTGATCAAAAAGTATGTCAGGTTGAGCTTCGGAAATGAACCACCATTGCCTGCTGTGATTATGAATCTGGGGTTTAACAAGCTTTATTGAATCATCTACAGCTTTAAGAGATGTCTCTGTCTGAGGCCTGTGTTATCAAAAAGTATTTTAAAAATGAACTGCATAAAAATTACAAGAACATTAACTAGATTTCCTCCATTTTCTACTGAGGTTAACCTAGCAAAAAGGAGGCAGCATTTCTGACAGTTATTCATTTAAGACATATTTCATAAATATTTATTGTGTACCTTGTATCTCTCAAGCACTTGGGTCAAAATGGACACACGTGGTCCTTATTCTCAGAAATCTTACAATCTGTATTGGATTCGATAAAATGGTAAGTAGTACAAGAAGACAGGCAGACGTTAGACTGAATCCCAAGTCTCTCATCTGCAAATGTTACTTCAAGTCTCTGCTCTTGGTTTCCGTATCTTTAAATGAGTAAATATTAGCTCCTACAGAAATAAAGTTAAGACAGTTTCTCTAGAGTGCCTATCATGTTGTCAAAAACAAGGATGTCAGGTGTCTTAGTACTTCTTCTGTTTTCTACCACTTTGTCTTGAAAAGTTACCTTTCTCTTTTCCCTCCTTCCCAACTGATCAAGAACTGAAGGCAAAACTTTCTCTGTTAGGGGAGAAATCACCCTGCCCAGATTCTCCTTTATTCTCCCCATAATAGGACTCACCGACTAAGTGGAGGATGCTGGGATGGAACATAGACTTGCCCATCTTAGAGAAATGAATATTTTTTTTTCCCTCAAAGGAAGAGTCAACATAAATATAGGCAGGCATTAATGCATGTGCTTTTTAAAGCCAGGAGAAATCTTTACAATTATCTAGTCCAGATGTGCATCAGAATCACCTTGAGGACCTGGTTAAAATAGATGCAAACACTCTGATGTGGTAAATCTCAGTTGGGCTTTTCTGTTTAAAGATGTTCACCATTGTGAACAGTGGGTTCACATAAAAGGAAATGGGCTATCATGTCACGGGGCAACCTTAGGTGCGTATTACTAAATGAAAGAAGCCAATCTGAAAAGGCTACAAGCTATATGATTCAACTATATGACATTATGGAAAAGACAAAACAGTGGAGATAGTAAAAAAAGATCAATTGTGGACAGGATGGGGTTGGGGGAGAGGGGTGAATAGGCAGAGGACAGAGGATTTTTTAGGGCAGTGAAACTATTCTGTATGATACTCTAATGGTGGATACATGTCATTATATTATGTGTAATATATATGTATTAAAGTTGCATACATTGGGAGGTTGCAGTTAGAGTAGGTGGCAGAGCTCAGACTTGAACCCAAATCTTTTTGACGCCAAAGCCCATGATCTTTTCTCTGAACCAGGTTGCAAAAGGAGTTATAAACATGGAAGGTCTCATTACCGCTCACTGCTCTTGGGCTCTAGGAGACACATCCCCCGAAAGAAGATAGCTGACCTTTTCTCAGCATATCTGAAAGGACTCCACTGTGGTCCACAGAAGGTTCTTTATACGTCTCAAAATTCATAACGAGAACAAGAAGTTTGCCAGGAGTCCATTTGGTAATTTATTTCAGGATGTCTGACACTGGCAGCTCATGGCACGCATATCAAGCAGGAAGTGAGGCCCTTGGATTGAATAAACAGCTGAAGACAGGAGTGGCGGATCAGCTTCAGACAGGGCAGAGGTGACCTGGCATCAAACCAGCCACGCAGCTCCTTTCATTCCTGTTCATTTGGATGATTATTAAATGTATTGCCTTTTCATTTTGATTTTTTTTCCTTCTGGCACACAAGAGGGATATTTATCTCATGATAGGATTTTAAAGCTGAGTGTCAGGTTTTGGGTCTCTAAATGCCACTCTAATATTAACATCACAAAAATACATTATATTTCACTGTATTTGCAAAAAAAGCAAAGCAACCCAGAGACCCAGAATTGTGAATAAAGAGGTTGGGAGCTGTTTGCTTTCTAGTGTGATTCCCTAGTTCCCTTTGTGCTTATGGTGGGCCAGAAAGACACTGCGCGAGAGGAGGAATCGCTAGGTGATGGAGGACATTGGGGAGAAATCATTAATACTGCACCACCAAAGCACAATTCGTAAATTAGGATTGGTCAAAAATGGAGTTTGGAGTCAGAATGACCAGTGTCTAAATCCCAACTCTTCCATCCACCAGCTTTGTTACTTTAGGGAATTTCAGTCTCCCCAGCTGTAAAACTGAAGCATAGCGAGGATTCAGGGGGATAAGGCATGTCAAGTATCTAAGTGCTGGGCATTCAGATGACGCTTAGGAGATGCAGAGTCCCCTTTCTTCTCAGTTCCATTGTTCGATTTTCATGGTTAACGAGGAGGAGAAGGAGGTTGCTGTTTCTGTCTTTATGTTTCCTTTTAGATCTCTTAATCAGCAGAGAGATGTTTGGGGTCTATAACTGTGGAGAGGAATAAATGAAATTTGTAGTCAGAGCGATCAACGCAGAGAAGGGGAAAACTAAATTGTTTAGGTCCATGTTGTAGGGGGTGGGACGTGGAAACTGGAGAGTTGAGAGAGAGAAGTGGAGAGTTGAGAGAGAGAAGTGGAGAGTTGAGGGGATGGGAAGGTGAAGTGAAGTGTGAGGCAGGTAAGGGTAAAATGCAGGCTGTCTGTTGGGGCAATCTTCTATATGCGCTAGTGTAATTTCCTTGGCTGGGAATTGTGAAAAATCAATGAACAGTAACGTCTGTTAGGGTTGGGGGAGCTCTTACAACCTGTGAGGAGAACTAAGTCAATAGGGAGGAGAAAGACTCCTCTTCTTTCCTGGCAAAGACTCAGACAATGAAAGCCACGGACTCTGTTTCCTGTAGCCCTCCCAGCTTCTTTCTCCCCTCTATAAAAGTGTTCCCCGCTTGCTGCGGGGGACTTGCACGCGGCTCGCGGTGGTTGCAGACCCTGAATTGCAGTTCTCTGCTGATCTCGAATAAACCCGTCTTTGCTGGGGGAATATCAGGCAGTCTGTTTGTTTCAGGTCAACTGAAGGGAAAAAACCCACACTCAGGATAAGAAAAAAAGGACCTGTCCTTATCTACTACAGTCTGACTTGTATTATTTTCAGATATCTGACCATCATTCCCAAAGTGGGGGGTACTTAAAATACTCCTGCCCTGTGCTCACAGTTTAAGACCCAGACCCTCTCCATCTATTCTTATGTTTACCAAATTCCAGTGTATTGGTTCCCTTTTTTTCTTCATCCTAATGCCTTTCCCTTGAATAAAGCAACTGCTTTCTCTTCACTGGTCATAGTTCTCCATCCTAGATTTGGCCTGACACCTACCCTTGCTTCCCGCAGGCTCCAGCTGCCCTGTGTAACCTCTCAAATGAAGGAGCCCTCTTGCTGAAATGAACTTAGCTCCCTGTAGTGGGGAATCTGAAAGTCTTTGTTTTCTCCAGCCAAAGAATTTTGATATGGTCATTGAACTTTACAATCAAAACGAATTTTAAGGGCCTCAGCTTGTTTCCAGCGGTAATATGTTTGAAAAGGTGTATTAAATTACGAATTTGTCTTCGTCTCTTTATCCAAGTATCAGTGCAGAAGAGAAACAACCTAATGTAGAGAAATAAAATGAAATAATTAAAAAGTTGCAGAATGTGAACCACCTAAGATAAAACCAAGCAGGCCCATTGGAGATAATGGTTATCTGTTTGCGGTAAACAAGAAGTGAGAACAATTCATGACTTGCGATAATATTCAACTGAAAGGAAGTAAATTAGATGTAGACGAGGCCAGGAGAGGATTACAACACGTGCAGAACCAGACAGTACAAAGGGAAGACAGGGGCACGGGGGCAGGATTTTTATCTTTATCAGGTAATTGAAATAATGCTTTATTTAACAGTATAGAATTTAAAGTGGAAACGGGAGTCAGGAGGTACTGGCGGGGGCAGGGGAAGAAAGAATGCAAAGGCCACTAGCAACTGTTTGAGTCTGGTAACTGAAGAAAAACTGAAGGGCTATTGTGTGCCGAATGCTTTTACATACATAACTTCATTTAAGCCTTAGGACAACTCTGTAAAGTGTGATTAGCAGTCCCATTTTCGATGAGGGGGAGTGAGGCTCAAATATACTAACTTGCCCAAGTCTTTTTAGCAGGTAAGTAGTGGAGTTGAGCTAGAAGCTGAGGTGTGCCTGACTTGAACGCTTTGTTCTCTCTAAGACAGCAGACTGTCTCCTAAGTGCTGAGTGGTATTGTACTATTGAGGCCCAAAAAAATTTTCCAAATACTAGATATGACTGTAAGGGAGGTACACTGCTCTTTTTCTCTATTACTCCTGCACACACACACACACACACACACACACACCAAACACCCCCTTAGCTACACATTGAACTGCTAGCTTTATATACCCATTTAAGTGTCCCATTTAAGTGATTTAACAGATCAAATTCAACTTATCTAGAAATCACTAAAGCCTCCTGCTCTGATGGTCATATTTCCTCTGCCTATTTGCTAAAGTCAGACATTTGAGCTTTCCCTTGATCCCTTCCTTTATGTTAACCCCATGTTTAATGACTCTCTGAGTCTCATCATTTCTACCTCCGAAGTCTCCATTTTCCTTTTTCCTTCCTTTATTCATTCTCCCAACTTTGGTTCGGGCTAGCACCTTTTCCTGCCAAGAGTACTAGAGCAACTTCTTTACTGGTCTTCCTAGCTTCTGTTCCCCTCTTCCCTTCATGGCTCTGAATATGAGAGAGATTTGTTAATTTTTCTGTTTTGGGGGAGAGTACAGTGCCTTGAACATAGTAGATACCTGCTGTGATCTGAATGTTTGTGGCTCCCCCAAATTCTTATGGTGGAATCCTAATGCCTGACGTGATGGTATTACCCTGGGAGGCCCTTAGGTCACGAGGGTGGAGCACTCTTGAATGGGATTACTGTTTTTATAAAAGAGGCCCCACAGAGATCCCTCACCCCTTCCACCATGTGAAGACAAAATGAGAAGGGGCCAGCTGTGAACCAGGAAGAAAGCCCTCACCAAAATGCAATCACACTGGTACCTTGATCTTGAAATTCCTAGCCTCCAGAACTGTGAGAAATAAATGTTTGTTTTATATAAACTGCTTGTTATAGCAGCTCTGAAAGGACCAAGAAAATACTCAGTAGAAAAGTATGTTTAGTTAACAAAGAAGAAAAAAAATTAAATTGAGAAAAATCAGAAGAAATACTCTCATTATGTCTATCTACTACACAGAACAATTGTAAATATTTTAGTCTATTTCCTTCCAGTTTTTCTTGTAGGCACAGTCTTACCAATTGGTGTGTACTAACACTTCACTGTAAGCTTCTTACCTTTTTCATAAACATTTTTAAAAGAAAGATTATTACATTACTAGGAGGTTGTTTCTGCCTCAACCCATCAACCTAAACATAAATACTCTGTTTGGAGAAGCTTGGGTAATGAGATGTTTGACATTTGTTTTATGTATACCACCTGCCAGACCATGTGTTAGGCACATGAGGAGGCAAAGAAAAATAAAGTTTAGTTCTGCCCTCAAAGCACTTACATGCCCTTCACAGGGAAGGAAGGCTCACGCTCCTACTTCATTTCCTGTGAGATGATTGTCTAACATTGGCTAAAGCTTCTTCTGTTTAGTTGAGATTATGCTTTTAAAGGATGAGAAAAAGAAGTTAGGCCCACTTAAGAAGTTTCACCAAGAAGCCAGTTTCTCAAAGATAAACAGACAAATAATCCCTTCAGATTAGCCAGTCTCTGTAAAATAATTTTAACACAATATCCAGCTGATCATTTGGGAGGCAAACAAGTCAGCTAGTGGGGAGTGAATGTTAGTGACTTGGTTGTCATGGAAACTTTTCTCCTGGACCAGGAAAAAGGCAGTCGTGGGGAAACATGCTACGTGGAAAAACAGCCCATTTCTCCATGATCTGTTCTCTCTGTTGGTCACAAATTGATATCCTACTGGGGCTGGGAGTGGAGAGAAATGCAAGTATCTTAGTCATACAGAGGAAAGAAACATTCCCCTTTGTGCAGAGAGACCCAAGGGACATGGTTCAAACAAGAAGGGTGCAGGAAAATTTGGAAAGCCAAGGTCATAAATTTGTATTATTTTTATTCTTTTTTTTTGCTGTTTTTCTTTCTAAAAGTGATTTCTTGCAAGTTGTTAAAAGGCTTATTCTCAGTCATCTTCAGATGCTGGGGGAGGAGGAGTGTTGATATAAAAGCTTGACTAGCATTTGCAGTGCTGACTCAAAACACATCACAGCATGTCTTGCTCAGAAATGAAGTCTGTGTCACATGGTTAAGCCCCATTAGAAAAAGCCAGAGCTAAGCTGTGATAGGGAAGACCATAAGTCTTTTTTTTTTTAATTTATTTGAAATACATCTTTTTTTTCTTTTCTTTTTGTGGAGGTACTGGGGATTGAACCCAGGACCTCATGCATGCTAAGTATGTGCTCTACACTGAGCTATACCCTGCACCCCATCAGTCTTTAAAGAGTCTTTAAACGTACATAGGTGTAAAAATTACTTTTAAAACTTAGTCTGCCTTGGTTATTGTATTGTTTATAAACGCTTATGATTCTTGCCAGTATCTCTCCACATTTGTCCAAGTTAATCTGAATTTACATAATCATAATAAATAAAATAATTTTTAAAAAGGTAGAGTTATGCACCCTTAGCTACATATCCAACTTTAAAATGCATTACAGCTATTTGTTTGCATTTCCAACTTTTTCTTCTAAATTGTAAATGCTTCAGTGCTTTGAATGGTGCTGTGTTCATCTTTGTAAACTTATCATTAGCATAATGCTCAGTTGTTAATTGTTTGATTCATGGAACAACTTCTTTGTGCTAGTCTCTGGGATATATTGGTAAGCAATGCTTTTTTAGTGAATAATTGGATGGATGGATGGATGACTATATTCTAGATATTCTTGGTTTTCTGTGTTTTGAAATGCTAAACAATAATTTCATAGGAACAAAATCCATCACAATTATTTTCCTAGTAAGCAGCCTTATTTTAAATTTTATTTTTTATTGTAGTGTAGTTGATTTACATTGTTAGCTTCAGGAGTATAGCAAAGCAATTCAGTTATACATATACATACATATGTATATATACATATATTTTCAGATTCTTTTCCATTATAGCTTATTACAAGAAATTGAATATATTTCCCTGTGCTAGACACTATGTCCTTGTTGTTTATCTATTTTATATATAGTAATGTGTATCTCTTAATCCCTAACTCCTAATTTACTCCTGCTCCCCTTTCTACTTTGGTAACCATAGTTTGTTTTCTGTGTCTGTGATTCTATTTCTAATTTGTAAATAAAATTTGTGTATTTTTTAAAACTCCACATATAAGTGATATCATATGATATTTGTCTTCCTCTGTCTGACTTACTTCACTTAATATGATAATCTCTAGGTCCATCCATTATTTCATTCTTTTTTACAGCTGAGTAATATTCCATTATATATATACACCACATTTTCTTCATCCATTCAGCTGTCGATGGACATTTAGGTTGTTTCCATGTCTTGGCTATTGTAAATAGTGATGCTTCCTGGTAGCAGCTTTGTAATCTGCAGAAAATAATTAAGATTGAAACTCTATAGGGATAATTTGATAAATCATCATAGGCTAATAAAGTCTTACTTTTGTTTCTGATTATTTTTTTCATTTGAAGTCTTTTCTTTATAGGTTAAATAAGATCTACTGATCTACTTATTATATACCAAGAATCTGTAAGAATTTCTTAGAATACATTGCTATTTGTATACAAAGACTAATCTACTTATTACACAAAGAATTTATTTCTCTTACTGACAGTCACAGGACAATAATTCAAAACATCTTCATTGTCAGAGATTGCTTTCTCTGACCACAATATTTCACATTTTCCCCATTCTCTTCCTTGTATACTGAACATGCTCATAATCTTCTTAGACCATCATTTTTGCCTTTACATCATTTATCTGCCTTTTCACACAACCTAAACCATTTCATCTCAATACTTTCTCATCCCTTTGTTTATTCATGATTCCTACTCTGCCAAACCTTAGCCCTTTTATGATTTATGCAGTTCTTTTCCCAAGTTGAAAAACATTTCTTCATTAATTCTTTTAATCCTTTAAAATAGATCCTATGTACCAGGAATTGTGCATTGACAATAGAGAGCTTAACATTTGAGCACTTCTTTCAAGGTGTTAACAGTCAAGTAGAGAGATCTTTAATCTAAGGTAAATAGGCTTTTTGAAAAGATATGTAAAATATTGCCATATTTTTTTCCTAGGCAGAAGGTCCCTATATTTTGCAGAGTTTTCCAATGAATGATATAGAGAAGGAAATAAACAATTAAATTTCAGTCTGGTAAGTGCCACTTATGATCAGAATAAGAATAGGAAGCAGTGAAAGATGCTTTGGTAGGATCAGAGAAGGCACATTCTTAGAACTTAGCTGATTGAATTCACCAGAATTCACCTGCAAGCTAGTCTCAGCTGGGACCTCAGTGATCTCTGCAATCCTTCTATTTTCCTGCTGACCCTCAGTCACAGTGCTGCGTGCCTGCTAGCCTCTCAAATCATTGTTTCTTTTCACTTCTTACTTTATTCGTCTTCTTGAAAGAGTTTTGGCCACATCCAGATATTCTGTTGAAAAATTAAAAGGACCTGCATTGCAGAATCTGAAATGTTCTTAAAATAGCGACTGCTTGGAACTAACATTGTCTTCAAGGCACATTAGGTAAGGATATCTAATTCTAAAGGGAGAAAAGCCTCCAAAGTAAACAAGTAAACTTCTGGCAAAAAGAAGAAGCATCATTTACAGAAGAATGTTTTGTATGCTTAAATTTCTACTTTATTGAATTTCTACTTTAATTATCTCTGGGGAGTCTACAACCTATTGTGAGTTGGAAAGGGGAGTCTGGGAATCTGGATGCTAACAACAATATTATTTTTCTTCACACTTTTTAAAAGGAAGCTAGATTATGAACCTTGTTCAAAGTCATCCAACCAACAAATTGTAAACCAAGATTGGACCCCAGGTCTGCATTGTGTGGCCTATGTTCTTCTGTCTACATCAAGCTGCCTTCATTTTATTCCCCCCAGCTTTACTGAGGCATAATTGACTATTAAAATTTGTATATATTTACAGTGTAAAATTAAAAAATTTGATATATGCATGCCTTTTGAAAGAATCAAAATTAAGCTAATTAAAATATCCATCACCTCTCATAGTTACCATCTTCTGTGCGTGTGTGCGAAGAACACTGAAGATCTACCCTTTCAGCAAGTTTCAAGTATACAATGCAGTATTGTTAACTATACGCACCATGTTGTACATTACGTCTTCAGAACTTACTCATCTTATTGCTGATAGTTTGTACCCTTTGACCAACATTTCCCCATTTTTCCACCCAAAGGCCCTGGTAACCATCATTCTACTCTCTGCTTCTAGGAGTTTGACTTTTTTTCAATTCCACGAAGTGAGATTATATAGTATTGTCATTGTAGCTTATTTCACTTAGCATAATGTCCTCCAGGTTGAGCCACGTTGTCACAAATGGCAGATTTCCCTCTTTTTTAAGGCTGAAGAATATTCCATTGCATTTATATATACCACGTTTTCTTTATCCATTCGTCCATTGATGGACATTTAGGTTGTTGCCATATCTTGGTTACTGTGAATAATGCTGCAGTGAACATGGGGGTGGAGGTATCTTTTCAGTATTCTAATTTCAATACCCTTTGATAAATACCCAGAAGTGGAATTACTAGATCTCATGGTAGTTCTATTTTTAATTTTTTGATTAACTTCCATACTATTTGCCATGACTGTACTAATTTACCTTTCCATCCCTTCCCTTGTCCACATATCCTTATCAATACTTATCTTTATTTTTAAAAATAATAGCCTTTCTAACAGGTGTGAGGTGGTATCTCACTGTGATTTTGATTTGCATTTTCCTGATGATTAGTGACGTTGAATAACTTTTTGTGTACCTGTTGGCCATTTGTACGTCTTCTTTGGAAAAATGTCTGTTCAGTTCTTCTGCCCATTTTTAAATTAGATTGTTTATTTTTTTCTATCGAGTTGTATGAATTGATAAAGAAGATGTAGTGTGTTTGTGTGTGTGTCTATGTGTCTGTGTATGTGTGTGTGTATATATATATACACACACACACACACATATATATATAAGTATTACTCGGTCATGAGAAAGAAGGACATCCTGCCATTAGTGACAAAATGTATGGACCTAGGTGATATTATGCTTAGTGAAATAAGTCAGAAAAAGACAAATACTGTATGATATCACTTAATGTGGAATCTAAAAAAGCTAAACTTACAGAAACAGAAACTAGAATGGTGGTTATTTATTTTTTTGAAGGAAGAAACATGTTTATTGTTAAGTCCCACATTTCCTGACTTTTTTGATGATTGAACCCCGATTTCTACACATAATATCTAGAAACAAGCTGTGTCACACAATTCAGGAAAGGTTGGACTAGACTTTTGGGGGGGGGGCGGAGGGGCAAGGAATAGCAACTTTATTCAGAAAGCCAGCTGACCGAGAAGATGGGGGCTAATGTCCTGGAGAACCATCTTCCCCAAGTCGTAATTCAGGCTCCTTTTGTACTAAAAAGGGGCTGGGAGAGGTTGATTGTGCAGACTTCTTGGTGTCAGAGTCCTTCGCTCTTGCAGCTGTCCACGTGGGGTCAGGTCTTGGTGTCCTGTAAACCTCCCACAAAACAAATGTTATTTTCTATTCTGCAACTTGTCATCTTTATGTAAGTGCAAAAGTGTTATACCCTTAAAGGTCAGAGCCTTGAGGATGGGATCTCCTGTGTATTTCAGGCTAAAGGCAACATTCTTTTACAAAAGGTGCAGAGCTAGCAAGACTAAGCCCAGGAAACAGGGCACAGGGTTAAAGCCAAAGGAATAGGTCTCATATGGAGTCAGATTTGTTCTTTTCTGTTACAGAGGGACACAGTGAGAGCCACCTGGCGATTGGCTGGAGGTGCGGCCTGCTGAGAGCTGCCTGGTGATTGGCTGGAGGGGCCGCAGGGGTCACCGGGAGGCATTGTGATTCACCGTAGGCGGTTATAAAAGCGGGCGGTTATAAAAGCCAGCGCCATGCCGAGGTCAGCCATAGCAGAGATGGCCTTTCTGGTGCTCGTGCTCGTTGTTGCCGTGTCCTCTAAAATGGTGGTTCTTTAAATAATTATTCTGAATTCTTTGTCAGGCAATTCATAGATCCCCATCTCTTTGGGTCGGTTACTGGAAAACTATTATGTTCCTTTGTTGATATCATGTTTCCTTGACTTTTTTGTTCCTTGTAGCCTTGTGTTGATGTCTATATAGTTGAAGGCCCAATGACCTCTTCTTAACTTAATGGACTGGCTTCAGTGGGAAAGACCTTCACCAATGGGTGAATTCAAGGACACCAGCTAAGTGGAGTGTTGTAGCTCTGTGTCTAGGGGAATGTAGTGGAGGCTCTAGCTCTGGCAGGTGGTGGGGGAGAATGCAGCAGGGTAGACTCCAGGCAACTCTCAGTGATGTCAACATCAGCAAAGACTGTGGGGTGCCTCAGTGGCCAAGGCTGCAGTTGTCCATGGCGATGGTAAGGGCTGCTTGGATCTTCAGTAGTGAAGACTGCTGGGCTTTCTTGCTCTCTTTTTCTCCCATTAGAGGACGAGTTATGTGGAGCTAGGGAATGGGTGACATAGGTAAAATGCTTCCTATACTTTTTCATATGCCGTCCTCAGTTTTGTGCTCCACTTGTTGCAGCTTGTTCATTGTTCTCTGGAGCTCTCCCAGTGCTATGTTCATCAGCACATACATAGCTGTTTAATCATTGTTTTTGAGACCTTCCAGTCTTCTATCTTGCTGACATTACCCCTTAAGCTGCCTTCTAAGACAGCAGAGAAGCTAACCTTCCCCTAAACCAGAGCCAAAAGCAAAGGCTTATTTGCAGGTTGTTAATTTGGGAAAGTTCCCAGGGAGCAAGTGTGAAGGATTGAGGTAGTGGAACAGGGGAAGAAGGACCACCAATTGAAGGATGTATAACCAACTTTGCCAGGCATACAAGACAGCTGGTTCTTTGGGACCTTTGGAATATCTTAATGAGTGTCTCAAAACTCAGAACTGTCTGAGGTAGCAGAGAGTGGAAAGGTGCATTTCAGGTGTCTCCTGTATAAGTGTCAAGCACAGACTCAGAGGTACCTGCAGAAGGATGAGGAATGCGCTACCAGGTTGTATCTGCATGAATCTGTTCAGTGTTAGGAAAAAGAGATGGCGCTGATATAATTTAAAGCAGTATATAAGAGATGTTCAGTGCAGAGGCAAAATGAATAATAATAACAACAACAAACTTTTGTATACTGTAGGAGAAGTGAGTAGAATTGTGGGAGCCTCTTTGTGTAGGTCAGTGTGGGTTGTCTTTGTGAATGCACTAAGTGCCTGGACACTATGCTGAGGTGTGTCGGAGACATCAATTCTCTTTTATCCAGAAGATTTTTTTTTTTAAACAATCATGGCAAGTGGGTACAGCTCAGTGGTAGAGCATGTGCTTAGCATGCATGAGGTCCTGGGTTCTATCCCTAATATTTTCATTAAAAAAAAAGGACATTACAAAAAAAAAAAGCTCATGCTTATGTCTTTATTTATTTATTAAAAATCTCTTCAGTTTTATTATAGTATAATTAACAAATTATATATATTTAAGGTGTACAAGATGATGGATTCATATAAAAATACACTGTGAAATGATCCCCACCATCAAGCTAGTTAGCATTCATTACTTCATATAGTTACCATTTTTTTCTTTTCATCCCCCTCTCTCTCGCCCCTCTAGCAATCACTGGTTTGTTCTCTGTGTTTGTTAGTCTGTTTCTGTTTTGCTATGTTCACTTGTTTTTTAGATTCCACCTATAAGTAAAATCATATGGTATCTATTTTTCTCTGTCTGACTTATTTTGCTTAGCATAATACCCTCCAGATCCATCCATGATATTGCAAGGAACAAGATTTCATTTTTTATGGCTGAGTAATATTCCATTGTGTATATTGTGTGTGTGTGTGCATGTATGTATACCACATCATCTTCATTCATTTAACTATTAATGGGCACTTAGGTTGCTTCCATATCTTGGCTATTGTATGTAATGCTGATATGAATGTAATGGTGCATATATCTTTTCAAATTAGTGTTTTTGTTTTCTTCGGAATAATACCCAGAAGTGGAATTGCTGGATTGTATGGTAGTTCTGTTTTTTAATTTGAGGAATCTTCATACTGTTTTCCACAGTGGCTGCACCAATTTACATTCCCATCAATAGAGCACAAGGGTTCCCTTTTTTCCCCATCCTCGTCAGAATTTGTTGTTACTTGTCTTCTTGATAATAGCCATTCTAACAGGTGTGAGGTGATATCTCAGTGTGGTTTTGATTTGCATTGCCCTGAATATTAGAAATGTCGAGCATCTTTTCATGTACCTGTTGGCCATTTGTATATCTTCTTTGGAAAAATATCTCTTCAGATCCTCTGCCCATTTTTTAATTGGTTGGTTATTTTATTGATGTTGATTTATATGAGTTCTTTGTATATTTTGGATAGTAACCTCTTATTGAATGTATCATTTGCAAATATCTTCTCCCACTTAATAGGTGGCCTTTTCATTTTGTTGACAATTTTCTTCTCTGTGCAAAAACTTCTTAGTTTGATGTAGTCTCATTTCTTTATTTTTGCCTTTGTTCCTCTTGACTGAAAAGACATATCCAAAAAAAACAAAAATGTTAGTAAGACCACTGTCAAAGAGTGTACTGCCTGTGTTTTCCTCTAGGAGTTTTATGGTTTCAGGTCTTACATATGGTCTTTAATCCATTTTGAGTTTATTTTTGTATATTATATGAGAAAGTAGTTCAGTTGGATTGTTTTGTAATTTTCTTAATACCATTTGTTGAAGGGGCTGTATTTCCCCATTATTTATTCTTACCTCCTTTGTTGTAGATTAATTGACTATATAAGTGTGGGTTCACTTCTCGGCTCTCTATTCTGTTCCATTGATCTCTGTTTCAGTATTGGTGCCAGTATCATATTGTTTTGATTACTGTGGCTTCGTAGTATAGCTTGAAAGCAGGAAGTGTGATACCTACAGCTATGTTCTTCTTTATCAAGATTGTTTTGTCCGTCTGGGGTCTTTTGTGTTTCCATACAAATTTTAGGATTATTTGTTCTAGTTCAATGAAAAAATGCCATTGATATTTTGACAGGGTTTGCATTGAATCTGTAGATTGCCTTGGGTAATATGGCCTTTTTAACAATATTAATTCTCCAATCCATGAGTGTTGTATATCTGTTCATTTTTTTGTGTTGTCTTTCACCAGTGTCTTGTAGTTTTCTGAGTACAGGTCTTTTACCTCTTTGATTAGATTTACCCCTAGGTATTTTATTCTTTTTGATGCAGTTGTAAATGGAATTGTTTTCTTAATTTCTCTCTCTGATAGTTCATTATTAGTGTGTAGAAACAACAGATTTCTGGATCTGTATCCTGCAAATTTACTCTATTTATTTATTGGTCTAAAATTTGTTGTGGCATCTTTAAGATTTTCTATGTATACTATCATTTCATCTGCAAACAGTGACAATTTTACTTTTTTCTTTCCAATTTGAATTCCTTATTTCTTTTTCTTTTCTGATCGCTATGGCTAAGACTTCCAATACTATCTATGAGTCCTGGAGAGGCTGGCTGTGGGTCCTAGGGTGTGGTCCTGGGGCTGGTACTAGCCTGCTGGTGGGTGGTTTTGGGTTCCAGAGAAGCTGGATGTGGTTACTGGGTGGTCCTGGAACTGGCGCTGGCCTGCTGGTGGGTGAGGCTGGGCCACCACATGGCTGGCTACTTGGCCTAGGGGGTCCCAGGACTGGTGCCAGCTGGCTGGTGGGTGGGTAAGCCCCTGGCACTAATAGACTAGAGAGAGGACTCCAAAATGACATTTGCCAGTACCCACGTCCTCATGGTAGATCAAGCTCCCCATAATGGCTGCTGTCAGTGTCTGTGTCCTTAGGGGGAGTTCCACTTGCCTCCTGCCTCTCTGGGAGGCTCTTTAAGATTAGTAAGTGAATCTGTCTCAGGCTACTTTCAAATTACTACCTCTGTGCTGGGTCTTGGAGCATGTGAGTCTTTGTGTGCACCCTTTAAGAGCAGAGTCTATGTTTCCTACAGCCCTCTGGCACTCCCATATGCAAACCCTGGCCTCAAAGCCAGACCTTCTGGGGGCTTGTTTTCTCAGTGCAGGACATCTGGGCTCAGGAGCACAACGTGGGGCCCAGAACTCTTGCTTCTTGGAGAAAACCTTTGCAGTTGTGATTATACTCTCATTTGTGGTTTGCCTAGCTGGGGATGTGGGTCTTGACTCTATTATGTCTCTGCCCCTTCTGCCTGTCTCATTGTGGTTCTTTCTTTATATCTGTAGTTGTGGAAAATGCATTCAGGTCAGTCTCTTCAATAGTGCTCTGTAAATAGTTGTAATTCTGGTGTGCCTGTGGGAGGAGCTGAGCTTAGGGTCTTCTTACTCCTCCATCTTGGCCACACCTCTGTCCAGAAGTTCTTAGAGTTTGTGCAGGCACAGGAATATATCCTCTAAGAAACTTTGCAGTTCAGAAAGCAGTGATACTCTGTGGCCTTTGTGACAGCTGATTCTTTGGAGGTTCATTAGTAAATCTTTGTCATTGAGGTTTTGCTTTTCCCCTATATGTGTTCTGTGCTTTTTCCCTCTTATGGAACCTAATTGGCCAATGAAATCTTACGTTGAACTGTAATATGTTGAATCCCAAATAAAGTCCCCCTGCTTGAAGCGGATAGTTTCTTAGAGAATTGAATGTTGGTGAATGGAGAAGAGAGGGTATGGGGACCCTCATCTTATCTCTTTTGGCTGCCCCTGAGGTATTTTAAAAATCCACTAAGAATCAAATGGGCAGTTAGAAAATTATTGCCTTGGGGCATGAATTAAGGATTCTGACCATTAGAGCTTTTACAACATTTAAAGCCAATCTCAAAATGTGAGCTCTGTGAAGGCAATGACATTGTATTTGCTTGTGTATTTCTAGAACTTCTAAGCATGCTTGGCACATACTGGGTCTCAGTATTTGTTGAATAAGTGAATGACTGCTATGTTCAAGGCGCTGTGCTAAAATGTATTTTTCATTAAAACGGGAAAAGCTAGTTTTGATTCAGTACTGGTTTTCTTGGTCCTTGTCACTATCACCATTTGTGAGATGGACGGCCATGATTAGAACACAAGTCTGTTAGCCTCAAAATACAGCAGCACTGACTGACTTTGGAGAATCAACCTTATGACATCAGTCTACTGAGAAATATCATCTCATTGAGAGTTAATCGAACACAGAGATCAAAAAGGCCTGGGGAGGAATTGGACCCATGGACCATGGAGTTTGGAAATGAATAGACGTGTGTTGGAGGACAAATCTGTGAGGTGCTATAGAGAATAATTAGGTGTACTTAGCACAGACATAATGCTGAGAGTTTTTTGACTCCTATACAAAGATAGATAAATAAGTAAAACCCTGTATTAAAGCCATGGTAAGTGATTTTACCACTGGAAATACCACTGGAAATTCTAGAAAGTGTTTCTATTAGAAAGCCTTGATTGGTCTTATGACACTGAAAGTACTCCTGTAGCCATCCAAAACAATATTTTTCTTGCTTAAATATTAAACTTTCACATTACGTATTGCCATATAGGAAAATATATTCTCTGTTGATGATGTTGGCAACAGTAGAATCAGATGTATTGACAATATTTGAATTACTACCCAACTTCTGGCTAGAAAGAATGATTTATTCAATGAGAATGGCAAATGGCAATTCCTGGCAGCAGTGCTAGCAATGGTGGATTTACCGTAAATAGCCTGGAATTTGTATTTTATATCCAAAGAGGACAATTACCTTTGTATATTACAAAGGCTGTAAAGATTGATTTGTGATTGGAAATCTCAGCCACTGAACAAGCTTACATTGTACTACATTTTTTGGAGAAGGTGTTTCTAGTGTGGTGTGTTTTAACAACAGAATTGTTCATGTAGGATCTAGCAATAGTATATTATAATCCTGATAAAGTCTCATGTGTAATCAAACATTCTCTCATTTTACATTATACCTATGTTGTTTTTCAAAATATAATTCATTTTTCAGTTATAAAAGTAATACTTGCTCATTAAAAGAACTAAGGGAAAAGCATAAATCTAAATTCCTAGGGACAATCACTGCTTTCGTATTTCTAAATTTTAATTTATTTTGATTATTTAAGCTAAACATGTTTAGAGATGAAATTTTGAAAATTCAGACATGCAAAAAATAAGAAAATGAAATCACAATTTCTCCACTAAGAAATGGCACTTTTAACATGTTGGCCTCAATACTTATCTAGGTTATATATTTGTCAACAGATATTTAAGATATGTGTTTTATTTTTAATGAAGGAAACCACATATATTGGATGATACTTTTTCTTGTGATTTGTTACTTTATTGAGTGTTGGTGAGATGTGGAGAAAAGGAAACCCTTGTATACTGTTGGTGAGAATATACATTGATACAGTTGTTATGGAAAATAGTATAGAAGTTCCTCAACAAATTAAAAATCAAACTACCGTATGATCTAGCAATCCCAATTCTGAGTATTTATCCAAAGAATAAAATCATTATCTTGAAGAGATATACACACCCCTATGTTTATTGCAGCATTATTTATAGCATTTAAGACATGGAAACAACCTGTGTACTTCAACAGAAGAATGAATAAAGAAAATCACACACACACACAGGAATATTATTAAGCCATAAACAAGGAAGAAATCTTGCATTTGTGAGAACACGGATGAACCTGGGGGACATTATGTTAAGTGAAATAAGCCAGATACAGAAAGAAAAATAGTGTATGATTTCACTTTTATATGGAATCTGTAAAAGTCAAACTCATTGAAGCAGAAAGTAGAATGGTGGATTCTTGGGGTGAGGGGTGGGTGAAACAGTGACATATTGGTCAAAGGATACAAACTTTCAGTTATAAGATGAATAAGTTCTGGAGATCTAATGTACAGCATGGTGACTATAGTTAATAATGCTGTATTGAACACTTGAAATTTGCCAAGAGAGTTAATATGAAGTAAGAGAATTTGTACTAAACTTCAGCATTCTTCTATTTTGGTGTCTTACATAATGTTTCTTATTGCTTTCTGCTCTTATAACTTTATAGCCTCTATTTCTTATCTTTAAAGTTGGTCATGCTTTTTCTCTACACTGCTTCTTCGATCAGCTGGCTCTCAAAGCCCAGTGGGCTATCACCAGACAAGCAGAACAGAGAGACAGGGAGAATGGCAAACTGTGCAATAACCCAATACACAGGGGGGCCTTTATTTCTGGCAGAAACTCAGAGCACAATAGGCTTCCCTCTTCCTTTTTATTTTAAATTACATTTCATTGTATATAAACAGCACTTAATAAATTTTATATACCCACTAGTCATTGGTATTTATTGTTTTGTAAATTTAGTGTTAATGTATTGTATTCTAAGAATAAAATAAATAGAAATGCATACATTATTATTTAACAGGAAAATATTTAAATTAATGATGTTTTTATTTCCTGTTTGTTTGAATTAATCACCTTCGAAGTTGGGAAAGTATATTGGAAATCCTTAAATCACTTAAAATAATTCAGGACTGCTATTAATTTTATATCACAAGTGAGTAGTTAATGCAGAGTTAGCAAGTTCATCACTGCTTTTTAATTAAACATAAATTGATTGTAAAGACAGAATTATTGAGTATTTGAGAGATATATCTAATGGCTACATAATTAGTTGCAAACTACATAAGCAAGGAATGCCCAATTTAATTCTTGTTATGTATTAGCAGTATAAAAATATGCAGACACTTCATTCACATTTATCAAAATAGCCTACGGCAAAATAATTAGGGATCACTTTTGAAAGTGATGGTGCTTAATAGATACATTAATTGACATCAATCTTTCTTCAAGTAGCCCATTAAGTGGAAAACTATTACATAGAAAATAGTTTATCAATAAAAATAAAAAATGCATATCTTTTATTTGCAAAGTTAATTGACTGCACTCATATATTTTCACTTATTAAAATTAAATAATTTCTTTGATTTGTTGATAATTAAATAGCTATAATAGTGAATCTCAATTAAATATCAACAAATCTCAATTAAACATCAATGATAGTTAATCAATTTATAAAAGTAATAATGATATATACTACATAATCAGAAACAATAAAATCTAAACTTATTATGTTGAAATAAGAAAACTATATTTCTACGTTTTATTTATTTGTGCTGATTAGGTAAACTTGAATAATGATTTAAAAAAAATCTCTTTTTGAGGAGGTTGGCATAAATTGGTGAAGTATCACATCAGAACTTCTGTCTTATGAAAGTACTGGCTGACTGTGGCCTACTCTTATAAAAGGTGAACATTTCCAGTCAATTCACATTACCTATCAGATACCAATTTGTGATAAAATTCACAAAGCAGAAAAATAAATAATAATGGCAAATACTACAATAATAAGTAAAATTTCAAGGCTTGGGAAAATATAACTAACTTATAATTCGTCTTTGGATCTACTTGATTACTATAAAATTTCAATCAAATAAAATCAAAACAGAAGCCAGGGTAAAAGATTGCAATCTTAGAAGGAGGTCTTCAAATAAATGGATTCAATTAACATTACATGGCTTTGTTTTTCTAATTGAAAGTCAAATCTATTAATTAATCATAAAATTAATTTAAGGAGTTACATAGGCAATAAATAAAATAGAAAAAAATAAGAAGTCTATAATGGCACCTATAATGACAGTAAGGATTTTGCTGTGAAATTTTGTTTTTAGTTTCGTTATATACTTGATGTGTGTGTGTGTGCATGCGTGCGTGTGTGTGTGTGTGTTGGGCTGGATGGTGATGGTAATATAAACTATATTTCTATTGTAGGTCATAGCCTATATTAGTCAAGATTCATCAGAGAAATAGAACCAATAAGATTTATCTATATATAGATATGGATATATATATATATTTAGGCTTATGTGGTTCTGGAAGCTGAGAAGTCCCTTAACCTGCCATCTGCAAGCTTGAGAAACTGTAAAGCTGGTGGTGTGATTCAGTCTTAGTCCAAGGGCCTGATAACTGGTTGGGGGTTCAGGGCTGATGGTGTAAGTTCTGATCTGAATCTGAAAGCCCAAGAACCAGGGGTGCTGATGTCTAAGCCAGAAGACAGATGTCTCAGTTCAAGCAGAGAGAGAGAGAGAGAGAGCAATTTCACCTTTCCTCCATCTTTTTGTCCTATTTAGTCATTGAACAGACTGAATGATACCCACCTACAATGAGAAGGTTCATCTTTCTTTACTCAGTTCACTGATTCAAATGCTAACCTCTTCCAGAAACACCCTCACAGGCACACCCAGAAATAATGTTTTATCAGCTATCTGGGCATCCATTAGCCCAGTCAAGATGATGTAAAATTAATCATCACACAGCCAAAGTTTGAAAAATAGATAACTTTATAGATCTCATATGTAATGATTAAGATTTTTATAGTTTGTGGTTAGTCTTAAAATGTGTTGTGATATATCAATTTGTGGATATCAATTTGAATGAAACCATCTAGGTTTGAAATATGGCTTCAGCATTCAACAGCTAGGTGATAAAGAACAATCTGAACTCTTTGTTCCCCCATTTATAAAATACATGCAATAATAGTATCTAACTGACTGGGTTGTTGAAAATTTAAATAGAATAAATGGAAAGGAATGTGTCAGGAAATTTCCACATAGTGAACTCAAAATAGTAGTAATATTAGGGCTGTCATAAATGATTCAGATAAGGTTATTCAGAGGGACTTCCACTTCTGACCAAGATGGAGTAACAGACAATGGATTTACCATCCCATTTAAAAAAAAAACCCAAACTGGACAAAATATATAAAACAATGGTTTTCAAGACACTGAGCATGAGGCAATGGAGGACAGTGATCCCTGAGAGATGGGAAACAAATGAGGTAAACCCTATGAATGTCCCAGTTTACTGAGAGTCTCCTGGTACAGTATAGAAAGGGAAAACCCTGGTGGAGCCCAGGAGACTCCCTAAGTTGAGAAGATGGGGCTGAGAGGCTGGAGGACAAAGGCAGTGATCAGGAAGAAGTACTGAAGATGTGAGAGCATCACACACAGAAATCTAGGAGATCTGCCGAGTATTACTTGAGTTTTTAGCTAAGCATTGATCAACATATGTGGGTGAGAAATCTACCCAAGACTGTGGAAAAAGCCACATGAAAAGATTAAAGGGAAAAATACTTAGATCTCAGGGCGAGCCAGCAATAATGTTTATACCCACAAAATAGAGGTGGAAAAGTGTGTAATTCATGGGGCATTGGCTAGACTACTAAGAAGGTTCTTAGTGTTGGGAAACAATTAGCATGGCTCTGGCCCTTTCCAATAAATGTTAAAAGCAGAACCTGAACATCTCAAACTATTTCCAAGTAACTTAACTGCATCCCAGGACAAAGCTCAAGAATATTCATGGGAACACAAAAATATCTAGCACTTAAGAAGGCAAAATTCCCAATATCTGACATCCAATAAAATATTATGAGGCAGATAGTGAAACAGGAAAATACAACCCACATTGAGGAGAAAACTCAACCAGTTCAACCAACCCAGAACTAACAAATAATAGAAACAACAGAAAAGAATGTTAAAAAGTTCTAATAACTGTATCCCATTACTCAAAAAAGGTTAAGTGGAAACATGGAATTTACAAAAAAGAGACCCAAATCCAACTTCTAGACATGAAAACTACAGTGTCTGAAGTGAAAATCAGACTGAACAAGATTCATGGTAGATTAGAATCTGCTGAAGAAATGATTAATGAGCTTGACAAAATAACAACAGGAAGTATCCCAAATAAAAGACAATGAGAAAAAGAAACAGTGAACTGTGGGATAACCTCACGTGGCATAACATATGTGTCCATGAAGGTGTGAGGAGGCACACAATAATGGTTAAAATTTCCCAAACTTGATGAAAACTATAAACCCACAAAAGTAGAAGGCTCAAATAATCCCTTCCCACAAATAACCCCTTTCTCACATGAAACTGAAATAAGGACTTTTTTTTTTTCAGAAATACAAAAGCTGAAGAATTAATTACCAGCAGACTTGCATTATAGGAAATGCTAAAGGAAACCCTTCAGGAGAAAGAAAATCATATCAGATGGAAATATGAATCTACAGAAAGGAATGAAGAGTACTGAAATTGGGAACTACATTAATAAGTATACAAAATTATTTTCTTATTTTTAAAATCTTTTTATAAGATTACTGACTGTTTAAACAAAAATAAACTAATGCATTTTATGGAGTGGGGTTTGTGACATATACAAGTGAAATGTATGGCAAAGGCTGAATGGAAAGAAACTGATGTATGCTATTGTGAGATTTTAATACTTTACATTATATGGTAAAATACACCTTGAAGGTCAAATGTGGTAAGTTAAAGATGTATGCAGTGAACCCTAAGGCAACCACTAAAATATAAAAAGACACAAAGTTAAAAGACAGAGATTCTCAGATAATAAAAAGTCAGGATCCAATTATATGCTGCCTATAGAAAACACAGTTTAACCCTAAAGACACAAATAGATTTAAAATAAAAGAATAGAAAAGGATACATCATGGTAACACTAACCAAAAAAACAGCTAGGCTGTCTGTATTAATATCAGATAAAGTAGGATTCAGAGCAAATATTACCAGGGTAAAAGAAGGTTATTTTATAATGACACATGGATCAGTTCATCAGAAGGACATAATTCCAAAAGTTTAAGCATATAATAACAGAACTTCAAAGTATGTAAAGTAAAAACTGGTAGAATTTCAAGGAGAACTAGACAAATTCACAATTACAGTTGCATATTTTAGTTTCTCCTCTCAATAACTGACTGAAAAGTAATCTGAAAATCAATAAGGATATGGAAGACTTAAACATTACAATCAACAATTGATCTAATTGAATTTATACAACCCTCTGCCAAACAACAGCAGAATCCTTTTTTGAAAGTCATAGAACATCATCAGGTTAGACCATATTCTGGATCATAAAACTAATTTCAATGAACTTAAAAGGATTCAAAACACACAATATATGTTCTCTGACCATATCGGAATTAAAAATGAACCAATGACAAAAAGATATCTGGAAAGTTCCCAAATACTTGGAAACAAAATAACATACTTCTGAATTACCCGTGGGTCAAAGAAGAAATCAAGAAGGATATTAGAAATATTCTGAACTGAATGAAAAAGTACAACAGACTTAATCTGTGCTATGCCAGCATCTAGACTAGTGTGTGTGTGTGTGCGTGCGCGCGCGTGCACGCACGCATTTGTGTTGGTGGCAGCAAGACTTATTATAAATCTATAATAATCAAGACAGTGAGTTATTGGCATAAAGATAGACAAATAGGACACTGGAATAGAATAGTATGAAAATAGACCTGTACACGTACAAGTATATATGATCTTAAAACAATTGAATGACTGGATTTTATGACATATGTATGTTTTATGAGCCTAGAAATGTAGGCAGGGGTCTGGTATATATTTTCGAAAAGACTGAATATATTATTCTGAATGTAATATATTGTCATTGAAGAATAAAAAGGGATAGTAACAGGGTAAGATTTATTTTAGAAATACCAGAAAGAAGTGGTATGGAAGATGGATTATAGAATGGTAAGATTTGATTCAGGCAGTATAATTAGGAAGCAGTGAGACTGAGGAAAGAAGAGGAGGTAGATCTGAGATGGATTTAAGAGAGCAGGACCAGTAGTCCTGTCTGGCTGATGTAATGGGTGAAGGGCAAGGGAGTAAGAGGTTTCAAGAACAGCTCATGGATTTCTGTCTTGGAATTCTGAGCAGAGACCAGTGCCATTCATTGGAACAGGGAACAGGAGAAGGAGTAAGTTGTGGGGGTACTTGATATTTCAGCTTTGAATTTGTTGAGTTTGAGGTTTTTTGAGAACTCCTAGCCCAGTACTCAGAAGGATATTTGGGACTAGAGGTCAGGGAAGAGGGCTGGTATTATGCTAAGAATTTGGAAGTGTTCAGCATTTGTATGGAACTCGAAGCTGTAGACTTTCAGTTTCCACGGAAAGAATCTATAAAATAAAAAGAGAAAAGCCTGGAAAAGGTCAAATGTAAATCTAGAAAATAACAGTATTTAAGGAATAAGAGAGGAAGAGATGAGAAGCCAGAATGAATCCAGAATGTATGTTTTAGAGGTGCCTAATGGCATAAAACTAATTTGGACTCGTGTGTGTGTGTGTGTGTGTGTGTGTGTGTGTGTGTGTGTGTGTGTGTGTGTGTGTGTGTGTGTCTGCATAGGGAACTTGTCCTGAAGCTGTGTTTCCATTAAAGTACATTGTTTTCACTCAGAGTAAATGTTCAGGGGGAGGGCTGTTGAAGACTGATGTCACTTTTTCTTGACCACACTGAGACAGACTCATTAAGGAGACTAAGCAAGTAGAGTCAGAGATAAGAAGAGAGTGAACACTGGCATCAAATGTTGGAGAGCAGGAAAGGAAGATAAGGACTGCAGTTTGTCAGGCTGCCAGCAGGAAACAGATTGCACTCTCAAATTGGGTAATTTGAGGAGAGCTTAATAAAGAGACCGCTTACCAAGGTGTGGGAAAGGTGCAGGGAAACTCCATATGATAGTGTCTTTCACCAGGGCTAGTAAGAGGGTGACTCCCTGACTGCTCTTCGGCCTGAAGGAGCAAGAGGAGGGGGCGGTTATCAGAATGTGGGGAGCTTTGTGGGAGACTGCCGCTAAAGGATCTCTGAGTTTTGATTGAGGTGCTTTGCAGGGAGGGGCAGGAGAGTGATTACCCTGACCTTGACTCGTCCTCCCTTTGCTGCTCTTGCCTGTGCTCCCCGTTGGCCAACCCGGGTCAGAAGCAAGGGAGTCAGTGAGTGTAGTTTCCATCTAGATCAGCCTCTGGTGCAGAACAGGTTGGAGGAGAGATGGGAGTGTATCTGAAAGGGGCAAACGAAATACACACAGCACAGAAACACAGATTGAGAAATATCTATTGGAATTCATCACAGGAGGTTACTGACCCCTCACTGAGGTCAGGGAAGTACTGGGACAGAAGGTAGATTTCAGAGAGTAAATTAAGAATGGAACAAGAGTGAAGAGGAGGAGTTACTGATAAGGGAGAGCGTTTGGGGAGTGACTGGAAATAAATTTTGGGTAATGGGTGGCAGACGTGAGTGAAGATAGAAGACACTCATTTATATACAAAGTCACAGACTCAAACCAGTGCCTTGCAAGATCTCCCTGTAATTTTCCAGAATTGTGAGAACAATAAAGGACAGATCAATATAAAGAGGCACACGTTGGGGTCAATCTGCAAGGAGACGTGTGTCCTCCTTACTGCACGTTCATTGAACCGTGCACTTGCACGACAGCGCTGCTGTCCCCCCCCCGCTGGAGAGTACGGATTCTACTTCAAATGTCATTATACATCTTCCTTGACTCACAGTGGAGTTATGTCCCAAGAACAAAATGCAAATAATGCATTTAATAAATGCATTTAATACACCTCACCTACCAAACATCATAGCTTAGCCTACCTAACATGTGCTCAGAACATGTACATTAGCCTACAGTTGGGCAAAATTGTCTAACACAAATCTTATTTCATAATGAAGTGTTGAAAAGCTCATGTAATTTACTGAAGACTGTACTGAAGGTGAAAAACAGAATGGTTGTCTGGGTAAGAATGGCTGTGTTTGGGTTGTTTGCCCTGGCGATCCTGTGGCTGGCTAGGAGCTGTGGCCCTGCCGCTGCCCAGCGTCACAAGAGAGTATCATCTTGCATATTGCCAGCCCAGGAAAAGATCAAAATTCAAAATTCCAAGTATGGTGTCTACTGTCTGTGAATAGCTTTCACACCATCATAAAGTTTCAGCTTTGTAAGTCTAACCATCATCTGTATAACCTCAGTGCCTAGTGAAGTGTTTGACACATAGTAGGTGCTCAGTGAAAGTTACTGAATACAAAAATGTTCAAATGTTCAAAACCTTAAAAACATCCCAGAGGCATATTCTGATGCATGAACACAATCAGTTATGTTTAGGATAGCTAAAAAATCTACTTAACTCTTCAGGACAGCCCCATCTTTCTTCAGTACATACTATACATCTCACTTTTAAAAAAAATTTAATTTAATTTAATTTATTTTTTGGCAGGGGGAGGTAATTAGGTTTATTTAATTTTGGAGGAGGTACTGGGGATTGAACCCAGGACTTTGTGTATGCTAAGCATGCGCTCTACCACTTGAGCTATACCCTCCCCACGTCTCACTCTTATCAGTCCTTTTGTTCCTCCCATAAGTAGTTTTCCTTACATGAATTTTAACTCCTCGTATCAGGAGAGAGTTTGACTCTTGTTTGACAAGTCGTATCAGCTTTATACAAATGCTGTAACCTCTCTCATGTGAACTTAAGTTTATTGCTAAGCTCTTTTTCTCCATGACACTTCTTTGGATGGCTTTTCTAGAAAGTTTTTCTCCTGTCATTTCCAACCTCATATTACAGTGTCTGAGTTCTAAGACTGACTGAGAAATACTCCCAATCTAACTGGCTGTAAGGGCGTGGAAAGTTGATTTTAGATATGGTTCTCTCGTTTCAGAAGTATTTTGACTTATTTAGAAATTCTTAGTAATGTTCTTGGAGGGAAAAGTGTAAAAAGAATCTTGCTTCTTCTAACCTTTTAGTTTTTTGGCAGTTCTCATTTCTTTTTTCTAAGTTATGTAATTTGAAGCCGAAATTCTACTTTTTATTTCATTCACAAAACATAATATCATGAAGTGCGATAAAAGCAAACTAGCCTGAAAAACAAAATATTAAAATATAGTGAAACTTGGAAATTCTAAGTTTTAGCATAAAAAGTGAAATTAAAATCTCTATTATGAAAAGGCGTCTAGCAACTTTCAGTGTGGCTTCTGGGGTCCTTTATTCAACAGGCAGGAGCATTATGTATCAAACATAGTAAATCAAGTTGAAATTGGTTTTTCTGATTTTAATGATTTGTGTTTAACCTTTAATATCAAACTTGCCAAGTGGTTGTTTAAATTACCTTCGTAGGATTAGAAGGCACAGTGTCTTCAGGAAAAGCAGAATTTTCTTCTGAAACATGTATCTTTCACAGACTATGTACTTTCACATGCCAAGACACATCAGAATTTTACTTGTTTAGGAACAGGTTCATTTTAAGCTCCAAAGTAGATCAGCTGAAATGATAAATATGTTTCACATAAATGTTAGAAGAGTTGAAGTCGTCAACGTGGTTCTTACATTGTGAGGGCTAGACGCCATGGATTTCCGTATTGTACATAGTTCTTAGTCTTTGTGGTTCCAAAGCACACTCAATTTATAAGATGTGCTAAAAACCTGTTGTTCTTCAAAGTAATGAATTAACATTTATTTTTATTAAAATATTGAAAAAATCTATTTGACTATTTGGATTATTTCATTTTGAACATACTGTTTTTTGCTGTGTATAAAATGCTGTTTAAGTAATTAAGTGTTTTTCTCTAATAATTTGAGTGCAGAAAATTCAGTCTTCTGTAATTAAAAATAAATCTTTGAACTGAACACAGTAGTTATTTTCCCATATACTTTATTGAAAATGATAAAAATGGATAAAATTTAGCCGAGGAGTGTGCCTAATTCCTATGAAATATCAAGCTTACATTTAATTAAATTTGGGGAGTTTTGGGGGGAGGGGGAATAATATGATACTGAAGGAAAGGAAATAAAATTCTTAGAAAGATTTCAAAAAATTATTAATAGATGAGATTTGAATAAGACTGATCAAATGCTGAAATGGATGCTGTCTTTTCTTTCTTTCTTTCTTTTTCTTTCCTTTTTTTTTTTTTTTTTTTTGATTGCCCACATTGTCTGGAAACTGTTCAGCAGAACAAAGGATTTTATGGATGAAAGACTGGTATGAAGAAACATGAATGTCAACTCATGCTCTGAAAGACAGTTTGCTAATGAAATATTCTAAAAGTCATTTTCAAGGTGGTTGAAAGTTCTCACTGATGTGCACCAATGCTTTTGATAAAAAAATTATATATATCAAATAATTACACAAGTGTTGGCTCTGGGGATAAAGGAAATAAGGTTAGCTTATATGCATCCAAATATTATGGAAAGATTTGTGTTATACTTTCCTTCCATGGGTAAAAGTAATCAGACATCTAATAACATTACTTTGGTAGTAAATTTCTTAGTTTTTACATATGAAAAAATGCCTTTTTCTGCTACCTAGGTAATGCTAACTGTGATCTATGATTTACCACCTTAATGGTTAGCTCTTTACATGCAAAGTATTAGATCATCTTTAAAATTTGAACTTCCCTAAAACATCCTTCAGTGAACTTTCCTGATAAATGCAAGAAGTAATGACTTTTCCCCAAAGGTCCACTGATCCAGTCCATTAAAATACATACCTGCCAATGATTCCTACTCAGCCTCTGTTCTACGGTTATGTGTTCTTTCTTTCGGGGGTGTGTGTGTGTATTCTCAGTAGTATTTTTGAAATATATATATGTGTATATATACCCATATGTATTTATATATACCCATATGTATTTGTATATACAAGTATACCTGTCATATATATATATATGACATACACATTTATATGGGTTTATAATTGATGGAACTTTGGATTCAGATGTCCTTGGAGTCTGTTTACTGTGACTTTGATTTTAACCATGCAAGGATGATGAGGACTCTCTTTCAGGAATTTCTATCATGGTGCCCCATACAGAGAAGCTCATAATTAGGGTAACAGTGGTTCTATGACATGACCAAATTAATGGAAGCATGGTTCATTAGATTTTTTAAAACACTCCATATCAGATTGGCTACGGGACGTCTACCTTCTGCCCCTGCCAACAATTGCAGATGACTGACTAAATTGCAGTTGTCTGACAACACTTATAAGCTCTGTATGCTAGAGTCTGTGTTGAGCTTAGTTTACAAAAGGCAACTAATCTCTGGTGGGTGGATTCTCTCTCCATTCCATTTTGAACTTTCATGAAATTTTGATTACATGCAATAACACAAACATAAACATGAATTTTGCATGATATTTAATAATTTGGGGGACCAATCTGGTCCCAGTCTCTCAAACTCATCTGCCTTAGCATATAATATGTTATTACCAGTTTATAATGCACTTTTCCCTTACACTTTGCAACTTGAAACTCCTTCCCAGAAGTCTAGATCTAAACACAATGCTATCATCTCTTTGAAAATTCAACTGACATTATTACAGTATTTTCTACATGTGTACATTATGACAATTTCATATCACATAATTTTCAAGTATCTTTGTGTGTGTTAAACTAATCGGAGAGATTCTAGAAGTTAGGGGCTAGTGCTTACACATTAAAAAACAAATCTCCAAGATCAAAAGTGGGAACTCAGTGAATATTAGTTTTAAAAAATTGTTCAAGGTAAACAAGAGTGTGTAAATAGGATCTTTACAATTAATGAGGAAGCTTAAAAGAAAATGGAGTCCAAGATGTAACATTCAGAGATAGTTTAAAAAATGGAGTCACCTTATAGAGAAATTGGGACCCTTGTGTACTACTGGTGGGAGCATAAAATGGTGTGACTGCCATCAAAAACAGTATAACAGTTCCTCAAAAAATTAAAAATATAATTACTATATATTTCAGCAATTCCAGTTCTGTGTATATACCTAACAGAATTGAAAGCAAGGTCTCAAAGAGGTATTTGCACACCCATGTTCAAAGCAGCATTATTCATAATCTCCCAAAGTTGGATGTAACCCAAGTGTCCATTGACAGAGGAGTGGGTAAACAAATGTGGTATATGCATACAATGGAATATTATTCAGCCTTAAAAAGGAGGAAATTCTAATGCTTGCTACAACATGGGTGAACCTTGAGGACATTGTGCTAAGTGAAATAGACTAAACACAAAAAGACAAATGCTGTATGATTCCACTTATATAAAATACCTACAGTAATAAAATTCATAGAGACAGAAGAAAGAAGAAAGGTAGTTGCCAGAGACTCAGAGGAAGAGGAAATGAGTTGTTTAATGGGTGTAGCATTTCAGTTTTGCAAGATGAAAAGGATTTTGGAGACTGATTGTACAGCCATGTGAGTGTGTTTAGCACTGCTGAGCTGTATAACCTCAAAATGGTTAAGATGGTAAATTTTATCTTATATATATTTTACCACAACTTAAAATAACCTAAAAGGAAGTTATCCTTATTATATACATCATAGCTATGTCAGACTAATCCATCACAAAGGTATTTCAATATCTATAACTGCATAAATTTGGGGGCAGCTAGTATAAATAGAGATTACCTGGTTGTCTCACAGATATCGAGGGCAAAAGAGAATTTAATACCAATCCATCAAGATACATTTATTGCATATTCACAATATTTCACAGCCTTTGGTCATTGGGAGAGGGGATAAAAATGAGTATCAAGAAAGTGACTATCTGACTATATTCTGAGGGTTTTTACAGAGTGAAGTCATAGCTCGTAACACATTGAGGGAATTGCTGTGTAAAGTCAGATGTTCTAGAATTGTTCTAGAGTGAATCTTAGCTGAAAATAAACTCAAGAAATTCAGAACACTGACACTAGGACAAGAGAATGCACTTTCCAGCAACATGTATACTTGATCAGTTGGAGCTACTATAATTGGTCTTAAATGCCCACTTAGCAATTGCTTTAGTAATATATTTCTCTAGAGGAAAAAAGGCCAAACTGGAAAACCTGAGTCTTCTCAGCTTTTTTTCAGCAGTAATGTAAGTCTTTTAAATCAGACCTATTGAGCTTTATGTTCCTAAAGCTTCTGAGGCTGTTGGGAATGGTCCAGAGAAAGGCAAGTTGAAAGTCAACTATCAAAAGTGGGGTCACATGGAGGTAGGATGAACTTAGTCTAGAAATTTCAGAAATTGACTGGGGACTGAGGCAACTATCAAGAGGAAAGGTGTGGACCTAAAATAGAAAACCAAGTTTGGCAAAATTAAGGGGAAACAGGTCAGAGGAGACAAATAATACTAGATAACAACTCATAAATAACATTTATGGACCACAGATTACATCCAAGGCACTCTTCTAATCACTTTACTTGTATTGACTCGATGAATCTTTTCAACAGCTTTATGTGATAGATACTTACGTTATCCTGGAATGTCTTACCTTGTATTATCCCAAAAGGAGAGCCAGAGACAGGGATTTGGATTCAATCCCAGGGAGATAATCCTGGGTTCTGTATTGTCTTTGAGGGAGTGGAGAAATGAGACAAGGAAGGGAGGAAACCCAAATGAAGTTCTGTTAATGAGTGGTGTCTGCCATGGGCAACTGGGGCTCAAATGCCACTGGAAATCCTGAATAGAACATGCCTCAGAATTGTTCCACTGAAGGACATGGAAGCTGGAGATTTTATCCACCAACTCCTACCCCTCATTTGTTGAGGGTTGCCTCTGGGGCATTAATTCCTAGGCACTATCATGTTACCATATTCCAAAAACATCCTCAGTCAGAGGTACAGGAAGCAGTCCTTGGTATGTAAGAAGCGCAGATGGTGTCAGAGCAATGACAGTGTCTGCTTCACCGACTTTGCATATGAAGAACATGGGACGCAAAGGTAACATCATTCAATTTGGGTTTATTCTATAAATATAGACCATTGACTGAAGCTATATGTCTATATTCTGCCTGTGTTTATATGGGTAACCCAGTACAGAGAAAGCTGGTGAAACAGTCAAGAATAGAGAGACATCTTACACATGAAATAGGTAACACTGAGACACAGTTCATTGTTTCATTCATTTATTCAGTCATTTGTTCTTTCATTCAAAAATGTATTAAGTACCAGCTTTGAGTCCAGTACTGTTTTATGACTGGGGATTGGATAGGGTGAAGGATATAAGGAGAACAATTATGACAAGATTTCTGTTGTCATGGAGCTGACCTGTGTCATTGGAGAGACAAAATAATTTCAAGTAACAATGAATACACTGAATAAAATGCACATCTATGTGACTAATTACGATGTTAATAGTTACTCAGAGCACCAGAGACTTGGCCATCACTGCCAAAGAGAAAGGGAACTTCTACTTCTGACCAGGGTTAGACTTCTAAATATGTTATTGAGGATGTGTAGTTAGCAAGTGGATGGCAGTACACCAAAGGAGAGGTGGATAAAGAAATTGTAAACATACTGCCATCAGGGGTTGGTGCACAGTTGCCCTGAGTAGAATGATGAACTGTGATGTTTTGAAAGGAAGAAAGTGTTTTTTTCTAATATTATCCTATATTATGCTTTGCATAAAGGATTAAAAGCATATCATCATGTATTCCATATCATTCATTTTAGTTTATTGGTTGTGTGTGCAAACATGTGATAACTCTAGATGAGGAATTAGGAACTTCTTTAGGGAATGCTCCTTTCAATGGAATGTTGTTCGAGTTACATGCTGCAGGTCATACTTGGAAACTAGTCTGTCCTGGGATGTCTGTAATCAAAGTCTGCTCATGCATTCTCCCATTCCTTTAGTTGTATTTTGGGTCTCATATTTACTGAAAGCCTATTACCGGGCTGGTGAGGTTTGGGGCACTGAAATGAGTAGGAGAGACGTGGTAACTGGAGCTCACATTCTGGTGGGGGAGCCTGACAACAAGTAAACAAGAAACTGATCAACAACATTGTTACTGACTTTTTTTTTTTTCCAGTTTTATTGAGAAATAATTGACAGACATCAAAATATAAGTGTTAAGGTGTACAGCATGATGGTCTGATTTACTTATGTTGTGATGATGTCCTTTGATTTTTAGACCTTGTACTTATCCTTCTGGATTTAATTGCTGGTACTGTGAGAATATGACACTTTGTTTAACTGAAAGGAGTTTCTGGGTACTGCAGTCTTTATGGTGAGGCTCAGATACTTACTCTGAGGTGATCTGATCGATTCCCATGTTTCAAAAATCTGTGTGATGAGCAACTCTTGATTTGATCCTTCATGCAGTTCTGAATTTTAATCTGCCCTTTTTTGCTCAAAGCATTTCTTAAACATTTCTAATACTGTTTGAGAGTCACTTGCCTTTTTCAACCCTACAAGTCCTTAAATTTGAAGATTTTCTCTGTACTTTTTCATTCCTGCTTGCAAATCATCCAGTTATTTTGTGAGCTCCCCTGTCTTAGTTAACACCTCGTAAACACAAGCAGTAGCAATGAACACGTACTACTAACGTTGTATTATTTCTTTTCCTCCCATGGAGCTACAGGTTCATTAGGTGCCTGATCTAATCTTTTTTTGTTATTGGAGTTGAGAGTTTTACCAAATATTTTTCTGCTGTATAATGTGAATCTCCTTCCTTTCATTTTCCAGTAATAATTTCTTATCTCTTCACTGACTTGCCTCTAGCCTCTTTCAGTGGGTCTTTTTTTATTTTTATAGGAACATGCATATATTCGTTTTCATACTGTTTTTCACCATAGGTTACTACACGATATTGAATATAATTCCCTGTGCTATACAGTATAAAGTTCTTGTTTATCTACTGACCCTTTTGAGTTGGGACCCCAAAGAGGGTCCTCCTGTCCGGTGTCGTTCAAGCCAGTAGAATGATACCAAGTCTGGTTCAGAAGCAAAGGAAAGTTTTATCCTTTGATCAAAGAATGGAGAGACACGAGTTTACACTCTAGAGGCTTTCCGGGGCAGGCTGTCAGCAGGGGTAGGGGGCGGGTGCTGCTTCACAGGGTCCTTGTCAGTAGAGGGCAGGGGTGGAGTGCCTGCGGGTCTGGCGCAGGCGCGTTGCTCAGGCTGACGATCGCAGTGCCGGGCGCAGCATCTCTGCACGTGGCCCGCCGCCGCCATGTTGAAGCGGGGGCGCCCTGTGCCGCACTTCTGCGTGCAGCCTGGGAACTGAGATGTCGGGCGCAGTCGTTTTGCATCAGGAACTTAGGTCTGAAGGGCCGGGTACAAGGCCTCTGCACGGCGCACCCTACGAGCAAGTGAAACTAGACTAAGCGCAAAGGAAAAGAAAAAAAAAAAAAAGGTTAGACTTTATTATCCAGATTCTATCTTTACTTCCCGGGAATTGTTAATGGGCTTTGCCGGTGACAAATCCTTCCTCTGTCTTTTGTCCTGCTCCTCATTCTTGAGGGGCGCAGATCTGTCGTCTGTAACTACTTCCTGCTGATTTTGGGCATCGTTATGACCCTGGGTAGAGGAGCAGAACTTCTCCCCAGCTACCTCTAGGTCCATTTGTCACCAGGGCTCGGCCCTAACCGTTCGTATCCCTGAGCGACCACCATTTGTCTTACTTTCTGGAGACAAAAGATGTTCCTGAATTAGGTGCAAGCCCCTCTGGCGTCCTAGCTGGACTGAAGCCGCCCCCTGCCCCGGCCCCCCCCCCCCCCCCCCCCGCCACCTCGCTCCTTCAGGGAGTACTTTTCCGCTCAGGTTCATGCTGCGAATAACGAAACTGAGTTTGGTGTGAGTGAGACAGGCTTTTCTTCAATGGCCAGAGTGGGGAAGGGGAGCTCGTGCTCTAAAGGCACTTTGTTCCCGAAGGGAGGGAAGTGGGGGCTTAAGGAGTAAGAGGCAGGTGCATCATCAGAAACTGGGGAAAGGGCAGAGATTTCCAGGAATAGCCCTTAGGCTCCCTTGCACCTGGCACAAATTGTTCCTAGCAGAGTACAACCCCCTTCTTTAGGTGGAAATCTTAGCGTGGTAATCAGGCAGGTAGCTCTCAAGATACCTCCAGATTTTATCTGCGCAGGCGCACTCCCGTGGTCAAGTCAGCCGGTTTGGGGCGGCTGACTACAGTGTAGCGCTCAAAACACCTGTCTCTCCAAGTACTGCTGCAAAGAATCTCTGCCAAACACAAGGTACTTTTGAAGCAAACAGAGGTGAATCAGGGCAGGTGTCCTTCAGCTCTCAGGGGTTGGTATGGAAACACAGGGATAGACCTAAGGCAAGGAAAGCAGTAACTTTTAGCCTCAGACTGAACCTGAGCCAGCGGTTCAGCCTGGTTTTTCCTTTGTGGCATCGTGTTGATAAAACAAAACTAGCCTCTCTGGTTAAAAGCAGTTTCTGTGTCTGGACCACGACCTCAGACTGTTTAAGATACATAGCCTGAATATTAGCAGGAGCACATGGGACGTGTCTCAACCACCCGACTGATTATACTGATCATGCCAGGAGTCACCATGACGTCAACTAACCAGTTATATAGGGCTTTCCTCCCACAGTGAGCTCCTTGATGAGCCTCCTTGATGGTTTGACTAGTTGCAGTTTGGGGAAAGAAGTACGGCGGCCACGTTCATTAACTAGCCACCCATGGCCTCCTAGGTCTCCCCTGAAGCCCCATTTTTTTGGGCTTTATCTACTTCTTCCTTTGTGTAGATTGGGGAATAATTGGATAGATCTGGCCTTCGACGTGTGAGGGGTGGCTGCCAAGTGGCTGGTTCTAGGGCCGCCCTTTGGCAGTTGCAGTCACCTTGTTTCCCTTTATTACCTCTGCGTCCGCTTTCGGTGACCCCTTACAATGAGTCACTGCCTCCTTTTGGGGAAGATGTACTGCTTCTAAGAGCTTCAGTGTGCTTAAGCCGTGTTTCACCTATTTAGTCTCTGCAGGAAGCATACCCCTTTCCTTCCACACAGCCCTGTGTGCGTGTAGGATGGACGCAAACCGGGGATCAGTATAAACGTTTGTGAGCTCTCCTATCCCAAGCTCTAAGGCGGGGGTGAGGGCTATCCGCTCCACCTTTTCGGCAGAAGTCCCTGGGGGTAGGCTTCTTGATTCTATTACTTGGGTCTGGGAGGTCACTGCATATCCCACCAGCCTTTTTTTTTCCCTCTCTCATAAAACTGCCCCTGTCTGTGAACCATTTCTCTTCGGCGTTTGGGAGAGGCTCAGTTCCTAGGTTGGGGCTACTGGAATAGATGGTGTCTATGGTTTCTTACAGTCATGCTCCCGGGGCCCCGTTTCTGTGGGTAGCAGGGTGGCAGGATTTATCGCATGACAGGTTTTTATGGTAGCCACTGAATTGTCTAAAGCGTAGTCTGAACTTGAATCGACCTTCCAGGGGATAGCCATTCTGTTCCCTTAGAACTTAACTAAAGCCTAAATCTGGTGTAGGGAGTTCATATAGTGATTGGCTGGCCAAAGGTTAATGTTTCAGCAGTGCTGTAGTTGCTGCTGCTGCCCGTAGGCAAGGAGGTCATCTCTTAGCGATTTGATCTAATTGTTTAGAGAAATAAGCAGTCACCCAAGTAAAGGGTCCCAGGTTTTGAGCTAATACGCTAAGGGCGATTCCTCTTCTCTCGTAAATTAAAAGTCGAGGGGTTTAGCTAAATCTGGGAGGACCAGGGCAGGGGCTGAAGTAATTGCTTTTTCTTTCTTTCTGTTTTAAAGTTAAATTAAATTAATTTATTTATTTTGGTGTGGGGAGGGGGGCGGCGGAGGTAATTAGGCTTTTATTTATTTATTATTTATTTAAATGGAGGTACTGGGGAATGAACCCAGGACCTCATGCATATGCACTCTACCATTGAGCTATATCCTACCCCAGTAATCACTTTTTCAATTCTGGAAAGGCCCCTTTGCATTCTGAATTCCATTTTAAAGGCTCATCATCCTTCCTTTCAACTTTTTATATAGAGGCCTAGCTAATAGGCCATAGTTAGGGATCCAGATGTGGCAAAACCCAGCCACCTCCAGGAAACCCCTAAGCTGTTCTCTAGTTTTAAGAGGGGCGAAGCTGCACTTGGCTTCTTTCTGTCCCAGAGTAGGCTTCTCTGACCTTCTGTGAGAATAAAGCCTAAACTGGTCACTCTGGTCTGTGATACATGAGCCTTCTTCTTGGGCACCTTATGTCCTTTATCGGCTAAGTGGTTCGGGGTGGTTACAGTGTTTTTGTCAGAGGCGTCTTTGGTAGGGCTGGTGATCAGAATGTCGTCTACATACTGGAGGAGGGTTCCCTCTTCCAGACGTCGATCTTTTAGGTCTTTAGCTAAAGTTTCCCCAGAGATGGTGGGAGAATTTTTGAACCCTGGGTTAGGACTGTCCAGCAGGATTTGTTGTTGTGTGTTTGGGGCTTGCCACTCAAAAGCAAAAATTTCTCGTGAGTTTGGGGCTAATGGAACACAGAAGGCATCTTTTAAGCCTAATGCAGAGTATCAGGCCCTGGTGACAGTAGAGTAGCCAGCAGGGTGTAGGGGTTAGGGACTATGGGATGTATATCCCCGGTGGCTTCACTGATTGCCGTGAGGTTCTGTACCATCTGATACTCCCCATTGGGTTTCTTTATGGGAAGAATGGGGGTATTATAGGCTTACTGGCATGGTCTAATTAGGCCCTGGTCAATAAGGCCCTGTGTAACAGGGGCAGTGCCCAACAAGGCCCCCCAGTAGAGAGGGTACTGTTTTCTATTGGGCTATGTATGTCTGGGTTTTAGATGAACTATTCGGCCTGGACTGGGTCCTACAGCTCATCCCACCCACCCCTGGGCCCAGACTTTGGGATTTACTCCAGGGAGATTTGACTTGCTCTGTCCCAGGAGGTTTGCCCTCAGCCAATATCATTATTGTGCCCTTGGTCTAAGGGGACATCGGTCTCTAGTTTGTCTCTCATTGGGCGGATAGTAGCCCCCAATCTCTTCCTAGCAGGAATATAGGGCATTTGGGGACACATGGGAAGGAATGGGTGAGCGTGTGTTCATCTAATTTACATTCTGTTGGCTCTATGAATGCCCATTCTTGGGGCTTCCCTGATAACCTCGTAAGTTTACAACTCTTGTGACCCAGTTTGCCTGATCTGATGTTCAAAAACAGGTAAATGGTACAAGTGTTGACTAAGAATTTGACAGACTTTTCCCCTATGTCCAATGTCAGCTGGGGCTTCTGGGGGAGGGCTGGGAGGGTGACAATTGGAGTGCCAGCTTAGGAGCCCCAGCACCATGGTTCTTCATTTCTTTGGAGCATATACCTTTAAGGTTAGTGGCCATGACTTGCCATTTCTGTCCCCCTTCAGTGGTGGCGAGGGCATTCTCTCTTCCAGCGTCCCTTTCATTTGCATATGGTACATTGATTGTGTTGTTGGCAGTTAGGTTCTTGTCTCCTTGCAGAAAGAATTCAGAGATGAGACACACAGGTCAAGAAAGTAAAGTTAGGATTTATTAAGCTATAGATAGTACTCTCTCACGGGGAAGGCGGGAAGGCTCAGGTGAGCAGCTGTGCTGAGTTTCTTTGGCAAGTTGGTTACATTGGGTGTAAAAATGAATACTAGCAGAATATTCATTGGGGAGGGAAGGGTTTGGGGTTGTAGTCCTGATTTTCATCCCAGCGCCACCTTTCCAAGGGGAGGAGGGACTTTGTCCTTACTTGGTCTTGGCTGGAAGTGTCGTAACATCGGTGCATGATGAATACTTCTAATCTGCAAGGCTAATTTTATTTTAAAGAGGACATAACGAGCAAAAGGTTACAGTCAGACACTGGAGATTCCTGCCTTTTCCCACCTTTCTTTTCTTGCCTCCAGGACACTTGTCATCCCAAAATGTGTGATCTCTTATCATTCTGGAGGTTTCTGCTTTTTTCTGTCAGTGCCAAGGAGCCCTGTTGTTTACAAGATGTATGGTTTCCTGTCATTTGGCTTATGCCTCCCTACCCCTTTCTCTGCTCATATCTAGTTATCTGCCTGCACTAACAATCGGGTCCTCATTTCCTTGGCTTGCTGCCCTTTAGTGAGGGCTGGAGGTCACTCACTGGAGTTGAGGGTCTCTGTGGGTGGTTTGTGCAGAGTCCTGTGCTGACCCATTGACACAGGAGAGCAAAAGCCAGTAGGTGGGCTTGCCTCCGTGCCTTTTTATCCTCTGACTTTTCCTCCCCTGTATTTGGTTATTAAACACACAGTAGGCAACCTTGACCAAGCAAAAGGTAGGGGTATCTGGTTCTGTTTCTAGTCCCTGAAGTTTGTGTCTAATGTTGGGGGCACTTTGGGAAATGAAATATGACCTCAGGATTGCATTCCCTTCTAGTGACTCAGGGGCAGTGGTCATATAGATTGGGAGGCATTCCCTGAAGCGTTGTAGGAATGCCAAAGGGCTTTCCATTGTCTCCTGATTGATTTCCCTTATCTTATTCCGCTGGTTTATTTCCTGCTGCCTCAATTCCCTTTGGGATGATATTTTTATAATGGGTCAAGCTCTGTCTTCCACCCCCTTCTGCACTGTCTTGATAGTCCCACTTGGGTTTGTTATCTGGGATCATTTGATCCCTCCATCTGAAAATAGCATGACCTGCATGGTTTCTGTTCTATATGTCTGTTTCCTCTCTGACTTTTGAATAGACTTCCCCCCACCCCATCCCCGATGTCCCCCTCCCCCATCCCTGCTCCCTGTTTGGAGTACATTGAGGAGGCTTTGGGTGTCAGCCTGAGTGGAGCCATGGGTCTGAAAAATTCCCCTGATCAGATTTAGGAACCCCTCTGGATTTTCCCTCTACTCCTAATTATGACTTGTCCAGTTATGCAGATCAGAAGTGGTATATGGGACATATACCTGGATGGGCCCTCCATATACCTGTTGGACCCTGGCTGGTAATTAGTCCTGCTTCGTGCAGTTGCTGGACTAGGTTCTGGGAGGAGGGGCCCTTGAGTTTGTGGCCCAAACCAGGAAGTATAAAAGGAGTGGGTAGGGAGGGAGCAGTAGAAGGAGGGTTAGGGAGGAGGTCAAGAAGGTCCTCAGGGGAGGGTCAAGGATGGTATTACCTCAGTGGAGGAGAGCCCACATTCCTTTGAAGGCCTTTGTTCTGATATAAGGCCATAAAGAACTGGACACAGGGAATTTCATCCCATTTCTTTTGTTTTTGGCACAGCAGGTTCAATTGTAAACTGGTGTTGTAATTTAGAGACCCACTGACAGGCCAGCTTTCCCCATCTCCCAGCTGGTATTGGGGCCAGGCTGTATTCCATAGGAGGGTTAACTGTTTTGGGTTCAAGGGGTGATACCTGAAAAACTTTCAGCTCTGCAGGAGGCACTGTAACCGTTATCCTTCGATAATGGTGGGTGTTTGGTTCCCCATACCTTAATGTTCTGTTTTGGATTTATTTCTAACTACTGAGAGGGTGGTTGGAGTGATTTGTTGCCACACAAATGTCACAAGATTTGATCCAAATAAGATTTCTGGTTTGGGAAATTTGGAACTGGCACCACACTGTTAATGGATTCCTCAAAAGACCTAAATAGGAGGTCTTGTCCGAATGGCGAGAATTCTAAGTGGGGGTCCCCCTTGAATTTGTAACAGCATGTGCTTGAGATAGTCCGTCCTCAGCCGGCATGTCCTACAGGAGGTTAGATGGGACTGCCTCAGGGCCAGAGCAGCGTAGCCCTCTTAGTTCCAGACCAACTTGGTCCCTTAGGGAGCGGCACAGCTGTCCGAGATGGGCATCTTCTGTTTCCTCGTTTCCACCAAAAAGGAGGATTTTCCAGATTTCCTGCTGGGTGAGAGCTGAAGGCCAGAGGGATCCCCACTGGGGACTCACCAGATCGCTGGGGCAGCGGTCTCCTGTGCTAACACTGGGAGGAGAGCCCATGGAACCTCAGTCAATAAAGAATCACCCTCGTTTCGCCTTAGAAGCTGAAGGAGAAGGAGAGGTTAGGTGGTGGGTGGGTGTTTCTTTTTCTTGCCGGCAGCTCACAAAGCTTCCCAGTCATGGGGTTCTTGGTCCTGCGAGGGGCTCACAGGGCTCCCCAGCCCACTTCAGAGAAACTAGCACTGATCAGAAGAGGTCAAGTCACCAGTCATGTACCCACCTCGGAAGCCTTTCTCACTTGGGCATCCCTGGTGCCTTTTTCTGAATTCAGATGGAGCGTCCTCATTTCATTTTGTCAGGTGGTCCTCGTGACCTGGGCATTTTCTGCATCTTATCTCTTGGCTCACAGCTCTGGCCACTTTCCTTTATCAAACCGAAAGTGATAATGGAGAATACTACTGGTTGGGAAAGATGGCAAAAAGCCCTCGTGTGGCTGCTGCTACCTTGGATGGGAGGTAAGAGGACAACACTACCGGTAAAACAGGGGGCGAGACTGCCACAGCTCCTTTTTGTCCACAGGTCCCCCACTGTCCCCTGGGGGCTGGTAATGCAGGAAGGCCAGACAAAGGCAGGGGCAGACGTGTGAGTTTCAGTCTCTGATCACCAGGGACGCCACAGTGTGATCTCCTCAAGGAGGCATAGTCCAGATTACTCTGGGGGCTACCTTTGTGTGCACCACACCCAGGTATGGGGTTGCTGGGCAGAGTTGCTCTGAATTCAGCCTTGGGGTCCCCGCTGTTCCACCCGGTCAGGGTGTACTCAGAGACCAGAGTCAGTCATCCTCACGTGAACATCCCAGAGCCTCTGCTGTCCTCCTGCTGGAGCTGGCTGGGGTGAGCCTTGTGGAAAGGTGCAGGCAAAAAGGCCACGGTCCCTCTCACCTGGGTTGTCTAAGTTTGTTACCTACCCTTTCGAGTCCGGCCCCAGCCAGGATCTGCCTGCCTGGTGTTGTTGGAGCCAATAGAAGGAGACTGGCTTTGGTTCAGGAGCAAAGGAAAGCTTTATTCTTTGATCGAAGAAGGAGAGATGTGGGCTTGCGCTCTCGGGCACGTGTGCTCCCCACTGTCTGTGGACGGGGCTGCTCTAGGGGGTTCTTGCCAGTGGGAGGGGGGCAGTGTGGTCGGGCACAGGCCTGCTGCTCACGGCTCCAGATCGAGGTGCAGGGCTCAGGCACACGGCCTGCTGAGCTGGGCTGTCTGGTGTAGTTCTTTTGCACTAGGAACTTGCGTCTGAAGTGCCGGGTGCAAGGCCTCTGCATGTGATACCCTATATGCAAGTGAAACTAGGCAAAGCACAAGGGGGAAAAATGGCTGGACTTTATTTTATTACTCAGAGTCTATTTTTATATCCCAGGAATTGTTAATGGGCTTTGCTGGTGATAAAATCATTACGGCTAGCTATAAGAGTTATGAAGGAAACAAAGTGGGTTATGTGAAGGAGAAGTAACGATGTACTGGGGAGGGGCGACACTTGGTGTAGGGTGGTCAGAGACTACAGCTCTAAGGGGACTTTGATGTTGGGGGCCTTAAAGTCCAGGGACCAGTCATGTTGAAAAGCGAGGAGCAGGTGGCTCAGATCATGAACATGGAAGACAGCCATTCCAAGGTCCTGAGGCTGGAAAGGGCTTGGTTTATCTTAGTGTTAATCAGTCACTGAGGGAAGGGTGAGGAGTGTCCGAGGAAATGGAAAAGGTTGTCAGGAGTTAGAATAGGCAGGACCAAAGGCCCTACTTCTGTTCACTTGGCCATTTTAGTATTTATTTGATACAGTAAATTTAACCCATCAACTGGCATGCAAAACAAACAACAAAACTGAATCTCTCTGAAAGTGTATGGAGAAGTGTCACATTCCCAGAACTATGTGCTCAAAAATGTCTCCTCCCATGCACACGAGCCATGTCAGTATACTGTCTCTAGCTCCTAATTCAACTCCTGGCCTACACTAGGCATTCAATACATGTATACACAAATGATTGGTAATTGCTGAGAGGTATTTTACATTCCCTGTTCTATGAAGCATGCTTAGAGCTGTGGGATTAGCACATAGGATTAAAAGGATTTTAAGATTAGAGACTCTTAAGACAATATACTTTTGACCCTTGAACAACTCGAGTTTGAACTGCATGGTTCCAGTTATACGTGGATTTTTTTTCTCCAATACTAAATATTACGGCACTACCCAATCCCCGGCTGGTTGAATCTGCAGTTGTGGAACCTGAGATATGGAGGAACGACTGATGGCAAACTAAATTGTAGGTGGATTTTCAACTGTGTGGAGGGGTGGGGTTCCCTAAGCCCCTATTGTTAAAGGGTCAACTGTGCAGTCTTTGAGTGACCACTGAGCAACTAGAAGTCACATAAAGAGCCTCCTGGGGCTGAGGATTGCTGGTACATTTTGATAACCTATTGACCACTTAAAATTAAGTAATTATTATTCTTTGTCTATTAGCTAGTCCTTATCTCAATTATAATGTAAGTAAGATGTTTTTATTGATTGATTCATCCAAGGCACATATAGACTATCTCCTATGTGGTAGGCTTTTCTGCTGGATGCTGATCTAATGACAAGCTCTACACAGTCACCATTCTCACTGCTTAAGGGGTGGATTTAATACAAAACAGGAAATGTTATACAACATCAGTCATGCAGTTACAGAATCTCTGGGATGTGCAGTGCTGTCATGTGCAGCGGTACAGGGAGGGTCTTATCCTTTCTGAGCTCATAGTCTGGTAGGGAACATATGCAAAATAACTGTCATGCAAATCATGGCACGCTGACATTTATCACCGACAACTGTTGACTAATGTCAACTGATAGCCTGGTTGTACATGTAAATGACAGAAACATACGTAGCAGATTCTTGAGAGTGCACTAATTCTCAGATTCTCAATACTTCACTAAGTAATGAGACATAACACTGAGGGTTTTAAAAAGAATGATTTCAGTTAAAAATTTTCCTTTCATAAGATACAGAGAAGAATTTTGATTAAAAAAATGAGCATATTTTTGACTTTATAATCTCCTGGGAATATTTTTTCCCAAGGATATATGTGTAAAGATGCAGACACAAAAGGTGTTGTTTTTTTTTAATATACAGTTTTCTCCTTTTTATTATATAAACATGCCCTGAATACTCCATTTTTTGCCTCTTATTTTACTGAATTTGGAAGACTTGTTGCCCACATTTCCACTTGGCTAATGCCTGCCCTCATTCAGATCCCTGATCGGAGGTCTTCTTGTCATAGAGACCACCTATTTCTTCTCATCACTCTCTGTCTCCTCATCCTGCTTTATTATGATTATTATAGTTTTATTGTAGGACTTAATCACCAACTGCCAGATTTATTTGTGTGCATTGTTTTTCTTATCTGTCTTTACCTCTCAGTCCCAGAAATGTAAACTCTGTGAGAATAGACGCTTTGTATTCCCTATCTGGGACAGGGTAGATATTGAGCAATTAACAAATATTCTGTAAATAATCATTTAATGAATAAATAACAGAAACAAAACAAGCTAAATGTCCATCCAGTAGGTTACTGACCAAATGCATTAGTTAATCCATATAATGAAATTCTATGGAGACTTTAAAATGTCATTTTTAGAAATAAATAAATTATGTATATTTTAATGTGGTAAAAATGTTCAGAATAGAGTGTAAAAAAGGTATAGTTTGCAAAGCAGGCTTTTCACTGTCCAGTATTCTCCCTCTTTCTCTTTCTGTCTCTTCATATACATACATCTTCATACATCTTTGTGTGTTTCAAAAAGAAGCAAAATGTTAATAGTAATTATTTCTGAGTAGAGAGAATTCAGTTTAATTTGTTCTTCTTTGAATTTTCCATAAAAATTTAAACTTTGTTCTTTGTGTTTCTATTTTTTACAAGTTTTTTAATTAAAAAACTTAAGTGATAAAGACATTTTTAATCTTCAGGTAGATTAAACAACTGTATGGAACATTACCAACTTTGAGGGTTTGCTAGTTTGTTTCTCCAGAGTAACCCATATTGCCTAAATTTCAAAGTTACCATTGGATTGTTACCTGTTGCCTCTAATATCTTTATATAGGCAGCCAGTTACTTAATGCTTAATTTAAGAATTTGGTTGAGTTTCTATGTACAAACGTATATCATACTATTACTGTAACCTATGATATTTTAGCATCCTAAATACACACTTTTAAAATTGACAGGGAAATATATACAAGATCTTATGGTAGCTCACAGAGAAAAAAATGTGACAATGAATATATGTATGTTCATGTATAACTGAAAAATTGTTCTCTACACTGGAATTTGACACAACATTGTAAAATGATTATAAATCAATAAAAAATGTTAAAAAATAAAATAAAAAAACGAATAGAAAAAAAATTGACACCTAATACATGTTTTCAAACGACAGTTTAATGTAAATGGAAACCTTTGTATTCTGATTTTAACGTGGCTTTTGAGTTTTGGTTGTTTACTTTCCTCTCCTCTTTGCCAGATTTAGTGTTAGTCCTGTTAAGAAAAGAACCTATTTATCCCTTCAGTCTTTTGATAAGCTTGAGATCCTTAGATATAGTACTTACAAGAAAGTTATGGTGCTACTGCTTTGAGAATCCAAAATGGTAATTTAATGAAAATAATATTCCATATAAATGACAATTCTTAGGCAATCTCTCAGTATTTCCCCCAGTATGGATCAGTCCAAGAATTCCTGAGAAAGATTAAAAATACATTTTAAACTTCTTTAAACTTTTAAAATCTGAAATTAAATGCTTAACTCACTTTAAATGTGTGACACCATCCATCACAATTTTATATGTAGACACATAATAATGTATAATCTCAGCTTGCTGTCCACTTGTAAAAATGGGAATAGACTTGGAGAAATAAGCAATTTCCCAACAGAAAATTGGAAATTCTGCCAACCAATTCCAGGTGACCTGCCATCAATCAGTGTTAAATTCTCTGGGGCTATTGTTGAAGGGTATTGCTATTAGTGAAGGGCTTCACTGGTGACTAATGGTATATAACAAATACATTGAAGAACTATAGAAACTCCCCGAATCTGTAATTGTCTCGTAACTTTCAGCAGAGACCTTCTCTGGCAATTGAGAAAGTAAGATTTTTATAACCTCCTTGCAGTTCTCTTATTAAAATACCTGTTTTTAGAGAAATAGGTGAAATGATTATGCCATGCAATTAAATTAAATTAGCTGACAAAATATTTCTTTATGACTAAACTGTTTAATGTAGGCATTTGGAAATATGTGATATCATTTAGAATATGTGCAAATGTGACAATTATTCTGATTCTGAAGTTAAATAAGAAGTCACAGTTTGCAATAAAATCTCCTTGTTTGGTATTATTAAGTAATTATGATTAATGTCTGAAATGTAATGTTCCATGGTTATAATTTCCTTGTTTGCTTGAGCGAGTACATTAGGAATTCATTAAAAATTCAAGCCTTTCAGATGCCTGCAAACTGCAAATGTAGTGAGGACTTTCTGGAGGTTCGGAAGCATTTTTGAATAAGAAACCATGACTGGGGTGAACCAACAGCTGGCAGATAACCATGATGGATTTCTAGTCCTTAAATGCAGGGATAGACAAATGGGTTTGTTCATCGATATCAAAAATCAAATCCATTCTGATGTAAAGATCTAATTGCAAGACATACCTGCCATTCCTCTAACTCTTGACTGTAAAGCTGAAGCAGGTAAGGCCTAAAGCTTACAAGAGTGGCTAATGCTGATGGGTAAGCCATGGATATATGAAGGCAGATAAGAACCTGATGTTCTCAAAAAGCAGTTTGTCTTAACATAGTGAAAATAGTAAAATCAATTGGTTGCTTGATCAATCAATCCAGCATCCCTGGGGCACCTGCCTTACCAGATGGTTGTGAAGAGCAGATGAAATGAAGTATATGAAACACCCAATCTTGTGTTTGTTCTCTCTGGAAAGTGTCATTTGAAGTGTTGCTCCAGAGTTGTGTGGTGATCAGTCAATTGGCCTTTGTCTACTTAGATGAAGTGATGCAGTGAGCCTCTCCATCCTCTGGGGAGATTGTCTCCAATCAAAGAAGGCTGAACTCTGGTATCACTTCCTCTTCTTTTAAGGACACTAATCCCACCATGAGGGCTCTACCCTCATGACCTCATTCTAAATCTAATTATCTTCCAAATGCCCTATCTCCTAATATCATCATATTGGGAGTTAGGTCTTCAACCTGTGACCATTCAGTCCTTAAGAAGGGGCATGAGGGCATATCTGTACAGCTTGTAAATCATGACAGGTGTATATACAAAGGGGAACTTTCAGAAGAGTAGGACCAGAATGTCCCTTACTACCATTTTATAGCTTGAGTGAGTTACATGGTAATAAAAAGAAGTATTGGTACAAGAATTGATGCAGGTGCGACCTGTTACCACTTTTCTTGCTATACTGAAAAGACTGGACAAGGAATCAGTCCTTTGCCTTACAGCCCTAACTCACTGTCTGTCCTTAGACACATGTATTGAATCCTCTAAAGCTCAGTTCTCTTATCTGAAAAACAAATCATTGAAGTTTCGCCCAACTCAGAGGAGGGTTACAAGAACAAAACTGTGCAACATATAAGAAAGTGGTATTAACCAGTGGGCAAATGGAAGGGATTATTGTCTGTACTAGTTTCCTATTGCTGCTGTAACAAATTACTGCACATGTATTAGCTCAGAACAACACAAATTTATTACCCTATATTCTGGAGGTCATAAATCCAAAATGAGTCTTTTGAGGCTAAAATTAAGATGTAAGCAGGGCTGTGTTCCTTTTGGAGGCTGTAGGAGAGAATCCATTCCTTGACCTTTCCAGCTTAGAGGGGCTGCCCATATTCTTTGGCTTCTAAGCCCTGTATCACTCCAACCTCTGCTTCTGTTGTCACATTACCTTCTCTTACCACTCCTATCTCCCCCACCCCCTTTTAATTGTGTGAAAAACACATGACATAAAATTGACCATCTTAACCATTTTTAGGTGTATGGTAGTGTTAACTATATGTACTATTTGTTTTGCAGCAGAACTCTAGGACTTTTTCATCTTGAAACAGTGAAACTCTATACCCATTGAGTAACAACTCTTCTTTCCTCCTCTCCTGCTCAGTCTTACACTGATCCTTGTGATTATATTGGGCCTATCTAGATAATCTAGGATAACCTTCTCACTTCAAGGTCCTTAATTACATCTGCAAAGTTCTTTTATGTTCACAGGTTCCAGAGATTAGTATGTAGACATCTTTGTGGAGCCATGATTCTGCCTACCACATTATCTGATGAGACAGTTTAGGCAGTCAATATAAGCAACTTAGAAAAAGAATCAGAGATACTATAATCAGAAATGTTCTGCAGAGTGGGACATCAACTAATTTTGCGTAACTGTATTTTCTTTTCTGCAATTAACCTGCATTCTGGGAAAATGCAATTAGATATATTAAGGGATGGTAGAGTCATGTGGGTTAATTAAGAATACTTTAGGATTTCTTTCTAAAGAAACCCATTAGAAGCAAGATGGCTTATCTTTTTTTTTTTTTTAATTCCCTTAAAGTACTGCCTGGAGATGAACTGTTATATGTGTGTTCTGTAGGCTAGGGCATATTATGTTGGTGTGAGATGGCGGTGTAAATCAAGAAATAACAAGGCTAATCTTTCCAATGTTAGTTGCAACTTTATTTTCCCCCTCTCTTTAATATTAATAAGCCATAAGCTCAGGTTTATGACTGATAGATCAGCCTTATACAAGTCTTCAGGAGGGAAGGCTTCTATGAATTTGCTTGTAGAGATTAGAGAAATGAGGTCCGTCTTGAGTCTTTGGATTTTAAAGCATAAAGGGGCAACTGTGCAATCTGAGATGCTTTTAGTTTTGTCTTCCAGAATTACTGCAGGACAAGACAGCCTACCAGATACACAATATAATTTGAAAATCTAAGAGAAGTGTTGTGGGATCTCTCCCAATGAGAGCAGAAACTCTGAAAGAATAGAACCTCAGTTGCCTCTCTCAGGGTGTAGTCATAAGCACACTGAGTGTTCCTTGAAGGGCAAAGACGTCTTGGCTGACCTGGATACTCCTGAGTTTATCAGGAGGCACAGTGTCATGGGTTATTTTTGAGAAGAGAGGATGAGTAATCCACGCTGAGACTTTAGAATGTTCCTCTAAGGGAACTCAGCCTGAAAAGGAGAAATAAGACCAGAAGACAGGGCTTCCCAGTGTTGTGGTTCTGCTTCATATTTGGACTATGGAAAGGAAGCAGCCTTCAAATTCTGGACCCTCCAAAATAAAAAAGGAGAGAACTAAGCATGGTGGAAGAGGGAGTCACCCCCCACTGCTGGATTCTCTGGAAGTTTTCAGTTTGACTGGTCTTCATGTGGGTGGTACATGGAGCTCTTCACCTGCTGGACCCACATCTGAGTTCAGAAGACCCCTACCCCCGGGAGTCTTAGCTCCCAATCTGACCGCCCCTCCCACGCCTCTTGTGAGTCCTGCACTCATGGCGCGCCTTCTGAGTTCAACCCCAAGAACCCCTGAGCGCGGCTCCGATCACTACTCATCCTCTGGCTAGGTCTCCAGCCAGGGCCACCTGAAATACACTTTCTCCTTTCATTATCTTACAAATTCATAATTACCCTTTAAAAGTTGGTGCATGTGTGATTTCCTTTAGGAAGGTTTTCCCAAAGCGTAGTGTGATGTAAGTCATGACCTTCGTTTTCACTTCTAAAATGGCATTTTGTGCTTTTCTGTATCATAACCAATTTAATAGAAGTGTGTGTTTACTGCCTGTTAAACTTGTTAGACTGTGAGGATAAGGAGTGTGACTTACCCTTTTCCATATTATGCCCAGTACATGACATAGGGCCCTGCACATGATAATGAATATGTAAATGAAGGGATGAATAAATGAATGCATGAGCTATTCTAGCCCGATGTTGTGCTGCTGAAAGATAACTGCACGATTTTCTTTAGAATCATGCCTATTACCATAAGATGAGACTTTATTAAAACAGAGAACTCATCACTCCTTAAATTTAATTCATAATTTTACCTAATTTAGAGAAGGCCCAGGCAAACATATTGGCAGTTATAAACTTATCTTAAAAATAAAGACTGTTTTATATCTCCTGCTTTTTGAAAGCAAGGGTAAAGTGAAATGTTTATTTTGAAACATGATACTACGTATTAATATTAGTGACTACCTTGTACTAGGCGCTTATGTGTTAGGTCCTGTGCTAGGTACACTGGAGCAGAATTTAATTCTTAGAACGAGGAGCTAGGGTTAGAGAAGTGAAGGGGCTGGCTCTGTGTCCCAGAGCCAGCACATGCCTCAGATGGGCATCTAAACTTGGCTGCCGCTATTCTGAAAGTTACTTTTTTTTTTTCTTTTCTTTTCTTTGTTTCTTTTTAAGCGGAAATACTGGGGACTGAATCCAGGACCTCATGCATGTTAAGAATGTGCTCTACCACTGAGCTATACCCACGCTCCTGGAAGTTATGCTTTTAACCATTATGCAACCCTGCCAGATTTGGTCACCTGAAAAGTCTAAAATACTTGGTCATACTTTTTTGTTTATGATATGCACTTAAGTCAGAATCTTTGTAGCAACAATAGGAAAAGAAACACACACACACACACACAACAACAACAACCAGAAAGACAATTGTAACAAATAACAAGTAGGGACAGGATCATCTAGAAGTAAAGCAAGATTCATACTGTGTATTTCTGTGAAAAATAAAGCCATGTTGATTTAAGAAAATGATCCGTTCAGTGTGAGAGAAGGGACTGTGTTAGATTTCCCATAGCCTAGCATTCGCCTGGTTGCAGTGCCATTTCTTACCACTCCCTAGGTTCACCGCGTTGCAGCAGTGATAATTTCTTTCCTGATCTTTGAATTTATCAGATATTTCTGTCTCTGGGTCCTTGTACTTACTGCCCCCACCTTCTGGAACTCTCTTCTTTAAATGGTTACTTTAAATGTTTGGATTACTGGCATCATTTGTGCCTGGAGCCTAGCAGACAATCAGTAAATACTTTCTGAATAAAGGAAAGAAACAGAGACAGAGGAGTTGCTGGCCTATTTAGCACAATTTTTGTACTGATTTGCCCTGAGGTCTCTCTCCCCTCTTGTACTTTGAGATATTATTGATGTTAAGCATGTGCTTCTTCTTGTTTTATTACATCTTCAGAAGATGGAGAGCAAAAGTGAACACATGATAATTAGTTGAGCATTAAAAAAAAGTTGAGGTGACATTGACTCATAACATATAAGTTTCATGTGTACAACATTACATTTTGACTTCTGTATACCGTATAGCATGCTCATCACCAAAAGTTTAGCTTCCATTTCTGATGTACCAGATTCTTACATGTAATCGCCCCTTGAATCCTCAAAACACCTCTTCCTAGCAGTTTACAAATGAAATTTGAGGCTCAGAGAAGTTAATGGTGTAGCCCAAACTATTAAAACATAGAACAAGCATTGTAACCCAGGTCTGTCTGATTCTGGAGGCCATCTTCTTTCCATTGTACCACAGTGACCTGTATTGATGAAATGATCAGAAACATTTCTTTTGGAAGGGAAGAGGTGAAGGAATAGGAACTAAGTTTAGGAGGGGTTAAGAAAGGTGTTTGGATAAGGTGGCGCTCATGAGTTTCCTCTCTTGAGTGCATCCCCTAAATAGTAACTGTATTAGCTCTGGCTATTGTGGACAAAATCTATTATGATAGACTCTTGAGAGAACAAGAGGTTGAAGGGCATTTTAATGGTTAATAAGTAATCCCAGACAAAACAAAATTAAAAATTTCATATTCCAGTAAAATTAGAGAAACGGGAATTAGGATATAGAAGTAGGAACATACTACTTCTAGTAAATGGAAAAGGAAAATAAGAAACTGAGGGCAGAGGACACTGAATGCAAAAATTGTGCTGCCCTCAAATGCCATTTTGGGCTAGAACATGTAGAGAAACACCTCTGTCATCTTGTTGAGCACTGAACCATAGTATATTGTGTATTATCTTTGAGCCTCAGAGCTGATGGTAGTGTGGGAGGCACCAGAAGCATGGGTTTTGGAACCAAGCAGACACGAATTTAATTCCTAGGCTGTTGTTTTAGTTATTAGCTGATTAACACTTGGGTCTTTAAATTCTCTTAGCCTCAGTTTCTTCAGTAAGAAATGAAGAATAACTCCAGGGTTGTGTAGACTGACTTCAGTAAGGCTGCAAAATGCTTTGCACAGAAAAAGTGCCTTATGAAATGAGCTATAGTTATAGTTAATAATAATATTGTTAATGTTAACAATAATAATCCTATGTAATGATAAAGGTATTAGAAATAGTAATGGTGCTTTATTTTGTGCATAACATGTAATCATTAAATAGAATGGCTTGTAATTTGTTTCTTATGAACTGGTAAAGTGCATAAACAAGATGCTTTACTTGAATTGTGTACCACTTGTGAACTTAATCTTAAAATGAGACATTATTCCTTTAATAGATATTTAGTACAGTTATGGATTATGCTGTCTTCCTTCATTTGTTTGAATAATTAGTTTATGCCTGAGTCTTATAGAAACCTGATTAAAAATCACCAATAATACTATTTCTTTTCTGCTCTTCATGTTATTTAGTAAGGTGTGAAATACAATTATATCCGTTAACAAAAACTGACTGCTTAAGCAGCTGAGCAGTCGGTATCTTTATCTTTTTTTTTTTCTTGCCTGTATTTTCAAGATAATCAATGGCCATTTTTGTAAAAGTGAATAATTGAGTTCTCCTTTTGGAACCTGAAAATGGAAAAAAAATATATATATATAAAGACTTTGAAAATACAGAGTCATGCATCCAGGTTCTGCATACTAATCTCAAAGTCTGCCTGAGGGCACGGCAGTCCCCTCCCAGTCTGAATTCCAGTGCCCACCCCACAGCTCCCAGGAGAGCAGGAGTTCAGAATCAAACAAGCATCTATGCTGATAATTCTTCTAAGGCATTTAAGGAAACCATTTATCAGAATCAGGATGTTTCTAAAGTGGTGTTTGTCAGCTAAGGTGTTTAGATTTGTTCTAATGCCAAAGAAGAATGAGGTTAAATTAATCAAGTAATCTCCAAACTTTTGCTTCAGTAAAGAAATTAAATACTCAATCTGGAAATCAGATGAAGGGTCCATGTAGAGCTGGGTCCATGTGGCCACTGAAAAAGTGTTTCAGGAAGGAATAATAACGTGGGCTTCCATAGCATGCTGAATTCCTCTTGGAGGTTTCCCTCTTTTGTGGTAAAAGCATAAAAGTAAGAGCAGGGTAGGGAGTTTTTCTCAAAATGACATTTGCTTCATTTAAAAGGCACACATTCTGAGATAATACCATCTATCTGTCTGTCTGCCTGCCTGTCTATCTGTCTATGTACCTACCTATCTATCGTTCATGAAAAAAAATAACCAGTAGTCGATTTAAGAAAGAAATGGAAAAACTTATCTGAGACAACGTGAGGATTATAACCTGGGAGACAGAATTTCAAAGCATAGTTATATAAATTTTTGAGTCAAATGGCAGTTTACACAATCCAAAACTGCATGTACAAAGCAAGTAGTGAGTGGGTCATCCCAGTTCCTTACAAGATTAAGAAGGAAGGTTATCTCCCAAGGAGTTATTGAATAATGGGTCATCCTGACCCTTTACAAGATTAAGAAGGACTGTTGTCTGCTAAGGAGGTCTGAGTAATGCAGGTTCGCAGCACCCACTGAAGGGGAGGCAGGAGGCCCAAGTGGTCAGAGAAAAAATTTTCATTTAAAGTTTTCTCGTCTTGCTGTAGAAGATGAATTTTATTTCGTCACTACCTATCTATCTTTATCATGACCATCATCATCTACCTGTCTGTCCCAAAATGTGGAGGAAAATCTAGATCATTCTCATTTAACTTTGCAGTTTAACTGGTTCTTGAAATCCCAGTACTGGGTACCAGTGACATAGAGTCAAGACTTCAAAGATTACCTACTGTTAATTGGCTAGATAACCTTCTTAGTGACTTCCTCTAAAACTAAAACTAAAACTCAGTTTCTCACCAGAGATTTATTACAGTGATGTAGATAATCTGGCCCAGTGCTACACAAAGGCCTGAGGACCAACATCATCAACATTACCTGTGACCTTGTTAAAAAAGAAAAACCTCAGGCTCCATGCCAGACCCATTGAGTTAGATATTCTGGTAGAGGGGCCCAGATACATGTAGTTTCACAAGTTCTCCAGGTGATTCTGATACGCTCTAAAGACTGGGTGTTAGTACTAATCTATCCCGCTGAGGTGGTGCTCTTGATTTAGAGCCAGAGTTGCTTTATTGTAAATTTCACTCTTGGTAAAGGAACAGGGTGTCCTACTGAGTTATCAGCATTCTCTCACTTGGTAACCATGATATATGGGGGAGTAAATGACTCTTCATGGGTCCACTTCTCGTGGACTTTAGTGCCTTTCAGTATGGAGGCTTTGAGAAATGAAACATCCTGCTTGGTGAGAGACACTCATTGTTTTGCCCCAAAGACTCAGTAGTTCTTTTTTTTTTTTTTTAAGTTAAAGTATAGTTGATTTATAATGTTATATTAATTTCAGGTGTATAACATGATGATACAATATGTTTTTATAGGTTTTACTCTACTTAAAGTTATAAGATATTGGTTATGTTCCCTGTGCCGTATATTACATCCTTCTGTCTTATTTTATGCCTAGAAGTTTGTGCCTCTAAATCTCCTTTCCCTACCTTGCCCCCCTCCCTATCCCTCTCCCCATTTTGAGTTTGTTTTTATATGGTATGAGAAAATGTTCTGATTTCATTCTTTTATATGTAGCTACCCAGTTTTTCTACCACCACTTATTGAAGAGGCTGTCTTTCCCCCATCCTATATTCTTGCCTCTTTTCTTGTAGATTAACTGACCATAGGTGCATGGGTTTATTTCTGGGATCTCTATTCTGTTCCATTGATCTATGTGTTTGTTTTTGTGCCAGTACCATGCTGTTTTGATTATTGTAACTGTAGTATAGTCTGAAGTTAGGGAATGTGACACCATCTTTGTTCTTTTTTCTCAAGATTGCTTTTGCTATTCAGGGTCTTTTGTGGTTCCATACAAATTTTAGGGTTATTTGTTCTACTTCTGTGAAAAATGTCATGGGTAGTGTAGACATTTTAACAATATTAATTCTTCCAGTCCACAAACAGGCTATCTTTCCCTTCTTTTTATCATCTACAATTTCCTTCATCAGTGTTTTATAGTTTTTAAAATATAGGTCTTTCACTTCCTTGGTTAAGTTTATTTCTTGGTATTTTATTCTTTTTGATGCTATTATAAATGGGATTGTTTTCTTGCTTTCTCTTTCTGACAGTTCATTATTAGTGTATAGAAAAGCAAAGATTTCTGTATATTAATACTGTATCCTGCAATTTTTCTGAATTCATTTATTCCAATAATTTTTTGTGAAGTGTTTAGGGTTTTCTATATGTAGTATATCATCTGCAATTAGTGACAGTTTTACTTCTTCCCTTCCAGTTTAGATTCCTTTTATTTCTTTTTCTTGTCTGATTGCTGTGGCTAGGACTTCCAATACTATATTAAATAGATGTGGTAAGAGTGGGCATCCTTGTCTTGTTTCTGATTTTAGAGGAAAAGCTTTCAGTTTTTCACCATTGAGTATGATGTTAACTGTGAGTTTGTCATAAATGGCCTTTTTTGGGGATGGGTGGGGGAGGTAATTAGGTGTATTTATTTATTTATTAATGGAGGTACTGGGGATTGAACCCAGGACCCTGTGCATGCTAAGCATGCACTCTACCACTGAGCTATAACCTCCCTCCATAAATGGCCTTTACTATGTTGAGATATATTCCCTCTATACAAAATTTGCTGAGAGTTTTAACCATGAATGGGTGTTGAATTTTGTCAAATGCTTTTTCTGCAGCTGTTGAGATTATCATGTGATTTAGTCTTCTTTTTTAAATGTAGTGTATCACAGTGATTGATTTGAAGATACTGAACCATGCTTGCATCCTAGAATAAATACCACTTGATGATCATGGTGTATATAATATTGAATTCAGTTTGCTAATATTTTGTTGAGGAATTTCCCATCTATATTCATCAGGGATATTGCCCTGTAATTTTTTTTTGTAGTTTATTTGTCTGTTTTGGTATCACTGTAATGGTGTCCTCATAGAATGAATTTGGGAGTGTTCTGCCCTCTTCAATTTTTGGAATAGTTTGAGAAGGAAAAGTATTAACTCTTTGTGTTTAGTAGAATTCACCTGTGAAGCTGTCTGCTCCTGGACTTTTGTTTGCTGGGAGTTTTTAAATGACTGATTCAGTTTCAATACTAGTAATTGGTCAGTTCAGATAATCTATTTCTTCCTGATTCTGTCTTGGAAAATTGTTTCTAGGAATTCATCCAGTTCATCTAGGTTGTCCCAATTTTTTGGCATATGACTCTTCATAGTATTCTCTTATGATTGTATTTCTTTGATATCAATTGTAACTTCTCCTCTTTCACTTCTTTTTTATTTGGGTCTCTTTCCTTTTTTAACAATGAGTCTTGCTAAAGTCTTACCAGTTTCGTCTGTATTTTCAGTAAGCAGCTCTTAGTTTCACTGATCTTTTCAATTTTTTTGGTCTCTATTTCATTTGTTTTCTTTCTGCTCTTTATTAATTCCTTCCTTCTGTTGACTTTGGGCTTTGTTTTTATTTCTCCAGTTCTTTTTGATTGTAGGTTAGGTGATTTATTTGAGATTTTTCTTATTTCTTGAGGTAGGCCTGCATCACTACTAACTTCCTTCTTAGAATGAACTGCTTTGACTGTGTCCCATAGATTTCATTTAAAACATATTCCTGTGTCTTCTCATTTTGTTTAATTTTTTCTTTCTCTATGAAGTTAGGTGAAATAGTTACCTCTCCTGGTCTTGCGGATGTGTCCTTGTGTGGGAGTGACCCTGTGTAGTCTGCGTGTACCCATGGGCTTTGTTGGGAGAGCTAGAGCTGAAGTGAGCATGGGCTGCGTCTTCCCCTGGGGAGTGCTGGCACCCACTGTCTTGGTGGGAGATAGGGCGGGAGCTGGTGGGCTAGAGCCAGAGCTAGGTGCAAGCTGGCGCTTCTCCTATGCTTGGTGGTTGTCACCACCCTATCGGGGGTGAGGGTGGGGGCTGAGGGGCTGGAGCAGGAGCCCTGAGGGAGTTGGGTGTCTCCTGGACGTGATGGCAGCCTCTCCCTTGGTTTGGGATATGGCAGAGCCCGAGGGCGTGGGGCTGCACTTATGTACTGGTTTCACTTTTTCTTTGGTGTGTGTGCCTTGGTTAGAAGCTTAGTTGGGGCCGGAGGGGTTGGTGCCACATCACTGAGCCAGCTGGCCATGCCCCTTCCCATGTGTGTAAAGGGACACATCCTCCAGCAAAGGTGGTCTCTGCCCTGGAACTAGCTTCAGGTTGTGTGCATGGACATGTGAGCTGGCAGTGGCTGCCTCTGTCCTTGTCAAAGGCAGGGCCAGGGTCCAGGCTTTGTTTCCTTCAAGTTTGCATACTCTTGTTGGCAGTGGCAGCCTCCACCTTAATGAGGAGCAGTGCTGGAGCAAGAAGGGCTGGAGCAGGATCCCTGTGTGGTCTCGGATATGTGCTGGGGTGGTCTTGGAAAGCTGGCCAGAGCCCCAGGCAGTTTTCAGTCTGCTACCTCTGTACTGTGTGCTCCTCAAGAACACTGTTGGTCTCTTACAGCCCTTTGGTAAGCCCCAGGGGGCTCGTCTTCCTGATGTCAGAAGACTGGGGTGCCTAATATGTGGCTCAAACCTCTCGCCCTCCAGGGAGGATCCCCTAATCTGTGATAGCCCTTTCCATGTCTGTGTCCCCCCTCTAGGAGTGTGACTTCCAATCAGATTGTTTCTCCTTGCTTCCTACCAGAACCTGTGTGGACCTTTTTTTTTTTACAGCCTTGGCTGTGGCAGAGTTGTGCTGCTAGTTCCCAGGTCTATTCAGCGAGTCTCTATCTGCAGTTGTAGTTTTGGTGTATTCATGAGGGGAGGTGAGCCCGGCATCCTCCTGCTCCACCATCTTCATCTCTAAAACCCTCAGTAGTTCTTCCAGAGAAGAAAATACTTTGTGAAAGAAAGGAGGTAATACAGTAAAATGGGAGAAAATGCAGATTCTGGAATTATTTTCTATTCAGTCCTAACTTTTATGCAAGATCAATAGCAGCTTTTCTTATTAACCTTCTAGGGCCTTGTAAATAATGATAATTAAAGGTTTTTGTTAAGATTAAATGGTAGGAGGGTATATCTTAGTAGTAGAATGCATTCGTAGCACGCACGAGGTCCTGGGTTCAATCCCCAGTACCTCTGTTAGAGTAAATAAGTAAAGAAATAAAGCTAATTATCTTCCCCCAAAACAAAAACAAAAGAAATACATATTTAGACAAAAGATTAAATGAGGCAATGCATGCAGAAAGCTTATCCTTGGTTCTGGCACACAGTGAGCACAAAATATGTATTACTTATTTTTGGAGGTTAATATGAACTTTCTCAAAATGGAATGGACACCAGAAGAAGTAAAAATGTTTTATGAACTTTATTCTAAGGAGTAAAAGAACAAAAGTGCATTGGCACATATGTCCACCTTACAACCCAGGAGTTTTAGTTCTGCTCATTCACTAATGAGAAATACAAAATATGTCCAAAATGGGCAAGAATTTTCATTATCACTTTATTCATAAAAGCCTAAAACTGGAAAGAACTCAAATGTCCATCAACAGGTGAATGGACATACAAATTGTGATATTTTCATACAATAAAATACTAATCAGTAATAAAAAGGAATGAACTCCTGATGTATACAATAACATGGCTATATCTCCAAACATTATGTTGAGCAAAAGAAGCCAGACACAAAAGTTTCCAGTAGGCAGTTTTATAGTCTGTATATGAATTTCTAGAACTGACAAAACTAAGCTGATGTGATAGAAATTGAAACAGTAGCTGCCTTAGGAGGAGGGTTGACTGGAGAGGTGCACTGGGAACTTTGGGGTGATGGGAAATATTCTATATCTTAATTGGGATGGTAGTACTGAAGGTGTATACATTGTCAAAATACATCAAAATGTACACTTAAAATATGAGCATTTAATTTTATGTAAATTAAAATTCAATTAAAAAAAAAAACTGAGAAAATGCACCAGGTCTCCTACCTACCATTTCAGAAGTTAATGTGAGATCACAATTTATAAGAACTTGGTATAAGATTTCATAACCTTTAAGAATTCTTCATTGTTTCTTTATGTGTATAATTCTCCATGATGAATGGCATCTCAACTTTAAAGTGAGGAATGAGCAATCACATCACTGGGAGCAAAAAGAAGCTGGAGACACAGGGCTGTATCCAGACACACCTTATGAGAAACTTGTGCATTAGCCACAATTTACTATCCTCTAACTCTCACAGCAAAATTTTGTTTTGTTTTCAGGTTCTCTTAGAAATATTTGGTTGAAATTAAGAATGATTTGCCTTGGATCTATTCCCATTATGACCCACTATCTCTTGCCCCTAAGCCTATCATATTGAGTACTTTCATTCAGCAACAGTCAGCAAGCATTAATTGAATGCCTACTGCCTGCTCAGTAGGGTCTTTAAAGAGGTGAAAAATAGGTGTTAACATGACATTTTAGAGCGGGGCAATCCATGTGGTTAAATAACCTCTTATTACTTGCGGAAACTGCAACACAGAGAGGGCAATTGGCTTAATCAAGGTCGCTTTTGCACTCCTGGGCTTAAATCTCTTGAATGTCAGTCAAAGAATCTCTTCTTGGAATCCCATTAATACAGTTCCTGCTTTTAGAGGATTTGTGATCTATTGGCGATACTCCTGTGAGCCCAAGCCAAAGATTAATTAGAGCATAAACAGAGACAGGAGAACAGGGAAAATAGATATAATGTTTGAGCATCAACTATGTGCTGGATAATTTTCTGTATTTTAATCCTTAACTGTCCAAGAAAAGCATGTTTTTATTCTGATATCATAGTTGAGAAATCTGAGGCTCGATGGTTTCCATGACTCACCTAAGGTCATAATGGTGGAAGGTGGAAGAACCCAGGTATGTCAGGCTCCAAGTCTTTACATAATATGAAGCTGGAGCATTATAAAGCAATCTTTTAAGGAAGTGATTTTAGTGAGAAAATACTCAACAGACCAGTTGAATCCATTGCCTTTCCTTGTTTTCAGTATTTCACAGCCAGTTTGGGATGTCCGGTGTAGCATGGGAATTTGCACATTCCAAAATGACAGAGAAGAGAAAGGCAGTTTGGCAAGACAGGATGTAAGACAGGAGCATTCACCTGGCTTTTTTTTTTTTTCCCCTTGCATTCCCTATTAGTGGCACTGAGCTTCTAATCAAGCATTTAATACTTTCTTTTTGCCACTCAGTAAAAAGGCTTTTTATTTCAACTCGCCTCTTAGGTGTTCTATGTCAGGCAATTACTCTACCTGAAGGTTTTCAAAGTCTAAGAAATTAAATGGGCGGTTCTTAAAGTGACACTCTCTTGAAAGCATAATTGCAGTTAAGTAATAACAAACGTGAGCACACAAATCAAGTTTTCTTCTTCTCTCAGCACCTGGGCTCCTTCTATTACCCGTGTATCAGAAAGAAAACCAGAACCCTAGGGCCAGAGCAATTGTCCTTGTGATCCAGGAATGAGAGCACGCTGCCTAACTGTATCATATTAGCTTTGCAGAAAATTGCTGCCCCCTCTTCCTTTTTTTTTTTGTTTGGTTATTTCCTTAGTTCATTGCATTTTTATAGCTTGTAGTTAGATTACTTGAAGCCGCAATGTGACAAAAGGACCGAGATAGGACCCTGAAGTGCTTAACAGGGAACTCTGGGGCTCACTATGGTGTGATTGGCATTAATGCTACTGGAATCCAGAATTTCCAAGGACATTCAGACCCATCAGCCTGACCATCCACAAGAGAGCACAGCTTTCATCATGTCAGGAATCTGCTCATGCTCTCTGAGTTATTTTATAACATTGTGGTTGGCAGAATTTTAAAGCTATCTCCCAAGATTCCTGTCCTCTGGGTCTCCAATCAAACACGAATCTAGGTACTGCTGTGAAGGATTTTTGCAGCTGCAATTAAGATTACGAATTTGCTGACTTTGGGGAGATTATCATGGAGTATCAGGGTGGGTCCAGTGTAGTCACACGAATCCTTAAAAGCAAGTAGAAAAGAAAAGCAGAAGAGCCAGTCAGAGAGAGCTGCAGAAGACCAGGAGGCAGAAGAGATGGGCAACGTGGGAAGGATCTGTCAGCATCGCTGGTTCTGATGTGGACGGGGCTATGTGCAAGGACTAGAGAACGGCCTGTGGAAACCAAGGGTGGCCCCCAGTTCACAGCCACCAAGAAAACAGGACCTCAGTTCTACAACTGCCTGGAACTGAATTCAGCCAACAATGGAATGAATCTTGAAACAAATCTCCCCTAGAGTCCCCAGAAGGGAACACAGCCCTGCTGACACCTTGCTTGTGACCTTCTGAGACTTTAAGCAGAGCAACCAGCTGAGCCCATCAGATTTCGATCTACAGAACCATAATATAATAAATACGTATTATTTTAAGCTGCTAAATTTGTAGTAATTTGTTATGCAGCAATAGGAAATTCATACAGATCTCTTTTGAAGGCAACTGAAGAATCTTTCTGTGGTATTTTCAACCTCCCTTTTCCAGGTTTTAGGATGAGGCACTCTTTTTGGACAATTGATCACTTTTCAGAGATTCCAATTAAGAGCAATAATTATTTTGTTTGAGGGTGGAGAGAGTAATACAATGCACATTTCAACCAGAATTTTATTTGGATGGACTTCCTGTGACTAGGGTCCTCCCCTCCACCTTGTTTTCCACTCAGCAGACTCTGAAAGATTACTTCTCCAAGTGGAGGGAGTGGATGCTTTGGGAAGTCTCTGGAAGATTGCTATTCAGCTGATCTGATACAACAGTAAAAAGACTTTGTATTAGTCTCCTAGGGCTTCCCTAGCAAATTACTGCAAACCAGGTGGTTTAAACAATAGAAATCTATTGTCTGTAAAATTTATGTTTTGTTCTAATTCTGGAGCCCAGAAATTTGAAATCTAGGTGTTGGTGGGGACATAGCTCTCTCTGAAGGCTGTAGGGGAGCCTCCTTCCTTGTCTCTTCCTAGCTTCTGGTGGTTGCTGGCAACCCCCTCATTCCTTGGTTTCTAGACCTGTTGCTCCCAATGGAGGTCCCCGTTGTCACATGGTGTTCTCTCTGTGTGTCTTCACATGCCATTCTTTGTTCCATGTGTTTGTGTCTGTATTTCCTTCTTCTTACAAGGACATCAGTCCTTGGATTAGGGGCCACCCTACTACAGTATGTGCTCACTTTAACTTGACAAAATGAAGTCCCTATTTCCAAATAAGGTCACATTCTGAGGTTCTTAAGAAAACAAAATGTACGCACACACACACACACACACACACACACACAACATATGTTGGTTTGACCAGTCTGTGCAGGGGGGTGTAAATGGAGAGAATTCATAATACCAAAGCGTTAATGAATGACAGAATTTTTTTTTTTATGCCAATAAGATGTATTTCACATTTGGGCAATAGCCCTAAATTCAATTCACAGACAATTTTATTGTGGAAAATCAAGTATACATTAACAAACCACATGCTGAATTTGCTTGGATTTTATTTTTTCCACTCTCACATTAAAGTGCAAGGTTCATATATTTGGATATTTGGTACCAGAACTTTCCTCAGCCCTGGCTATTCAATACTTTGCATTTGCCTATGTGTTCCATGACAGGCCAATTGATAGTAGATTAATGTATTTTCATCGGATTTGGTACTATATCCGAAATTCAGTGTGTTTGTGTGTGTGTGTGTATATATACTTTGCTAAATGCTTCAAATTACCTTTTGGTATTGATGACGAGTAGTGTTTAAAAAAATTAAATAGGCTCCGTCTTCATCCCTGCTTGTCCTCTTTAAAGGTTTGCTGTGGCCTGGAGCCATGCGTGGCGCCCTGAAAGAATGGCCTGGTCAGTGTTCATGATTGGACCTGGATCTGAATTGCCTTGTTTCACAAGTTTCTCTCTTTTCTTCACTGTCTTCATTGTTGGTCTTTCTCCATCTCCATTCTGGCTTTGCCTAATCTTTTCACAGGATGCTCTAGTTCGATGCCTCTAGGCTTCAGAATCTCTGCTTCATTTCCTTGTTACTGATCTTGTCTCTTGAGCCTTATGAAGCAGCTCTGCAGACAGATGTCAGGAGCCTCTCCTTACCTCTGAACCTGTCCCCGCCTCTAGTCTTACCCTACTCCAGTCTATTCCCCAAACAGCAATCAAAGGAATCCAAGAAGTGAGTTTGATTCTCTAGCTCCCTTTGGATTCAGTGTCCACACTCATTCATATGGCTGTGAGGTTCTTCAGGATGTGTCCTCTGCTTACCCCTCCGATGTCTTCCTTTGTGCTCCTGTACTGTAGACATAGTGGGTTACTCCATTTACCTCCTCAGTTGTTTTATGTTCCCTCTTCCCTCTAGGCTGTTGTACACTGCCCCCCACCCCCAATCTGATACATTCTTTCCTTTCCCCTCTGTGTTCATCAGATAGTCCCTATTTGTCCACATTGACCTAAATGCCTTCTTCCCTAAGTAGCACATTCTGATCTCTCAGGATTTTATTAGGGAATCTTTTTTTGTACTTACATTACCCTAAATTTTTGCTAGTTAGTATATAATTGAGCATCATAATGTCTGTTAATTTATCCTATTCTCCCCATGTTAATTGTAAGCCTGGATGTGTTTTGTCACCAACATGGCATATAAAAACCATTCAAGAAATATTTACATTCAAAGAAAGCTTGAAAGAGAGAAAAAAAAGAGAGAAGAAAAGAAATATTTACCATTCAAGAAATGAATGTAGGAATGTATGAGGAATGACTTTTCTATCCTATAAGCATTGGAATTTTTTCCAGAATGTCTTTTTCTCAGATACTTACAACATATGCATGGCTGAAGCTCACGGGCAAATCCTATACATATCCTGTATCACATAAGATAGATGTTTTGAGAAGTGAGGTGCTAGTATTAGTGAAGAAGAATGATGGTTGCTGGTACAAGCTGACTGTAGGAGAAATAGGCCTGCTATTGTAAGGGCAGTTCAGAATTCAGAATATGGATGTTAACAGACCATCAAACCATGATCATCACAAATGTACAGCCTCTCATTTGCAGGTTTCTCCACTTAGGAGAGATGTACACATGATTAATAGTTATGGTTTCCACAAGCCAGGTGTAAATTCACAAATTGTACTCTAACTGATGAGCAGAGTCATTTTGGATGCATTTGACTCAGAATGCTCGCTGGGCTTGTCTAATGCCTGCACGATTAACAAATAATCATTTTGCAATTCAGGTTGCGGATGCTCTGCTTGGACATGATAGAGGAACAGGCAGAAGACTTTGCTGTGCTTCTCTGGATGTTGGAAATATCTAGAATAGTGCTATTCAATCTTCCATGTGCCTGGGATCACCCGGGGGAATCTTGTTAAAATGCAGGTTCTGAGTGGGGCTTGGAAATCTATTTCTGGCAAGCTGCCAACTAATTCCAAGAACTCCACTTTAATTAATTAATTATTTTAGTTCTGCCGACTTTATTTATTTATTTAATTGAAATACAGTTGATTTACAACGTTATGTTAGTTCCAGGTGTACAGCACAGTGATTGAGTATTTTGCAGATTGTATTCCACTGTAGGCTATTACAAGGGAATGGGTATGCTCCCTGTGCTAATAGTACTTGTTGCTTCTCTGTTTTATATATAGTAGTTTGTATCTATTAGTCTTACACCCCTAATTTGTCCTCCCCTTTCCTCTCCCCTTTGGTAACCATAAGTTTGTTTTCTATGTCTGTGAGTCTGTTTCTGTTTTGCATATACATTCATATGTAGTTTTTTTAGATTTTACATGTAAGTGATATCATACAGTATTTATCTTTCTCTGTCTGACTTATTTCACTAAGCATGATATTCTCTCAGCCCGTCTACATTGCTGCAATGGCAGAATTTCATTATTTTTTAAGGCTGAATAGTATTCCATTATGTATATATCTCCCACATCTTCTTAATTCAGTTGTCTGTTGATGGACACTTGGGTTACTTCTATGTCTTGGCTGTTGTAAATAGTGCTGCTATGAACACTGAAGAGCACGTATCTTTTCGAATTAGTGTTTTCATTTTTTTTCCCAGTTATATACCCTGGTGTGGAATTGCCAGATTATATGGTAGCTCTATTTTTAGTCTTTTTGAGGAACCTCCATACTGTTTTCCATAGTGTCTGCACCAATTTACATTCCCAACCAACAATAGCAAGTTTCTAGAGAATAAGAGGTGAGGTTTTAAATTTTTGTTTCTCTCAGTAGCCTTTCAAAATGAATGTTATGAGAAACTAAGTTAGAGGGACACAGATGGGAGGTTCAGGGAATGGATCTTTGACTTTGGAGGCGGGACAAAGAGGTGACGGGATTCAGAAGCCATTATGTAATGTCATTTAAAATGGAGCCATTGATAAGTTTGTTGCCTGCCTCTGTTTTGACCTTGACTTCTGAAAATGTAGAATATCAAGAAAACTTTTAAAGGTTGTACACATCTTAGTCCTCTCTTTTACCTGCCATCTCCACATAGTAAAAAGAGAAAATTCCACATCTATCAAGAGCAGTTTCTCTGAACCTCTCCCCAGCTTATAGGCTTTTGTAATTTAGCTCCACCCATGATATATTCCGTGGCCTAGTTGGACTTAATAACACTTCCTCCAAGAATATATTAATCGACAGAGGTTCTTTTTACTGGAACACTTAACTCCTATTGCCTTATTTGACATTAAAAACAAGTAGTTTAGCTCTGGATGCTCAGAAGGAGGCTGAAAGACTCCTGACCTTCAGGCTTCTGCATGGCCATCAGCAAGCGTGGCTAAGACCTCTTCTTACAGGCAGGCCTGGTTGGGTCATGTTCTGCTCCAGCACTTTCTTCTGTGTTTCCTCAGCTTGTTTCTCAGACTTGCTTTTATCTATTTTAAAAGAAATCACACCAAATCTTCACCTAACATCAGACACTTGACTCAGTCAGCTTCAGCTCCTCATCTGTGTATGAGAGTGAATACACTGTACTTGGGAGGCCCTTTATAGTTAGTGAACGTAATCAGATTTTACCTTCTTGTGTAGTTAAGGTTTTCAGTGCTGATCTCAGAATAAAGTGGATCTGTCAGATCTAACGGTCTGATTAGGAAGATATATTCAAAACTCTGACCATCCTAATAAGACCTGCCTTTTACAAAATGCCCTGTATGTGCCAGGGATTATGCTAAGCGCCTTACATTTGTTACATAATTTAATATTATAACAGCAAAAACGGGATGAGATCGGTGTATTTGTATCTCATTATTCTCCAGCCAACTAATACACAAGTCTTTTATAACTAATGAGAAAACTAAAATTGAAGCGGCGTTCACAAAAGGTAAGCAAACTACTCAAGACCATACAACTGCCAGTGTTACAAGAATCAGATCTTGGTTGGTTCGTTGCTGATGTTGATGCTTTCACGAGTAGATTCTACTACCTCTCTGTCAATGCTGTATTTTTTTTTTTCTGAAGGTGCATTTCTAAGGTATGCTCTTCATGATGTAATACCTCTTTTAAAATGTAACATGGAAATAGCATAGAAGGCAGGAAACCATCACTCTGTCTCTGGTACCGCCAGAAGATGGATGTATACTTTGGAAAGTGGTGAGTCATTTTACTTCTTGGGATTTCCTTTTTCTTATCTGTCATATAGAAATTGAACTAGATATTAAAAAAACTGATTTACATCTCTGTCATTCTAGTAATTTATAGATAATATGATGGTTGAGGTCCTGGGAGTTTGGCTGTATGCTTCTTTCTCTGCCTGAAATGCCTCTTCTACATCATCTACTCTTTCATTCTGCCCTTCTGTGGAAGGTTAAGAATTTTCTCTCTAATCCTACATTTTTCATCTTTTTCTGCTCCCAAATTTCCTACTTATGAGTCCATTGCAATCATTATATGCCAGGAATCGCAACATGGATTCATTGCAATTTGAAAACATTTTTTGAAAATTGACCCAGCACGTGCACAATTTCCCTGATCACCTGCCAAGTCTTGTTCTATCTTTGTTATGCCGTCAAGCTAACAGAGCTGTGAATTAAGTAAAGTGATTGTCTTAACCCCAGGAAGCTGAACTTAGAAGACATTTTGTCAAAATAAATGATCTGAATTAAAAAATTTTGGCTGCTACTTAACTCAGTTGTAGGTAATAGGTTTAGAGGAAACCCAGCTGGTTCAGAGAAGCCCAGATTCTCCTATTGGGCTCTTGGTTTATACCCATGAACCCTAGGACAACACCATCACTCACTTCACACTGCAACGTTACAACACACAGACCTGTTTATAACAAGGGCCATTTTGGCTTTACTTCTCAGAAAGCAGAATTAAAAGTACATCACAGCTCCAAATTCTAACTTGGGGTTTCCTTCTTATTTGGATGCCATCATTGATTTCACCTTTTACTTGAATTTTGTGAAAATCTCTGGCCTCTGTAATAGTGAGACCAACCTGGTCTATTCAACCATAGAATAGATGGTTGTCCAAAGTGACAGCCAGTAAACTTTTAATTGAAGAAAACAGATGCATGCACCTGACCTGTAAAGAACGCATAACCATAGCTACCCTTAACAAGGCACACTTAAGACTATTCCAAGAACTATGCTAAACACATAGAATGTGTTTTCTCATTTAATGCTCAGAACAAATGGGAAAGTTGAAGCACAGAGAAGTCATGCCGTTTTGCACAAGGCAGCATAGTAAAAGCAAAGCTGGAATTTGACCTTGTGCCTGTATGTTTGCAAAGCTCATGCTCTTTGCCTCTGTTCATGACAGTTCAGTTCATGACAGGACAGCATGACATGTCCTCTAGTGACAGATTATCTTATTGAGAGCTCAGGAGTTAAATACTGCAAAAGAGCTAACTACTGCAGTGTGATTGTTTTTCCTCATCCAGGTTTTTAGAAGTAAGTTCACACTTACATTGAAATTTTAAGAAATTCAGTTATTTTTTTCCTGCGCATCATATCAAAATTCTTTAAACGTATTTTTTAAAATTTTATGTAAATGTTTGAGGTGAAAAATATTACTATTCTGGTGGCTCCATAAACATGTTTCCTTTTTTTTTTTCAAGACCACCACTATTCCTTTAAGACCCATGTCTGGCTTAAAGCACCATGGAAGGTAACACTTGCTCATTGTTCACTGTGCTATTCCAGACCCATTTGCTTTGCCCCATTCCCTTCAGTGGTTTCTGGCTTTTTCTCAAAGTTTTCTGATCATGTTGTTATTTCTCACATTTCTTGTCTCTTCTCACTCTCAGATTTGACACTGTCTTCCTGGATATCAGATTCTTTCGCTCTGCACCATAATTTGTGTTCACTCTCAATGACACTTTCTCGGAAAAATAATCTTGGTGGCACATCAGTTGGTACCATTTCTACCAAGCTTTTGTCCTGGCCCCTCAAAGAAAAGCCAGTTTGAAACAAAGTGAAAAAACAAAAAACACTTTTAAGATTTAAGAAGGTAACTTCTTGTTATGATAGTCTATGGTATAATAAGAAAAGAAAACAAACATCAAATTTGTAAGTCAGTTGGAATGTCACATAATAGAACAGTTTTTTTTTAACCAGTACCTTGACTTCCAGTCTTAACATATCCATCAAGTGATTATTAAGTATATACCTATGTATTCCAGTCATGGAGAACTTACTACTTCCTTAGGCAGTCCAATCCATTTTTATTCACTCTTTTGGAATGTTCTTTACTTTAAAATTATATTTCATTGGTTTAAATTCTAAGCCATGCTACCACACAGAACAAATCTATCTTCTCTTCCAAGACAGTACATCAACATTAATGGATAACTCTCACTATGCTAAGCTAACTATTTCCATTTACTTTTACCATTCCTTGTAGGAACTGGATTGGAAACTACCATGTCCTTGTCTCTTGTCTTGTTGGAGTAGAGGGACCCTACTTTTTCAATGTTTATTTTAAATGAACTAACTTACTTTAATCCTAATGTGGTCTGCTCAGAATAGAGTGGGCCTGTTACTTACTTTGTTGTAGACACTAAATATATTTGTTCATTAGTAAATATGTATTAGATCTCTTTTAGCTGCAAATTGTAAAACAATCTAACTTTAAAAAAATATCAAAAAAGAAGAATTTATATTAGGAGCTTACAGAGGTGTGCACAAATTTGACTAGGCTTCAGGAAGATCTGGAGCCCAGTATGCACATGCCTAAATGTCTTGAACTTAACTCTTTTAAATTTTGGCTGGAATAATAGAGTAAATAAGAGAGCGAGCAGAGCACTCTATATCCTGCTAACTCGTAACTATCTCTCCAAACTATCCCCAGCCCTTCATCTCCTGCTGACATACTTTTTGTGCCGACCTTTAGATTTCAGATGGGTTATAGCAATAACCTCAAAAGAGAGATTGTGGCCACAACAGTTTACAGTATTACTGTAGAGCATTCTGGATTCATAGGAAGTAATATTCTAAGCAAATTAAATCCCGCCCCCCCCCCCCCAATACTGGAGAGGTTAGACTAATTATGGTACATTCAAATGATGGAACATAATGGGCCCTTCAAAATCATGGATGAAGAATTTATAATGACATAGGAAAGTGCTGATGATATAATTTCAGTAAAAATTAAAGGGCAAGGAACTGCATAACCTGTGTGATTCCAATTACATTAAAAACTAAGACTTCCATGTGGAAAATGAATAGAAGCTTAATAGTGATAATATCTAGACTGTAGATTATGAACGATTTGTGGTTTCCTCTGTCTTTCCACCACGTCTATGAAGAACATTATTAATTTCACAAAAAACAGAACATAAAATAAAAAATATAAATATAAAACTTAAGTAGGTATAGATTTTGATAACTGTGAGGATTGTGATACCTATAAAAGGCTTAAAAGAGTGATTGGCCAGTTTTAGGTGCTCAGTAGGTTTCCATTTCTCTTTATTTTCCCTGTTCAATGCCGAGCCCTTATATGAAAATAATTCATCTAGATATTGCATACAAAGGCCAAATTGACATTGAATAAAATTTAATTTAAGTCAACAGGATCAGAATAAAATGTGTTGGAGAGAGAAAATAAATAAGCTTTGTGGGCTGAAGTAGCCTCTGAGGTGACTTTTAAACTCTAGGTTTTATCTGATTCTATGATCTACTCCAGTATGATCCAATTAAATGCAGGATAATTAAGGGAATAAAATTCACATTTACATTCATAATAGTGTATGTGTTTACACGTTTTCAAAGCTAATTGCCATTTTGGAATATCATTTAATGTGTCAACCCTCTTTAAGCAAGACTTATAACTTTGCATGTGAACTTTTCCAGTTAGGACAAGATCAAATTATTAGTTACTATTATATCTAAACTTATAGATATAAATTTGAGAGAAACAGTCTTCAAAGTAAAATAGAATTGAAACAAGTTGCATTGGAAATGTTTCCTCTTCAGTTTTCCTTTTTTGTTTTTTTTTTTTTAAAGTTGGAAATTCTTTGCTAGTTCATTGTTCTGTCAGAGTGTTAAAAAAATTATCCTTGGCTTTTGTTTAACAAGTCTTACATTTGTGCTGAATTTTCCCCTACCTTTCCTCTGCACACCATTTTGCTTTCTTTGCAGTGAGTTTGATGCAGTGAAGGCCTACCTCAGTGTACCAATTACAAGCATTTAAGATGAAACCAAGCCACAGATTATACAAATGAAGGGAACAAAAATAACAGCATTTTGTATAAACAAGGGCAGAGAGACAATTTGTTTTAGTCAAAGATAAATAAAGTTAAACTCCACCGAAATTACCACGTGTCAAGCTAATCAGAGGAAACGTTTCTGCAATGCTATTGTGCAAAAATAATTGAAATGACATTTCACAAAATCTAGCAGAGGTAAATTTTTTAAAAAACAGGCTTGCAAACTTCCAGATACTTCAGCTCACCCTAAGAGCTATTTGTACTGTGTGCTCAACTGAAATAATTGAAGAGCAAAATTTCAAAATGTGTTCTTTCTGCTTGAGAGAATCAGGGCCATCTCTCGGGGTGCAAAGTAAACCCGGGTATGTTAAAGGAACCTCCCAAATCCCCTAGGCTGTCCTCTTGAGAACCACCCCATAACACTTATTTTTTGTTTATTTCCATACTTTCCTAGTATCTGTCAATGTGCTCATTGTAAAATCCATTTACCCGTCATCTTTTCTTGCATATTATACATAAAATGTCTTGGCAATGAATCAACTTTCTCAAAAGAAAATTGGTGCAAGTTTTATTCAGAAATTAATTTAGACTTTTACTGGGGCAGCTCCCAAGTAGGAAGACTAGAACAGAGATGAATAACATATTCATTCTTTTTGTCCCTCATTCTATGTAGTCTTGTCTGAGGTCAGTATTGCATAAGGTTATAAAATGAACGCTCTACAAATCACAATCACATAACTGTCAGGCGCCTTATTAAATTTCATTCAGTTCTATACCAATTCTTAAGGGACCATCACTACCTTCCAATTTACACAAAGATTGAATAAAAACTGATCAAAAATTTATAGAATTGGAAAGTCATCCTAAATTTGATCTGCTATTACTGGAGAGAAAACTAGGCCAAGAAGTTTAGCCTGTTAGGCGGTGGGGAGTCATCGAAGGCTTGCGAACAGAGGACTGATGTGATTACATCTGGCAGTGACACACAAAATTGATTCCTTGATCATTGCTTACATTTTTTTTTCTTTATTATAAAGGCATAAAAAGTACTGTAACAACCCAAAGCACACAGACTTGTTGGAGAGTTAAATCATTGTGGCAGCCAATATTCACAAAGTATTCATTCAGTCCTCTACATTTCCTAGGCTTCCTTGGAATTACATAACTTGCTCTGGCTGACAGTCTCTGAGTGGCATGTGCCACATCTGAGCGAAGGTGGGGAAAATCTGGGATGCCTCCTGCATCCTGTCTCCCACCCAGTGGCAGCATTGGATGAGGTGGTGAGTCATGAGATGGAAACCGCCTACAGCAGTCATAAGGAGGAGAGTTGCCCTGGGGCATTGCCCAGCATAAAAGATAAAGGTTTGTTGAATTTTGGCACTGATATTTCAGAATGGCCTAGCTTATCCTATGACAATGATAAACAAGCACCAAAAAGACACTCAAGTTTGTGGTCGTGGGGAAAAAGGCAAATTAAAACAATGAGATACCGTTTCACCTGTTATGTTGAAAAAAAAAAAACAATTAAAAGCCAGAAAATACCAAATTTTGATGAAGATGAGGACAAACACAAATCTTCTTGCACTGCTGGCAGAGATATTAAAAAATGGTACAGTCATTTTGGAGAGCAATTTGGCAGTTAGTAATGAAATGAAGAATGACATGATTTATGGACGAAGAATCTGCCCCATTAAAAACGTCACAGAGGTCTATAAAGGGTACGTGCCCAACATTATCGTGCTGTCCCTTCTCCAAGCCCTGCTAACATGGTTTCTCGGTTAATCTTTGAGATTTCAATTGGGTTGCAGAATGTTTGTGGTAATGAACAATCTGAGGTGACTTAAGAGTCTATTTCTGGTAAAATAAGTAAAAATATCACAATCAGTGAATGGGATACATACAGTAAAACTTGGAATCAGATATTTTGAATACATGTTTTGAATTATACATTAAGGAAATTAGGCTTAATTTATGTAAGCTGAAAATGCAAACACACATCAAATAATATGTTTTACAAAGTTACATAATAGCTGATTCTGAGTAGAGAGGAGAAAGAAAGTGGGCACGGAATATAAAGGGAAAAATAAAAACAAAAACACAGTAAAGCAAGGGAAGGGCTTTGTATAGAACAACTGAGGAGCGTATTTAGTTTAGCTTTGTAAACCTGAGGCAATGCAAAACAATAAAAGGAAAAAAAATAATTACCTGTACAATTCAAATTTCACCTTGTGACTTATCTATTTTAATGTACTTGTATCTCCTATGCTTACAAAAACCTTTAAGGATAGATTCAGCTTTGTGTAAACTTATATCCCCCCTTGTAGGGACATATGTCTTATTACCAACATGGCCTTGCTCAGGGATTCATAAAACATCAACTGAAAACTTCCTTAGACAACACCTAGTCCAAATAATAACCCCATTTTACCTAACCTTGACTCAAAGAACTGAACTCACTTTTTTCAAACTAGAAGAAAAATTCAGGGGTCAGGGTAAACACTGAAAGTTAGATCTCCCATTACCATTAATGAGCTCTTTTTCCATATCCGTGCTACACATAAGAGTGTGATGAGTGTCTGAACAGGATCAAAATAAACATCATTAGTCTGAATATTAGTCGGACTAATTTATGTCATACCAATTATGCTTGCCACTTGAAAAATATATTTTAAGATGATTTTTCAAGTACCCAGGCAACGTTTACAGAGAAAGCTGTGATGGTATTAGAGGCTGAACTGTTGATTACAAACAGGGTGAGTTTTTGGCTTTATGTGATTTGTCTAAAGAGGCAGCAAAATGAGTTGAAGTAGAAACAGGGCACTGTCTGGGCCCTGTTCATCCTCATGGGATTTTATCCTTAGCACTCACATAAAAGGGAGCTGTTTAGCTGTCATTAAGTTTTGTCATTACATTAGCTCAAGCAAAGGAAATGTAAATAATTAAGAAACTTAAAAAATATCCAGTTATAACTGTAGTCAAAAAATTTTTCTGCCTAAAAGGCACTTTGACTGGGATTTTAATCAGAGATGACAATCATTTTAATTCTTAGCATTTTTTTCATAGTGTTCAATTTCTGGAATATCTTATAGGAAATTGCCATGTTATATAGAGATGAGATAGATTCAGAGTGTGGAGGATCACCACATGAAACTGCTATCCCCCAGAAGCTTCCATTGAAGGTCAGTTTGATGATGGGCAGCATGTTTGTAGGAAAAACTGTATTGTGCACTGACATAGTAGGTCAATTAAACATGCATACAAATGTTTTTTTTTAAGGATTTTAGGTATGTGTAATCTCCATGCTCCCTATTTAAAGTTGCAAATATATATTATTTTGAGTAACAATGTAGTCCTTATCAACTCAAGTCGAAGAATGAAAGCAAAATGATAATAGATAATAAAACACATGGTTGCAGAATATTTTGACTTTAAAATATTGTAACCTACATTCTGTTTCTCAGCATAACCTTTGAGCTAGACTTTTACAGTCATATAATACAACAGGCATGAACAGTTGTGTATGAAACAAATCTTTTTTGCTAAGAAATCTAGAAATAGAACACAATCATTTAAAATTGTATTTAATAAAATAACATTTTTTAAAAATGACGATTTTTAATGTTAGTACCAGAGTGGGAAATTGCCATTTTTTTGGTGGGAATATAAATCAGTATAATTCTTGTGCTAAATAATCTATGTGTATTGAAACGGGAATTTTTTAAAAAACATCTATTCTCCAGCTGTGTGACTTCCAGCATACATCACTTAACCTTTCTGAGTCAGCTTAGTTTTACAATACCACCACGCCTAAGAGCTAAGATTTTTGTTCATGTACACTTACTGCATTAATGTGGGGCTAGCATTAATCTGAGAGCTTTATATATCACATTACAGCTGTGTGAAGTAGTTGAGATTCACTTTCTTCATCTGTAGAGCAGGAATAATTAACTTGTCTAAAATTTCACAGCCAATAAGTGGCCACCTCAGGGATTGAACCCAGGTCTGTTTACTCTACAGTCTAGGGCACTTTTAACCACATACGATACTTGCTCGTGCTGACGTTCTCCTTCCCCCTTGCATGGCAAGGGCCTCCCCACCCCGTGCGTTCTGTGGGCTGATCCATTATTTCTTCTCCCTTCCCGTAGTTGTTTGAGACTCCTTCCAGTCTATGTCAAGGACAGCTAGATTTTCATCCTGCCTCCTCCCTTTCCTTTTGATTTTCTGGAAGGAACCAAAAAAAAAAAAAAAAAAAAAAAAAAAAACCCACACACACACAAAAAAACTTTTCAAAACACGTATCTTACTGTGTTGTTTTCAGCTAAAGATCATTTAATGATCTCTGATTGCTCTTAGAGTAAAGTCAAAAATTACTTACTAAGGTTTTCAAACGTTGCATGATCAGGCCCCTGCCACCTCTTTGGCCCCATCCTGCCTCAGACTTGCTCTTGTTCCAGTGCTCCACAGCTTCTTCTTGTTACAGGTCCTGTAGAAGAATGCTTCCTTTTCTTGGAAAGGTTTCCCTCTATGTATCTATTAACTTTCTCAAGAAAGTGTTTCCTTCTGATATGGTCAGTTTCCTTGGTTAAATGCTCTAAGTGAAAAATGCTGTATCGTTTAATGGCATTTGGCTCAGTTCATAATGTTTTCTGTGCATTTTTTGACCATCACCCAAAAGATTCACATTACCATTTAAGAGAGAAGGAGAGTGATGTCAGCAAGATGGCGGAATTGGAAGTCCTGGACCACCTTTTCCTCCATGAACACATTGATTCAAGAACGATAAATGGGCCAATTCCCTCATGAGAAATCCTGAGAGGCTCCTGTACCCTGGGGAGTGCAAAACCAGCCACACTGAAGCTAGTAGGAAAATTTGAGAATCCTCTGACTGTAACCCCTACCTTTGAAACAGCACCACACAATCAGAAGGAAATCCCCAGTTTCTTCCTGGAGAGGGAAAGAGTTGGACTATGTGTCCAACACTTCAGCTTTTCTGAGGGCTGCCCAAGATACTGGCTTCTTTCTTATCTGTCTTGGAGCACTGTTGGGACCTAGCATATTCCAGGTGCCTGGGCAGCCAGTGAGAACAAAGGTGGTGGTCTGAAGTAGCATGCGTGCCCTCGTCACAGCCTCTCCCTCACACTCCGCGCAGAGCAAGCAGGTGAGAAACCCCAGGCTCCAGCTTCTCCCTGGGGAAAGAATGAGTGGGTTTATAATATGTGTAAAAGTAAAAAATATGGTAACAATAGCATAAAAGGGGAAGTGAAGGAATGAAAATATACTATTATGAGAATATTATATTATATAGAGAGAATAATATCACTTGAAGGTAGACTGTGATGAATTAAAGATGAATACCATAAACCCCAAAGTAATAAAAAACCTCCCACTAAAATAACAAAGCAAAGAATTATGGCTAATAAACCAACAAAGGAGATAAAACGGACCCATAAAAATATTTAATTTATACAAACAAGGCAGAAAAAAGGAACACAAAAGGTAGGACTAATAGAAAACAAATAGTAAAACTGAAACCTAGTCATATTTATAATAGCATTAGATATAAATACTCTATCTCAATAACAAATAAGTTCAAAGTAAAAGACTGGAAACATGTACCATACTAATACCAATGAAAAGAAATCTAGAATGGCTATTTTAAAATTGTACAAAGTAAATTTCAGAGAAGAGACTCTTACCAGGGAAGAAAGGTGATTTCATAATGATACAGGGATCAGTTTATCAAGAGGGCATAATAATTCTAAATATTTATGTACCTAATAACAGATTTTCAAAATATATGACCCTACAAACTGATAGAATTGCAACTAATAAATAGAGCCACAGTTTGAGTCATAGATTTGAATACCTCTCTCTCAATACTTGATAGACAAATAGACAGAAATCTGGTAAAGAAGACTCAAAATTGTTAAGCTGTAAATGATCCCCAATTGATCTAATAGATCCAATGCAATCTCAATTAAAATCCACAGTAGACTTTTTGTGTAGAAGTAGACAATCTGATTTTAAAATTTATTTGAAAATACAAAGGCCTTAGAATAGTCAGAACTTCTTTGAAAAAGAATAAAGTTGCAGGACTTACCCTACCTGGTTTCAGGACTAATATAAAGTTGCATGATCAAGACAGTGTGATGTTGGTTTCCCGAATGTATGCATATGTCAAAACTAATCAAACTGTATACTTTTAAAATGTGCAATTTATCATATGTCAACTATGCCTCAATAAAGCCATTAAAAGTGATTACTGCAAACAAATCATGATTTTAAAGTTATATCAATAATGCAAGGAAAAAGAAAATGCTAGAAAATGATAGTCACATTTCTTCTACTCCCAGTACAAGCCTGTTGGAGTACACAGTGAGGTCAGAAACAACAAGCTGATAAAGTCAAAGCAGACTGAAAAATTTTTTTCTAGAAAATGACTTGATATACAATTCACAGGCACGATTATTAATTTACCACATTCTGTTTATTTTGCCTCGAGATGTTGACTAAAGCTTGTATGAAATCATCCCCTTAGCAAGATATTTAAAAGTGATATATTCAAAACATGAAGTGAACCCTGTGTGATTAGTAAATGAACATCATGACTTATTTAGCAAGCTGATAATGCTCTTTCTCCCTCTTTCAGAGATCTCTGTGTTGTGGGAGGTAGCTTGTTTAGTTTTACTGGCTAGAAAAAACCAGTGTTGCAAGAAGTTCAACTAAGAGACAGACCTTTGAATCATTGTGATACATTTTTAGTAACAATGACAAGGATACTTGTTCCAGTAATACATAAAATAATTATTTTTAAAAACATGGCTAATTTCATCCTTATTTCATGTTTGAAAAAGAACTTTTCTGGCATTTATAATGTATATGAGTGGACTTGCATCTACATAAAATACATAAAATTCATGAATAAATATGTGTATATTGGAAAATCCTAAGCAGAAACAAGCTGTTGAGAATATTCAGGAAGCACGCAGACTGTCCAAGTGAATGCTACTGAATTCATAGAGAATTTATGAGTGTGTTTCTTGCAATTCACCCTTCAGGGCTAGTTCAAGTTTGAGCTTAATAACATTGGAACTTAATAGTCCTGAAAAATATAGCATTTGGACATATTCTATTTTGTGCTTTATAGACAAGTCTCTGAGATGCTGACCTACAACTATTTATACCAAACCTGAAAAGACTTCAAATTGCACAGAAAATACTGGAAACTTTCTCTAGTCCTACTAAATGGTGAGGGGCATACAGACTGTGGAATTAAGACCATGCCTGTATCTTTCCAATCCATATTATTATACAAAGAGCTGTCAAAGCTTTAAAGAAGTCAAATAGTGGTAGCCACACACTTAGGATTTACTAAAACCATCTAAAATTAAACAGCCAAATAGCTAATTTATTGTAGAATTTCTGTTGTGATTGAGGAAACATTTTAATTCAGTATTTTAAAAAATTGAGATATAATTGACATGTAACGTTAGTTTCAGGTGTTCTACATAATGATTTGATGTTTGTATACATGGTATTTGTGTATATTGTGAAATGATCACTGCAAGAAGTCTAGTTAGCATCCATCACCACACTTAATTACACATTTTCTTGCAATGAGACCTTTTAAAGTCAACTTTCAGATATACAATATAGTGTTAACTGTAGTCACCATAGTGTACATTACATCCCCATGACTTTGATTCACTATTAAGAAAAAAAATCGTAACACAAAACTGTGTAGTGCTTATGATTTCAATTATCTGTTTAAATACATTTTGATATCTGTTTTCCTAGTTTTGTTTTTAAATAAGGAGTAGTTGTCTTTGGGATGTGGAATTATATATTATTATTTTTCTGCTTTTGAATGTATATACTTTACATTAAATTTACATGATTATGTGTTTTCTTAATTATTTGAAAAATTTCACTGATAAACATGTTTGGGTAGCTTCATATATTCATCTCTTTCACTTTTTATAAAATAGAATTTATTTATTTTCAATGTGGTTTTAATTTTATAACTTTAAAAATATTTTTATTAGAAAAAATCAGAAATTAGAAACGGTCTTCTGCTAACCTATGAACAGGATCTTTAATTTTAAATAGAGAAAGTTGTATCATAAGACAGTGATATAGTGGAGGATATTTTGTGTACTTGCATCTTTGTTGGTAAGCGTTTGTATTGCCCTGTTTTCCTCATATTAACCTGTACTCTCTTTTCTCTTCTTGCTTACTTACTCTCTTTTACAAATTATCATACTAGGGATGCAGGCTTTTTTTTTTTTTTTTTGGTAGTAGCTTTATTGAAGTAAATAAATAAATACAATAAGCTACACATACCTAAGATGTATAATAAGTTTTGATGTATGCAGCACCCATGAAATAATCACCACAGTGAAGATAATGATGGCATCCATTATCCACCAAAAGTTTCTTCATGCCCCCTGGTAATCCCCATTTTCCAAGCTTGCACAGACCTCCCCCTCACTCCAGCCATGTTCTTAGGCAACCACTGATCTGCTTTCTATCAATATGGGTTAATTTAATATTTTCTATAATTTTACTTTCATTATATTATACAATAAGTACTATTTATGATCTGGTTTCTTTCATTCAGCTTAATTGTTTTGGAATTCATTGATGTTTGAGTGTTTATTAAGAATTCATTTCTTCCCATTGCTGAATAGTATTCCTTTGTATAATGTATCAGTTTATTCATTCATTTACCCATTGATGGACCTTTAGGCTGTTTCCAGGCTTTGGCTACTACAGATACATCTGTTATGAATATTTGTACACAAGTCTTTGTATGGACATATGCTTTCTTTCTCCTAGGTAAATACCTAGCAGAGGAATGATTGGATCATACAGCAGGTTTAACTTATATAGAAAATGCCCGACTGATTCCAAAGTGATCCTACCATTTTACTTTCCATTAGCAATGTTTGAAATTTCCAGTGCCTCCACATGTTTGCCAATACTTGGTATGGTTGTTTAAAATGTTTTTAATCATTTAAATGGATGTGTAGTGGTATCTAGTTGTGGTTTTAACTTGCATTTTCCTAATAACTAATGATGTTGAATTGTTTCATATGCTTATTTGCCATTCATATGTCCTCTCTGTTGAACCATCTGTTCAAATCTTTTGCTCATTTTAAAAAACTGGGTTGTTTGTTTTCTTATTGTTGAATTTTGAGAATTCTTAATGCATTCTGAATACGAGTCCTTTATCAGGTATATGCTTTGCAACTCTTGTCTTTCAGTCTTTTCCTTGTCTTTTCATTTTCTTAAGAGTGTCTTTCAAGAAGGAGTAATTTAAATTTTTAATGAAGTCTGTGATGGTAAATTTGATGTGTCATATACATTGGACCACGGGTGCCCAAATGTTTGGACAGACATTATTATGGGTGTGTCTGTGAGGATGTTTTTACATGAGATTAACATTCGAATCAGTAGACAGATTGCCCTCTCTAATTTGGTTGGCCCTCATCCAATCAGCTGAAAGCCTGAATAGAAGGGAAAAGCCCATTTCCTGTGCTGGTAAGAGGAAACTCCGCTTGCCTGACCGCTTTGAGCTGGGACATCAGTCTTCTCTGGCTTTGAACTCAAAACAGAAACTTTGGCTCTTCTTTATTCTCAAGCTTGTTGGCTTTTGGACTAGAACTTAAACCATCAGCTCTAGATTCTCAAGCCTTTGGATTCAGACTAGAACTACACATCCTGGGTCTCCAGCTTGCTGACTGCAGATCTTGAGACTCCTTAGCTGCCATAATTACATGAGCCAATTCCTTACAGTATGTTTCTTTCTCTATGTATATACATCTTATTTGTTCTGTTTCTCTGGAGAATGCTGACTAATACAAGTCCAGTTTATCCATTTTTTTTTTCCTATGGACCATTAGTTTGGTGTCATGCCTAAGAAATTTTCCCCAAATCCAAGTCACAAAACTTTTCTGCTATGGTTTCTTCTAAAATTTATAATTTTTAGTTTGTACAATGGGTCTATGACCCATTTGAGTTAATTTTTGAATGTGATATAAGGATGTATCAAAGTATTTTTTATTTTGCTTTTGCATATGGATATCCAATTGTTGCACCGCCATCTTAAAGAATAATAAAAGATTATTCTTTCTTTGCTGAATTGTCTTTGTGCCTTTGTTGAAAACTAGTTGTTTATATATGTTTGAATTTAACTTCTGGTCTTCAGTTTCTCTCAACAATGTTTTGTGGTTTTCTGTGTTCAGATCTTGCACAAACTTTATCCAATTTGTCCCTAATAATTTATTATTTTTGATGCTGTTGTAAATGATATATTTAAGAATTTAACTTTTAATTATTTCTTGCTGATAAATAGAAATATAATTGATTTTTATATGCTGATTTTGTATCCTGCAACCTTTCTAAATCCACTGATTAGTTCTAGTTGCTTTATTGCACATTCCATCATTTTTTTGTGTGTAGATAATCATGGCATCTGTGAATAAATCTTCATTTTACTTCTTTCTTTCCAAACTGGATGTCTTTTATTTGTTGTCCTTGCCTTATTGCCCTGCCCAGAGTCTCTAGTACAATGCTGAATAAAACTGATGAGAATGGACATCCTTGTTTTGTTCCTGTTCTTAGTGGGAAGATATACAGTCTTATATCATTATGTTTGATGTTAGCTGTACATTTTATGTAAATGCTTTTATTGGATTGAGGAAGTTCTATTTGTAGTTTGCTGAGAGTTTTTTTTTAAATCAGGAAAAAATGTTGAATTTTGTCAAATGTATTTTCTGTATCTACTGAGATGATTATACAGGTTTTTTTTTTTTTTTAGTGTGTTAACAAGGTGGATTACATTGATTTTTAATATTAAGCCAATGGTACATTTTTGAGATTAAACTGAAGTTGGTCTTGATTTATTATCCTTATTGTATTTTGCTGAAATTTTACTTAGAATTTTTATATGACCATGAGAGTTATTGGTATATAGTTTTCTTGTAATATCTTTGTCTGGTTTTTATTAGAATAGTGCTAGCCTTGTGTAATGGTTTGGGAAGTATTCCCTCATTTTCAAATTTCTGCAAGTTTCTGTAGAATGGTACTATTTCCTTGTTAAATATTTGGTAGATTTCTCCAGTGAAGCTGTCTGGGTCTGGAAGTTTGTTTGTGGAAAAGCTTCTAACACCATAATACAATTTATTTAATAGATATGGGCTATTCAGTTTATTTACTTCTCCCTGAGTAAGCTTTGGTACTTTGTGTCTTTCAAGAAATTTCTCCATTTCATCTAAGTTAATTTATTGACATAAAGTTATTCATAATATTCCATTATCTTTAGACTCTGTAGTGATTTTACTTCTCTAATACCTGATATTGTTAATTTGTTCTCTGTCTCTTTCTGTGAAAATCTTGGTAGAGGTTTATCAGTATTTTTGGTTTTTCCCAAACAGCCAATTTTGGTTTTGTTGATTTTCTCTCTTGTTTTTCTTTTTTCAAAAATTTCACTGACTTCCACTTTAATCTTCATTATTTTGCCACTTTTGCCAACTTTGGGTTTAATTTGATCTTTCTCTCATTTCTCAAGATGGATGCTTGGGTCATTGATTTGAGACTTCCCTTCCTCTTTCTTGTCCTCTTCCTCCTTCTCCTTATTTTTAAACATAGGTGTTCAGTGCTATAAGTTTTGTCCCAACTACTGCTTTTAAAGCATCCCTCAGATTCCGATGTGCTGTATTTTCACGTTTATTCAATATGAAAACATTCTAATTTTTTTGGGTGAATTTCTTCTTTGTTTTATGGGTTATTTGTAAGGGTGTTATTTCATTTCCAATTATTTTGGGATTTTCTGGAGATATTCCTGTTGTTGATTTCTGTTTTAATTTCATTGTGTTCAGAGGATTACGTTTGACCTGAACTGCTTTACACTTACTGAGACGTATGGCCCAGATTATGCTCTGCCTTTGCAGTGTTCCACGTGCACCTGCCTTTGCAGTGTTCCACGTGCACCTGCTTTTGCAGTGTTCCACGTGCACTTGAAAAGACAGTGTATTCTGCTGTTGTTGGGAGCAGTGTTCTCTAAATGCCAATTAAGTCAAATTTGTCTATGGTTTTCAAGACATACATAGCTTTACTAATTTTCTGTCTACTTTTCCTGTCAGTTACGTTTGACTGTAGTTATGGATTTGTCTACTTTTACGTGAAGTTCTAGCATTTATTTTTGCTTCATGTGTTTTGAAGCTCTACTATTAGGTGTGTAAATATTTATGATTTTTAAATCTTTTGCTTGGCAGGTAATGGACACAGCTTTCCAGCTTTTGTGTGTGTCTTAGTAACAAAATGCGACACAGCTGAATCGTCTTGGGTAAATCTTCATTTTATAGGCCCCATGATGCACTACTTTTTGTTTTGAAGGAAAAGTTTGAAACTGTGATTACTCTTCTTGCTATGATTATTTGTTTTACTAACATCAAACATATGCTCTGTTTCTGGTGCTCTGTTTCTATGACTTTCTGTGTGTTCATTTCTTTCGATTCAATGCTAAATCATAACATAATATTTTCAAAGACATTTTTTTACATGGCAATTAAACTCGACATACGTATTTTCAACAGTATACAAACTCCAACAAGGAAATGACAATATGAGCAGATATGACGAAATTAGAGCATGTGCATGCAACGACAATTATATCTGATTGTAGTCTGGATGACACTGTCACATACACCTTGATGTTAAAATGTGAAAAAAGGTCTCAAAGTCTGAGAAATACGGTATATTTTAGACAAGGAGTATAGGATTCTATAGAGTGGTGGGTTAAACAGCCAAGATTACTGTCCTCATTGAGCTTACATTCTAGTATGTATAGGTCATATGAAGCAAGTACAAAATAAGATAATTCTTGCCCATGGTATAAACTATGAAGAAAAGGAAGAATGATGTACTGGCCTTTCTGAGGCTGTTATGAGTGAGATGAATGACAACTGATGCCAGAATAGGGAGAAGCAGCCACTGGGGGATGGCCCAGAGGAGGAGCATCTGAGTGAGAGGGCAAGCGGCAAGCCTTTGGGTCAGGAATAAACTTGATACTAGAGGAACATAATGAAAACCAACGTGGCTGGTGTTTAGTGGGTAAGGTAATCATGGTACCCAGTGAAGGTAGAGAGTGGTTGATGGGGGCTGCTTTTATATTAATTTCTCTAAAGTTGAGCTAGAAGAGTAAGTATTCCTTCGGTACATTGCATTAAACACATTACAACTCATGGATCTGTTTTCAGTTCAACGCTGTTTGGGGACTAAAAGCAGAAGAAAGTAAGCTGAGCCTCCCAGGGTGCTTAGCATCTATACTGCATATAATTTAGCACTTGGATATATGTTTCCACGTGTTACTTGCAAATTGTGTCATCTGTTTAAGCCTTTTCACTCTGAGGGGAGAGGGCCATGTTATATTGGTTCGATTAATGTTATAGAGCTTCTCAAAAGAATGGTTATGGTTGGGGGAGGCAGTGGGTAGAAGAGGGCTGATGCGAAATCAGCACGTTTCCTGGCAATTATATTAACCTGTTAGCACTTAGAAGGAGTATAATTGGAACATCTTTCTGGAGGGCGGTGAGGAACTATGTATCAACAAATCTAAGAACTTTTTTTTTATGCTTTTATCTAAGAAAGTATATGAAAGAAATTATCAGGGCAAAGATGCTTTAACAAGGATGCTCAGTGAACTTTTTTTTACAATAGCAAAAATTTATCAATGAGTTAATGTTGGAAAACAGAGTCACCATGAAATATTATATAGTATTATGAAATATTATGTGGAAATACTATGTAGTTGTGATAGAGATTCATGCTTGTTGACATGAAAAAAAAGTCTCAAATACTTTAAGTGAAAAATTGGAGCTAGGCAGAGTTTAATCCCACTGTTGGAAAATAACACACTTGTACATGTGTAAAGAGGAAAAAAATATACAAAATTGGAAACAGTGGTTATTTCTTTGTAGTGGGATTATGGGTAGGTTCCATTTTATCTTTACACATTTTTATATTGTTTGAGTATTTTATAATGAGCATACGTTATATATATGAAATAATTCAAGAAAAATTTCTGTTTTTTAAAAAAGATAAGGGTAAGTAAACTGCTAAAGGAGCTGACTTAAAGAGCAAAAAGTTTTATGAAGTAAAGCTAAAAGCACATTTGGGGCTAGTTCAGAAGATAGTGGTTTCCCCTGGCATTGCACCTGACACATAATAAGTAACAGATAGTAAGTGGTTGTTAGGAGCTGAATTTTGTCTCCCTCCCCACCCACCCCAAATTCATATGCTGAAATCCCAAACCCTAGTACCTGAGAATGTAATACATTTAAAGGTAAGGTCTTTAAAGAAATGATTAAGTTAAAATGAGACCATTACGATGAGGCCGTAATCTGATATGACTGGTGTCCCTTTAAGAAGAGAAAGGGACAGCAGAGAGACACACACGAGGGAAGATCATGTGAAGACTCAGTAAGAAGGTGCCACCTACAGCCAAGGAGAGAGGTCTCAGGAGGAACCAAACCTGCCGGCCCCTGGATCTTGGCCCTCTGGCCTCCGGAACTATGAGAAAGTAAACTCATTTCTGTTGTTTAAACCGTCCAGTCTGTGGCCCTTTGTTATGAGCAGCTCTAAAAAACTAGCACGATGTTCAAAAAGTGATGGCTGCTTATACTGATAAGAGTTACCAAATGTCACAGACCGCACTAAGTACTTTGCATGCCTTATCATTTATCACAAACTCTTATTTTTGATGCTGCTCTTCATGCATATTTTGCAAATTAAGTAGAGCTCAGTTTTGAATGTAAGTTGTTTCTACAACCCCTACCCTCCAGAGCTGCATTAATACTAGTACGACTGTACAGCAGTGCGCAAAGTTAGGGTCCAGGGAAGCTGACACGGCAAAACCAGTAATTTGGCACATTATTTCAACTACAGCTAATACAACACAATACAGCTGTTCTCATATTTTTACACAATTTTTCTATCCTATTTTGTTGAATTAGAAATTTTCCTCTTTATAATGAGGTAAAGACATTTCATATTTTGTTTATTTGAGTTTGAGTCACTGGGGCTTTAATCCCATACAGCTCGGTGAGAGGACTAATTAACTACTAGAACTGGGTTCAGGTCTGTGGGAAACTAAACAGAGACCAAGAACAAAAGAGAAGTTCCTATTTGGAATCTGAAGCCCTTAAATAGTGCCCCCTGACAGTCCTCCTGGCTCTTCATTTTGGGTGCTCTTTCATGTGCTCTTCAAATCATCCTTTGGAGAACCAGCCTACTGTCAGTGAAAAAGGTTCTGAGAGACTAAGCACCTTCTTTAAACCCGCAGGTCTGATCAGTGCTCCTGTGCCGTGATTGAAGGGGAGAGCCAGGCTCATCAGGGGAATTAACCCTTTCTCTGTAACCATTAACTTATTTTTATTTCATGTTCACTCTGTAGAAGACATGTGGGATTTACTGTATAGAAAAAAATCTGGGCCCCTGACTTCAAGAAATTTTGAACTTGAGATAATTGAGACTTGGAAAGTTTAATTTCCCAAAATAACTGACTGGAGACTAACTGGGAAAAAATGGGAGGAACGCTCTTGTAATCCAAGGGCTTCCTAAACAATACTGACAGTTAATCATTTAGTGAGTGCTTACTGTGTGCCATGCACCATGAAATACATGATCTTACTTAGTCCTCGGGAATGACTGTGAGGCACGCATTACTGTTATGTTCAATTTCTACACTAGGAAACTAATGTCTAGAGAGACTGGGGAAGGTGTACAAATAGAATGTGGTAAGTATGGAATTGTAGCCCAGGTGCTTTACACGCCATGTTGCCCTGGGACCTAAACCAGAAGAATTGGTGTTTTAATTTCTTGTGCCCTCTTCCTGCCATCGATCTGAGTCAATCATTCGTTGTCTCCTATATACACTGGGAGGTAGGGGAAACTGCAGTACACGACGCAGACCCACCTCCTCCTTTAGAATGAGGCGTTTATTTCTCTAGATGATGGGAAGTTTGGCTGCTAACAACAGTTCAGAGTTGAATCCCTCTCTGAAAATTTACCTTAGCCAAGGGGGTGGTCCTTATACAATGACCGGTGCTGTCGCGTGCTAACAGAACAGGGTGACTCTGAGGAACCATCCAGAGCTTCCTCTCGGGTTGGCGGAGGCTTCTTTGTGGCTTGTCTTCTTCCTCTGCCCAGTCTTGCTTCTCTCACCCCCCTTACAAGAGTTGTTCCCGAGGCTGCTTCCCAAAACACATCTGGCACGCCAGTCCCTGCCTCAAAGTCCACTTCTAGGGAAGCTGAGCTAAGTCAGATGCAAAATAAACTTTTAATTAATTAATTAATTAAACTTTATCTATCTATCTATCTATCTATCTATCTATCTATCTATCTATCTATCTATCTATCTATCTTTCATTAATTCATTCTCCAGATATTATTAAACACCTGTTATTTGCCACGCACCATTCACGACCTTGAAAATATATTGGGCTTTTAGGGATTCCTGAAAGCAAGGTCCCTGCGGAGCTCCTTACTGCTTTTACTTAAAAAGAAAAGTGTTTTAGGCTAGCAGAAAGGCTTAGCACCTCATCATCATTAAGTATCCTGTCGTCGTTTTACGACTAAATTATAAAGGTTAATATAAATATAAAAATCAATATACATCCTGATTTGGGTTACAGCATCTCCCACCTCAAATTATTTAAATAACTTCCTCCCAGGTCTCTCTAACTAAAATCCCCTTTTTTTCACCTTGTCCCTACTTTTCTCCTTGAAAAGCAAACCTGATCATTTAAAAGCCTCTGACAACGATGCAACGTTCTTAGTGTGGCAAGCAGGCTCTGTACACACTGGGTCTGTGCAATATTTTTCAGCTTAAACTCCCATCATTACTCCCCTATAATTTAACTTCTTTCCATCAGGCCTCACTGATCCTTCTTTTCCTTTGCTATGCAGAGATAATTGCTGTGGTCACATTATTTCATATTCTTGAGGCACTGCACATCATTCCCTCCTCCTGAAAGGCCACTCCATCTCCCAGGTCATTTGCAGCCACCGTCAGCACTTCCATTTATTAATCTTCTGGCTTGAATGTAACCTCTTAAGTCTTCGTGTTTAATTATCTTCCCTCCCCCACGCAATATACAGGATGATTCCTTTCTTTCCTATCCTCCCATGACATTTTGTGTATCCATCCTTTGCACACTTCACTGATTTGCATGACAATTACTTATTTGTGTCCTTTGAAGAACTGTTACATCCTTGAAAGCAACGACTGTCTTTTTTTCTGTTGGATCTAGATGCAGCTCTTGTTTCTTAATTACTATTTTGTAATTGAAATATAGTTAGTTATAATGTGCCAGTCTCTGGTATAAAGCATAATGTCCCAGTCATACGACTGTGTCTTGTGTATCTTCATATCTCCAGAATTTTACAGTATGTGTACAGCAGAAACTGGATGTATTGCAGTTGAATGCATCTCTTGTTTTCCTGTTTGACTATTGGAAATACAGAATTAGCATTCCATTCCACTGGATTTCCTTTAAACAATGAAAGCAATATTTTCATATTAGTTCATATTAGTTCCTCCAGGGTAAATTTCAACTGAGGAGAAACAGATACATGGCAGTGTTAGCGCCTTTCCTTTATTCAAATGATCTATTTCTTTGTTTTTGCTGCTATTTACCATTGTCTTTTCGCACTGACTTAGTTCATAATGCAAATCTCTTCAGTCAATAGATACGCTTGGAATGGTTAGCTTGTGTTATGCCGTTTGAATAACTTTTCATCATTCAGCCTTCTGCATAAGAAGTACTGTAGAAGGGACGTGGGGGCTCCTGTTGGGAGAGAGGAGCTACAGGAGACGGCTGAGGGATAATGGAGAGCACGAGAGAGGAAAGAGGGAGGTTTTTTAGTTTGGAAGAGGCCAATCATCTTTACCATAAATACTAACAGCTTAATTTTTAAGGATTTTTTTTTAACGTGAAGAATACCTGTATATATGAAATAGGTGCCAATATGCAGAAACAGGAGTAGAGTTATCTCTGTCCCTCCACTCCTGCTCTCCTTTCCACTTATCATTGGGCAACCAGTGAATTACTAAACCCCCTAGAATTCTCCACCCTCTCCACTTTGCATCTGCCTCTTCCTGTTCTCCCCTGCCCATGCACCTAAAATACTTCTATTCAGTGCTCAAATCTCACCTCTTCTGTTACCTCTTCCTGACTCCCCTCACATCAGTTCTTTATTTTTTCTCCTGTGATGTCAGGCTAGTTTGTTTACATCCATACTATTATTCTGGCAATGACATTAAATTATTTGCTTGTGAGTCTCCAAAAGAGAGGCCCCAGTGACTCCAGAAAGACAAGGACAAGTCTTACATACCTTGGTGTTCTCTGAAGTTGCACGGTGAAGGCGGCAAAGCGGTCATTAGGTAGAATATGGACTGTATAAATGATTAAGTGCTTCAAAAGAAGTATTTATTGAGGGTACTTTTTGCATATTACCTAACACAGTTCTTCTAAAATGTTCACTCATTTCAACAATAACTTGGTCTCACTTAAAAAAGTAGGATAAAAATTTAGAATTAGAAATACCACCAAAATACTTTTTGTTTACTTATCTTTCTCTCAGACGTGAAAGGTTTTCATGATTTAAACCAGAAAACTCTATTCCCAGGTTCAAGTGGCCATTATTAGATGTGGCATGAGCCTTTAGCGTGTTGAGTCTTAGGAAACCAGAGCTAGTATGTGGTTAAAAATGTCAATAATGGAAACCTGACAGAATCTTATTCTTCATAGAAATAAATGGCCCAAGTGTGCACAACAGTCAGATGTTAAGACTGGCTCAGGGGGATGTATATTGATTCTATTTTGTGTATGTTGAAAGAGTTTTGTGGTTGATCATTATGGTGCCTCTGTGTCCATTACTTCCTTAAAAAGTTTTTGCTAATAGCTAGTCTAGCCTGGTGTATACCTGCTTTACCTAAAGTTTATAGCTATATACTTTTCAGTATTATGGATTTGTTATTTTGAGAAAGAACAACATGTTGGTTAAACCTTTAAATAATCCTCTTGCCTAAACCACTTACTAAATGCAAAAATGGACACCAGTGGCTCAGATTGGCGATAAATGTTGACTGATGTGGGCAAATAAGCCTTCTTCCAAACAGAAGTTGGGTACTCACCAGCTTTACTAATTATAAATTATAATCCAGCTTCTACACTAGCTTCTTCTTGAGTGGGAAACCATTTTGGTTTAATCTCTTCCATTGAGTTAAGAAAACAATCAAATAGAACCTCTTGAATATTTGAAATAGTACCTTTTAATGAATAGGTTTGAAACCTGAATGCCTTGGAACTAACCAGAGTAAAAGTCATCAAAGCTAGGAATGTTGTAATTCTGGTGTGTGGTCCTACGTGAGGCAAGCTGAACTCAAGAGGTGTTTAGGGAATTGTAAACCAAAATGTTCCGTCTTTAGTACTCAGTCAGGGTTAATGGAAGGGAAGTGTCATAGTCGCAGCTACAGGGGCTGATCCCTAAGGTCTACTCTAAGTTACAGTGTCATCCACTCTGGTCTCCTAGGAGGTTTGCAATTTGACAAGGTGATAAGAATCAATCTGGAGGGAAGAAAGAAGCTCTAGACTAAGAAACAGAAGGTACCAACAAGCTGATTTGGCTGAAAGGAAGAATATTCTGTCTTGAAAATATCACTATCGTGACGCTTATAACTGCTTTTTTTGGGTGATTTTTTATTTACAATTTTGTTTCTCCAATAATAGTGAATTCCTAGAGGATCAACTTTGTATCTTCAGTGGCAAGGACCCCCTGTTTGGAAAACATGTGTGTACACTCACCCCCCACCCCATGCATATATATAATTTATATCCTTTGAATCCTACATTGATTTGACAGACACTCAATTAATTATTGCAGGAGGAAGGCAAGGACGGAGGAAGGAAAGAAACTTTGTTTTTAATATTGACTTTCCCGTTAATCTTGACTTAATCTTGACTTTTCCTTGGGAAAGTCAGTACCTTGTATTTCAAATCCTTCATCTGCAAAGTGGTTAGAAAAGACTACATATGTACTTTAAACATTTTTCAGGCTTAATATTTTATGGTTCCTTTGAAATGTTTGTAACAAAAGAGAGAGTATTATAAGATACTCTTGCTGGGGAAGCACTTTGTGTAATCAAATATCGAGGAAGTAAACCTTACCAGTATTCACTGCTATTACCAGACTTCCTGCCAACCTTCAGTGCCAACACAAGCGTTGTCTTGTTGCTCACTCATGTCACTGGACTGTCTGAACGGAAGGGAGCAGAGGAGGGCAATTCAGAGCAAGCCCCTCCTTCAGTTTGTAGCAAGACTCTCAAGTAATGTTCAGCCAAGGTATCTGCCTCCTCAACATTGCTAGCACCCTTTAGGGGATAAGGAATTATTTCATGGATGGGCTTCAGAATCGCAAAGAAATTTGGCCCTATCATTTACTCATGTGACACTGGGCAAGTCACTTGACATTTCTAAATCAACCCTGTAAAGTATTTTGGAACTGTACAAAAGATGAAAATATTGACAATTACTATGGATGTCAGTTGTTATTATAGTTACTTCATGTCTTGGGTGGGGATACTCTGTGCATTATTATTATTTTCTGGGCAAAATGTCATTAAGGGTTTTACTAATGCATTATCACTAGTTTTTAAATTTTATTTTTATTTGCAGTGTAGTTGATTTACAGTGTTAGTTTCAGTGTACAGCAGAGCGATTCAGTTTCACATATACATATGTGTGTATATGTATATATATTTTCAGATTCTTTTCCATTTTATGTTATTACAAGAAATTGAATATAGTTCCCAGTGCTATCCAGTAGGTCCTTGCTGTCAGTCATTTTTTTTAGGCTTGTGATTAACTCAACCTCATGTAGGGAGAGAGGACGCTATGATAGATTAGCACAGGAACTTTGGAGTTACACAGACTTGAAATAAATATCAACTCGTTCTCTTTGTGTATATGATATGTTGTCAAATCAGGAAACATTTCTGAACTTCAGTTTTCTCATGCAAAGTGGTGTTTATTTTACTATCAGGGTAGTTTGGAGGATTGACTTGAAAAGCACATGGTCAACTTCCGGTAGAGTGTTGGGAACAAAGCAGATATTCATTCATGCAACCAAAATTTATTGAAATACCTGTTATATTTTGATAGTAAAATAATTAACAAAAGTATAATCTTTATTCTCACAAATGTTAGTGTTTAGTTAGTTCCTTTAAACTTCCATGTTTTCTAATTAGTAAAGAACACATACTCGAGGGAATGTACATTGAGGTGGAAAAATATTGCCAGGGGTGGCATGGATTGTCAGTCAAGAACAATGGTTCCTTTTTAGGATATGGGCTGGGGCAAAAAAGAACCTGAAGACAAAAGGGGCAGACATGGTGGAAGAGCAGCCTAATTCAGTCTTCACGTTGTGGTCCCAATAATGTTATTTGAAAATAATAAAAATTGAGTACACTCTCTTACTAAACTTAGTTATTTAAAGGTAGTGACATTCCCTAAGTATCTTTGTAGCTTTTCCATGCCCTGCACAAGCCCTGAAGTGCAGGAGAGACTCAACACTTGTTGAGCATATACTCAGCTATAAGAAACAGTGAAGTACCATTTGCAGCAACATGAATGGACCTAGAGATTATCATACTAAGTGAAGTAAGTCAGAAAGAGAAAGGCCAAACCTGTATATCACTTATATGTAGAATATGGACTATGATACAAATGAACTTATTACAAAGCAGACTCACTGATACAGAAAACAAACTTATGGTTACTAAAGGGGAAAAAGATAGGGGAGAGAGAAATTAGAAGTTTGGGTTTAACAGGTACAAACTACTGTATATAAAATAGAGAAATGACAAGGTCCTACTGTATAGCACAGGGAACTATATTCAATATCCTCTAATAAACCATAATGGAAAAAATATGAAAAAGAATATATATATATGCATAACTAAATCACTATGCTGTACACCAGAAGCTAACACAACATTGTAAGTGAACTCTACTTCAATAAAAAATTGCTTTTCCAAAAGAACTTGAAAAAAAGGTATTTGCTCATTTAATTCTCTCAACAAATTTTTTTGTAAGGATTCCTACTGTACGGATGAGGAAATCTGAAAAATTAAGCAATTTGCTCAGGGTCAAACATTTACTAAGTAGCTCATGTGGAACTGAATTCAGATCTCAGCTCAAAAAAAAAATTATCCCACTGCACTTTGTTAAAAACTAACAACAAAGAAAGGAAAAATAAAATGAATAAAGGAAGTGTTAATTTCCTTTATTGGAGTGAAAAGCAGAGAAATTCCTTGTGCCTTGAAAGTGATAATATGCATAGTTTATCTTTTCAAATAAACTGTGGTGAAAGGTTGCTTGTCAAGGAATAACGAACCCTTCACAAATCCAGAATCTTCTACAAGCTACTGGGTAAAATTATGAATTGGTCACAGGTTGTTAAATGTTTGCTTACTTGACTCTATTTTCTGTCTAAGTTATTTTCATGAGTTGTCATTCTGTTATTTGCCCAAATTGTTTCAGTAGAAGATCTTTGGCATTTTCTTTGTAGTGCCGATATTTTGCATAAAAGTTGTGAAATTATGAACAGGTGTCACTACATGCTTTGAAAACTGGTTCGTGTGGCTAATTTAGCCACATGAACAAAGGATGAGAAAGACTGTGAGTTGTAATTGTATAAGTGTGTTCTTCAATTGTATAAATAATTTTGTCATGGACGTAATGACAGGAACCTTGCTTAAAGTCCCTTGTATCATCTATCAAAATATGAAATAAGCAAAATATAAAGAAGATAAAGAATGCAATTCAAGGCTGCTCCCTTCATTCAGAAAAGGAATTATAGGAAAATGCTCTAAGAATTCTCTGTTTATAAAGATAGGAAATTGTCTCAACATATACTCATAGAGAGGTAGAAACTTCTAGAAATGCAGCTTTTAGAAATTCTTCCTTCCTTGTGGGTTTCTGGTACAGATAAGCTACAGAAAGTTTTGGCTCCAACCACAAATTTTAACTCTTCTCGTAGGATTCCTTTTACAAGTTATTTACAAGTTATTCCTCAGCAGCCTGCTGCGAACAAAACACATACCTTGGCTCTTATCATTCAGGTATGAGCACGGCCACCTAAGGCAGGAGGACAGCAGTTCAGACCTGAGCTAGCCTGGTGGTGGCTCTGGCTGCACGCCCCAGGTGGCTCCCAATATTTCCTTGGCCCATTTCCACTAGTCACACGAGTGGAGAGGCAGTCTTCAATGGGTATGCTTGGTCTTTTCACTTCTTTGAAGTTCCCAGTCTCTTAATCTTTGACACGTTACATTATCCTGGAGTTTGGCCAATCCAGATCAGCATCCTTCAAAATGTAGAGGAGGAGGATGGGACCAAGAGGAGCCTAGAACTTCATTTGGAAGCTTATGCATCTCACAAAGGTTTTGTTAGGAATATGTGATAGGTGAACAAGTGCATATTTGTGTCAATACCTTGTAAAATCAATTATTATTAAAAAAAAAGTCATATCCTGCTACTAGCCTAATTAACATTCTTTAAATTTGAGTCATATAATATGGGCCTACCAGTGTAAATTAGCCAGCCAGAATTTGGATTAGTTTTCTGATTTAGCTATATTTCAGAGGGAGAAAATATTGGATATGTTATAAACAAATAATATATATTATATATAAACAATATTATATATAAATATATAAAACAATTAAAATGTGTAAATAAGAAGATATAGCATTAATATTCTTTTTCATATTGAGAATGCTATTGTTATTGATTAGATACATCTTTTCCTGTAAAAATCCATGGGAACCAGCTCTCCCTGAACATTGCCTGAGTTACAGCATCAGCTGCCTCACGTCTGTTCCTCATCAAAGCTAGATCCAGGTTAAAAGCAATGTTCCAGTCAGTGGCTCCTATTTTCAAATCTATATGTCTCTCTTCCTTTCTTTGTGTACCATCTCCCATGGAACCATGTTGAGAATACAGTTATTTATCACAACTACTTTTTAATAAAGTTTTCTCAATTAGTCAGATTTTTAGCAACAGTGAATGCTTTTCATTTATCCAAAAAAAAAAAAAAGCTCACATATTACCAAAACTCTATCTTTTAAATAATTTTTTTTAATGGTGAAGGATCAGTCCTTTCATTTTTTTTTGGTTATAATCAATTTAGCACTATTTATCCAATGAAAGAAATAAAAGTAAAAACTAACTCAGAAATTATAGACTAGCATGTGCTATTCATGCTGCATAGGCCATACCTTTTAAAATATCCAAGTTGTGAGAATAATTGTTTTTGTCTTCATAGTCAATTGATCCGTATTTGAATAAGCATTAAATTACAAATATATCTAATTTTTCCTGTGCTATCCTATTCATGCTTTAAATCAGTGTGAGTTGTACTCTGCTTGTATCATATACTTTATTTGTAGAATCCTGCAATTTTCCTTTTTATTTACTCACACTTCACTGTTGGCATAAGAGAAGATTTGACCCCATCAGTTTTTCTTTTATAACTCGGATTTTGATAACTATATGCTTTAAAGAGTAAATGCTAAGATTTTAATGTTTCTCTTTCTGTTGCCTGAATCTGTCATTCAGATGGGAGCAAGACACCATGTTTTAAATAAATAAGAATGCTTAATGTGTAAATGATCTTTGTAATGTGATATGATGTGACAACTATACCTCCGTGCAGAAAGTTTATTATTATCCTAAATAGGGAAAAACATCCTTCATTCTGAGGGTAACCATATACAGAATGTTCATGGGACTATTGTAGGATCTTTGGGATTTGGTTAAAACCTTGACTCTCAATTTAACACATCTTTATGGATCAGTTATGATGGCAAGTGCATTGACAAGTTCTAATGTGACAACTTCTCCTTCTCTATTAAAAAAAAATGATTCAGAGGATTTAGCCTTTTGGAAATTGCAAGGCCAGAACCATGGGTCACTTTGTATTTGTTGAGGAGACATCAGTTGTGTTCTGACGCTTCTATCAAAACAGAGAAAACAATGCTTTCAAGGCTTCACAAGCACTTACTTATTAGTAGCCTGATAAAAATGCACAGCTGTAATTTTCTAATAATTGGAAGTCTGGATATATACGAGGCCTTTTCCAAGGGTGAGATCCACTGCCTTCAAAACACCCTTCCAGGACACACGTGTGTATGATTGTGGTCTCCGTCTCCTTGTTTCTCTTGCTTGCTCTGGTGAAGGGTTTGCTACTAGCCTTCATATTCTTACCTTATTTGGGGTGGGTGCATCTTATTATGAGCTGAGCCCGATTTTTCTTGGGATAAGTGCATTAGCTTTGACATCTGCCAATATCCTTTTAAGGTCCAATCACCAGTCCTCTTTGTATTGTATTATTCTGAAGTTAGTGATGACCTCTTTAACTAGATGAAGTACATACGTTTCTCATGTCTTACAGAACTTACGTGTCAATGGAAGTTAAAAGCCAACAAAACAGAGGGAGAATGGATTCAACAGATATTAAAAAGTATTCACGATAGAAGCAGCACTTACTGTGTCAGCCAGGGTTCCTAGTGCTTTTCCTCTTTCATCTCAGTTACACCTGTCAACAAACACTAGTTACGTAAGGAGAAGTATCATCTCTGTGCGGTGGTTACTGTACCATCCCCACTTGACAGACGAGAAAATGGAGGCAGAGATGAGTTATATAATTTGCTGGAGCTCATGAAGCTGCTTGGTACATATCTGAACTGGGATTCAAGTTAACTTCTTAACTACCATGCTACACTCTTCCCTGGGAACGGGATTGTAGGTAGAAGATAAGAATTTTGGGGAGAAGCATGTTGAATTAAAAAAAAAAGAACTCTCTAAATGATACCAGGAACCACTTCCTCTAGTACTAATTACAGTAGAGAACTATGCTAAATGTTTTGCAAGCATTATCCAACTTAACCCTAAAAATCATGCCGGAATGTAGATACCATTATATCCATTTTATAGATAAGAAACCTCCAACTGGACTGGAATCTCGGCGTGGCATTTTAAACACTATGATCTTAGATATATTTTATCTGTTGGGCTGCAGCTGATTCCAAACTACTGTTTATTCTATTATGCTTTGCTTAGGGAAAAAAATGAATTCCATTTGCTGGCTTTAAGAGTGGTAGTCAACTCTAGCATGGTCCATAAAATTTATTTGATTGCAGAGAATTAACATAACTGCAGAGGGAGCCAGATTTCCTCTAGTGCTGTAACAAAGAATAGCTCCATGTTCCCAGAAATTCTCAGAGAAGTTGGGGACTATATTTTCATCAATAGAGAGGCATATTTTTTCTTCAGCCTTATTACTGACAGCTTCTAAATTTAATAACTCAATGCTTACTTAACAATAAAAGGAATAAAAGCTTAACTTGCCACAGGGGAAAAATGCTCCGATGTACCAGACCCAGGAATATCACTTATTCCTGGGAATGCCACTGCCTGAGGCTGCTTGATAAACTCCAGGCCTTTCCTGTACCCACTGTTTGATGTTTAAGCTTTGGACTCTGAGACTGTTTAAAATAAACTGCCCAGCATTTTCTCACTTAGACGTCTCAAGAAGGTGACAAAGTAAAATCAGTGTAAAGCTGTCAAAAAAAAAAAAAAATAAAAAGACTCATCATTGAATTATATTTTGCTCAAGTGACCCATCTGAAACCAATGTGTCCTTTGCTCAGCTTTTGATAATTCAGCCAGTGGAAACCCCCAGGGGCTTTTTAATGACCATTTCCCACCCAAGTTCCTTTTAAGAAAAAAGCAGGCAAATTCCTGAGTCGACCTTGTTGTGATAAGTCTCCTTGAAGCAAGGTCATCATAATTCTCACCCACATTTTTCTGCTGTCTTGTCAGATGGATCCGTGAAATTCACAGATTAACCCAAGTCCCTCACTTAGACATTCTAAATGCGCCAAATGTTCAAGTGTAACAAAAAATTACACATCTGGTAATTCTGCATGTTATTTATAGCCTTTCTGATAGAAGCATAATTGATTCAGAAATGTAATTTACAGCTTGGCATCTCCATTTCAAAGCTTCAGTTCTCTGACATCCACCAAGAGAGTAATCTCACTTTTGTGGGGAAGCAGAGATAATAATTGTAAAGAATTTTTGTATGATAGCCTTATGCTTCTGCATAAAGTTTTTCTTGCTCCTTGTCTTTCATTTGCAAAGTGGGCAATATTCATGTCAGCCACACACTTTTAATTCCACGGTATGATTTATGGAGACATAAATGGAGCGTAAAGTTGATCAACAAACCCTGGGGTGATGGCAAATGGCTAAAGCAAGTTTCTCTTGCCCTCTATTTTTAATTGCAACCCTCATAAGGAAACACTCTTTAATTTAACTAGGTAATTGTTCTTTTCAAAGAGAACATTTATTATTTGGTTCCATTTTGAAAACTACTCAAGAATTCTGGAGCATTTTCTTTATCCAAGAGGGGTCATAAAATTGCTTTCTCCCCTTCTGTCTCTGGCTTCCCCACCCTTCTTAAACGTAAAATTGATGCCTTCATGTACTTCCCTATCCTCTGTCTAGGTCTTGTGTTCATTTCAAGGAAGGTAAGTTTATGTGGGGGAATTAATTTCTGCTAGCTTGTTGGGTATGGTATGAGTTTTATTGGAGTTAATCTCAATATCTTAGCCCCATCTTCTTGCCCCCAAATTATGATTACTCTAATTCTGACCATGCATATCTAATCCATATAATGCACGACTACTGCAGCTCCTAATTAGTAGTTCAGATTTTTCGGTGTTCCCAGAAATTGATTTGTTTAGTCCCTTCCCTTTAGCATTGCTGGCCCACCCGGATCCATGGACTCGATTGCTATTGTTGCAATTTAGGATGCTAGGAGTAAGTCTAGGAAATTCTCGCAGGTCCCTAGCCATTTATCGAGCCCTGCTTTCCAGACTTGCTCTTGGCTCCCTGGTTTTCATTTCTGCTTGTGATACTGGTGTCTGACCCCAATATTGCCACTCATCTAACTTTCAGCAATAGCTCCGTCCTGAGACTCCATCTGTGACACTCCCTATCTGCTGATGTGACTTCTTTGGTTATAGGCAGTGGCCACTTGAAGTCAGGATTCACTGTGGCCCTCTTGCTTTGCTACTTTTTAACTTGACTCATCACAGGAAATCAGAAATATGCTTCAAAGGCATAATAAGCAAGCAAGTATTACACATAAGCCAAATATAAAAACTATTATTATATTTATATATTATCCAGCCTGCCTACCTATCTTAGTTATCTGTCTGCCTATAATACGTCATATTGCGAATGCAGATTTTATCTATGATTTTCCTTTAGTATTTCCTCATTTCTAAGCTCCCATCTATGAAAAAATCTCAAAAACCTTTTCAATTTTGAGAAGGAAAAATGCTATTTTCTACCTTACAGGTGTGCCACAATTTGTTTACTCATTTTCATAGTTAGGCATTTTGCTTAGTCATTAGTTTTCTCTTTTTGTAATCAAACCTCGACAGTTATCTTGGTATTCATTAAAAATTCTTTATTGTGGACTCATTATGTACAAGGCTGTAATTTATGCATTGGAAACTCAACAAACACAATCGCTGAATTTAAGAATCTTAGAAAAGGAGAAGTCTAGAGAGGAATTTAAAAAGGCAATTACATTATTGTGTGAAAAGTTCTGAGGCTGTGTGATAATTACTAGATAAAATTGCAAGTCAGGGAAAACTTTAAGGAAGTTAAACTAGACTCAAACCTGAAGGGTAAATAAGAGTTAACTAGATAAATAAAAATATGGGGCAAGGTCACTCTTCTAAATGTAGTGAACAGCAAGTACAAGGACCTATGGGCAAGAAAAAGCATGACAAGCTGGAAAAACTACAAGTTTTTCTGGAACATTGATTTCTTGAGAAGATAGGTTGGGGCCAGATCATGAAAAGACTTACAGAATTTTAACACATTTTTTCTTTATCCTGAGGGCAGTAAGAGTCTTTAAAATGTTTTAATCAGAGAAGCAACATAATCAGAAATGCATTGTGAAAGATGACTCGTGGCTTTGCGGGGATTGCCTTGGTGGAACAGAGTAGACAAGGAGGCTAGTTACTATTGCCATGGTGCAAAGTATGGATGATGATGTTTGGACCTACGGTAATAGAAGAGTAGGAATTAGGATTGACAAAAATTTAAAAAAAAACTTAATATTTAAAAGACTTGATGATTTTACTCAGCAACTGAGGGAGAAGAAGCAGTCAGGGATGGTGTCCGTTGGAGAAATTGTGGTGCCATGTGTTTTGAGGCAACACAAAAGGAACCAGGATCTGGAGGAGTATTGGTTTAAAAGCTGTGAGGTATTCCTGAAGAATAGGGGTTTATTATGTGAAGTTTAAAAGAGAGATTTGAGTGTGGGTAGAATAGAGATTTGAGAGTAAGAGGTTTGTCAACTCCGATTATTTTATTAAAAGAGAATTCTGGAAGTGAAATTATTCATCAGAGTTTATTGATGCATTTGATACAGTGATATCTAGAAAGGTCACAGATGTTGGCCTGTTGGCACAAAAATTTGGGCTTTGAACCAGCCTGTCACTGTATTTTTGGAGACCTTTTATAGTCTGGGTTTATTGCTTGAGACTAGAATGTCTCTTTCCCTCCATTCCACCGTTGCAACACCAGAATGTCTGCAAGGGAAGCATTTTACATTATGACTCATTTCTCTGGCCCCCATGGGATGGGGGTATATTAAATGCATGACATCCTTGAAGTGTTGTTTTAGCATTCTGAGCAGCAGCTGGAATATTTCTACCAACAGTAAATAACACAATGGAAGAGAGACCTTTTTCAATATCTGGCTTCTACTCAAATTGTAGACTCAGCTGTGATCCCTAAATATTTTAATTAACGCCTCTCAAAGGGAGGTTTTACTAAAGCAAATGAGAGGCACCTTGATACATACCCATGTATGTACTGAGGCTTATGAGCTGGGGGCTCTGACATTCCCTAAAGATAGTACGTCTCATCTTGGAATAGCTAATGCTTACCACTCTGATGATAGGTCTGCATTCCTTCTACTGTATTGCTCCTTTCCAGAAGAAAAGGAAAGGAGTAAATCCAGTAATCAGATGGTGAGCCATTGAGTGCTGGAGAATGTGCTTTGCATTAAGATACATTTTGATTTAGAATGAATTCATATAGTTAGGTAGTTTATTAATTTTCTGAAAGGCTGGAGTGGGAAAAATATTATATGAGTCCACTGTAAATCCACTATAAGGAGACTCGATGCCTTCTACCTGGAAGAGTACAGTTTGTTTTGCTTTAAGTAATAATTAGTCTTACAAATTGGGTATTTATTAGGTACCCAGGAGTTAGGTTAAACACTTCACAGGTACGATCTTAAGTCTAAACACAAGTCAGTGGTATACATACTACCAAGATGATCATGTTGTAGAAGAGGAAACTGACTTACAAGGTGAGATATCTTATTCAAGAGTACACTAGGAGTAAGTAGTAGAACTCATATCCAAACCCAGGGAACCTGATTCCAGAAGGTGAGTTGGCGATTATCCATGACTCAGACTGAAATAGTTCAAGAGTATCTAGGACAGGAATCATCCTTTGTTCTTATTCTGAGACTTACAATAATAATCTCACAAAGGAAGTCAGGTTAAAGTACAGTAAGGGTGTCAGTATGTATGGAAGACAAGACAAGAGTTTCTAAATGTTTTTTAAAACACAGTTCAGAAGATATAAGCCTCCTTGTATGATTTCTAGCAAGGAATAAACAGGTTGACCTTCTGATTCTATCCCTTCTTACCCTTAATTAGCAAATACTTGTCTTCCGTGAGCAGAAACCTGAATAGTCACTGGGGTTTAAACAAGTCATAATCCACATGAAAAGAAAACAGTAATTTCTTTAGGGGAACGAAATGGGATTTCATTATTTGATTCAGTTCTTAAGGTCTTGACCTAGTCAGTGGATATCCACTGAATACACAGTGGATCTCAGCGAAAGCAAAAGGCCAAATTCTCTTTCTTTGATTAGTAAAGAGGTACCTCAGGTAGAGTCAATATGAACTCCGTGGGTGTGACAGGACTGCTGAGAAGGGCCATGGACAATCTCCTATGCCATTGACCCCTTTCGTACTCACCTTTCCATTTGCTTTCTATCCTTGATTGACCTTTGAAGAGTTAGTCATTTTCACATTCCTCTGCATATATATTTAAACATTCCCCATCAGCACTTTTAATGGGTCTTCTGTAGTGGTTGGTCCCATCTCCCCTAGAACGAACCAGTGTTAATCTCTTGATGTTTAATAATATTGATTAATTTTCCAGTTATATTTCAATATTCATCAGTGATGAATTTTTATAAGGGCTGATCTCTGATTCTCTCTTCTGGCACCTAGGATAAACTTGAGTTGACCTGCTGTGTCTGTACCGGAGGGTGATATTTGACATTTAAGGACTTTGAAGGTCAAAGAAAGAAAGATACCAGCTGTGTTGATATATGGATGTACTGTCAATGGGTGACACAGCACATAAGATCACGCCCCACCGTAAGGGCTAAAAACCAGAAGTGCCAGCAAACTAGCCAGCAAAAGGCAGCCCCCACGCTACAATTAGGTGCTCATTTGTCAGTATTTACTGGGAAGTCATGCACTTCTTTCAGTTTATCAGTGGCTCTAGGTTAAGTGGCACAGTTACTATTCAGCCAAGTTTGGACTTCTGTGAATGCCAGTGCTCCTTCTGATCTTTTTCCAGCCTGGCATTAAAGGCTCAGGAGCCCACCAGGGAATGAAATCAGTTAGGCTGGTATGCCTATTTTCTTATAACTGGATTCTTCACTTTGTAATCCTAATATCTTAAGCAGCACTCAGGAAAATCATATGACATTCCCAAACATAGTCACATAGGAATTTAAAATCTGTGTGTGTGGTTGGGTTGGGTGTTATGTATATTAAGAAAAGAAAAAAAAAAAGATCCTTTGAAATCAGAAAAACTCCGAATGAAACTACATCACTACCATTTGCTAGCTGGGTAATTTAGCCAACTCATTTGTCTCTGTGTTAAATAATTCTGTGTGCCTACCATAGCACTTACTATGTGTCAGATCTTATTCCAGGCACTTAACAGACATTAACTCATGACTAACCCTGATTTTATTCATGGCTGCTTTCGAGTTTAAAATGCTCAATTCACTGGCTTCCCTTACAGATACAGGTGTTTATGCAGTGTGGCTCTGAGCAAGAAGATTAAGCTTTGGGTGCAGCTTTCAGAAAATCTGTTGTCCTTTTGATAAAAAGGGACAGATTTGGCTGGCATGGTTCTTTTCTGTTCACCTTTTGCTCTGCCACCTCCCTTTATTTTGCTACCCGGAATGTATTTACAATGCCCAGAGTTCCAGCAGCCACGTTGAAAGAATAAAGATAAAAGCCACATGCTGGGAATAGTGCACCAGGGAGGCAGAAGGAGCCTGAGTCCCTGATGGCAATGTTGACCCTTTGTACCAGCCTCTGCTGCCTGCCCCATACTCTGTATTTCATGAGAAACAATGCTTTACTCACCCAAGCTACTGTTAGCCAGGTTTTCTGTAGCTTGTACCTGATCAATTCTAATTGTTGAACTCTCTTTGGGCTTCAGTTTATTCATCTGTCAAATGGGAACTGTATTCTCGGAATGAGGGGATTGTTGGAATTAAACCAGACAGAGCATCTGAAACACAAAGTACATAATATTGTTCAGTAAACTCTAGTTCTGCTTGCCATAGGGATGTAAACTTCTGTTTCAGCACACGCGGAGACAGGGATAAGGGTAGGATATTCGGTAATCTTGATTGCTATTAGCCTTTTATACTCCTTCAGTTAGCTTTTAAACTATCATTGTCTATTCTTTTTGTTTGTTTTGTTTTTATTGCCCCTGCAGACATTGCTGTGAGGCACAGCAACTGCCCACTCCTTGTGAAGTCATACCAAATTCTCCTTTTAAAATTTCTTCTTAGAGTCAGTAGCAAGGGAGGAGAAAGAGTCGTGTTCAGATGAGACTGGAGAGTGGGCACTGCTGTGTTTCTGAACATATGTGCTTTGGTGATAGAATGATCTCTTTCTGAGTCCCATCTCTTTAGGACATATATTGTGTGACCATATTGACAAGCTGTTTACCCTTTCTGAGCCTCAGTTTTCCACCCGGAGACAATAAGAATTAAGCCCATCTCTCAGGATCCTTGTAAATGTTAAATAAGGTAATGCTCGTGGATGCCCGTCGTCTGGCCTTCAGAGGGGTTCCATAAGCATTCCTTCCCTTTTTTTTTTTTTTTTAACCTACTCCTCAGTTTTTTCTCAGCGACCAGTTAGGCTCTTTTTCACCCTGTCAATGTTCGTGGCACAATTCCAACAATTTTCTTGGAGCATGCTCTCTCAAGTGGTGGGGGATAAGAAGGATGTCTCCGTGTTGGACATCTGCACATGGAGCTCCATTATGATAAAGCTTAAATATTATTTTAATGTCTTTTCCCAAAGGGATTCACTCTAAGTAATGTTTTGCACTGCGGGAAGATGGATTTCATTTGTAAAACAGAAGATAAAAAGTTTTGAGCACTGAAATTTCTTTTAGATGTGGAATTCTAATAAACACTGCACTCTGGTGAAATTGAAGTTTAGGAAACAAAATGGAAATGCAGGCAGAAAAATATGACAAATCTGAACCTCTGTCTTTCTCTGTCACCCCTCATTGGCTTAAGTAAAATGGAGATTTGCTCTGTCCGAAATAACCATTGACATCGCAACACTTGCATGTGAGTAACCCAAACAGGTATTGGAGAATAACACACATCTTTAAGCTGTTTCCCTCATCTGTAGTGGGGCGTGGGGCATGGAGTGAATGACAGAAAAAAGTGGTTGAAATCACAAGAGAGGATGAAATTTCCAGAAGCTCAAAAGATTACAGATTTCTGGTCACTTATTGGAATTCTGAGAGGCAGTGGATATCATCTGTGTTACCTTAAGAGGCAGTGGCCTCATGCAGTTCCCAAATACCGAGGGGCAGAGAGGAATATTTAGAACTATCTCCAGATGGAAAAGCGGCTTCTGAAGAAAGTGGATTCTTTTGCTTCAGAGGAATTGTAGAGGGTATATTTGTCATATCAATTTAAACTATTATTTTTGATTTTCTTAGCAGACAGGGGTCCGTTCAGAGGGCACCTTCACTAGGGCTGAGACTCTGACAGCCGTTTTTTGCCGGATAACCCTCCCTCGTTGGGAAGAGATGATGGAACTACACTAGAGTTAGACGCCCAGTCCAAGGTGGATCAATCATATTCTTTGTCTGATAATTTATAGTGTGAAAAATAGAGTCTAGAAAGTGAGTGCCAAGCCAGGGCAGTGACAGGTTTCTAGATGGAAGGTCTACTGACCTCTGAAAAACTGAGGTCCTTGGAGGCGCTCACATTTTCGGAGACTCATAACGGGAGGTCTGCACGGAATGTGCTCGCAGTTGCCAGGGTCTGCGCCCGCACCGCACAGATCTCCTTTCCCACACAGGCTGGGGGAGCAACTCTGCCATGGTTTCTGGGGCCTTTCTTTTTGAGGAGAATTTCAAAAGGAAGGAGGCCACTGAGATGAACAATGGCTCCTGTCACTGCAGGTGACCCTGGGGCTGCCACGGGTGCTCACTTTCTCCTCCTCTATTATCCATTCTTAAATTCTCCTTACCCTCAGCTTGCACCTTGGCAGGTCTTCTGCGTGGCTTATCTGGTGGTGTGACCAGACCTTCGTTCTTGAATGATCTGAACACTTGATAATCATACCCTTCTCAGTTCAGGGTTGTTACGTGTGTGTGCTCACGGTTATTCTGAGGCATGCGAGTACCAGGACACTCCCAGGGGGTTACCTAGGTTCAATGTATGTTTCTCCCAGCCTCCCTTGTGCAGCCCCACCTCCTCCTGCTGATGAAGGTAAACTACCTCTGCCGGTATGGTGACTGCTCTTTTCGCCTGCTGGCCTCTGGACACAGAGTCCACGTGGCCCTGGAGGAGGCTGTATTCTGGTTCAATAGCATGAACCCTAGTGATGTCTGCATGTAAGAGTTTGCCTCCACTTGGGACCAGTATCTCCAACTTTGCATAGCACAGAATTACGGGGGCAGAAAGCACAAGGTCCCCCTGTGGGTCATTGGGAGAGACGGTAAGTGTGGCCACTTCTGCTCTCACCCTTTCATTCCCAAACCCATGTATTCTTCCTGTTGGGGAGACAGTGTCATATACTGATCTCTAATTGGGTAAGTTTACTATATCTTGAAGGATGACACCCCATCCTTTTAGAGTGTTTCTTCCAAGCTCTCACTTTATTTGTGCCTTTAGAAGCTGTTTGAGTATTCTGCGAAACTGACTGGCTGCTTTTGGGTGGTGTGATATGTGATATGACTAGTGAATCCCATAGTCACGGGCCCACTCCTACACTTCTTTTGCTGTAAAGTGAGTCCCCTTTTGGATGCTATGCTATGTGGAATTTGATGCTTGTGGACCAGAAATTCCTTAAGTCCCCAGATAGTAGCTGACAGAGCTGGAATAGGCTCTCTGTGAAGGAAAGGCAAATTCATGCCTGGAATAGTTGACTATTCCTGTGGGTCTGTGAGGGCACATCCTTATGTTTGCTACAACTTTTTAACCTGGACTTTGAAGCTCCCAATGATTTAGTCCCAACCTCATTTTTTTGAAGCCCAATTTTTCCACTACTGTATTTCACGAAGCCTGGTTAGGTCATGGACTTTCCTGCTTTGTGCTTCAAACAAGTTTGATAAGAGGAAGGGAAGAAATGTAACTCACAGTTTATAGTATGCCTCGTGAATCAAGATTTAGCCTTACTAGCCTGTTGGTTTATTTGCTTGCTTATTTGTACATTGACTTTACAGATAAGGAAACTGAACTTAGAGATTCTGCTGTGCTGTAGACTTGTATGTCAGGAAGCTATGTAGAGTTATGTAGGGTGAGACAAGTAGTAAATGCATTCCAGTAACTCTTATAATCTTGGCTTTCTGTTTTATAACGTTACCCCCAAAAGAAGCTTGAAGGTTTCTCGTTTTTCTTTTCCTAGATCAGAACTCTGAGGACTTTTGATTTGCTCTTTGCACGCAGGGTTTTTGAAAACCGGTCAACTGAGGTGAGACTGCAAAATCCATATGCGTCATGGAAAATATTAGCGTAGTCCGGTATGGAAATAAATGCACATTTCCCCCAGAGTTCAAAGGATTTACCATCTGGTTCAATCTGCTGAACTATATCGGAGGAAGATTTCCTCTTCTTCCACCCCTTTTTTCCCTCCACACTTGTGCTGTATGAAATCAAGCCCTGAGTTTTGTTTTGATTTAGCTCTAATTGGAGCCATGCTTTTACTGAATCTAATTTCAGTTGGAACTAATTACAGGGGAAAAGGTCATAGCTGTACTGAGAGTACTACTCTGCTCAAAATATATTGGCACCATATAATATTAACTCTACTTCTTTAGAGATACAGGTGAAGACAAGAATAAATTACCAAAACATTCTGGATCTTCCTTTTGTTTAAATCAGTAGGGAAAAATCCATACATAGTTACTGAAAGATAAACCTTTCTTGGCTATGAATAAATATAAGCTTTTCAGTTGATCTGTGTCTATTTGCGGACAACAATCTGGGAATTGCCAAGTAAGAGGCGTATTTTGTGCCTGTTGAGCTTGAAATGATGATACAATTGTGTTTCAGTTGGTGTACCGTACTCACCTATATAAAATGTTCTTTTATAATAATCTGGCAGTCTGTAGGGAGAAAAGAAAAAGACAGATAACATTCTTTTTTTTTTTTTTTTTTTTTGCAAGGGGAAAGACATTTTAGTGCATGTGTGAGAGAAACATGCATCCAAACTGAGAATAAGTCTTTGACTTCTAAATAGTCATGTGACATCTTGGCTAATGCTATTACCTGTCAGTCCAGGGCAGATTCATTTTCCTCACCAGACTCACACAGGAGTCTTATTAATGTGCATCTGTTAGAGCATTCCTTATCTCTCTATGTGCTAACCAATGGTTATTGTTCATTGTTTTATACAGGTTAGTGTCAATTAGTAATACAATATTGATGTCAGGTTAAGAGTGTTATGAAATACAAAGCAGCATCAGAGTGTACTGTGGTCTCTGCAGAAATCTATTTTCATCTATTATTTAGCTTTAAATGATCATATAGATAATTTTCCTGTGAAAATGTGAAGTACACATGTCTAATGTTCTGCCTCAGTTCTCCAGTGTGTGGGGGAACTGAACCAGCATGAGAAAACACAGATCAGATAAAGCATGTTTCCTAACCTTCTCCATATGAGCCTCTGTGCAAATTCCTATCCTGATCCATTTTGGTGGTGCTGAGAGTGCTATTTACATATCAAAAAGGAGTGAGAGTTTGGTATCCTTGATCGTTAAGTACCAAATGCAAATAAATTAAAGAAAAATACCAGTGACTTCCAGAAGTGTACCAGGGTTGGGGAGCATTTGTCCCAGAATGCCAATAATGTAATATATACTTTCAAGGAAGTGTATTAATACTAGAGGCTGCATGCAGACCCTGGGATATCCATTAAAAAAAAATCATTACTTTGACCTAAATATAAGCGATAAAATATCTTCCTTTAAACTAAGACTTCAGTGCTTTGAAAATACGTATGCACTTATGAAAATAAGATGCTGGTGTCTTCACACTTCTGAGTGCCCAGATAGTGAAGACTAGAATGTATGCAGTGGTGCAGGGAATGGAAGAGCCATCAGAGTCAAATATTGTTGTGTATCCTTTTGAAATTATTCGCAAAAAGCCATTGCCTTTGTAAATTTATTCATATATTTATTTGTTTAATTCTGTCTGCTCATTGCTCCACACTGCATGTCTAAAAAAGAGAGTGTTTCATATGAGTGATTAGTGGGTCTAGAACCCCCCCCCCCCAGGCTCACTATTTGAACAGAAGCAGTCAGTCAGTTAGTGGAACAGCCCTGTTCTCTCTGGGGATCTGATGGGCCCTTGGTCCTACACAGAGCATGTTTAGCTCCAAGCAGTCAGTTTTGGATCCCAGGGAGCAATCATGCCCTGCTGTAGTTCACTGATTGGCAGATTATCCTGTGAGGTCCCTCTCTGACTCTTCTGATCCATACAACACTGTGAGTTATAGTTGTATGTATTACTTCAAATAAGTTAATTGCTTTCTCCTGATAATAATGAAGCCATTAATCAGGGTAACTAAACATAGTTCTCATAATTTCATCAGAGCGGGGAAACTTATAAAAGAGTCATACTCCACCAGGGTCCTATAACCCCATCTTCTCCCACTCAACATGCTGACATTTTGTAACGGTAACATGAGTAAAGAATAATCATAATACTTAGCATTTATATAGCTCTTAACAAACATTAGGTAATTAATCCTCATGCTACCTCTGAAAGGCAAGCACTGTGTCTATTGTTATCCACACTTTTCAAAGCCTGGAACTGGAGAAATGTTAAGAGATTCTCAGAAAGGTTAAGAGACTTGCCAAAGGTCACACAATAAGACAGTCATAGAAGTTAAATTCCAGCTGAGACAACATGCCATGCAGACCTGTGTCGTCTTGAAGTTTTGAAGGCCCATTAGTAGTATGAGACCAGCCTGGCCTATGTGAAACACCCAGTCATGTTGTGGGGAAAATATAGCTGAGCAGCTGGAAACAGGTGACATGCACGCATCAATACACGATCAGAGGAAAGAAGCAAAGTGATCTTGATTTCTCAATATAACCTTGGCAGGAGAGCGTGTGTCCTGCAAAGGAGCTTCTTTCTCTTTTCTGCTCTTCTGAAATCACAGGATGAAATGTGTGAAGCTCTTAAAAACGGCCAAAAAGTTGAGAGGCTTTCAAAATTATACTGCTCTTCTCTGAGCTAGTGTCAGAATATTGGAACCACCCCCACACCCAGAGTTTCACATTTGTAGACCCAGGAAAATTCAAGAGGAATGATAATTACTTGGCTCATATGTCCTACTTGCAGAAAACCCCACACATGCAAAAAAAACAAAAACAACAAAGAAAAAACCCAAAACAATTAAACAAAAAAATCCCTTAGTTTACCTATTCAAATATGGGAGATTATCTTGATTTAAATAAAGAATATTCTTTTAAGTGGTCACTAACTCCTATGAGTGAGTAATACATGATAAAAACATCCTGAACTATAAAACTGCCTTTTAGAGGTAAAAAGGTTGAAATCAAGAGCTGAGCTCATAGGAGGAATGAGAAAATGTTAAGTTAATACAAAGTCATAGTTAACAATTAGCATAAAAGCATCTATGATCTTGTGAATATTTGAGATGTTCTGCCAAATCAGATAACTAAAAACTCAGTCTTTATTTTCTAAAAAAACTTTCTCCCACAGTTCTTTATCATTACTAATTAACAATTGTTACTAATTAACAATCCTAGAATAAAAGTTTTTAGTTTGATGTTCTGAAAAGAATTCTCTCTTAAGAATTCTAATACATGGCACATAGATAGAGAAAAAAATCCTTTAGATTGGGAAGGTGAGATGGAAAAGGTAGCTGTAACTCTCCCTCTTGAGATATGATATGTTGTCATCACACTGCTTTCTGGGGAATATTGCCTGCCACACTGGCCCACCCCCTTAAAACATTTAATGATGATGTGTCAAAAACCCCTCAATTTATAGAGAAAAATGAGATAATCTGAGACTTTAAACGAAGACTTTATAAAAGAGAGAAAGCAGAGACAAATTAAAACCACAAAACTAAAGGAAGCAAGAAAATCTACCCACTTCTCAAGCTACAACAACATTAAGAAAACACAGCTAGTTTATAAAGCCCAACTGATTTATTTTGTGGCTCCAAATAGCTGGCACATCTTTCCAGGCATTTCGCCTGCACTGCATCTCAGGATTGCATACTTTAGATAAAGGTGGGTCTGGGACTACTTTTTAAAGCTATCTGAGTTGGTTAATAGTCCATACTATCATCGATTCATCAATACAGAGATATTCTTAGCAGACTAATACAGCTCAAGTATTCAAATGTTTCTTTCAATCTATTGGCCCCTCTTACATAGAATACATATTTAGAACGATAATATTTAACAGATTTCTCATTAAAATGCCACTCTTTTTGTTTGCTGGAAAGTGATAGGAGATCTTAAAAAAAGGACTGTATCTGGCAGCAGTGGTCCACCGAGCATGGGGAGTGGTATTAGGAGCCGAGCATAACCAAGGCCTAAACTACCGCTCTTGCGTTGTTGTCTGAGACTGTACTACGTAAGAACAAGTGCGCTAGCCATCAGGAGAGAAACATGTGAGAAGATTCACTGTGAATCCAAACTCTGATGGCCATTTTGAGTTGTTTGCAGTAAACTTTTAAATTATTTTTTTTTTATATTGAAACATGGGCTGCAACTTAGAATGTTAAACAAGACAATTGTGATTTGTGTGAAATTGTCTTAAATCAGAATGGTTCCTCTTGGGCATCAACAGATAGTCTTAATCATCCTGTCATAAATCACTCAGAGTTGAAGGGTAAAGGTGGCGCTTTATAATCAAATAATAAACGTCTGCTTCATCTCCCCACATGTTTTGTATTAACCAACATCCAACTTCCCGCCTTGTAAGTGCTTGATGGTGCTTTCATCTGATAGGACAGATATATATTTGAATCATTAGCATTCTTGGGCTGAAGGCAACAGGGTGCTCACTTTCAATTCTGAAAAGGCTCTCTCTCAAAGGTGACATACATTCATCCTGTTCTGATGCCTTTCCTATGTAAATTAGTAATCAAATATTCTAAATGGGTAATGGAAAATTTTATCTACTACTAGCATCCTAAATCATAGTCATAAGGTTTAAAAAGTCTGATTGGGGAGTTTTGTTAAAATACCTTCCTAAGTGTTATTTTGGTACATTTTCCAAGTTATTAAATCTTCTATGAGCATATGAAAAAAATCTGTATATGTACATGTAAAATTTATTTAGAAGGCAAATCAAATTGGATACAAAAATCTTTATGCTCAATTTAGTTAACTTCTTCCTGAGATGAGCTAGTAGAATGAATGAACTTTAATTAACTTATTGGCTCCTTGGTCACATGATTGCTGTGTTAATCATTTTAATAGGTTGTCTTCTATGGGTATTTTTATAAATGTTGGGGATAATGAACCAAATTATTTTCTAATAATTCTCTATTTGCACAGTATTTCAAACGGTATCCATCATCCTCCGATGTTTAATTACTGTTCTGTAAAAATATGAGTGTAAGATGCAAATGCTTCTTTGTTTCTAAAGAATTTGAGAGAAAACAAGTAATTTAATGCTAAATAGAGACAATTTAAGAATAAGATGAAAGAGTTCTGAGTTTTGGCAAAATACATAGTCATATAACTACCATCACAATTAAGATAAGTAACAGCTTCATCATCCCGCAAATTTCCCTCATGGCCTTTGTTTGTATCTTTTACTTAGCAAAATACATTTAACATTTATCCATGATGTTGTGTGTATCAGTAGTTCAATTCATCTTATTGTTTAGCAGCATTCCATTGTACGGAGGTACCACAGTTGGTTTGTCCCTTCACCAGTGGATATTTCATTTGTTTCCAGCGTAGATGATTATGAATAAAAAGCACTAAACATTTATGTCTAGTTTTTTTGTGTGAACAAGTTTTCATTTCTCATGAGTAAATACACAGGAGTTAGACCAAATGGTTATAGTGTATGTGTATGTTTAATTTATTAGGCTGCCAAACTTCTCCAAAGTGGCTGTACCTTTGCATTCTCGTCAGCAATACAGGAGAGTTCCAAATGCATATTTGCCAGTGCTTGATATTATACCTCGTTGTGGTTTTTTTGGGTTTTGTTTTTGTTTTTTTATTGAGATATAATTGACGTATAACTTCATATTAGTTTCAAGTGTACAACACAATGATTCGATATATGTATATATTGTGAAATGATCACCACAATAAGTCTAGTTAACATCCATCACTACACATAGTTACAAATTTGTTTTTTCTTGTGATGAGAACTTTTAAGATCTACTCTCTTAGCAACTTTCAAATATATATACAATACAGTATTACTAACTAGTCACCTTGCTGCACATTATATCCCCAAGGCATTTGTTTTGTAACTGGAGGTTTGTACGTTTTGAACACCTTCGTCCATTTCTCACCCTCCCCATCTTCTGCTTTTGGCAACCATCAGTTTGTTCTCTTTATCTTTGAGGTTTCTTTTTTAAGATTCCACATGTAAGTGCGATCATTTGCCTCTTTCTGACTTATTTCACTTAACTACAATGCTCTCAAGGTCCATCCTTGTTGCAAATCACAAATTTTCCTTCTTTTTTAATGGCTGAATTATATATATATATATTATATCAATTATATCAACATATATATTATATCAATTACACATATGTATATCAATTGCATCCTTTTTTATCCATTTATCCATCGATAGATACTTAGGTTGTTTCCACGTCTTGGCTATTGTAAGTTATGCTGTAAGGAACATGAGGGTGCAGGTATCTTTTTAATTAGTGTTTTATTGTTTCCTTCAGATAAATACCCAGAAGTGGAATTGCTGTGTCATATGGTAGTTCTATTTTTAATTTTTTGAAAAGCCTCTGTACTGTTTTCCAGAGTGGAAGCACCAATTTACATTTCCTCCAGCAGTGCACGTGGGTTCCTTTTTCTTCATATCCTCCCAACACTTGTTATTTCTTACCTTTTTTGGTAAGAGCCGTTCTAACAGGTCTGAGGTGACTCGCTATGTTTTTAATTTGCATTTTCATAATGACTAGTAATGTTGGACATCATAACATACTTATTTGCCATCTTTATATCTTCTTTGATGAAGTGTCCAGATCTTCTGCAATTTTTTTATTTTGTTGTTTGCTTTCTTGAGTTTTGATACTTTAAAGAATATTCTGTGTATATATTCTGGATACAAGTCGTTTGTCAGATGTGTTTTCTGCAAATATTTTCTCAGCCTGTGGCTTGCCTTTTCATTCTCTTAACTACGTCTTTTGAAGAGAAGTTTATGATTTTTGACTTATCCAGTTTAACAATTTATTAATTTTTAATGGATCATGATTTTTGGTGTTGTATCTAAGAAATCTTTGCCTAACCCACAGTCACAAATATTTTCTCCTGTTTTTATGTTAGAAATTTTGTAGTTTTAGGGTTTACATTTAGGTATCTGGTACATTTCACGTTTACCACAGTTTGCTTGTTTATTACCTGCCAAAACACCTTCCAAACTGGCTGTCCTATTTTGCCTTCCTAACAGCAATGGATTGGAGTTTCTGGTGCTCCAGTCCTCGCCAGCATTTGGCGTTGTCAGTATTTTGGGTTTTAGTCATTTTAACGTACATGTAATGGTATCTCATTGTTTTATTTTCCTTCATTTTAAAGGATACTGTCCCTCTAGTACAGAATTAAGAGTTGAGGTTTTCTTTTTCTTTCTTCTTTTTTTTTCCTCCTCTTCTTGAGAAGAAATACTTCTTATACAAAAGTTATTGAGTGACTTGAGTAAAAAAATTCAGTAATGACCATAATCCCAGGTTACCAGGAGTACAAAATGACTGTTACCTCAGTCTTACCCTCTGATTTACTAACAGTTACTCAGTATAGATCAGGTTAGTAGAGGTTTCTAGTCAAGTGAGAGCTTTAGCACAGAATACCAAAGGGCCTCATTAGAAGTTAACTGTCACTGCCAAAGTAGTCCCAGATGGGCTCCCTAAAAAAGCATTTTAGCAATTTTGTATTCCATTATTAGTAACTTTTTTTATTTTCTATGTTTTGGGCATTGTGGTAGGTGCCTGGCATCTAGTATCTCATTTAGCCTTAACAAAACTCTGAGAAATTGGTATTAATTATCTTTAAGATATCACAAGGCTTAAGAGTATGGACACTGAAGACCAGCTGGCAGGATTCACATTTCCGCTCTGCCACTTAGCACTTACTTGCTGAATGAGAATGAGCAAGTCATTTAACCTCACTTAATTCATTGTTTCACGTTTGAAAGAGGGAAAATAGTAACAATGTGATTTATTTACTAGGAGATTTAAATAAAGCTATTCAGTATTATATCTCAGCATATTTTCTGGTGCATTGTAATCAATACATCAATTTAGATACACTAACGTATGTCAGAGTTTAGATTTAAATCCAAGCTAAGCTGCTTCCAAAGCACACCCTCCCTCCCTCATCCTGCTGCTGTTATTTTATATTCTGATTAGGGAGGAGGATATTTTGCTAATGTATAGTGTCATTATACATCCTAGTTTGTGCCTGTTGTCTCAGTGCAGTTATTAATAGTGCCCCCTTTTCATGATTGTCAATTTTAGATGATAAATTATACAATCACTCTACTAATAACTCACATTTTAATTTATATTTTAGTGGCAAATTATTATTTTTATTTCTAAATTTTCTTATGGTTCAATCTCTCCAACAACACACATACACACACATATGCCCTCCACCCCCACTCTAGCTCATGGTGGATTTTATAAGAAAGTTGCAGATACTATATGTGTTTTGCATCTAAGACATTAATCACAATTTAACAACTTGATGGTTTTACGTAGAGTGAACATACACCATTTCAAAAATCCTATCTCACATTGACACAGTTGCAAATCTGTTTCTCATGTTGGGAGCTCCATACCAATTGCATAGTCAAATGCACATTGCAGTTGACTACTGTTGAAATGAATTTGGCCTATTAATAAAATGCTACTGATTGTCCAAATCAGAAAAATATGGTCTAGTAGACAATTAGAGTCTATGAATGGTCTCTAGGTGTGATTCTTTTGGGGGCTTGTTTCAGGGAGAGAGGAAGATAAAGGCTATGAAGTATTGCCAACATAAGATTTTGCCCCCTAAGGAGAATTTAGCTCATCCCTGACTTTTAGTATTTTCTTAGTAGTTCTACAGATCAATATATGTTAGTCCTTTAAATAAACATCTTTATTGTGAGAAAAAGGATCTTCTTCTGTTGCTTTTACCTGTAACTGAAGTGTCTGCACATATATCATAATGGAAATGTTTGCATTAGTGGGACTCAAAGTGAGAGCCAAGAATTTTCTTTTCTGTTTCATACATGCTAAATTTTTATAGAAACCTAAATTCAAACAATTTTATTTTTATTCCTTTGTGGCTTGGTGATGTCCACATCTTTATATTCCTTATAGTCAGTATTTTATTTTACAATGTGTATTTCAGTCCCAAGATAGTTAAATTAATTCCTTTTGTACTACATTTTATGAACACATTTTTTCCAATTGTCATTGGAGTCCCAACCATAAGCAATGTGTTTAGCCTTCTGCTCACCCAATCATATTCAGCCTGAAAAATAGACTTTCATCTGAAGAAATTCCCTGTGGAGTAGGAAACACAGCTGTTTCATCCTACTAGACAGCCTGCAGAGAGATACTATTTTCCTTGAGGGAAAGGACACTCAAGTTTTGAGAATCTAGGTACTGTACCATTGGGGGAAAAGCTGAAAAGAAAATAGACCATCTTTTTCAATTCTATTGTGCAGAATATAAAGAAACTCTTTGTTCAGATTTCATGTCCTCCTCCTCCTTTCTCAATCTTTAGTCTTTTAAAATTCTACCCTTAACTAAATGGGTAAGCTACAAAAAAGATTAAACTTAAAAATATACCAGGAATACAGAATGAAGAGAGGTGATTGATCTTTGAGAAGGTATCCAACAGTGCAATGAAATTCTCAAGCAGGTTCCTTTTTATTTCAAAATGGGTTTGATTCAGAGAGATTTTATAGCTGCTAAATCATGCAGTTGGCAGAGATTGTGCTTGCTTCTCACAGTTACTTTGAAAGATGTCAAATTTGGCAAAGGCAGTAAAAATACTGGGATTTACTGATTTTGCTTTTTTTTTTCCCTCCTCCTAGAGAATGCTCTAAAATTCAGCATGCTCAGAAGTAATACAGTACAACCAAAGTGTGCAGAATTGCAGATTTCACAGAAAGAGTGTGGCTTTCTCAGCCAGTGTGTTGCAACTATGTCTTTGGCAAAAGGATGGCAGCCTGTGCTAGCTGTTACAAAAGGCTCCTCTTTATCACCAGTGGACTTCATTTCAGTGTGTCATTGCTATTGGCATCTGAAAGCTGCTCACTTCCAGCATGGTAGTTGCTGAACAGCCTTGCTTTGTTCATTTCGAGAGAAGGAAGTCCGAAGCAGCACCTCTGGTCAGGTAGGGCATTTCTACACAAGACCACCACACTGTATTGGTACCAAATACTCGTCATGACAGTGGCTCTGGATTTAGAATGTTGTGGTTTGAATATTAGTTCCACCGGTAACTTGCATAACCTTTCCAAGCCCCAGCTTTACTATGTGTAAATGAAGGTAGCTTACTATTTCATTTGACTGCTAGGAGATTAAATGAGATGCAGAGTGCTTAAGACAGATATATAAGTGTCAATAAATACCATTATAACTATTATCATTATTGTGTTCAGTGAATGGGATTTATTATTATTATTAGATTATTATCTCCAATCCAGGAGAATAAACTATTATTCATAAAGCTCACATTTGTTTTCATAACACAAATGATGCAATTGTTACTTTATGCTTAGAATACAATACCTCACGTCTTATCTTGTCTGGAAGAAAGCAGTGCCTACTATGAGTTCCTAGATGCTATTCTGTTCCCGGTAAGATTCAGATTGATATCTCTCTTTGTATATTAAAAAATTAGCTTTTAAAGCTAATTTTGTTCCTAGAGCCAAGCTCATGGGCCCTTTAATAGATAAAACATGTATTAATATACAACAGTATATACATACAATTAAAGGATGCACCCAACTGGTGTGGTCTAGGTAATCTGCTAAGAAATTGCTTGTCCGTAGCAGAGAATACATAAATCCATTCCTAAAATCCATTGACATCTGCAGCTCAAGCAAGTTTGATTACAGGACAGGAAATCAGAGTAGTGCTGTAATTCTAAACACTTCAATTTCTGATATCCAGAGCTCTGTAAATGTATCTTTTGAAAAATGTGTCTCGCTATGTGCTAGTCAATGTGACAAACAATTTAAAAAATTTTATCCTTACAACAATCCTGTCATCCTCATTTCCAGAGGAAGATACTTTCTTATTTTAAAGAAAAGTTTTGTTAATGAGTGTGACCTTTGACTTTAACACTTTGAGATGCATTTATTGTCATTTATTCTTATTCAAATAGGAATAGCCTGTTATCAGTTACTGTAACCCCTAGAAACCTGCATAATGCCTGAAACGTACACATTCAATAAATATTGTAAGTGTATGTATAAATGCTAATATAGAGATTCTGAAGAACTATAATGTCTTCATTGTCTATATCTCTTTTAAAATCTATCCCTAACAATAATAAAGTATACAAGCCACTGGTTCCTTGGAAGAATGGTGAGGTTGGATGAAGGTGGAAACCAAGACTGTTCAAGCTTCAGGGATTATCCCAAACTGTGGCTAAGCCTCAGTTGTAGGACTAAATGGATTCAGGCAGAAATTAAACCATCAAGACAAGTAAGATGATGAAAGCATTTAACTAAATCTCCCAACTCTGCCAACTGGAATAAATATACATAGACTGTCAGTAGATAATTTAGGGGCAGATATCGTAGGCCACCTTCTCATTCTATTTTCTCCGTAGAAGTCCAGGGAATATATTTCAAAATGTATATTGCTTTGTCCCACATCCTCACTTGAAATGCATCCATGTCTTGTGGCATTTTTAATACAACACAAGCACTGCCATGACCTACCAGACCCTAGGTGATCTAGACCTTTTGCCTCCCAAACTATCCTCTCAGTCAGATACTCCAGTCACACTGCTCTTTGCATCTCAGGATCCTTTTCCTATTGTTCTCTTGCCTGGAAGTTCTCCCAGCTCATTTCATGTCTTCTGATCCTTCAGTTTAACTCAGATGTCACTCTCAGACCTTCTCAGACTATTGCATCTAAGCTGCCCTCCATCTCTAGACTCTATCACAGTGCTTTGATGATTTCAGCTAGTAAGTGCAATGAAGGGAATCACCTTAATTTATGACTAGGTTTCCTCCAAATGAATGAAGTCAACAAACCAGTTTTGCATGAGTGGAGGACTTTCCCCTCCCCGCCACCCCATATGTAAGACTCGTGAAAGCCTAGAATTTGATATGTGTACAACAAATACTTGTGATACATATTCCTGTCTGAAGAATACAATACTGAGTACTGGCCTAAAATATAGAAGACTTATGATTTTGGTGATCTGATAGTTCTTGAAATGACTGCGGACATTGTGCTACTTGACAGGGACAGGTATCACAGCACAGAAGGCTATGCGCCAGAACCTGGACAGAGGGGACCAGCAGCAAGTGAAACCTGTGTTGGGGTTGAGGGAAATCAGATCATATAACCTGCCTGGACAGCTGCCCTAGGAGAGGATAGTGATGGCTAATTTTACATTTTACTTGGCTGGACCATCATACCCAGATATTTGGTCAAACATTTTTCTGGATTTTTCTGTGAAGGTATTTTTAGATGAGATTAACGTTTATACTGGTGACCTTTGTGTAAAGCAGATTACCCTCCTAAATGTGGGTGGGCCTCATCCAATCAGTTGAAAGCCTGACTAGAACAAAAGGCTGACCTCCCCTGAATAAGAGGGAATTCTTCCGGCAGATAGCCTTTGGACTTGAATTGAAACATTGACTCTTCCCTGAGTCTCCAGCCTCTTGGCCTACGCTTCGGATTTTAGACTTGCGAGTCTCCATAATCATGTGGGTCAATTCCTTAAAATAAATCTCTCTCTATACACAACCTATTGGTTCTGTTTCTCTAGAGAACCCTGAAAAATACAACGATACTGGGGTGAAGCATCCAAAAGGCTCTGAAAAGGTTAGAGATAATTGCAATAATCAGGCAGAAGGTTTATCACAGTTGATGAGACATTGGCTAGGATGGTTCTCTTTTGAAGTCCAATAGGATAGTAGTCATACCTGGGAGTCTGTCCAAATGAAGTGGCATTTCCCTTAGTGGCTTGGGAGTGTGCAAAAAAAAAAAAAAAAAAAAAGCTTCTATTTAGGGAATGGGCAGAGACAGTAAGCGGCAAGCCATCAGCTAGAGTTGAGATGAAGCCGCAGATGCACTGTGCAACTTTTTGAAAAAAAGATGAAATAGAAATCTGTAGTAGCAAAGATAAGTCTATCATCAGGGACTATCTCTCATGCTTTATATGCATCATCTTATTTAACGCCCTCAAGCAAGCCTTCAAGGTAGATGAGAATATTCCTATATTACAAATGAGAAAACTGAGACTCAGCAGAGTGAATTTATCTTGCCAAATTCCCATAGCTAGTAGGTGCCAGTGACAGGACTCACACCCAAGCATGCTGCTTCTAGCGTCTGTCTTGGCCTGCTGCGGTGTTTCCTTTAGCCCTTTGGCTCTGAAAGATACTTGAGGGTAGGGGTTGTTAGAACTTCAGAACTTAGAAGGTCATACTGAGTGACCGAATTCCTGGACTAAAACAAAACTAGGTTTCGTATTTTTAGTGCCTTCATTATTGAAATGATCAGTATTATCCAGCAGATATAGCATCTAGAACAATTTTTCATAATTGAAATATCTGCGTGAAATTTCATGCTCTGTATTTCAGAGCAGTATATCCATTCCCTTCCACTGCCCTCTGGAAGATCTGGACTTGATTTTGGACTTGGTCGGGGGTCATTGTGGGAAAAGTGGACACAAGAAGGGAAAAATGATACACATCATGTCTCTCCAGGTATTGAATATACCTGAGTATAAGAAAATGTCTTCTTTTAAGAGGCTGTGCATTCATATGAATCACCTCTCCCCATCTGCTCTAATTAGACATCCACTCCATTTCTTTATTGTAAAAAAGTTCAGAAGAAATATGGACTGACATGTGCAGACTGTCTCTCTCAATTTCTAGTACCTTTATCTCCATCCTGTGTGGCCTATACCTTTGTCACTTTGTCACCTGCATGATTAGTAAGAAGTACAAGAAACTTTTTCAACTTGGTATTTACCTCAGCTAGGTTGTAAGCAGAAGAACAAAATAATCAGGTAGAAAAGTGTTTTTTAAATCTTATGTTTCAGAAATAATACCTATCACAATAATAGCAATCTGAATGCATACCTACCATAAACTAGGCGTTGTCCTGGCAAAATTAAATATGTTTTCACACCTAATTCTCGTAAGTCATGTTTCCTCATTTACTTATTCATAAATTGAGATTTGGAGAAGTTAAGATGTTACCAAGGTCACAGGCTAGGAGAGGGATCTAGCCAGGATTCAAACTCAAGCTTGTCTGTTCCTCAAGTTCATGCTTTTTTCACTGTGAATATACATCTAACTTCCTGAAATGTCTACAAAGACTTGTGCTGCCCAGTGAGCCATGAGACAAGGGGAAACCCCATGCCATCTCTTAGAACAGCAGATCCTTAAGTAACACGCAGTGAGAGAATCTGGGTATGAGAGATTCCAGCTGGGAGTGTGGCCAACCAGATGAGCTGAAGCCTCAGGGAGGCTGCATGCGAATTTGGACATTTTCTCATATTTTAACAAGAAGCAGCAAATTTTCACACAAAGAGAAATACCATTTGACACACGCAAGAAGCCTGTTGTGGGGTCAGAAATTCTTCCCTGGGCATTTCAGGCATCTGTTTCCCAGCATCCCCTGGAGGTCAAAGACCATTTTCCCTTCTGGTTCCTGAATCTGCAAGACTGTCTCAGAACTGCATCTAGCCGGCACCTCTTTCCAAATGGAACATCAAACATATTTTCTGTCTTGTTGTCTCCTCATGCAGTCAGTTTCCTTCTGTTGCTAGCTTGAAGGGTTATCTGTTTTTAGTCACAGCACAAGGGCGATGTTTTTCAGCCTTATCATGGAGTTGTGTTCCTTGTTCTCTCTTTCATCCAACAAGTCTGTCTAATAGAATTATAAGGCACAAACCAGTCTTGCCACCCTGATGCTGTATTTCATGGTACATGAGACTGCGTGATGACTAGACTATCCTACCGACCCGAAGACGCGATGCTTCTGTGACTAGGCTTGATTTGTGTGGAAAAAAGCATTGGAATAACTACTTGATTCCTGTTTTATCTGACTTCCTTTCTCTCAAGATTTCTTAACCTTGGCACTGTTGACATCTTGGGCTGGAAAATTCCTTGTTGTGAAGGGCTGTCCTGTGCACTATAACGTGTTCAACAGCATCCCTGGCCTCTAACAATCACTAGATGCTAGTGGCACCTCCCCCTCCCACTGTGATAACCGAAAATGTGTCCACACATTGTCAGGTGTTTCCTGGAAGGTAAAATAGCCCCTGGTTGAAATCACTGTTCTCTCTTTTTGCTCCCTTTCTCACACACACCACACACACACACACACTCCACCGCTTTGAAGGGACAGGTTTCTTACTAAAATTACCAGTTGTATGCATGATACTTAACATGGTGTTGTGCATTTGACTATGGAAGAAATTCTTCTGTGTCTAAAAACACATGGCTAGCTGTTTCTTAAAAGATAAAACTTGGGGTTGTGTGAATTCTTAGGCTTGTGCAAAAGCATGAAACTATCTGGACTTGAACCAGCCCCAAAGGCTGACACACCTGCCCTGGAACGTGCAGATGGAAAGCCAGGGGGTGGGGGGAGGAGGGACGGGACCTTGGGAATCATTTCAGCTTCACAAAAATGAAAGCTTAGGAATAAATTGCTTTCAGCTCCCGAACAATTCCGGCTTCTGGATTTCAATTCAAGGCAGTAATGAATGCTGCTTTCAGTTGCACCCCACTCCACATAATGGCACAGGGTCAGAACACTAGCTGGGAGGTCCAAGGTTCAGAAAGGCAGTTTATGGATTAGTTGTACTGACGCCAAACAAGGAGAAGGGTCCGGCTTCCCCTGGAGTCTGGTGTGAATGACAACCCTCTTCCTTCTCTGGATGGCTTTTGTTTTTAATACATTAATGCAAATTATCTGTTTCAGAATGCATGGCTTTCCCAGAAGTTGCAGAATTTCAGGCCCATTATGTATTCCATCCTGTATACTAACCTGCTAAACTCCAGGAAGTGGTCCTCAAGGCTTGAGTGTGAAAAAAAATTCTGATTCTTGGATTCAAGTGGCTTGTATATCATTTTACAAGACAAAAACCTGATTTATTATATCCTCTGAAGATTCCCTTCATTTTCACCGAGAAGTCAATTTCTCCCTCCTCGGAGTTATTTTGTACTGAATAACAGTTCCGTTTTGCACTTTTCCCACTCTGTCACATATTTGTTTACCTGTCTAGTCTCTGTGAAGGCTAGAATGATGATGGATTCAAATTTACATTCTCAGTGTCTTGCAAAGGTCTTGGCATGGGGTTAGTGGGCTTCTCTGCTGCATTTGATGGTAGAGAACAACAAAGACTTTCTGACACTCTTTACTCCTTGGAGTCAGTGTCACTCCTGCTTTCCTCTCTGACCTTACTTTTCTTTTTTCTTTGTTTCCTTTGTCATTCCTACCATTATAAGACTCTTAAGTATTGGAGTTCTGTAGAGATTTATCTTTGATTCTCCATTTTACATAATTTCTCCAAATGATCTAATCTGTTTTCATTGGTTTAACTGTAGTAACTGTTGATTCTCAAATCTACCACCATCTGTCTTAACTTCTTTCCCAAGATTTAGGCTTGTGAGCATTTTGCTGGATATGTCCACCTAGCACCGCAAAGAACTTTCAATTCAAAACATGCAAAACTTGGTGGATATTACTTTTCCTTCAACCACAGATTTTCTTTTTCTAAATCTCAGTTAATAGCCCTACCATCTTCCTAACCATTCCAGAAACATGAGGGTCATCATTAATTCTTCCTTCTCTCTCCTGTTCCCCAATTCTATATTGGATTTTCCACCAAATTCTGCTGCTTTTACCCCATAAAATTTTTGTGTGTTGTTGTTTTGTCTTTTGTTAAGTCTATCCTTCCTTCTCTATTTATATCATTATTTTTCTAGTAAATGTCTTCGTCCTCTTTCAGTAGTCTCTTACCATCTCCCTGACTCCAGTTCTTGACTATCTTAAATTTAGCCTTCTCACTGCAGCCAGAATAAGTTACCTAAAAAGTAAGTCCAACCTATGATTACCAGTGGGGAGGGATAAATTGGGAGTTCGAGATTTGTAGATACTAACTACTATATATAAAATAGATAAACAACAAGGTCCTACTGTATAGCACAGGGAATTATGTTCAATACCTTGTAATAGCCTATAATGAAAAATAATATGAAAGGAATATATATATACACACACACATACACATACACACAACTGAATCACTGTGCTGTACACCAGAAATTAACACAATACTGTAAACCAACTATACTTCAGTTAAAAAAAAAAGAAGTCCAACTATGATGCATTCCTCCCCACTCTAAAAACCACTTTTCTATGGAATAAAAGCCCAGTGCTCTTAACATGGCATAACTTGGCCCCATTCTACTTCTCTAGCCTCACTTGTTATGACTTGTTATATTGCTGTGTAACAAAGTACCTGTAACTTAGCAGCATAGAATAGCCCCCTTATTATGCTTGCAGATTCTGTGGGTCAGGAATTCAGTAGGACCCAGCAGGATGGCTTTTCTCTGATCCACATTCTGGGGATTCAGTTGGGAAGATTTAATGGCTGAGATGGCTAGAGGGCTGGTGTCTAGAATCATGTGAAGACTCATCTCATATTTGTGCTAGAATGACTCAAAAGCTAGGACCAGCAACCAGAGTGCCTACATGTGGTTTGGTTGGTTTATGACATGGAGGCCTTGTGGATTGGAGCTTCTTAGAGTATTGTTCCGGGCTCTCAGTATGAATGTTCCACTGAACAAGTTGGAAGCTGCAAGACCTTTTATGACCCAGCCTTGTGCATCACAGAGGATCACCTTAGCAGCCTCTCTTTGTGAAAGCAGTCACAAGATATGATAAAATAAAGAATCTGTCTGGTGTTTGTCCCTGGTTCCTGGCACAGAGCTTCAAAAATCCTTGGAATTTTCTGAGCCATCAATGTGTTTTGTTATTCATATTGACCCTTCTTCAATCATATCTGAGTTTATGCAGTGAGGTAACTCATAGTGGGGCCCCTAGATTGCTTTCGCATGGGGTTAACTGACAGAAAAGCCAACTCTGTGATGAGAGGGTTGGAAATTTCAGTCTCACCCCCTGACCTCCACGGAGGGGAGAGGAGTTAGAGAACTTCTTGGTTGGTGTTCATACTGATGTACCGAGAGGGTGACATACTCTGACTTCATGGTGCCAGAAGCTCCTATGCTTGGGACTGGCTGTTCATTTGTATCTTTTATAATAAAATTATAATTTAAATGTGGCACCTTCTTGAGTTTTGTGAGTTGTTCTAGCAAATTATTGCAACTGCAGGGGTCAGGGGAACCCCTGAATTTGTCACTAAGCCTATTGGTCAAAAGTGTGGCTGTCCCTAGGACATGTTGCTGGAGTCCAAAGTGGGGACTGTCTCACGGCCCTGAGCCTCTTAACCTGTGGGGTCTGTGCTAAATCTGGCTAGTTAGTATCAGAATTTAATTGAATTGTAGGACACCTAGTTGGTTTCTAGAAAATTAATGCTGAAAAGTATAACCCTACCAAGATTCAAGGTAGGGGTCATAGACTCCCACCTTTTAACAAGATAATACTCCTCTTATGTTTTTGCAGCTCTACTGAGGTATAATTGACAAACTGTTACAATCTATGAAGTGAACAATGCAATAATTTCATATACTGTACGTATATTGTGAAACAATTCCTACCATCAGGTCAGTTGACATATCCATCACCTCACATGTTTATCCACTTCTTTTTCCCCCGTGGGAACACTGAAGTTCCACTCTCTCAGTAAATTTCAATTGTACAATCCTGTATTATCAACTGTAATCAAAATGTTATACATTAGGTCCTCAGACCTTATTCATTGTATAACTGAAAGTTTGTAACCTTTTACCAGAATCTCCCTCTTTCCTCTATTCCGTATCTCTGGGCAACCACCATTCCACTCTTGTTTCTGTGAGTTCAATTTTTTTTCCCCCAGATTCTACACATAAGTGATACTATGCAGTGTTTGTTTTTGTTTGGATTCTTTCACTTAGCATAATGACCTTCAGATTCATCGATGTTGTTGCAAATGGCAGGATTTCCTTCTTTTTCAAGGCTGAATAATATTCATGTGTATGTGTATGTCTGTATGTGTATCAATTACATTTTCTTTATCCACTCATCTACTGACAACTTGTGTTGTTTGCATGCCTTGGCTGTTGTGAATAATGCTCCATAAACACTGGAGAACAGCTATCTCTTCAAGACAGTAATTTTGTTTCTTTTGGATATATACATCAGAGAGTGGGATTGCTAGATCACATGGTAGTTCTTTTTAACTTGAGGAACCTCCATACTGCTCTCCATAGTGGCTACACAAGTTTACACTTCCACAAAGAGTGTACAAGATTTCCCTTTTCTCTGCATTCTTAATCATCATTCACCTCTTGTGTTTTTAACGATAGCCATCCTAACAGATATGAGGTGATACCGTTTTTTGTGGTTGATTTGCATTTCCTTGATATTAGTGATGTTGAGATCATTTTTGTACTTGCTGGTCATTTTTAATGTCTTCTTTGGAAAAATGTCTATTCAGATCCTTTGCCCATTTTAAAGTTAGGTTATTTGTTTTTTCCTTGCTATTAAGTTGTATGAATTCCAGGTATATTTTGGATATTAACTTCTTATCATTTATGTGGTTTGCAAATTTTTTATCTCATTTCATAGGTTGCTTTTTCATTTTGTTGATAATTTCCTTTGCTGTGCAGAAGCTTTCTGGTTGATACAGTCTCACTTGTTTATTTTTGCTTTTGTTGCCTTTGCTTTTAATGTCAAATCAAAATCATTGCTAAGACCAATGTCCAGGAACTTATCCATATGTTTTTTTCTAGGAGTTTTATGCTTTTGGGACTTATGTTCAAGTCTTTAATCATTTTGAGTTGATTTCTTTGTCTGGTGTAAGATGGTAGTCCAGTTTCATTCTTTGGTATGTGATTATTTAGTTTTCTCAACACTGATTATTGAAGAAGACTGTCCTTTCCCCATTGTATATTCTTGGCTCCTTTTTTGTAGATAAATTGACCATAGGTGTGTGGTTCATTTCTGGGCCCTCTGTTCTGTTCTGTTGATCTATGTGTCTGTTTTTATGTGAATACCATACTGTTTTGATTACTAGTGCTCTGTAATACAGTTTGAAATCACAAAGCATGATGACCCCAGCTTTTTTCTTCTTTCTCAGGAGTTGCTTTGGCTATTTGGAGTCTTTTGTGATTCCATACAAATTTTAAGAATGTTAGTTCTATTTCTGTGAAAAATGCCATTGGGATTTTGTTAGGAATTTCATCCAACTTGTAGATTGCATTGGGTAGTATGGACATTTTAACATTAATTCTTCCAATCCATGAGCATGTAATATCTTTATATTTTTGTGTCTGTTTCAATTTCTTTCATCAATGTCTTAAAGTTTTCAGTGTAAAAACCTTTCACCTCCTTGGTTAAATTTACTCCTAAGTATGTTATTCTTTTTGTTGGGATTATAAATGGGATTTGTTTCTGAGCTATCTATAGAATATCTTTTCTGTCTTATTTACCTGCTTAATGGATAACAAGGACTGTGTCATTCCTCTTTATACTCCCAATAAAATGTAATAAAAGGTGAAAGTCAGTCATAATTTTGTTTCTTTGTGGTTGGATATTTTGGGCTTTGCGATTCAAATCTGATGTATTATGTTGCAAATATCTCTAAAACATGTTTGTTCAGAGATCATAACTATATAGTATGCAAGTAACTACTGTCCCCTCCTTTGTCCGTGTAGGGATTGTTAACTAGTCAGAACACTCTACCCACATAGGTCCTAGCTTGATTTCAGAATATTTTCCAACACAAACTTCAAAAAGATTTTTCCAATTTCTTCCCTCTTCTCAATCAGAAAACACTTTAATTTTTCTTGATGATTTGATTTTTATAGAAATTAATATATTGCTCTTAAATGTGGTACTGGAGAAAGTAGAGTTGGTAGTCAAAACAAAGAAGGAAACCATAACTGAATGGATACTCATTACATGCTACACCATTTGCCTCCATCACCTTCTTTAATTCTGTCGCCAGTTATTTAATGTCAGATTTGTCCCAATTATACAAATGAACCAACTGGAATTCAGAGGGTTAAAATCATTTGCCCAGGTCACACAGGTGGCAACTGTGTGATATGATACAACCAGGATTTAAACACAAGCAAATCTATTTCAAGAGTTCCTCCATTTGTCTTCCTTTGGAACATCACCCTTCTCAATTACTGTGCCTCTCTCCCCTGCCTCTCTCATGACTGCTGGACACTGGTGCCTTCCTCAGGGTGCATTAATGACAGTGAGGTTATTAAGAAGCATGTGGTTTCTTTTCTACCCATCTACTTCCTCCTCTGCCTTAGTCCAGATAAGGATTAATTTTCTAATTTTCTCAGTGGCAACAATAGAAGTAAGTGGAAGTAAGCTTTAATGCCATCCCCTATCCTTTTCCTCTCCAGATCTCAGTAAGTTAAGAGATACAGGAATTTAATGGTTATTTTCTCATCCCTTCAGGTGATGGCTAGCGAGGACCTGTCCTGTTAGTAGCAGCATGGACCAATGAATCGGGCTCTGTTGCTTCTGGAGAAAGAGAGAGAAGGGCGTTGGGCTTTTCCTTCATGAAATTCACTGATTGTTTTCTTGACTCTTGTGGGAGGGACCAGGAAGCTAAGACTAGGTTTCCTTACTATATTAAATATAATTAGAGGTTTAGGAGCTGCACCACTGAGGCACAAATCCTTTTAAAAAATATATTTAAATAAATATGTATTTATGTATTTTATATCAGCTAAACAAACCCCTCCCATTTCAAAAACAGTATTGTCACCTCAGCTCAAATTGCTCTATTACAGTCAGTGACACAAAGCCGCTTTATATCCAAGGCTTGTGGGTTTCAATTACTTAAGGAGACAAACCTGGTAATTGAAAATAGAATTTCTCACTTCAAAGTGGCATTCACTAAGAATTTCATCCCGTGGGGCATAGTCCAGAAGAATCTTACCAATATACTTTCTCCAAAATATGGGGCACACACATACTCAGTGTATGTGCGTGTGTGCCTCTGTGTATGTTTAGCTACTTAAATATTAAAAGTGGAGACACTGTGCATTTAGACACTCTATTCTGTGATCATAGGCCATCTTATTCAAATGTCTATCACAGCACTTAACTGATTGAATTGTTACTCTGTGTATCAACTCATTTTCTAGATCTTAAGGTTTTAGAGCATTTTCGTGGTATTAGTAACAACAATAAGAGAACTTACTGAGAAAGGACCATGTGCCAAGTACTGCCCTGTCTATACCCATTCACTTATTTTGTCCTTATGACTGACCCTGTGGATTAGGTAATTTAATGTCCCAGCAGTTGAGGAAATTGTAAGGATAGTGGTAATTCTGATGGACAGAAACTGGGATGGGCACAGGGGAGTATGTCTGTAGGAAACTGATCACCCTCTAGTTAAAAACACTCAGAACTGATTAGCTGTATACATAAGCCAAGAGCTCAGGTGGCCCTGGTCTAGAACCTAGAGGTGTACGTAAAGAAGTAGAGTGTATGCCTGAAAGACTATGGTCATTAGAGTCAGGCAACTCTGGTTTTAAGTTTTCTTTCAAAGGCTAGAAATAATACCAATGTGTAAAAGAGGCAAATGTTAGAAGTAACTTGTAGAATTATTGCAAGAATTAGGATGTCTGCCATTGTAGCTGATATCAATTATTAGTGGGACAAGAATTTTAAAAATTTGTTTCTAGGAATGAAGATGTAAGGGAACATAGGGCCAAGGGCTCAGTCATGTTCAGGGCTCTTCATGCGTGGGATAGTAGGAAGAAGAAGAGGAGATGGAGATGAGGACAAAAGAGCACTTAAAGAGGCAGAAAGAAAAGCAGATCAGGAATTTGTTATGGAAGCCTGTGGTTTGGTCTTGGTTTTCAAGGTTGAGGAAGATGTTAAGAATGAAGTCACAATACTACTCAGCCATAAAAAAGAATAAAATAATATCATTTGCAGCAATATGGATGGACCTGGAGATTGTCGTTCTAAGTGAAGTAAGCTAGAAAAAGGAAGAAAAATGCCGTATGATATCGCTTATATGTGGGATCTAAAAAAAAGAGGACACAAATGAACTTATCTACAAACAGAAATAGACTCCCAGACAGAGAACAGACTTGTGGTTACCAGGGGGTAAAGGGAGTGGGAAGGGATAAACTGGGAATTTGAAAGTTGCACCTCTTGGGGAGTGATGGAAATGTTAGCTATCTTGATTGTGGTAGTGGTTTCGTTGGTGTACACATCTATCAAAATCCATCAAATTGTACATCTGAAATGTGTAGTTTACCATACAGGAACCATACCACAATAAAGATATTAAAAAAAAAAAGAATGAAGTGAACTCTGATCATTCTGATACAATTGAGACCACAAACACAAACTCAGAAAAATGAATTCTGATTTTCCCACAGACCCAATAAAGTAAGAGACCAGGATCCCTAGGAGCCAGAACTCAGCAGCGGTAACTAAAGTGTGAAGTTACATAGAGAGTAAATGGCAGAGATAGAATTGGGGTCCAGGTTTGGTCTGGATTCATGTCCACAAGAACTGGGACTTCTACAGCAAGAACACTATACTGAGAGATGAGAAAGTGATCTTTCCCTTTTCTTTAGAAGTCATGCCTAGTGACTGAGATCAGCAGCTATTGCGGAACTAACGTTTTGGTAAACCCCTCGTTAGATTCTTCTGCATCTTTAAAAAGGCATAGATTAAACAGGGAAGAGATACTACAGATCAGTAAATGTACATGTTTTATAATTCCTGGGTCCTGCTCTGCTGCAGTGTTCAGTGAATGCAAGTGCAGTGGATACCTGGTCACAGATCATATTTACGTAACCATAATGCAGGGAGTTAAGAAAGCACCATATTTTGTGTACCTTTTAGAATTACATGAAAATGAATGTGCTTTTTCTTTTTTTCCTCAACACTGGTTATGTAAAGCAAATATTTATGATAATTTTTAAAACCTTGTTTCATTGCAAAAATAAAGAATTTTCTAAGACAAAGGAGACAAATGGCTAATTTAAGACCATTGAATGATTAAAATGTATGCACATGAGATCAGAAAGCATGGTTAAATTGCACACAGCAATCACAATAAAAGGAGAATTTTATTGCCAAATAATTAGATCTCTCTTTAAAGTGTACCTTTTTCTATACAAGCAATTTCAAAGTCTTACTGAACCTTTACTTTTTCTCAGAAAAATATTTGCCAGATTAAGTCTTTATCCTCATCACGTGGCGTTTTCATAATTGTTTGGCTATCTTTGTTTATAAAAATGTCCAGTAGAGGCCATGGCTGAGTTGGCAGATCTACCTATTATTTAAATGAGGTGGGCAGGGAGGTGAAAAAGTGGTCATGAACTTCTGCAGCTCACTGAATAATAGTCAGAGTTAACATTTATTGAGCACATACTAGATGTCAAGGAGTATGTTAATTTTTTTAAATGGATTGTCTACTTCAATTAACTCTATGAATTCAATATGAGAAAACTGATATGTAGAGAGATTAATATAATTTCCCAGAATTGAATAATTAGGAAGTGGGTAGGCTAAGATTCAAAGCAGCTAGAGTCTGTACTTCCAACCAATGGTTACAGTCTTCATTTTCTTATCAGGCTGAAGGCAAATTGTTAGCCCAGGCCTTCACACCCACTGGTTGCTAGACTAATGAGAACTTAACATTGAAAAAAACGTGATACCTCTTAAATGTACGTCTATGACATTCTCCCTGATAGATTTGGATTTTCTAATAGTGAAAGATATTTTTTTAATGAGCTTATGTTATCAGTAACTGACAGCTTTGTCACAAGATTTTTATTATTGTTAACCATAATAGCAACAACAACAGTAAAGAAGGTAATAGCACCTAATATGTATTGAGCATTTGCATATGCCAAGAGTGGTATTCCAAGAATATCTGTGGTTTTTGCTTTTTCTTTGGACATTTGCTACTCCAACCAGTCCAAGTGTTTAAAATGCCTCTCTCTTTTCTCTCCTAATCACACCACCTTGGCCAAAGGGACAATACATGACCTACACTCAACTAATCAATATTTCTCTTCTAGGAATTTGAATCTTGAACATAAAGACAGAAGGTAATTGGAATTGTGTCATTCAAAATAACCCCAGAGATGACCCATGAGTTTCCATGTCTGAGACACCCAGAACTATTCTATTTCTGATTTTCCTGTGACCAGTAAGTTTGTGATTGTTTTATTTTGTACTGTTTTGTTGCTAGCACAATGTAATAGTTAAACTTATATGGTTGCCAGTAAAAAACTTTAATTTTGGCTCAGTGCTTGTGGTTGGGATTATGATCTCAGGATTCAAAAGACAGAAACTCAGAAAAGTTAAATGAAAAGATAGACCTAGACATATGAGATTCTAATGCCAAAATTCTTACCCAATGTCCAGAACAGTGAAAGCTTTGTGATTTTAATCCACTTAGCAAGCTAACAAGTTAGTCTGCTACCATACCGTGGAAACTGGCTGAAGACACGAGACTCTTGGCTCAGAGACAAAGGATGTTACTGCTCACAGCAAAAGCAGTAACCAGAGCTACATGATCATTTGTGCTGGTTACTCCACTTACTCCCCTCACCAAGTCTAAGGGGTGCATTACAGAAGAGAAAATCTGGATTAAAGGATTCACCACTTTCATAGTACATGAAAGCAAGTCTGCTTTTTGTTAGGGGAGAAGAAGGGTAGAGACATTACCTCATTCCTCAAGGTTGCTTTCTGCTAATACAGTCCTGAAAAATGGTTCATGTAAAGAAACTCAAGGTCTTGCATTCTTGGTGTACCCAGCAAGAATGTGCAGGGATGCTCGAGGTCCATGGCAGATGGCCTCTTTTTTTTTTTTTAAGCTTATATATATTTTTATTGAAGTATAGTCAGTTTACAATGTTGTGTCCATTTCTGGTGTACAGCATGATGCTTCAGTCACACATGAACATATATATAATTGTTTTCATATTCTTTTTCATCATAAGTCACTATAAGATATTGAATATAGTTCTCTGTGCTATATAGTATGAACTTTTTTTTATATTTATTTTATATATGTTAGTATCTGCAAATCTTGAACTCCCAGTTTGTCCCCCGCTTTTCCCCCTGGTAACCATAAATTTGTTTCCTATGTCTGTGAGACTGTTTCTGTTTTGTAAATAAGTTCATCTTTTTTCGTTTAGATTCCACATACAAGTGATATAATATGGTATCATATATTTCTTTCTCTTTCTGGCTTACTTCACTTAGAATGACAATCTCCAGGTCCCAGATGGCCTCTTTCAACACTTCCTGTGCTCTATTGCTTTTCAGACTTTGAGGTGGCCATATTAGTGTTCCAATAAATTATAAAATAAATCTTCCATTCCTCCTTCTTCCTGTGCCCCACTCTCATTTTTCCGTTAGAGAGTAAAGGGAAAGTCTCAGTTAGTAGAGGCAACAGCTCTGCTTAGAAATATTTCAGGACCTTTTCAGGTCACTCAATAGGCATAAATTTGGTGAATAGTGCAGGGAACACAAGAGAAAGACTGTAATCATATTTGGATTAATATGCTTGTGTTTGGTTGCCTTGGACAGAAAGGACACGGGAATCTAAATCAATGTAATGTGTGCATATACATAGCTGTCCACACACTGAAAAATAAAAGCATAATTAGTATCAATGGGTATTTCAGTAACAGTATTTACTGAGCATCTGCTTTAGTCCAGATACCTCATTGGATGCTATGAATGTAGGAGTGAACTGAATAATTTGGCTCCTGTGCTCAGGGGACTTGCCATCTAGTGGAGGTAAATTCATATCTTTGGGACACTTAAGTAATGTTTGTGCAGCACTTTATGTCCTTTCATGTCCACTTTTTCATGTAATCCTAATTCATGTCACCCTAAAAATAATCTAGAGATGGCAGTATTACAAATAATAGTAGCTGATAAATAAGGAAACTAAGGCTTAGAAATGATTCATTTCCTGAAGATTGTACCTCCAGCAAATAATTGAACCAGCACTCACAGAATACTTTTCGGAAATCTCATTTATTCATTCAACAAACACTTACTGACCTCTGTGTGCTAGGCACTGTGCTATGTACTGAATACACAAAGAGAATTACTGATTTGGGCCTCCTATGTTCCATAATATCTTAAGATACTTTTCTGTGTTGTTTAGTCTGTGTGGAATGGTTTTCTTTCCTTCACCTGGTAAAGGAAGGGCATGGGCAAGGGCATTCTGTCTTCCAGATTCAAGTTGATGATCTTCAACATAGCCTTCCCTACCCTCAAATGGCCTCCATGAACTTCTGCTTTTTTGTGAGTATTGCCTTTATCATCAAATACTTATTTCTGTATATATTTCTTAAGGGTACAGATTTCTAATCAGACTGCATGCTCCCTGAGGCGAAGAACTGTGCCTACTTTCGGTGACCATGTTTTAATCAACATGTAGCAGAATTTCTGTCACATTGTTGTGCACCCAGCTAACTGTTTGAATGAAGATGTGAATGACTTGTAAAATTACCCTAAACTTGATTTATAGTAGTTATCATTTAGTTTGCAGATTGTGAAAGGTATTATCAAGTCCGTTTTTCAAAAGGGGAAAACTGGATTCAGAGACCTTACCAGGATCTCCCACGGTGGCACAGCTAATGCAGACGGAGCTGCATTGGAACCCAGGTCAACATGGTATCCAAGCCAGGGCTCCTTACAACCGCAACAGAAATTTTATTTGTGTCCTCAAGGAAATAATTTTTCTCTGAGAGACCTTTATTCCCCCTATTTGTATCTCACAACAACTTTCATGGACCTGTAGATTGTCTTTCTCACAGATCCGTAGCTCGCTCCTCAGCTGTATACTTTCTTTCCTCCTATTTCCAGCTAAATGTCCAAGCAGCACACAGCAGGAGGTGATCTGGAAGGAAAGGCTGGCAGGGGAAGAATCTGTAATTAAGCAAACGAGCAATAGCAGACAGTATCCATGGGCAGTACCACCTGGACTGACCTTCTAGCCAATGCAAATGTGACCTTCCAGAGGCCTGGGCATGGGGGTGTCAGAGGCTTTAGCTGCCGCAGCAGAAATCACTTGGGGGAGAAGGGAGGAGGTTGGAGAGAGATGACTTTGTTACATAGCCCATTGTTCCCTGGGCAAAGACCGCAGGCCTAGTCTTCAAAGGCCTGCTGCTGTTTTGTGTGTTCAGAAGCAATTTGGAAAATGCCATCGTGTCAACTTTATTTCCTTGCTCTCCAGGGGTACTCAGTAGTTACCCATAAATAATCCCACCTGAGGCCGAAAGTTACTGTAAGGTATTCACTATACCGGACTTAACCTCAAACGTATAGGAGCCAGAATTTTTAATAAACTTTATCTTATAAAGCTTATTGATTTTTTTTCTATTATAAAAGAAATGCACACTTGTAGGAAAACTTGAAATTATAAGGTATCAAGAAAATGGAAAATACATCTGTAGTCCAGGTTTTATCATACATTCACTCCATGATTTACTCCAAGTTTCTCAAAAAATATGCTCATCTTTCTCTTATATGTTTACCAAAATGTAGTGTTTTTTTAGGAGATTGGGCACTTAAGCATTAGGTATCTTATGAGGTATTAGCACCCTAAAATTCATTGTTGTGTTATGTCTTCTTTAACTCCAGCACACCAAGTAAAATCTTGGCGAGTACAAGTGTTGTGACTTCTTTTTCCAGAATTCATGAGTTCATAAGTCACAAATCAGATTTATTCAGCTTTTTAATCAAGTCCTTTCTGGGACTTTGTGCACAATCACACCCTTTAAATAACTGCGAAACCAGCTCTTCATGAGAATTTTATTTACTGGGTGGGGTAGGGGCAAGATCTGCTGAACCTCCAAAAGGTCAGGAAAAAATGACTCAAAGAAAGAGTTGATGGGTGGATGAACGTGTGTATGAATGGATGTATGAATTCTGTAGAATTAGTACGTATACCTTATCTTCAGTTTTTTTCTTCAGAGTTTACTAAGCAGGTGTGGTGTGTTTTCACGGTGGTTCTCAACCTGGGGGTAATTTTGCAATATGATATTTGGCATTTTTGTTTTCACAACTGAAGGATGGGTATGCTACTGGCATCTAGCGGGTAAAAGACAGGGATGCTGCTAAACATCTTGCATTGCACAGGACATCCCTTCTTCTCCCACAAAAATGAATTATCAAATTGTCTATCTCTCAGATGTCAGTAGTGCTGAAAGTCTGAGAAACCTTGGGTTAGCATAAAGGTAGCTATGTTTCCTGGAACTCAGGGGACATACCTACAGGTCAGATATGGAAGATTCTTGTGTGCAGATAAGCAAGATTATAAAAGTGACAATAAAACAATGTCATCTCTTCTATTAAGGAAAAAACCATCTTCTTTTCTTGGCACAGATGGTCTTATGCCTGTAAATCTGCCATTCTTTCAGTAATCACATGAAGAAAATGGATGATTTAAAGCAGTTATAAGGTTTATCTTGCAGAAGGAAAGTGTGGGTGTCTGAAGAAGAATAGTAAACATAAATTCTGTTTTACATCTGAGAAGCAAAGCTCATTTAGAGTATAACACTGCTTCCATCTGAACTATGGCTGAAAGGGAGGTATAAGATATGGTCAATGATTTAAAATGATTTGTGAGTGTTTTTGTAAAAGAAATACAAAGGCCTGGGTAGAGCCCGGCCTTTCTGATGTGTCATAATAGAATTTTATACTGTTTTTCTCACAGCCAAATAAAGTTCAGTAGTATAGGTAGATTGTTACCTTGTATTAGTACTGTCTAGGCTGCCTGTCAGAATGCTTTATTCCAAGAGAGTGATTTATATTTCACAAAGAAATGATTTCTAAAGCTCTCCCATTAATACTATTTCATTGAGAGAAAAGCCAGTTTCAGTCATTCCACCCACTGATTGGGAGATTAGCCCAAAATGAGCTCTTACATGAAATATTTTTTTTTGTATTGAAATAGGGAATAGTATTTTAATGCTGTGAAAGAGAACATAGGAAAATGACTGGTCTCTTTACATAAAATTCTACTTGTGATTTCCTTTGGTTTTCTATCGCCATGAAATCAGCTGGTGGAGAGTATCCCTAACAGTTAACGTTGCTCAAGTACATAGCTGCAAATGCAGTGTACTTTATCAGCATGCATGTGCAGGGTGCTCAAACAATGTACCTAAGGAAACAGATTCATAAATAGGAAGAAATAATATACTCTTTGCCTGGAACATTCTTCCTTCCTCTTCTTCTCCTTATTAATCAATTCTTTTACTTCTTCTACAAACTACTATAGAGGGAATACCTACAGTATTCCCAGTATGGTTTTAGGATCAGAGAACATGATTGTGAAAAATAAAATAAATAAGCAAAAATGGTTCTGTTTCCACATGCCAAGCACTGTCCAGGGTGCTGAATGGACAGACTTGTCAAGCTCATGTAGAAAAAGAATTTGCATATAGGGAATGGCGTATTAGAAAAGGACAGGATCAGAATTTGGGACCTCAGCTCTTATGCAGTATTACAGCTCATCAGCTCTCTGACCTTGAATACAACCTTTAGCCTTTCCTATAAAATTGTTTTCTGATGTAAAGTCAAAGTCCTATGTGAGATTCCTTACTTAGTGAAAGAGTGGTCTCCAGCAAACATTTAACTCAATTCAGTACAATAAGCATTCATGGAGTAACTATACTGAACTAGAACTTACTGAATGGCAGTGAGGACTGAGATACAAAAAGGAATTAAGTCCTTGATATCAAGGAATTAACAGAAAGAAAAAGAAATATATGAACTCTATTTGACTGTTAAGCTAAAGGGACACATCACATTTGATGTAACAGAAGAAAACTTAGTCTAATTCACTAGTAAACATATGTGTTTATACATTTCTATACACATATAAGAGGCTAACCTACTTAAATACACCCTCAGTGTAACAATTTCTGTCTGCCTCTCCAGATCCACTATCTACTTTTTCCCTTTTGATCTTGTGCCATGAGAGACTGACCTATGTGTAGACTATATCCATGGAGAGAAGGACGGTGGACAGTGAGCTTGGGGTGTTTAATTCCCTGGATCCTCATTGTGACTCGCTGAAGGCTTGTTCTCTCTTTTAACTGAAGTTCTCAGCTATCATAAAAAAGCTCTCAGTACACAGCCTTGTCCACTTTGAGCAAACCCCCTCCTCTTTTTACCCGTTCTATTTTGACTCTAGGGTACTGTAATATCTTCCATGGGTTCTATATCGTCTTTCTCATGCTTTAAAATAGCCTCTTTATTAAACTCTTCTCAAAATATCCCAATTTCAAAGTGACACATGTTTCCAGCTGGGACTCCACTTGATAAATTCCATTATCACTTTATATTATTATGTTACCTTAAGCAGCTATTTATTGAACATTTACTATGTGTCAGCCAATACAAGCACTATGCAGATTTCCCCTTTTAATATTCTGTTAAGAAATAATAATTTCATCATTAGAATCCATGTAATTTTACCAAGATCTGCAGAGTCTATGACATTTTCCCTAATTTTTGCTCACAGTAGAAGTGATGTCACATTGTAAGGCTATGAAAAATTCTGGGACAATGGAAAGTGAGATTTGGGAGGTGGGCAGTGGCTTGATTATGATAAAAGTGATGGTGATGATGATGATGATGATGACAGAGGTTAAAAAATTTTTAAAATTTATAGAGCTTATGCTGAGGTAAGTGCTATGTGGCTTATTTAATTTTCACAGTGAACCTATGATGTAGGTAGTATCAATAGCCCCATTTTTAATATTCAGTTCCACAGATACCTTCACTATTCTACTTGACGCTTGCTCTTATCAGTATCCAATAAATTTCTGTCTATCTCTCTTGGAAACTCCTTCAGTCCTTGGATAATGCCTTCCTCAGCCTTCAGTGGGTACACTAGGAAGATCTCCTTGATACGTAGATGGGCCAGGAAACAAATTGGAATACCTTTGAGGGAGTGGTGGTGATATTTAAATTAACTAAAAATTAAGTGAAATTGTTTAAATACCAATGCACATATTAATACAGTTAGCTTTAAAAAATTGAGATGTAATTGGCATATAGCATTGTATTAGTTTTAGATGTACAGCATAATGATTTGACATTTTGTTCAAAACCTGTCACTGTGAAAAAGGGTCCTTTCAGTACTGCTAAATGTGCTGGAAAGAAAAAAAAGTAAACCATTGTACCTTGCAGAACTCAGCTTCATATTTGATGTTTGAATAAAGCCATCCTTCCCGCAAATATCCTTACATGTTTAGACTACAGAGGGACATGACTGAATTGTGTGAAGGGCATGGGCTTTGAAGTCTTGGCCAGAGTTTTAATTTAATTATGTCTGTCACTGTAACTGTGTGACCTTTGGTAAGTTACTGAATGTCTCTGAGCCTCAGACTTCATCCCCTAACTAAATCCTACCTTCCAAGACTGCTACGAAGATGAAATAAGTTGCTATGTGTAAAGCACTTAGCATATAACAGGAGCTCAAAAATAGTGCTGAAAGTTTCTATTTCCAGTGTTAATTTATAATACTAACAATCATGCAGAGGTAAAAAAATTAAATAGCTTTGAAAATGAACTCAGAAGACTATAGCTTTCCCCCAATCTCTGACTGAACTCATGACTGGATTGCTTTGGATGGTACAGACACATGCCTAATATGAGGCAGGGTGGGACAGTGGTTAAGGCACTACTTTAGAATGGGACTTCCCGGGTAATCTTGGGCAGATCACTAACATCTCTTCGCTTCATTTTTCTAGTGTGTAAAATAAATATAATGGGGCTATGACATAGCGTTGCAGTGAAAATTAAATCAGCAAATGCATGTAAATAGCTTAGACCAGAATAATACCTAAGGCAGGATGGTACAGCTCAAGTGGTAGAGTGCCTGCTTAGCATACACAAGGTCCTGGGTTCAACTCCCACTACCTCCTCTAAAAATAAATAAATAAGTAAACCTAATTACCTCCCCCCCAAAATAATAATAAAAAATAATAAGGCATTGCCTAGATCTAAAAAAAGCTCTATTATTATTATTATTATTATTATTATTATTATTATTATTATTATTATTATTATCCCCTTTATTTCCCAGCAATAGATTGAAAAAAGCTATCCGTGTTAAACAAAACAAAAACGCTTACCTAAAGACTCTTGGGGAAAAAAAATAACTCCTTTAGTTATCAATAAGACTGTAGGTGGGAAAGTTTGGAGAATGTGTGTTTAAGATTTTAAAATATTTTTTGTGAGTAAATGATGAAGCTGATCGTTGGCTTTTCAATTTTAGTAATAAAATAAGAGCTTCATTACTTACGGACCTTGTGGACATGTGAAAATCCTTTAAACTTTGAGAATGTGAGTTATTTCATCACTGAATTGAAATAAAATATACCTGAGTATTAAATAAGGTAATGTGTAAGTCCAGAATACTTTTCTGTATATCACTATCCTACTTAATTAGTTCCTTTTATTTTTTAGTTCTTGCCTTAGCTATTAGTTTCTCCCAGTGCCTTTCCGTAGCAGAGGATACCTGTCGGAGCCTGTTGAGCAGGCGTGGAATTGTGGAAAAGTGGTAAATACACACTAAGAGGGGAGCAGGAGTCAATGGATATCTTTTGCCTTCATGCCTCAAGGGAATAATTCTGTACACTCTCCAAAGAGTCCAGCAATATCATCATAGCTTACTTGATAATGTACTTTTCCCCATTGGCTTTCCTTTCTCCTTTATTTCATTCTTTGTAGTCCTGACACCTGCTTCCCATGATCATTTCCCAAATAAGCCACTCGTACACAAGCTCCTTTCCCAGACTCTACTGTTGAAGCTAAGAAGGACATCCTTAGATTCAAGCAAAATACCAGATAGAGTGGACTTACTTGACCTACCTCTCATATGCAGTATTTTCTGACATTTTGGGAAAAAGATAATCAGGAGTTAGTAAATCTAGACTCTGTATCATGTATTTTTGTTTGTTTGTTTGTTTGCAAGGTGTAACTCTAACTATTTGAAGACCAAAGGGAATTTATAGAAAAGAGACAGGATGCCACAATGCTACAATTTGCATTTCAGGAAGAACAGCCTGAAGAATTCTTGGAACATCAGGAGCAGAATTCTATGGGTCATCTCTTTAAAGTAGCACAATTAGGTGCCTCAGACGCAACTATTTTTGTCTCTGAGTCTTCAATAAAGGGTCACACTTCACCGAAGGATGGCTGATCTACCTGCAGATCTCTGTGTCTAGCAGTAGGGCCCCTCATTTCAATCCCTAGAGAATCTTAGAGTTGGGGAAAGGCAGAATCCAAAGGTCAGGATTATGGGCAGATGGAATGCGTAACCCAGTTGTAAGTCCAGCATTCCTCTTTTATTCTTTTTTGACTTTCACTAAGTCACTCTCCTCCTCCAGTGACCTCTGGAAGAGAGGTGAACACCACCAGATTAATTTTATGTTATCTAACTTATATTTTATTTTATTTAAGCTCTGACTTATATTTTAAAATATGACCTGTAATTTTGCTCTTGCTGGATCACAAATATTCAGATTTTAACATCGTACTTTCTGCTTCAATAGCGATTTATGCTTGAAAACTTCTGATATCATTTTATTTGACTACTGGAAACACAACTGAAATGGCTATAATGGCTGTAGTTTAAAAATAAAAAATTAACACTGCCATATGCACAAGTGGTGAGGTGATAGGCAGATGAAAATCATGAATGAAGCATATATACAGAATGGAGAAGTACTTTCCATGAATTAGTAAGTGAATGAATGAGCCCTGGCTTGTGGCACTATCATTTTAAGGAAAAACAAACAAACAAACAAACTATTGTTAATAAGGGAGTTGATATTTGAGAAGGTCAGTATTGTTATTCTTTTACCAAATTCTCCAGCTTTTTCCAAATTCTATCCTAAACGTTAGACGATCAGAATACAAATTAAAATGTTCCTTTCGTCTTCAACACTTATTGAGCTGATGTGATAGTGAATTGAATAATATGAAAATGCCTTCTGCAAAATGGTGGTTAAGTGTATTATTGGTTAACTCATTGTCTTCAAAAGGAAATCCAGCTCAGTCATTGTATTAAGTGAAGAAGATAACATGCGAAAGTACCCACTTTCATTTGCTTTCAGTGTTTATTAAACAATTCCTATTTGTCAGACCTTATCCCATGCTAATGAGATGGGAGGGAAGGGGGCAGGGTAAAACCACTAAAAGAATGACACAGCAGTTGAGAACAGGATAACTAATTAGAACCAACTTGGCCCAAGGTGGCAGAAGATTTGACTTCCAGTGGACCTTGAGCCTCATTATAGGCTCACTGTAATACATTAGCATGCTAAATGATGCACCCACAGGTGCCATGACGGTTCCCAGGGTGACCATAAAAGGCCCAAAAGTGGGTGGGTGGGGGGCAATTCCTGGAAATCCTCACCCCTTCCCCAAAACAGTTGGTATAATCTTCCCAGTCGTTAGCATATGAAATTACCCGGCCCATAAAAACTAACCACCGCCACACCTCAGGGTCGCCTCTCTTGCCTTCTGAGACTGTCTGTGGAATGTGTGTCTCCCTGAATAAATCTACTTTCATTTTACTATGGCTGACTCTTAAATTCTTCTCTGTATGAGACAAGAGCTTGTATTTTCTGACAATATTAGTGACTTTATTTTATTCGCTATCACCTTCCTCAAACCAACCACAGTTCAGGTCATAGCCATGAAAGGCACATTCCTTTCTTTTTAAGAGTCTTTCCTTGTGGTATCCTTCATCTTTTCTTTTCCTTCCTTTTTCTTGGCTCCTATGTCACCCCACCTCTCCATCACATTCATTTCTTCTTTAGATGGATACACATTATGCTTCCTATTTAAAAACAGGGGTTTGGGTGGAGATTTATATGATGACTCTATATGTGTGTACACACACATAAATACATATATTTGAATTAGCAATTAGAAAATATAGAGGGCCCAATTTTTTACCCAAAGTGGTACCTGTATTAATTCTGGTTCTGAATGTGCTCATTTCTTCTGTTCTTTCTGATTAAACTTACTATGAGTTTATGTCTCATTTTACCTATGCATTCATCTGCAGACATTCTAATGCCCCTTTGAAGCCAGATGGGGCATAAATCTTAAATAAATAAATAAGTTACAAATATGATAAAAGATCACTACCCTGGTTAGCTTATACCATAAAAATGAATCCAAGAAGCATATAAATATATGTGAATTCTGAAATAAAATACCATCTGCTTTTGCAGGAAAAAAAAACACATTAATTTTGTATCACAACATGTTATCCTGTAGAAATTCAATTCAATGATATAAATAAAGTATCTAAATATGTGTGGAATGCTCAAATTATCTTCCTGCTCCTGCCAAATTAAAAAATTTTTTTTTCTTTTTCTTTTTTTTGCAATAACGTGCACTTAACTGAGTTAGATTTTAACGTCTGGAACTGGTAGATTTCCCCAGAGTTGCATCAGATATCAGAATCAAGGTTTATTAACATTACAAAGAGCACCACTGTCCTACAGTGTCCCCTTTATCATTTTGAGCAGCTGCCTCAAGGCAATGTATTTAACCTTGGGAAATGTGATAGAAATTCTGGGTAGTCAAAACCTGCAGGCAGATTTCCTCGACTGGGATCTACTATAAAGCTTTATTTAGCTGCAACACAGGAGAAAGATGAAACTCTAATTATCATTTGATGTTTATCATTTCCATTCATCCCTTCTAAATCCCCTGAATACTGTTACTTTTACTTATAAACAGCAATATTCCATTTGCTGGCAGGACATTGTTTTCGCCACTGAGAATGTCATTAAAAATAAAGGCCTCTGAGAAAGGGGTGCTAAATATTAAAAAATAGATTCCTATTTCCTTCAAGGTGTTTTAGAGCAAGAAGCTAGTTTGACTTTTTTTTTTTTTAAATAGAACTTTATTTTCTATTTTGGCTGAAAAAGGCTGTTGTTTGCATGATTACTTGCTTAAAGTTAGAAATCAATCAGAAACAGTGTTGGTGACCGGATAGTGAGTGGGCACGCTCAAAAATGACTGATGGCATAGCCATCGACATAACCCTTTGAAAAAGCATACTTGGCAAGATTTAGTAATAGACTTAAAACCTTTTACAGTTTTGATCTAGTAATTTCAGTTCTGGGAATCTATCTTATGGAGATAATTATTATTTATTAAGAGAATGGGCTATTATTTTTATGCCTTGTGCTATCATCCCTTTAATTCGTAAAACAGAATGAATTCAGTCTTACAGATGAGGACGCTGAGGCACAGAGAGTTTTAACAGCTTCCCAAGATCCCACAGAAAAAAACAGTAGAGTTAGGTCTTCACCCCAGGGGCTCTAACATCAGTTTGAACACAAAATCACTAAAACCTCAATACTTTGTATAACATCTTATCTCCTAAAATATTCGTTGCCTTTGTATTTATGATGATCCGAAAGTTAAAAATAATACAAAGAGAATGGTTAAGTAAATTATATTACATAAAATAATATAAACAAAGTTTTTATATTGATAACTTTTAAAAATAATCCGAAATCTAAATGTATGATAAAAGCACATTTATTTAAGCTACAAATAGCAAAAAAATAAAAAAAATACAAAAATAAGAAACATCAAAATGTCAATAGGGATTGTATTTAAGTTGTGCAAATATGTTTGAATATTTATCCCTGTTCTACTTTTTTCTATGTTTTCTCTTTGTCTGTAATGAGTATATAATGGTAGAAATAATAAATATATTTATTTTAAACACTGACATTTAAAAATGTCTGTCAAGAACATCGGAAACTTCTTTTAAGTTTAAAATCCTCTACTTTCTTTTATTGGTCACTCTAGTTGCAAAAAAGTGAAAGTAACGACTTTCAGTCTCGTTTTTAGTTGGTATATCAAGATGTGAAGGAAAAACCGGACTGGTCTGACAAGATAACTCGTAAGTCTAGGAATGTGAAGGAGAGGCTGGGCTGGGCTAACAATACTGATCTGAGTTCTGCTAGACTAACTTGTAAATCTAGGTTAATTAGTGTTGGTTTGCTGTTCATGTGTTTTTGCTAGCCAGCTGGATTTTCAAAGATACATATCTGGCTTTGGAATGTTGGTTTGCTGCCTCCCCGCCTCCACATTTGTGATGATAATGCTGCTAAAGCTGTTCCATGCCTATTGGCCGAATACCCCCAAGCTTGTACTTTACCCTGTAAAACCTCATGTGCACATCTTGAAGGTGCTCAGAGCTTCAGAGCAGAAGCCCCTCTGAGCCCGCCGGCGTAATACATCTGAGTACTCTAACCCTCCGAGTGGTGCTTGTTTCTTGACTGGCCTGTCGTTTCCGTAACAAAGAATCATAGGACTTTCTGATACTAGGGTCAATGTACTAATCTATCTGGAAGGTCAGAAAGAGAACAACTTTTGCTTCAGATCACAGAGGTTTAGATTTACAAAAATTTCAGGGTTATGTACACTTAGTGACATCTGGTGTCATATTTCCTGCTAAATCTAGAGTATAAAAAATATACTGTCATTTCCACATTAAGATCATGGCTATTTGTATCTGTGAACTATCTGCCTACCCAAATTAAGAAAATTAAGAGAAAATGTGTTATTTGGCACTTAATTCAAAATAAAATTTGTGACCTCTAGTAGTTGCCTTAAGAAGTGAAGCTGATAGAGCAGTCTGATCAATTTGCCAGTTTTTGGTATATTTTATTTTAGTTTCATTAAAAAGAAAAAAACTACATTTTTTTAGGCAGATGAAAATTCCTTACCTTGCATGGCATATCTCTGATCCCCAAGAAACTAAACTTTGACTCCGTATGTCACCTGGGCCCACATTCTCATTTCCCAGCCTTAACCTTCTCTCTTACTTCTTTCTAGCATGGGAAGATTTATCCATTAAAAGCTGATCTATTTCTTCTTTTACTGGTTTTCTAACTATTTTGTCCTTAAGAACCTATTGATGCACTATTCACTACCCTCTCCCATCTGAAAGCTTATTTTCTTCTTTTGTTTTTCAGTTCTGAATTCTTTCTTTCAATATGGTTAGTGTTTCTCATATTTGTTTGCCAAATTAAGACTTAAAAAAGCTCAAGTTGTTTTTTTTTTTCTTTTTTTAAAGATCAGTGCTATCCAGTAGAACCCTCTGCATTGGTGGATATTTTCTGTATTCATTGCTGTCTACTATGGTAGCCACTAGCGACATGTGGCTACTGTGCACTTGAAATGTGGTTTGTGCAGCTGAGGAACTGAATTTTAAGTTTTATTTAATTTTGATTAATTTAAATTGAAGTAACCAGATGTAGCTGGCAGCTATCATATTAGATAGTATAGATGAACATATCCCTGTAGATTAATAAAATCCTATCTATTTTTATGTTTAGAGAGAAAATGGAGCACACTGGAACATTCATGTATTTTCTCATTCCGTTGACAGTCTCCTCATTCTTCTGTATCCTTTCCATCATTTCTCCTTTCTTCTTTTCCATTCTTCTTTCCTCCTTCCCTTTCAACAAGGATCTTTGACCCTTGGTTGGCAGTGTAGAGACAGGAAATCTTGAGGACCAATGGGAGAAATAGTGATTGTTCACAAAAACAGAATGGAGGGAATTGACTCTGGAGAAAGTCAAGACTTTTCTTCTCTTTTAATCAATTCTACCTTCTAAGAGGAAGAATTCTAAGGACGAAATAATGTAAATTTGATAGGCGTATCCCCTAGGGTATCTAATATTCATGAATCCAAACCAGCGAATAAATTCTCTTTACTGTGTAAGCTAGTTTGAAATTGGTTTCTATCAACTAAAAAGTTCTCCCTAATTCATAAGATTAGCATGAAGATCATTTGAGTGATGTATGTGCAATAGCATGGCATTGTGATTACCTAAGAAGCATTATTTTCTTTCTTCCCTGAATTTCATTTGATACCATGGATAGTGATGTGGTCTGTTACTGGATCCGGTCTCCTAGCACATTCATGGAAATCCTGTGGTTCTTATGTTTTGGAGAAAAGAAGCATACTGTGGAGTCAAAATGCCCTATCCTCTGTTTCTCTTAAATACTCTGATATGGAGTTGTTTTTGGATCATACTAAGTGTGTCACTGATATCTTCCTTTGGCTTGATGCCAGGTGACAGGCTATGAGGCCTGTTACAGTTTGGCAGTTACCACACTGGGCTCAGCTGTTAGTATCTCTTTGCCTTCGTTTCAGAGAATCTGATGCTAATGGCAAGACATCAGAAGGCAAGCTATAGAATAACTGGGGTTTCTTTTCAGCAAAGGAGAAATGGAAAGGTCATCCCCTAGACCTTTCCTCTACCCCAGCTGTTTTTTGGGCAGTGCTTCCATTTCGTGGATGAAAAATCAGATTTTTTTCCCTTTATTTTTCCTATTCCCATGCCCCAGTGCACAGAGGGGAAGCCAAATTGTCCCATTTTTATTACATTACGTGCTGTTTTAGCACAATACTGTGCTTGAAGTAACAGCACAAAGAGACAGCTGTTACGCAGAAGGCATATGCCCTGCCTGCTGGGAACAGACTCTTCAGATTCATCCCTGAGCCATGGAGTGTGAATCGGCTTATTAGTCTTTTCTAAAAGGCAAATGGAAGTGGAAGGACTGTCTTCTTCAGTTATTCAATTGACTAATACTTGGCTCACTAATATGATTTGGAATTGCGGGGCGACAAACAAGAGTAGCTGAAATCAGTCTACTTAAAGGCAAAGGGTAGGATTTTGGGAGCTCACAGAGAGGGAGAAGGAGTGATGCTATACAAGATGGAAAGGGGATAAATGTAAAAGTCCTTTAAGTAAGTGAAAAGCGAGTAATTAGGATAGGGGAGATAAAATTTATAAATGGCCAAAAAAGCCACTGGAATGTTTGTTGAATGCTCAATATAATAAATATTGGTACAAAAGCCAAAGATTCTAATGTCCTTGGATCATGTTCATAGATAAATAAGGTCTGTAATGTTAACAGCGAAATGGTGCTCACTTCCCCATTGGTGATGCTTATAGTTTGAACTCTACTGTGTGCTAAGTGATTTGCTAACATAATCTTATTTACTCATCATGATAATTTCAGGAAATAGATATTATTAATCCCATTTTACATATGAGTTAACTGAGACTTAAGAGTAGCTAAAAACTTGACCATACTCAGAAAGAGTTGGATTCAGACCAAGGGGTGTCTGAACCCAAGCTTATCACGGTAGCCCACACCTCGACACCACTCTGGAACAGCAGCCTGTGTGTCAACAGCAACTAACACGTTGCACAACTGGTTTCCATCAGCCAACAAGCTCTAACGTCTTAGCTTCATAATCGCCAACGCATTTCCTATCCCTATCGTATCTCTCTTTTCTCTATGGACTTCACCTTTTCTTCCCTTCTTTGCTGACTAACTCTGTTGTCTTAGGTGGAGATGGGGAAGGAGTAAGGAGAGAACATTGCAAAGTACTTTAAAGAGCTGAAACATGCAGGTGGAAGGATGTAGGTAAAGTTGGAAAAAACTGGCAAGAGTTTGATTTGCTTAGTAGTAGTAGGAAGACCAACCTATGTGAAGTGAGTAAATAATGACATTTTTATAAAAGAGTATTTTAAGTGACAAATTGCTTTTCTTGGTTTATTCGCTGTAAATAAGTATTAGCTATTTTCGGGGTCTTAATAATTTATAATAATATTGTGCCATATAAAATTTGCTTTCTTAAAGTATTTTTCAGGGTTTTAGTATGAAAATGAAGACATACCACATGTTAAGGCAGTTCTGCTGGAAGCAGTTGGGAAAAATCGCCCAGAGTTTTTTCCTTTATTGTAATTTTTTTATTAGAAAGAGGTTAACCTCTTATTTTAGAAGTAAACCATTCAGCTTTCTCTACTCCCACTTCTTGATCTCCATAAGAGTAAATATTGGCAGCATTCAGAGTGGTTTGACTTCAGATAAATATCCTGAGGTCTTGGAATTGAAGTTAAAAAGAACTTCTGTGGGCCAAAGGTCCTGTTGGTAATACTTTTGTGTGTGTTTTTTTTAATTGAGGTAAAATTCACATAACATAAAATTCACCACATTAACCATTTAAAAATGTACAACGTATTGGCTTTTAGCACATTTACAATGTTGTGCAACTAGCATCACCACTTAATCCCAAAACATTTTCATCACCCCAAAAAGAAACCCCACACCCATTCCCCACTCCCACAGCCCCTGCAAACCACCAGTTTGCTTTCTGTCTCTATGAGTCTGTCTGTTCTGGACTATTTATATAAATGGAATCATATAATATGTGGCTTTTTGTGTCTGGTTCCTTTTACTTAGCATGTTTTCAAGATTCATCCATGTTGTAGCATATAGTTTTGTATTTCAGTAGGGTTGAAAAAAATCAAGCTTTTCAACATAGATCAAGAGCTAATGGCATTAATCTTTATGTAATCTTGGATATACTTAAGGAATTTCCTTATTTCTTTCATAGCACTTGTGCCCATCCAAGAATAATAGTTACTATATTTTTAATAAAATAGAAGGAGATTCTAATCTTAAGCAAACGGCAAAAACATTTTCCCCTGTAGGGTAGTAGGGAGTGAAGATAAGTAGCTAAAATGAACAATGGAGAAAAGAAAAAGATAATTATAATAGAAATTCAACTTAAAAATATTTATTGCAGCTGAGGCTAAGAGTAGTAATTATAGTTTGAGCGTCCTGGAAGCCAGTGTGAAAAGGGAGTCTTTGGACGCATACCTCTGAAACGTTATCAGGATTTCTGTCGCCTGGCCTAAACTCTAACAGGAGTGCACTATGTGAATGCTCATGTAAGGAACGCTGAATCGCTTCAGGGAAACTGTACTCAAAAGCCACAAATATTTTCTTACCTCAGCTGCTGTAGGTTTAATTTGCCGTCACATATCCATCTGGTTTTCCAGTGCCCACATGAACTCGTCCATAGGTTGAGGGTTTTTCGTGATTGCTTTCCTTTGTCAGGGCACCGTCTCAATCCCAGACTGTATCCCATGCCTTCTTGGGTTGATGGCTCCCACCTTCTAGAATTCCTTGAACCTGTAATAAACAGTTTTTGCTTCATTCAGTTGTGTTTTGGGTGCTTACTGTGTCAGCTGTGCTATGACTGAGGAAGCTGAGGAGGTGGTACTACAATTAATAAAGACATGGTCCTTGCTCACGAGGTGGTGGTATTTAGTGAGAGATAGGAACGTTTCAGGACACTACAACGATGTATCATAGTAAGGGGCCACAGCATATGCAGGGCTAGGAGTCGTGAATAGACAGAATGCTCTGTGTAGAGGGCGGTCTGGCATCACGCGCGTTACTGTCGTCCTTTCTAAATACCAAGTCAGAGGGAAAAGGAAGAAGCCAAAGGCAGGTCACGAGATTTGCTCAGGGCCACCCTTCTGTTTTTCTGAGACCTCTGACTGACTGCTTTCTTCCTTTATCTCCAATCACTGGCTTTATATTCCAGCTTTTGTGGAAATATCTCAACGTTCATCATTCTGTTTAGTATAGACATCCCTTCATATTAGTGATTAAGATGCTCACTTTCTCCTTTCATCGTCCTGTTGCAACTCTGCTGTTTTTTCCTTGGAACTGTTGCTCCACCACATTTTCCTCTGCAGGGTGCTCAAGATAGAGCCTGACATATTTTAGACTCTTCAAGCTTTGCTTATTAAATAAATCTATTAGCACATAGTGAAGTGGTGAAAAACTTGTTCTTTAGAGTCTGAAATCCTTCGGTTCCATATCTAGGTCTACTACTTGTTAGCTGTGTGACCTTGGGCAAGTTAGTTAGCTTTTCTGGGCTTCAAAATCCTCATCCATAAAATCAGGATAAAAATCAACTTACCCCATGAGGACATGCTAGCATTCAATAAGACAATGCATATCAAGGGCCTGGTTTATAGTAAATGCTTAATAACTATTTGCTACAACCACATATAGGACTGTAACTCACCCTGAAATTCTCTGGGCTGTTAGAGCCACTTCAGTGGTAAGATTCGTTAACTCTGAGTCTAATTTTTCAATCAGCAGCAGAATTTATTTTTTCTTTAGTTAAACTTTTATTTACATTTTTCTGGAATAATAGAATTCTAACACAGTCTCCCTTGCTATTATAAAAATAGGCAAATGAAATTATATACTCACTCAGCGATTATGCATTGAACATCTGTTGTGTGGTAGGCACTGTTTAGTTACTGAAGATGCAACAGTGAACAATGCAGACAAAAATTCCTACCCTCTTGGATCTTATATCTCAATATTTACAGTCACCGACATGTGTAAAGGACATATTCTGTGCCAGGAATTTCCCAAAGCACTTTATAAACGTTACCCCATTTAATCATTTAAATGACCCTAGGAGAGAGAGCGCATAATTATCCCCATTTTTACAGATAAGGAAACTGAAGCACAGGGAGACTGTGAAGAAATCAGTGACAGAGCTGAGAATTTAACTCAGGCAGTTTGGTTCCAGAGCCAGGCTCTTATGCTATTATTCTATATAAATGACTTTCAGGTAATGACATTTGCTAAAAAGGCAAGTGTGGGAAAATGGGACAGATTTTTGCTTAGCTAATGTTGATCATCATCAATTTGATATCAAAGGGTAAACTAGAATGGAGCATTGAAAGGGGGGGAAAAAACCCTTATAATCAACACAGCTGGAGAGTACTCGGCTTAAAAAATAAGTTAAAAGCCATAAACATCCAGGCCCTTTCTTCCAGGCTTCTGAAAGACAGTGAAAATAAAGTTCCAATAATGTTATTTTTCAAAGAGTGGAAAACCTTTCCAGAAAGCACTGAGTACTGTGTGAAAGCGGAGGGGGGGCCATCCAGGTAACTGCCCCAGACGTCAATTGGCATACGAGAAAAGGTCTTCAATACACAATTGTCTTTTCAAGACTTCGTCTCTGCTGGGTTTGCATCATCTGTCTTGTGTTGGAAAAAGCCTCTAAACGGCAAAGATAGGATTTAACCTACCCTGAAATTAAGCCTGCAGTGGAGTCTCCATCTTTTAGCTAGCATTCCCATGCAAACCCCATTCCCATTAATTATCAATGTAACTCACATACAAGTACACAGCAAAACGCCTGGGGCAGCATAGATGCCTGATATAAATTTATCTTTTATTTTAAATTGTAAATTTTTGGGTAAAAACATTTTACTGAGAGACAAAATGATCAAATGTTGTAATATTTGTATTCTCAACCCCTTCTTGAAATTACATTCTTTTCACCTTTCCTGCTGACCTAAAGTCATTCCATCATTTAAAGAAAATTACTAGAAATGAATTTTATTATGTTGTATGACTTTTGTGTCCATCTATGTGCCTTCCCTTACACCAGCCTCTCTATATATATCGCGTATTTATCACTCACCATTTTTAATGTCAAGCTCAAGCCCTGCTTAGTCAAGAAAAACATCCCTGACAAGTTCAGGTTCAGGCACAGTTTTCTCTTTGAACTCTTTTACTGTGATTGTCTAGGTTTCTTAACAATTAAATGAGCAAGTCTAATGGGCGGGGGGCACAGGGAACAGTTGTAATGCACAGATGAATGTGAATATGAAGTGGACTGTTCAGGCTTAGCTCTCATCAAAGAATTAAGACAAATTCATAAAATAATTTTTTTAAAAATACATTTGATTTAGTTATACATATGTGGCTTGGAGGCATGTTAGACGCCAAAAAGTTAGCAGGTATAAAAATGCTCTCTGGAATTAGCAGGGTAAGTAGGGTTACTAGCTTCAATCCAACTCTGAGGCAGGAAGAATAGTAAAGGATGCAGAAGAAAATCAAGCGATGCTGGGGATACGGAGACAGGTTAACGCACGTGCACTTCTCTTGTTTGTTGTTAATTCTTTTTAATTCTGCTTTTCAAGAGTCGTCCTGAGAGTGGTGCTCAGTGTCCACTACACTTCTTTGTCCATTTTCAAGTTCATTGCACAATGAGTAGAAGGTGTGACTCTAAATTGACAGGCTCCAAAAAACCTCAACTCTATTGGGTTACTTTGAGCAAATCACCTCACTTCTCTAATCATGTCCTTTTATTTGCAAATGAGAGAAAAAAAAAGAATTTATCTCACAGTTTTGCTATAAATACAATGTCTGCTTTGGATCTCAAAATGTTAGATTATTTCTCTCATATCAGAGTTCTTTTCTCCTTGTTTTCATGAGGCCCTCCGGTCCTCTGTGGGAAGTACATGTGTTTAAGTAAAAAGTAAGTTGTGTCATCACTTCACATACGCTTGTCTTATCCCTAGAAGGCTTGCCAGAGCTCTCTGGGGATAGAAATTCTATTCTATTTTTCTTTTTTTCTATCTCAGGATTCTCGGCACACCATGGACACTCAATATATCTTGTTTGATGATGATTGACAAGAACAAATTCAATTGCTCTGCTTCACCTTTATGAAAGATGCTTGCCTCCACTAGAATTCTGCATCATCCATTAACTGTCCCCTCCCTTCTGTGAATTTTGTTGAACCTAAAATCTAATTGGCTGTCCATGTTTCAATTACTTGCCATATTTGATTTTTGGAAGATATAACAGAGGATATTTTGGGGGAGTGGGGAGAAGGTAGAGACTTTTACTCTGGTACTTTTTTTCTCTCTTAACTAACCATTAAATCATCAGAACTGAGATTCCAATGCTGTAAAGACTCTTTTTACGCTTTTGGTTTAGATTAATGGTTTAATGAGTGTTGTCTCAGCATCCTACCTCACACTTTCTTTTATCTTTGCTGCACCTTAGTCTTCACTGGACGTACCTATCTGACCACTCAGTTCATTGAAGGGAAGGTGATTTCAAAGCTATATGTTCTCTCCACTGAAATTACACATCCTGAATGTGAAAAATAATGAGACTTACATACCCCAGGGAATATATAATTGGGAAAAATAATACCCCTGGATCAGACACAACTAGCTCCGAATCCGAGCTTTTTGATTTACTAGCTGCATCTTGGTTATAATTGCCCTAAACCTTAGTGCTTTAAAACAGCAATTTCATTTTGCTCATGATTTTGTGGGTCAGAAATTTAAGCAGGGCCTGGCTGGGAAGTTCTTACTTGAGGTCTCTCATGCAGGTGCAGTTAGATGTTGGCTGAGCTTGCAGTCATCTGAAGGCTCAACTGGACCGGATGTCCAAGATGGCACACTCACGAGACTGGCAGTTGATGTTGGCTGTTGGCTGGAAGCTCGTCTGGGGCTGTCTGCTGGGGTACCTCCATGTCACCACTCCAACATGGAAATCTCAGGGTAGCTGGAATTCTTACGTGGTTCCCAGCTTCCATCCAAAGTAAATGAGGCAGGAGCTGCATGGCCTTTTGTAACTAGCTTTGGAAGTCACATAGCATCACTTCTGCCATATTCTGTTGGTTAGAGCAGTTACAAGATTTCCCAGAAAAATAGAGAGAGGTTATAGACTTCACCTCAAGGTTGGCTTGTAGAAGAGCATGTGGAGGTATTGGTGTGACTATCTTTGGAAAATGCAGTCTGCTGTATCATGTGACTTTTATTAAGTTACTGACATACTTTAATCTTCAGTTCCCTCATCCCTAAAGTGGTGATACCTTGTCAGGAATATAATGATAATCAGATAGATAAGTACATGTTTGCTAAACATTTTTCTTAAAATTCTCTTAAAATTCATAATTCATTCTTAAGTTCATAAATTCTCTTAAAATTAAGTTTTCTTAAAATTCATTTCTCTTAAAAGTTTGAAATCTGAGACAGTTATTTGGCATCCCCCAGTCTAGTTTATCTGCAGACATTTTAGGCCTTTATGCATGTTTATGAATGCATGTCTCTGCAAAGATAATTCTGAGATTATATCTGCATTTTCATACAGAAAAGGCCTTCAAATCCATTGACTTGAATATATTACAGTGACTGTAATATATCCAAATGCTTCAGTTCTCTAATGGAACATTCCCTAACAGACTGTCATATCTAGTGTAGTTAACCATCCAAATTTAATTATTATTCAAGCAGTGAGACCTAATATTCATTTTCTTGCAAAGAACTTGGCTTTGGTACCTACTGATATGTGCCAGGCAGTAGGTTATTATTGAAATAGGAAAGGAGTCCTGACTCCCATTCTGGTTCCAGGATGGAGCGTTTATAGTTTAGGATCATGACTGCAGGGTTGATTTTGAGTGTTGAATTTCAAGCTGACCACGCCCAGGAATTGTGCTTTCAAAAAATGAGCTCCCCACTCTCATCTCCACTTCCATTAGCAACCCACGGGGCCAATGCTCCTCTCTGGTTATTGAGGGGAAAGCAAAACAGTACAAATTTGCAATAATCTTTTAATGTCATATTTATCTTCTTATGAAATATTAAATAGCTTACCATCTAAATTTAGTTAACATGCCTGCTAATTTGAAGGTGGGGAGGACCCAAACCTTCACATTTGTTTATTTAATGAACATGTCTAACTGAAAAGAAAAGATTCTCCATATAGAGATTCTTGACTATTATCAACAGTAGGTAGCAGGGAAGGATCACTATTTATTACATTATATTATATTATTATAATACAATTGTCAAGTTGTAATAAGACTATAAAGGGAGGAGGCCTGAATAAGAAAAAAAAACGCTTTGTAAAATAACAGTGTAGATCAATTTTTAAATAAGCCATGTAAATGCAGAGATATTCAGGAAACTTTTTGAAATATTCCACTCAACATACTGAAACTTTCACAGCTTAACAAGTAACTAAATTCTAGGCTCTCCATTTACAAAACTGGCAGGATTCATCTGAATAAAGAGGGAAGAAGGGAGCTAATGTTTTCAGCTATAGTTCTGATGGAGCTGGTCACTTTGTAACTGATGGATGCTTATTACAGAAATGAGAGTTTGGGGATGCTGTCACACTGTACCCAGTTTTCTGTTACATTTTACAAGTAGCGAAAGAACATGTCTGAAAGGATCAAAATGAAGATGTGAATATGCTTTATTTTAAAAAAAGAAAGAAAAAGGTTCTTTGCACATAGCGCTAACTTTTCAATGAGTTGCTTGGTAGAAAGTTTGAAAATTAAAATGAAAAGAAAAGCATAGTAAGTAAAAGTGCCAGCTATAATCTTGTGCACGTATGTTCATTTGTATGAATGTGTGCAAACTGTGTTCTCACGGCACAGATCTAAAGTGTCACGATATTTTGGACATTTAACAGGATAGAAGAGATCTCTTCTCTTGTATTATATGCCTTTTGGGAACACAGTTATCCCCAATGGGAAGTTTAGGAATGCTTTCTACATAGAAATTGTGTTTGGTGAACCTGGATCATTTTTACAAATTGGGCTGTGTGCCATGGGATGCATCTTATCCTGATATTTTATTCTATTCTCCCTAAAACAAAAATCTTATACTTAAATCACTGAGATGAGAGGATGGTTGGGAACCTATTCTAGCTGTTTAGTTTCAAGACAGAAAGGAAATGCAGTTTATGGGCAAAAAAGTGAAGAAGGCATTTAAAATTCTGCTTCATTAAGAATAATGTCTCTGGGTCTTAAATGCATAAGAATATGCTACATATTTAATACCTCTGATATATAATATTAGGATAAAGTAGTACATGTCAATGCAAATTATCTTGCACCACGATATAGCAAGAATGGTAATGCAATTTCATATTTCCCTTCTGTTAAGAAGTTCCTTTTGTGCCAACTACTGTGCTAGTTGTTTTCATTATGTTATCTCATTTCATCTTTGCAGTTCTATAATAACAGTTTTTACAGCTGGCAGTTTAGGAGGCTGAATTCTAAAACCTAAACTCCAAAATAAGAATTTCCGATTAACTTTTCTTCCTAGATTAGTGACGCATTATTCTTAATTAAATTGTTAGGTTTATCTTAAAGTTATATTTCCTTTCTGTGGAAACCATTTCACTTAGGGAAACAGGCATCTCCAATTCTGCCTCATGAGCTGCCCATGCAAAGTTTTATTTGTTGACTTGATTGAAATTGTAAGCATATGAAAGCCTTGGCTAAAACCGGTCCTATGTGAATTGAGAGAAACATGGAATGCAAAGCTTTCCAAAGACGCATAATCAATTTCAGAGGCAATTAATACAATTGGACTAGAAATTAGCCTGGGAAGATTGAGCAATACCAAAACAAGAATTACAGCTCTGAGCATTTGCAATGTGCTAGCAACATTACCTGTATTATTGCTAGTTTTCCCAAAGCTCTTGAAAATTAGGTATTGTCATCCTCATTATATAGATAAAAAATGACCTAGAGGGATTAAGGATTTTGTTCAAGGTCACGCAATTGGTAATAAGTTTAACTGACAGTATGTAACATCAAGGATCCTTGACTATCTCTTGTGTTTGTCTCTTTCCCTTTTGTTGGTTATTAATGGGAACATTCTTTTTTTTTGAGCAGAGAAAGGTTTATTTCAGGGGCAAGCAAGGAGGACTGGTGGTTCGTGCTTGGAAAACCTGAACTGGGAACATTCATTTTAAACATAGAGATAATCTAGTCTTAATATTTGACATAACACATTTCAAAAACACTGAGATAGACTGAGAACGAGAGAAGCAATCCAATTGATCAAAACTCTGTTAAATGTGAAAATGGTAAAACAAAAATCCAATGATATTACGACTGGTTTCCATTAAGGGAGGTAAAGATTCAGGAGAGATTGAAGTGGTAATTTGGCAGTCGTATCATCAAAACAGATGAAATCTAGTCCCTGTGTAACTTTATGCCTTGTGTTATCTGATTTGCCATCTATTTTGATTAAATTATACCAAATAATTGCCAGATCTCCTCCTGAGTGTATGCTGCACAGACAGCTCGTGGGGTAAGATTGAGTAAGTACAGCACTGGAGGTAAATGATGGGACTTCTTTTTTCCTTTCCATGAAGTAATCTGATTGACTGCGTAGAACATTTCTGTTTTCGTGATCACTGTGTTAGTGCCAGAGCAGGTGCTGTAACTACAATACAAACTCCTACAGGACATGTGCAGTTAACATAACATGCTTGAAACACGTCAGTGTAATGAAAAGGTGCTAAGCTGGAGGTACCGGGACTGAGTATCACAACTGCTTATTGCATTGTTTTTTAAAACATGGTGTGGCATAGAATGCCGTGTACTATTTTTTTCTTTTTTTTAAGCATCCTGAGTAATGTTGCCAGACAATGTGTCTTAATTTGAGTTAGCCTAGAATCAAACCTATGACAAGGTGAAGCACCTGGAAGGTGATTCCAGGAGGCAAAAATGAGACACGGAAGAGAAGGGAGAGAATACAGGGTGCGTAAGTCAGATGAGGACTGCTGTGAGCCCTGGGATTAATCCCACTAAGGAACTCCGGGCGACGTTCTGAATATCCCTCAAAGCCGTCCCACCCAAGACCTGAGAATACGCCACCAAATCCTGCTCTCATTCACTGAGTGCTGTTTCCAGTGATATTAAATACGTAGCACTGATGGCTTGCCTGTAGGGGCTAAGGATGTTAGTGTGATGAGAAAAGTCTTTGGGCTGGGAGTTGCAAGTGTTTGTCGTAAAGTGCCATTGGTGAGTAAGCACCTCAGGTGTGACAGCCGAGGGCTTAGGAATGGGGCACCAACTACATCTGAAAATTAGGTATTGTTATTCTCATTACACAAAGATAGTATCAGGCAAGTCTTTTATTTATTGCACTTCAAAATTTACTAAGCACTTACCTCCCTGCTCTGCCTGGTGAGCCAGGAGATGTAGGTGCTGGGAGATATAAAATCAAAGAAGAAACGGTCCCTGTCTACAAAGGATCACCATCTTTTGTCATCCAGAGTTCACCTAGAATGGTTGCTGATGTTTCCTGCAGTCTTTTAGCACGTGGTCTGAATTAATCTGAACCAAATAAATGGTGGGGGGCAGTTTTAGACAGTGTCAACGTGACAGGTCACCAGCATGCCTTTTTGAATCAAGGGTAAAGGGCCATTGCTACTTTCCCACTAAACACTGCATCACATTCTGTCTTTCTCTTTAAAAAAAAAAAAAAATCCTACATTCAGGAAAACATTTTTTTCCCAGACTTTAAATCCTGTCCAATTATTGAGCCCTTGTTGACATTTCACTGTTACATCCACATACCCAAAAGAGTAATTACAAAAATATAATGTGAGAAAAGAGAAACATCATCGTTTTAATTGGCGGGGCTTAATCAAATCATAAACCTACTACCTATTAACCTCAATGAACTGTTCAGACTCTCACCTCCAAAGTTGATATAAAGGTAACCTGAGCTCTCCTGTGAGGGCTGTTCATATCCATTAATTGTTACAATACAAGATACACTGGGTCTCAGCTGGTTGCCATTTCTTCTGTATTTGAAATGTGCTTCTCAGCAGAGATCAGAGGACACCATTGGGACTCATTTGAGTCTGACTTTCACATTAATTTTGCTGTGCTGTGAAGAGCAAAGGCAAAATCAATGTCCATCAGTGATTATTCAAGGTAAAATATCTAGTGATATTGAATACCGATGGCAGCACCAAGCATAAAATTTACTTAAGGTTTGTTGAGTTGACAGCCATTTATTTCAGTCCTGCTTCATTTTCCATGTTGCACATATTTTTTAGGAAAATAAAAGAATGACAAGGGAAAAAAATAAATTCTACTTACTGACCCAATTTGCCAGAAACCCGATCCATTTCAGAATGGTAGAGAAGAATTAAAGTTGTAGGATTTTATAAACCTAACGAAGAATAATATCTTTCCAACTGGCAGAAGCAAAATATTTCACAGTGCATATTGACACAAAACCACGTGGCTCAATTAAATTTTCATAATGAAAGTTCTTTGTAACTTTGTGACTGAGCTTGAAAAAAAGAAGAGCCTAGAGCTGTTTCTTGATTCCTGAATAAATATTCTTAAGCTGAACACATGCTCATGGCAAAAGAGTAATAATACACCTGGGTTTAAAAGTTTATTTGTTTCAGCGGTTAGGCTGAAATTCAAATATGTTCTCAATGCTGTATTACGCTTTTGAAAAAAATTACAAGCAAAAAACAAAGGCCACTAGCAAGAAAATATAAAAAACCTTCTTCGTTTTGTCATGCCTGAGGCTCCGGTGTAAGTTTCCGGTTAAGTAATGGTAGAAGAGGGATGGGAGGGGGGTCTCCAGTCAGTGTTTTGGCCACTAGCAACTTGGAAGGTGTTCTTTCCCGTCATACTGAGTTGGTGGGGCTGGAAAGACACGCGCATCATCTCTGTCCTCGCCATCTGAACTATTGTTTACACACTCAACACTGATGAACAGAAAAGAAAAAAAAAAACATTCCAGGAATCAGGCTTCGCTTTGTTTTCTGACAGCAAGTAGTCAGTTTGAGTTGTCTGTTTTTTCACTGGCTATTTTGTCACAGTTTATGCAATACTTGGCATCTGACATGAGAATTATCTTCCAAGATATTGTCTTTCAAGATGTAGTTTCCAAGAATTATCTTCCATTTTCACTCTGCTGTATTTTGTAATTTCACAGGAGAACTGTAGAATCTAGCCCTGAGGGCTATTTGCTTCCCTGCTTGTTCAGGTGACTGAATGCAGGAGGCCACGGGCAAAGTGCTGAATCAGATAAAGAATTATCCTTTCCACATTATCTCCCTACTTCAAGAGCCTGAGGTTTGACCTCATCTGTGGAGTAAATGGGGCAGGGCTGATGATGAACTTGAATGGGTGATTCTGAGGTTGTGGGAGAACCTCTGAAGTTTGGAGACTCTGGTCTAATTCAAGATCAACATAGATCTCAGCCTTCATTGGGGCCATTATTACTTCAGAACACAGGATGTACAGGACCGTAGAAACTCTGTATTAGATAGGTCCACATGTACTTGAGTAAGTATATAGCAGTGGGTGATGGAAAGGGTCCAGATGGCCAGGCAGGGTGTAGTGTTCAGGCAATAGGCAGGTGGGTAGGTATGCTCAGTGGATATTGAGGTGAATGAAATAATACTCTACCTTCAGAGAGTTCACAATATTGTGAGGGAAACAAGTAGATGCTAAAACAACTATAGCTTCGAATGACAAGCTAATAGCAACTATATCTTTCATAAAGAAAGAAGAAATGAATTCTCAAATTTCCCAAAGTAGGGGAGACTTGACCTTGTGGAATGGAGGAGGGACTTGGAAATGTGGCCAGAAATGGCAGCCTCCTTTCACATAGCGGCATTTAAGGACAGACTTCCTGTCTCTGTCTCCTTCTTAGAAAAAATTAGGACCCAAGGACTGACGTTGTCACAAACTAGATTCCTCTCTTCCTGGGTAGGGTAAAAGTGAGGGCTTAAAGGTATGAGATGTAGAATCTATCAAGAAGTTTTATTCTACACACTATGAATCCAACACATTCAGTTTGCAATAAATGTGTTCTTGCCTTCTATACTTCATTGTCAATTAGGGAATAGGACAAGTTTATTTTTATCATTTGATTTCCATGCCTAACACAGCATGTGGAACAAAAGGTAGGCTCCATAAACATGTGTTGACTGAATAAATATGAGCCAAGAGGAGACAGCCTATGTCTGGAAATTCACATCTCAGTTTTGTTGCTAATTATTCTCGTGACCTTGCTAATCTGCTTTGGCCGCTTCAGTTTTCATTATGTGTAGGATGAAGGCTAGAACCTATTTGTGCCCCAAGTAAGATCACTATTCAAAAAAGTTTTTACATTTGTTTTGCCTGTTCTTGGGAGTACAGCGTAAATGGAATCCTACAGTATGTACTCCTTTGTCTCTAATTTTTTTTCCTCAAAATAAAATTCTGAGATTCATCTGTGTTGCTGATGTATCAGTAGTTTGCCACTTTTTAAAACTGCAGAAGTGTTCCATTGTATTAATAAACCACAGTATATAAAATGGTGTGAACATGCCATTTATACAATGTAAATCAATCAATAACTCATACCATGTATATTCACGTGCGACTATGCCATTCTCCTGTTAATGAACATTTGGATTGCTTCCACTTCTTAGGTATTATATATAAAGCTGCCCTGAATATATTTTTTCAAGTCTCTAAATGCCTCCTTATCTTACTTTTGTCTGGCTCCTAAAAATTCAATCTGTTTGATATTAGAGATATTTACCCTCTAACCCCCCATTGCGGTACAAACACACAGACAGTGTCTATTCCTTTTCTAGGTTTGTCCAGATAAAATTTGAACACATGGACTCCCCATCAATTAAACAAGTGGACATGATTACTTTTCACTCAAGACATATTTTACAGGAGGAACACTGCATGTGTTCAGCAAAGATAAGCTCTTTCTTGTGACAGGCTCCATCGAGTTCTCATCAGATAGCTCTATCTTCTTGTCATTGTTGTCAGTTATTTACGGTGTAGCATCCAGCCTTCTTGGAAGAGCCAAAAGTAGGCTTAGTGGCTAGTGTCTGATGGTTACATGCAAATTGATGTCAAAGTTTCTGACCCTGGACACTCCAACGGTTTCTTTTTTAGAGTTTTACTACAAATAGAAAAACTGTGTCACCAAAAATGGCCCCGGGACATGGTCTCATAGATCAGTACAGGCATGAAGTATACTTGCTCCTCTAATAGCTGTCAAGAAGAGAGGGAGTGAAAACGTAAACTGTTGGCTAAAATTGAAATGGCTGGTAAGCTTTGAGGTGGGCTGCTGTCTGAACTACTAATTGGTACAACAAGAAGGCAGAACATTGGTATTTAGGATAAGGTATCATCTGCAGGCCAGATGAACCACAGTAAATTAATAATATTCCCTGGTCTTGATTTTTCCTTCTTGGGGTAATTCTCTAATATCTTCCACACTGGGAACTCATTCCTGTTCTTAGTTACAAAGGCGTTTATTGGGACAAAGAGTAGGGTGGATATACCATCTAAATTCTTTACACACATTAATATTTAGCACATATATATCCCCCACCCCACACATGGATATACATACATAAGCTTAAAATTTGCCAAGTGCCTGGAACATGTTTGTGAACTACCACAGTGAAGTGGGCAACGGGATTGCTGAAGTCTGTTCCAAGTCTAAAATTCCGCAACGGAAAAGTTTGGTTTATTTTTGATCCTTTATTTCTCTGGGTTTTTTTTTCCCCCTCAGATGTCTATTCATTATGCTGTGCAAAGTCAAAGGAAATCACTAGGAAAACCCGTGTAGCTGACTTTTATCAGAGTGCCCAGACAGGAATATGTCTTCTTATCAAAATATGGGTTGCTACAAAGCAGAAACTTGGGCACACAAGGACCTGAAAGAATAGTCTGGTCATGGTGTTTATCTCTGTTTTATTATTCTTGCTCTCCCCATCACCTTCCATCACCAATGCTCACATCTTTCCAAAACTGTGGAATTAGACCAGTCACCATCTATGTAAAGTATAAGCTCCAAGCAGAGGCCGGTAACGCCAAGACAGGGTTCCCAGTCCTCACTTAGAAAAACAGAAAATGACATTGTTAATTGGGGAGTAGATATCTGGAGAGTTGTGCCAATATTCGCTTATCTAACTGGCCTTTCAAAATTGAACGCACTCGCTGGAACTGCTGGATCAGATACTGTCACTCTTCACATTCTGGGGGAGATGATTTCAGGACTTTTCAGTCAGTCTCTGTTCAGCTCAGATTATATCAAATTTAAAAGAAGGTGAAACCAACCACGTTAGTCTCATTCCACTTCGTCGGCAGATATGTGAGCCCCATTATGACAGTCTACTTTATTTTTCATCTAGAAATTTTCATCAGACTCCGTGCAAAGTTAATCAGCTCATAGACAAAGCAGTAAGTTACTGCAAGACTCTGAGATGAAAGGCACCATCAAAATGTATAATGATAATAATTAGAATCATAATATTAATGATAGTGGAATTAACACTTTGACCTTCATCTCCTTCTACAGGTAAAAACATCAAAATCTGAGCAACATCCCCGTAGGTATAGCTGAAAAATACTTTTCTGCACCTTGTCCTTCTCAAAAGCAATTAATTTTCACATAAGAAAGTATTATTAGAATTCAAAATAGTTTTAAAATATAATATTAACTTTTAAGGATATTCTGGCCAATGATTCAAAATAACTTTTGAAACTTACTGATGACATTATCTAACTTTCTATTCTGTAGAGATAGGTGGCAAATGGTAGGTACTTCATTTGAGTTTTCTTGATAAATAAATGAACAATGATATAAGTATTGAGTGCTTACTACATAGTGGTATTTAAGTGCCTAAAATGCTCTTACCATACTCTTTGTGGCAAATTTGAAATAGAAATGTTAAAATATATTATGGTAGAAAAATAATCATAACCTAATCCACTACTCAGAAGGAATCATGTGTGACATGACATGAGGGATCACTTCATTCTAGTCTTTTTTTCCCTAAAACATAATAACTGTGATTATACACAGTACAATTTCGTATACCACTTTTTCTAGTTAACCAGTTTTTAGTTGTTAACTTAGTTGTTTGGATTCTAAGGACCAGAAATGAATTCAGTTCACTTAAAGGACAAGCCAACCAGCAAAAAGCAAACAACAGAGGAGGCTGTGCATTCCTGAATGGCAGCTCTGATGTGGATTTGAAATTGAGAGCTGTTAGAGGTTGAGTCAGCATTGGTCAGTTTTTCTCTTACCCTCGTGACTTTGTTCTGTGGCCTCTCTCCTTCCTTCTGTGAATCTTCTCTTCCCTTCATCATCTGGCTCATCCTTGTGATAGTTTATAGAAAGAGCTCCAGAAGAAGCCAGTCTGGTTGGCAAACTTATTCACCATGGCCTTCACTGAGTAAGAGAGACCAGTTGTGCGCCATCCCCTAGCTGTTCATGGGCCCCGTTTGGATCAAGCTCCATCTCTAGTTCAGTCAGTGGCAATGCAGGCACAGTAGCCTGATGTGGTTTCAGTGAGTATTTTTTGGACAAGGCACTTTCTACTAAAAGGACAAATTGAATGGATATGTTTAGTATATACCACTTATCAGGTCATTGCAAATTCTTTCTTAGCTTTCACTCATTCAGCAGATATTTACTGAATGTCTGTCATGTGCCAACATTGCTGTAGGTGCTTGAGGATACAGTGATAAACGAAGTAGACAACAATTCTTTTCAGGGGCTTGAGATTCTACTGGGTAGCAACCAACAGTAAACGAATGAATGAATGAGTGACTGAATAAATAAGATGTGAGTTAGGTGGTAGTAAGTGCTGAGAAGAAAAATCAAGTAGGAAAGACATTATGTAGGAAAAAAATGAGGGGGAGAGAGTGCCTACATTGGTGGGGCAGGGGAGCAGGGTTGTTTGCAGTTTTAGGTTGGCCAGGAAAGTGCTCTGTGAGGTGAAATTTGACTCAAGATTTGAAGAAAGAAAAGTAAGCCATGTAACTTAAATTATATTTTTATTGCTTTTGTTAAATAAATTTTTAAATTTCATTAAACATTTATGTTCCAGGGACCATTCTAAGTGCATTGTGCCTGTTTCTCAATCCTCAGACCACCTATTTGATATATCTTTTTTTTGTACATATATTTTTTTACTGAAGTATAGTCAGTTTACAATGTTGTGTCCATTTCTAGCGCACAGCACAATGCTCCAGTTGTATATGAACATACATATATTCGTTTTCATATTCTTTTTCACCATAGGTTACTATGAGATATTGAATATAGTTCCTTGTGCTATGCAGTATGAACTTGTTGTTTATCTGATATATTCCTTTTTTAAAATTTATTTTTAAAATGTATTTATTAACTTTTAAATGGAGGTACGGGGACTGAACCCAGGGCCTCGTGCATGCCAAGCTCAGACCACTTATTTGAGTTCGGTACTATTACTCCCATTTCTCAGGTGAGGAATAGAAGCAGAAACAGGATTGGCTACTCACCTGTGGTCTCTAAGTTAGTAAACAAAAGAGTTGCATTTAACAGATCCTGGAGGCCTACTTTTAAATGTTACTGCTGCTCTTCCAATGACATGCTGATTACAAAACGTCCTGTAAATCTACAACTTTACAAAGAAGAAAGATAAATGCAATGCAGATTTTCCATGCTGGATGTGTGAAAAATGGTGCATGCTCATATACCTTTCTACATCTTCTTGTGCACATTAATAATTGTGCATATCTCACCTAATTAAAACAGTGCTATGTATGCTGTAAACTGCTGTTCCACTCAAAATTATGTCATGAGCATGTTTCCAAGTCAAGAAATATAGATCTTTGCCATTATTTTTATTGAATTTTGAATATTTCATCTTATGGATACATTGCTATTTAGTCAGTGAGGCTTTTTTTTTTTTTTCAATTATTGAACGTTTAAGTTAAGGAAATCAGTCTGTGTTCATATCTGCCCTCACTCTCTCTAGCCGTTCCTAACCACTGATGTGAATTACTAGAAGATCAATATGGCCCTTCAGCAATTAGTTCCTATCGTGAAGATGATGAGAATGAAGAGATACGACTATTATAGGAGCCTACAGCAGAAGATGCCACTTATAACTCCTACAGCCAGTTTCAGGAATTTTTTTTGTCATTTAGGGCATAGAAGTTGACTTTTCCATTTATAGAATATGTTGACTCCAGTTATGGAGTTTGGGTAGGTCAGCTTATGGTAGGATATTAAAATGGAGTTGAGCACCACCTCCTCTGGAAAGCATTCCAGGCTATCCCTGGCAAGGGGAGTGCCCTGTCTCTGTGCTCCTGTGGCCCTTCTCCTCACTGCTCCCTATGCCCACGCTTACTGGACTTTATTTTAGTTACTGCTTCACTTCTCTGTTCTGTCCACTAGATGATAAGATCATTAAATAAAAAACGTTTCCTTAATTTCTGTGTCTTCAGCACAAAACTCACTATTTCTGATATCTAATATGTCCTTTTAAAATGTTTTAGAAGAAGAGAAAGGAAGACTTCAAAGGGAAATGAAGAGCAGCTTAGCTTAGTTACCAGAGATGGGCAGTGGGGTTGAAATTGAAGAATGGAAGAAAGAGCAAATGTTAAGGAAAGGAGAGCAAAAAAGCTGAAAGACAAAACATCTGACCAAAAATACTGATATTGTTGAATGAACAACATTGTTCCACTTAAGTGCATTTAATATAATTTGAGAAGAATAAAATATTTTTGCCGGAGACAATATATCCATTTACTGAATTGTAAACAGTATCTTTAAAATTATCAGGTCTGTGTATTTTACTAGAATCTATAAAAAGGCTGTTGTCTCTGGCTTTAAAAGCTGTATGTATATTCAATTTCATGGTACTATGGTTATATTTGACCCATTTAAAGTATTTATTGAGGGTCTACTCTGTACGTGGTGATATATTAGATAATGAACATTTAGATGTGAATAATTCAAGCCCTGCTCTCAAGGAGCACACAGTGGAATAGGATATTCAAAGTCTGGTGTGATAAGTTTAATTATGAAAACACGTTTATTATACAAACCTGTATGTTGTAGAAGAACCTCAGAATCTTCAGAAGTGCTCTGGAAGCTCCTGGCAGGGTAGAAATAGACGTATGTGGAGAGGGGAGAGAGAAAAGCAGGTGAGCCTGAAGAGGGAGGCAGATGATAGAACATGGAAGATTTCATGGACCAGGTTTAGGTTTTGCCCTGCTGATGATGAGAAGTCAGAGAAAGGATGATTCTAAATTGCCTGGAGCCTTCTAGACTGACTGGACATTGGTACATTAGAGGAGAGACAAAGGAGAATTTGAAAGAGTAGCCACTTCTTCTTTATGCTTCTTTATGACTGCCCAGCCCAACTCCTGTATGAGATTCCACCCTAGAACAGGCCAGGGAGTGGCCTCTTCTTACCCAGCCAGCTCCGCTGCTTCTGGAGAGGGGGAGGGTCTCAGTAGAAGATCTTGTTAGAATTAAGGAAGTTCTACAGGTTGAGCCAAAGTCCTGTTCAACTTAATGTCATATTCACTGGCCCTAGTTCTTTCCTCCTGAAACCCACAGATTATAACATGTTTTATTTTCCGGGATAAATGTCATTAGGTCCTTCAGTCATCAGGATGTTCCATGGTTTTGCATTCTTCTACCTCTGTTTTTAAAACCTTACTGATGACTTCCCTCTGGTTGTATCTCATTTCGGTCACGTGCCTTTTAAACAGTGAGATCCAGAATTGGAGTTCAAGATCAAAATTCTCACCATGATTGGACACTTATTCCTAGGTGGGATTTTGGTCCCTGGTCCCGGATGATAACTGTAAAAAAACTCAGACTGAAAAATGTGAGCTCTGGGAGACTAGTATCCAGAAATTTGGGTAGCAACAGGGATACCCTTTCAAAAAGCCCTCGGCAGAGAGGGGACCATTTATCTCGACCCACTTCAGTGAAAACTGTCATGCTTTATGTTGCCGTGAAATAACAATCAGAAGCTGGGGGAAGGCACACAATTTCCCCTGCTCAGTTGTCCCCAATGGCAGCCCTGCAGAAACCAATTATGCCAATAATATTTTCATACTAAAAATGAAATATGTGATTGCTGGTTATTTTGTGTTGAGTTGATGTCATTTTTTTCTTCCATTGGGAAAAATTTGAATGCAGCTTTGTTGTTTCCTTTTCCTCGGTTCTCAAATGGCTTTAAGCCCCAGGTGCAGGACTCTTCCGGTGAATTTTGAAGACTAATGGGTAGGTAACAGTTTTTGCCCCAAGCTGCTTTCAGCCTCTAGCAGGTTAGCCTACGTGCCAGGAATTCAGTTGCCCATCTCATCCTGCCCCAGCCTCATCCAGCTCCTCAGTCGTTTTTAGTCTGTATCCAAACCTGCAACCCAAATGTTGGTCTTCTGTGGCTCAGCATCGTACCCCACAGATCAACTCCATGTAGGATGGTCCAAGCTGAGGCTAGTTCTGGCTAATGCATCATCAGGGAGGAAGCTTTCTCCCCTGTCCAGGCCACACCATTGTAAAATCAAAACAAACCTCCCCAAGCCCAACACAAAACAATCTCCATGCTCTCCCCACTTAAAGCCCACTCCCACCCCTGCAGGAGTGACACCACTGAATGCCTTTCCTTCTTTGGAGTGATTTTTCTGGTAACCTCCAGAGCCATTTTTCTAATTTAAAAAAAAATTCTCATCTTGTTTAGCTTCTTGATCAGCATTTTGAACCCCGTACAGATGGGTTTGAAAGATTAACAGCACATCTTCCCTAGCTCTAGAAGAGGGGTGGCATGTGTCTGAAAAATACTCGGACCAGGCTCGCCTCCTCCTGTTTCTCACAGATAGAATACCCAACAAGTTCATTTTTAAATGGTGCCCCTGGAAGCCCTTAGAATGGCAAAGGAGGCCAACACACAAATGATGTGAATTTCATATGTAGGACACATTATCACCTCCCAATAACTGAGAAAAATACCAGCCTGTGGGGCAAACAGAACCTCAGAGGCAGGCTGGGTCAGCCAGTTCACCTTCAACCCAGAGAACAGACCACACATCATACACTCAGGACTCACCTCCCTGTCGCATGTTCCCTTGCATCTGGCCCTTTCCTGCTGTGAAAATGCCTTTCTGCTTTTGCATTTACTTTGTGGTAACCCAGGTGCCTTTGGAACTTAGTGCAGTATAACAGAAGATGGAACATGTGTGGTTTTCATGTTTTAAGAAAGAGGCAACCAGTGGACATAATAAGGAGAAACAAAAACATCTTCTCCAATTGTTAGAGACATTTATATATAAGAACTCATGACTATATCAGTCTTTTCCAACTTGGGAAGGGAAAGGCAACTGTAAACTCTGGGAGGAGAGAGTAATACAAATGGTTTCAGCCGAGAAATGCTCTCCACTCAAGAAAGCCTTCTTCTGACTACACCCATCTTGATACAGTTGGCAAAGCTCAGTACTGTCAGTCAGGGGTATGTGCTGTCTCTCACTCCCTGGCTATATAACCCTGGGCTTCTGACCTCATTTGTAAATAGCTACTTTTTGGAAGAGACAGGAGTGTGTCAGGGAGGGGGAAATTTATCCCTTACCTTTCTTGTGTTCTTTTGGCTGGTCTAATAATTAAATTGACACAAGAAAGATTAACAGGAGAAAAAACAGATTTAATTCACATGCACGGAGGTCTCATAGAAATGGGAACTAAGAAGTGTCCAGAGAGGGCAACTTTTATACTTTTTAGACAAAGAAACAATAAATTTGTGAGGCATAGACAGGGCAAAGAAACTAAATCGATTAATTGGTGAAGAATCTAAACAGGGTTTGGGCTTGGGATAGTAAGATAAAGAGGTAAGAAGGTTTGTTTATATAAGCTTCTTCGCCTGAATTCCCTGTCCCCTCTGGTGATAAGGGTGTCCTTCTACTTCCAGATGCAGGGAGAGGACCTTTCACATGGGAGATTTATTTCTTGTTTCAAGGAAACAGAGATGCGGGTCAAAGGGCCCCTCTTGCATTGGCCATTTCTTATGTAACTTTAATTCAAAATGATGAGGGTGCCACTTCTGCATATTTTGCTGACTGCTCTGAGCCCCAACAAGTGGAACCCAGGTTTTAAACCATGTATCATTCCTCTAATGGAGACAGTGTAGTTTGCAGGTAGAATTCCTTGAATTGCCCAAATGATATCGGTGGCAGATTCCTGATAGCTATTTAATGATTGGAGAAAAATGGCTCACAGAAGTTGAGTGAATAGCCAAAGGGAACACGGGAAAACAATTCAGATCAAGAATCTAGGTCTCCTGATTCTTGCTAATGTGTCACCATACTCTGTGAACATACTACTTTTATTTTTTTCATTCCTAGGGTGACCAGATGTCCACTTTTGCTTAGGCCAGTCTTCACCTTTACACCTGTTGTTCCAGGGTAATTATAAAAAGAACCCTTTTATACTCAAAAGAGGAAGGGTATAGAAAATTAATTTCATGATGAATCACCATCTAATACATATTTTTTATTTATCTTTCCCACTAGAATGTCAGCTCCATGACAGCAGGGGCTTTGGGTATTTTGTTCAAAGCTCTATTGTCAGTACCTTTACTGGTGTGGACACATAGTAGATGTTCAATAAATGTTTGTTGGTTTAATTTTTAAAAAAAATTTGCACCATTTTTGGTGTAAAAGTGAGACATCTACAACCCTCAGAGGTTAAGAAGGGAAAATAAGATGCTGCTACATTTGCATGTTGGCTATAGATCTCAGGGGAAAGGAACTTTTCAGAAGTACTTTTCTGTGCAATATTGGCATTTGTTCAATTCTGACCTTTGAGCTGTGGGCAATGAGAGGCAGCTTTTATAAGTCTCCCTTTTCTAATGCTGATTTTCTAGGCGTGAAGGTGCCAGCAGGGGCTGGTAAATAACAGCCAAGCTTTTTGCCTATTCCCTTCACTCTCCCTGACATCTCATGAAGCACTCTCTTGTTTGATCAATTTTTTCCCACCTAGTAAGGAAGAAACCTACAGAGCCTGCCTCAGCAAGACTTCCCAGAGGCTCCAAATGAGTTATCGAATGGCTCCCTATAAACTCACTAGTCTGGTGAAATTTAACATGAGTCAAAAAGTTCTAAGATGCCTGATAAGAAGAGAAAGAGAGGATCTTATCAAGAGTTTGGGGCAGATTTTCACTGGGGGCCATGTGTTTTAATTGCACTCTGATGGGACACCCAACTTTCAGGACGTGTCTCAGACGGCATTATTTGCACTTGTTCTTCTCCACTTGTTAAATGTTTATTTCTTTAGCAACTACTGTGTTCCAGAAACCATGCCAGATGCTTAGAATATAAATGTGAACAGGAAAATCAGTTTCTTCTTTAGTGAAATTTATGTTAATAACGCACACACATATATAATCAGAGAGGGAGAGAGCAAGTGAGAGACACTGAGTAGGTACCAGTTGTGCTTAGTACTTTGAAGGAAGCAAAAAAGGTGCAAATATAAGAACATTCAGAAGGTTCGTTTGTTCTTTCTTTCTTTCTTTCTTTCTTTCTTTCTTTCTTTCTTTCTTAGCAATAAAATTATATTAGCAAGTATAATTATAATGCATTATATTTTTATTATATTGGTTTCAGGTACACAACATAATGATTCAGTATATACTGTTGACCCTTGAGCAACATGGGTCTCATTTATATGCAGTGGGTTCATTCATATGCAGATTTATTTCGATAAATACAGTACTGCATGATTTGAAGTTGGTTGAATCCTTGGATGTGGAACTGCAGATACAGAGGCCCGACTGTAAAGTTATATGTGGATTTTTTACTGCGAGGGGAGGTGGCACCCCTAATCTCTGAGCTGTTGGGGAGTCAACTATATATTGCAAAATGATCACCATGATAAATCTAGTTAACGTTCATCACCATACATAGTTACACATTTTTTCCTTGTGATGAGGACTTTTAAGATCCACTGTCTTAGCAGCTCTCAAATATGCAATACAGTATTATTGTCTGTAGCCACCATGCTGTACATGACATCCTCTTGAGAGGTACCTTTAGATAGGATGGTCAGGGAATGCAAAGCTGAGGCTGAAGGACAAAAAGAAGACAGCCATACAAAGATCAGTGGAACTGCTGTAACAAGGCACCACAAACTGGGTGGCTTAGAACAACAGAACTTACTGTCTCTCAGTTCTAAAGTCCAGAAGTCTAAAATCAACATGGCAGCTGGGCCTTACTTCCTCTGAAGGCTCTAGGGAAGGATTTGTTCCAGGCTTCCTAGCTTCTGGTGGCCTTAGACACTCCTTGGCTTGTAAATGACCATCTTCTCTCTGTCTCTTCACATAGTTCTCTGTGTCTGTGTCTGTCTCTGCATCCAGATTTCCTCTTCTTTAAATAAAGACGTTAGTCACATTGGATTAGGGCCCACTAAATGACCTGATTTTCACTTGATTACCTCTTTAAAGATCCTCTTTCCAAATAAGGTCATATTCTGAGATACTGAAATTAGGACTCCAACATACGTTTTGGGGGGGTGGAGAACACAATTCAACTCATAACAACTTGGATGGAGAGTGTTTCAGACAGAAGTCCCCATGTTCAAGTCCCTGAGCTAGAGTGGAGTTTGGGGAGTTGGAGAAATAGAAGACTGGTGGTCTGAATGGAGCAGGCAGAGGAGAAGAGTGGCAGGAGGAGACCAAGAGAGGGAACTTTTTGGCAACTACAAAACATTAATATAGATGATTCTTTCATCTTTGCTCCTAATACCTGCTGCAGTAACTTTTAGGTGATATACAGAGAGAGATGGCTAAGATAGTTCTGTCTTTTCCTGTCTGTGATTCATGCAATTCAGCTAAGGATGCAAAATCCCCAATTGGTCGTGGCAGTTGCCAACTTAGATAGAAAAATTAATTTTTCTTGCAAGTCAGATTGCCATGTTCGTGTCCTCTGCCTGGACCAGGAACCACAGGAGACATCCTGTGAATCATCTCCAAATAAAACTGTGGAAGACAGCAGGACGTGGACTTTGCACCATGTCAGATTCAGATGCCAAGTGGCTTCCTCCAGGGATCACACCACTCTTCTGGCTGCTGGGTTTGCATCGAGAAGGCTGGGTGTTTAATGGAGTGGGAGAGGACACAGAAGAGGTGAAAATGAACATTGTGGAATTATGATCTCACTTCAACCAAATTGCTTTGGGCTTCTTATTTAAGAAATTGGACTTTAGGCCATCTGTATCTTTAGTCTGACCACCTTTATCCCCAGGGCCTTTCATATGAAAAATACATGTGCGTGAATCTGTGTTTATCTTCTCGGTGATGTTATTTCTGTTTCCTTCACCCTGTCTTAATCTACTGTGAAGTATGGAAGCTTATTTCTTATTTTTATCTCACACACTTCAGCCCTGGGTCATCCCCTTCTCATTGTCGTGATTAAATAGAACTTACTTTTTATTTTTTTTATTTTTTGAATTTCACGTATACATCATTGCTTTAATCTTTAAACAACCTTGCAAGGCAGGTAGCTTAACTGCATTTTAAAGATAAGGAAGCTGAAGTGTAGAGAATTGAAGTGGTAGTGGCAATATACCTAGTGTTAGCAGCATGAAACTAGGAGTTGCCTGCCTGGGTTCAAATCCCAATGTTGCCAATAATTGGCTTGTGTGGCCATAAGCTTGTTATTAAAACTATGTGAGTGTCAGTTTCCTTATCTATAAAATGAAGGTGGTAGTAGTATTTGACTCACAGAGCTTGGTATAAATATTAAGTGAGTAAATATGTAGAAAAGACTTAGCCCAGGGTCTGGCACATGCATGCACTAACTAGTTGTTGTTAAACATTTAGGAACTTCAGTTGCAGAAATGACTAGCTCCGTGCACTTGGGCAGGTTCTTTAACGCTATTCAATCCTCAGCTCTGGTAGTGCCTCTCATTAAATACTCTACCAAAGTGTTGTATGATTCCTTGTTGGGTATTTAGCACTGTTTCGGGCCCAGTGTGCGCCGTACGAGTGAAAGTCAGAAAGGGAAATGCTGTGAGTGGTTTCGTAAATCAGAGCACAGAGTTTGGATTTTACTTCAAATGCTCTAGGGAAGGCCTTGGACGGTCTTAACTAGAGAAGTGGTGTGACATGTTTTAAGTTTTTAGAAGATCCCTTTGGCGGTAGTGATTTAATGGAAATGTTGGGATTGAGCGGTACAATGGAACAGCCAGGAGACTATTTCAGGTACCCAGTCAATAAATGTGGTGGCCAGGACTACGGTGAAAATGGAGGCTGAGAGACGAGACCCAACTTAGGATCTATTTTTGAGGTAACATCAGACACATTTGCTGATGGCTGGGACGTGGGAAGTGAAGGAAAGGTGAGAAGTTGGTGCCTACGCCTGCCTGGAGGATGATGGTGCCATTTGATGGGAAAGGCAAGGAGGGAGGAGGTGAAGGGGTGACATCATGAGTTCCGGTGGGGCATTTTGAGTTTAAGGCATCATGCTTGATATGGGATGCTGCTTAATTATTAAATGAATAAAGTGTTTAAGGGACTCGTTGGGATTTACTTAGACCATAGTCCCTGCCCCCCAAAAAGCTGAAGAGATTTTCATTGATACTAACATTGACAAGGTGTCTAATAAGCTAGTAATAAAAGATCAATGTCCACAGAAGAAGGAAGAAAGTAAGCACCTGAACAATAAAGATTAACAGAGCCATGATGGAATATGTGGTTTATATTTCAGCCATTGAGAAAGAAATTTGTGACCATTCACAACATTTGAGCATCTGAAAGTCAGAGGCTCACAAACCATTTGCATCAGGAAGAATGTGATTTTTAAAATGAGATAGCAGAATTATCAGTGTCTGGACCAAGAATTTTAAAGCAGTTGAGAAGCAAATGTTACACGGCCGTTTATTTTAACCATGTTATCTTGTATCAGGGGTGATAAGTAATATTAAAGCACAGCCTCTGTGTGTACATGAGAGGGATCATGGTGGTGTCTCTTCCATCTTTGAATCACTGATTGTTAGCACAACTGCTGGCAAAGAGTTTGTACTTAGAAAACCAGGCAAAGAATGGAATAGGAAGAGAGGAGGGGAAAGAGGAAGGGGCAGATGATAAACCATAAGCAACACTCCTCTCCCCATGACACCCACCTTGAAGATACAGTAAAAATCTACCAAAGTTCACCAAAAACTTGGTGTTACTAGAGTTCACATAGGAACCAAAGAAAGCAATTAGCATCGTACCCACGGTGATACTGGGTGAGTGTGATAGTAAAAGCCATAGTGTTAGCCCAGTGCTTAATATTTGTAAAAGTCATACTTAAACTTAGGAAATCCCCTGGTGTTATGTATTGAATTGTGCCCCTCCCACCCCCAAATTAATATGTTCAAGTCCTACACCTCCAGGACTTCAGAATGTGACCATATTTGGAGACAGGGTCTTTATAGAGGTAATCAAGTAAAAATGAGGTCAAGGGGCTGAGTCCTAATGCAATATGGCTGGTGTTCTTCGGGAAAGGGGACATTTGGATGGTGATATCCATAGAGGGAAGATGATTTAAAGAGACACAGGGGGAAGATAGTCATCTATCAGCCAAAGAAAAGGACCTGGAATAGATCCTCCTCTCACAGTCCTCAGAAGGAATCAACCCTGCCAACACCCTAATCTTGAACTCCCAGTCTCCAGAACTGTGAGACAGTAAATTTCTGGGTTGTTTCAGCCACCTCGTCGGAGGTACTTTGTTATGGCAGCCCCAGAAAACGAATACACCCAAGTCATGGAATCTATGTTCCAACAATTCTGCTTAGATCTAAGGAGCCACGTAGCTTTCCCACTGACATTTGAGCTACTTATAGTTTATCACAAACTTCTCAAGCCCTAGACAAGTCACCTGCAGATCCAGAACCCTTGGCCCTTGCCATTGGAGATTCTAGTTCAGTAGGTCTAGGGTGGTGCCTAAGAAGTTACATTTCCAGCACGTCTCAGGCACTGCTGTTACTGCCAGTCCAGTCCTCAGCTCACACTTTGAGGAGCACTGGGTCTAGCACAGTGCCTAGGACATGGTAGATGCTCAGTAAAAATCAAATGAATTAATTTTAGGGATTCTGCTTTAGATTGGAAATCAAATAGGCACGTGGTCGCTCATTCAGTGGTTCTTAATGGGGGATATGCATGGGATCTACAGAATGCAAATTTCAGGGGAGTGTGTTTTAGAATACGTGTGTTTTGATACAGATTTTGTGTCAGAGAGCTGCTCCGAGCAAGGCACCATTCGAGGTAGAGTGCTTTAACAAACTTATTCTGATGCAGCTGAGGAGGAAAAGGCTTCGAAGGATAGAAGCAATTGCTGCGGCCAGAAGTCTACGGGTGCAAGTGATTGAAAACAGCGACGGGGCCAGCAAATGCTAATCACCCATGAAGTGGGCTCGCCACGACTGATACCACGTCTCCCGGTGCGCTCCGCGGTAGGCGCGTCTCTGCTGAATAAATACAAAGTGAACTTGACGGGAAAGGAGACCTTAGCAGTCCTACAGAGGCAATTTTGCAAGCTGTCTGGCTGTGGAATTAGCGGAATGTTTGCTCAGGAAGAAACAGCTGACGTCAACTTTGCTCTCTTTGTATCTCAAGGGCAGAGTTTTCCATGCCTCTGGCCTGCACCGACACCCACAGAGGGAAGAATGGCTTCCAGAGGGAAAGGTTAAAGGACAGGTCGGCCGGGCATCCACGCTCCCTTTCCTCTCCCTCCCCCTGTTTGTCATCTTTCTGGCAAGGTGAATTCAATGCCCAGTAATTCCTTCTGACTTTCTAAGAGCTATGGGACGCACAAGTGTGAGAAAAGTCATCCCGGCACTAATAGGATTAGCTCAGCTTCAAAACCTAATCACGATGGCCAGAGAGAATAAAGAGGAAAGCAGTGGGCACGGGCAAGAAACGTAAGGGTAACGGAAATTTCCCTTAGGTATCAGGAAGTGAGTGAGTGAGTGAATGTGTGTGTGTGTGTGTGTGTGTGTGTGTGTGTGTGTTTTGTCTAACTTGCAAAGACTGTCCTCTTTTCCATTACAGGGGGCTTGTTCAGTATGAAACGGGAGCATGTCTTCCCTCTGCCTCCCCTAGAAGCAATCCAAATGCCTGGCACATAAGGTGCTATAAAAGCTTCATTGAGTTATTCAATCAAGGCCATTCTGATATTAACTTAATAATAATAATAGCAGCAATTAATTAAGAGAGGCAGAGTAGTGTGGCAGAGTGAGGTCTACACTTGTGAACAGACACTAGGACCCGCTTTTTTTTCTAGCATCACTTGCTGGAGAGACTTGAGGAAATCACTTGATTGCTCAGGAACCTTATTTCCATCTGGTAAAACAAAGAGGTTAGACTAATTTTTCTGCAGTGTTCTGTTGGATACCCACAAAAGAGTAGGATATAACAAATCAAAATTTAACTGTCTTTATATTGATCAGTAAGGTATACCTCTAAGGTTAGGGTCCACCTGTGTTTTGGCATACAATTATAGGCAATATAAATGTTTTGCATGAGTGGTTTAGATAATAAACAGAAAAATACACAATGGTTAGAGCATGGATTATGTAATTTAGATAGAACTGGTGTTTGAATCTTGTCTTTGCCATTTATTAGCTGTGTGACACTGGGCAGGTTGCTTAAATTCTCTGATCTTCAGCTTTTTTTTTTTTTTTTTTTTTGCCTAAAAATGGAGAAGTTGATAATAAGACCGTAACTTTAGACATCATAATTCTTCATTTTCCTTGAAGGAGGTGATGGGAAGGTAAATTTTTTAGGTGGGCAGCTTAGGGGATTCCTCTGTTAGGCACTTTTGCTCTTTCATTTAACAATCATGAATAGATTAACTGATGTGATTTGATACCAAGATAAATAAGACATAGTCCTCACATTCAAGGAACATAACGTCTAATAGAGGAAGATAAGTTTTCATACATATTTTCTTTGAACTAAAAGATCTTTGAGGCTTTTATGTGTAGAAAAATTATCTACTCTCTACATTTTAATATCACCATATGCAAAGGTAGGGGTTGTATCATTTACCTCATAGACTGGACACAGTGCCAGCCACCGGGAATCATACATCACACAGCCCTTTGGCTTTTCTCTTTGGTGTTTCTTCTGGTTTATAGACCGTGTCTCTTCATCTCAACACAGGCTTGGGAAGCAGTGTGAAGAAAGGTTGAATTTATTGAACAAATAAAGACACATGTATTGTGTGTCTGAGAAGGAAATGACATCAGAAATTGTTTTTGACCAGATGGTGAGCAAAAGGTGTGTGTGGGGGGAATGGATGCTGTGTAACTAAGGTGGGTGAAGTCTAGCTTTCCTAAAGGAGCACATTGTACACGTATGTATGTGATAAGTAAGTGTGGAAAATGCTTCCTGTTAATACTAATGAACTTTTCTAGGTCACATGTTATTAAAGGAATGGAAAAAATAGAAAACAGATTTTGAGCATGAAGAAAAATTGAGGTTTGTGTATGAAATCAAAGACATTGATTAATAATTGATTGGCAGAAATGATTGAGGTTCACTTCAGGATAGTTTTTCTATTGGAGTCTCATGATAACATTTACTCATTTAGTCATCAGAGTTTTATTTGATGTCATTTTTGCGTTAGGTTTGGGTCTTGGATAAGAAGTAGAGAGAAATATGTCAGAGTTTGTTTAGGAACACGTGACAGTAAGACATGACAATAAACAATTTGATTCAATATTAATTCCTATAATGGGGGCATGTGTTGTAGGAAGTAGATGTAATGGATGAATTTAGATAGTAAGGACAGATTTCTGAAAAGATGTAACATTTGAACGTAGACATACCTCTCTAAATGGATCATTAGTTATCCTGGAATCCTTATCTTAAAAAGTAAGATAAAGTATAGTTTCCTCTAATCTAGCACAACGTGTTAAAGAATCCGCATGTTTAAAAACTTGATTATGTATGAAGGATTATGAGTAAAAGGTAAAATAAGAATCAAGCTTCGGTCACTAGGAGTCTAGATTGTGTGTGTTTGTATGAATGTGTGTGTGTGTATATGTATCTATTCCTTCCTCCCTCCATCCTTTACTTCCTTTCTCTGTCTCCTCATCTGAAGATCTGATGACTCTTGAGATTTTCCAGGAATACTTTTGCAGAATTCAGATCATATACATTTCATCAAAATAGCATCTTTAGGATAATCTGCTCCAAATCTATTTCTGCAGGAGATGAGAGGAGGGTAATATGCAGCTTTTAGAATGACTATGAATGAATCATGGAGTCTGACTTTTGCCTAGTTTGTTTTGTTATGAACATTTCGTGCCTATTTAAAAAATAACAAAAAAGGAAACATTGTAATGTTGGAAGGCATAATGAAAGAATATATAATTTAAGCAAAGCCCAAACTAAAACATTGCAGGCTTATATCTAAGTTTTTCATTACTAAGAAATGTAAACTCTTTTAAATTTTTCTTTCCAAATGGAAGATAGCAGATGTTCATCTGTTACCATGAAAGTCTATTTTAATTGGCAGTTGTGGTCTCGGAGTAATTTTAAATTGCTACCAGGCTGTCACTTTTGCTTTTGCTGACTTGCCAGGAGGTTTAATGCCTCCCCCACTGGGTTAGACTTTATCCTTCTACTTGGAACTGTTGGATCACCTCAATTTACGACAAACTTAGAAGAGATTTAAATAGTCCACAGAAATGCAATGAAAATGCCTCAGAGTAGAAGTGTGATGTTTTAAAAGCACTCTGAGATCCAGAAATACAACTTGTCATGAGGAGATGTGTGCAGCGGATAGAGGCATCCAGATTAAAAAAGAATGAGGGCCTTTGGTCAGATTGAATTATTTTAACATACTCATAACAACTACTGGTTAACAAGCAATCACCTCTGTATATAACCCATCAAATCTGACCTTTAGAGTGGCTGATGGAATTAGAACACTTCTTTTCTGTCCGTTTGCTCGCTTTGTCCATCTTGACGAATATATGGAGAAACTTCGATGACAATTCTGTGTAACTAGGTGTTTCATCAAGGTCTGTATGTTGGGACAACTGGGATTGTATAAGGAGAATCAAGATTGTGTAGGGCCCAGGTGACTACATGGAGCTGGGAACCAGAGGATCTGGAATTTGACCTCCCTCTTCTGCTAGCTGGCCATGTGGTTGACGGCTTGCGCGTTTTGTGAAGGGGAGTGTTCGGCAACAGGATTCTAGAGATTTTCTCCAGTAAAACTAGTTCACACTTTTCATTCTCACTTCATACACCGTATGTTTTCTGGCTTTACCTCTTCTGAATTTGGAGCGCTCCATTTTCTCCAGATCTGTAGTCCCAAATGTCCCATATGTTCTTTGAGAAATAATTTTGTGCATAGTACTGGCATATTAGAGCAAGATGGATCCTAGACTTTGGGAAAATTGTTTTACCTTCTCTGAACCCCCTTTATCCTCACCTGTAAAGTGGCTATATATGCCTCAGGGGATTACTGTGAGGCTAGACTGAGAATCCATGTAAAATGCTTAGTAGAGCGGAATTGCCAAGTGATAGAGTATATATTTAGCATGAGTGTTGCCGGCCTTTTTTTGTGTCATTTTGGTATAGTGTAGTTCCATCACATTTTGATTTTAATTTTAATTTTCCTGATGACAAAAGGATGAGCATCTTTTCATATATCTACTGGACACCTGTGTACCATCTTATGTGGATTTCTTTTTCAAGTATTCTGCCAATGTTTCCATTGGTTGTTTGTCTCCTAATGATAGAGCTGAAAGAAAATATACTTTGAATGCAAGTTCTTTGCAAATTGTGTTGTATTAGTCTCCTAGGGCGGCTGTAACAAATCACATAAACTTGGTGGCTTAAAACAACAGAATTTCATTCTCTCACAGTTGTAGGGCCAGATGTCTGCGGTCAGTGTCAGCAGGGCTGAGCTCCCTCTGGAGGCTCTCAGGGGAGGTTCCTTCCTTGCCTCTTCCAGTTTTTGGTGGCTGGAGGCATTTCTTGGCTTGGGGATACACGACGCCAATCTCTTGGCCTCCATCTTCACATGGATACACATGGCATTTCCCCCTGTGTCTCTTTGTCTTGAATCTCCTTGTCCTTTCTCTTTTATGGACTCTTGTCACCAACTCCAGTATGGGCTTTGGATCCTGGATTCCAAATCCAGGGTGATCTCATCTCAAAATCCCTAACTTGATTACATCTTCAGCTTTGCTCACAGTTTCCCTGTTCCTTTAAGGCCGTTCTGCTGTACTATCTTGGTTTAATGCTATCCATCCTTTGGAGGTCTGTGTAAACTTTTCCCGTTCCAAGGCGGGATAAAATGGAACAGACAAAAAATTAGATTTAGAGTTATTAAGCACATTTATTGTAAAAATAAAAGTGTTAATTCCCTTCTCCTGCGGGATCAAAAGACAGCCTTACATTAGTGAGTTGGACTTTCCTGGCCCCTTCATTAGCCAGGTTGATTCTTTACAAACTGACTACACTGACCCTCTGGCTCTTTTTGCAGTTTCAAGACAGCCTCAACTTGGTTCTTCCAAGTGGCTCATCAGACTGAGCTGAGTTAGTGCAAAGCTTCCAGCCAAGTAAGGCCTCTCAGCACGAAGTGTCAAACATAAGACAGCTAATGCTGGGAGCCAGAGGAAGAAGACTCTTCTTGACCTTGCTCTGAGACTAGTGCATTCACAGAGAAGTGGCTGGCAGGCTCCTTTTGATGCAGAGAACAATGAACAGCAGGGATTAAGTCTCACCATATCCACTTCATGCCTGTGTGTGTATGTGTGTGTCACATGAACACTCTTCATCTTAGCAGCAGACAGTGCAGAAAGTCTATGACCTATTGCTTGAAAACAACCCACCCAGGATCACAACTAGGGAGAGAGATCCCACAAGCTGGCCAGTGGCAGTGGTACAGCTGGGCATCCTTAGAGCCCATTTTACATATAAGGAAATAGAGGACAAATGAAACGTCTTCAGTTTTGTGGTTTTGGTCTGTTTTCTTGGCTTGATATTTGGGCACAATGTTCACAAAACATAGTTACATTTTCAGTCTTCATTGGGTTCTTCCTGAATAAAGTAAGAACAGTGCTCATTCAGACCTCGGTGGTCCGTATGAGGGTGATCCTCCCCGTCACTGTTTCTATCACCCAAGCTCTTGGACAGAATTTTTCATTCTAGTGATTTCTGGACTGGGGGACATATGTTTAGAGATACAGAGTGTCTGCCAGCACAGTGTTAAAGAAAAAAAAAAGTCTAAAAGTTCAAAAATTTTAAAGCAGAGCACACACTCTCCACAGAATAGCATTGCCTGTATAATCTCAAACCAGATTTGTTTTTTCCTCCAAGTGATTTGGTCCTGCCTGGCCCCTGATGAAACATGAACTTGTCGTTGCTGCAACAGACATATTTTGCTTCTTATACTGGCCTTAGAATCATAGAATCTGGAGAGGCCTTAGTCTCTAAAACTTAGGTCAAATGGCTCTCAAACTTGATTTTTAAAATCTTTTGCTGGAAGTTGGAATATTTTCTTTAAAGATAACCTTGAATGGAAATCCAGTGTATCAGACTGATAAAAGTGCAGCTATTCTGTTTGACGGCATCTTGGGGGCGAGGGGGATGGATGAGAATGGGCGAGCTTGGAGTGCTGTATCATTCAATCTCCTCCTGGGTCCCTGAGGCACTTCTGCAGAAAGCAGGGCTCTCAGGTGCCCAGTTTGAAAACCACCTGTAGAATATTCTCTTTGCTTACAAAGGACTAGAGCCTGGAGGTTGCCATTATGTCACTCCCAGGCAGTGTTCTCTTTCTCATCAATGTATCCAAAGTCTTGCCTAGTCAAACCTTTAAAAGTAGCTTTATAGGATGTATTGTACAACATCAGAAATATAGCCAATATTTTGTAATAACTGTAGATTTTAAGTAATGTTTAAAGAGTGTATATGTACAGACTCACAGACATAGAAAATAAACTTGTGGTTACCAGGAGGGGAAGAGGGTGGGAAGGGCTAAGTTGGGATTTCAAGATTTTCAGATACTTACTACTATATATAAAATATATAAACAGCAAGTTTATATTGTGGAGCACAGGGAACTATATTCAATATCTTGTAGTAACTATAATGAAAAAGAATATGAAAAGGAATATATGTATATTTATGTATGACCGAATACCAGAAATTGACACAACATTGTAAACTGACTATACTAAAAAAAAAAAGTACTATGGAAAACGAACCTTCTCCAAGAAGCCTGGAAACTCTTAAAAAAAAAATTGTGTGTATATATATATATATATAAAATAGTTTTATAAACCTTCAAAGCCATGGGGTTTTAATATCAGGATTGATTAAATAATTTTCATCATATTAATAATTTAGTGTATGATTTATAAATTAACATGATTAAATTTATTTTACACTTTTTTGTACATTTCATTTATTTCATAAGTTTTATTCATAAAGTTTCTTTATATTTTTTACAGTAGGAAGAGCAGGAGGATTGTGGGCAAGAAGACCAGTTTGAAGTCAGAATATACAGACTTCTATCTGTGTAACCCTTGGAAAGCTATTTAACCTTATTAAGTCTCACTTACCTCTTTTTATGAATAGAATCTTAATGCCTAATTTATGTTTTTTTCCTGGAATATTAACTTATATACTGTCAGGGGTTCAGTCAGTGTTTGGAATATACAAAGCGGGCAGTAAAAGTCTTTTCCACTTACGAATACTGTGATTTTAAAGGTTGATTCACCTCTGTAGCCTTCTAGTCCCTTTGCACATGTTAGGCACTCAGGAAGTGTTTGTGAATGATGACTCAATAGTACTGAAACATGAAGAATGTGACATGTTTTTAGACTCGAGTGGTATATATAGCTGACAATTTCCCTACGTTCAGAATAAAGAAGGGTGGTGGGGAGTGAATCTGAATTTCTGCCTGCCATACAATAGGCATATTACAGACCAAAGGTGGCTATCTCAGAGGAAGGAAGCTTTCCTAAATAGAAAAGGGGAAAAAAAAAAGATGAAAGATCTTTCTTGCAACAAAGAACTGCTAGTACTTAACTTGTCAGGACAGGATTTTGAAAAACAGCATTCCCAAGTATACTTTTGTAAAAAGCCTTGAAAAGGAGCACTGCAAACCTGGTCCCCACTAGCCTTTTATTATTTCCCATTGATAATGGCTTGCAAGAGCCTCATTTTGGAAAACTCAACACACTACTGTGAACATGAAAAGCAAACCCGCTTTCATAAAGCTGATGTTCCATTGGGTAAGTAAGGGCTCAGCAATGACACGGCCAATTATAGATTCTGACTGTGTTTGCACCGTGCCCAAACAAGGGAAGGAAACACAAAAAATTCAGCCCAAACATGAATGGTTTTCTGAAAAGAAGGAATACACTCGTGCTTATATCGAGTGCAGTCATGAGGCACACATAGCTGAAGCTCTTCTTCCCGTGCATATGACATTTTTGGTAAGAGAAACACACTTCATCAGAATTCTGTGATCCTTAAATTGTATGGTAATCACTGACATTTCCAAAGATGAATTGATAAGATTCTTAAGTGACCTGTAGATCATCAAAAGATGTTTACATAGTCTGAAAATAGATGGTTCATCTACTTATTCTTTTAAGTATTCATTAAATATTCAGATGCCAAGCACTGTTCGATTTGCTGTTGGTATATATGTGAACAGATCAAAACCCTTCCTCTCATGGAGCTTATATGATAGTAAGAGTAGTTGAAACCTAGTTCCTAGGTATTTTGAAACGAGAAGTAAATTAGGTAATAGAAGACCTGTATTACAATCCCAGGCTTTGTTAGACAGCCGGTACTTGCTTAATGTTTGTTAACAGAATTAGTTTTGTGATACCTGGTTCTGTGATCTTGTGCAAATCAATTAAATTAAAATTCTCCACCATCATAAAGTATGAAAATCTGTACTAAAAAGTCTATAAGAAAGATAGTGTAGATATGATGACTTCATTTTCTAGAATCTTTAGTTTTGTTCTAAAAACATGCATTACAATCACATACAACAGAGCTCTAAGTTCCATGGGAAATACACAAAGAAGTAATGGTGTTTATCCTAAGGTAATAATAACCTGTTCAGGAATAATCTATAGTAGTTGTTAGGCTGATTGGAGGGGAATGTAGGCTGGGATGACAATGGGAAAGCTTTAGAATGCAGTGAACTATCTCATTCCCAATAAAACTTTGTAAGTAAATATGTGTGTAATTTATTTATATTATTATATATATATATATATAATTTACTAAGTCTCAAGGTCAACTAGTGAATAGAATACTATATGTTCTATATATATAAAGGTTTTCTGCAAATGTATACATACATACATATATATATTCTGTATATACATATATATACACAGAAAACCTTTCCCCTTCCCTTTTCTTAATCTGTTCTGCCTTCTGCTACTATAAACTTTTCTCCTCCCGGTGAACACACTGATTCTCATCCACTTTCTCCTGAGGCAGAGGTAGGGTCTACATGCTGAGACTAGACCGCAAAAGATGGGCACATGCGTGGAAGACACATGCGTTTAGATATTCTTTCACTCGGCAGAGTTCTCAAGAACCATGATGCAGTCACCACCTTGGCTGTGTGTGACCAGGAGTCCAGGGATGGTTGGCGCTACTGTTTGATGACTGCAGGGTTCTTTTCTGTTGGTATCAGGTTCATGCCTGAGTTGATGGTTTCTAGTGAGTTGGGGACTCAGTCTTAGGGGTCTTTCATCTGAAATCCTAGTCTTATGAAATTCTGGTCTCTGAATCTTGCAACAAACTCTTTACTTGCTGCAGTAGATTATTCTCTATACATCATACTGTATTTTAACTATTTTTGCATTATTAACTAGAATGGCGTACAGGAAAATTTTATTTTAAGGGCAGAAAGAGTATTCCTCCTAGTTTAACAACGTTCTAGGTATATTTAGATGGGTTGATTATTTTGAAAATCAACTTATCTTCAAATGAGTAGTAATGATAATTGCTTTTTAGGATTTGTTTTATAGATTCAAGGAGATAAGAGATACCAAGTGCCTAAGGATAGGTTCTGGCACATAATTGGTGCTTCATCATGAGTCTGGAATGTCAGAACATCTCCCTTTTCACTGAAATCAATTAATTTACTCAATTAATTTACTGTGAGCATTGATTCAGTTATTTTCATAGAATTCTCCTTGCAAATAATCAAAATCACACTTGTTATACATTTTCAAAGAACTTTCTATAACTTAATTACCATTAACAGCTATCCTGTTTTATCTCATTTAAACTTCATTCATTGTGAAATGCATCTGGTCATAATAATGGAAACCCCACGTGGCTGGTGGTCAGGAACTGAAGCAATGGTATAATCCCAGGAGGTCTGTGTTGAAGGACAGCTTGCTTGTTTATGCCTCTGGTTTAGTTTGTACTCAATCCTGAATGTATCATTTCTGTATCACAATGTGGTGTTGCTTGGCCTGTCTTATCTTACTACTTTGGGGCTCTGACAGAACCCCACTCATGAGGGGCAGTTCTGGTTGTATGGACAGTGTTATGCCATGATCAGGCCCTCTTTCTGCCAACTCCTAGAAGCATGCCAGGATTTTTTTTTTTTAAGGTGTGTAATTCTTTACTTCAGATGGCATGGCCCTACTCCAGAAATGTCGGGGGTCTTTACTGTGATTTCTTTTTCACTTTGGGGCTTGTCATAAACTCCACATAGCATCTTTTTCACCACTGGTACCTCTCAAATCATATGTTCTCCTGGCTCAAATATCCCAGGGGGCAGCGCTGTTTGCACTGCCTCCTCAGCCTTCTACATAGTCCTTTCACGCTCTGGTCCCCATTCAAAGATGACAGCAATTTGTGACACTTGGCATATGGACAAGAGTAGTATTCCCAAACAATGAACATGCTGTCTCTAGAACCCAAACGAGCCCATAAGGTGTTGGGTCTCCATTTTTTGTGGAATAAGATACAAGGTGTATTTTGTCCTTTTCTTTGGTGGAGATATCCCAGCATGCTCCTGACCACTGGATCCCTAAAGTTTTACTCAGGTGGCAGGGCCTTGCAACTTGGTAGGGTTTATCTTTCCCCTCTAGGGCACACAAACCTTACCAGGGCTTCCAACTTGATAGACACTCTTACTCAACTATTTTTATGGTTGTGATATAATTTATGTAGTGTAGCAAAACCAAAGAGTATGAGACTGTTCCCGAGTAATTTAACTATGTATCAGAACAAAGCTTTAATATGTTTATAAGAATATAAAAAATATTCAGCACTAAAAAGGTAAAATTCACAATGTTTGGCATCCAATTAAAAACTACCAGGCATGCAAAAAACCAAGAAAAGTCTATCCATAGTTAGTGGTAGACAAGATATAATTAGCAGACAAGGGCATTAAAACAGCATAACTGCACTGCAGATGTTCGAGAAACTAGAAGAAAGATTGAACATACTAAGTAAAGACATGGAAGATGTAAAAATGGTACTAAAACATTTAGAGATAAAATTACAATGTCTGAAATAAGTGGATGGGTATAATGTCAGGTTAGAAATTGTGAAAGAATGTATTAGTCCACGTAAAGATATAGTAAAGCAAACTATGCAAAATGAAATATAGAAAGAAAAATAAAACTTAAAAAAAAGTGCCTCAGTGAGCTGTGGAAAAATTTCAAGGATATGTGTGTGGGTGTGTAACAATTATATATTTAGAATTAAATTTCATACACAGAATTTTTATCAAATTAGAAAGAAAGTTTGTAGCCCTTATTTCTTCAAGTAATTTTCTATCCCTCCTCACTTTCTGGGACACTAAATATATTCAACAAAAATTCTAAAGCCACAGTACCAAGAGGCTCATTGAACCCCAAACACAGGAAACATGAAGCGTACTACAAAAGGCATATGATAATCAAATTGCTTAAAACCAGTAATAAAGAGAAAAATCTTAAAAGAAGCTAGACAAAAAAGAAATGTATATACATAGAAATGAAAATAAGGGTGGGAGTTGATTTCTCATTGAGAACAAGACAAACAAAAGTACCAATGTCAGGAATAAGAGAACATCCTTACAGATAGTAGTACAGATTTTGAAGGGATAATAAGGGAAGTTAGGAACACCTTTATGACTATAAATTTGACATCTTAGATGAAATGGTAAAATCCTTTGAAAGGCACAACCTATGAAAGTTAATTCAAGAAGAAATAAATAGCATAAATCAACCTGTATCTACAAAAGAAATTGAATTTGTACAAGAAATTTTTTCACAAAGATTACTCGAGGCCCAGATGGTGTCACTGGAGAATTCAAACAGTTAAGAAAGAATTAATACCAATTCTATACAAGGTCTTCCAGAAATTTGAAGAAGGAAAATGTTCTAGTACATTCTGTGAAGTCAGGATTATGCTCATAACAAACCTAGAAAAAAACCTATTGCAAGAATGGAAAGCTACAATGCAATCTCCCTTTTGAACATAGAATTAAAAATTCTTAAAATTTTAGCCACTTGAATCCAACAGTATATGAAGAGTATAATACATTATGACCAAGTGGAGTTTATTCCAGGAGTGCATGCTTGAATTAACATTTAAAAATCAAGCAATGAAATTGACCTTTTTAACAAATGAGAAAAAATGATTACCTCAATACATGCAAAAAACGTTTGAAGTAAGCCAACATCCATTCTTGACAAAAACTTGTAAGTAAACTTGAAATCAGTGGGCATATTTCCCACTTAATAAAGGGCCTCTATCAAAGGCCCTGCAGTTCTATAATATTTAATGGTGAAAGATTGCATACTTTCCCCTGATATCTGGAACAAAGCAAGAATACTTGGTCTCACCACTTCTATTCAACAGTGTATGAAGGATCTAGCCAGTACAATAAGGCAAGAAATTTGAAAAGCCATCCATATTGGAAAAGAAGACGTAAAACTGCCTTTTGTTGCAGAAGATACTGTAATCTATAGAAAATGGAATGGAATCTGTAAAAAACCTATAGTACTAACAATTGAGTTTAACAAAGATGCAGGATAGAGGATCAATGTACAAAAATTGGTTGTATTTCTGTGTATTAGCAGTGAATCAGAAATTCAGATAAAAAACCAAGATCACTTATAATAGTATCAGAAATATCAAATACTTAGAGTAAATCTGACGAAAGAGGTTAAAGGTCTGTACGCTGAAAACTACAAAACATCGCTGAGATAAAGATGAACTAAATGAATGGACTGGAAAACTCAATATAGTTATGATGGCAGTTTTTGCAAATTGATCTATAGTTTCATTGCAACCTTAATAAAAGTCCCTGAAGTCTTTTTTTTTTTTTTGGTAGAAATTGATACTTAAAATTCTGAAATTTAAATGAAAATGTTGAAAATTCTTTGTAGGAATTTTGGGAAAAAAAAAACACTTGGAGACTTTTACTACCCAACTTTAACACTTATAAAGATACAATAATGAAGACAGCTTGTTACTATCATTAGAATGGACACATAGATCAACTAAGTACACCAGAGTCTAGAAATAGAGCCATTCATTTTTGGTCAATTTATTTTTGACAACAGTCCACACACATTGCACCAAATAAAAAAAAATTAACAACAAATGGATCATGGATTTAAGTGAAAAACTGAAAACTATAGCACTTCTAGAGACTCGGATAGGAGGAAATTTTCAGTCCTTGGGTCAGGCAAAGATTTATTAGTTGCAATACCAAAATTAGGATCTGTAAAATTTTAAAAAATGGTAATTTAGACTTTATTAAAATGAAAAACTTTTACTTTTTGAAAAACACCATAAGAGAATGAAAAGACAATCCAGACAGGGAGAAAATACTGGAAAATCTGAAGAAGGGACTTGCATCCAGAATATATAAAGAACTCTAAAAAACTAAATAATATCAGAACAAGGAACCCAATAAAAATGGGAAAAATTTAAACAAACTCTTCATCAAAAGAGATGTACATATATCAAATAATTACATGAAAAGAGGCTCAATATCATTAATTGTTAGGGAAAAACGACCATAATGAGATGCTACTGCACATATGTTGGTAAGAAGGTGGGCAACTGGAACTCTTATACCGCTAATGGGAATGTACGATTAAAGCGGTGCAACCACATTGGAAAACAGTTTGACAGCTTTTGAAATAATTAAACATGCACCTTCCAGGTGACTCAGACATTTCATTTCTAGATATTTACCCAGGAGAAATGAAAGCATATATCTATTCAAATAGTTATTCTCAAATATTCGTAGCAGTTTTATCTGTAATAGTCCAACTCTTAGAAACAAAACAAAGCAAACCAAAGGCCCGTTTAGATGAATAGCTAAAAAATGTGATGTATCCATAAAATGAGATACTATGCAGCAATGAAAAGAAATGAACTACTGATACATGCAACAACATGAGTGAATCTCAAAATAATTATGTTGCAAAAGAATCCAAACAAAAACTACATACTATATGTTTTCAATCATTTCAAATTCTAGAAATACAGGCATACTTTGTTTTTTTGTGCTTTATTGTGCTTTGCAGATACTGCATTTTTAACAGATTGAAGGTTTGTGGCAACCCTCTCTTGTCAGTTAATAGTTAGCATTTTTTAGCATTAAAGTATTTTTAAATTTTTTAAAGACATACTTCTCTTGCACACTTAACAGACTACAGTATAATATGAACATAACTTTTATATGCACTGGGAAACCCCTCAAATTCATATGACTTGCTTTATTGAGATACTTTATTGCAATGGTCTGGAACTGAACCTATAATTTCTCCAAGGTGTGCCTGTACCAACCCATCTATAGTGATAGAAAGCAGATTGGTAGTTGACTGAGAATGTGGTGGGGTAGGGTGAGGGCTCGGAGTTGTGAATACAAAAGGTATTAGGAAAATTTTGTTCATGGTTGATATATTTATCTTGATTGTGGTAATGGTTTCAGAGATGTATACTTATCCAAATGCACATTTTAAATATGTGCAGCTAATTGTATGTCAGTCATATGTCAGTAATGCTGCTAAAAACCTCAGCTTACTCAAGTTGCACACCAAATTGGTAAAACGTGTCATATGTGAATTTTACCATAACAAAACTGATTTAAAAAATTTAAAAGTTACAGACATGGTAAGAAAAAAACCAGAAAGAAGTCCTATTTCTTCTGATAAATTAGAATTTTTACGTTTATAGGGAAAAAACAGTCCTATTGCCATGCTATGGCTGATAATGTATGAAGAAGCAAGTCCAGCTGTCATTTGTGGATGTTCTCCCTCCCATTTTTTGAAAAAAGTAAATTTGCCAAGTTCTTCATACACACAGGTTTCCCCACACCATGTCTAACACCTTATCTCTACCTACCTTTAATAAAGACATAATTTATAAAAAAATTAGAGTATTAACTAATTTGTTCCAGTTTAGTTTTCATATACCATATTAGAATGTGAGTTATATAATTAATGGGTTCCCATATTTTGAGAAACAATGATTTTTAGAATTTCTTCTAACTGCTGAGCTAGCCACAAGTGCCCCGACGTGGAGATCATTAATACAGAAGCCTGATTGGGTTACTTTAATTTGCTTCTACTCTGTAATATAATAATAAATGCAGATGTCTTTCCAGCACTAATTTCCATCTATACGGCAGTCTCATTAAGGACGGCCAGCCCCATTTTAATTAAGCACCCTTACTTTGGTTGTGCACTGTCTGTGCTTTTGGCCCATCAAAACAAGCTCTTAGTCAATTAACTATTTTATTAACCAATTGATTTTTTCTGTAGGTCCTTATGCTCTCTTACCAGTTTGAAATGATCATGAAAGGTAAATAAATTGGTTCCTTTCATCTCTAAAAAGCAACGATATATAATGAAACATTTTAAGCAAGGTTTCTGTGAGGAACCTAAACACAGATAAGAAAATACGTGCCATTTATTCTGGAATATAAAAACCGACTGCTTGCAGTAGCATCATATTTGAATAAATCATATTGTCCAATGACCTTTATTGATATCCTGTTTCCCAACTTAAAGCATCAATCCTGCTGCTTAAAAGATCTTTTGTTGTACAAGACCTGCAGATCCATCAGATAACAAAATAATGATTTGCTATCCGTGGATTTTGTAAACTAATAATTTAACAAGATCCTTAGTAGCTTCCTCCCAGCCCTTCACCTTCACTCCACCCTATTGCCTATGTTTGCACCTTCACTTATTCAATTTACTGATACCATTTGAGACCAAAAAAAAAAAAAAAGTATTATTTAACTGAAGGAAAATGCGACGTATGGTACTTGGCTTCTCAAGATAGTGTGTATTTCTGTGGCTTAATTTGGCACAATGCTCTGGCTAGCAAAGGGTGTAATTTATTATAGATAATTTTTTCTAAACAAGTACAGTTTCTCCCAGATGGGTCAAAGGGCTCAGACTCAACGCATTTCCTCCCCACACCCCACCCTTCAGTTTTTGTGTGTGTGTCTGAGTGCTTTACACAGACATAGAAAATTTATTTTCCTAAGGTCATTGCTGGGATAAATGGTATATTAGTACCTGGAAACTGGACCCATTTGGGGATATGTAGTATGCTTGTTTCCTCTAATAATGTAAAAAAATACATACTCAAAAATGAAAGATGGTTGAAAAACTTCATATGTCCTCATTCTCTTGTAACAACTGTTCTGTCAGGATTCTCCCCCTGGGAAATGGCATTTAAAACATTGGTTTTCTAAGGACTCAGGACTAGGACGTGGAAATCCTATGTTGGAATACTGGTACTTTTACTAACAATCTGTGTTCTCCTAGGCAAGTGCTGCTAACTTACAGAAACCAGTTTCTTCATATTTATTTTTTAATATTTCATATATACCTGGTCTACCTTTAGAGTTAATTTTGAGGATCTGATAATACTAGTTATATGAATGTTCATTCTTTATTGAGCATCTACTATGTTATGAATACTTTACAGATATTCTCTATAACCCTCACAAGGACCCTTTAACATGAGTGCCATCATCCTCCTCATTTTTACAGCCAAGGAGCCATGGGGACATTAGGCAATTTGCTCAGGGTTACCTAAGCTTACATAGCAGAGTTGGAATTGAAATCCAAGTCTTCCATACACTGTCTCGTGCTTCTTCCACTTGGCCACACTGCTTCTCCATGATGTAATGTCTAAAAATGCAGCGTAAAAGCCAAAGCACTAGACAGATGCACAGTGGCGTCACAGCCATTATAATGATTAATAGTCATCATGAAATGTGGGACCTGACACCCAGAGGTGATGCTGCCCTTCCCTTGAATGGGAGTTCCACTATGCCATTAGACAGATAATTACAGTGAGATTTTTCAAAGGCAAATTTTTGCCAATGTCTTCATGCATGGCCTTGCCAGCTCTCCAGGAGAAGCAAAAAATAACAACGCTGATTGATTTCCCTTTGCCACTTGCTTCAAGTGGTTCCCATTTTAATGCCCTTCCCAGTTGTGACTTCATTGTCATTCGATGCTGCTGGTATTTCAGCCTCCACACGGGCTGAACAGTTGGGCTCCCCAGCAGGTTCAAAGGTCTGCACAACAGGGGTAGAATATACTGTCTTTTCTAAAAGCTGTTCTGGCGGTTCTGTTAGAAGGCATAGCTAGCTCTTCCTCCTTTATAGTCCGGTAGGCAATCATCTACCCATTTCTTCTACCCAATACCTCCTTCCATAAAAAGAAAGACTTATTTTAATTGATGGAGATTCTCAAAGCTTTCTGTGACCAAACCCAAATATAATAACACAGAGTGCAGCTGACTTGAAGCATTATGTTCTTTATTATAGTCTGGCTATGAATTCCAAACCCTACATTAAAAAAAAAGAAGTCCATTTTATACAATGCACACATGCTATGCCATGACAAAATAGAAAGGTTTCATCAAGTTCCACAAAGTGGCTTATATCATACAATGCCGTTACCTAAGGCTAGGAAATTATACAACCCTGGTTTGCATTCTCCAAATCCTCATATAATTTCCCGTGTTCTTTTAATGAGGGCAGCCTGGGATCCTTAGGACAGTGAGAGTATCTGTTTCTCTGACAAGTGGGTTGCCTCTCCTGAAGGTCCTTAGATGACTCTGGATATTTAGCTGTCTATCTTTCCACTTTATTTTTTCCTCTGGTGAAGTCAATAAAACACACTGAACCTTTATTAAGTATATCCTATGATCCAGGCGTTAGACATGAAAAGAAGATCACCAAGTGGAGTGTGTATCCACGTGTAGCTCCCTCTTTGTATCCACATTACTTGCCACATAATATCCTCAGATAATGTTTATTAGACGGTGTTGGTTTAATACCCGACACCTCACTACCCTGGCCAAAAGACCTACGCACTATACAAAGCTAAAAGATCCATTCAAGATAACTTTAGGTTAAAATAAGATACCTGACTGGGGAAGTGGACAGAGGGTTGTGTAGTTCCCATCTGTCCTCCTCTAACAAGTAAAACTATAAGCAGTCCAATTTATAAATAGTCCAATCCATAAACAGTCCAAATATAATTCGGGCTTTTTACACTGTCTTTACAGTAGAAAGAACAAAGGCTTCATGCTTTATTAAATACTAACAAATAGAGCAAGAAGGTATAAAGGCAAAAAAAAAAAATTCAAGTTGAGGAAGAGGAAAAGTAAGCGGTCTGTTTTTTTCCTGGAACAAATCTGCAGTATTTTGTAATAGGTGAAGATTAAATTATCTGTCAGAACTCCCCAAATTTAGTCCCCTTGCTCAATTTCTTGTGATCTTCTATTCCAATGCTCAGAGATACGGTTTCATTACTGACCATTGGACATCACTAAAATACTCCACTGTGCTTTACCTAGACTTCCAAGTGCTCAGTGACACCAAATAATTATTTCCTAACCCCAACTGAATTTCTAATTCTAACACTAGAGCAGATATAAGTTAATATTTAACAGAATGATTTTTATTAAATTAATTCATACCAATATATAAATGATTAATATCCCCTGAATGTTCCAGCAATAGTTTCCGTTTCAAAGATGAATGCCCATTATCACAGAGGACTTCCCAGAGATGTCCAATTAATGAGACCTGAGATAAAACAGCAGGAGGTTTTACATGACAGGAGGACAGTATCAGTTGAGGTCATTGCAACCTGCGAATCTGATCCAAACATTTGTCAATAACTCATTTATTCAATCAACCAGAATTTGCTATGTATGTGACAGTGAGTCAGAAACAGTATACAAAAGAAATACCACCTATTTATAACTTCGATTTAAAGAATTTCACCCTCCAATAGAGAAGATAGATCTTAAAGTAATGAGTGATAAATACAACTACAGAGATAGCAGAAGACACTTGGCATATATTTCAAAGATTTTTCCTTCCAGATAACCTTTTGTGGTTTCTCGGATTAAGATGAGTGTCAGAGGATGGATGTGAGCTTGCCATATAAAGGCCCTGTATAGGTCAGGGTCTCAGCAGGCAGCACACTCAGTAGGGGGGATCAAAGAGACTTTAATTAAGGAATTATTTATGAATCTAAATACACGGTTAAGGAAAATCAACAAGGGATGATGAAGCATACTCAGGTCAAGTGAAGCTGGAAACTGTTAGCACTCTTACGTTTGAAGGGACAAGAGGAAGAAGCAATGACCTGAACTGAGCAAGACCCATAACCATGGCTCCAAAGAGGAATATGGCCCTTTATTAGAGAAAAGCAGTCATTGCCACACCACAGCTGGGTAGGGAAGAGGCCCAGGAAATAAATACACTGACTTCTCTTTCCTCCAGATCACTGGTGTTCTGGAGTTTCCAATAGGAGAAAGCCCAACAAAAAGCCAAAGGGTATGGGAACCCAGTTCTTCTGAAGCATGATAAGGGTGTGGAATGAAACTGGAGGGGCAGAAATAAAATGAGCAGCGCAGACATGAAGATGGAAAGCATCACTGTGCATTTTCTGTTGCTGGAGTGTGAAGTGTGAGGCACGGAGTGGTGAGAAGAAAAGATAACTGCGATCATATGACTCTTAACGCTCGGAACCTTTCAAAAAATTTCATCACCTTCTCAAAAAAGCTTGTAATCTGTCGTGGAAACCAGGTAGCTTCTAGCTTCCTCTCTACTCCTCTAGACTTACAGATGATTCTAGAAGCCCTGATGAAGAGAAAGAGGAGCTTGCCAGGAGGCAAACAAAAAATTTGTGGTTGAGGAAAAGAAGTGGCAACCACCTGAACTAAGGCAATGAAACTTAGGATGGTAAGGAAGGTAAAGCTTTGAAAAATAGGATGGAAATAAAATTGTCAATGCTTATGAGCTGAAGCATGGGAAAGTAACAGCCAGCCAACAAGGGGAAACTACTGGATTTCTGATTTAATTCACAAGAGGGATGGAGCTGACAAAATTAAATGAAAATGTAGAAAAAGGGAGGTTTTGCAAATGTCCATTTGCATACCTGTAGCAAATACTCAAGTCAGGTAAGCATGGTGTGTTGGTAGAGGTTTGAGTTGGGTTATAGATTTCAGAGGCTCTCGCTGAGGCTGTGTTCAATGTGCACATTCCTAGGACTTGAGGAATTTGGAGATGGTGGAGTAGAAGAGGCCATTAAAAACAGGAAGGAAATTGAGTCTCCTAATACAAGGAGGGTGAGGAGGCTGAGAATGGTAAAAGTTCTGTTCGGCATATCAGTAAGAAAGCCATTGGTGGCCTTTGGAAAAAGTGCTTCATTGCAACAGTGAAATACATATGATGATGGAGGTTCAGGGGATGCAAGGGGGCTTAGGACGTGGAGACAGTGAGTGCAGACAATTCTTCTGGGAAGTTTGGACAAGTGGGCAAGAGAGTCTGTGATGGTAAAGGAAGAATCAGAATCAAGGAAGAAGACTGGCAGATGAGAGAAGGAGACCTGCTTCATCACTGTTGAGAAGGAACAACAGTGGGAAACAGATTTGAGGTTGCAGGAGAGAGAGTGCTGAGTCGATAAAGAATTGAACTAACGCTTGACTTATCAAAGTTACGAAAAATTTAAAATTGCAATGGAAGTTGAGATTTCTGTGTTGTTTTTTGTAAATTGAATTTTGGGATTGCAATACAAATCACTCCTGAATGATGAAATATTTCCCGTATTATTCTTTCTGGAGGAGTATCAGTCCAAAAGCATTGTGGAAAGAAATGAGACATATTTCCAGAAAAAGTAATTTTTTATTATTATTATTAGTAGTAGTAGTAGTGAACAGCCAGAGAAAGGAAGTGACTTGTCCAAGATACTACAGATAGTCAGAGGCAGGCAAGGTCTAGAATTGACAACTGCCATAATCACCGCTCCCTGCAATCCTTAACCTTTGTTTCATTCATTCTGCTTTTTGGCTTTTTTTTTTTTTTAAAGGATGGGAGACACAATTTGAGTTATTTGTGTGTGTGTGTGTGTGTGTGTGTGTGTGTATAAAGTATATAAATATATATATATAAATATATATATAAAATACACATGTAATTTTTTAATGGAGGTACTAGGGATTGAGCCCAGGACCTCGTGCATGCTCAGTACACTCTACCACTGAGCTATACCCTCCCCTAACCTTTATTTCAAAATCAGCTTAGGTTTTACTAATCAGATCACCTCTCTCCCTCTTTCTAGTGTTAGTGTTTTACTCTTCTTGTAAATAGACTTTGAAAATTACTTTTATTTCTTTTCACAAATTTGCTCATTAAAAATATGAAGCCATTCCACCCCATTCTACTCTGGCCACTAAATTCGTAAACAGTATCCAACTGCTTGTTCTTGGGGCTAAGACGTGGTTCAAAGAATGTGCTCTAAAGTGATGCTGTGCGGCTCAATGCCGATCTTGGACACTTAACAACTACGTAACGCTGGGTACCGCTTACCAGGTCTGTGTCTCAGTTTCGTCATAGGAACAGTAGGGTCAACACAGTAAATCGTCATAACCATAGGGGGATTAAAGAGTAAACATATGTGATGCACACAGTATAATGCGCCTCACCAGAAAAAAAAAATCATTTGATATTCATTATTGCTTTCCACAGTAGTATCATTGAAGGTGTACCAGTGGTGATGCTATTACTGGCTCAAATAATGATTCAAGTAATCATTTGCTCAAGTGAATAATTCACTCTTATTAAATAAATAGTCCCCTGCCACATCACGTAGTTCATATTCTAAACAGACGATCCCTTCCAAACAGAGTGAACATTCAGCCGGTCATGGTGGTAAGATGCAGTGACAAAGACATAGAGACCTGGGCAAACGGAACTGAATTTCCAGTATTATCATACTGGAAGAGTCTTTCTGTGGAACTGAATAATAATATTATCAGCTTCGGTACCCGGCATCAGCCAGGGAGGAGGAATCCATAGGCCTGCGTGAGTGGCTCAGCCCAAAGCCTGAGACCCTTCGGCTCACTCCAAAGTTCATACCTCTCAAAGCATGAAGCTGTGTGTTCACAGGGCTTAAGGTTTGCTGACATCATGTGGTTCTTGTTCATACTTGTTTATACTAACTGCTTGGGCAGCTAAAATGTGGTTGTCCTCTTAGCACCCTCTTTGAATAGAAGTGCCTATGTTGAGGTGTAAATTCTATATTCAAGCTTTCCTAAGCCCTTATCATTCATATCAGTGAAGATGAAATGTAAGCGGCGATGGGTAATAAACCATTTGAATGTGTTTACAAAATTAATCTCCGTATCTTTTCACCAGGCAGTATGTATTTGATAGCTTATCTGCTCTGACCAAGACGAGTTTTGGCTGATACTGTATCTCCCTACATCTTGTAGGGATGTGGAAGTGGGGTTTCTGCTGAAGGAACTGTCAACTAAAAATGGGACAGATGACAGTAAGCTTTCCTGCTTGGCACTGGAGTTTGAACATTATGTACCATTCATCTGAAAAGGATAAACTATGCTTTATATCTGATTTTTCAAAGGTTGCACAGATTATGGCTAGGTCAAAAGTGATTTATGTTCTATTATTTAAAATATTTGATAAAACAGAATAAGTGCAGAATATTGCCACAAAAATAGCTGGAAAAATTAGGGACAGCGAGCTCTAGAGGATTTCATTCAGAACAAAATGTAAACTCTTTAGAAGAGAAAATATAATGCGATTTTTCCCAAAATGTTTTTTTTTTTCGTTGAAATATAGTCAGTTTCTGGTGTGCAGCATAATGTTTCAGTCATACTTATACATACATATATACATTTTCATATTCTTTTCATTATAGGTTACTACAAGATATTGAATATAGTTCCATGTGCTATACAGAAGAAACCTGTTTATCTTTTTGATATATACTAGTTAATATTTGCAAATCTCGAGCTCCCAATTTATCCCTTCCCATCCCCTTTCCCCTGGTAACTATAAGTTTGTTTACTATGTCTGTGAGTCTATTTCTGTTTTTTAGATAAGTTCATCAGTGTCTTCTTTTGTCTTCTGTTAGATTCCACATATGAATGATATCATATGGTATTTTTCTTTCTCTGTCTGACTTACTTCACTCGGAATGACGATCTCCAGGTCCATCCACGATGCTGCAAATGGTATTATTTTATTCTTTTTTATGGTTGAATATTCCATTGTACAAATATACCACGGTTTCTTTATCCAGTCATCTGCTGATGGACATTTAGGTTGTTTCCATGTCTTGGCTCTTGTAAATAGTGCTACTATGAACTTTCCAAAATGTATTTTTCAAAGCACTAATTCCTTCAGAGTTTGGGCAAAGGGAAATCTGTAGTCAAATCAGTTTGGGACACACAGTACAGTAAATATTTCCCTTAAATGTAGATGCAACACAAAGAGGCGAACTGTGTTTACTATTGCTGTTTTCAACCATGATTACCCCAAACCACTTATCTAAGATTCCTTTTTTTTTTCCTTCAAAGAAACAGTGAGTGATATCCCATGGATCAATTTAGAGTTCTGCTGAACACACTTTGTCAATTAAGAAAGTTCAGTTTGTGGGGTGCAGAAGGTAGGAAGCCACTGTCTCAGATTTTCAAAATATCCTTCACGAGGGTGTTCTAGGAACCTTGTCAATGATAAAGTTCCTACGTTGATCTCCATTTGGTTTAGTATCAAATATGAATCCTTCTTCAGCAAGAACTCTGGAAAAGAAGATAAAGATGAGGCACACACCCTTTCTGAACTCAAGGTTACTAAATTTTAGTTTAGGATTAATTTGCATTATATACTTGAAGCTAATGTTACTACAATTTCAATTTTGCTCTAGCACTGTAAGTCTGAGACATCCTTTTGACTAAGAGAGAAAGTTGTAGAATTATAGCAAAATGTGCTGCTGCTGATGGGAATAGCTCTTGCCAAGTGTATCCTGCCAGGAAAATTGGGTTTAGAATCCCTGAGATGGTGGGCAGCTATCATGAGGTGGAAGGCAAACTTTTCAGGTAGCAGAGAGTAGAGGATTTAGAGTCAGACTCAGTCATATCTGCTGGGTTTGATTGGTGAGCCCATGAAGCATATTATTGCATTGCCTGGAATGTCATTTTCTCCATCTGTAAAGCAGGGACACTACTGACTATTCTAGAGTGTTGCTGGGAAGAGCAGACCTAGAAAGTGTAGTTAAAGTGCTTGGCTCGTGCTAGGTGCTCTTCAGACATTGGTTCCCTATTTTTTCCCTTCACAGCAGTGATTCTCAACCGGGCGCAATTTCTGCTCCTCCAGAGGGCACTTGGTTATATCTGGAGACATTCTTGGTTGTCACAACTGGGGGGAATGCAATTGGTATTCAGTGGATAGAGGCCAAGGATACTGTTAAACAGCCTACTTACACAGGACGGTCCCCACAACAAATAATCATCCAGTGCACTGTGTCAACAGTGCTGAGGCTGAGAAGCCGTGCTCTACAGCACAGGAATGAAGCTCTGCCTTTTTCCCTGCTCCTATATTTAGTTGTTTCAGCACCAGATCAGAACAAGCAGAGGCATGTCTTGAGGAAAAAAGGAACACTTTGGAGATAAGAAGCATTCAAAACCCTGCAAGTTTAAATTATGAATACCGCAGTCACTGTAATCATGTAAAGTTAGCAGCAATGACTTTATAGTGTTTATTTATAAATCAAGGTTGATGACAAAAAAAAAAAAAAACAAACAAGAAAAGAAAAAAGAAACCACGAAATGTTCTGGCAGGTATAGAAAGGTAAAAATGTTGAATCATCTTTTCTTCTTTTTGATCATTAAATAGATCTATTTCCCTATGGAATGGGGGAATTCAGCAGTTGGTTTCAAGGAAAAGATCTACGATACTATATATATCTAAGCTGTACTTTTTCTGCAAGAAAATTAGGTGCTAGAATCTATACTGTGGGACTTTGGGGACATTTGAGCATCTATCACAGATCTGTTTATAACACTAGACATCTTGGGATGTCATGAGACTTACCAGCAAACAGTGATGGGGGATTAACAGAAAGAGTGTGTGTGTGTGTGTGTGTGTGTGTGTGTGTGTGTGTGTGTGTGGTGTGCACACATGGGTCTTTGCCGGAAGATGGTGTAGCAGTATCATTCAAGTAGGCTGCAGTTCAGTCCACCAATAATTTGGGTAAACTGGAGGAAGGGCAGTGATTTAATTCTTGTAAAATAGGGCCAGTTACAAGGAAAAGCAGAGAGGCCACCTGTAAGCACAGATCGATTCACCTGTGAGGCTGAGAGACGGAGTATTGGTTTCTTCTTAGAATTTTGAACTTCACAAAGTGTTTCTCAAAGAAACAAAATAATCAAGGTGAAAGAAGAAAGTGTACATTTTTAAATAGATAAGCATTACTTGCGAGGAAGCATTCCTTTTGAAAACTGATAGATACATAGAGAAGCACTAAGGTACTCAAAGGTGAAATAGAAAACAAAGGTAGGTGTTTGAGTGAGAAAAGGAACATAGCAGGATTCAGCAAACACATCCGTCACTTGGCTCCTGGGTATATGAAGGCAAGTGGAAAGGCAATCTGTTAGAGTCCCCAAAACCTGGAATCCAGGCAGCTTCCATGTGGGCACTGGTGGCGTTCTCTGCTGCTAGCAAGGAAGACCTGTTCTGTTTGTTTAGATTCCAGTGTCTTTTTCAACCAGGTTTCCTTTTTATCTTTCCCTTGCTTGTTAGAACTGAGATGCCAATAAATGAGAATTTATTCATCTGAGGCATAGATGTAGTGACATTTCAGTTTATTCTAATATTAGATATTCATTATTCTAGCTAAGGGAATTTGGAAAAATCACCCTTTCAGCATCTCATTTTCTTTATCTGTTAAATGGGACCATAATAATAGCAGTCCCATGGGATCGTTTGTGGGAATTAAATGTGAAGTTCTGAGCACAGTGTCTAGCGTATGTAAGTTGATGTCGTGAATATCTTTAATATCATTCTTGTTTATGACTTCTAATTACCTCTGTGTAGGAGGCAGTCAGTGTCATTCATCCACCAAACATCTGTTATTATACAGTGATGTTCCATGAAATTTCCTGCACATTGAAATTACAGAGCTGGTAAAACAACCTCTGTCCTCAAGGAGGTTGCAGTTAGGGATGAAGGCAGGCAGGCATGACAATATTATTATGCACAAGCCATCTGGCTATCAGGCTGGTAGCAAAAAGGATATCAAGGAAGGCTTCCTGCAGGAGGTCTACTTGAACCAGGTCATGCCGTACAAATAGAAATCAGTCAGGAGGAGTGGGTTAGGTGGGGTCTAATAGGTGGTGGAGGGAACAGCATGGGGAAAAGCCGTTGTTGTCTACAGGAGTCCTAAACTGTCACCAGTTGATGTAAGTTAGCTTCAGTTCATCATGAACAGGCACAGTAAGTGTCCTTCCCTTTCATATGCCAGGAACAGCATCCTAACCTGTTTCAATCTGCATCACCCTTAAAATTATGTTATTGTTATTATCATAATTTACAGATGTGGAAACTGAGGCACAGAAAAAGTAAATTTTTTGCCTAAGGCTCAGAGCTACTGAGCTGCAGAGTCAAGGTTTGAACCTATCCAGTCTCTTTCCACAATCTCTGTTTTGTAACCTACTTAAGCAATATAAAGCCCTGAGATCAGGTAACTGGTCCATAGTTTTTTAACAGTAGCTACAGAAATCAAACTGAATTCTTTTGGCATCAGCAACTTGGAAGTTCGGTGCAGTGGGCTGGCCATCTGTTGTGGGACTATCAGACCAGGGTTTTTAATCCATCCTGCAGGCAGGATGAAGAGCCACAGAGAGCTGCTGAGGCTCTTTACTGTACCAGCTGGACCTTTTCAAAGACTGCAAAAATGTCAGAGAACCTGCCGGTCTTCATTGGCAATGACTTTACTATCACACCTTGAGATGTGCTTTATATGCTCAGCTGCCAAGAGTGACCTGCACAGATGATCAGCGCAGCACACGGTGAAGCAGACATCCCAGTTAGCCAGGGCAGCATTCTTTCAGCATTTCCTAGATTTAACAAATAAAGATAAAAGATGTCCAGTTAAACTTGAATTTCAGATAAACAATGGATAACTTTTGGGGTGTAAGTCAGTCCCAGGCAGTCTTTGTGACATACTAAAAGTATCCATTGATTGATTAATGAATAAAGAAGTTATGTTTACACACACACACACACACATATACACACAATGGAATATTATTCAGCCATAAAAATGAGGAAATTCTACCAATTGCGACAATATAGATGGACCTTGAAGGCATTACGCTGAGTGAAATAAGAAAGGCAGAGAAAGACAAATAGTATATTATCTCACTTACATATAGAATCTAAAAAAAATCATACAAAAGAAGATCAGACTTGTGGTTATCAGAGGCAGAGGGGAGGGAGGATTCAGAGGAAGGTGGTTAAAACATACAAACTTCCAGTGATAAGACAAATCAGTACCAAGGATATAGTTTACAACGTGTGACTGTAGGTAACGCTGATGCATGATGTATAGGAAAGTTAAGAGAGCAATTCCTGAGAGTTCTCATTGCTAGAAGAAGTTTTTTTCTTTTTCCTTTTCTTTTTATTCTGTCTTTATGAGAAGATGGATGTTAGTTAAACCTATTGTAATCATTTCAAAATATATGTAAATTAAATCATCTTGCTGTATACCTTAAACATATAGAGTGATGAATGTCACTTATCTCTTAATAAAACTAGAAAAAAGACTTCTTATGTCTTTCTAAATGAACTAGGGAGCCACCCTTTGAAGCACCTGCTCAAAGCCAAGGGTGTTGTCTATTGAATAGTGGGAGGAAATGGTAATGCAAAGATTAAAAAAAAATAGAGTCCAAGGGAAATAAAAATGTACCAATAGTAGAAAGACTGACAGTTAAGAAATACAGACAATATAGTAGATTTGCCTGTAGACTACATAAGATTAAGAACAGTAAGTACAACATTGAGCAGTAGTATGTGCCTGGCACTGTGCTATGTTATTCTGTACCTACTTTGTTTATATTTGCCTACTTTCTACTGTCTGTCTAAATAAAATGACCTTCCAAGTTTCTTCTGTGTAATAGTGTGTGGAAAGGAAAGGCTTGAGTTATTTGTATGTCCTATCCCCTCTTTGTAAAAATGCATTATGTAACCTACATGAATTTAATTTTTAATATGTTCACGAAATTAAAAAAAATTCAGAGTCCTTATTATGAGTTAGAGACAAAAGATGCAGAAAGACTTTGACATCAGACCAGCTTGTAGGAAAAGCATAATCTTAGGTCCCATTCCAGACCTACTGAATCAGAATCTGTGTTGTGACATGATCCTCAGATGAGTCATTTGTACTTTAAAGCTTGATAAGCACTGAAAAAAACTATTCCAATTAACTCAGGTATTTTAAAGTATTACTGTTTGCAGCTTGTTGACAATCAAAAACAAATAAAAAAACTCATCTCAGAAATATAAAACCCCTTAGAAGTTTCAGATCAATTGGAAAACAATTAAAGGTGCTAAAAGCCCTCAAATGTTTTGACTATGAAATATGGATAATGCAGGTAGCAGAGCAAACTGTGTGGGTCTGTAATTTTTGGTCCCATTGAGAAAATAATTTGTGTATCTTAAATTTTCCTTTTCAAGTTGGTCAGCCTTATTTATTTTCTGATGTAGGCACCATCAGCAATCAGTTGCATGAACAGAAAGACTGTTTTTCTCCTTAAGAGTGCTTCCTTTCATCACCAAATTAACATGGTGACCCTAGAGCGTGGTGGTCACGTTGTTACAATTTCTAAATGGAGAGTTGTCGCAGTCAAATTCCTGCCCTCCTAAAAGCTTGCTGTTAGGCATAAGTGTCTTATTTGGCAATACAGCGATGATATGCCTGCTGCTGTTTAGCTCTTTAATGATGAGCAGTTTCCCTTTGTGGGAATAACTAATTGGACCAATGCTTAAATTAACCTCAGGGTGCCATTTTGGATGAAATTTTTTAGCTGTAGTAAACAAGACAGTGTAGCATTGGTACAAGGATAAAAAATAGAAGATCAGAAAAAATTAGAGAGTCTAGAACAGACTTACGATGCAACTGATTTGTAAAAAAGTTCTACTGCATATGAAAAATGGCACTGAATCAGTTAGATACATAGATCTATTAGATCTGTTAGACCAGTTAGATCTTGGATACCACTCAGTTAGATCAATTAGAGATCAAACACAAGCAATGAGAAAGAAAAAGTGTTAAGAGAATCTAAAAGAAATGGTGCTTTCAATAATGTTTTGTTTACATTAAAGAAGTGCTGAAAGCGAGTCACTTAACAGCATGTTGGAGTTTAGTCCTGAATTTGCCACTCTTCCTGTTTTCACCTTGCATTTTTCATTTATTTTTCCCCCATTGCTAAATCAAGCCGTGCTGGTCTACCTCTTTGCCCTGTCTCAGCCCATCTTTTAAGTTTTGCTGTCCGATTATCCACTCCGTGCCTTCCGCATTTTGCTTGTAAATAACTCCAGAAGTGCATCTTTTCCCCTCATGTTTTAATGCAGCTGCACACCACCCTATTCAGTCTGGAAGGTATGCCCCACATTCTGACTAGTCTTTCAGAGAGATGACCTGAATGTTAGGTCTCTTGGGATAGAGAGATAACTGTGCATTGAAAATTCAGCTGGAGCTTGAAACTATGAGTAGATGATTCCAGTGGACGTCTGTTGTAATCCTGTTGGAATTCTCCTGGGGGTATGAAGCTTTGCCTACTTTTTAACTGTGTAGTAGATTGTATTGTAGATTCTTTCTGTGGGAGAAGTGTACCACCCTGTTCCATTTTTCTTAGGCTTTGTTATGTCACTGGCTTTGGCCCATAAAATGTGAGCAGAAGTAATGTGTGCCAGTGCCAAGGAGATCTCAAATTAAAGAATCATTTACAAGAAAGAAGTGTCTTTCCCTTCATCTTCTACCTCGGGATGCTGTGTCCTAAATAGTAGTTGCTCCTTCAGCCTACATCCTGGAATGGAGAAGACACATGGGTGGAAATAGTCCACCCATAGCTGATAAACAAAGTGAATGAGAAATCTTTTGTTGTTGCAAGTGTAGGGGAGCAAAACTTGCCACCTTAAATGTCTCTTTGGCATGTAGATTGTTTCAAGCTAAAAACACTCAAGGTCCAAAAGACTCAGAAAGAAACTTTGACCTTCCCCCTAAATGTCTAAAAGAATTTAGATAGTTTCTGGAGTAGAGCTATCAACGGAGATATCGGAAAGAATATGGGCAAGGGGAGGTTGGGGAGACTCTAGGCAGAGCCTAGAGATCAGGGTCCACCCTGTGTCCCATTGTCTCTGCAGGGCCAAGCAAACATTTATTTTCCAAACATTTGCTTTTTCATCTCCCTGTGAATTGCTTTCCTCCCCTTTGAAGTCTCATACCACTACTGCCAATATTGTTTGTTTGTTTTTTGTTTTTGGCTGAATATGGTATTTAAGTTGGGGGCTTCAGCCATTCTGGTGAGTTATTCAGTTTTCCTGGGTCTCTCCCATGTGTACTTGTTATTAACCTTTTGTTTGATTTTTCTTCTATGAATCTGTCTCATATCAATTTAATACTCAGACCAGCCAGAAGAACCTAGCAGGGTAGAGGAAAAATTTTTCCTCCCTGACACAAGTCATTGTTTTAATGTCTTTGTTACTACAGGATAGTCAAGCAAAATCTGACTGACACAGCAGGTTTTGAGTGAAACTCAGTGCAATGCAGGGTCTAGGACTGAACGTATAACCCAGTCCAGGTCAGAGATGTTTTACATCTGTCTAGACACAAGTGACTGGTTGAGGAATAAGAAATTGGAACCTAAATCAGGTCAGTGGGATTTAATATTGGAACTCCAGTTGGTATTATTTAAATTAAGCGCTTGTTTTTACTCAAGGGTTACTGAAATGACATTTTGGAAACTTAAGAGTTTCCAGAACCTACCGTTAAGGGGCAGCCTGTCTGAATGTGAAGCCAACACAATCCAAGTAGAGTCAAGAGATGGCTAGTGAGAAAGACAATTCTTGATGAGACTATGATTCAGAAGTCTGACCTAAAATCTGTCCTTGAACTTTTCACAACAATTAAGAATACCGACCAATAATAGAAGAGTGTGTGTGTGTGTATGTGTGTGTGTAATAATAAAATTTGGTTACATGAGCTACAAACTGGAAAGCCATAACTCCCAGGCCTGTGGATAATGTCTCTCTCTCTTTTTTCTTTAAACCGAGCTTAACTTTAATTAAACCATAAATTGGGGGACTATAAAGAAAATAAACAGGAAAAAGAGTTTGTGTAGATTATTTCAAATTCTAGTGATTCTAGTCAATCTGATGACTGAAGTTGTTTAAAAATAATATACCACAGATGATGTATAATAAAAGCAGGGCAGGGAAATGAAAGTACATACATCTTATTCATTGAATTAGATTTATGCTTCAACTTTTCCAGTTTCGTGAAGATAAATAACTTGGAGGTAGAATATGGCATAGAAAGGTTTTGTGCCCAAAGTTGACCAATGGATTCAGTCTACATTTATACCAAGACACTGAGAATGAGATATGATCAATATTGAGGATTTTTTAAAAATTAGTATACATTTGATGCTAATAATTATGTTAAATATATGAAATATATAGGAAGGTCTTAAAAATTTTCAAAACCTTTTTAAAAAACTTTTAAAAACAAATATCATAAAATGTATTTGTGAATGGCCTTAAACTAATTCTGTGGATGATTAGGCAAAAGTATTTTTCTTTCAGTAATAGTTAAATTTAGTTAAAGTACAGTATATGAGGAGGGATGAGAAAATACTAAAAATTTAAGCAACTTTCTAAGTTGCCTTAATTTCCTCTCCTGATTCAATTAATTCTGGCCTAAATACTCCAATTTCATTCTCCAGGCATCCACATTCCCACAACTACAAACAGTTTGGCCTCAATGAATGTAGAAGCACAACCTACTTTGACTGGAATATCAAGATATTGGAGGGGGAAGGTTTCTAAACTTTAATAATCTAGATAATTGCTTCAACTCTCCACTTTGCTCGTGAATCTAGTCATAATTAACCAATTAAATCACATCAGCAGTTCACTTTTTCCCTAAGCATAGAATTTAGGGGGATAAAAGAGAAGGAGCAAGAGAGACTAGAGGAACTTTCTAAACATAAATGCCATTCTATTACAGGACCTTATTAAATACATTTAAATGTTTTAATTTCTAGCACTCTTTTGTTCATAATGAACTCTGCAGGGATTGAAAATGAATTTTTATTCTGAGATTTTTATCTCTTTTGAATTGCAGAGAGCATTCCTCTCAAATTTCTGCTAGATTATAATGAAACCTATTTTAATATCGCATCAAGCCAGCCCCCTGAGGAGACAACTGTCAAAAATCCATGGTATCTTTAAATCATTTGAATAATTACATTTTCTCAATGCAAAGTAATACATAAGAAACTATTTGTTTAACTTTATTGATTCCACAGTATTTTCCATACAAGTTATGTTATACACTATCCAAGCAAAGTTGAGTAGTTCAGTTAGGCGGGGGTTCAGGCTGAATGGAGATATAGAGTAAGAGATGGATATGAAAAGAAAGGTTCCAAGCAGAATATAAAGATGCTTAAAGATCATGCACAAAGTTTTAACATTCAGGGATTAATATGGTACCTAATAACAAAATAACTAAAACTAATTTAACTCTCACTAGTGTCACATAACATGTAACTTTTACATGTTCTGCATTTATGTACATTATTCCAACTAGTCTTCCCAAAGGATCTTTCAGGCCGGTACTGTTATTATAATCATTATCTTACAGATGTGGAGAAAGGCTTAGAGGGTTTAAGGTCACACAACACGTAATAAGTCAAGTTTACAGAGTCAGACTTTGTACTTTAAATACTTCATAAATGGTAGAACTTGAATTGGTACTAAGACATTCTGCAGTCTCTGCTTACTAGACAAAGGAAGTCAGAAGAGCCTATTTGTTTGCAGTCTAAAGTTAGTAGTAACAGTTACAAAAAAAAAAAAAAAAGAAGGAAAGACAGACAGAAAAATAACTATGTGAGGGGATGGATGTTAATTAACTCGATTGTGGTAATCATTTCATAATACGTATGTGTAGTAAGTCTTCACAATGTACACCCTAAATGTGTACAATTTTTGTTTATCAATTATACCTCAATAAAACTGGAATAGAATAAAATAATAGGGTGGCCGTCTCAGCAGTTGATATGGGGAAAAAAGGATAATTACTTGTGTGTTTGGGATTCTGGCATGTCCTCACCTGAGAACAGTTCTGGGATGGATCTGTGTCCAGGGAGGTGTAAAGGCTTGTGAAATGAGGAAGGAATTCCACGACTAGGCTTAATGGACCCCCATCTGCCATCACTGTGCCATCCAGGAGTGGGAGCAACTCAGCCAGCTGTCTCCCAAAGCTGCACATTGTCACCGTATGTAAGGACATTTGCCACATCACCTCTTTTACACCTAATTTGTCTGTCTGCCAGTCACTGTGATATCCTCCATCCCCATTGTCATCTTGTAAACTCATAGGTAACACTCCCCAGAAACTTTCTCAAATGCTTTCCCTGCAACTATTGAGATGATCATGTGACTTTTGTCCGTTTCTCTGTTAATATGGTAAATGGTATATTAATTAAAATTTGAATATCAGATCAACTATCTATTTCTGGGATAAGTCTCAGTCATAGTATATCATCGTTTTTATATATTGTTAAATTCAGTTTGGAACTGTTAAGGATTTTTGTGTTTATATTCGTAGGGACTGTTGGTTTTCCTTGATGTGCTTGTTTGACTTTAATGGTAGCTAACACAACTTTCATAAAAATGAGAAGTACTTTCTTTTCTTCTATTTTGTGAAGGAATTTGTGAAGGATTATTTTCTTCTTTAAATACTTGATAGAACTTGCCATTGAAACTTTCTGTGCTTTTCTTTGTGGGAAGATTTTTAAATGATTAATTCAACTTATTTACATGTTATCATCTTATTCTAATTGTCTATTTCTTCTTGAGTCAGTTTTGGTAATTTGTGTCTTTCTAGGAATTTGTTCATTTCATCTGAGCTGTCTAAGTTGTTGAAAGAGGCTTGTTCATGATATTCCCTTATAACTTAAATTTCTGTAGGCTCATTAGTGACATTTCTTCATTCATTCTTAATTTGGTAGTTTGAGTCTTCTCCCTTACTGTCTTGGTCAGCTTGTGTAAATCAATTGATCTTTTAAAAAATAGCTTTTGGTTTCATTCATTTTCCCTATTATTTTTATGAGTTTTATTTTATTGATTTCCACTGTAATCTATTCTTTTCTTTCTTCTGCTTGCTTTGGATTTAATTTGAGGTTTTTTTTAATTTGAGTTTCTCAGGAGATTTGATATCTTTCTTCTCTTCTTATATATGTATTTGAATCTATAAATTTTGCTCTCTGATGAGTCATTTTCTTTTAATGCTTTCAAGATTTTCTCTGTATGATTATGATGTGTCTAGACACGGATCTTTTTATATTTATCTTACTTGGCACTCATTGAACTTCTTGGATCTGTAGATTAATGTAGATTAATGTATTGAGATTTCAACTCTAGAATTTCCATTTTTTTAAACTGATTTTAACTATTGCTATTCTTTATTTACTGAGTTATTGTCAGATTTTCCTGTAGTTGAACATATTTAATAGCTTCTTTGAAGTCTTTGCTAAGAAGTCCAACATCTGAAAATACTGACAGTTTCTATTGATTGATTTTTTTTCTAAATATGTCACACTTTCTTATTTCTTTGCATGTCTCATAATCTTTTGCTGAATACTGAACATTTGACATAATATATTGTAACAACTCTGGATTCTTTTTTCCCTTTGAGAATTGTTGGTGTTTGTTTAGGAACTTGCGTTAACTGAATGTGTGAAGTCTTTCCTGTAATGTGTGGCCACTGATGCCTCTGCTCAGTCTTTTTCCTCTTGCTTTTATTTTTGGTTGACTTCCTGGGGGTTGCCCTTATGGAAGCTTAGTGAGCCCCTATGCATAGCTTGATGAACCATCAAATATTGGCCAGAGATTTTGCTCAAACATTTCAACCAGCAAAAGCTTTTATTCTCTGGTATTGGATTTGTGGGTGGGCTCAGGAGTACTTTCAAACATCAGGCCATATTTAAGTCTGGTCTTACTTATATTTCTGCTGGGCTTTATTGCATCTTCTTTCTGTGTGCAGCCAAGATCCATTAGCCAAGGATGTGTGTGTGAGTTGGATCCCCGTCTCCAGCCTCTGCTGTACATGCACACATCAACCTGGGATGTGTGACAAGCTCCTGAAGCCCCTGATGACTGCATCCTCTTTCAATTCTCCGGTTTGGTCTTTCACTGACCCTAGTGGGACCACAACCTCAGGCTAGTGGGAACACTTGTCCTCTCTGTTTGTCCCCAAGATCATTCCTTTAAGTGACAGTGCTCTCAATCAAGTGTACCCCCTCTAGCAGCAGAGGCAAGGCTATGGTTTCTGTGGCTTGCCTTGCTGGGTTGAACTAGTGCTTCGACAGAGGTAAGAAAGTGTGTATGTGGGTGGTGGGTGGGGCTGATGTAATAGTCCAGGGCATGAATGGTACATTAAGAGCCTGTTATTTGCCTTTGGTCGAATTGCAGAGTGCCTAAAAGGTTTTTGTTTTTGTTTTTTTTTTTTTTGACTGTTCTGTCCAACTTCATAGTTACTTAATTGGGAGAAAATTTGTCAACTTCCCTACTCTGTCATGAGGGAAGTCTGATCCCATATACAAACCACAGAGTTGTTTCACTGTGAAGAAAGGGGGCTATTTGTACCCCTAGATCAGTCATTATTCATGGATCAGCCCTGGAAGAAGAGTGTGGCCTCCTAGACATTTCCACACACCGTGGCTCCCATCAGCAGAAGGCATTTTTTCAGGAGAGAGTGATTTTGAGTTAGTAGCAGCCAGCCCTCAAAACAGCTGAAGCATCTGTCCAATGACCAGAGAAGAGGGTCTGGCAAGTATCAATGATGTCTACTCTGCCACTTGAATGCTATTCTTTTGCCCCAATTTGAATTGAAAAATGGATAACATTTCACCTTATTTGGTTTTCTCCTAAACCTATTGAAAATATGTGTTGAGTGCCCAGAATCATTCATATGGAAAGAGTAACTGTTACCCTTTTGTTGTTATTATTCCATTTATTTTAGAGCCTTTGGGAGTGGGGTGGGGAAGGTAAGAGCACTGAGTGGGCGAGTCTGTCTTAGTGTCAGAAAGTGGTAAAAGAATTGTTTCACAAGAGGAGCTCACAAGGCCGGAGATTTAGGATAAGATGGTCTCCTTCCCTCTGTCTCCCTCTTTCTTCCTCCCTCCCTTATTTCCATTTTTCTTTCTTTTATAAAATAGAGCCTCCAAAATCAAGGTTCTTTCTCTCCCAAGATAAATGTTGAATAAGCACTTGTGAATTTTCTGATGTAGGTGTATATTCTGTGATGAGCCCCTGGCTTTTATGGGCAAGACAGAGTATTGTCTTGTTTGGATCCCTTGCTTGTTACATGACCTTGGCTAAGTCACTCAACATTTGAGAAAATGTGAGTAAATTTTATGGTGGTAAAGAGAAAAATTGAAAATAAAGGTCAGCATGGCTGCCTTATATATATTTATCTATGATTCTTACGATGGTTTCTGTTGATTGTCAAGTCCATGTTGGAGCCAGAACTTAAACTCCTAAGTCTTTTATATCAGTCCAGCCATTCTCTCATTATATGTCTTCAGTATAAATGTTGACCCTATGTACAACAAATTTTTTCACAGCTGATATAATTTAGGGAGTTGAGATATGCCTGATGTTCACACAGCTTCCCTCAAGGAGGAGGGAAGGCGTGAAGGTGTGGATGGTTGGTCTCTTTACCTCGGCATCAACCAGATCCGTGTCTTCACTTTATATGTTTTATGCATTCAATTTACATTCAACATCACGTTTAATCAAATGGCAACACAACTAATCTGGACACCCCTCTCTTTGAAATAAGCTGGCTTTTCAGGGCTGCTGGCAGCCCCAGAGCACTACAAGTCTCCATGGAGAGACTGGGAGTCAGCTGCTTTCTGTCCATGATTTGGCATAAAACAGGATATGGCTGAAGTCCTAAGCCAGGGAATGGTGAACACCATTGTTTCCAAGGGACAGCTGATTGACCCGGTAACCACCTTTCTCATCATTAAGTTCAGCTCATCCTTCCGCTCAATGTAGTCAGAAAATCTCAAGTGACTATGTTTCAGTGTAAGCAAATCCTGCCTGGGAGGCCTAAATGGTACCCAGGAATAAATACCTACCATGACATCTCCCCACAACACTGGGATTTCTTCCTCCTAATGCTATCTGGCTCCCGTCATTTCATTATACCTTTACAACAGCTTTTATTGCTCTGATTTTGGTTTGAAATCAGGTCTGCCTATCCAAAGGCGGGGAAAAGCCATTCTTTCCTGCAATTCATTCAACAAGCATAGTTGCTTCATTAGCTGAGCAGTTACCCACCAGGGGCAGGAGAAATAAGAATACAAAGGAAGTGCTACGTAGGGCTGAGAACATGTATCCACAGATGCGTCAGCGTTATAGACCTAGGAACTGCAGGCTGTCTTCTGTTATGGGTTTTTCCTTCATATAATGTTTAAATTTCACACCTTTTCTGTCTGTTTCTTGTTTTTACCAGGCAAGAAGGATAGCAATATATTTACCCAACCCATATCAATTCAGATAAAGAATTCAGAGTCATCTGGGAAATATATATAAACTAGTCATTTGCTTGAAAGCTCTTACTCTCTTCCCACTAAAATGCCTTTTCCAAATATCCGTTCAATTTATTCTTCAGTTTCCGCAGCTCCCTCTCCCATTTGTTACTAAGGCCACTGGTACTGAGAGAACACTAAAATCAGGCAAATAGCAGGCACCCAGCCTTTTCCTCCATCACTTAGCTAGTTAAATGGCTATACATTTCCATCTCTCACATCCTAGGATGTAATTAAATAAACATTTTAAGCTGGCAGTTTTAAATTTCATAGGACAAAAGCCTGAAGCAGGTTCAGCTTTGTAGATAGAAAAAAAAAATCAAATATGCAAGGGTAGTGTTTACAAATTTTCTGAAATCAGGCTTGTCAGCTGGATGAAGTTGCTAATATGAGCCATTTTGGACTGAATGGTTTATATCTGTTTATAATAACTTGGATTTGTCTCCCGTTAAAATGTCACATGGATAAAGGGATAAATTCTAACATCTGTGACAGGATTATCATTGCTAAGAAACTCCGATACGGTGGATTCAAGTGTCAGAGACATCCACTTCACTGTCTTTCATTCAGAATAATCCAGATATTCTCTTCCACCCTCAGGAAGACTAACAATGAGGCTCGGATAAAAGCCCATGATTCTGACATCTTATCCCCTAAGTTTGTTGTTAGAGGAGACAGCTGGCACCAAGGGTCTCAAATGTTTTCTGAGGAAGTTAGTGAAGGGACTCAGGATGAGACCACTGTTATCTTCTCAATGCAGCTACTTCACAAATTGAGTTGAGCTGATGACAGACTTCAGCAGGAATACGCCAACAATCGTGATATTTTAAAATGTAACATAAAAGATAGAAAAATGGGAGTGCTGGGTAGTCAACAGATATCAGCATGTGGAGAATAAATGAAAAAAAAATGACCCGGGGCATCCTCAGAAATTAATAGGAGACAGCATTTAGCTGGGAACCTATTTATTACTGATACATGTCATAAAGAATTATATCTAACCAAGCCTTATGACCTCATTTGTTCATCTCTCCATTCGTGTGTTCATTTAATAAATATATGCTAGGCACTGGAATTAACACTGGGCATGGAAAGATAAATAAGCCATGGGCCCTACCTTCAAGTAGATCATGCTTTAGTTTTTGTGCAACTAACACATTGTGGGAAGTGCCATGGTGGAGATGGGTTTAAGAGACAAAAGCGGTCAAAAAGGGAAGAGATGAGCAGTGTGAGGGAGGGTCTGAGCTTAAATCACAGTAGGAGAAATTGGAGCCATACTTTGAAAAATGAGCAGGAATTTACCACATTAATGAAGCAGAGATGGATGATCTTCCAGACAAATGAAAAGAAAAGGCTTGGAGGCTTGTGAAGTCCACAGCAACTGCAGGGATGAAATTTGATTGGTCCAGCTGAGTTCATGTGACCTTCCTTGAGCCAATCACTGTCTCTTCTTGAATGATTTCTCTAAGAGCATCCTATAACAAGCACGTAAAGTAAAATTTACAGTGATGGTCCCAGTATTTCTTTACAGAGATGCAGCCGTGAAGATTAAATGAGCTAGTCTATAGAAATCAATTGGTACAGCGACTGGCAAAACTGACAAACTTGTTATATTGTTATTTTTATTAGCTATTACTAATATTTTAATTTAAAAAAAGCCAGACATGTGGACATCCAGCAGCACCGCAGACCATCACTGGGTTTCTCTTAAGGAATTTAATAGGAATATAGTAAAAGGAAAGTGACTGTTGCACACTGGGCAGCACATCCTTCAGGAAGCCTTTCCAGGACGTGCTTTCCCCAGTCTGGACTGGGTTGGCTACTTTGTATTCTATACATAGCTCCATCTGATCCTATCACATTGCAGTAGAAAAATCTGTCCCATTAGACTGTAAGTTCCTCAAAGGAAGAAGTGTATCATAATCATCATTTTATCTCAAACGCTTGGGATATTGTAGGTACTAAATATGTCTGTTCAAATAAGTTATGAATAGGCAGATCAGAAAGAAGACTTGATGACTGAGATCATATCTGAGCTGCGCCCCAGAGGATAGGGAGGACTTTTGAAATGCAGAAATGGGAAAAAATCACATCAAGGAGAAGGACCTGCTCAAAATAAACTTTGAGATGGAGAAATGTCCAGCTTGCTTCAAAATACTAGTTAATTAGATGCAACTGAAGTAAACAGTGATTGAAGAGAGGGTGTCAGGATGAGAAGGTAGACGTTAGGGCAGGTCAAAAGGACCTTGAAATCTTGAGATTGACATGGTCAGAATACACACACACGCACACGCACACGCACACACACGCACACACACTCTGCAGGACATTTATTTAGACCTGACTTAGAAAATAAAAAATGGGCTACACAGATTCAAAAGCAAAATTCTCTGCTCTTAAAAAGCTTTTGATTTAGGAAGAGATAGATTTACCCTGAACCTATTGAAGGGTAACTTTCGGGTTATTTGCGTGGAGACCTCTTCTAAATAAATATCCACATTGCCATCTAATTTTGTTTTTTAAAAACAGGATCTTTGATTTGGTGGAATAGGAGCTCTAAAAACACCACTAGAGTTGAGAAAAGGAAAGAGACAAATTGTCATGCTGAGAACATACTAATTACCAATAAAAATTTTGAATTCCAAAATTTACAGGATTTTGAGTCCTAGGTTCTAATCCTTCTCAGGACAATTCTACTTTTCCCTCTGCATTTTGTTGACGTGAGCAAATGTTCCTTTTGCTTCAGTAAGTGGGAGTTAGTTATCCTGTCACCAGCAACTGAGAGTACCTGGTAGTTAGTATTATCTAAATTATCACTTTACAGGTATGAAAATCAAGGCATCCAGAACTCCAGGAACTTGCCCAAAGTCATAGAGCTAGTAAAAAATTGGACCAACTTTGAAATTGAGACCTGCCTAATTTAAGAGTGCAAATCATTATCAGGTGTGCAAATGCACTGTCAATATTTCCATTCTAAAGGAGAATCATTGAGGTGATGACTATTCCTTAACCACGCTTTTATCTCATACAACCATTAATGCATTACATAATAAGCACATGTTTAATTTAATGCATATGCAATTCTTGAATGAAGTGTAAATCTCTAAAAATTCCAGACGTACTGCCTTTTTGTTGCTAAGAAATAGAGATACTCCTATCACTCACGTTGTAAATACTTCTTCGTATTTAATCTTAAAGCAAAATGTTTGTGTCTAGATGTATGCTATCATTGGTTGTTGTGGAGAAAAGCATTTTGTTATCAATTCACACTGTACTTTTCTCTTTTTGTCCCTCCACCATTTTTTTCTTTTATCAGCAAAATCTTCTTTACAGGGAGGAAGTAATGAGCATTTTATAAACCTGCCCAGGGCTGTAAAATATACATATACCTTTAATAGTGACAGAGGTATCTTTGGAACTTCCTCCAGAGTGAAATCTACTTCAGAAATTTGCATTTAACAGGCAAACATAATATTGTTGAAGAACACTGAATTATAAATTCATGGACATTTGGGTACTGGGGATACTTTATAATCCACATATCCATACTTCTAACTGTAGTTTTTATGGCTGTGTAGTTCAAATTACCCAAGATGGATAAAGCCAGCACTTTCATTATTAACTGTATTTGAGGGGTTTGTAACAACTGCTCCAGGAAAGCTCTTTATAACTTGAAACTCACACAGGAAGTTGCAGGCGAAATGTGCTTCCTCCTTTAGGGTATGAATTTGTCACCTCTTGATGTAAATTCTCCCAAGTTTGATTGGTCTTAGAAGTATTCATTTTGCACAACATTCAAAAAGTCTCCTGCTTTAAAAATGAAAAGTTGCAAGTGATTACTTTACAGCCCATTTAATTGCATTTGGAGATTTTCTGCCCCTTAGTCTCCTGGATAACCATGTTGATGCTCTCCCCAAACACACTTTCGAACAGAGTTTTATTATGGGTAGCACCTGACCTTTCAGCTTAATTGCAAGTGGTCCAAATTAATTGTTCTGTTCTATTGTGCCTTGAATAATAGGTATTCAAAATGAGGCTAATTATGCAGATACCTGATAGAGAAGAGAATCTTAGAGTGAGCTCTTTTGGGTGCCTGGAATTTAGAATATAAGGTATAAAATGACACTTAATTAACTAATAAACCAACTGATAAGACTGACTCCACAGGAGACTTCTAGTCAACGCAATTTGGAAAATTAGGAGATTCTTCCTTAACTGAAATGTAATAAGATGGAGCTTACACACCAAACTAAATATTGCCATAAATGAACATGCTAGTTAGAGAGGCATTTACTATAGATTTGTTTAACAAAAATAATCATAAAAACATTTTGCTTAACAATTTCCATTACTTATTCAATACATACTCCATTTATCTCTCGATGCTGTTTTGGAATATTTTTATGGATGTCACTGTGGTATTGTATAACAGGCACCAAGGTGCATGTCTTAAACCTAAATTTGATGCCACTTTGCTGTGCAATTAACCGATTTAAGGACGTCAGTAACTGTAACTAAAGCAAGCTCTTCAGATTGTTTATTTTCTCCTCATCTGAAATTGCTTGTTAGGTTCTCTCTCCACTCGTTTGTTAGAAGTATCTGTTATGGGAGCAAGAGCAGAAAAGATGGTATGCGGCAGCAGTGCCGTGAGGTTGTAGGCTATGGGGAGAAGGTGGAGCTGCTGTCCATCACCCATCCCACCTTCGCTGGTGTTACCCTGACCAAGATGGCCGGAAAGTACAGTTTGACTACACTTTAGACAGTCTTCCTCCTAACTGTAGGCTCTGACTTCCCTTTTCTTAGAATGTTTACTTTGAAAAACTTGTAATTGTAAATTCTTTCTCTTCCTCTTTGAGCTACATGTAAATCTTTAAAAAATCCCCTTGCTTGCTTTACAACCCAGAAAAGTCTTTCCCAAGGACCTGCGAGCCATCTCTTTGAAATGTAAGCATCAAGGGATGTAACATCCCTACCTCCCGGGTCCTGGAGGAGGGCAGGGGCTTAACTTCAGCGGATGCCTTACTCCAAATGGGAAAGCTGCTCCCTGTCACAAAGATGAGAAAGTTTACTTTTCTTTTGGGTGAAGTCAATCAGCAAACGCAGATGGCCCAGGTTCTCACTCTCACCTAGCACTTGAAAACCCTCTCACTCTTTGTTTCGTTAGAGCTGAGCTCAAATTGAGCTGTATCTTCTCTCCCTTGTTAGAATAGCCTTGAAATCTTCCATCCTTGCCTGTGCAGCCTTGTCTGGGGCAATTTTCCCCTACTGTCCACATGATGCTCTGTGACATACAACCATTTCTAGTCACTTCAGCCCTCTCACAGCTGCCCAGTGGCTGTGTTGAACACAACCTAGTGTGCAAAGGTGCTATTGAATTCGTATGTTTGGTTGTGTTTTCACCATGTGGAGCACACACGCTTTTTATACCACATGTCCCAGTTAGTTTGCTAATCGTAGTCTTGATGCTAACAGCCTAAGTCTTTGTGTAAGGGAATTGACATTTGGGGAACTCCAGAGGTGTGCCACATGAACTGATTTGTGACCTACACACTGCGTGGAATATAATCCTGTCAACATCCCTATGATGTGAGTAAGATTATCTCTTGTGTAGATGTGAGAACTGGCAGGTTACTGACTGCCCAAACTCATTAACTTGAAACTGTTAAAGACTAAGGTAGGTTGAGCTCAAGCTTGGGACTAGGACCTGCAAGTCTGGATTTGAATACTATCTCTTTCACTTCGTACTACCTGATCAGGTAACTTACTAGTTAGCTCCCATTTCATATATGAGAAAACTAAGGTTTACAAATTTTAAGTTACTGCCCCAAAGAGGCACTGCTGATGGTTTCCTTGTATGGATTTTGTAAGCATGGATGAGACAATGTGCATGAGCTACTTAGGAGAGGTTCCAAGTTTGACAAGAACCTAGTAAATGTTAAATATTATGACTTGTGGTTGTAAAAGTGTACGCTTTCCTGCCTGTTCCTCTGGGAGTGAAGATACCACTTGGGGGAACACAGCTGACAATGAGTCAGAATCCACAGGAGCGTCAGTTTGGTTTGTTGATTTTTTGAAAGATGGTGAATCAGAACCACCTTTTATGCAAGGATGTCCCCTGAGGAGGAGCCAATAGTTGTCCTGAGTGGGTAGAAAGTCTTTTGTAAGAGCCTGTGATGATGAAGGAGTGTTTTGAGAGAAGCAAGAAGGCTTCTAGAAACAAAGGAAATCAGCGATTGTTGAAGTGGGAGTTTCCAGTGTGGTTTTGAACCTAGTTCTCTTGTGCTAAAATCTAGGGCTGTGTCACTTACAACAAGATTTTGAATACTTTTAACTGCATTAACAGTATTGTTTTTCACTTTTAGGGGGACCAGAAATAGCATTTACTTTAATTTAAGGTTAAAACTATCTCCCAAGTTAATCTAATTCATTTTAATATCTAAATGACTTTTAATGATGAACTTTTTGGATATATTTTGGGATTAGCTTAATTTCTACAATCACTTAATGATAACATGGCAATTTAAAAGGCATTTACAGAATCTGACAGTATATGACATATTAATTTTGCCCTCTGTAACACTTTTTTGTGAATTAATTCCTTTCACATAATCAACCAATTATGTATATGTTATGGCATTTTAAGAAATGGACTTAATTCATTTAATTGTTCATAATTATCTCGGTTTTCTTTGGTTTTGCCACTATGTAGTTTCTTCTTGTTAAGAGAAAGGGTAAAATATTAGAAAAGAAAAATTGGGAATTTTAAGTATCAGTTGAGCCTGTCTGGAAATTTTGCTGTGATAGTTGATTAAGGTTGCTTAGTAATTGCCTGTTTAAGATAATCATGCAACACCTAAGGGAACAAAAGAGTGGGGATTGCTCCTTTCTTCTAGCACAGAATACCTTTTGTAATTCACAACGACAGACATTAACTCTCATTGTATCGGAAAACAATAATGTCTTGAGAGATTGAACGTGGAGACTGAACTTTTTGGCTTTTGGAGAGTTACTGAAATGTACATTTTAAAACTTTAATTCTAGCATTTAAATTGTGTGGTATGTCTGCCTAGGAAATTTGATTGAGCTGAATTGCTCTGAAATGCATGCATTTTATGCAAAGGTCAATTATGATATAGGCAATCTATTTTAGGGTAAGCTTCCTTGCACCTTTGGAAATGATTCCTTATTTTATCTAAGTGAGAATCTCTCAAGGAATACAAAAATTAAAGAAAAAAGTCAAGCAGTACAGTGTTTATACTTTTTTCTTCTAAGTCTCTCCAGTAGAGGCCGTCATACGCATTTATTCAGCAAAGGCAGCAGCTTGCTGAGCCTAGGGTGTGTTTAGCAATCTCAGATGGGTATGTCCTTCTGAAAAGAGAGGTTGGGAGGAATCTAAAGCTGAAATACAATAACAAGGGGGATGGTGATATGGTATTAATTTTTAAAAAAGCAGGATGGAAAACAATATAATTCCAATTTTATTTTTAAAGATGTTTACATACCTATATAAATTGCATTAATAAACATGGAGAAGAAATACATCGAATTTTTAATGATCTTTATCTTATCATAGTAAGACTGATGATTTGTACTTTATCTTTCTTTTCCATATTTTACTAATGATAATAGATATCTTTATCATTAGAAAAAGCAATGATGTTAATAGAAGTAATAGAAACCTAACCTCTTTGGAAAAAAGCCTCTAGCCACCATTTCAAGGATCATGATTAGATAGCTTATCTGGGAAAGGCATATACATTTCATTCTTTATTTTAATTACACTTATTAGCTCCTCTTAGATGTTGAGCAAATAGGATACAAGATGAACACTGACCCTATAGATTTCATTTATGTAGAAAAATCTTATGTATTGACATACACAAATATGTCAATCCTCATTATTCATAGATTTCGTAGTTGTGAATTCACCTACTCATTGAAATATATTTGTAAACCCCAAATCAACACTTGAAGTGCTTTTTCGGTCATTTGTGGACATACACATGCTCTAAGCAGCAAAAAAATACTTGAGTCACCCAGTGTGCATTTCCCTGCTGAGTCTGAACAAGGCCACAGCTCTGCCTTGTTTCAGCTCTCATACTGTAAACAAGTCCTTTCCGTGGTCTACTTAGTGCCACATTTTCCACATTTTTGTGCCTTTTATTGGTGATTTCACTGTATAAGATTGCCCAAAGCTTACTGCTGAAGTGCTGTCTAGTGTTCCTAAAGACAAGAAGGCTGGGATGTGCCTTTTAGAGAAAATATACGTTAGATAAGCTTTATTCAGGCTTGGGTTATAGAGCTGTTGGTTGTACATGCAATGTTAATAAATCAACAATATACATTAAATAAAGTATCCTTAAACAGAAATGCACATCCAACAAGGTATGTATTAATCAATTGATGAAAATGTTGTGACGAGAGTCTCCCAGGAAACTAACTTTGTATTTACCCTAAGAGCAATGGTCCAGTATTGCTAATTCAGTGTTTACAGGAACTTTATAAAACATAACTACAGTAAGCAACAAGAATCAACTGTATAAATATGTATAAAGCTGTATATATATGTATATACACATATATCTGTATATGCAGTTTTTGTCCAGTTTTTGCATTAATACAATTCACAAACATGATTTATAAATATACACAGGCACACACACACCATCACGTATATTTCTGTGTGTTCATTCCTTCTTCCTACTCCATCTCCCTCTCCAGTTTTCCTGGTTCATATACAATACAATGACTTATATTTGGTTTCTTAATAACTGAATATTGAAATATGAACACACAGCAGAGCCTAGCTTTTTTATTCTGCAGAAACTACAGAAGAATGTCCTATCCCAGAATCTGAACTCGCTTAATGAGGAACAACAGAAACAACGATGACAATAACAAAATTAATTTTGAAGCTTCTGACATTTTTTTGTATATTTTAACTAGAGAGTGGCCATCAAGGGACAGATGACTTCACTAGAAATTCCACTGAGAGGCTTCGGGGTTTAATCGGAAAGCATAATGTTGAAAAAAAAAAAAAGGAAATTGGTAACACTCTACATTGTAGTGTAAAAGACTGTCTCAATTGATAACCAGGAAGGTGGTGCAGACTATATTGTAGCAGGACCTTATTTTTATTCCTAGATATGAATGTTTGACTCTTTTTTCAGAAGCCCAATGCTTATTTTTAATAAAGGTGTCTGAGACTTTGTGTGTGTGCGTGTGTGTGTGTTATCCAACTGATATATATCCAAAGGAAGGCAATGAAGAAAAGAGAGGAAGTATTATCTGCAGCCACACATAGGGACAGATGTCTGTGTGTGGTATTCCTTTCTGAACCTGAAGTACTTAAACAAGGTGAATATTCCAGGCGGAAGAACAGTATGTGCAAAGCCACAGAAAAATGAGAGAGAGAGGGATGTTCTTGGGATCGCGGTTCTTCCACCCAGTGCTTCTATCACACTGATTCTGAGTCCATGGAAAAGCCGTGAAAGAGAAGATTGGAGAATGGTGCAACCTGACAAAGGAGGTTCATCCTGATGTTTCTGCCACAAGGCTTGTCGTTTATTCAGTAAGCCTTGTGGAGACTCTGCAGAGCAGAGCCTTGGTGAGATTTCTATTTCAGAAGGACCTGGCTGCAGCCTTGTGGAGGAAGCCGAGACAAAGAGACCACTTAAGAGTCTATTTCAGGATCAAGCAGGAGCTGACAGAGGCTCTGAGTAACCCAGTGCCGGCAGACTTTCGTTTGAACTCCCCTGTGTGATCACATGACCTCTCTAAGGCAGGGGGCTCTTCGGTCTGTCCCCTGAGGCCTCCCCACCCCACTCCTCCCAGTTCCTGAGCTCTCTGCAAGCCAAGAATCAGAAATGTCAGAGCTTGTATTTTATGAATTCAGGGCCCAATTATTATTGGATCTTTCTGTAGATCAAGCACCAAATGCCAGCAGAATATAAATATATTATTCCCTTTATTAATTTAGTCAACAGATACTTCTTAAGTGCCAATATGTACCAAATAGTGGATTAGGCAAAACGAATGAGCAGTGACACAATGCAGAGAAATCCCACTCTTAATTGAGTTTTTATTCTAGTAGGACGGTAAGAAAAAACAAATAAAATAATTACTGATTGTTATTTGTGTTATGGAGAAAATAAACAGGAGGGAAGTTTGACTGTGAATAAAAAAGGGAAGCTTTTTCTAAACGGGGGTCAGGGATGTTCTCTCTGAGAAAGTGATACTCAAGCAAGACTTGAGGGATGAAGAAAAAGCAGACATGTGAAGAATTAGGGGAAAACATTCCTGAGAGGGGGGACATATGTACGTGTGTGTGTGTGTGTGCGTGTGTGTCTTGGGGGCGCTTTTCAGGTTAGAAGGTACTGGCAATTCCATTTTTTCTTTATAACATCATTTGTACCTTTTGGGATTTTTTTTCCCCTCTGTCATTATTGTCTGCACAAAGGAGAGTTAGTGTATTCTTTTAAAGTCTAATTGGAAAAATATAAAAGTAGCCTGACTTTTAAAAGTGATTTATTCACAGTGGGACAGCAGTTTTCTGATTTTATATGTATGTGTATTATATATTGGTATTAAAAATAGTTCTTTATTTTTGTATTTATAATGATTCTACACTGTGTGAGGACTTCTCTGGAAATAGTAATAATAGCAATAGATTAATGTTTATTGAGTCTCTACTAATTCCAGCCACTATTGTACACACATTAACATATTAACTCATTTAACCCTCTCCAGGTTAATATTATAATTATCCTTACTTTACATCTGAAGCAACAGAGAGGTTATATAACTTGTCAAGGTCACACAGCTATTAAATGTCAGTGCTACGATTAGATTCCAGGCAGTTTCTCTCTAGAACCCACTCTTTCAATCAAACAACACAAATTTCCTACAGTGGTAACCACATATGAAATATAACAACAATCCCATTCTGCCATTAACAGAAATCCCATTCTGTCATTAACAAAAGGAACTTTTTCCAGAATTTCAGGAGGACAATTAATACAGTGAATGAAATTTCCTCACTTGTATTTTTTTCCTGCTTTAGTTTTTAAAATATTGGTATCTACAATGTCACGTATGTTAGTAAAGGTATTGATATCAATAGATACCAATAGCCAGACACTGTGCTAAATACTTTCCATGACTTACATTATTAAATCTTACAAATACTTTTTGATAGAGTAGCCATTAGTTTTGCCTGGGCCTGAATTTTGGCTTTGCCGCTTCATAACTGTACAACCTTGGGTCAGGAGCTTACTTGATCTGTTTCAGTTTCCCCATTTGTAAATTGCAGGCTGATTTCATAACTTGTGACCTTCACCACTTTCATACCACCTCCTACGAACATAAGATGGTATCTAATTATATAGAAATAATGTATTTAATTATTTTTAAGTTTAACATTTTATAATTTATGATGTTCTGCAGAGCATCATAATTTCCAATTGCTCTATCACCGGAAACATGGGAGAATCACTGACTAATATCTTTCGTGGAAATGGCTTCCTCAAATCCAAGACTTGGGTCACTGAGAAGCAGTGAACCTTTAACCTGAGTTATTCTTACCTTTAAAGCCTTGTAATTACTATCCTGAATTTACTGTGCATGAGCTGGACCACATGAAATAACATATTTTCATTTTTCAGCATTTTAAATTGCATAGCAGATATGCTCATTTGTCAGTAATACCAATCTTAAACCTATAGCAAAACAATCAAAATGTAAAATGCCAAATCCAATTATATAATCCAGAATGCAATTTTATTTCATTTTTTTTTAGTTGCACTATATCTGTGCAATTTAAATAACCAGACCATGGTACTTTAATGGGTGATTTGGCTTACCCAGTGGCCAAGTCAATGAACTGCAAAAATTGACTATATTGTGGCTCCATGAAACCAAGTCGACCCTGAATATAAATAGACAATTTCGTTTTTGGAGCTGGAGTAGAAAGCAAATGTTCGCCATGTGCGGGGACACTAATTCAACAAATGAGACTGGATCTAATTTTAAAAAGTACTTTGATGTATGTATGCAGATTAGATAAAAGCTTTTGTTGTTCTGCCCCTTACTTATGTTTTACTAGTTTATTTGGCTGATCTGGATAAACTATTGAAAAGAAAGGTAACTGACACTTACCGAACCCTATTATGCACCAGGTACTATGTGAAGTGATTCCAACTCTACCAATTGTAACAAAACGTAACCTTCACAACCATTCTCTGAGTTATAGTTTTTTTTTCTTCATTTTATAGAGGAGGCAGCTGAGCCTCAAGAAGGCCATTTAACTTCTATAAGCTGTCACATACCCCAGCGTTCTGCATTGTTTTTAACCCCCTCCCTCCAAAAAAGAGATTTTACAAGACTAGGCATCATTAATTAGACCAATGCACAAATTGAGCTAAAATATTTATTTTTAAATTTGACCTCTAGTGGATCTTTTCTGTAAGGAACACCATTTAAAAAAAAAAGTGTTTTTTTTCCAAATAACTAAAGTTGCCTGCCTCGTGCATTGTTCCTCAAGGATCTACACTTAGCTATCCTCTCACTCCAATCTACAGACTGTCTTGGGTTGTTCTTGACTTGATTTTGGTCATTTCTGAATCATTACTTCCTGTCCAGATCCCTGTAATGAGTTTCATATGTGTATTTCCAGCTGCCCACTGGATATGGAATTACTTGGATGCACAAAGAACCTCAAACAACGTGGCAATTATTGAGCACATCATTTGTCCCAGAAAGTAGCTCTTCCTCCAGCCATGCTGGATGCAGTGGATGGTCTGGTCATCTTCCATTTGCATAGTCAGGAAACTTGGACTTCACCCATAATGCCTTACTACACACATCATTGTGTTCTGTCCATTACTTCTTGTATATTTTCAAATCCTTTTTTGAATTTCCATAGTGACACAATTTTTCTAGACCACCATCAGTCTCTTGCCTGTATATCTTTATCAGTTTTCAAATTCATCTTTGTGACTTTTAGGACTTGCCTTCCATTTCTACTTTCCTGCAATCCACTCTTCATGCTCCAACAAGGAAATTTTTTAGAAAATCAAATATGATAATGCCCTGCTCTACTGTAATCTTTGAATGGCTCATCATTCCTTTCAGAATAATGTCCAAGCTATTGAATATGGTTTGCTGGTCCCTTCATAATCTAATGCTTTCTTTCTTCTCTGATCTTATCTCCTGCCTTTCTTGCCTTCACTCTCTGATTCATCCATAATACTGTACTTTATCAAAGTTACCTTATACTTGGTTGCTCCCTGACTTTTGCATGTGTGTGAAACACTTTTCCCTCCTTTCCTCCTTTCTGGTTAACTCCAACTCGTCCGTTAAGTTTTAGTTTAGATATGAGATAAATCTTCCTCTTCGGATGTATCTGTGATCACCCTGTCTGGTTAGATAACAGTTCATATGCTCTTGTATTACCCTAAATTTCCCCATCAGAGCACTTAAGACACTGCATTATATTCATATATGCTTGTTTTATCTTTGAATAGATTGTAAGCTTTTTCAAAGGCAGGGACTCACTGCCTGGTGTATAGCATATTCTTTCCCTCTCTGTCTCCGTCTTCTCTCTTTCTCTCTTAGTCTATCTCTCCCCATTTATCTATTAAATCACAGGTGCATATTAAATAACTCCTAGTAATGTGCACAACTAATTTACCTTTCTTATTCGGCTGTTTCCCCTGTGATGACACTCAACCTGCATTAAAAGAAAAGCATGGAATTCTAGAGTTGGGAAGGACTTTCAAATGAAATTTTCCTGCTCTGAGTTCTGGGCCAGTTTTATCACTCATTTTCTGCATAACTTAGACACATCCATTGCTCTCACTGGGATTTAGGAGCCATCCATTTAAATCCCTCTAGATTAGTTTCCCTTACTGTTTCTGATTCTAGGTCACTTTAGAAATGGCCTCAATTGTTTAAAAAATTGAAGTATAGTTGATTTACAACATTGAGTTAGTTTCAGGTGTACAGCAAAGTGATTTAGTTATAGATATACGTATATATACGTATATATTCTTTTTTCAGATCTTTTCTATTATAGGGTATTACAAGATGTTGAATATAGTTCCCTGTGATATACAGCAGGTCCTTGTTTATCTAATTTATATATAGTAGTGTGTATCTGTGAATCCCAAACTCCTGATTTATCCCTCACCCCTTTTCCCCCTTTGGTAACCATAAATTTGTTTTCTATGTGAGTCTATTTCTGTTTTGTAAATAAGTTTATTTATATAATTTTTTAGATTCCACACATAAGTGATATCATATGATATCTGTCTTTGTCTGACTTACTTCACTTAGTCTGATAATCCCTATGTCCATCCACGTTGCTGCAAATGGCATTATTTCATTCTTTTTAATGGCTGAATAATATTCCATTTATATATACATACATGTACACATGTGCGCGTGCGTGCACACCCCCCCCATCTTTACCTATTCATCTGTCAATGCACATTGAAGTTTGTTTCCATGTCTTGGCTATTGTAAATAGTGCTGCTATAAACATTGGGGTGTGTGTATCTTTTCGAAGTAGAGTTTTTATCTTTTCTGGATATATGCCCAGGAGTGGGATTGCTGGGTCATATGGTAGCTCTACTTTTAGTTTTTTAAGAAACCTCCATCCTGTTCTCCATAGTGGCTATGCCAATTTACGTTCTCACCAACAATGTTAGGAGGGTTCCCTTTTCTCCAGCTCCTCTCCAGCATTTATTATTTGTAGACTTTTTGATGTTGGGAAATGGCCTCAAATTAATTCACATGCATTTAGCATATGTCAAGGCAAAAAACTAAAATAAAAACCAAACCTTATGACTTTGTGTGCCATAGTATTCACTCTACCATCCTTTTTAACCTTGTTTCTGATAATTTTGTTAATCTTTTAAAATAAACCCTCAAATAAAATCTCATTAAATTTTATTTCAAGCACTAAAGCCTGTTCTAGTCTTGTTCTGTGTTTGGATGTAGCCACTTAGATGCACAAAAGACCTCAAACAAAACATGTCAATTACAGAGCACTCTAAGTGTCCTCAGAAAGTAGCAGACAATAGATAAGACATGGCATGATTGATAAGTGGGGTTGACTGAACACATGGCCATCATGACTATGTATACTCAGAGAGCTGTATTTTAAGATATTAATACTTTAAATAATTAGCTTTGTTAGGAAAAGCATCTGTTCTCTGTGGAATGGGCAACAGTATTTCTATCCAATATTAACCTTTAATATATCAAGAGTAATCACAAAGATGTCTTTTTCAATTTGCAGTGGTAAGAGAGGAATGGAAATTGCTATTTGGCCAGCAGTTTAGACTAAATAGAGAAAGTTCAGGGATAATTGACCATTGAAATTTTCTCCTAAATCAAACAAACCAATCCTTCAAATATAAAATTAATCATTTAATCGATACCAGCCTTCAATCCGTACTCCATTAAATCCTTAGATTCACACTAGGGATGGCATAGGAAGCAAATTAAGACAGGATTCTTGTAATATGAGAAAGATAAAATTGTGCCTTCTAAAGAAGCAATTTAATCTTAATAAATTACTTTTAATATACTTTTTTTTTCCAATGAAGCATCACATTGACCATAAAATAAAGTGTAAAAGGATACTGATCAAGGAAACTGAGTTGCAAAGGGACCACCGCACCCTTGAATAGTTATGTCTGCAATAATTTGCTTCATAAAATTTTATGTCGCATTTTGCATTTTTTAAGAAAGTGAGTATTCCCAACAGTGTCATAATTAGAATTGTGACAGTGTGAGAGCAAGTAAAGGAAATTGTATTTGATCTCTGGGGTATTTAGCTAAATAGTTTTTAAATAGGAATTTGTTGCTCTGTTAAAGATAGATTAGAGTCAACACAGAAGACATTCCTTGAATGGACAGTCCACGCTCTCAGATGGTCCATACTCATAAACACAGCTTCATAGAAGAGCTAAGTATCAGTTAAGAAGATCCAGGAAAACAGAGATGATTTATGGAATATTTACTGAAAGAAAAGGTCTTATTCTTCAAATGCCGAATGTTAATGCACATTATATGCTAACCCCTTCTTCTAGAAATTTTATTTTGCAGTACTTTATCTCTGTAGTTTGAGAATCCAAAGCCCTCACCAAGAAATATCCTCCTGAGACACATTCTGCATTTAACAAGTCCATTTTCCCCTGTTCTGTGCAGAATTACTCTACTTTCTATCCAAGAGGATATTTTCCTGAAGGATAGAATGGAGCTGGCTTAATTGTGAAGATTCAGGTAGTTTTCAGGAAGGATGGGGCCCCTTCTTAATCTAGCCAGCTTCTACTGCTTAAACACAAACATCTCTTGGAAGCCTTTTATCACAACTCTGGATTGCTGAGGACAGTGCCCAGAACATTACAGCTGCTCATTAAATGAGAGTCTTTGTTCCTCTAGTTGTTCAATATCCGTATAGTTTGATGAAAGGAAGGGTAGGCTACAAGAGAACAGTGTTGGGGGAGTGTTTTGTTCAGCTCATACCTGGGAAACCACAAACTTCCTTAGCCAGCAGGTCCATTGGCCGAAGTAACAGGAGAATAAACAAATGGTTAGGAGCCAGTTGTATAGAACTCTTCTCTGTCCAGTCTATTAGTAAAGTAAAGAAATCTTGAAACAGCATCTGATCTACGTCCATTGTGGAAGTATATACTGTTTTCTTATTAGGGGTAGGTCTACCCTGTCTTAGTGATAATAATGTAAGGAGTCCTTGTCTGTGGAATTATAGTTGAATCTGGAATTCTTCGAACTTGATCATGGATATTACTCCCTATGACCTCAGATATACAAAGCTGTGAAACAATTTTACTGACTTTTGGGAGGTAAGAGATTGAAAGCCTACACTCCCCTCTCTGGACTTCATGATGAGTTGTTGTTTCTCTGTTAATAAGGATAGTCCCAACCAAGATGGTTGTCAAGGAAGAAGAGAAACATCAGGAGAACATGAGGTACATAGACTGGATCACCTGGAACAGCTCAAGGACCTGGAAGTCCTGGAGGAGGAGGAAGCTCATGTGATCATTTCTTTGGGAATGAGTCACCCCTGCAACTGGGCTTGGAGGGAAATAAGCGGAGAATGATAGAGTGCCCTGAAGATCTTTTTTTGAAGTCCTAGCCTGCGTCAGCCTTTCATAGGCTTAGCTTTTGGGAAGAGGCATCATGTTACCTTGCAGGCTCGTTCTGAGATCTCTTTTTTGACAGTGGGAAAACATCATTTCTTAGGCCAAGAGGAACTAGGGAAATCATGCAGGCATGAGAAACAAAGTGTGGTGAACCACCCATATCCTTTACTTGGCATATGGAACTGTAATTGATTTCCTTCGGCCTAAGTTTCCAAATTTCTTAGAGGATTCAAAAAACAGAGGAAGCTCAATAGATAGGATGTGGGCCTCTTGCTAATGAGGCTCATGAAAGTTAGAATAAATAATTAGAAAAAATATTAAAGGAATGGATTTTTGGAACAAGTCATAACTTGCTATACCCAAATATTCACAGATATTATGTTATAGTAAAATCTCTCTTTTTTTTGAATGTCCCCAGGTGCATCAAAGTCAAATCCAACGTGTAGTTCACCATCTTTCCAGTAACCAACCATTTACTAATTCCTCTCCATTCTTTATCTCCATTTTTTTCTACATCCCAGGCACCTGAAACAGAAAGCTTGCTGTCATTCTAAATGTTCTTTTTTTTCTATTTTGTATCTCATGTCAATCAATCATGAATTCTAGCTGTGTTTAACCTCAAAAGTATCTCAGGTCCATTGTGTCTCCTGCATCCCTGTGGCTGCTGCTACAGTGTGGTTCTCGTGAGGTTTTGGTCAGACCATTGCAATAATTTCCTAAGAGAATTCCATATGTCTATCCTGGCACATTCCATTCTGTTTTCCATTTTGCTACCAGATCATTACATGCTTTAAAACATGGCCTTTCAGGTGCGTAAGTAACATTTCTTCCAGGATGAAGTCCCAGATCTTTAGCGGAGAACACAAGTCCTTCAGTGAACTGACCTTTGCCTGTTTCTATCACTAGACTAAGAGTTTTGCAAGAAGACAACATTTATTCATTTTTTAAAAAGTCCCCAGGACCTAGTATGTTGCATTATATGTAGGAAACCCACAAATATTCAATAAAATGGAACTGACTTGTTGGTATGGAAATTAATACTTGAAAAGCTGATTTTTTATAGTGTTCAGTTAAAGCTGATTTTTCATTGTGTAAGAATTGTCTTTGGTGCCATTTCTGGCTTGTGATGTAGTTTTGCTTACCCTGGGGAAATTCTCCTCCTGCCTCCTCTTTCTCTCTGTTGGAGAAGATTATACCTGCTGCTACTTTATTCCAGAAACTGGATAACCTTCTGCCTTGTTTTTGTGCTGAGTGACCCTTTGACAGACCCTGTGGCTCTGACCCTTTAAACAGTAGAAGTATCCTGGTGTTTTTACTCGGCAGTGGATCGTGATATTTAGAAATCCCTCCGTCGAGCACCTTTGATTCTCCAGGGATGCCCATAATAAATATTTGCAATATTCAAGGAGTTATAAACACAGTATAAAAAATTGAGTGCACAAGGAAGTCACTACTTGGCTTTTGATTATGTCTACCCAAATGAAAAATGAATGAATACTCAATTAATAATAAATGTCCTTGTGTTCTTGTTTTAATTTTAACTCATCAGAGGATGTTAAAATTAGTGGAGCCAACATTTGCTTTATTGTTTTATTAAAGGCAGAATGTGGCCCTCATGTAGCCAATCCATGCAACTTTGTAAAGCATAGCATTGTAATATCTGTATTGCCACTGATCAACTGTTAACTTTATGCATGTTATTATTTCTTCGGTTTCCTCATTTTTAATGAGAATAATAATAATGTGTATTCTGTGGATCTCTTGATGGTATTATGTGAAATGGTTCACCAGATATATTGTAACCACCAAATATGTATTAGGATGACAATTTTATTTGAGTCAACCATTGTAGGGTAAGCAATTTAGTATGTTTTTTTTCTCATTTTAGAGATGAAGCAATGTTTTTATTTAAAATAATCTGCCAAAGTGCACCTGGCTCCTCTAAATCCCACTATATATATATTTTTTCAGTTGAGAAGAGTGTGTCAAGGAAAATCTCTTTCTATGCTCTCTAGCCTTCAGAGGAGGGGGAAGTATATTTATGGCTAACGAATGATATAGGAGAGGGATTTCACAATTCCTGCCTCTCTGGCTTTCCTGTCATCCCGTGGCTGTCACAACTACAACTTTATTTTTCATCAGGAACATTTTTCTAAACCTGTCTGGACTTCCATGTATCAGCAGGTTGGTGACTGGCTCTAGCTAATCCAGTGTTAGAGCTTGCTCTCCTTCCATCCATGATGACCCTTGGAAATGTGATGTTTTCTAAAATATTATGCCAATGTCATCAGGATCCAGAACTCTCTGTCTTTCCTCCTGTTAAGACTTTAACATTTTCCCATGGAACTGAGCCAGGTGGGAGAAAAATTATCATCAGTTTGGATGAGTATTTAAGATGAATTAATCTAAATAAATGTCTACTGTGGTTCCCTGGGGATGAGGTATAATGACAGGGGTACAGGCACTTCCTGCTTAAAAATTATGGCTGTCCATAAAATAACTTAACTCCCAAATCAGAAGGAGCTACTTTTAGGTGGACCATTAAGACGATCTGACTGTACCTGATGGCATTTTCTTTTCTCTTTTGGCCTTAGTCTCCAGGCCATAGCTCACAGGACTGTGTGACTTTTGAGGGCAAGGCAGTATCTTCTTCATCTCTGTATCGTTAGCTTTTATCAGTGCCTGGACCACAAGTGATGCTTTGATGGCTGGTGGGTGGATGAACACATTAGACTCTCCTGCTGTCTTAAAGATAGTTTTACTATACCTTTGCACATAATATCTCACATGAGAACTTGGGAAAAAGGAATCAGTGTCAGGAGGATGCTATCCTTGCCTCTCATGAGTCCCACTTCGTTCGAGAGCTCATGGAGACTCTAATTCTTCCTCCACAAATTCTGAAAGCCAGTAAATGTGTAGAAGAATGGACTTCCCACTCCCACTCCAATCTTGGAGGGCTGGTGAGATGTGAACATATCATCATCCAAGTAATTATATTTATGGGAGGACAATATGGCCCAGATGGTTGAAGCTCTGCTTATTGTCACATGAAGTTTCAAGGCTGGGGTTTGTCTGTACTGCGTTAGCAGGAGTGAAGGGTTGCAATGCTATAGATAAAATGGGTGCATACTGTCCCATAAGGAAAAACAAAACATATTGCTGTGTGGTAATTAATATTTCTCAAAGCAGAAGTGTCCTATATGCTGGGAAGGATTTCTTACTTTATTAAGATGGGAACTAGTAAAAGTCTACACTTGTGGAGGGACTGCCTGTGTTCTCTTAGAAAATGCATGTGTTCCAGATTTTTTTGTACCCTCCTCCCACACTCCTTAAACATCAGGAGACAAGAGCGTAGTGAATTTTACACAGTGTGTTGGTCATGAAATTTATTTTTTAAAAATGAATAGTTTCTAAACCAGTTTTCTAGCAGCTGTCTGCTGGAGAATGGCGCTAAGGTGAAGGTCCATGGCAGGTAGTGGAGGAGGGGCTTCAGTCCCTCACGAAGGCGATGCCTTCTCCTTCCTGCAGAGGAGGCATGTCACCCAGAAAAGGACAGCTCCTTCCAGTTGCTTTTGTAAGAGTACAGTTTTGGGAGGAATCCATTCAAGTGTTTTCCTGCATAGGATATCTCTTACCTTCTTATAGAAGCTATTTAGACATTTCTTAGATGAAAATTAAAATATTACAGACATTTTTTAAAAAGGACCATTCGGCCACAGTCTTCAAGCAAGTGAATCCCAGCACTAGGGTTGAATGGCGGAGTCTTAAAGGGAAACGTGAACTCAGGGCTTTTGACCCCAGCACAGGACAACTGGTGCCTCCAAAGACAGGAAGGGCTGAAAGAAGAGGGAGAAGAAAAGAGAGAGAAAAAGACAGGAGGAGGAGAAAGAGACAAAGAAGGAGGAAAGGGAGGGAGAGAAAGAAGGAAGGGAAAAAAATGAAAAAGAAAGAAGGAAGGGAGAGGCTACAAACTCAGGACATTTTTGTAGAGAATGACACCAGGGAATATACCACACGCTCGCCTCTAATTAGTGTGAAAAAAAAAAATTGACAGAGTGAACCTTTCCCCCCCTCCTTTTGAACAAAGAAGTCACTACCGTTTGAAATCGGAACTGTTTACAAGACAAACTAAGTTACACGTGAACACTATCGGCGTTCCAGCACCCAGGCCCGCACCGTATTGTGCATCCACTTAAGAAAAACTGGCTCCAATTAGGGAGTGCCTGTCGAGCATCTTATTTATCAGCTTCCAGAACAGCTGTGAGCCATTCAGGATGCCACCAGTTTTCCTCATTACACTCTCCTTAGAATTACAGATATGCCTGGCTCATCCCCAGGGAGCCACATACTCGTCAACACATCCTTCTGTGTTCCAGGGCCTTCTCTGAAAGAAGCTTGAGAACACAGGCTGACATGGTCAGTTGAAGTTGGCTTAAGAGACTTAAGGCTGTAAATACCGCCTGTAATTTCTTGGGAAAGGAGAGCTGGATGATGAAAGGGATTTAGGATGTGTAGAGAAAGGGAGAGGGCTGGTTAAAAATGACACACGTTTACTTCTAATCAGCTTTACCAAACAAGTTGTACTGGGACTTGGTGGCCGAGAAGCCACTGCTGGAAGCGTACACTTCACTGTCACAGGTTGATGTCATCGGGGGTTAAGGCAAGAGGCTGAGGCAAGGGAATGAGTGAATCAACATATTTCAAGTAATGGACATATTTTTGTTTCGATGGTACAAACAACTGGATTTTAAAATCTTGTAAAGTGAGTTCTTTCTGCTCCTGGAGAGTGGCTTAGTAGGAGATGCATAATATGATTTTGAGGCTGCTTGCTTAATATATTTCCTCTCCTCTTCTCCACCACTGCTTCTCTCAGGAGTAAATCATTGTAAGCATTACTGAGCACGGGCACATTGTATTTATTGCTGATAACGTAAAGACGGTTCTCATGTTGGCGGACACGGAGGTGTCTGTAACTATCATTTATAGGATGTATTAGGAAGCAAAAATGTAGTGAGGCTGCGGGGTTGGCACCTAATTTGTTCACATCTCATTGTTGCCACATTCTTCGCACATGGGCTTTCTGGGTCAGTGACCTGCCGTGGCCAATGGGACAACTCTGGTGCAAACAGAGACTTGGTGACTTCTCGTACGTGGGTGTCTTCCTTCCTCTGCTGCTCCCGGGAGCCCTGCGACTGCCTTGGGAGGACTCCCAGGCTAAGCTGCAGTTAACTGCTGACCTATTACGGATTCCAGGAAGGATTAGTGGAGCCAACTCAGACCTGAATGATCACCCAGTAGATCCAGAGAGGCCTGAAGCAAGTGAATAATTGCTGTTTTAAACCACTAGGTTTTGGGGTGTTACTCTAAACAGCAAAATCTAACAAATACGGAAAGCCAGATAATGAAGTCGTCTAAGATGTGTATTGGAATCATCTGTATATCTATATTCAAAATCTATCATATTGCACAGACATGGTGCAAAATATTGGAAAACCAAGAGAGTTTTCATTCCTTCAGTTTGTTCCAGAAAAGGAAATCACCGGAGGGTTATAAATATTATATGAAGAGGAGACTAGAATACAGACAGGACACCCAACTCGGGCCTGGGAGTTGAGCTGGGGAAAGTGCAGGACAGCTTGGAAAGCAGACCCTTGACGATGTGCTGTTGTTACTTAGGTGAAGGTGGGTGGAGGGAAGGGCTGCAGCACTGGGGTTGGGGTGGGGTTCCAGGCAGAGTGAATAACACACTTGAAGGCCTGGAGATGACGGCAAGGGCTGTCTGCTGGAGGAAATAAAAGAAGCCCAAAGCCAGGTCTAGAGCTGGCTTTCTACTGTCACACCTTTTGTGACCTTCCACTGAGCCTCAGTCCAGGAATGTTCTGCTCCATTTGTCAAAGTCTGGAAAACTTGCTTAGATTTTCCTCATGGTCTGTGAAGGTAATGCCAGCAAGACTGTTAGAGACGTGCAGCTGAGTGAACGCAGCTCACTGTGTTGGGAGATTTGTAACGTCACTTTAGATAAGTAGTAAGCCCTGGGGTATGAGGCCCGTGTCTGAGTGTCCTTGCCCAGCCAGTGGCAATCACAGAGGGAAATACAGTGCAGAAGGACATAAATGTCAGATGTATGCTCCCCTGATGTGTATCTGTCACGAATTAGCACCGGCATGCTGGCAGCTGAACTGCCCTGAGTGTTTCACAGAGTTGTTTTAAGAGTAAAGAAATACCATAAGGGCTTAAAGCACTGATTTAAAGTCTTAAAATGCAATGTGATATTATAACTATAATTTAATTGAATCTGATGGTTACTCATTATAATAACAGTAGCTTGATTGGCCAAACATATTATATTAATAGATTTCTAGAGCAGAAATGAGGTGATAATGGCAGTGTGTTATAATAGTGTTTAGTTTTAGAAACCCCAGCCTCCCACCACCACTACACCACCATTTGTTAACTAGTATAATTTGTGTATCTTTCAACTCCCAGGTCCCTATTGTACATTTTTCCACATTTACCACTAAGGAAAGTTTGTTCATTTTAGATATTTGACCTAAACATTTCTTTAAACAAAAAATATGGATTTATCAGGAACAATGACTAACACTCAATGAAAACTGCTTTCTTATCCAATTCCCTAATTCTGTATATGCAATTGAATTGAAGTTCTGCACATTTTCCTAGCTTTAGAGGCAGAAATGCCTCTACCACAGATTAAACATAATAATAATGTTATTCACAATACTTCCTGATACGTCTTCAGTGCTTTGAAGTATGCTGGGAAGAGTTCCATGCATACACTTGTATGCAACTCATAGCACCCCTGTGTGGTGGGCAGCACATCATTTCACGTACATGTTTTTCATGTGAAGTGATGGAAATGGCAAAGAGAGCCTCATATGGTTAAATAGTCCGGATAAGTCAGAATCAGAATTCAGACCCAGCTATGGAATCTTGGACAAATACCCTTATTTCCCTGTGACACAGGAACTGCATTGTATAGGTAATTAAGCAAATACTCATAGAGGAGAGCCTCGCTGTTCATGCACTTGTGGGCTCCAGCCCCACATCCTCATGCCCCACTGCCCGATGGGAGTATCCCTAACTTACAGAAGACCTCACAATGCCATGCAGGCTCTCTGGAGCACAGCAGGGAACTCACATGGGGAAGAAAATGGGAGCCACAGAGGATGGCTCCTGCCTGTTGAGGAGTGGCTTATTCTCAAAATCATCAAGGAGACCTGAATGCAGTGCCTTTATTGTACCTTAAATCAGAAGATCAGAAATATATAATTATTAGTAATGGTTCTTTAGTTTAGTGTCAACCTTTAATAAAGGACTTTTGGATTTCATTCTTATATGGAGGCTTTAAAGTAGTGATTCTCAGCTGGGAGTCAGTTTGCCCCACACTCTCACTGGACATCTGGTGATGTTTGGCTACATCTCTGGATGTCGTGTGTGTGTGTGTGTGTGTGTGTTGCGAGGGTGTCCAGTGTCCCATTGACCTGTAGTGAGTAGAGGCAGAGATGCTGCTAAACATCCTTCAGTGCACAAGTTGCCCCTCACAGTTAGGAATTATCCAGTCCCCAGTGTCAATAGCGCTGAGAGTTAGAAACCTTTCTTTAGGGATAATTGTTTAAAATTAGCACTTTATTATACCATCTAATTACAAAGATGTACATAGTCATTATAGCACGTTTGATGAGAAACAAAATAAGGGCACAAAGCAGGAAATGAAAATCATTCATAATCCTACACCCAGAGATATTAATATTCTGTTAATATATTTCTATCTTACTAACCTTGATTATGTCTAGTTATGCTTTTTAAGAAGAGGATTGTTGTATGCATGTTTACTAAGGTATTTTGTAGCTTGCTGCTCTACTAAACCTTAAATGCCATGCAGCATTGCTAAATAGTTTCTGCAAAAATCATTTGGAGTATCACGTTCTGATTCAGGCTCAGATACTTTACCCCACCCACCATTCGGTTTGACTTTTGGCTATTTCCAAATGAATAATACTGCAGTGAAGACTCATAAGGTTACATCCCTCACAACACTGAAGACTATTTGCTTAGGATGAAATCCAGTGGTCAAAGTGTATGCGGTTTTTTTTCTTAATTCATGATTTGAATTTTCACATTGTATGCGAAGAAAATATTTATCAAGGATTTTTTTCCACCAGCAACATATGCGAGCCCCTGTTTCCCACCCTTTTGCCAATCTGGATAAGGCAGGATGTCTTAAAGTGACAGTCATTATTCTTGAAATGTAATTTTTGCCTATTAAGTAGCATTGCATAATCACAGAATAGGCTTAGAAGCCCTTCCTGCACCAGTGGAGATTATTTGATATTTCAAAGGTAGCATCCCTTGGTCCCCAGAGGACCTCCCTTAAAGAAATTATTGATTTATATCATCAAAAACCAAGTATTCAAGAAGCTGTCTGAGACCCTGGCTAAAAGCAAAGTGTGTGGGTTTCCCAGGAGTCCCATCTGTAAAAGGTTCATTGATTTTTGACCTTTTGGGATGTTTCATCTCTTCTTCTCTCTCCTTTTTAAAAAAATTCTCCCCATGTTTTGTTGTGTATGAATAACAGGAGGAAGAGGAGAGTAAGATGAAGGAGAAACGACACAGTTTCTCTGAGGTTTGATTGGCACATGCCAAGGGCCTCTCAGGCATGTTAGATTGCGTAGTTTAAAAAATTTACAGAGGCAAAAATTACTGAGTCCAGGCAGATAGCCTTCTCCAATAATCAGTACAGGTATTCTGTCTGTTTCTTCTTGATTTTTATTAAAATGTTCCAAATGAGCAAGGAAAAGTTTCCTAGAGGCAGTTAGTTAATAAATATAACACCCATGTTCTCATAAAGGTCTTCATCTCTGAAGTGTTAGACAGTGCCCAATTGGAGTAAAATGTATTTACAAAATTTTACTGATCCATGTCTAGATTTTCAAAAGTCTTTTCAAAACCTTCTCTCCTAAATCTGCTTTGGCAATTTGGGGGATGCTAGATAACTGTCTATTTTGGACATGCTGAATTTCATCTTACGCCTGTTAGACAGCATCGGTAAAATCTCACAGGGACATTAACTGAAGGCTGTAAAAATGACACTTTCTAAACCTGTAAGCATCAGAAATCTAATGGAGAGAAAAAGAGAACCAATCCCCTCTATTCATTGGAAAATACTTTTTTTTTCTTATATTGATGCATAATGTGTTCATCATCTTTTGACGTGTAACAACCAAGCTCAAGATCTTAGTGGCTTATAGCACAAACGCGTATTTTATTGTTCAAGAATCTGCATACCCCCAGATGCTCTGCTGAGTTTGGCTCTAGGCTGTGGTTAGGTTCAGATTTTTCTACCTGTTTGTTCATTCACCTTGGATCTGCAACCACCTGAGACATGTTCTCCTCAGGACAGATGGCAAGAGTGTGAGAGGCTAAGGCAAACACACAGCTCATTTAAAGCCTCTGCTCATGTTATGTCTCCTAACAGTCCTTTACTCAAAGCAGGTCAAGTGACCAAGGCTAACATCAATGGGAAATATGCTTTGCCTACTCTGTAGAGGGTACTTCAGAGGCACGGCAAGTTTTAATTACTCGTCCAAGGTCACATAGAAGTAAATCCCAGACCCAAGAGTCATACCTAACACCACACTATACTGTCTTGATTTAGTTTAAAGTGGTTTCTGTTTTAAAAATCATGATCTGTTCACATGCCTGTTCTCGTGTTATTATTAAATAGTGAAATTCTTAAGGCAGAAACTTAATTATATTCTTAGAGTCCACCCCAAGCATAGCATCTATAAAGGAAGCCTATGAAACAGGTGCTAATGAAATAATAGTTTAATAAATAAATTTAATAAATTAATTCTACTAAACAGTGAAAACCCGGTCAAATGGCTGAGCAGAGACATATTAAATGTCTTACCCTAAAAATGTAATTCACATGTTCTCTAAAAATGAAGCATTTAAAACGCCTATGCTTATGATTCTATAGTCTTTTCAATGAGTCCATTTTAATCTACTGTCAATATGTAATGAAAACACATAAAAGTGATTTTATTACCACACTTTCCTAAATTATTTTAATGCCTCTTATCATAAGTCTCACTTCCGTGCTGTTTCCATACATTTTACAAGAGAAATTGCTGCTAAAAGGAAGAGAGAGGGGCTGTTGAGTAAAATGAATTCTTGACAACTCCAAAAACTCTCACTGTATCCTTTCCCTTGGGACATGAGCTGCAGTCTCGTGGTTTATAATTCCTCATGATTTTCAGGTTCTTGGTCATAAGAATGACTCATTTGTTACTAGGACCACCTGTCTAACATCCAACTACAAATGGAAGAGGGAAATGGAAAAATGGTTCTGTTTTTCTCTGTTTCTTTAGAGGTTTCAGTAACAATATTTGGAACAGAAGACATACATCTTTTTATCACACTTTAAGACTTAAATATGCAATGAACACCACACAAACATATAGAAACACAACTACCTGTGCTTATCTAATAGTGAAAACACGTATAGAAGTTTTCTGAGAAGAAATAGAAAAAAGGGGAAATAGATAATAAATCTTTCTCTGCCTCTCAGGCTGTATTTGTCCTCATGTATGTCAGGATTTGGGTAAGTCTCTGCTATGTCAGACTTAAATCACGAAATACCAATGAAACCATTCAGCCTCATGAATATCAGAGATAGTTGCAGGGACCCAAAGACAGTCTATGTTTATATATCATAAAAATTACAGCTTTCAGATGCAGACCTGGGCTTAAATCCTAGCTCTCCTACACCTTGTACATTTTCAAAGAGCATGAAGTTAGATTCTCTGAGCCTTCGTATTTTTCATCTTTAGAATGATCACAAAGGGCTATTGTAAGGATTTACAAAGATACCTAAAGCACCTAGTTTGATGTGTGGAAGCAAGCCATGTGCTAGATAAATTGTTTCCCAAAATGGCCTTGTATAATTAAAAAGAAATTTAAAGATCAATCAAATTGCATTTGTAGTTTTAGCATTAAAGCTAAGGTTAAAGTAGCACATGGAATCATCTCGGTCTGGGCATATTTACTGCTAATAAACAAAGATACTAGTGATCCATGATTCATCATTCAGCGCACCCTTGTAAAGAGATCATGAAAACCAGAATGGATAGTCGTGTCCACGTTGTGTAGCAGAAAATCCTGGGCTTCGGAGTCAGATACTCATTATTTACTCATATTTGTGTACCTAAGACAAATTACTTAACTTTTCCAAACATTGATTTCTTAACTGGTAATTATAGTACAATTATTGAAAAATACTGTGTTCCAGGGACTGTGTTAAACTGTCAACATATTAATTCATTTATTTATCAAGCACCTACAACATGCTAGCTACGGTGGGAAAACTGGGTATAGAAGAGTAAATGAGTGCTATTAGCCCCCTCACTACTTTCATCCAGGTAGAGAGGACATGACTTTCCCCTTTGTGGTGCTTTCTCGCTTTAAAATGACAACTTGATGTAGGTAGGCAAAAAGGATGCTGGGGGAGACAAAAATAAAGTGAGACAGACACATAGACAGGGTTTGAAGATTAATTCCTCTCAGGGAGTCTTTCTTTAAGTTGAGACTTGATGAATGGGATACACCTAAGCCAAGAACATTCCGGATATAGAGGACAACATGTTTGAAGGCTGGAAGAAGGCTCTAATATTCCTTAAAGTAAACTTTAAAATGTAGGTGTTACTTAAACATGAAAGAAAAAAGAAAAACATTCTAATGCTTGTGATTCCGTGTAAGGCTGTTGGCTTCCCAAAGGCTTTGGTAGACTCCAAGGTCTACTTCTTAATAGCCTTGGATTTTTCACCAACCTTTTTGAGACTTTTTCTGCCTCGTTTTGATTCTCAGTAAACATTAGTTTTCTTTTAGCTTCTGTTTCTCATTGTCCAATCTGCCCAAGTTGAAATGGAAGGTGATAATTTATAAGAGAGGTAATGAAAACTGTCACTGATAATCATTCATTTCGTTTAGTGCACATAATCACTCATACATGTTAGATTTTTTCCTATAACTTTAAATTTTGCTCATGTTTACCATAAAAAAAAAGTGATCTAGTGGTCTACTTGTGGGTAAGATTAACTAGATGGACAATGGACTTTTTTATTTTTCTTGGCATGAAGGATTACTGTTATTTCCAAGCCTCACTTGCAGTTAGATTGGGGTCATATGATTAGGTTCTGCCCAATGAAATGGGGACAGAATTAGTGCATTCCACTACAAAGTTTGGCCATAAACTCATCCATATGCTCCTCCATGATTTTTCTTTCCATGCAGTGGCCAATGTGGAGGCAGTGTGTAATTCACAGAGCACGGGAGGAGCCTGGGTCTCGGAGTCACCACTGGAGAAGAGCCACTCCCTCTCGGATGAGCAAGAGATAAATCTGAACCACTGAGACTCAGGAGTTGTTTAGTTTAATAGCTAACACTGCATATCCTAATACACTTATCCTATGCATGTCAGGGGCCATTGTGGCCAAAAATACTTTGACTAAATATTTGACTTTTAAGGAAATCATTGACTCCTTTTTCCATCTTTTTGAAAAAGGCTCCATCACAATCTGTCTTCTTTTCCTAATTAAAAACCCATTTTTGAGATTTTCTTAAAATGCATCAGATGGGCTGGATTTGAGAGACAAAAGCACTCAAAATCCATTAACTTAGGATTTAACCACAAAATGGTGATTAAAACCCAAAGATATTTCCTCCTTTATTCTTTATAAATAAGGAGAAATGGCGAATGCCCCCATAACATCTGAACAAAAGGAGTCCATATTGAAGGCAAAGCAGGCTCCACTACGTTAGATGTGTTTTCACAAAAGAGTTAAAACACACGTGCATACAGAGAGAGATACACACGCAAACCTTCTAAAGTCCATGATGTTTCCATTGTCCTTAGAGCCAGCCTTTTCCTGGAACATATGGTTATTAAAAGCCCTATTTGAAGGTAAATATTTATCTTCTATACAAACTGAGCCCTCTTATTGAAAATTGTCGGTTTAGCTTCTCATGGTGGACAACCACGCATGCAGGGAGTGTGCACATAGCAAAGGGTATGAGATCAGAACTCAACGTCGCCTATTCTGCATCACTTAGGTAAAGTATGATTCCCCATATGCAAGGAGGAAATAACAATGCTTCCCTTCAGGATAGTTTTGAGCACCAAATAACCAGTCTTGACATCTCTCTGCCTTTTCACTTCTTACACATCGACTTCTGCGCTTTGAGAGGGAATTACACAAATTTTCAGACTTACCTTCTTTCTCCTCAGATGCACACTAAGGGCTATTCAACAAGTCTTCACATACCTCTGGTCAACTACCTTTCGATGCCCAAAGCATCCGTTCCAGATTTGAATGCTCCCTTCCAACTCCCTATTCTAGTACTCTCAGCCAAAGTCCTGGCTTGAGGCTGTGCAGCGTGGACCCACCTGCTGCCACGTCATGGGCTTTTCTATTTCTGTAGGATCACTCTCTGCCCTTTCAGGGAGAAAGTCCTCTGTCTCTGGACAGAGGCTAATCTGCCTTCCTGTGCTCGTGAACTCACCCCTGGTATCTCATCTGGGAGCTTGTTTGGTTGATGAGCCATCCTGTCCTGCCCTTTTAATCTTCTCTCTCATCTGCCTCTCCTCCACAGTCCGTCAGTATACTGAAGTCCATTTTTCTTCCTGTGAGGGGATAAAAAGATCAAAGAGGGTATTTCGCATCTTTCCCCCCTACTAATCTCCTTTCTGTCATTAGCAAGCTCCTCCTACAAATAGTATTCTCAACGTTAATTGCCTAGTTTTCTTTTAAATCTGCTGCAGTGTGCTTTCTCCCTCAGCCACCCTGCTGGCACTGCTCTGGAAAATAATCTGCGTTTCAAGTGACCCTATTCAGTTCTTGTTCCTTTGACTTCCCTGTAGTGCTGGATGCTGTTCAAGTCCCTTCTTCAAACTTGCACTTGCTTTGGCGTCTCCGATACTAGATTCACTTTTTTGCCCTCCTCTCTCTCTGACTTTTTTCTTACTTAAATTAGTTTATGAGATACTCTTCTATCAGCATTTTCAACGTTGATACTCTATTATCGGTCATCTCTCTTAATCTCCTTCTTGTCCTCTTCAGATTTCAGCCATCTCCCTTTCACTACAAACTACGTGAAAATTGTTCCTAAGTCTGTGTCTCCAACTTAATTTCCTAAATTCCAGGCCCAGTCATCTACTCAATACCTGCACCTGGACGTCCAACAGTTATCTCCAACTTCACGTGTTCAAACCTCAATCTCCACTTCTCTTCCTCTTAAAGCTACTTTTCTTTCAGCCTAGGTTCATGTCGTGACTTTGACACTTTTTAGTTTTGTGCTTTGTTTAAAGTTACCTAAGATTCCTAAATCTCAGTTTCTTCATTTATAAAATGAGAATAATGCTAAAAAATTAATACAATTATTGTTAAGAATGCTATAACAATAACAAAAAGTCTACCATTTATTGCATATTGGTTACACTCTGTGTGTCAAACACAGTCCTGATGACTGACATGAATTGTTATTTACAGAAGGAAAGAAGAGTATGTAAGTAGTTATTATTATTATAACCAGAAGCCTAGGATTTGAAGCTCACTTCCTTTTTAATTTTATTCTCACTGAAGCTTAAAGCAGTGAGTATGCCAGCCGCTGCTTTCCCGGGAGAGAGGAAAGCTATCCTTCCAAGTCTGTATTCTTTGAGTATTAGGCAGTTGCACTCTCCCTTTACTGTAAGCAGATCCTTAAACCTGTAGGAGAATACTGCCTGCCGCATCTGCAGTTCAGAGTTGAGACACTTGGATTGTTAATTTTCATAATTCATATTTAGATCATTATCCAAAATTCAAAGATGTGCATAGTAACTGCTATTAATTCTCCAATCAAACTTAGTTACCTGATGGAATCAAAGGAGAAAAAATGTGACTTTGCTTTGGAATTAGGACATTAAGCACTTCCAACTTACCATGAAGATAGAATAGGGAACTTTTATGAACATAGGAAAGACTTACTTATTTATAGATAAAAATCAATACCATTGGTATTAGCCTTTCAGTATGAATTCTCCTGCTAGTGATTTGCAAATTAATCTCATGTGATTTGTGAAAAAACTTGAATTACCTAATATGTTGCAGGACTTCATCACTTATACCTAGTGGGCTCAGTAGCAGTAGGCTGACTGGGCACGTAATTTAGTGGTACTTAATCTCTTTATTAAGTTTTTTGTTATTTTTTTTTTAAAAAATTATTATATTCCAAATTCCTCACAAAACATTCCCAGGAAAATTCATAAATGCAACCACACCAAACTCATCAGATATCAGATATTTGAAGGAGTAATAAGCCGTCTGAAGCCCATCTATTACCCCTCTGTGGATCTACAGACCCCAGGTTAAAATTCCTCTATATTATATGATCTTTGAGGGTCTAGGGAGCCATGCTTTTCAAAACACAGGAAGCAACTAGAATCATTAACTACATACCCATTTGTGTAATAAAAAAGTCATTTATTCCAATTTCTTTTCTCAGTATAACTTGCTTCCTCAAGCATTTTTAAAGTCTAACAATTACTGAAAAGGGTTTCCTGCTTGGAATTAAAGGATTCTTCCAGGAGTCGGTGGACGAAGCCCTTATCTCGCATGTCTGTTGGACAAGATTGTATCTTTATCCTTTTAAGAGAAAGTCTTTGGACCTGAAGAATTAACTCTCACCAGAAAGAAGCAGCATTATACTAGTGGAACAGACACATGCAGTACTGTAATCATCTATTGTTGGAGAAAAATTTTTTTAAAATGTTTTCTTTTATTTATTTCATAATCTAGTAGTTTCCAGGGCTTGTTTTTGTCTTATCTAAATAGATAATAGCATGCATGGCCAATGTCATGTATTTGGTTTTTCAGTCATAATTTAGCTTAAAAGTCATTAGCAGGTGTGTTCACTGAAGTATCTACATTTAGGGAGAAGCAAGCTTTCACACACTGCTATTGGTGGTATAAAAAAAAAATCCAGTGAAGAATTTAAAAATTTAGAAAATGATACATATAATAATATTCTTTAATGAATATTGCTCTCATTATTTTATGCATTGCATTTTCTTCAACAATTTCTAATTTAATCATTAATGCTATTAGGCCAGTTTAGAGACTTGGTCTCATATAATAGATAACAAACATTCCAGGCAGAAGTGGAGCGGGCAGGCCAAGTCATAGGAGTGTGCAATAGCGTCACGTTCTATAACACATTCTCTTAATCCAGACATAATTACTTCATTACGTTGGGATTGAAGTATCATTTAAGAAGAGGAGGATTGCAAGACTCTATTTTTTTTTATTGATTTATAATCATTTTACAATGTTGTGTCAAATTCCAGTGTTCAGCACAATTTTTCAGTCATACATGGACATTTACACACTCATTGTCACATTTTTTTTTCTCTGTGAGCAAGACTCTTGATATGTCTTATGTGTTGAGTTCACTATTGGTTTTGGTCGTGAATTTGTCATATTCTAATGGGCAGAAAGCCCAAACACTACAGTGGTCACCTTTTCACCTTCACTGTCAGTACACAGCCTCTAACAAACCCATCCTCCTTACATCATGATGCTGCCATGCAACATTTAAGAAGTCCCTAGTATGTTCATGTATGATGCTTGATGGCATATGTTTCAATGAGCTTTCTCAATTAGTCTATATTGTAGATACTACGTTTTATTCAAGACAGGGAATTGAAGCTCGGAAAGGTCAGTTGAAAAGCCCAAGACCAAACAGCTTTGAGGCAGAGCCAGGATTTGAATCCAGCCATTGTGGCTTCAGAGCAAATGTTTGTACTTACTGTACCATTGTTTGTGACATACTGACAACTTTGAGCACAAAATGTGGCAACTCTGTAGCCTTTCCTCCCCAGTTGGACTTGAATCATCTTCTTTTTCCTTTATCTTATGCCTTTTTTCCCCTAGCCCCTTATTCTCACTCCCCCCACTTCACCTCCATAAAATTAGGGACCCATTTTTAGGGGGGTAGATTAAAGACAGATATTCCAAAATGCAGTGGGATCGAAGTTTGCTTTCCCTTGGGATTACTGACTCATATTTTCCTTTTCCATAGGACTCTTTCTGAAATTCTGATGCTTATACAAAGGGGGAATTCTCCTATTTTGTTTGTGAATAATTGTTCCTCTGGTTTCTCTGTTTAGGTTTTTTGAGTGGTCTAATGTATAGAAACCTTCTTCCCCATTGCCATTTGGTACCAACCAAATTATAAGATAGGGAATAACATGAATGGGGACAAAATATAGTTTTTTTTTTTACTACAAATACAAGCTGATATTAAATAATATACCTAATATATCTAGGAAGAATATCTTTCAAACACTGAAACTTAAAATTAAACAGACTTATCACCCAGTCCTACACAACGCTGGTCTGGGACAAACCCCAACCCCATAGGAACAGAGTACAACATACAATTTCTGTAAGGAGCTTCAGCTCAGAAGGAAGAGAGGAAAGAGCAAGGGAATGAATTATGCACACACAGTTTATCTTTCCAAATCCCCAAATCAAATGTGTGCTCCTTATCCAGAAGAGGACTCAGTCGGGGGGAGGAGGCCAGAAGCCAGAGGAGCTCCCAACACATGGAACAAAACTTCTGAAGTGGGGAAGAACCACCCCTCTGTCTAACACTCATGTATTGTTAAAATAGGGTAAATATTAAATTGTGAGATGAATCAAATAAAAGATGTGGATATCACCGATAAAAAGACAAGGTAAAATTAGAGTGAAGACAAGGGCCACATAAAATAGATTTTTTTTTTGAAGTAGAAAATGAAGGATTTTTCTTTAATCTAGAGTCCTTTCCCTTGAGATAGATAAAAGTGGGCAGTAAATTTACTATGTTTTACTATCTGGTCATAGTTTTTGTAAGTGTTTTCTGAAATTGTATAATTTGGCCAAAACATCTCAGGTCAGGAAAGCCTTGAAAATAATTCCTTGGATACCTTTATTAAATATTTGAGAGATGACAGTATTATGATTTGTCCTAAACTTCTCAATAGAGTACACATTTTTAAGAGGAAAGCACTTAAAAAAAAGTGTCTGTTTCTTTTGTCAATTGCTTACGATCCCCAGAAAGAGCTGTTGGAAATTGAAGAATAAGAAGAGCAGACCTCTCTTTTGTTGTAGGAGAAAGTTTAAAAAAAAAGTTAAGAGGAGAATAATAGCTGAAAGCTCAGATTTGGCAGGCAGTATGATATGATCTGATTTTCAATCAATCTCGAAACTGAGAATTTAAACACCTCCATCTGACATCAAATAGAAATGACCTGCCGGTCATGCGGTCAGTGTTTCTGGGCTCAGGATACCTTGTGATAAAAGAGGTTCTGCTTTATTTTACTCTTTTTTTTCCCCCTTCTACTGAATCCCTAAATTCTCTCACTTGCTTTTAGTAAGGACCAATAGCTTGATGAGACAGGGTTGTATAGTGAAAAGGGTGTTGGGATAGAATGTTTTTGAATGCTAATATCAACACTTTTTAGCCACATAATTATGAAGAAAATCTCTGAGCCTCAGATTCATGTGTAAATTGATGATAATACTGTCTTACAGCTTTTGTCGTGAGGATTTTTTTTTAAACTCTATAACGTGGATACTCCATCAGGGCAGGCATATACCTCTGGTCATTCAGTGTGTCTTGAACAAATAGCACCATGGATGGCACATAATGAAAGCTCAATTAATTTTTAATTGAATTATATTGAATTGAACTGTGAGGATTAAATGGAAAAACATATAGAACCTGGGTCATATAATTGTGTCCTAAGTGTTACAAGAAAATGGCATGAGATGTTTAAAGAAACAGAGAAATGTGTGATAGTTTTTCTTTATTTTTCATTCATAAATCTTAGCAAATGGTATCACCAGAAATTATCCTTTTCCTTTATTTAAGAAGATCCAACACTCTTTAGGGAATATAGGAATTTATCTCACTAACTAAATACTTTCATTTTTTGTCCCAATTTCAGATATGTGATAATAATAACCCCTTCTATTTATGGAGCTTTTTTAAATAAAAGAAATACTTTTTTCCCCCCACACAAATCCTTGTTACATAGAAACCTCATTTTTTCCTTTTATTCGGTAAGCCATGGAAGTGTAATATGGTAGATAAAAGCCCAGATTTTGGAGTTCTTGGAGCTGAAATTTAAATCTAAGTAGTCTAACCTCCTGTGTGACATTGAGAAAATTACTTAACCTCTCTGGGCCTCATTATCCCCATTTTATTGATCAGGAGACAGGCATACTTATCCCATACGGATGTTGTGAAGATAAAATGAGACACCACCGGTAAAGTACTCCCTGCAGTGGTAAATAAAAGGGAATAGTCAATTTTGGCTTTCATTTTCATAAGTAACACCTATTCTGTCCCGGACATTGTACTAGGCAGATAATATCACCTGTTACCAGAGTTAGAGATTGAAGGTAAGAAAACATGACTTGTTCTAGATCCCAAGACTAGTTAGTGTACAACAAGGATTTCCATTCCAGATATCTTGGTTTCAACTTCCACTAGCACAGTTTTAAAGGTGGGTACAATGCAGTGCTTTGCGCAGTAGTACAGCAGTTTGAGACTATAGTGATGGATTATGCTAATAGTGATCATTAAGAGATAGGATTCTCTCTCCTTACCTGCTCCTCCATGTTTCAGCTTTGAAGAGTTTACAATTGTGCATCTTGTTGCAGGTTTATTAAGGATACTGGCCACATGGAAATAGGTCACGTGGGAGAACTTCACAATGTCCCTTCCTGACGGGGTCCAGAGAGTACCAGACAGGAAGTCTGATTATCCAGAGTTTAGCTTCATTCAGTGCATCAAGTCTGTAGGTAGAAATTAACATCCCCATTTTACAGATGATCCCCATTTTACAGTCACTGTGTGTGACTACCTTATTAACACCACAAAACTAGTAAACACTAGAGGTGGTATCAGTGCTGCACAGAGTCAATCAATGTAATTGTTCTTAAGTTGTGTATTATATTTCTAATGTACTTCTGTATAATTATACTTCTATGTAGATATATAGAATTATAAGGTTAGTTAAGATGGGATGTGGGTATGTCAGAACAATGCTACCTGGTAAATTCTCAAATTTTCCCAAGGGTATCTAGCAAATCTTGAAATGTTTTTGGTTGTTAGGCCTCTCAGCTGTCAAAATGGTACGATAGAGTAGATATTTTAAGACTGGATAAGTTCCACAGTATTCTAGATACTCTATGTCAATGTTTATATGGTTAGGCAAGTACTAGGCTATTTTGACTTAAATGAGCAATTACTTACTGATCATCAATCTGAGACTATTGTATTATAGCAATAGTGTATCTGCAGTTTTCATCCCTCAAGTATATTAAATAATATATTTCTAGTGCCTGGTAACATCCATCATACTACTTCTTTTAGCTAGAGTTTTTCAAGCTAATAATTGCAGTATTTTTTTTACTGGATTTGTTTTAGAAATAATCTTTTATTTAATATTCAGGTATCAATTATTAACAGAACTGTATATATCTGCTGAGCCTGTCTCCAATAACCTCACAGTACACTTGAACACTAATAACCAAAAAAAGATGACTCCCACACATCTGTCACTAACCAGAAAGCCTGAGTTTTATCCTACTGGTGGGCAGGCTGGAAGCCACGCTCAACAGAGCCTTCTTACCTTTATGGACTTTGTTTTCTCTATCATATAAATGGAGAGAATGTCAGATCTGTGTCAGAGGGTTTCCCTCTCAAATGCCTCTGAATATCTCTTATAAAGGCACCTTATATTTCAGTTCAATCCATTCTCTAGATCACACAGAAAAAAATGTAAAGATGAGAATAGTAAATCAACAGGAAAAGTGCTCAGAAACCATGAGGCCAAGTCTACCTCAGAAACTCTTTGATCTTTTAGGCAGGACACAGTTTTGAAGTTCAAGGGCAGAGTCCTTGTGTTAAAAGGTGAATATTTTCAGAGTTGAAAGCAATTCCCTTTCATGGTTTCTTTCTTTTCTTTTTTTTTTTTTTAATGGCTCAGCAAAGCTCCAAAGGCCCAGGAAAGAAAATAAAGGGAGTAATTCTTTTCCTCCTTTCTCGTTTTGTTTTTCCTTGTTAATAAGGAGGCGGAGCTACAGCGAAGGAGCTGAGGGTAGCGCCGTAATCTCGCCGCAGTGCCCCATCAGGGGACAGGTGCCGTTGTCAGGGAGTAGTTGTGCTGAAATGAGGACGAGCACCTATTTCAAGGCGTAGCCTGAACAGCCCACTCAGGACTGAAGACATCTGTGTCACTCACGTCCTTAGAACAGGGACAGTGGATATATTAGCCAGGGCAAAGGTGGAGAGTCAGAAGGGGATACAGATTTGCCCTTCTGACAAATTCTGCTGCTCTGCAAGTCACCATGAGTTGCTTGTGAGAGATGACGTTATGATTTCTTGCCCCAGGAGTACAATTGAAGCAAAAAAGTCGAGGGACAGAAGTTGAACTTCAGACAGTTTTAAAAAAGAGAAATCTAAGGACATAGCAAAGATGACTATTTGATAGTCTCTCCTTCTTTGGCAGAATTACCCGTAAGGTAATTATTACTTGAGTCTTTGGCCAGAGGGGAAATAGAAGGCTAATACAGAGGAAAAACTATTACAGATGAAAGTGTCAGATTGAGTGGGGGGAGAGGTTTAGGGGATGGAGATCAGAAATGAAATCTAGCTCAAATGCTGTACAACTAAATTAAGTAAAACATATACTAATATAAAGAGGGCATTTATAATGTATTCTTGAGTGTAAAAAGTAGATGGATCTTTATTTGCACACATATGTATAACTATGTACACACCTTCATGGGCACAGGTGCGTACCAAATTTCTTTAACGACTACAGCTGGGGAGTGAGGCTAGCGGGTGAGTCAAGGAGAAAACTTTCTTTTTTTTAACTTAGCCTGGCATGTATACAGTCTTAAAATCTTTTTGTTGAATGAGTAGCATGAGGAATAAGCAAATGAAAGGAAACAGCTGTGTAGCTGAGTGTGCTGAGTGTAGGCTTACTTCCCAGATCCTTCAGTTTAGTTTTCTTTCAGGGTTAAAATATATTCTTTGGGGACCCCGATTCAGCAGGAAGTAAACGCAGGCGCTGTCTTAGAGCAGGAGCAGAGTCATCTTTCTGCCCATTGACAGCCCTCTGATTGAATGGCCATTGGTTGGAGGTAAATGTCCAGTAGTTGGAGAGAAAAACTGGGAGGCTTTTGTGAGTACTTGGTATTGGGCTCTGGTGAGCAAAATAGATCCCATTAGCTTACATCAGTTTTGTTGAACAATTGGGTAAGTCACAGAGATGATCAAAACAGATCCCTTACCTGGAACTCAGAAGGAGAAAGTATAGAATATGATACTTTTAATACTATAAGTTGTTATTAGTGAATAGAAATATTTGAACATTAAGTGAAAAAATGAGAGTAATTCCTCTAGGAAAAAGTGGAGCTAATTTCTATTAAGTGCATACTAGATGCCAGCCTAGTTTTTGGTACTTAACATGAAATAATTAGATACTTTACATAAAGTAATTTGGCATTAGTGTTTTTTTTTTTTTCAGTACAGACAAGGAATTTGAGGGCAAAGTAATTAAACACATCACAGGACAAGAATTCAAAGTGAAATATTTTTATCTGGATCTCTAGCTGTGATGAGGACAAGGAAAGTAGCCTCTTGTGTGGAGGGGAGAAGACCATAGAAAGAATAGAATTTTCACTATTTCTTGGGGGCTAGGGTGTTTTTTTTTTTTTTTTTCCAAAGACAGAAACTCTCTTAAGTTTTCCTAAACCCCCGTAATATTTACGATGTGAGAACCTGGATTTTCTGGATCTTGGCATTCCTGTCTCCTGGTCTGGTGATTGTGTGTGTGTGTGTGTGTGTGTGTGTGTGTGTGTGTGTCTGTCTGTCTGTCTGTCTGTCTGTCTAATATTAACAGGTTGGGTTCTCTGGGAAACCGGACAAGACAGAGTAAGTAGTACAAAAAGTGTAATGGGTAGTAACACATGGGGCGCTCCAGAATGGAGATTAGAAATGGGTGGGAATTGTACTATACTTGGCTTAGGCCTTGGCCAGGGGTGCTCCCAGAAGAGTAGGACCTTGAGTAGGTAGGACTGTTAGGACCCTGTGAAACTAAGAGCTGGAGGTTGCCACCTATCACTCTGCTTGCCCCTGGACAACAAATATTTTCTTGAAGTGGGATTTGAGCAGCATATCTCCAATTCTCATTTTCGTTTAGTATATTTGCATCTCCTAGTACATTTGTTGATCAGCTCTTGAAAATGTATGGAAATAATGAATGTTTTTCTCATCTTTACACAACAAGCTTAAATGATAATGATTGTATCCAAATTTTGAAGGAAATTATAAAATAAAGCTGATGTTTCCTCTGCAAGAATGATTTTAATAGTTTTACTGATCTTTGGTTATTCTGTGGGTTTTTATATTTCTGAATCATCAGACTGCAAATACTAACTTTTTTTTTCTGGTTCCAGATCCACTGTAATCAGTAGAAGCACTGACTCATTCTTTAACTCAGTGTGGGTTTTTCAGTCTTGCCTGCTTTATTTTATTTTATTTATTTTTTTTTTTATTATATAAGTTTCAGGTGTATAGCATTATAATTCGACATCTGTATGCACTACAAAATGATCACCCTCACAAGTCTAGTTACCATTCATCACCAAACAATTGACCCCCTTTCCCTCTGGTAACCTGTGTCTATGAGTTTTATTTTGTTGGTTTATTATTTTTTTTAAGATCTCACATATGAATGAAATCATTTGGTATTTGTTTTCTCTGTCTGACTTATTTCACTTAGCATAATACATTCAAGGTCCGTCCATATTGTTGCAAGTGGCAGGATTTCATTCTTTTTTTATGGCTGGGTACTGTTCTGTTGTGTATAATACCATATCTTCCTTCTCCATTCATCCTTCAATGGACACAGGTTATTTCCATATCTTGACTATTATCAATAATGCTGCAATAAATTTAGGGTTTTATGTAGCTTTTTGAGTTAGTATTCTTTGGATAAATACTCAGAATTTGAATAACTGAGCCATAGCTCTATAACTGGGTGATAGTTCTAGTCTTAATATTTTTGAGTAATCTCCATACTATTTTCCATTAAGGCTGCACCAGTTTATATTCCCACCAACAGTGTACGAGGATTCCCTTTTTTCTATACCCTCTCCAACATTTATTATTTTTTGTCTTTTCATTAATAGCAGTTCTAACAGGTGTGAGGTGATATCTCATTGTGGTTTTGATTTGCATTTCTCTAATAATTTGTGATATTGAACATCTTTTCATATATCTGTTGGCCATCTGTATGTCTTCTTTGGAAAAACATCTATTCAGATACAGTGCCCAAGTTTTAATTGGGTTGTTTAGATTTTTGTTGTTGAATTGCAGAACTCAGTTCTTCATATATTTTGGATATTAACCCTTTATCAGATATATGAGTTGCAAATATCTTCTGCAGTTAAGTTAAGTTGCCTTTTTGTTTTGATGATGATTCCCTTTGTTATGCAGAAGCTTTTTAGTTTGATAGTCCCACTTCTTTATTTTCACTTTTGTTTCCTTTGCCTTTCCAGTGAGATCCAGAAAGACGTTGCTAAAACAGATGTCATTGAGGTGACCATCTATGTGTTCTTCTAGGGATTTTATTGTTTCAAGTCTTACATTCAAGTCTTTAATCCATCTTTAATCAATTTTTGGGTGTAGCGTGAGATAGTGGTCTAATTCTTTTGCGTATGGCTGTCCCGTTTTCCCAGCATCATTTACTGAAGAGACTATCTTTTCTGCATTATATGTTCTTTGTTCCTTTGCTGTAAATTAATTGTTCATAAAAGTGTGGGTTTATTTCTGGGCTCTCAGTTCTGATCCACTGATCTGTGCATTTGTTTTTGTGCTGGTACCATATTGTTTTGATTACTGTAGCTTTGTAGTATAATTTAAATTGGTAAGTGTGATATCTCTTGCTTTGTTATTCTTTCTCCACAGTGTTTTGAATATTTGGAATCTTTCCTGGTTCCATACAAATTTTGGAATTATTCATTCCAGTCCTGTGAAAAATGCCTTGGAATTTTGATAGGGATTGTGTTGAACCTGTAGATTGCTTTGGGTGGGATGGGCATTTAAACAATGCTAATTCTTCCAATTCATGAACACAGAATATTCAGATCATAGACATGATGCCAACCAGTATTTAACTTATGCTTTGAGAAGGGGAGGAGGGTACAGTTTGATTAATTAATTTACTTTTTAGTAATTCTTTATAAGGGACTCTGGGCTTTGTGATAACATTTGAACTAAATGTTGAAAAAGGAGTAAGAGAATATCACCAAATGAATGAAGAAGGAACAAGGGAACTCCAGGAACAATTTGTTACATCAGAGTAGCAAGGAATAAAATATGTGGCCTTCTTGAAGGAGAGAGGTTTTCACAAAGACATGGTGGAAAGCTAAGTGGATCCAGACTGTGTAGAATCGCATATCCAGGGAAATATTAAATAACAGTTAAGGGGATGACCTGTAGTGTCATAGATACTTGGACTCAAATTCATGTTCTGTCATTTTCCAACTAACAAAGATGATTTTGGACAATTCCTTTATCTTTAGTTTCCTCATCTGTATAAAGAATGCAAAGTATTTATCCCAGTGCCTGGAACATAGTGAATACTCATCATTAGATAATTTTAAATAGTGAGAATATTCATATCATTAATATTATAATTATTTTATATTTCAGTAATTTTTAAATGTTCTTATTTTTTATTGAAGGATAGTTGATTTATGATGTTAGTTTCATGTGTACAGCAAAATGAATCAGTTGCATATACATGCATGTGTGTGTGTGTATATATATATACATATATATTCAGATTCTTTTCCATTACAGCTCATTACGAGATATTGAATAAAGTTCCCTGTGCTATACAGTATAAAATTGTTGTTTAGCTATTTTATATATAGTAGTTAGTATCTGCAAATTTTGAACTCCCAATTTAGCCCTTCTCACCCCTCTTTACCCTCTGGTAACCATAAGTTTGTTCTTTATGTCTGTGAATTGGTTTCTGTTTTGTGAGTAAGTTCATGTTTATCTTTTTTTTTTTATTTTTTAGATTCCACATATAAGTGATATCATATGGTACTTTTCTTTCTCTTCCTGGCTTACTTTACTTAGAATGATGATCTCTAGGTCCATCCATGTCTTCTATCAATGGACATTTAGGTTGTTTCCATGTCTTGGCTAGTGTAAATAGTGCTGCTGTGAATATTGGTGTGCATGTGTCTTTCTGAGTTATAGTTTTCTTCAGATATGTGCCCAGGAGTGGGACTGCTGGATTACATGGTAAGTCTATCTTTAGTTTTTTAAGGAATCTCCATTCTGATCTCCATAGTGGCTGCACCAATTTACATTTCCATCAACAGTGTTGGAGGGTTCATTTTTCTCCACACCCTCTCCAGCATTTATTATTTGTTGACTTTTTAATGATGGCCATTCTGACTGGTGTGACGTAATACCTCACTGTAGTTTTGATTTGCATTTCCCTAATAATTAGTGATGTCGAGCATCCTTCCACGTGCTGGCTGGCCATCTGGATGTCTTATTTGGAAAGATGTCTATTTAGGTCTTCTGCCCATTTTTTGATTGGGTTACTTGTTTTTTTGATATTAAGCTGTATGAGCTGTTTGTATATTTTGGAAATGAATCCCTTGTCAATCACATCACTTGCAAGTATTTTCTCCCATTCTATATATTGTCTTTTCATTTTGTTTATGGTATATTTAGATGTGCAAAAGCTTTTAAGTTTAATTAGGTCCCATTTGTTTATTTTTGCTTTATTTCTGTTACTGTAGGAGCTGGTTCAAAAAAAATATTGCTGTGGTTTATGTCAAAGAGTGTTCTTCCTATGTTTTCCTCTAGGAGTTTTGTAGTATCTGGTCTTACATTTAGGCCTTTAATCCATTTTGTTTATTTTTATATAAGGTGTTAGAGAATGTTCTAATTTCATTCTTTTACATGTAGCTGTCTAGTGTTCCCAGCACCACTTATTGAAGAGATTGTCTTTTCTCCATTGTATATCTTGCTTTCTTTGTCATAGATTAATTGACCATAAGTGTATAGGTTTATTTCTGGACTTTCTGTCTTGTTCCATTAATCTGTGTGTCTGTTTTTGTGCCAGTGCCATACTGTTTTGATTACTATAGCTTTGTAGTAGGCAGGGATCCTGATTCCCCCATCTCCATTCTTCCTTCATAATATTGTTTTGGCTATTTGGGGTCTTTTGTGTTTCCATACAAATTTTAACTTTTTTTTTGTTCCAGTTCTGTGAAAAATGTTGTTGGTAATTTGGTAGGGATTGCATAAAATCTGTATGTTGCCTTAGGTCGGATGGCCATTTTAACAATATTGGTTCTTCCAATCCAAGAACATGGTGTATCTTTCCATCTGTTTGTGTCATCTTCAAATTCTTTTATCAGATTCTTTTAGTTTTTTGGAGTACAGATCCTTTGACTCCTTGGGAAGGTTTTTTCCTAGGCATTTTATTCTTTTTGTTGTAATGGTAAATGGGATTGTTTCATTAATTTTTTTCTGTTATTTCATTGTTAATGTGTAGAAATGCAACTGAATTCTGTGTATTAATTTTGTATCCTGTAACTTTACCAAATTCATTAATGAGGTTTAGTAGTTTTCTGGTTGCTTCTTTAGGATTTCCTATGTATAGTATCATGTCATCTACAAACAGTGACAGTTTTACTTCTTTTCCAATTTGAATTTCTATAATTTCTTTTTCTTCTCTGATTGCTGTGGCTAGGACATCCAAAACTGTGTTGAATAAAAGTGGCAAGAGTGGGTGGGCATCCTTTTCTTGTGCCTGATCTTAGAGGACATGCTTTCAGGTTTACACCATTGAGTATGATGTTAGCTGTGAGTTTGTCATATATGGCCTTTATTATGTTGAAGTATGTTCCCTCTGTGCCCACTTTCTGGAGACTTTTTATCATAAATGGATGCTGAATTTTATTAGAAGGCTTTTCTGCATCTATTGAGATTATCATATGATTTTTATTCCTCAATTTGTTAATATGATGTATCACATTGATTGATTTGCAGATACTGAAAAATTTTTGCATTCCTGGGATAAATCCTACTTGATCATGGTGTATGATCCTTTTAATGTATTACTGTAGTCAGTTTGCTAGTATTTTGTTGAGGATTTTTGTATTTATATTTGTAAGTGATATTGGCTATGATTTTCTTTTTTTGTGATATCTTTGTCTGGTTTTGGTATCAGGATGATGATGGCCTCAGAATGAGTTTGGTAGTGTTCCTTCCTCTGCAGTTTTTTGAAATAGTTTCAGAAGGGTAGGTGTTAACTCTTCTCTAAATGTTTGGTAGAATTCCCCTGTGAAGCCATCTGGTCCTGGACTTTTGTTTGTTAGGAGTTTTTAAATTATTGATTTGATTTTAGTACTGGTCTATTCACATTTTCTATTTCTTCCTGGTTCTGTCTTGACAAATTTTATCTTTCTGAGAAATTGTTCATTCCTTCTAGGTTGTCCTTTTTGTTGGCATATAGTTGCTCATAGTAGCGTCTTATGATCCCTTGTATTTCTGTGGTGTCAGTTGTAACATCTTTTTCATGTCTGATTTTATTAATTTGGTCCCTCTCCCTTTTTTTTTTTCTTGATGAGTCTGGCTAAAGGTTTATCTTTTCAGAGAACCATCTTTTAGTTTCTATTGATCTTTTTTTTGTGTGTGTCTATTTCATTTACCTTTGTTCTAATCTTTATAATTTCTTTCCTTCTACTAACTTTGGGTTTTGTTTGTTCTTCTTTCTGTAATTGCTTTAGGTGTAAGGTTAGGTTGTTTATTTGAGATTTTTCGTTTCCTGAGGTAGGCTTGTATTTTGAATTTTGTGTTTTCATTTTCATTTGTCTCTAAGTATTTTTTTTTTTTTTGTCTGTAAGTATTTTTTGACTTCCTCTTTGATTTCCTCAGTGATCCATTGGTTGTTTAGTAACATATTGTTTAGCCTCCCTATGTTTGTGGGTTTTGTAGTTTTTTTCTTGTATTTGATTTCTAATCTCGTAGCATTGTGGTTGGAAAAGATACTTCTGTTATTTAAATCACATAGCAATATGCATAAGCACTCATTTCCATCACATTCTTTAAATGCTAGAGCCATTCTTTAAACACTAAAGTCAAAACCATCTCCTACCTGATGGAGTTTTCATGAGTTGATAGTCAGAACAGTGAGAGAGAGCTTCAGATATTTGCATTTAGTATTACTGAAAGCTGATTGTGTGGTACTGATTAGATGTGCAGATGGGTGATGTAAAATGTCTCCACAACTCATTGCTTTATATTGTTTTCACTGGTCTTCACCTGTTTATTCATTATATTTCCTTTCCTCTAAGTTGGTGAAGAATCTGTGGCTATCATCTTCAGGTGGTTAAAATAAATAAACAAGTCAAATAAGGTCTTTAGTTTATGTTTGTTTTTCTCTCTCTCTGATAATTAGGGATGAATCATGCCTTGTATTTATTCTCAAATGGGAAACATTCATAAAACTAGCAAGACATGAACCTCTAATTAGTAGGGCAATAGATGGCAAGTTTTTTCCAACCACACTTTTCTCACCCTCCCCTACCTAGTCACTCCACTCAGACTTAATCGAGGAAATGTGGTTATTTATCTGTAATTTCATGAGTGTTGATTACTCAAAAATTGCAAGATATTAGTGAATATGGCCATGTATGGAATAGTGCAGCTGCCTAGTTTGTGGTTCCTGACTTTCAGTCTCTTCCTCCTTTAGTCCACCCCCAATGCTATTTCCAGTGTGACTCTTTGAGAAGGTAACTCTGATCATGCAGCTCCCCTGCTTCAACCATTCAGAGACTCACTCAGCTCTTGCCTTCTAGGTAAATTATGTTCAAATACCTTAGCGTAGTGTTCAAGGCTCTTTCAAATTTGGTCCCCAAGTGTTGCCAGTCTCAGCTGACATCCTTTCATATCACATTGTTCACTGGGGCTGGAGTGAGTCACCAGAGGCAGCATGAGCTTTCACGAGCCCCAGTGCCTTTGCACAACCCTGGAGCCCCTCTTTGGTGTCCTCTCTAGGTCTCACTCCTGTTTCACAGTTAACTCAAGGGTTGTTGCTCCTTTCTAAAAGCCTTCCTTGACACTCCATTTGACATGACTAAATTTGGATTCTTTTTCTCTGTTTCCATAGATACACAAATGAACCTTCTTAATAGTAACTATGACAGTTTTTAGACTGTAGTGGCATTCATAACTTGAGACAAAGGGAAGAGAAGATTAAGGTAGGATTGATACCTGAATTAGACTCAGCAGCCTTGATAAGAAAGGAAAAATTAAAGATAACATGAGAATTGTTTATGAATATTCTGAAGACCCAATGAGAATGACTGCTGATTTTTCTCTTGAACACACTTGCTCAACCCCACCTCATACAAATATTATGAAATAGGTAAAAACAAACAGAGGGTCTATGCTATGCATGCCTGTGTAACATAATGCTAAAATGAATAATTGGTCCCATTTATTGAGTGGCCTCTTTATAGACATTGCTTTTGAGCCTGTGATGAGGAAGGAAACATACTCCCCTTAGGGAGATGAGAAAACTGATGGATAAGTGCAAACTGTGCCAAATCTCAAAGTTAGCTAAGTGGCAAAGCTGGGAATAAAACCCTTTCTACTTGATCCCGATGTCTGTAGTGATGAGCAGGGTAACATTGAAGGCACCTTAGTGAATCAACAAAGATGAGATTGGCTGAGATAAAATCTCCGGTGTGATTTGACGGACCTGCATTGTTTAGTATAATCTGCTCCACTGTGTAGGCCAAACCTAAGGACCGACTAGGCTGATCTGATGTATCTTTAAATACCCTAACTACTACAGAATTCTAACGATCATTAGGAGATTATATCTCATGGGAGGGAATGGTAGATGGATCTCTGTACCAACATAATGCATTTCTGTTGTCTTTTAAATTGTAGTTTTCCTTTCCAACTGTGATCAGCTTCATACAGAGGTTCTTTATCTTGATTTCATAATGTCAAATTTAGTTTGTACCACATGGAAGGCAACCAATGTTTCTTAAATGGTACTGAATGAGTGTAGCTTATCAATCTTTTAGTAGCACCCAATGCTAATTTTTTTTTTTAGAACTCTCTTGACAGTAGATTTCTAGATTTGTAGAGTTGGAAGAAAATGCAGGAGTTGGGTAATAATCTAATACCTTCATATGTTAGTGACTAATTCATGCCTAGAAGCCATGCTTCCAGTTTGCACACGATCGTAGCTTTTTCCTTCTTTGCAGTTTAGTTTTCTCAGAAGTGAATGGCTCTTAGATTTAAGATGGATGAGGGATCTTGGTGTTCTAACAGTCCACGCTCTCAGCCAGTAGAGAAACACTTTTTACAGATCTCAGCTCATTTTGGAGCCTGGACACTAATCAGTGTGACGGGGAAAGTGTCTTCTACTCGTGCCCAGAATGAAGGCAGCAGGACAGCATGTGGAGCCTGTTGTTCAGAATTCCAGCTGAGGGTCAGAACAATGCGTCTTTTCTGAAAATGTTTCCTGAGCTTTTGGCTACTGTGTTTCAAACCACAATATTGAAATGTGGCGTGTGGCCAATATTTATAGCCTGTTTTGCCAGGGAACCTTCACAGAGCTTATTACCAGGAGGATTTTCATGATTACTACCATCACAATAAAAAAAGGAATTCATTTGAGAAATAAACCCTTGGGCTCAGTAAACAAAAACACAAGCATATCCAGAAGCCTGGGTTACCTTTGCCAAATTCTCTCCCATCATCAGGCAATTGCCCAAAGAAACCCTGACTTCCAGCCAACGTGGGTTTCATGGAGAGATACTCAGACCTCTTCTGTTTTAACTTCATTCTTCCTTTCATGACTAAAGATTTTTAAATTCTTCACTTCATGACTATGAAGTTAAAAAAAATATTTATAGAAAGTTCTATAGATTTAGTGTTCCTAAATCCATACTATCAAGATAGAGTTCCTAGATTTGAAAGATGAGGACATATGATCAAATTTTTAATGAAATACTCTGATTAAGTCAAATCTGCCAATACTCATCACACTGCCAAGACCCAGAGACACTCAGACGGGGGCATAGTTTTCTTGGGTGTAATCATGACTCTGCGAACTGAGGTCAGCTCAGAGTCCTTCAGGGACTGTCTCGTTCTCTTCCCTAAACCACTTTTCCTTCATTGCAGCATGCCCTTCAATATGGAGACAGTTGGAACTTTTCAATTTCAGATACAGTATTTCAATTCATAACAGGGGTTGTCTAAGTTGAAATTTATCGAGCGGTGGTGGGCTGGTGCTGGCTTATGAGAGCTAATTGTAAACTTTTCAGGAATTTTGAGAGCTGGTTGCTGCCCACGGTAGGGGTATTTACAACATAATTGCCAAACGCAGCAAAGCAGGGCTTTTCATCTATTATTTGTCGAAGAGCATAACATTGGAAAGTATTCACATATTAATTCACTCCTTCAAGGCTTTGTTAAAATGCCACCTCCTCCTGAAGCTTTTGGTGATCCAGTCAATCCCTCTCCCAAATAGTACTTCATTTTGAAGCTTTTTATGCAATAAATAATTTTCAACCATGAAGCGTTGACATTTGCCCACATCCACATGTTTTGTTTTTCTTTTTGGTATCTTAGTTTATTGAGTTTTGGATTTTTATGTAATTAAAAAAATATCCTTTAGAGTGTCTAGTGTGATCCTTGCAGGTTTAGCACTCAGAAAATATTTTACAAATTGTCAGTAAAATATTAGCCCACTAGTGATCTGTGATTCTACATGTGCTCAATTATACCATTGCTGCCATTAAAACCTTAGCTGAGATTCTCCCAGTGGGAACCATATCAGTATCAGGATACTGACATGATATCATCTAAGGAAGGTAAGAGCGGGCATGGAGTAGAGGGTGATAGCCTCTGTATAATTTGGCTTGAGCTGGGAACTCCCCTCAACATCTAGAGGCCAGTCATTTGATCCGTATCTTTGGTTATAAAATTGCTCTCACTAGGGAAGGGGATAGGAAGGGATATGCCATCTTGTGCTTTGAAACTGATAAATTTATTTCAGAGGGTATGGAATGCAAAACATTACAAATTTTTTTTCAGTGTAGGACAGTTATGAGCATGCTTAGAGAAAGGAGGAGGATTCAAAGAATAAATGATTAAAATTTCATTCAGTTATTTCTTCATTTATTCACTCAACAAACATGTATTGCTTGAATAAAATATTCTAGACTTTGTTTTAAGCACTAAGGATATAAAGACAAACAAGAATTCATGCATCCTTGTGGAAATTGCAATCTATTAGAAGTTGAAGGTGAAGGAAATATATTTAGAAAGAGATTTCTACGAAATTATGGGAAATTTAAGAGTCAAATAGAATGGCAGATTGAAGGATCGACAGAAGACAGGTTTAGGAAGTGAAATGTGTTATGTCTAATGGTGAAATATACAAAAGACTCTTTTTTTCTTTGGTATAATTGGAGTTGAGTTCAGAGGGAGAAAGAGAGAGGGAGAAAGAGAGATAAGAATGTGGGTTTGAATAGATCCCTCCTTCCTCCTGCCCAGATTTAGACTTCCAAAGATATATATCACTGCTGTTTATACCCAGTGGAGCCATTAGTGCTGAAGAGCTTAGCTACACGGCTAGTAATTAGGAAGAGGCAATGAAAAAACCTATTTCCCCGAGGTCTTCTCCCTGCTTCACTCCCGCAACTTCGGTCTGCCCACTTGTGCAATGGAGATAGCTGCAGCAATTCTGTTCTGACAGTGGCAAAATAAATCACTGAAGCCATTTTGCACTTGCCCAGGAACTTTCAAGAGAGGATCTCAAAGTGAATCTGGGCTGCTGTGTGCCACAAAGAGGACCAGCATTTCTCTTTGGCTTTAAAGGATGTCCCATTGTGAGAATGAACTTTGGGTTTTATCTCTCCCTTTGAAACAGAATACATCAAAGTGAGACATCTGAAGGCAAAGACACAGTGATCCCCAATCCAAAGCCAAGTTCAAAAACACAGAGATATGTTGTGTTATTATGATATTGTATTTGCTGGCTGAGTTGGAGGACAAAGAAAGATTAACGTGCAAACATAAAACAGGCCTTGAAATTCCTATTAGTCTCAGGCCCCAGGGCACATACTTTTTCAGCAGGACACTTATTTTTTAGAAGTAGGGGAGCAATGGCATATGTAACACATGAAGCCTCGTTTCTCTCTCAGTCTGAAATGTGCAGTTATTCAACTGAAATGTATTAATGATTAGATGGCGGATGAGGAAAACCAGTTTTGGAAAGTTGTTGTTGAGAAGTGTTTCCTTTGGGGGGGCCCATGCTCCTGCTTTTGAGGGCTGCATTTAGGGTTAGGCATTTGAAGTACAGCAATGGCTTTCTGCGTGCCAACTTTCTAAAGCGTAGTTCTAAGTCAAGTACACCTATCTAATTGTAACCATGCTTGAAACCTTAAATTATAATTAAATTATATACATATCAATCATGTTAAAGGATAAATTCTTTCTAGCCCAGCTGGATTTCAGTTTAGTGAAATGAAGCATTTCAAATCTATCCATTTTTAAATTCCTTGTCATTGATTATTCCATCTAATTTTTACTCTAGTGAAGCTTTAGTAGTTTATTTATTCTTTCCACATTCAACATATAGAGCAGGTAAATTTTTGATTCCTGGATCATGCCATCTTCTGTTGCCTTAATTTGTGTTCCCCAGAACCAGACCCTGATAAAGATTTGAATGAAAAAAGTTGACTTGGGAAGTGAAGGAAACACAGGTAAAGAGGTGCATACATAGTTATGTCAATAAAAAGTACCTATCACCCTGATGCAGGAAAAATGGATGTGGAGCGTGAGGAGGGCCGTGTCCCAGGTTCCACCAAGTGTGGTTCCTTGGCTTCATGCAGGAAAGAATTCAAGACCGAGCCACAGTTGAGTAAAGATAGATTTATTTAGAGAGATACATACTGCATAGAGTGTAGGCTGTTTCAAAAGGCAAAAGAAAGGCCCCAAGGTGTGGGGGTAGGGTGCTCAGATTAGAGTAAAAGTAGGTACTTACTCCATGACAGAGTGCAGGCTGTCTCTGAAGATGAGGGAGTGAGAGGCGGCCATGAGGCGCTGTGTTGCCAGTCTTTATGGGTTCTGTAGCTTCATGTGCTAACAAATGGGTGGACCATTTAAACTACTCTGGGAAAGGGTCTGGGATTCCCAGGAGGTTGGCCATTGCCCACTCTTTGACCTTTTATGGTTGGCCTTGGAACTGTCATGGCACCCGTGGGCATGTTATTCACCATGCTAATACATTACAATGAACATATAATGAAGCTCAAGTTCTACTGGAAGTCAGATCTCCCGCCATCTTGAGCCTCAAGGCCTACTGGGAGTTGAATCTTCCACATTTTGATGTTAATTGCTGCAGTATTCCTTGAATGGCTGTGCCCTGCCCCCTGAGACAGGAGAGAATCCTGTCTCAACCCTACCTGACTAGAGTTACTATTACCATTTGCACTGGCCAGGTTCCTCTTCCTCCTTGATAACCCGATTCATATCTTGCTGAGTTGTTTTGGAGGTTTAAGGTATGCAAAGCCAATTACTGGGGGCCTGGCTGAACAATGACCATCTATCATTATTATTATTACAGTTAAATAATGAGAGAATAAATAACATTTTCATGGAGCTTCTGGAGATAGACATTGTCTTGAAGGCAGAATTATTGTGATATTGTTGCTGAAAAATCGATCCCAGTCCCTGACGAGTCAAATAACTCAGAGATCAGGTCTTGGAGCTTAGAAGAAGAGAGGCAGCTTTATTACTTTGCTGGGCAAAGGGGACTCACAGTAGGCTAGTGCCTTCAAAACTGTGAACCTGTATTGAGGTTGGGACTTAGTGATTATATAGATGAACAGATTGGAGCATGAAAGGTGATAACAACAGGTGGGAGCATAAAAGATGGTGATGATCAACAAGGGTCTCTGCTGAAACTTCCTCCTAAATCTTGATGAGTCAGTCTGGTATCATGGGACCTCCTGGTGGTCTGGAAGGTCATCAGCCCACGACCTCCTTTATCTGGTCAGACTTATCCAGCGCTACAGAGGAACTCCGGGGGGGTCTGGTCCTTCTCCTGAGGTTACTGTCCCTTGACTCCCTTTCTGGGGAATGACTCAGACACCAAACATGATTGTAATTATCAGAGTAAGGTAAAATCAAACAGCAGTATCAACAGCTTTAGCTTTAACAGTGGACCTGGGGCTGGGAGCAGTGTCTGGTCAGTCTGGTTTGCTGATCAAGCATAAAGCCAAAAATTTGTTAGCCTAAATGTGGCCATTTTATTAATTCTTCTTCAATATATCAGGGAAATAAAAGGAAAATCCATGTTTTATGTCTTTTCCCTTAATCTGCAGCCCAAAGATCCAAGGATCTTCAATTTTGTACTTACTAATTGCTTTCATTTGAACACATTAAACATTTCACTGAAGCTGTTTGAGATTTTACAACTTTTTCTCATCTCATGTTGAGAGTGAAAAGGCATGCTTTTCGGAGATTGAATTGAGTCCACCTAAGCATGAATGAGAGGAGCAGAGGAAGTTCCCTTCTGGCATCATTTCAGAGATTAGTAATTTGTGAAACTCTGATGATGCAAGAAACAGCATAGAAAGCCATTTCTTTCCCTTTTGTCCAGTCTAAATGCAAATTTGAACTTTCATGGCAGTTTGTTTGCATGTTAATGCCTGTGCTCTGTCACCCTGGAGTGCTTTAAACTTCCTAAATTAGGTTGGGTGGGTGATTTAAGGAAGGGGTCATTGCATTACGTAGGCTTCATTTAAGAGGCACAGTGCAGAGAACTGGAAATTCACAGGAGCTTCATTTCATCCCAGGGATGGTGGCCTGACTCGGGACAGGGGAGGAGTGTCAAGGGCCAGCAGCTGGTCAGAAGTAGCCTCCAGCATGTCTCCCTAAAGATGGAAAAATGCTGCAAAAGAAGAAAGGGTAAGGGTACACCATGGTCTAATTAGCATTTGCTTCTTGTAGCCCTGGAAATGTCAGTCACCAGTTGGTAGCAAAATAAAGATGTAATGTTGGTGATAATGAATTAAATTGTGGCCATTTGCATTGGAATGCCATGATAATGATCTGAAATTACCATTGTATATATTCCCCTTGACAGTTCAAAATTGGACTCCAAGCTAATAGTATTTTGGATGAACTTTAAACCAATGGAATTGCTTTGAGTACACTCCTTTTGGCAAGCCATGTGGATTTGAGAAAGTTAATTTACCTCTGCTTTGTTCAAGCTGTTTGGTAATTGATGAACATACCATAAAAGTTTTAATGAATAACCACAGGGACCATTTAACTTATTTACTAGGTAAAAGTGAAATCTACTTGATTACCTTCCCTAATCTGGCTCTCCAAACGAAGCCAACCCAGAATAAATGCTGTCTCTCCGTGTGTGCGTGCGATCTCCGTGGCACAAAACATTGCAGGCAAATATTTTCAGAAAGTCTGAATGGAAGAGTTGCATTTTCTCCCATTAGCTTCGATTTATAGTTCTGCTGCAAGCATTAGACATTGCTTAGGGAGGACTTATGTCTCTGTGCATGAGGACTGGAGGCTGTGTTGCAGTGGGGTTATGCGGCAACCCACGGAATCAGCACATATCTTCACAGCATCTGTTGTGTGAATAATTCTCCGGCAGCACTCCATTATTGGGAAGCAGTTAAAATAAGAGCCACTTTTTCCCTCCACCCCCGGCCTCCCGGAGGCTAATTACACTATAGCATCCTTTCATAAGTAGAATGTTATTATGAGATAAGTGCCCACATGTATCTTAGTTTCCCATTAAATTGTATTCCTTGATACACATTTGTAGAGTGTTTTTAACGGTGCAGCCACCTGCAAACAAAGAAGGTTGCTTTGAAGTAGTGGCAGAGTCAAAGAGGTGCTCTATCCCATTTCCTCCACCCTAGCAGGAGCCTCTTGCAGAGTGGGTTAGATTTCCAGTCTTATCTCTTACTAACTCTGCCTTCTGGGGAACATTAATTCAGCTCCTTGTCACACTGTTTCCTCATCTGGAATTATGACCTGACCTTAAAAGTCTGTTGTGAGGACTAAATGAGATAACTCTAAAGACACACACTGTGGTGTGTAGAGCTGTGCTGCTCACCTGGAAGGCCTGGTTAAACACAGATCCTGGGCCCCATTCCCGGAGATTCTGATTCAGTGGGTCTGGGGTGGGGCAGGGAATTCACATTTCTAAGAAGATCTCAGGTGGTGCTAGTCTAGGAACCACACTTTGACGACCACTAGTCTAGTATAAAAGATCCTTGAGAATGTTGGTTTTCTTCTTCCATGGCTGAAATAAATTGCTATATCAATATAAGCCTCTACAGGGCCCCAGTCATGTTTTATTCACCCATAATACCTACCTACCCTAGAAACGAACATGATCAGTGTTCAGGACTGAATTAAATTGAGTTGTGATTTTTAGAAGCTCTAGAAACTACATAGTCTCTGACATAGTCAGTTGGAGAGCAGAAATGGAAGCCAGACCACGTGTGATATAATCCTAGCTCCGCCGCTTATTGTTTATATGTCCTTGGGCAAGTCTTAAACTCCTTAAGCCTCTGTTTTCTCATCTGTGAAATGGGTATAGTAATAGTGCATACATCATATGTTGTTTATAATTATTATATTCCCTAATCCCACAACATACTATTAATCCTACAACGTACAGTGTCAGGCACAGAAAGCATCCACACATTTCCAGCTGTCATTATTATTTATTTCTCCCCTCTACTATGTCATCTCTTCCCCCATCAGAGAGAAATAAATTCTCAGCACGGTCCTATTTCTGAAAGCTGTCATGTCACATTGTAGGAATTTCTGTATTTTGATATTTGCATCAAAGTATACCTATCCCTGTGAATGATGACAGATCAGGCATTATATTAATTTGCATTATGAAATAGTCATACCAGGTAATCTAGTTCCATTACATATGGAAGCAGATGTCTTGAAGAAATTGGTTTTATGGATGTGACTGGATGTACTCGTTTAAACTAAGTTACCAGTTTCAGATGGGAGCTTACTTACCTGGGGGGTGGTAGACAACATAAATAGTGGGGACTGACCCTTAGGTATGAAAAGGGCCCGAAGATCAACTTCTCCCTGTCCCCTGTTGTGCCTTGGTCTGACTGTATTCACAGCGGTGAGGGCTCTGAAATAAGATGGACCTGGTAGGGGATGGGATATAGCTGCTCCCAACTTGCAAAAAAAAAAAAGTTTAATACTGAGAAATTGTAATTGTTCAAATAACATGAGTTGAGGAAAATAATGAAAATGTGTAAGAGTGTGAAAATGATGTTCATTTTTATCTTTCATAAATAACCACATTAGTGTTTATGCCTCACGGATTTTTCTGTGTAGACACACACACAACTTACTTATTCAATCAAAATTATTATTTTTACCCATGCTGTTTTTAATATGCTCTTTCACTATCAATAATATCTCATGGACAGCTTTCTATATTAACAAATAGCCTGCAATATTATTTTAATGTCTGCATAGAATGCCATTGTATGTATATATCATAATGACTTATTGAATCTATGCACTGCAGTGTGATGAGTACTTTGCATATATATCTTTGTATCTTTTTCACAAGTTCTTTATGATAATTTATGAAGAGTTGAATGACTCATCAAATATTATGTAAATGTTAGGGGTTTTGAACAGTAAGTTAGTTACACAGAGTAAAGGACAAGCTTATTTTTTTGTGGTATTTTTGCTAGCTAGTGATCTTTCATTCATTTATTCATTAATTATGAATGAATTCCTGATATGTGCCAGGCTTTTGATTACAGCAGTGAATAAGTATACATTGAATTTGTTCAAGTTGGTGAAAAGGCCAGTGTATTTGCACTCATTGTGGGCGCAGTGTGTGTTTATACTTGGGCAGGAAAATTATTGTGTCCAGATCTCCTTATGTCACCTTGCTGCATATTAGAATCACCCAGGAGACTTAAAAAATACTGAGGCCTAGCCTCCTCTGTAGCTCTTCTGCAATCTATGCTTGGTTCTGGGCATCAGATCGTTGTTAAAATTTCCCAGTTTCTAGTAAGCAGCCAGGTTTGAGAATTACTGAGCTGAAACACTCACCTCTCTCTCACCTGCCACTTTAACAAGACCCTCCTCTCAAACTGCCAGTGCCACTGAGCCTCAGTCTGTCTCTGTGTCTGGGTCTCAACTCACATGGGAAATACGAGAAATATTTCGTAACTCTGGGCCTTACTTTCATTTTTTGCCAGGTTGGAGAGAGTTCCTCTTGCATTTGGGATGAGGCTGATGATAATCAGTGTTTCCTTTACTACTGAAACCTCCTCAAATTTGAGGTGTGTGGGTTGGGTCTGATGTTTCTCCAGTTTCTGGCTGTGATTCAACACACAAACACACACACGCGCACACACACACACAACTTTGACTTTTATGTGGTTGGGTTATGCCAGTCTATCACTGGGAGACACCAGTGTCAAATCCACAATTCTGAGTGATTGAGAATCTTATTTTACAATGTGGCTTACTTAAATACTTGCTTTGTTAAAATCAAAATACACTTCAAAAATACACGCTGGAAGAGCAAATTGCTTGGATGGGAAAGAGGGATTTTATAAATCCCAATAACAATGAACCACTCAAAGCTCCCTTTCCAGCTCTGCGGCCGGGCAGCAGGATCCTCTCCGTGCCAGTTACTGCTGGTGCGCTCCGAATCCCCGATGTTGTGCATGAGCCTAATGTCCCACGTGTGCTCTAGAGTAATTCCATTTGTTTTCCCTGGATGGAGACATTAGGTTTTGAAAAATAGTAAAATATGCTTGCCTTGAGCACTGTTTGAGGAAAATACGAATTTCCTTGTTACCGTCTGTTAAGCTTCTCAGGAAGCTTCGTAAAAAGTTCTGGTTAAAGGGGTTTGCCTGAGTTTACTCAATTACAGACACATGTGATATGCAGAAAAATAATCAGCAACAACAATAAAAATTGCATCTCAGGGTTGTCTCCCCCCCCCCCCACCAAATAAACCTTGCTGCCACTGTTGGTAATATTTATTAAGAGAAGAAGTTGTTTTTCTAGTCTTCAGATATGAAAGGAGAGCCTCCCCTCTTTATAATATTGTTGACATGAATCCGAATTTGGTGCTTTTTATGTGCCAGGCATCGTGCGCGGCAATTTATCTGTTGTATCTCATTTAATCTAACAAGCAGACACTTGTGTTCAGACCAAGTGTTTGTGACTGGCAGCCAGTTTATGCTCATGACTCACTGGCTAGTCCTGGGCACTGAGATAGAAGACAAAGAAAACTGCGTATGTTTAGGCTCACATGGTAGAAGAAACTGCTGGTTTACAGTAACTAAGTTTACTTTCTGCAAGAGGAGAAGAATTGCTTTCTTTCAAAACGTGGTACTATTCAGTGACCCAGGGCTTGCCCTCTCCCATCTCCTTTGAGTGTAAGTGGCTCAAACACATAACGTGTCCACTAATGACACATTAAGATCCCAGGCCCTTGTCTCAGGCTTGTATTGTCGGGATGTGTTCAGACTGCTACGTACATACGGTCCACTAAGCTGTTTCTCGCTCTCAACATTTTTGGTTGTCTGGCTCCATCCTTGATCATGTAGGTGAGATCCAGGGCTCTTTGCCTCCAGGGCTCTGTGTGTGACGACAGATTATCGGAGAACCTCCTGAGACTTGCTCTTCATGTCTTTTCAGCTCAATGATTTGATAGATGTTTGTTTAACACCCGCTACTTGCCAGTACCCTGCTAAGCCCTGTAGATACAAGTGTGGAAAACAGATACCTCTGAACACACTGCTGATGTGGCATTGGTCCCCTTTCTTCCTCTTCCTTCCTTTCTTGTGGTGTCTATTGTATATGGAAAATGAACAGCATAAGGCTCCTCCCACCCATTTCTTGATTCCAGTCGTTCACGTATTAGTGGTGTGGATTTGACTTATTTGAGTTACCTCAACCTTGATTTCCTTATCTGTACAATCGAGGCCATAAAGTAAAATCTACCTCAGAGGTTTAATGTAGAAGTACAGAAATGTAAGAGAGAGTAAAAACATAATAACTTAAGCTTTAAACACTGGGGAATTAAAAGAGAGAAACTACAATATTCATGTGATGGTAAACCATAAAATAACAGGAATCAATATGCTAATTTGCCACGGATTCACACGACTGCACCTATAAAAACAAGATTTAATAAAAATTTAAGTTCTATGAGTTATACAGTAGGATACTATTAATGAAGAATGAAAGAATAACTCACCCCAAAATATTTTCTATTGATTATGGACGTGTAATGTTAATAAAAATGTATGAACCCCAATGGAAACAATCACACCGACTTTCTAATGATGTTGATGGGGAGCGAAAGAGGGGAACACGTTAGGGCAGGGAAGAAGAGTTTCCACTCTGTCTATAACCTTTGATTTCCTACCAAAGGGTTTTTATCAAATAGGACAGAATGCTAATTTTGCATTTCTGGGATGAATATGCATCATTTTTCTCATTCTTTTTGGAGTTGTAATCCTCCTTAATCACAAAATGAGAAAGGAGAGGGAGAGACAGAGGGAAAGAAAGACAAGAGGAAGCTTGACTGAGGTACCACCTCCTCGCTCCACCTGCCTTAGAGGGAAGCGAGAGGGGGAGACGCTGCAAGTGGATTTAACAAACAGCCCCACACCACGCGGTGCCTGAGGCGCCCCGTACACAGAGAGGCGTTCAGATAGGCTGCTGGTGAGGCACTGATTGTTTTGGCTGCTTCTGCGCTCGTGTGATTGAAGCAGCAAAGGTTTTAAGAGCTTCAAACCCCAGCTCTGATCTGAAATGAAGTTAGGTGTTTGAGAAACAGCTGCTGGAAGCAGCTCTGCTCCCTCTGGAGCCTCTGTTTGGCTTCAAAGCAGCTGCCGTAAGGGAGGGAGGCAAGCAAACTATCTTGGGCATGTGTGATGTGTGAATAAAAACAAAATGGCTTTCCCTGAATAAAACGTGGCTGGTTTCCCTAGGATGAAGAAGTCGATTCTAAGTCCACATTTCTGTCTGTTTTGAGGTTTTGAGCAAAGAACTTAGAGCCTCAACTTCCTAACCCTTGGGGCCTTTGGATTCTAACAGCCCTGAACTCAGATCCCAGGCTCGACTCAGCCATTTCTAGCTGTGGGAACTGGAACAAAGTAATTAACCTCTCTGAGCCTCAGTTTCCTCTTCTGTCAGTTAGCTTAGACCCTTGTGATAATGTATATAAAGGAAAACTGGTAGACCTCAGTATAAGTGAACACTTTCGCTAACCTCATTCCGTTACATAGTCATCTTTCTTAGACTCTCTTTTGATTGATGTATTAATGGGGGGATCAGCTTAATTTGCTTAGGCTTTTCTGGTTTTAGCACTGACAGTTCTGTGTCCCGGGAAACTCCTCAGTTCTTGGCAAACCAGGATGGCTGGTCACCTTACAGCATGTTCTGGCCTACGGCCCGCAGAGTTCATTGTCCTCGGGGAGTTTATAATCCAAGTATTACTTCTTCATCCCTCATCATCCTTGATGTATGAATCGTTACTATTGTCTCCTTTATTATTGTCATTACTCTACAGCCTTCCTCACTAGACTATGCATTCAGAGAAAGCAGGGAGTGCATCTTTTCCTTTATATCTATTATCAAACTCATGTTACTGGGGATTCAATCAATATGTATCATTCACATTAATTAATACATGAGTCAATGGAGTTGTTTTCTCAGTTTTTATGGTCTTAATTATAACTGAGTTATTTTAGTCTTTAAATTTCTATATGAATTGTATGTATACACACACACACACACACACACACACACACACACACACACACATATAGAAAAACTGAACTTGATTTTCTCAATCACTGGTACATGAACTTTAGTGTGTCCAAGAATCACCTAGAGATATTGTTCTAATTCAAATTTGGGGGCCCTGTACCTGAGATTCTGCTACAGTAACTATGGAATAGGGCCCAAGAATCTGCAAACACTCAAAATGAGCCTCATGTCCCAGTAACAATGGTTAAAACACAGGTCTATCCTCTTGCCCTTTGAATAGCGTACATTCTGGTTTTCTCTGGGTGGTCCGGGTTTACATCTGTCGAGTTCTTTTGTTGGTTACCTCTCTAGGGATTTTTTTCTTTCATAACTTACAGCCTTCCTTACTCACCCATCTGGTAAAATAGGCTTTCTTTCTCACTTTTAAAAACTGCACATCATCTCAAAACGTACAAGAGACTGTTTTAACCTATGTTCCATTCTCAGTGGAAGAGGAAAACCATCTCACTTCATTCTGTTAATACAATGCTCCTATTTCCATAATGGTGAGAGTCTAGCCTAGAGCTTTAACATAAATGTGATTATTAAGAAAAATCATACGTTTGTGCGTGGAAATATCTTTCCTGTGCAGATAACCCCGGGAGGCCAATCCGGAAATCCTGGTGGAGCATTTTACTAGAAGCTCTCATCAGAAGAGCCGTACTCAGTTCTCACATGAGTGTAGTCACAACTTCAACTAAACCCTAAATGTACCTGTTTCTTAAAGATGTGTTAGGGAAGTTTGTTTAGCCATGAATTTTATACTTGAAAAATGTTTCTTTGTATTTCTTAGCACAGTAAAAATGAGTCTCTTGGACAAGAAGTTGTGGAGATTAGATTACTGGTGGCAGCTGATGAGGTGATTAAGACTTCACGTTCTTGGGTTTGAAGTCCTGTTCTACTATTTACAGGCTGTGTGAAGTTGGGCAAATTATAGGAGTTCTGTCAGTCTTAACATCCTCACCAATAAAAGAGGATGATAATGGTGTAATAGGGCATTGTGAGGGTTAAAGAAAATTAGTCTTATCACCGATGGTCTTGTAGACCTTTACAACCTCTTTTTGGTTCACCTCAGATTTCAGCCAGAGCTTTGTTGTATGCTTTTGTCTCACTGATCACACCCCGCCTCAAGCATTGCTTATCTTTCTGTTTTGTTGCCCCAGGGTCTTCTCCAAACCTTGGGATTCCCCTCAGCTCACATACAGGGGCAGCCTAGGGGTGCTGAGGAGGCAACCTTTAGCAATGGGAGTTGGAAGACAGTGGATAAATGCCCCAGCTTCCTGCTATTTGGAACAACAACAATTCTGGAAGTCATTTTGCATGCTTCCTAGAAGTCTTGGCAAGGTCAAGACCTTGTTGCCAAAATCAGTGACCCATATAAAACGTTCTCCTTAGCTTTTGCCCCTTTCCATTCTCATTCCCCTCATTCGCTCACTCCTGCTTCCGAGGATTGTCTCCACCCCCCAGAAACATCTTCTTCTTCCTGCCGAGCCTAGTCTCAAGCACTAGGAAAATCAAACAAAGCTATATAAAGCACTGAGCATAGTTTCTGGCACATAATAAGCTCCTACTGAAAGTTGGCCACTACTACTAATCATAATAAAAATGATAATATATATATATATTTTTTTTGCCCTGCAGGGTGAGCTAGAGATCTGTATAATATAGAGTAAAGGAACCTTTCTGATTCTTTTTTGAAATAGAATTGAGATAAAGGTTTTTTTTTTTTCATCCAAAAATCTCATAGACCCTCTGTACTCTTCATTTTACCGAGACAGTTATCTATTGTTTTCTACTTTCTACCTCACAGAAATGTTCTAAGAATCCTAAGTGAGTGCTTTTACTTAGTTCCTTCATCCCCTAGGCAGAGGAAAGGAAACCACGCAAATTCAGGGGAGTAGTTTGTATCGAACACCTGTTAATCTTTTTATTATTTTACTGCTGTTTCTGCAGCATAAACGAAACTGTTTTCATCACTGCCACTGGCAAATGTTATTATTTGCTGAACATCCACTTCTCCTTGTATTTAGAGATATAGGCCATCGTTGACTTTTTGTTTGTCTAATCACTTCTCAGAAATTCTGGTGGGTATTCTGAAGCTGAGACCATCTTCTCAGCTCATCCTTAACATACAGATTTCATCCCTGTGTGATAAGAAATTACAAGAGGAGTTTAGACATACTTCTTGACTGTTTTTTTAGGTAAAGAAACATCTGGAAATGCATGGGGCTCAGAAGGGTGCATTATTAGTGTGGAGTGTTTCTAACACTCTGTTGCTCTCCAAATTTTCAGGATCCTAAACTTTTTCCTAGTTGAAGATAGCAAGTTCTGACTGGTCCTTGATGGAGCTAAAGATAGACCATCTCAACTGTGTTTAGCAAACCATTTCTTTTTAAAAATGTTTCTTTTTTTTCCAAATAATAAGAAATATGTTTCCTTTGTCAGCTTTTGTTTGTAATAAATCCCAGTTGATCAGTGCCACTCACGACTAGGTTAGTTGTCTCTGTCTGGCGTAATACTCCACAGTTACCCAACCACAGTCAAGTAAATTGCCCCTATTGTCTTTCCTCCTGAATTGCAAGCTCCTTAAAGAAAAATCTTTTCTTAGTCACTAGTTCCTGACACATAAAGGAGCTTCTTAAATCTTTGGTTTCATTTCCCTATTGTATTTAACTTCAATTTCACAAATTCCATTACACCTTTCTCATTGTGACTCAAGTGCGCAAAGTTGCATGAATTAAATAGAAAACTCTGTAACATGTTCATTTATGTCACTTATTGCATTTGGAGGAGACATATTTTCCACTTAATGTAAGTGATGGAAATAGAAATTATGAAAAAGAAAATTATCAAAATTATAATGAGCTAGTAATGACTGTTGTTTGTATAATACTTTAAGCATCACCAATAATTTAAAGGATAATGACAGATAGCAACCACTGGCAATAATTTAAAGGATCTGGCAGCTCTGTTCCAGGCATTGTGCTGAGCGCTTTGCATACATTCTTTTGGTTGTAATTCACAATAATTCTAGGAACTAAGTGCTATGTTGAGGTTAAATATTGACTTGCCAAAGTTAACATAGCCTGTGAAAGATGGATCTGGGATTCCAACCAAGGTTTGCCTGACTCCACGATCTATATATTAACTACGACCTAATCTATCTTACTTCCTCTCCATTATCTCATTTCATTCTTACTGCCAAGAAACTATTAATTTCCCTCTTTTGGGGTCAGGGAAACTGAGATTCAGGGAAGTTCAGTGCTTAGCCTGAAGTTTCCATACCGGTAGGGGCAGAATAGTAGTCAGTTTGTCTCACTTGCCTCTCCTATCCTATCACCTCCACACCCTCCAGTTTATATCCTGTTGAAACCTGGAGGGTTCAGGTGCTACCGGTTTGAACTGCACATGCCTTTTCTACCAAAATAAAACTCTGCTGGGGATTGACTTAGAACAATTTCCCTAGAAAGCAGAGCCTAGGGCACAAGCTGTGTGCTAATATTTTATTGGGAAGAACAATTTTTAGGAAGCAGGAGTGAGATGAAAAGGAAATTAAGTGGGAAAGGAGAAAAGGCAAATACAAAGAGATCCACTGCCTAGCCTGTCATGGCTTTGTGAAAGGGAGGCTGATTTCTTGTTCTCGTGAGATGTCTAACAAATGTCTGTATGGACTTTTTTTTCTTTTTAAATAGTCAGTCTTGGAGAAGAAAGGAAAAAGAATGTGTCCACAGATTCTCATCTCCCATTTCCAAAGTTTTCCCCATTGTATGGCAACTGGATTATTCTCAGTCCTTCTGCAGAGGCTCTTCTGGGGAGTCCAGGAAAGCTGAATCCTAACACAGTGGAAGTATCCACGTAGCAAGCTAGAACCTATGAGGTAATCCACGGTCAACCGCTCCCTGGTTACCTGCAGTTTAAAGGTCCATGGACCCCTGTGGGCCCAGCTAGGGCAGCTGCATAGGCGCTGAGCTAGTCCTTATGAGCAACATAGAAACCTGTAGTTCGTGTGTTAAGATGCAAAAGGCATGATACTATCACATCATGCTTACACCGGGCATTATTATAATTCCAAAACATCCTGCAGTGTGTGACAGGAAAGGATGTAAGCATTTTGAAAAGAATTGGGAATTCTAGAAAAACTGGGGATCCCTTTGAGAGAATGACTTTTCTTCTCTTCCCAGGAATAAGTTCTGGCTTTCCTGAATATCTAAAAGCAGAGGTTGGCGGTTACCCCCGAAAGCCCAGGCTGGGGTTGGTCAAATAAGTGCACGGGCACATTTACACATTTTATCAAGTTGTTTTGAACTTTTATCTAATAATAGTTCACTTTAAGCAGGTGCTCAGCATTCTCATCATATGATAGTTTCTGTGCACATCTTTACTCTTGGATGTCCATAGGAACCAGGCTTCTCCACCACTGGTAGGCTTCACTATATCTCACTGCACATGCCCATGAGTTCATGAAGACACAGCCTGCCATAGCGTGGCTGCTGAATTGAACAACTCTCCCTGCACAGGAGATGAATACCTATCCCTGTGGTCTCTTAGGATGCAGTTGTTGCCAGGCAATCTTCCTTAGAAGGTCATCAAAAACATTAAGCAGAAAACTGGCTAATAGAATCCAGGGAAATGTTTAAACTCCATGGACTAAAGGACAGGTTCCAACTTCCCCTAGCTCCATGCTGGGAAATAGCTAAGCCTGAATAAGTTTGGAAGGCTTTTGAGTCAGTAGGTGGGAGAACCTCCTGATATTAATTTATGTGATGGTCTTAAGTACTTCTTGGGAGTGAATCCACACTGAGGAAGACAGAATTAGATAGAAATTTGGTCCCACGACAAAGCATCATTCAGCCGAAGGAGGGAGGATTTGCCCCATCCTCATCTTCTTGGACGCTATGAGTCCTGTATGAACTGGCTCTTAAATTTAAAAAGGGAACCCTAAAACAGCTCTCCTCCTATACTTTTCATTGGGTGTCAAAACCTGCACAGGTCACAAGGGCCTGGAAGTGGTACGGTAGCGTCCCAGCGGCAGTGTTCATTGTGTGACGAGCAATGGCAGGAATTCTGGCAGCCACAGCAGGAGCCTCATTAGTGGAGTTGTCTCTCCTGTTTCCAACATCAGACCTTGGCACCACTGACACAGGCATTAGTGTCCTTGGCCTCCAGTATCAGCAGCCTGGGTCCAGGCATCCGTGGCTTTAGTAGCATCAGCAGCTACAGTGGATCCTTAGCAGGCGTGGGCACTTTTGTTAAGGGAAGTAAAGGTTCTACAAGCAGACAGCCTTGGCCCAGGCTGGGAAGTGTGCTTTTCTGTGTTCTTGAAAGACAAGTGACCTGGATAAAGGGAATGCTGACTGTGCCTAACACACACTTTAATGGTAATGGTGCTGGGGCCACTTCAGGACCACTCAGTTGCCTAAGAAAACTTGCTTTATACCCTCTAGGAAGCAGGGGATGGTCTAGCCCAAGGGTCTGCAAACTTTTTCTGTAAGGGGCCAGAGAGTAAATATTGAAGGCTTTGCAGGCCTTATCTCTGTTACCACTATTCAGCGCTGCCCGTGTAGCACAAAAGCAGTCAGACTTAAAAAGACGACTGTTTTCCAATAAAACTTTATTTACAAAAACAGATCATGGGCCAGGTTTGGCCCCTGGGCTGTAGTTTGCTGACCCCTAGACTAGTTAAAGGAAACATCAGCACAGTTAGACCAAAGTAGAAACTTCTTTTTATCTCTTATTCATAGCAGAGCAGAAAACAAACTCCCGCTTCTAATATGGTACCACTTCTTCCTCTGCCATTAACATTTTATTTTGACTTTATAACTCTTTAACTGCAAGAAACATTTACATAAGACAGTAAAGTATAGTGATGTATTCATTATTTTTTATTACTTGGAGGATGAGTGAAAATGAAACGTACTCACCAGCTGCCACAGTCACCTGATAAAATGAGATGTTCTCCATTCATTGATCAGTATGTAAAATGGTGTAAGAAATATACATCCCATTATTTTATAAGCATAATGTGTGAAACTCATAATTACTTATAACACTAAATCCCAATTCATTCTGCAAGACGCACGAGGCAAGCGAATAACTGAAAAATCATGTCCGAGGCATAATCTCATCTTCAGAATTATGTTCAATATGCACATTAAGTAAAGTGAAAACAAGCCATGAAATTTAGCATCAAGGGAATACTCTTGCCCAAGTCGACTTGCATAATTAAATATACCCCTTTTCTTATAATAGGTAGAGTGGATATTCGTCTGTAGAGGAATATGGGATGCTTCAAGTATCACTAGAATGGGGTTTCAGAGAAATATGGTTGTAATGTATGTGTTTATACCGATATATATGCATTTGTACACATTTATATACATCACATATACTCGCTATATACATGCATATATATACACGCACATACATATAGATTTACACATACACGTACATATTTTTCCAAGCTCTGTTGATTTTATCTTATTTAGGCTCAGGTAGCCTAAAAAAAGAGAAGAGCTTAGACATCATCACATACCTTATCTTCACTGGATCGCTCTGCCAAACCAAGGGAGCCTGTCACTGCGTATGGTCTATTCAAGACACTAATGCCAATCGAGCTGGGATTCAAAACACCCTCTTCTCTATTCCTGCCCTGAGCTCTGCTCATCTCCACCTCCAGTCGATAATGCTTCCCTACTGGAAATCTCTTTTTGGTTTACTGTTCTTTTCATTGTATGGAGACTCATTATTATTATTATTATTATTATTATTATTATTATTATTATTATTATTATTATTATTAATTTCAGGCTTGTGCAGGCGTTTTTGTCATTAGGAATGCAATAATGCAATCAATCAGTTGTACGAGATTTGTAGTTTTTCAACCCTGGAACACATTTCCTACTGTTCTGCTCTTCTGCCCTTGTAGATATTTATCAGTATTCTGAGATAGCAAATGAGGTCTTAATAAATATCAGCATTTGCAACCACTTATTGAGGTGATTCAAGATCTGCTGAATATTGTAACCCACCCCTACCCCCACCCCCCAAATTCGTGGAAATAAACTAGCTGAGGCAGATGTAAGACTAGTTCTCAGGCTTAATTCCTGATTTCAAATGATCTCCTTATTCTCATGGATCGACTTTGTAAGATTACACTTTTAAACTTATAAAATGAATGTGCATTAGTAAAATATAACTTTTATCAGTTTCCTCAATCTGTTTACCAGATTTATTTTTAAAAGTTTCTTGTTACTTAAAAACAGGATGAAAATCAGTGAAACAATTAAATAAATATCATGTTAGAATTGGGGTGTTGACAGGTGAATGTGCTATGTACGAGATATTTAACCAGGTACAAGGAAAAAACTTAAGAAATAAATGGTTCCAGGATGACTTTTCTGGAACAGAGGAAGAGCTGAAACTGTCACAGAAACTCATTCATGGGCCCCTAGTATATAAAACAGCAAAAACCACACCTGCTGTGTCAGAACTGGAGACAGAACAATTGCCTCCCCATAAATAAAATTCAGTCATCCAACATATTTCTAATGTGTGCCAGGCACTTTTCTAGGTACTGAATTAAAATAGACAAGATTCTTGCTCTTGAGGAGATTACGTCCAGCAGGAGAAAACAGACAAAAAGCATAATAGATACAACATTATTATAAAGGTAATAATAACATAATACTATTACATGATGGGAAAAATAAAGCAGGGTGATATCATCTAAAGTGCTCGGCTGGCAGTGGTTTGTTTTAGGCAGGTTATTCTGGGTAAGTCTCAGGGAGAAGGTGACTTGAAGCTGATGAGGGAGTGAGCCCTGGGAGCTTCTGGAGGAAGGTTGTTACGAGCAGAAGGAGTGGCCTGTTCATGGACGCCGACTGAGGGAGCAGAAGGAGGCCAGTGTGCTGAAGTGGAAAGGTTAAAGGTGAAAATGACAAGACTGTGATTACTCACCTCCCCCCACTGTCACAGACCCTGCAATAACTTCCAGACCCACGGTTTTCTAACCACTGTTACAGTCTTAACTACCATTCAATAGATGAAGACACTGAGTCATAGAAGTTAAGCTGCTGGCTTAACAAGGTCACTGTTTTGTAGGCATATTTAGCCTTTCCAGCACTGCCTTGCTCTTTGAATCTTAAAACCCTCATTTTGCCCATAAGAAAACTCCAAAGAGCTTAACTCACTCAAGATTGCATAACTAATAAATATTAGAGATGGGATTAAGATCCAGTTCTGTTTTTAAGATTGATGCTCAGGGCATCTGTATGTGGGGGAATGTTGTGAAACTGACCAATAACACCTAACAAATGCAACTACAAATGCATTGTGAGATCTGTTCAATTTCCTAAAGAGGAGAATAGTATTATGAAGGCACAGTTTATCATGCTGAAGAATCTGAGTTCCTTAAAGATTTACAACTGGGAGAAAGCATCCTTCTAGGATTTGTGACATGACTTCAATTAAAGAGAAGAGGGTATGAACTCCTGTCTGAAGTTTCAAGGGCTGGTTGGATTCCTTAAGGCCAGTGGTTGTCCACTGGAGGCTATTGTGTCCTCCAGGGAAAATTGGAAAAGTCTGGAGACATTTCTGAATGTCATGACTTGGGGTTGGGGATGCTACTGGCATCTAGGGAGTATAACCCAGAGATGCAGCTAAATATTCTACAATGTTCAGGACAATCCAAAGGAATGATCTAGTCCCCAGAATCAGTAGTGCCAAAGTTGAGAAACCTTGTCTTAGTAGACATGGGAGATAAGAATGTAATTCGGGAACTAGAGTGTCTGAATTTAGACAGTCTACTATCAGTGTTATACTTTTAATCAGGGAGATTGGTCTAGCTGATTTGCAAAAACAGAGAATACTAGTGAGATTTCTTAGTCAGAAGGAACATGATCAACTGAGGAAGAATGCAAATTTCAAAGCATATAGACGAGATCAGATTATGGAGCTGCTACCTGTTTTAGCTGCCGTGTGATTACTTCTGAAATTCTCGGTTTCTTCATCTATAAAATGTGAACTGTAAAAAGATGTACTTTAGGTTGTTTGGAGACTTTAAAAAACATATTTTAACTCAGGTTTGGAACTAATAACAAATGTTAGTTATCTTTACTGCACACCTGTTCAAATTGAGCAGATAATACTATTAAACTATGAGAAATGCAGTACAAATCAGTCTCCCAGTTTCCATGAGAAACTCTGGGAAATGTTCTGAGCTAGATGCAGGTTTTATCTGGGTGAAACCAGACTCAGTTCTGATCTACACGTGTCACCTGTTTGATGTATGTTCTAAATTTCCCACCCTCCCATACCTGGTGAGGAATGCAAGCAATATTTCAAGGATAAAAATCATTTAAAATATTTTGAAGGGCTGGCTGCTAAAAGCCTAAACTTTATTCTTGTTTTTCTTTTCTAATTATGAAAAATGAATTTTAGAAATGGAACTGTAAATTGCAGGGAATTTGCTGAGTATTTTAATGCACAAAAAATTAAAGTCATGTTCATCTTCATCTTGAAGATCAACATGTAGCAAAAATCAGTGTTAATATTTTGGGTTATAGCTGACTTAGTAGGTGGCTATTTGAGAGTTTCTTTGCAAATTGCTCTCCCCATTTTTAGGTAGGTTGATTTCTCCCTATTTTTTCCTTGTTTAAAGCAAAAGTAGCAAATCTGGACTCCCTGTCACTTAAAAGAGGTGGAAATTTATTACCTTTAGCTGAAAGGGCACTGTTGGAGCAAGGACTGTGTAAGTTAACTGTAATCAAGGTGCTCCAGACTGTCTGTCCTGGCCTTCCACATTGCTCCTTATCTGCCCCTGTTGCTCGTTCATCTGCAGTTGGGACTGTCTCCACAGAAATGCTGCTGCAGAAAAGCCTCACCAGTGATCAGCTTTTTGCTGCTTGCATGTCACAGTCTGGGTGACTACTGAGTTTCTTTTTTGTGTTTCTGTGTTCTACATCCAGCAGGATTGTGGGCTGTACTTCTCCGCTGACAGACTAGAGCATATCAAGTAATTGTTCCTTCAACAATTTGTAAGAAAGAAACACTCATAGAGAAGTTAGCTTTTGGTTGGGATTCACACACAGCCAAGAGATGCTCAAAGACAAAATTTCAGTTTAGCCAAGGAATAGGGTGTTAGCGTCATCCTAAGTCCTTGTTCCTTCCTTTTGGCTCTGAAGAGATATTTAGCTTTCAGGATGGGATGCAGGGCCATGTTCTAGTTTACAGGGCTCCAATTCTATGGGCAAAGAGCCCCATGAAGACGTCACAGACATACTCTGCCACAGGGTCTGCCGTTTTTCGAACACTTCAGTGATTGTATGATTTAAGAGGCCCTTTTAGTTTTTTATTTTGTTTTGTTTTCAAGATTGTCTCATGGATAGATGCTACAGATAGATATCTATATTTTAACTATAACCAGGATCACACAATTTGGTAAAAATTATCATTCCAATTTTAAACTGCAGCTTATTTTGTATTTATGTGAGAAATCCTCCAGTATTCTTAACCAAGGGCTAACTTCAAAGTATAGTAATGGGAAACTTTCTATTTAATTAAAATACATACTTTCTGGCTAAAGAATAAAGTTCCTTATATTTCTTTTTCTTTTTTTTAATAGGTTCTAAGATAATACAGATATCACAATAATTTTCCCTGTATTCAGTCCATTGTAACTTAACAAAGAGAAACTTTGCCTTTGAATTTGAGGAATGTATTTCCTCCAGAGATAAACTTCCATAATATTTGCTTCAGAACCTAAGAGTTTAATTTATAATTTCCCATTATATTCAGCAACTGTCAGAGCAGAATAGCAGAAGAAAAGTAAGGGGAGGAGTGTGAAAAACTGACACTGGTCTTAGACTTTAAAAACTTTTTGCAGGTATTTTTGCACATTTTATATTAGAATGTGGCCTTGGTGGCATTTCAGGTTTCCTTGGAGGCACTACCTTTAGGGCAATAGGTGATAGTGTAAGGAAATTAATCTTTATCTTGACTGAATGATTATAAAACCTGTACATCCTATTTGTCAGAGCAGATTTTAATGTGAGAAGAACTTTTACCCAATTGTTTGTTTTTGTATGTGAATTGTTATTGAATTATAATATAAATACAAAAAAGACATAAATCATAATGTTATAGCTTCACAAAAATTAATTTCACTCAGATCAAGAAAAGGAATATTACCAGTACTCCAGAAACACTCTTAATACGACCTTGGTCACTAACCTCCTTCTCCTCAATGGGAACTTTTGTCATGATTTCTAAAATCAGAGAGTACTTTTGTCTATTTTTGAACTTGATATAAATGAACTCATGAATTATATACTCATTTGTATCTGCTTTTCTTTTTGTCTCAACATTTTGTTCATGAGATTCATCCACAGCATTAGTTCCTTTATTTTAATTGGTGTATGCTGCATGTAAGAAAATGCCATAATTGACTTATTTTTTTGTTGATGGATATTTGAGTTGCTTGCAAATTTTGGATGTTATGAATAGTTTTGTTTTCTTTCAGCACATTACAAACACCAGTATTTCTGTGGAGGAATAAAGCGATTTGTCTTTATTTTACTCTCTGGTGGGAGAAATTTTTTTTTGTTTCTTATTGCTTTAAGAACCTATCTTTAGATCCTATTTCTATAAATTTTACCAAGATGTGTTAATTGTGTTTTTCTGTGTAAATCCTCCTTGAAGTTTACAGTGCTTGATATCTGTTGCTTGGTGTCATTCATCAGCTTGGAATATTCATTATTTATTTAAAACTTGCACATTTTCTCTTTACATGTATTAATTACACACGTATTAATCCTTTTCATGTTCCTTTACTCTGTTTTATGTATGTTTCATTCCTTTTTCACCTTGTGGTTCAGACTGAATAGTCTTACTGACTTATCTTCTAAATCACCAATCCTTTCTTCACCCATGTCTAACCTGCTGTTAAAACCATCCTATTGAGTTCTCAAGGTCAATAATTATATGTTTACATCTAGAATTTACACTTGTTTTTTCATAGATTCAAATTTCCTGATGATCTTCATTTTCTTATCTCTTTATGAAGATATCAATTATTCTAAGTCTGGTAACTGTAATATCTGATCACTTGTCAGTCTCTTACTATGGTTATTTTTTTTCTCTTAGTCCTACTCTTGGAATTTCTATTAACTTTTCACTGAATGCTGGTTATCGGCCATGAGAAAATGAAGAGGCTCTGCTTGAGCCTTTAGCTACTGGTGAGAGTATGAGCAGATTACCACAGTTCAACAAGGCTGAGTAATTTCCGTGCTAGATTTCTGTCTCTGTAGGACCTGGTCTTTATAGAATTTACCCTTACTTCTGGGGTGTCACCCTTCCTCTTTTGTTAGGACCTATGTATCAGCTTTATACATCCCAACCAAAGTTGCTCTGTCGACTCTTCCACCTCTTGGCTTCTGATTTCTGCTAAGCTTTTCTTGACCTGTGCCCATACCAATAAGTGCAAACCTCAAGGGAGGAGGATGAGTAGAATTTCAACTCACTTCAGTGAATTTTTCTTCTCTGTAGTGTCTAGCCCCCTCAAGCCTTGGTGCCTTAATAGTTCTTGTGCCTTCAGGAAGATATTCAGGGAGTTTTATCTGCTACAGTTTAGTCCACCATTACTGGAAATGGAAATTTCAGGTATCATTTTGTATCTCATTTCACCATAAATGTCTCTTTTTTTTAGTTTCAATCAGAATTTCAATTTTACATTCATTTTTAATGATACTTTGAATAATATAAGTCTCTCCCATTAAACTGTGAACTCCAAAAGGGAATTGTCCATGTGTGTTTTTATCCACCATTGCATCCCAAGTAACTAGCATAGAGCCTGATGCAGAGCGTGGAATCAAATATGACATGAATAAATGAATGATTAGGGAGTTTTTGAGTGTGTAGAATAAATAGAACAAAACACTAAGCTAAAGTAGCAAGGCAGAAGTAAAATCTTGATCCATAACAAAAGAAATGAAAAGGTCATCAGGAACATACTAAGCTAGTTCATGAGCTGGATCTTGGAATGATGGCTGCAGACCGTGGTGGGAAGTTAGAACAATATTTTATTCAAGTCTTTATGAGAACTTGTAGGCAGAGAGGAAGTTATTAGAGGTTCTGACAATTTAAATATCTGGACCCTAGAATATTTGTGAAGATTAAACAAGACATTGCTTTAAAAGTATCCATCACAATGCCTAGAGACTGTTTGTTAATAGGTATTCAGCTCCAGTGGTTAACATAATCCCATTCCCAAATTGTGAAAACTGATTTTTAAAATTCTCTGAGTTTAGAATTCCCATGCTGTATATTTTCAGAGGAGAAAGTTAGTGTTGTTGATTATAGAATCTCTTGGAATCTCCTATTTGAAAGGGACTTTGGATATTACTGACATAAGATAAAATACACTGAAAGTATGTTGATTCCTTGAGGGTTCTAACTAAAAATAAATCAGTGGAAAGGCCTATTTTGCAGCTCAGGTATTAGGATTGCTTTGGGGATAGAGGAAGAAAAACGTTTGATAATTTTGTTTAAATCAGGAATGAGCATAACGTTTAATATAAGATAGTTCAAGTTAAAAACAACGAACATTAATTTTTTTTCATATTCTAATTGTCATTGATCTCCTGTAAGTTAAATGAGAGGTTGGGAAATTATCTCAGTAGCTAAGGAGAGCAGTATATTGTTAGGATTGGGCATGAGAATCTGTTTTCTTTAATCTGGGGAGGAGATGATTGATTGGTTGACTGATTGATTTATCTATTCATTCAGTACACATGGATTGAGGAAGCAGTATGGGCCTGGCTGTGTCTTAGGCACAGGGAATACAGTCAGGTAGGTGGGGACCTGTTTCTCCTGAAGCATGACTAGGCACTCAGATACGGTAAGCTGAATGTGTATGGCTGCATGTTGAGAGAGGTTAGACAACCAGAAATGAAAGTCTGCATTATTTGAATGAAGGGTCCAACAGAACCCATTTAATGCCAGGCATAGCAAGTGTGGCATATATAGATTCTGGCCTGAATTGCTACAGGGCCTGACAATATCATTGTTTTCCAACAATGCAATTTTTAATGCACATCGCCATAGAATGGTGCAAGGCTGAATGGCTGAATTTAAGAACAAATTCAAATGTCACAGTCAGCATATGATATAGATGCCTCTTCCATAAGGCAGTATAGCTTCATGATTAAGAGAAGGTAGACAACCTGATATCAAATCCTGATTCCATCCCTTGTTAACTGGATGACCCCAGACAAGATACTTAACTTCTGCATCTTCATCTGTAAAAATGACAGATAATGATCGCACCTATTTCATAGAGTAGTTGTTAAGGCGTGAATGAGATAGTGCACGTTAATGCTTTAACAAATAGAAGCTGCTAGTTCTTCTTAGATGTGACTGTAGATCTGATTTATTGGGAATGGGAAATAAAAATCAAAGAAGATGCATGTAAGACAACCTTGTCCTTCCCCATCCCCTGAAATGGCACATGAACGAAACAGCACCTTTTCCAGCTCCTAGAACTGCCACTTTTTTTCCCCTGCAATTCAATTCAAAAGAGGTGTTACTGTTAGAACATTGTTGCCAAAATGTTAGTGACCCTTGACAAGCACCATTAGTTGAAACCCCAGCAAGCACAGCGTGTTCAGCAGGGGTTCACAGTAACTCATCAGTCTGCATTGTTTTCAACAGAAGCTTTAGAGCCAAACGATCTGTGCAGTGGGTTAGTCCCACCCACACACTATTTACAGAAGTGACCTCAGATATTTACAGTAATTACCAGGGGAAAATATAGACATCTAGGGGATCACATGAAGCTCCTATTATTTTCAAGTATAGGTTTTTTTTTTTTTTTTTTAATAAGATGACTGGAAAGGACCTTATAGAAAATGCATACTAAGAAGATCGAATACCTTTTTTTTCCCCCTCTGGTGTCTGAAATACTCTCTTTTTATCACCAACTGTCATATCAGTTCCTCTGTGACCAAAAGGAAGAATGTATCTTTTATTTTAGGAAGACAGAAAAAATTAACAGTGAACTTAATTTTCCTCTGAGTATAACCTGTTACACAGAAAGAATTAATTTTATCTTGTTAAGGAGCTATTATGTCTGCTTGCCTCATCTATTTATTCTGTTTATATAATAAGAGAAGATTCCAGCCCACTTCATTATGGAGCTGCTGCCATGTACTGGGAGAACTGCTAGGTTTTGAGATACAGAAATGAAAAAGACAAAGTCCTTTTCCTTGTGGAGCTAAAAGTGTACAGAAAAGCAAGTGTTAAACATCAGAAGTACAAGTGATGGAGAAGAAAGAAGTCATTTGACTATTAAGACCAGATTTGGAATGGATCATACTCATGGATATTGAAGTCCCATAGGACTATAAGAAGAGGTAGTTCATAGGCTTTGATTAGGTTCCTGAGGCAATGACCTTAAGCAAATTGTAAAGGATGAGGAGCAGTTGATAGGAGATGGTAAGATGAGCTTCAGCCGGAGAAGAAGAATGATGGTCCTGTAGTTGGAAGACAGATGTGTATTCTCCTATCTCATCTAATGGGCTGTGGAAATGCGGTTAGTCCACATGGGAGAAGACTTGGTGAGGACCTCATTTCTGCCAAGAGAGGAAGGAGATAAAGCAATTTGTGAAATCTGAGGATGAGAAGGAGTTTAGAATGTAAGAATGAGAGTTCCAGAAGGAGCAGATCAGAAGAGCAGAGCTATTGAAGAGAAGAATTTACTGGGAAGGGTGCCCTGTTTGTTGACTAAGAATTATGGTGATAAAAGTGGTTATAGGAAATGACTAACTTTCGACGTCTTAAAATAGTTTGCTGTGACATGGGCTTGGCATCCTGTGCAATATTTGGGCTTGGTCTCAGAGATTGAGATCTTTGAGATCAACTGGCTATTCTTAGTGGTGGTTGTCTTTTAGCCTAAAGAGCAACATCAGTGGCCCTGGTTAGGAAGTTCTGGAGAGTAACCTGTTCTGAACAGCTCTTCTGCAGTTTGTAGCAATTTCATAGAGTTTGCCCAGCCCTCAGAGAGATTTGAAACAATGCAGTGGCTTTTTCACATAGAACAGCATAAAGATGCAAGAAAACAAAAAGGATTTGGTGAGAATCACCAACAGCATCTTACTCTTGGGATACAGAAACACACCTTTGTGAACTGAGACTTAGAGGATTCACATAGTTAAAATATTATCAAATAGACTTGCCAGTATTTTATGATCAGGTGAAGATAGGCGAGAGAACTCAAACGAAGAGTTGCCAGTCATCTACCTCTTTGCTCCCATTGTCTGCCCTTCCTTTGCTCTGTTTTCGTCAGAGTCAAGTGTATTTACTTTGCCTCTGGCCTCTGGTTGGCTTTGCACACTAGTAGACACTGGCAGAATACTTGAGGGCACAGGTAGGGGCACCTGGGACATTCTTCCTTCCTCCCTCTGTGGTGTCATCTCCAGCAGTGACTGAGTCTCCTTTTTGGTTCCAGATCCCACAGGAAAGGTCTTCCCTCTGCCTAGAACTTTACTGCAGTTCTCATTCCCAGGATGGACCTGGCTTCTAAGGCTCTAAACCACCAGTGCCTCCTGTCATTCGCACAACCTTGGTGTGATAGCATCTTCCTGCTCTTGCTGAACTCTGAGTCACTTGCTTGTCATCTTTGGCTCTTTATTTCATCCAAATCTTAGATAACCAATTTCCTCAAATGCAGTCCTTCTGTTTGAAAGACCTAGAAAGGTTTCTTATATACTTTTTTTTTCCCTGCCATATCCTCACTGTTACAGAGGGCAAAGATTCAATAAAAATTTGATGGAGAAGAAAGGATTAAGAGGAAGAGAAAAATTTAAGTTAAAAAAGCCCCAAACAACAACAAAAAAAAAACCAAACAAGATTACTGGAATGAAATGACTTGACTGCAGTTGTCCATGGTGAGGTGTATGGCCAAATGAGTGGTGGATGTGGGGTTAAGGCCCTTTCCTGAATGACTTGTGCATTTCCAGATGTGTAAGCCTCTTAGAATAATCTTCCCTTCCTTTAATTAAAAAGAAATTAGAACTTTAAGGCCTCATGTAACACATAATTGGAGTTTGTTAATTTAGGTACCTGAAATCTTTCACTGTGCCTTTGCCAATTTGTTTAAGCCATGAAGCTCTTTTTTCCCCCCTCCCCAGTGGGGAGTGGAGACTGCCTGGAAACTGAAGACAGCCCCAGTTCTAACCCTATCTGTGTCTGGAAGTCTTTTATTATTTTGGATTTCTTAATCTCAGTCTCCACTCATAACCTTTAAAAGTGAGCCTCTTTTGATGAGTGCTCTAGGAAAAACAGGGCCAGTTCACCATGCAGTTGAAAATAATGGCTTGATGTCACAGAATACAAGGATGATGACAATTGCCCAGGACACTCAGAACAGCTTTTAACTGCTCTCTAATACATGTGTTCTGAGTATCCTGGGCAATTGTCTTCCATTCTCTGCCATTAGCCTTCTGCCTTAAGTGGTGGTAGTGATATTTTATAGGAAGAGAGGCACCCCGATGGGAATAAGCAAACATGAGATTATCACACAGACCCGAAATACTGATGCCGTGACACCCTACAACTCTATTAAACTTCCTCTCTGGCCGCCTGCAACCCAGGCTGGGTCAGCAGCCCCTGCACCTGTTGTCAGTAGCTGACACAAACGCCGTGGAACGCGTGGACCCGGAGCACGGAGCATGGAGCACGGAGGGTATTCAGTGAACATTTAACTAGTACCTTCTATTCTAGGCCATGTGTTTTGGGGTCAAAATCGCTGAAACTCTGGCAGTCTCTGGAGGCCTAATGACTCCCCCCCCCCCCCAATTAATAACTTAAAGAAAAAAATACAGAGAGGTGGTTAATCAGTCTAATTCCTTTTTAGTCTGCCTTAGTAAGCTTTTACTGTATGATGAACTTCAAAACAAAGGTCATTTTATAAACCAGTAAATACTCATCTGCCTGAAGATGGGATTTCTTCCTCTCCTGTGCTCTAGCTTCCCTCTTCTCGCTGTGTTCTGCCTCTAACAAATTCCGAGCCTGAAGCCCGGTCCCATTCCAGGTTAGCTGGCACCCTCCTGTCACAGCCATTTTATTTTTCATCTAATAGTCTCCTAAATGTCTCCTTGTGCCTCAGCTAGATTCTTTACCTGTGCTTTCGCTGTATTTTTCATCCAAAGTAACTGCTGCGAGTCTCTATTTTCTTTTTAACAGTCCTCAAACAGCTAGTTCTCAGGTTATTTGTACAAGCCTCATCTATGATCTGTGTGCAGTATTTTAAGTGCGTGTTTGCATATCTAGCCCCCTCTTTCTCCTTCCCTTAGTCTTTGCTTGAATGGAGAGTCATACTCATCTCTGCATCTCCAGTGTCCTGCCCAATATCTGCCAGGTAGGACGTGCTCAATAAATACTTTTTTAAACAAATATTTGTTGCATGAATAGATGAATGGGCAGAGGGAAGACTTGGCTTTCAAGGGGGATAGATGGAAAATTAAATGATCCCAAAAAGGACATCGACCATCTTTCATACTGCCATCGGTTAATTTTCTAATGCAGGTTCATAATCCTTTTGCAAAATTTTTTGGAGCAGTTGTATCTTAGATTTCAGAATTTGGGGAATGGGATGGATTTAGAAAAGCAACATGAAATATATACTACATATTATGGATCAGTGCCAGCAAAAGTAGGCCAGCATCCCATAGTAAAATACCCTAATATTTCTGTGGTGAAAGGGATAAATATTCGCATTGAATAAAATCTTAAAGTTAGCTCTTATCTGTTCAAGTGTAGTTTTGTAGCCAAATGCGTTTGCTTCAAATTTATAAACTTTCAGTTTTAAGAGCTTTTTGGATTTTGGAATTGTTGGTAAATGATGGTGGACCTGAGGGCACATAAGATTGTATTAGGCATTTCCCATTGCCATTGCAGAGGTTGCAGACTGATGGCCTGCGAACAGAATCTTGTGTGCAGACGTGATTCTCTTTGCCTTTACAGGGTGGGAACTTACAGTGCTTAAGTAAATATATGGTAGCTAAAGTTTAAAAACCAGATTACACATTTAAAAATGTTTTCTGTTGAAAAATTGAAGCATCTATTAGCATTGGATCTTGATCCAATTCCTGGGCCATCGAATTAACTTTCACAGTGTTGTGTTTCCTCATCAAAACAAAGATGATAATAGCTATCACATGGGCTTCTTTTGAAGATCAAATGAAAAAATGCACACAAAAATTTTAGTTGGTTTTTCAATAATAATTACTGTTGTTTAATTATGTTGTTAAAGTGTGACTGTTTTAAGACAGTTTCCAATCTTTTTCTGTGTTATGGAAATCATGTAGATTACAACATTCCTATGGCCCTTTGGGTAAACTGCAGAAGTCTTATGAGCTTGTGAAAAAAAATCACATTTTCTTAAAGTAAGTAATTATGGTGATAAAATTAAATTTAGAAATTAGGGATGTTTTAAAATATTGAGTGTAATTATTTTTAAAAATTTAAATGAGAAATTGGACTCTTGTGAGCATAAATTAAATAATTAATTTATAATATATTTTCTATTTGAAGATAACTGTAGACTCACATGCAATATAAGAAATAATATAGAGAGATCCAGTGGACCCTTCACTCAGTTTCTTCCAATAATAACATCTTGCAAAACTACAATACAATATCTCAACTCAGGATACTGATATTGATACAATCAATATACAGAATATTTCCATCATCACAAAAATTCACCATGTTTTCTTTTTATAACCAAACTCACTTCCTTCCCACCCCAACCCCTCTTTAGTTACTAGCATCCACTAAATTGTTCTCCATTTCTGTAATTTTGTCATTTCAAAAATTTTATACAAAAACAATATGTAACCTGTTGGGAATGGCTTTTTTCAGTGGGCATAATTCTCTGGAGATTCATTCACTCAGGTTGGTAGATGTATCAGTAGTTCATTATTTTCTGTTGCTGAGTATTATTCCATGCTATGGATGTACTATAGTTTGTTTAGCCATTCACCTATTAAAGGACATTGAATTGTTTCCACTTTTTGGCTATTGTGAGTAAAGCGCCTGTAAACATCTCTCAATGGTTGTTTGTGTCAACTTAAGTCTTTATTTCGCTGGGATAAATGTCTAGGATCGCAAATGTTGGCTAGTTTTTAAAGAAACTGCCAAACTGTTTTTCAGAGTGGCTGCATCATTTTGTATTTCCACCAGCAGTGTATGATAATCTGGTTTCTTCACCTCCTTGCCTGCAATTGGTGTTGTCATTTAAATACATTTTAGTCATTTTGATAGTTGTGTGGTGATACCTTATTGCTGTTTTACTTTGCATTTCCTTTGTGGCTTATGATGTTGAACATCTTTTCATGTGCATATTTGCCATCTCAATGAAATATCTTTTCCTGTCTTTTGCTCTTAATGGGATCTTTGGTAGACACATGTTTTTAATTTTGATGAAATCCAATTTATTAATTTTTCTTTTTATGGATTGTGCTTCTGGTGTCAAGCCTAAGAATTCTTCACCTGTCCTTAGATCCTGCAGATTATTTCCAAGTTTTTTTTTATCTTGAAGAGTTTTATAGCTTTGCATACAGTTAATCTATGATTTAATTTTTGTATGAGACTTTGACCAAGATTCCTTTCTTTTTCTTTTTCTTTTTTTTGGCTGTGGATGTCAATTGCTCTGGCATCCATTTGTTGAAAGGCTATCTTTTCTCCATTAAATTGTTTTTGTTCCTTTGTAAAGGTCCTTTCTTTTATCAGATTTCTTTCTGTTTTGAGAATGTTCTTTAGCGTCTTTTTTTTTTTTTTTTTTTAATGGAGGGATATTGGTGACAATTTCTGTTGGTTTTCCTTTATCACACATTGTTTGTTTGTTTGTGCTGGATTTAGAATTCTTGATTGACAGTTCTTTTCTCTCACGACTTGAACATATATTGTCATTTCTGTCTGGCGTCTATCGTTTCTGACAGGAAATCCATTGTCATTTAAATTGTTAGCTTTCTCTGACTGCTTTTAAGATTTTTTTCTTTGTTTTCAATTTGCTGAAGTTACTTATGTTGTATCTTGGAGTGAATTGGTTTGGGTTTATCTGGTTTGGGGTTTATTCAGCTTCTTGAATCTCTGTAGGGCTGTCTCTTGTCAAACTTCAGAAGTTTTCAGCCATTATTTGAGTACTTTTTCAGCTCCACCTTCTTTTATCACTCCTGTTGGGACTCTAACAACACATTTCACATTTATTAGAGTTATTGTTATAATCTCATAGACCCCTGAGGCTCTGTTCATTTATTTATTTTTTTAATCCATTTTCCCTGTGTTCCAATTGGGTAATTTCTTTTTTTCTATCTTCCAGTTCACTGAGTTTTTTTTTTCTCTCCTCTTTCCCCTCCATTCTGTTGAGCCCAATCACAAAGCTTTCTACTTTGGTTATTGTATTTTTTTGTTTCTAAAATTTCCAATTGGTTATTCTTTATATCTTCTATTTCTTCGCTGGCACTTTTAATTTCTTTACTGAGACTGTATGTTAAAAATTTGTTTAAAATCATAGTTGCTCACTGAAGCATTTATCATGACTTTAAAATTTTTTGTTAGATGATTCTAACATCTCTCATTTTGGTGTTGGCACTATTGATTGTCTTCTCCCTTTTAGTTTGAAATCTTCTTTATTCTGACTATGATGAGTAATTTTCCTTTCTTGTATTATGCTATGAGACTAGATCTTATTTAAGCCTTCTGTTTTAATTGGCTTTCTGTGATACCCCTCCAGCAGTAAAAGTGGAAGTGTGCCTCCCTATGTTACAGCAAAGTGATGGTCGAAATTCAGGTTATATACTTGTCCTTCATTGAAACCCAACTTGGAGGTAGGGCTCTTTGTTATTGCAAGGGAGGAGTTCCAGCTCCTTTGTAATCTCCACTGGAACCACAGTAATGGTGACCTCTTATCGCTGGGTGCTTGTGAAGGTCTTGATTTTCCACTAATCATCCTCTGACACTGCTCCAGTGGAGGGGGTGGGGGGAGGAGTGCGTTGTTGTTACTCTGAGATGGAATGAAAGTCCGTATTCCTTACTTGACCTTCTTGGACACCACCTGGATAGAGGTGCTGGGAAACTTTACAGTCTTGTAAAAAGGGTAGAAATCTTGGCTTCCCACTTGTCCTTTGCTTGCATGGGTGAGAGTGTGGCCAGGCCAGTATTTTTCTGTGGTGTGATCAAGACAGCTTTAATGATCCCCTCAGCTTGATCAAACTGTATGCAGGCTTTTTTCTATCTCTAGATCTGTGACTTTTTTTCTCATAGCATTTACTTAAAAAAACTTGTAATTCCTTTTTCTGCCTATTTGAAATGTAAATCTTGTTAAAAGCTTCTAGCCAGTTTTACAACCCTGGAAAGTCTTTCTCAAGGACCTTGGAATCATCTCTTTGAAATGTAAATGTGAAAGGAGATAGCACCTCTACCTCTCAGTCTCTGGCAGAGTAGGAACCTAATTTTAGTAGTCAGTTGTCAATGACCAACCACATTGGACCTAATTACAGATAAGAACATTTGCAGACTCAGCAATAAGCCTGTGCTGGACACATCCCATTGATCAACTTCCCTCCAGCATCCCCCAGTACTTTTCCACTAGCTCATTCCCAGCACTCAGAAATCTCCTGCTTATTGTTTAAGTGGAGCTGAGTTTAGTCTCCCTCCTCTATTGCAGTAGTCTTGAATAACTGTTTAACTTTGTCACATGGAATTTTTGTCTTGACAAGTGTTTGTTTGGAGTGTAGTGATTATTATTTAAAAGTTTGTGCCTTGCTATGCTACCTCTTTCTTGGTCCTTTGGCTGGAGAAATTAGGATTTTGTTCAGCTTTTTCATATCTGCACCTCTCAGTATTTCTGGACTGCTGACTTTTTCAGCTCCAATCCTGGGGCGTATGAGCCAAAAAAATTCCCTAGTCAGTCTGACTTCTCTCCACCTTTCAGAGTCTTTTGGGGTTTGTTTTATACACATTTTCCAGGGATTTTAGTTATGATTAGTGGGGAGAAAGAAGGATAAAACCTCTACTCCATCTTTGCAGAATTGAAAGTCCTAATTCTATTTTTTTCACATCATGTTTGTTCTTCATATGGCTTCTTGACCTCTTTAAACTCTTGGCAGTTGTCATTATGAGATAAATTTTTCTTCCCATAAGTGATAACCCATTAGCATTTTTTTTTACAATCATTCAAAAATTTAGAGCCATTGACATTATATTTAAGGCTTTGAACTGCTTTTCCTTATCTTTCATACCTAAATGTAATGTTGAAACAAGTTATGATAATAGGAATGGGTTTAGAATTTAATCAAACTCTTCCATGTCAGATACTTCCAAACAATGACAAGGCTATAATTTGTGGAGTATGTCTCTATTATTAAAACAGTCATCTGGAAGTTAGCTTAAGTGGTGAAACAACGACAGCAAAACAGAACACATGGGCTACAAGTGGACAGTAGTAGCAGAAATATGAGAAGGTAGTTTCTGGCCTGCTGTTTGGAGCTGCTCCTTAAAAAGGCCTCTGCTTGGCCTCCTCACATTTTCTTCATCATCAACACAGCACACCTTGGGCTACCTACCATATTATTTGGATACCTTGGACCATAGCTCATTCAGCAGCTATTCACACACAGTTTCCAGATGCCCAATAATACATTTGTATCTGACTGGTGGCATAGTTGCCCAGGTGGCAGAGGAACTCATTGGCCACGTTCAGCATGCCATGCTGGACAGTGCCAGATGGTGCACACTCGGTCTTCCAACTTAGTGAGCTGGAGGGAGAGAACAGTCAGACACCACTGAGCTAAGGCCAGCTTCCCAAGATCCCGAGGAAAATATGCTTTCAGGGGAAGGTGACCCGAGAGAAAGCCTGGCACCTTCTGGCTATTCCTGTCTCAGTGAAAGCTGAGATGAGCAGTCTCTCATGGCACAAGTGAAACCCATTTGCTGCGGATTCGCTGGGAAGTCCTGCCTTCGGTGTAGAGATTATGGCTTCTCTATCTTAGCCTTCTTTCCAGCTCCTACTGCAATGCCAGGAATGTGATAGAACTCAGTGTGCAATAATTAGTCATTGAATAAATTTATAAAAGAATCAGTGAAATTATAGACAGATTTTTCCATACCCTGAATGGACTGGTAGTTTTAACCTTTCTTTATTTATAAAAGTCTCCCAATTAAAAGAAGTGGTTATGATTGGAATACATTTTTTAAAGATAAATAAGCATCTTCCTATTTGTCAAGTTTTAGAACATTCATTTCCAGAGAAGAATGAAAACAATATCACAGCTAAATTGCCAGACCAACAGATTTTATCTCTACTAATATAGAGAGCATAGATTCCATCTTCATACCTAAAGTGAGAGGTACTTTGAAATTTCTCAGCTGTGCACAGATGCATTCTGCAGTTGGAAACATGAAGCACCAAGCTGACAGCTAGCATCACAGACGTTTGAACACAAACAAAAGGCGAATGTGATTTGATTATTTGTTTATTTTTCAAAGTTCTAAGAACAATGCGTGGACATTTCATTTTGTTAACAGAAAATAAAAGGCCCTGCACACACACCGTTTCTCATCTCAGGTGGGCACGTTTTCTCCTGTGCTTGTTTTGTTTTGTGAGTGGTCTACATTTCCTTGAACTAAATCCCCAGTCTGTTCTTCTAAAACTGGTATTTCTTAAAAAGCTCAGCTTCAAAAATGTCAAACATAATGAAAAATGAAAATCACAAAAGAGAAGGTTGTTCACAGCCACTCCCCTGGGGTTCCCTCATGTTTCTGGGTCACCATGCTGACTCTCCCTGTGTTAGAAATAACATCCATAGTGTACTTAGCGGGTAACCCCTTGTGATCAGGGTCACAGTGGTCTCCGTATAAACAAAGCCAATCCTCTCCTTGAAGACAATGCAGCATCTATTCAGAAATACTCCACACCATCCACCAAAGCAGTTCCAAAAGAAGTTCTCCTTTCAAAGTATAACCTCCTTTGGGAAAATTATAAAAGGGTACTTTATTTTCATCATTTGGGGCTCAAGCAGATGAAGGGCATGGAAGCACAGGCCTTCCGGTGAGTGAAGAGAATTTGGGTGAATTTGATGAAGACCCTCTGAGGGAGGCAGTGAATAAGCACTGAGATTCTGATGAAGTGAGGACCGATGAGCTCAAATCAACATAGAGGAGAAACAAATGGGACAGAATCTCAGAAGATTAAAGCCAGAAATAACCTTTACAAATTATAAAATCCATTCCTATCTCTTAAAGATGGGGCATCTGAAATCGAAAGAGAAGCAGCCTATGAGAGTTTTATCTTACATGTTTCCAGGCTTATATTATTAGTATTAATATAATTGATTATCTTAGCTGCAGTTTTTGAGCATGTGCGATTGTCCCAAATCCTGTGAGGGAGTGCTTATAATCTTAGATTCTGGAGTTGAAGAAGACTAAATCTGAATACTAACTATGCCTTTTACCAGCTGTGTGACCTTGTTCAGATTACATCATTGACACATCTCAGGTGCAGTTTTTTAATTTGGAAGCAGTTTGGAAAAATAGTAGCTTTCTCACTGATTGTGGTTACAATTAAGTAGAGGATGTAAGTAAAAAGCTTAGCAAAGTGCAGGCATATGGTAAATGATCCATAAATTTTATTATTTATATCAACTAGGGTGAATTAATATATTACATATTTATTTGATATATTTATGTCAACTATTATTATTTATTATTTCACATAGACTTATATCTACTTACTATGTTTTTATATCTTTATATCAATATTTGATATTATATATTTTATCAATATTTATATGAATATTCCTTTCATTTGCTACATGCTCCACAAACTGAAAAGGAAAACAATTTTCATTGTTTTCAACATTCTCAGCATTGCTAATTATTAGAGCAATATAAATCAAAACTACAGTGAAGTATCACCAGTCAGAATGGTCATCATTAAAAAGATCTAACAAATGCTGGAGAGGGTGTGGAGAAAAGGGAACCCTCCTATATTGCTGGAATGTAAATTGGTGCAGTCACTATGGAGAACAGTATGGAGGTCCCTTCAAAAACTAAAAATAGAGTTGCCATACAATCCAGCAGTCCCACTCCTGGGCGTATATCTAGAAAAGACAAAAACTCAAAAAGATACATGCACCCCAGTGTTCCTAGCAGCACTATTTACAATAGCCAAGACATAGAAGCAACCTAAATATCTATCAACAGATGAATGGATAAAGAAGATGTGGTGTATACACACACACACACACACACACACACACACAGGAATATTACTCAGTCATTAAAATTAATGAAATAATGCTGTCTGCAGCAACATGGATGGACCTAGAGATTATCATACTAAGTGAAGTAAGTCAGAGAAAGACAAATATATGATACCACTTATTTGTGGAATCTAAAAATAATACAAATGAGCTTATTTACTCACAGACACAGAAAACAAACTTATGGCTACCAAAGGAGAAGGGGGAGGGATAAATTAGGAGTATGGGATTAACAGACACACACTACCATATATAAAATAGATAAACAACAAAGGTTTACTGTATAGCACAAGAAACTATAATCAATATCTTGTAATAACCTATAATGGAAAAGAATCGGAAAAAGAATCTCTGTATATACAAAACCAAATCACTTTGCTGTGCACCTGAAACTAACACAATATTTAAATCAACTCTAGTTAAAAAAATAGAAAATTCTTTCTTCAGACCCAAGGTAAATTCATTTTAGCAAACCATCAATTTTTATGGAATGAATACAAAATCTGTAGTCTCAAAATGTTCACTAATAAAAACTCTAAATAATAGCAATTTTACAAGGTTATTGTGAAGAATAAGTAAGATATTATATATGTGATACATGATATTTTGTAAAATTTAAGATGACATATGAAAGTGCACATGTAGAGTACTATTACTTCTAAAAAACTCTCATAGGCATTTTTAGTAGCTTTTTTGTAGAGCTTTAGGTATAAATAATAATATTGGACATTGAACCCAATTTATATAATGCTTTAAATACTGAATACAGCAAATATTAATAAAGTATATGTTCTATATATGCATTCGCTGCAGCTTTTCCTAGCTTTGGTGAATGTTGTACTTTCTACTCCCATGTCTTGATATTTGTAACAGACCTCAGAATATCTGCGTTTCTTCTAATTCCCAAAAGCACACTGTGCAGTGATTTTTATAAAGGGAATTCATATGGAGAAGAAACACCAGGCAATCCAGTTAAACCCAAACTTTCACTGCTTCCAATAAGCATCCTAAATGGCCAAACGCCCTTCACAGCTTTTGAGAGGGCCATTCTGTCTGTCAGCTTTGTTCCAAATTGCTCCATTTGGAAACATCCACAGCACATCAGTGAGCTGTTGGCATGCCTGTGTGTGTATCTGACTGTTGACATCCTGGGTCCTTCCCCAGGTTTGTCTCGGCTGCCAGCTAGGTTCGGAATATCCGAGGGGATAATGAGCACCAACTTCTAATTGGACTATATGTTCAAATTCAGCAACTTCTTCATTAGGCGATGCTGGTTATGAGTATATTTCAGTGTGAACAGAAAGTAGGGTATGCCAGGAACTGGGAAGGGTCTGAAATTTCACCCTCCGTGTATGCCAACCGGTTGGTTTGTCATAGTTTCGTAGATGCTGGCAGAAGACACAAGACTCCTGGGTCAGAGACAAAGGACTTTGTCACAGCACAGCCGAGAACATGAGCTTTCTGTTCACACTGGTTTCCCTTGTGCCCAGAAACTGTGGGACAGTGCAGAGGTGAATGCTGCACATATAGTGGATCTGTTTCCCGGCAGAGAGACCTGGGCTTAGGAAACTATCCAATCTTGTTAGGGGAGGTACCAACAAGCCTACCCAACCTTTGCCCCCAGACACTGTCTGCTCAGGAAACAAATCCACCTTCTGCCCCAGAGAGACAACTATCTTTATTTCCCAGGCTGTTTGCTATACAAATGTCTTTGCAAAGATAGTCCAGAAGTGCAGAATAGAAGCTGTCAATGCCTTTTGCTCAAAAGATGGGAGAAAACACAGCAAACTCATGGAGAATTGTCTCTCAACAAGGTATGATACAGTGCAGTGGTGACAGTGCCTCAGGGGGGCCCCCACAGGCAGGCTGGGATGGAGAGCCAAGAGAAGTGATTTCTGTTTCACGTTTACACACTGGGTTTCTATGCAAGCTTTTCATTTAAAGGAAGATTTCTACGGTTAACGAAAAACTAACCTAGCGAATAAGAAAATCTCAAAACAAACAAAACAAATATGCAATATAACATTGCTATGGAGAAAGACAATGAGCTGTGGGTTAAAAAGGTTATGTAACAGACTCTCACATTATCTAATGTGTGGCAGTGAATAAATTGCTTAAACACTAAGAGCCTAACATTTATTTGTAAAATGATGATAATAATGTCTGTCATACAAGGTAACTGGGAAGGTTGAATAAGGTGATGTATTGGATTCTGACACAGAGCCTTTGAAAACAGTGCCTCCCTTCTGTAGCAGGTACGGTTGGTACGCTGCTGCATTGCTCAGGTATTCTGGGATCCCTTTGGTCTATTTGGTGCCTCCATCCATCAGCTGCTATAGATGCTGCTGCTGCTGATGGCTCATCCCCATGGCTTTCTTTGGAGGATTGCTCTTCAGTGATTAGGCAACCCTTTCCTAGAGGTACCTTGAAGTTATGTCTCCTCTCCACTCCCATGGCCAAGGATGACTCTGCAGAGATTCAAAACCGCAGCTCCCTTGCATCAAGATGGGGAAGACTCTGCAGTGTAATTTATACTGTCGAACTCCGAGGGGGATCAGGTGAAGTTAGAGTGACCTGAAACCACATCTTTACGTAGCTTCTTCCCTGTCCGCTTCCTTCCCTTCCTTACATGTCTCTCCTTGAGAGGACTCCCTTAATAAATCACTTGAACATGAATCCCCATCTCATGTTCTGTTTCCAAGGAACTTGCTCTAAGATACTATTCAGACGTTGGTCCTTATATTGGACAAATTAAACAGTGTTCAGTTTTACCAGAGATATTGATATTCTGATTCCCTTTAGTGTATATCTCTAATCTCTCTTTATAAATCCAAAGTACTGGAGATGCCAGGCGTATCCCTTTTTCTGTCATCACTCAAAACAAGAAACATGTCCCTAATGTAAATAAGTTGAAAGAGGCCAGAACATTTTAGCAGAGAAGTCAGGTGGCATATTGTTTTCTTTATTTTGTTGACTCAGATCTGTCATTAGCATTTTATTTGATGTTGTACACACACACACACACGCACAGTCAGTTCTGCTAACGCCTGTTTTGAAAATGTGAGTTTGTTCCAACATGATTGATATATTAGGGAACAATTTGAGCATGACGTGCATTTTGCACTTACTTATGTGCTACTTCATCCGTGAGAAACACTAGGTGGATGCAGAAAAGTACACTGAGCTGTGCCATGCAGTGGTACAAAAAATGTGCATTGCACACACACTTTCACACACACAGACACATACCCCTCAGACATCTACCAGCTGCCTTGGTTTACTCCCTGTGGCAGCCTGCAGAGTTGCGTTTGCTCTTCTTTTGTATTTGTGAACTTTTCTACACAAAAAGCAAAACACTCATTCAACATCCCAAACATGTTTTACTGTCCTGGGTCAAAATTGCTAAGTAATCTGTGCAAAAGGAAAGCTCTAAGCATTGAAGGAAATGAAAGAACATGTGATAACTTCTGAGCAACAGGCATGAAGGAATCCACATTGGGGATGATCAGAGATAATGCTGTGAAAATAGAAGAAAGGTCTATGACTTCAAGTCCTGTGAAGTCAATAAGAACTTGGCCTAAAAGGATGAAAGAAATGGACAGACTGTTAAAGCATATGGATTGAAGACCAAAGACAGAAGGAAAAATCAGGAACAACCCTTCTCACAATCAAAGAGAAAGCCCTGTCTACATAAGAAGACCTTAAATGAAGTCACCTAATCCTGCAGCAGTGGCTCCTTTCAGTGCTAGTAGTGACTGGTTTGATGGTTTGAAACATTGCAACAATTTCCAAACCCTTTAGCTGTTGGGTGAAGCTGTGAGTGCAGATGAAAAAGCCCCCCAAAAATTTCCAGCCACGATAGTGAGGTTAATTGAAGAAGTGATTCATGGGACTGAATTAGCAGTTTTGAAGAAATGGGTATTTGTTACAAGTACATGCTTCAAATGACATATATCTTTTATTTTTTACTTATTTGCTTATTTATTTAGATTAGAACTGATATACATTATTATATCAGTTTCAGGTGCACAAGGTCCTAATTTGATATTTTTATGTATTATGAAATGATCATCATGATAAGTCTAGTTACCATCTGTCACCATGTAGAACTGTTACAATATTCTCTGCTGTACATTACATCTCTGATTTATTTATTTTGTAGATGCAAGTTTGTACTTCTTAATCCCCTTCACCTATTTCGTCCATCCCGAGTCCCCTTCCAAGAACATATATCTTAGAGGCAGAATCACATGCTCTAGGACTTACATCTGCAAAAGATTGCAACTTTTGATAAACTCCTTCTACTGCTTGCAATAAGTCTTCAGCTACAGTCTTTCTCATGGCCACTTTCACAAATGGTTTATATATTTTTAACTATTTAACACGTATAGAACCATGCTACCAGTTTTACTGGGTTCCTATAATTGGTATGTGTCACTCGTGGAGTTTTGAGGGTTTTGTCCTTAACTCCATTTTTTTTCCCACAAGCCCGGCAAATGTTACTGTGTAATTTTGAATAGTATGGTGAGTTTTAGGAATGCACATGTTGTGTTATAGAAGTATATGTGTGTGTATCCTTTTGTGCCTGAAAGATCCTTGTCCCCCTCTATTTACTTGATTCCTACTCTTTCTTCATACTGATCTCTATTTCTTTAGAAAAGATTACTGTCTTTGGTTCATTGTCCATAAGGTAGACTCAGAGACAAAGATGTGGAATGCAAGTAGTTTAATTGGGAGGTGGGTCTAGGGAGAAACACCAGGAGAGAGTATGAGGCATACCACGAAGGGCAGGGACATTAACGAGCAGGTTATGTCGACGGTCACCTGCGGCTCAAACCTGCCGGGCCGTCTGGGACATGGTGTGGAACACATTTCAGAGTTGTCCCACCTGAGGATAAAGAAACTGGAATGTTCACCCTCCTGCTCTCATCTGTCATGTTCTGAAGGCTGCTCTCAAGAGCATTAACTCCCTGGCACTCCTTGTGTGCCCCATGTGTGGGCTTAGACGGGAAGTCACAGGTGTTTGCAGTAGAATGCTATTAGCGTATAGTGGGATAGTGAATGCCCATGGGGTCTGTGTGTTTGGGCATTGGGAAGGGGCTGGGAAAGAACAGCATCTGCTAGTCCTCCACTGCTTTGCCTGTCAAGAAAAGATGATCGCATTATACACTTCCTTGAACTAATATTCTGACAGTCTTTTCTTTGTAGCAGTTCCTACATTGGGCAGTTTTCAGTTGTTTATGGAATTATTTGATATATATTCATCTCACACTGGCTCACAAGAGCTAATTGTTCTGCAGACTGATTGATATCAAGTTGGCATCTTGAAATAGGCTGGTAGAAGTTTTTACAGCCAAAAAATTGGCAAACACCAGGAAATCTTTTCTCCCTCCCAACTTTCTCACCTCATCTCCTCACTTCCTTCTGGAGAGCTGGTTGTTAAACGTTTACACGCACAGCCACTGAATGTGCCTGGCTTGTGTCACTAGCATATGAACACCACTCTTGTCCTGTAAGCCACACAGCGGACTGGGGTCCTCCCATGACTGTAACGATTCACAGGCTGGTGAGGCGGCTGAGAATGCCAGCTCAGATTGTGAAGAACGTCTGCCAAAACCCACAATATTAATCTTGGCCGAATGGATACTGACCTCTTCTTGGCAGTAATTAAGACACAGGAATTGTTGCAACTTGAGGCCATCATGTTGTCAGGGGAGAGGAGGGTGTTTGTCATCCTAATTGCTCTGCTGAGAAGACATTCATCTCGTCCATCATCATGCTGAATATTATTTAACTTCAGAGAAGAAAGGGGCAGGATTATGAATTCTTGAGACAGTACTTGTGTAACCTCTAAAGATCACACTTACTCTTGTTTTTAAAGTGTGATTACATACTTTGCCTATCCAAACAAAAGCTTAGAGAGGTCGAACTTTGTAGTCAATAAAGCTCTTTATGATTCTAAATACTGGTGATATCCTGCCAATAATTTTCATTGTTTCTTAAAATTTTAATGTTAAGATACGTCACTTGGGTTGGAACATCAACAAAAATAACAAGAACCACCAAAAACATGTTCTGTGAATGAATGGAAAGAAATTATGTTTAAAAATAAAACAGCCTCTGGGGAAAAATGATTTGAAGTGTATGGATTCAAGCTGATTTGCTGTAATTTGATATATGTGTACACTTCCAGAAGCCGGTTTTGTTGAGTCAAATTAACTTTCCAAGTATCCGATGCAGTCATGCTTTAGAGATAAAAGCAACTTGCTATAGCAGGCAAGTTTCTAACTCCCAGTGACCATTTAAAGAGCAATTATTTTTGACATGAAATATATTGTTCCCAGTGCTGCTGTCTTTGTAATATTTACAGAGATCTGGAGTTATCAATGTCATAGAAGAATGTACAGATTTTTAAATTTTAAGGTGTACGAGAGTGTGTCTGTCTATATGTGTGTATCCAAGGGCAAGACTGTATGTATAACTTTATTTTTCCCCCCTTGATTTTGAAGTAAAATCCTTGCTTTGACTGCAAACCTAACCATCAACTTTGTATACATCCTTGAAACCACTGAGTAACATCTCTGCTTGGAATTGCAGACATGAGGATGTCAACTATTTGGTCACAACCATGAAAGTCCACATCTGGGTATTACAAAATGTTATCTGATTCAAATAACTGCCAGTGGTCTTCCTGCCTACAATTCAACGAACCGAGAACTCCCAATTGCTGCGTGTAATTATCAAGGTTCCGCCAGTATGAAAGGCATCAGGCTGAACAGAATAAGGCATTCCCATTTCTACCTCTGAATCAAGACTATAATAGAAAACAATCTGTGCATGTTTACTTTTAATTTATTTTTAATCAGCTACATTTTAATCAGAAAATTGTATCTAGAAAAAGCTCATTGAGTGATATCTAAAGAAATGACACGAACACTTAATATTGTGTTGACATACTTTTTAGAGTACCATTTCAGCATGGATTTATGCGAGACCAATGAGATATTTTTAAGGAGAAGATTAAATATTTAAAGTGTGAAGAAATAAGGAACTTTTCTAGTCTCATGATGCAAAGAATTAGCTTCAGGATTTATATTTTTGTAACCTTCTTACTTTTTGTGATCTCATTTTCCTATTCAAAGAATGCACTGTAACTGTATAAACACAAGGAATTTTGAAATTTTGATGGTTTAGCAGTTATTTTGCTGTGATTTTAAGTCACCTTTTACCGTTTTTTTTCAATTTATATAGATTTGTGGGTTTCCTTTATCATTGAATCCATTCATCTGACAGTGATTGGCCAACTAGTACGTATAAGCACATGCTAACTAATCATTCAAACTTCTCAGAGAATATATAGGAGATTGCCTACCCAAGTCAACTTATTTTTGCATTGAATTCATTATCTGCACTACACACATTAAGTTTCATAACCTCAAAATGGATATCGCATGATACACTAAAAATATGCATTGCGACCTTGTATTATACCAGCAAAATCATGGACAGTGGGACTCAATCTTTTGGACTTAAATCTCAGCTCTGTCTTTTACTAGCTCTATAATCTGTGTTTCAGTTTTCATGCATATAAAATGGGGATGTGGAAACAATTCCTATAGTGAAGGTTAAATGCAATGACTGTGTGTATTTATATTATTTAGAATATAGCATACAGTAATTATATCACATTATTATTAACAGGTAACAAATGTACAGAGCTTATTGTGTTCCACACACTGGTTTGTATTACTAACTGGGGAGAGAAATCTCTAAAACAAACAAACACCTCACATTCTAGTAGGAAGGCACGCCCATCCACGAACAGTTGTTACACCAAACAGCGTATAATATAACTATGTGGCAGGAGTCAGAGAAAGGAGGAAAATTTGAGCTGAAATCCAAAATAAGACTCATAGTTCTCCAAAGAGAGAAGAATGAACTGTGTTGCAAGCGCAGGGAACATGTTCTCATTCAAGGACGCATCCAAGTACATGCTCGAACTGTGTGTTTTACAAAAATTAAAACACATTCACAATGTATGTTTTTTGTGTAGGTGGTATCTTTAAGATGATTGCTTCAGTGACAGAATAAAATATTTTGTAATACTGTAGAAAGAATACTGGCTTTAGGATGCAAAGGCCAGATTTTCTTTGCATCAGTTAACTGCGAGACATGGGCAAATTTCCCAAAGGGCGACATGACCTCTAATGCCCTTCTGTTTCTCCAGTTTTGCTTTTTTTTTTTTTTTTAAAGTACTTTTGAGTTGTTTGCAGTTCAATGCAAACACTCGACAATGTCTATGCAAAATGAGTTTTCAGATCTATAAATACAGTCTAATGTGGATGCTAGGGAGAAAGATAAAAGTGGATTTTGATGCTTGCTTTGTTAATTCATTAGGGTCTTTACATGACAAGGCAATGATAAGAAAATCTCTATTTAGTTTGAATATTTATTGATGAATTGATAATTTATTTTGGTGAAAGGGTAGTTTTACCCCCAGAGTATAACCTTATTTTAATTCTATGATTAAATATTCCTTCTACTGTAACCAAGATTTTTCTTGGTAGACACGTGCCATAGAGGGAACTGATGGACAGCGCATTACAGCAGCTCCAAGCTTACCTTCCTACGCATTTAGCAAGCTTCAAGGAGGAATATCTTTTTCTCAAATGTTTTAGTGTAGGTCCCAGAGTTGAGTCTCTTGGCTCTGAGTGTCCTGTCACATGTCAGGTGTCTATCCTGGATTGTTTGTGGCCAGAGGATATGAGGCTCTGATTATGCTGGCATTTATTCCAAAGCTACCCCTTAGGCTGAGGATGAGTCAGCATCCCTGAGCCCATGCACCAAGATGTAAGAAGGATGGTTTCCAAGTGAAATCTGGGCAGGTCACCTGAGGACCTGGAAGACGGTGCTGTTCAACAAAAGCTAGACACATAGTTGCACAAGGAGACCACCTTCCTTCTATGTGTTATAAAACAGCAGTGGAATCCATAAATAACTTGACATTTTCTTTTCATTCAGCTGTCTCCCTTTAGAGCTCTCTTTCAGGAAGAAGCTGAAGAATTATTATGCCCATTAGTATCTAAAATGATGTAATGGCACTCTATCTGTCAAATTGCTTAAAATTATTTGTATTAAGGGCACAGAATTTGTCCCTAGCCTTTGCTCAAATAACATTTGCCTTCTTATTTAAAGATAATATATCCTCTAAACAGAGGATAAATGGAGAATAAAATAAAATCTAGAGGCATATTCTATGCAGGGTAGAGGAATTAGAAACTGTAAAAATTAGATTTAGAAATTCATCACTGTAGACAGCTCTTTTAGATTAATTCAGCTGAAATATTTATCATTCGGATATATAGCTTTTAGTCATTGTTGTTGCTCAAATACTATGTTCAATAATAAGAAATAATCGTCTCCAGGACCCAAATACATCCTGCTAAATACAGGTAGGGTTTGGGCTAGAACAGATACTTCTTTTATTGAAAAGGATAAGAAATATCCATTTATTTCATATTTATGTTTTCACTTTTTTTTTTTTTTTAAAGTATTGCTGAGCAGATAAATTTGACTCTGGAATCCAAGAGACCTTGCTGTTTATCCTCCATCTGCAGCTTATGGGCTGTGTGACTTTGGGCCATTCATTTTAATCTCTTTAAGCCTCTATCTTCTCATGAATAAAACGAGGGTGGAAAAAGTGCCAAACTAAATGAGTTATCGTAAGGATTAAGTGAGATAGGCAATTTAAGGCATGGAGCATATTACCGTGTTCAGCTGCTGTTACTTTTATTTCCATCGTATCTATTACGTAGGCACATACTATTGTTTATGTAAGCATCCTGTTGTGGCTAAAAATGTCTGTGCGTGTGTATTCATAGCCATTTCTAAATAACCCCAAAATTACCATTTTGTATATACATCTTTTTCTTGGTTATTTAGCTTATTTCTTTGGAATATAACTCTAAAAAGGTGTTCCTAGGTCAAGCATTTCTAGACTTACAACAGTATTTTGCAATTCCGTTCCGGTGCCCCCGACAGAGAGTAACTCCTGGACCACAGCTTCCTGTTGCATTGCAAATAGCCATAGGAACATGGCTTGTTTTCTGTGGAGTGACCCGCATCCAGTGGTCTCCTTTCCTGGTTGCTGGCCTTTAAAAAGGCTAACTAACAAGCTGTTAGACCGCTGCCCTTTGAAAGGGCAGACCCCAGACTGCATTCCCAGACCAGAATTGCTTATTTGTTCTAGCCTGGTATTTTTGTCCTGCACATGCTAGAAGGCTTTCAGGTTGGTCCTGGTGTTTATCCCTGAAAGTTATGAGGGTCGCAGCCAACAGGAAAATAATAAAAACATGGCATAAATGTGCCTAAGTGGTAACATTGCTTTCCTCCAATTAGCTCATGGGTTTGGTCTCTGGATTTGTGCCTGCGTTTGTTTTCCTTAAGGAAATAGTCTCAAAAAAATTGAGAGAGAAATATATATAAATATATGAACAGGTGATAGAAAGGTTTGAATTAATTTTATAAAGAAACAGTTTAAAATAATTAAGAGCAATGTTTTTCACATACTGAATCAGAGTAGGGCAGTATAAAAAAACGGAGCTAGAATGACTCTCTCTTCCAGTATGCCTGTGACTGAGGGACTTCTGGGATGTGAGGCTTTCGGTGCTAAAACTAGGGGACTCCTGGGCAAACTGGGGTGGTTTATTCTCTTAGGAGAGATTTTAAATCAGACTAAAACCATGTCACTGGTCACTATCCTTTTAATAAAAGCCCCTTTTTGCTTAGCCTGTTTTGCACTGGATTTCGGCTACTTGAAAGGAAAATTATGATGGAGACATGCTGCTGCCATGTGCAGCCCCTCAGCAATGCCTGGGACACCCCTGCCCGTAGGTTGTGGTGGGGACTGCTAATTCTCTTTATGCAGCATCTTCTTGAAACCCTACCTCAGTTCACATTGGCTCCTTTCCTTGGTCAGAGTGGGCTGTGCGTGCTTTACTCTCTGCCTTCCTAGGAGCCACTGCTTCCTGAGTGAAAGCTATTTTGAGCTTTCCTTCCAAGTCACACAAATGAAAGACAGGAGACTTTGTAGGAAGAGTCTGGTTAGAGTGGTAGAGGTAGGGCCATGCTCTGTTCTCATTGCTTACTGTTCTTGTTCCTTACCTTTACTTTCAACACTTGTCCCAGAATCATTTCCAAGACAACTGTGTTTCCCAGTTGCCTGTAAGACACATCCCTGTCTTACTTCTTCCCCTTTCTCCTCTTCTCCTCGCTCCCTCCTTTCACCTCTCTCTCCTCCTCCTTCTTTTTCTTCTTCTCATCACCTTTCTTTATCAAAACATTTCTTTTTATCATGAGCAATAGCCACTGTTTACTAAGCAAGCATTAGATGAGGGACTTTATACATCATCTCACGAATTTCACTACGAATCCCACGAGTTAGGTATGATTATCCTCATCTCACAAGTGGGAGAGAAAAGGCTCAAGAATTTAGATACTTAATTAGCAGGTGACAGTATTTCCTAGTGAGAAGCATGGAGGTTGGGAAGTCAGGCAGACCTACATGCAATCCTGCTCACTCTTCCTTGCCAGAGATCATGTAGCTGTGAAGGGTGAAATGTTGCTCTCTGAAGAAGATTCTTCTCGGAAGCGCCTACCAGTGTCACATGATGTTGTGTTTCTCAAGCTGCATTATGCATCAAATCACATAGGGATCTTGTGAAAATGCAGATTCTCATTCAGTGGATTTGCTGATGGCCTGGAGTTCTTAATTTCAACAAGCTGCCAGGTGATGCAGACGCTGCAGTGCTGCAGGTAGCAGACCAGCAAGGGGCGGGGCATAAATGCCTAAGGCCTCACAGCCCATGAATCGGAGCTGGAGGTGCTCAGAGCAGTTAGAATGTTTCTCTTTGTATACAGACCAATGGCAATATTGCCAAATGTAATCGAGCTCTTTGGAACTTGCAACCAGAAAACCCAAAGGCTTCCCTCTTTTGACACCTGCCAATCTTTGCATTAGATTAGAATGCAGGAGGCCTCTGCTTGCCTCAGAAGTTAGATTTCCCTTCAATGATACTAACTTTCCTGTAAAAAGAAGAAATTGCCTTACACACAGAGAAGAGCTAGAGGAAAGCGCAGTTGGCTTCTCCCTTGGAATTCAGCTCTGGCTCATTGTTGCCACAGAGCGTGACTGAGCTTCTTCTGCTCTTGCCCTTTCCACTGATTATTCTGTTAATTGATGAACAAAGTTTCCGTCACGCGGCACATTGCCTGGAACACCGTGAGCATTCAGTGACTGAAGGCTTGTTGAATTTATTATGTCCACACATCCTTTAAGGAACCATAAAACACCCTACTTCTCACGATGTGTCATAAAACAAAAGGAGTCTATTTCAAATAAGTTTTGGAAACTGAGTAGCATATCCCACTCCTGGAGATTCACAGTACATTGTGTGTGTAAAATTCTCTGAGAAACACTGCAGTAATAAATCCATTGCACAGATTGTTTTTTTTTCCCCCCAGTAATCTGGTCAAATTTTAAGGACCTCAAAATTCTAGAATTTAGATTATATGGAAGAGGTGTATTATAGTCCCGCTGGCCTTTGCCCCACCAACTGACACTAAGCGTCGACACTGACTACATCCGTGCACATTTTCAGGCAGAACCTGAAATGTCAGTTGAGTCTGATGGTCTTTAGGCTCCTGCTCCTTGCTGCTTGCCTCTTCTCATAAACGCTATGCTTTGGTGATAAAGAAGCCAACTCTTAGAGGGAGCAAGATTAAGGGTACAGTCTGTGGATTTGAATTAAATATCTAAATATCAGTGTGTATTAAACCTGTCTCTAAGCATATGCCTGGTTATCTGTCTATGAATGTGTAGGAATCAAAAAAATGCATCTGACCTTTATTGCTGGGAAAATATCTGTTCTCTTGATAAGTAAACAGGAATAGCAGTTTTATTTTAAAATACCATTAAATAAAATAATACATGTGTAGGTTTTAGTACTCTGTTTTACTAGTACTGTTAGCATAATTATTCTTAGGTAGGGGACAGCACTAGTTTCTTAAAACACATTATTATTTAGATTGTATTCATTAATCATAATTAATATTGATTAGCAGCTAGTAAGATGAGTTTCTCAGTATTGGCCATTCAGTCATCCCTTCAGTTTTTTGTTTACCTGAGTTACATTCTTTTCCTGCTTGCATCAGTTTTTATGGCCACCTTTTAAAAGTATTACAGTACCTCAAGAAAAGTGGACACTCTCAGGAATGAATCTCAGAAAATTCCTTCAATATAAGTTCATAAACTTCATGTTCAAGGGATCATATTGCAAAATAAGCACCTCTATAAAGATGATTTGTTTGTTTGTTTGTTTGTTTAGTGGCAAGAGGATTGGACTGGGAATCAGAGAAGTTGGGTCATATTTCTAGTTGGGCTCCTTTAAGCATGAATGCCTTTGGACAAGTCACTGTACCTCTCTGAGTTTCCTCCCTTTGTATATAAAATGAGGAGATTCCAAGAGCTTCCTTTAAGAAGTGGTGGGAATAACAGTGGAGGGTCATTGCCTTGACTCAATAGTTGCCAAGTTGGTGTGTAAATTTAATCAGGCTCTTTTTCATCTAAGAATCTCAGTTTGCCTATTTGTGAAAAGACTGTGTTAAAATTGGCTATATAATTTTATCATCTTCCCAGATGTGTTAGACCCAGAATCTTCAGCATTAAGGTTAGATAGCCTTAGAACTTGGTCCTTTTTTTTTTTTTTTTTTTCAGTTTGGAAGGGCAGGCAGGTCTAATTTGAGCTGAGTGCCTGGATCCTGGAAAATAATTCTATTTTTAAGAAAAATAGGGATAACCAGTATTTTTCAGGAGGCTGTTATTTAATCTAGTGTGAGATATTTATATGGAAATATACTTCCTAAAAAACTAGTATGTAAACTCCATGAAATCTCAACTTTTGGTTTAGTCTCAACTTTCAGCACCCAGAACAGCACCCCAAAATAGTAGAAGGAAGGAATGAACGAATGATCTCACACTGGGGACACCTGAAAGAGTGGGAGAAACCACTTTCTTATGTAGCCTTGACCTTATATGCTAGCAGCTTGCGGTCATACTAATTACAGTGATAAAAGCTGCTCAAAAGAGTTAATGGTAATGTGTGGAGGTGTGACAGCAACCAACGTCATAAGATTCCCAGAGGGGCTAAGATCTTCATGATGATACTAAATTGAGGATTGTTTTCCCCAACTGCGTTAGACTGTCAGCGATGAGAGCACAGGAAATCACGGGGGATGACAATGTCTTTTTCACTTTGGTGAGGGTGGCTAAATCACCATGGTGATTACTAAAATTACGACACAGCCTCATGAAGCGTGTGAGCAGAGATTTCAGAATTGTCAGTCATGAGTTTTCAGACACATGCAGAGTCCATAGTAAAATCAAGAATTATTCTAAGAAGTTTTACATCCGTTAGACTTACTAGAAAGAGTAATGTTAAGGAAAAAAAGCAAGCCACTGTGCTTAAATGCTTAAATGAACTCTTCATTCATTATACTTCACAACCATACCTCTTAAAGGTGCTTAAATGCTCTTCAGTGGTTTCCTCCTGCTCTTGGAATAATATTCAAATTTCCCAGAATTGTATTTGAATTACTTTCCCTGTTCTATAGGCTCTGTTTTTTTTTTTTTTTTATCTCATCTTAATGAATTCTTTTCCTTGCTCACCCTGCTGAGGCCACATGACTTTCTGACAATTTTCTGAGCGCAGGAAATCCTGTCTTCAAACTGCTCTTACTGTTCCTTATTTTGGAACAATTTCCCTGTGTGGTTTTTCTGCCTACCTTCTTCTCAATCCTTAGGGTCCAGTTAGAGTGCCATCTCCTTGAAGAAGCCTTTACTCTATCTCAAGGAGGCCCGTGCCCTGTAATTACCTGGCGCTGTGTCTTGTTGTTTCCTTTCAATCAAAATTTATCATAACTTTTTGGAATTACTTGCTTTCTTGTTACTCGCCTGCCATCTCCCCCCTTTACCTCTCCCCACTAAAATGTAACTTCCATAAGAGAAGGGACCAAAAACTGCTTATTTACATTTTGCCACATGCAGGCCTTCTGTTTAGACCCTCATTATAGAATCCTGAGTTAAATAGTTGTAGAATAAACAGTAAACCTGAATGGAATAAGAGGTAGGAAACCCAGTCGTGCAATTCTTGATTTCTTTAGGCGTACAAAATAAACCATGCAGGATGTAGCACATAAAGTTCTAAGAGCTTTGCTCTGGAGCCCTGATCCCAGTCTCTCCACTTGGAATATCTCCTCAGCTTAAGGAGTTTTTTTAGAACTCCTTAAGGCGTAGGGGCTGTGAAAAGGCACACAGTTCAGGTGATTCTTCCTGAAGGAATCAGATTACTTTCAGATATTTAACGATAAGATTAATAATAAATGCATGGTTTTCTTAAAGTAAAGCTTTTATCGTAAGAACAAAAGAAACAATGAGACAAGCTCATCTGTTTTTTTGTTTTATTTAAACTGACAGTTCTCAAACAAAATTTTTAAGGTGCTAGTGTTGTCATGTTTTCAGTAGTGCTTGGAAGTGTTCATGAAATTAAATGCTGCAAATCGAATTTTATCTTATTAATGTAAGGTTTAGAATTATTTATAACCTACATTTGAAACATATGCATACAGGTGTCTGTGTGTGTGTATAAATGGTGTACCTTACCTAAGACAGAAAATAAAACACATTAGTGATTTTCTAGTGCAAGGGTTGGCAAACTCCTGCCTGTGGGTCAAATCCAGGCCTCTGCCTGTCTTTGAATGGCCTAGAAGTTTGCATTTTTTAATGTAAAATGTAAAAGAGACTATTAGTCTTTCAGCAAGAACAGGTGCTTGAAGAGTTGAAGATATTGTTGTTTGACAATGTTTATTCTTGGGCCCTTTTCAGCAGAAGTTTGCCGACCCCTAATCTAACACGTGAACTTAGAGCACAGTGTGTCTGTTGAATCATTTTGTTACCTTTTATATTCTCAGGTCATGTGCTTAAGAATGGTCTAAGATGACGTTTAATGTTGAGTGCCGTAGTGTCTCCTTCCACTGGTCCTCTTGGGCCCCATGGTTATCTAGTTACTAATTGCTTCATAAATGTCATCAAACTGACACAAACAGTACATATGTTTAGTATGTAGTCCTCAACATTCTGAGTGGAATACATAGCAGGTATTTTTGTAAACCCACATAGATTAAATGAGAATAGACTTCTGTGGATAAACTCAGCAAATCTCAGTTTTTTTGATTTTTTCCTAATAGTATTTTGAGATCTTTTTTCTTTATCCTGTTAATCACCTGTCAAGACAAATGGAAATTAAATGCTTTTTCATAATTTAGGAAAGAGATGGTGCATGCCATTCTTTTTGTTTATGTATCTGCTCAAGAAGTGATGAATCAAGCATTGGGTAGTAACTGAACTTGAATCTTCTTGATCAGTTCTCTGCCTTGCCCTGAAAAGCCTCACAAAACTGGCAACCTTTTAATATCACCAATTAACATTCTTAGAATTTGAAAGGAAAGCTCTTTTAACCTCTATCATGTTTGATAATGTCTCCATATTAAAAGTATGAAATGATTTTCCATAATCTATATTTTATTTCACTGTGGATGTTCATATGCTGGCAAACATATAATGTGGAGAAGAAATAATGTTTTAAAGGCTCTTGGCAAACCAGCAAAGGGCACAAAGAGAGGTCCCCTAGACGAACCGGATGAGGGCTTCTGACATGCACAGCACAGAGGTATGAAAGGGCCTGATACCCTTAATGTTCCTGGTCTTCGATACCATTGTTTGACACTAGGAAATATATTAATATGAGGCAGACTTCATAACTATACATTCCTGCTCCGATTTTCTACCCAGAGCTTCATCTATTCTGCCTTTACGTGTTTTATTTTACTACTTCCAAAAGAGAGTTAATAAAATTTCAGCTTGTAGGGATTACTTACATTTTAATGTTTGGGGATGTTTAGAATCCTATGGCGGAGGGTCCCAACACTGCTGCTAACCCTCCCCTCCCCGGGTCCATCGGGCCAGTGAGAGCAGAATCTTCCTTTCCAGCCCAGATCACGTGTTCCCTTGAGGTGCAGCCTGACCTGAGATTGGGTGGTTGCCATGTTCTCTGCACCTGGTGGATTTTGATATCCTCCTCTGCTACCAGCACAGACGCACTGGACAGCGGCTGTTTATCTGGTTCTCTTGCTCTCCTGCCGTATTCCTCACTGGTGTGTTCTTAAGGACTAACTCAGCACCTGGAAGAGGGGGCACCACATGAATATTTTTAAAATGAATAATGAAAAGTGAGTAAGTAAAAACAGATTTCCTTTATTTACTTCCTGATCCTATCCTATGTATACACTGGACTCTGCCAGTCCCAACCGAATAGAGTTCTCTTTAAGCAGGTCAAGTCCTTTCAGACCTTCTTGGTATTCTTTATATGTGAGTGAATCTCACTGCCTTGTTTTCCTAGAAACTTTCTATTCCAAGTAACTTGCTTGTACATCCTGACCTTTTCTGAGAAGACACGCTCAACATTCAAAGAAGTGATCATTCCCTCATGTCCTTCCCTAATACTTTGTTCCTTTCTCTGTTCTGGCAGGAACTACTTTTAGGGGGTTGCTAGCTTACTCCTCTGCCAGCTCATGAGGAAGTGGAAACTCTGATGAACTGGTGTTATAGAGTAAACTGTTTAATGTGGATTCTAGGCAACACTAACCTTTATTGGAACACCATACCCCAAAATACATCTTACTGTTTCAAAATTTTTTTTTAATCTTGCTTGATAGGTCACCATTTCTTTGTAGGATTTGGGAAACAAGGAGTTAGTAGAATGATAAGGTTGCAGAATTCTAAGCATCTCACAAAAGTCTTAGCTCATCACCTCCTTTTTAGTTAAGCCTTACCCCAAGAGACACTTAACCTCCTTTTTTCACTAAATGGTTCAAGTGTCCAGCTCACTTGACCTGCTGCTTTAATTTGTATTTAATCACTTGGAGTCCTCACTTTGGACAACTGTTTACAGTTTATATGATAACATTCTCAACTAAGATTATGATTTCCTATGAACGAAACATGGACTGCAACTAAAAAAGTACATTTTCTATCAGGTGCAGATTTCAAAGAAGAGAGAGTTGCAATTAATTCTGAGACATGGGGTCGACTGTTACTGTGGTCAGTTGAGTATGAAATAGAGCATTTCAAAGAAGCCTGTAAAAGAAATGCATTTAAAAAAATTCTTTAATCCTGTTGTCCTGGAACCTATCCTTCTCCCTTATCTCCATCTACTTATTTACTGTGGATGCTAAAATATTAGTAGACATTTTCTTTTGTAGGAATTTATTTTGAGGAAAGTGTAATATAATATGTAATAGGAATTAAGGAGGTGTTTTCAGTGTTATGCTAGATAATTTGAGGAGAAAAAATTTCAGAGAACGAAGCAAGTGCAGGAGAGAAGTAGAAATAACATATGAAAAGATAGCCCTTCCTAGTTTCCCCAAAGTCATTGTGTCCATCAATAAAGCCCCCTTTTAACCCAAGCAATTTAAATTTTACCTAGTGTTATTGCAAATAAGAGTCCCAACTGAGAAAAAAAAAATTCAAAGTCATATTCTGGCATTTGAAGAAAATGAAGGCTTTGTATGAATATATAAGGACATAATTTGACCAGAATATTATCTTACTTCTTTCTGTTCTGCATCCTTTCTGTGACTGTGATAAGGAAGCTGGTCTTATATTTAGACAGAGACTTAGCTCTGGCCAAGAAATGTGTTAATTCTTTATTTACAGACAAGCAAGTAAGCTCCTACCAATGAGTTCTTCAAGTCACTGACATCCACTTCCAGGATTGTACCTTGAAATTAATAAATATAGAGAATAAGGTATAATTACAATGCACCCTGATATTATGGGGAATAATTTTAGGATGAAAGGATGAAACTGCACTATCAGATTTTGAATACTGAGAATCTGTTGAAGTTACTAATGGCCCCTCTAGGAAACATAGCATGATAACAGTGTATATGTTACAAGATATCTTATTTCATATGTTTCTCTAAAACTCCTCTGTGAAGTTGTCCAAACCTAACTAGACACATATTCATAGTTTCACATTCTCCAGTCTCCTGTCTCCTATCTCAGATGTGTATCATGGTTTTTACAGGATAAACTATTTTGAGGCTATTTGTGTACTGTGAAGATGGTTTCCTACTTTGCTAGTCTCCATTATTTCTGAGCTCTTGTTTTTTGTATTGTGTGATAATCTACTTACGTGTTCACTTAGTCATTTTTGTGTAACTACACAGAAGTAGTGTTGCTTTTGGTAGTAATAGCTAACGTTTATTGAGGGATCACTGTATCCTAGGTAGTCTTCCAAAACCTGCTGGCGTATTATTCTATTTAATTCTCACAAGCCAGGAAGAGGTAGGTACCTCTAATATCACCTCCATTTTAGAAATTAGAAAAATGAGGCACAGTGAATTAATCAACTTCCCTGAGGTCACATAGCTGGTCAGTGTCAGCCAGGAAATAAATTAACAATCTGTGGGACCCTACACTCTACACTTCTCATGGTAGAAAGGTCAGAGGATTCAAAGACCGGAGGCTGAGTCCTGATTCATGGCAGCTGTTAGCTCATCCCCTGTGTGACTGGTGCAGTGAGATCTACCTCATTAAGACGTGGAGATTTAATAGGCGACATCGCTTACCTACCTATGTGAGAAGTGCATAGAAATTGATCAGTACAGTTTTATTGGTTCTGACATTTACATCAAAGGTTCTCAATTTGAGGTTCCTGGTAAATGAGACTCAAATGTTATATGTATTCATATCTATACTGTTTTTTATGAATAGATGGTCTGAGTTTGTATGATATTATCTAAGGGATCCCCTGTACCAAAAGAGATATAAATGAGATAAATATTTAATTGTAAACCAGGAGGTCTTTGAGAATGAAAGGAACTATGATTATTAATTATACTGAGGCAACAGGTCCAAGCCAGGAAGTATGGTCACTCCATAAATAACGAATGGAAATATACATGTCTGGCTTTCAGTTTTCTTTTATATACAAATGAAGAGGTCAAACTGAATTATTCCAAAGGGCCTTTCTAGTTCTGAGGTTAGATGACTTTTTTTTTCCAGTTAAATTTAAATCTAACTGGCTCCATATGCCAGTCAGATCACTTAAGACTGCCTCTTGTCATCTGTCATTTGAGAGAATAAATCACATTTACTATTACATTTAGCTAAAATATGATTAGGAAGGCAAATGTGCAGTGACAAGAGAGAAAAAATCAAAATGTAAATCCAAATATAAATACAATTTGGATTATTCAGTTATATATCACTGAGGATGCCGCATTCATCCATTTGCATGAAGAATTATGGGATGACTCTTCAAAGTTTTCTTTAAAGTCCTGAATAGCAGAATCCTCAAGCAGAGTAGAAATATGCAGACATCCAGGAAGATTCAGATTGCCAGTCCCCACTTTGAACTCTGAGTGTAGTATGATTTGACAAGTCTGCACTTGGAGTAAAACAGAATCACAGTGGCACTGACACACCAGGGGTCTTTCAGTGGGCAAGTGTGTTTAATGACAAAACAGACTAGGGATCCCAACTGCTGTGGTGGATTATACAGGGGTACCATTGCCATGTGGGTGACTGATGAGATTCTGTTGGTATCCATCTTTACCTGAGGTCTGTGTCCTCTTTAAATATACCTTCACGCTCTTACGGGGCTTAGAGTCTATGGTAAGTACGAACACACAGACCAGTGACTGGAACCAAATAATTGTTCAGAATATATTTGTTAGACTGAAGGAATTAAAAATGCAATTCCAAAGAAAAATTTTAAAAGAGGAATAGTGCTAACTACACTCTTTGTGTGAGGTTTTGTGCTAACATTTGTCATTAAACATAATAAAATATTACAGGTGAAGGTTTGATTCAGTGCATGCCCCCAGAAAGCCATGCTATCTTTCTTTTTAAATTGCGGTAAAATAATAAATATCCAAATTATCATTTTAGCCATTTTAAAGTGTGCAGTTCAGTGGTGTTAAATACACTCAAAATGTTACGAAACCATCACTACTACCTAGTTCCAGAACATTTTCATCACCCCAAATGGAAACCCTGTACCCATTAAATAGTCACTCCCAGTCCTCCCGTCTCCCAGCTCCTGGCAACCACAAATCTACTCTTTATCTCTATACCTTTGCCTGTTGATATTTCTTATAAGTGGAATAATACGATTTATGTCCTCTTATGCCTGGCTTCTTTCACTTAGCATACTGTTTTCAAGCTTAATCTATGTTGTAGCATTTAATTCCTTTTTATGATTGAATAATATTCCATTTTATGAGTGTACCACATTTTGTTTATTCATTCATCCTTTGATGGATATTTGGGTTGTTTCCACATTTTGACTGTTGGAAACAGTGCTACTATTAACACCTGTATATAAGTTTTTGTTTGAACTCTTGTTTTCAAATCTTTTGGGTATATACCTAGCAGCAGAATTGTTGGGTCATATGGTAAATCCACTTAACCTGTTGAGACACTGTCATTTGTTGCCTGTTTAACTAATTAATACATGAATTATCTGTAATATTACAACTACCAATTCATGTTCCATTATTTAGAGTTGCTGCTGGAATCAAGTATCCTGTTTTCTAGTTTATTGGCATTTAGGTGAGGCCACATGACTAACTCTTGCCAGTAGAATCCGAGTGGAAGGGATGTGTGTAGGGCCAAGACCATAAGAACGTAGGTGTGCCTTCTTTAGTCTGTCTCCCTTTTTCTAGCTTGATATGGATGCGCATAGCAACCTTGAAGGTCATGTGTGGACACGAGTGGAGGGGCCAGATGAGGAGGGGCTTGGTCTCGTTATTGAAGGATTCTGCCCTTGAACAAAAGTACTGTTTTTAAATTTTACATGAGTAACAAACTTTTATCTTCCATGAGCCATGGCATATCCTAGGGTTTATTTAATTCAATAGCTAGTTTTATCTTAGATAATGCAAACTTTCAGTTGAAGATAAGAAAATCACCTCCTCTCCATCCTCAGCTTATCCTTTCTGCCTTCAATTGTTAATGCTTCGTTGAGAAACTGGGAGAAGAAGGTTAGGAAACATATCAAAGTGTGGTTCTTAAGGGGTACACAGATTGTTGTCAGACACAACTTGTGGAGAAGTAAATTCTAGGTGTGTTATCATAGGATGTGCATCAATGCAAAACTTCTTGATCTTTTTTTCTGAAGCTAAAAGTAGAAGAATGCTGATGGAGTTTGGTGGAGATTGATATAGGATGGGAGGATTGGGTGGAGGGGAGGCTTGAGAGCGCACTCGGGTCAGAATATGGAGGGTTCTAGTTACCACAGTGCGAAGGTGATACTTTTCCCCATGAGTGATGGGGAAATTTGGTGTTCTAACTTGGTCATGTTTATAATTTTGATGAAATTTCAGAAGTATTAACTATTTTTGATGGCCAAGAAGAATCTCTCCTGTGGCAACAGCATTTCGTGGGTTGGTCCTGAAGTACCATAAAGAAAAGCAGAGGCCACAGATGAGCAGAACCACATAATCTGTTATTGGCACAAGTTCAGTTTTGCTCGAAGGGCTTTCACAGAGGATGCTCGGACGGGGCTTACCTCACCAATTCTCAAGTAAGGAGTGAAACTATACACAGGCGAGGGTGGAGTGCACATTTTCTGGGGACACTGGAGAAATTAACCTTTCTTTTGCCCTGGGATGTTTGCTTCTATCAATGTTTTGGGTTGGAGAGATTTTGGATGTCTTGTTGCACGCTGCTCCAAATAGGCCACAGTGAGACTTTGTGGCGCCATGGGGTAGATATCAAACATCATAAATTACCTGCTTGTGTCCCTGCCTCTATGCCAACATGTCTCTAGTCCTGAACTAGGTTAGTCTAACTTGCCCAGCAAAAGATGCCAGTGTGAAGCTTCTTGTTTATCCAAAGCTGCTCTGAATTCAGTGTCATCTCTCAGAGAAAGAATCAGGTTTGCCTGAGATCTTGATCCTTTTTGTAATTGTTAGCAGACCTTAATATGGTTCATATATTTAACAAAAATATTTCAGTGTGATAAACCTACATATTATGTTCTTTATCAGTTTAGGGGTAGGATATGATATTCCTTATTTAATGAATATCTTACACTTTTTTCCCAATGGTAATGTTTACCAATTCTCTTATCATAATGGTTTAACTTCTCGATTATGAAACTTCCAGTTGGACTTTACGAAGGCATTACTTGCTTTCGTTAATGAGACAACATGCAGTTTCCTTTTTTCCCTTTTTGAAATGCATCCTTAAAAACACTATTTATTTTGCCTTAGAAACTGTTTGTCCTTTATTTTTCCAACAGAAATATTTGGGGTTTAATTAAAACCATCAAAAATGCCATTAAAAGATCATTAGTAAAAACACCTGCTGCCATTATTACAGAGCACTGTTTTCCCTAGAGCCCAAAGGAACTCTCAATCTGTGGAAATGCATATGTCACGTGCTTTATAGAGCTGTGGTGCTGGATTTTTGCCTGGGTTTGGAAATTTTCATCCACTCATCTGTTGGACAGTGCGAGAAGTGCCGGCACTCAAGTGAACCAAGTACCTTTACACTTTCTGAATAAACATGAGCTCCAGATTCAGGCTCTAGTACTAGAATTTCACCTTTAACTTTAAATCAGGAGCAGGAGATGCCGAATGAGGTACAGGGATCATCTTCACTCACCACTGCACTCCTGCCATATCAAAACAATTCCAAATCTCTGTTTTCTGCAGCACATTTGTAATTTACCACTGGAAGGAGCTAGAGTAAAGATCTTGAAAGCATCCACCGTAACTGGGTGGCTGTGTGGTTAAAAATGGCATAGAGGAAAATGATGAGGGGAAAGAAAAAGAAAAAGGAAAAACTGGCCTTACCGTCTGAAGGGCAGAGGCTCAGATTTGAAATTCCATGGCACTGAGATATGCAAGACCATTTAAAAATTTGAAATGTGGTTCTTGTGTGAAAGTCGTAAGACAATAGCTTGAAAGTCTGTCATTTCCTTTTATTTTGCTTGCATCAAAGATTCGAAAGGGAAGCAGTAAAGAGATAGAGAGGAGTCGGAGACCATTACTCTCTCTGAGAGACTACTTAGATCTTTACAAAGAAGAGATCTCAGAAAAAAGATCTGCTACAAATATTTAACTCTTTATGGGCCAAACTTCACAATCTTCCCAGTTCAAATAGAGATGAAATTTATTTGGCTCAACTGAAAAACTTTTTCTGAGTCAAAACATTTGTGGTCACTAATAATTCAGTTAAGTGTGAGAGTACTGGTAAAGGTTTAAAGTCAGACTGATTCCAAAAATATTATCATCTACTCTTTTTTTTTTTTCCCTGAAAAAGAAACAAACGAGAGATATTCAGTAATAAATCCTAGAGGCTTCCTCTATAGTCAGAAATTTCTTCCCAGCTTCTAAGTTAATACATCTATTTGGTTCTGTCCTCATTGATAAAAGGTAAAAGAATTAGTTTAAGTAAAGAAGAATTAGTGACAGTCCACACTTATTATCTCTGGACAAAGGTTTTGATCAAAGCATTAGTAGAAGTGGACAATGGGTAAATTTTGACTTACACTGGCAAATAAATAGTTCAAATTATCGATAATATCCAAAAAATTCAGATCAGAATTCTTTGTTCCCAGTGATTGGCATTACAGAAAATTGTCCAGAAAGAGTCCAGACTAGATATTACTGTGAGTCCTGAGGGTGTCTCCATGATGAAGTAGACAGAGGCTGGTGGTCAAGGATGTTCAGTCTTTCAGACATCATTCTATCAAGGCACACCATTTATTTCAATAATAATTTAAAAAATCAAGTCAGTTCTTTAATATTCAAATCTTATCGCCATGATCTTCTGGTAAATGATCGACTTTCTGGTAGAACCTGCATTTCTAAAAATGAATCTTGATCTACAAGTGTGGTGTTTAACTTTATGCATCAGTTTGCATTGGGATGCCCCACTAGTTGGTAAATCCTTATGTCTGGGTGTGTCTGTGATGATGTTAGCACTGGAATTCATGAATCAAGTGCAGCCGATGGCCCTCCCTGGTATGGGTGGGCACCATCCAATTTGTTGAGCGTCTGAATAAAACGAAACAGCAGAGGAAAGGCGAATTCCCTCTCTCTCTGCTTGAGCTGATATGTTCATTTTCTCTTGCCCTCAGACATCAGTGATCCTGGTTCTCAGGCCTTTGGGCTCAGACTGAAGTGCACCACTGGTTTCCTGGTTCTTTAGCTTGGAGACAGCAAATTGTGAACTTCTCCGCCTCCATAACCACGTAAGTCGATTCCTGTTAATAGATCTCCTTTTATGTATATCTGTATGTATCCTATTAGTTCTGTTTCTCTGGAGAACCCTGACTAATACAACAAGGGAGGGAAGGAGAGAAGGAGAGAGAGAGAGAGATTGATTTCATGTGAGGGAATTGATTCAGATTTGCCTTCTCTTTGAGAGTCATGATTTTTCTTTAGTACATGATCACTCCTAGAATTTTGTTGGTTAATTTTATTGAACTCATCCATCTCCAAAATTATTTGCTCTCAGAAACATTAAAAACTTTCCTGTATAACATACTTTGAAAAATGTTTCATCACAAAGTAACTCCTAGGATTTACCTTCTATGGGCCAATGAAAGATAGCCGTTAAAAAAAAAAAATGCATGTATACACACATCCACACACAGGTTGTGTTACATACTTTGGCTGACAGCTGCATGCTTCATTGTCGCTCAAAAACAGCATGTTTTTTTGAGGGGGAGTGGGTTATTCGTTTTGTTTTTCAATGCTTGTTCTTTAATATAGAGTCCACAGATTTTAAAGAATGTTATTTTGAGCAGAAGGAACAATATAATAAGGAATACTTATTCTACCACATTTCTGAAAGAATTGATAAAGATGTTGACAGTTAAACAGTAAAGCAGAGGGGGAGCTCTTCGGTGTCTGTGTCTTCTTGCATAATGATTTTGAGCATAGTTCTCTAGAAACCGCACCGGTATAGCTTTCTGATTTCGCAAATGGAATATAGTCCCTCTTACCTCCTTTTCACAGTCACTTTTCAAATTTTTCAGTCCTGACTTTTATGGTTAAAATAGGTAAATGTCACAGTCAGCAAAAACTAGTATCATTCTTTCATTTCACCTTTATTAAAGTTAACACAGATGGTTTATTATCTTAGCAAAAGCAAAAATTCTGATATTCCATTTGAATTTATTAATCCACTGATGGTCTAGACCATTTGTATAAAATACTGACCACTTTGCATCTGTCATCATATCGATCTTTCGGATTTACTTACCTAATCTTCTGGCTTATTGAATGATCATTACCTGTCAAGAATCTTCAGCCAGTCACAAGCTGGGCCAAAGATAGACTTTTCCAATAAAAGATAACTATTTTTCAGTGAAGGGTTTGTGAGCTGTGACATCCCTCTACTGGAATCCTAATCTGTAATTGGATGTGTAAGGGAAAATATGAAAGTCTCTATCATGAAAAATAAAGCAAACTGGGGGAAAAAAAAGGTGAAGATCTAGTCATTAAGTTCCAGTGATCTAAAGTAGCAGCTATCAGACCATATATCAAAATTGAGTTTTGACTTTTGCTTTAGAAGAAAGGTCTTTTTGAGCATTACTTTTTCATTATGCTCTTTTTATTGGTCATGGTTCTAAGCAGTACTCATGGAACTTTTTCCTGTTTCAAAGCACTTGGAAATAATTTCTAGTGGTGCTTTTCCAGAAGAATAACCCCTTTTTTGTGTATGCTTAAATGTTTGAATTGTTTCTCATTTCACTCCAGAATGGATGCGTAACAATTTGCTAATCTAAATATCCAAAGGATCCCTCAAAAGTGGCAAATCATAACAAAACCTTAAAACACTAATTCATAGAAAGAATGTTTCCATGAAATCATGGAGACCAACTGTCATTAAATTCAGCCCAGTGGAAACACACCTTCTAAAAGAGTCATCATTCTAATGAGTATATTATCTTTTGAGAAGAATGTGAATTTCTGTATTTTGGAAGTCAGATTCCAGGGTGTACCAAACAAAGCAAAATAAGAATAAACCTATATATTGACACAGAGTTCCTGGAAATGGAAATGCCTATGTGTTCTGTGGAAATAATTCTAGAATGGTACCAAGAGCACTGAACTCTGTTCCTAGGTTGCTGTGGGCCTTTTACAAATCCCTTCATAATTCTGTGTTTTCAGGTTCAAACAGCAAAAGAAGAGGTCAGATGGTCTATAAAGAGAAAGTTCTTTATAGAGCTCCTGTAGGATATATCTAATTAGTGGGCCTTTGTTTGTGGTCATAGCAGTGGGGCATAGGAGTAGAATGGCATTTTAATGTGACAGTATAATCAAGCCCCAAACATCTTGGAGTTTCTTTTTCATGCTCACATACTCTGGGAGCCAATGAGACCACTGTTTAAATTTAGAAAATAACCTAAAATTAACCCCTTTAGATTCTGAATCATCTCTAGTGTGCTGATATGCGTATGTCAATGTATCTCCCCAAATGTCCTCATTTTTTCTTACAAACTAGTCTCCACACCAGGATATTTACATAAAGTATCTTGATGGGAGTCAGTCAACAGGCATAAGTCATACATGACGTTTCTCCAGGATACCATGTTTTCCAAATACTGGAAAGTGACACTAAAGAAATAAACAGTTTTGAGTATTTGCCCTTGGACTTTTCTAAGAGTCATTTTGAAAGGATGAGGGCAGTGCAGCAAAGTGGATGTGGTTGACTATATACCTTGATTGATCAGTGTGGCCAAATTTACTTTTAAAAAATGCTTAATGAGTAAGTGGCCGTGACTTTTTTTTAAAATTTAAAACTTACTTTTTCCGAGCAGTTTTAGGTTCATGGCAAAACTGTGAGGAAGGTGTAGGCCATACAGCTCCTTCTCACACACATGCCTCACCTCCCCCTTTAGCAGCATCCCCACCAGAGTGACAACATTATGTTACAATTGATGAGTACACCTTGATATGTCATTATCACTCAAGAGTCCAGAGTTTACTTCAGGGTTTATTCTGGGTGTTGTACATTCCATAGATTATGGCTTGATAGTTCATTTCTTTTTAGCACTGAGTAATATTCCATTGTTTGGATGTCCCACAGTTTACCTATCTGTTCACCTACTGAAGGACATCTTGGTGCATCCAACTTTTGGCAATTATGAATAAAGTGAATATGAACATCCATGTGTAGGTTATATGTGGATCTAAATTTTCAACTTTTTTGGTTGAGCATGATTGGTGGATTGTATGGCAAGATATATTGAGTTTTGTAAGAATCAACCAAAGTGTCTTTCAAAGTGCTTGTACCATTTTGCATTCTCTCTGGCAATAAATGAGAGTTCTGTTGCTGTACATGCTCATCAGCATTCGGTGTTGTCAGTGTTCCAGAGCTTGGCCATTCTAATAGCTGTAGTGGTGGCTCATTGTTATTTTGATGTGCATTTCCCTGATGACTTGTGGTTGGAGCATCTTTACTCATTTAATTATACTCTGAGGGCATATTTGAAAATTATGACACTAAGTAATGAATTTAATCCTAAATGAACAAGAATAACTGCAGTTGGGAGTGGTGTTTGCTTTAGAATTCTCCAGATTTGTCTTACGTTATTACGTATGCAGGTATCCCTTGGAGATATTGTGATTTTGGTTCTAGACCACTGCAATAAAACGAATGTCACAAGAGAGCGAGTCAGGTGAAATTTTTGGTTTCCTAGTACATGTAAAAGTTATGTTTGCACTATTCTATAGTCTATTGGTGTGCAAAAGCATTATGTCTGAAAAACCAATGTACATGCTTTAATTAAAAATGCTATTGGAAAGATGGTGCGAGTAGACTTGCTCAAAGCAGGGTTGCCACTAACCTTCAGTTTGTAAAAAATGCAGTATCTGTGAAGTATAATGAAGCAAAACACAATGAAATGAGAGACAGAGAGAGAGAGAATTAAAAGTGAAATAATGCAAAGCATCAAATTGAAGTTTTGTTGTTGGTCTCATTAATTATTATTATTATTAGAGATTTCAAAAATGCTAAATGCTAGTTTGCCCTGTTAAATATAGCATACTATTTACCTGATTTTAAACAATTCTTGACTGAGCGATCTCAAGTGTTACACATTTATATCTTAGAATTTCAGTTTGACATAAGAGAAGCAATCTATCTATAAGTGAAAGGATGTATGTGCATCTGAGAGAGAAAGGGAGAGAGCCAAGGGCAGTCAGTATTCAAACAGTGGAAATGGGGAAGAAAAATGGCAAAAGGGAGCATATCATTTGCCAGGTGGGCAAAAGGTAATGTGTAAGTGACTGACAATCCAATTAGAGAATTCTTTATAGGCAAAAAAGTGTGGCAGAGTAGAAAGTTATGGACTACATAACACACCATGACACCAATTCCCAGGGCAACCAGTGCCATTCCATTTTCAAACACATGTATGAGAAAAGCCATGAATAATGGATTTCATATAACATCCTTGCTATGCATTATTTAAAATATTTGTTCTGACTGAAAGTGATCATATATATATTTTTTCACTCTAGTTTTATAATGTGGTTAATATTTTCTGCTTGTGATATTAGTATAGGTACATGATGCTGGACATGTTGTTTTAAAGCCTACAGCGGATTACCAACATTTAGATGCCACTGTAAGCATTTGGAAAAAATCCACTGCGACGCTTTTTTTTTCAAAACTATTTAGTATTTGTATTGTTTCCAGAAAGAATGATGTAAAAATAAGGAGGGTAAGCACATGCTAAATTGTGGTTGCATTAATTTTCTGATTTAGTATCATGGTTATTTAGCATTTCACATCTCAGCAAAATCTTAGGAAAAGGCTCTTTTTTTTTCCCCCTCATCTATCTCCAACATGGTGGAAGTTGTCTGGGCAAAATAGAGTTAGAATGAATGTAACCTAATTATCTGAAGACATCATAAACACATATATTTAAGCCTGTATATCAGTAGGAAAACATCATAATGCCAGATTGTCAATTTTGGAAGCTACGTCAGAATTTATCAAGACTGAATTAATTTTCTTACAAAGGAGAGTGCTGATGCGTGTTGGAAATTAAGTTAAGGCATCATCATGTTGTTTTTCAGCATGAATTTGTTACATTTGCTTAACAATATTTACCAAATGCCCATCGTGTTCTAGGTGTTGTGTTATGATGTGTATAGAGTAATAATATTAGATAGAAGTTATCAATATAGTAGATCAATGTGAGGAAGTATTTGAAACTAAATTTACTAACAATAAAATATATAAACTTATTTATATATGTATTGCATATAATATTATATGTGTTCATATATTACATATTATTTCTGTGGTATACATTATAAATGCTATATGCTACATAATACGTTTGTGTTATACATTTATATAATATATATTTTATAACAGAATACAATACATAATACGTTACATTTAACTCTAGATGAATATAAACTCAGACTTACTATTATATATAACTTAATTTATAAAACATATATCATATGTTATATACAATGGTAAGATTAAGATTAACAGTTAAATCCTTGTGTATAAATACTACTTCAGTGTCAGACTGAAATTCTAAGTCTATAGAGGAGTGTGAATGCTTGTAACTAGTTCTGATTGTTGAAATGGACTGATGATTCAGTTTAGTGTTTTTTCAGCAGTTGCTTTTGTTACATGAAGCATACTTTATATTACACCAGTCAGTTTTTTTGCACTTAGATTTAAAACCACTGCATGTGAGCAGGCCTATGTCTCTTTTATTCATATTATTATCTACAGCATCCAGAACAGTGCTCAAATATAGTAGATGCTCAATCAAATTTGTTGAATAAATAAACAAGTAAATGGGTGTTTGTGTGAGTGTGTGTGAGAGAGAGAGAGAAAGAGGGAGAGAGAGATGACTATTTTCCCTATTTTAAAACATGGTTGAAACTCAGGTTCAAGAGGGATTAGAATAATATATAATAATTTTAACGGACTACATATAATATATACATAATAATTGTAATGACAAAACTATGTACCATTTTTTGAGCTCTTAGGTAAAAGCCAGGCCTTGGGCTAAGTCTTTTTTGTAATTTATTTCATTTAATTCTCACGTGCCATGTGGATAGATAACTGATCTCATTTTAAAGACTAGGATACTGAAGCTCAGAGAGGTTGAGGAAATTTGCACAATATCCTAATGTGAGCCAACAGCAGAGCTGGAATTCAAAACAAGTTTTCTCTGACGCCAGAAGTCCCCCTTTGTTATGCTTGTGCATGTGTAGTTGTTCAGATGCCAGCGCACCATGCCCAGTGGACATAACTGAGTATAATAAAAAAAAACACATAATGCAAATTGTGTTAGAAACTGAATTATTATTAATGTTAGCATTAGCAGAACTCTGAAAGACTGCCTAAAGTTATTCAAAATGAGGGAATGTGCATTTGGCTAAGCTTCCTCTTTTTTGCAAAAGTCTTTGGTCTAAGGGCTTTGTTTTTGCCTTCATGAAGTAGGAATCTGTATCTGGCCAAATAGCTAAGCTAGTGTTCAGATGCTTTATCTAAACTAAATCAAGAAAGAATGATCGTTTTTTAATTTTCAAAATGTATTTGAGCATAATACACATATAAAAATGCACGTATTATAAATAGACAGCTCGCTGAATTTGCCCAAACTGAACACACCTATGTATTTAGCCCTAAGATACAAGAACAGAATATTACCAGCGCTCAGTGACATTCCTCCCCATCAGGGTGTCTTACAGTCACTAATCCTTCTACCCCCCTCAGGCGTAAACACTATCTGGACCATCCTGACTTCGAACAGCATAGATTACGTGAGTCTGTATTTATAATTTGTATAGATGGTATCTTCATCCTTAATGTTTTTGCATGTTGTTGATGTTTCATTTCCATTGCTGTACGTCATTTCATTATACAAACACATTTACAGTTTATGTATTAGTCCTTCTGTTAATGAACATTTGGGCTTTTCTAGTTTTTGCATAGCATTCCTATGAACATGTACTAGGTTATTTTTGGTGAACTTATTTGCACATTTTTTTTAAAGTTTATACTTAGAAGTGGAATTACTGGGTCATAAGATATGTGTATATTCAACATAGTAATTACTGCTAAGTGATTTTTCAAATTTATGTTGCCACTAGCAGTCTATGAACATTCTGAATGCTGTACATCCTTGCCAATACTTTATCTTTTTCAACTTCAAAAAATTTTTCAATTTAACTGTCATGGTGAGTGTGAAGTGGTATTTCATTGTGGTTTTAATTTGCATTTCCTCCTGACAGAATGATACTGAGTGCCTTTTCATATGTTAATTGGTATATCTTTTATTAAGTATATATTCAAGTTTTTTGGGGGGGGGGCATTTAACCTGTCTTACTGTTAATTACTAAGGATTAATTATATATTTTGGATATAGGTCCTTTGTTGAATATATATGTTCAAAGAACTTCTAGCTTTGTGAGATCAAGGATTTTATATAGATATATATTAAATTTATATATATATAAATAAATTATATATATTATATATATATATAAATGTGAGAGAGAGGCACACCAAATTTTTGCAACATTGCACATTACGTAAGAGAGGCTTGAGTTCTCAGGACTATTACTCCTTTTGAATCCTCCTCACTATATGGGTTTCTAACACAGTGCTCTCCAAAAAATATAGGGAAGCATTTTTGCTGACTTCCAATTTGTAAAATGAGATAGAGTTCTTTGAGCTTACAAAACGTTTCTTCTTCAAGACCAATAGTGAAGAAAGTCCTCCTGGGAATTATTTTCCAGGAGAATCCTAAGCACGTTAGTTGGAAAATTCAGATAGTGATAAAATTTTGGAGTGAAACAGGACTGGGTTAAATTCATTCCAAACACTTTCTATTCTTAAGCAAAACCAAAAATTAAATGAGAGCTACTTTTACAAGTCTGGTTTGAATTTCAATGATCGAATGCCAAACGGTATTAAATCTCAATTTCTAAGGGTTAGAAACAGCAAGACACCACTGCTCCTTTCATGGCAAGACTCTCAGCATTCTTTATAGAGCTTGTCATGGTGTGTGTCCCAATTGCTATCAAACAGGCTGCTCTATATCTTGCTAAATGTAGGTTTGAATTAAAAATCTTCAGGCATTTATAGGAAAGTGGTTTAGATATAGCTGAGGGGACTCAGGGAAAGACAAATGACTTCATATTCTCCCTATTAAGAACTGACGAGAAACAAGCACAAGTGACTGTGTTCTGTGTCGAGTAACAAAAGAAAACTGATGGTTTAATTAGTTTAAAATACGGTTCTAAGTGACAAATCCTGTGCTCCATCTAGCTAGTAAGATGTCATTATGTATTTTCAAACAAATAAACTCCCTTCACCTCCAAGGAAGGAAAATTTTTTTTTTCTTTCTTCCCACAGATATAAAAGTCCATTTTAGAACTTGTTTGACACAGATTCTTTAATCATTATTACAAACGTTCCATTTCTTAAGTAAGCTTGCTGATTTCATGAACTGTGCTGGAAAGCAGGAAGGCTAAAGTTTCTATTTTCGTTAACTGGCTCGTTTACGCATCCCAAGCAAAGTGAGGAATGTTTGTGGAAAAGAATGACTAGAAGTGTACTGTTTTTTCTTCTCCATGAAATGGGGATCTGAGGTTTGGGAGGCAAATCGCATAGTATATGTTGTTGAGTCTAAAAGTCTGTCCTCCTCCCTTTAGACCACGATGGCTTTATCTGGATAGTCTTACTCCTTTTTTCGTCTTTGTAAAAAAAGTCATATCTTGTCTATATTCGTGTTGGACAATATTCAGAATCCTGTCTAAATTCCCCATTGCATAAGCAGTTTTCATGGCTCATGGTCACTTGAAAGAGTAGCTCTCAAATATGAGAAAGCATGTTTACAACACAGGCCACAGAATTCTCAGAACACTTCCCTGATGTTCATAGATGTTTTGAAGTCCATCCATGTGTCCCCAGATAAGAAACTTTGACATAAAGGCAGATACTTGAACACTGGAACTTGTTTGAAGGCCAATGATAAAGACATGTATCAAAGCCCTAATTTTCCATAGAAAATATTTGCGACGCCTATTCTAGCACATCAGGTATTGGAAGTTTAGCAGATGCTTTCTATCTTTTGTATCATTCTAAGAGGAGAACATAAAATTCCTTAAATACTGAATGATTTTTTTTTCCCATTTCTTAGGAGCAATAACATATACTGGAATTTTTTATTTCAATGTAGAGAATAAAACAAAAGAAAGACATCACTTTTCCATTCAGATCATCATTTTACCTTTGAATTTTTAACTCCACCTACCTACTTGTTCATCTGTCAGAGCAACAAAATAAAAAATCTAAAGTCATCCCCAAATTCCCCAAATTCCTTTTAGAAATTAAGAAAAAAAAAATATTCAGCACATCTGGAGCTTTTAAGGATTTGCTCTTCTAAAGGCAAATTTGCGTGTTATTTCTGCATCTTGCTTTTGTTCTGGCTGAGGAAAAGAGCTATTCAGGACATGCTGAGTGGAACTGTATCTACTTCATTCTTTTTAAAGTTTTCACTTTTTTTTTTTTAATGACATTTTGTTATTTTGCAGCCATTTTCTGCATTGACTAATTCCTATGAGGCCATGATACTTTTGACACCAAATTGCATCTGTCCCTAAATCAGGGACAAAGACAGGTGGCTTGGTGAGATTTACTTGAGATTCCAGGACGGTGAACATTGCCATATGTTCTATTAGTTTGCTAATTAGTAGGGTGATTATATAATTTATCATCCAAATGGGGGTACTTTTCAGAGAGAAAAGGATGCTACTAATAACATCTGATAACAGGTATAAACTGGGACTGAGGATGGCAAACTGGGGTATATGGTCAGTGTCAGTTAGGAATATAAGATACCTCCCTTTTCCCCCCACCCCCCATTCTGCCCTAGCATCACTGGACTCTCCCACACCCAGTCATCCCCACCCTCCCCCATAATTCTGTCAAAGTGATGTTCCATAGACACACATTTGATGCCCCTCCCTTCAAACCAATTTAAAAAAAATAGTCTTTTATGAATTTTTAAAAATATGTAATTCTTTTAAGATTTTATATCTTAGAGCTTTGCTCACAGATGTTTTCTCTGACTAGAATATTTTATCTCTCTTAAACTATTTTTAATTCCTACTCATTCTCCAGTTCAACTGTCACTCCTCTGTGGAAGTTCCCAGTCTCTTTTCACTCCTTACTAGCTTTGGAAGCTTTGGGGAAAAGAATTAACCTAGGATTCTTTATCTTCATGAGTAAAAGAAGAGTAATTCCAGGAGATTGTTTGAGGGATGAAATAAGAAAATATTATGTCACAGTGCCTAGAAATCATAGAAAACAAAAATCAACAAACAACACCTAAATCCTTTGAATTATATTCAATTTCCAAGAAACTGTCAAAAATATCTTATTCATAAACTGCTTCAGCTGGAAGAGGAGACAGTTAATTTTCCATCTTAAATGCCAAGAGTTACACAAAGAATTTTATAAGTGGGAATGTAATAGATTCAAAGTATGAAATTTAATAAGCTTATCATAGATTTATTTCAATAAGTAATACATTTCTGAATGATCATTAATTTTCACACTAGCCACTGAGTTATCACTTAAGGCAGTTATCAAAACAAACCTTATAAACAACTCAGATATAAAGATTCCTAATAGGAATTTCAAAACTTTAGGTCCAGCAAAGGATGGTACTTATGTTCTTTTCCCCAGGGTTCAAGAGTAAGAAAGGACTGCTTATAGCAAACACGTGAATCTGATTTTGAAAATATTTTTAGGAGTTCTAACTGGAAGAGAAAATTTACTGATTAAACGCTCATTCCCATTTTAAGAAGGTATGTCATATTTGTGAGTTCATATTTTCACTTTAGAACAGGTGGTTATTGCTACCCCATCTTCACAGCATATTAAATGTTCACCTAAAAGTTGGCTGGCTCCAAAGCAATTTGCTTTCACGAAGAATTTGACTTGACAGATAGAAACAGTCTGCTTCTCCATTTTTTTCAACCCCTACAAGACACACTCACAATGCTCCATTTTTATGTCTATCTTCCCCGTTTATGTAAACATCTTTCAGGATAGGAGCTGTGCTTCCTTTTTCCTATTCTTAGCTCCAAGTATCCACACACTCACTGTTTGAATGAGTAGGTAAGTGGTTTTCTCTTGAACCTTTCCTGTGGATGGCGGTCACACTGGAGATCCCTGTTTATTCATCCTTTATTTACTTTATCATGAGATTTAGAATGAAGAGGATAGCCCATAGTGATATTAAATCTTCTCTAATTGCTGATAAGTACAATATGGTCTAAAAGCTCTGCCCCCACGGTTTGGCTCATTCTCTTTGTAACGGTCAAGTACTCTGCAATTTCTCTTTAAATCCTTGTTGGAAAATTCTGAATGTATCAGAAGATCATGTCACTTGACAGAAACTCCTATAGAATACGGTTTAAAATAGCCACTTAGATGATTTTTGAAAAGTGCAAGCTGTTTTAAAATATCCAGATTCCTTATTCTTTTAGGAAAATCTTGCCTACCAGGAGAGCTGACTTCTGTGAGGTAGTTCTTACACAAGACCCTGGGACTGAAGATGGCACATAATAGCTGTCTACAGCTCTAGTGGTCTGTGTCCTGGTATGGGTAACATACGTTTGTATGTTGAGCCTTTACACAAATTCAAATGGCACTGTCCATTGTGAGAAGTGAAATAAAATGATGGAAAAGGCTGCTGCTGTCGTCCTGGGTGGGTGTGCTATCCACGAGGGACAGAGTGGCATTTGACAAAAGACGTATTCTCTGCGCTTGTTGCCTCGGGAGAAGTAATGCTATGCCTTGAAGGCAACTCTCTAGGGGATTTGTTTGTTTGTTTTAATTGTTACTCTGCCATTCTGAAAAAGGCTCTCAGACGACTGGCTTTTAAATTCTGCTCTCCTAGCAAGGCAGTGGAAAGGAATGGAAACGGTACATGTTTTGTTGCCATATACTTAATGTATATGCTCAAATACTTAAACTCTTGTTTCCTCATCTGTAAAATAGGGACAATAACACCTTTTTCAAAGTATTAGTGATGGTTCAGGGAAATGGTTCTGTGCCTGTGTACAGTGGGTAATAATATCTGTCAGCAATTATCATTTTTTTATTAGTGTCATTTAGTCACTTATCCTGTGGGCAGGGATTTCTGATTGATACTTTGTACTCTCAAGACTGTGTTTAAGAAGAAAGGCACACAGATAAAAGCTATTCTATTGACAGAAGAAGCCATGATTGCTCTGAAAGGGGCTTTAGGAATTCTGATTTAGAGGAGATTATTTTTCAGCTCGGGATGGGAAGTGTGGAGGGTGGGGCTGGAATTCCTGGTTTGGGAAACATTCCCTTAAAGCTAGACCTGGAAGAATGGTTTTGAGTTGGAGACCTGAGGTAAGAAAGCTTTCCATCCCAGAGGGAACACTATCGATGTAGGAAAACATTTGGTGGAAATGGGGGTTGATAAGGATTTGAGTTTGGGTGGAAAGTTCAGAAGGGTAATTTGGTATCCGACTGATGTCGGCTTTGAATGATAGCTCAGGCCTGTGAAATTTGTTTTGTAGACACTGGAAGACGCTAAGTGTTTTTGACAGAGAACGGATCAAAACAGTGCTTTAAAAGCATTAATTTTCTTTAACACGTAAGTTGGATAAGAAAAAAGAGAAACAAAAGGCTGAAATTCCAGACAGAAGACTCTTCTTGCTGAAAGAGACTGCTTTCCCCTGGATAGCAGGTATAGAGTCTGACTTAAGGGTAAGCAATGGGAAAAGATTATAGAAGTAAATGTGACAGGATTTGAAGACAGAGTAACTCCTACTTGCAAAGGGAACAGTACAATTTTGAACTTGACTTACTGGGAATGTTTGGAGGAGGAAGTCGGAGAATTTCTAAATTATTTTTAAAAAGATGATCTTTTTAGTTTTGTACAATGAGGCATCTTGAGGAATGCTATCCAGCAGTCCTCCGAACTGTGGCATAGACTTCAGAATTTGGATTGGCAGATGTGTACTGGAAACTGGAGACAGTTAGCTGGTGGACTTAAGCATAACTCAGATCTGAATTGTAGTCCTTAACATGACACAGAAGTTTCCTTGAATGTGATCATACCTCTTGGAAACAGCTGATAAATGGTACAATTTGACTAGAGTTCAACCTCCTGGCTTTAAACAAAATGTCTGTGGGACACTTAAACCTCATATAAAGGGAAACTTTCTGCTTTAGAAGCATGTTTAGATAAGGAGACATTATGGGGCTCTGATATTGGTGTTCTGTTTATACATCCATTTGTCATGGTTGGGTAAATTCTCAAGAGAATTGGATTGGAAATTCAATCCTTTGATTCAGTCATTTTAGAAGATTTAAATGCTTTAACAAAATTTGCTACTGTTCCCTGGTTGATTATTACCAAGCAGAGGAAGTAAATGGTGGCATACATAGGCCCCATTAAATCCCTTATAAACACTCAATTTCTGATGGACAAAAATGGTATTTCTTGTACTTCCCATGCATTTAATAAGTATAAAATATTGAAGTCAGGAGGCCTAATATCTTGTCCTGATTTTGGCTGAGTCCACTGGGAGCTTAAGCAAATCGTTTAAACCCTTTGTCCTTGGTGTCCTTATAGTGTAAAACACAGTGGGATAGGAGGGTATTTTTAGTTAACTGACCTCATTAGTGTGAAGCTCACCTTATGTGTTTCTGAAGACATTCAGCTAGTCCTAGAATGCAGCAAGGGTGTGTGCATTTGAGCTTTAGGAGGTGCCTAGAGGAGGAAGTGTGGAAGTAATGCCTAGCACAGTAACTGACACATGTGAAGCACTTTATAAATATGTGCCATCTGGGTGAATGCAATTCAACAGACATATGGAGAAAGGCAGGCAGATGAAACAGTTAAGGCATGGTAGCCCAAGTGTGGGACTTTCAAACTCAACTAAACCCTCAAAGGTCTAATTGGATTTCCTAAGTGCCTACATCTTCTCAAAACTGAGAAGTTAAGGCTTAGAGAGGGAATCCATCATCCCAATTTAAAATATTTAATTTTACACAAATATGTCCCAGACTGAGCCAATAATTTCTTATATATTAATAATAAACTTTCAAAGCAACTATATTCATCTTTTTCCAGAGATGACATCTAAGTGTGAGAGAGGCTAATGAACTTGCAAAGAGTTGTCTATAGAAGCACTGAATCCTGACTGTGATCTGGCCATGCTGAGTCTTTGTAGGTGACAACTTTGTCCTTTTTTTTTTAAGTACCTACCAATAGCAACAGAGTAATGGAGATCCTTTGGCTACCTAGAAACACAGTTCTCATGCCAGCTTGTTCACTTGTTTGAAGTAGTAGTTTAGTAAAGCCAGAAGTTCTTTCTGATTCCAACTGACTTTCTTCCAAGCTTCAAGTCTGTGGGAAGTTGCCAGTGCACAGGGCTGGGAAACGTGATATAATGGTGCCTGCAGGCTAGGAATCTGGTCTGTGGGACATATTGTTATTTACAGAGTTGCCATGAAACTTGGCTGGAGACTCAGCCCTCTACCGGGAGCCAGACTCTGAGTGTCTTTGGCTAATCACCATGCTTAGAGGGAGAAAAAAATAATTGCTAGTAAGCAAAGGCACTGTTAATCATTAACTGTGTGGCATCTGCTTCCATAATTACATTTCTAAAAGATCTGGATAATCATATTCTTTTGAAAATGGTCTAATTAATACATTTTTGCTGTTATGATATTTTGAGCACCGGTAACACCAAGTTTATCACTAAAGAGCTCCAATTTTGCAGTGTGCAAAGATATCTTATTGATTGATTGGAATATGCAAAGAAAGTGGCGTGGATCGACAAAGACTGTGATGACTTCAGCCCTTGCCAAACCCAAGGAAGGACACTGAATGTTTTGTGCAGCTTCTCTCACAACTTACTCTGAGAATCGGGAACAGGTCCAAAACAGTATCAGTCTTCCTAAGCACATATACAGAAAGAATAAAAAATATTGCCACCATGTAAAATTGAGTTTGAATCTCAGTCCTGACACTAACCGTCTGCATGACAGTAAACAAACATTCTCAACACTAGTTGCCTTTTCTTTACAATATGGTCTATAATTGGTGCCTTTAAGTATTCTTATGAAGATTAAATTAGATGACACATGTAAAATGTACTCAAAAAATTATCATGTCCTTTCTCCATAATATTTGGCTATTGATATGGTGTCCCTATTTTTATGTTTTATGACCTGGCCAGTTGAAGTGTACTCATATGGGCAGTAGAACAAAATATTACAATTTGGCCTGTCCAGGACGTGTGGTTCCCAAAATTATTAGACATTTGGTGAAAAAACTAAAAGCTGCCTGGAGCAGTTTTAAGTAGTAGAGCATTATGATAACTGCTGAAAGCACTGGATTTCTGAATTAGCATTAACCATCACCAAAACTCTGGCTTCTCTTAGTACGGGTACATAATAATACGAGCCAGCGATCTTCTGCTATATTTCCTTCAACTATGCATAAGGTAGAAATATAGTGTTCACAAACTGAAAATGAAACCATCTTACCAGCTCGAATCAACATTTGAAAAAAATGTGAAAATTTTATACATCTGAGATTTAGGTAATTTTCCCTATAGAAAATAATTCCTAAAATTAATACTAATGCTAATAATAACTGCTAACTTTTAAAAATTGAAGTATAGTTGGTTTACAATGTTGTGTTAGTTTCAGGTGTATAGAAAGTGATTCATATATATATATATATATATATATATATACATATATATATATATATATGCATTTTTTTCTTTTTCAGATTCTTTTCCACTATAGGTTATTATAAGATATTGAATATAGTTCCTTGTGCTATAGGGTAGTTCCTTGTTGGTTATCTATTATATATATAGTAGTGTGTATATGCTAATCCCAAAATCCTAATTTATCCCTCCCCTCTCCCTTCCCTCTTTGGTAACCAGTTTGTTCTCAATGTCTATGAGTCTATTTCTGTTTTGTAAGTAAGTTCATTTGTATCATTTTTTAAGATTCCACATATAAGTGATATCATTTGATATTTGTCTTTGACCTACTTCACTTAAATATGATAATCTCTAGGTCCATCCATGTTGCTGAAAATGGCATTATTTCATTCATTCTTATGGCTGAGTAATATTTCTGTGTGTGTGTGTGTTTACATTCCCACCAACAGTGTCAGAAGGTTCCTTTTTCTACACACCCTTTCCACCATTTATTATTTGTTGACTTTTTGATGTTGGCCATTCCAACTGGTGTGAGGTGTTACCTCACTGTAGTTTTGATTTTCATTTCTCTAATAGTGATGTTGAGCATCATTTCATTGCTTGTTGGCCATCTGTATATATTCTTTGGAGAAATGACTATTTAGATCTTTTGCCCACTTTTTTTATTATGTTGTTTGTTTTTTTTTGACGTTGAGCTGTAGGAGCTGATTTTATATTTTGGAAATTAATCCTCTGTCAGTCATGTCATTTGCAAATATTTTTTTTCCCATTCTGTAGGCTGTCTTTTCATTTTGTTTAGTTTTCTTTGTTGTGCAAAAGGATTTAAGTTTAATTAGATCTCCCATTTTTTGTTTTTATTTCCATTACTCTAGGAGATGGATCCAAAAAATATTGCTGCAATTTATGTCAGTGTTCTGCCTATTTTTCTCTAGGAATTTTATTTTATCCAGTCTTACACTTAGGTCTTTAATCCATTTTGAATTTATTTTTGTATACTGTATTAGAGAATGTTCTCATTTTATTCTTTGACATGTAGCTGTCCAGTTTCCCTAGCACCACTTATTGAAGAGACTGTCATTTCGCCACTGTATATTCTTGTCTCCTTTGTCATAGATTAATTGACCATAAGTGTGAGGGTTTTCTATTTTGTTCCATTGATCTATATTTCTGTTTTTTGTGCCAGTACCATACTGTTTTGATTACTGTAGCTTTGTAGTATAGCCTGAGGTCAGAGAATGTGATTTCCCCCAGCTCCATTCTTCTTTCTCAAGATTTTGACTATTCGGAGTCTTTAATGTTTCCACGTAAATTAAAAATCCTTTTGTTCTAGTTCTGTGAAAAGTCCATTGGTAATTTGACAGGGATTGCATAGAATCTTTAGATTCCTTTGGGCTTCATGGTCATTTTAACCACATTGATTCTTCCAATCCAAGAACACAGTATATTTTTTGATTTGTCTTTGTCATCTTTCACCTGCATCTTACAGTTTTTGTAGTACAGGTCTTTTGCCTCCTTAGGTAGGTTTATTCCTAGGTATTTTATTCTTTTTGTTGTGATGGAAATGGAATTATTTGCTTAATTTCTGTTTCGGATATTTCATTGTGAGTGTATAGAAATGAGACAGATTTCTGTGTATTAATTTTGTATCCTGTAACTTTACTGTTGAAAGTGAAGGGATGGAAAAAGATGTTACATGCAAATGGTAACCAAAAGGAACAGGAATGGCTATACTTATATCAGATGAAATAGACTTTTAATTAAAATCATTGACAAGAGATAAAGAAGGTCACTATGTAACGATGATGGGGTCAATTTGTCAAGAAGAAATAACAGTTGTAACTAATGTGCACCCAGTAGTGAAACACTTAAATATTTGAAGGAAATACTGACAGACATGAAGGGAGAATCAAACAATATTTGTTTCAATACAATAATAGGGGACTTCATAACACACTATCAACAATGGATAGTTCATCCAGGCAAAAAATTAACAACGGAATAGAGGGTTTGAATACTACAAGCTGAACGACCTCAGAGACATATATATATAACATTCCATTCAACAGCACCAGAATACAAATTCTTCTCAAGTGCACATTGAACATTCTCCAGAATAGATCATATGTTGGGTCACAATTTAAGAAGTCTGAAATCATATCAAGTATCTTTTCCAACCACAATGGTATGAAACGAAAAAATTAATAACAGGAGAAAAACTGAAGAATTTAAAAATATGTGGAATTTAACACAACTCAGAACACCAGTAGGTTAAGGAAGAAAGCAAAAGAGAAATAAGAAGCATCTTGAGACAAACAAAAATGGAAACAAAACATACGAAAACTTATGAGGTGCAAAAGCAATTATGAGAGGCAAATTTATAGTGATAGTTGCCTATATTAAGAAGAATATCCCAGATAAACAATCTAATGTTATACCGATAGGAGTTAGAAAAAAATAATAAACTAAGCCCACAGTTAGAAGTAGGAAAGTAATAATAAAGATTAGAACATAAATAAATGAAATAGAGACAAGAAAAACTATGGGAAAGATCAACAAAACTAGGGGTTGGTTTTTCAAAAAGGTAAACAAAATTGACATTTTGGCTCACCAAGGAAAAAAGATAGGGAACTCAAATAAAAATATAAATTAAAGCGGAGACATTACACCTGATACTTCAGAAATACAAAAGGTCATAAGAGACTGCTGTGAACAATTATCCCCCAACAAAATGGATAAACTAGAATAAATGGATACACTCCTAGAAATATACAACCTACCAAGACAGAATCATGAAGAAACAGGAAATCTCAACAAATTACTAGTAAAGAGATTGAATCAATAATCAATCCCCCCCTACTCAACACAGAAAAACCCAGAGTCAAATCACTTTATGGATGGACTGTACCAAATGTTGAAAGAATTAATGCCAATTCTTTTCAAACTGTTTCAGATATTTGAAGAGGAGGGAAAACTTCCAAAGTCATTTAACAAGGCCAGCATTCTCCTCATATCAAAGCCAGACAAGGACATTACAAGAAAAGAAAATTACAGGCCAATATCCCTGATGAACATAGATGCAAACATTCTCAGCAAAATACTAGCAAACGAAATTCAACAGCATTAAAAGGGTCATACAATATGCTCATTTTGGGGATACAAGGATGGATCAACATATGAAAATCAATAAATGTGACACACCACATTATCAGAATGAAGGATTAAAGACAAATAATCATCCTAATATATGCAGGAGAATCATTTGCTTTGTGCAAATTGAAGGCTCCATGCAGTGGATGAACTGTGAGTCCTTAATTGGTACAAACAGGCCACGACAACCTTGGTGGTGGAAACAAAAGGCATTGACTTAGTCCTGTCATCCTGGGTTTGAGTCCTAGCTCCACTTTGGTGAGTGTATAGTTTCTTTTTTTAAGAGACAATAATTACCCTCTGGGTGGTCTGAACGAAAAATCAACACACAGTTAGGGATGTTTGTATAATTTTGTTTCTATTTTTAAAAGCTTGCTTTTATTTTTATTTAATTTTGTTTTACGATTGTTTAACCATTTATATGGTTTTCAAAGTCCAATTTACAAAGGAAACTTCATCCTGAAAAATTTAGATTTCCTTTGTATGTGTTTTATGATTTTTTTCAATGAACCTTTCACCTCTATTCTCCAGAGTTTTCTAATTTACATTTTTGTTATTTATCTATGTTTTATAGAAATTACAATTAGAACTATTATATGTATTAGAAAGAATTCTTAAAATTTCTTATTTAATTATTTATTTTACATAAAAAAAATGCGGTTGAATTGCCAATATTTTCCTTTATGGCCTCTAGACTTTTTGTTGTGGTTGGGAAGCTTTTCCTGCTAAGGAATGGTTTTCAGTGGCATGTTTTCTTCTAGTAATAATATTTTGTCTAACTTTAAAATTTACTTTGGAGTGCAAGAAATAGAAATACAGAATATTAGCCCTAAAGTATTATCTAATTATCTCCATGTCATTTAGTGAAAGATTCACCTATACACTGTTGCCCGAAGTGTCACCTTCCATCATATGATGCGTCCCTGTGGGTAGTCAACTATACTTTCAGAATTTCTTATCTTCCATCGCTCAGTTATTTTTGGTACTGAAGCCAACATGTTTTAATGCTCACATCTTTATAATACAGTTTGATATCTGCTAAGGCAAGTCTTCCTCTATCACTCCCCACTTTTAGCATCTCTCTGGCTATTTCTGGATGTCTAATTTTCCATACCTACTATAGATTTGGCTGATTAAATTCTCTTATCAATTTTTCCCTGATAACTTTTAAGTAGGATCTTATTGAGTTGGTAGTTTGTATTAGGATGAATTTCCTAGTGGTAGTTTTAAAAATGACTTTCCAGTGATTTCGTTGACATTAACAACATGGTAACAAACGTTTAACAACATCTCTAGTTATTTCCTCAGAATAGAACCCTAGGAATAGGATCATAGACTATGTCCAGAGTATAGAGATTTGTGCATCTCTATGTATTATAAATTCGCTTTCCTTGACGATTATAGTGAGTGCATGAAAGTGCCTGTTTTCCCCTATCTTCTGTCCAGGACTGAATATATGAATATATTTTATCTAAGGATTTCAGAAATTTTCCCAACCCAAATGTCTATGGAGTTTGATAGGAGTGAGACTCACTAGTCTAACTTGGAGGTTGTCTTCTTTCCTTTATTGAACTAATGGGACAGAAATGGTTAAGATCTGGTCAGAATCATGCAGACATCATCATTAAAGAAGGGATCAATGGCCAGGGCTCTTGACTGGAGTGGGAACATACACGCATGCGTGATTTCAACCTCACATGTGTTCTCTTGTTAGAATTCAGTCTGCCCCTCATAAATCTGTTGCAATGTTATTTATGAGCCACAAAGTAAGAACCAGAGTTTTGATGATAGCAAAATTCCAAAATTTTAGGTAGAGACTGAATGTAAAACAAGATCCCAGCATTTCTTCCAAAGTGCAACTTTCTTAATCTTAGAAGAAACAACAGTGACTGGAAGTTTTTTTTCTTTAACTTTGCGTCATTTATTTGCAAACCCTCTTGAAGAAAAAACAAGTATAATATCCATAATTTTTTCAAAGATGATAGCACTCAAAACAATGAGAATAAAAAGACTAAGGCACAGTTTCATATAAATGTCATAGTTCTTTTCTGAGTTGTAGGCCACGTACCTTTGTGATTATTACAAAGGGTATAGATCTTTGGTATAAATATTTGAAATGTGATGGTATCTATAAAATAAAAAATTCCAGGACCAGCCATATATTATAGCTGTATAATTATTCCCTGACATAATTGATTTTTGCTAGGCACACTAAACAGATTTGTAACAATGGCTTTAGAACTCATACTGGTAAAATATTTACATGACAAAAGCTTGAAAAATGGTAAAACTGCTCCACAGGTTTTGGACATGAACTGTTTTGAGGATAGTGTCAGATACTCGAAATGGCATGGAACATGAAGAAACAGACAAAATATGAGCAATTTCCACACAGCAAGATTGAAGATAAAAGAGACAAACATTTTCAGATGACCTGTCATCAATCTGGGTTAACTTCCCATCAAATTCAGGGGGAAACAAAAATGCCCTTTTGGTACTCTCCTTGACAAAGAAGCACCACTCTCTGACTTATGGGAAAGAGTCAGTGCTTCCAAGAGCCGCTCCAGCCAGAGCTGGTTCTGAACAGTTGTATGTCTATAAAAAAATATTTTAAGTGGCGTTCACAACCCCAGACTTTACAACATCTTATTAGCTTTTGCTCTCAAGTGTCCTTAATTGATTGAATAAATTTTCTTTAGAGACTACATCCAAATATCTTTTAAAAATGTTTTAATACGTGATTATGTTAATAATTAGAGAATGCCAGTAATTTAAGGAGATGCTTGTTAATTTACTGTTCCATAATTTTTGTATTTTGTTTTGAATTTTTCTATGTAGTCTCAATTTACAAGCCAAAGAGTACTGAGTTAGAATGCCAAAGTTGTGACATAATTCACTAATTAAATTCTATTTATTGGTGCCTACTTAGAGCTAAAAAAGATGAACATATAAAATTCTTGCTCTCAAGGTCTCTTCATTCTGGGTAAGAGAGATACTTGACTAAATACACAAGTTTATTTCAAATAGTTATAAGTATTTCACTATAATGTACTTTCCAGGAGGGCAGTGGTTTTGTCTGTTTTATCCCGTGAGATATTGGTCCCATAGTAACGCTGTCCAAAACGTAGTCCCGTTTGGTAAACGCTGGATAACTGTTTATTAAATGGGTAATGATTATGATGTGATGTAAAATGACAAGAATGTGGAGGGCTAAAATGTGGTCAAGGAAGTTGTCTTTGAGAAGGTCATGTTTTGGCTGGGACCTACTGGATCAAAAAAAAAAAAAAAAAAAAAAAGCCAGTTGTGTGTGGATGGAGACAGAGAGAAGAGCATCTTAGAAGAAATAGTTAGTGTAAAGGCTGACAACAGGATTGAGGTTGGCAAGTCCAAGGAGCAGAAAGGAAACCGTAGCGATCACCATAGTGATGTGTGTAGTGAGGGCAGAGAGATAAGCAGAGCCAGGGGGAGGCACACTGTTGCATATAAAATGCTTGGTTTTAGTCTTTTAAGCAGTTCCTGGAGGATTATATGCAGGGTGGTAAAAGAATCCCATAGGCCCTTTGAAGGTAGTCTTCTGTAGTGAGCAAGATTGGGAACAGGGACTATTGTTTTGTGAGAGAAGATAAACTGGAGTGGAGTGGAGATGGAGAAAATTCCATTCAGACTAACAGAGATAACAGGACTTTCATTTTCATTTCACTTTCATTCCTTTTCTGAGTATTTAGTTATTAGGTGACAGATTTTTCAAAAATTCTCTCCAATAAACCAAGTTATAAATTTTGAAAATGTAAGTGAAAAATGTATTGTAAAAGGAATGCTTTCAGCTCTACACGTCCAATACCTAACCAAGACTAAATTTGCTAGTAGTTGCAGATGGTTGCTGATGGATTGAAGGGAGAGCCAGGCATCAAGAAACTTCAAAACCTGCGGAGGGGGCTTAAGTAGGCGGGCAGTTGGAAGCAGAGAACCGTGCACTCCAAAACAGTGTACTCTAAATCCTTATGTGCTTGTGAATTGCAAAGCATCCTATAGGAATAAGCCTTTCTAAACGGGCAAATAGTCTGGAAGCTGAGGGGGTGCATCTCAAAGCATCTACTTTTTAATTTTAATCATTTTACTTGGAAATTCTTCTATAATATACTCAATATATCCTAGTCTTATCCCTAGTTTGAACTTATCCTGCTTATCTGTGATCACTTTAAGCTTATTATGTGCCAGGCACTGTATGAAACTTTTTTCCTCGGTCCTTTTCATAGCCCTCTGAAGTAATGACTATTATTATTATTCCCATTTTTTTAAGATGAGGAAATTGTCACTCAGAGAGGTAAGGAACCTAAAGGGTGTTACACAGAAACAAAAAGCCTTAGCTGTTTTAGAAAATGTATAGAACCCACTGAATAAAGCAGAACATAATCATCTCTCTCTCTCTGGCAGTGAAAACTCAATGCTATTATCCATAACATTCCATACAATAGGCCCCTTTTTTCTTCCATTCCCAAAGAGACTCTAGAGGCCAAATGGAATTACAATACCACTTCACAGCCCAGAAGAACCTGATCATGTGCATAAAGACACAGACAGGAGCTCTCAATTTGGAAAGAGAGATCTCTAGAATCACTCAGCTTAAGGAGCATTTGTAAAGCACTTTCCTGTGGAGCAAAATTTGCTACAGGGAGTGATAATGGGGACACAGATTATAAAATAATAACAATTATAATAATAATAATTAAAATGAGAACAAAAAGAAGAAAGAAAAAGGGGAAGGAGGAAAGGAGAAAGTGACAGCAAAAAGGAGGAGGAAGAGAAAAAAGAAGAGGCAGAGGAGCAGCAAGAGAAAAGGAGGAGCAGGAGGAGGGGATGGGGATAGGCAGGCGAGAGCGGAGGAGGAGGCTGTCAGTCACCAGATGAGATCCACGAGGCAGGCTCTGTGCTGAGTACATTACATGCATCGTGTCTTTCATCCTCACAACTTCCCCATTTTTCAGAAGTAGTTACTATCCAGAGGGCGTAGTACCTAGGAGAATGTCACACAGCTAGTAAGTAACCAGGTCTTGAATCCAGGTCCTTCTGATTCAAGACACTGTGCTCTTAACTAATACATAAGATCTGCATATAGAATAAATGAAAAAGCAAAGAATAATACTGAATAAAAAGTGATTTTATCGTCAGTTGAATTGAAAAATTTTATGGGAATCCATTGTCTTCATCTTAGAGTTTGTTGCATATAAATATGTGTAATCAACTTTATAAAGGTCCATTACATTTTTATTTTTTAAATTTATAGTTTTTTAATTCAAGTATAATCGATCTACAATGTGTTCATTTCTGGTATACAGCATAGTGATTCATTTATATATGTATGTTTGTTTTTATATTCTTTTTCATTATAGGCCATTACGAAGTACTGAATATAGCTCCCTGTGCTATGCAGTAGGACCTTGTAGTATATGTATTTTATATATAATAGTTAGTATCTACAATCCCTAACTCCCAGTTTGTCTCTCTCCACTCCCTTTCCCCCTGATAATCATAAGTTTGTTTTCTGTGTCTGTGAGTCTGCATCTGTTTTGTAAGTAAGTTCATTTCTGTTATTTTTTTATTTTTAGATTCCACATATAAGGGATAGCATGTGGTATTTTTCTTTATCTTTCTGCCTTACTTAACTTAGTATGATGATCTCCAGGTCCATTCATGTTGCTGCAAATCACATTAGTTTATTCCTTTTTATTGCTGAATAGTATTCCATTATATATATATATACCATAACTTCTTTATCTAGTGATCTGTTGATGGACATTTAGGTTGTTTCCATGTCTTGGCTATTGTAAATAGTGCTGCTATGAACACTGGGGTGCGTGTATCTTTTCAAATTAGAGTCTTTTTTTTTTGGATATATGCCCAGGAGTAGGATCATTGGATTATATGGTAATTCTATTTTTAGTTTTTACAGAATCTCCATATTGTTCTCCATAATGGCTGCACCAAACTACATTCCCACCAATAGTGTAGGAAGGTTCCCTTTTCTCCATACCCTTTCCAGCATTTACCATTTGTGGAAGGTCCATATTTGAATGAGGCATCTCTCATTCAAATATTTTCCAGTTAAACACTTTCAAGAGTAAGCACACAAGTATGGTGCACACACACACACACACACACACACTCTCACACACATCCTTCAGATAGTTATGTAATTTCCTACCAACCGTAAGTCAAGATTCTGATTCCTGCAATGAACTCAGCCAAGAGAATACTGCCATAGAGAATACAGCTTCTTTCTGAATGGGCTGCAAATCCCACTTAGAGCTTAGGAAATTTGTTTTCGGTTGGTTTATAATTCCCATTATATTATTTTTACACTGGAGCTCTGGTTGGTTGTCAGAGATGTATTTTTATATAGGAACATGGAAATAAAGAGTGTCTTAGTTTGGGTTTCCCCAGAATTAGATTCTGAGATAAAGGGGTGAGTGTAAAGAATTTGTTTTGAAGGTGATCCAGGGAAGCAGGTTGGGAAAGAAGAGTAGCAGGTGTGGAAGGAAAGGAGTCAATAAAAAGTGTATTATTGTGTTGTGTGATTTACTGCTCTGAATAACTAGGGCTCAATTGCGCAGGGGAATTTTGGGAGATAATATAGAACACATTTCAGAATTATCTTGACTAAGGTACCAGGGAGTTGGGCTATTTGTCCAGTGTCTTCTGTTAATAATTGCTAAAGGGCTATCCCCCAGAAACATTAACCCCCAGGGCTTCTGGATGCTTTGCACTCATGGGATGAGGAAATTGCCATGACCACAGAAAGCCCTCAAGGAAGAGTCACAGATGCACAGGTGAGTGTGCAAGGGAATGGAAAGTGCTGAAGAGATACGGGCAGGGCACCGATGATGCCAGCTACATGTCTGTCCTCATCCAAAAGAAAGGTGGCCCAGTGTGATGTCGGGTTTTAAGGAAATGATCCACCTCTCTTCTGTGTAATCACATCCCCCTCTTCCTTCACAGCATCACTAATTGCATTAATGCTTTTGTGTTTACTTTGTCTCCCGTGAAGCAGCCATACAATATAAAGGGTTAATTGAGTCACTAGGAATTGCTATTTTAATATGGTTTTATCAACAAATCAAATACTATTAACAAGAAATCAAATGCTTACTATTATGATTTAAGTATTATGTAAGACATTACAAAGATGAATAAGGTGGTCTTTATACCCTAAATATCCCCCAATCTTGGTAGGGAGAAGATAAATACACAATGAACTAAAACAGAAGGCAAGATACAGTCTGTCTCCAACATAAACAGTTCCTTGATGGAACCAGCTGAAAATGATCACCACTACCTCTAAATTCCCGTTCCATGGTTCTACCCGATTTACCTGGCACTAAGTCTTGAAGAAGAGCTGTAGAACTGTAGGTGAAAATGGTGTTAAGAGGGGGCATCAGGGGAGGGCCTCTGCAATGAAGGAAGACACAGAATAGAAATGGCTGATCCTAACTCTGTTTCCATTCAAACTGGAGCACACTCCATCTCCAATTTAAGTTCATTTTGTTGTGCAGAAGATGTTGAAGCACTGAAGCTTACGTTGTTGAATAGGGAAGTAGAGGGTACCTTCAATGTGTCAGGAGTAGAGTGGTATTTGGGTGAGGGTGCTTGATGATCTTCTTAAAATGCTACTTAATTTTGAATACAGAAAAATTAGAGCGTATTCCAGAAGATCTAGGCTGCCCTCTCTCTCTCTCTCTCTTTTTTTTTCCTAGTGAAATAAAGGGCCGTTTAGGTTCCATTTGAACAGAGGAATATAGACATTTATTTCAGTGCAAAGGGAAGGTGGGACTTTAGCCGGTGTTGACTTCATGAAGGGTGAGTTTGGGTTTTCATCTGTCAAGATAACCCTGTTTTTAAAATCTCTGTTAAGTTGTTGCGGAGAATTATATAAGTCTACCTTCTTACGCTAAAGCAAACATATTTATAAAACAAAGTCAATGTGGCCTAGATATATAATTGTTATGAATAAATTTTACTTTACTATGTTCAATTTGCTAATATTTGTTTAAGATTTTTGTTTTACTGTTGATGAGTGAGGTTGGATTACAATTTTCATTTCTCATACTGGCTTTGTCAGACTTTGGTATCCTGTCTGTTTTAATAAGTAAGTAGATAAGTTTTTTTCCCCCCTATTTTCTTAGACTACATATGTATGATTGCAATTATCTATTTCTTAAGTATTGGTAGAACTTACTTGTAAGAATGTCTGGGGCTGTTTACTTTATAGACATATTTGTACTACTGACTCAGTTCTGTGATGTTAATGGGACAGTTTTCTGCTTTTCTGTTTATTTTGAGCCCTTTCGTATATTTAAATTGAAGCTTTCAGTCTTGTTGGCATACAGTTGTTCATCATAGTCTTGTAAATCTCCACTGTATTAGGTGACATTATTATCCATTTTGATGCTGTTAATGCTCTTTGTGTGTGCTCTCTCACATTTTTCTTTATCGATCATGAGAGGCTTTTTTTCTTTAAATAAGCTAATTTTTGGTATCTTTTAACATATATTTAATTAATTTCTACTCACTTTAAAACATATTTGGGGAGTTTAATTTGTTTTCTTTCTTTTTTTAGATTCTCAAGTTGGAACCTTTGTTTTCAGTCTCTCATTGTCTAAGTACTTTAGCCTAATAACTGTCCTCTTTTATTGTCAGTTTATTGTATCCCACAATTTAAAAATATTAAAATTTTTTCATTTTGGTTTTATTATTTTTATGCCTGTTAGTAATTTAGAAATTTATTTATAAATTATCAAATGTTTTAAAATTTCCCGTGCATGTAGATGTTCACATAGAAAAATATGTATGTTCATATACATTTCTGTATGCATGCAAATTATTGTCTTGCTTTTGACTTCTAATTTAGTGCATTTGTGGCCTAAAGAGAAGGTCTGTGTGATACCACTTTTTTGAAATTTGTTGAGCCATTTGACAGTGAATATTCCCAAACAAATATATCTGTTAGAATTGAATATATACTCTGAAACTCTTGTCTACGATTCCTAAATACATCCATAATATCTGCTCCGTGAGCTTTTCTGCTTAGATCTCAGGAGGCTTATTGATTTTCTTGTCCAATAAGCTGTAAGTTGTTGAGATGTCAATATCGTTTCCATCACAATGTTTATTTTTCATATTTTCTTGTTTTAAACAATATTTAATTGAACTACTCCATTAGGCATGCACAGTTAGAAGATACATTAGTTTTAATATGACAATGTGCCTTTTAAAAGGTTTAAGGTGTTCAGCTTGATGATTTGATATACATGTACACAGTGAAGATACCTGATCTTTTAACGTATTTCCAGTTTTCAATGTGGTATTATTATCCACAGAATTATTATTATGCTGTACATTATATCTTTATCATATATATGTATGTATAGATACATATATATAATATAATTATTCACCCTGCAGTTAACTTTGTACCCTTTGACCAATATCACCCCATTTCCTCCACTTTGTTGCCCCTGGTAGGTTTCTATTCTCTGCTCCTATGTATTCAGCTGTTTTAGATTCCACGTGTAAGTGAGATCATGTAGTATTTTTCTTCCTGTGTCTTGCTTATTTCACTTAGCATAATGTCCTCCAGGTTCATTCATGTTGTTGCAAATGGCAGAATCTCCTTTTTTTTTTTAAAGGCTGAATAATATTCCATTGCATGTATCCACCACGATTTCTTAATCCATTTATCCATATGACAATGTTCTTTATTTCTAGTAATATTTTTTCTTAATTTAATTTGTCTATTATATAGCAACCCAAGCATTCTTAATTAATATCTTCCTGTTATGATATTATGCTACTGATTTTGTTTTAATGTTTTCCCTTTTCCCATCCTTTTCTTTCAATCTTTATATTTTCTTATGATGTTAACTTGGGTATGGTTATTATTAAAATACAGGCTTTTGTTCTTTTTTTTTTATATTGTCTGTCAGTCTTTGTTTAATAACAGAGATTTTAGTTAATTTACATTTATTTTGGTAACTGGGGGTGTATGTGTGTTTGTGTGCATACGTGTGTATTTCTTCTCTAGCTGTTTATAAGTTTTAAAAAATTTCTTCTTTTATGGGGTCTTTTTTTGAGTTAATGATTTGATTTTCCTTTTCCTTAATCCATTTCTCTCCACCCCCACCAACACTCACTTGCATTCCCAAAGACTATTTCTATTACTATTACATCAGTAGAAAGTTTAATATGCAAATTTTAGGTATTGATTCTAAATTTAACTAATGTCTTTATTCTTTTCTTAATCATAGATTTGTAATTTGTTAACTCTGATCATTTATGGTTGACTTGGATGTTACCTAGTATGTTACTTTTATTCTGATTTTTTAAGACACCATAAAAAAGCTTATTATCATTTGATATTATCATTGCTTATTTAAGTTTACTGTTGTTTTTGTCAATTAATCATCTCACCATTCATTCTTGAATCTCAGGTTTTCCTTTTGAGATAATGCTTTCTTTTCCTCAAGTGCATTAAAAAATTTTTTTTGATCAGGATCTTTTGGAGGTAAACTCTGTGTGTGTGTGTGTGTGTGTGTGTGTGTGTGTGTGTGTTTGTGTATTTGTGTGTGAACATCTTGAGATCACTCTGATTCTTAAATGATAATTCAGGAATTGATATGTTGTTGCTATAAGCAACTTTTATTCAAATGTTGTTTTTTTTTAAACCAACTGTCTTTCTTTTCTTTAGCTAGGAATGTATTTCCTTTTATTACCCTTACTAAGATAAATATTTTTCTAAAATCTGAGGTTCTTTGTCTTTTGTCACTTGGGGAAGTTTCAACCACTGTTTCTTTGAATATTGCTTCTCACATTATCTTTACTTCCAACTTTTAGAACTTGGAATAGACATTTATGTTAGAACTTCTCATTCTGTCTTACCTGTCTCAGATTTTCTTTTATATGTCTCTTGTGCTCTCTGTTTTACTCTGGATGTTTTCCATAATTCTGTCTTTTAGGTAATAGATTTTCCACATATTTCCATTCTAAATCTCTCCCCCTCTCTTTCTATGTATATGTATTATATATAGATAGAATATGTAACCATTTCATTTTTATTTTTTCAACATGAATGATCACTTTTGATTGTCTCTTTTTCTAGTTTCCAATTTTGGCTTCTTAAATATATTCTACATATAACTGTTATATCCAGACCCTTGTATCTAGTGTTTGTTGTATTATTTTAATTATGAGCTTCTATCCCTTGAAAGTTTATATGTAGGTGCTTCCTGAGCCCTAGATTAGTATACTGCAAGACATTAGTTGAGTTTCCTTTTTCCAGTTGCTTGTGGACATTGTCAACCTAAATCTTTTAAATCAAATTCTTTGTTTCAATTTGGATCTGAAGGCAGATGATAGCCAGAGAATGATTATGCATTCTCATAAGAGGTTTAATTTTTCCTCTTTCCTTGAAGTTAGGTTTAAGATGATTTTCTTACCAATTCCCCATGAGGGATGATTTTTCTCCCCTAGTTTACAGTTTCACAGAAGGTTTGGCAACACGGAGACTCAGTGCAATATGGGAGATTTATGATCTTCTGTCTGTGTTCTGTGGGTTTGGGGCCTTGCCTCTTGTGCTCTTGATGTGGTTATTAAAACTTTCCCTTACCTCCTCCAGATTACAACTCCTGTTTTATTTTTGGATTCTGAGCACTTCCCTTTACGTCAGCCCCCTACAATTTTTAGAACTATATCATTCAGCACATTTAGCTATCATATAGTGGGGTAGTTTCTCAGCAGATCTAATGTGCTATGTTGCCTGAAATAGAAGTCCCAAATTAGTTTTTAATGTTTATTTTCTATATATAAATTCTTTGCAAAATGGATCAGCTTAATTGTTATCTTTTGGCAATTACTAAAGTGTCTTGGAAGTCATAGAAGAACTTTATTCTTGTGGAATATTTCCTTCCTTTTCTACATGATGTGTCTTTTATTTTATAATTTCCCTCCTGATCTGAATTTATAAATGAACACTCATGAATAAATATTGATTAACTCTGAATCTCCAAGGGGACAAGGCAGTGGAGGGGAAGGTGAACGCCTGTAATTAAGTGAGTTTCCCAACGCACACCAAGACTTAGATGGCATTTGATGTTTCCTGTGCTCTCTCTTTGTCCTGGTCATCTTTACTGACCAGTGCTTAGACGAGCTTCTCAGACAAGTCATAGCACAACAAAGACATGTGCAACTGGAAATGCACCATTTAGAAATTCAAGCTAACACCACCCATATAGTCTTATGTTTTTTGTTCCCTTGATTGTCCACACTGATTCTCTATTTTCCTGTTTTTGTATTTTACAGTGATAGCTCTGATATATTCTCTTCTGACTCTGCTATATAGATCATTCCCCTTTCAGAAATTTTTCTCTTGAGAAGGAAAGTGACCCTGGATTTTACGCTCATGCTGACCTCCCCACTCTGTTAAGACTTGATAACGTGTGGCTTTCATTTCTAAACTAATCATCTTAATTGTACTCCCACTGGTCCTCCCTTATACGACATCCTCTGCTCAAGCTGTAACAATTGCCACAGAACAAATAAATATTGGGGAGGCTGACATTGTATTTTCCAGCTTTGATTAGGCCTGTTGCATTGCTTTGCACTAGTTTTCAGAGCAATGATAGACAAGAAGACATCCATAGCAACTTTCAAATTGAATACATGTGTATGCACGGCTGATATTCTGGAACCCCTTTCACCCATCTTACTAATTTATACTTGGGGAGTAGACAGTTTTCAGATTTTATTTTGAGATGATAAACTGAAATGCATCTAAACATGTGAAGATACATATTTAATGCACTTTAATGCCTTTATGGTCTCACTGTTAAAATGTAGAGCCCTGAATAATTCTGTGTAGGAACGCTTACCCTGTCACTGCAACGTTGCCTACAGAGCCATGAATACGTACTTAGTGGGGGCGCTACCGTCCTAACTTGTTGAAATATTTCTGTGTCTGCAACTTTTGCTTGGTGCTGGGATCGCACTGGTCAGTGGGTTTAATATACTGCAGTGTGTTGTAAATCCAAAAGTGGAGATAAGCCTTGATTTTACTTTCCACAGAGGACATAAGGCTGGTATTTTATGGAAAATAATTTGGGAAACTGATGTAATTAGTATTGTGGCTATGGCATGTCTATTCTTGTTATTATTAATGTTGATTTTTTTTCCTCTCACCACAGAAATCAACTTTTAGTTGTGCAAAATCTATGCCATAGGTACCACTATTTACATTTTGTATTTGAAGAATATAAAGAGATAAGCCACTTTGAATAATAACTGGCTAATATTTACTGAGAAAATATTGCTGAAAAGCTATATTCTAGTATTTTATTGCCTTATTTCTTTTATGCTTTGGTGTAGATAATTTTTAGCTCCTTTTTTTTTTTATACGTGAGGAAACTGAGTCTTAGAGACCTCTTCTCAAAGTCACCTTCAGTGAATGTTAAAACTTTTATTACAACTTCGAGCTTTTCCACTAGAAATGAGCATTGGCTTTGGGATGGTGGTTGAGCAAGAAAAGAAGTGACATATGAGCTAGTCATCTAGAAGCTTGAAATGCAACAGTGGCTGTAACCTTGAGCAAGTATTCTTGGAAGATCTGTGTCCCCATTATTCTATTCATTTTATAGATTACTGGCCTAGAATCACGGAATCAAGAATATAAAATTTAGGAGGTTCTCTTGGAGGTTCTCTTAAAGACGAGACAGATGAAGCAGCACAATTTACCAAGAGTGAAACTGTAGTTTAAAGAGAGATGATGTATTTCAAATACAGACTTGTTGTCATTACTTTTATTTCACATTGATTGGTCATTTTTATCCATAACAGGAGGTAAATTGCTCAAGGGTAGATACTGTGCCTATCTGGTGAGAGAATGTTTTTCTGTAATATATTAAGTGAACGGAAATCACTTGTATAATAGTTTGACCCGCTTTCTCCATTCTGCGTAAATAACTTTGCCATTTAAGTGACATGTAACAACAATCAATGAGATAATTTATGTATAAATGCTTTAAATATACGAAAGTCTGCATTTCCTTTGCAGCATAAGCCTCCGGATACATTCTTGATGACCAAAATGGTCATTTTGACTTTTGTCTCTGTGTTGAAAACAGGGTAAAGGAATGTTAGCTAACACAATCATTATTATTAATGAGTTCTTAGGAAGTCCTTGCCATGGCCCCAGCTTCTTTTGTAATTATTATCTCAGTTAATCCAAAACCCAACCCTATGGAGTAGGTGATATTATTCTACCGGTTTTATAGATAAAGGATTGAAACTTAGAAAAATTAGACCACTAACCCAAACAAATCAGTAGCAGAATTGCAACTTTGAACTTCCTTCCCCTTGAATCACTGTTCCTTCTTTATTTTGGTGTCTTAATTATTTACTTGATAGGAGTTGTCACAATGTGCAATTATTCACTTTTTCTTTCATTTCTTTAACACCAAAATACACGCTTCCTGGCAGCCCAGACTGTTTGCATGTTTTTCTCTGTTACATTCCCAGCGTGTAGCCTAACGCGTGCTACACAAAAGACACGTCTCATGTCAACAGTATTTGCAGAAAGAGTGAATGAATATCTGATTCCGGAGTCACACCTGGGGCCGCTATACACACGAGAGAAAGTCTCTGCTAAATAGCCTTGTGCATTTTAAGGGGGGAATCCAGGTTTTAATTAGGTAATGATTTAGTCAGCTAAAATTAGAAATGAGGTAATTTCATAAGAATTTTATGTTACAATTTAGTATGCTGAATTATTGAGTCTCGAGAATGCAATGTAGAAATGTGACTTAATTACTGCCATCACATATTTGAGGGAAACTGTAATGAGAGGGGTGGCCAGCTGTTCCCCATCTGTACTGAGTACAGAATAGGAGGAAAAGGGTTTATATCAAAAGTGCAAAAATTAAGCCCATCTTGGAAAGGGCTGGAAGATATTAGGTTAAGTTTCTGAGCTGTTAGTCAGGAATCAGTTTTTCCACATATTTTTATTTATTTTTTCTCTTTTGTGCTGTCAGATAATGTGCCCAGTAATCTTGAGTAATCCTTTCTGATTTCCAATAGCCCTGGCCTCACTAGAAACATCAAAGGCCTAGTTACCAAGAACAAGCTCCTCCAACCATGGTCATCACTGTGAAAGGCACCACTCATAGAATTAATTCTTAATGCTCTTGTACCAGCCAGTGAGACGAGAGATAATTGATTCTATAAACGAGGCAATTTGCAGTTTGTGACAAAATAAGGGACTTGCCTGAATATCATTTAGACTGTGTAACGTTGCTGGATTTAATTTTCTTAATGCATTTGTACTTCTCATGCTTGATAATATCACTAAGAAATAGATGTAATCTTCCAAAATGATGATCAACTCTGAAATGGACAATTATTTGAATCAAATATGCAAATCTGTAACTGATCACATGAGGAGCGATTTTAGTCTTCTCTGGCACTGCCACAGATATTAAAACGAAAGAACACTGGGTGGGCTTGCTTTGCATTCTTGTAGGGCTGCGTTCTTTGTTTTATGGCGTAAGCTTCTGATCGCCCTTCATTCTTCACAGGCACTGTAAGTTTTTAATTCAGTAAATATTCTGGGGTGCCCACTATATCACAGGCTCCTTCAGGTGGTGGTACTGTTGACCAGTTATGAAGACACAAAATAAAGGCGAGGTTTAAAGGGGAAAGTTAGATCCTAGCTCTGGTTACTCACAGATGCCAAGAATGAGAAGATGCCATGTGAGTGTGACGTTTCCAATACATTTCACAGATGGAAGAAACACAGTGCTGTCTGCACATTGCAGGGAGGAAAGACTCTAGCAGAGTGTTTAAGAGCATGGCTCTGACACCAGTTCACATAGTGTCTTCTCCATTTATTTGCTATAGGACTGAACAAGTTGCTTAACCTTGTAACACAATTTCCTCATCTTCTGATTGGGAGAATAATAGTACTGCTGTATAGGGTTGTTCTGAGGCTTAAATGTCGTGTGTGTGTGTGTGTGTGTGTACACCTGCACTTACCAAAGAAGTTGACAAACTAGTCTGAGAGCCACATTTGTCCCTCTGCCTATTTTTGCGTGGCCCAGAAACTAAGAATAATTTTTACATAAAGACTGAAAAAAATTGAAAAGGAGTATTTTTTTTTGATTCATGAAAACTATATGAAATTCAGTGTCCATTTATTCAGTGTCCATAAATAACACAGTCATCCTCATTTGATTATATATTGTCTTTAGCTGTTTCACTGTACGAAGGCAGGATTGAGCAGTTGTGTCTGCGACTACATGGCTTTCCAAGCCTAATGTCTTTATTATCTGGCCCTTTACAGGAAAAAAAAAAAAGTCAAACTCTGGCTTATCACATTTTCTGACGTAAAGTAAATGCCTTTGTTTTTAATTGTTACCTATTAGTATTAATCCGTTTTCTATGTTGAATAATAATTTGGTGTGAACTTTAGTGTGGACGTTTCTTCATCTTAGACGCTAAATGTAATGAAGAGTACTCACGTGGTGGTAAAGTACAAGCATCGTCTGAGTCCGGTATCTGTCTCCTTGTTGTATCTTAGAATTTCACAAAGAGCAAATGTATCTGAAACCTCTTGTCTAGGCAGGTGGACCTTTAAAGCTTCGTGGATCAAAGTTAATTTGGTAACTGGTCTCACTGGTGTGACTGTTGTTGTCGTATAGCACAGTTGTAAAATGTTTACTGAGGCTCATGGGTCTTAACCAGGACATACCCCAAGCCTCACCCATGGGAAATTACTTATCTTTGAGAATAATGAAGTCCTGTGAACGAAGAGGAATTAGAATTCTGTTCCTGAGGCAGATGCTGTTATCCCCTCACGGGGACCTCACTCAGACCAACCCGTGGCTGTTAGGTCAGCATTCACTTCTTCTCTGCTGCAAGGGCGCCCTCCAAGGTCTTTTGAGTTGGAAGCTCATTTTGGGTCCATGATTCCCTCAACGCATTTGAGAAAGTATATTCGATGTACCATCATTTCAGTCCCTGGTGTGAAGTATTTCTTTTGCGAGGTGACTCATTCGTTCTGCTATTATTTATTCATGTGTAGGCTTCGTATACAAATTGCTCCACTTACTGCTTTTGGACTCCCGATTCCGAACCTCTCTTTTGAAAATCAATAACACCTATCTTTCTGAGGGAAACTCTCAGGAAAGCCAGCTGTGAGGACTTTTTGTTACACTTCTCGGCATTAATTATTCATGGGTATTTATTGAATAATTCAGCATGTTATGCGATAATTTTAAAATTCTCTACCTTGCGACTGAAAAGTGAGGACTTTTTGGGCCATCAGTTGATTCAGGACAAATGAAACTATTATCCGTGAGTGCATGCAGTGTGTAAGAAGGTGACATTCGGTTTTCAGGTCTTCATTAAATAAATTAAAGATGATTTGAGTATATCCCGTGGCCCTTGGGGAGAACAGGGAGCCTACTGCTACCCAAGCGATGCTGTAAGTAAAGGGACTTATTAGTTTACTTAGAGAGAAAAGGACCCTTTCTCGTATGATAAAGTACAAATGAAACAATGAATTAAACATTTTCCCTCCATAGTTAATTAGATGATGTAAACTTTCCCCTCAAAGTAGTCTCTTCTTTCTCTCCTTGTTTTCTTCTCCGTTTCCTTCTTTGATTTTAATTGGCAAAAAAAGCAGATTTCTTAGGTATCTGTTTTTGTTATTTTTAATTCTTTCTCTGTTTTTATCACTCAGTTTCATTCCGTTACTTACTCCTTTATTCTGACACCTGATTCTACATTAACTGTCTTCCGGATGCTTATGGGTCTTTTGAAAATGCATAACCCCACCATCTAAAGAAACCAGTAATAATCTACAAGGCCACTTAAAGCTGTTTGGCACAAAGAGCAGCAAAGTCAGAATTTCTGAGTTTCCATCATATCCTTCTCTGGATTTCCAGTATTTGGACACTAAATAATTCTCCTTCTAGCCAGGCTTCTAAACAGTATTCATGTGTACTGACATATCCTTATGTGGTATATAATATAATTTCAAAATCCTGTACCTTTGCTTGAACCAATGGACTATTTTAATACTCTGTAACCAGATAGCATACTGATTTGCACTGAGTTGGGCCTGGGTCAGAAAAGCTGAATATGAATTAAAGTATTTTACAAGCATAGTGTCACATGCATGAAATGTACCAAAGAGGTAGCCCAGAGAAGCTGTCACACAAATGTATAATCTGATACAAACTCAGAACTTATCTTAGGTATCTCTCTACAGAGATATCTTTAGATTTTCTGAGAGGCAAATTTTGAAATCAGAAGGTTTCCTTGTGATTATGGAGTCAGATCAAAATAAGAAGAAATGGATAAAATCTTCACTTATTGATTGATTTATGGCTCATCTTCTGAAGACTTAGCCATTTAAAAACTAATGAGGAAATAAATGCTAATGAGAAATGGGGTTAAGATCCTGTGGAGTTAGATGACAAAAAATCCTGTATCCTGCCTTCTACATCAGGGGACAAACTGGCTCACTGTGAGCAAAAGTTGTTTTTAAAAAAATATTTAAGATAAAGTATGAAATTTCAGACTGTGCTATTTTTTCCATAATTATCATGCATATTGTCATAAATACGTCCTTATGTTTTTAACCTGTTTTCTTTTGTAAAAACGCCTTTGAGTAAATTTGGTGATCCAGAAATATGTGCAATTAATGGCAAAGACTATAGCAAGGGGCTCTTACCATGATGTGGACAAGGCAGTGTGTTCTGTTACATTCTTTCAAGAGGTCTATAAATACACCAGTGAGGTTAGACTACCACTTCCAGGGTTGTGTTTAGAGGCACGTCGGTTGCTGGCAGTAATAATGGGTAGTGTGAAAATCAAATGTCCATTGTTAGCTTAAGGAACACTATATAAGGAGTCCTCTTTTTTTTCCTAAAGCACATAATATACACAAGCATATTGCATGTTTTAAATTGCTAATTAAAAGAAAGCGGAGACAAGTGCATGGAAAGGCATTATCTCTGTGCCTCCAATACTTTTCATTAATGTCAATTTCAGTGAAAAATGCAAACCATTATAAATAAACATAAAAAAGCTATGGCTGGACACTTTCTAATCTTTTTTTTCCAGTCAAGTTTTGATCTGCTTTCTGTGTTTCTGCTTTTTGCTGTCTTTTAAGGTAACATCTAGAAACAACTAAGTTATTACTCATATGTTGAATGTAATTCTAAGAGGATGATCAAATTCCCAGAGCCTTGGTTTATAGAAATTCTAGAATCAGGTATCATCAGTTCTTCATAGTTGGTGATAGCCCATGTTACATGGAAAATATTTTCTTGGAAAACACAAATAGCATTTATATATTATTTTTGAAATATATCATTAGAATGGAAAACATTACCATATCAAATTCTACATCACAAACAACCAAGTGCAGCATTAATTTCCAATTTAAAGATTATATATATATATCAAGGCTATATTTATTAATCTATTAAAAATCACTGTTCTTTATCACATACTGGATTAACTGATTCTTACTTGAAGACCATGACAAAATAATTTTATACTCTTGAATAAAAGTGAAACTAACAATTTCCTAATAAATATATGTATACTGTTAATAAATACAAAATTATAAACTTAACTATAAATTGCTAAATAATTTTCACCATTCAACATTCAAAGACAGAGAAGCCATCCTCTTCTGCTGCCAAAACGTGGCACAAATCTTGTATTCATTTCAGTGCTTTGCATTTTGGGGTTTCAGGTCATTCTATGCCTTATATAGCTAATAATTCTACCACTCATAAGCACAAAATGAAGAACCTGTTTATTTGCCTTATTACAAAGCTCATAATAGGTGTCACATGATAAAATATTGAGACATGAATTGGTTTTAGATGCTGTAAGATATTTAATGAGAGAAAATTTTCCTTTCTCCTGTTCTAGAGAATGAAGTCTTTGATTTCTGGAGATGTGAAGCTACTCTTGTCCCCAGTGAGAGTTAACAGACCTTTAAAATATTAACAGCCTGCAGTTTAATGGGTGATGATGTTGGATAATCCCAGAAGGGAAAGTCCAAGGGTAAGGGAGGTAGACGTAGCCATCCTGGAGAAGGAGAAGCTTTCAAAGGATAGAGGAGGGATGAGCAGCTGTTTGGGGAGGGAGGGAGGGAGGGATGGGGAAGGTGGTTCAAGAACGGTGTAGATCCATGCCCTATTTATTCACATGTTCATGTTGAAAACTGACTATTGGTTCCTTATAGCAGCTAACCTCCAGGTGATATTTTGTAGGAGGTTGATGAAGGATTGTGGGGCTGAGCTTATTGGTAGTAGAGAAGGCCTTTTAGTGGCATCTGTTGTAGGCATGGTTGCTCCAGGAGGCATTAGAGAGAATGCTTGCAATCAGTCTTGCCTGGCATCTTATAGGCTCTGGTACATCTGCCCCTTCTACCACATAAGGCCAGGGCTCTCAAATGAGTCCAAGGTGATGGTGGGGTGGAGCCTAATTTATTTTGGAAATCTGTTTTGCCCTTTTCAAGAATGAACTAGCAGGCTAGCAAGCACTAATGTTTCTGTTACCTAAATATTGTGAAATAAATTTATGCTTATCAGAGAAGTAAACATGCAAAATATTTTATTTGAACTAAATAATACATTATAGATCAGACAATTACAAATTTTCTGGAGGAAAAGATTTTGTTATAGCTTAAATTTGTGCCCCTTGTCCAGGGTAAAGACTTTCCTAAGGTCTATAGTTTTAATGGGAAATATATTTTCTTTTTACTTATCTTAACATGTATCTCTTATTCTCTATTCATTTATGCATTCTTTCACTCCATAACATTTATTGCTTAATATGATAAACAAACAAACTAGAGGTTCTCTGTGACCTTGATTCAATGACAGTGCAGAGAGTGATTGAAGAATGAATATGATTAATATATAAAATTTATTATTAAAACTTCATGTTGTTGCATTGAGAAAGATGCTTTCCAATTCCCTTTTGGAGATAGGAGACCTGAAAGATGACCTTAGACTCTTGGTATTTCCATTAGAGAATCAACGTCTAATACATGGCTATTGGAAAAGTCAAAGACATTTGCTGTGCAGATATTTTCGGATGAACACAAAAGTTAGCAGGTCTTTCTGGCTTTTATTTGTTTTACATTTTACTTCCCTTAAGGACAGGTCTGACCAAAAAGAAATACACCTTGTTTGGAAGTCTAAAAAAGTCATTAAATCATCTTTTCAAAAGTAGTGTCTTAAGTTGGGTCATTCCATATGTTCATCCAACCAGCTTTTCTTCAAGACTCTGCTAAGCCCCCCATAGTGTAGTTATTATAGCTGCACACTAAAGGAGCTTATATTCAACCAAAAAAGATATAATTATTTGTTAAATGTGAAAAGCATGATGAATAGTACAAGGACATGTTAGATGAGATTTCAGTCTAGACTAGAGTTTCTCAGCCAGGGGCAGTTTTGCTTGCCAGTGGACATTGGTCAATGTCTGGAGACATTTTTGATTGTCATGACTGGGGAGAGGACAACTACCGGAATCTAGTGGGTAGAGACCAGGGATGATGTTGAACATCTTACAGTGGCACCCAACAACCCTCACAACAAGGATTTCTGTTGCTCTGAAAAGTCCATGGTGACACTGTTGAGAAACCCTGGTTGGAGTGATGAGAGTGACAGACAAGGGATGGAGGCTTGAGAATCACTGTGGCAGTCATCTAGCTGTGCAACTGCTTTCTGGACGGTGATACCTTTTAAATATTCCACCCATTAGATGTATAATTCAGTAATCCCATTGTGTTTTATATCTAGATCAAACTTTGTGAAAGTTGATTGAATAAATAAATCATAAAATGGAAAATGTTAATATGAGACAGATGGTACCCAACCTTCGATCTACTTTCCTACCCCGTTTATTATTTGACAGAATAATCAATGTTCCCCAGGTTTGATCTTGGCTCTGGTTTCTGGCTGCATGACCTACAATTGTTACTGAAACTGTAAAGCAGAGATAATGATAGCTTCTCTTACAATTGTTGTGAGAATTAAATGAGAATGTTCAATAAATATAAAGTGTCCTGCACATTCTCTGAATAAATGGCAGCTATTAATCTGAGAAGATCACATTATGCTCCAAATGATATAAGTCACAGAGCTTCTGTGGCCCCATAAATTACAGAATTATTATATCTTACATGAAGACCGAAATGGAAATGATTACCTCTTTTGATGAAGAGCTATGTTGTGAATTACTTTTTTAAACCTTCAGTTAGATGAGTTATATGTGAAAAGCCCTGGAACGCTAAGTGTTTTTACAAGATTTGTTACTGGCAAGAAATGGGCAGGCATAAATGAGATCAGTCCAAAAAAATTACCCTGCAAACTTGCGGATGTGCTGTCTGCGAAAGTAGTGACAGGTCATAAAATACTGAGAAAGACAGAGGTATAGGGCGCTGGAAATATAAAAGGCGCTGTCTCTGGGCCTTCACAAATGCAACTTTTTTTTTCAGGATTTATACTGCTACACTGCTACGCTTAGCATCCTAGTCCCCTTTATGTATAGTACAGGAAATTGACCTGAGTCCAGACCAAGGTAAGAGTTATCGGCGGTGACCGTGGCGCTATTACTGTGCCAGTACCATGTTGTTGTGAGTCAGGAGTTTCAAGTCAGCTGTAATGTCCGGCTTTACTGTGTTCCAGCATTGTGACCTTGAGCAGGTTCCAAATCTCAGATAAATTTTCTCTTCTGTACAGTGGGGATCCTGATGATGCCTGCTTCTTGAGTTGTGTTGATTAAACTGGGTAACACACAAGAGGCACTTTTTATAGTTTCTGGTACTATGATCATCATCATCATTTGTCATTTTTACTATCATCTCTTAAAAGCTTTCTATTCTTGACATAGTTTGTGCCATTTAAATTTTTAGCTTCATTGAAAGAAATAGCTCTTAAAGTGATTTTTCGGTATGTTTTTGGTTTAAATACAGTTAAGTTTCTGGACTAATGTCTATCTATTTTTATATATTTTCTGATTATGAGTTTGTCATTGTATGTAAAGAACAGAGGATCTTTCTGTGTGTTTGTAGGTTTTTTCATTTGATAATTTTTGAATCTGAAAGTCACTATCTGTAGCATCTCCTCACATTAAGTAAGCTGTTTGTTTTTCATTTTCCTATCTGCCATTATTCACTTCTTTTCTTTCTTCAATTACCTGCTCAATTAGTCAAACAATATCTGTGATTGGATTTGGCTTCTTAAATGTTCAAAACTTGGACATGTGTGGACTGAGGAGCTTCCTTGTTGTGTCTGATTTTTCCAAAAGTGGGAAATGGAATAGATGATAGCAGAAAGCAGCCCACAAAAGGCACAAGCTGACTGTGTGTAGGTGGCATCCAGGGAAACCTTCATGCATTATATATTTGATATCTCAGCTCTTTGGGTAAAAATGGCCTGCAGGCAGTCATTCCCTCTCTCCTAAGCATGGCTGGCATCCCTAATTGACTATAACATTCATCTTCACTAACCTCAGAATACTTTTCAATTCACAATCAAAGCAGCCATTATCCATTGATTAATGTCAGCAAGCTTAATGAAATCTCTTCCTCATCTCTGCTTGCATAGAGATCCAAAATTGCTAGTATGGACTCTAAGATAAGCAGCAGGAATAATTTAAAATATTTAGATTGGCTCCACACACTACCTGCAAAAATTCAGGATGGAAGAGAGAAAAAAAAAAAACAACAGCAACTTTTATAAGGAAGGCATTAGTTTATTTTGTTATGTAAGTCAGTAAATAGGAACACGTGTGTGGGGATGCTAGCAAATCTATTGGCTGTTGATCAGCTGAGGGAATCTGAGGACACACGGTTTTGAAGAACATGCCACACGTATAAAAAATCTACTTTTATGACATCTAAATTTGTTCAATATTAATATTAATATTCAAAAAAGTCTAATGACTTCTATTTTATTGTGTAGATATCACACATACTCATTTTTCCCTATGCACCAGTCATCCAGAGTTAGAGCTGGATCCCAGAAACCAAGCCACAGTTAGTTTTATTTGTTTGAAAATGAAAGAAATCTCAGAATTTTATAAGTATGCAAAATTGTCTAAAGTATAGAGGGAAGGTTGTGGAGAGGAGTGTGTGATATCTCAGAGTTTTGTTTGTTGGTTTTTGTTGATTTGGATGTGGGGACCTTGTTTTCCAGAGCAAATAAGCAAGCAGTGGATTTAGCTTCCACTGATCAATCCGGCCAGAACAGCAGTATCCAGGCCTGATTCTGTGCCTTTGATCGGGAATATATAGGGAGACATCAAGACCTGAGATCCTGTGTGTAGCTATTTCGCCACTGCGTCTACAATTTTACAGCTCGTTAATTTCTTCTCATTGGATAATCATAAAAACAAACACTTATTGACTATCTGTAGATGTCAGGCGACTGCACTCATTATTTCTTACCGTATATTTTCTCATTTAATCCTCAAAACAATCCTGTGAAAAATTAATGCTTTCAAGCCCCAGTTTCCTAACTTATAAAAATAGAGGTTGAAATGAATACATTTCTTAAGGATTCACACCTAAAAACTGGGACAACAAAATGTGATGACAGGAAACTCTTATTCTAGTCATATTTCTAACATGTGACAAGAAATACTAGAGAATAGATTTTTAAAAACCTCTATTACTAATTATCTTCATGACTAAGGGCACATTACAATCTGCTCTATTCCTTTTCATCAATTTTAAAATAAAAAAATGATGATTTTGAAGGAATTTCTCATTGTTCCAAAGCATTTTTTCAGATGGAGCTGAATATTACTCGAGAATTCAGGCAATTTCTGTAGTCTCGGTTTATTCTGAATTAATGAGTAAAAAAAGATATAGCAAAGCAATTATTTAGAAAACAAAAATGATGTCAAAGGTATTAAATGTAAATCAGTATTTAAAGATATACTTAAGTGAACTTACTCTTAAAACTCAACTTGTGGTATCGTTATATTCTTTCTATCGAATGATGAGATAGATTTTGGTAAGCTACATATTAATATATATACATATACCAAATACACATACACAATACATGCACACCAGATATTAGTCCCATGAGCTTGACAGGAGGGAGTAGTTGGTTCCAACTGATGGATGAGGAAGTGGGTTCAGAGAGGTTATGTGACTTCGGGTAAGCCTCGCAGTCATTCACTCTTTTGTTTATTTGTGCATTCTTTCCATCAACACCATGAATTGCCTAACATGATAAGGAAGAAGTGGAGGAGAAGAAACAAGAAAGAGTGATCCTAAGACATGTGAAACACTATTTCTTTAAATGTGACATTGACCACAAAAAACGCTTATAAAACCCTGGCTTTCAATCGTGGCTGGATTTTTACTAGCTGTGTGATTTTTTTTTTTGGTGCAACCAGTTAATCTGTTAAAGCCGCAGTTTCTTGATCTGTAAAATGGGGTTAACAGTGATTCCTCAACCATCCCACTACACTTGCTTTGACACACCCTGTGGCATCAGCAGTCATCTTTGTATTCTTCAGGCCTAGCCCAAGGACACCATCCAGGTCACCAAGAGCTCAGGATGATGACAAATAAATAAATAAATAAATACTGTAAACACATAATTGCCACACAGCAAGGTGAGCTTCATGACATTTTAAGCCCAATCACATGGCAGCAGACAAGAGGCAATTCTTTCTGCCTGAGAGAATTTTCATATTAGACTCAGACTCAAATGCAGGTTTTCAAAGAGGCGAGTATTAAGACTTGTGTTGTTTTCCTACAATTAGTTGTTTGTCTGTATATACTATTATATCTAGCTCTGTCTATCTCTCTGGCTAGCTATCTTCTGTCTGTGTGTATATATATATATTCCATATGTTGTGCTGTTTATCTAGCTCCTAATCATAATACTCTCAAGCTACTGTGGAAGATCCCCCCAAACTTACAAATTTTACAAATGTCCGTTAGTTTCAGTGCTAGTATATTTTAAAAATAGTCTTCAATTTATATTTAAACAATTGCACTGTGGATGAAATGCTGGTACTTATGAATGCCTGAATATGTAACTTTGTTGTAATGTAATTTTCTACCAAATACAGTTTTGTGAAAGGAAGATATATATATATATATATATATGAAGAGGCAATTATAAAAAATGAGATGCAGGATGAGAGACATATGCCCAATGACAACTGAAGGGCATTGTTTTTTCTGTGAATGAATAGGGATGCTTGGGAAAAAATCAGTGCATGATGCCTTATGTACAGAAAGCACACAGCAAGTCTGAGTTCTCTGTAGGATGCAGATGGCGACATTTTGTTTTCATTAATGTCTCCTGAGTCGACATGCAGAACATACACACAGAAATGAAATTATAACAAATGGCACTGAACGCTAATACAACATTAATAACTAGCACAGAATTTCAAGGGAGAATATCCAACAAAGGATATGTGTCATGGAAACACCTTCTGGGAATGGTGGCAATCCCTGACTGCTCTAAACCGTTTAAAGCTGAACCTGTGAAAACCCAGCAGGATAATTACATGATGGAAAACAATCCTTATTAAGAAGCTGCCTTATTAGCTTACAAGTGGCTTTCCTCTCCCTTGTTTCTAGCATTTCATGGTACTTTTCGGCTGAACAAACTTTTAAATATTGTTGACAAATTGATGGGAGAACTTTATGCAAAGGTTGAGTCTCCCTTCAGCAAGCATTTGTGATATTGATTAAAAACAAATGCTGTTTCAGTGTGTCCCTTAGAAATAGTCAACCATCATGTCAAGTCCTTTACTAAGCTCTGTTGCATAACAGATACAACTACAAATGTGAAAAAAGCAAAAACAATGCTCTTTAGAAAAGGGGTTTGCTATTTGTTCTATAAAATTAAATCACTATTTATCCAAAGAGTATATGACTATATTCACATATGGCATTGATATTTTAATATTAGTTTTATAGTATAGTTTGTGTATATTTAAGATGAGAAGTACAAGAGGGTTACATGTTCTCAAATTGTTTGTATATGTATTTGAAATTTGTAGAAAGAAAACCTACTTTTAGTATTTAGGGTTTTAGCATAAAACAAAATTCTTTGCAGTTGGTTCAAATGTAGAGATATTAAGGAAACAAAGAATGTTGAGGAATGCACAAGCTAGTAACAACACCACAAAGTAACTAAGAAGCTCAAAGGGCTGGCAGGAGATGGGGGAGAAGGTGACGGCACCAGACCCCAGCGAGAGCTGGAATGGTGGCAGCCACAGGGCTGCTTGGCAGAGGGTAGTTATGGAGCATCTCAGCTGCTGACAGAGATGCACGACTGATGTAGGGAGAGAATGAGGAACCGATGGATTATTTTCTCTCTCTCCTCTCCCTTTGGCTCTCCTGGAGGGTGACTCCTATTGGCCAACTCCATACAGGACCTGCCAGGGGGTTAGGAAACCTCAGTGATGCAGTCCTCAGCAGTGAGGATCCTTCAGGCCAAGAGCAGGGAAGGATGGAGAATGGATAGAGGGAGGGACAGTGGCCCCAACGAGGATACTTTCGCAATGTCTGTTAACTCCAGGGCCCATGGAAAGAGGGCTGGAGTGCCGTTACCCAAGGCTTGCCCATACATTTCTCTTTCTGAGATATGCTCTGCTGAACATGAGGTAGAAGATTTTGTGTGATCAAATAGAATAGTGAATTTCAAAGAGTGGGAAATGATAGCCTATTAACAAGTTGTTTTACTTCAAGATTTCTCAAAGCCTTTAGATTCTGGAAATATCAAGGCTTGTTATTCTGAGAGGGATTTTAATAAATATTCCACAGAAACAGTGCCCATATAAGATGTGTTGGGGAATACTGCAATTATTGGATTCAAGTAGAAGTCTAAGAAAGCGACATCTTGGGATAGTTGAGAAATAAACTCTATTCCACTTACAACATTGTCCATCCCTTTCTTTCTTTATGAAATTTAAAACTACAAGGCACTTAAAGTCTAAGGAAATGGAAAGTTAAAGGGAAAACTGTCTTCCCTTTTTCTTCTGCTCCAACTGTGGGCATTCCTGCAAATTCATGCTTCAATATTCTTATCTTTCTTTATACTGTCTCTTAATGAATGCCCTCTTCCCCCTGGTTTCAGTTATAACCTCCATTCTGTTTATAGCCCAATCGAAAACTGCCTTCCTAAGTTCTAGTTCGGAATCTCTAAGTACAGATTTTTCAAAAGGATATTTGCTTTAGGCAGGCAACTCAGATTTATCATCAGGTTATCTAGTTACTTGGTTCTGGCTAAGTTGCTTAATCTCTCTTCAACTGAATTTCATTACCTGTAACATGATGGAGTTGGGCTAAATACAACTTGTATAAAAATGTTGCTTAAATATATAGTTATGACCTCTTAATCTCCCACATGTCTGTGCATCACTTAAAATCTCCTAGAAGGAACCTTACATCCCTCTAAATCCATGAGTTCCACAAAATGAAGACTGGGTAGAGGAAGTTACTATGTGCAGTGCAGAAATGGGACAGAAATTGAGAAGTAGAATCCGGAGTTACTTACTTGGTTTAAAGTTGCCTCTTTGGAAGAAACTATGTTCAAATCCCTGACTCTGAGATTTCCTGAAGGAGGCACTCAACAGATCATAGACAATCACATCAACATATGAAGAGGGATGGCTTTGCTTCCTGTGCATCGGGCACTGAAGGAAGATGCCCGTCCAGCCCTGCTGGCACTGGTGGGTCCTGAAGGATTGCCCTGGTGATCTGATGTGCTGCAATTCCATGCCTCTAAAAGAGGATCTCACTCCCCAGCTAGCAGCTGGAGAAGACTGATAAGATTGACACTCCACAGGTCTTCACAGAAGGGTTCCAGTTTTTCAACTGCTGAAAAAAAAAAAACCCTGAAAACTGAAATAAAAAAATCAAACCTGAAAACTGTTGGAAAGTTTTTCCCAGTTGAAAAGTTATCAGAACAAAAATAACAGCAAACTGCAGTACTATTCCCACTTCCTTAAAATTCCCACAACTCAATACATCAAAACATGATGACAATGCAGATGTTTCAGGGTCTCAAACCAATATACAGGCAAAGAAAATCTCAGTCTACTTAATTAAGGATTGTCAGTGGCTTGAGAGGGAAATCAAGGTCCAGCACCCTTATAAGTGATGATTATTAAGACATAGCCAATGGGAAAGACACAAGTGCATTTGTCAAATTTGATTAATGTATTTGTTTTAACATTCCATGGTTAATTAAATCTGTCATAAAAATTAAAGGCATCTCCCTCTCTATCTAGCCATCTGTCTCTCCAGCTTCCAACAATAGGTAACCACGGTTTTGTTTCTTTTCAATTCTTCCAAAGCTTTTCTGTGCATGTATACTAATACGGATATTTACTTTTTCCCAACCTAAGTGAAAAAATGGTAGCACGTTACACTGCTGTTCTGTAGCTTGGTTTTTCACTTGGGAAAATGTATATTATAGTTCTTTCTAATTCAATGTAAAGAGTACTTCCAAATTTTTTAAATAGCTGTATGGTATCTTATTACATTAGTATGTCTCATAATAGGGGGCAATTTTGTCCCACTTGACAATTTGGCAACGTCTGGAGACATTTTTGATTGTTATAACTGGGCATGGGGTGTGCTCCTGGCATCTAGTAGGTAGGAGCCAGGGATGCTGCTAAACATCTTACAGTGCTCAGGACAGCTTCTCCCCTTCCAAAGTATTATTTAGTCCAGAACATCAATAATGCTAGAATTGAAAAACCCTGTGTTGTATGGTGTACCCCCAATTTACCTATCTCCTATTTTGGGCAATTGAGTTATTTCCAAAATTTTGTTATTACAACAATGTCACAATGGATAACGGCATATATTTTATTTCACATATGAGAGAATATTTGTAAGAATTGATTATTAGAAGTTAAAGAATTTTTCAAAATGAAAAAATGTCATGCATTGGTAGTTTTGTCAAGTTACAATCCTTTCAGAAATTTGTGAAGATTTATTTCCAACAGCACTGCCAATACTGTTGTCAACCATTAGGAAATTTATCAATCTGAAAACGTGATCTCCAAGTCTGTTTTAAAGTTTTCTTTCTCTTATTATGCATTAGGTTGAGCATCCATTCATAATTAGCAGCCTATTCAATGTTCTATTTTTGTGTGTGTGGTTATTTATTACTCTTTTCCTAGTTTTTTAAAAAGTTTGTTTTTCTTTTTATTAGTTTCTAGAGGCTCTTTTTTTTTTTTTCTGTTTAGTGATTTGTAAATAGTATTCCTGGGATGTCACTTGTATTCTGAATGTGTTTTTAAAATTTTATTTTATATAACTCAATCATGAAAATATACAATTTTGTATATCATATATAATGAAAATATAATAATATATAAATATATAAAATACAATAATATAACAATATAATTACTATAATATATGGCATATAATATGTATGATATAGTAATTATAACTATAAAATATAATTTTAATTGATTCATTCTTTCATGATTTGTATTATGAGCTATGTTTAGAAAAAGTCTGATAATTTTATATGTAAAGTTTTCTTTTATTGCTTTTCTGATTTTATCTTTACAGTGAAATCTTTGATACTTGGTAATTTATGTTGGTATTTGATATATGTAGATTCAGTATTCCCCCCCAACTAGTAAAGCAGCTGTCTCAAACATATTTTCTGAATACTCCATATTTTCCCACTGATTTACTATACCTCTTATAACATTTATACCATCCTCATTGGTGTTTGACTTTGCTCTGTATATTGTGCTCCATTTGCCTGTCTTTTGTTCATAAGTGGTATTATAATCTCATATTTTTTAAATCATTAGTGGGCTTAGTTCATGTTTATTTCTTTTCGTTTGTAGAGTTCCCCTCCAGCCACTTTTACTTGTTCATTTTTATAAGAATTTTTAGCAGCTTTATTGAAATATAATTCTTATAATATTCACCCAATGTAATTCTTATACTATTCACCCATTTAAGGTGTATGAGTCAGTGGTTTTCAGTATAATCACTGATATGCATGACTATCATCACAGTCAATTTTAGAATACCTTCATCACCTTAAAAAGAAGCACGTCTTTTTTTTTTTTTTTTTTTTTTTTTTAAGCTATCCCCTCCCTATCTACCAATCCCTCCATAGCTCTAAGCAACCACCAATCTACTTTTTGTTTCTATAGATCTCCCTCTTCTGGACATTTCATACAAATGGGATCATACCATATAGGTCTTGTGTGACTGGCTTCTTTCACTTAGCAAATATTTTCAAGGTTCATCCATATTGTAACATGTAACAGTATTCTATTCCTTTTTAAGTCTGAATAATATCCCATTATATGGATATACCACAGTGTATCCATTCATCACTTGGTGGACACTTAGGTTCTTTCCTTCTTTTGGTTCTCTGAGTAATGCTATTATAACATTCTTGTGCAAGTATATTTTGTGGATGTATGTTTTCGTTTCTCTTGGGTATATAGCTAGGAGAAGCGTTGGTGGATCACATGGTATTCTATGTTAACTCATTTGAGGAAGTGCCAGATAGTTTTCCAAAGTGGATGCAGCATTTTATTTTCCTTCCAGGAGTGTGCAAAGGTTCTGGTTTCTCCACATCCTCAGCAATACTACTGTTTGACTTTTTGGTTCTAACAATCCTAGTGGCTGTGAAATGATATCTCATTGTGGTTTTGATCCACTTGAATTTTAATTCCTTTTGTTAACCTACAAATAAAAGGTTACTATTTTATTGTGGTCATAATTTAGACAGAATTAAAGTAGTTATATATTTTAAATAAATATATAATTATCATATGTGCTAATTTTTTCTTCATATAGTTCTTATAGACTTTTATTATTAAATAAATATATCCTCACGGATTTTATATGTATTTTGTAAATTCAAATATCTAGTTTAAGTTTTTTAGCTGGTTGTGTTTGCTTGTAGAAAAGCTATTATCTGAACTTTAAATTTGTACATAGTTACGTTACTGAGTTTTGTTCCTCATAGTAGTTTTGACTGATTCTTTTGAGTTTTTCAGGTATAGACTATGAGAGAATTACTTCCTCTTTTCCAATTTTCATACTTCCTGGTCTTATTCTTTTTTCTCAATAAGTATAGTGTTATCTTTTGGGGTAATATATATTTTATCACAATAATATTAATATTAGAAAGTTTTTAAAAATAAAAAATAGATGTTAAACTGTATCAAATACTTTTTCATTGTTTAAGAAGATAAACAACACTTGGTCATGATGTATTATTCTTTTGATATGCTACTGAATTCTGATTGCTAGTATTTTATTTAAGATGTTAGCTTTGATTATCAGAAATGAGATTTGTTTGTAATTATCTTTAGGGGACTAGCTTGCCAAGTATCAATGTTATGCTTGATTAAAAGAAATAATTAAGTTTTAGTTCTTCCTGTGCTCTGAAACAGTTCAGAAAGCATTGGAATTATTTGCTCTTTAAAATTTTGGTTGAATTCTTCTGCAAAAGAGTTTAGGGTTTGTGGTAGGCAGAAAAATGCCTCCCTCCCCCAACAATATCTATTTTCTAAACCCTGGAACCTGTGAATATATTAGGTCACATGGTGGCAAGGGAGAATGAAGATTGCAGATCAAATTAAGGCTACGAATATATTACTATTAAGTAAGAAGTGTATCAGGGTGGGCTTCATATAATCACAGTGTCCTTTAAAGTGGAAGATGGAAGCAGATGATGTAGGAGCCAGAGAGAGATGTGAGGATGCTGTGCTGCTAGTTTGGAAGACAGAGGAAGGGGACATACACCAAGGAATGTAGAAAGCTTTTAAAGCTGGAAAAGGGAAGGAAACAGAGTCTCCCCTAGGACTTCCAGAAGGAATGCATCCCTGCTGAACCCTTGATTTTAGCCCAGTGAGACCCACTTTGAACTTTTGACTTCCAGAACTGAGAATACATTTGTGTAGTTCCAAGTTGCCAAACCTGTCATAATTTGTTACAGCACCTGTATGTATATTATACATTATTATTATATATGTAGTTCATATATTTACATATGTATAGTTATTATGTATATATACACATACAGAGCTGTTGGCAATACCAGTATGAACTCATAGGTATGTGAATATATACCACTATATCAGTACTGATTTCATGAATTCAATCCTACTATAGTCGGCACTCCGTATCTACAGGTTCTGCGTCTGTGGATTCAACCAACAGTGAATAAGCAATATTCGGAAAAAAATTCCAGAAAATTCCAAAAAGCAAAACTTGAAAGTTACTGTTTTGGGTTTATATTCTTACTACCTTAGGTTCTTAATATATGTTTCTTTTTTCCTGGTGGTGGGGATACTTTATTTTCTGGCTTGTTATCATTTCAGTTTTATTACATCTAGTTAGATAATGCTGTTTTATTTACACATTTCTGAAACTTACTGACAATTTCTTTGTGGTATAATATATATGATCAATTTTGTGACTCTCCCATGAGCAAGTGAAAATGAAGTTTATTGTTTATTTTCTGAGAAGGCAATTTAATACGTATTAGTTAAATCTTTCTATGTATTTCAAGTGTTCTTTTATTAAATTAATTTAATGCACTTGACATTTTGCAGTCCAATATCTGTGAATTAAAACTTCCTACTTGCTGTATATTTCTGTGTATTTCTCTCCAGTATCTTTTAGAGTTTTTGCTTTATCACCCCTGATGCAGCATCATTTGGCTTATGTATATTCATAACTTCTGTGTGTTTATGCAGATTGCACTCTCACCAGTATAAAATGTCTTCCTTAGTCTAGTTTATTTACTTGTTTTTGGCCTGAATTCTACCTTGTCATGAACACTACTTTCTTTTTGTTTGCTTTTATTCCCCTAATTTTTTCTGGTGTTGAGTTTCATTGTGTCCAGCCTGAAAGTTTTCATAGTTATTTTTTACCCTTTTTGTATTAATTGACATGATAGATTCATCTGGTTTTAGTTATATCCACTTTTTTTGTTTTTAATGATCTTTTAGTTTTTTTTTTTTTACTATGTGTTGTTTCCTTTGATTTCTCTGGGTTTTCTTTGTCTAATAGTTTATATTTATAATTATTTTAAAAAATATGTGTAGTCCTCTATTTATTTAAATAGTGTAAATGGCTTCTTCATAAAAAGTTGTATGGTAAAGTACTTTCCCAAGGTCATTAGTTAATGAGTGGTGGAGCCATAATTTAAATCCTGTAGCATTTGTTCTGTGCAGTTTTTTTGTTTTGTTTTGGTTTGAGTCAGCATAGGCTCTAAGGACAGTCAGTCTGGAGATGTATTTCAATGATCTTTTACGCTTTCTCATTCCCAATTCTCTTTCTGCATCACAAGTTTGTTTAACTTAAATTTATTTTAACATTTATTTAATGCACAAACCAAATGACTAAATGAATGGCCTGAATAAACAATTGATAAAGATGGAGAATTTTTAGGTAATTGACTTAAAGATAAGAAAATATAGTATAATTGATGCAGAATTTCTCTTTCTTGATGCTGTGGTTTTGTGTTTTGTCAGTCTTCTTTTTAAAATGTTTATGTGAGGAACATGTTAAATATTATTGTGCTTCTGACCAACTTTCTACCTTTTGAAAGATTAAATATCACCTTGGATGGAGAAAACTGGGCTATTGTTTTATTTCTTCCACTCGCCTTTTCTTGGACTCTCTGCCTGTATGTGTAGAAAGTTGAAAATTAGCAACAAATCATCCATTTAAAACAAATGGATAATCTAGAGATACAATAGTTGCAAATGATAGACTGGAGGGATACTTGTATCCTGTGTTTTATAGATGGGAAGAAAAAAGATGCAAAGCTTACCTGACAGCCACTTTAAAAAACGTCTTTGAATGAATTGGTGTAGAATAAAATCTGAGCTAGGGTTAATCACATGAGGGAAGTTTTCTGAGCTTAGCATTGTCTTTCAGAAAATGACTAATTCATCCCATTTAGAATCTTAAAAAATTTGTTATTTTGCTCAGACGCAGTTTACACAGAAAAGGCCATAGACTTCTCAAGTTAGGAAGACCAGGCATTCTGGAATGAGACCCAGTTCTTTCAGAATCAGAGCTCTATCCATTGATGGAATGTTTCTTAACTTCTCTGACACTTGGTTTTCTCATCTGTAGAGTAGATGAAGATTATACCTGTCTTCCAGAGGGAAGAGGCCTTAAATAAGGCAGTGTATTAAAATTAGTGGTGTAAGTCAACAGCAACGAGAATTCCCTTTCTCCAAGCCTTGTCCAGCAGAAACCTGCTGAGGACCTCACAGCCAATCCATAGCAGCCCAATTCATTTGAAGCCAATTGGGAAACTGCTCAGCAAGCTGACCTTTGTGCTGCTGTCATGAATGCTCTGTAACAAAGAAGAAATGAGTCCTATAGGATTACAACACTCTTTAACTGTGTGCTTTGGCTTATTTTCTGAAGAACTGTTTCACTCTCCTTCTGACCAGGCTGATAGGGATTTAGAATTATGATAGCTTTCTTAACTAATTTGCCCGATACAAATGTTCATATTGTTAAATTTGCTTGCTAATACACGTAATGCTAATAACAGACTCAGCAATGAAATTAAGTTTGCTTTATTAATTTTTCAATATTAAATTTCACTAACAGATGCATTAAAAATTAATTGTCATCTTTATTATGTCAACTCTAATGAAAAGACATACATCATTAGTGATATGCTTACAATATGAAGTGTGTAAGAGCATTTATGAGGGAAAAATCAATAACCTCATTAACGTGTTTATATTTGTTCCTCCAGTGTCAATTATTCCTGTAGTTATTAGCATATTCACATTATGACATAAAACCAATGAATAGCATTTTTTTCCATGTAGTAACCTGATCTTGTCTGTCTAATTTTAATTAACTTGAATTTCATAATATATTACGTTTTAGATGCAAAATCTTAATACTGAAAAAATTTGTGATTGAGATTGACCCACATTTACCCTAAATTTTAACGAACACTTCTAAGAAGTCAAAATAAACCGGAAGCCATCATTTAGATTAAAATTATGTGTATAAATGACTTAAAATTTTAAATTCCGTGTATGGACAAAATGAGTTTAAATTCTGTAAAATGTCCATATCTGGAAAGTCTCTCATTTAAATTTGGATCTGGAAACTAAATGACATCTTATTTTATTCCCCCAAGATTTGAAAACCTAGAAGATCACTGTACCTCCTGCTTTGTCCTACTTTAAAAATATTTAAAAATTAAATATAGTATTCAAATCTCTGGTTGTATAATAGAAGAAAAAGCAGATCCTTGGTACTTAGTTTTATTAAGAGTTTCAAAGCTTGTTATTTGATTTTTTTTAAGTCTATATGTTTTACATATGTATATGTGTGTTTTATTTAATAGTTTATTATTGCTACTGTTTTGAATTGAACTGTATTGTCTTTTGTAGAAAGTATGCCACAGTATTATAATTGTTTTTGTAAATGCTAAATGGTCGTATTGAATCTAAAAATCTTTGAAAGACTAGTCAGTGTAACAATAATGCAGAAAGTTAGAAAAACCTTAGCCAAGTGAATAATAAATAAATATGCTTGCATATCTAGCTAATACTATATGAATGTGTTAGCCTCTGAGATCATAGGGCATAGGATAACCAATGCTTAAAAGAGGGAAAGACATTAAAGGAAACATTAGAATAAAAAAGAAAATATGGTCCAAAAAATTGATTGATGACTCCCCTAAACCGAATAGTCAAGGAATTCTAAAGACCTACTATTTATTATAATCATTGCAAAGCAATTTGAAGTTAGGCCAAGGCCCTCCAAACTTTGTGTTTTAATTCTTTGGTTATAAATAATCCACCAGAAAACTTACCCACAGAAATGGCCTTTGAAAGTTGTAATGGAATGAAATTATGACCCAGTACTCAGTCTCCTGAGTCACAATAAATGTGCTATAAGAATGTCAAATACATGGGATACCTTTTGTGAGAGATCATTTTAGTGGCACAGACTGCAACTTTAAAAGAACTATGTGGAGGTACAGTTCCATAATTCTGATAAGAAGAGAAGGGGTGTGAAATTGATGGGCAAAATTTCATAACCTCTCTTCATTTCCCCAAGTACATTACCATTGCAAGGCTATGGACTCTGTATTTTGGATTCTAAATACTTGCATTAAATATTTTTGCCTTACCTATGCTTTTCTAAGCTTTTTGTCTCTCCCCCCCCTCCCCAAATACTAGAGTAGAATGCTTGGTTTACTAAAGAAAAAAACACAAAATTTTAAGTAGTTAAAATTCCCCCTGAGATATTTAAAAGAATGTTTAAGGTAGATTAAACCTAAACCAAAAATTAAATCAAATTATATTCTGTGTGCTCAATTTTCTGTAGGGAACCAAAAGTCACTGGAGTGTAAAATTCTAATTAATTATGTGGAATGCTAATGGATTTTAAATTAAAAATATGTGCTGTTTAACACCACCTCACTCTACACGGTTTTGCAAGTGGATATTACAATGAAACTGTCCTATAAAGTCTGGAATACATGTAAGGTATAATTGTCGCTTCTTCAGTTTAATCTAAGAAGAGCTGGACTCTTCATCCAGAGAAGCATCCTGCTGATCTGCTCCTTTGACAGTCCGATTTAAAGGAAGCTTTATTATTCCACTTCACATACAGAAATAGGTTAACTGGGGACATTTTAACAACCAGTGTTGCTACAGCTTTTCCAATTTTATAGTTAAAGACTAACTTCTTTTGTAGATTTGGAAACTGAGGTTCAGCACAGATGACACAATTAATAATGATCAGAGCTGACACTCAAAAACAAGGTTTCCCTTTGTATGTTGTGCTTTTAATTAATCACAGCAAGCTCAAATGGAAAGGATACAACTATGAATCTAAGTTATTTTAAAACACCGACTGGAAACTCTTTACTTTATATCAGGACATTACCAGTATTCTCCCTAATACTGACCTTTTGATACTATGATGCTCTAAGGAAAAGCATGAGACCATCTAAGGCTGCCATAGTTTCCCTCATTCATTCACTTGCTTGTTTGTTCAGTGAGATCTACTTTGTACCAAGAATTGTTTTAGGTATTGAAGACTCAGCAGTGAATAAAACAAAAAATTCCTTTCCTTATGGCATGTAGAGCCTGATGTTGGAGGATATTTTTTTTTTTTTAAAAAAGGGGGAAAAACATGTATCAGATTGTATTAAGAATTAAAAGGAAAAAGCTAACGTAGATTACAGATGATTAGGTAAATTCTATTTTATCCTGCATGTTCAGGAAACATTCACTGACAAAATGGTATTTTAGCTGACACTGGCAGGGCATGAGAGAGCAAATTATATGAATGTCAGGGGGAAGACAGTTTCAGGCAGAGGAAACTACAACAGCAAAGGCCCTGAGGTTGGAGTATTCTTGTATGAGACACAAAAGTAGTCCAGGATTGGGGCAGAAGGAGAGTTTGGGGGCTGGTGACGACATGGGCAGAAGTAAACAGGGACCAAACAAAATGGCCATTGAATAGAACAAGGCAGAATATAGTCTGTTTCTGTGTCATCCTAGGTAAAATTATAAGGTGAGTGCGGAACACTGAAAGACTAGGCTGACTAATATCTTAGGAGTAAGGACTACTAGGGGGAGTAAGAAAGTTGTAGAATCCAAGAGAGGTATGAAAAATCCTTGTCTGCTCGTATCCCCAGTGCATGCTTTTTTGTTTTGTTTTGTTTTGAAGCAGTCCTTTTTAGTAAAATGTAATCCAAAGTACTTTATGAGCAGTCTTGGTGCTGGGGCTGCAGAAACAAGAGCAAAGCCGCTGTCCACGGTACTTGTAATTGAGTTGTTAAGTAAAACTAAAACTAAATCTTGGAATGGATGCTCTCTCATCTTCTAATATTTGCAAATGCGATCCCTTGATCTTCCTTTATTTTTATTCCCCTTCCCTACCTAACTCTTCTCTTATTTAAAAAACGAGTTTATATCATCCTGGAATTTCTCCTGTTGCCTCCTCTCTGCAACGTCTTCCCACTTGGGTCATATTAGGTGCTTCTCCTCATTATTTTCTGCCTGCTGTCCCACTCAACCTAAAATGAAAGCTCCGTGAGAACAGAAAAACTGTGCGTTTCTTTCAGTAGTACATCCCCAATACTTAGAAGAGACCTAAAAATAGTAAGCACTCAACAAATAATGAATGAATGATTAAAGAATGAACAAAAAGCACTTAAACTGCTAAACAGACAGTAGCCATATAGTATCTTTCCCCACTGCGCAATGTCTCTTTTTCACCCACCTTCTGGCAAAGAACTTGAAACACAGTAGATGCTTAATAACTGGATTGTTGGATGAATGCATTACCAGAAATTTAGGGTTATTTTCTGTGGTTTGCATCTGTGAAGAGTAACACATAGATACTTCTCCCAAGGTGCTATTTCCCTTGGACTCAGATAAATCATGCATTGATATGATTGCCTAGGGGCACATGTAGTTAGATAAAATTTAATTTTATTAAACTGGATCATTCCAACTACAATGGTTTAAAAAGAGTCTGGTTATGTTTACACGTTGAGACTAATTTTTTTTAAGTTAACACTAGTTCTGCAGGATCTTAATATATGAGATTTGATTTATGAAAACTATATCCATCATCTATTATCTATCCATCATCTATCTATCTATCCCATTGCATTCAAAGAGCACTTAAGCATAATTTCTTAAGCCTATTAATGATTCTGTGGCAGCATTGGTGTTTGCTGTGAATCTCAAAGTAGGGGGTGAATATACAACTCTTTTCTTCTCTTTGACTCCCTTGGAACAATTCTCAGGACTAGTTTTGCATGAATGCACTTTGGTAAATACTTAACATTGTGATAGAGTGAGAATTCAAGGAAGTCATGTTCTGTTTAGTTAACTACAAAGTTTAGAACAGGAAAAAAAAGTTGATAATTGTTGAATCCAGGTGATGGGTATGTGGAAGTCCATAATAAATTATTTATCCTCATAAATACTCTGAAGTCTTTATAATAAAAAGCTGAAATTAAAAAATATGTACATGGCTGTCACCTCACTTGTTCTTTTATTGAGAATCAGTAGTTTGGTCATTTTAGATATTTTGGCCCAAAAGTCAATTGAGGTATTTTGTTAGTAGTTGAGTGACCATACCCTGTATCATGTAAACCAGAACTCTGCTGAGAGTGAGTGGAGGTCACTCTGAGTGAGTGGCTCCAGGACCGCCATCATGAAACAGGACCGTTCAAAACAAATGGAGACAGGAGGTCTACCACTTGGTAGGAATGCTACTGAATATCTTTTAAAAATGCATTTTCTGAAAGTCAACAAATAAATGAGTCAATGTAATGAGGGCAAATAAACCTGAGAAGCAATGCCAGTTTTTTGGGTTTCATTGTTTACTGATGTGCCTAAATCTGTGAATGAGGCAGTTATTCCTGAGGGGAGGGCTCTGCCTGCTTCTTTGGGAGGATGCCTTTCCAAATGCAGGCTTCCTGGCAACGAGCTCCACATGGCTTGGACACAGTGTGCGTGCCTAACCCTTTGAGAGTTACGGAGTTCCCAGGCACCAGTTGGCCATGGAAGATTACGTGGCCCCCTGCCAACTCATTGCTTCCATGGCAGTCAGGAAAACCTTTTCCTTATTCATCCATGTGTCCAGCCAGCTGGCAGTGGGGTGATCACTAGGCTGTGAGTGGGTTGCTGGCGATGAAGGCCACATGTGCCTCAGGAGTCTCAGATGAATGCTTGATAGGGTGGGCACACAGTTTTCTCAAACATCATTATTTAGGTCTGATACCTAAAATGAACATGGTGGGTGTAAAATACGAAATTTTGTAAAAACTGTGAAAGTTGACTGTTTTTGTGGTAACAAACCATGTCACATTGTCCAACTAAATTTGATTCACTAGAATTGTTTGAACTTTTTTTTTGTTCCGACAAATATTAATCTCAAATCCAAGTCAGCTTGAGTAACAATTCAGTAATGAAAATTGCTCCTCAGAAAGTTCAGAACAAGTACAAACAAGTGCTACTCAAAAAGGACAGAGTCTGAGTGTTTTGTTGGACTCACCATGTCTTAATAAAACTTTTACACACAGTTTTTGGTTTTATATTATGATAAATTTTAACCAAAATAGTTGTCTTACAAAAAAACACCCATCATTCCAATAATTTAAATTCATATTGGCTGCTATAAAAATTATATTCCTTCTTTATCAAGAGCTTAAAAAAATGTCAGTATACTTTTTTTCAGGAATCAAACTTTGAGGAATTCCATAATGAGAGGAATAGTCAAAGATACTACATGTCACAGCTTTATTTATAGCTATAATTAACAATAATTTAAATGAATAATACATGGGTGATTAAACATTTTGATAAATTCAATATTTGAAACGTAGGCATTCTTTAGACAATATTTAAGAATATTTGATGACTTTTTAACATATTCATATAACTTTGATTTATTTTTGAATACCTCTTTTTCATCTAGCTATAGATATTCAATACTATAAATATATATGCATAGAATAATACTGGAAGAAAATACTCCAAAATATTCATTGTTATCTCTGAGTTTGGAGTTGATGGATAACAGTGATTTCTGTAGATTTTGTTTTATGATTTTTCTGAAATATCATTAATGTTATTAATTTAGCCATTTTAAATAAGATCTATGGAAATTGTTTATGAATATATAATACATACATATATATATATCTGTGTATGTGTATGTATATACATGTATACATATGTCTAGACAGGAAGATTTATGCCCACAAACCTCAAAACAGGTTGGGCAAATTTCTGTTATTACCAAATTCTTTCGCTTGATGGTTGTTGTGTTGAGGGAGGTCTAAACTCCATGAGTAATGTCAATCTTAAATCCATAGTAGTTATCAGTAATTTATTTACTACTGTTGGTTTTAGAAAATTTGTATCATGTACTTTCAGTAAATGAAGTCCTTTGTATTCTGTTACTTATTAAAAGAGCGTATAGAACATGTCTTAGCTAACTGGCTGAGACAGTCAGATATTTCTGTGTATCTATAAAATATGTCTCTAGATCATTAATGTTGTCTATTAATAGTTAATCATTTTCATGTATATCTTGCTTTCCGAATTCTGTGTGTAATTGTCCCAAAACGGGTAGACACATTTATATTTCATTTACAGAAGATACCAGATTTAAACTTGATCTTTGACTATGAATTTGAGATCTTTGAAGATTAAAACAATAGTGTGAATACACCTTATATTTTATATATCTGTGCATATTGTACAAAAGTATATAAAAGAATACAGTGCAAGCTAAAGAAAAATGCATGTTAAATTATCTGTGCTCACCAACTTTTTAAGAGGCTTAAACAAAATCTTTTAGTTTATTTGTTTTTTTTAATTTAGTGGGAATGCAGTGTTAGCTTTTTAAGACATTAAATCAAAATTATGCTTTGATTTTCATTTATTGTTTTGTATACCTATAAAACAAATGCCTCAAAGAAACAGCCCTTTCTATACAAGGGCCTAAAATTAATGTTTTGGAAATGATATGGAAGAGAGAGGAAGATGCCAACCGCATCTTAATGCTGTGTAGTTAGCAACTCAGTTAACAAACTGAATAGCCTAGATCACTTTTTCATAAATTTTGATTTTTTTTCTCAGTATTTTTTCCTTTGTCTGGCGTGTCTTCTGCATCCTAAACCAGTGAAATTCTATTGATGTACGAAAGCTCATTTTGAAAGCTATCTCCTCCATCAAACCTTCTTTCATCCCCTGACAACAAAAAAATAATTTCCCATGCTGATACAATTTCTTCACACTTCTCCTAGGACACACCACTATATACTGTGGTGTGTGTGTGTGTGTGTATGCGCCAAGTTTTCACATACACTCAATTTTAGTCTGAGGAAAAAGCATGAGCCTTGGGCCCAAACAGATCTTGACTCATAGGTACATGATTGCTTATGAGTCAAAGTACATGTCCTCATAGGTACACGTCCTTGGCTCAAGGATATCAGTTATTGCTGTCTGTAATGGAACTAAAATAGATAATTCAGCAGTTAGTGTGAGATAAAGCAAGTAGGTATTAAAATGGCTTCACTTTATTGAGACATAGTAGCAGTTCAACTATGGCCAGTTTATTATTATTTAAGTTTTGTATCCTCTAATGTGTCAATCACAGTGTTTGTATTAGGAGTTACAAAACACTTAAAATTTTAATTGACATATATTTTAATACACAAAGTGGACCGTTTTAATATTGGGAGCTGATTTAGCAAGATTCCTTGTTTTAAATAAATGTCAAACCATTTAGCAAATGATGAATACATTACATCTTAATTTGTTTAACTTTCTCAGCTTATTATTAACTTTAACCTTTTAATTTGTAAACACATTACATCAGGTAAATAGCTACTTACAACTACTCTAGCATGCTTTGTACAAACTGCTTTTTAATAATCTATTATATGCCTCCATTTAACTAAGCAGCATTTAGGGAATTTGAGTATTAAACATTTGATATTTTATTAATAATATATTTGAGTAGGTTAAGGATAAAAGCTAATGGTAGTTGTTTTTTTTTTTTTTTAATAATTTGCAACAACTACAAATCCGCACAGAAATATTTAAGATTCTTAAGATCAAATACTGATTTTTGAGTTTTGTGTTGTGATCCATCCAATGAAAATACAGATTTTGATTATTTTTCATGATGTCCATCTCTAAAGTAGAGCTCATCATTATATCTCTTTCACTCAGTCATGAGATGATCTCAAAATTGGAATGCCTAAGGCAGCAAGCCATTTACATCATTTTTATGATGCAACCAGATTCCTTTAAAAAAGAAGAAGCTGAGGCAGGTACATTTTAGAAAATCTAGCTTTTAGATTTGTTTCCACTTAATGTCACATTTTCATTTGTTAATTCTTTTATTTATCCACCCATTTGCTGTTTATAAAACATCTACTCTGTGTCAGAGACTGGACTGAATAAACTGGAGACATAGCAGTGAACAGATTGTGCTAAAACTTGTCCTACGTTCTGTTTTTAATCACTAAGATTGTATTTTCAGATACAAGGGTGCTATGCTCCATTTAAAAAATGCATGCCTATGTTTTGACTTCAAAATAAACTGTTGGGCTCTATCATTATTAGTAATCAGAAGACCCTGAAACTGACTAATAAGTTAACCAAGAGATTTAGGAATAAGCCTTTATCAAACTGTTTGAAATTTACAATTCATAAAAATTATCTCAGAAGTGCAAGGCATGTCACAATCTTTGAATTTCCTGAAATACCACACTGTATGTTCTTTACAATATATTGGAACCTCAGAAAGTAAAGTATGTCCACTTTTGTCCTCTGCCTTGTATATTTTACTTAGGAATAAGACCCTGCATAAAATAAACCCCACGGTAAGTGCTGTGTCTATCAATCACCATGTTTCATTCGACTGTGCAATCTGGTAAACACCAAAATATTGGAAAGTAGACAAAGCTGACTTTTATTTGTGTTATCCTTCAATATGGGTAAAATAAACATGTTTTCTGTGGAAAGAAAAACAAAACATCCTTTGCCAAAGTGAGCTGAGATAGTCCTTACCTAAAAATATCATGGGTTTTTCTGAGTTTTGAAACAGTCTCTGAATGCATCAGGTAGTCAATAAGATTAATTTCATGAACTGTTCAATCATAATGAGAAGCCAATATATTTGAAACCAGTTATTAACCGGTAGCAAAGCAACCGGCTAATAAGCAACATTTAGCTTAATTAATTAATCAAGTAAACTATCCAGTTTTTCCCACAAAGCTGTCTTCTCTTCAATATTTGCATCTTTAAAAAATATACAGCAATGTACTGTGAATTATAAATTAAATACTTTGCTTACGCTCTGTTCAACTTGACTGTCTTTATTCTGATTTTATCCTTGTAAAATATGTACTATTTTATGTACTGGTTATACTCTTCTATAACCAATTCATTACTCAACAAATATATTCTAATGTCAGACACTGTTTGCAGAAAACTTACAGTGAAAACCATGTAATTTAAATGGATATTAACCTGATGTCTACATTTGAAAAAAACCTAATTTTCCACCATTACTGATTACAGATCAGTTCAGCCTTAAAATTCTCTTACTTTAATGATCTTCCTGCTTAAAAGGCAGACTTAGTATCATTGCCCCCTTTCCCACTCCGGCAATGCATTCTTCAGTTAGGCAATTTCCTCACTGCATTTGCTGCAAGGAACCGAAGATGCAAGTCTGCATTCCCCTGTACATGAAATGAGGGAAAACCACGCTGAGATAGTCACCTCCACCGTCACACATTCAGTTTAAATCTACAGTAATAGACTCATACTCCAAGAAGGCTTGCTGTGTTTGTTTGCAAACTGGTCTGCTGTACTTACAAGTCTGTGGTTTTATTGACATATTCCTCTCCATTCCTGCGGCTTTTAATTGAAACCCCCACTGCTTTGCCCAGCTTCAGGAATGCAGAATATAGGCGTTTTTCATTTACTTTCCAACTCAGACAGGAGGAACCCAGACGCTCCAGGTTTTGTAGCAAAATCTATAGATTTTAGTGTTTCTTTTGGTCTTTAATGAAATGACAAGCCTTCGCATATGTTTTGGGAATTAGTGGCTGAATTAAATCTGAATTTATGAGAAGTTTCTGTTTCAACTTCCCAACATTTACGGTTGTTATTACCTGTTGAGTTGGAGCTGGATTTGTGTTCTCAACAGCCTTTTAGAAACCTTTCCTATTTTTAACGCTCTCCGGTAAATGCTGAGACTCAACGCGAAGAAAACAGTTTTTTCTCTTAACACGCGTTGGTAACACTGTGATAATTGTCACTTGGCACCAAGGAGCCCATGTTATTTAAAATATGTGATTTAAAGGGATATTTACCTGATGTGTATATTTGGAAAAAACTAATTTATTACTAGATTGCAATGGAGTTGGTGCTTATATTTACCTCTTTCCCTCGCTGTCTCCTGTCATCATATTTTAGTGACAGAGCTGAATATTCAATTGGTACTAAACCTAATAACACATGACTGGGTGATTCATAATAATTTAACCTTGATCAGTCTTTCCTTCCCTATTTCCTCCCTTCTGCTCATCTGTAGCTCCTATTTTGACCAAGTTTTAAACCATGTTAGAAGTGGAATCTTTTTTCAAATATTTTTATATAAATTTGAAACATATGAATATATAGAACTATTTTTTTTTTCTCAGTACCTGAAGCGGAGAAGAGCTAGCAAAAGTGTCGCCTTCCGCGTTTACTTCTGCCCAGCACCTAGAGTCACCTTAACCTGGTCTACAGAGAGGACAGGGCCACGGGCTGTGTATTTACATTGCCATCTCACCAGGGATAGAAAGTGGAACATGAGACTGCCAAGGGAATCCAACATTGCCCTCAATTTTCCTGACCAGAAGTTAGGCTGAATATAGGAAAATTATCTTGTTACCCAATTTCCTACAAAGCCTAATTTAAGCTTTTATATAATACACACTTTACCCTGGTTTTCTGGAATATGTTGAAAAGTCAGTTGTTTCTACAGATGAAAATGACAAAATAAGGTTTGTTATTATAAGTACTAAAATTTTTCTATTTTTATGAAAGAAATGGGAGTGGAGAACTTTCTTCTTAAATTGTGGTGATTGATTACTAACTATGGGTTGAGGTTCATAGTGTTAACACATATAAATCCCACCAATCCAGTTAGAAAAATGAGGTATTTCTTTTTGACAAAGCCTGAATGATTTTAGGAAGTTTCTTTAAAATGCTTTGATGATATCGTTCATTTAGCATAACATTATATTCGTTATTCGTAAGACGTAAATGCTTAATAGAACTGTCCTCTCATTACATATGATTGATAGCACATTGTAAGGCAGAGTCTCTCACTAAATCCTGTAATAGTGGAAGACTTGAATAATGAGAATTGTGAGATTTGAACTGAACCTTTAGTCTTTTTCTACCCCATCTCTTTTCTTTTTAAAGGATTGAGTGATACGTGTTTTCTTCTGAGATACTGACAAAGAATACCTAATGGCAGTGAAGCAATAGTAATAATACTAAAAACTGATGTAAATAATGAAAAATTAATATCTAGAGCAAAACACAACTGGGTTTCTCACAGATCTTTATGATTTTTCTCCATGTCAATAACTTTTTGTCAGGGAGTTGAAAAAGCTACAGATGTGGGAACATTTCAGATCGATCAGTGATCTGCTCATGTGAAGAACAGTATCATAGGTGAGATAACACAGGCTTGAAATTCACATGGGCCCGTGTTCATAACCTGACTGTCTGCCTTGGGCATTTGACTTAATGATTCTGAGATCAATGACTGCAAAAGAATATAAACTTTGCAGAATTTTGGAATTACAAATAACTGAAGTCTTAAGCCAGCCCTTTAAAAGATATTTTTCCAATGTGCATATCCTATTGTTGTAGGCTGCTTTTCTTACTGCCTGCATTTTATTGATAACTGATCATTGACAATTCAGATCTGATATTAAATTGAGTTGGTATAAATTCTTAAATTTTATATTATTATATACTAACAATAAATTTTACCTTATAAAAATTTTAATTTATTGGATAGTGGTTATATTTTCTTATCAAATTAAATAAAAATACTACTTAGTAGCAACTTAATAACTTGAACCATGATCTCATCATATTTCATAAACATTGCTTTCTTTTTAGCTATTGCTATTAATGGTGATGGTCTGCATTATATGATATCTGTATTACTTTGTAGGGGAGAGATAATGATAAAGACCAATATCACTATCACCACTGGAAAGGTTGATCTAAAAAAAAGGAAAAAAAAAATAGGAGAAAATACTCCAATTGCCAAGAATGTAAATGGGACATACCTACATTATAATGAAGCTACAATGAATAATCTGATACCAGCATAGTTTTAAATTTAGGTGAAATAAGTGAATTCTTTGAAAACTATCACTTGATGTGAAAAATGACACAAATTGAAAAACATCTCAATAATTAAATCTGAAATTAAGAACTTTCCCACAAGATAACTACAAGTCCAGTTAGCACCATATTCACACAGAAACAGAAAAGACATTATAATGCAAAAACAAAGAGGACTGAAAAAAATGGAAGGTGATTCCATATTCATAGGTCTGAAGACTCAATATTTTTAAGATGTCTGTTTTCCCCAAATCGCTCTATAAATCAGTGCAACCTCAGTCAAAATTCCAATAGAATTTTTTTTTTACTGTTGTTGAAACTAAATTTTAGAATCAGACTTTCAAAAGACCTAAACAGTAAAAAAAAAAAATCATAGAAGAAGCTTGCAGATTCACACTACCACATATTAAGACTTACTGTATAGTAACAGTTACTGAGACAGTGCAATATTGATGAAATGATAGATGAAAAGAACAGTGAAGTGTAATAAAGGGACTGGAGCCAGATTCACATATGGTCCTTTCATTTAGAATAAAGTCCAGAATGATATGTTTATCTGTAAGGGGTTCCTTGTTAATTAGAAAGCCACATAACAAAATACATTTGGTATGCATTATGGTTTCCAAATTACCACAAATTTGTGGCTTAAAACAATATAAACTTATTATCTTATGATTCTGGATGTCAGAAGTCTGAAATAAGTGAGAAATTACCAACAACAGTATCAAATTTTAGAAATTAGAAGTTGGAATTCTTAGACATGATTGAGTGAAGTAAGAAAAAAAAATGCTAAAGTGTAGTTTCTTGCCTGATTTTTTTTCTTGGTTTCTACTTGTGGAGTGAGGGTAGAAGACTTACATTGTCAGTATTTCCAGCTTTGCTTAGAAAGGGAACATGTACGACTATCTTATGTATAAATCTAGTTTCATATGGATGAAAGTTAAATGGAGGATTTTTACGTGGAGCTGAAAATTTCAGATTCCTTCAGTGCAGAGATTCAACTATGAAATGACACTTGTATGATAGAGAAAGCACAGTCGGAGGGAGTTGCAACATCCTTCTTCCTTGCTAACTAAAATAGTTAACAATTTAGAACCATTATCAAGTTGCAAGACATAAATTTATGTTGTACACATCAGGATATAATAGATGACTGAAAATTTTAGGATATTTTGAGAATGAATCAATAGAATAGAAATTAGAGAACACTGTGTCTTTTTGTACTGTTAGTTAGTCTTATAGACTTTATATAGATTGTATCTCATATATAATATAGGAAAGTGCCTGAGATATTTAATATATTGACAGTAGTACATATATATTAATTCTATTATGAAATCTCATTCAATAGCAACAACAGTAAAGTAGTAACTCAAAGCCATCATATTTATCATATTTAAATTATGCATAATCTACTTTTTTCCCCAATCAAGAAAAGTTTGTTTGCTGTTAATACTGCCTATTTAAAATTATAAACATAACACTTAGGAAGCCTGTACTCTGGGGACTTCCCAAGTAGTGAGTGATCATAAAGAATCCAAAGAAATTCATGAAAAGATTTATTAATCTCAGCATCTGGCATTTATCTCTCTTTTTTTAAATAAACAAGGGAAACTTCTCTTCAAGTACAAGTAGAAATCTAAGGAGTATGGTCATAATATAGCAAGAGCCTTGAAACAGGCAGAGTGAGAGGTCTACCTCTAGCTACTGAAGACACCTACTGATGAGGAAGGCAGGCTTTAGGAAAAGATTGTATTGTAGGATACCTCAGCTGGTAAAATGCTTTCTAGATGTGCATACACAACAGCAAATGAGGAGCAGAGGATCCACTAAAAATTAGACTCATCCTTAATAACTACCTACTTAATATATTGAAATATATATGATACTGATTAGCCCTTGCAGGAAAGACATGAAAAAGACAACTGCATGTTCATCAGAGTATCTGAAATCTGAAATCTATATTTTTATATATATATGTAAGTATATACATATGTGTGTCCTGTGTGTGAGTGCAAAGTTTTGGTGTGAGTGCAGGGAAGAATGTTATCCAAAAATTATTTATATTTTGCATTTCCCACTCACTCTGCTTTATGTTTCAGGTGAATACTTAAAAAAATAGGTGCTGTCATTTAGCATGCTCCAGGCACTCCTCTCTACGCTAGTTATCATTCTTACCTCGCATAGGTAACATGATGCTACCTGTGGTTCAAATTACAAGAATTCTCTGAGTTAGGAGTGTGGATACAATGCCTCAGATATTAATAAAAATATGAATTTGCTTCTACATTTCTTGTTCTTTTGTAGTATAGGAGAAAATAAAGCATAGTGTTTAAGAGTGTAGATTTTCAGGGCGGCCTCCCTGGGTTGAAGTCTGGCTCCACTAATTACGCAGGTGAGCTACTTAGCCCACTGTGGAAGATTAGAGACAGTCACAAACTCTCTGCCCCTCCAGCTGAATCTGAGGAGCTCATCTTTTGGCGTAGAGAAGAGCGGAAGTGACCCAGTGGTGGTAGTTTCTAGATCCGGGTCTTAAGAGACTGGCAGCTTATACTTCCTTTTCTTGGAATACTCTCTGGGAGCTCTGAGTTACTATGTAGGATATCAGACTCTTACAAGATCACCACGCTGGAGAAGCCAAGTGCAGGTGCTCTGGCTGACAATCCCTAAGGAGCCCCGTGTTCGAGCCACTCTTCCCAAGGTGCCAGATGAGTGAGAGAAACTACTTTGGATGGACCCTCTAGCCAGCCCGCGTTTCAACTGGGTATAACCAGTGACTTCAATCAGTGTCACAAGGAATGAGAGAATCATTCAATCTAGACTTGCTTGAATTCCTAACTTAAAATATTCATGAGATTTAGTAGACTAGCTGCTGTTGTGAGCAACTAATTTTGGAGGAAGTATAGCAGTGTTTATATTGTGAAGTTTTTTGAGAAGTGAATGTGGTCGTATGTGTAAAAACACTTTAAAACATCCGATCTATAATAAGCTCTCAAATATTACCTATCTTGATTATTTTTTTAATTTTTCTGTACATCTCAGAGACTGACTGAGGGAAGAACGGTTGTGATCTAATAAACAGAAATTCCTGGATTTTGCACTAATGCTAATGCCAGTTCGTAATGTCCTGATCTCAATCCTATCTCTTAACTGCATTGATTCCCCCACTAGCAAACAGACATAATGTCTTAGTTTGGGTTTGCCCAGAAACAGAGGCTGAGTACAAATGTAAATACATAGAATTTATTTGAGAAATGAAATAAATACTGGTAAGGGAGTTGGGAAATTAAGTAGAGAAGGAGAGGCAATAAAGGGTGCATTATCTAGCCAGTTTCCATAAGTGACTAAAACGTCCTTCAAATAGGAAACTCTGGGTGTCAGTGCAAAATACATGCTTCAAAATGATCTCACTCGGGGGGTAAGCAAGTTAGCCAGGTCATTAACATACCACCTCTAATCATTGACTGAGGGCTGCTGGGATGGGGAGAATTAACTCTCAGACTTTCTAACTTCATCTGCCAGGTAGGCAGCAAAGTGGTCTCTGGTGGGAAAAAAAAAAAAAACAAAAAATACCCTCAGAAAGTGAAATGCTGGTGCTGTCAGTTAGCTGGTAATCTCTGAAGTGATAAGAGCAAGGAGTTATGTAGGGGCACCGACAGCGCCTACAACCAATGAGAGGAGAAAAGCCTGGCTGTTCGTGCGCCTAGCATCCCCTGTGTGAGATCTCCCATCCAATGCAGGACAGATCTTTTCTATTCATTTATATATTGGAATGTCTGTTCATTGAAATTGTTCAAGACAAGTATCTTACTCTGGAAAATTAAGTCTGTCTCCCAAATTTTTAGTGATTTCTAATGAGACATAATTAATTCTGGGCTTCAATTCCTTGAGAGCGTAACAAGTCTTAAGGCTCTGTTAACATACCCCAAAGTGCTGGTTCTTCAGAAAATCCCCAAAGTTTGGAGAAATCACTCAGAGTGCTGAGGTCCCCGCCACCCTCTGACAGCCAAAGTGCTTTACTTTCCAAGGTGGCATTGTGTGAAGTCATTGATTTAACTGTCCACTGCGAAGGGACTTGCCTCTTTTCTTTTGAAGTGTTTCCTTTAAAAGGAGTTGGCATCCTCAATGATAAGCAAAGAAATCTTTCACATGTCAGAACCTGGGTTATTGAATGACATTTGAACCATTTTAGTCCCCTCTTTGTAAAAAAGGTGGGGGGAGGGGCAAAACTATTGTATACATTTACATTTTAAATTGTGTAATCATGTTATTATCTGAAACTAACACCATGCTGTTAAATTTTAGATAAAGTGTCCTGTAATGCATACAAAATGTTCATTTGTTGAAGGCCATTAAGTTAATTTCCTGGCAACAAGATTAAATGCAAGGCATTTACATAATCATTTGTTGTGAGGTGTAGAAAAGATAATTAAATATTCCACCACATTAATTTATATTTAATTAACTGTGCTTTAGTGATCCTTCTGTCTGAATATTAATATTGTGTAAATAAACAATTAGAATGCATACTGATTTTATTAAAGGTTTATTCTTAAAATTAAGTAAAATATGCAATTATTAATTTAATTATATCTAATTTTAAATCCTAATCATATTAGTAAAGTTTAAAAAGGTTATCATTGTCCTCAGTGATGTTAGCTTCACATTTTATATTTCCAACTGCAAGGTACCTTATAGATTTGAAAATACATTTATTTAGGTTATGCCAATAATTATTTGCTTTCATGATATTATATGCTTTGGTTCTTTTAAATCAGAAGTGACACTGGACTTTAAAAATGAAAGTTAATTATTATTGTACAGTAAACTTCATTTAGCCATGGCTGTATTCACTTGGGACATGTGATATCTCTTGGAAACAACTGTATTATATAGAAGGGAGCAACAAAAGCAATCTGAAATGAGATCAAGTTGGTAGAAGGTCACTAAGGTTTATAGCCAATGAAGAGTTTATTAGGAGATAAAGTTTCTGAGGTTTTAAGAGTTTTTTTTTTTTTTTCCATGTACTATTAGGGAAATTTTTGCAGAGATAATCCGACATTGGTAGGAGTGAGAACCTAAGTGTTTTCTAGCCTTAGATGCCAGATTTGTGGGAGGCATTGATTGCAGTAAAGTGCAATCCTCACAAGTGCACTGTGCCTTTAAATATTCTTGCCTTTATTTGCCTGACAATTTGGAAGCCAGTAAATAAGTAGTCTAGGTTTTCCAAACAACCCAATCAAAATATGGGCAGAATACCTAAATAGACATTTTCCAAAGAAGATATACGAGTGGCCAACAAGTATGTGCAAAGATGCTCAGCATCGCTAATTATTAGAGAAATGCAAATCAAAAGCTACAATGAGGTGTCACCTCACACCAGTGAGAATGGGCATGATTAAAAAGTCTACAGGTAAGAAATGCTAGAGAGGGTGTAGAGAAAAAGGAACCCTCCTACACTGTTGGTGGGAATATAAACTGGTGCAGCCACTAAGGAGAACAATATGGAGGTTCCTTCAAAAACTAGAAATAGAGTTACCATATGATCCAGAAATCCCATTTATAGGCATATATCTGGAGAAAACTATGCCTTAAAAAGATATATGCACCCCAATGTTCATAGCAGCACTTTTGACAATAGCCAAGATGTAGAAGCAATCTAACTGTCCATCAATAGATCAATGGCTAAAGAAGATACACACACATGTGCACATATACAATGGCGTATTACTCAGCCCCAAAAAGAATGCACTAATGCCATTTTCAACAACATGGATGGGCCTAGAGATTATCGTATTAAATGAAGTAAGTCAGACAGCAAAAGACAAATATCATATGATATCACGTATACGTGGAATCTTAAAAAAAAATATGATACAAATGAACTTATTTATGAACTAGAAAGAGACTCACAGACATAGAAAACAAACTATGGTTACCAAAAGGGAAAGGAGTTGATGGGGAAGTATAAACTAGGAGTTTGGGATTAACATATACACACTACTATAAATAAAATAGATAGAACTTCCTGCACAGCACAGGGAAATATATTCAATATCTTGTAATAACCTATAATGGAAAAGAATCTGAAAATGAATATATATGTATAGGTATATGTATAATTGAATCACTTTGCTGTACATCTGAAACTGACATAACACTGTAAATCAAGTATACCTAAAAAAAATAGTCTAGGTTTTCATTAAGCTTTCTTGGTAAGACAAAAAACAAAATATAATATGGAAAAAAAGTATTTCTGAAGACTATTTAATAAGAATGTATTCTTAACTAAAGTATAAAGTTACATTAAATTAGCAGCTTACATTACCAAGCAACAGTCACATTTTCCTATCAGGAGAGGTTATTTCGTATTAAATTGTAACATCCCAAGCAAAAATGTTTGTTTTCAATATGAAATATTTATCTGGGCAAACAATTCAATACCAATTTTAACTGTCTAAATGGAAGTTTCAGTAAAAAAAATGCATTTCACTTGCACATATTTCCTAATGGGAACATTTGTTTCTAGAATTATAGAAGGAGGAATAATAAAGTTGCTTTCTTTCTTTTCAAAGCTGTTGGGACTTTTGTATTTGATATGGTTAGTGTTCCCCTGGGCTGACCAAAACATAGTCCCTTCTGGTTTGTGAAAATAACATTTGTAAGGGTTGGAGATCATTCTGCTTGTGTGGTAAACTCAGGCTTCCTTACTTTTCAACCCAAAGTAATCAAACAATACAGGGGATGCTACAGTGCCCACTCTCACAGGCTAAGTTCTGAAACACTTGACACAACCTGCACCTCATAAATCCAAATAGCGATTTTCCAGCCACTGTGTTTGTTTGGCCTCCTCCTTCAACCTCGTTCATGTTAGAATCACACTGTTGTCTTCCCTTATGAAGCCTTAGTGTTGCTAGAGATGTCTGGATTGCTGGCTCATCCAGGAAACCGTGACATTTGCTCATTCATTCAACAAATATTTTTGAATACCAACTTTTCCAGTTTCAGACACTACCAAGATGAAAGACAAACTTCTTAACTTTAGAAACCATGTATCAATTCTGGTGATGGAGATATATAGTAAATAGATATACAAATAGATACATATTAATGGACTCGCCTTCTCAGTTACTAAGAAGACTCCCCAGCCTTGAAGGCTGGACGAAAATATTTAGGCTGATTATATGCTGAGCAGAAATTTCAGAGGATACATGTCTCTTTATGAGAGGCAGTGTGCTTTTTCTAAGCCTCCACTTCACTGAAGGATAAAACTGCTAAAGCAAAACTGTGCACCAGAAACCACAAGAAATGGGGCATTAGATTCTGAGTCATGGAACATTTTATTGTAGCGATTGGTGAATCACTGCCCACAGCTCTTGAGACAGGTACTCCCATATTTTCTTAGCAACACTCTGAATTCCCCCACGGAATGCACAAATCATGAAATATAAGTAATTCAAAAATAAGTCTCAGTAAATTCTTTCCCATTCTTCTGTTTGAAATGTTAATTTCCTTTTTGAAGTTTTTCCTGTTTGAGAGCAGTATGCAGGTTTGCTTGTTTCATTGCCAAAGACGGACTGGTAGAACTCAGTGAATGCCTTATATGCTACAAAGATTGGAATTTCTAAATTAAAAAAAAACAAAACAAAACTATATCCAGTGTAGCCAAATTCTTCAACCTTTTTTGCCTTTTAAGATTATATCTTTTTGATTAAGTCTGAATTCAGCTTCTTTGCAAATAAAATTATATTTCTTCTAGGAAAATCATATCTCAAAATTCTCAGGTAATTATCATAACTGTATTATATGTTTTTTATTTTAATTGCATATTCTTATACATTTATGTTATAAATCTACATAGACTTATATATGTTTATTCTATTTTAATTTGATTTTTACATTCATAAAATGAATTAGATTGAAAAGGGGAGGAATTCTCTAAGTATTAAAAGCCAGATAAAAAAAAAAAAATCTCAAACTGAGAATTTCTATGGAGCTAATAATAGAAAACTTCCTAGCAATATGTAGTTCTTAGAACAATTCTGCAGTTTTGATAAGCATGAGAAATATAACTTTTTATTTAATCACTAATTTAGGTAATTTACCCAATAGCTACGAATGGTTGTATTATATTCTAAAGCTTCTAGAAACCTGATAATCTAATCTTTTCCTTAAATATCTTTATCCTGTTAAAATTTGTATGAGACTAGGTTTGGTGGTGAGATCAAATGAGAGAATGCTGTCAAAGTATCTCGCGTAGCTTTGCAACTTTCTAAACCTGCTTTGTGGCAGTTTTTAGTATCCTGACTCTCTGACAATGAACTGAAACAACATAAATAAGTAATTTCAGCTCCGTGCCTCAGTTTCTATGGTGATAAAGTGAGTAAAGTGAGCTAGTTTAGCAATTTGATGTCTGGTAAGCTAACGTATTTGATTCCCCCCCTTTGGTTTGCTTAGGATATTGTTGCCGTATTCACGTGTACGTGTGTATATATTTGTGTACATATGTTACTACCATTAAGAGTGGAACAACTTTTGAATACTTTTTAGGATTATAGATAACTGAATTTATTTTTTCGTGTGTATGTCAAAAAAATTTCTACCAAAATTTCACGGACATATTTCTCGGTCAGGAAGCAGACGATGTTTCTGAGGCTGTAGTTTTCCATAACATAATTATGGGGAAAATAAAGGGAGAGGCCAGTTTTCCAAACAACTTCAATCTGAATAGGAATAGAAATTTGAATAAATGATAGTCCCTCCACACAGGAGGTCCTAATTTAAATGAAATCCTGGCACACATTTCAGTCTGCTGCCCCTTTGATTTACTTGTTACTCAAGTGACTTCAAATAAGAAACAAATCAAGGAAATAGAAAACATGATTCATTTTGAATAGGAAGGGGGCTGCACGGAAGACTTACCAGCTGAGACTAGTCTTGAAGGATGAGTAGGCATTCACGTCTTTGGCAGTTCCACGAGCCTTAAGAACAGTCAAACTCCGTAGACAAGCTTTCTTCTTAGACTCCTTTGAAAGCTCCCTGCTAACTTTTTTTCTCAATTTTTCCCATGGTTTAGCATGACTTTCTCCAGTAAAGAAACCTCAGATCAGACCATATTCTTAACATTATTCTCCAACTACTTTATGACACTGTAGTGAGATTAGCCTCTAAGATTATTCTCTGCCCCAGTGTTTCTGTGCCAAGTTATCTGCGGAGCTGATAGTTACATCAGGCAGCGATGTGGAAAGACAAACAAACGCACATCAACAGCAATAAAAACCTACCTGCTCTGATGACTCCTGAGCCACAGAAAAAGAAGAAAAGGGATTTTCTGATACGTGGTTTAAGGATTTTTGAAAATTTGCTATTTTTAAAAATTCACACAGATTCCATAACCCAGCATGGCAATTGATGAGGATAAGATAAATTTTATCAAATTTCCTCTGCTTCCCCTGGGATGTCTACACGGCATGTACTCCGAGGCCGAGCTTCTTCTGTTAGGAAGACACTAATTTGGATGAAGTTAAACTACTTAATTCTCCACAGAGAATTGACAAAACTAATTGAGCACAAAACATATTGAAAATATTGAATGATTATATTTTTAAAGTAACATATTCATGCAAGTATAAGAATAATAAAAATAAAATGGAACAAATGGCAGAATGGAAAATAGAGTCTAGGCTCCTGGTATAAAGCCCACAAAAAATTTCATGGGCTTTTCTTTTTTGTAAAAAGCAAGTGCATTTGGCGTTAACATCTCCCAACACTGCATAAATCTTTACTTTGTATCCTCACTTAAAAGATGTTTGTGATATGTTTTATTTCTGATTTTAATCTTAAGTTGTTTAGTGTCCATCTTCTAAGATAAGGAGATGACAGTGGGATGGGGTGGCATGGTATAATAATTAATCTTCTTTGTCCCTTGGAAGCAGAGGTTACTTGAAAATTGATGTATGTGTAATTTTTAATCGATTGGAGGTGGTTATGGAAATAGATCTAAGAGAACCGTTTTAAAACTGCACAGTCACAACTGTGTCAATTGACTACTCTGCGGCATTGTTCTCTTCCAAATTGTCTCTCTTTGAACATATTTTAACTGCGTTATTTTCTATGGCTGGTAAATTTGGAAGCACATTCTCACTTAGCTCTGAGTAATTCAGAAGAAGGAGTTGTTGAGCATGATTAATGGAGAGGCACTGAGGGTGGTAAAAAGGCCTTGGTTGAGATCCAAGTGGAATCAGTCTTCACCTGTAGCCCCTACAAATGCTATGGCCTGAGTTAGTTGATTTACATTCTTTTTCCCGCACCTTGCTCCTTTCTCTGTCTTCTTCCCTCTTCCCTTTTTTTCTTCCTTCCTCCCTCCCCTCATCCTTCCTTCATCCCCCTGCTTTACTTTCTTCTTTCTCTGTGACTCTTTCTCTCTTTCATCCTTTTAAAAACTTAATTTAAAATACTACTCAGCCATAAAAATGACAACATAATGCCATTTGCATAACGCCATTTGGATGTCCCTGGAGAATGTCATTCTAAGTGAAGTAAGCCAGAAAGAGAAAGAAAAATACCATATGAGATCGCTCATATGCGGAATCTAAAAAACAAACAAACAAAAAACATAAATACAAAACAGAAACAGACACATAGACATAAAATACAAACTTACGGTTGCCAAGGGGGCAGGGGATGGGAAGGGACAGACTGGGATTTCAAAATGTAGAATAGATAAACAAGATTATACTGTACATCACAGGGAAATATATACAAGATCTTGTGGTAGCTCACAGAGGAAAAAAATGTGACAATGAATATATATATGTTCATGTTTAAAAAAAAACAACTTAATTTAATTTAGCCTGGGATGCTGTTGCTCAGCCTCTCTGGTGTGAAAGTAGCTCAGCTGGCCAAGGCTGGTTGGCAGGCAGGGCTGAGCGGCCCTTAGGAGGGAGACGCAGTGATTCCATTGCAGAAAATCCAGGCAGATGCGGGGGAGACATTGTACAGTGTTTTCATGGTTTCCTTGCAGTTCCGCAAAGGTCTGTACAGATGAAATATGGTGACAGACATGACAGGAGGGTAGGCAGAGCCAGAGCCTAAAGGGCATTATATGCCATTTTGTTCTTTTCCTTAAAAAAAATTATGAAACCATTGTAGACATTTGCATTTTAAAATACTTATACAATAATATGTATAATTTCAAAAGGTTAGTTCTAATTCAGCCCTGATACTGTGTCATCACGTGTGCTGGACTTCAGATGCCAGTTAAAAGCTGGTGTGCCACTACCACGATAACAAGACTTAATCGTGCGAATATTAATTTTTACCACACTGCCTTTTATAGATGTATCCTCATGTGTTTAATTAGGGTATTGACAACATCTTCCACAGAGTGATGGTGTGAAAGATTTGCTTATCATCTCACATATTCTGCCAGAGGTAGGGTCTAAATCCAAGGTTGGCTTTATCCAGATGTTCAGCCTTTAAATGTGTACCTGCACTCTCTTTCTCTAGCAGAGAGTAAAATGTCATTGTCTTGCACCATTACTCCATTGCACAGTTTAATTTTTTCCCCTAAAATAGCAACTCACCTTCATCTGTTCTGCGTTCTCAAATACATGGGAATCCTGTAGCCAGTTAGCTGACAGTAAGCCACAAGAATGCTAAAACTGTGGCCTGAGTTGGTCAGAGCCATTGGGCTGCAAGTTATTTGGTTAAAAAAATACATAAACACAAAGTTTTTACTTGATTTTCTTCTGAAAAAAATCAGTGATTTTGTACTAGGCAGTTAAGTTATTCAAATAAATCTCAGATTATCTGATGCCTGAGAAAGTTTTCTTCCCTCCAAGGTCCATTCGAAATATATTGACTATTTGGCTTCAGGGTTAAAAATAGTGAATTACCTCCTTGTTTTTTCAATAGTTATCACCTTCTTTCATCTCTGCATTTCTATGTGTTTCCTGAAGCAAGCTTGCAAGCAAACAAAAAATCTTACTTGTGTATAGTAATTACAGATGGTGACTGATAAAAATAAATGCTGCCTTTAGTTTCAGCCTATTCTGTTCTTGCAGGTGCAATCACGTAGAGGGTTTAAGATTAAAATGCAAAAAGCTTGGCACATTAATTTAAAAGAATACATTTACTATATCCAACTATTTGTTAGATTTTTCACTAGCAGCTTCTAACAGTAAGAAAGGCATTCTTGTTCCCAACTCAATCATCCTTTTTTTTTTTTTTTACATTTAGCAACAGGGATTTTACAAATGTAACTTCAACATGATAAGAATTTTCAAAGTGTAACCAAGTCCAGCATTATCTCTCTACCCGACTTACAATCCGCTTAAAATGTGTCTACACTCATTGTCTGCTCTTGCTTACGTGCTTCAGCTTCCTGTCATCTGCTTCCTAAGCTTTCATTCTTGCCCTGCAGCCGCCCTTGCTAATGTCTTTGATTGCCTCCTCTTGGTATACGTGGAGGAGTAATTTTGTCCTTTTCTTAGCTGACCTCCCTGTGGTTTTTAACTTCAATTTCTCTCAATGACTTAAAACTTTCTGGCCAATCTTCTTTAGCACACCATTCTGTTGTCTTGTGACTGACTTACCGATTCCTCTTCCACCTGCTCACCGAGTAGGAAATCTCCAGCCATGCCCCCATGTCAAGCTTCTCTTCTCCCTCTCCATAATCTTTGCGGAAGGCAATTCCATCCAGTCAAATCGCAAGTTGATAGTGAAACACAGCAAAAATGCTTTAATGTGTGTTTCTAAAGCAGACGTTCTCTCTTGGAATCCAACTCCGTGTTATTGTGCCAGTTTACTTGAAATCTTAGCTAGATTAGCTATAGTGACCTCTAACTCAAACTTGCATACATGTATGTGTATATACGTGTATGTGTGTTTGTACCTTCTACAAAATGGATCTTCCTAGACGAGTTTATGGCATCTTTCACGTAACAAAAATAAGAATGATGATATAAATTCTTCCCTTATCCTAAATATCATGAGTACTAAGGACTGTCAGTGTAGTCTTCCAATTTTTTTAAATCCAATAATATCTCTAGACTTGAGTATTAAAAAGTTTTAATGATATTTTTCTGGATAATGGATTGTTATATCTAACTCAAGATCTCTTATCCTTGGCCATGTCACTTTCAAATTCACCTCCATCCATATAACTATAAATTTAAAAAAAATTAAGACATTTCAAATTGTCACACAGATATAAACTATTCCATAGTAATCCCATGCTGATGAGGTAGACGCAAGTTTTATTGTATGTTACACAAGGCTCTTCATGATCTGGCACTTGAATAAGTCTCTTATTACACTTTTCTCATATTCTAGATTCATGAAATGTGGATAATTTGCGGGTCTTTGTGCTGTTATTTCCCCCCTCACTCACCTGTGTCTGTTCTCGTAGCAGACAGAAAGGTTATCAACTGGATCCCAGCCTCCATTGGTCAAATATGGCCCCATGGGGGTTACGCACTGTCCTTCTGAGTAGCGCATGTGTGAGTGCCACGCAGATTTATGGCAGCGTTCCACCTGAAATTGAAAGACAAGGTGCCGAGGTTGCTGATAAACAAGGGCAGAGACAAACATTTTATAGCTGAACCCTGAGTAAAGTCCTGCCCGATTCCACCCGGGGGCTTGCCGGTCACCCAGCAGGGGCTGGAATAAGAGGCAGGGCCCAGAGCCCATGAAGTGCTGGACAAGAGGTTGTGGGCACCCACACTCCCAATTTCAAGCCTCACCTCACCCACTGTTCCTCTATAATTTCTTTCTTGCACCTTGTCCTCATGCGCTCATGTGCTTCCACAGCATAGCCCTGGCACACTTCTGTGGCTGACGCCACACTGTGACCATACGCTGAATTCTCTGTGCCCTACACTATGATCTGCACTAGTGAAATGAGGTCTCTCCACCTCTACTGATATCTCTTGTGCCTGTTGATACTTAGTCATAGATATAGATCTATTTGATTTTATTTAACTACTGCCTAGTATTCAATCATACGAATGTGTTTCCTTATAGTTATCCATTTCCAGTTAATATACATTTCAACTATTTCCATATTTCATTGTTTCAAAGAATGCTACAGTGATGCACAATGATTATTTTTAAGCCCTAGTTTTCTTTTTCTGTATATATAAACATATGGAAATTAGGAATAATTTTTAAATTACTGGGAACTTGTATTTCTTTGAAAAATTTTTGAAGCAAATGTATTTTCTAGCTGTTAACAGAACATAAATACTCCTATTTTGAGAAGCCTTTTTAGTGCTTAGCTAGATGTTTTCTAGATCTTAGACTGGGTCTGTTTATATACATGTTAACTTGCCCCCCTTTCTTCTCAGTATATATGACTTTTAAGTTACTGATCACATTGTTCTATTTATAATTTTAATCTGCTTAAATATTTCTTGATCCTTTGCCCATTCTGAAAAGGACTGTAGCTGAAACCATCGTAATAAAACATATCCCCCTTTGTTCAAAGACCAGCTTATGTCTCTGCATTAATTTTCTTTCTTCTCTTTCACTGATAATTAATAGAAGTACTGGGAAGTACTTCACTTTACTTCAACCTATTTGAAGTTTATTACCCTTGTGACTCACACATCACAACCACCAAAAATGGATAAATTGTAAAATCTACCCGAGTAAATCTTCCCTTCAAGGACTACGACTCCCAAATCTCCTAACAGCGCATTTTCAGACTGCCCTCTCTAATAACTCTGTTTCCCACAGAGCAAAAAGCTTTTAGTACATTACAAACGCTGTGCCGTTGCTCTTGGCGGCTAGCATCCCTGACTCTCATTTCTGACATGCTTCAGGTTGCTGCATCCGAGAGACTCATTCAGTGCTCTAGCTTCCTGCCATTAATATGAAGTGTTCTGTTTTGACATTTAGTCATTTCAGAAAATGGGCATTTGATTCATGGGCTAGAAGTCTGTCTCTCTCGAGAGCTGCATTAAGTAAGATAAAGTCAGGATGTGCTAGAACACTGCTTATTTAGCAAACTTCCTAATTTCAGTGACCTGTTAAGTAGACTTTCTGCTGGGAAGAGTATGCATCGACCTCATTTTTCTTGTGCTCCATCCTTTCCTTGTTCAGTTACTTTCATCTCCCACTCGTGTTGTTGCACATATTCTCTGAACAATATCTTGCTTCTAATCAATCTCTTTACTTTTTTTTTTCCTTTCCTGCACCCAAAGCTAACCCTTGACATCTTCAGCCCTTGTCACAACAGAGACAGTGGTGCTCAGCAAACGTTCCCTTTGCTCTCCCGTGTTTAGTAGCCTCTTCGCCTGTAGACAGGTCCTCATGTCGTCTGGCTAACAGGAGGCTCCCTGTGAAGGTGATGCAGGGTACTTCAGTGAAAGCGTGGAGGAGCCAATTCACTACCCTCCATCTGTCCCTTTTCTACAGGATGCATCCTCAGGATGGGGAGCCTGGGTCCCTGAATGACCTTGCCCAGGACGTGTCAGCAAATAATAACATAGAAGTAAATAAATACAAACCATCTGTTTTGCTAAGTGTCTCAGGTAGAGGGGATGCACTGCCTTATCTTGGCTAATAGACAGACCACAGCTCTCTCGAGTCTTTTGCTAAGAGATTGAAACATTGTTTAACTTGTCTCCCAAAGCCTTTTAAAATCAGATTCCACTTTATGAATTTTGTAGAATTCCAAATGATGTAATCTTTACTCTAGATAATTTAATATTTTACTATGTCTATAATCATTATTATTATTATTTTATTTTCACCTTGTTATTCTTTCCCTCACAGTCTTTCAATTATTCACTGTTATTCTTATCATAAACTTCTTTATAGGGCTTCATAAATCCTTTCTATTCTGGCTTTTTCCAGACTCATCTTTCGCCAGTCTTATCTTTATGTTTTTCTCCCAGTCTGGTACAGCTGTTTTTCTCCCTGCCATTACCTCTACGCTCAACATACACAATTTCCCATGTTTATTTTGCAAACTCCTTATCTGTAGGTCTCCACTGAACAGTTAGTTACTCAAGGAAGCCAGCTCTGGTCTCCGGGTTGAGAGCCCCCGTATACTCGTAGGGGAAGCTGAATTCCCTCCACCGTGGCTCTCATGACACTGTATTTTCATTGTCTAGTTGCTGCTTTACACGCCCCACTCAGCTGTAAGCACTGACTCTGTCTGCCTCACTCGTGCGTGTTCTTAAAGGCAACCGTTAAGCTCTGGCACGTAAAGGGAACACAGCAGGGCGTTGAAATACATATGTTATCCATGATGGGGAAGCCTGTTCCTCCTTCTCTAAATACTTCCTCATCCCAGTGCATAGCCCATCTCTTCCATGAAGCGTTCTGTATGATTTTATCCCGGACAGTTCTCTCATTCTGAGGTGCTGTCATAGGGTGCACCGCCCATCTGACCACCACCCATTTTTAGCATGCTTTTCTTCCTTGCTTGTTTCATTGCCTGAGTATTTTTTCTCCCAAGTGTAATCTTTGAAAACAGGGACTAATTTTGAATAAATTATTTATGATATTCCGCAGAGGCTTAGCTTGAGCCAGCCACTATGTTTGGGTAAGTATGAATAAGGAAAAGGTCTGACCTCTGGGCATTCAGAACCTAGAAGATAGGACAAGACGTAAACAGATGAATAGATGGCAGTAGTGTTAATTTTGTAATATTTGCGTGAGCAACCATTGGTGTGCCAAGACCATATAATTGCTGAAAATGCTTTGATATATGAAAAGGCATAGAAATGTCTTCCCAGCAATAAAATGAAATTATGGGAAATATAATTATCTACATTGATTGTCAATCCTAGTCAGAGGAAGTATAACTCCAAAGTATAATTATGTTCAGAAATCCTCACTTCTGTTTTCATAATTTATAAGAAAAGACTTCCCATTCCTTCTTATCTTTTTTCTGTATTTATTTCTTCTCTATTGTACTATTCTTATTTTTCTTTCTTCCTAATTTGCCATTTCAAGCCTCTGCAGGTGATACCCTCCCCCCCGCCCACACGCATGCACACGCACAGGCACAGTCTGATTAGCTAAAGTATTTACCCAGTTATATCCTTCTCTGTTATTTTTCTGCCTCCCACGTGATCTTAGTCCAGTCAGAATTACGTGGCCGTCAAAAATAGTGACATTCTTACCATTTTACTTGTTAGTCAAGATTGTGCTGAATTTCTCAGTAGATGAGTTTCTGATGTGTTAGATTATTTAATTTTCCAGGGATATGTTGATTCTAAGTACACAGAGATAAAATACCTACTATTTAATCAGCACTGGGATCGTTACAAAAGAAAGATGTAAAGTAAGGGCCTCACTGGGCTAATGAGGAAAGAAAGGTGGCAGCTAAGCCAAAAGCAAGGTAAAAAGCCCAATTTATTTGACATAGACTATTTAAAGAAAACCTAATTTTATGTTATGAATATTCACTCTCCCATCTTATTCTGCACATGTGAAATTGCTCATAGTTTTATTTATTTATTCCCCACTTTGTTCTAAAAAGGATTTAAGGTGGCTTATGAGGATATTTAAAATACTCAAAGCAACATAATTAAAAATAGGTGAGGAAGTAGAAAAATAACAAGACTGGGAGCCTAAAGTCGAACCAGAAATGGGACAAAATACAAGTACCCTTTAATGAATGTTTTATACAGTTACTGTTGTTTCTGAGATTTTAAGCAACCCATGTTGAAAGAACTTAACAGGTTATGGTATTAATAATATTTAGGATATTAAAAAAGTGAACTGTTCAGGAAAAGATGGTCTGAAGAGGTGGAATATTCTCTTGCGAGGCCTCAGGAAAGACACTACCTAATACAATGAACAGAATTGCCAACAATGTTCTCAACCATCTTGAGGTAACCATGGTGAGCTCTGTAGAGCAGTTCCTTTTAACGTTCTTCTGTCTAAGCTGATGGTATCCTATTACAGTACATTTCAACGTAAGATAGTATTTTGCCACTCTGTAGGAGGGGGTAGAGATGGAGGAACAGTAAGACACAGTCCAATATGTAACTATATACTACTTTGGCTGAATTATTTTTACAGATTATAAAATATTGAGTACCGTGTTCTTCATTTAATCCTCAATACGGTTATTTCAACGTTTCTGTTCCCCATTGTCTGTGTGAAATTTGGCCGAGATTTCTTTGCCAAAGAAATCAAGACCCAACTGATCTAACAGATATTCCAGTAAATAAGTCCAGAAAACAGAGGTAACGACCTAAAGGACTCTCACACCTACCCTGGTTGTGGAAATGTATATAAAGGCTACTAACACTTCACAATGGCTTTTAACAATCCTACAGATAGAAACAGAAGAACAAATCTGTCTCAGGGTAATAATGTGAGTAGAACTACAAAGAAAGGTGATTTATACTCAGGAGCACAAATGTAAAATCAAATACAGTTTTTTTTTTTTTCCCCAAAAATTGCATGTGTAAGAAAAATGCTCTTTCAGATTTTTGGAGGGTTATTGCCATATTTTTATTTACATTAATATTTAGATGTTGTCCTGTGAATGTTGGAGTTTTAGGCAGGGAATTGCCAAGTTTAGAAATGTGGGAAATGAGTCTTCTGGCCTTGAAATTAGTTCACTTAATTATGTTGTATCTCAGTTTCACCATGTAAGAATCATCCAGGGTTTCCTCATTCTGAAGATTTTATGACTGTATTATCAAGTTGATCAAGTTACTGGTGTTACAAAAGATTTCCACCCGGTTACTGTGCTCTCTTGTCCATAATCAAACTAAAGGACTAAAGTATGGTGTAAAAAGGGTACTTTAACCAAAGAATCAGTCTTGTTACTGAGCTGCCTGTCAATATTCCAGAGTTAATAAGCATGAAGGGGCAGAGACTTTCTCTTTGATGTAACGATAATCAGTGTTCTGTGCTGAAACAAGGCTTGCCATTCTTTGTGTATTCTCTGCCTGAAAAGTCACGCCTCTCTAGTGGCTCTCAGTCCTGAAGGCTGATTTGAAAGGTGTGGCTTAGTGAGTCACTGGGAGCCCTGAAAACAACGTCTGTTACCTAACGCTCACTTGGCAACTTACTAGTGTCATGACATTAAACAATTTCCTCTTCCCTCTGTGGAAACTTCCCTCTTTTAGGGAAAGTCACAGATCAAATTGAATATTTGTTTTATGATGTGATAAATTGTCTGTTATTAACTATAAAGCTCATTACAGGAAACGTGCTTGGAGAAGACACTCACTGAATTAGTTATTTATTTTGTATCAGGCATATTAATAATGATCTCATCTAAACAGTAATCATTGCATAATGTAAAAATGCAGCCATTTTATAAAATTAGAGAATGAGAAACTTGTTTGATATCTCTGAGCATCTAAGTTATGTAGCTAGTGAGCGATGAGCCAAGATTTCAACTCAGGTATGTTGTTCTAAGCCCCCTATACGTACCTTAAGATATGTTGCCATTCACTTACTTCTTTCTGTCATAACCCAAAGCTCTTTATGTCTAAGCACCAGAATATCCTCAGACTTCATAACATTTCTAATTGTAGGTATTTGCTTAGAAAAGGAAGTTAACCATTAAAATTCTAATGATAAAGAAATGATAGCCATTAGATTAGGCAATATAATGTCACAAAGTCATGTTTAGTATTCTGATAATAGATAATGAATTATAATCTTGCTGGGAAAGAATTCAGTGCAACTCCTCATTTAAGAAAATGGTTATTTCTCTGTGTGACATTTCATTACACCACCAGAATCAAGGACTTGAGAATTTATTTTTTCTCCTATTATTCAAGAGAGATTACGAAAATGCAGTTTCACTGTCATTAGGATGTACTTATACTACCAGGTGTTATGAGATCTTATCTCTGGGATAATGTCTGCATTAAAGAATCTATGTCAGCTCAGCCCTTCCTCTTCTCTGAGAATAATAACAGAAAGCATAACTAAATGATCTTTAAGGTGGCAATAAAAAGCTTTTCTTGCTTCGCAGTTTCTCATTGCTGGTTTCTTTTTTGATGAGCTCTCAAAATTCCTAAACTGAAACTTCACTTCAGAGTAAGGAAAGAAACATTTCCTCTCACTTGTTTGAACTTATTCCAACTGTGTTCTTTTCCTTCTCAATAATTGTACACAAGATAGTGGACTTAAAAGACACGTGCATTTAATCTCTCTCTTTCTAGTCAAAATACGAGGGAGAGTCTCTATTCACAAATATCCTTAATTAAAGAAGTATGACTTGTGAAAGCCTGGGCAAAACGTATTTTACTAAGATCCCTGCTTGTGAAGGTTATGACTGTCTTTCTTGGGCAGAAATTTAATGGTGGAAGAGCGCCTTTGAAGGTTAAAGGGCTTGTTGGATTAATTTATTTTCTGTATCTTTCAAGTAGATCTCTTTACTTGGGGGCAGAAAGAGAAGAGGGTTTCACACATGCCGAGTCTTGATAATTCCTGGCATGGCTAAACATCTAGGTTTAGATGTAAAAAAAAATTCCTGAAATAATCATACAAGTGTGGCACCGTTCACTTCTGATGACTAGTCTGCTTGAGAGCGAAGATAAGCAGCGGGTCAGCCACAATGTTCCAATTTGCACTAAGTCCCTTTTCTATCATATTTCACTTACTGTTGAGCTTGTCAAGTATTTAGCACCACAGGTCTGCATTTCACTCTCCATAATGAGAAATCCCTAACGGAAATCTTCATTGTCTTTCATGGCTGGAGAGTAGGTCATCTTTCACTTTAAAACTATCAAGAGTCCTAAGTGCAGCAAAATTTTTTTTTAAAAGGGAAAGAAATGTGGTCCAAGATAGTAAATAATACACACACACACACACACACACACACACACACACACACACACACATATATATATATATATATATATATATATATATACCTCAAAAGGCCTGAATGTTTTATCCAGGGATGAGTGTATCAGTTTACTGTGTACTGTCTACACACACATCATCACAAGAACCTAGTTAACATGGTTTATTGCTGTAGAGACTCAGCCAGACCAGAGTAAGATCATATCTTTGGAAAAATAACAACCTTCATTTCTTCAGCAGATGTTTATTGAGTTCTACTGTGGGCCAAGCACTCTGCAGTGGTTGGTGAGAATTACAGAGATATTTTTGAACCGGGTTCTGCTTTTATATAACTTATAGCCGAGAAGGGCAGATACACCATTTTAAGGCAGAAAGTGATGCATGGCCCAAGTGAGGCACTGGACAGAAAAGTGCCGTCTATGTTTAGGAGAGGCCTTGGGGAAAAGTTAATGAAGGAGACAATACAACACGTTTTTTTTTTAAAGACCCAGTAGAGTCGGAAATTTACATAATTCACTTACCAAGTAATATAATTTAAAAATGAACTGGGAGGAAGTTGTATGAGCATTTAAGCAAGATGTGCACTGGAATTCTAAGTCACTCTAAGAACAATAGGATTCCGAATCATGTGCAATTTTGTTGTGGGATGTGACCCTAATTTTGTTGATTGCGATGATAATAATAACCTGCCATGAGGAGTGCAGTTAGCTGGTAGCCTCTGGGATCCACTGCAGCTCTGGCCATGCCCGTCCTGACAGCTCCAAGCCAGTAACGGAACACAGTTGGGTGCTCGAGCTTGGTCATTTCTGCCCAATGCAGGGCTGCTCTGGGGCCAGCCTGGTGCCAGCGCTCCCTGTGGGGCTGACCGCACTGTTCTCAGAGCTGCACCACCAGCTGAGGCTCTTCCCATCTCCCCTTCCCTCATTCCTTTCATGTTGTGTCTGATGGCCCCCCTCACCCATTCCAGCTCCCCCCTCTTTAATCTTCTGGGTGCATCAGTGTTTCCCCAACCCCGACTAAATTTCTTGGCATCTGCTTTCTGGAGGGTTCAAATGGACACTATAGCTGTTACACATGTCGTCCTCAAAAACATGGATTAAATAGTGGGGGTTATTTGTAATCACATTTTTTTTTTCGCAATCGCATGGTATTGATTGAGACAAAAGGAAGGTTAGTCGCTCTGCCCATTTTCACAAAGCTGGCAATGGTGAAAGTGGAATTCAATTTCCTTTCTGAATAAAATATCAAAGTCCTTAAAATGTAATGTGGTGTTTGAAAGGAACCTATTGTGATTCTTTTTGTAGTGAAATATTTTGAACGGCAACAATCACTTTGGACATAACCCTTCTCCTTTATTTTTTGGCAAAATTAGATCTGGCAAAATTAGATTTGCATTTGAGGGGGTTAAAAAGGCTCTGCATAGAAATATATTTTTGTGCTTGATTTGGATTTTTCTCAGCAGCAGGGTCAGCGTGCATGGTTCTGGCAGGGCTGCCATTGTCTTCATCCCGTGTGCTCCAGTTTCAGCGGCGCCCTGCTCTCCAGGGTAAAAGAAAGGCACGCGGGCAAGAGATCGCACAGGCTCCTGTTGCTCCAATGATTTCCACGGTTAAACACAATTACTGCTTTTCCTTCTGAGGTTCTTCAGTCAGTGACACACTGACTCCTTAGCCCGCTATCTAAGGCCTCCTCTCCCACCCTGCTCAGCTCTGTGTCATGACCTGTGCGGCTCCAACAGAAGACTTTTTGGTTACTCGTCAAAGCATTTTCTACTCTTAAGCATTTTCAGTCTTTTGGTCTGAATATACTATTTCCTCTTTCTCAAAACTTTTCATTAGCAGCCCTCTCTCTTTCTGGACATCGTAACCTCGGTGAGTGGGGTGTGGAGGATAGTGGAAGATGTCTTTCGCATGCCTCAAACTCTTGTTTGGTATAATTTCTACCAGAGCCTTCACTGACTCATTGAAACTGCTGGGTGTCCCTACTGTTAGCTCCGTAGCCCAGTAAGAGAGGCCCTTCAGGGCAGTGGTGAGTCTGATACCGCACCTGTCACAGGGTAGAAAGGCAGTCAATGAATTTTATTGTGAAATAAATAGAAAAATGATTTTTACTGTAAAAATGTCTATTTGCATCACTAACTTTGAGTCACTGAGCAGTTAGAATTCTATCATTTCCTCTTTGAATCTCCCTCCCCCAACAGAGTCTTGCACATGGTGGCTGCTCAATAAATCCAGTTTAATTAGGAAAAGTAGTGTATATTGCTAAATGTTATTATCACTTCTTGTAGACAGTGAAGTATGAGGGGAAGAAAATATTACCATGAAATTTCAGTATTATCTGTACCCGTGAATTAAAATACCCACAGAACTATGAAGCACTATTGCCATTTTGTGTTAAAGAATTTCACTTTGTTAAAGATTCCTATCCTTCAATGCAAAAAGAGCCATAAACTAAAACTTGTCATGAATTGCCATTCTTCTTTAGTCATTAGATGTTAATAGTGACCCAAAGGTTTTTATAGCCATACCATTAATTGGAATTGAACAGGGGAAATCACCCAGAATAGCATTAACCTCTTTGACCTCGTTTAGTATCTCAATCCTTAGTGGTAGATGAATTCCCTGGAGTAGTCGTTTGGAACTGGCCAAATTCACCAAGAATTGTAAATTCTCTGGAAAGTGTCTCTTATGTAAACTTTTCTCTAAATAATAACGTTTGTAGTCCAGCTACGGGCTAGACGTATTTGTGGGACATTTCCACCTTTGTGTATACAGAACACGGCTAGCCTTTGAAAAAGTGTGTGGTAAAACACAAATTGGTTGGAAAAAAATTAAAATATCACCCCTCGCTAGTTTTAAAAGAGAAATATTTATAATAGCTGGAAGTCATACTTAGGACTGTAACATTTTGGGGGTATAGTCTGTTTGTAGTCAGATGTGAAGTCAGTGTACAGTGGGTCAAGACAAAAAATATTTCTCCTCGAGGCATTTCTAAAAAAGAAAAAGAAAAAAACCCCCAACACTCATAGCCTCAATGTCTCCAGTGACCTAAAGTCTCCAGGCAGTTAATATAAGATGAAAATTTAAAAAGAACATGAGAGAGAACAGCATTTCATGATTCAGTGATGTTTCTTGGGGGACTCAGGCTGTAGAAACAGAATATGAACTTCATTTGAGCCTTGCTGTATCCAAACATTACTTCTCTTTTGCCTCTGCACATTAACTTGTAGCAAGCTGCACCATAAACGCAACGACTTACAAGAAGCAAAGTGACACATTCTTTTTATAAAAGAAACTCTGTAAAGCTAGAACTGCGCATATAAAACCAAAGCACTCAGCAGATAAATTACAAGTCATTTATCACTACTCTAGGACTTTGTACAGGGAGAGGCTCCAGAGCTCATAAAGTTGGCTAGACTGTTCCTGTGATCTATGGGGACTGGCCAACACCTTTCTGAACTCTGAGGATCGTAAGTCAGAGGAGCAACCAGAGTGGAAGCTCTGGGTCTGACACTAGGAAGAAAAAGCAGACATAAAGCAAAATTAAAATGGCAATGGTCAGGGTGGTAAAATGCCATTCATCAGAGGTTTGTAGAATTAAACGGGACTGTCACTGGCGTGGAAGGATTCCAGTTTAAATGCTTTTCGTATTTGAAGAGGCATGAAGATGACAGCATGTCCTTGAGTCCCTTTGAAATCTCTTTGATTTTACTTAATGACATTCTAGGCTTCCATAACCTTCCCTCTGTGTAATTATTAGGATCGGCAAGGATTGAGGACTAGGACACCCCAAATCCAGCAAATGCCAAATTAAATATTGATAGTAGGTAGAAATAAATAATCCCAAACTGACTAGTTTGGAGGAGGACTTTGATTCATTTTGTAAGGCTGTAGGTCACAACAAAAAGTTATTTATCCACTAGGCACTTCTCAGAATACATGAGTTGTGGTTTATCTTCCTTGTGCTACAACTCCATACATTTTAGAAAGAATGGGCCAGCGGGCCTTATAAATCATCTGCTCAAAAACCCTTTACTTCACTGATGGGGATATTGAGGCTCAGAAAGTATAAGTGAGTTATATGCTAAAAGTCAGAGTAGGCTTAAGCCAGGAATGGATTCCAGGTGTCCATGTGTCAGTATCAGAAAGAAATATATAAGTTTATTTATTTTTCTCTTCTTATTTCCCCAAAGAGAAGTTGATATGAATTCTAGGATTCCTGGCTACTTCACAGAATATGTTCATTTTTTTCACTTATCTTTTTTTTGAATGAAGAAATCCCTTAGCTTTTTAAACATGACTGATACCATATAGGAAATGTATTAGTGCTAGGCACGGGGTGTGTAGAGATAGAGATGTCAATAATGTTAACTAAAAGTGGACTTTATTCTAATGCCACCTTTTAATGGGTTTAATTTCTTCCCTTTCAACAGCTCACTAACTGCTGTGTGAATTCATGTGGGCTGAATGGGATGTCTGGAGTTTACCAGCTTCCTGCTGATTGCCGAAATGGTCTCTGGACTTTTTAGAGAGCATCACTGAAGGGTTTACATGTGTTTCTATACAAACGCTGACATAGCTTTGGAAGAAAGGAGAAATGGCTTTTAATACTTACCTGCCTCTTGTAAACGGTGTGATTTGGGGCACGTTACATTTTCTCCCTGAACCCTGGTTTGATCAAACAGTGTTCTCCAGGTGCTTTCACATCTAAAGAACAGTTGATGCCGTCTTGAATTTATCATTAAGAGTTGACTGAAAGCGAAGAATTATAACTAAAGATGTTGAGCAGATGACATTTACAAGTTTAATTATTTTCATTATGAATGTAATTGTAGTCTCAGGTCCTTGAAATACAAGAACATTTCACTGAGTGATTGCTTATTATATCATGGTGTTAACGGGCATGACGGCCAGGGCTTTTCCTTTTACTGGTCATGCAGGTGAAGTTTCTCTGCTATTCCCTTGCGTTGCGATATTGATGGACATGGGGCCATGTTATTACTACAAGAAGAGCCAACTGTGTAAGCCAGGAAGAGATCCTTAGACCGAAAATACAGGCAGCTGAATTCCAGTGTGCGTCCCACTGTGTATGAGAGCTTGAGTAAATGACTTAAAATCACTGAACCCCCGTTCCCACAATTGTAAAATGAGGTGCTGGTGCCAGATTTATTTCACAGCTAGAGAACTTTCATTTGCTTCCTTCGCTAGAGTGTTTCTTACCCTGGCCAGCCAGGTAGCCTGTGGAGTGGGACCAAGACTTGAGTTTCGTTTCCTCATGCCTTGTGTTGTGAACACCCTCTGGTACACTGTGTGGAGGAGTGCTGTGAGATTTCACCCCAGTGCGGGACACAGCCGTCTACTTGTGAGGGATGTTAGGGGGGAACTGCCTGCCACATACTACCTTTCTTGAAGATCGTGTTAACTGCTAGAGTTTTTCTAGGCATCAGGAGTCCTAACATAATGATGAGAGAGGCTGCTCCTCTGTAACGTGTTGTGTGGGGGAGCCTCGGGTGAATACCTGGGTTTTTTGTCTTGAGATTTATCATCTGTGTCATTCATTAATCCTCTACTATCTTCCAAACACTGTGGTATATATATATATATATATACACTACTGTCTATGGACATAATATACTTACTAAGCAGTAATAAAATGTTAGTTCAGTTTCAGCAATGAGAAAACAGAAGATAAGAGAAAATAAGTAACTTAATGTTCAATGAAGTCTTCTAATTTGCATAAGATGATTTATGAGCAAATCAACAATTGTAGAATTTGAACCTGACCCTTACTGTTTTAAAGCCTATCTTTGAATATATAGAAGGTAATAGGCCATAATAATATGAAACTTAGTAAAATCTATTTCAGATTGTATCCTATGAAACACCTTAATTTTACCAATGAAGTCACTGTGATCCAAAGAGATTGAAAAGTTTATCTCCCCAAGGCCAGCAAATGTCAGCCCTAGAAATAGATAATCAAAATTTTAGCTACCAAACCAATACTCTTCTCACGAAAGAGGTAATTTTTCTCTTCAATACATTACACTTTCTCTTTTTTCACCTAATGTGGATAGTGCTCATTTAAGGAGTTCGCAGATGATGGCATCAAAAGAAAAAGAAGGGAGTGTTTGTTTTGATTAAACATGTATTGTATGGAAGTCTCTGGGTGAGTCAGTCCTGCTCTTTAACCCTCCCCAAATCATGGTGTGACAGAGGCAGACGGGGACACTGAGGTCTGAGGTTACTTGATTTCACGAAAGTGAGAGCAGAGCCAGAATTCAAATTCCTTGTTGGTTTGACTCAAAGGTTCTTTAAATAAGACACTTTGGAATGTTTAAGTTAAATTTTTAGTTAAATTTTAAATGTTAAACAGTTTGGAATAGAGGATACATTATGTCACCCCATTATTTGTTAGATTTTATAATGCTCCTCAAGTTCTCACATTCTCATTTTCCTCCCAGCAGGCAAGAATACTTTCTTTGAACTATTACTGCTACAGTTTTGTTGTGAGTCATTTTTGGTGTGTCAATTTTGCATATCTGAATAGTTTATAAGTTTCTGCAATCTATGCTGATGATTCTGTCCGGTCATGGCTCTAAAACCATGAGAATAACAGGAAATTCACTTCCTTTGAATTTCTCGAATACCTAAGGAAGAGCTGACCATTCACAGAATTGTGAAATTTAACTGCTGTTTGAAAATTAATGACATGAGCTTCTCGATCTCACCATAAGGATATACTAACCAGTATCTTTATTGTTTTGGTTTTAATGTAAGGCAATATATATTTGGAAATCAGTTTAATGGATTCATGGAAGAGAAGATTAAATTATTGCTTATTCAGGCTAGACTCAAACAAGGGAGGATCAGGGATCAGATTAAATAGATGATAAACTGTTAGGAAGAGTGTCCTACTCACTCTTAGCAAAGCTTCAGACAGTTGATATAATGGACCAGACAGAGGGAGAGAAGCTGCTTCTCTAGTTTAGAGAAGGGACTGGATGGATGGATCGTTCTCTGAAAGGCAAAAAGAACAAAAACACAGCTAAAATGAGACGTTGTACTGAAGGCTTTCATATTCAGGTCTCACTCTGAATGCTCGATCTATTGCTTCCTTTAGGACCAGTTTTTTTCTTGAGACCAAGTTATAGACATTTGGCTCTTTGGGGATTTGGCCTCATTTTATCTATTCATATGAATAGATACTGTTAAGAAAAACACCCTCTAAACCCAGTTGCTCTTTTTTGCTCTGATTATAGAAAAGCAGTATATCAGGGAGACGTTGTGTGTAAATATTTTAGGACAAAAATTATATAATACAACCTTTTTTTTAATATTTAAAAACTCAGAATAATATGGCTTATGGAAAAAGCAATGCACAGAGGAGGTAATCTAGAGCAGAGGTTAGCAAACTACATTCTCCAGGCCAAACCGGACTGCCTGGAAGTTAGGAATAGTTTTTACATTTTTATTAGGGTTGAAAAAGAAAGACGTGTTCATGTATATGGCCTACAGCACCTAAAATATTTATTATAGGATCCTTTACAGAAATAAGCTTCCTAACTCTTGATTTAAAAAATATTTAAGCTTTCCAACTTATCGTTTCTATTCTTATTAAAATTTTATATCCATGAATTATTTTACTCAACATCACCTTTTGCTGTGGGTAAATTACTAATAGCCCATTTTACAGCTGAAGAAATTGAAGTTAAGTGACAAGTCCATGATTACTTAGCCTTTCATGTTTCTGGATAATATGAATCTCAAAATTGCATCTACCACTTTAGATTAAAGTATCAGGGCACTTATAATCAGTGATAATATATAGTAATATTTAGCCTGTATGTGAACAATATAACATCAAGATGAATAGAGCTTCCATTTATATCCATATAATACAGTTTACACAAATAAAATACAGATAAAACTTGATTTGGCAGAATCTGTTTAGTAAAACCTACACAGATTTTTTATTTTAGACATGAGACAATTGTAAACTAAGCAGGTACTATTACTGTTAAAACCAGTTTCTAAAATAAAGATATTTCTAATGCCTTGGAAATCTATATTGGGGGGTGATTGGTTCTGCCAGATAGGAACAAAGCTGTGAAAATCATTGGAAATTCAAGGGGCATTCAATAACACACACCTGTATAGTGAATATGTTGGAATTCATTCATATGAGGGAAAGTTAACCTTAAACAAACTTATTTAGTATGGAAACAAGAATGTATTCAGGAGATATGAAATTTAGTAAAAGAAAGACTAAATTCACTGTATTCTCTGGACCAGTAATTGCAATTGTTCAAAAATAGGTGATGAATTCCCAAAACTAGATGCATACTGAAAAACTTCCTAAATGACACACACCAAGCAGGTAACAGACACTTTGTCTTCATTATAATATAATCAATAATGTGGATGATGATTTAGGAAGCTTCATTAACAAATATGTAAATTACACAAAGCTGGGAGAGGGGTATCTCATTCAGTGGTAGTAGGTGTATCAGTCTATGCCAATGTATTTTAATCTTTTGTACATTTTGCCTGAAAATACTGTGATATATGTTCCATTCAGGTAGGCACCATGAATTTTCAAAATATCAGTTCTAACCACAGTTGTTTGAGACATTTTGCTTGACATGGTTGTTATCTCAGGCAGCACTTCTAAATGTCCAGATTAATGAAAACACAGTCCTGGTTTACTTAGCACTGGTCATTAAATTTATAAATAAATAAATTAAAAAAAATGATAATTTATATAAAGCATGGAAACAAATGCTCATGCTATGCCAGTGAGTATATGGAGGCAAACATGGTCACTAAGAATTGAGCACAATGTTACAGATGATAAACTGTGGTCAGTTTTGGGGATTGGATAGCATTTAGCATATGGGGGCAGATCAAAATGAAAGAGACTAATATGGTTATAAATCTAAACATTGACATTTGAGCCTTCAATTTTAAGTTCTAGATGTTAACAACTTTTCATGGAGCTTTTTCATGGAGCTCTTGTCATTCTGATGTAAAAACAGGAAGATAACAACTATGTGGTAAAGGAATTTCTTTTCATCAACTATGGTAAAGCTTGCTTAGGTCACATACTACTAAATTCTCTTTACTATGATGCTCTTTAATCCTTTTCATAAGGGTCATTGTGGGTTCAAGAACTTCTTAAACAGAAGATGTCTCTGAGCAGGACTTATTATATAAGCCCTTGGGAGATTGTGGCAATTCTCCACTATGTTTCTTGGAACTCAAGAGCACTGAAAAAAGAAAGATTCAGTAAAAGTGATTCTGAGAACAAAAATATGTAGCCTCAAATATTCATCTCACTAACTTGCAAACTTTATCCCTTCCTAACATACCCAACTTAAGAAATTATAATGGGAGCTACAAAGTAAATGAAAGAGTTTTAAAAAAGGAAATATTAAAGTTAGGAGCATAACTGTATAGTGAAAAATAATCAGCAGAGGTCATCATCAGAAGAAGTTGCTTCTTATACCAAAACAAGGCAAAGACATCACCAAAAAAGAGAATTATAGACCAATATCACTGATGAACATAGATACAAAAATCCTTACCAAAATATTAGCAAATAGAATCCAACAACACATAAAAAAGATTATACATCATGGTCAAGTGGGGTTCATCCCAGGGACACAAGGGTGGTTCATCATACGCAAATCAATCAGTATAATACATCACATCAACAAGAGAAAGGACAAAAACCACATGATCATCTCAATAGTTGCAGAAAAAGCATTTGATAAAATTCAACACCCATTCATGATAAAAACTCTCACCAAAGTGGGTATAGAGGGAACATATCTCAACATAATAAAAGCTATATATGACAAACCTACAGCCAGCACAGTACTCAACGGTGAAAAACTCAAAAGCTTCCCACTAAAATCTGGGACAAGACAAGGATGCCCACTATCACCACTCCTATTCAACATAGTCCTGGAAGTCCTAGCCACAGCAATCAGACAAGAGAGAGAAATAAAAGGGATCCAAATTGGAAAAGAAGAGGTAAAAGTGTCACTATATGCAGATGACATGATACTATATATAGAAAACCCTAAAAGAGCCACACAAAAACTACTAGAAATAATCAAAGAATTCAGCAAGGTAGCAGGTTACAAGATTAATGTTCAAAAATCAGTTGCATTTCTTTACACTAATGATGAGTCAACAGAGAAAGAAAGTAAAGAAACAATCCCCTTTAAAATAGCACCCAAAGGAATAAAATATCTGGGAATAAATCTAACCAAGGAGGTGAAAGACTTATACATGGAAAACTATAAAACACTAATGAAGAAAATTAAAGAAGACTTAAAAAAATGGAAAGATATCCATGCTCCTGGACTGGAAGAATCAATATTGTTAAAATGGTCACACTGCCCAAGGCAATCTACAGATTTAATGCAATCCCTATCAAATTACCCAGGACATATTTCACAGAACTAGTACAAATCATAATAAAATTTATATGGCACCACAAAAGACCTAGAATTGCCAAAACATTACTGAAGAAAAAGAAAGAGGCTGGAGGAATAACTCTCCCAGACTTCAGACAATACTACAGAGCTACAGTAATCAAAACAGCATGTTATTGGTACGAAAACAGACATATGGACCAATGGAACAGAATAGAGAGCCCAGAAATGAACCCACAAACTTTTGGTCAACTCATCTTTGACAAAGGAGGCAAGAATATACATGGGAATAAAGACAGTCTCTTCAGCAAATGGTGTTGGGAAAACTGGACAGCAGCATGTAAATCAATGAAGCTAGAACACTCCCTTACACCATACACAAAAATGAACTCAAAATGGATCAAAGACTTAAACATAAGACAAGATACAATAAACCTCCTAGAGGAAAATAGAGGTAAAACATTATCTGACATACATCTCAAAAATGTTCTCCTAGGGCAGTCTACTCAAGCAACAGAAATAAAAGCAAGAATAAACAAATGGGACCTAATGAAACTTACAAGTTTCTGCACAGCAAAGGAAACCATAAACAAAACAAAACAACAACCTACGGAATGGGGGAAAATTTTTGCAAATGAAACCGATAAAAGCTTGATCTCCAGAATATATAAGCAGCTCATGCGACTTAATAAGAAACAACAAACAACCCAATCCAAAAATGGGGAAAATACCTAAACAAGCAATTCTCCAAGGAAGACATACAAATGATCAATAGGCACATGAAAAAATGCTCTATATCACTAATTATCAGAGAAATGCAAATCAAAACTACAATGAGGTATCATCTTACAACAGTCAGAATAGCCATCATTCAAAAGGCCACAAATGACAAATGCTGGAGAGGCTGTGGAGAAAAGGGAACCCTCCTACACTGCTGGTGGGAATGCAGTTTGGTGCAGCCACTGTGGAAAACAGTATGGAGATTCCTCAAAAGACTAGGAATAGACTTACCATGTGACCCAGAAATCCCGCTCCTGGACATATATCCAGAAGGAACTCCACTTCAAAATGACACCTACACCCAGTGTTCATAGAGGCACTATTTACAATAGCCAAGACATGGAAACAGCCTAAATGTCCATCAACAGATGACTGGATAAATATGATGTGGTATATTTATATAATGGAATACTATTCAGCCATAAAAATGACAACACAATGCCATTTGCAGCAACATGGATGCTCCTGGAGAATGTCATTCTAAGTGAAGTAAGCCAGAAAAAGAAAGAAAAATACCATATGAGATCGCTCATATGTGGAAAATAAAAACAAAACAAAACAAAACATAAATACAAAACAGACTCATAGACAGAATACAAACTTGTGGTTGCCAAGGGGGCAGGTGGGGTGTGGGAAGGGACAGACTGGGATTTCAAAATGTAGAGTAGATAAACAAGATTATACTGTATAGCACAGGGAAATATATACAAGATCTTGTGATAGCTCACAGCGAAAAAAAATGTGACAATGAATATATGTATGTTCATGTATAACTGAAAAATTGTGCTGTATACTAGAATTTGACACAGCAGTGTAAAATGACTATAAATCAATTAAAAATATTTAAAGAAAAGAAGTTTCTTCTTTGAAAAGGCTAAATAAATACATCATTCATTGGCAAGACAGTTGAAGGAACTAAAAGAATATTTTAAAATGTTAGTCATAAAAGAGAGCTTCACTACAACTATATACAAAAATCTATGCAATATATCTATGTTCATATAATCTATAACACCAAATTTAAACATCTAAAAATGTAAATACTATAAATAATTTGATGCCAAAGTTGGTAAGAATAGGATAAGTAAGGGAATTTTTTTCTTTAACGGGTACTTGACTTTGTGACCAGATCTTACTGATTTGCGCAGACATGTTACTGCAACTTTTAAATTTTTTGAAACATTTTATTGTGGCAAGAACTCCCAGTATGAGGTCTACCCGCATACATTTTGAAGTGTACAACACTTTGTTGTTAACTATAGGTACAACATTGTATGGCAGATCTCTAGGGCTTATCCATTTTGCTTTGTGCCCTTTGGTTAGTAACTGTCCATTTCACATTCCTCACAGCCACTGGCAACCACTGTTCCATTCTTTGATTCTAGGAATTTGACTTTAGATACATCAAATAAATGGAATTATGCAGCTCCTGTCTTTCCATGACTGACCGGCTTATTTCACTCAGAAGAAAACTGTTTAAAGTTGGAGATGGTAGAAGCTATTCCATTAGGTACTCTTGTTTAAACAAGTGTTTGTAGACTTTAATTTGATGAAGCAATTGATTTGGAAAAATTCTTTTAGAAATAAATCAATTTATCTTTTTTCCTAATAAAGAGAGTACTTTTTCTTTTTTGGTAGATGGATTATTTCCCTCTAAGATTTGTATGAAGGAAATGTCTTTTAGGAAGCTTGCTTTCTTCCATTTCCCCCTTATCCTGACACCACAAATGGTGGACTGTTTATGGCTTTCATCTATAATAAATTACTTTGATTTAATGCACTTTATGTGTGAGCTATGTGGAATGGTCCATACTTTTTCAACACTCACTGGTACAAATAATCAGTTACAAAGAAGTAGTATGAATTTATTTAACAATGAATATAATATAGCCATACCAGTTTTGTATTTATATTGTCTCATTTAATATACATAACAACCTCTTGGTAAACATGATGTACCATTTCACAGATGCTCTGAGGCTAAGGGAAGTTTGATAAACTTGCCAAACTCACAGAGCCTAGTAAGTGCTTAATTTAATGATAAACCAAATCAGGTATTCCAGAACATTTATTTTATTTTATTTTTTTTTATTGAGGTATAGTCAGTTTGCAACGTTCTGTCAATTTCTGGTATACAGCACAATTCTTCAGTCACACATGAATATACATATATTCATTTTCATACTGTTTTTCACCATAAGCTACTATAAGATATTGAATATATTTCCCTGTGCTATACAGTATAAACTTGTTAATCTATTTTATATATACCAGTCAGTATCTGCAAATCTCGAACTCCCAGTTTATTCCTTCCCACCCCTCTCCCCCCAGCAACCACAAGTCTATACTCTACGTCTGTGAGTCTGTTTCTGTTTTATGTATAAGTTCATATGTCCTTTTTTTTTTTAAGATTCCACATGAGTAATATCATATGGTATTTTTCTTTTTCTGGCTTACTTCACTTCAAATGACATTCTTCAGGAGCATCCATGTTGCTGCAAATGGCATTATTTCATCATTTTTATGGCTGAGTAGTATTCCATTGAATAAATATACTGCCTCTTCTTTATCCAGTCATCTGTCAATGGACATTTAGGTTGTTTCCATGTCTTAGCTATTGTAAATAGTGCTGCTATGAACATAGGGGTGCAGATGTCTTTTTGAATTAAGGGTCCTTCTGGATATATGCCCAGGAGTGGAATTGCTGGGTCATATGGTTAAGTCTATTTTTAGTCTTTTGAGGAATCTCCATACTGTTTTCCACAGTGGCTGCACCAAACTGCATTCCTACCAACAGTGTAGAAGGGTTCTCTTTTCTCCATAGCTTCTCCAGAATTTGTCATTTGTGGACTTTTGAATGATGGCCATTCTGACTGGTGTGAGGTGATACCTCATTGTAGTTTTGATTTTCATTTCTCTGATAATTAGTGATATAGAGCATTTTTTCATGTGCCTATTGGTCATTCACATGTCTTCATTGGAGAATTTCTTCTTTAGGTCTTCTGCCAATTTTTGGACTGAGTTGTTTGTTTTTTTCTTATTAAGTCATATAAGCTGTTTATATATTCTTGAAATCAAGCCCTTGTCAGTTTCATCTTTTGCAAATATTTTCTCCGATTCCTTAGGTTGTCGTTTTGTTTTGCTTATGGTTTCCTTTGCTGTGCAAAAGCTCATAAGTTTAATTAGGTCCCATTTGTTTATTTTCAGAGCATTTATTTTTGATGTTTTTATTCTTCAGATGGTAGGTCTGAGTAAGACTCAGATTGTTTTTGCTCTTCAGTCAATCAAAGATAAATGAATTTGGGGGGAAGGTAAAACAAATTGGGCCACCAACAAAATGAGAGAGATAATACATTATTCTCTATCAAGAAGTGAGAAGAAGGAAGTTTCTGTGCCTTAGGAAATGTCCTTTTGCATCACATGTGTACTTGTAATGAAATCTCAGCAGAGTTAGTATCAGCATGCTCCCTACTGTCCCAGAGAGCTTAGCACAGCCTGTACTTTGGGATTGCCTGTGACATTCAGATCCAGTGGTTTTTAGCCTGCAGTCATCCTATTTTCAATATGCTCAATAACAAAGTGTTAGGGAAACTGAGTCAGATGAGGAGCCATGGAAGAAGCTCAGAAGAAGCTACTTACATTCACCTCTCTGAGTTTAGTGCCTTTGTGAGATCCTGCTTTCCTCTACATTGACTCTGGTCTCCACATCTGGCACATGCTCCGGCTAGGAGAAGAATAAATAACTTAGAGTCGCATTTCCCCACAAGCAAAGCTCTTGTCCTACCTTGTCTGGCCACTTGTGCCTACGAAAGTGTCACAGTATTCCTGAAATGAAACAGCCAAGCTAACAGCATCACAAAAATTTTTGATTAATCAGAGCAAAATTTATAGCTAAGAATTGTTGCAGTGGAAATTTGAAAATTTGTACTCAGATTAGGGAAGGTTAAGTCATCTCAAACAGTGACATTGTGTATTCCTCATGGCTAAAATCTCAGTATTTTTGTAACTTCCAGTCATTAACAAAAGGTATTAATTGTTTTTTTTTTTTTAACAAGCATACGTATGTTTTTATTTCAAAGTGAAATTTTTTTAAAAAGATGGCTATGATTCAGTTGTCTTTGGAAATTACAACACTATAAGTTATGCTTGACTGAAGATGTACATGGAAACAATTACAACAAATTCATCTACTAACAAAGAAAAATAGATGATGTTCACTGAGCGCTTATTATGGGTTAGACATTATGCCAAGCATTTATTGTGCATTAATTCATTTGATGCTCTATGTATAAGTTAGTCTTATTATTTTTGCTTTATGGAAGAGCTAATAGAAACTCAGAAAAATTAAGTGATTTGCCCAAGTTCATGTGTCTAATGAATGGAAAAAATAATTCTAATTCAAGTAGTTGAATTAGAATTTTTCATCCATCTTCTTAACAACTATACTATAATGCCTATGAAAATGTATTAATAGTAAAATATTAAAACAAGAACTAAAAATACATTTTCAATCAACCCTGTTTGTTGATTTCAAGTATTCATTTTTTTCTCATTACTTTCCCTTATGTAGAAGAGATTTATGCATATTTGAAATAGTATCACATACGTCATTTCCTTGCTTCTTTTCAGGTAAGCAAATTACAGTATCTATGATATATTATTTTGGAAATCATAATTTCAATGTTTGCTTAAAATTTTATCATATGAAAGAATGATTTACTTAATTCCTCTATGCTTGAGGTTACTGCCAACTTGATGCTGTTGTATCCAAAGCTTTACTTTGTATTATTTCCTTTGAGAAAGCTACCAGGTAAGTGATTCTTGGATCATGTTCTTTTGTGTAGGTGTTCAAATTGTGCATTTGTGTGTGAATCACAGATGGCCTTTCTGAATTTTCTGCATTGTTGTGGAACACTGAGGTTTTGCTTTAAGAGTGTCTGTTTGTGACATCTGATTAACACTGAGTGAAGGGTTTATCTGGTTACTTCATCAGTGGGAAGGTTCTCTTCTCCCTTACTACTGTATTTAAGTTGTCCTTGACCATGGTGCCCATGGATCCTGTGTAACAGAGGCTGACTTGCTCTTTCCCAAGATGTGAAAGTAACCATGTCTAACGACAAGGAGATCTTTAATAATTATCATCTGTCATCTGTCATCATGAAGAATATGCTAATTAAAAACATAAGGAAATGCTTGTAAAATATGGTTCAGTCCTTTAATAAAAATTAATAAAATTTATCTTCACACAACCCACACTTACAGGGTAAGTAAAATAACCTCCTGATATTAGTGTTTAAGTCTCAAAAACACGTATAATTCAATAGGCCTAAATTCACACAGCTAGTAATACCAATAAACTAGAAGGATCCTTGCATAGGATCTTATGCTCCACCTTGTATCATCCTCACCCAGCTTTTTTATTCTAGGCATTACTGTAACAAACAGCTACACATAGTCATTCTGTTGTGTATCCAAACCTGGAAATAGGAGACAGGGAGCACTGCAGGAGCAGCTCCTGAGCAGGTGCTGGTATGTGAATACTCTCTTCCTTTCACTGGGGGGAGTTCTGAGCTGCATTCTGCATGGTTCCCAAGAGGCTCCTAAAAGAAGCCTCTTCTTTTTCATGTGTCCTAGTTGTTCACATCAGTGACCAGAGCCATAGTGCACCTTTTTAAAAAAATTGAACTGTCGCTGATGCAATATCGTGTTAGTTTCAGATGCACAGCAAAGTAATTCGGTTCCATTATAGGCTATTAGAAAAAGTTGAATATAAATCAATAAAAAATGTTAAAAAAAAAAAGAAAAAGTTGAATATAGTTCCACGTGGTATACAGCAAATCCTTGTTGTTTATCTATTTTATATGTAGTGGTGTGTACCTGTTAATCCCAAACTCCTAATTTATCCCTTCCCTCTCTTTGCTCCTTTGGTAACCATAAATTTTTTTTTTCCCTATGTCTGTGAGTCTGTTTCTATTTTGTAGATGAGCTCATTTGTAAATATTTTTATATTCCACATAAAAGCAATATCATATAATGTCTTTCTCTGTCTGGCTTATTTCACTTAGTATGATAATCTCTACCATCCATGTTGCTGCAAATGGCAATTTTCATTCTTTGTTATTACAGCTGAGTAATATTCCATTGTGTGTGTGTGTGTGTGTGTGTGTGTGTGTGTGTACCCATACTTGATTATTGAATCCAGCATAAAGCCCTCAGTCTCTTGGTGATGCCCGTTATATATACACCACATCTTCTTTATTCATTCATCTGTTGATAGATTCTTAGGTTGCTTCCATGTCTTGGCTATTGTAAATAGTCATAGCATACCTTTGAATTTATTTCTCTTCTTTCTGTTTCTCTTTTTCAGTTCCGTGGATCCTGTTCCTTGGGATAATTTCCAAAATTAACTTAACCTGTATGAAAATTCTTGTTTCTGGCTTTGCTTTTTGGTGGAGCCTAGGCCAAAACATGGATAATTTGTGTATTAAATTCAAATGGGTAGAAAATTTCAAAAGGTGAATTTAGAATAAAAATTCTGACACTCAAACGATAGAAGTTTCCAATCTAAGGATGTTTTTGGTTCTTTGTTTCCAGCATATGCTCATTGCTAGACATTAAGATTAAAAACAATGGACTTTTTAAAAAGAAAAAGAAACTTACTAATTTTTTTCATTCCCAGAGCAATACTATTAATATGTCAATATAAATCATCCAGTATTTTCATGCATATTAATATATTTTCTTTGCAAAACTACATAAACTACATTATTTTATTTCATTTATTTATTTATTTATTTTTTACATTTTTTTATTGAGTGATAGTCATTTTACAATGTTATGTCAAATTCTAGTGTAACGCACAATTTTTCAGTTACACATGAACATATATGTATTCATTGTCACATTTTTTTTTTCGCTATGAGCCACCACAAGATCTTGTATATATTTCCCTGTGCTATACAGTATAATCTTGTTTATCTATTCTGCATTTTAAGATCCCAGTCTGTCCCTTCCCACCTCATCCCCCTTGGCAACCACAAGTTTGTATTCTATGTCTATGAGTCTGTTTCTGTTTTATATTTATTTATTTATTTATTTTTTAGATTCCTCATATGAGCGATCTCATATGGTATTTTTCTTTCTCTTTCTGGCTTACTTCACTTAGAATGACATTCTCCAGGAACATCCATGTTGCTGCAAATGCCGTTATGTTGTCGTTTTTTGTGGCTAAATAGTATTCCATTGTATAAATATACCACCTCTTCTTTATCCAGCCATCTGTTGATGGACATTTAGGCTGTTTCCATGTCTTGGCTATTGTAAATAGTGCTGCTGTGAACATTGGAGTGCAGGTGTCATTTTGAAGTAGGGTTCCTTCTGGATATATGCCCAGGAGTGGGATTCCTGGGTCATATGTTAAGTCTATTCCTAGTCTTTTGAGGAATCTCCATACTGTTTTCCACAGTGGCTTTCCTTGCTTCCCTCTCCCACTCTTAATGATTTAGATGTCTTCTTTTACAGTTTTGTGTTTATTCTCTTTGTAATTCATGGCAGTTATCTCCTTTCCAGTTATGAGTTTCTCATTTTTGTAGCATCCTGCTTATTTTCTATTTAGAGTAGATACATTATTTTATTTTTGTATATTAAGATGATTTGTACATTTTTAATATAGACTTTAAAATGGGCTTTATATTTGAAGCATTGTATTGTACCATATGGATTTACTTGACTTTTTAACTTTTCCCTAATTTTGGGTCATTATCCATAGATTTGCAATGACTGTCATTAAATACAGTATTTACAGAAATATCAAAATAAAATAATCACAAGTCAGCCACATTTTGGCTGGAAATTTTGTATTGTATTATACTTCTACCATTGGTGTAAGAATTCTTCCTTTGCTACACTGTTTTAGTTATTCTATGTGTATATGTGTATAATTTGAAGAAAAAATGATGTCTATGTTCATAGGTATTTACATGCTTGTTAGTAAAGTTGAGAATTACTTCAGTTTTTTTTTCACACCTTTGGCTATTTGTACTTTTTACTTTCTTGAATTAATTTGTTAAGTGTTAAAATAGCAATTAAAAAAAAAAAGAAAATTTCCATCAAGAGTTCATAAACCAGAGGAGAGGTAATTATGAAAGGGACAAGATTAGTGCTCTTAGTAAAAATTATCTAAACCCCACATGCACACACATAGAGAAAGATGGGTATTCAAACTAAATTAAACCCATCAATTGGAAATTTTTCCATTGTTTTAATCTTAAAAAGACATAAGAATAGAAAATATTAAGACTTATCACAAAACAAAGGTGAATTTCAAAAAGTACTATCGCTCCATTTCATTTCTTAACTGAACAGCCCGTACATACACACTAAATGAATACACACAAACTTGTTTTCACGCAAAAATCTGGAGAATATGGGTGGGGATGGATGTTAAGGATTAATGGTTAAGGAACATAATGTTGGATCAGACTGAACTTATTGACGTGGGTCCACTAGGCAGAAATTCTGGATTTGATGTAGCTCAAGGGATGAAAAAGAATGCTAACATTTGTTTAGTTGGTTGGCTAAAAAGTGGATCAAAAGGTGGCCAATACTAAATAAAGTTGAAATGCCAGCACTGCCCTGGTATATTGTAGCGGAAGGGGATAAAGGCTTAGGGAGACTGGGATGTTGGAGTGGATCTATCATGTAAGACGTGCTCACCCACCCTTGGAGGGTCCAGAGGACACCTCTTCCACCACGACTGGGAGAAATCAATTTGGGAGGGACACCCAGTGTCACTGCAGAGCTCTGAGGTCACTCTTCCCTGTAGGTCAAACAGTACAGTGGGAACCACTGTCAGTGAACTAGGATCCTTAAATGCAGTAAGAACAATTGGATTCCAGTGTGGCAGGGGCCAAGAGGCAGCACTTAATCGTCAAGGATGAAGTGGATGTACTTAGTCGATAATAATGGACAGCAGAGTCAAAACAGTAATCACAATAGTCTGACTTGCAGAGACCCATGGCATGGACTAGTTCATCACTGTGTCTCTAGAAAAGAAAACAGATGGGCAGGCTACTGAATTCTTGCTTGAACTGTCTGAAAAGAAGATTCCCAGGTCAAATGCACTAAATTCTAACTTGAATCATCAAAACAATGTCACAGCCCCTTGATTAACTCCCAGACTTGAACCAGTTTATAGACCTAGAATCCTCTGAATGAAGGAGAAGCTGGATCCCCCGGAGGAAGGACCCCGTTACACTTCCAAAAAGTGTATACTGTTTGTACTACTCCGAGCCATCCCCAAAGGAACCTAGGGCTTTTTATCAGACATTGGGGAAAAGGAAAGCATCAGATTCTTCAGGGATTAATGGATGCTGGCCCTAAGCTGACACTAGGTCCAGGAGACCTAGAATATCACTTTGGTCCCTCAGTTGGAGTTGATGCATGTGGAGGTCAAGTGATCAATGGAGTTAATTGGTTTAGATCAATCTCATAGTGGGTTCAGTGGTTCCGTCATGACATTATTTCCCCAGTTCTGGAATGCATACTTGGAATACACAAAGTCAGCAACTGGAAGAATTCCCATACTGTAATGTGTCTGCTTAGCATATTTATATTAGGACTATCACACAGAGCTGAGAATGTGTGCCTCTTCCACAAACCAAAATGACTCAAAGCCATGCTCAGTTACTGAATTCAGCATAAAGCCCTCACTCTCTTGACAATGCTCATGACTCCTCTTTCTTGTATCCCTTGGTATTATATCAGCAGGTCTTTTAATTTTGTAAAGTGACCATTGAATAAAATAATGTACATGCAACTTTTTGTATAATGCGTTTGATAGTGACTACTTGGTAGCATCTTCTACCATCATTGTGACCATCATTATTCAAAAGCTGCAGGGAATTATACCTAAGAAGAGATGAGATAAACTCTGTTCACAGTTAACATTGCTTTGGTGTGTGCCTGTTTTTACATCCTTGAAGACTAATGTTTATAATTTGCCATAATAACAGCAGTTGCTGAACCTTCTAAGTCACATTGAGGGAATAGTAAAATGTAATCTCCCTAAAGCTTGGCATTCAAGTTACTTTTCAACAAAAAAGATTCAAGTAGTTCAGTTACATTTCCACACACTCCATTTGGCACTGATTTTTACTGAAAACCACAATTTTAAGATGTTTAAATTGTATTTTCTCCCACTGAAGTGAAAAGCTACCCTTTTACAAATGGGCTCTGCTGTAGTTCAGTCCATCAAACAGTGTATTTCAACCTTGTGCAGTTAGCATTGCTAGAAGCATCTTACACACACGATGGGAGAAATATCTAGGAAATGAATATGGAAACAATGCTTTCCTTGCTAGATATCCTGAAAGCATTTCTTAAAGGCATTTTTCAGGCAAGAAATGGCACAGGATTTCCACTGCATTATGAAAGCTAATGAGGATGAGGAAGATGGTGTCACTAATGATCAGAAAGTGAAGCATTTACATGCAAGGCCACCTTCTTCCGTGAGTGTTGCCTCAGGTAGACGTTGTGATAGATTGACAGTTCAGAACATACGTTCTTTATGATTCAGCAGAGAAGAGATAAAGTAAAGTTTGAAAACTACAGAATAACTTCCCCAGGACTAGATTTTGACTGCTCTGAAGTTCACGCAGTGGCAGTCTTTCTTGTTTTATGTAAAAGCATATGTGGGGGGAAAAGCAAGAATTATGGTCTGTAGAAGGCTTTAGCTATCAGGGGAAATTCCTAGTGCAAAGGCAGAGGAACTGAGTTGGGAAAACACACAATTTATTGGCCCCTAACTCATACTTTTCTCTTTGCAAAGCAACTTCAATAGATAGACGCTGCTTCAAAGGAAAGAAAGAAAACGACAAAGTCGTGTGTCTTTGTTTTAAGACTTTGGTTTTGTCTTTCCTCCTATTTATTTTTATTTTTTAGTTTCAGAAAAAGAAATCAGACCGATTCATCTTCATTTTTAAATTCTGTGGCTTATGAATTTTTCTATTATTAGGGAAAAAAAAGATATTCAGTGGTCAATTTGATGGGGTAAATCCACAAGAGGTCGGGATACTGGTGGTCTTGGTCACCAGCGCCCCAAGGACTGCAGATCCTTGCTTCCCTAGACAACACTGATGGCTTTTGAGCCCCATTAGCTTTGGCCTCAATGCTGCACAATACAAATCAGCATTTAATTTTGTTTCTGAACTAAATTTTTCTTTGCTGAAACGTTCTGGACTTGATATGCTCACAGACATGTCTTCCATTGTATTAAAATTATGTTAACAATGACTGTGGCCACATATTCCAACATGCATTTGATGGCCTATTTTTGTTTTGTAGATTTACCTTTGGGAAAATTCTTACAAATAAAATAAATGTCTATCATCTTAAAGTTATTAATTACATTAATAATATAGTATAAAATAAAACTATACAAAAAGTTAAACTGGCAAAAATCCAGAATTTACTGCTACTATGGTTAAATTGCATTGCATTAAGACAGAATGACAAGAAAGGAATGGATTTAAATAAAAAGGTGCTTTGCTGGAACAGTTAAAAGATAAATCCAACTGCCCCCTACCCTACTGTTGCTCCCCTAATCAGAGTATCACCGTGACACACAAGGACAGTAATCAGTATTGACTCCATGTAGACTCTGGCACTGAAAGTAATTGGACTGTTCTATAACTTAGTTACTATCTGTGCAGAATATATTGGGTTTCCAAAACAAAGTTAGAAACATTATTCTCTTGTATAAGACCATGGTAAAGGCATGCGAAACATGCTAAAAGCAAATATAGTTACTGAACATTAATACTTAGGACCTATGGATTTAGTAATGGCTCAGGCCAGCCTGTATACAGGAACAGACTAGTGTGGTTTGCATGCAGAAACATTCTAGTAATAGATAACATTTACTGTGGAGTAGAACAAAATGCAAAATGTTTGGTTTACCACAGTCTATCCCTTATGGTCACTCAAGTATCTGTGTGTGTCCATTTTTCACATGTAGAACCTTCTGGAACTTTGGCTGTCACCATCCATTGGCATCCACTCTAATTTGTTATTTGCCTGAAATGAAGGGAAACATTTTCTACTACTTGGAGTTTTAGATAATCAACAAAACATCTTTTGAAGAGTGAATGAATTTACACTTTGAACTGAGGGATATGCCCATTTATTTATGCAGTTACTTAAAGTTTAGATCTGCATCAGGAAATAAGGTTACAGCACCCTTTCCCTTCTGCTTTGGTATAGTCTCTGTACTTTTGTAACCAGCTTCTATTTCTTTATAACTCTTTTTTGGGCCACCAGAATTGAGATTGGGAAATTCTCTCTTTGCAAAAGAACAAACAAATAAAATTGTAACCTTTCATTCTTCTTTCTTCGTATAGGCTATTTGTAAGCTAGAATTTTTCTTTGTCTCTACAGATAAATTTGTTTTGGGGCTTGGGAGTGTTAGCTCTTTATAATCAGCATCACCTCTTCACCTGCTCTGCCCCACCCCTCAAAGCAATTAATTCTCTTCTCTTAGTAGATTAGCAGTTGGTGGTTGTCCAGTGACAGACACACTGGAGGAATCCAGAATGAGTCTCATAGGCTTCTAAACATGAAAGAATAAACTTTAGTATATACTCTTAAATAGTGAATTCTACAATTCCTTACAGGTGCCTCTCTTGTTTTATCAAGGTGTAGGAAATTGAATGATTCATCTTACTACTGACGTTCTTGCTTAAACACCTATTTTATGTCAAAAACATGTTTTAGGCCCTGGGGAGGGGAAGGACACCTCTACTCAAGTGTCTCAGTCTTCTGGGGAAGAAAAGCATGAATATGTTTACTGTGATATTCCAATCAGAGACAGCTCAATTCCAGAGAGAGGTTCCTGAAGGGTCTTTCAGAAAGTCTGCAAACATTTTTCCAAAGGATTAAACCAAATCAAGTGGAGGAGGAAGGGATGTCCAAGGTGGCAGAAGAGTAGAAGACCTGTAAATGGGCAAGCAAACTGACCAGAAGAGGAAGGCACACACAGAATAAAAGTGGACGATGAGGCTGGAGACGAAGATTGGCAGCTTATCATGGAGGCTCTTTAATATCAGCTGAAGTGAGGAAAAAGCCTTGGGTAATGTATGTAGGAATGAGGTTGGGAAATAATGGAGTCAGGGTAGTTACTGCAGTAGGCCAGGCAAGAGGTGATGAAGTCTGGATCAATGACGTGTCAGTGTGAAAAACCTTGCAATGATAATGGTGAGCCTTTAAAAACCATTTCCTGTGATTAGATTACACTCAGAATATTCAGAGTTTAAATGACCTATCAAATTTTATGTAATCATCCTTATGTGATGCTATCCATATTAACCTATATCCCCTGGGTCAGTTACTTGTTTTTTATTAACTCTAGGCACCAGAGTCTGATAAATCCAACACTATTTTTAACAAACTTCCACAGCCCTGATAGAGAGCAGGATTCACTGTCCATAACTTCCATGAATGGGAAGTAATTTACATTCTTGCCAGAAATCCAATGTCAACAGATATCACTCCTAGTGCTATTAAAGTACTAACAATATATAAAGTCGTAAATGACTAAAGGAGAAAACAGACATTGATAGAAAACTAAACTTAAAATGCGAGAAAGGACACAATTATTATTGATGTCATTTGTTTAAATTTCCAACACTAAAAAAGCACTTTAATTACCATATGCTTATCATGTTGGTTGAATTCATTTATGGAGAGAATACAATCATTAATTATCATAATTAAGACACCTGAATTCAAAATGAATGGCATTCGTTCTAACCTCAGTTGTAGCTCTGTTTTATCTCTGACAGTTGGGTTTCCAATCAAATGTTATCTGATTTTTTTCCCCTTAATCATTAAGAAATGCTTTACTAATTAGCACATGAAATTCATGCCACATCAGACTGAATTGAATCAAGGCCTATTATCTTGAGCAGTGAGACACTTTGAAACTCTCAGTAATGGGGCATGAATATGTTATACGGTTCATGCACATTTCATGAACCTCTGCATTAGCACTAGTTTTTTTTTTTTTTTTTTTCTTTTTTTTTTTCCGAGACAGTGCCATTAGTTATGCCATTTTCAGGACCTTTAATTCAATCATGCTGTTTAACAGCCTGTTCGATTGTGGTGCTATAAAGTCATACATTAATTTATCTTTGGTTACACTTCGGCAAAACGATTGTATTTGGTTATAAATATTCTGGAGGGAATGGAAAAGAGCAGGCTACTCGAAAGGTACAAAGCACTGTTGAGGTAAACTCATCCTTCATGAAGAATAATTTAGGATTTGTGCCAAATATCCTCTCTTGGTCCTCCAGATCCTCTCTCCCTGACCGTATTCAGCCTCTCTCTGCCCAGGGGGCTGACCTGTATGAACACACCAGGGGGTTCCATCCATGGCTGGCTTCTGGAGAACTCTGGAGGCCCAAGGGAGGGAGGGAGAAAGGACAGAGATGTCAGGGTTTTTATTCCACTCCTTCCCTGTGATGCTGTCTCAGAGTGACTGTGTCCTTCAACTGAAGGTCCCTGTTTTGGTCAAAACAAGCTAGCTGTTAGGATTCTCGGCTTCCAGACCTAGTAAGTGTCCTCTTTCTCATCCCTTCCCACGCTTCTGGCGTTACTAGTCCTACCTTATTGAATACAAAATATTGTACACAAAATTATGGCCATCAGGATGTTAAAAATAACAGCAAAGACAAAACGAGGAGGAACTACCACAAATTCTTGATTTCTTGTCAGTGATTTGGCAACACGGGGTCCACATTTCCACTTGGCAACAGTCAGCAGGTGCTGCTCGGGTCTGTACCCTCTGACGTCTGGAAGATGCACTTTCTAATTTGCCACGTTGCCCATCAGTCCTCTCTTTTGCTTTATGGCTGGCTTCAGCCTTCTTCATTCCTTGCAATACTTTGCATTCTTTGTAGACATCTGAGTTTGTACCTTCTGCACTACAGGACCTTATAGTGGATGCATGGTAATACCTGTGCAGTTCAAGCATTCTTCTGGAATTAGATGATGTTTCAATCTGTGTATCTGTAAGGGTTACATAGTGCTCCATTTGGCTAGTTCACATTTTTTTTCTTTTTTTTAATTTAAAAAATTTTACACAATTTTTGAAGATTACTTTCCATTTACAGTTGTTATGAAGTATTGGCTATATTCCCTGTGTTGTACAATGCATCCTTGAGCCCATCTTACACCCTCCCACTCCCCAATCCCGTCTCACTCCCACTGGCAACGACTAGTTTGTTCTCTTTATCTTACTCCACATCTTTGATTGATTATTGGTCTAAGTAATTTTCTCCTGAGCCTCTCCCTGTATTTTGCAGAAAAGAAACAGAAGAGAGCCTGAGTTGTTTAAGCCCCACAAATGAGTAGTAGCATTAAAATTAAAATGGAAGTATGTAAAAAAAAGGAATCAGGAAAAAAAAAAATCTCTTTTTAATTTTTATACGGAGAAAACTTGTAATGCTTATGAAAAATAAAATCTACCCATAGTTCTGGAACCTAAGATAGCTAATGTTAAAATTAAAGAATTTTTATTTGTCAATTATATATAGTGTTTCATTTTCTTATATATTATTTATGATATGTAATACATTAATTAAACAAATTTTGCTAAATGTAATGTAAGTATATAATAAAATATGCAAATTTTATTATACATAACATTTTAATGTACTATATTAGCAAATGATATATTTCTAGAAATAAATTTAAATCAGTCAGGCAATAATTATACAACTTTTATATTAATTTTTCCTTTACTTAACAATAACTATTGTCTGTATTATTACCCTTTTAAAAATACATCATATAGATATCCTTAAGCAAGCCAAGTTTTAACAAATTGTATCAAATATTTTGCTATTATTAATTCTTGTGTTGATCATTCTTACATATATATCTTTTGTATATTTTAAAATTATATCTTTAGAATGTTCATGATATAATCCCAGAAGGCAATAATTAGGTCATTTAAACAAATATTTTGACAAGTTTTCTCGGTTCAAATAAATCGATTAAGCAATTAAGAGTTGCGTTTTGTCACGTACCAGGCACTGAGCAGACTGCACTGTTCTGACATGTATTAACTTACCTCTTTCACTCAAATAGTTATCACAAAATCCTAAAATTCTCAAGACAGTCTAAGTAAATGTTTATTTAGCATCTACTATGTGCAAGGGAAAGCTGTAAGCTCCAATGGGACATAAGCTTGGATTAGCCCAACCTCCTTACCTTATTACCTGTAATATCATTGAGTTTTGAGTTTTGATTGTTGTTGAATTAATGAATTCCTGTGCTCCATCATGCCAAATCACATAAACATATGCAATAACACTAACATAATAACGCACACAGCTGTCTTTTTGTGTGTATGAGTGTGAAGAATTAGAATTACTTTTGTTCATGTTTTTCAACTACAGTATTATTTCAGTAACCAAAGAAAGTCTGGATGTTGTAAAACCAAGCCTGGAATTAACTACTGAGCAAAGATTTTATTCTGTGATTATGTCAAAGCCTTGTTTTAATTATGTGTGTCTTTGTGTCTCTGTGTGTTTGCGGACAGAGCAAGAACCCCCAGGGCTGATCAGGTAACGCTCCGTGATATTGGAGCCCACGAGTCCTCTGGTTTTCACCTAGTCTTTCTCTTCTTTACACAAGCGAGGAAACTGAATGTCAGCAAGAGACAATAACTTACCTGATGCCGTGCAGCTAATTAGTGGCAGGACTGTTTCCTACAATTTATTAATCCAGAGGCTACAGTCCAGATGAAGTTTGGGAACATACTGGGTTTTTGTAGCTGACTTTGTTTTTCTTCTTTCTTAGAAAGCCCTGCGATTTGCAGTCACACTGTGTGGGGTCTTTCTCATTGTCCCGGTAGGCTGAATAAAAGACAGCGGATTGCATGCAATGTTATTTCAAGATCATAAGGTATTTTAAAACCAGATGGCAGTATACATGAAAGATCACAGGAGATGACAGTTCACAGCAGTAATTAAAAGAATCCTGTACAATAGGAAGGCTTTTAAATTAAGCAGTAAACTTTACATAATGAGGTGTTCCTTTTTGTCATTGTTCCTGTTTGGCACAGGCTTTAGACAGGAAGTATTTTTTCTGTCAACAGTATCTTTTCCCCTATATTTTATGCAGAGAAAGACGTTTGAACACTGCTTCCAGTCAGAAATCAGAACAGGAGAGTGAAGTAAGTTGCAGCCAAATCTCTGAGACTTGGTAGTTTAGGAGTTTTTGTAAGTGAGCCCATTCCATCATCTGAAAAACATGGCAATAATGTCTGCCACAAGGATAGAATTGCTTTGAGAAGGAAATGCGGAAATTCTTTGAAAAATTAAACATGCCCGGACTGTGGTGTTAGAAGATATTCTCACCAATTTGTAGTTCTGAACATGTGCTTTGTTTCTAAAACAGAACGTAAAGCAAACCAGTGAAAAGGATCTGACAGAAATCTCATGGATTGATTTGCTAAACTGCACAAGTAGAAACATGGATATTAAGAAACGGTCAGGACTTCAGAAGTCATCCAGTCCAAGATTTCAGTCTTTCGATTTAACACTTTCCGAGCAAATACCGTGGGCCCGTCACAGAGTGAAGTACTGGTGATAGCAAAGACAAGGGCAGTGATTCTAAGCACTTACCTCCTAGACTGTGTGTGCACATGCTTTCGCAGAATGTGATAAATGAACCCAAATCACCTTTTATGGATTAAAGGAACCAAGTGTTCAGGATGGAGGAAGATAGGCATACTGTGGCAAAATGCAGAGAATTTAGAAATCCTTCTGTGGAGACAAACTTTGTCCCAATAACCAGTTTAGGTTCCCTATGTAATGCCCTAATGAATTTGTTTTTTTTTTAACTTCCTCTGATAGAACCCTGTGCGAATCCCCAGGTTCTTGCTGCACACCTGCTGGGACTGATTTTTGGCATGCCAGAGTCTTGCTAAATTGTGATCTTCCAGCTCCCTTATTATTTGAAACCCAGCACCTTATTCTCTCCTTGACTTTATTGAATGGAAAGTCTTTCACGTGCAGGAAATGAGTTTGGTATCATGTCAAGAGACCAAGGGAAAATGTGATTTCTACAGCTGACCTCTGCTGTCAAACATTCCAAAAAGGAAGTTTCACTTTTCCCACTAGTTCATCAACGCCAGCTCTCAGGACTATATGAGACACAGGTGCCTTTTTTTTTTTTTTTTTTTTGGTTTGTTTATTCATTTATTCTAAAATTTTGCATCCTGCTGTAGTGGAGCTAGGTGGAATGCCCAGTTTTCTTTCCTTCTGAGAATTTCCCCTCTCCGTCTCATGCTGTGGTGTTGGGCCTGTCCAGCAGTGGCATGTCCTTTCCCTGGGCTAATCAGGGTCCTTCCAAGGCAATGTAGTAACATCCGGACAATAGGAGAGAGAATGCATTTGCTGGGGTCACAGGCTATGAGCAGGGACTTTCCAATGAGCAGCTACCCTGACTGCATGGAAGGAGCACTTGACATAGTTGAACTCACCCACTGAGGCGAGCCGAGATGAGAAATGAAGGTACAGAGCCCTGATGGACTCACTAGGGCACCTGATACCGCTCACTTTGATGATGGATCTTTCTGTTTTATTTTTTAAAAATTTTCTTACACTCACTAAAGAACTTGCTAAAGGAGAAAGTCTGACAAAGGAGATAAAGAATATAACCAGAATTCCTAGTATGAGGCGTTACATATGTTTCTCTGAGTTCTAACACATATACAAATTATCCAAGTGCAGATGGTGTCTCTACTAAATTGTAACATCAGTGGTAAATCGTGGTCCTATCCATCAGTTAGCTCTCTCTGAGGCGGGTCTACCTATCCTGCTGAGGACTGGGATGCAATGCTGTAAGTATTTCTCAGTGAAGGTCATGCTTAACCAAGTGAAGTAAGTAAGATTTATTTGGGTATGGAGCGGTAGCATTTATTTTGTGCAGAACTAGAATGAAAAATCTCGGTCAAAAAGTAAGGCACATTCTCAGTTGATTAAGGAATTGCAGTCTAATAATTTCATTTTTGGAAATAGCTAAACTGATTGCCTCCTGAGAGGAGAAGAATGCTTCCCCATTACTGAAGGTGGTCAAACAGATGGCTGCATGACCTTCAGCTGGAGAGTTAATGGGAAATTCAGGCGTTGGGTAGGAAATGGTAGCTTCAAATTCTGCATAAGAACCTGTGGTTTTAAAAAACATACAGACAAGTAATTGTGGAAGACGATGATATAAAGTCTTATATTTGTCCCTATTTAAATAGAAGTTATCATTCCCTGAGTGCATGGGTCCTTTGTAGAAGCCATGCCGCTTCAAAATAAATCTGGCAAGAAAGAAGCAAGTCTATTTCAATTTGGAAGAATAATCCATCTGCTAGAGAACACGATCCACCACAGCTCACACGTAGGCCACTTGTCACGCACATGGGGTAGGACACCCAAAAACCCAGGTAAATCAGGCCAAAATCTGTCACTGGATTTGATAGTACTATTAGCTCTATCATCATAGCTATCACTGATATCATGCGATTTATATCCAAAACAGAGATAAATTAGTGCAGACATTCTAAAGTTTCTGCAAGCTCAAAAGGCAAGAGGGTAGTTATCATGAAAACTCTTGCCAGCTGGAAGCAAGTACGGAACAAGTTAGAGATCACTGATCATCAGGGAGATGGAAACTCACGAAGTAATGTTAGCAGTTAATGTTTGGATGAGAGCCTGGCTGCTCATTCTTTGATCATTTCAACGAATTAGCAAAACACCAGAAAGGAAAGGAAAAAAAAAGTTTCCTTCAAGAAACAGATGTTTATCTCTTCTTTATATTTTGTATGTGTGATGAAATATTTAACATTACAGAACAATCAGACCTACAAATATATGTACATATGCACATACATACATGTATATGTATAGATATATATGTGACATGTATGTGCATTTATATATATGGGTACATATATGCATTCACAAATGCACACTCTCTTGCATTTTAACATAAAATATACCTAACACAGAGTCTTTTATCTGTGACTAGAGGTCGATAAATATTTGCTAAATGAATTGATAAATGCTTACTATTCCAGAGGCTGGTATTACAGGGGAACACAGTTCCTAAGTAAATTGTTTCAGTTGTTCATAGACTGGAGTCAGCGTTGTTACCAATTTTGATTCCATGCTTTGGAACACCTGTAGGGTTTATAGCTGGGCAGAGTGGATCTGCCCCTGTTGTAAGTGAGCACAGTGTGCTGGGTATTTTTAGTTTTCCTGGTGCTGTTACCGTGATTCACAGCCACCAGTGCACTACTGGCCGGAAGAATGTTTGACATGCATCATAAGCTTCTGTGTGAATGCATCAAAGCCCATCCGCATGGGATTTGAAGCACCTACTTTCATTGTCCATAGCTTTGTTTTATTTATTTATTTTTACTTCTTTGTCGGTCCATAGCTATGAAACTGCTGGACAATTGATATCTGGTTAAAGGAGGAATTAAAATAAATAAAATATGGTAAAATCACTTTAGTTTAAAGAAGAAAGTCTGATATTAAGTAAGGAAAGTGAGAAAAAGAGATCTACTTTGACCTGGAGTGATTTTACCAGCATCACTGTCCCTTTGTGAAAAAAGTACAAACTTTAGACTTGGACATATTCATTAGGAAACCTGAGAGCAAGACAGGTAAGTAGGGAAACAAACTAAGACATCTATTTTATTGCTTAAACATGCTGGGGTTTTTTTTTTAAGACTCATAGTTCATTTTAGTTTTGTACATACAAATGTACTATCTTCCTTACAGATGGAATTAATATGGCTAATTAATATACAACTCAATTGAAATAGTTTATATGCAACCAGCTAATTTATGGAAATAATCTTTAGAAGAGTTATTTGGCCAGTTATAATATATTGAATTTGTGATTTTATCCATCAAGCATATAAATTAATATAAAACATATAAAGTGTATGCATATATATACATAACACACACACACACACACACACGCATACATACTAGTGCACACTTCAGCCCAAGTCTTCATTATTCTATTAACCTGATACCTGGTATTATTGAACTGAAAATAATATATGACAGAAAATATTTTCCAAATATAAAACCTCTTGGTAGGCTTTCAAACTGAAACACTTAGGGTATCATTTGGCACATTCTAAGTTCAAGAACTGACAAAAAATTACATTTTAGGTCATAGCTGAACTCATATAAAAAAATACTTCTTAGAAGATTATGGTACATATGGTATAAAATTAAATTTCTTTGATGTACCTGACCTTGTATATCTCGCTGTGGCCTAATGTTATTCAGATTTCACATGGAAGACTTCATGCATCTTCTTGTTCGTTGTGGTCCATTCTCTGTACCTTCTTGTTTAATCACTGGGCTTTAATTCATGGAGGATATCTAAAGCTGTTTGAATATGCATAGGAGGCCTTGCATTCAATCTAATGTCCTCTGTTTGCACCTGCAATTCTCTGAATACTTTAAATGAATAATATATCAAACAGATGGCAAAATTCTTTCCGCTAAAGCTCACCTGAACTTGTCCTTGACCTCAAAGTGAGTTTGGTTGACTTGGAGATGCAGAATGTGTTCCCACAGGAATTCTGAGTATAGGAGTATGAATGGAATTTGTGGCTTAATTTTTTTCCTTTTCCCACATGGCACCAAATTTTTCCCTGAGATGTGATGAATTCAGGCTTTCATCTAGCAGATAATTTTAATTAAACCTCACAAACAAACATAAAACAAATTGACATGGTTGTTTGTACCCAAGTTTCCAAATGTCTTCAGTGGTTAAATGGTACCCAGACTATTTGTGATTTTCTCAGATTCTTAAGAAAGAGTACCTTTTATTGTGATTCTTAAATGTATCAGGATAAATCAGATATTTAAATATCAAAGAGACTTTAAAGAAGTGAAACATTACCACTTTGAGTGTGGAGAACAGGAAATGGAACCTCAATGCTTTGTATCTGAGAATTCTATTGGTATGTTTACTGTGCTGCTCTGGCAGAGGTTAATGGTAGTGTTCTTGGTGGAAGTAGATGATAAAACTGCTCACACCAGAAATACAGAAACATGAACTGGAAACATACCCTACAGTGGCACGTCGTGTGCCACAGCTCCCCACTTAGAACAGGACTTCCTCTAAGACTGAGCACCCACTGACATGCTGTGTGTGGGTGCGTATGTGTGTGTGGATAAGGTGGGCAGAGGAAAGGGCGCTTGAGCTATGAAACGATATAATTGAGTTTGAGTTTTTGAGGTAGAAAAGATTATACTTGACCCAGAATTTTTTTCTCCAGGTACCTTGATTTGGGTATATAAGTTTTGGGAATTTTCACATGAATAATTATTGGTTCATTTCAGGAGTTCATTTTTCAATCATTCATGAATAAACATTTGTTGAATTTACTGATTGTTTGAAAGAGAAGTCCAAAGAAGATGAGCAGGTGGCAGTATCGGAATTCTACAGATAAAATGTATCTTATAATGCAAGAGCTATTCCGGAACAGATTCCTGGTGAGATGATGATCCCTTTATCTAACCACATTTGAATGTGACAAGCCTTGATGTGGTATAGATGCCACCATCAGAATCCTTTCCTACAGCCAAACACACTCAGCTCTGGGGAGATGACAGGGTAGAGAACATTGTTTTACTTAAAAAAAAAATTTTCCTTGAGATACCTAGGTATAATGTGGAGCTAAAGATAGAAGTTTTTGAATTAAAACAAATCTGAATTCTGGCTCACCTAATTACGAGATGTGTGACTTTGGGCAGTTGTTTAGATAAATTGAGGATAATAGGAATATCTACATAAGGTTTTTGTAATTATTAAATTAAATTAAATGGGCACCATGCTTGGCACTTAGTAATCACTCAACATATGTTAGCTCAACAGTTACTACAACTTTCTCTTATTGGAGCTAAAGGTTTTATATTTCAATCATAATTAGATGTGTTGGTGCTGTATAACTTAAATCCAGACTATTTAAAGGTTTACTTACATGGGCTTCAAAAATATCTACTGTTTTGGGGTTATATATATTTGTGAATTACTCATTGCTTAACTTCCAAAGCCCTTCTACCTCATCAGAAAGGATTGTTTTATTTTGTGGAATTAAAATAAGTGCATCATAACCTGATTCTCCTAAGATTAATTGCATTTGTTAGAGAATTATTAAACATACATATACACAGAAGTATAATTTCTGACATTTAATACTCTAGTCAGAAGTGAGAGTTGAATTAAATCTAGGAAAAATGTCATTTATTTTTAAAGGAGAGCACAAGGTGATAAAAATAGTCTTTCAATTAACGCTCATGCCCTCAGAGTCATTCTTTGGAATTAATATAAATTAGTCCCCAGAAATCTATTTCAACAGGTCATTTGAGGAGAGAGAAAAAATGATATAATCATATCCCTTGAGTCATAAATAACTTTTCTTCAAGATGAACTTGAGCTTCTGGACCAAAAGTGACTGGATCAAGAAACTTGGGCTGAAACAGAAGAAGAAAAAAATGAATGTTATTCTTAAGCAGGATAGTCCACTTTTGAAGAGATTTGCATAAGTCACAAAGTCCAACAGAGAAAAGTGAACAAGAGAAAAAATGAGATTAAAATTACTTAATAGAATTCACAAGTCTTAGGGGATTAACAGAAAAACAACAGAAGACTGCCAAGCCATTTCTGTATCCTTAAAGAGATCATTCAAAGCTATTCTGAAATCAAAGAAAACAGTAGTCACTTATAAAAATCCATCCCTAGGATGAAAAGAAATTAAATTTGAGCCCAATTTATATTGAACTTTGCTTCTGAGAATAAATGAGCTTAAAAAAATATATAATTTCACTTTAGTAGGAAGAGACCAGATTATAAGATTTACCATTAATCATGAGTCTTTTGTCAGTTTTTACAAAATATTATTTAAGATTCCATCTAACTTGATAACATCACCTTTTTATAAACTGCTGTCTCTAACTGGACATTTTCTGTATCTAGTTACATGGTGATTGAGTCTGGTTTTTAAAATTAAAAAAAAAAAATAACACATCAAGGAGTCATCCAAAATTGCAAGTTTGTTTCTGACTTAAAGGTAGAATAAGACAGAATTCCTGTCTCTTTACTTGTTGTACATTTGTTTTTGCTTCAAGCTTAGAGAAACCGAAAACATTCCCTTCTATGGATTTTATTTTGCCATGTTTTATAATTCATGTTTGTCTAGAAGTATTATTTTTTTCCTGATTTTTTTTTTTAGCCAGTGGGACATTTCCAGAATCCAAACTATATTACTTTGAAGAGAGGTACATAGGAAAGCAGAGTTATTATGAATCTTACTACAAGCTGTTTCCTTAGTGCTCATCCCACACATAGCAGGATTAAGCCAATTAAGCGAGAAGCCACTGGGTTCTGATCCTGATTCGGTCTAGAACTCAGCGTCAGGTGTGTCTGCTCGTGGGGGCCGGTCCTTGGCTCTAACAAGTAGAGTCAAAGGTCCAGGCCTAAGGGGTGAGAGTTAAGTTTAAGAACTTAACAAACCAAGGCATCAATTCAAAGGGTCTGGATAATACATTCCCCTGCTCACTGAGACTTCTCACAGTGATAAAAAAGAAAAGTTAACAATTAGGGAGCTAAAGAATGCAGAGAAAGTCCCTGAGGCTGTACAACAATGCTTCTTACGCTTGGGGGAGAGGAGAATGACCTTGGTGTCTTGTTAAACATGCTAATCTTCAGGTTTCCACCTTGGAGACCCTAATTCAAGAGGCCTGAGTTAGAGCCGGAGGATCTACAAGTCTGAAGAGAACTGCTGGCAAATCTAATGATGAGGATGTTTGGCAAACCCTGTTCTGAGGTATAAAAATGAAGCTGGTGAGGCAGTGACTTCTCTTCCGTTTCTGTCACCTGTTGCACCGTCAGGCCATTCGAGATTGCTGTTCTCTCCTCCGTACGTCCCCTGCTCGACCAGGCCCTGCCTCGCTCACAGGACTATCCAATTCTCTTAATTGGAGGGCGCAATGAACCCCTGGCAACTCAGCCCACCTGATGTCAATTCACCCCTATAAATGGCAGCGGTGACGGCCGCCGCCATGTTCTGCCCGCCGGCCGCCGCACACGGTGGGGTGCAGCTCCAGGTACGTAAGGTTCCCCCTGTTCCATGTAGCACTGACGTCTCTGTCACTGTCTCCGGGCTCTGTCTTGGGTCTCAAGGCTGGACATCTACAGGGCTTGCAGGCCTGTAGGTAATTTTTGTTTCTTTCTTTCTAGGATATTGCTTGCTTGGAGCTGTAAACTCTTTGTTGTACTTTCTCTTTGTAGCTTTATAGTTTTTTCTTTCCCTCTTAATTTTCTTTACCAAGGCCTTATTAAGGGTTTCACTTCATGAATCAGATAGCTTAGTGCAGGAATCAGAACCTGCAGCCAGCCGCCCGGTCAAATCTGGCCACTTACGTATATTGTCTTTGGCTGCTTCAGTGCTACGGTGAACGGAGTTGAGCGGTTGCAACAGAGACCAACTGTTTATTATCCGGAAAGCCTAAATATTTATTCCCTGGCTCTTTACAGAAAACCTTTGCCAAACCCTTGCGAATTCATGACAGAGGGCATCATTGGGCCTTACTGAGGAGACTTAGTCTGAAAAGGATGTAAAGTTGTTGGCCTGATAAAATCAAGAGGCTAAGACGGTTTCTTCAAAGTCCTTGCATTGGGCAGGGGCGGGCAAAGGATTGTCTAGCAGTGTTAGGGCAACTGATGCAACTTCAGGTGTGAAGCATTAGTACCAGACTCTCAGGACCGAAGGCTTTAGTCAGAGACCAATTCTTACCCTAACACCTGCTGAGTGGGTAGCTAGCAATCAATTGTTCATTTAAGTCTAAAATTCTTTTGTATCATCTTGAGTCTCATAACAGATCCCCTGGTCTGCAGCAGCCAGCGCTTACATAGATAAAAATCAAGTTGATAAGGCATTAGAAAGGGATTATGAAAGCCGGCTTAATTAAAGAAACTTCAATGGGATCATAAATAATCAGTGCAAGTTATTAACTTTTGACAACTGCTCATCCGTACCGAGTTCGAATGACTTCTGACCTATTAAGTCCTTAATCTAATTCTGAGTGAATACAGGTCATAAGGGAAAACACGCTTTATAATACATTGACTATAATCAACGATTCTTTGAAGCAGAAACTTCCCCGAATATCCCTAAACATACGTGCATTTTCTTACATTCATACCTCTGGTCTCATCAGGTTTTTTTTTTGTTTTTTTTTTTTTAAGAAGCTTCACTGGTCACACTCCAGTTTGTTTTATGAAAACTAGACCAAATGTCACTTTCTTCATAACTGTACCCTAGACGTCTTTGGAATTATTTTTTTCCTCTTTATTCACTCAGTGTACTTTAATATCTGCAACAGTAGTAGTAATCTGGTTTGGCAATTTTAGTTGTGTATAGTCTTGTGTTACCCACCAGATCATAAGCTGTAAGTGGTCACAGATCATAGTTTATTCTGCTCTGAAATCCCTCAATACACCTGTAACAGTGCCCTGCATGAAATAATCAGCATACTAATCGAACGAATCACAATTTGCTCTCCTGGCTTTCGTAGTTTCTTTTTGACATGTCATTCATATATAGGTATCTAAGAAAATTCTTCTCAGTAGGAGGAATATATTTTTCTTTGCTCATATACCTATTGGAATCCAGCATCTTTTCTAATTTTCTGATTCAGCATCTTTTAAAAATTTTGTTTGCTTGTTTTTTAAACACAGTATCAAAAGCTGAACAAAATTAAGAGTGATTGTTTTGGAAAGAATTATCAAACTATTTGATTTAATTTAGTAATTTGTCAGAGGTCTGTTCTGTGTTCTGCATCCTTTTCTATATTAGGGTAGTTTTTACCCAATGTGTCTCTACAAAATGGATCAGTACTTTTTTTTTAAGTAGAAATATAGAATCTAAAACGATAGTTTAGAACTTACTAATAAAATAATTTCAGAAACAGTGGCCCACCAAGATTTCTAACACTCTGTCTTAATAGAGGTTCTCCTAGATGTAGTCTAGAATTGATTTTCCAAATTGTGCTTCAAAGGATATTGGTAGTTCTGGCAGATAATGGTTTGGGTAATTATATGTAATTAGACATACTGTTGTTGTTTTTAATCTACAAAATTTATACTGACTACTTGTAGATAAGCGTGGACAGAGTGTTCGGGTAAGAACACTGATGTGAAAAGGACATATGCACCATGAAATTTATTTACTTCTGTTACATCTGCCTAAGATGATAGCAATTAACGATGTCAGTGTTTGCACACAGACACCTCATGCTTAAGTTTCTAGGTGAGATGGTTCCCTAAAAGAGATAGAACAAGAGAGCAAGAGTGTGGTACAAATGAAAAACTGTTACAGGTGCAAAGAAAGCGGGTGGGGAGATCCCACTGGTGGCCCCAGCAGGGGGGCGGCCCCCATTCTTCTTTAGACTTCCTGTTATACACGGGTTGGTAGAGAGGGGGAAAGGAACACACTACACAGCACTGAGAGAAATTTAAGTGACTCAGCTCTGGAGCAAACTCAAGTCTAAAGGAGGAAAGAAAGCCTTTTAGGACACAATAACAAAGGCAAACAAACCTTAATGAAGATTTTGGAATTCAAACCCAACACAGCATGTACTGAGTTCAGTGACCTTGGTTATTCCAATAACTTTAGCAAGGGTTGGTTAAAGGATGTTAAACAGGTTTCACCTGTTTTTAATACAGGATTTCTCAAGGGTATTAGAATGTACCTCTTGGGGTTTTTTTGTCTTTTGTTTTCCAGAGTAGAGGTTCTCAAAGAGTGATCTGAGGAAACTTGAGACCTTTTCAGGAGGTCAGTGAGGTCCTTTTCAGGAGGTCAGTGAGGTCCCTCCCTTTCCAGCTGTATACCACTTTTCAGGTTGAATATCCTTCATTGACTTCAGCCAGTCACGCTGTGCATGGCTTGTACAACCAACTGAACACAGATAAGAGAATCCAGCTGTCTTCTATTGTGTGAGACAGTAAAGAGATGTGAAAAAAAATGTAAAACAATGCCACGTTTCTCATTCTTCAATAAAGTTGTTACTTAATGTGTAATGGGTTTATTCTTATTTTAAAATGAATTAATAAACTAAAATTAATAAACAAAAAAATCTCTATTTTAAAATACATATGAACAGATAGAACCCACACAAACAAAAACCTCCTTAGAGCCCTCATTTGTTTTTAAGAATGTAGAATTTTCCTGAGGCCAAAAAATTTGAATATTGCTGTCCCAGAGGGAAGTCTGCTGTGATGGGTTCCCCAAAATTATTTGAACAGTTACAACAAGCAACCACACTTCGGCATGAACCAATAGTTCCAGGATAATATCGTCACAGTGACAGGGCAGGGATCATGCACTAATGATGAGGCTGACAGCGTCTGTGCTGTACTCACCCATCTTTTTTTCTCCTCTGAGTGGACAATTTCAAATGACTTACCTTTGAGTTGACAGACTCTTCCGCTTGATCAAGCTTGCTGCTGATGCTCTCTGTTGGATCTCTTATTTCGTTGTAGTCTTCAGCTCCTGAGTTTGCTTTATGACTTGTTGAAGCAGCAGTCACCTCCTCTGGTCTTAGCTGACTGGCTTTGGGAGAGAAATAGTTTGACGCACCAGTCTGGCTTAGGACTCTGAGGCTCTCTCAGGCTTTTTTAGTGGATACATCCACTCCTGTTCATTTCCCCCTTGGGACTGAATTATTAGATTGCATGCCTTCTCTCAGTTCTGTAAAGCCATGCCAGGTGCCGAGAGCCTCCCACTGGCTTTCCCTGGGGTGGTCCCCTGACCGGGCCTTCTTCCAGAAGCGCTGGTGGCTTTCTGCGTGTGCTCACAAACCATGTGCAAAAACTTGCATTCGTAATCCACCAGGGCATGCTTAGGGAGCCAGCCATGGGGTGGGGAGGAGGATTCGGCCGAGTGAGGCCCGCAGAGCCTTGGGGGCACCCGGGGGCCAGCATGGATCGTAAGTGGCTTATGGGGCATCTTCCAGTGGAGTTTGCGTAGCAGGATCCATAGTCCTGTGCGTTCTGAACCTTGGTTGCTGTGGTCCTAGATTCTCTCAACCCCTCGGGGGGACTGAGAACCGCAGTATCCCGGTTTGGGTGAGAAAGAAGTGGGGCTCGTGGGCAGCGTCCCACGTGGCTAGGGAAGCAAGGCCCTCTCTGTACTCCCAATTTTCCATGTAGGAGAAATCCCCTGGGGCCAAAATGGTGCCTCTCGTGCTGCCTTGGGGGAGAGGTTATATGGGTAAATCGAAACTGTTCTTACCCTCTTCAATGCATTTATTTTCAGATGTTTTTGCTCTGACGGTGTGCTGAAACTTCTCTGCTGGACTCCTGGACTCCCGGACTCACATAAAGGTACTCTCACCCAGGGGAGATTGTCAAAATCAATGTTCTGTTGGGGAATGATGGTTTAAAAAAAAATCAAACAAAAAAACCTGTTATCTTGCTGATGTCAGTCTTTAAGATTTATATTTTGAATAAACATTCTCAGTTGCTGGTTAGGATAAAGTAGATTTGGGAAACTTGTAGTTGGAGAGAGTGTTCTGGATAATTTCTCAAATCAGAGTGCTAGCCCCAACAGAGACTGTCCATACAATGAACAAATGGGCTTGAGTGGAAGGGTCAGGTTTCTAATGGGACTTAGTGGATCAAACTGAGTAGAGACTTTATGGATATTCATTTGAAAATGGTGGAAGAAAGGCCCAAAGAAGCTTGAGTTAAAAAAAAGAAAGTGGTTTAGATAAATTTCAACTGATACATGCTTGCTTACAAATGGATGTTGGAGACAAAAGTATCACTGGCATGAAGATGTTCATAAAGCTGGAGGAGGGGGTTGTCAGTGGAGATGGGGAAGGTCTGTAAATCCTGGCATATCCGAGGTCCACCTGCTCTGTAGATGAGCAGCATCACTGAGAGTCACTACTCCTTCCCCTTTGATAGATCAAGGAAAGTGCTGCTTGTTTGCCTTTTTGTGTTGTGATGTGTACTGCTATGATAAAGAATGTGTGGCTAAGCAGAGGAGAAACCAGAAGGGCCCTGGTTGTAGCGGTGGTGTGGGATGGACAGCAGAGAGAGGATGGATATTGCAAAGTGGAGAAGGGCAAGGTGAAGTAAAGCTTAAGAAGTTCTGTAAAACCTTACTTCTTATGAGGTAGTTTTGAGATGCTGCTTTTAGCCCTTCTCCCTCTAAGCTGCCGGTATATATAGTGCCATCAAATGCCCACTAAGTTGCTGTTAAGTAGACCGTCTCTGTCCTTTGCACATCACTGTGATGGCTCTAGGTAAAATGTGCCTCTAGAGGGCGCAGGGGAGCACGTGTCATCGCAGCGTAAGTTCTGTTTGCCGCATTCCTACAAGGGCAGGTCTGTAAGAACACCAACTTGACGCAAAAGCAGCAAGAGTATTGAAACACTTTGTTCTTAAAACACAGTGTGACTTTTGCTGTCAGTGAACAAGGCTAAATGATATACAGCTCACAGGCTGTTCCTATTTTCCTTGGTGATGAAAAGGACTATAAAATAAGATTTTAAGTATTTACACTCATCTAATAAAATGCTTCATGAGTATTTATGAGATACTTCTTTAACTGGATAAATTGTAATATTAATCAAAATCAAAGACTACTACTTGGATTTCTTCCAAGAACCCAGATCGTAGACAAAGCTTTTCAGGTATTTCTCAATTCATTAATTCTCAGTTGTTTATCTCATTCTTTCTGCATGTACAAGAATGCTGCTGTTTGACAGGAAGTCAAACAATTCCAATATGAATTTCTGTTTGCTGGTTTATTAGCTAAATCATGATGGCTTTGAAGGAATTTTATTTAATATTAACAATATCCTAAGTGAATATGCATGAATGCAGTTTTATTATGTTATGATTTCCTTTCTATTCTGTGATTGAGACCCTGTGGGAGGTACATTCATACATCAAAGTTAATTCTTTGTACATCCTCTTTCCTCATCCTCCTCCCCTTTACCAACCATCTGCCTCTCAGTGGGGTAGGGGTTGAGGTGTAGTGTTCTATGGAAGTGAGAGATCATGGTGGAACTGAATGGGTCAAGGACTTAGAAATGCAAAGAATTCTTTATCTTAGAATCATCTGTATTAGACCCTGAAAGTATCTCAGTAATGATATAGTTTGCTTTAGCTTTTTGAAGCTCAGTCTGATAACATTATAAATATTGTTTGACATCCCATTAGACTTAAAACCAGCTCTGCTGAAACAAACAACTTAGGGTTAATACAAAACAAAATAAAAATTTCTTCTTATAGGAATTATTGTACTCTGTCTCAAACAATATTTATAACTTATACAAAGTTTATTTTATCCTACTCCAAAAGCACTGTTAAAACTCCCAAGGGTAGAGAAAAATGTAAAAAGATGGAATTAAATATTATGACCTGCCAGGAGAAGAATTCTCCTGTTCTAAAAAGGCTAGTGACATTGTGGAACTGTATTCGAGCCCTGTTCTATAAAATGGGAACACCAGTGAATAATTCACCTCCATCCTTTTTGTGTTTCTGGAAATTGTTTATTGCAGAAATCCACTCTTCCCCATATGACTTACATATAATTTGAAGATGACTTCTTGTTTATCTATAACAAGACTGAATATAGACCCTCTAAATTCACATTCTTTGCCTCCTAAATGATTAGCTGAACTAATCATTTGTCCCCACTTAAATGGTCCCTGATCAATTGTCCAATCACGCAACCCACTATCACTCCCTCACATCCAATTCTTTCTAGCCTTGTTGTCTTAAAAGTGTACTCAACATTTGTTTTAATCAAGCATGGTGAGACACAGACATGTAAATTACTGTCATTGAAAGACATTTTTTTATACTCACAGATCCTTAGAACTAGGAAATAAGAAGTATGGTGTGCCGTTCAGGGCCATGCAGAGAGGCACCAGGGTCAGTCAGGAGGCAGAGGGGGTGAGTGGACGAGAGAGCAAAGAAGCAAATCATCCACACAGTGCAGCACAGTAGAGCCACTAGGGAACTTTATATCATCCAGATCAGCCTTCAGGATTTGCAAGAAATAAGAAGGACTCTCAGTAAAACCCTGAGGCATTACTGTCCAAGTGAATTATTTTTCTTCCCAAGTGAAAGCAAAAAAGGTATATGGTTCCTTCATCAACTGAAATACTAAAGAATGTATTGCATCAATCAATTTACAGTAAATAATTTACTTTTGGCGGGAATGGATGTTAGTGACTTGTGAAGGTTGGGAACAACAGAGTGTTAAGGGATAACAGTGTTTATTGCTCAGAGGTCCTGGACAAACCTCCATCCTTGGACCTGAAGTTTCTCACTAGTAAAATAGGAGTGTTACAGGGACAGGTGCAAAGGATAATGAAGCCTTGAGTCTTGTGATCTATTAGGGGCTTTGTACCTTGAAGAACTTTACTTACAAAGTATTGATTCATTCTGGGGAGAGGTTTTGAGGGATCTATTTGACTCTTGATGGGAGACATGCTGTGAATTTTGCCAATTTCAGTAGGAGATTTTGCCAATAAGAAAGGCAATAGTTAATTCAATAGGGACACATGATAGTGTTTCAAGAATCAGCTCTAGTACTGCAAGAGATGAAACAAATGAAAGCTGTCAAAGGGACATATTAATTCACTTGGCTCATTACTTTAACTGCTGTCAAATTCTAGGCTTATTTTCACCTTTTGGAATTCTCTAAGTTTTAGCCTATGTTTCTGCAAGCTGATAAAGAGGGAGGATTGGGAAGAGCCCCTGTAGTGCCTTGGAGCCCCGTCATTGAAAATTGGGAGGGTGTTGGAAAAGCTGATTAGAGGGCTGAAGGCACCTGACATGCTTGAATTTGTCACAATCTCTTTTCCAGTGTCCTGGATGTTTGCAATAAGAGCAGAAACTAGGAAGTTTTAAAAATTTCATTTAAGACCTTTATTTAATGGAGTTGAAGTATAAGATTAAGAATTTTAGCCAGTGACTCATCTGGAGTGGAAGAAAGCTGGTTTGCCAGGTTAACTAATCTGGAGTGGACATGGTTTCCCACTCCATCTTGGTACTTTTTACTAGAAGGGAAAGATCTTGGTCTTAGTAATCTCCTATTGATGCCATAACAAATTACCACAAACTTTGTGGCTTAAAACAACATAGATTTATTATCACACAGTTATGGAAGTCAGAAGTCCAAAATTAGTCTCACCGGGCTGAAGTCAAGGTATCAGCAGGGCTGGTTCCTTCTGGATGCTCTAGGGGAGACTGTTTCCTAATCTCTTCCAGTTTCTAGAGGCTGCTTGCATTCCTTGGCTTGTAGCCACCTTCTGTCTTCACAGCCAGTTGTGTTTCTCATAACGCATCACTCTGACACCGACTCCTTTCTGCCTCTCTCTTGTACTTTTCAAGGACCCTTGTGATTACTTCAGACTCATCCAGATAATCCAGGATAATCTTTCCATTTTAAACTCAGCTAATTAGCAACCTTAGTTCCATCTGCTACTGTGATTCCCCTTTGCCATGTAATATAACATTCACAGGTCCCAGGGACTACGTTCCTTGGGCATCTTTGGGAGGCCATTATTCTGCTTTCCACCATCAGGCAGAAGTGTCCCTTGAACAGTGGTCTCTTCGGCTCCATCAAAGCCAAACTTACTACTTCTCAGGGGAATGAATAAATAACGTGAAATGTTCCCTCAAAATGAGTTTATCATCAGGGAAGTCTGAACGTGTTAAACATTGTTTGAACAGAGAGAAAAGGTGTAAGGGTGGCTCATCCATTTTGGGAGTTAATAACAGAAATACAACTTTGGTTTTATTAAACGTCTAAACTTATATATTTATATAGTCTAAATAAATAGAGGGTCATTACATGGGCTGGAACCTAGCACTTGCCCAGGTCTCCTGCCTCAGGCTCAATATGCATTCCTGGGTAACGACTGCAGGCCCCTTACTACAGCTGACAGACAGGCCAAGGATTTCAGCACAAAAGAAAGTGGCAGAGCTCGAATTTGATCAGAGGTCGAGCTATGAGACCTTGAGACAATTATTTAAAACTTTTGAGCCTTGTTTTCCTCTTCTGCAAAACTACGGGGGTGTAATTATCTACCACGAAATACTTGGTAATATTCATGAGGATAAATTTAAACATATCACATCAGAGAATACAATCTAAGGTACCTTCTTAAAAACAGTAATGAATTTCATGTGTGACAAGGATTTTTACCTCAAGCTCCTTGTTTTCTCTCACCTGGGAGTAATTACACTCTTCTAATATTTCACTCCTACCACCTTCAATCCATTTCATCAAGTGAATTTAAAATATAGCATAATTATAATATAAATCCAATCGTGGTGTCCCTCATTTAATTGTCAGTGGCTTGGCATGACACATTACATTATCTAAAGGATGCAGTCCTTTATTCATTCAATAACATTTATTAGCATCTTAGGCTTTTAAGCATGTTAGTGAGCAAACCACAATTCTAAACCTGAGGGATTTCAGATCATTTGTCTATCTTTACCACTGAAGAGTTGATTGTAATCTAAAGTACTGTGACTGGAAAAAAGGAAAAAAATTAGTATAAAGAGTATCTGCATGAACACCTTTAGATTGGCATGTGTGTGTGAGAGACTGGTCCAGCAAATCATGTAGCATGATGTAAAAACACTGGAAAGGCCACAGGGAAACAGAAGACGTGATCAATTTCATCTTCACAGTAATGGCGCACTTCAAACAACCCTAACTCTCCTCAGCAGGGCTGTAGATCCCGCTTTTAGTTGCAATGTCTGCAGATTCCATGATCGTAAATTTTCCTTTCAGTAAAGGATCATCTGAATAGCTTTCTCCAAGGAGGCAAACTTCCTTGCAACGTGATTTGTTTTAGTTGCTGTGGGGGTATTTGGTCAGAAATTCCAGGCAAGACCACCACAGCTATAACTGAAAGAAGATGACACATCCGATTAAGCCAGGTGGCTGGCCACTTTCTACTCAAATGTTTGATTCCACATTATCTTCCTCATAGGAACTCTTAAAAAAAAAAAAATTTCACAGCAGCCTTAAACCACATGGTACAGGGGAAGGAAAACAGGCTTTGAAAGGAAATGATGCTGTTCACATGCTAGCTCATGCATTAATGAGCTGCATAGCTTTTGGCAATTAACAGCCTTTAGCTGAATCTTCCTCACCTTGAGGTAATGTCTGCAGTGATGGCTTTTTTGAAGGTTTAAATATGTCCTATCTATCACTTAAGAAATACCCAGTTAATTCTCTTCACTTTCTATTCCTTGTTTGAATTATTTAGGTAATTCGTTTTTAGTAAGTTGGCATTTATTTGGGAGAGAAGGGAATCTGGAGTTCCCTAAGAACAGAAATTCTTGGAGGACTAGAAATTTCTGGGTAGTGTGCTCTAAGAAGAGAAAGTGGCCTTAACTCATATTTCAAAATACTAATTTGTATTCTGCCTATTTTCCAGAAGGATTTCCAGCAGCTGGAACTCAGTTTTAAATTTTAAAAGTCTGTGGTCAAGAGCTATAGATTACTCCTTTTTTTCTCTCTTAAAAAAAAATTCTCAGAACCTTAATTCTCAGACCCTAAGTCAGTGACTGCCACATGGAAGGCATGCAAAGTATATTGATAAATTGGTAAAGTCATATTATGAACAGGACCAACTGATACTTGTAAATAAACAAGTAAATACAAATAAGGATGAAAGCTTATTTAACGGATGTTTAGTAATCAGTATTACCATGCTAAGAACTGCTATCTTCATTATTGAAATAATATATTATATTTCACAAAGCATCTAGGACAAGTTAATAAGCATAATGGTACTCGGCTTTTCTTAAAATTTCTTTTTAGGAAAGTGAGAAAATTTAGGTTAAATAATTCTCACTGTTCTCTGAAATGACAGACATACATTTATGTGAAGAAGAAATTGGAAAAGAACTTAACTCATGACATCCTTTTAAAGGGACCATGTTTTCACTGACACCAGTTTTGTGAACAAAACCATGGTTTTGTGAACAAAGTCAATATATTACTCAAAGCCTTTTCTTCTCAACAGTATGCAGGGATATATATTTGTCTGTAGTGGCTGAGGCCAAGGTTACTATACTAAAACATGTAAGAGCATGCTTACAGGGAACTTGTATAACATAACTTGGGCCAAATAACTTTTTGTAGCTCTAACATGGTATAAAATTTTGGAGCCATGAGAAGCTAGAGGATTGAATAATTCTCATTCCTTCAGAGTGAGGAATACCACAGCGAATATTCTATCAACAGAATTCCAGGTCATCTTGCACTGAGCCATGTAATCTGTGTTAAAATTGCTCATGTGATGGGTACGCTGTCCACTCTTCTTGGTTGTGAACTCTGTTAGGATAGTGCTGATGCCCTGCAGCTGAGTTCTTTCTCTGCCTCACTGTTTACATAATAGCAAATAATTTCAAATTCAACTCTTAATAGTCAAGTCTTTCAAAAAAAATGAATAATTTCCTACATATAGAATTCATAGGTCAAGTTGACATGAATCTTGAATATGTCTACACTTAATTCCTTCTTTTCTTTCCATCCAGTTCTCATCTAAGCTCATTTTAACAGGCTGACTTTGTAAACAGTGACCTACATCAGTGCCCATTAGAAAATCTCAAAGCATCTTTTACTCATCCTATGTGAAATCAAACTCATTATTCCCATTGAACAAAAACAAACTTTCCACATCTGTTTTATTACTCTCCTTCTATCCCATCCTCCCTGTATTGCTAGAGAGATTTTTTTTTTAAATCATAGAAGCAGTGGGAATCTACTGTAGAGTCTTAAGCATATATATAAAATTGGTGTTTTTAGGACCAAAGTACTTAACATGAACAGCAAGGCCCTTCATGGTCTTTCCTTCTGGCACCACATTCTCCTTGGTTTTCTGCTCTAAAGTGACTTGCCTGTCCCATCTCCAGGTCTTCAACTGCATTAAATTCTCTGTGTGGAAATATTCTTCCCCATACTCATCCTTAAGCCACAGTGGTCTAGTAACTTTTCCCCAGATATCAGGTCAAAACAGTAAGAACATCTTTTTGAACTGATTTACCAGTCCAGTTGTTCCATTTGCTCTGAAAAGTCAATATTTATTTCCCCATGACATATACCAGGGTTTTATTTGTATTTTTTAAAAAATTTTATTTCAACGCCCGTCATCTGCACTAGACTGTGACATCCATGAAGGCCGGGGTATTTTCTGTCTTCCTCACTATTTCTATCCCTAGTGTCTCACACACTACGTGAGATATAAAGCAAGCACTCAGATACCTGTTGAACAAAAATGAATGCTGCTCAAATCACTAAACAACTTTAAAGTGATCATATAACATTCATATAAAGTATAATTTATAAGAAGGTTAAATCATAACTCCTATACAAATATAAAGGAAATCCTGTCAAAGATGTATATAACATTAATGGGGGAACAGGAAGATGCTAACATGGGTCCAGAGGTGAATTTGGAATACAGAGATATAATCAGGCAATCAAAAATGTTGAAATGAATGTAATAATAAATGTGAAATTGGCAAAAATTCTATTGGGTAGTAAAATGTAATATCTGGAGTCATCTTTTCTACAGATTGGAAAATCAATTTTATCTTTACTAGACAACATTCATTTTTATTGCTATGGACAATAATCATTTGTGTGATACTCAGTTTTATACAACTTTTAACCCAATAGAGGAGTATAAATAAGCCAACTGAAAGAAAATCAAAGGGGCTTATCCTGTGGAATCAGATAATCCCCAGAGGGTCCCCACTCCTGAAAGAATACCCAATAATCTCTCTTGCCCTTTTCTAAGTATTTGGCATTTTACCCTGAAAAAAAATTATTTGCTTCTGTGAAAATTTCTAGTTTGATTTCCGCCCCCCCCCATTCCAGAAGCCTACAGTATTATTTGAACAAATCTGTTATTCCTGGTGAGGTTCAATCTTTAGATCATAAATCCAAGAATATATCTCTTAATCCAACTGCCAAAAAGTATTTTGAATCTTTTTGCATCAGTTAAGAAATTCAGAGTATCCAGATAAATAATTTTATTAGGAAAAAATTGTCATTTAATTTACTCACACTTAGCACTTGTGTCTCTTTCTGGGGGACAAGGCTAGCAGTATTGAAAGACAGCCAAGCCACATCAGTTACTTTCATAAATTTTCACTGAGTAGTTTCAATTGATCAAACAGGATATGGTTATATAAATTATTGCAAAAATATTTTTATGAAAATAAAGGGGTTATGTCTCTAAAGCACATTGACACAAGGGGAAAAATCATATCAGAACTAATGCAGATCAGTTTCTCTAGTTGATGGGTATGTGATCTTGAGCAAATGACTTTTCTTCTCTGCAGCATAATATAAGAAATGCTATTCTCATTGTTGAAGCCCCTCGATGTCTCTTAAAGTCCCAATGCTTTGGACTTGAAGGCCGACTTCCCCTCTGAAATCTTACTATTTCCTTGAGGTACTTGTCAGGCAGCAGGGACCGCTTCCCCCACTGTCAGAGAGCTTGAGGAACCTATAGCATTGTTGTTTTCTCAGTGGACTGTTACCTCCCGCCTTCTTTCTTTCTTCCTGTGGTGGAGTATCTTTTGTTTGCTGTCCAGATCCACTTTCCACCCCTGTCTACCCTGCTCTGTGTCCCAGAAGCCAGATGTTAGTGGCCAGCATCAAAAACCTTTCTGCTATCTGGCTGTCAGAGGCTGTTTTGGCAGGAGATGAGAGGATGGAGTGGAGGGAGAGTGAGGTTAAGGTATTTATTCCCCCAGTTCTGCCCTTGCTGAGCTACGGTGTGTTCGCTGCATCTCTACTGAAGGCCCCAGCTCCTCTTCGGAAGACCTTTCCATGCAGCTACCTATTCTGGATTCTGTTCAGCGACCTTAAGGCCTAAGAGTAGCAATAATTCCACACTTTCGCTAGCCTGGAAGCATTGCACTAGTCATGGTTGCTTTCCTTAAATGCTGCCTGTATATTTATCAGCAGGCTTCCTTAAGCACTTCTCAGTGGACCAATCTGAGGGGCCACCTGCTGCTGGGACCCTGACTGCTACATTGCAGTAGAAGCTCAGGGTCAAGAGCCATTGACATCAGGTCGCTGCTTCTCTACCCTTCCCACACTTTGGACGTGAAAAAGGGCTAGTTAACTAGAAAAGATGAAAACAGGGAGAGAAAGAGAAGGTACCAATCGAAATAAATTGTTCTGCCACACCATGTTAGTAAACCAGGTTCCTCACTCCTAGCCGTCTACATCATACTGTATCTTCTAAATATATATATATATATATATATTTTTTTTTTTTTTTCCTGTTTTCCATCTCCGTTTTCTAAGAGAGGCCACACAGCAGCACATTTAGACAGTAAGAGAATGTTGGAAGCACACATTCGCTGTGTGTCGCAAATTCTGGCAGATACTCCTACCTTCTCCTTCCTATGTGTGGCCTTCTAGACACTTGACCCTATCTTAGTCTGCTCAGGCTGCCGTAACAAAACCCCAGGCCTGGGTGGCTTAAACAAAAAATTTTCTCAGTTCTGAAGGCGAGAAGCTGAGATTAGGGTGCCAGTCTGGTCAGGTTCTGGTGAGAACCCTCTTCCTGGCTTGCGGACTCTCACTTTCTAGCTGAGAGAGAGGGAGAAAGCTCTATTCTCTCTTCTTAAGACACTAAACCCATCACAAAGCCAGACCCTTCTATGACCTCATCTAAACCCAATTACCTCCCAAAGGCTTCATCTCCAAATACCATCACACTGGGGACAGGGCTTCAACACATGAGTTTTAAGGGACACAACACTCAGTCTACAACAAGCCCTGATTTATCAACTGTATTACCTTTATCTTTCTCTGTCAGCTTTTTCCCCAGGTCTTACAAGACAGAAGTTGTCTCTATGTTCTTCCTGTAGCAGGTGGTCCTTTCCTTTCCTATTTCCCATAATCTTCTTCCACATCCCTTGGTGGTTGCTGTCAGAATTGAGCCATTTTTCCCTCTGGGCTCTCACCACTGTATGCCTCACTTTATTGGGTGGTTCCAAGTCTGTTTGCTCTTAGGCTATTAACGCATGCAATACTTAATAATAGCAATAAGGAAAGCTTTACCATTTACTCAACATTTACTCTGGTTCTCCATGAGTGGCTTCATACACTCAGTTTTTGTTTATTTTCATAGCAATGTGATGAAGGAAGTGTAATCGAATCACCACTTTCAGATAGGTAGGCTGCGTGGAAGCTACTTGCTTAAGGTTAGATTTTTAAAAGGGAATGAAATTTGAACCCGTGTGCTTGACTTGGTACCCAATAACCACTTTAGTAACAAAAAGAACGGCATGATATCATGGTGAGGATGTTTGTCTTTGGAGAAAGAACCCTTGTGTTTGAATCCTGCTTGTTCTCTGATGTAGCGAGGTTATTTAGGGAGTTAAATAAGCACTCTGAGCTTCAGTTCCTCATCTTAAACCAGCAGGGGTAATGCTTTTAACTGTCTCCTAGGGTTGTGGTCAGGGCTAAGTACATCAACCCATGAGGCACCCTCAGACTAGCCATTTAAGAAATACTAGTTTTATTAATAATAGGATGAGCCAGATTCTTCCACAGTGGGAAAGATCAGATCTTCAAAATCCTTACAAAAACTGTAAAAACAACATTCTTCACATGACATTAAGTTAGTGACAGTTAAAGGAGACTTTCAAATGTCCCTCAAACAAAAAAAAAGCAAAAGAAAAAATATCACCTTTCCCTACGAAGCTGCCTCTAGCTCCTTCCTCTTACTGCCTCTTCATTTCTGAAGTGGAAACGTTATCAGAAGATCTTATCAAGAAGCCCACAGATGAGGATCTCCTTGAGCAGAGCCCTTGTTTTTCACTCTTTTTCGTCTTTAGACCTGAGGACAGCAGTTTGAACAATGGTTGATGATTGCAAGGATAAATGAATGAATCTACAAAGTGAATGTTCAAAACCTGTGTATTGGCTAGCAGGCCAGCAAATGGCTATAATCTCCACTTCAGCCCTTAGACCAGTAGGTAAAGATTTGCTATCTAAACGCTTGTATTTCCATAGCTTAATTTTATAATTTAATTTTTTTCAGGAATAAAGTTTAATCTGATTCTTTGGTTATTGGCTTGTTTTCTAAAAACAGAATGCAAGTTTTTTTTTATTGAAATACCATCAATTACAATGTGTCTGTTTCTGGTGTACAGCACAATGTCCCATCCATGCATAGACGTACATAATCCTTTCATACAGAATGCAAATTTATTAATCTACCTCACCACATTAAGATAATCAGTATCAGTTTCTAAGTCTTTATGGAGAGCAAATGCCTACAACATATGGGAAGAAAAAAATTTTTGAGGGTAAGAGAGCAACTTGAATCAAGAGAAATAAATGAATTACACTAATCAAGTATTTTAATGGTTTTTTTAACAAATACAAGCCTTTTATTAGGTCATGCACATCCCTGGACCTCAACATCCTCATCCTAAAGATGATTAAATTACACGTTGCCTCAGGTTCTTTGAAATTCAAATATGTGTTTTGTAAAATAAATTAATCTTTCCAGTGATCTCCCCCACACAAATACTTCCACCTCCATTTTCTTAGTCTTTGAGGGGAAAGTAATTAGGTTTACTTATTTATTTAAAAAAAACTTTTTTAATGGAGGTACTGGGGATTGAACCCAGGACCTCATGCATGCTAAGCACAGCTCCACCACTGAGCTACACCCTCCCACCTCCTCTTTCCTAGTCTTAATGCTTAGAATGGGAGGTCTACCCTATCTGAGGAGAGGCTATGGAAATATCTCAGCAAATGAAAAGACAAATATTTGTTGCACTCAAGAGCTTTTATTGTTGTTGTTGTTAATGTTAACTGGTTCGCCCATTTGTAAATCCAAACAAGATTGTGAATGCAGATACCAATCCCAGCCAATAGCTAACCTCTCCTTTCTCTTCTTTCCAACATCAATAGAAAACAATTGAATCATATGAGTGAACTAAATACACAATAATTTGAACTAAATATTGAAATAGGAGGCATAGGCATGTTGCTAAAAATGTGCTAATGCCGCCAAAAGCTGAGACCCATCTCTGCTCACATGTATGAGATTCCTGGGCATAAAAGTACCTTTTTTCGTTCAGAGAAATACATCCCCCTTGTTGGGTGTGTGGTTATTGTTGTTCCTTTGAGTGTTGATAAACTCATAAAAGCAGAAACAAACCCAGATGATCTTCTAGAGGGGTAATTTGTCAAATAGTAAAATTTGTATCAAGGCATTCAGCTGCCCAATAATACACAAATATAAAAGCTAGATTGATGCTGGAGTCGTTTGTAGTACTTACAAGCAGGGCGTGCAGCTACCTGTTTCAGACAGCTTTCTTTGATAGAGTTGGTGGCGCCTTGTGTTTCTGCTATTACAAAGTCAAATGATTAGCTATTGATTTTGCTTTGAACCTGAAGTAATGATGTGGTGTTGGCAGAGACTCTAATGAATGTGGATCCTAGTGTTGCCCCAGGATTTATTCTCAGACTAAGCCTTTTTCCCATGTAGCCAATGTGGGTTATTTTTAAAAATTAAATAAATTTGAAAGGATTCATGTTATCTTCTTGTTCCCAGTAAGCCCAGAATTTTCAAGGTGCTATCTTAAGATGAGAAAAAACCCTTAGACGTAAGTAATCCTACTGGAAAGATTATATGGGATTTGGTCTAATCCTTATTTTTTTTCCCACATTTTTATCTTTGGCTTTCATCAAACTAAATCAATGAATATGACTAGTATTGGGGATCTTCTTATCTTAATGGACTTTTTAAAACATCAGCTAAAGCTTGTTATATTTCTAATTTAGAATCCTAACTCCTCTTAATGAAATGTATTCCTAAATTCTCATCAGATATTTACTTTGAAAGGATTTCTGTAGCTTCAGAAATTTCTTGAGCTAGAAGTGAGAAATATGCCTAATTTCTTTGATTGAAATCTCTGTTAAAATATTTACTTATCTTATAGTTATGTTTGTCTCCTCCTTTGATATACAATTATTTTTTGTATGTTTTGTAAATAAATTCCCCTCTTGCCTCTCTGGTATTAAAGTCTGAGTAGTTTTTTTTTCTAATTTAGACTGGAAAAGAATGATAACAATTACAGCTAAGTTACATCAGATGTTTACTGTGTGCTAGGCTCTTAGTTAAGCAGTTCACATACGTATGTACTCAAGGCTTGTGACTCCTCTGGGAGGTAGGTATTCTTATCTCATTTTAAAGTGGGGAAACTGAGTCTTTAGGGTCTTAATTTCTCCAAGGTTACACTACTTCAGGTGGAGAAGAGGGAGTTTGAACAGCTTTGTCTAAACCAGTGAATCAGCCAGGAAACTTGCAGGAAAGAAATAGCAAAGTCTACCTGGGGTGGTTTTTAAGGAGAGTTTAATCAAGTTACCATTTACAAAGGAGGGACAGGGTGTTGGGAAACCACTAGGTGTAGTGCAGCTCCCTGGAAATAGTAAGAGCAAGGCTTCTTTTTCATCCAGAGACCTTTCGTACAGCAGGAAGAAGTGATTACTGGACATCAGAACGAACAAGCTGGGGCTCCTCCCCAACTCCCCAACCTTACCCTGACAGGAGCTGTCCTTTGGTCCAGCCTGGCATGATCCCATGGGAGGGAGTCCATGATCTCCTGCTGGTGCTTCCAGACATGTGAGCCCCAAAGGAAGCCATAGAGGCATCCATATAGTTCACATTCAGCCTCCAAGAACACAGAACAGGGTGGAGACGGGGGGGTGGGGGTGGGGAAGTGAACCTGCGTAAGTAACTTGTTGGTTTCCAGTAAAACTATTTAGTCCTTCCATGGGGAAACGTTTGGACCCCCTGTGTCAGAATTCTGGGATTGTGTATGGAAAGATTCAGATTGCTGAGTCTAAGGGACAATGCCTAAGAATGTGCATGTTTAAACAACGGCCATGGGAGAATTTCTATGATTCTGTACAACTTCTTAGAGAAGCAATAATAACTACCTTTAGATTTCAGAAGAATTATTCTATAGAATATAGAGTTTAGGCTTTAATGTAGGCAAGAGAGACCAAGGACTAACGTGCGAAAGTGTAGGATGGCAGGTATCTGTTCAATACAAGGAGGAACGATCTTGCACCCGAAGGGCTAATCTATGAATGAGACTGTCTTAGTTATTCTTATTATTGGAGGTATTCAAGCAGTAAATATTTGATGAGATAATAAATGTAAAATGCTTTGAAAATGTAAATTTAGGTGATGATAATGATGGCAACAATGAGGAGGGGAGCCACAATGGTTTATTTGCATTGAAAAACTGAAGTGTAAAATTTTAAAGATATTAATAGTAAAGAAAAGGAACAAGTGTAATTACACTGTTTGACATTTATCATGAATCAAGGTGCCATGCTAAGTACTTTATTTTACCTTATCTAATATAATCTGTAACAACCCTGGCACATAAAAATAAGTAATCCTCATTTACAAATGAGGAAAGAAGGGTTTAGAGAAATTATGTACAAAGTAGTAAGACCCTAGGCTTTTTTTTTTTTTTTTAAGAATGTAAATTCCTATCCCCATATGCTCTATTGCCTTTATGCTGGGCAGACTGCATCACTGAATCTCACACAGGACGACCAGAGTATGATGCCCATTCCTTTCTATTCCAGTTCCAAGGCAGACATAACTAATTGAATACAGAACAGGTAGCCATTAGTTGATACCATTGGTTCATGCCTGGAATGAAACCTAACCATTGTCCTTGTTGAGAGTTAATAAATATTAAGCTAAATAACTCTTCCAGAGGCTGCAATAGGAAATAGATGTCTCAGGAGGGCTCTTCTAGGTCATTATGCTTGATAATGTAAAATTCTAAAGTGTTGGGTGTAGTGTTCAAAAATCTCCCCTGAAACTTCGGAAAATTTGAGAGCCATTCCTGTTCCTAAACATGGTGGCCAAACAGTTCTCTCAGTACTGATGCTTGGACTTCATCTCTCTGCATGAAGTCAAGTCAGCAGTCCCTAGGAGAGTTCAGATCTCTGTAGAAATTGGGAGCTGGAGATTTTTTGCTTTGCTCATTTTCAACACAATCACTGGAGAGTGATTCATTTATATAATAAAAGAGCAACTTGAGAGGAAAATGGTCACAGCGTTTAAAGGGCAAGCTCATTTTTGCTTTGTGCTAGATTTTGTCAGGAGTGAAGGGCTTTTAAATCGTGACAACTGCCTGCCTTCTGCAATAGTGTTCCTCACCATTATCACCTTCCAGCAAGACCTGGGGTACAAATTGAAAGGCAAGTGTAAGATATTTCACAAATTGACTTGAGTATTGAAGATTCAATTAGACACATTGCTTTGACTTTGTTTGCATAGCTTTTGAAATGTGTGTTCAGTGAAGGGATTTCAGCTATTAATGTAAGAATGAGAGGAAAAAAAAAATTCATGTGATACTTTGACTCTTCACACTCATAGCTTTATCACCCAGCCTGTTCCTTTGAAGGGAGAAGTCTTTCTCCATATAAATAATCATCCTGATTTACGGCTTCAGTGAACAGATCTGGCTTCTTGTGCTTTACTCTTGACTGTCTGTTACTGGACTCAGATGACGTAGACCTATCTGTCTGTGCCATCGTGGCGTGTGATCCACGTTTGCCTCTATTTTTATACATATCTTATCTCCTCTATTCAGAAGTAAACTCTAGGAGGGTAAGAACTATCAGTGTCGTTTATGTACTTTGACATTTCCTAGCATACTGCTAGACCTAGAGGAAGTGTTGGGGTCAGGTAAAGGGGGAGAGAATGCTGTCTAGACGCAGATAGAGACACAGAGCTATGGTTGGGAAGCTGGATCCTGGAGCTTGTTTGCACTTTCCTATTTACCTCCTTCCATGAAGGCCATGACCAGGGCGGAGCTTACGGCGGGAAGTATGGCAGTGTTAGAGGAGAACGTGGCTCATCTGGAACAGACTTGGCTCTTTCCCAAGAAGAACGAAGGGTTTGTCCATATACAATCTGACCTTCCTGAAATTTAAACGTTGAAACCTGCGTCCAACTTCAGCTAAATCATCACATCTAACACCCCTTAGTGCCACTGAAACCAAACTGTTGCCCTCCTACAGCTCCATATCTTCCAATTCTTCAAGTGTAACCCACCCTTAAAATTTGACGTGAATATAATCTCTAAGTATTGACCTAGGTAGCCTTTAGAGGAGGCAAAATCAGCATCAGCTAAATTCTTTCTTCTCTTACTATAATTATCACCACTCCCCACTTACTGATACACTTCCTGGGGAGGGAAAAGCATTTTGAATGAGCGTTCCTCTCTTAGACTCCCCTTAAGACTCAGCATGGTGGTAGTCACATGGGAGTGCTCTAACAATACTCTTGACCCAATCCTTACACACTGGAGGGGACTGTCTCCTAGGCTTTTCCAGGAAGAGAGCAGTCTTTCTCTTCGCATTCTCAGTTCTTTCAGTGGTATTTCTCCCTCAGGGAAGAGCATTCTAGGAGGACTAGCACTCGGCCTGAAAGTGGAGCAACCTCTCTCAAGTTTAACAGTTATGTAATTGGGAAATGGTTTAGAACTGGGAAATAATGCCAAGCGGAGGGAGATTTGAACTGACAAAGAAAGAGGTTTATTGGATCAAGCTGACAAAGGTTGAATGACAGAGTCACTCAAGGCTTTGGAAACAAGATGTTTGGCCTTTGTCACCTCTGGGACTTTGTAGCTGCTCAGAAAATATTTGTTCACTGAATGAATGGATGAATATATAAGGCACTGAGAATATAAGGTACTTAGGAAGACTGGTATAATTACTGCCCGTAGGTTATTTAGAATAAGACAGCCCTTCAACCTCTGGGTTATATGTAAACTGTGTTTTGGGTACATGCAGCAAAGTTTCCCGCCCTCAGAGTTCTTGTCATCCTCCTCTACGTGGTCTCTACACATCTCTGGAAGCTAATATTATTGACAGTTTCTACCTTCTCATAAACTGTATATACAAAAAAACACTAGAGTCTAGTAGAATTGTAGCTTCTTTCCAAAGAGTTTCCTAATGACCTGAGATAGACACAAAATGATTTATACAACTGAGTCTCTATGGAAACACATCACAACTCATAAGATATTTTTAAAATTATTTAAGGAAGAGGTATAAGTTGTGAATCCCAAAGCAGCAACATATAGTAATTGGAAAGCAATGCTATGGGTTTCTGTAACTGTGAATTGTGTTTTAGGGATCCCTGCGGAGCAAGTAGAAAATGAAGAGGAAAAGTTAGTGTTAAAAATAAGGGAAAAATAAAATAAAAAGGCAGGTGTGCTGTGCCCACTTTCAGTTTTGGCACATTGAAAATGGACAAAATTATTTTGGGTATAAAGACGGTATAAAATATCTTGTCACATGCTAACTGTAAAATTGCAATAAAGTAAATTCTGAAATAGACATTTGAAATATGACTGTGAAAGGAATTTAAATTATTCCCGATCAAACTTTGGATGTCTTTCCTAATAAGAAACAAATAATTGGCCTTGTTTAGAGGGATCAAAGTAATTCCAAATGGACAATTATTTCACTGAGATTGCAGTCTTTGAAGATTATATTCTGAGATGAGTCAAGAAAATTCATAATAATGCAATCAATTTTGAATATTGTATATAAATACTTGATGTGCACTTGCTGTGTTCCTGAGGCTGCACACATGACAGACGGAAGATGCAAATGTGAGAGCTGCTGTTACTTTACCTCCATTGTTTACTTTTCTTTCCTGCCTTGTACCAACTTCATGGCTGTTTTTCTTTGAAGAATAAAAAATGATCAAAAGGAGCCAAAATATTCAAGTACTTAGAGTTAGAGACTGGAACTTTTGTTATGTAAGTTTAATAATACAGTCTTCTTTTCTTTTTATCACTGGCTCATGAAAGAATCCAGTGTCCCATTTGGTGAGCTTAATTATCCCCTCTGGTATTTTTCCATATTCTATGCTAAATATTAAGCCATGAGGTTATATCATTGAGTTGGAACTGCTAGGCCATTAAAAAAAAAACAAAAAAACTTTAAGCCTTTCAGAATTGCAATTTCCAAAAGAAAAAGATTTTAATAATAAAGGTGTCTAGCTGAAGTCATTTGGCATTGGACTTGGGGCAAGAAATGGAAGGATGGCTCCATGGACCTTAAATTTCCCAGCATGATTTATGCAACGTCGTTGTGCCTGCAAAACCCTTCTTTTATGAGTCGTTTTATTGGTTAAGGAAAGATTATTATCTGCAAAGAGCATGTTGAGACATCAGTTTCTGTCCCTATCTTTGTAATTTCAGTTCAGAGGAACCAATTAAAAAATGTGTAAGGTTATATAGAACTCTTGCATCAGTAACCAGATCTACAAATAATTATGTATTCAGATATGTAATGAAAGAAATAATCATACGGTATATGGATTATGGGATGCCACTGAATCAGATACTTTAAAAGTATCAAGGAAAATGAATTTGGGTAATTTACTTCAACAACCGGAAAGTTCACTGTTACAAATCCATTCCTCTGATTTCCAATAACAATAAGAAAGAAAGGAAAGGTTCCCATTTTGACCTGGCCAGAAGTGGAGTAGGCGGTGGGAACAAATTAATCACGATCACCGTCACAGAAGAGAGGAGCAAGGCAGAGGAAAGAGAAAGCAGTAGAGAGTATTTGGGAAAGCTGAGGTGTCACAGGGATCTTGAAGTTCTGACAAATGATGCTGAGACGGTTTCCCTGATCTTTCACTTACCCACTAACTTTCAACTGAAACCAGGGGTGGGGTGGATTAGCTTGAAGATTCCAATTAGGGATAGTGCTCACTTTATGTTGTTTGTGTACATGAACATATTTAACATGGAAACCTGGAAAGAAGATCTATAACAGTCATTACAAGTTTGATCCTTCTTTCTGGAGTATGGCAGGGCCAGAACTAGGGTGAGGCGAAGAGGCACCAAGGGGGGAAATTTAAGGAGGCACTCATTCTCAAGATGATACAAGTGCAGGGTTGGCATCTGCACCAACCTGAAAGTGAATGCCTCCTTAAATCCCAGTTGTCTCACTTGCCTCATCTTAGCCTTGACCTTGAATGATGAAGCCAGACTATTTGATTGGTTATGAACTTTCTGACTTTGGGCAAGTTATATAAGCACGTGGTAGATTGAGAAGGATAGCATCTTGAGCCCCTGTGGTAGGAGAGCTGAGTGACAACATTTTCATGGTTGTCGTAGTATTGATCGTTATAAGCCACTGGGCTTCTTTTTTATTAGGTTACATGGGTTGAATGATGCCTCTCAAAGCCAAAATTCTTTTTGTTCTTACCAGAGCTGATCTCTGATTTGGGCTCGAAATCCTAAAGGAAAGGAGTCAGAGTGTTAAGGTTTAGGGGTGTTGCCAAAGGTTCAGGAGCCCCTCTGTGTACTCTGGGAAGGTGATGGTGTAGTAGATGAGCCCTGCAGGTGCAGGGCAAAAGCAATGTAATTTGAGGCTAAGAGCGCTGGTTGTGGAGTACGTCTGTCTCATCCAAATCTGACCTGTACCAGTTGGGTAAATAATGTAACCTCTAAGCCTTAGTTTCTTTGTCTGTAAAATAGGAGCAATAATCTTAACAACAATGTATTGAGAGAGGATGTTTTAAAAGAGTGTTGAGAACCATAGCTTGGTACAATGAAAGTATTCAAAAGTGGTTGAACATCTGCCTGCTATGTGACAAATTTTGTGCTAGAGGTAAAGAGGAAACACATCACTTGATCAAGGATCTAACAGCCCAGGAAGAGAGAAAGTGGGCAGTGGGTAGAGAGATATGGAAATGGAATCGAAAAAATTTTGGAAGTAAAACCTACAGAATTTAATAATTGGTTGGATGTTGTAGTTGTAAGAGGAAAGTGTCGAGGATAGCTCTGAGCTTCTGCCACAAGCAACTGGATAAATGGTGGAGACACTTAATGAAAGAGCAGTGAGAAAGGTAGATGAGGGGGGAGTGTAAGAAATTAGCACTGTGCTTTATGTGGGATACAGGAGCCCATTACTCACCATTGCCTGCTCATCCCCATCTTCTCTGTATGTGAATGCTCTCCTCAGGCCACGCAGTCCAAGCATTGTCGTCCAATTAAACCTTTTGTTTTCCTTTTTCTGTCTCATCTTTGGTCCATCCATCAGGAGTGCCTTCCTGATTCTTTCCACTTACCTACATACTAACTATTCTTTGTGACTCTACTGGCTTCTGAGAGGACATCTCTTATGTTACTGAGCTGCTATTGTGTTTGTCTACAGGACATAGCAAGAATAGCGTGGGCTCAAGTTTAGGGTTTGCTACTTAAAAGATTGTATCAGTTTGGAAAAGTTAAAATTCTAGAAAGTGTTTTTTAATCTACAGAATTAGCAAGGTTCCCACAAAGGATGTCTGTAAAAAATCAGATAACTTTTTTCTCCAAAGTGACTAATCATGATGCTGACACCTGATCAATGCCCAATGCATGTGTATGGAATTAAATTTAGTTACCTGTTTATCCAAGTAGCATCTGAGTTATTTCATGGGGTTGATAATACTACTTGCCTTACAGAGTTGTTGTGTGGATTAAAGGCAGTAATATATGTAAATCACCCACCACCTGCCTGCCACATAATAGGCTCTTACAAGCTGCAAGCTTTTAATATTCTTTCTCCTTGGGCAACACTTTTAGTTCTACAGTGCCTAGCAGTAAGTGAATATTTAAAAACCACCTGTTGATTTAATTTCATCCACCTCCAGGTTTTCCTAAGCCACAGTCAAATGGAAGAGACCTTGGTAAAGTCTTAACTATAGGAGCCATTCTGATGGAGGGAGTACTCCCATGTGTTCAAAGATTTCCATTATTCTCATTTGAACTCTAAATTTGATAAGGGCAGATGTATTTTTCCCAGGGTTGGTACATGGAATGGCTTCCAGGTCTGATGTTTCTTAATGGCTGTTCTCAAAGCTTTGAGATACACAACAAAGTTTCTTCTCAGCCAAGTCAGTGTAAATAAAGACTGCTTTTATTGATCTTCCAGCCCTGGAAGTAAAATCTTATAAAATACCATAGGGGAAATACTTACCCTTCATTTTCACTAGTTCTGATTTAGTAGAAAATGTACTTTTCTGAGAAAGAATCACAATTGTGATGGTTTCAAGGACAGTTTTATAACTCTTCCCTCAAGTGTACTGGGTCTGGGGGCAAGTTCTAAAGTGATACAGCAAATGTCCAGATGTGGAACCGGAGAAGGGGTTGGAACATGAGCTTGTGCTCAATTTTCTCTACTTGTCTTCAGATGTGGGACATACACTGAGAGATTATGTTAGCCGTTTCCCATCTTTAGTTATAAGGAATAGCTTGCAAATGGTATTATGGTATTAATAAATCAAATGTAGAATGGGGAAGCATTTTATATTTTATATGAATAAGATGTTGAGGTTTTAAGTACATTTTAATATATTTCTATTTTCTTATATCATGTGCACTATAGATTTAAAATATGACTGTATATTTTATAGTTTAAAATAGTTTCCCTGTATATATGTGTAGTTCATTGAAATTCATAAAATGAAACATGTATATGTGCTCGCTCATTCAGCATATCCTTGTGGACATTCTATTATGCTTCAAATGCAGTGCCAAAGAAAGTAATTTCTCTTAATTTCTTCAAATTACTCTGAGTTGAATGCTCATAAAATGATCGTCTTACGAACATTAGTATTGGTTGGAACATCAGGCTTTTTAGTACAATCTGGACCCGTTGCTCTAACCTCCACTATTGCAATCATGATTGCTATTGAATTAGACTTTCTTTAAATGTTCTTTAATTCAACTTTTTATTTTGAAATAATTGTGGAATCACATAGAGTTGTGAGAAATAAATCGGAGGGACCTAGTGTATCCTTCACCCAGTTTACCTCAGTGGTAAATTCTTGCAAAACCATAGTGCAAGATCACAGCCAGGATATTAACACTTACAGAGTCCAAGATACAGAACATTTCCATCAACGCAAGGATTTCTCCCTTGCCCTTTTACAGCACACCTGCTTCCTTCTCATCCCCACTCTCTCTTTAACCTCTTAAGCCACTCATCTTTTCTTGACTTATTTTGTCATTTTAAGAATGTTATATCAGTGTAGGTAGGTAAACTTCTGGGGTTTTCTTTTTTTCACTCAACATCATTCCTCGGAATTTCATCAGTGTTATGTGCATCAGTAGTTCATTCCTTTCTATTGCTGAATTATTCTGTGGTCTAGATGTACTGCAGTTTGTTTAGCCATTCACCTGTTGAAGGATATCTGGGTTGTTTCCAGTTTTAGGCTATCACAAATAAAGCTGCTATAAACATTTGTGTACAGGTATTTGTGTAAGTATAAGTTCTCATTTCTCTGGGATAAATGCCCAGGAATGCAATTACTTGGTCTTATGGTATTTGCATTTTAATTTTTCAAAAGAAATTGCCAAGGTATTTTTGAGAGTGGCTGTACCATTTTAAATTCCCACCAGCAACATATGAGTGAGTTGCTGTCTTCACATCCTTGTCATCATTTGGGGTTGTCATTAGTTTTTATTTTAGCCATTTTGATCAGTGTACAGTGATCTCATTGTGGTTTTAATTTGCATTTCCTAGCAGGTAATTATATTGAATATCTTTTTATGTGCTCATTTGACATTCATGTATCTTTTTGGTGAAATGTCATTTCATGTCTTTTGTCTGTATTCTAATGGGCTTCTGTGCTTTTTGTGGTTGAGTTTTGAGTGTGCTTTATATTTTCTAGTTACTAATCCTTAGATAAGATTTGCAAATATTTTCTCCCACTTGGGTAGCTTGTCATTTTATTCACTCAACAGGGCATTTCACAGATTTTTAATGTTGAGGAAATCTAATTTATCAAAAGTTCCTTTCATGGATTGTACTTTTAGTGTCAAGTCTAAGAACTCTTTGCTAGCCCTAAACCTGAAGATTTTCTTCTGTTTGTTTTTTTTTTTTTCCCCAGAAATTTTCTAGGTCTATAGTTTACATTTAACTCCATGGTCTGTTTTTAGTTAATTGTTGTATAATGTAAAAGACTGAAGTTGAAATTTCCTTTTTCTTTTGCCTATGGATGTCTAATTACTCTAGCATCATTTTTTGAAAAGGCTAATTTTCCTCCCCTGAAATGCTTTTGTATTTTGTTGAGTATTAATTGGGTATATTTATGTGGGTCTATTTCTGGGTTCTGCATACTGTTTCATTGATTTCTGTGTCCATCCCTCAGCTGATACCACATGGTCTTGTTTCCTGTATCTATATGATAGATGAAATCAGTAGAATGATTCCTCCCAATGTAGTTTTCTTTTTCAGAATTGTTGTACCTGTTCTAATTCCTTTTCCATTCCATATGCATTTTAGATTAATCTTACCTGTATCTATAAAAATCATGCTGAAATTTGATAGAAGTTGCATTAAACCTGTATATAAATTTGGGAGACTTGGCATTTTTACTTTGACTCTTTCAATCTAGAATATGGCATGTGTCTCCATTTATATAGATCTTCTTTAATTTTATCTGGTTGGGTAATTCTCTGCATAGAAGTTTTGTAAATGTTTTGTTTTATTTGCACCTAAGAAGTTCATTTTTTGGCAATTGGGAGTGGTACTGTTTTTAATATTGTGCCCTTTTGTTCATTGCTTGTATATAGAAATGCACTTTATTTCTTCCACTTTTTTTTTTTTTTTTCCTGTTGAACTGGCTAGAATTTCCAGCTCTGTGTTGATGTGATAAAAGGGAAGATTCTTGCCTTTTCTTGATCTTAGAAGGAAAGCATTCAGTCTTTCCCCACTGAGTAGTGTATTAGCTGCAGGTTATATGCCCTTTACTGAGTTGAGGAAGTAAATCTCTATTCTTATTTTTGGGGCATTTCTATCATGAGTGGCTTTTGAATTATATCAAAAATTTTTTTCTATATTGATAGAATCATGTAGTTTTTAGTTTATTCTGAAAATATAATGGATTATATTCATTATTTTTTTCAAATATTAAATGAATCTTTCTTCCTGGGAATAATCTCTACTTGATTCTTTCTATGTTACTGAATTCTATTTGTTAATATTCATGAGGGATATTGGCCTTTAGTTTTCTTGGATTTTTTTTTTTTTTTTGGTACTATGTCTGGTTTTGGAATTAGGGTATCTAGCTTTATAAAATGAATTGGGAGCTGTGTTCCCTCCTCTTCAATTTTTTTGGATGAGGTTGTGTAGAAATGATGTTACTGCTTCTTTAACTATTTGGCAGAATTGTCCAGTGAGACCATCTGAGCCTGGAGATTTCTGTCTTAGGAGTCTTTGAGTTACAAATTCTATCTTATTTGTATTTATAGAAATTTTCAAATTGTGTGTTTCATATTGAGTGAGTTGTGGTTGTTTTATATTTTTTGAGAAACTGGCTTATGTCTTCTAACTTGTCAGATTTCTGGGTAGAGTTGTTTACAGCATTCCTTATTTATATTTTTAATATCAGTGGTGTCTGTAGTGATATCCCCATTTCATTCTCAGTATCGATAGTTTTTGCTTTTTTCATTTGGCTAGAGGTTTTTCAGTTTTTAAAATCTTTTTAAGTAACCAGCTGTTTGTATAATTGATTTTAGTCTATTGTTTTATTTTCAGCTTCATTGACTCCTATCCTCATATTATTCTTCCTGCTTGTTTTAGGATCATTTTGCGTTGCTTTTTTTCTAGGTTCTTGAGGTAGAAACAGATTATGGATTTGAAATATTTTCCTCGTTTCTAATGTATGCATTTAATACTATAAATGGTCACTGCAGCACTGTGTTAGAAGTGTCCCACAACTTTTGATATATTGGATTTTCATTTTTATTCACTTCAAGGAATTTAAAAATTTCCCTTGAAATTTCCTCTTTGGCCTGTGGATTATTTAGAAGTGTGTTTCCAACTATTTGGCAGTTTTTATGTTGCCTTTCTGTTATTGATTCCAGGTTTGATTCCAATTTTGTCAGATAACACACTGTATGATTTCAGTTGTTTTAAATTTTTTGAGTTTTGTTTGTGATCCAGAAATTATCTACCATGTTATATGCTCTGTGGACACTTGAGAATAATGTGTATTGTGTAGATGCTGGGTAGACTGTTCTATATATATTGATTATATCCTATAGATTGATGATACTGTTAAATTGGTGATTTCCTGTGTGGTGGTTCTATCAATTGTTGAGAGAAGGGCATTGGTGTCTCTAATTATCACTGTGGATTTGTCTGTTCCTCCTTTCAGTTCTATCAATTTTTGCTTCACTTATTTTGCAGCTCTTTTTGTTGCTGCATAAACACCTAGGGTTACAATGTCTTCTTGGTGAATTGACCCTCCTATCCTGTGTAATGTCTCTTTCTGTCTCTAGTAATTTTCTTTCCTCTGAAGTCTATTTTATCTGATATTAATATAGTCACTTCTTTCCATAGATAACTGTATCATGATATATTTTCCATCTTTTTATTTTCAGCATGCGTATATAGTTAGAGTGAATTTTTCATAGACACTTCATAGTTGGGCCATTAAAAAATCTGCTCTGTTTTTTTAATTGGTAAATTTAAACCATTTACATTTAATGTAATTATTGCTACATTAGGGGTTAGGTTAAGTCTGTCATTTGTTTTTGTTTTTTTTTTTTATTACTATTATTTTTTTCCTGAACCCATTGATGTTTCCTGGTTGCTGACTTTTAAGCTCCAAGTTCTGGATATATGAGGCAAAACAAAGCCCAGGGAACTCAGCACCATGTTATTAGGTCTCTAACTGGTCTGTCTTTTTCTTTCCACATTTCAGAGTCTTATGTTTGTTTATATATAATGTAAGTTTTCTGTTATACCTAGCAGGAGTAATAGAGAAATGTACATCTATTCCATCTTCTTGGAAGTGAGTATTTTAAAAGAGGAAATTCTGTGTTTCACCAAATATTTCATTTCACTGTTAAAGTTTCTAATTCTAAGTAAGTATTCTTTACATTAGGTTGAAATACTTTATCTACCTGCCAAGTCCACATGTTAGTTCTGTCTCCTGTGTTTCCAGTGATGCCAAATTTACCAAACACACATACTCATACACAGAAGGCCTTTTTTCACTATTTAAAATATATATGATAGTGTTCTTACACGAGGATTAGATTCACATTTACCAAAATTAATTCCTTCCAGCTCCTAAACCTGATGAATACAGGCTCTTATTTCAAGAACCACACTATATTGTTTTTTGCTTACTTTGTCTTGAGTACCTACTATGTGCTAGTCCCTGGAATCCTCAGCTCATCTAGTAGGTGTTTATTCATCCATTTCAGAAGCAGATACCAATTAGACATTCAAGTAGAGATAGCAAGTAGGCAGCTGGGTCTATAGATAGAGAGGTTCAAATTGGAGGTCAGGAAAGAAGTTATAAATTTTAAAACTTTCAGAGATAACAATATTTTAAACCATAGCCTAACATGAAATTGCTGAGGAACAAGGTATATAGAACAATTGCAGAAACCCAGAAGTGATTAATATTTACTAAGCAGTAGAGAAACAGGATTGATTAAGAGGGACCCAGTCTCTTTTCTGATACTACTTACATTATAAAAGTAAGGAGAATAAATCTCACCTTACTATTCCTGCTTAAGAAGTTTGCATGTTGTAAAAATTTAAATTTAAATATTGTTTTGCATGGCACAAATGGTGAGTTCTGCTCTAAGCTACTATAAGAGACATGAGATTGCACACATCCCTATTTTTATGGCCTCTTTGATTAGTAACTATTCCCTTTGCCTCACTGTCCTCCTTCCTCCTTTCTTCCTAGCTAACTCCTACTCATTTGTAACTCAACTCTAACATTGCCTTCACTGAAATGTCTTCACAATTACCACTAGGGCCACCTTTCTTACGTGCATTATTTTAAAATTGTAACAAAAATAACTCAATATAGATTGAATCATATTCATTATATTCCTTGTCTACTGTCCATTCTACACTTCCCTCCCCCTTGGCTAGCATTTGTGCTAGTCTAGATTATTTGCCTGGTAGGTAGACCAGGCCCCTAAGAGATATGAGTCCCTGGTTAGACTTATCAGTCTGTGGGAGCTTTATATCTTTCACCTCATTTAATAGATGCATAAACTGAGCAATAGAGAGAGCGTCTTAACTGTCCAACATCAGAAAGGTACGGAGCCTAAGATTAGAATTCTTGTTAAAGGGATTTATTAAAAGAATGCCCTCAGTAGGCCATCAATGTCTGTTTCCTTGATCGTGCTTCCAGGGGATTTCTCTTGATCTTTTAATTGGGAGTGGTTCCTCTGCTTCTTCATATTGCTCATCTCTCTCTGGCACTGTGGCTTAAGGAGTATCAGTTATCTAGTTCTCCTGGAGATGGTGTGCTCTGAATGATTTTATCAAGAGGTCTATATACAAGATCTTGTGGTAGCTCATAGTGAAAAAAAATGTGACAATGAATATATATATGTTCATGTATAACTGAAAAATTGTGCTCTACGCTAGAATTTGACAACATTGTAAAATGACTATTACTCAATAAAAAATGTAAAATGAAGAAAAAAAAAGAATGCCCTCAGGAAAGAGAGGCAAGGGAGGAAGCATATGGAAAGTGAAGAAAGCAGGAGATGGCAGGGGGAAAAAGCTAAGCAAGACTTGGCTGGGAATAATTTAAACCTTGTCTCATGGGGAGATCTGGACCATTAACTGTACCACAGAGTTAGTCCCACCTTGAGGCAAGGGGTGTTAGCACTGTGGCTTCCTTATTTAGTCAGCTGTTGGTAGCTGGCTGGTCCCTGTTAGGAGTGTGATGTCCTTCGAAAGAAAGCTCCATTCATCCAAGGAAAAGTCTCTGGAGTAGGGGGTATTTTTTGATGGCTGTTATACTTAGCATCCTGGAGGGTGAATGCATTGGACTGGTGAAGAGTATCTGGGCTGGATACCAAAAGCATCTCCTATAGTGTACCTCCTTGAATCAGTCAAATTTACTTGCTTCTTGCTTTAAATTAAATCCATCCATGCCCAGCTTCTCTAGGATGCTGATGGATCATGTTTCTGCGAGAATGTTAAGGGGAAGATTATTGATTAAAAGCTAGATTCCTTCAGTGCCAGCTCTATCACATGGGATCTGTCAGGTTGTGTGGATGAAACGATAGGGCCTTCTTCCTGCAGACTAGACTTGTACAGAGCTGCTTCTTGTTCTGTGTCACCCAGTAAACTCATTAGACTAGTGTTCCCAATGTGAAGTCGCTCTGAAAACTGAAGAGGCCTGCCAACTGCTGTACTTCCCTCTTAGTGACAGGCGGTGCCAGGTGCAGGGATGCGCCCCTCCCTTTGAAGGGCATGTCCCAGCATGCTGCAGACCTCCGGAGTCCTAACAACTTCACCCGTGTAGTAGCTCCTAAGCTCTTGTAGGTTCTCCCATCTTCTAGAGATGAGATGTTCTGCTAAAGCATCCAGAATACTTACCACTTAATCACTCCCGCGTTACAGTGAGCATGGTGTCGCCGAAAGAGTTGGCTGATGTCCTGCTCAGTGGGTTGTCTTGCTCAGCAGTTATCCAACAGAAATACAATGCAGGGCACGTGTATAATTTAAAAATACCTAGTAACCACTCTACAAAAAAAATGTGAAGTTAATTTTAATAATCTATTTCATTTAACTCAGCCTACCCAAATATGACATTTTAACATGCTTTCAGTGCCAAAAGTTATAACAGGGCACGACTGATGCTGCTTCTCCCCCTTGCCCTGGGTCTGAAAAGTGAACTTTGGATGAGATCAGACAGCCTGCCTCTATCACTGACATGCCAGGAAGGCAAAATAGAATGTGTAAGTACATGGCCACTTATTTTCTCAAGGAGAGAAGCTGAACAAGGGGTCTAGACAAGACCCGGAACCAATAAAAGGTTTCCTCTGCTATGTTCAAGAGCCATACCATGAAGTAAGTAGACCGGAGACCCTAGATTCTCCAGCAGCACCCAAGGCTACTTGGGCTGCCCAGGTTGCTAGTTATAATTTTACCAGTTTCTTTCCATCTAAAGCATAGCCCAAAGCAGGAGCACAAGCGTGACATCATTACTGGAACAATCTAGAACATGTTTAGCTAATAAAGAAGCAATCTACCAACTTTAATATTTTATGGCATGCCACAACACGTTATTCCCTCCTAAGGACCAAATTTATGGCTACAGCCACTTCCAGAAGAGCTGTAAATGGCATTAGAAATGATCAATTGTGATAATCTCTCTTTTTCTCATGACTTCCCAGGTAAGCTCTGGCTTGGCAACACTTCTTACGTCTGGTGTTCACTGGTTGCCTCTGTTTGCTCAGCATTTATTTTTATGTTTAACAAAAAGATGTGGATTATGTTATGTTGTAATTGAAAGCCAGCAGCATAGGCAGCCTAAATCCAATTTCTCTTCATTTCAGTCAAATTTCACATTTCATTACAACAGAATTAATTTGATGGCCGAATCTGGAATGTTACTGCTTTCCAGCTAGATTTGCTTCCAATTTAACATCCTAACTATGCTTGTAAAATAGACAATAAAACAATCTTTTCTGATTTGGGAAATACTCTTTATTCTTCATTTCTCTCTGCTCCACTGTAACATTTTAGCTGAGTTTTACGGAACAATCACTTTCCTCATCTAATTACTGCAATTCCCTGGTAGATGGCCTCCCTCGCCCTGCAATAGCAAAATTATCATAAATACACAATTCCACTGCCAGCATCTCATCTTGCACATGCGTCAGTGAGCAGAGCTACATTTTCCCTCTGTAAATTGTGTTCTCGCTAAACGGACAATTTTCATGTGAACCAATCAAGTCTGTCTTTGACATTCCAGCAGATTTCTGAGACAGTTAATCTTGCCTCATAGGTACTCTTCAGGCTCAGGTTCTAACACTTACACATGACGGTGCAAGCAGAAAAAACTGAGGCTTGCTCTGTTGTATGGCTGTTGTTTGTCCTATCCTTCAAAAACGCTCTTCAAAATGCAGATGAGGAATCACTTACTGGCTCTTGATCTTACCAGATAATCTGGCTCCCCACCACCCACCCCACAGCATGATATCCCCAACTTTCTAAGAGTACGAGCTGATCTTCACTTATGTTTCCAGTGTAACTTCCCACCATCTCCAAGTATGGTGTTATGTTTCCATTATCCTGAAGTCTTGTAGCTCCCTGAATATATATGCTATTCTCACGTACCTGTGATGCTGGGACTGTCTTCCCTCTGCTGAAATGCTACCTCCTTTACTTGTCTACTGTTTAACTTTCATCTTGAAATCTCAGCTCAGTCAACTTGGTTTACAAAGTCTACCCTGCCTTCACCTCTCACACACTGAGTATGGAACTTTTCATATTGCATCCTAATTACTGGGTTGTATACTTAGCTCTCCACTAAACTGATCATGTAGACTTTGGAGTAAGAGATATGGGTTCAGACCCCAACTTTACTTCTTAGTCACTCCCATTGTCGACATATCAGCTACACATAGAGGTTAAGAGCTTGGGATGGTGGCATCAAACGAAACTCAGGTTTGACTCCTGGCCACATGACTAAAATACTGTGTAATTTCTGGCCAGTTTCTTAAATTTTGTTAAGTGTTAGTTTTCTCCTCAGTACAGTAAGGGTAGTAAAAGTGCTGACCTCAAAAGATTGTTGTGAGAATTAAACAGCATGACATGTGATTCTCAGAGTCACATAATGAGTGTAAGGAAAATTAGCTATGTGATTGAAGTGTTGAGTCTTACTTTCTCATCTGTGAAATGGGGATGATAATAATCTATTTATAAGGCTATTGAAAGGAAAGAAACAGCATGATACCTGATGCTTAGTTGCACTCAGCACTCAGGAATTTTTATTGAATGAGTAAATGCAATAAATGTTATACCTAGAGTGTCTGTTGGAAGGCCACGATGTTTCGCCTTCTTCTAACAAAAGGTTATTATGGGAAGAACTAAAGTTACAGGATTGGAGTATTAACATTCCTTAAACATGCAAGGAATTTCCTTCACTGATACCTCTAACATTGCAAGTGTAGAATACTAATAAATGTTCCTCACATGTTTTGAAATATGAGGCATCTAGTATGGGCCATAGTTTAAAAATCATAGAAATTATCAGAAAGCAAAATACTTATCGATTATTTTGTTATTTGTTCCCAGAATTGCAACAACATTCTTTGTTATTTCCTTGGATGAAATCCACTCTTTTAGTGTATTATGGGTTAAATATACTTTCAGTTTGCCAGCTAAAAAAAATCAAATCATGTAGAACACTATTTTGAGTCTCAAATGACTGCTTAGAAATAAACTTTTACAACCGAACCTATTGGTGCTGGGTATATTTGTCTTCTTTAGAAGACACACACATGCAAACACGATGAGAAGGGATTTAAAACCTGATGGGTTTTTCTAAGAATGTACTTTGCAATGAATCCTTGGAAATTTTCTTTATGATTATGTTTGTATTAAAAGTGAGGAAAGAAAAACTTTTTATTAAAAAAAGGATAAAAATGTTTTCTGTAGAACACTTGCCCATCTGCACCAAAAGCATTTTATTTCCCAGCTGCTATTAATTTATATTGAATGCTTATTCAAATGGGCTCCCACATACTCAAGTCATCTTTTTCCTTCCGTGCACATTGAGCTGTGTTTGAAACGGGATTGGTTTTCAACTTAAATAAATACTGCGTCTTGATAAATTCCAGTGAATAGCTAATTCAAGTATATTCAAGTGGCATTATTTACAAATCTGGGATGAGTTTTCTGAATTTGTTTTCTTTTTATTTAATAGACAACCTGCAAGGTGAATGGAAAGAGTTTCAGTAAGAGTTGAAAAGGTTGATTTCAGGTTATTGCACCCAAATGAAATTGTTTTCATTTACCCTTTACATTTCGACATTTCCTATATTATTAGGAATAATAATAGTAACCTACATGATCCTAGTGAAGTAGGTATGAAGATCTCATATTTTAAATTAGGTTCTTCAGAAGATATATTGTGATGAACGAAAAAAATACATGTAAGTAAACATATATATTAATGTTTGTAGCTTCTTGCTCTTCTCCTAAGGATAATCTTTTTTTTTTGGTAGAAGTTATTAGGATAATGGGTGAGGGAAAAAATGAGAGAAACAAAGGCAGATTTTATTGATATTTTTAAAAACAGAATATAAGTGGTATTAATGTAACACAAAGAAGGAAGGCTGAAAATGAGGAAAGGGATGAAGAAGGCAAATAAAACAAAGCTAGGCAATATGGAGGGAGTTTTCAAAGATTTCTGAAATAGGGAAAGAGAGAAAGAAAGAAACTATGAATGAGAATGAGGAAGAATGAATCAGTCTGTGTTTGGGGGCAACTGCTGCTATAACCTTGTGAAGGTCGTTGGACACTATGAGTTTGCTGTTGCTGCTGTAAGAAACTTCCACACACTTGAACTTGATAGCTGAAGACAACATAAATCTATTATGTCATGACTCCGTAAGTCACAGATCTACAATCAGTCTCTCTGGGTTAAAGTCGAAGTTCTCAGTGGGACTGCATGCCTTCTGGAAGCTCCAGGATAGAATCTATTTCCTTACCTTTTCCAGCTTCTTCCAGAGGTGGCCTGTATTCCTCAGCTCCTGGCTCCCTTCCATCTTCAGAGCCAGTGATGGCTGGTTGAGTTTCATGTGACATCATGTTGACACTGGCTCTCTTGTCTGCTTTACTCATGTGGAAGGACCCTTGTGATTATACCAGGCCCACCCAGATAATCCAGGGTTATCTTATTATTTTAAGGTCATCCGATAGCCATCTTAATTTTATTTGGAACCTTAATTTCCCTTTGCTGTGTGACCTAACATATTCATAGGTCCTGGGGATTAGGATGTGGGCATCTTTGGGGACCATTACTGTGCCTACCACAGACATCAAACCTAGAACCTTTATTTTACACAAGAAAAACTGTGCCTGGAAAAAAAAATGCCCCACAAGCCCAAGTCAAATTACTGTAAGTGCTGTTACAGCAACATTCAGCCACGTGACTCATACAAAAACCCTGTAATCTCTGGAAATTCATTTATTTTCTTGGCTTTGTTTTGCCTATAATGGAGAGTAAATACTTTTATATTCAGTGATGAGTGTTCATGTTTCTCTTTATTTTTTACTGTAAATGTCTTTGATACCTGCATTCTTCCTCTTGGATTTTCTTTTTTTCTGCTAGAGTTACAGTAAGAAACAGTCTACTGTGACTTTCATACACTGTAATTGAGGACTGAACTTCTTTTTTTTTTAAATTAATTTATTTTATTTAACATTTTTTAATTGAATTATAGTCATTTTATAATGTGTCAACACTGCTGGTGGGAATGCAGTTTGGTGCAACCACTGTGGAGAACAGTATGGAGATTCCTCAAAAGACAAGGAATAGACTTACCATATGACCCAGTAATTCCACTCCTGGGCATATATCCAGAAGTAATCATACTTCAAAATGATACCTGCACCCCAATGTTCATAGCAGCACTATTTACAATAGCCAAGACAAGGAAACAGATGACTAGATAAAGAAAATGTGGTACAATGGAATACAATTCAGCCATAAAAATGATAAAATAATGCCATTTGCAGCAGCATGGATGTCCCTGGAGAATTTCATTCTAAGTGAAGTAAGCCAGAAAGAGAAAGAAAAATACCATATGAGATCACTCATATGTGGTATATATATATATATATATATATATTCCATATAAGTAGACTCATAGACATAGAATACAAACTTGTGGTTGCCAAGGGGGCAGGGGGTGGGAAGGGACAGACTGGGATTTCAAAATGTAAAATAGATAAACAAGATTATACTTTATAGCACAGGGAAATATATACAAGATCTTATGGTAGCTCACAGCGAAAAAAAAATGTGACAATGAATATATGTATGTTCATGTATAACTGAAAAGTCGTGCTCTGCACTGGAGGACTGAACTTCTTGAGGACAGAGATCCTACCTTTACTGCTTTTTTATACACATGTCATTTTACAGTGCTTGTTGTCATATGCATAGTGTAAGCAGTTACATACTCTTTGAATGCCTGGGTGGACATAAGATGGAAGAAAGCAGCAATTCCTAGATGAGAAATAAATATTGTTTGTTCTTAGTCCTATTCTTGCCACCAGTTCTTGATGTTGCCTTTCAATAACTCATCTGAAATGATGTGGCACAGCTGAATCATTGTCAATATTTCCCCCCCATTTTAATTTTCTGTGGTGTTGGATGCATCTTGTTTTGTTTTTTTTTTTTTTAAATTACATTCCAAGGTGATATCTAAATGCCATCTTTGGGAATGTGATTTTGATGTCTGGGAAGCAGGAGCATCAAGATCACACCGTTCATGAGAAGGAAAGTTAAGCTGGCCAGTGGGGGAGGAGGGTCACTGGTCCAGCACAGGAAGCCAGGGGACCCGCATGAAAATGGGGGAAGAGGAAAAGGGTGGGTTTCAGCTTCTGTACATTTTTGCTGCGATGATGGTAATGGCTAATGGCATCCTAATTTCTCTCATTCTTGTTTCATTGAGGAGTTGTTTGAAGGTAAGGATAATATTGTACAGATCTTCCTTGACTTACGGCATTTCACCCTGATAATCCATTCATAAGTTGAAAATGTTGTTAAGTCAGAAATGCATTTAATACACCAAACCTACCGAACGGCACAGATTTGCTTCCCCTGCCTTAAACATGCTCAGAACACTTACTTAGCCTATGCATGGGCACAGTTATCTGACACAAAGCTTATTTTATGATACAGCATTGAATACGTTATGCTGTAGTGACAGTGAAAAGCAGAATGGAGGTCTGGGCACAGAATGGTTGGAGGTCTGGGCTGTTTACCCTGGCGATCACGTGGCTGACTGGGAGCTGTGGCACTGCCATTGCCCAGCATCACGAGAGAGTATGGTACCACATGTCACTAGCCCAGGAAAAGATGAAAATCCAAACTTCGAAGGGTGGTTCCTACTGAATTTGTATTGCTTGAACACCATCATAAAGTGAAAAAATTGTAAGTCAAACTATCACTAAGTTGGAGGCTGTATATCCTTCCTGCTTCAGGGGCTTGGCCCCAGCCCATTTCATTCTGAGTACTGGTGTGTGTGGAAACCGGATTAACAAAAGTTGGATCTGTAATGTGGCTTGAGGCAAGGAAAGAAAAAGCTTATCTCAGCACAGGAGTATGTTGGAGTAGTATTAAGAACTGGCTTACGTTAATGGATCAAAGTTTGATTCTTCTTGGATGTTGCATTTCCCATGTTGGATGTTTATTCCTATTTCCCTCTTAGTATCGCCATCTTTACACACACATTTAGATGCATGCACTTGTGACTTTGAAGCACACCAATACACACACCATACACACACCACACACACACACAGTAAATAAAAGAAGCAGGAGATGAATGGTTATCCTTTTTAGCAGACTGGAAGAAACATGAGGGCAAATTCTTGGTGGGAGGAGTGAACACCACAGAGCGATCTCAAGAACTGCATCTGTGGCTCTAGTCCTGTCGGGTTGCTCTGCACTTCCAAACCGGTGATCTCCTATGCACTCTTCATATATTGGCAATTACAGCTTGAACCCTAAAGAAAACTTGTTTTCTGACATTTTTCTCCCTGCAGTTTCTGTTAGCTTGTCTGGGGGCAAAATGCTGAGTTCACACTTGATTTTTGGCAAGCAGATGTTTCACTTGTTCCTACTGTAGTTACCCAAAATAGCCATTTGAGCGAAGGTCTTCTTTTAGCATAAAGGCTGTTCCCTCCGCTTCTGTGTATATTTTTTGTCTTACTTTTGTTACTGTTTTCATTTTCCCTCAATGCGGTGTTAACAATAGGGACCTACTGACTTAATTGTGAGGGAAGTGAGATGTGTCCTTTTATTGGCATTAACAGCAATTGGACCTGTCACCTGTCATAACCCTGTTCTGTATGCTCAGGACAGAGAGAACCTGACTTACCAGATCAGGCCCCCAGGCACCTTCCCATGTGTACAAAAAATTGAGGGCTCACAGGGGCTGGGATCATTATGAAGATGTTACCCTGCAGGTTTTGAGCTGGAAGGGCTGGTTATGCCTACGTTGGGGTCCTCAGACTCTCTGGCCACAGGGTCAGAATTAACAATGATCAGAATTGCCACTCTGGAGTGTGTCCCAAGTGGCTTGTTTCCCTGACTGTAAGTCACGCAGCATCCTTTTCTGTGTGCAGAGACCTTTGGAGATACTGAGATTCAGGGTGTGCGCTGAGGCTAGAGCTGGAAAATGAGAAATAATAATAAACTGAAAAATGTCCTCATGACTATCTTAACAGAATTTCTTCTGGTTTCTTCCAGTGGAGTCTGGATATTAGTCTTTCAATTTTAAATTTGAAACTGCTCTAATTATCATAGGTTAGGTTTACAAAGTGGTGCTGACTTCCAGGCGCCATACTTGTTAGAGCCGCCATGCTTTAACGGATGTCCTTTGCTTGGTCTTATCTTGTCTGACTCGTCTTTGAAGACTCAGTCTCTGTATGAAGCCTTCTCCAGTCCATGCAGTCAAGGCGAGCCATCCAGTTTCCTGCGTGACATAGTGGCCCTGTGTTCCTTACTCTCCTTTTCCAATTTTGTCCCATTCTGGCACGTATCATTCCAGCTAGTTGTGTATGCCTCTGGCCTTGCTGGAGGTTGAGCTCCTCGAGACTGGGGACAATGACTTATTTATCTAGCTGGGAACAGGTGGGATTTTCCAGGATTTTCCCCCACCTTGGTTCCACCCATCCGTGTTCCTGACAGAGAGAGGGATTTTTGAACCGTGGCTATTTAGAATATCTATATAGAATAACTTTTATTAGCAACGTAGAGGTTTGAAGATGCTCCTCACTAAAGATCAACTATTATCATCCTAGAATGAAGCTAGGTTGAATTCTAACAAGTCAATGGTAAATAATAGTGTCAAAGTTAAGTTAGGATCTTTGAGGGAGTAGAAACTGAAAAGAGAAAAAAGGGTTTAAATGCTTGTTCCTTGTTCCCATCTATGGCTAATATTTTGAGGACCAAATATAAATCCAGTGGAATTGATAAATAATACCAGCATCCTCATTTGGAATCTTGTTCCATGCCTCTGAGTGAGGTTATATCCTCTCTGGTTATGGGTGAGACGTGTAAGCCCTTTGAAAATAGTGTGGGACCGAAGAGCAGGGTTTTATAGGTAGATATGTAGAGGGAGACAGAGAGACTGACAGATGCTAGTTGCCCAATATAAATATTTGAAAAATTCAGTGGCTTGCAATTCCTGAAAGAACATTACAAACATCATTTCATCCTGAGTTCATCCTCAGTCAAGCGAGCATTACAAAGAGTGGCTTAGTGTAATCCTCTGCTCCACATCGGCGGAGTCATTAGCCCAGACGTGTGGAAAACGGTAAATACACGAGCTGCTAGAGCGGAGGGAACGCCCGCCTCTGTTGTTCCCGCGCCGCGGACCCTGGCACGGGGACTCTCTGCTCAGAGCCCGGACCCAGGTTTCAGGGGGTGGCTCGTCACAGACCGGCTAGGACATGATCACGCTTGCATAGGACCGAGGCAGCAGAGGCCCTGGGTTTGGACAGGCAGGCATGACAAGCATAAACTTCTTTATCTGTTTGGAATAAACATCAGAGAGAGCACATGCGTACAGGATGTTTCTATTTACACGTCTCCCTGGGAGTGCGTTCGGATGGCTACGGATCTTTCAGATAAGTTTGGTAGCATTTGTTAAAATTGCCAGTGCATAACTCTTCAGCTAGCAATTTACCTCTTTCAAAGAACACGTCCCACCGAATCAATAGCACCAGGGCAGCTGTGTGCGCGCGGATCTGCCTTATCGTGTATAGTACTCCCCGGCGCCCAGCGGCACGTTGTAGAATGTCTTCCTCAAGGAGAATAATGTGGAAAATGTCAAGACGTTGCTAAGGAATATCACGTAACTATGGAAAGAATGAAGTATATATTGACACATAGCTGTGGATGTGCTGAGTGTAAAATGTGTACTACAAAGACGCACATACAGACACTTCTGTGCATAGAGGCACATACATAGGAATTTTTATGATCCCAAACTGCTATAATATGTACATATTCATGTATATTTTTATAAGTAGGAAGGAAAGTAAGGAAGGAATTCTCTAAAACCAGGTTGGTTAATTAGTTTGTATGTGGTATGGCTTTTATAAACAGGTAATTCACTCCACTTATAGAGAAAAATGGAGTCTCAAAGTGGTTAAGTACATTTTCCGCGGCAATAAAGCTAGAAAGAAGTGGGGCTGCTGGTATAGGTCTTCAGATACAGGGTCCATCTGACGGTGTTTCGCTCTCAAAGTTATGCTATAACTGCGATGCACGTGTGTGTCTGTGTGTGTGTGTTGTGTGAACATTTGTGAAATAATAAAATGTGTCACTTTGTAGAAAAAAGGTTGTCTCAGAGTCAGAAAATCTGGGCTTACATCCTGCTGAACTCTACAATATAGCTTTGATTTTAGTTCTTCGTTTAAAATCCGAGCCATTGTTTCCTCATTTCTGAAAAGGGAATAATTCCAGTCCATATTTCCGTAAGTGGTTGTTGTGAGTTTGAATAAATAATCCAGATAATATGAATGAACCCAGACTGTTTCACAACCTCCGTGAAAGCAGTGGCCACACATACTTCTGCTATCATAGTGTACCCGGCACGTAACAGTGCTGGGAACATTGCCACTGCCTCATAGTCCTTTCTTTACAATATAAATTTTATCGAGGTATAACTTCCTTATAATAAAATTCACAAAATTACTTTAAATGTAAAGAATGTGATTTTTGCCAAATGTATAGATTTTATAATCACCACCCTATTAGGACAGAGAACATTACCATCACCACAGAAAGGTTCCTTACCCCTACTGCCCTGGTCACCACTGGTCTGATTTCTGTCACTAAAACAGTTTTTCCAATTCTAGAATTTTATGCTGCCATTTCAAGAACAAAAGGCTTTAATTTTAGCAGAGCCTAATTTGCATATCATTTATTTATTTGTGCTTTAAAAAATAATTATTTGTGCTATTTTGTTAAGAAATCTTTGCCTACCGTAAGTTAACAAAGATATTTGTTTTCTTGTAAAAATTTTATACTTTGAGCCTTTACATTTATGTCTGTGATCCAAGTTAAAATTTTCTTCATGTGTGACCTAAGGGTCATGTATGTGTGATTATGGATAAACAGTTGCTTCAGTATAATTTTTTTTTTTAAGTCTATCCTTTACCCATTTGATGACCTTTGCCAAAAATCAGTTGATCAGACATCAGGGAAATGCAAATCAAAACCATAATGAAATACCACTTCATACCCACTATGATGACTGCAATAATAAAGACAGATAATACGTTTGGGTGAGGATTTGGGTACATTGAAATTGTCATACACTGCTAGTAGGAATGTAAATGATGCAGCTTCTTTGGGAAATAGCAGGCTGGCAGTTTCTCAAAAAGTTACATGTAGAGTTAATAAATGATCAAACAGTTTTATTCCTAGGTATACACCCAAGAGAAATGAAAACTATGTCCACACAAAAACTTACACAGGATTGTTCACAACATCCATTATTCATAATAGCCAAAAGTGGAAACCATGCAAATGTCCATCAACTGATAAAAAGATAATGAAAATATGATATACTTGAAATGGTGTATTGTTTGGAATGAAGTACTTACACACTATAACACAGATGAATTTTGAAAGCATGCTACGTTAAAGAAGCTAGTCATCACATATTGTGTGGTTTCATTTATATGAAATGTCCAGAATAGGCATCTCTATTGAGAAAGAAAGTAAATTAGTGATTGCCTAGGGCTTGGGGTGTGTTATGGGGTCAAGGGGGAATGATTGCTGATTGTATGGAGTTTCTTTTTGGGATGATAACGTTCTAAAATTGATGTGTTGATGGTTATACAACTCTGCAAATATATTAAAACTCATTTAATTTTACAATTTAAATAGAGGAGTTATATGATTTGAATTGTGATGATACCTGAATAAGGAGTTTAAAAAAATTGATTATATACGAGTGGGTCTATTCTGTTCCATTTATCTAAATATATCCAACCTTATGATAATACCACATTGTCTTGATTAGTGTAGTTCCACAATGACTAGTGAAATTAGGGGGGATAAGCCCTCCACGCTTACATTTTTTCCAAAAATTTTTTGACTGTTGTAGATACTTTGTATGTTCCTTTTAAATTTTTAGGCTCAGTCTGGCAATTTGTACAAATATTCTTGCTGGGGATTTTCAGTGGGATTTCATTGAATCTATAGATTCCTGTGGAGTAAATGGACATCATAATAGTATTGAATCTTTGAAAACCTACATGGAGGGTATCTCTTAACTTATTTCAACTTTAAAAATTTCTCTCAGCAATACTTTATTCTCCTAGTTTTCTCTTTCACTCTTTAGTAAAGAAGTTTTTTTTTTAAGTTTTTGGTAATTAATTTGTATTTTTAAAACTTTATTATAGATATTAAAATTTTACTTTATAATTATTGCTACTGTATAGAAATAAATGATATTTGTATATTGATTTTGTGTACTGCAATCTTTATATATTTATTAAGTTTTTTATAAGTACCTTAGGATGTTTTATATTGAAAATGTTTTACTTTCCATTTTCCAATCTTCTTGCACATCATTCCTTTTTCTAACATTATTGCACTGGCTAGTACAATATCAAGTAGAAGTTTGAAAAGTGGACATTCCTGTCTTGTTTCTAGTTTAGAGAGTACACATTGGTCTTGAACTATTAATGTGGTTTTGTCTGAAGGTTTTTCATGGATGCTCTTTATTAAGCTGATAAAATCTCATTGAATTTCCAGTTTGCCAAGAGGTTTTATTTTTTTAAGGAATGGATGTTGGATTTCATCATATGCTCTCTTTATTTATTAATATGATCACTTAACTTTTCTCTTTCTATTAATCTGATGACTTACAATTGGTTTTGAATACTGAAAAACTTGCATTTCCAGGATAAACCCTACTTGGTGATGATATGTGATCCTTTCTATATATTTGTTTTCCAACATTCTGTGAAAGACTTTTGCACCTATTTTTGAGAGAGATTGGCCTATAAGTCTCTTTTCCTGGATTTTTTTGGGGGTAAAATTTTGGTAGCATGGTTACATTGGCCTTGTTCAATAAGCTTGGAATTTCTATTTTTCTCAAAGTGTTTGTGTAATATTGTTCTTATTTCTGTTTGGTAGAACTCACCATGATGCCAATTAGTTTTTTTTCTTCGTGTTCTCCATTATTTGTGCCTTTTCCATTTCATTGATTTCTGCTTTTATCTTGATCATTTCTTTTCTTTGTGTTTTGTTTGCTCTTTAAGCTTCTTAGCTTCAAGCTTATTAAAGTAGAGAAAAGCGTATTTGATTTCAAGCCTTTGCTCCTTTGTTATACACTTAAACAGTTCCCTCTTACAATTGCTTTCACTGGGTCACACAAATATCACTGCCGTTTTTACATTGTCATTCAATTTTAAGTATTTTCTAATTTTTTCAGTAATTTCTTCTTGGCTTCTAGGTTATAACATTTTATTTCATTTCCAAATATCTGAAAATGATCTGGATAGCTTACTATTGCTGATTTCAAATTCAGTTTTGTTCTGGTCATAGAATATCCTTTGTAAAATTTTAATCTTTAAATTTATTGGGACTTTTGGCCCCTGATGTGGTCTAATTTGTTGCATGGTCCATGTTTACTTGGTCAGTTAGGTCAGGGTGGCCCGCAGTATGATTTTGATTTTGTATATTTTACTGGTATTTTCCTGCTTGTTCTTTTATTACTGAGAGAGGGATGCTAAAGTTGCTGATTATAGTTCTGAGTTTGTCTAGTTCTCATTTTAGTTCTGTAAGTTTTTGCTTCATGAATTTGAAGCCTCATTTTTATAAGCATACATGTTTTTGGTTGTTTTGTCTTCCTGGTAAGTTATTCTTTTTATCATTATCCAATATCCTTCTCCTAACACTCTTTATCTTGAAGTCTCTTTTCTTTTGGAATTTTAAGTCTTGCCTGACTTCTTACGCTTACTTTTTGCATGGTATGTCTTTTTTCAATTCTTTACTTTCTTTTTTTTTTTTTTCTTAGAAATTCAAATGTATTTATTTTATTCATTCAAGTAAAGATGATTGAGTTAAACATAATCTCAGTTCAAGGCATATTACCACCATTGGTCTGTGAAAGTCTCTTCTCTTGTTTATTTATATCTCTATATAAGCAAGCATATATTATGTTTATTCCTCTCTTTCCCCAATGCTTTTTAATATATACCATATACTTTTTTCTAAAGGCCTAGGTCTGTCAACAAGAATGTGTTGTCCAAAATGTCTGTTTAGGTTTTAAAGGTGGAACTCCACCCTTTGCTTGGTTCTGAGTATGTGTGGGCTGTTAGGATAGGACACAGTGGTAGTAGTGCTGAGACAAATGGAAATAGTGGGGAATCAAAAATGTATACATGAAATCAACTCATTATCTTAACAAAATAAAAAAATAATCCATTGTCTTCTTTTTTCTAAAGTGTTCTCTTTTTAGGGGGTGAGATTTTCTATCTCTTTATTCTTTAAAACTACACTTTACTGCTTGGAAAATAGTTATAGCAATTGCTACATGTTCTGTCTTCTAATTCCAACAACTGGACCATCGGGTTCAGTTTCAGTTAATTTTTTGACTGGATGACATTTTCTATTTCTTTGTATGTCTAAAGACATAGGATATTTTGATGAATACATTGCAGAGACTTTGGATTTTGATATTTTCTTCTGAAGAGTGTTAATGCTTTTTAGCAGTTGTCAACTAAATTACTACCTGATCATCTTAGACTTTGATAGGCTTGGCTTCATGCTTTGTCAGTGAGAAGTTGTGAAAAGTGTTTCTCAAACCACTCAAACTTGTTAAGACTCAGTTTTCACATTGTGTCTCCCAGATGATTATGTTAGGACTTGCTTTTATGCTTTTTGAGAGCGAGTCTAGCCTAGCTCTTACTCTAGGGCGTGGTTCATACTCCAAAGTCATGACCTTTCTATTATCTTAGCTGAGGACCAGGTATTTTACCAGTGTGTGGTTACCAAGATCTCCATTCTGGCAGGGCCTGAACTCGAGTCACCCAGCACTAGCCTGCATTATTTACCCTCTGTCATCTCTTCTTCTTTCAACCTCATAGCAGCTAAAATTGAGTAAGCTTTATGATCTTGCCTTACCAGGGACTTGGATGAAAACTTCATATAGGTTTCCAGACCTTCCTCTGCAAAAATCTCCCGTCCCAATCCCTTTTGCTCAGATCTCCATGTGCCATCCTTCAGGTGCCTTCAGATCTGACCTCAGAAGGACTGCTGTGCTCTTCTTGGGACTGGTTTTCTATGCTGCTTCATGAAACTGTTTGTCAGGGAGCTGGGGACTGTGATGATCACCTCAAGAGGTTGTCTCCTGTCTGAGATGACATTCTTATGTTGCTTGTTTTCCACTGCCTCAAAGTATTGCCTCATATATTTTATTCAATTTTAATACTGTTTGGGATGGGAAACCTTGTTTGGTACCAGATAATTCATTATAGCCAGAAAGAGAATCTTCTGCTCTATAAATACTTATTGAAAGGACAAATTAGTCAAGCAGTGAAAGCAATTAATACTTATGTGACTCCCTAAGGATGACTATCTGAATATATAATATTCTTACCCTTCCCAGCTGATAAAATCATCTGAACCTACCAATTCTTGGAGAAAGGAATAGTCAGTCTGATTCTGGAAAGAGATACTTAGCTTAGTTCAATTAAATCACGACAGTAAGAAAGACTCTTGTGTCCAGTGTAGTGTGAAAAGTCCTTATGTTTTATAAGGGAAGGTATCTGACCCTAAGTATAAGTTTATAGATGAGAAAACAGAACTCAATATATAAACCCTGAGGCTGTGCAAAATCACTGTATCGCTCACTGGTATCATTCTTCTTGTCTAGAACTTGAGCTGATACCAGCTTACTGATCCACTGTGTGATCATCAGCTCATTAGAAGAGCCATAGGCCACTCCATGCCTCTCAGTAGTCTTTCTCTCCTTTTACCCTGGCTTGTACTTCTTGTCTGCTTCATTATAGTATTACTGTTCTTCTAAATATTTACCTTGGTTACTGTTTACAGAAGTGCAGTTTTGAGCAGTGTTGAACATAAACACCCACTGTCAGGCATCTTTATGGCCAAAAATTAGGGAAATCTACTTCTCCTAGCTAGATTTTAAATTAATAAATATATTCTCTTAAATGGCATTTAAAAATAATTAGAAAATTTTAATGGACTGTAGCCAAAAAGTTTTTTAACCTTGTCCTTTTTCTTTTATAACTCAAAATAATACTAAGTAATAATTTAAAAAATCTTAAAAAAGATACCTTTCTGGTACAGCTTATTTCCCTGAGTTGTTTCAGGAGTTGGAACAATGAAAATCCCACCTCTCGTGTCTTCATCGGCCATGGTCCAGCTCCATGAGCATGAATTGCTTTCCTAGAATTTGTTTACCTGTATCCTTTTTAATTCATGATTAATGATTGACAGTTATTATATCCAACTTCTACTTAGCTTCTTAATTTGTCAGTTTTCAATAGAAATATTACATGTAATCAAGCAATGAATTTTTTTTGTGATATTGAGTAAGAAGTGTAAAAAAGTAACCGAACATTAACACTTTGCTTTGTTGTAGCCTTTGCTCATTACCTCTTGAGAATGGGAAGGGTGGAGACTTTTCAGGATCTGCAGCAATCCGCCTCCTGGGCATATATCTGGAGAAAACTCTGATTTGAAAACATACGTGCTCCCCAGTGTTCATAACAATGCTATTTACGATAGCCAAGACATGGAGGCAATCTAGATGTCTATGGACAGATACTTGGTTTAAGAAGTTGTGGTATACTTACACAGTGGAATACTACTCAGTCATAAAAAAGAATGAAATAATGCCATTTGCAGCAACATGGATGGATGTAGAGATTATCATACTAAGTGAAATAAATCAGAATGACCCTCTTATTGTGAATCTTCAACTACCCAGATGTGGTGTCCTCTGGATGGAGTTGCTGGAGTCAAATCACATGCTCATCCATGGATTCCAGTGTCTGGTTGATAGCAATGCATGTTTTGGGGCTTTTATTTTTCCTTTGAAAAAAATTCATTATTCATATCTCCAAATTAGTGAACACCATTTAATAAAGAAAATATATAGTTGGACCCTGAGTTAGAGTAAGTTTTTTTAATTTTTTTATTCATCCATTTGTATGGTCAATCCATTTCTCATTCATTTTGATAAGGACTAAATGAGGATGTAATTGGTATTAGGAATTGAAAGATTAATAATCTGTACTTTATAAGAACATAATGGAAATAATAAAACAGATTAAGGTAGGCCTATTTGTCTATTAAATGATTATGGAATACTTTACTAAAAAATTTACTTCATCTGTATGATACTTAACTCTATTATCTAACTTCATGAAATTAAGTTAGATGTCACTGTTTTAGCCTTCTTCACAGGAGAAGAAACAGACCTAGCAAAGTGAAATGAATTACATCTTCCACTTGGACCAGCCTCACAGTAATAGAGTAGAGGCTGGGAACTTTGGAATATTTAATTCTGTGGACTTGAGTGTATGGCTTGCTTTACTGAGAGTCTACCATTTTCCAAGGACTGTGTGCTGTCCTGAAAAATACATACATACATACATACAAACAAATAAAGCGCTCATATTCTCCTCAGGATTCTACTTCCAGGGAGAAGACGGCCATGTGCAAGTGTCTGAGAGATGAAAGGAGTTGCACTAACTTACTCATGAAGAGGAAACATCTTGGCTTGTAAAACTGAGAACTCCAAAGCCATTCTTTAGAAGATAACCACCCTCCCAGTAGCTTTGGCCAAAATCCTAGGTGAGGGTTAGGGGTGGGGGTAAGGCAGGGGCCTCTTACTAGTCAGGCTTAGGACATCTGCCCAGCTTTAAAGCAGGCATTTGTAGCCCTGAATTGACAGTCCTACCAGGGAAGCAGGAAGTGACGAAATGAAGAAGCAGTCGTTTTCCAAAGGAAATGTCAGGGCTCTAAGCAAAAGAGAGAAGAAAACACTGGATAGTCCCAAACCACAATACCCACTTTAAGAATATCTAATGCATTCAATTTGCACAGAAACTTAGATCTCCTTAAGGTTAAGGCAGATGAGTCAGGACAGGCAATATCCACGCTTAAGTCATACATTTGTACAGCATTTTGTATTTTGCAAAACACACATACATGCAGTATGGCAGGAAAGGCTTGCAACTGAGATTCAGATTTAACACGTTGTGCTAAACTCCCCAGGGCTTGAAGTGTGGGCACCCCCAACACTTCTCCTCACCCCTCACCCCTAGCTTGTCCAACCAAAGCAGTGCCCAGCACATCACTTGGCCCACTTGTTCCAGCAGCACCACAACTCCTCTCACCAGTGGTACTAAGCATTGAAATGTGTGCTTAATTCTCAGAGAAAAGGGCTGCAATTTTTTCTTAATATAATTATGTCGCACAGTCGAGCATCAAGAAAAAAAAAAACTACACTAAAAAGGGTGCTGAGGAATGGCCAGGTATGTCCTTTGCATTTCTAATGCTTTCTTGCCTCTGAGGGAGGGAGGGAGGGAGGGAAAGGAGGAGGCATAAGCAAGCCACTGAATATTTTAAGGCTGATGAACAAATGACTTCATTATGGGGAAGATTGCTGCTCCTCTTGTGTAATGTCATAACTTTTGGTATAATTCAGGTTTTAAAGACTCTGTGGGGAAGGCAGAATCTCAGAACAAACTGCCATTAATATTTAATACATACACACCAAAAAAATATTAGCCCCTTAAGCATTTATGAAGTCTTTATGGGGGGGAAAAAAGTCAAAACTACAAGTGAAGTCTCACTTCCAAATAAAAAGGGACAATGTTAACTACAGCAATGGTGGGGAGAATTAAGAAGCAAATTCCAGCTCTGAGTTAGTTATGTCTGCAATAAATAACTATTTAGGTACTGGGAAATAATACTTTTTTTTTTTTTTTACTCTTTATTTATTTGGTTTCTTTGGTTGTGAGTGCAGTTACAGAATTTGAAACTGATAATGTAACATCTGTAATTGTGACTAAATACAACCTAGCACTGACCATTACTTCTCATGGAAACCACTCCCTGTTTCTTTTTAGAATTACTGTGCTGGGCAGGTGGCGTTGTGGAGTAAGTTCTCCCACCCCCACCCCCAGCCCCACCCCCAGCCCCAGCCCAGCTGGAAATGCTGCCGAGTTAGATCCAGAGCTGCAAAGCCGCGGCACAGCTGCGTGTCCTTGCCCTCTGCATCAGCAGGGCCCCAGAATCTTTGCACACAGCGCTTGCTCATGCAGCCCAGGGGACACGAGCGGTAGTTCCAGGGGGATGGGGAGTTGTACTTCCGTAGCTGGTGTGTGTTTGCTTGGAGCCATCACACGTTTATCTCCATGTAAAACGGTGTTCACCAGAAAAGGCAAAGTTGGGTTGAAGGACTGAAGGTCAAATTGCAAAGTGCTCTGTGAGGATTTCTGCCCTGAGTTCCATTTCTTGGGGAGCAAAGGGCAGAATCAGAATGGAGAGAAGAAAGAACTCTGAAAATGTTAAAGATGCTCATTGCCACTAAGAACTCTTGGAGCACAAGGTAGAGAGATGGGCAAAAAAGGAGCAGGCGGTCTTAGTAGCTGAGTCGTGGCAGCAGGTGTCAGACCTGGATTCAGATGTGATTTTCCAGCCAGTTACTTACCTTTCAGTGTCCACTTATTTTTAACCTTGTGAAGATTTTAAGAGCCTTCATAGTTGATTGGCAAATGTCAGTTAGTCTATTATAGTTTATTGATTTTTTTCATATTCTAGATAATGATGTATTTTTAATACCAAAGACGGTATCAATATATTCTTTGTATTAAAAATAGTCATCTGTAACATGTTACTTTCTGCTCTTTTTGTAGACATAGGATTCCTGTTGTCCACTTTTTGAAATTCTTGCTCATTCATCAAGATCAGTTATTTCCCTTCTGTAGGTAATAGTAAAAGTAATGATTATTAAAATAAAAGAATTGTCATTCATTGACTGCTAAGTACCTCTCAGGTGCTCTGTTAAGCACTTTGATTTAAGTTATATCACTGAATCTCTTTAACAAGCCTATGAATTAGATACTCAGTTTCCTCATCTGTAGAATAAGGCTACCCAGAAAAATTAAAGAAAAAACTTAACCACAGTTAACACAGTGTTGAATGGTCATTTTAGCTACTCCGTGGTGTTGTACCTTGGCCTCCATTTGGGTTAGCCAGCTGACATGAGCCCTGTCATGCAAGTGCATGTCCCAGATACCAGCCTCAGATTCACAAGCAAACATCAGTTCCTGATATGACTTCAGCAACAGCCCTTGTGATCCACCGCCTTGCCTGCTTCTAGCTCCTGTATCCCTTAGATAGACCCCCCCCCCCGTGCTAAACCCTCTCTTTAGTTTTGAATTGACCAATCCTGCCGTGGCCTGGGAACCCCAAAGCACTCCACTCACAAACCCTAACAAAGGCATCTGCTCCATGTCCTCTCTGTCTGCCCCCTGCCTTGACCCCCACACCGTGTTGCCCCTTGATGTGTGCTGTGTGTGTTTGTCCGCCAGCAGCTGTGAGCTGTACACTTCTCCATTTCGATTTTTCCAGTGGTCTACTGTTGAACTGATACCATCCAGCTCCCTGTGCTCCACATAACGAATGTTAATTTAACAAAGTCACAATGCAGTTATAGATGGCAGTGTGGATATTAATACACAGGTCCACCATGTAACTCAGGAGCTGAGTCCTTAACTATCGTGCCCTCTGTTGGAGCTGACAGCTCCCAGCCCTGTCCTCCTCTGCTGTATCACACACGTACCTCCATTACTGCACTTACCACGGCGTATCAGTTATGAGGATTAGTTTTTAGTATGGTTCCTGAGGATGCAGGCAGAAGACCTGGCTCGTTTTCTTAAAAGATGTCACAGCCAAGCCTGGGCTGCGTACTCCTGCGGCTCCCTCCTAACTGTTCTTGCTGTTTCTACTCTTGGAGACTGCTTTACACATTGCCACCAGAATGATCACTCCAGAATTCAAACCCGATATGCCACTTGCCTGGTTAAAACCAATTCATGGCTTCCATTGCTCTTAGGATCAAAATGAAAATCCTCAATAGCCTGTAACACAATCATGGTCTGACCCTTTTGTGGCTTGGTAGCCTCCCCTCGGAGCTCTGCCCCGGTTCTCTGCTGCAGTCCCCCTGACCTTCTCGCAGCCCCTCAGGTGTGTCATGCTTCCTCAGACTGCGTTGCCTAGAGACATTTACTCCTCTTGACACACGTGTTTTCTTCTGCCTTGCCTCATGGAATTTGCTCTCTGTCAAGCTTCCTATCCCAACTCAAAAGCATTTCCTTAGGGAAGCCTGCCTTGATCTTGAATTATGGAAAATATCTCCTTGTTAATTACACACAACCCCACCTATCTCTCTTCTGTTGCAGCTCTTTCCTGGTAATGATGTCATATTTTGTGGTGTGATTGGGTCACAAATGTAAGTGTCCTTGTAAGATTCGAAGCCCTGAGAAGGCAGGAACTATTTTTGCTCGCCATGCTCTAGCACTCAGTGGCAGTTACTGAAAAACCACATTGTCGAAGAGGAATGTGCAGGCCCAGTGGACGAGAGTACACAGAGGAAGTGTGTACTGTGATTAGCAAGTTTTCCCCAAGGGAAGTGGACTTGTCCTTTTTTAATCTATCATGTGATCTCCAACATGAAAAGGATCTGAAAGTAACCCCATTCAAATCTCTGTGATTATTTGAATTCTGAAACCATAATAGACCATTGATCTCCAAAGAGGCTGATAACCCAGAGCAAAAAACATGGGTAAATGAGCCTTGGGAGAGCTGCCATTCTCCAGACTCAGGCCTGCAGTGCTGATTTCCCGGCCGTGCTGGCCACGTGTATATGTCTGTTCTAATTTTTTTTCTTAAACAACTGGAATTGTGATAGATGTGATCATCAAAGAAACATTGTGAAGTCCAGGGCAGTTACTGTTAACAAAACTCACGTGACAAACAAAGGAACAGAATTTCATTGAGACCGAGCAACTGATCAAGAGAACACGCCCAGCTCTAAGAGAAGACAGAGCTCAACCCGAGGACACTATTTGCTCTCTAGGATGTACTGATTAAGTGTATGGTAATCATTTTGTTCCTGCCACCTGTTAACCCTGCAAACTTGGACCTTCTACATCCCTGCTCTGTCCTTATTTTCAAAATATGTGTAAGTGGCAATAAAATGTATAGCTATAAATGTTAATAACGATAAAAAGTTTGAGCCTGATTTTAATAATAATAGTTACCATCAATAATAATAATACCGTTATTTTCCCCATAAGCTCTGGGCTTCCCCCTTTGTTGTCTCAGTATGTGAGATACCTGAATAATCAATTTATACTATTTCTCGTTCGAAAACCATTGCACTTCGGAGAGCTGAGAGAACCTGTTGGTTAAAAGCTCAGCCTCTCTGGTCACACAGATCAAGTTCAATTCTTCTAGCCCCAGCTTTGCAGCTGTTAGCTCCCTGACCTTGATCACATTGTATAGCTCCCCTAAGCCTCAGTGTAGCACTTATCTGTAAAATGGAAATATTTATACCATAGGCTTAGTTCTAGTACTAAGTGAAATATAACGTAAAATATTTACCTCTTTCTGAGCCCTTTCTAAATCTGGGCTAAGTTTAGCAGATAAAGTAATTAATAATAACCATAATGATCACTCTTATCAAAAGATACCACTACCCATAAGCAAGCCAAGTAATTTAGAAATATATTTTTCATATTTTAGGAGTATTTTTCAACTTAGCATTTATGATTGTCCATTTATATATTTGTACAAAATGAGCACGAATCTACCCCAATTACACAAAAAGCCAAGTTTCGATTGCTGGCAACATAGTTTCCCATGTCACTGAATGTTTCAGTTCTGGAGAAGAATTAACAGATTGGGTTTCTTTCCAGGGGCAGAGGAGATGACTTGAGGCCTTGGTTAAATGGGCAGGAAAGAATAGCTCCTGAGGCTGGTGTGGCTGGAATCTCATTACTATTCATGGCTCTTGCTGTCCCTTTGTTCTCTGCACTTTCTAAGACTCCAGGCATTTCTTTTTAGGTTTCATTTTCGTTTCATTAATTTTCTGATTTTTTTTTTCCTCCTCAGCCTGGAGACTTGAATAAAATTTCCATCTTGGTCATTTAAAAGAAGGGGCAATTTCCTTCCCTGCAATAGGATGGTAGGGATGTCCTTGTTTATTTGCCTTTTTAACCCTGCCTACTTCCGAAGAGGTTTTTAGGCAACTTGCAGCAGGAGTTCAAGATATTCATAAGCCATTCGCACAGATATAAGTCAAAATCAAGTTATGAAAGAGGCGAAAAAGCAAACAAACTACATTAGGAAAAACAAGCCAAGAAAAGTGGCAGCTTTTAATATGTAAAACTTTATATTCTGTATTTCTCTTCTTGAGAGGATGGGGGTATCATTTTCTCTACATTTTTCTTTTTTTGATGTAAGTGTACCATGCTCTTGAGCATTATTTAAGTACAAATTAAGAAATACAGTTGACCCTTGAAGAGCATGGGGGTTAAGGGTGACGACCGTCCCTGCAGTCAAAAATCCACTTATGACTTACAGTTCACACTCTGTATTTGTGATTCCTCTGTATCCATGGTTCTGCATCTATGTATTCAACCAATGGCACATGGTATAATACTATAGTATTTACCACTGAAATAAATCTGTGTATAAGTAGACCTGCACAGTTCAAATGCATGTCATTCAAGAGTCAACTGTAGTTATAGAAATGTTGACCTTTTGGGGACATATTCTTCATTATATCTTTGTGTCCCCTCTAAACAGTCCCAGTTAAGAGATGTCCTTGAATTCAATTGTAGTAAATCCTTAAGGAAATACAGTTCTTTATTTTGATAAGGACAGCTAATATGAAAATCATATGCCCCCTTTTCCCTTGACTCACAGGAAGCTCAGAATCTGATGCTCAAGGACAGTCACTGCAGTCTCTATGGTTGGTGTGTTGTCCCTTTTCTGTGGATTTGGTTTTCTTATTCTATTTTAATGTTTTTTCTATTCATATCTTTCATTTTATATTATTTGATATACAGTGGATGTTTGTGTCCCCTCAGAATTCATACTTGAAACTCTAATTTCCCATGTAGCTGTGCTTTGAGAATAGGGACTGTGAGGAGGTGATAAAGGTTAAATGAGGTCACAAGGGTGGGACCCTAATCCAAGAGGTCTGGTGCCTTTATAAAAGGAGGAAGAGATCCCAGAGCCCTCTCTTCACCATGTGAGGACACTCAGAAGGCAGCCATCTGTAAACCAGGAAGAAAGCGCTCAGCAGGAACCGAATCAGCTGGTGCTTTGGTCTTAGATTTCCCAGGCTCCAGAACTGTGAGAAATAAATTTCTGTGTTTAAACCACCCAGTCTGTGGTATTTTGTCATGGCAGCTTGAGCAGACTATTACACTATTAAAATCTTTTAGAAAGAGATTGTGTATTATAATAACAGATTTGTCTTCCTGCTACGAATACACTATATAAATAAAAATTCAGTCTCTTAAGTAGCTTTCAATATTTAAGATAGATAGCCTCCTCCCTGTATTTCCATTCTTGATCTTGATAGATTGTTGTCTTTTCCACTTCAATAATTGTGCTGAGCTCTCCCACAGCACTCATATTACTGTGCCATAATTATGTGTCCTATTCTTGACCACAAGTGGCGTGGACCATGACATGATGATCCTTACAACATCAGTGCCTAATACTGTCTTGTACTTTGTAAGATGTTAATATATAACTGACCAATGGTTTTCATTGCTCTTATGAGCTTTCCTTTAGGTTTTTATGTCACACTTGTACGTCTCTATTAAAAGCATATAAAAGAAGTTAAGATATTTTTACACGTAGGGGATGCTATGGCATTTTTACAGTTAGGGGATGTTGCAGTGAGTTTGAATTCCTACCCTGTTCCTCCATGTCTACATGTGATGGATTAAAAAATACTAATACCATTTGTTGGCCAATAGCAGGATTCCTTTTGATTGTTAATGTGTCGTAAACAAGTTGAAATGAACTAGGTACAATCCTCAGCATACATAATTCCAACATACTCTTTCTATACTTTTCACCTTCTGTAAAGGCGCAGCCTAGTTACTCAAGAAGGGGCATCACAGTTATTATCCACTGATGTCTCAAGGCACTATGGATTTATTGTAACAGATGGTCCACACACTAGACCCTTCTTAAAATTATATGAGTTGGTATATGCATGGGAGCCATTAAGTGACTCAACTGCTGAATCATGGAACAGTTACAGCGAGCTGGTAACACTGCTCCTGTCCTGTTCCTGAACAGAAATATGCTAGCATAACACTTGCGTCTGCCACTGATGGAGCTGCTGAAGAGAAAGTTACAGTGGCTGCCATCTGCTAATTTCAGACATGGAATTCTTAATGTGCTGCAGCAGTCTACTCCTTCTTCGTATTACCTGATTTCATAACTATCAACTAAATCAAGCAAACCTTGTACTTCGAGGTATTTTTGTTTTCTTTAAAAGTATAGGAGGTGTTGAATTTTTACTGCCTAACATCATATTCTTGGAATATAAGTATCCATAAAATAAGACACACATACATAAAGAGCAAGAAAAAAAATCATAAAAAGGAACTACTGCAAAAGCTAAGACCTGCCTTGTAGCATGGGGCAATAGAACAGGTCACAGCCTGGATTAAGACTTGGTTTGGAGCTGTTATGTGAACTTTGACAGGTTAGTTAATTTCTCTGTGTCTTTGTTTTCTTATTTTTGAAAGTAATGATCTTAATAGGTTCTTTATAAACATTAAATGTGATTAAATATATAAAGAATGGTCATATCAATTTATTTTATCTACTATCATTATACAATAAGACATTTATGTAATAAACTTTTTTGTGAGAGCACTATTTTTTTAACATTTTTTATTGATTTATAATCATTTTACAATGTGTCAAATTCCAGTGTTCAGCACAATTTTTCACTTATTCATGGACATATACACACTCATTGATACATTTTTTTCTCTGTGAGTTATCATAACATTTTGTGTATATTTCCCTGTGCTATACAGTGTAGTCTATTCTACAATTTTGAAATCCCAGTCTATCCCTTCCCACCCTCCACCCCCCTGGTAACCACAAGTCTGTATTCTCTGTGAGTCTATTTCTGTCCTTTATTTATGCTTTGTTTTTGTTTGTTTGTTTGTTTTTGGTTTTGTTTTTTAGATTCCACATATGAGCGATCTCATATGGTATTTTTCTTTCTTTTTCTGACTTACTTCACTTAGAATGACATTCTCCAGGAGCATCCATGTTGCTGCAAATGGCATTATGTTGTCGGTTTTTATGGCTGAGTAGTATTCCATTGTATAAATATACCACCTCTTCTTTATCCAGTCACCTGTTGATGGACATTTAGGCTGTTTCCATGTTTTGGCTATTGTAAATAGTGCTGCTATGAACATTGGGGTGCAGGTGTCATCCTGAAGTAGATTTCCTTCTGGATACAAGCCCAGGAGTGGGATTCCTGGGTCATATGGTAAGTCTATTCCTAGTCTTTTGAGGAATCTCCACACTGTTTTCCATAGTGGCTGCACCAAACTGCATTCCCACCAGCAGTGTAGGAGGGTTCCCCTTTCTCCACAGCCTCTCCAGCATTTGTCATTTGTGGATTTTTGAATGACGGCCATTCTGACTGGTGTGAGGTGATACCTCATTGTAGTTTTGATTTGCATTTCTCTGATAATTAGTGATATGGAGCATTTTTTCATGTGCTTTTTGATCATTTGTATGTCTTCCTTGGAGAATTGCTTGTTTAGGTCTTCTGCCCATTTTTGGATTGGGTTGTTTATTTTTTTCTTATTGAGTCGTATGAGCTGCTTATATATTCTGGAGATCAAGCCTTTGTCGGTTTCACTTGCAAAAATTTTCTCCCATTCCATAGGTTTTCTTCTTGTTTTATTTCTGGTTTCCTTTGCTGTGCAGAACCTTGTAAGTTTCATTAGGTCCCATTTGTTTATTCTTGCTTTTATTTCTTCTAGGAGAAAATTTTTGAAATGTATGTCAGATAATGTTTTGCCTATGTTTTCCTCTAGGAGGTTTATTGTATCTTGTCTTATGTTTAAGTCTTTAATCCATCTTGAGTTGATTTTTGTGTGTGGTGTAAGGGAGTGTTCTAGCTTCATTGTTTTACATGCTGCTGTTCAGTTTTCCAACACCATTTGCTGAAGAGACTGTCTTTATTCCAATGTATATTCTTGCCTCCTTTGTCAAAGATGAGTTGGCCAAAAGTTTGTGGGTTCATTTCTGGGCTCTCTTTTCTGTTCCATTGGTCTATATGTCTGTTTTGGTACCAATACCATGCCGTCTTGATGACTGTAGCTCTATAGTATTGTCTGAAGTCTGGGAGAGTTATTCCTCCAGCCTCTTTCTTTCTCTTCAGTTATGCTTTGGCAATTCTAGGTCTTTGATGGTTCCATATGAATTTTATTAGGATTTTTTCTAGTTCTGTGAAATATGTCCTGGGTAATTGGATAGGGATTGCATTAAATCTGTAGATTGCCTTGGGCAGTGTGACCATTTTAACAATATTGATTCTTCCAATCCAAGAGCATGGAATATCTTTCCATTTTTTAAAGTCTTCTTTAATTTCCTTCATCAATGGTTTATAGTTTTCTGTGTATAATTCTTTCACCTCCTTGGTTAGATTTATTCCCAGATATTTTATTACTTTGGGTGCTATTTTAAAGGGGATTGTTTCTTTACTTTCTTTTTCTGTTGATTTATCTTTAGTGTAAAGAAATGCAACTGATTTTTGAACGTTAATTTTGTAACCTGCTACCTTGCTGAATTCTTCAATCAGCTCTAGTAGCTTTTGTGTGGACCTTTTAGGGTTTTCTATATATAGTAACATGTCATCAGCATATAATGACACTTTTACCTCTTCTTTTCCAATTTGGATCCCTTTTATTTCTCTCTCTTGCCTGACTGCTGTGGCTAGGACTTCCAGGACTATGTTGAATAGGAGTGGTGATAGTGGGCATCCTTGTCTTGTCCCAGATTTTAGTGGGAAGCTTTTGAGTTTTTCACCGTTGAGTACTATGCTGACTGTAGGTTTGTCATATATAGCTTTTATTATGTTGAGACATGTTCCCTCTATACCCACTTTGGCGAGAGTTTTTATCATAAATGGGTGTTGAATTTTATCAAATGCTTTTTCTGCATCGATTGAGATGATCATGTGGTTTTTGTCCTTTCTCTTGTTGATGTGATGTATTACACTGATTGATTTGCGTATGTTGAACCAGCCTTGTGTCCCTGGGATGAACCCCACTTGGTCATGATGTATAATCTTTTTTATGTGTTGTTGGATTCTATTTGCTAAAATTTTGGTGAGGATTTTGGCGTCTATGTTCATCAGTGATATTGGCCTATAATTCTCTTTTTTTGTAGTGTCTTTGCCTGGTTTTGGTATCAGGGTGATGGTGGCTTCATAGAATGAGTTTGGGAGTATTCCCTCCTTTTCAATCTTCTGGAAGAGTTTGAGAAGGACTGGTATGAGTTCTTCTTTGTGTGTTTGGTAGAATTCCCCGGTGAAGCCGTCCGGTCCTGGACTTTTATTTGTAGGGAGGTTTTTAATTGCTATTTCTATTTCCTTTCTAGTGATCGGATTGTTCAAGTGTTCAGATTCTTCTTGATTCAGTTTTGGTGGACAGTATGTTTCCAGAAACTTGCCCATCTCCTCTAGGTTATCCAGTTTGGTTCCATATAGTTTTTCATAATATTCTCGTATGATATTCTGTATTTCTATTTTGTTTGTTGTAATTTCTCCATGAGAGCACTTTTTATTCCTTTAGGATACACATTAATTTATTATTATCATCTGACCTTGGAAAAATTCCACTATACATTCGGCTAAAAATTTAATTATACACATATATACACAAAATGTGCATATGGCATGTTTTGCTTGACATGGCAGACAGGGAGAGAGAGACAGAAACAGAATAGGGGAGAGAGAGACTGAGAATGTAAAGGTCTCTGATGTGTTTTCTTAAGAGGACATTAATCTCATCGTAAAGAGATTAATGGCCTCATCTAAACCTAAGTCTTTCCCAAAGGTTCCATTTCCAAATACTGTCACATTGGGGGTTTGGATTTTGAAGGGGTCACAAACTCAGTTCATAGCAACCCTTTTGAGTTTCAACGTACCCCTGGCTTTCTCTGGCCAAAGAACTGTGTGTAGAAGCTTTAAACTGCCAGCACTGGAGTCTCCAGCTCACTCCTCCCTGCTACAGTGGTCATGGAGTAAAAGCAGCAGCTCAGACTTCCAATCCAGCATGAGTGGTACTTCCTGGAGGGTTGGTCAGGACCCTGTGATCTTTGTGTGACTTGAAAAAAAATGAACTTTGTTTTGTTAAGCCACTGAAACTTGAGGATTGTTGCCTCAGAATAATGTGCCCTATTTCTGCTTACTAGAACACCCAATACCCAAGAGTCTTTCCCCTAATATAATAATTTAGAAATCTGGATTCTGCCACACTACTTTTAAGTTTGTACCATTCTTGGAAAAAAAAATTAATGTTCATGAAATACAAGTATAATTTAAATAAGACCGTGGTGGGTTTTAAATGGCTTCATAAATTCAGGTTTAGTTACTTTGAATATTTTAAGAGGTAAAACTGAGTTTAAAAATATTCAAAATTGTTGTTTTTACCAACTCATGCTGTTTTTTCAGGTGGTAAAGTAGGGTGCTGTCCTGAACATTACTGAGATTGGTACAGAAAGTATAGCTCATAAAAGCGTGCAAAGCCCTGAATTTTCATTCTACTGATATTATTAATTTTATGGGAGATTTTACAAAAACATTTCATTAACTTATGAGATTGATTTTTCTCATCTTTCAAAAGGGAATATGAGTGATGGCCTATTATACATCACAGGCCTTTTGTGATGACCAAATGAGGTCAAAGAAATTTAAAAACTCTACTTGTTTTTCTTAAATTTCTCAATCAGTAGACTAATTATTTTCGCCCTCACAACACTATAGAGGCATTCAGCTTCATTTACATGACAAAATACACTCCTAGTGGTGATGCTTACTGCTCCCTACTGCTTCAGAATGAAGAAGTTGTATATTAACTATTCACCAAAGTAATACATGGAAATTTCAGTTTTGTCAAAAAATTTTAAACTCTTGATAACAACAATTAAAATCCAATCAAGGAAATATAGTTCATTGTGGCACACCTGTGAAAAATGGGACTTAATTGAAGAATAAATGTGTTAATATTTGGGAGATGAATTAACAAAATTTAGTGTTCGTGATTTAAAAATTGCCTTTACTTATTTGCTTGTTAATATAGCTTCCATAGTTCTCAAAACTTTCAGGAGCTTAATTTCAACAAGGTGGGTGTTACCTGTTTACTTTATAGAAGTTCCTTTTTTTTTTTTTTTTAACATGAAGTGCAGTCAGTTACAATGTGTCAATTTCTGGTGCACAGCACAATGTCACAGCCATGCATATACTTACATGTATTCATTTTCATATTCTTTTTCATTAAAGGTTATTACAAGATATTAATAATAGTTCCCTGTGCTATACAGAAGAAACTTGGGGGCTTTTGTCTATTTTTATATATAGTGGCTAACATTTGCAAATCTCAAACTCCCAAATTTATCCTTCCCACTCCCTTTCCCCGGTAACCATAAGATTGTTTACTATGTCTGTGAATCTATTTTTGCTTTGTAGATGAATTCATTAGTGTCCTCTTTCTTCTTTTTTTTTTTTTTAGGTTCCATATATGAGCATATCATATAGCATTTTTCTTTCTGTTTCTGGCTAACTTGACTTAGAATGACATCTCTAGGTCCATCTGTGTTGCTGCAAATGGCATTATTTTATTCTTTTTATGGCTGATGTAGTATTCCATTGTAAAAAATAGACCACAACTTCTTTATCCGGTCGTCTTGTTGATGGACATTTAGGTTGTTTCCATGTCTTGGCTGCTGTGAACATTGGGGTGCATGTATCTTTTTGAATTTGAGTTCCCTCTGGATATATGCCCAGGAGTGGGGTTGCTGGATCATATGGTAAGTCTATTTTTAGTTTTTTGAGGAATCTCCATCCTTTTTTCCATAATGGCTACACCAAACTACATTCCCACCAACAGTGTAGGAGGATTCCCTTTTCTCCACACCCCCTCCAGCATTTATCGTTTATGGATTGTCCTAGTTTTAAAACAAGTAATAGAACAATAATACAAACCTGTGAATAATCCTTTACCATTTGTGATACTTTTCCTACATGCTTCGTTATTTGCCCATCACAACTGAAATTAGTCCCATTGTTTTACATGAAATCAATAAGGAAGCTGAGATGGGGTAAATTTAGGATTAGTCTCAAATCCATATTTCCAAAGCCAGTGCTATTTTTCTTGCTTTACACATACCAAAGTCCCATAAATTTAAGAAAATTTTATTTTTAAATCCTCTAGTGCCCACATCCCATCTACACGTTTTTCTTCTAGGTTTGTAGCTCAGCCTGGTTTAAAAAAAGGAAAACTCTTATTCTCACAAAGAATTCTATTTCCTGGAAAACGGGAAGCCTGTCCTGTTGCATTTATGCCTGTCCAGAATCCTCACTGACGACCATTTATAACTCAGCAGAGACCTGGGATTTTTCCTGGTTACACCTCAGTGACCAGTATCTTATAGCTTATCTGCCTAACACTTTCAAAATCTGTTTATGTATAAAACCATCAAATAGAGTTGCCTTCTGTGTGAATTACACTTTGGACTTTGTTTTGGTCAGTTTGCAAATGCCTTTCCAGAACTATAATATTCTGTGTAATTGGTGTTTGAAAAGATTATATCTTATTTTGCATGCTGGTATTTCTTCAAAATTATTTATTATTCATGTTACATTTTAAACTGGTGCTGGTCTATGCAGATTTTAAATGTGTTTGTCATATACCATTAGTCACTGTGTGAAATCTCTCAGTAATACTTAGCCCTTGAATTTTCTGCTGCTAAGGAGAATTTAACACTGATTGATAGCAGATCACTTAGCTGGTTGGCAGACTTTCCAATTTACGGTGGGGAAATTGCTCTTTTCTTTTTGTTCATTCCTTCTGCTGCTTGTGCCGAGCAGTAAGACATATGTGCCAGACAGTATGTGAGAAGTAGCTCTGGATTGGCAATACGACATGTCTTTTTTACAAGTATGATTTTATCAGTCTTCCAAACTGTACAGGGAATGTCAAATATTTGCAGTGACATTCTTCCATTATTGTCGGCAGCTTATTTATGTGTCTGTTGGACTCCGCTCCTGCGTAACCTACCACCTTGTGCAAGATAAAGTGGCTCTGAGCCCAGAAGGAAGAGAGGTTTGTGTTTTGCTCAGAAGTCCCAGTAATTTTGTTCATGGGCCACAGACCCGCTCAACCGTCACTTTTACCTTTTCCTCCTCTGCATGTGCTCATGAAGAGTTGTCCATTAGCCAGTGTTAGATGCATTAGATATTGGCTGCAAGTAACAAAAAACTCAGCCTAGCATAGCTTAAGCAAACAATGAATTCTTTTTCTCATAGAACAGGAAATCCCCAAGTGTGTGGCTTCTGTCGCTGGTTCAGCAGCTCGCAGTGTACTTGGGGATACCAGTTTTTCTTGTCTTGGCATGCCACCATATTTTGAACGCTGGCCAACACTTTCAGATGACTGAGGTCTCTGGTTGGGCAAGATTCTCACCACTGTTGTTCATTTTTAAATAAAAGTAACACGTGAACATTGTGTGAATGGGGCTCAATTAACTGCCCTTTACCAATAGAGGTCTCTATGATTTGACTTAGTGTTGCAGTTAAGAGGCTATAAAATGTGTTTTGTACTAAACATTCATTCATTTAACATATTATGAGTACTAAGTATGTGTCCAGCCCTTGTCTTGGTACCAGGGATAAACCAGGAAATTAAAGATGGGAAAGTTAGTGTCCTTAGGGATCATATATTCTCCAACTCAATTGTCTTATTGATATAACTGCTTCATAATAAACAGAGTAAATAAGTACTACCTCTTCTATGAAATTGTCTTACTACTCTACCTATAATGCTTCATTTAGTGGTGTGCTGGCACTGACTCATACCAACTCACAGGAGTTAATTATAAAATTTTCAAGAATTTTACAAGCCAACTGTTACACATGACCCCAATTTAAAAATAACTATACAAACTCACAACTTATTAAATTATATTTAAAAACCCAAGTAATAGGGGGAAAGGTGTAGCTCAGTGGTAGGATGTATGCTTAGCATGCATGAGGTCTTGGGTTCAGTCCCCAGTATCTCCATTAAAAAAACGAATAAATAAACCGAATTACCTATCCCTCTTCCCCAAAAAACAAAGGAACAAAACAAAAAAACATAAAAACTTGTTAAAGAAACACCAAAGTAATAGACATTAAAAAATCAATACTTCAGAATTATTTTACTATAACCTATGCACTGGGTTTTACTTAGGAGTACTATTTGAGAATGACGACAGCATTAAAATCGGACATGGTGGGAGATTTACATGAAGCAAATCAGCAAACATTGTAAGTCTATGATCCTTTGGTTTCCTGGGGAGCCAGTTGTTAAACATTTGCCAGCATACCAAGGGCCCCATCCAACTGTGAACCTTTCCTTTTATTAACTTTTATAGCATTTATTTTTGGTATAACATATTCACTAATTCTTAAGGCCAACATTTGCTCAGCCTGTATTGAATGTTAGGCACTGGATAAGAAGCTGAGGATTCAGAAAAGAAGACAGAATTGTCTTGGTGTTTTTTTTTCCAAGTCATACGAAGTCTGAGAAGAGTCAAACAAATCAACAAATAATGGCTATGATAATAGTAGCAAGCACTGGACAAGAGGAGGTAAAACAGTGGCAGTAATTAATACTGGGTGAGTCAGAAGCCTTGAGACTTGATGAAAAAGGATGTTTTCCAGGCAGGCAAGGCAAGGAGGGCATTCTACAGAGAAGCATGTGTTTACAGAAGATCTGGGGTTTAGCACAACTGGTGAGTTTGCACACTCTAATTGCTCAGTTTGGCTGAAGACATGTGTAGGGGAGCAGTGGCAAGACAAGATAGGAGACGCACCAAAGAGTCAGATCACAGAAGACTGTCTTTATCATCTTTGCATTCCCCGAGAGCTAGCACAATGCCTGGAGCATAAAAGTTACTCAATATATATTTGTTAAATAAGTGCTAAGAAATTTAGAATTGCCTTTGACAACAACAGGGAGCTACTAACTATCGTGCTTGATATTTTAAGTACTTGTCTTACATCAACAATCAGGGTTTAAATTTTTTACTAAGCCCAGTTTCATAAACCTAACTGATATTCAGAGAAACTCAACTTTCATTCAACTTGCTTTTTATGAAAGTATCTTCTAACATTTTTTTTTGAGGTGTAATTGACATACAAAAAATGCACTTCTAATGTATATAGTTTGATGAGGCTGGACGTATGCATACACCCATGACACTATCACCACGATCAAGGTAACAAAGATACCTATCATCTTCAACAGTTTACTTGAAACTCCTTTTTTTTTGTTGTAATAACACTTAACACATGATCTACACTCTTAACAAATTTGTTAATTGCACAATACACTATTGTTAGTTATAGGACCTGTGTTGTATAGCAGATCTCAAAGTAATTAATCTTGCATAATTAAAACTTTATCCCATTTAATAACAACTCTTCATTTCTCCCTCCCACCAGCCACTGTCAATCACAATTTGATTTCTTGCTTCTATGAGTTTGACTATTTTAGATCACTCATGGAAGTGGTATAATGCAGTATTCATCCTTCTGTGACTGACTGACTTCACTTAGCAAGTCATCTATGTTGTCCCAAATGGCAGGAATTCCTTCTTTTTTGAGGTGGAATTGTATGTGTATATACATACACACACACACACAACATTTTCTTTATCCATTCATTTGTTTATGGACATTTAGGTTGTTTCCATACCTTGGCTATTGTGAATAAGGCTACCATGAACATGGGAGTAAAGATATAGATATCTATTTGAGATAGTGATTTGATTGTTTAGGAATATATATCCAGAAACAGAATGCTGGATCATTTGGTAGTTCTATTTTTCTTTTTTTTTTGAGGAAGCTTCATACTGTTTTTCATAGTGGCCACCCCATTTTGCATTTCCACTAAAGTATAACAGTGTTTCAATTTCTCCATATCCTCTCCGACACTTTTTTTTTGATAATAGACACCCTAACAGGTGTGAGGTGACATCTCATTGTTATTTATTTACTTATTTATATTGAGATGTAATTGACACATAACATTATATATTGGTTTCAAGTGTTTTGTTTTCTAGATTCCTCACATAAGTGAGGTCGTATAATACTTCTCTTTCTCTGTCTGATTTATTTCACTTAATCATAATGCTCTCAAGGTCCATCCATTTTTCTGCAAATGGCAGGATTTCCTTCCTTTTTATGGCTGAATAATATTCCAGTGTGTGTATATATCACATTTTCTCTACTCATTCATCCATTGATGGACACTTAGGTTGCTGCCATGTCTTGGCTACTGTAAATAATGCTGCAGTAAACATGGGGGTGCATATATCTTTTTGAGTTAGTGTTTTTGTTTTCTTTGGGTAAATACCCAGAAGTGGAATTGCTGGATCATATGGGAATTCTATTTTTTAATTTTTTTGAGGAACCTCCCTATTGTTTTCCATAGTAACAGTTTACAGTTTACATTCTCACACTTGTTATTTCTTGTCTTTTTGGTGTAGCCATTCTAATAGGTATGAGGTGATAGTTCATTGTAGTTTTAATTTGCATTTTCCTGATAATTAGTGATGGTGAACACTTTTGTGTACCTGTTGGCCATCTGTATGTCTCCCTTGGAAAAATGTTTATTCAGATCTTCTCCCCATTTTTAACAATTTTTTGCTATTGCGTTGTATGAATTATTTATATATTTTGGATATTAGTCCCTTATAAAATATGATTTGCAAACATATTCTCCCATTTGATAGGTTACCTTTCCATTTTGTTGGTGATTTCCTTTCCATTGCAGAAGGCTTTTTAGTTTGATATAATCCCACTTGTTTGTTTTTGCTTTTGGTGTCAAATCCAAAAAAATCATTGCCAAGATTGATCAAGGAGCTTACCACCTATGTTTTCTTCTAGGGATTTTATGGTTTCAATCATATGTTGAAGTTTTTAAACCATTTTGGTTTTATTTCTGTGTGTGGTATAAGATAACCATCCAGTTTCATTCTTCTGCATATAGCTATGCAGTTTTCCCAACACCATTTATTAAAGAGACTGTCCTTTTCATATTGTATGTCCTTGGCTCCTTTGTTGTAAAGTAATTGGTCATCTATGAATAGGTTTATTTCTGAGCTCTTTATTCTGTTCCATTGATCTGTGTATCTTGTTATGCCAATACCATACTATCTTAATTCCTACAACTTTATAATATAATTTGAAGTCAAGATGTGTGATGCCTTCAGCTTTATTCTTCTTAAGATTGCTTTGGCTATTCAGGGTCATTTGTGGTTCCATACAAAATTTTAGATTGTTCTATTTCTGTAAATAATGCCATTAGAATTGTAATAGGGATTGCATTGAATCTGTAGATTGCTCTGTATGGTTTGGATTTGAACAATATTAATTCTTCCAATCCATGAGCATGGGATATCTTTTCATTTATTTGTGTCTTCAATTTTTTCATCAATGTATATATAATTTTCAATGTACAGATCTTTCACCTCCTTGGATAAAGTTATTCCTAGTATTTTATTCTTTTTGATTTTATTCTCATGGTAATGAGATTATTTTCTTGATTTCTCTTTTGGTTATAGAATTCTTGGCTGAAATTTTGTTTCACTTTTTAAACATATCAACCAAACTTTCTGATGAGAAATCTGCTGATAATGAAGGTCCCTTGTATGTAATGAGTCCCTTCTCTCTTGGTGCTTTTGAGATTCTTGGTGTTTGGCTTTTGACTGTTTTGATTATAATGTATCTCAATGTGGGTGTCTTTGAATGCATTTTACTTGGAGTTTGTTGAACTTCTTTGATGTTTATACTCATTTCTTTCTTTAAATTTGGGAATTTTTAAACCATTATTTATTCAAATATTCTCTCTCTCCTTCTCTCTTGTCTCCCTCTGGGATTCCCAGAATGCATTTGTTGGTCCACTTGGTGGGCCTCATAGGTTCCTTAGGACCTGTTCATTTTTCCTTCAATCTTTCTGTTTCTTAGAACTTAGACTTAATAATTTCCATTTTCCTGTCAAGGTTTGCTAGTTCTTTCTTCTTTCTATTAATCTGCCTTTGAATCTCTCTAGTGAATATTTTAACTACTGTACTGTTCAGCCTCAAATTTATTTTTTTTTAAGTTTCTGTCTCTTTATTGATATTTCCATTTTGCTCATACCTCATTTTTAAAATTTTGTCTACCCTTCCTTTAGTAATTTTAGCATGTTTTAGAAATTCATTTAGTCTTTGCTTGGAAATCTGCCATCAGGTCTTTTCAGGGCAGTTTCTGTATGTGTATATATATAAATATTTTTTTGTTTTCATTTGAAAGGCTTATACTTTTCTGTTTCCATGTATGGTTGGTGATTTTTATCATGTTCTGGACATTTGAATATAATAAGACAAATCTGGAAATTAGATTCTACTAATTCTCCACTATTTTCTTTTTTGTTTGTATTGTTTTGTTTATTGTTTTTGTTGTTGTTTTGTGCTATCTCTGTGCTGAGGATCAGCTTGAAAAGTAAAGTTAAGGTCTCTTCTGAGCCTATGACTTTCCCCAGGTATAACAAAATCACTTCATAGTTTTCCTCATGTACTCAGTTGGGTTTCAACATACTAGTCTTTAATATCTGACTGCCACCTCTTCTCGGCTGCTGATATGTCATCCAGACTAAGGAAGACCTGGAAACTTAGGGGCCACGTGGGCCACGTGAGCCACGGCCACGGCTACATCGGCAAACACCGGAAGCATCTGGGAAGCCCGGGTAATGCTGGTGGCATGCATCACCACCTGTGATCAACTTCGACAAATATCACCCAGGATACTTTGGGAAAGTTGGTATGAGGCATTACCGCTTAAAGAGGAACCAAAGCTTCTGCCCAACTGTCAACCTTGATAAATTATGGACCTTGGTCAGTGAGCAGAGATGGGTAAATGCTACCAACAACAAGACTGGAGTTGCTCCTATCATTGATGTGGTACGATTGGGGTACTACAAAGTTCTGGGGAAGGGAAAGCTCCCTAAACAGCCTGTCATTGTGAATGCCAAATTCTTCAGCAGAAGAGCTGAGGAGAAGATTAAGGGTGTGGGTGGCGCCTGTGTCCTGGTAGCTTGAAGCCACATGGTGGAAGATTCATTAAATGTTATCAAGTGCTTTTCTCAAAAAAAAAAAAAAAAAAAAAAAATCTGACTCCCAAAAAGAGAAAAAAGAAAAATGAAGGTGGGGCAGGGTGGTGGTGACGGGAAGATGCTGGCCCTTTAAGTCCTTTGGAAGAAACTTCAGTCAGAGGGGGTGTGGCTTGCAGCAACTAGGAGAGGTACAGCAAGAGTGGCTGCTTGCCTCTTCGCACTTCTAAGATCAAAATAGCAATCAGCAATCACAGCATGGATCACCAGTATTTGGAGGACTGTGTTCTTCTTGCCCACCCTGCCCCCTGCACTCTGTATGCACAGCACTCCAGGAGACATGGACAGCTGTCTGCCATGCGGTTGGTCCAAGCCTTCCCCTGGAATTTGCAAGTCTCCAGTTGACACCAGAATTCCTAAATAGTTGCATGAGGCAGATTCTGCTAGTGCAATTACTATGTAAGTGGGGACTCAGGTTCCTAGTTCCTCCTACTCTACTATCTTCCTAGAATTCTTTCTCAATCATGACTTTTACCCTTTAGTCTGTTAGTGTGTTCTGTCACATTAATTGATTTGTATGTATTGAACTATCCTTGCATCCTAAGGGTAAATCCCAGTTGGTTATTGTGTATGATCCTTTAAATGTACTGTTGAATTTGACTTGCTCGTATTTTGTTAAGGGTTTTGTTCTTACGTTCATCAGGGACAATGGCCTGTAATTTTCTTTTCCTGTGGTATCTTTGTCTGGCTTTTGTATCAGGGTAATGCTGGTCTCATAAAGTGTTTTTGGAAGTGTTCACTCCAAAGGGTATCTGGTCCAGATATTTCTTGTTAGGAAATCTTTGATTACAAATTCAGTCGCATTACTCATTACCAGTCTGTTAAGATTTTCTGTTTCTTGATGTTTCATTCTTGGTAGAGTGTATGTTTGTAGGAATTCACACGCGACCCCCTGGTTACCTGTTTGTTGATACATAATTGTTCTCTTATTTGGTAGTTTCTTATAATCTTTTTTAATTTCTGTGGCTTCAGCTGTAATTTCTCCTTTTTCATTTCTAATTTAAAAAATTTTAACCTTCTCTTTTATTTTTCTTAATTTAGCTAATGGTTTGTCAATTTTGTTTTTCAAAAACCATATCTTAGATTCATTGATACTTCCTGGTGTTTTTCTGTCCTCTATTTTGTTTATTTCTGCTCTAATCTTTTATTTCCATATTTTTACTAATTTTAGGCTCAATTTTTAATTCTTCTAGCTTCTTGTGGTTTAACATTAGGTTGTGTATTTAGGATATCTCTGTTTTTCTTAATTTATCACTATAAGCTTCCATCTTAAAACTGCTTGTGTTCTATTCCATTAGTTTTGGTATGTTATGTTTCCATTTTCATTTGTTTCAAGACAGTTTTTGATTTCCTTTTTGATTTTATCTTTGACCCACTGGTTATTCAGAGGTGTGTTTAGTTTAAACATTTTTATGAATTTTTCAATTTTTCTTTTATTGATTGCTAGTTCAATCCCATTGTGGTCAGAAACAGATAATTGATATGATTTAAATTTTCTGAAATTTCTTAAGACTTACTCTCTGGCCTGTAATCTATCCTGGAGAACATTCCTTGTGCTCTTGAGAAGAATGCGTATTCTGCTGCTGTTGGGTGGCATGTTCTATATGTGTCTGTTAGGTCCATTTGTTCTTTAGAGTTTGTTGAAGTCCTCTGTTTCCTTATTGATTTTCTGTCTGGATGTTCTACCCATTAGTGAAAGTGTAGTATTGAAGACTCCACTATTATTGTATTGCTGTATTTCACCTTTCAGTTCCGTCAATGTTAGCTTTATATATTTAATTTCTTGGATGTTGGGCTTGCATATATTTATAATTGTTTTTTTTTTATTGTTTCTTTTATCACTATATAATGTCCTTCCTTGTCTCTAGTGTCAGTTTTTAATGTAAAGTCCATTTTGCCTGATATAAATAGCTCTCTTTTTGTTATAATTTGCATGGAATCTTTTTCTGTCAACCTTGCTTTCAGCCTCTGTGTTTACTTAAATCTAAAGTGAGCCTGTTACAGACAGCATACTGTTGGGTCATGTTATTTTTATTCATTCAGCCAGTCTATGTCATTTGATTGGGAGTTTTAATTTATTTATGTTTAAAGTAATTATTGATAGAGAAGGGCTTATTATTACCATTTTTGTTGATTGTTTCCTATTTGTTTTATTGTTCTTTTGCTCCTATTTCCTTCCCTTGCTGTCTTTGTGTTTCATTGATTTTTTTTAAACTAGAGATATGCTTTAATTCCTTTCTCTTCTCTTCTCTTCTGTACGTAATTTCCTTGTAGTTATCATGAGCCTTACATAAAATATTTTATTGTAATATTTTATTTTAAGCTGATTAGAAGTGTAACTTCAATCATATACAAAACTCTACATTTTTATTTCTCCCCTACCTTTCTTACTGATGCCACAATTCACACTTTTATGTTTTATATCACTTTTATGTTTTATATCCATTAACAAATTTTTGTAATAATAATAATTCTTAAGACTTTTGTGTTTTAATGTTTGTATTAAAATTAAAAGTGATTCTCACATCATTATTATAGTATTATAGTATTCTGTATTTGTCCTTTATACTTTCTAGAAAGTTTTGTACTAAAGTTTTAATGTTGCTATTTAGCATCTTTTTATTAAACTTGAAGAACTTCCTTTAACATTTCTTCTGAGGCAGGTTTAGTGTTGATAAATTCCCTTAATTTTTAGGTGTCTTTCTTTCTTTCATTTTTGAAGGATGGTTTTGCTGGGCATATTATTCTTTATTTATAGTGTTTTGTTTCAGCACTTTGAATAGATCATCCTGCCTCCTCCTTATCTTCAAGGTTTCTTCCAAATCTGATAATAATTTTATAAGGGCTTCTTTGTATTTGATGAGTACTTTTATCTTGTTGTTTTCAGAATTTTTTCTTTGTCTTTGTCTTTTGACAGTTCTATGATAATCTATGGACATTGTAGATTTCTTTCAGTTTTTCCTATGTGGGGTTCTTTCATGCATCTGTGTGCCTATTTCTATCCTAACTTGGGGAAGTTTTCAGCCATTATTTCTGTCAATAATTTTCGTGCATGTTTCTTTTTCCTCTTTCTTCTGGCGCTCCCATAATGCATTATTCTTTTCATAATCAGTCCCTCAGGATTTCTTCACTCTTTTTCATTCTTTATCTTTTTGTTCCTCTTACAGGAAAATTTTAAATGACCTATTTTCAAGTTTGATTCTTTTCTGCCTGATCAAGTCTGCCTTTGAAGCTTTCTATTGATTTTACCAGTTCGGTTATTGTATAGTCCAGCTGCCTTTTTTATGGTTTTTATCTCTTTGTTGATATTTTAATTTTGTTCATGTATCATTTCCTGACTTCATTTATCTGAGTTCTCTTGTACTTCACTAAGCTATTTTAAGGTGATTATTTTTAATTCTGAAGTAATTGATCTGTTTCTATAGGATTAGCTACTGTAGATTTATTTTGTTCCCTTGGTTGTGTCTTGGTTTTCTGATTATTCTCGTTTTTTGTAGCTTTATATTAATGCCTGTTCATTTAAAGGAGCTTCCATTGCTCCCATTCTTTATCAGCTGGCTTTAATAGGGAATAATCTTTATCAATCAGCCCAGCTTGAGATCGTGGGTACTTCTCAAAGTTTTCTGTGGTTGTGCACATTCCACTGTCCTCTCTTCCTCCTGCGGGAGAAGTGCCTTTTCCCAATGTTGCAAAGCCATGCTGGCCACAGTAAGTCACCTGCCCCATTTCCTTAGTGCAGTGCACTGAAAGACCTAGATGTTGGATACACACTTCATTCTGCCCCCTTCTTCCTGGGGGAGAAGTCTCAGTGTTGCACACTTTTTCTCAATCTCCCAGAGCCATGCCAACTACTAAATTGCCCTCCTTTTTCCTTTGTTCTTAGTTTCCCACGTTGTGTTCAAAGCCACTGTGTGGCTTCCCTCACTACAAGTAAGGTGAGACAGAAACAGGTCCCCACAACTTGGATGCACACTCCAGTTTCTTTGACCTTGAGGGATAAGTCACAGGCCGAGGCAATCTCGCTCAGCAGGGAGCTGGGGGGACTTGAGGGAGGGGTTCATGCAGGTACTGTGAAATTGCTCTTCCTTCCTGGCTCAGTGTGGCTGTTCTCAAGTTTTTTTGCTTTTCTGGGATACTACAACTTCTTAATTGGATTCTGAACTTATCTTAAGATATTGTGGTCCATGCATCATTGTTTTGTGGGGAAGGAGGGCTGGGACTTCCTGTTCCATCATCTTGCTGACATCACTCCCCATGACAATATTTTTAAACAAATGTTTCAACAAAGCTGGCCATTTCAAAGAAGGTAGGCAAAGGAGTTAAGAAAACCCTTGTAGGGGGAATGTTTTACTGATTTTTCTGGCATATTTAGTAAAAGACTAGTTGTGTTTCCATTAACAGGACTTCAAGAGAAGAATGGCCTCAAGATAAGTCATTTTCTGTGTATATGAGGATGTTCCTTTACAAGTTTTGCTATAAACTTCCATTTGGAAAAAAGGAAACAAAGAAAGCCTTCTGAAAGAGGAGGCCTCAATCAACACAGAATTCAAGTCAGAACTATGCTAAATCTGCTTTAAAAGGTTGTGTGGCTGTTTGTCCCAAGAGAGACTTGATAGAAAGTATGAACGCATCTGGAGAAAGAATATGGAAATACCAAAGTGATTTGGTCAGCAGTGAGATCTCAGGGAAAAGAAGACCAAGCAGAAAGCCAACTAGTGTTTTTTAGTATTATCTGATCAAGCTCCAGAGAGGGGAGAGGGCAAATTAACTCTTGGTTTACAAACATAAATTGCAACTACCAGGGCTGTCCATACTGTATAACTACATGAATCAGTCTATCCAAATTTTTCAATGAAAAACTGTCTTTGCTCTGAAACATGTTCACCATGCATCTATTACATGGCTAATCCCATAGTGTATCCTTCAGCAAGGACATCCAACTCAACCAGAATTTAATTAAGCTCCTACTAAGTGTAAGGTATTTCATAGAAAAATAATTGCACTGTGTTTAAGAACATTCTATTGTAATGGACAATTAATTCTCTGTGCATGAATAAATTGTCCTGATTTTATTCATTTGATGATATCCCACTGCTTCTGGTCTCCCAACACACACACACACACACACACACACACACACACACACACACACACACTCACTCACTCTCTCACTCTCTCACTCTCTCTCTGTCTCTCTCTTTCTCTCTGTCTCTGTCTCTCTCTCTCTCACCCACAGAACTGCTTTCTTTGAGTTGACAGAAGCATTGCTGAGCTTGCAAGACCAGATCGGACACTGAGCTGTGGTAATGAATACAATCTATGTGAAGGGTTTTGGAAGGCAGCCAGCTGGCCTTTCCTGGTGACCCTCTCTGCATCCTGGTGTCCCTCTCTGCACTGAGAGCACCTTTCCAGTGGAGGGGTTAGCATTTCCATAAATTAGGGACTGGACAAAACACAAGAGTAAATTAAATTGAGGGTTTGCTGCATTCAGGACAGTTTTTGGCAGTTTAAAAATGAATTTATAATGTCTAGAGTTTAATTTTGATCTCCATTGCTATTTGCCTACTTTTTTTTTTTTTCAAAGTAGGATCTGAAGAAAAACCAATAAGTGAGCAGTACAGTAAGAGTCCATCTTGTCAGTCCCCTCTGTAGCTTCTCCTTTCAAACACTCTCCTCCACAGTGTTCACCTCATTGGTTCTCTCACACTACTCGTGTTCCTGTTCAAGGGCTCTCTTCAGGGAAGCCATCCCTCTCTGTTCTCTCTAGCTTGATACTTTTCTTCAGACTTGGTCCCTGGACACTGTTTTATTTTTCTTCCCTGTATTTATATACTATGATGCCAGATATTGATACTTAATTTTTTTTTCCTTCCTCAAAATTTAAACTCCCTAAAGACAGGGCTGTTGAAGGATTAAGCTCTTTTCTGTCTTCAACCCTGCTGCATAGTCATTTTTTTTTTGGAACTACTCACTTTGCTTAAATCTTTTTTTGATTCACATTATCCAGAACAAATTTCCAGCTTACCTATTGTCATTAAGGTTTTCATCCAAATTAATAGAAGGAAGTTCCATTTTTCTTCTCAGAAAGGCATTCACTGTGATACAATGTAATACAATGAGAAGTCTTTTTTTGTGTGTGAAAACATCTAAGTTCTACTCTCTTAGCAAATTTCAATGATACAGTACAGCGTTACCAACATAGTTACCATTTTATGCCCCAGATCCTCAGAACTTATTTATCTTATAACTGAACCTTTGTACCCTTGCATTGAACTCTTCCTACTTACCGCATCCCGCAGTCTCTGGCAACTGCTTTTCTACTCTGTTTCTACCAATGTGTTAATTAACTTGATGGGGTGGGAAATCCTTTCACAATGTCGACATATATTAAATCATCGTATTGTACACTTTAAACATCTTACAATTTTGTTTGTCTGTTATACCTTAATAAAGCTGAAAAAATTCACAGAAGAGAAATTAGAAGGAATAAGTGTATGAAAATATTTTAACCTCACTAGCAATTAAAAACGCTAATAAGATTTTTTTCCCCACATGAAAAGAAAAGTAAAGGAAGTTAGAACTCTAAGGCAGAGTATCTGAGTTGATCTTGACCCCATTGACAGGATTCCCAGGTAAGTCTGGCTGTGCCATTGTTTTTTTTCCAACTGGAATTTCTGGTTTTCTGCTTTGTGAATGAGAATAATACTTTCTCCCCTACTTTCCCAAGTTCATTGAGAAAATCAGATGAGGTAGATTATATAAAACACTGACAATCTTACTGGGAGATTACTGCTACTATTTCACACCTAATCTGAGTCAAATACTTTTTCTTGACAGCCAATTATTTGTCCTTAAGAAGAAATATATGTATCTATTGCAATCATATCTCCCTCACTCGATTTCTGTGGTTATTCAGGGTTTTTTTTGTTTGCCTGTGTATGCCTACTGTACTCTGTTCAAACCTTGGCCATACATACAAAGGCACAACAAGTACATGAAGTAAGCTGATAATAAGTTTTAAATGTGTTTCCCTTTTGTGAAATAGCATCTTCACCTCCCTAAGTGGAGAATTATTTCTCAGCCTCAGAGATTTCCGGCCAGGTGTTTATTAAGGCTGCATACTACATCCAAACTCTGCAGCAAGGAATGCAAATTGAAATCTTTATGCCATTGGTTTTGGGGGCAGCCCACAGAGACATAAAAATGTGTTTGTAAACTCTGAACATAGGTGGGCATTTTTGAAAGCCTCCAGATCTGACAGAATGATTTCCAACTAAGAGTGCAGTATTGTTTATTACAACTTTGAGTGGCAGTCTAATATATTAAATCAGTTCAGAAGATTGTAAAATGCATTAGCATTAGCAATTTAATACCTTCAACAAATTTAACTGTCACTCAGGAGCATATCTGTCCTTGTTGTATAAAAAAAAAAAAAAAGCCAAACTGAAACTCCTTTCTTGATGGACAATTATGTTCAAGGAGACAAAAGCTTTTCCATGTTTATAACTATACACAGAAAGGGTGCACTGCATTTAGCAAAATTAAGTGACATAAAATTAATATAAGCATTTGGCTATGGCTGGACAACTTGAAGCCTTTAAAAAAAAAAAGTTGGAAAACGATGAACTATGATGAACTAGGCACTACCTACCACCCCGGAAGTCTTGCTCATGAAAATGCATAGGAGGTGTCTCTCCATCAGATGATGGTCCTCCTGCTTCCATAGCAACCTGTCAACATTGTGCTTCTTCCATTAGGAAGGACATTTATAAAGTGTTCTTAATAGCACGGTACATGTTACTGCTCTGATGTTAATTGAACAGAGCAGAACATAAAACTCCATATAAAATACAATAATAATAATAATATTAGTAAATTATTATTGAAAGCCTATAATGGAAGAATCACCATCGTTATTTGCCAAATACTAAAATAAGCACTTTACCTATTCTGTACTATCTCATTGAAGCTATTTTATGAGCTATTATTTGGTAGGTGGACAACCGAAGGCCCAGGAAGTGAAAGTAGCTTGCTTCTTTAAGAGCCCCCAGCTCCTAAATGACAGAGCCAGGCTTTGCTCTGAGGGCTATTATTTCTGTTAATTTTAAACACTCTGCTAGGTTACCTGGGACATGCCACTTCACGATGGAAATCGTGAATGCACTAGAGACATTAATCATCACAATCATACTACAGCCGGTCGCTATTTTTCCTGTTGTACAGAGGAGTTATCTCTGACTTGATGAAAAATAAATAGCTAGCCAAATTCTCAGAGAGCCACAGTACATCCTAATCATATCGCTGTTCATCAACAGTAAGACTAGCAAAAGAAAAAGTGCTAACAGTGAATATCACTTTGAGGCACGATTAAGATTATTTTAGCACTTAAAATTCTTAAACAAGGAATGTATGTGTGAGTGTATAGATCAGATAGATATAGACAGACAGGTAAATATCTGCTCAGTAACTTGTCAGTCAATCATACGTGTACTCAGAATGATCTAGCTACTCAGTAGCTGAATGGTGAACGGGAAAAACCTGTCATTTCTTCATGCCCACTGACATTCAATTGGACTGTTTTGAATAATTTCTTATAAATATTTTAGTACCAATCTCTAAAAGATTCTTAAGAAAAAAATTAAATGCAATTAAATGCAGTATCATTATCACACCTCAGAAAGTAAGGTTAAGTCCTTAGTATAATCAGTATCTAATCAAAAGTTCACATTTCCTGATTTTTAAAGATCTACTTGTTTGAATGTAACTAATAAGGTATATCTTGTAATTATTTGCTATCCTCTATTTCCTTTATTCTTCTTTCCCTCAGTGTTGTTCTTGCATATTTCTGTTACAGAAGTTGTGCTATTAGCCCTGTAAATTTTTCCACAGTTCATAATTTAATGATTACGTTTCTATAGTATTGTTTGATTTGATTCTTCATCCCTTATATTAGCCATAATTATATGAAACGGTCAATATTTAACTGATTTTGATGTACAAAATGGCAGTTTTATACAATTCACCCTAATATTCCTGTAAGATGGTAATTAGGTCTAGACTAGAGTCTAGCTAGTCTTTGATCGCTTGCCTGCTTTCAGATACGAGACATTCTAGGTTCACATTTTTAGATTTCCTGCTCCAGACCAGTAATCAGAATTTCTTAAAATTCTGATTTATTTTAGTAGGAAATGGTATTTAGAAATCACAGTCTACACACCATGGGTGCTTGTTGGTATTTAGTTTTGTCCATGTTTCAAGGATACTCAGTGCATAAGCACAGGATTTTGAGTGCGCAAGCATAGTGCATTTTATAATTTCAATGTAAGTTATATAATGAGTTCACAGTGATACTTCCAGATCAAGTCAGGTTTTTTAGTCTCAATCGTCTTATATCCCATTACTGTTTAATCATTTTGAGAATTTCAGTTAACAATGAAGTTATTAATTTTCTTCATGTCATATCATACATAATGATATTAACACAATCACTAAAAGTATGATTACTAGAAAGAGTTTGGTATATTTATTTTTTTTTATTTACTTGCAGTTCTTTTATCCAGAAGAGTATATTCTACTAGTATGTGCAGAAAAATTAGAGTTACTCTGTGGTTATGCTGACTGCTGGATACATGCCACTTTTAAGTTTTAGAAATTGCTTTTTAATTTTTATAGAATAATTATGTAAGAGGTGCATATACTTCCAAAGTCTACTAAACAAGATACATAAGTCTGGCTTCTATTTGTTTCCTCCATTTTTCTACCTCCCTTTCATTAGACACAATCCTTGTATTTTACAGTTCATTCTTCCATTGCTTTTTCTTGAGATAAAAGATAATCCATGTATGCATCTGGTAGCATATTACACACATTCACTCCATCTTGATTCTTTTTACTTAACAATATATCCTAAAGAATACTCCATTGTTGTTTCGAGCCATATTCATCATTTTTCTCAGGTGTGTACTATGTTGATATGTCAGTATACTATTTATATGTTTGCTGCAATTAATTGCCTGGTTTATATATGTCTTTTTAATATGTTGCCATTTTGTCTTTGGGTTAGATTCCTAGAAGTGTAATTATTTCATCAAATAGTAAATGAATATGTGATTTTTGTAGGTATTGCCAAATTTCCTTCCGTAGATAAGTTTTGGCATTTTGTATTCCCATCAGCAGTATATGAGAAGTCTGTTTCCACCCTGCTTTGCCACAGAGGATCTTGTCAGGTTTCTGGAACGTTGCCAATCTGATAGGCAAGAAAAGCTAGCCTTGCAAAATATCAATTTGCATTTATCTTTATATGAGTAAATTTGAATATTTCAATAGTTGAGAGATGTGTTTCTTTTTATTTAAACCGTCCAGAATTTCTGTAGCATTGTTGGCACTTTTCTCTATTCTTATTTTCTCTTCTTTATTTCCTTATATATTTGGGATGTCAATCCTTTGCGTGGGATGTAAGTGGCAAATAGTTATTTTCCTACCTTGTTATTTGTTATTTTACTTTGCTTATCTTACTAAAGTTTAATTAAAATTATCACTCATCTCCTTTTAAAGATGGTTTCTTTTATTGGCTTTAATGAAAATGCTTTTTTAAAATCTCTTAGGACTTCTTTTAAGGTTTGACTTCAACCTCTTACAGCATATCATTATGAACAGGGATTCTAGTTTCTTCGTGTCTGTATTCAGTGAAAGTGGGCTGAGATTTGCTGAGTGTTTTCCATTTGAGTCATTTTGTCTTTCCACAGACTTAGCTTAGAAAAAAGTGCATCTTCTCTGGCTTTCCCATCAGACATACAAACTAATGTGATTGGCATCTGACAATTTAAGGGTTTGCAATCTCCCCAAAGAATGCGCTATGCTTTGCAGCTACAAGGAAGACTTTTGCTATAAAGAGACTTGTGATGCCACGTGGAGGGTTACTGTTGGTGAGGCTCCTGTTACTGAACAATGCTAACAGAGGGCTGTGTGTGCCACCCTTGGGGAGGGAACAGTCTCAAGGCTTCCAACTAATCCTGAGCAAAGAATCATCCCCCATATTTTCTTCTCCCGTGGCTGGGTATATTTTTTCTTGTTAATTAACTTTATAATGCCACACTCTCAGGACACCACGTTTCATATTTGTTTCTTCTTTGCAAACAATTTTTTTGTACTTGAAATTAGGTATGCACATTATGGAGATACAGTTGATCACATGACAAAATACACACACTTATTTTAGTTGAAGAATAAAAATATTGGAAGGTTGTCTTAAATTATCTTCAAACAAAACACTTACAGACACTTAAGCAACATAAGTTTTTCTATTTCCTGTCTACTACCAGCTTTTCAAGAGAACTTGTAACAGTCTAGTGGGAGAGGCACACAAGTAATAAATTCTTGTGTGAAATGCTCAAACATCTAAATAGGGAAGCCTAAAGAAATATTTGCCATCTTAACGTTTCAAAGTTTAGAAATTAGACAATTTTTAATTTTTTTGTATTTGAGATGACTACATTCTCAGTTAGGAGAAAACTGGTTTTGGTTTTTGGCTGATGATAATGCTGAAATTTGTAAAGATGATCTACAGCTTCCATAAACGCCTTTGCAGATCTGACCGTGTTTTCCTTAGTTTGAGATTGATGAGTCATCTGAAGTACTTTCTTCACACAGCCCCAAACATTGTTCAGTGAGAGTCCCATACCACCTACATGAATTTCAAAAGAAAGTTTGTCTTTGCACCTCTTACTGTGATGATCATTGCTTAAAATGGAAGAAACATCAGTAAGTATATCAAACATACCAGTTAGAAATTTGACTTGTCCTGAACTTGGTAATGAGTTTGATCTGAGGCAAATTGAGTGTTTTGTAAGTTGAATTTTCTTTTTCTAGTTCATCTAGGGGGATGAAGTTTGTTTCAAGTGGTTAACTGGAGTTTTGTGCCTTTTAAGCTCATTTTACCTCTTTAAAAGATTAAATGATTACAGTTTTATTTTTTGTTCATATTGCTGTTTCCCTTTGATTTATTAGTTATTGTGGGTTTTTTTAAACATTTTTTATTGATTTATAATCATTTTACAATACTGTATCAAATTCCAGTGTAGAGCACAATTTTTCAGTTATACATGAACATTATATTTTCATTGTCACATTTTTTTCTCCATGAGCTACCATAAGATATTGTATTATTTTGATTTTGGAAAAAGCAATATGCTTTCGTATGACTAGAAGTTTCCATAATATTTAGTAATGTAGGTACAGGTCACAGAAATTACTTATATGAAAATACCCAAATTCATAATACCTGAAAGTAAAAATTCATTGTATCATTATTGATAGGGAACTAAGTAGTAAATATCAATAATGTTCTAGAAAGAACAGCATATATCGAGCACTGTATTCTAGATGCTGTGCTAGACAGATTCCTTCTTCATATTTAATCTTTCACAGCAACCCTACAAACTTGACCAGTTTTCATTTGCATAGATTACGTCTCAGAAATTATTCAAGTTTACACTCCTACTAAATAGACAAGTTAGGAATCAACTGAACGACTCCTGACCAAGTTCTGTGACTGAACTACAACACAAATCCCATTACCTTAGTTTGAATCAATTAGTCCATTTTCCCATTGACATTTGGGGAAAAAATGTGTTTTTGAATTTTAATGGATTTGTGAAAATATTCTGGTGTAGATTATCATCGCATATCCAAAGTCATTCAAAAAGGCAATCTATTGATAATTTATTCTGTTCAGAACCACAGTCATTAAGGCCTACAGACTGCAAGCTATATTTTGCCAGAAGGAACTCCATCAAAATTAATTCTCAATGAATAGAAATATGAGGGCAAGTTCATTAGCATATTTAAAGGAAGTAGCCAGACTCCGGGTCTCAAAAAGTCCTACTGTAAGAGTGGGATTTCTATAATGAAACTATTTGCTAAGCTTTGAGTTTAATTCAGCCTTTCAATATCGTGTTCTGTGGTAATCAAAATTCTACAGGAAATTATGTGAATTTCACTAAATTTTTGGAGAGGTAACATGTCTGCTTTGTTCATTATTTTATATGCCAGATTTTGTACAAGGGTTGCCTTGTTATAAGAGCTCAGTTGAATCCAAATAAGTGATGTACTATTAATAATTTATTATTAATCCTCTTTCTTGACTCTGATCTTCCTGGTTTCTTATTATTTTGACCCAGTCTTTCATACTCATACTGTGCCCATTCCCTGGGTTATATTGATGTTCTTGTTAGATTCCTTCTGCTCTGATTCTAACAATTTCCTAGGACAAAATTTTCAATTAATCCTTTGGGGGTTTCCTAGTCCTGAATTTCGGATTGCCATTTCTACCCCTGGAGATCCTAGATTGGTGTTAGCACCCTGAACAGACGTCCTGCTAATTTCACCCCTACAACATGTCAGAGGATGTCAGAAATGTTTTTTATAACTAGGAAGAATTATACAAGGAATGTGTATCCTCAAACTAAAACATTCCCTGCTTGTCTTGGTGGTTTTGTTGTTTGTGTGCGTTTTCCCCTTAACTCATGAAGGCCTTATTTATTAGAGGTACGTGAAGCACTACTTAACTTATAGTGAAATGTATTGATTTTTCTCTGCTTTTTCAAAGGTGACCTTCAGGCAATAGTAGACTCTGAATTATAGCCAGGCAAACAGATATGATAGATTTAATTCAGCAGTTTGGAATCTTTCAGCTAGTTAATTCCCACCTCCCTTTACAGTCCATTAAATACTCTATTTTTAATTGCAGTTATAATATTTATTTTCTCACTCTCACCTGTTTGGGTATGCTGCATTTCTCTGGTAATTTCTCTAGAGATTTGTGCTTGGATTTTTTTTTTTTCTTTCCATTACCTTTAGAGCAGTTGTCTTTTGTGGGGGGGGGGTTGAATCTATTTGAAGTTGATTTTCTAAAATTTGTAATGAACAATTTTTTTTTAAAGAAAATAGAAAAAGAACTTTATCACTTTGAGGTAAACATACCAAGGTTCTTCACAGGAGCACATGAGATATTTATGTCCTTGCTATGGGGGAGAAAGATAGTATAACACATTATCTGATTCTGAGAGTCAACTCACATAATAGAAATGTTGGGATTTATTTGTTCTCACTGTTAAAACTAAGTTTATTTTATTTTGATAAATATCTTCTAATTTTATAACGAAATGATTATGCAGACTGTAAAGAAATAAAGTGAATGATAACAATATTTGTGAAATAGAATATACATTTATTCCCAGTTATAGGTTTGGTAATTACCAATAAACTAGGGGATAAGAAATTTTGTTTTCTTTTATACTTTTCATAATCATATTTTCAGCTTGGGTGTCATTTGTGACTATAAAGGAAAAGTTACTTTTAGGTTAATATTTGTTATAATAATACAAAAATAATTAGTTTCCTTGATTTAATTTGGTTCCTAAACTGAATCATGTGATGTAATCTTGGATGTTACTCAGTGATAATCATATTACTTACTTCTTCAGTAAGCCTTTTACACATCTCTGCTGTGAGCCTGGCTCTTATTCTTCAGCTCTGGGTATTTGCTGTGGAGGAAGACAGACAGCCCATGGCCTCAAAGTTCTGGGCCTCAGCAGCGTGTTCATCAGTAATCATCGTCTTTTATAAGTACATATTGTCTTCCAGTCTTTTATGTGCAGTTGCACATCTTATTTATTTATTAGTATTTGACATTCAAATGCCTTGCACATGGGCCATTACTAAATATAATGCTGGGTGGTTGATTTTTGGACAGAATAAGTGGAAATATAAATGGAAAAAAAAAAAGAATGAGTAAATAAATAATTGGCCAAAACAGTCCCTCCTGGTAGTTTAGAAGTAGTGAGCAGATCTCTTGGGTTTTTCCTACTTACATATTTCCAGAAAGTTCCAAATAGAAAAATGGATAGCACTAGCTTAATACAGACTAAATTTTCATCTATATAATGGTGCTTGCTGCTATTATCTCATATTTGATATGTTATTTTAAATAGTGTACTCTTTGGGGTTACTCATACAAGCATGATGGTTTGCTTAGAAATGTCCTGTTTTTCTTTTTATTAACATCATCTGACTTTCATTTTTGACAGAATTCATAGAAAAGACATATGGAAACATGTATGATGAATAAGGGAAGCAATTAATATTTAGCTTTTCATATATAAAATTTGTAATTTCACATGATTTCTTTTATTCTGTAAGATTTCGATATATAACATGTTAACTATTTTTCTGAGTCTTAATTAGGCCATTTAAATCAAACAGCACTTATGTGTCTGTTTAGCAGCTTGTAACAGAATGTTTAATACACATATTTGAAAAATTTGAATGAGGACAACAAGTCTGGTTTCAAGCAAATAGGCAAAATGAGGCTCCTTGGGAATAATTAATTTTTTTAAAAGACTATCAAATATGTCAACTATAAATTCCAGTTATGGAACAATGATAAATATGTTGTCATTATAACAGATGTACTTTGAAGTATTTCTAACTGAAAACAAGTATTAGAGATAAGAACTTCACATCAGTAGTGTGCACTGTTGAAAAGATGAACTAGGGTAGCTGTCAGGAGACCTGGTTCCTAGGGCTGATTAAGTCATTGACCGAGGGAAGTCATCCAAGTTTTTCAGGCATCAATTTTCATATAAAAATGAGGATTTAGTAAATATATTTCCTGTCCAGTTCTCCAAGAGCATGATTTGATGATTCCCTCATTAAATATTAGTAACACTTAGTAGTGAATTCTCCTTAAAAACTATGTATGCTCTGAAAAAGATGTAGCATAATGGACGTGCTGTCTTGAAAAACACTAAAACTGTTGTGGTGGATTTCAGAAATCACCATCAATTCTCCTCCTTTCTGTATTTGTGCCTTTGCAGTGTGACTTGAAAAGGTTGAGTTTGTTTTCCAGTGTCTTGAATCTGGGTTGTGACTCACTTTAGCCATGAGAATGAAGCAGAAGCAGTGTTGTGCTAATTTGTAATATAGGCCCCTGGAGGCCTTGAAAACGTCTGGTCCCTCTACTGAGATCCTGAGAACTAACGTAGGATAGGCTGCTGCATGGATGAATGACTACATGGATCAGATAGTAATCATTCCAGCCATGGGAGAGAGCCAAGTCAACACTGGCGGAACTGCCTGAGAAGCTGAATGCAGATGCTTGAGTGAGCCCAGCCAGGGAGCGGAAGAACCATCTACCTTGCTTAACCAGGCCCCAAAATAATGAGCTCAATGATATTTTTTATAAAGCATTATTTTGAGGCATGCTTTGTTAAGCAGTAAAAGCAAACTGATGCAACTATAAAACCCTGAGTTCTCCAAGATAAAATGTATCTCCAAGATACAAGTAGATATAAATTGGAGACAGACTTTGCCTTCAGAATTTTATAATCTGATCAGTGTTTTACAAAATGAAGTCAAGAAGCTACTTCTTAGAGTAATAAAGCAGTAAAGTTCTATAAGAAAGGAGCAAGGTGTAAGCAGAACGTTACACTTAGAGTAAACCTGAGGGAAAGAGATAATTTTTAAAAATGGTTAAATTTACCAATGCAAACATACTAGAATACATACATAGATTACTGTCTGCCATATATTAGAAATTTCCATATTTGTTGCATGGAAAAAGATTGCTTTTTCTTCATTGTTTCTTAAATAATCTCTAATATGGTCATATATTTTTCTTATATGAAAAAATGAAATTTTGTATACATTTTTTATTTCAGAAAAATGAAACGACCCTTAAGTAACATTATCCCACATCCCACTGACTGTTGCATACTTTGTCACTTAAATGGTCAATTGCACTGGGTTAAATTTGGTAAAATTCCGACTCATTAGTTATCTTTGAGTCTGTCAATGTGATGCTCTATTTTGACTTAATTGGAAGTATGGAAAGGTGTTCTTTTCAAAGTCACTTGATGATACTATCAGTTATTTGCACTATATCAAAGTCTGATGAAAGAAATCTTATCTCCTACTATTAAGAAATGGCCAGATTCCTTTTGTTTCTGTTGCTAGAAAACAGAGGAAATACCAAATTTATGGATAAAAAATAAGTAAACGTCAGGCTTTTCTCTTGTTTTAACCTTTCTGAATTTCAAGTTATTTCCAGTAGTCCTCTAAGATGATTTATGACAAAACTCTGTGTTGATTTGTATATCTTGTATGGAAAATATGATTTATTTTGAATTTTGGTTCCTTTTATAATTAGTCAGGAAGAAAAGCTGTATCTTTTAGTATAATTCAATTTTGTAGACATGACTTAACAGATACTATCTTTCCCATGCTATGAAACTATATAAGGGACTGCATAAAATTATGTCCAAAACTCTTTTACTTTTTGCATCAGTGAAACCATTTCACCAGCCAAGCAGAAAATATGTATCTTAATATAGAAAGTATGTAATCCAGACTTTCTGAAGTTATTCCATTTCTAATAACCGTCCTATTATACTCAATATACTTTTTAAAAATTTTTATTGAAGCATAGTTGATTTACAGCGTTAGGTTCAGTTGTACAGCAAAATGATTCAGATATATATATAATATATACACACACACACACATACACATACATACACACACATTTTTTTTTCTCTTCAGATTCTTTCCCATTATATGTTATTACAAGAAATTGAATATAGTCCTCTAAGCTATACATTAGGTCTGATTTTGGTATCAGGGTGATGGTGGCCTCACAGAATGAATTGGAAGTGTTCCTCTCTAGTTTTTGGAATAGTTTCAGAAGCATAGGTGTTAACTCTTCTCTGAATGCTTGGTAGAATTCCTCTGTGAAGCCATCTGGTCCTGGACTTGGGTTTGTTGGGAGTTTTTAATTACTGATTCAATTTCTTTGCTGGTAATTGGTCTGTTTGTATTTGTTTCTTCCTGACTCAGTCCTGAGAGACTGTGTCTTTCTGAGAAGTTGTCCGTTTCTTCTAGGCTGTCCATTTTGTTGGTGTATAGCTGTTCGTAGTAGCCTCTTATGATCCTTTTTATTTCTGTGGTGTCAGTTGTGACTTCTTTTTCATTTCTGATTTTATTAATTTGGGCCCTCCCCCTTTTTTCTGTAAGTCTGGCTAAAGGGATGTTTATTTTTGTTTATTTTTTCAAAGAGCCAGCTTTTAGTTCCATTGATGCTTCCTTTTTTTTTTTTTTTTTTTTTTTTGGTCTCTGTTTCATTTATTTCTGCTCTAATCTTTATTTCTTTCCTTCTACTGACTTTGGGCTTTGTTTGTTCTTCTTTCTCTAGCTGCTTTAGGTGTCAAGTTAAGTTGTTTGAGATTGTTCTTGTATCCTGAGGGAGGCGGTATCACTATAAACTTCCCTCTGAGAACTGCTCTGGCTGTGTCCCATAGGTTTTGGATCAGCATGTTTTCATTTTCATTTGTCTCTAAGTATGTTTTGATTTCCTCTTTGATTTCCTCAGTGATCCATTGGTTGTTTAGTAGCATATTGTTTAGCTTTCACATGTTTGTGGTTTTTATAGGTTTTTTTTTGTTTTGTTTTGTTTTGTTTTGTTTTGTTTTTGGTACTTGCTTTCTAATCTCATAGCATTGTGATTGGAAAACATGCTTGGTATGATTTCAACTTTCTTAAATTTACTGAGGCTTGTTTTGTGGGCCAACATGTGATATATCCTGGAGAATGTGCATTTGAGAAAAATGTGTATTCTGCTGTCTTCAGATCAAATGCTCTGTAAATATCAGTTAAGTCCATCTGGTCTGATGTGTCATTTAAGACCTGTGTTTCCTTAATTGATTTTCTGTCTGGACTTAATGTACTTTTGGTTGTCAGACAATGTGTAATGTTTTTGTTTGGAAATGTATAGCTATTTTACATTGACTGTTATATTTAAGATGATTACATGTGTATCAAAGACAATATTTTAAATAATGACGATATTGATAGGTAGATATACAAGTCCAAAGCTTAGAATTAAGGTTAGTGCCTGAGATATAAATGATGTTTTATTAAATCTTAGAAAGGGATTGAATTTGACCTCCTGGGGAGTGAGTATGAAGAGGGGGTAAGAGGAGTGAAGAGGGTGGAAGACGAGTGGAAAGGGAGGCAGAGGCTAAAAGAATAAAAGGGAAATGTAAAGAGGCCCAAGAAGCAGTGACCATTGAAATAGGTTTGATGGTGTGAGAAGATCCCAAAGTGTGAAAAGAGGAGAATAGTAAGAGACTAAAGTCGAGAGTGATGGTAACAGGAATGGAGATGGAACCTCCTTTTCTGGGGCTTGGCTGTAAAAGTGAACATGATATGTTTGGAAAACTTAAGTAGAAAATGATTTCTAAGGAAGCTTTTGGTTTAGTTATTTTAAAAGGTAAAGCTGACAGTGTCTACATGCTGATGGAATGATGTTGTAGAGGGAGAAAATTAACTGATGCAAGAGGAAGAGATGATTGTACAACAAAGTCATTGATTGGATGAGGGTAGACAGGCTCTGGAATCACATTTTTCTGATAGTTCTCCCAGCTCACTAAGTCACATGTAGGGTTGCATGGACTCTCTGAGGGGCCTTCTAATTGTGACAGCAGCACGTTATGTAATCCCATTAAGAAAAATAACACCAGAAAGAGTGCACAGGCATTAGTCCCTCCTGCCTACATATCCTAAAAGACTCTTCTTTAATTTTTTTTTTAAACTTGGAATTTTCTCCTTTCTAAAAGAAATTGCCATTGTTAGGTAACAACTATGTTTTAAAAATATTCCAAACCTAATCTTAAATACTTTCTGTGTGTTATTTAATACTTTCAGATTGAAGCTATAAGAAATCATTAGCTTAAGTGTTTTTTAATCATCAAAAGTAGAGAGAAGCTAAGATAAAAAAGGAAACAAAATACACAATACAAAAATGAAGTGTACCTTTGATACTAATGATCAAAGACTGTTTTGACACTTTTGAAAATATGAATTGTTATAACTCATCCTTTCATAGTTGATACTTTTGCTCCAGAAGATACTGGCTGTTCTTGGGCATAACACAAATATTTCAATATTATGAATAAAAGTGATCCATTTGGCCTGAAAATATATCATTGTTTTGGTCCTCCCCCTCCTCCTCACATTTTCCAAAAATCATTAAGTTTGATTTTTGGTTTTAAGTGATCTCGTATATATTTTCTGCTAAGATGTTAACAGAGTCACACTCCCAATTTTATTTGCTTTTTATATATTTCAACTTTGAAACTGATGTTATAATCCAGGAAAATGGTCATGATAACCAAATTTTAAAATATTGATAAAAGAATATTCTCAAATGGACAGTTAATATCCCTGACAGTATGGTAGCTTTTGAATAAAGTAAGCAGTAGTAGGAGGTAAAAAAAAAAAAAAAAAAAAGAGACTCTTCAAGGGTAGTGGCTCTGAGAATAAGAATATGAAAATATGTAATTTTTCATTGAGAAACCAGATGTTTTTATATACATTCCATGTGTTGAACTGTATTCCCTAGAATCACAGAATGTTAACAGTAAAAGATACCTTGAAGATCACTTATCTCTTTTAGCAGATGAGGGAACCAATGTCCAGGAAGGTAAGTGATCTTCTCAAGGTCATAAATCCAGGATAGGAAAACTCTGCAAATTGTTAGTCATTTACAATGGACAGTTGTCCCAATGTCAGCAGGTTGGGTGAAAATTACTCTTGAAAAGACTAAGTCACTCATGAGGTACAATATAGACACAAAGCATCTCCACGTGAGTCCCGCAGAACATTTCTCTCTAATAAGGAAACACATTGCTTTCTCTCCCACTGAATCCCAAATGAAGCAGTTGGCTTGTTCTTAAGGGGCCAAATTGCAGGGAAAAAAATGATAAAACATTACTAAGAAATACCTGGGGAGTGAGATCAGCTGAGGAAGTAGCCCTATTTTTCTTTGGGTGGAGAAGTAGCTTCAATAGCCTGTCTTTCTTTTATACTTCTACCTGTCTGTTAGCTGAGTTTGCTTTCCTGAGTGTACAGAGAGGAATTTACAGGTTGTATCTTAAAAGAGTAATACACTACTGAATAAGTGACTTAGAAGGTTTAAATATTTGGGTTTCAGATGGCAGTGGTTTCCACTTTATTAATATCATACCCCTGGTTGAACTTGATACTTGTAACTGTCTCTATTGTAGTTTCTTCTAGAGATCATGTTATCAGTGAGTCCTAACCTTAACCAGAAACAGCCACCAGAAAAACCAACATAAACATAAGCTCCACGCTGTAGGTTCCAGATCTTGGGACTTTTGCGAGAGTAATCACAAAGTGCAGAAGGTACTGTCAGTAAAATCTAAAATGTAGATGACCGTTTACACATAACTCTTTAAATTTATATTGCAAGAGTATTGTATTTATTCCAAGGTAACTCAAAACTCTTTGAAAGTCTTCTTGACGAAGTAGGACAAACAGTCCCATTTTAATAAGAATATATAGATATGAATTAGGAAAATAGGGGATCTGCAAAATTGTTACAGCCCTAACCTCATGAAGTTTAAAATTAGAAAAATCCATGCATACAGAAAATACTTGCAAAGTAATATTACAATAAGGGCAGGAAAAGTCAGCACAGGAAACCCTTCAGATTCAGGCTCATGATTTACTTTTCAAATGAAGTAGACTCAACTAGTAGCAGAGTAAGGTGGCCTTGAGAAAGTCACTTCACTTTCTTCTATGGATTCATCTGTTACCTCCTGTCGACCCTATGCCATTTTCATACATCTCATCTCACTGTCATTATTTCAGTGGTGATGATGGCAATTTAGATAGACAGCTTAGCATCTAAAACGCTTTGGACTAAAAAGTCCTCAATAAAAGCAGTCTTAATTTAAAAAAGATTCCATGCAAAGTCACCCAGGATCTCAAAAGTCAATAAAAAGTTACACAGTGACCCTAATGCCAAGGTAATATTTGAATTTTTGGATGCAAATGCAAGTAAAATGTGTCAGTAATTAATAAGTTGCATCCTTTGTAATTCTTTCCATTTTTTGTTTTTATATTTCAAAACAAAATCCTTTGCTTAGCTCCTGTGCATACTAATTAGACAATTTTTTGGATGTTGCTCATTTTTGGAACACAGAACTAATTAATAACTAACCCTGTTAATGGGCTAAACTGAGGGTAATGTTTTCCTAATACGTAATTGTATTTATAAATTTGAACAGGGGTATTTTGAGCTCTATGGTCGTATATTAAATAAAATATTTTGTGCCTTTTAAAAGATTCCTGATAATACTTCTCAATTCTTTCCCATGAGCCCTGAAAATAATTCTGACTTTATTTTTCAAAATGGTCTTCGTTTCCCTTTATTGGAAAATATCACTTTATCAATTCTTTAGCAATAAACTCCTACTGCGGCTTGACCTCCTTCTGTACTTTTGTGACTTTACAATTCATCCCTTAAGTGGATCTGTCATTTTGGTATGATTCTTGGTTTAATCCTGTTAAAACTCCTGCAAGCATTCCATTTTATATATCTTGAGCGCTTAGTTGAAACGTAAGACACTTTTACAATCCATTTTTCATTTCTGAAGCTGTTGCTACAGAGTGGATTCACCATTCATTCCTTCTGAAACCAGCAGATTGACATGCCTAAAATTGTATCATCATTCCTTCCATTTATTGTACCTGTCATTTCTTTTATCTGTTCCCATTCTGCATGGTCCCCAGTATGTCCTGAAACTCACCTGTGTTTCTTATAGGTAACAGAATTCAGTTCACCCCAGCTTGTGAGGGGATGGGAGATCTCTCTATGTTGAAGGCAAAGAGAATGTTCTCTCTGGAATTCATAAGCCTGGTTTTGATTCTGGCTTCACCACCTACCAGCTGTATGACTTGAGCAAATCACAATTCCCTTTATTAATTACTACTACTATCTTCTTTAAATAATTCTCAGTGATTCAACAAGCTCAGTGAGGAAAATGCACAGGGGCACAGCCGCCATCTGTTTTACTACACTGAGTTTATTTGATAGTCTTAGAGAACTAAATCTTACTTAGTGCCTAATAGATGCCAAGGACCAAACTTTGTGTTTTACATTTATTCAAAAATGTTGCCATTCAAGTTACCTCAAATAAAAATGTAAGTTAGTCTTTGCTTATATGTTGTTTAGATCCTTTCTGGCGTAAATATAGAAGGATGCGTTCAATCTTTCAATCCCTACAAGTCTTTTCTTATGTCTTCATATGAAAGTAGGGATAACAATATAACTTAACTGTAGGATGACTTTAAGGGTTAATGAAATCACATTAAAGTCTTAGCAAAATATCTCACAGATTATGAATTTTTAATGACAGTTAATTAGCAGTTATTAGAGTGATAGTGGTGGTGGAGGTAACGGGCAGACAATTTCCAGCTTATTAACTTGTGTACCCCAAACGTTTCTAAGGTTTCTGATGTTACATGTATATAAAAATGTGTATTTCATGTTAATTTTTTTAAAAGGTAGTATTGTGTTTAGATGTTTAGGAAGGCCCCCCAAACTCACATAACTTATAATAGTGTTGGACTATTTTATTTCCAGGACTATATAGTTCTCTTATCCTAAAGTATCCACCCTGCACGTTAATGGATTTACTATTTAGGGTTTCAAATCTTCCAAAGGAAACCAGAATCAACCAATTTTGGCAGGTGTCTTAAAGAATAAAAATATTTTATAACAGTATTCCAAACTGAGAATAACATAAAGCTACTGGGCTGTAGATGTTATAATTATGGAGAGTTTCTAGCGTATCTTGTTGGCATGAGGAAACAAATGTTTCCATCCCCAGCTCCAGAAAGAAGGGCCCCATGTCAGTCCTTGAATCAGTTGTCTTAGGCTGCAACTGGAAGTAAGGATTTTGTTGGTTTGTTTTTATTTTTTCAAATAGCATTGGAAATTACGTAGTTTTCTTATTTGTCAACCATAATTCCATTGTCTGAGTTTTTGAGTCTTTTATTTGCATTTTGTTTGATTGTTTATTTTCAGTTTCTTATTATGGTCTTTATTTCAGGATGCTTATTTTCCCATTAACGTTGCCTTCCGCACATGACGGTTGCTTGTTTTTTATTGAATCTTACTGAAATACCTGGTTAAGTACTGATAACTTTTTTCATTTCACATGAATTGTCTAGGAAGAATATTGAAAGTCTGACTTTAAATTCACATTTTTTGTTCAACTTAGGATTTTGTCTAACTATTCCAGAAATCTTAATATTTTGCACACATATAAGTGGTTGTAGAAAGGAGAGGATTTCTATTATTTAATTCATTGTTTCTCAGAGTGTTCTGCCCATACTTCTTTTGGAATATGAAATGATTTTATATAAATACATAAACTTTCTTTAAAAATGTGTATTTAACCTAATGTGTATTAGTAAATACAAATTGATCTCAGTCCCGTTATGTCACAAATTATTGCTTAGATGGTGGCAAAAAAAAGTTCTTAGATTTCAAGTGGACCTAGAGAAAGTATTAAATTAATATATAGATGACTTTGGAAACTTGGTGAAAGCAATACAGAATTTTGCAAGCTATTGATAAAATCAAAGATGATTGGGGTAAGATGTTCTCAAACTTCCAATCAAGGTTGTGCTTGGTGTGTTAAGAAGTTTGTCATACAACCCTCTGGGAAAATGTGTGTGATTGAGAGTCCAGTGGTATCTGTGGCTGGAAGAAATGAAAAGATACAGTCTTGAGGGTGGGCATTAGTGGAAATTGGCATGAGAGACAAATAATAAGGAATGTTATTAATGCGATATTAATATATACTAAGCACATAAACAGTAACAATGGATTTCATGGCTTAGTAAACTAAGTTACACAGTAACTTAGTAAACAAAGTTACACTTTGCTCCACATTTTCTTGTCATTGTTATAATGCTAATTGCAGTGTGAATCAACAAGGGTGGACTGAAATATAAGTTATTTCCTAAATGCATTTGACCTTGGAAACTTTCTCTTCAAAAATTTCTATTAATATTTCAGAAAGGCAGAGTATTTGGGGTAATATTTGGTGACTGTCAAAGAATAATGTTTGAGAGAAACATTGAACACATTATTCTCTTGAACTTCTCAATGGCAGGACCTAATTTTTATCCATCTCTGCATTCCTGGTGCCTGGACAAAGCAACTGTATGAATGAATTAAGTCCAATCATTCATCAAGTTTAGGGTATTAGAAGGAACAGGATGAGGGACCATTTTAATAGTGAATTAGATTGAGTTATTCAGAAGAATATAAAGCAAATATTGGAATTTGGGAGAATTTTGATCTTATCTGTGATCTTTACTTTTATTAATGTTTCCTGATTTTTGCTCTGAATTTAGAACCGACTAACTCTATTTAATGACCCAAAAGTTCCTCAAATTAAAGTCCAAGATAAAACTATCCTCCTCAAACCTGTTTCTTCTCTTGCATTATTTATGATGACTCCTCCATTCACAAGCTTTATGAAGCTTGAAACATTCATTAGTTTGTGCTTGACTTTTCTTCCTGCAATGCATTATCTTCTCCTACACTCTTCTACTTGTAGTATGTTTGGAATACTATATTGTGTTTTTGCCAGAAAGACTTAAGTTTTCAATATATCATTATAGTGTAAATGAATAAATAGCCAATTCTAAATTGTCTTGAATAGTTTAGCTTAGACTTCCCTTTGTTCAGAAAAATCTTTCCTCAACCTCTAATAACAGTTTAGATGCCCTTACATGTATGTATTTCCATAGCTTCCTCCACTTATTTATGTATAGAATTTATGATTAATTATAGTAATTATCAATATGAATTATGCTATTAAATTTCTTTAAGAGCTACTTGAGCTGAATTTTTCCCAGGCACATTGACTGGCAATAGGAGGAGTCCAATAAATATTTGATGAATAATTGACACTTTATCTACAATTATTATAAAAAAAACCCTTTAACCTGAAGAAAATTGCTTGTCCAGTGTAGTCCCTTAAAGCGTGTTTTTTTGCTACTAGTGTAAGCCATGGTCACATGAGGGTTAAAATCATGTGAAATAATTACTGGTGCCCATTGAAACCAGAAGTTTAATGGTATTGAGGCAAGTTTTGGCTATTCATTATCTGTATGGGACTTCTCTCTACACATCTTTTTCACATCACATTATTTGACCTCTTTCTACACATTACACATGCATTGCATTTAATTCTCTGTAGAGCTGGTTGGCGAGTCACATTCCCAAGAAGTTGAAGCCTAACTTTTCTGAGTCATTTTGACATTCTATACATTCAAGTGTCCATAAGTATTGGAAGTGTTTGAGAGACAGAAAAATCAGCAAATGCTGGTGGTAGCCTCACTCATAAAAGGTCTCAGGTGAAATTTGAAATGATTTTCTCTCAGACTTGTATGTGGATTCTAGGATATCTCAGTGGTCTTGTGCTTTTATTTATTCATTTATTTTTAAGTTGGAAGGAAGGTGATAAGTCTTATTTTTTTCCCAAAAAGAAATCTGACCTTGTTGGGCAGATAAGTTGGTTTTCTTTTTTTTTTCTTCCCCTGAGACAAATGCATGATGGTTTGGATGGTTTAACAGCTGTTGTCAACTTTGTCATTGCTCCTGTATTCATATTTTACAAACTCTGGAATTAATCCTCCCCACCCCTCACTCCCACCCTAGCAAATCAGTCCATCTTGCGCTGCGAGATAAATAGCACAGGAGTGACGTGGGGTCACTTTCAACACTGCCTGTGTTTGTCTCTCTGTCGTTAAGAGCTTATAAGGGGCCTAAAGCATATGCTTAGGCACCTTAGTCTCCAAGGCTGATGGAGCATCTCTTTCAAGAGAGGAAGCCAAAGGAACTTGTTGAAATGATGAATACTCAGACACAGAGGAACTATTTCTGGAGTCTTATTTAGGGCTACCAAACTGTCTTCTTTAAAATCTCTTTCATAAGGCTTTTCTCATCCATGAGTCAGTTTCCTGTAGCACAACAGTTACTACTTATGAGAAAGTCCATCCAAATACTGGGCAGAAAGTTACTTGGAATGTTTTCATTAGGGCAAATCTGTGGTCTGCCTTCTTGTAACTTGCACTCACCTGTCCCATTTCAATGATTTGCATCTACAACTGACAGGTTTAATTTTCTTCTATGTCTGAATTTAAGTATGTTGTCTTATCACCATTATTGCTAATGCTATTACTATCACTGCTAATAATAGTCAACACTTATTGGACCACTTGTGTATGCTAGATACTGTTCTAAGGGAATTCTGTGCACTGTCTCATTAAGTACTCACAGCAATCTGATAAATTAGGTAAAACTGAATTCCTTTTATGGGACCTAATCAAATCAGTTTATTTAATTGAAAGCTGAGCATCAGTTAAAAGGAACATAACCTGGACATTTTATTTTAACTTAAATATATAAGTAAATACTCATTCAACTTGCCAAGCTCTTCAGGGAGGGTCATATACTCTCTCCTTTGAGTATGTTTCTATTGATTTGAACCCATGTAGTCTCTCTTATCATAAGACATTCTCACAGCAAATTGTCATTTCTGATTTCAGTAGAAAAAGCACCTCAGGGGACCTAGAAGGGCATTTGGGTTTAGACTCCTTTTACCGATATCTCTTAAATCTCATTCATCAGAATTTTTCTCCTTTGGCTCAAAAATAACTATTTTTTTGTAATGCCCTCAACATGAGAGAAAAAAAAGCCTTTTCTGTCAATATTGACGTTTCAATCGTTTATGAATTATTTAACTAAATTTCATAACTATAATAGCAGCTATAATTGTTATACATATACTGATGGGGAAAAAGGAGATACTTGAATCTTGGGGAGAACTGACCTGGTGGGAACAGAAGTGTGGAGCATGTAATAGATTATTTCCACAGTTACCCTGTCAGCCACAATTACACGAGGTATCATGGACATGAAACTGCATTTTAGGAGTGGGTGGAGAACACCAAGTCCCTCCAGTCAGATGAGAGAACTTACGCTACCCAAGATCACGAGCTGATTAATGAGGAGGCCGAGATGCAAACCAAGGCTGTCAGACCTCAGAAATCATTTTTTAACCACCACACTATGTTATGACTAGCAGTTGTTTTCTTTCTTCACAATTCCCAAGAAGCTTCCACACAAATTGTACTTTCCAGACCTTTCCTAATCCAGTCTTCCTTCTCCAGTTGCTTTGAAGCCCTGATATAGATAATAATTTGGTTGCCTTTTTTTAAAAATAAAATTAATCTTTTCCCTATGGCTGGCTTCTCAGGAGCCGTGGCCTTCTGTAGTCTTAATAACATTACAAAGATTGCATATTGCTGTTACTATTGCAAAAGTGATTCCACTAGTTGTCCCTTGAATGATAACATTGATCTGTGGTACCTATTCTAAACTAAGTAACCTAGAAGCTCTTCATAAATGAACATCATCCAGCCCACTGAGCTCCTCCTCATGAGTGCAGTTTGCTACCTTGCTTACCTGTTCCATGCACTGGTACAGACTTCATTCCCTAGCATCGTTCCCTTGTGTTATTTACCTACTGTGAACATGTACTTGTGTAGTATGTGCACATGAATCAAACTGAGTCGTATTTCACTATTTGGGGTTGATCATAACTTATTCTCTCTGAGCTACTCTTTAAAAGATCTGTGAATAAAAATGATACCTACTTAATAGTTAAAGATAACACACACACACACACACACACACACACACACACACACACACACACACACACACACACACACACACACACACACACACACACACACCTGACCCCCCCAGTATCTGGAACATAATAAGTGAAAAATACATGTACAGATTTTTAGTAGCATCATCGCTAAGGATTATATATTGTTGACTGACAATCCTATAGATTTTTTCTCCCTCCTCATTTCTTTAAACCAGCATGGGTTCTGATATTAGCTACTATATTAGAAGCTTATCCACATTTATGCCTTTTCAGTAAGCACAACATGAGAATAAAAATTCAGGGAGAAAAGCATCCATAAATATTAAGAAGCATTATCTATGTTTGGCTACCCCATTTCAAAGGGTTTAATACTTTTGTGTTCTCTTACATATTAACATGTTCCTACTGGAAAGTTTCCCTTATAATAAATGTGACTTAAATTGATGTATTTCTGTATACCTTCTTGGTACTCTGCAGAATATCATTTTTCACATAAGTGAACCAATTCATAGGTCTAATTGGAAAATGAGCAAAGTAAAACTTGTTCTTGTAGTCTAATAATGTGTGTGCGAAGGAAGATATCCAGGACATGTATCAGAATAGAAAAGAAAACTGGGGATATAGGAGATGGAGATGAAAGTTAATAGCTTCTAAATGTATCACATTATTAGGAAGACATTAAACATTTAGATAATGGAACAAGCAAATCAACAACAAAACAACAATCAACAAAGGAAGCTCTTAGTAGTGATAATATCTTCAATACACCAGGATATGGTTACTCTTCCTTGAGTGCTTCCAGGAAACTCAGTTTCCATGGCTCAATATATTTAAAAAAAGAGAAAGGGAAGAGGGAGAGGGTTCTGAGAAGCTGGTGGAGTAGGAAGCCTCAGGCATCTGTCTCTCTGCTTGGACAGAATCTGTCTGATATAACTCCTTGGGAATTCTGGAGTACAGTGAGGCTTGCAACTTCCAAGGGAGGACTTGGATGGTAAATTGTGGTTAATTTTGGTCAATTTCAGCTCTTAGCCAGTAACAGCTACCCGTGCCACTTTTCCAGTCTTGTGGCAGGCATCTATGCACGTGCTCCCTGAGCACTGGCACACATCTTGTGGCAGCCAGGGTGGGCAAAAAGGACATGTTCTCCAAATACTGTGGATGTGTGCTCTGATCACTCATTGTTGCTTCTGATCACAAACGTGCAGACAAAGAAGCAGGCAGGTGTTGCTGCAAGCCCTTCTTCCTCCAGCTGGAGCAACTTCCAGGGGATTTAAGGAGCCAGCATCCTCCATCCCCCTTCATTTTTCTCTTTTCCTTTTTTGGGAGGCAGACATTAAAGAATAGGATATTCAAATACAACTGCATGCAGGAGAAAAATTAGAAGGTGATCACATATGCTCAGGGAAAGGCATAGGCTCAGAACATATCTGAGAAGATCTTAAGTTTACACCCCAGGTTGATGGATGGCACAGAGACAGCCCATACCCACTGTGGGTATCCTAGAAGAAGAGGGCGAGAGAAAGTGACAGAATGTTTAAATTAATAATAGCTGAAAACTTCCCAAATTTGACAAAAGAAAGAAATATAAACATACTTGGAGTTCATTGAGCTTCTTATAAGATGAACTTAGATACCCGGATTGAAACACATTATAATCAAACATTCAGAAGCCACGGACAAAGAGATAATTTTGAGAGTAACAAGAGAGTAGTAACTAACCACATATAAGAGATCCTTGATAAGATTATCAGCAGATTTCTCATTAGAAACTTTTGAGGCCAGAAGGCACTGGGCCAATATATTTAAAAAGCTAAAAGAAAAAAAAATAAAACCCTGTCAAGCAAGAATCCTACATTTGGCAAAACTCTTTCAAAAGTCAGGGAGAAATTAAGACATTCCTAGATAAACAAAAGCTGAGGGAGTTTGTTGCCATAGACCTACCCAGCAAGAAGTTCTCAAGGGAGGCCTGCAAAGTGAAATAAAAGGACACTAGACAGTAACTCAAAGCTTTATGAAGAAGTAAAGATCTCAATAAAAGTAAATATGTGAATAATTATGAAAACTAGTTTTATTGTAACAATGGTTCATAACTCCACCTTTTGTCTCCTATATAATTTAAGAGATTAAATTATTTACAAAAATCTCTACATTTAAAAGAATTATTTATGCTTTGGGACACACAATATTTAAAGATTGAATTTTGTAACATGAGCAACCAAGTGATGGGGATGGAGATGTAAAAGAGCAGAGATTTTTCTCTGTTACTGAAGTTAAATGGTATAAATTCAAATTAGAGTGTTATAACTTTAGGATGTTAAATGTAGTCCCCACAGTAACCACAAAATAGCTACAGAGTATATACAAAAGGAAATGAGAAAGAATTTAATATTTCACTACAAAAAAAATCAACTAATCATGAAAGAAGACAGTAAGGCAGGAAATGAGGGACAAAAACCTCTAAGGAGTATAGAAGTAGCAAAATAATAGAAGTTATCCCTTCCTTAGCAGTAATTACTTCAAATGTAAATGGATTAAACTCTTCAGTCAGAAGGCAGAGATTGTCAGAATGGGTAAAAACACATGACCTATCAATAAACTATCTACAAAAGATTCACTTGAATCCAAAGACACAAACAGATTGAAATCAAAAGGAAGGAAAATATATTTCATGCAAATAGTAAATAAACAAAAGAGAGCAGAGGTGGATGTTCTAATGTCAGACAAAAGTGACTTTAAATCAAAAAAGATTACACAAGACAAATAAGGACATTGTATACTAATAATTAAAAGTTCAATACAGCAAGAAGATATAATAATTACAAGTATCTGAGTGTCTAATAATAGACCACCAAAACGTAGGAAGCACTGACAGAAAAAACTGACAGAAAAGCCCTCAAAAACCTAAAAATAGAATTACCATATAATTCAGCAATTCCACTTCTGGGTATAGACCCAAAAGAATTGAAAGCTGGTTCTTGAAGAGATATTGATACACCCCTGCTCATAGCAGCAGCATTCACAATAGCTAAATCATGAAAACAGCCCAAGTGTCCATTGACCAATAAAAGGTTAAGCAAATGTGTTCTATACATACAATGGAATATTATTCAGTCTTTAAAAGGAAGGAAATTCTGACACACACCGCAACATAGTTGAGCCTGGAGGACATTATGCTAAGTGAAATACATCAGTCACAACAAGACACATATTGTATAATTCCACTTACTTGCGGTACTTAAAGTAATCAAAATCACAGGCAAAAGGTGGAGTAGTGGTTACTAGGGGCTGAGGGAAGAGGGAAATGAGGGTTTAAGGGGCACAGAGTTTCAGTTTTATAAGATGAAAAGATTTAGACCTAAATGGATGATGGTGATGATTGCATATCATTATGAATGCATTTAATACCACTGAACTGTACACTTAAAAATGGTTAAGATGCTAAATTTTATATTGTGTGCCTTTTACCACAACCAAAAACTTACAGAAAGAAATAGAGTGATGCTTTTTAAGACATGAGAAATATGACTAGTTTTACCTTTATTTGTGGGTTCTATATATTTCTCTGCTTAGTTAATATAATGATATAATAGGTTTATTCCTGATCTTATTCTTAAATAAGATCTCTACCTTAAATTTTTTTGTAAGAATGTATGCTCCCCCCAAATTTCCTAAATGATGGAGAATTTGAAAATATGAACTTAATTCTCAACTTGAGGTAGAGAGTTATGTCTTAATGCATCTGCCGTTTCCAATAATACACATCTATTCATGTAAGACAAGTTTTTCTTAAAGCTGAGGAGAGTGCTTTTGCTTAGAATTAACTGGTATTCGAAGTCTGTCCCTTCTGGTGTCAACAGAGTAAGATTTATCTATTGATCAAGTAGCATTCCAGAGGGGAAAGTTGTTTCCAGAGGACAGACGCTCTGTTACACAAACTGTCACTCTCTTGGTTTCCTGGAGCCAGGAGTAACCCAGCTGCTAATTAAACTGGGATGAATTAAGGTAAATTGAATTTGCCTGCACATCTGCTCCAGGTCTGCATACAGGACCATGAAGCAGAGCAGACACAGTTCACTTGACAGGAGCCTTCAACTACTTCCAAAACAGTCCCCCAAAATCTTAGCACTTCAGTTTATGGAATCCTGAGTCAAGAAAGAAAGAAAGGAGAGAGACAAATAATTATTAATCTTGTGCCTGTCTTGACATTAAAGGGAGATGTGCAGAACAATAATTTCATATTTATAGATTGCCCAGATGTCTCTCAAAGTTACTCAATTCTAAGAAACAGACTATCCACAGCTGTAAAATTAAATCGTTGGATTAGGACTGAACTAGTAATCCCCTGATGACTCCTTGATACATAGCTTGAAAGATTGTTCTCTAATATGTATATGTATTTAGTTTTAACTCTTTAATTAAACATTTATCATTTTAATGTTATTCTGAATTGAATAGATTTTTACATCTGATAATATTCCTGACACCTCCCAAGAGTCTGTGAAATTCAAAGTGGTTTAAAGTTTTTTTTTTTTAATACAACTATGGCTGATATACAGTATTACATTGGCTACAGGTATAGAACATAGTGATTCAGTGTTTTTATAGAGTGTATTCCATTTGAAGTTATTTCAAAATAATGGCTATATTCCCTGTGCTGCACAATATATCCTTGTTGCCTATTTATTTTATACATAGTGGTTTGTGTCTCTTAATCCTATACTTCTGTCTCTCTCCTCCTCCCTTACCTCTTCCTACTAGTAACCACTGGTTTGGTCTCTATATCTGTGAGTCTTTTTCTGTTTTGTTATGTACATTCCTCTCTTATTTTTCAGATTCCACACAGAAGTGATAACATACAATATTTGCCTTCTGTCTGTCTTATCTCACTAAGCATATTTTCTAGGTCCATCCATGTTATTGCAAATGGCAGAATTTCATTCTTTTTTATGGCTGGGTAATACTCTATTGTGTGTGTGTGTGTGTATTCTATTGTGTGTGTATATGTACATATATATGTATATCTTATGGGGTCTTTATCCATTCTTCTGTTAATGGGTACTTTGGTTGCTTCCATATCTTGGCTATTACTGCTATGAACATGGGAGTGTGTGTTATCTTTTTGAATTAGTGTTTTTGTTTCCTTCAAATAGATACCCAGGAGTTGAATTGCTGGATTGTATGGTAGTTTTATTTTTATTATTTTGAGGAACCTCCAGACTGTTTCCCATGGTGACTGCACCAATCTACAGTCCCACCAATGGTGTATTAGTTTCCCCTTTCCTCCACATCCTTGCCAACATTTGTTATTTGTAGACTTTTTGATGATAGCCATTTTGACAGGTGTGAGGTGGTATCTCATTGTCATTTTGATTTGCACTTTTCTGATGATTAGTGATGCTGAGCATTTTTTTATGTGCCTGTTGGCCATCTTCTTCAGAAAAAAAATGTCTATTCAGGTCTTCTGCCAATTTTTAAATTAGACTCTTTTTTTTTTTTTTTTTTTGGTATTGAGTTGTATGAGCTCTTTATACATTTTGAATATTAACCCCTTATGGGTCATATTATTTGCAAATATTTTCTCCTATTCAGATTGTCTTTTTGTTTTGTCTATATTATTATTTTTATGACTATATAAAATACCCATAGATTATAATATAATACTGTCATATATGTAACAAGTCCTCTATTGTTGGACAACACTATGGTCTTCATTTTTTCCACTTATTATAAGGAAAACAAGTATTTTCCATGTATACTGTGAATATATATATATACTTGCAGTTGCATTTATTTCCTTGAACTAGATTTCTAGAACTATAATTTCAGGCATCAAATTTTATGCTATCACTATCACTAAGTTACCAGGAGTCTTTTATTTATCTATTGCCTGATGTTCACAAACGTCTCTCTCTCTTTTCCTCTTTATCCTCTTCTTCCTTCCCTTATTCTCTCTCCCCTATCTTCTATCTTTCTATATTATTGCATACTATACTTCCCCTCAGCGGATTCACAGCATTGAAATTTGAAATATGAAAAGATAATACATTTACACTGATAATCTCTAATTTCGGAAAAAATGCTAATCAAATCTCAGGAAAACTTGTGTATTTTTCAGACAAAAGAATGCTTATTCTTATACTTTAAAATGATAAAAATTTGTCATCAAAATGAAATCATCCTGATTATGTTGTCTAGGAAATTAGATACTCATGTAACGAGCAAGGATAATTATGGGGAATAAGAGTAATCTTTAGCTTAACTGTATCTGTAGCTGTATTAATTGTTTCAATTATTTATTTATTCCAGTAATCAAGCCCTAATGGCTATGTATGCTGTGGGATTGATAAGAGAAAGACATAAAGATAATTTCTGCCTCAGAATGGTTTGTTTACTTGTCAGTGTTCCCTCTGGAACGGAGGCACAGGGCGTTAGAAAGCATCTGTCTCCAAGGAATAGGAATTAGTCTTGTGTGATCCAAGCATGGAAAGTGCTAGGAGTGAGAGGAAATGTCAGTGGTGTAGTAAATTATACTAGATAGTGAAAAATCTAAAGTCCAAGCTGAGAAACGCCCAGTGTAAGTTTCACAGAACACCTAGTATTTGTCTCTCAAAAATGTCGTCCACCCATGTATAAGATTAGAAGATTTCTGAGTCTTTATCTTCCTCCTGGGCAACTGAAGCACGCATGTCCCTCTAAGGAGTTCTGAGAATTCTTTTGGTCGGAAACCTGCTTACCTTGATTTAACTTAGCATTTCCTATGCTGATTTGACCAAGAAAACTGTTTCCGTATACCTCCTGGTGAGGCCCCACAGAATGGTTTTGGGAAGTCCTCTTCTAGGCAGTAAGGGGCCCCGGTCGGTTTTTAACAGGGATATGATATTATTCCACCACAAATATAAAGGCATTGAACAGAGAAATAAGAAAGATAAGTTATGCAATCCAAAATTAAATGGTCACTTCTTTTAAATAGCCAAGAAAAATACCTGCGATTCCTCAGATTCTAACAAAATATCAAACAGAATTGACAGCGATAAGAATAACTTTATTATTTAATTTTATTTATTATAATTCTATTACTATTATTATATTAGCCAATGCTTATATTTATTATTGATTCAATACATAATAATCATTGAATAGTTATTTATTATTGAATTTAATTTATTATTATTGTTTCTTTCTGCATGGCACATTGAATCATGGAGAGGCCGTAGGTATGAGGGTCAGAATGAAGGTACACAGGTACACTTCTGTTAATTCTCTTCATCCTTCACCATATTTTCAGTACTCCTGTACTAGTTCTTGTGAAAAGTGTTTCATCTTTTGTGGTCAAAGAACTCTCAGGATATGCTGTAGTTTAAAAGCTGAGGATACTAACTCTGCTACCCACTCCCCAAATGAGTACATTTGAGGTCCTCATTTTCGTTACCTAAAATAACTATAATATCATTTTCCCCCATTTTTCAGATATTCTAGTAAGCACTTCTAGCATCGCATTGCATATCTCACTTGAGACCCACAGGAATCTTGTGAGTGTAATTCAATTTCATCTGTATTGAGGACAAGAGAAAAATAAGGCTTCAAGTTTGAATAATTTGTTAAAATCTTAGAGCTAGTCAGTAGCAGAGACAGGACCCAGATCGTGAGTCTAGGCTACTTTTAATTATCGCCAGGCTTCTTTGGCTTGCTTGCAGGACCATTTATGATCTGACAGCCTCCTGCTGCCCATCACTTCTGATTTAATCTTTGTTTCATTGCTAGATCATTCCTCTCCTGAGGTGTCCTTGCTGTTCCTCCACTATGTCAAGCATGCTGGTGCCTCAGGGACTCTGTACTCGGTTCTGTCTGAAATGCCTGCTCCCCAGAAATATGTATCATTTGCATTTCTCACTCCCTTTGTTTATTTGACTGATCAAATGCCATTGCATCCCTTCCATTCTGTCTCCAGAGGTCCCTCTCTTCTTTCACCTGCTCGGTGTTTGCCAACGTACATACAACTGTTTAATATGCTTGAGTTTTACCTATTTTCTCCACTCTTTCTCCAAAAGTGTATAAGTTCCCTGAAAGCAGGGACTTTGCCTGTTTTGTTCATTAATGCACTCTCAGCACTTAGTGTTTGGCAAATATTAAGTCTTCAGTAAGTATTTGCTTACTTTTCTCTTATCTTTACTCTCATCTATTTAATTTTCTTTCCCCATTTTCATAATTTTTAAAATTTATTTTTCATCTCAACAGCCTCATTATTATAGTAAGAAAATCAGTCTTTAAGTATTTTTACTAAACAATGATCAGATACGACAAATAACCAGATCAGATTGTATTAAGTATAAAATGAGACATGTAAGGAGTATGAGGGTATGGGAGATGTGTTTCCATGGTTGAGCAATAATCACATGTAGTCCTACAAAGCATGTAACGAGAGTCCGCTTCAGTTCCGCACCCTCCCCATCCCCTTCCCCTTTCGGCTCGTAATTACAAATTTATTGGAATTGAGGTGAGAAAATGCAGACATTTTATATTAACTAAGCCACTTTAAGAAGATGATTTTAAGTGAATTGAATTGTATTAAAGAATGTGTGTAGATGGGAAATGAAGAATTAAATCCTACATTTCCAAGGGTTATGTCTAGAAGTAAATGTAAAACGAACACAAGAGCCCAGTGCACATGTACCATGGAGGCTCAAGGCAAGTTAAATAAAAGGAATCTCTAATGCGTTATATGCCTTTTACCAGCAGTGACTGGATTCTTTATACAGACAAAGAAAAAAGCGCTTCTTTATTATTAAAATATACTGAATGTGTATTTTATATACATGTGTATCTGAAAGTCATACTCTTATCAATATGCATTTCCTCTCCTATGACTGAGCAGGTACTTGATGTTTTTCTTCACTTTGTCTTTCGTTAAACAACTTCTTTTTCCCTTAAAAAATTACCTGTAAATTCCCATTTCTTATATTCTCGTGAATACTGACCTTACTTGGATTTTGTCATGCTTTATCGAGACTCTTGAAAGAATCTATTAATTACTCGTCCTCTCATCTGTTTCTTGACTTCTAATCTATCCTCTGGATACCATCAGAAAAATCCTTGGAAAGCTCAGTATCTTCAAGGGTCTACCATTATCTATGCAAATTCCCAAGCAGGGTATTCAAAAATCTTAATGACCTAGCTCTATCTGACTTCTCACTTTTTCCTATAGATGAAATTCCCTGAGTATCCTGTACCCAGGATCCTCCCTAAAATGGGGCTATAAAGTTTGTTCATGTGATTCCTTTTTTTGGAAACATTACTGTCTACTTTTGGTTCAAAGTATTACTTATTCATTTTTCATTTTTTAAGCCCTAACTTGAAAGAAACTGCCTTCTTTGTTGGATTCCTTCCAGAATCAGAAATACAGCATATGTGTCTTTTTCTTTGTAGAGTTGTATTCAGGGACCACATGACTTTCAGTTTCGTTTCCTTCACAATGTTTAGAATTGTGCCTTACATACTTTTATGGCTCAGTAACAACTGCATTATTTTTCTGCACAACAAAGCATACCAAAATTTACTTGCTTAAAACAACTCATTATGTCTAAAGATTTTCAGGTCAGGAATTCAGACAGGGGACAAGGTAGGGCATACTATCTGTGTTTCAAAATGTCTGGGTCCTCAGCTGGGAAGATTATAGGGGCTGGCAGGTTACATTCAGTCAGATGTCTAGATTCTGGGCTGGGGTGACTCACAAAGACTTTGCACCAAACCACCCCTCTGTCTTGGCTTCCTCACAACATGGTGGCCTCGGGGAGTCAGACCCCCGATTGCAGTACAGGCCTGTCAGTGCAAGTGTTCCAGCAAACATGGAGGAAATCCAAATGCCTTTCATGACCCTTCTCAGAAATCATTCAGGGTCACTGTGTCCTCCTCTCTGGCTGGAAGGAGTCACAACACCACCCAGGTTCAAGGAGAGGGCATGCAGACCCTGCCCGTGACGGGAGAGGGCAGGGAATCAAAGACATGATAGTCCACACTGCTGTTCTCCACATGGCTACTTCTTGTGTATGAAAATGAATTTTGGTGAAATGGCCATGAACAAGCTTCTATATTCAGTGAATCCGGCCATGAGACTTTCTAAGTTGCTGCTATGGGTGCAGTGCAGTAAAGTAGACCAGCATGGATTTTGGTGTAAGATAGGCCTGAGTTTAAATTTTGGCCGCGCAGTTTGTCAATATGTGGAATTGGACAAATTAATCAACATATCTAAGCCTCTGATGCCTCAGTTATGCTATGAATCTAATGTCTGAGAGGACTGAGGTGAGGATTAAGTAAGAGAGTGCCCACAAACTAAAATGTCGGAAACATAGTCGGCTCTAAATAAATATTAGTTCTTTTTGGCCTTTGCTACTCCTAATCAAGCCTGCTGTTACCTAGACATATGTATATATCTAGGATAAACATCTCCCAATAAAGAAGGAATGTTTGAATTTGCTAGAATCAACCAAGAATTCACAGGGTGCCAGGCAGAGATGGCATCTCGAGAGCAGGCAGTGTCATCTGGGTGAACAGAGTCTAGGCAGAGAGGAAGAAGAGATGAGTTCGGAGACATAGGCATGGGTAGAATTTAAACTTTCCATTGTCCTTTTTCTGTAGTTCTCCCAGCAGACAGCGGTATCAGCTGCGTGTAATGGAAATCCTTACAGTCCTTACTCAGAGGAATATGGCGGGGGAGCTCCTCAGTGGCCACAATGCCAAAAAGTTGAGTTTTCTTCTTGTTCTGTTAGCTCCTCCGTGTCAGAACGCTGTGGGAAAGAGCAACCGCGGGGCGCGCTCAGTATTAATCTCAGATCGGCAAGCTCATGAGGGGAGGAAGAGGCGATCTAGAGACACTCTGGAGGAAAATGACTTCAGTTACTGTGACAGCTTATGATTATGTATGTTATTAGTTTTGTTTTTTATTTCTTTTAAAGGGATTGATAACTTCATTTGAAAGTGGAAGCAAGTAATTTGACCTGTAAGGGGAGAATTGAATGGTAATTTCAGAGGATGCAGTTCAAGTGGTGCTAAGACGGCTTTTAATTATTCAGGGTTGGAGTTATCATGGAGCACCCAGTGAGGCTCTGCTGACCTCCCCACAGGAGGGAGATTGCCTTTTAATGGAATTAGTCAACATTGTCACCAAAATCACATTGTCTACTCATTATGCTACATGCATATAGTAATTATACTATACCTGTAGAGTATTCAGAAATATACATGGATGAATTCTATCTACATACATATGTTGATGATGTATGTGCAATATAGGTCGATAGACTATGTGTTAAGATAATGCTAATGCTAGTACAGTCCTTATTCTGTGCTAGGCTCTACGTATACATATATTAATGCATTTCATCCTCAGAATAACTATGAAGTAGATATTATTGCCATCCCCTTTTAAGGAAAAAAAAGGAAACTGAGGCACAGAGAATTTAAGTAAGTTGCTCGTGGTCACTCAGCTCATAAGTGGCAGAACTGAGATTAAAACGCAAGCAGTCTGGTTCCACAATGTGGGGAATCTGTGTAATAATTCTATAACTAATAAATAATTACATAATTATGTAATACCAACAAATCTACACAATGCATATAAAACACAAAAAATGAGTTTTATTTACATATGTATTCATATATGCATTTATTTCTGTGTGTGCATGTGTGTTGCTTTGTTGGTTGCATGTTGCATGAATAACTACATAACAAGGTGGAGAGAGATGCAGATATATTAGGTTTACAAATACAGGTGTGTCTTTTAGGGCACCTCCCCTTGCTTCCATGACCTTAGTGTACTGCAGTAACTTAAAATAGACAGCTGAAATAGATCACTAGACCAGAAGATTTTTAATAACATTTTATTGGTCATATACATTTAATGTGTCCCGTGAGTCAAGCAATGAATTAGTTCAAGCTTGAATCAAAGACAAAAAACTTTTTTTTACAAAGATTTCATAGTCTCTGGAATGGAAATAAATTTCTATCTTTTTACTCTAGTTGCCCCTACTTTCATCCTATCAACCGTCTAAAAAAATACAAGAGAAGATCCTGAGGCTACTTTCTTTGAGTTTTCAAGATTTACACCACTGCCAGTAAGTTCAGCATTATGATTTATAGAAGGAACCTTCCTAATATTTATACATTCCTGACATTCATTCCTCTCATAGGGTCATAAAATGCTATGGTTAGTTAACTTGCATGTCCACGTAGTCTGCGTGAAGGCAAAGGCAGTGATACCAGTCACAGAGGGAGCACATGGGGAGAGAGAGTAAACATAAAAAATTTCCATTTGATTTATTCAGCTTCTTTGGGACCTATTTCTTTAAGACTATTAACATTGTAGTACAACAAACATTGTAGTTAAAAAAAGATTCCTTCAACTTGTTCCACTTGAAGGGAGAAGAATCTGAAATACTTGTTTTTCAGCTCTCTCTTGGTTGAGGGATATTATCTGGGGATATCAGATTCTGCAGTCCTGGTTGTCCCTTTCACGAGCCAACTGTGCTAGAGAAAGTGCTCAAGTGCTTGCTTTAGGAGGTTGCAGTACGTATGGGGTTGGTGAGTTCTGAGGAGGCATGGGTGTGGCACTAATAGTATCTCTACAGACATTCTGCAACCAAACCTTCCCATTTCTGCCCAGTGCTCAGTCGTCACAAAGACTATCTGAGGTGCATGTTGGCCTCCCTCTGGAGAATTACCTCATTAACATTAATACCTTGCTTGAGCAATATGCCTTCCCATGCATTAGCTCATTTAATTCTTAAAAGAATGATATCCCTCTTTCTATTATAGATACAGTTAAATGATTTAACCATGTTTCCAAGGACAGAAAGCCAATGAAATATTAGAAGTAAGACTACTCAAACGGAAGATGCCCAAACAACACTTCTTCTTCTCTGGAAACTAAGTAGTTTTCTTGGGGTTAAATTGTACCAAGGCTTTGTCTCCTCAGCCAGCATGGAAGGGTGGCAGTAACCCCTGGGGAGAGCAAAATGTCAGAGCCTCAATCCAAGGCTGTCTTCAAAGATTATAGGGTTACTCGGTGGAGAACATTCTCAGAGACAAGAGCAAAAGCATTCTCAGGGGAAGTTCCATGGGAAGAAGAATCTAATTAACTGGTAGAAGCTCATTAAGGACCTGTGGTATAAAGGCAGTGAGGTGGGATGGAAATTACATTGGGTGGAGGAGGCAGAGACCTGGTTCTGACGCACTTTCTGCCGTCAACCAGCTGCATGGCATAGATTCAATCACTTGTCCTCAGGGAGCCTTAAGTTCCCCATCTATAAATGGAGTGCTTTGTACTTAAAGTGTACTTGGAGATTCTGAGGAGACAAGTGACATTATATTTAAGTAGCAAATTGCTTTACAAATGCAGACGATTATCCGTATTTTGAGAGAACCCAGCACTCTGGAGTATTAGCTGTAGAATGGCTTGGGTAGTCAGGCTTTCCTACCTCAGTAAATACCACTTTCCTCATCTTGGTATGTCTTGGTCTCTGTCTCAGTCTCCATCCCCTACTCTGCCCATCCTTCATGCCCCTGCTCTCCCCAGCTTAATTTCCCTCTCTTCTGATTTTGTTCCAGTGAAAGAGAACCACACCATTGCCTCTAATCCACCTTTGGCCAACCTAATGGCTTTTTTTTTTTCCCCAAGTAAAATGATTACTCACCCAATTAAAGTGAATACTTGGAGGAAATAATAGTTGAAATGCTCAGTAATTTTAAGTTATACTGTGAAAAAAAAATGATATGAGTCTTTTCTTCAGGTCAGTGTGCTTGAAAAGGAATAATGCTTAATGGGTTCAGTCAAAGTCAGCCTGGCAATTTGCTTGCAATCCATTGTCAGACAGTAAATTACAGAAGTAGTTGATCATCACACATACTCATCAGCTCACCAATGCAGGGAAACCAATGGCAATTTAGAGGGAAAATAACCAAAATATATATCACGTTTATTCTATTCAGAAACAAATTGTTTTTTAACATTTATTTTTTTTTTCCCCTAGTTAAGTTTCAATTTATCTGAAAGGCTGTCAGGATGACAGAAACTCATTTACAATCCATGAAGACAGCTGGCAGAAAGTGCATTAAAAATTAGATTTTGAATTCAAAGAATGAAAGCTTTAAATCACTACAGTCAAGTCAGTGGGACAAGATTGATACCAAACGCTATTTTGTTCATGTTATTAAGGGAAGTATTCCAGTCTTGAAGAGACCTTGTCACTACATAGCTTCTGTCTATGTAAATAAGAATAAAGTAAATGTATCTGTTGTCAATGATAAAAACCATCCAGTGCCTCAAAGCAATAGGCTGGATCATATAAGGAGGACACCAAAAGTTGGAAGATCCCTTAGAAGTCATATGTACCTCATTTCCTCATTGTGTATATAGGAGAAGCGAAACCCCATGGGAGAAGGTTAGCAGATATATTATAAGTGCATAGACTCTAATTTAAATCAAGTAGCCTGAGTCAGGGCTCAGAGATCACCTAGACAGGAAGCTTTGGGGAAGTCCCTGGGCCACTCAAGCCTTCACTGCAGAGGACATTGATTTCCCATGTGTTTGTTTTTGGTCTGTTTAGCATCCATTCCACTTTCCTTCAGCATCTCACTTCATTTTTGGAGAACTTCTCTTTCCCGCTGAATGTGTTCTTGGTGGGAGCTTCCATTCCGTTTTTCTGCCCTCGTGAGGCACACAGTAGGAGTTCTTCACACAAACCAAGTCAACTAGCCTCTTCCTACAGGGAAATGAAGTCCTGAGCAAAGTGACATAAATATAGGAAAGATTTAGAACTGATTTATTCTGATAGAATCTTTCAGAAGGCACCATCTGTTTGTCCCAGTTGCCCCAAACTCCAAAACTCCCCTGGATTTTCTCCTTCCAATGCCTGATTTTTTGTTTGTTTGTTTATTTCCTTCATTTTTGTGGGCTGCCTGATAACCTTTCACTGACTTTCATTTTTAATTTAATTGTAGTGGTCTCTGTTGCTTGCAACCAAAAGACTCTGATATTTTCCCCATTTTATATGTACAAATACTATGCTTTATTCATAAAGGTGGTATCATCTTTTTAAAAATAAAATAATGTACATGAAAACTACTGGCTTAGAGAGTAAAACTTAAAAGTAACCCAGTAAATATTGTTTGTTCAGTTTTAAGATTTTGTTAATATAATCTCATCTTTATTCTTGGCTTCTGTTGAGAGCCATGAGGGGATCCATGAGTCACAGGCTTAATCTCTTAGAATGCTCTATGTGAGGGGACACTTTTGTGTTCTTTTCTTAAATTGAAGTATGGTTGATTTACAGTGTTGTGTTGCTTTCTGGTGAACAGCATAATGACTCAGTTATACATATATGTGTGTGTCCTTTTTCATTGTAGACTGTTACAAGTTTGTGACGTTTGTAGTTCCCTGTGTGATACAGTAGTACTTGGTTGATCTATTCTGTGTATAATAGCTTATATCTGCTAACCCCAAGCTACCAATTTATCCTTCCCCTGATACAGGGTTTCATAGTCCCCTGAAGACAGGGTTTCATAGTATGCCATCTTTTTAGCAAGCTGGTGACACTGGTCAGCTCATGTCACCTCTCTGGGCCGTAAAGAGCTCAACTTGTTAACCTCTAAAATCTTAAGTAGATCTAACCCTGAAGGATGAGCCTTGACATTTACTGATGTTGCCTCTCTAGCTTAATCTTTTACACTAATGGAAATATTAGTTGTAAGTACTGGGGGAAGAATGTATTTCCACAGGAACAGAGTTGCTATTCCTGAGGAAATTGTTGAGAAGTATTTGTCAAAGGCATCTTGCTTATAGCAATAAAAAATGTCAGCAGAGGGAAAAAAAAGTCAATTAAACAGTTAAGAACTTTGTAATCTGAGGCTGAAAGATGCTGCCTGAATCAAGACTATTTATCTTAAGGGGAAATTCTACTCTTCTAAATCCTCTTGGACGACATTACATGTTCCATACAGATTTTTACTGCTTGCATGACTATTTAATGGAAAATACCCAATTACTGAAAAATGCTGAGTGATTTGGGGCTTACTGAAATGTGTTCTATGGTGACTATAAGAAATTTTTGAAAAAGCAATGCCTTAAACCGTGGGTAAAAATCACTTCAATATTGCCAATCTTCTAGAGTGTCAGTGCATGACTTTTTAAATAAGCATTTATTTGTTTCATTTCATTCATTCCTTCATTTAATCTACCACCAAAATATTTGTTGAATAGATATGCTATAGGCTACAGTAAATACCAAACAGTTTACAATGATGAATTAGACATAAATCTTATCCATCAGGAGCTTACTGTCTATCTGGGAGAAATAAGATATAGCCACAACTAAAGAAAGAAAACATGGTATAAGGTGCCATTTGCCACATGAACCACGTATGAGTGCAGATTAAATAAATGGTCTTTGCAGCAAATTGCTAGAATTTGAATCCTAACTCTGCACGACTCAGCAGTTGTATTATTTTGAATAAAAGTTATTTGGACTCTCTCTGTGCCTAGAGTTGTGAATGTTAAGTAAATTATGTGTGAAATGCTTTAAGTAGTACCTATCCCAAACTAGTGTATGTTTTTAGAAATCAGAGTAACAGTTATTTTGAGGGATAAGGATAGTGATAGGAAAAGAGCAAAAGGAGTTTCTGATATTCTGGTAATGTTCTGTTTCTCAGTATGGGTACTGGTTGCAAGGATACACTTCATCTGTAAAAAAATTCAGGTTGTATCCTTACTGTGTTTTTACTTTTCTGAATGTATTTTCTGATAAAAGTGTTGTGCGATACAGCTTCCATCATGGTATGCTGAAAACAAGTATGAATTATGCTCAAATCACAAATCTTAGAAAACTCAGAGAAAGGGAGAGATTACTCCTGGCCGGGGCTGTGGGCAGTGATTTCAGGGAATTGAACATTCAAACTAGATCCTCAAGACTGGTTAGACAGACATATCTAAATGAGTCAAGAACTTTCATTAGGGAAAAAGTGTACTATGTATTCAGAAAAGCATAACAATTCAGGGTGTGGACTGATCTCAGTTTGAATGCCAGCTCCATGATTTAGTATCTGTTCATTTTTATGCAAACTCTCTGGAGCGGTTTCCTCACCAATAAAAGCCCCTGTTTCACAGGATTATTGTGAAGGCTGAATGAAATGGTATATACAGGTTCTTGGCATAGAGATAAATGTGTTTAAACAACAGAAAAGTTGTGATGATGACATCTGCCTAAGCTGATAAATGTCAGTTCTTAGTAGGATAGCGCCAAATGTCAGTTTGTTCTAAAGTGGTTTAACTCATGTAGTTTATAGTTTTTTTTTTAAATTGGTTTTAAAGGCACTAGACTATGTATATTAGAACCAATGCACTTTGTAGGTATTAGAATGGAGAAATACTGAGATTATATGTTGTTTTTTCAATTTTTATTTTATTTCTAATAATTATTAACATATTTTAGGTTTCATTTTAATTTTATTTTGTACTAAATTTCTGAACTTTACTTTGATTAAATAAAGCAGTAATAATTACAAGAGCTATTGATTCTCCACTTCCTTTGAAACTTAAAGTATTATCAAAAATCATATACAAATCTTGTTATAAAGTTTTACTCAATATCTCCAGCCCAGAGTGAATTATTTATTTTAAATGATACTAAAGGGCTAAACTAAAAACTATTAGAATGCAGTGAGGTTGAATTATTAAGACATATTTCACAAGAGAGTATACATCAGAATTGGATTATGATGATCAGAAATACCAGAGCTGTCGTTCTTCGTGTGTGTAGAAGTCAACATAAGGGAGACTTTAACCTATTCGGTCATTCATTCACCAATACTGTTCAGTGAATAGCTGCCCATATTTGTGGCTCTCAAGTATGGAGAGGTGACACAGTATAGATTATGGGTACTTTTCCAGGTTCCTCCAGGCAATACTGACTCCCTGGCTGCATGCTGACCTTGCTGTCCTAGGTCTCACTTCTTTGTGCAATTGTCTCCTCTCGGAATGCCTTTGCTGTCTTTCCACTGAGCCTCCTCCCTGAGAGTCTCCCTTCCCTGCTGAGGGACATACACATTCTTCCCCGTATTTCCACAGTGAGAATACCTGCTTCTTCTCTGCCTTTGCCCAGACATCACTCCAGGCACCCTGGTCCCTCGCTCACTCTTTTCCTTCCTGCTCCAGTGACAGGGGGCTGATTCCAAGCGCCCTCCCACTTCCACCACTCTTACCTTACGGCACCTGTTTGGGCTGAGTCTATGGGCTGGGGCACCCAGAGGAAGTCTCAAGGTGGGAGGGGAAGTCATTCTTTCCTGATGTCCACGTGTTTTAAGCTTTGATTCTTAAGCATAGATGTGTCCCATCTGTAACCTCTTTCCAGTCAGTTTTTCCTCCATGACTCTAGTTCACACTATTTTCTCTTTTGGTTCTTTCTATCTTAGGGACAATAATGTATTCCTATTGTTGCTAGCCTCTGGGTACCTCAACACCCCTTAACCCTGCTCACACATGTATAGTTTCTTGGTTGGACTCAGTTTCCTGCTGAGAGCCTGCACCATGCAGTATGTACAGTGTGTAGCATTGTGATAAATTCCAAATCAAATTATAATGATCTACTTCAATATTTTCTTTTCCAGACAAAGATCTCCTGAAAGTCATGCCTTTGTGCTTTTCTTTGTATAGAGTAGTGCCTAGCATGTAACGAGGTTAGATAAATGTTTTCTAAAAATACATAAACTCTCTGTATATATATACCCACGCACTCACCGAACTATATTTCTACATGTGCTTTTCAACAAATGTTATATAACATTTGAGCTTAAAGTCTGCTAGATGATGTAAAATACTACAGGATAAACAGTATGTGATAAGTCTATGTGAGAGATACAGTGCTGTAAGGATTAAGAGGAAACCAGAGTCATCATGAGACAGAAGATCTTTTAGAAGTGTTGATAGTGGGTCTTGAAGGATATTTTTAGGTATCATTGGTGACTTTGAGAGAGATTTCCGAGGTTGAGATCTGTTGCTTTATCTTGCTTAGCATACTTTACCCCTTTTTGCAATAAGAACACACTTGATCCTATGCATCGACATATTTTGCACGTGAGTAAACACCCACCCATCTGTGGCTTCAGGGATAGACATACAACCAAAGGCTTCCCAGTCAAAACTCCGTATCCCTCCGCCCCAGCGACTGGTTCAGAAATAGGCACATGAGCCACGTTGGACAATTAAGAGCCTGTTTGGGAACAGTGTGCTCCCCAGACTCCCTCCACCACATCCTTCTCTTTTATCTCTTTTTGGATTGAAAACTCTCACTGTGCAGGTTGTCACTCCACTCTGAGATTAGGATAAACACCATAGCGTGAGGCAGAGGATCTGGCTTCGTGAGAGCAACACCGACTAGTAGAAAATGGAAGATAGGCAGATTCCACTTTCTTTCTTTTTATTCTTATGAGTCACAGATAAGGGTTCTCCATTCAGTGCTTGGCAAGTCTCATGGGCCCAGTGAATATGCCAAGTGGGGCTACTGAAGCTGTGTCTCTCTGCAGCACATTCTGAATAAATAGTGTGTTAAAGTCTTATATTGTAATGTAGCACAGCTTCATTTATCTCACTCAATTTTCTCCCGATTTTATTTTTCCCTTACCTTCACTACTTTACTTTGAATCTCTCAAGAAAATGTTAGGACTTAATCCTTGCTTCAATCTCTGCTTTCTGGGAAATTCAGTCTAAATCAGAGTCATATATGATACATTCGTTGGAGCTTTTCAGAAAGAACTCTTTCTGCTGCTTTGCAGTATCTGTAGAATGCAAACCTGGTGCAATCTTAAAAAGAAAGTTTGAGAAGAAAGTCAACAGAGACATATAGAGATAAAGGATAATGACAGATTCCTGAGGCTATTGTTCAAAGACCTACATATAGCTTTGATTAATGCAAGCTTTATTACTGGGTTTTTCACTGATATGAACCGAGAAATGTCCTTTCAGAATGTTTTGTATGAGGTATTTTTCTCTTTTACAATAATAACAACAAAATCCTGTGTATGCATTTAATTTCATGAGTAAAAGAAAGATCAGTGTAGTCCAGATGAAACTCTCATGTTTATAGTATTTTTAGAAACACAGAGATCAGACTAGAAAGGCTGGCTGAAACCAGGAGTTAGATTGTATTGGATGTCAAATTTTAAAAAATGGCTTTTTCTTTTAAAGTGTAAGGATACAAGAGAGATATTTGAACAAAAGGAGAGTGAATTGAAAAAAGAGGTATCTTTAGGAAAAAGGATAAGCAGAAATCTACATTAGTTTTCTTTTGCTGACATTCCGAATGATCACAAACTCTGAAGTAAAGTAACAAAAAAAAGTCATTATCTTACAGTTGTGGAGATCAGAAGCTCAAAACCTGTTACATATTATTTTTATTAGAATGATTGGATCCTTTGTCTAAAACTACCAGGGATATACCAAGAATGTTGGCAACGTGTATCATGGGTTAAATTTTGGTTCTCCCCCTGTGGGAACTTAATGGAGCTAACATTCCCTCAGCATTTTCCTAGTGCCAGGATAGAGCTAAGCAAAAGTAAAACACACAACAAAATAAGACAAATTACTGCAACAAAATGGCAGGTATGGATTATTTTAATTATCCCCACTTTTTATAGATAAGGAAGTTAGATGAATGTAGGTATAAGATGAGTTGCCCGTGCTGACTTCCATAGTAAGTGGTTCCTCAGAAATTTGAGATTAAATTTGGCTTGAAACCTAGTGAAAGTTAAAGAGTACCACATACTTCTAACTCCCACCATTTTAGACTAAAGAGTTACATATGGTCAGCAGGACTTCAGTAATAATCTAAATTAGGGAATAGCCTTTTTCATCATATAGTTGTAATATATCTGTTCAGTATCTGTTTCAGCTATAGTAAAATTGTAACGTAAGTCAAAAGTTTACAAGTCAAAATGACTTGCATTAGGTGAGTGCATTTCAGGGATTTTTACATTTATGAAGCAAACATTGATCTACTCAGACATTAGGGTACTTAATAATAGTTTTACTGTTTTGAGCCTTCTGCTTGAAAAATCTAAAAATGAAAAATTGCAGTCTCCTTTTCTGCAGGTAAAAAGAAATTATTACAAATTTATCAAAAAAAGTGATTACACTAAGTGATTTTAGAAACTTTGGTAAGTGTTGGTAGGGATTCGAAAATTGGCATTTTGTTCAACCTTGTTTAAATACAGACACGTTTATACTTTTGATGGAGCAAACATATACTTCATTCCATGCAAAAGACAGAACTGCTTCAAAGATAGCACACAAAATATCACATTTTTCCCCCGAGGATAGTCTTCCTAAAAAAATCTATCTTGTAATCACTATTTACCACGATCAGCCAATGCTCAGTCTTTGAAAAAAGAACATTAGCTTGTTGAACCATAATTCAAAATAAGTCACAATTTAATCTTATTTTAAAAACACTCCAGTTAATTGTAATTACTGTTTGACAGTTTGAAAGACATCTGTTATATTAACATAATTCTGTTACTGCACATGAAATGCAACAACTTAGCAGAGTGGAATCATGGGTATTTTGTAAATAAAGGAGAAAATTGTCAATACAAATATATAGTTCTTTCCACTATTTGCTAAACAAATAGGATTTTTTTTCTCTTGATGCAATAATTAATGAGACATGTATGTTTCTTTAAAAGGGAAACACCTCCCACTGTTTGGTTATAAATTTGGTCATTGGGGAGACAGTTAATTCTATGTTTTACAGTTGGAAAGTCATTGACATACTTGACAATTTCATGTGGTTACTCACTGTCAGCTGTGAGGTCACATGGATTATTCTATGCTAGTGCCAATAGTGTTCTCAATAAACAAATAAATGAATGAAGCAAACTCTTTAACAAAAACATTTTGCCACGTAATTAATTCCTTAAATCAGTTGTTCTAAACCTAGGCGACATTTGGCAATGTCTGGAAATATTTTTGGTTATCAAAACTGGGATACCAGAGGTCAGGGATACTGGTGAACATTCTACAGGAAAACCCCCCACCATCTAACTCAAAATGTCAATAGTGCTGAGGTTGAAAAACGCTTTTTAAAATCAATAATAAAATCAAAAAGCAGATTTCAAAACATCGATATATTGACACAGTAGGGAGTAACTAACACATGAGGCAAGCTTTGTAAGTGCAAACAAATCTGTTGCCGTCTCCTGGCTATTCAGACCATAGATTTGTGATTATGAGAAGTTGGTTTTGAATGGAGCTTTGTGACTCACATTCGAAAGCAAAGGAATGCAGGCGTGACTGATTTTGTAAAAGAGTTATTTCACTATGTGCTTGCTTCTCCTTCTTCAAAAAAAAATAGCTGAAATAAAGTTACTAATTGAATGTCTTAGAAAAATAAAAGGGTAATAGTAGGAGAGTAATTTTATACTGGGACAATGTCAATACACAAAGATGTACACTTGCTAGAATTGGGCAGAATTTTTAATTTAAGTTCCCTGTTGGGAAATGTAAAGAGGGAAGCTTGCTGAATTGCAAGATTTTCAGGGTCCATAAATTTAAAGTTATCTATAGTTGCTCCTATGTTATGTAAGCATTATTTAATACAGTGCCTGAAACATAGAAGTTACTCAATAAATATTTACTGAATTATTTAGTTTGCTTTGACTGTGAACAAAATAATGGTGTGGAAATTCTTTGTAAAACTACAAATCACTATTCAGATGCATGGCCAAATAGGCCAATCCTGTGTTCATGCTTCTGCCTTTCCAGAAATTTTTTTTTTGCCATCTTCTGTGCTTGGCTACCTTCGGCTTACATATGTGGATGCGTGTGCATGAATATACAGAAAACTCAATCTGATGGGTAAACCATTGATGAGGAACCAAACTCTAAACTTGGCATCCAATGCTAGTGGGTAGTAGTTACTACTTACTAGGTACTATTTTAGGTATTTTACATCTGTTGATTTGTTTAATTCTTAAAATAATTCTATGATACAAGTGCTACCTTTCATCCTTACTTAAGATGTGAAAACTAAGAAACAGATATCAGAACCTTACCACACTCATGGCGTTAATACCATGACTGGGCTTTGACCACTAGGTGTCAAATGCCCCATCTTTTTAACAAAGCCCACAAATAGCCTCCAGTATTGATAACTGTGGAATGGTTCTTTGACTTGTTTGGAATACTCTAGAAACACCATGTTTTCAATTTCAGATCCTCCTTCAAGAATCAAACCGAAAGCCATACCTTACAGGAAAAAAAAAAAAAAAATTTCCTATTCTCCTAGTTATAGGAGTCTTTTTTTCTCTCTCCTCTTAATTAAGCTTTGTGGGAAAGATGTTGAAAGTATCAGACACCTTTTCTTGTATAAATGTCAACCCCCAAACTTAATTGTTTAAGACAGCAACTAAATATTTTGTTTTGTGTTTTAGCAATTTGAGCTGGATTCAGCTAGATGGTCTGTTGATCCTGGCTGGCTCTTGGCTGGGGTGACGGGGGCCACTGGACTGTAAGTCTCTCATCACCCGGCAGGCTAGCCAGTTAATTAATGGCGACTAAGCTAGTTTCCAAGAGTGAGCTGAGGTATCAGCTCAGAACTGGCACAGCATCATTTCTGTCACATTCTGTTTGTCCAAAGAAGACACAGGGACATTGCAGATTCAAGGTGGTAGGGCATACTCTACCTCTTGATACGTGAAGGTGCACTGTTTGAGTTTGGAGAGTCCTGCACACAGGTAAGGCAATAACTGTAGGCATAACTGCAACCAGTCTACCTGGCCCACAAGATGTCATATAATTGCCTTGAAGTTGAGCACATCATTTTGTACACAAGGCCTGGCATATAGTAAAGGTTTGGTGTAAGCTTTGAATCAATGAGTTGTTATTTTTGACGGTAGAGTTAACATTTTATTGGCTAGAATGGTTTAAAAAAAAAAAAGGAATCTGGGTTATGGCTCATTCCCTGGCCTAATTACAGTTACTTTTGGTCTTTATATTAGTCTGTTCCTAGGAATTAGTAGAATAATTTGTCAAAAGGAGCATATTTCAAGGGTGGGTACCCATGAATGCAAGCTGCACTTGAAATTAATTTTCTTTTATAAAGGTAGTTTTAAGTTTTTTCAAAGGACTAACTAGCAATACATATCAAATAATAGATTAGCATGCACATACCCTTTTATCAATTCTACGTCCAGTAACTCATCCAACATTAACAAACATAAGTTTATAAGGATGTCCATGGCATCATTGTTTATATTTCCCTTTAGTTTGTGCTCTCTTGGAATTTATGAAATCCGTAAATGGGTGGAATTTCACATACAATATATTTTTTTTCAACGCGAGACGAAAACATTCACAGAAGCAGATGTGATCAAGAGAAATGACCCCTACACTTAAAACCAGAAAACTTGAATTTTATTTTCAGATATGTTATTTATTATTTGTGTGAACTTAAATATTTACTTAGTAAATATGAACTCTAAGTTTTAATTGATGCATGACTTATGTCACTTAGCTGTATAATAATAGTAATAATAATAAATGGGATAGTGCATTAAAGGTACCTAGCACTGAGTACATAGTACATTGTACCCAAAAGGTAGTTTAAACTTGCAGTACAATATTTTGAACATTAATATTTTAAAATCGCTTTAAATTTAGAAGTATTAAGATAGGAATTTTTTTTTTCACTGAAACGCATACAACATCATAAAGAGAATAAAATCCATCATAATTTAAAACCCTTCAGTCAAATGCAGGATAATCTTTCAAATGACAATAATGTGTTGCATCCTTAGAGAATAATGATGGTATTGGACCCTTAAGGATTTGCTCTTTCAAGGTCCCTCACATTAAAAGTGTTTTGAATAATTTTTGTGTTAATGTTACTTCTTTTTTCTGTCACTTTCAATTTCTTAGTATCTTTTAGCATGCCTGTAACTAGTAAATAACATTTTAAATTTGATACGGAAAGTATTTTATAGCCTAAGAAGTCTAATGGCAACTATTATCAAAATTGTGTCAGATGCAGGAGTACAGTCCTGAGTGAATCTCTGAGAGGCTTCCCTTTAGGAAAGTGTGAGATAATATGCCTGTTGGTCTCTGCCCCCGGCTCCTGGCACAAACTTCTGAAACCCTTGTAAATTCCTAAGTGACAAGAGTACTAGGAATATCTTTTGTTCTAATGTTTAGTCTTTAGCCCCAGTGCCTGACACAAGGCTCCTGAAACCCTCCTAATTTCCTGGGTGATAGGAGTGTCTTGTTCTAAAATGGCAACTCTGGCTGGGCTCCTGGAGGCGGGCTAGTCACAGGAATGACCACTTCATGATTAGAAGCTTGGAATTTCCAGCCCCACAGCCCTCTACTTCTCTAAAAAGGAGAGAGGGGCTAGAAATGAAGTTAATTCTTTGAATGAAGTTGATCATGCCTTTGTGTGGAAGCCTCCATAAAATCTCACTAATGTGGGTTTCAGAGTTTCCAGGTGGCAGAACACATCCACGTAATAGGATGGTGACACACCCCAACTTCATGGGGACAGAGCACCTGCTCGAGACCCTCTGAGACGTTAGCTTGTGGACTTCTTCATCTGGCTGTTCATCTGCATCCTTTTCATATCCTTTAATAACCTGGTAAACAAAAGTATTTCCCCTGAGTTCTGACCCACTCTAGCAAATGAATCAAACCCGATGAAGGGGACAGGTGACAATGTGGACTTGTAATCGGCATCTGAAGTGGGATGGGAACAGTCTTGTAGCACTAGCCCTTCACCTGTGGGATCTGATGCTGTCTCTGGGTAGGTAGTGTCAGAATTGAGTTACATTGTAGGACACCAAACTGGGGTTGCAAATAACTTCTTGGAGAGAGAAAAGCCCCACACATCTGGGGTCAGAAGTGCTGTGAATGTGATAATAACGTGAGAGTGAAAGAGAAACACAGGGGGACAGCTGAGTGATTTTCTAGTGTAGAAAGGCTAATCGACGTCAGTGTATACCCACTGCAACACAGATTTCAGGAATCCTGGGCTCTTTTTGCTTTCTCTCTGATGCTCAGTTGTGGGCAGAGGAATTGAGCATGCTTTTAAGCAAGAAGATACTAAATTTTTAACATTAGTAACAGTAATGTTTCATTTCATGAGGCATTTCGGAGTCTTGACATTTATAACTTTGAAGAGGAGAGGGGAAAGAATATGAGAGAACGTGGGAGATTTTAGCATATCCAAAGTTTTCTTTTATGAAAGATATTTTCCCTGTTTTAGTGTGGTGGAAAATGGGTCTAACTAATTATCTTCCATGCTTGCTTTAGATGTTATACGTGGTAGTGTTTCCCTAGCAAAATGAATGATTTTTTAATTTATAAAAGATGTTATGGTGAGAAAGTTAAAAGACACTTTCTCACCCTTGTCTATATGTTAAGAAAATTAATTGTTCCAATTTATTCATATATAATTATGTTGACTGAAATAAATGCGCAGCCTAAAAGTTGAGAGTTTTGCTTTGTTTGGCGGGAGAACTGGAGCCAGGATGACAGCCTCTCAGATCGCTCTGAGGGACTGCTCAGAAGAGGTGGGAGAGGAGCTAAAATATATTGGAGCTTTGCAACAAAGACCAGGTAGTTAGAACAATGAAAGATTACTTGTTACCTAAAGAAAACCAGGCATCTCAAGTTAAAGAATTTAGTGCTTTTCTGTGTGTTGGAGGAAGCAAACATTTGGGCTCATTGAATTCATTCTTTTGACAAGCATCTAGCTATCTAGGGCCAGAATCCTGTCCTTTCTTATTCTGAGTGCCCTCAGGGTGCGCCATTGTGAGTGGCTGCAGAGGCTGGGCTGCAGGCTTGTCTTCACGGGGGTGGGGGTGGCGGCAGCCACTGATGACTTTATGGCTTCAGCATTCTTTATTAATATGGTTTGCAGTATTTTTCGTTCACATATATGTAAAACAGACTTTCTCCCAAATTGTCTATGTCATTCAATGCAATTAAAATTTAATATTTAGAGATCACAAGGAAATCAGAATGAAAAAATAAAGATATCTTCAAAAAAGAGGTTTTTGACCCAATGTTGATCCTCACGGGGCACTTAGGACTCTTGATATTTATAATTTTGAAGAGCATCGAGGATCCAAGACTTGCTGTGAACTGACCTCAGTTATCCTAAATTGCAGATATAGGAGCAGGTAATCAGGTAATACTATTACCAGATAGTATTCATAGTTTCACATTATTTTTCTTGGAAATAGAGGTCTAGTGTTTTAGTGAAGATGATTTGTATTGGATTTGAGACCCTTGGGAAGGAGGAGTAATAAAAATTACATAATACTTTTTACTTCTTCTCACTTCATTACACTCCCCATGTGACCAGCGCCACAGTATAAGAGCTATCCTATGTTTAAGGTGTTACAATGTACAGAAAGGACGACACACTTTTATTTAAACTTGAGTGCCAGACCTTGTGGAATCTGTAGAGAGCCCCACACTGAGAAGAAATGTGAGGGGTGAACGGAGTCAGTGGGAAACAGCATCTTAGTAAAGAGATTTGGGAATAGAATGGTGGCAGGATTGCATGTATACATGTATGCAATACACACGACTCTTCTGGCTGTGAGATCCTTCCTGTCCCCCAAGTCTGTCTTTGATACATTGTCTATGAAAGGGACTGAACTGCTGCTATGTGCTGTGTAAACATAAGGAATGATTATATTACCATTGCTGTTTCTACTATACTCTTCTTACACGTGGAAAGTGGTGAGTCCTGATATGCCCTTGTGTTAAATCTGTAAGGACAGATACCTTCTTTATCTGGTCCGGGTAGGAGGAAGCATTTAAAAATACATGTTACACAACTATCGGTTTCTCTAAGAATCTTTCATGCGAGAGCCTTTTTTATCTCTCTGTTACATTACTTAATAAGTCATAATAGTTTTTTGGAGGAACTCTCAGACTATTCCAAAAGAAAGTGAGCTCCTTAGGGAAGAAATTCTGTCTTAACCCCTGGATGTCATTTTTATATGCAATACAATTTCAAAAAAAAAAATGAATGAAGAGACTATTACAAGGACAATGAAAAGGAAAGAAGGAAGAAAAGAAGGAAGAGAGGGAGGGAGGAGAGAAGGGAGAAGGAAGAGAGTAGAGAATGAAGAAAGACAGGTTTATGTTTGAAAAGCTGGAAGCAAGTAATGAACAATTATGTTTTCTGTGCTTGTGGAGCTGCGTGTCTTGTAGCATTAACACTGCCTTTCTACCTTTGATAGGAGATGAGATCTGGGGTCAGGGGTGCAGTAATGGATTAAAAACAATGTGCTGCAGTAATGTTACATCCCCTAATATCACATGCTTCACTGCTTATCTGGTTATTCACTTTCACACCTGTCCTCAGGGACCAAATCAGTGAGACATTTGATATCATGCTTTTGTGAGATCATCAGTGTTTATTTGGAAGCAGTGTTTGCTTTCTCTTTGGTTAAGCTTCTAGGACATGCTACAGAGAACAGCTTATTAAACAATGTCTTGAATAGAGGGGATGTGGATAAACATTGATAGTGGGTAAGCGTACAAGCCGGGCTCTTGTGAAGCAGGTGAGGATGTGGGAAGATGGTGTGGGAGGGCTCAAGAGATCGATGTTGCCTAAAGCAGGGGTTCGCAAACTTTCTCTATAAAAGGCCAAATAATAAATATGTAAGGTTTGCAGGCTATACTGTGTCACCACTACTCAACTTGGCCATTGTACTATCAAAATAGCCATAGAAGATACATAAACAAGAGTTCCTGCAAACTTTATTTACAAAAAAACAAGTGGCCAGCCCAGAGGCCATTGTAGACAACAATATGACATCTGTATGTTGCTAGAATTATACTACAAAATTACTGTTAGTTAACCAGCCAGCTTTTCTTCGAATTCTTTGAATATGTCACTACCGCTTAGTTTAAACTTCTCTCAATAAAGTTTGTGTGTGTGTGATGTTGCTGTTTTTGTTGTCGTGATTCTTCTTGGCTTTAAGTCAGCATTTGGACTGTGATCATACACTAGATTAGATCAAGCCTGGGAGATTGCTATGAGGAAACCAACTGTTTCATCTGAGATCTCTCCGATATACTAAGTTGGCTGCCGTATTCTTTTATTTTTAAACAAGCTTTTAAATTTAGAAGAGTTTTAGGTTTACAGAATTACTGTAAAGATGGTACAGAGACTTCCCATACACTTCAAGTTCAGTTCTCCAATTATTCGAATTCAGTTTCTCCATCTTACACTAGTGTAGCACATTTGTCACAATTAATGAACCAACACTGATACATTATTGTCAATGTAAGTCCAAATAGTATTCAGATTTCCTCATTTTTTCCTTGAAGTCCTTTTTCTGTTTTGGGATCCTATCCCAGACACCAAATTGCATTCACTTATCATGCTTTCTTAGGCTTCTCTTTGCTATGAAAAATTCTCTTACATTAGATGTTATGATGACCTTGACAGTTTTATGGATTGCTTGTCAGGTATTTTGTCAGATGTCCTTTAATTGGGATTTGATTATGTTTTTCTCATAATTGGACCGAGGTTATGGATTTTTGAAGGAAGACCATAGAGTAATGTCCCATCTCATCACATCTTATCAAGAGTACTGTGCTGGTTAATTTTATGTGTCAACTTGAGGCCTTGATGGGACATGCCTAGAGAGCCAGTAGAACATTAAATTTCTGCTTATATCTTTGTGAGGGTGTTTTCAGGAGATATTAACAATCAAATCTGTAGACTGAGTAAAGAGTATCACCTTCACCAATGCAGGTAAGCATCTAATTCATTGAAGGCCTGAATAGAACCAAAAAGCCAAGGAAGGGCAAATTTGCTCTCTTGGTTTGAGTTTGGACATCCATCTTCTCCTGCCTTTGAATATCAGCGTTTCTGGTTCTTGGGCCTTCAGACTCTGACTGGAACTTATACCTTCAGCTACTCTTGTTCTCAGGTCTTCAAACTCAAACTGAATTGAACCACTGGCTTTCCTAGTTCTTGAGCTTGCAGGAGGAAAATTTTAGGACATCTTGTCCTCCATAATTGCATGACCCAATTTCTGTAATAAAACTATTCTAAATTATCTATCCATCTACCCCTCTATCTAATCTTCAGTTGGTTCTGTTTCTCTGGAGAACCCTAACACAGGTAAACACTTACAACATGAATTTTTATGGTTAATATTAACATTGATCTCCTGTCTCTTAGCATCATCAGGTGTCTCCACTGAAAACTTTTTCCCCCCCTCCGTTTTGACATTGTACGCTTTGGAAGTCAGTTTTTATGTGCAGTCAACAGTTAATAAGTGACTTAAATGTGGAAAGTCTACCCAGATTGGAATTCTTCAACACGGGAAATTTGTCTCTTTATTATTTATTGCATTATTTGTATCAGTGTAGGCACATGGGTGTTCATTTTATACTTTTGGTTATAACCCGTTACTACTCTATCCTGTTGCTCTAACTCTTCCAGGTTTGGCCATCGGGAGCTCTGTCAGTTTGTTCCTATGCTCCCTTTACATACCTCAATTATTCTGTGTGTATGTATTACTTCCTCACCTTTTGCCACTATAAGATGGCTCCAGGCTCATCTTACATATTCCCTGCCCAAGTCTTAGAATCAACCTCCATGGAATTCTGCAAGGAACTCTCACTCTTTTTGTTGGAGAATTGTATTAGAAACTGTGTTCTGAGTATCAGGTGTGCTCATTACCATTGGGGTGTTGTAACTTCTAAGACCTCTGAGTTGACAAAGCAAGTAGTTACATGTGTATATACTAACCTGTGTACATATACATATCTGTACATAATTCTTTACCTATAATTAGCTAAGCATGAGTTCATTCCGATGTCTCCAACTCTAATCCATTACTACATGGATCATTCTTGTCATCTTTTCTTGCTTTTTGTAATATCCCTTTCCAACAGTGAGAAAACTAGCTCCCAGTGTTTTCTATCCATTTACTTAATTGGTTAATTCCAGTATTAAGCACAGTTGGTTTTAGAATGTTTAACCCATATGCCTAAGGGAAACAACTTAATCAACTAGAATTTAATACTTACGTACGGTTTCTTTTGCATTTAGTCTTACAGACGCCATTCATTTCCAGAGTTACTTGTGTCAGTAACTTTTTCCACTATCCTTTTCAGTGACATTGTTTTATACACCTATAATGATTTTTTTTTTTGCCACATTGTACATTTCATTCTGGAATTTTCCATCCTTTTAAATGATTTTTTGGAAAATCTTCATATATTAAGGTTTACTGTCTATATTGTAAAATTCTATGGGTTTTGACAATTGCTAGATGACTTGCATTCACCATTGCAGTGGCATCCAGAGGAGTTTCACCACCCTCAGAATCCCTAGTGGTTAATCTGTTCAGCCTTCGTCTCCCCCTCATTCACTGTATCCCCTGCAATCATTGGTCTCTTTGTGATCTCTATAGTTTTGACTTTTTTGGAATGTCATATAATTGAAGTCATACATTATATAGCTTTTTTCAGGCTGAACCATTTCACTTAGCAATATGCATTGAAGATTCATTCATGCCCTTTCCCCATGGCTCTGGGACATGACCCTGGCAAATTCTTTGCTTTTGGAGAGTTATAGAGGAGGCTCTGGGCATATTCACAGTGATTATTCTTTACCTTCTCCTTCCAGAGTTATGTTGGGGATTCTTTTCAGATCTTAACCACGAAAACCTGATGAGGTTTCCAGGGGTAAAATCAATGAAACTGGGGGGACCTCTCTAAGACTAGTCTACCTTAAGCCTCCAGCAGTTTATCAGAATTACCATTTAAGTGTTTCTACCCATTTATGGATCCAGCAGCTTAAGCTCCAGATGAAGCAGATCTTGAATTGATTCTCCAGATTGGCTTATCTGAAGTCTGGAGAAGTTTGTCTTGAAAGTTTTGGAGTGGTTTGTCTTGAAAATTCCATTCACAAATGGCCCCCAGGTAAGGTCAGTGCTTTTCAGTTTGTACATTTTTTTCTTGTTGTAAGGATAGGAGTGACAACTTCCAAGCTTTTTGACATGTTGGGGCTTAAACTGGACGTCTGTTATATCCTTTTGAGGATTTTTTTTTTTCCTTAGTCAGGTTAAATGTCATTTATTGCAAACATGTATTATTATTATTCATGATTTTCAGGTTCTTTGAAAACATTTAAAGCATAGTCAAGAAACAGTCACTTTCTAAATTTGGGACTAACCCCACTGGCATACAATATTCCAAGGATAGCCTAAGTAATACAGAAAATAGTCACCTCCCTTATCAATATGGCCTGAGAGAGACTTTTTAGTTGGCTTTATGGTTTGTCTCCATTTTTCTTCAGTGTTGACGACAGTACTGGAAGTGTCATGGAAACACAAAAGATGCTGTTCCTGGCTGACTTTACAATACATTCTGTTAAAAAGAAAGAAAGGAAGAAAAGAAAAAAGAAAGTCTTGCATGTGTGTAGGAAAATCATGAGCTGTTTCATCAAATCTTTCGAGGGTAGGGTAAATGTAGATTTGATAATTGTTACGGATTTTGTGGTGAAATCAGTTTTTCCCAATAATATACAGAACATTTTACAGTATATAATTTAAAGAATTGTATTAGTTTCCTAACTCTGTAAAATATATCTTCTATAAATTACAATGCAAACACATCTTCAAACCTACTTTATAGGATTCTTCAAGAGTTAGATTTAATTTTTGATAAAAGCTAGCAAAGTGTCTCGTAAATAGTAAGGGAAAACTGAGTTCCACCCTCATTTTATTTTCAAGCAATCTCAAGTTCTGAGAAGCTGTGGCCATTCTTGAAGTCATGCAGTTAGTAAGGACTAAGCCATTTATTGGGTTAAATTCTCTTCCTACAAATCTATGAGGTGCTTTACAAAGTGTATCATTATTTTGGAATAGTATTTTTATCCTACTTTACTTGTTTGGAAAAAAAAGCAAATACCAACAGTTCCAGAAATTTGATTCTGTTGAATACAGGCATGAATTTCTTTCAGAATTTTTTCTTTTTTTCAGAAATGTGAATTAGCCCAGGTTTTGTAAAACCCAGGCAGACTAGGAACCTCCACATTCCGCAAGCCTGAGTGTGCTCCCAGCAGGAAAGGACATTGAGCTTCAGCCACATGGCGGTGCAGCCCTTAATTAAATGATGCAGCAACATATGGGAATTAGCAAAGAGATTAAGAGACTAATAGAGCAGAACACAGTAATGTTGATGTAAATGGAGAGGAGCTCCATGTTGCAAAATGAGAAGAAAAAAAAGATAACCCATAATGAAATATAGACTCATAAGAGAAAGGATCTGAGCACTGAGTGGCAAACAGGACCCTAAAGGTCATGTCCCTGATCAGATTCTAAGTTCCAGTTGCTGAGGACTTCTAGTGGGGAGGCTGCACAGATGCTTTGCAAAGCTCAAGGGACTAGAAAGACCCTGCCTGCCATATGAGAGAGCTTATCTTACTGTATTTTTTGTTTACTCAGTCAGCCACTTCCTCATTACTCATTACTTCATTACTTCATTACTTCATTACTTTGGCCAACAAAAATCTATTGAAGCTTATTTACCATGTGCCCCTGCTCTTCCAGGCATAGTGTTTATGGGAAATAAAAGACATGGTCCCTGACCTCATGAAAAACATGATCTTGACTGATAGAGTTTCTTATATTAAGACATGAGTGCTTCTAATTATTCTTAGTTGATTTTTTAAAATCCTGTAAGGCACTTTAATTTCTTGCTATGTGGGATTTTGTCAAATAACTGTAGGTATGGTGTCCTAGAATATCTTCTACCTTCATGACTGAAAGTTCCAATTTTCCTCAATGTCAGATTATATTTCCTTTGGATTCATAACGAAGGCATGGGTTACCAGGTAATGTCAGGGGTGAAAGGGAAAGGATGTATCTCTACTGTATTTCTACCATGCGTCAGACCCAGGGATCATGCCACAATACGTCCAGGATGTGAGGTCCAGGAGTGAACAGACCTCACTGGTGCTTCACTACAGCATCCCAGTGCCTCAAGAGACATCAGGAGTGTGGTTTGCACTCAGAGAGTACTTTGAAGAATAAAAGAACCCAATCCTGTGATTAGTGCTGTCATGCAGTATTGTGACCCCCTTACAGATGAGGAAACTCACCTGGTGTATGAGCGGCATTCTTCCACTTGCAAGTTTGTAGAACCTACTTCAACTAGTATAAGCAAAGTACTGCTACTACTTGTTTACTAATATTAGTAATAATCACTGCTATTATTTAATAGATCTTAGGAATGAGAAGTGACATAGCTGGACTTGAATGTTCAAAGAATGTTTCCAAAGCTTTTTTTGTTTTCCATCTCATCGCTCTGCTTACTTTTCTGCTGGCTTTATTGTTTTGGTTTCTAAAAACAGGACCTCTGCTAAGTATCAAAAGGGGCCTCTGGCAGCTCTAGACGTACTGTACGCACCTGTTATGAGTCACCATTTTAGCACAATGCTTGAGCTTTGAACAAGTTGTTGAATCGATCCATTCATGAAAGACGTTAGACTAATTTTTTATTCATTTTTATTACGTTTACTGGGAGAGGTGACACATTTCATGCAACATGTAAGCCGTTTGATTCTGGAAGAACTGTGGTGTATAATCAAAACATTCCAAAGATTTAAAACCTCATTTTATAATGTTTAGAGAAAAATATAAAACAGGGATATTCCCTGATTGAATCCTCCTTTGCATGAAAAAGCAAGAAATTGAAGTCAACCTTCCTTGAGAGTTTGGTGAAGGCTGAGAGCCAGGCAGAAGTGGTGCCAGACAAGGCCAAAGAATCAGCAACACGGTCTTGAATTACAGTGGTACAGAAGAAGGATTGTATTTCAGTTAAAATGCTAATAATTAAATGATCCTAATGTAGGAGATTTCACAGATTTTTTTTTTCGTTCTGTGTGATATACGTAGTACAGAGGAAAAATTTAAAAAGAACTAACATTTATTGAACACTTTGTACCCAGTAGTGCTTTAAAATGTTTTGATGTATATGTCTTTAGAATCTTTACAAAAACCATATGGAATTGATCATCTTTGTTTTTTTGCGCATGTGACTAAAAGGCAGTAACAGGTTACACGACTTACCCAGGATTGCACAGCAAACACACAGTGAAGCCGAGGACTGCAGTCTGACAGTCTGACTTCTGACTGCGTGTGGTTAACCACGACAGCGGGCAGGGTGAAAACACACTCCCGATCCAGGGTTAGTGTAGGGAAGACTTGGTCTGGGGAGCAGTTGGGCTTCTTAGAATAGTTGGGTTTCAGAGGATAAATAGAAGACCACAAGGTGGACAAGGGGATGGATATTTTAGACAACACACACACAAAGGCATGGCATGTTTGGGGAACTGTGGGGAGTTTGGTACTCCTCACTCTCAAGGAGCGCGGAGGAATGATGAATATGTGGGAGGAAACAGCATGGGGTTCACTTCACAGCATCCCTACATGCCATGCTATTAATGAAAACCAGATTTGAGTCACCACATTTCCATACTATTTTCGACCTCAAAGATACCGCTGTCCGCCTCACTCTGCGCTCCTCACTCCTCCTCTACTCCCACGTGGCGCTTGGTCAAGGGGAAGGAGGATGAAAGACCAGCTCAGAAAGGAGTTACTGCTGCTCGCTGTATCCCATCACAGCCCATTTACCGTGTGTGATTTTATATGTTCCACAGAAGTGTTCACATTTCAGAGCATTTAAAACAAATGAGACATTTATTAGTGTAACCTTTATTCTGCGGATGATTTAAGCCATTTCAAAAGTAACTAAAAGAGGGACACTATTTTCCTTACACTTGAGGCTTCCCTGTGCCCCCTCCAGCCCACAAAACGCTTCAGTAACTTTAATGCATTGTACATCTTCTGAAAAACCTACATAAATAATCTATTGTTCTAAAGGTCAGAAAGGTAGAAGATCACTTTGAAATGTCAGGAAAGCAAATGAACTGGTAACGCGGTGTCATAAGTTCGGATATGTCCATTACCCCTGTATCCTTTGACACTGGTGCACATTAGAGAACCTGAGGTAGGCGAGCTGAGAAGCATGAAAGCCTTTGGGTACTGGATGGGACAGATAAATGGCTAAAAGTATGTGAGCTCTGACACAGCCCCACCTCTTCTCCTCCAGGATAAAAATCACCAAGTGTCTAGCAGACGTGGCCTTCCTTGCCCCTGTTCAAATGGGATGGAACCTCATTAAAATGCCAGTTCTCAAAGACACAGTTGAGCTACAGATCTCTTTCAAGTTAAAGGCCACCTTGCCAACATGGCCCTAAGAATTCACTTGCAGCTTTCAAACATCCCGTAAATTTGCAGTTAACAGGAAGGTTGATACATTCTCTCTCGCTTTAACTGCTATTCAGAACTGTCAACCTTCTTGATAGATGTCATTGCCCAAAGAGGGAATTTCTAGACATCTAAATGTCACCACAGTGTTGAGTATCCTAAATTATATTGGCATATTACCTGGATAGCTTAAAGTTCTTATAGACACATGTAACATTAGAATTGGACAGATTATAGAGACCTCAGAGACAGATGAGGACTCCAAGCCTTTGTTTTTATAGTGGGCTGGAGACAGGTAGAGATGAGGTACCTAATAAAGGACTGAGAACTGAGATTGAAACCACAGTTTCTTTCTGGAAGTTCTGTTTTCTTTCCAAGATTATAGAGATGCCAACTTTCCAGCCTTGCAAGTTAACTACTTTCCCATGTGGATTGCAGACCAGAAGGCTAAATGTCCTAAATTACGTTGTATAACAGTAAACAAGTAAACTTTTAAAGTGAAAGATTTCTCGTAACACCATCTGCCGAAAGTGAGCTATGTCCAGCTCCAAAACTACATGGAGAAGGTTGATAGCTACTGTAGAAAGCTCCATCTCCATCCGGTCCTGTGAATTTGCAGTTCATTTCTCAACCCAGTACTAATCTTTCTGACTCAGACTTTGATCAAAATATTTTGTCTGACGCTGGGCATATGAAGCACACATTTCTCCAGGTGGTAAAAAGACAATCGAGGATGATCACGGCATACTCGATCGTTTTCCTTGGTGAGACCTCATTATTCCCAAATTCAGACAGATCTAGATAGTGACTCATGATTGAACCATGCCTGCCACTTAGACTCAATGCAAAATAGCAGGTTTAGAATAAAAAGAAAAAGTTCTGAAGCACCTACTACATGTCACACAGTGTGCTAGCTCGTTAGCTGGGTGTAGGCATTAATAGTCCCATTACTCAGAGGAGGAAGGGAGGTTAGATAATTTGTCCAAGATTACACAGGTCGTATGTGGTAGACTCACATGTGAGCCTACGATAATCTGACTCATGAATTTAAGAAAGTGATAGCTTACCTAAAGAAGAATCCCAGTTTTAAAAAGCAGACTAAGCACTGCCTCCGAATATAGTTAACACTCTTCTTTAATTTAGCCTGCCTGTGTATAAAATGTGCAGGAGAAAATGCTCCACAACAGGAGTAATCCATAAAGCACCCTATAAGGACTTTAAATGTATATGTAGGTGAAGAACATAATGATGTGCAATCGTGAATGATTTTCAGTTTTAGAGTAAGAGCCTTGTTTTCCACCTTCTAATGGGGAGTTAAGCAGGATGAAAAAAACAGGTCACACTTATGTTTCTTGTGGAGCAATGTGCTCTCATTGCAAAAATGAAACCATGCTCCTCCTTTGCTGGAAACCTGTCAGAGGATTCCTAAAGCAATAAAGTGGAATCTGGGTCCTCATCAAGAAATGCACAGACTTACCCTCTTCTTCACATCCATGTCCTCCCACTCATACTCTCACTGCATCCTCTGCAGCCACACCAGGTTTGCTGCTGCCTGTGGAATGTACCAACATTTCCCTGCTTCAGTCTTATTGCCTGGAAAGAACTTCCCCAGAAAGCTCCATGGCTCACACCCTCACTTCCCTTGAGATCATGCGTTAAAAAAAACCTGCTCAGGGGGCAGTATCCAGATGTGGCCCTTGCCATGCTCTACTCCCTTACCCTATTACTTTTTTTTACTCTAAGCAACATATGACGTTATGTTATATACCCATTTGTATTATTTTATACTATCTGCCTTTCTCACTAAACTGCAAGTTTGATGAATGTAAAGGCTGAGTGTTTTGTTCACTGTTGCACATGGGAGACTGCCTGACACAGAGAACGCTGTCAATAAATTTTCATTAAATTAATGTTCTGTGGCATAAAATTCAAGAGGATAGAAATTATATCAAGCAGTATTTCTGACCACAGTAGTATAAAAATAGAAATCAATTACAAAAAGAAAAGTGGGAAAAGAACAAACATGTGGAACCTGAACAACATGCCACTAAGAAAAACCAATGGATGAATGAGAAAACTAAAGAGATCACAAAATACCTCAGGACAAGTAAAAATGGAAACACCACATTCCAAAATCTAAGGAATGCAGCAAAAACAGTTCTAAGAGGGAAGTTTATAGTGATAGAGGCCTTACTCAAGAAATAGGAAAAATCTCAAACAACCTAACCTACCACCTAAAAGAATGAGAACAAGAACAACAAAGCCCAAAGTCAGCAGAAGGAAGGAAATAATAAAGATTAAGGAGGGAATAAATAAAGTAGAGATCAAAGAAATAATAGAAAAGATCAATGAAAACAAGAGCTGGATTTTTGAAAAGATAAAAAGAATTGATAAACCTTTAGCCAGGCTCACCAAGAAGGGAGAGAGGACCCAAATAAATAAAACAAGAAAGGAAAGAGGAGAAATATCAACTGCTACCTCAGAGATACAAAAAATCATAAGCAAATACGAAGAGTGGTTATATGCTAATGAATTTGACAACCTAGAAGGAATGGACACATTTCTAGAAACTTGACACTGCCAAGACTGAATCAAGAAGAAACAGACAATTCAAATAGAACCAATCATTAGTAGTGAAATTGAATTTGTAATAAAAATACTCCCAGAAAACAAAAGTTCAAGACTGGGTGGCTTCACAGGGGAGTTCTACCAAACACATAAAGAAGAACTAATACATATCGTTTTCAAATTCTTTTGAAAAATGGAAGAGGATGGAACACTCCCAAGTTCATTCTACAAGGCTATCATTACCCTGTACCAAAATCAAAGCTACATGCGGAATCTAAAAGAAATTAATGTGTATAGCAAAACAGAAACAGGCTCACAGATAAAGAAAACAAGCTAGTGGTTACCAGTGGGATGAGTGAAGGGGGAGGGGCAAGAGAGGGATATGAGATTAATAGGTAGAAACTATTATGTATAAAATAGATAACAAAGGTGGAGGGGAAGTGTGGCTCAGTGGTAGAGTGCATGCCTAGCATGCACAAGGTCCTGGTTTCAATCCCTATTACCTCCATTAAATAAATAAGTAAACCTAATTACCTCCCCCACAAAATTTTTTTTAAAAGACCAAAAGAAAAAAATTTTAAAAGGTTATATTGTATAGCTCAGGAGATTATAGCCATTACTTTGTAATAACTTATGATGGAGAATAAGCCATAAAAATACTGAATCACTACGCCGTACACCTGAAACTCATATGGTGAATCAACTATATTTCAATAAAAGTAAATTGAAAAGTAAAAATTACAAAAGTAAAAGTGTTGGAGGATTTGCACCAACTTAGGGAATTATTATAAAGCTATAATAATCAAGACAGCGGATATTAGCATAAGCATAAATATATAGAGCAATGAAATGAAATAAGGAGCCCAGAAATACACTCAGATATATTTTTGTGCCTAGTTCATAAAAATAGGTGACAGAGTAATTTCACTGGGGAAAGATAGCTTTTTTAAGAAATGGAGCTGAAACAACTGGGTCTGCATGTCGAAAAAATGAACAGCAGCCCTTCCCTGACATCATACAAAAATAATTCAATATGAATCATAGACCTGACTATAAACTGCGACATTCTATAAGAAAAACTTTAGTATCTTGGGGTAAGTAAAGGTTTCATAGACACAACAAGTGACACTAAATAGATGATAAAAAAGATAAAATAGACATCATCAAAATCTAATCATACCCATTATAATGAATAATAATAACAATAATAATAATAATAATAATAATAATAATAATAATAGACTAATTGTTGGGAGGATGCCTGTGGGAGCAAAAGTGGCAAACCCAAATGTAAAAATGTTTGAACGTTTCTTATCCATTTAAACAGATACTTAACCCCTGATCCAGCAGGTTTGCTCCCAGATATTTACCTTAGGAAATGAAAACATATATCCACAAAACACTGTACAAGAATCGTCATTAAATTTTTATTCAATGATATTGAGAAACTGAGATAACCCCAATACTCATCAATAGATAAAGGCATAAACACACACGATGTCTTCATGCAATGGAATACTACTCGGCAATTAGAAGGAGTTAATTACTAATATGCAAAGTAGCATCAGTTAATCTAAAATATTTTTAGCAAAAGATGTAGAAAGACACAGAAGAATACATACAGTATTAGGATATTCATTTAAAAGAAATTTAAAACCATGAAAAATGTTATGGCAATGGAACAATTTTTTATTTTTAAGGGAAAGACTCACCACAAGGGGTCATGAGGGAGATTTTCTCTGTATACGCCAGTGAATGGCAGCCTAGTGGGTGGAGATGAGTTAACTCCAACAGTTCTGGAGTTGCTATGAATGGGTGAAAAATTGAGTACTGTCACTGCTGTTGTAGAAGCAGAAAATGACTGTATGCATTCATTCATCAGTGCATTCAACCAGTTACTCATTTAGTCATTCATTCATTCACCCATTTAATTTTTCAATGGGTATTTATTGAATGCCTAATATAGTATGTGCTAGATGTAATGTGAAATAGAAGTGTTACTCTAAACATTTTAAAATATTTTTAGTAATCCTAGACAGGGGAGAGGTTCTTTGATAACTGCTTTGGCTGCAGTGAAGTGGTACTGACTTTGTGAAAGGAGTCCCCTGGAATTTCTCACAAAAACATGAAATTTTCAGAAAGCCAATACCAGGATAAAAATAAAAGGCCTCTGGAGGTTCTAGGGAACACAGCCTTTTGACAGTTCTTGAAACAAGGAGACGGTATTGTCCCAAAGATGTGAATATTACAATTATTATGTCAAGCCCATGGGTAGTCACTCAGTTAATGCCTCCTTCAAAAGTTTTGCCAGGGAACTTACTGTCTGGTGCAAACCTTGTTTGCTCTTAGGTTTGAAGTACTAACAAGGCTTCCTAACAATTAATTACACCCCTGTTTTACAAGTGTGAATGTTTTGATTGGTAAACTTTCAGAGGAGCTTCAGGGAAATTTAAATTGCCCTCCAATAACTATCCAGTTCACAGCCCTGTACTATGCAAATTTGATACTAAACGATCAAATGTGAACCCCAAGCCCCGTGAGGTCGTGGAATCTTTTGATTTGGGACCAGGTGTATAGAGATGTTCAATTATTGAATAATTAGTTTGGAAACAATAACTAGTGTAGTGTAATTCTCTTGCTGATTTCCTAATGTTTATTAATTTAAGCACCTGTGTCTTCCTGTAACACTTTCCTGCAGAATGCTTACCAGGATATGCATAGCATGTAAATGCACAATGAATATAATTACCTTTTTTCAGCTCGCTCCAGGTGCCTAAGTAAGTAGAAATGAATTATGACTTTAATTGTCAGAAAGGTTTCAATATTCTGAATCTAATTACTTAAAAATTGCTTAAATTTTTAGCTTGGCGATAATGTATTGGTATTAATTAAAGCACCAATATATGATCGCTTTTAGGATAACCAATGGCGCATTAAAATAGATTCAGAGAAATAGTTATGTGGTAAAGAGAAGCAGTTGTCTCAGCATACCTAATTTGCTCTTAGAATATTTTAAGGATGATTGAAGTTGTAGATAGATTTCCTAGCCTTTAGAAAAATCCCCAGTTCTTTTCCTTGACCTTCCTCATTTTTCGTGGGAGTGAAAGAACATTAGTCTTTGCGGAAAAAATATCCCATTGACACTCAAATTCATGTTCAAAATTGAATTTAATATCTTCATTTAAAATTACCTTGATTTTCCAACTATATTCCTTAACTTGATAATACTGTCACCATTCCCCATCTGACTAAGTCAGAATGTGGACATTATTCTAGTTTTCTTTATCTCCCTTAAGCCCCACGTTTATTAGTTACCAAGTTCTGGTCATTTTTTTCCTTAGCCGCCTCACCAAATTCTCAACATTATTGCTTCAGACCCTCATCTTACCTGGCTTCATCTATCCCAGTAGTATTTCCCTAATGAGTAGTACTGTCCTCTCTCCAGGACCCCTACCTCCAGCCCAAGGCTGGTGCCTTCAGGCCATCCTCTGCACATCAGAGTTATTTTTTCTGAAGTGCAGTTTAGTATGAAAGAGGGAAGTGCATGTCCTAAATATGGATTACTATTGAGTTCTACCTGATGAGAATGGGAGGAGATGATTTTAAAAGATTCTATCCCAGAGATCAATTCTTTATGGAATATGATTCACCAGAAAATTCAACCAGTCATTTCTTCTTTTTTTTTTTTTCCATTGAGTTATAGTCAGTTTACCATGTTGTGTCAACAACCAGTCATTTCTTTTGTCCACATATGCAAAATTAATATCTTTAATGGAAACTAACAGTAATAAAAGCAAGGTAAAAAGTTAAAAAGTGAAACATCTCCCTGGTGCTGAAATAGCCATATAATTCCCCATATAAAACCCATGTAATTTTACCCATAGAAACACCCATGGAGTTCTCCACTATCTGCTCGTACAGAAATAGTAAAAGCCACACAATCTGATGGCATAATTATGGGCAGGTCACCGTTGAGCATCCTTGAACAATTTCATCCTCGGCCTTAAGGTCAGTTAGTGGAATATATGCAAAGGTAAAGTTGTGAAAGTGCCCTATTAGTACAAATGGATTTTATGAAGACTCACTGTATTTTGACCAAAATAGAAAGAGAATGTGTAAAATGATCTTTAAAAATTTTATGACTTTGATGGGAGCTCGGCATACCCATTATGTGGTATAACATACAGTAAGACTCCACGCGTGAGAGTGTGTGTTAAAAATGGCAGGAAATACACAGCAGGATTGAAATAAGAATGAGGCTGGCTGCACATTGCATTTCTCAGAAACATAATTACAGCATCATTGAAGCATGAAGGTAGCCGCACATATTTGCAGCCGCTGTAATCAGTGTAATTGGCCAGCCATTGCCTCTGCTCACCCTCCTCCAGTGAAGATACTGGGAGTGTTTCTGCTGGAATGACACAGTTAATGCCCATTTGTTTTCTTCCTGCTGTTAAATCACGTTGTTGATCTTGTCTGCTCACATAGCTAGAATATCATATTACATCGCTTTCTGAGTAGACACAACTGTCAAACTCATAGTTTTTCTATCGGAATAAATGGAGTCTATAAAAGAAAGAAAGGAACAGAAAACTTGTTTTCACTGATACTGTCCACTTGGTTAGCTCCACTCTGCCTGGGCACCTCGGTTGTCTCTAGCAGTATTAGTATTTTGCAGGACTGGCCAGAGACACTGCCCAAGTATGAAAGACTACTTAGAGATAAGAAAAAGAAAGAGTATTTACAACTTGCAAGCATTAACCAGGGCAAATTCTGAGGCAGGGTATCTCAGACTTAACCTCCTAATAGTTATTCTACCAAAGAAAGCAAATTCAGTTGCAATGGAATCAAATACTTTGCTTTTGCTGAAAAGATCATATATAGTAGATTTACAAAAATTATTTTCTTCTGGTATCTTTAGCCTTGATAATAAGGAAAAAACCTTTCTATGAAATTTATGTCTTTAAGTTTTTCTTTAATTTACTAAACAAGAATTATAATGCTAAGTAGTAAAATACTACCACAGACTTCACTTAAAGAAAAAGTGAAAATTTATCATTTTATATGTGACGATAATAGAACATTGATCTTTTTGTCTACTTACACAGCAATATTACAACTGTTTCTCAAAAGTTATCAAGTATATAGAAATGTCTGCCTTTATTAGCTCTAGGGGTCTAAGAGAATACCACCTATCCACTATTCTAGTAATTTAAATTCTGTATATTCATCTAATTAGATAAATGGGCAACATTAGACATTATGATACTTAAGAAAAGCCCTTTGCTGAGCTGTATTTTGACCTCATTCTTGGTGTATGGTCATTGTAAGAATTAATCACTTTGAAGCTGCTTCTGTCCACAAAATCATACAATCTCCCCTAGGCAGGATTTTATATTATACATTATTTGGTAACATAGTGCCAGGAAAAACTTTGATTACCCTTAGGAATGGATTTACTTCTTCTTTTCAGAAGAGAGGTATGTACTTCAGACATGGAAATGCACTATAATCATTGACCTTCTTTTGACTATCAAACCTCTTATTCACCTTATTGTTATAGTACAAAAAATCTTTTATGGGACTGTCTCTTATCATTGGATAGAGTAAGAGCCTTTAATCAAGATGCCCTGCTTTCATGAAGATACATCAAATTGTTGATTACTTGCAGAAGTATAAATACATTTTGAGCTGGGCAGTAAAAATACTGAAAATGGTTAGAGCTCATTTAATTTAACAGCTCTTTACCTTGATATTCTGAGGAGCCCCAGTTCCTGTACACTTCTAGACCTTTTTTTTCTTTTTTGTCAAAATATAAGGTAGTCATTATCCTTTCAGTTAATTCAATTGCTCCATAGATTATCCAGAGTCATTGTTTATAAACAGAGAACTCTAACATAACTTTGGGCAGTGGATCAATACAGTGTCCAAATTGCCTTTGGCCACTAGAAATCTTATAATAAATTAGATGCTCTATTTTGTCAAATTTCTTAGCTTCAAAGTCAATATATATCCTTCCATAATTCTCTGTTAATGTTTCATTATGTTTGTTTATGTATATTACCTATGCTTCTGATGGCCCTGAGACAAGAAGTCCCAAGTCTCCAAGAAGCAGTTACCGTTGCAGGTGGCAGGTCAATCCCAGAATAGCAGTTGAAACTGAGAGGGAGGATTTTCATGGTCCAATTCAGTGGTCAGGGCAAAGAAATCACAATCTGATTAGATGTGAGAGTGCTGAAGAAGTTGGCTGAAGTTTCTTCTAGACAAAGCCCTAAATTGAGGAGAAACTGCTATTTAAAAAATACAAATTGAACAGAACAGGAACCATTGAAGAAAAAGAGAAATCCAGTTAAGAGTGGAGGACTGGGGAACTGAGTAGTCTCAGAAAATTCTCGGAAAGTTAAAGTGAAATAGTAATACTGAAACTGTTACATATCAGAATTTACAGTATAGCTAAACAGAGCTCAGAAGCTATATATAGCATCAAATACCTACATCAATAAAAATGAAGAAAAAGAAATAGAGTCAACCCCTAAATCTAGAAAATGAACAATGTAAACAACAAGGAAAGATAAAGAACAGTAATAAAATAAAATCAGAAAGAGTGATAAATAATCAAAAGAAAGAAAATATAGAGTCAATAAATTAATTCAGAAGCTGTATCTTTGAATTTTTTTTTTAATAGCAATCACTAGCTATTTGGGGGAGAGAGAAAGAGAATATGTAAACTTAAAGAAGGAATAAAAATACAAACACAAAGAAATAACAAGTAGGAAATAATGAAATTAGATGAATTTTCAAAATTCATCATGAGAGACTATTTGACACAACTCTGAAAACTCTACTTGAGAAGGTTTTGAGGTTTTAGTCAATGCAATTCACCATGAGAAAATAATTGGAAACAAAAATATGAAAGGTAGACATAAAATACTGGTATCACAAAAAAGAATATATAGACTATTGCAATCTTTAAGATGTTTAAATAAGGTAGAAGTTTATAAAATTAATAACAAAAGTATATAATTTCATATACAATGCAGTTAGAAATTTTAATCAAATAATTTTCAGTAATTAAGTATAATAACTAAATTACACCAGTAAAACAAAGTATCTAAATATAATCCTAACTAAAACTGTCCAAAACCAATATGGGGAAAAGAAAAAATAGATTTTGACAAATGAAGACTTGCCATGTTTTTGGATAGGAAGACGAAGCTATGTAAGATTACTGCTTTCTTTAAACTAATTTGTAAGTTGACAGTAATTCCAATAATGATATAACCTGTTTTTTTTTTTTTCTGGAGCCAATTAAGTTGATAATAAAACCAAGTTGAAAGAGCATAAAAGTACAAATTTTCAGGAAAAAATAACAACAAACAGAAAGTGAAAAAGTAGAATGTTATGGGTCCTGTCAAACTTTAAGCCAAGGTCCCAAGCCTTTATTCTTAGGACAGTTTTACGCTGGTGGGTGAATAGTCAGGTACTGATGTACATTTCCTAGATCCAGCAGTTCACTGGGCATTGCAGAATTGTGCTATTCTAATTCTTCATTCCTTCTTTATTTCCTGGGAAACTTCTACAGAGAGAAACTTGTTCTCATTCATTATGGTTATGCTGTAGTAGGAAAGTCATAATAAATGCTTGTTTTTTTCCTTAACATTTTATAAAATTATGAGTTGGTTCCCAGTATGCTACAAAGGTGAACAATGAGTTTTTTTTCTAAATTTTATTATTAACTCATTAATTTACACCTATCTGTTCCAATTCATTGCAGTTACTGTCATTATTGATTCTCAAATTCCATGTTTGATCAGGGAAGTTATATTCAACTTGGCTTCTGAGTCCTTTGACAAGAACTAGTAATTTTTCAGTAGTTTTCTTGCTTTCTGGTCTTATAAGATGTCCTAGGTTACCCTGAACATATCTTGTCCCCAACCAGGAGTCAATGATTTCTCCAAGGAGTCCTTTTTCCAGTGGGGTCCGGTCTTTAGAGGGTATTATCTGAGTGCAGAGTTGGCATTGCTACTGGCTGGTCATTCTCTGAGGCCTGTGTAGAGTGGACTAAGCTAGAAAATACAGAAACTAAAATATGTTGCTTGTTGTATGCTGATATTCCAATTCAAATTCAGGAAGTCATTTTTATCAAATAAGTTCAAGGTTAGATCTTGTATCTTCTTTCATCTTCAGTGAAAATCTTGATCCTCAAAAATTGTATCAACTTATTTGCTACTGACTACCCACTCATTGACTAGAATCGTTCATAATAGTCTCAGAATAGCAATGCAAACACTACCACCAAAAATATAATTACTGAAAACTGAGTTTTAAAGCTTTTTGTTAAGAACTTCATCTCATTAGGGATGTGCAGTCTAATTACCATGTTTAAAAATCACATAGACTTATTTCCTTTCTGTAAGACTTAGAAATTAGATGCAAAATTAGTTTTTTTCATTTTACTTTCAATTTTAAGCATTTCTTATTTAAATTTAATTTTGTTTCATCTAATGCATGATATATTTACATGGTCCTAGAGTCAAATTTGCAAATCAAGATACATCCAAAGATTTAGTTTCTCTCTCTTTCCTCTTCACCATATTGCCTCTCTCTCTATATAGATAATGCTTTTTAGCTTAAAATTAAGTTAATTCATTTTAAATCTAGGTTTATATTTTCATTGTTTTTTTTTAAAAGAATATAACCAAATATGGGTGTGTATACACACACACACTGATATCTTCTTCTTAAATAAAGTATAGCATACTAGTGTATTTCCACCTTGCTTTTAACACTTAATATTTTCTAAACATCTAATCATCATAGTATATGGAGATAGTCCTCATTACTTTTATTCCAAATGCATGGTAATTCATTGCAGAGATGTATCAGGATGTATTCAAGATGACTTTGCATATGGTTATTGAGGATAGTCTTTAGTCTTTCACTTTTAAAAACAATTCTTCACTAAGTGTACTTGCACATTTGTGTAAGTTGTTGTTTTGTTTTGTTTTGTTTTGTTTTGTTTTGTTTTGTTTTCAAGCATGTTGGTAGTTTATATCCCTACAAGTGGGATCATTGGGCCAGCTGGGAAATAGCTGTGTGATTTTGCTCAGTTCTGCCAGATTTCCCTTCCTATTGGTTATATCATTTTACTTTCTCTCTAACAATGTGTGAACATGCCTATGTTCCCACAGCCACCAGCAGAACAAGTTGTCATTTTCCACTAATATTATAGATGAGAAATGGTACCTGAGTGTGGTTTTACAATCTATGTATCTCATTACAAGTGAGTTCAGTATTTTTCAAAACCATTTGCATTCCTTCTTCCGTGAACTCCTTTTTATATCTTTAGACCACTTTTCTCTAGGTATTCTAGCTAGACATCTTGGTTGCTTTCTTCTTTACCTTTTAGAAGCTCTTCGTGTATTAGGAATGTGAATTCTGTGTGCCACGTAGTTTTCCAAGTTTGTCACTATTTTTTAGTGTCTCATGGCATATAACCAAAAGAAAGACTATCAGACATGATATGGATCTGAAAACTATTAATTTAATCAGGGCTCTAGCGACAAGCTAAATATCACCACAGCATTGTAATCAACAAAATGAAGACTAGAGAAACCCTGCAAGGCAAGCAACGCAGTTTCAGGAACAAACAAAAAATGGAGCAAGAAAAAATGTGCACAAAAGGGATAAACCTGTATATGAAAAGAGAGTTAAGAGACATACCAGGTATTCGCAATGAATGGATTTTATTTGGATGACAATTCATGTAAACTCGCCAACGTGTAAAATTCACCATTTAGAAAACAAATGAAGAAGTGTGACAATTTCCTGGGTATAATTTGGTGGACAAGACTAGTGGACTCCATTGAAAGTACAGCTGTAGGCATGAGAGAAAGAATCAGTTAATTACAGGTGGGGACTGACAGAAGATAGTAGATTTGGAAACCTTGAGAAAATTAGTTTATCACAATAATTGAGTCAGTATATTATGCAGACTCACCAGTTCTCATTGCTTTTAGTTGTTACAGGGAAATAAAAATGTGTGTCCTCTAGCATTCCATCATGATTATTTTTAAATTGTTCTTTTCCTAAAAAAAAGTGTTGATTAAAACTATTACCCAGTATTTATTAAATATTATAAAAGTATAAGCCTTATCTCAATGTTCTTTTTTTTTTTTTTGGTGCCTTTGAAGCAGTGGGAGGGGTACAGTAAGAATGGATCATGATCCCTAAGAACTGATAGAAATAAGGAAAGAAGGGGGAAGGGTGGGGGAGAAAAATAAGCAGAAGAGGAAGAAAAAGAAAAGGAAGAAAGGGAAGGAGGCAGGGAGGAATAAGAGAAAGGAGGGAGGGAGAGGAAAAGAAAGGAAGGAAGGGAAGGAGACAGGAAGGAAGAAAGGGAGAAAGGAAGGAAGAAATCTGTATCTGTTACGTGTTGGCTAAGACATTTACCTCTCGCATACTAACAATAGGTTTCAAAGTGCGAGGATATGAACAGTTCACATTTTTAGCTTCCTGTTCATTGGCTGTGTGTCTTCACCTTGCTCATCTTTAATGCATGGTCATCTGAGACATGACATGTTTATAGTCTCACTGTTTTGAAACCCATTATTAGTATGGGAAATTGTAAATAGTCAATATATAGTAAATACTAATGCTACTGAACATTGGATATATTATTTTTAGAGAAAAATGTTCAGATTTTATAAATGAATTTGCATATTTGCATAGACTTCAGTAATATTTCAGGAGAGAAAAGATACCTGAGGCAGGATCCAGTTTCTCCACTTGGTCTGTTTGTTCTCCTAACAGAACACTCTGGCCTGAATTCAGAGATGCCACAAATAAACAGCACTTCAGATCAAGATTTTAAGTCTGAAGAAGTAGAAATAATCTTATTAAACAAAGAGCTTTAGCATACTATGGCAACCATAACCATTTGGAACTTTTGTTTTCTAGAGGCACTAAAGTTAGCTCTTAGGGTATAGAAAATCTAACTTCCACTGTGTTAATTATACTGGTGTAGTTTTGTGGATTGAAGCCAATCTTAGAAGGATAAGTTCCTTGGAGTAGAAGTGGAAAATAAAGTTAGGACTTCCCCAGTTTATGTCTCCTCATGCCAATATAGTCTTAGCTGTCTAAATAATCACTAGTAACAGTTTACAAGAGACTGAACTGATCACATGATCACTAGCCATTATGAGTCATTCATACTTGATAAAGCATGCTCACAATATCTTATTCCAAAATAGCTATCAGTTATTCAACTTATATTTTGTGCCTGGTGCCCTACAAGTAAAATACTGTGAGTATGCTAAACTCATTTCATCTTTGAAATTACTCATAAGGTGAAAATGTTCCCATTTTGCAGACGAGGCATTAGAGTCTGAGGGAGAACTTACCCCAGATCACACAGGAAACTCGAACTGCAGTGTATAAGCCTAGGATTGCTCCCCTCCAACCTTTGACTCGAATGTAATGGTACGCTCTTTCTTATCACATTCTGCCAATGTCATAAAAGAAGTAGAGGCTCAGAGAGGTGGTTTACCTGAGAATGTACAGCTACCCAAGAAGCATAACCAAGAGCTGTATTCAGACTTTTCATATTTAAAGTGTTTTCCCTACTTTGATGGCAGCTTCTCATATCATTGGTCACATATAAGCATAAGAAATATTTTTCAGTTTGCTTTTCTTTATGAAATTTGTAAATATTCCTGTCTCAGAAAGGTCTCCAGGTTGTACTTTCTGTATAAATTGTGGTGAGATACAGACTTGTGTGAACATATTTCTATAATTGTGCAATATAATTACTAAAAACATGACTGTGCTGTTTGGAGGGGGGCAGTTCTAGAGCTGAATAAACAGTACGAGTACACTGATATCGCATGTAATTTTAACCTAAGGCCAGATGCTTCAGGTGAAGTAAATTAGGTGTCAAACTTCTAGATAATTCAGGAAAAAGAAAAACCCAAAATACCATTTTTGGAGCTTTATCAATTCAGCCCTTTTCAGGGTGGGAGGAGCTGGAGGTGACAGATTTTTTTGTTTCTAAAAGTGAAGTGACAAAGTGTGGATGAATCACAGAGGTGAAGCTGTGACATTATGGCAAATGCCCGGGGCCTGAAATCAGGATGCCTGCAGGGTTGAGCATTTTAAATCTGTTACTGTTGGGCGTGTTGCATAATCTTTCTGATTTTCATCTTTCTCATCTGAAAGTTAGACTCCTAAGTCCTGTTCTAATTGGTTATTTTGAAAATGGAATGCTATTTGAGAATGGAATGAAAACAGAGTAACTCTCCTTACTAGATGAAATTACAGTTACATGGGTGACTTGGAGGTTAAAAAGAGAGTTTTGGTTTCTGTTTTTTTTGTTTTTGTTTTTGTTTTTTCCCATGGATTGCCTGGTTGAAGTCTGCGCACCCTTAGAGGAACGGGCTGCCACTCTTCCTTTGTTCATAGGTACAGTTCATACGACTCTTAAGCCTCCACCGTGTTAGCGCTATTTAAGAGTCAATGACTTTGCTGCCTCCAGTACATAAAATAATGGGCACAGGAATAGCATAGATTGCCTAGGAGGTACTAACTGAGTGTTTCTTGGTTCGTGGTGCTCTGTATACTGTGTCTCTATTTGTCTAAACTGCTCTGGGAATTAAATGAGGATAAGACTAATAGTTGAGGAAAATGGATACTCGGAGAGATTTTATAATTTACTTAGAATCACATAGCTGTTATGCTATTTGGAATTCAAACCGAAAACTCTCTGACTCCAAAGCTAATATTCTTTCTGCTATCTCAGGATGTCTCTCCTTCATTTCAGGATGTCATGATATATAGATGTGTCTATTTTTTCTTTCTATATGTCTGTCTGTCTATTTATCTATCCATCTTCTATCTCCTTCCTTACATATAACAGGGATAACGCAGCCAAGCCTACCCATGATTTAGATAGGTGAGATCCATTATAATATTTCTGTCCACTCATAAGAAACAAGTTTTAACTGAGATGCTGCCATTGCACATTTATAAATGCATGCAAATTAGTAGCCTATTTTCTCTCTTTTCTGAGATCCTTTGAGTACAGAATCTCAGCATTTTTCCAAGTACCAATTAGCACAAATATCCATGGAGCCTGAGGCTGAGATTTGGGTACACATTGCAAATGATGAAATGTAGTACAGTTTCCTTCTACCTAATCCTTTGGTAGGGGGTGGGGACAAAACTTAGGGAGCCTGTCAGAGCCACTGTGGAGACAGTGTGCCAGGGACACAGGGGAGGCATCACAAGTCAAGTGAAGGCCAGGAGTGAAGGTGGCTTAATACGGAGTCCATCGAAAAAGAAGCTGTGATTGATTCAGGACTTCTTATCAGTTTGGACTGGCTTAGGTCTGGAGTCATATGGAATCTGAAATTTAGACGCATTAATACAATCATTTCTTTGGATCTAAGTATCAGTCAGTTACTCTTTGCCTCCTGCTTTTGATTGTGAGTGTATACACATGTGTATAAACATAAGTGTGCTTTCACATCCACAAATTCAAGCTGCTTCTGTAGAAAATTGCATGTCAGTGTTGAAAGGAACTAAGCCTCTAAGATAAGGTACAATCTGTTTGGGATGCCAGCAGTCTGGTTCAGGAATTTGGCAGGCTCTCCTCCAGATAGTGTATTTCTAGTTTTTCGCTACTCAGTTACACTTTGTATTCCCCACAACTTCTCCACAGACTTCCCCACGTGGATATAATTATTTGCATGTATTAAACTCAGTAAATGACTATAGCAGGACTCTATATCATACTTCACTGATTGCTAAAGTGTTGGAATGTCTCCCAAAGTAGTTCCCAACTCAAAAAATATGGTTGAACAAAACAATGTGCAGAATAGAACAGTTCAAAACATTTCTCTATTGTTTGTTGTATTCTCTGAAGAGTTATAAATATGTCCACAGAAGATTATGTGATCAGGAAAAAAAATAGCAACATTCTTTGTTCTAAGTGTCTACCACAGAACACACATTGTTAACAGAATGTGGAATGTCTTTCCAAGAAAGAAAGTGAAATCAGAAATTAGGAAGTTCATCATCTTTTCATTTTCCTTTTTAAACTATAATAATAAACATGATGAACATGCTGTGTTTGGATTTATTGATTTAATGATGATTGAATGTAACAAAAACAAGGCAAAGCTTTCTGTTTCATGGCATATGATTTTAAAAACACGCAGAACAATTTTGCCTCAACTAAATTACTACGTGGATGATTAAAGCATTTTAAATAATAAGCAAAGAAGTTCAGCTTGTGGTCGTTTGTAGGGGGAAATCAATAGAACCTTTGAAATGTATCACAGAAAAAAAAAGGAGTATTATACAGGATACAAAAAGCTCCATATTACAGTTAATCCAGTGGTCATGACTATAAATGATATTTGGAAATGCACATATTAAATTAAGTCTCAGCAGCTCTGGATTTGCTGCAGGCGATTTAAAGAGGATTTCCTCCCTTCTTCCCTAGGGGAGATGGGTGGGGGCTCTCACACAGACCTGCCTCCTCACCATCCATCATTTCAAAGAGACATAGATCGCCTCCAAAGTGCTTCAAGGCAGCTGCAAGCAAATGTCACTTTGAGTTAAATGCATTATTGAACTGTTGGGAAATTTCACATCATGGGTCCTTTATCTATGCTAAATTGGGTCAAAAGCCTCAGCACATGCCTAGATAAATGGGAGAGAAGAGCAAAGTTCTCCCGTGGGAAGCAGTACTTTGACAACCTTTATGAGTGTGGCTTATTTACTTATTTATTGAGTAGCCACGGGGAAAGGAGGTTTTCTGGTTTGTGTGTGTGTGTGTCTGTGTGGTTATTTTGAGATACAATCAAACGCTGTAGAGAAATTACCTTCTCTGATAAGTACAGGTAGGCATTCATCACCCCTCTAGAATTAGATGCTGTGCAAAGCATAAATCATTAAATATTCATTCGATAAACTTTTGAGTTCTTTGTGTCATGTGCTACATGAGAGGTAGTGCAAAATTTTTTTTTTAAGGCTTAACTCTAATTTTGAGGCCTTTTTAGCATGGATGGGAAAGACCTAATTACTTTAGTAAATTTATACAAAAGAAAATAGAGTGAGGATGCAGACAAGAGGGGTTAGATCTTTCAGAGCTTAAAGAAGGCAGCAAAGAAGAAGACCTGAGTAGGGCCTTCCATGATGAGTAGCAATTCGGGAAAATTTTAGCAAAAGGAAAGAAAAACAGGTGTTCAGAACCTTTAATAGAGTCTTTTCTGTTTACTTGGGGAAATTTCTCATACACTTTGGAGGTGTTGCCAAGCAATCACACTGAACGAAGGGAAACATTTATGAAATAGGTGCTTAAGAATTGGTTGAGTTATCTTAGTTGGGTTCCACCAGAGACAGCCCTGAGACGAGCCAAGGGAGGAGCTCATCTGGGGAGAGATCTTAGGAAACACCAGTGCAGTATTAAAAGCAAGACTGGGAAGGCAAAGGGCCAGTGATGACTCCATGATCACGCCAGCGACCACTGTGGCTAACTGAAACTTAATTCCCCAGGAAACAGAACTCACATCTCAGAGTGTTCTAACCAAGATTTGAGAAGCGTGGGGCATTTTCATGTCACCTCCTGTCTGCAGCTGGTGGAAGACTCTAATAGGTTGCTAGGGCTGCCATGAATAAATGCCAAAGACTGGGTGGCTTAAACAATGGAAATGTATTGTCTCACCGTTCTAGAGGCTGGAAGTCCAAGATCAAGGTGTTGGCAGGTTTGGTATCTTCTGGGGCTGCTCTCCTTTGCTTGAAAGTGGCAGCTCTCCCACAGTGTGCTCACATGACCTTTAATCTGGTGTCTCTTTGTGTGTCCAAATTTCCTTTTTCAATAAGGACACTTGTCAGATTGGATTAGGGGCCATCTTAACTGCCTCATTTTAACTTAATCCTATTTTTAAAGTCGTATCTTCCAACACAGCCACGTTCTGAGGTATTTTGGGGATTCAGGCTTCGACATAATAGCTTGAGGAGAGACAGTTCAGCCCATTACATTTGCTGTGGTGGCAGTGGGAGGAGGAGTTTTCTCGCACCACCTCTGCTGTGGGCAAAGCAGTCACAAGCTGCTGGTGTGAACTCCATGGCAGAGAAATACCCACGTCCCCTGATGGAAGTGAAGTCAGCATGCGGCGAAACTTTGGGGACAGGGGCTATGGCTGGGGCAACAACAATACCTACTACAGACACAGACAAAACCACAGGCGTCCTGACAGGCCTTACCAATTCACACATAGCCTAAGTCCCTTTGTCAAAAAAAAAAAAAAAAAAAAAAAAAAAAAAAAGTCACAACCACACCCATATGCACATTTAAATAAATACATCTAGCTACATTCCATACTGGTGCTAGGATGTAAAACCAAAGGATGCAATCCAGGAGGTCCTAGTGTGTATCAGGACACACGATAAGCAGTGTGATGTGGGAGGGAGAGCGATGGATGTGCTGCCGGGGAGGGGACGGGAGCCCAGCTCCCTGGACACACGCGTCTTTGAATAGTGAAGACTTTCATGAAGTCGTGATTCCTGAGATGAATTTTGGAAAATGGATAGAAATGAATACATTTGGCAAGAAGCATGAGACAGAGGATGGAAAGGAATTTGGGTATGGAGCAAAGATATGATGGCGGTCAGGAGATCAACATATACACAGATGAGCGTGGTGTGTTAGCGTGCTTAAAGGTCAAATGTCAGCGAACTAGCATCTCTCAGGAGAGATTCTGGTAGAGAAGGCGGCTCCAAGCTCCACCTCTTAGATTTTAAACCATACAAGTTGCTGTTTCACAGGTGCTTTGTACCCAGCAGTGCATTTGGAGGCTTTTCCTTCTCTTACTCCTTTTCCTCCCCATGTTGCAGGAGAGCAAAGAGCCTGAAAAGGCAAACTAAGGCTTTCTCTGCAATTAGGGGAAAGCCGTTAAAGAAAGTTTGGGTTTTTCTTTTCTTTTTCTTTTTTCCTCTCTTTCTCTCTGGAGACGCCAAAGCTGCTGGCAGCTGAGAAAAGCCACCCAGAAGGATTCTGATGCCAAGCTGGCTTGAATCCCAGAGTTATGCACGGTCTTTCCAAAAGAGGTTTGACTCCAGGCTAAGAAATCAGACTATGTTAGAAGGAATGTCCTCATCAAAGTCTGAGCATTTGCATTTAATTCACCATTTCGCTCCATCCCAAGACAGTTTTTTTAGGTATTACATAACGTAAGGCACTATTCCCTCAAGAAGGATAAAAGGGATCACCCGTCTGCCTTCTGAGACTTACAATGATGTGATTCCTTAATTACTGCAGGCTGGGTTGGAGCCGGCTCCCCGGATGACAAGCTGTTTACTTACGGTGTGTACGTGTTGGCGTGTGCTTGTCTACGCTGACAGGCAAACAAGCAATAGAACATGGGAACGCCACTAGTAGTGCATGGACACTAATGTTTGTAAGTTTTAATGTGTCGCTAAGTTAGGAGTCAGTACTAATTGTCCCAAAGAGTAACATCTTCATCTGTAAAGGAAATTGTGAAAAAAAAAAAATACAGAGAATTTGGACAATTTACGTTAATCTCTGCCAGTGACATCACCAAACCAGGCAGTATGTCACTGTTCCCATAGTGCATGGCACATACTTATCCCCCCCAAATTATTCACTTTTCCCACTGAAATTCAAGTTTAATTGGGTGTTTTGTATTTTTATTTACCAAATATGGCAAACCTAAGTCACCCAGTGTGATTGAAGGTACAAGAACTCAAGCCATACTACCTAATACAAAGCTTACACTAAAGCATTGCACGATATTGACAGAACTATATATAAAGTGCTCTGATAGTGAATGCACTGAATGTACTGAATCCAGTCCTGAATCAGTATTTTCTTCTGCTCTGGGCAGTGCTGGTGAGCTTGTGGGCATTTATCCGTATTGTATTTAAAATCTCCGTCTTTAGAATTCCTAAGAGCTGGATTAGAATTGGTGCTCTTCCACTTGTCAGCTGAGCAACTAGGTCATGTTACTTTCTGAGCCTCAGTTTTCTAATCTGTAAAATGGGGATGGTTTTGCCTCCACCAGTCGGTAGATAACGCAGGTTGACCAGTTGGTTTGTGCCTGACAGGTCATATAGAGGTGAACATTAATTATTTCAGTGCATCTTCGTAAGGAAGCTCTAAGGCAGACACTTGTAGTAAAGAGACTGACTCCATTGTTGATGGCTGACTGTTAACGGGTTTTAAGCTATGCCTCTTCCTCCCCCCGTTCTGTGCCACATCTGAGCAAACTGTAAAGGCCAGTGCACCCTCCTTGGGGGCCAGGAGGAAGTTCCAACAGTAGGAACCCATATACCCCAGCCCCACTTCTTCCCCACCATAAAAATGCCAAGCCAATCTCCTTTCCCTGGTCTCTCAAATCATCTTAGGGCCAGCCTGGGAAACCTGCTCTGCTCTCCTCAGAAAGATTCATTCTGTGAATAACAAATATTTTCGTATGGTCTTGGGGGTGTGTGTGTGTGTGTGTGTGTATTTTATCTTCAGTCTCAACATCTCAACCAAATATTGAATGAGCGTCCATCCTATTTCTCTAGTTTGGCTATACAACAATACTATTATTTTTCCCAATGTAGAGATGAGGAGACTGTGGCTTAAACAGGAGAAATAACTCAGCCCAAATCACAAAAGCTAGTAAATTATAGATCCTGGTTGAACCAGGGCAGTCTAAGTTTAAAGCTCCAGCTTAACCATTACACTATAGGGTCAGAAAGATGAAAGGAGGAAGTTGGTGTGAAAAACTAAGTACCAGTGCCTGACACGTATTTAATGCCCCATAAATCCATGCCAGGTCTGGTAGAACTGGGAGGTTGGCATGAAGACATCAGTGTAGGTTATTAACTCACTGTATTTTGCCATCTCTACTGAGCTCAGGAGTTTTCTGAGAAACAACCACCTGAAGCTTGCAAACGTTCCACACCTTTCTTTTCAACACAAAGAAAATGCACGGCTTCTATCAGTCCAAGACAACAAGTTTATTTTTTAGGCTCACGTCTCTCATCCACTGCTTGTTTGCTGGAGGCTGCTGGCTGGCAGGCTGCAGTGACAGCCCCCATCTGTCATCAGTGTATGGTGTGCCTGTGCGGTGCCTGTCACGGAGACTTGCAGGATATGCCTTGTCGTTGCCTGGGAGGTGGAGGCTCTGCTAAGGCACCTGGGAGTCCTGGTGTTGTCTGCCAAACTGTGTAAGGCACAGTTGTAGCTGGTCTGTATACCACACACTGTTCCGAGTGTTTTGCATACAGGATCTGTTCTCATTACTATCCATAGAGTAGATTTTATCATCACATTTTTTTTTTTGGTCGGGGGAGCTGTGCCCATGTCATTCAGCTATTTGATAGGTAAGCAAGGATTTGAACCCAGTTCTTTATGACTCCAGAGACTGCTCTGTCTCATCGGCATGTAATTACATTTAAATATTACCTTGCCTGGCATCTTCTAGGGAGCTGTGGTCATGTGTCCAAGGCTCCAGGACAGAAATCCCAGCATCTAGGTTTTCCTGGCTACAGATACTTGCTGACTCTCGTGGTATCCCGGGTAAGTAATGGTGAAGTGTTGTTATGCCTATATCCTCAGCAGAGCCTTTTTCTAGCTCTGGTGCCAAATAAAGGTCCTAACTGTGGAAAGGACACTTCGCATACTGTGCTTGTGGAAGTCTAAAACTCAGAGAGAGGAGGTGGGGTGTGCTCTGTGCACGAGGTAGAAATGCTTCAATCTGGGGAAGTACCGTACGTCCTTTTCTATCTTCCCCTCTCCCTTAGACTTTTTCCTGGTATCCCTTCCTCTGCTTTCCAAGCAGGAACAGTCATCCGTTCATTTCCTGGTGAGTCCATGACACTTGGTGTGGACCCCATTCAGCATTTCTCACATGGCTCTGCAGTGATGTGATCACCTGTCTGTGTTTCATACTAGATCACAAGCAACTGGAGGGTGAGAAGTCTGTTACGTTTTTATTGACATCTCAGGTTTCTCAGGGAGCAGGCACTTGAATTTAAAGTGCTGACTGGTTAATCCACACTGAATTGCCTCTAGTTGCAAATGCTTTTACCTGTTTCACTGGAAAAGGAGAAAAAGAGGTCAGAGGTGACACATAATGGCTTAAGGGTCAGAGTGGCACGTGGGGAGTTGTGGTGGTGATACGGAGGTGCTACCATGCACTTCCAGCTCGGTAAAGTTTCCCGGAAGGGCGAACTGACATGAAGTGGAATATGCAGTGCTGTTTATAAATAGACGATTCACTTGCAGACTCTCTCCCGAGCATAAGAGCATCTCACTGATTCAGGTGGCCCAGAGTACAGCTTACTTGGTAGCGTTAAATCTTTGAGGGTTTCTGGGAAACAAAGAATGTGTTCAGTGAATGTTCTTTCATGCGTAGAATGTGATCAGTGTTAGTCACCAGATGACCCTTGAAGTGTTACAGAAAGACGTGGGGCTTCTGAGGGTGAAAAATTGCATCCAAAATTTTCCTTTGATTTGCTTTAGACACTTTGCAGGGAAGCGTTCGGAATGAGGAATGAAGTGGGAAAAAAAGGCCACTAACTGAAATAAGAAGCAACTTGAATACCTTCACCGTTGAACATCATGAGGTATTTTACTAAGCGGCTTAAATGGAACATATCTTTTTAAAAAGGAAAAGGAAGACAGGCCTTATTGAGCTGAACTGGGGAAATGTTTTAGGTAAATCCTCAACAGTATTGTAGAAAGAAGTCTTATCAACTCTTGGAATCATAACACGGTGTCCATACATATTCAGGGCAGATTTTCCCTCAAATGTCAGCATATTACACTGCAAGTTCATATCTGATTTTCTGTCTGTTCTTATATCTAGGTCTCTTTAGGAATAGCTGATTTCCAAGCATACTTTTCCCCCCACTAGGTAACACACTGAATATTTAGGGACGAAGAAATCAAAACCTGTAAGTTTTCAGTACTGAGACACCTGCCTTCCACACACCCTGAATATGTGAGTGGAAGAGGGAAGCCTTCATTGGTGGAATTTGTGTAACAGGAAGAAAAGATGAATGTGGGACTCTAGCCGCTACTGTTCATGGAGGAGGAAATGGTTATAAAACAGGAAGAACTACTATCAGTGTGTCTGAATATGCAGGGGAGGCTCTCCAGACTATTTCCTTTTCTGGGGAAGGAAAAAATAAAGCCAAACAATGGAAATATACCAGAATAAAAGAAAGGAGATGACATAATAGGAAATATTTTCTGCATCACTAGAATATACTAGGTATTTGACAGAGTACCACATACAGTCCTCAAAACTAGGGAGTGGAAAATATTATCACTGATACTTTCATAAGTGAGTCAAAAAGTTTTTTGGTTTGTTTTTGTTTTATTTATTTTTTTAATGGGCAAAGAAAAAGTATGGACACACCAATCTGCAGAAGTCACAAAGTCTGGCAATACTGAGTTTTGCTGAAGGCAGGTAGCTACAGAAACTGACATTTCTTGGTGTGAGTACACGTTTGTGAACATTTGTCCCACTCACTCGCTGAGTGGCCTTAGGCAGGTGGCTCTTTCTGTGAACTTTTCCCTGTTATTAAAAGGGGAATAATAATACTTGAAGAGTCATTTTGAAGATCGACTCTATCAAGCATTTAGCATAAACATAGGATGAATAAATTATAGTGGTGATGGTGGCAGGGATGATGGTGGTGGTGATGACAGTGATGCTTAATGTATCCATCGAAGAGGGGAAGGCAAAAGCGATTGATTTTCCCTTTCTCTTTATAAATGCCGCCGTCAGCAAAACTCGCACTAAGAGAGGCTTTTGTGCGGGTCAGGGACTCTGAAAAGGCCAAAGTCACAGTCAACTGAAGACAAAGACAATCCCCGGTTGGCATGGAAAGTGCGCAAGAGGCCCAGGAGATGACCCAGGAAGGTGCCTCTCAGCCATGGCGAGTTAGGTGACTTCCACCTAAGTGGTTTGCTAATCTGACACTGGGAGGAAGAGCTTGTCCGTTTTCCATGTTCAATCCTGGCAGTGTGAATTCTGCATTATGCTTTGTCAGTTAAACTTCAGAAGATAACTGTGGGCTAAGGTATGAAGTGTTGGGGACAAAAGAGCCTAATCTGACTCCAGTCCTGGCTGTGCCCTTTGTTGCGGAGGATGTGGGAAAAGTGGCAAAGTGGGAGAAAAAGGAAAAGTTTTGAAGAGATGGGAGACATCTGGTTGGATCTAAGTGGGACTGGCCTCTGTAGGAGAGATTCTGCACAGGCCCGGTGGGCAAAACATGGGTGGAAATGGTGAAGAGCTGGGTTTCAGGTGAGTCCAGGGGATAGAAACACTTACTGATACTAATGATGAAAACAGAAGCATTGAAAGGTTGGATGGGCCACTAAATGTGACCTACTCCTTCTTTAGAACTGTACATAGGAAACTGGGTAATTGCTGGAGAAATGGTTTTGGAAGAGAAGGCCTGCTGTGAACACAGTTTTGAGCTGTTATCACTTTGAACTCGCTTTCAGCCTAAAGACGTAAGGGCTCTGAAGGAGCGAGCTCTTCATCTTAGCGGTGTTTGGGTTTCCATTGTGTTAACACCTTGTATAATGTCATTAACACATAATTAGCAATGTAATTAACACATGGTATTAACACCGCAAACAGACGGAGTCTGGTAACTGCTGGTAGAACACAGGGCTGAACACCATGGTGACTATTAGCATGATCGATTTTTTTTAATAAGTACAAAACAACTTCATTTCTTCTTAAGGAAAAAGGGCAAATCTCATCCCAATATGTATCTTGTGTTTTTCAGATACCTGTGCTATTCTTTCCTTGCCTTAGTCTAATGAATTGCTGCTGATATTACAAAGAGGTCAGGTTTACCTTTCAAGTATTCCATGCTTAATACAGATTTAGGAGTTTTTTTTTTTTTTCTTTCTTTCAGGTTTTTTTTAGGTACTTTTTTTTTTTAATACAAAGTAGCAAAGAGGGTCACTACTTGATAAATAACACTAAATTCTGTATATTTGTGCAAATTTGAGAGCTGGAAAATCATGGTATGGAAGAGGAAGTTCTGAACCATCTAAATTTTCCCAGTCACTAGTGATAATATTTTTCATCCAACAGTTATTTTTTGAGTTCCTACTCAGGGGTAGGAAAGCACTGGGGAAAAAATCTTCATGATTGCCAAGAGGAGAGTGAACTGAAACTCCAATCTCACTGTTACCTGAGAGTGGGGAATTAGACACTCTAATGCTGTCTACTTGATGGGCACGTTTCTAGTAATGAGGAGCATTTTTTATTAATAACTGATCGGGGCCCATCTCTGACCTGGGACCAGAGCCTCCCGTGAGTCACATGTGTCCATACAGTGGGCAGCACCCGAGTCTACATTTGCACCTGCCTGTGCCTTTTTGACTATGTCTGCCCCTGGCCTTCTGGTGACTCACTGTCTTTGGGAAAATGAGGCAGTTCAGAAATGAACTCATGAGCTCTCTTATGCATCCAGTAAGATCTGTGATAACTACCAACCTCAATCTGTAGTTTCCCTCTAGAAGAATTCTCGTTTTTCTAACCTGTCATCAGATAACATTAATGTCTCAGTGAAAAACAATTTTCTTTTCAAATCGTCTTTCAGGTAGCTGAAAGTATGAATTAGGCCACTTATTAGGTCTGATTTTCCTAACCAGAGATAATAAGCTTGTAAGGAAAATAAAATTAGGTAATTACACAGATCAGATGTCTAGCATGTTCTCTGGAAAGGTAAATTACATGTTGTTACACAAACATACAATAGGCAGAATTTCTCAGTTACTCTGTAATGAATATGCTGAGAGCAAAGAAGAAGAATCTGAAATTGTAATTATAATATCTTAGTGTATGACATTCTGGTGTCTTTAATTAAACCCCCTCAAAATAAGCTTAAAATCCTCTACTGTCCCCAGCCCTATGTCTGTTAGGTGACAAATGCTTCACAATCATGCCTATTTCATAGGAATTCTAGAAAACCCTGCATTAGAATGTTATGACAATGCCTTCAATGAGTTATTACAAATCTTTCCACGATCGCAAGATATGATTCATGACTACCAATATACATCATATATAACTAATACTGGTAACATAGAAAATGTAGTTTTTATTGTGGAGAGAAATTGACCAAACGTTGGCACAAAGACGATCAACATCCTTACCTGATTTAAAAAGTTTTATTGAAGTCCAGGTGTTAAGTTGGACACGCTCTCCACAAACAGAAACATTTCAGGTAACGGGAAAACTAAAATTTAAGCCTATGAATGATGATACATACATAAACAGTGTGGATTTCTTACGCCTTTCAGCAGGAATAAATCAAAGCACATTAAATGTTTAGGCTTTGAAATTCAGCTCAGCTTCAAGCTGGGCTTTGTGGTTGATTATCCTTTTCTAAACTGTTCAAAGACATCATCAATCAGACTTGAGAGTCCTGGAACGAGTATTTAAGTCAGCACATGAGTAGATCAGAGTCCAGCTATGAGGAGAAATATACATTTTGATTTATTTGATTAGGGTTGTTTGCTGAAGATGTTACAGATTGCAACACTGTTCTCTTGCATTAGCACGATGAGATCATTGTGCAGAAGTGGTGCTAATGTCCATATTTAGCGGAGAATGTTTGCAATGATAGATAGAGACCAAAACATGAAATCTGCAAATCAATACGTTCCTGGCCATCTTGACATACTGCCCACATTTGCTGGAGGCAGAAGCTACTCTTGGCCAAGGAAAATATATTAGCAATAACATCCTGAGAATTAAATTACAAATGTCTGTTACAGATTTTTAGTGTTTCACAATCATGATTTTGTGAATAGTTGTATTTGTGGCTTTGGACCATTACAGATTGCAGGTTGTTGTTGTTTTTTTTCCCCCAGTAAGGCAACCAGCTATGAAATGGAAGGTAGTGATTATGACCACATTTTTTTGTTTCTTTTTTCCTTTCTCTGCTTTATAAATTGTTCCCAGTGTCTTAATGTAAGTATGCCTTATTATGGTAATATCACTGGATGTCATATTTTATCCACTACGGAAACTAGAGCTGGATCTAAAAATCTAAAAAAGCATGGAACAAGTATTTTGGATAGCTGAACTTGATCACCCTGACTAGTCTTATAAAGTTTATGGGCCTTTTAAAGTCTTGATCTAGTTCCCCAAGTTAATAGATCCTTAACTTCTATTGAGTTCTCTTAAATGATACTCCCTGAAGGACGCAGGATATAATGCAAGGGGTATCATCGATTTAAGAATAAATGAAAAGTAATCTTAAATTTAGACCAATGCTAATAATAGTACAACTGATCGTGTTTGAATTCTTGCTGTATGATATGCCAGGCTGAAATACTCATTTGACATCTCCTTTAATTCTCATGATCTGGACAACAAGATAGGTATTGTTATTAACTGGTTTTGGAAATTAAAAAACTGAAGCTAAGGAAGGTGACCTAACTCGCCTAAGGCAGCGTGGCTGGTAAGAGTCAGTGTCAGAACTTGGGGTGAGCATCACCTCCAGGAGTTGTGTGTATAACGTCCCCAGTGCACCGGCCAGCTGTCTGTGGGTGTGCTTAGAGGCATCACGGTCTGCAGAAGTGCCATGTGATGTTTCATCAAGCATGTTCTGGTCTTGCCCAAAGCACCTGGGGACCAATCAGGCAGCAGGGTGCCTGGCTGAATGCATAAGAATGCAATGGGAAAAAAGGGACAAAAATGTCCTTTTACTTCCGTATTAATTAGACTACGGAGGATTCTGATTTGTAGGGCAGATGTATGGGATTCAAACTAGAACTATTTTAAATTATTCAAAAATCATATACCAATTGTGAAGAATAGTTTTGCACTTTTTTTTCTTAGGGCCATTTGTTCTCACATTCTAGTATGTTAATTCACTAGAGTTGTTGGCATAAACAAAGGCAATTGATGTCGCAGGCTAGTTTTAACACTATCTCATTCGTAAGAATATTAAATTATTTTAGGCAAAGTGGCTATGCCAAACTGAATAGAAATAAAAGGAAAGTGGTAATTAGACTATGTTAAAATATAACCTCCAAGGATATTAATATGCAAGAGCTCATCCATGAAAAATTAGACTGCAAGAGGTTACACCATGTATTGGCTTATTTTGTAAGATATCAAATTACCCCTCATGAATAAATATGACTAATAATGGTAACTCCGTAATTTAATGCTATAATATTAAAAATATTTTTTGATTTAAGAAACTGGTTATATACTTGATCCTTTTTCATTACCATATCCTAACTATACGAGTAATTACATTAATCATTTTTGACTTAAATTTTGAGAGATTTTATACTTTAAACTCTATTAACAACCTATTTTAATAAATGCTGGTTAAATGAAAACTGTGATTGAAATTTTAAATGAGAAATAACAGAAGCTATTCTACCCCATGACAATCATGTCCAGTGGCCTGAAAGATTAAAGTGAGGGTCTCCCTTACTCACCAAGCATTTTGCTAGGCACTGAGGTTATAATGGCAAATACAAAATGAGAAAAATAATATTAGCAATATTAAAAATCTCACAACCTAACATTTATACCTAATAAATAGAGTCATTGAGTGTAATGATCCCTTGTCACATGGCCATGAACAACCCCCAGAGGGAAATAAGCTACAGTACAAATAAAACTCTATCAAGGGGCGGGGTGGGATAGAAATGGCTACAATGGGAACTTGCTGCCAGTCTGACTCTGAGCGTCTTATAGCCTGGATATAGCTACGCCAGTTTGGTGTGGATTTCTATTTTTAGGTTTTGCTTAACCTGTTTCCTATCCTTCCTTCTTCCCAAGCACATCTGCTTTGGCGTTTTACTTGTTTGCAGAAAATTCTTGGTAGCTAAAGGAATCTTTGAAAAGCTTCCAAGTAAAGCCTATATGCTAAGCACTACTTGGACTTAGGGATGAACAGATAAAAATACTGGCACTCTGCCTTTCTGTAACTGTGTTTAGGTCTATTGGGGAAATACTCATAAAAGCAAAAAATTCAAATGCAGTGTGGCATCGACCCCAGTGTGTACAGAGTGAAGTGAGAACCAAGATGGAGAATGAACCAAAATCAGTCAGGGTAACTTTGGAAATTTTTCAGAGGAGAAAAGAAGACAAAGCCATTTAAACTGATGATTAAAATTTGCACGGGCTGTTGATAAGAAGTCAATATGACTGAACCATCATAGGAGAAGGGAAACAGCGTGGGAAAAGTGAAGGGGGTACAGGACAGCATAAAATGGGAAATAAATAAAATGTTTGTAGTATTTCTGGAGCATTAAGCCTATGTGTGTTGGGCACAGCAATGGAGAGAGCTGAGAATTACACAGAATCCTATCTCTTTATTCCTGGGGAGCATGCTGTAAAAGTTCAACTTGAGGACCCTGGCCACTGTTCAAACTTCAGCCTTGCACTTAAAATTGCCAGGTGGGACATGGGCCCCACATAGCTACATCAGGCTGTGCAGCTTCTCCCAAATCTTCTCCTCCTCACATGCTGGAAACACTTCTGTAAAACTGACACGCCGTTCTTAGTCACTCAGGTTTAAAGTCTCAGAATCATGTTGAAGGCTCTGCCTCCTCAAGCCTGCATATTCCAGCAGTAGCCATACCCAAGGTCTAGACTGACAGGTCCTAAGACTTTCTGACCGCAAATACTACAGATATAAATAGGGTTGAACTAATCGAACTGTTTATCCATCATGCTCAATACGTTCTTTCCCCGAGTCCTTTAATCATACTGCTCTTTATGTCTGGAACATTTTCCCTGCCCATCACATTCTGCAATCCAAAGCTGAATTCATAGACCTCATGTCTTTTTTTTTTTTTTTAACAAATTTTCCAATTTGATACCCCTTTGCCCTGAACACCTACTGCTCATTATATGTGCTGCTTTTTGTGATACCTTGGGTTCTGCTAGTGCTATATTTCAGTGAAATGTGCACTTAAAAGGTTGTGAAGAGAGATACTGAGAATCATCCATCCATCTTGTTACTTTGAACAGCTATCTTTTGTTAAATTAAAAACAAAATACATGAATCCAAATTACTAAATGTTATCTTTTAAAATCGCTATATCTTTTTATAAAAGCAAAATCAGTTCTTTCTAAGAGTTGTCAGAATGCTCGAAAGTTACATTGATCTATTATAATATTCCTAGCCACCTGGATGGACATGGCAGATTAAAATTTCTTTTTAACTTCGGAGCTTTTGAAAATGGGGAATCGTACCACATCCTTAGTTGCTTTCTTTTCTTTATAAAATCTACTACAATGCATCTTGACTTTGAAACCTCTTAATTTTCCTCCCTCGTGTTCATTAACTCAGTACAAATTTCTATAATCCAATTTAATATCATTCATTACTCACTCCCTTTGGGTCAGCAAGGGAACTTTGGAAAAATTGTCTTTCCTTAAGAAATGATGAATATTAGCAAAATATTAACCTCAGAATCAGATATTATCTGGTATCTCCTTATTTCTTGATATCTAGATAATAATTCATTCATGTAAATTCATTCTCAAAATTTCTTTATCATATCATGATCTCCAGGTCTCCCAATTGTTGGCCTGAAATTAACTAAAATTTAAAATAAAAATAATGTATTTTGTGATTATGCATTATAATAATAGAATCCACAATTAAATGTATAATCCAGTTTGTTGAACTCTAGCAAAAGGGCTTCCTCTCTTAGGTTTTCTGCATCTTCCTTCCGAGATCAGAATGTGGGCTGTAAGCATAATCCAGGAAGGAGTAAACAACATGATTTATTTCCTTCTGGACTAACTAGTGGTTGGTGAACAAAACTGCTATTTTAACCTCAAAGGTCAAACTGTGTCTTGGCTTGAGGATTTTCAGTAACCGGAAAGGATTGTGGGGAAGAATGCACTTTATTATGCCAAATTTGGTAACTATAATAGTAGCGTTTCCTCCTGCTCACATAAGTAACTTTGTAATCCTTTCATAATAAAGTGCTACTTTGTCTCCAACCACCCTGAGATATTTGTCACTTGGGTACTGATTTTCTGCATACAAATGGAGTTCTAGTAAGGACAAATAACTTGCACTAAGTTACCCAGAAAGTTAACTGCAGAACTGAAGTTCAAACGAAAGGTTCCATACACCGTACCACCCCACCTCAGTACCAGTGTGCTGAACTAAGCTGTGTACTAGCCCATCTTAACTGTCTAGATTTCTTTCTAATGATTCTTTGCCTCATGTACATGCAGAGCACTATTTCTAAGTAAATACCACCCTGCTAGGATGCCTGTGTACTTTATCATATCAATACTTCTTTTTTTTTTTTTTTTTTTGGATTCCTTCCTAAAGAGCTCTCAGATCTATCCACTTCTCTCTGTTCAACTACAGCTGTCATCTTCCTCCAAGATACCATCATGTTTCATCTGGACTAATGCAATAGCTTCCTCACTGGTTTAATCACAGCCCTCTAGATCATCTCCAGTCTTTTCATGCTACCCTGCCTGTTCTCAACCATGTAGACAAAAATCCCTTTGGTGGATTCCCATGGCTCTAAGTAAAAAAAGTCCTTAACGAGACCCACAAAGCCATAGCAAGACTGTTCCTGTCTACCTCAGAAGCCTAATCTCACAACACTTTGTCCCTCATACTTTGCATTTTGGCTCCATATGACTTGATATTCACTCTGAGTCAGCTGTTCAGGCTCTAAAATCAGTCTGTCTGGGTGTATGCAAATCCCAGTTTTGTCACTTACCTGATGTGGGGGTTGTCACTTTGTATAATACTTTAACTTCTTTGGGCTTTAATTTTATTATTAGAGAATGACGGCTAATGATGGTAACTATTCCATTGGGTCGTTGTGAGAACTAAATGAAATAATACAGGAAAAAAAATTCTTAGTGCAAAAGAGACAGTGCTTGGGTTTGCTTCTTTAATTAATTCTTATCCCCTAATGGGATTGAGACTTTAAGGTAGATGACACCAGATACTGTGTCTCATATTGATTATCTTATATCAGAGAAGCCTAGAATAGTACTGGACATTGTATCTTGATGGATGTGTATCAAATGAGTGAAAGAATGGCTGGATGTAAGTTTCACAGCAGAGCTGATAGGGTTGCCTGTGACCCTTTGTCTGTCACATAAACACTTACAACATACAGGTTATTGCCTCTTTGAAACTATTTTTATTCTCTGGAATATTGGAGAGCACCTACTGAGATAATTCCACCTACAGCATGCAAAGTTCTATGGTTACTCCTGTAACACTTGACACATTAAATTGTCATAGATATTCCTTTGAAAGCAGGGTATTAACATTATAAGAAGAATTAGAGAAGGTCCCCACTAAGAGTTTGCAAAGTAGTTGCAGGAGACATCTGTATATTCATTCATTCATTCATTGCCTAAAGTAGTGTTCCCTGTACAAAAGGGAAAAAAACCCCTGAAAAGTAAAAAAAAAAAAAAAAAAAAAAAAAAAAAGTGTAATGATAGATGGAAACTAGGGGCAAGTAAGTAATGTAAATAATAACAGGAAAAGATTTTATTTAGGTCAGCGCTGGCTTTGCTGAGGCAGTGATATTTAGTTGAGACCTACAGGCGGGAGAAGGGAGTCAGAAAGAGAAGTAAAGATATCATTGTGGTCCCAGAGCGCAGCACAGAGATTGGTTGAACACACTTATGTTTGCTATTAGAATGAAAGAAGTAAGATACAGTGGAGACGAGGGAAGGAAAGAAGATACACATCTTTGCCATTATTTTAACTTTTCCCAACTTCTCCAAAAGTCTCAAATCTGAGTATTATTTAAGACCTAACTAAAATTTATCATCTTCCATCTTCTTCCATTTTGGAACTCATCTTTCTCTCCTTGAATGTCTGTAGGTCTCCCGGTCATTTAGCTACTCTGGAACAAAGCATTTCAGCATACGTTAGGAACATGCTTGTTGAACTTAACTTGTCAATTGCATGATCTTCTGCAAATGTGTTGTAGCTGTTGAGAGTGTTAGTCCCATTTAAGGCTTCTTTGCTTAGTGAATTTAGAAGATGAAATGGGTTAAACAGGCAAAATCCCCATCATCTTTTTACTGCATGGTTCTCAGATGCCTTACATCACTACCTTTTCCCCATACCACACTTGATCAAGCTGAAGATTCATGTAGGAATGTTTCCTCGTGTTCTTTCTTAGCATCTCTCTTGTGTTTTGGTGTCAATCAATCCAGCAGTTGAATCTTAGAAATTATTTATGTACTTACTGGAAGTATTATTTTAAAATCCTTATCCTGAGCTAGAGATTCCTCAAAATTTCTGGGTTTGTCTTTCTCCTCTCTTCCAAAAGCTAATGCTAATATTCTAAATCGTGGATTTCTTCCTTGTGAAACAAAGAGGGAAAAAAAATGCATAACTTTTTTTTTTAATATTGAAGGTTAAAGTTGCACCAGTAGTTTTATATACTGTTAAGATGTACATGCTCTGAAAACTTACCTACAGAATCAAAGCAATTTCAACTGAGGCTTTCTTTGTAGATGTCAACAAGCTCATTCCAGAATTTACATGGAAAGGTGAAGGAACGAGAAGAGCCAAAACAAACAAGACAGAGTCATACTCACTGAGATGTATTACTAGTTTATAGAAGTCAAGACAGTGCAGCACTGGGGAAAGAGTAACTCTGTCGATTCATGAAATATGATACAGAATCCAGTAATTGGCAAATATAGTCAATTGAGTTTTGAGTGTAGAGATAGTTTTTTTTCACAGAAGACTGCATCTTGGATGATTTTATTTATATGAAGTTCTAGGACAAATTTAATCTGTAGTTGGAAAAATCAGAGTGGTTGCTGCTTCTAGGGCCACGAAAGTATTGTTTGACTTGTAAGGAGCATGAGGAATATTATGGGGTGATAACATTCTAATTTTTGGTAAGGAGGTGGATTAATGTCAAAATTCAGTGAACACATTATTAACAATGATATATTTCATTAGTATTTAAATTTTACAACAAATGAAAATAACTGTAAACTCAAAGGCAATAATAGAATATTTTAAGTACCTACCAATATATTGGGAATTTGCAAGAACACAATGTTGATAAATAAACAAGCAAGTTTCAAAATGATTTCTTGAAATAGAGCCCTCCTTAGTCAGGGGACATTATTGATAGCTCTCTAAGATTTTTTTTTCTAGTTAGAGATTTCACATAGAGAATAAGGTGTGGAAAAATTGTAGCAGGTCTGTAGAATATCAACAAAAAGATTAAAGGAATAGAAAATAGTGCTGGTGAGGAAAGATAAAAGGAACTTGGGTTATTTTGTGTAATTTCCAGAACAGAAGTTGAGAGATTGCTTACCCAGTCATCTTCCCCATTTATAAAGGAAATGTGTTCATTGAGACCTGTGAGACAATTGGGAAGTTTTAGGTCATCTAATTCAGCCTTTTTTTTTTTTAATAAGTGAAAACACTGATGCCTAGAGATCAGATGTAACTTGCTGAAGATGCTGCAAGTCAGTAATGGTTGGGGTTGAGAATAGGACTTAACATGATTGTGACTCCAGATATCAAGCTAAAAATATTAAGGCATGTTATCCTTGCAAATTAGAGAAGTCAGTGATGAAGTCTTAGAAAATGTTGTTCTATTAATAGAGAAATATGAAATCTATTTGAAGACTATAATTCACCTCTATTCCTAGTGCTCCATCCCCTCTTAACTGTCACTGAACAAAATTCAAAGTCACTATAAACTTATGTCTAGTTCCGGGGCGAGGGCCATGACTGGGATAAGGGGGTTAGCCAGATCATGCTTGCTGCAGTTCTTGGTTCAGTTAATGTCTTAGCCAACTGCTACAGTGGCTTCCCCTGTTGTATTGGCTGGTTTTGACTGTAGGTCAATTACAAGGAATGTCAATGCTTTTCCTCAGAATCTTGAACATAGTGACCTCCTTTTGGACATTGTGGGACACAAACGTATGAAGTTCAAGGCTTCTTACAGCCACTTGCAACCATCAGGAAAGCCTCTGAGTGTTTTGGCTCAGAAACAGAAGTACACTGAGCCAAGTATATGACAAAAAAAATCATAATCTTGATCAAATTACAACTAAACACACTCTGAATATTTAAATTACACGATCCATTAAATTCCCTGTAATTTTAAACTATCCTTCATTGAGTTTCCTGCATAGTTACAATCAAAGGCCTTCAAGATAGTATTAGTCAGAAGAAACATTTCTTTTGAAGAATGACTACTAAGAGTTATTTCTAACAACTTAGTTACTAAAATAGATAACTGATGTATTTATTGTAAAGTGCTGTGCTCTTGGCACACATTATCATGTTTAGTCCTGACAACAACCTTCTGAGGTAAGCCGTATTGTCATCTTTAACTTACACATAAGAGAACTGTGGCTGTGGAAATGCGAACTGTGGACAGCACTTCAGTTCACACAGCCAAAACGTGGCAGATCGAGCCAGTTCCAGCGCCATTGCTGAGCACTTCTGTTTCATGTACTCATTGACTGGAACGTGTGCAGGGTACAAAGCAGTCATTTAACGACGTACAGATATTTGAAGTTCCACCTAAGGCTTGGATTCTACAAGTTTCTTGGGGCACCTTCATTGGATGCAGGAAGAAAAGGAGAACAGAGAGGAAAGAAAACAAAACAAAATAAAATTCTATTTTTTTCCTCTCATGTTAAAGAGATTTCCATCTTTTTTGGTGGAAAGAAGATCTGTTTCCCTGCCTTTACAAGTACCAGGAATTGAATGGAGGCATAAAAGTTTCCTGAGGCTCACAGTGTTCTTCATGTCAGACCACCCCGTATTCACATCCAGCCTCGTCTGCTGGCATCCCTTTACCGGGGGGGAGGCACCCTCCCGTTGAGAAGCATGGAGAACTTCCACTTCAAGCAGCTGTTTGGAGAATGAAATGCCTTCTCTTCTTCCTGTAATGCCTTGCCAACAGATGGACCCCATGGGAGACCGATTATGGAATCCAAAATTGCGACACCCAGGCACACATCGACCCACGAGCTGATTCACTTGATTCACAGCCACGGAAAGCTAATGAGTCAGCTCACCTTGCTTTCTGCAATTTCAACCACCTGAGACTTTTATGCCTTTAAGACTAAGCCTTCAAAGGTTGATGATGGTGAAGTGCAAATGTCTCAGGAGTTTAATAACCATAACAAAGACGTTTTCCTAAAAATAACCATTGATTATTATACAAATTGAAAAATATAAGTTAATTCAAACAAGATAGAACAAACATTACGGTACTCCATTTTATCTCTCCATTCTTTTTAATGTACCTGAATAAGGATCCCATTACTTTTTTTTTCTTTTCTTTGCCTTCTTCCAGCAAATCCCTGTAAGGTGCTTTTGATTCTGTACACTTATTTTGTAACCGGCCTGTGCAATCAATCCAGCTATTTGAATAGACTTTTAGTTCCTTCTTTATGGTTTTGGCAGATGCATATCATCTGAAAGGAATAATGATTTTGTCTCCTTTCCAAATTTTAGCCTTTTAATTCTGGTTGATTTTTGTTTCTGCTAAGTGTATTGGGTATAATCTCAAGAACATTGTCTAATGGTAGAGCCGTAGAATTCTTAGTCATGCTCCTGATTTTAGTAAGACAGCCTCCACTATTATACCATAAAGGTAGTATTGGTGGTTGTTTTTCACGAAACAACTATTTTTACTAAGGTTTTTATTATGATTATTTTAGTCTGAAAGGGTGTTGATTTTTCTGTTAGTTTCTTTATGGGTTCTAGATGTTTCATCAAAGAAAGAGAGGAAGAGGTTTGTCAAGTTTTCTGTTTGGTATAGGGCCCTGGAATTTGTGTGAGGGGATGGAGCGTTGAAGTATAAAATGCTACATCTTTCTGCTTTTTTATGTCTGAGCAGTCTTAGCTCTGTTACAAAAACCATAATGCGCTCACCCCCATTCTATCAATTGATGCCATTTGAAAATTCAGTTTAGAATGTGCTTCTGTGTTTGTCACTCTTAGTTTTTTGTTGTGATGTGATTTTTATTACTCTTCCATGTCTTCATAAATATTTTTAAAGGTTGCTTCAAAACGTGGCAGAGACACGACGTGTTAAGCTGCTACCTTGGTCACTTCTCAGCCTTGTCACCGTTGAAATATTCAACTCCATTCAGTAGAAAAAAATCTTTACAGTCTTGGAGATTGGGTCTCTGGGTTGGCACGCCTGCTTATAATTCTACTTATTAGGCTGGTGTCTAAAATACTTATTAGTTCATGAATTTAAGTGAAGAAACTGCACAGATAGCTTTGGGTTAGTATACCAGTGCCCCCCCCATATGTGTATATATGTATATAGGTCATTTATATATATGTACAAATTTATATGTCTGTGTATATCTACATGTATCTTTATAAAAGACAAGCAGTAGGTTCCGGAGATAACAAAAGTTGCCCACTCTGAACCTTGAGGCAATCATGTAGTTAGTGAATATTCTGGGCACTAGCTGAGCAGCAGGTGTTATGCTGAGCACCAAGAATACAAGACTGGGCACAGAGGACATAGTCCCTGCCCTGACAGAGACCAGGCAGGAAACAAATTAACGAGCAAATAAATGTTTCTCTGCTCTAATCTATAATGAATAACAATGATAAATACTTTAAAGGGAAAGAACTGTGTTCAGATTGGAAAACAGGGGTGTGTGTCTGTCAGGGTCCTGGTAGGAAACAGAAGGCACATTCCAGCTGGGATCAATCACAGAGAATTGGAAGAGGACCATTTTCAACGGTCGGGGCAGGTGGAGGAAGCCACAGAGGGCATCACGGGACCTCGGAAGTAGTCCCCGCAGATCTGGAAGGGTGAGAGGAGGGGATCTTTTTCAAGATTTGGAGACAGGAAGTCTGGCCTGAAGGACTCACCTGACAGGACACAGCTAGCCTGAGACAACTGGGGGAGGCAAGGAAATGAAAATACCGCCTTCTGCCGGCTTCTCCTCTCTGCTCTTTTTCCCACGCTCGTTATGGACTGGATTTAATAGGAAACAAAGGACAGGGCGCACTGGCTGCGTACACACAGGTCAGCTCCTCTCGGAACAGGGTGTGGACGTATGGGGAGTAGATAGGGAGGAAGAAATAGAGTATACAAAGCAGAAGGAAGTGACTTAATCTGAGGGCTAAGTGAGGTTTGGAAAATCGGAAAGTCCTGGATCAGAATGTAGACATTCAGGGACAGTGCAACTTTGAGCCAATTACTTACTCTTCCCCAAACCCAATGTCATCATCAGAAAGTTAATAATAATATCTATCTACCTCTTGGGCTTATTGTGAACATGAAAAGAAGGAATGGATATAAAACCCTTAGCATTGAACTTGGCCCATATAGAAGGCCACCCATTAAGTGTTATCATTTAATATTAGTTAATTATAGTTGGAACTACTTTTTCTACTCCTGTTGTTAGTCATGCCTCTGAGTTTTCCCGGCTTATAAAAGCAGTAAGTCCAGGGGTCACGAGCTGGTGCACCTTAACCGAATTAGGCGAAAGAGTTACTTCTAACAAAGGAATGCATTGTATGCATTTTTATAAGCTACTCATTCCGCCAGTTCCTGGCCAGGACAACTGTGAAACTGTGCAGAGGTATTCAATCATTGTTAACTAAACAAATTCAGCCGCAACCTGAAAACAGTTGCAGGCTGGTTGGCCTGGAAGGATCTCATGAAGGGAACTAAAATTTTGAGTATTCACTTGGTGCAAGATCTTAGGGGATACGCATTTTATTTAATTGTTGCAACACATAAGAATTCTGCAAAATATATCTTTATGTATATTCTTCTGTATACATACACGTAGAAGTATATGCCTGTGCTGTATACACATGCAAAAATGCACACAAGCGAATGCACAAAGCATAATCAATTTTTCCTGCCACCACCCACTCCCTCAATCCTCTGGAGACCCAGAAGGGCAAAAGCGAAGTTTCTCCAGGCAAAGAAGAGAGTTCACACATACCCACATAACTTGGTATTGCTTGGTATATGTTTCTTAGAGTCTAAACAGAACATGATTTACTTTTTCTCTAAAATTACTTTTGGCTCTAAAGGTGATTACTTGTACACATTATTTTTTAATGGAGAAGGGCGGGAAGAGTGGATAGTGTAATTAACGCATCCTTCTTTTTATACCAATTTTCTATCTCAAAGTAAAATTCAATTTACGTTCTTGAGGCCTTCACTGTTAATGAGTATTTATTCCTCTTTTTCTTATATTAAAGAAAGATGAGCGTTTTTAGCTTGATTAAGGTTGATGACAACTTCATTTACATAATTACAATGTATAGCTTATTAAAATGTATCCAAAATAATGTTCTCTGTGTGGTATGTGCATTTTTTTTTTTCCTGGAAAGGAAGTGGAGGGAAAAAAAATGGAGATTTGTTTGAAAGAGACAGACTTTCATTTCTGAATGTCTTTCTATGGGAAATCAGGCATCAGTAAATGTATTATGCGGATAACATTCAGTCCTGTGAGCCTCACTGTTCTTGTCTGTGAGCCTCACTGTTCGCTGGATGCAGATGATCATACCTCCTCGACAGGGTTGCTGTGAGGATCAAACAAGATAATGATCAGAAGGAGAAATATTGGCAAGAGTGGAATCTGAATAATATTGAGCATGATGATTACAATTTTCGAAAAAGGATGCAGTGGTTGAGAGCCCAGGCCGTGAGGGGCAACAGTCTTGGCTTTGAACATCTGCTCCATTGACTCTGTGACTGAGCACAAGTTGTGCAAACTCTGTAACTGTTGCCTTTTCATCTGTAAAATGGGGTAACAACAGACCGGACCTCATGAGATTTCAGGAAGCCAGTGTAAGGAAATGCCGAGCACAGAGCCTGGCACATCATAAGCTCCCCCCCAAATACTGTCATTACTGATGACACTGCTGGACAAGGCAGTTGAAGCAAGAAAGCTGTGAACCTATGTCTTTTGGTCTCAGTTTTCTGGAACACTGAATCCACAGGACCTAAGTGGCATGTGAGAGAGTCAGCTGGCTGGTTTAGGTCTTTCTCTAGTGTTGTTTCCAGTGTCTGCAGTGACAGACACTGAAATTGTGAGGACAGAAAATAAGTTGCTGAGGTGACATTCTATACAAAATGTCACCCATTATTAAACATCCGGTTAAAATATTTCACGTGGGTAATTTGGTTTCACTGTGGGCTTTACCAACGTGTGCCAGATAGTTCCTCACTAATGTAAGTGTGAATAGCGAATGCATTTGAGTCCCTCTGGGAAATATGTAGCTTTTGTATCTTAAACGTCAACTTACAGAATTGTGAATGATCTCTATAATCCTATTGCAGTTGCACAAACCTGGGGAGAAACACGAAGCTCGGCCGCACGTGGCACAGAGAGGCCACCTAAGCCCACACCTCTCTAATTCAAACAGCTGACTCTCTTCACTTTACTTGCTTGAAAATCCAAGTCTCCTGACTTCCAGGGCTGCATGGAGTAATGGCTATGACCATGAACTTTGGTGTCACATAGACGCGAGCTTGAGTTTTCTTCTTTCCTGTCTACTGGTTGGGTGATCTTGAATTAGTTATTTAATCTGACTGTTTTTGTCTGTAAGACTGGGATAATGATTCCAGTATCACAAGCTGTTACCAGGATTAATTTCAATCATAGGTGTCAAGTCCTTTCCATCCAAGAAGTTATCAATAAATGGTGGCTTTTATCCTTTCCAAGCCTTGGTAATGCCAAGTTCAAATACGGTAGTGGGTGTGAATGAGCTTCAGTCTGCGTTTCCCATCACTGACATTCTAAAAGTCAATTTAAAAATTACCTAAAAAGATGTATTATGCCAACTTCATCGTTATTATTTACCTTGAAGATAGGTCAACTTTGAGACATCTGGTGAATAATCTGAATGGAATTAATGGAATCCTGATATTGATTACCCATTGTTATAGTTTATCATTTCTTACAAATGTGATTCTTTAGATAAGCTTGCTAATTTATCTTTAAAAATGTGACAAACATTCCCTTGAGACCAATTCATTCCGTTTACACCAGCCAATTTGAAGAGTTTAGAATTTTCTGTCATTATTTTCTTACTGAAAAATCAAAATGCAAACCATCGAAGTAACCAGGCCATCATGACCTTTTATAAATGAAGGGTTTTTAATCCCCTAATGACCTGATTGTGCAGTGTAGACATTGTTCTGGAAATCTTTCTTTACTTGCCTATTGTGTTGAATTTTTTCCATCAAAATAATCACCTCTGATCATGTTAGTATGTATGAAGGGCCAATGGCCGTTGATATGGCATAAAATCTTCAGTTCATTTATTTATGTGAAATAGTCTTGTCATCAAACACACACACACATCACACGTGGGAGTCATTCTGTTGGCACAAATCTCTGTTAAAGTTTTAGTATAAACTCTTGGAAAGTTGCATTTTAAATAGCATATTATATAACACCTTTAATAATTTCAAAATGTTTTTTAACATACATTTACCATATTTTTTTCTCTCTCCAAATTTCTACAAAGTAATACATTATAGATTATAATTGATACAAAGACACAAGGCTAATAAGAGGTAGCGTATAACCTATATATAGCTCAGGTTTTTTGGCATTTTTGTTCACACCGTTTCTATCTAAACATCCATTACAAATAACTCCTCCTAATGTACATTTACCTTTGTGCATTCATTCAGCTGTCCCAGTGGACTCAGTGCAAAAGGACTTAAAATATATGATCGTATCTCATAACAAGAAGTCCTAACATAAATACATATTGACCCCAGTTAATCAGAGGTTCCATGTCAGTATCTGCCTTTCTACCTTACTGCCCTGTCGTGCTCTAGAAATGACTTTTCCTTATGCTAGTCCCCTTCAAGATGGAAAGATGGCCAGCAGAGATGTAAGCAAAAGCCTGCTTCATCAGAAGGAACAGCTGATCTTGAAAACAAATCACTCAGAGGTTTTTGTAAAACAACATCAGTACAATGCAGTCAACACTGGAAGCTTAAATCTAGTCATTATTGGGAAGATTTAATTAAGTGAAATTCCTTCCTTAGGCAGCTTTTGAAATGACATAACCTGATTTCTGAAACAAATCTACAAAGCGAAGGACTTTTTTTTTTCCATTTATTCACATTCTAAAAACAGATGCAATAAATGGTGGGGACCATCTGAAGATATTTTACAAGCTGTTCCATCTGCTTTGCTGGCATTCGACCCAAGCGGTGTGGGTGCTTCTGGGTTCTGAGTCATCTCTGTTGAACACTTGCATAACTTGGCATGAGATGGAACCATTTTCTTTTATTTTTTTATTTTTTTAATGGCTTGGAGTGGATTGGAGGAGGGGACTTGTTTTTTGTTTTCTTCTTTTTTCTTTTTTAACCTCTAGGTCAAAGGGGAAAAAATTCCTTTTTATGTACTTCTTCGATGTCTCAAAGTGCCTTGGCTGGTAATTTCCTCAAAAGGTGGTTGTAGGGGTTCCTCTGATGGGTAAGATGGAAGCTATCATCTGTTGATTGTTTACCAGTAGAAAACTTTTGGCTGGTTATGTCCATGTACTTACATACGTCTTCCACTTGCCCTCTGCCTGATACATTAGAAGTAAAATATGTGCTGACATTCACTAATATGGAAAAGCATGACTTCTCATCTAATACTTACATCCTTCCTTTTCAAGGAAAATTCTGTACATCAAATTTCACCCAGAGAGCAACTTTTAACTCTACATTATGTGAGGACATGAAAAACAGGCATGGATTCAGGCTTAGGCAAAAGTAGGAGCTTATATGAGTCATCTTTAGGTAGTCTTACAGTTTTTAAATCTTTGCTCTGTGATTTCATTGCTCCCTGCATTAATACCCTGAGAAGTAGGTTAGAGAAGATATTAATATTTCTATATTTCATACAGAAATTTTGATGCCTGGAGATGTCAAGTTATTTGTCCAAAGGTATAAATATTAGAAATGCAAATAGAAATTGATTTTTAATGTCTCTTTTCAAAACTAAGAATCAGTCAGACAGGTATGGTAAAAAACCTGACAAGAGAGTCTAGTGGTTATGCACAGATCCTCCTTCAGGAATGACACGCTCAGTCTCCCAACTACCTGGAGTGGTGTCAGCTGACAGCTGAGTTTGTCTCTGGGAATTTGCCCTCTTCCAAAAAGATCCCCTTCTTCCACGGTCCTGCCCCTTCCTCAGGGCCACTCTGTATCCACTGTTAGTCATTATGGGGATAAAAATGCCTAGTTTCTTTGCCTCAAGGCATGACAACTCTGAAAGCTGAGCCCAACTCCAGAGCTCCCCATGGAACCAGATGATATGTTGGTGTGAATACACTGCAATTAAATTGCTCCAGCCTTCTGTCTGATTCCATCAGTTTCCTGTAATTTCCTGTATGCAAATATCCCTTTTAGAATCTGCCTCCCATAACCTGACCTAAGGTAGATGGCACCAAGAAGAATCAGGATCTGACAAGGGATTTTTGAGCCAGACCAACTACCAAACACCTGGCAATATCCAGCCCATCACTAGTGGTACATGGAGTATGGATACGACCCTTTAGCATATAGTATATATGCGTATAACATATAGCAGCATATAGCATGAGCAAGAGTTCTGCAGTTATAAAATTTTTCAGTTGTGGTTAAAAAAAAAAATGGATAAGCTTAATAGTGAAGGAGTATGTGCTGGCAAGAGCAATGTCTCAGATATTTGAAAAATTGGGGAAGTAATTATAGGACAATGGAATTAGATGAATAAAGAACTAAGTTTGAATCCAGAAGAACTTTGTTAGCATAATACTGAGAAACTTTCGTCTCATACAATCAAAGAGCTGAAAATAATTCAGGTCAAGCCTAGGACTTAATTCAAAGAATAGCAGGATATTAGGGGAAGAGTTCTTCAGCTCAGAAAGTCTGTCATGCCAAGATCAGGATTCTGGTTTAGAAGACTAGGTTGCTCTGAAAATACAGGATGAGGACATCTTGGTTAATGCATCCCCAAATCTTGGAGTTTTCAAATGCCTCACAATGCCCTGGACTTACAGAAATAAATAGAAATGATGCATTGTGCCCTGTTAAGGAAAAAATTCCACTCTTCTTTGACAAAGTTGCAGAGGACTTTGCTGACAAGACCATAACAATAATGCATTTAAGAGTCTACTATAACTTCCCTCTTGGCCATCAGATCAATGTAAACTGGATCACACCACAACATAATTTTGCTAGGTAAGTCCTGGGCCTGCTAGAGGAACAAAAGGAATATACCCAAAAGGAGGTGCAGGACCTAGCCAACATGGACCAGCAGACAAAAAGGAGAGTTTTATGGGACTGGATCTTGAGGACACCAGAATTGAGGAGGTCATAAATTTGTATAAGAGAGGCCTTAGTATCTTATGATACACATTTTAACATTTATTTTTATAGTTTCCTAATGTGGAAGCTTAGAGTATTTATTTTAGATCTTTCTTCTTTTCTAATGTATGCATTGGATGTTATAAATGACCTTCTTTTTCTTAACAGCTTTATTGAGGCATAATTGATACAAAATCTGTACATATGTGATATATATATAATTTGATGAATTTAGATACATGCAAACACCCATTATACTATCAACATAATCAGCGTAATAGACATATCCATCACCTCTCAACATTTCCTTGTATATCTCTTTTTTTTTTTTTTTTGGCTTGGTTTATTTTATGATAACACTTTGTGTGAGATCTATCCTCAACATATTTTGAATTGTACAATATCATACTGTTAACTGTAGTCACTATGTTGTACCACAGATACCTTGCATTTATTCATGTAGCACAATTGAAACTTTATACCCATTGAAAAACTTCTCATTTCCCCCAATCCCTAACCCCTGGCAGCCACTATTTTCAGATTCTGTGAATTTCACTATTTTAGATATTTCATATAAGTAGAATAATGCAGTAACTGTCCTTCTGTGACTGTCTTATTTGACTTCACATGATGTCTTCCAGGTTCATCTGTATTATTGCAAATGGTGGGATTTCCTTCTTTTTCAAGACTGAGTAATATTCCATTGTATGTATATACCACATATTCTTTGTATATTCATCTGTTCATGAGTACTTAGGTTGTTTTCATATCTTGGCTATTGTGAGTAAGGCTGTAATGAACATGGGAGTGCTTATATCATTTATTTCGAGTTGGGTTGTTGGATCATATATAGTTCTATTTTTAATTTTGGGGGGAACCTTTATACTGTTTTCCATAGCTGCTGCACCATTTTACATTCCCACTGACAGTTACAAGTGTTCCAATGTCTTTACGTCCTCCCCAATGCTTTTTATTTGGTTTTTGTAATAATAGTCATCCTAACAGATGTGAGGTGATATCTCATTCTGGTTTTGATTTGCATTTCCCTGATAATGATTTTGAGCACTTTCATTATCCTATTGGCCATTTGTATGTCTTCTTTGGAAAAATGTTTGTTGAAGACCCAAATTAAAAAATTAGAAATGAAAGAGGAGGCAGTAGAATAATGCCAAAGAAAGGATCAAAAACCTCCCCCAAAAGAAAAGCTCAGGACCAGACGGCTTCACTGGTAAATTCTACCAAACATTTAAAGAATTGACTCCAAACCTTCTGCAACTCTTTCAAAAAATTGCAAAGAAGAGAACACTTTCAAAGTCATTTTATGAGGCTAATATCACCTTGATATCAAAAAAAGACAAAGACAATATAAGAAAATAAAATTACAGGCCAATACCCCTAATCAACATATATGTGGAATTCCTCAACAAAATACTAGCCAACTGACTTCAACAGCAAATTAAAAGGACCATACAGTAAGATTAAGTGGGTTTTATCCCTGATATAGAAAGATGGTTCAACATACACAAATCCATAAATGTGAAACACCACATTAAGAGAACAAAGGATACATTTCCTTCTAAACACTGCTTCCTCTGCATATGGACAAATTTTTATAATTTTTATTTTTATTTTCATTTATTTCAAAATATTTAATTTTTTCTTAGCACTTCTGTTTTGATCCATGTGCTATTTCAAAATGTGCTGTTTAATCTCCAAATATTTTGGTGTTTTACTGTTACCGTTCTGATTTGATTCCTAGTTTAAATACGTAATTGTCTGAAAGCATGAATCATACAATTTCTGTTTCTTTAAATGTGTTCAAATATGTTTTGTGGCCTATAGAATGTGGCCTATGTTGATGAATATTCTATGTGAACTTGAGACAAATGAGAGTTCTGTTGTTGGATGAAGCATTCCATAGGTGTCAATTAGATCAAGTTGATTATTGGTGATTTTCACCTCTTCTGTATCATTACTGATGATCTGCGTGCTGAATCTGCCAAATACTAATAGAAGGCTACCGAAGTCTTCAATTATATATAATAGAGGATTCATCTATTTTTCCTTGCAGTTCCAGAAGTTTTTGGCTCATGTATTTTGATGCTCTGCTGTTAAGTGCATACATACTGAGGATTGTTTTGTCTTGGAGAATTGACTCCCTTATTATCATGTAATAGCTCCTTAATTCTTGATAATTTTCAGTGCTCTGAAGTTCGCTTTGTGCGAAATTAATACAGCTACTGCAACTTTCTTTTGATTAATATTAGACTGGTACGGCTTCCTTCACCTCTTCATTTTTAATCTATTTGTGTCTTATATATAGTTGGATCATTTTTTATCCATTCTGGGAGTCTCTGTCTTTTAATTGGTATATTTAGACCATCGATATTTAAAGTGATTATATAATATCAACTTTACTTATTTATTTTACTGTTTTGTACTCATTGCCCTTGTTCTTTGTTTCTTTGTTCCTTTCTTTCTTCCTTCTTCTTTTTTTTTTTTTGTCCTCCAGTTATTTTCTTCCATGTTTGGTATTAATTACACGGTTACATGATCTCATTTTTTCTCCTCTTTTATCACATCAATCATACATCATTTTTATTTGTTTTTATGATTGCCCTTGAGTTTGCAATGTATGTTTACAATGTTTACAATTACTCCACATCATCTTTATATAACATTACAGCACTTCCATGTGTACTTTAACAGAGCATTCTCAACTCCTGCCCCTTATACATTTTCTGTCATTTATTTCACTTACACCAAATACTTTCTTGTTATTATTGTTTCAATAAATTATTATCTACTAGGTCAATGAAGAACAATAAAAATAAAATATTTTATTTTGCCATCATAATTCATTCTGTCATGCTTTTCCTTTCTTTATTTCCAAGCATCTGACCGATACTGTTTTCTTTATTTCTGAGGAACCTCTTTTAACATTTCTTGCAAATTAGGTCTACTGGTGACAAATGATCTCAATTTTTGACTTTACTTCTCCTGCACTTTTGAAAGATACTTTTACTGGATGTAAAATTGCAGATTTTTTTTTTCTTTCAGCAGTTTAAATATTTAACCGACTCTCTTCTTGTTTCCATGGTTTCTGAAGAGAGGACCAATGTAATTCTTATCTTTGTTCCTCTAAAGGTACAATGTTTTTTCTTCTTTTGTCTTGTTTTTTTTTTTTTCCTTTAGCTTCTTTCATAGTTTACTGTTTGTCTCTGATTTACTGAAGTTTGAATCTGCCATGCCTAGATGTGGTTATTTTGGGTCTTACCATTCTTGGTTATTCTCTGAGCCTTTTGGATTTGTGGTTTCATTTCTAACCTTTGGTAATTATTTCCTAGTTCTTGGTCATTTGGTTCTGTTATATGTGTGTATGTGTATGTGTATTTTTTTTTCTCTTTGCATTTCCATTTGGGAAATTTCTATTGATAGTTCTACAAGCTCACTGATTTTTTTTCCTCTGACATGTTAAGTCTATTGATGAGCTCATCAAAGGCACCCTTTCTTTTCATTGCAGTGTTTTTCATTTCCAGTATTTCCTTCTGATTCTTTCTTAGCCTTTCTCTCTAAGTATATTATCCATTTGTTTTGGCATGCGGTACACTTTCCCCATTACTGCCCTTAGCATATTAGTCAAAAAAAGTTAAATCAGCATCTCTGCCGTATCCGCATCTGATGCTGATTCTTGCTTTGTCTCTTAGAACTATATTCTTTTTTCTTTTTTCTTTTTTTTTAAATACTTTTAATTTTTTGTTGAAAGTTCTACATGATATACTGGGCCAAAGGGTCTGAGGTAAATACATGTCTAGGGTGAGGTTTTATGCTTCTTTGGCTAGAAATTAGGCTGCTTTTACTGTTTGCTTGACTGTATATATATAGTATCAGAAGGTAAAACTGCCTCTGATTTTGTTGACTTTGTCTCCCCTATTGTACAGAAGCTCTATTGATGTGGTAGTTGTTTGTGTGTGTGTGTGTCTCCAGAAGGGGGATGCATTCTACAGTTTTATGATCAGATTTTGGTCTTTTAGTGAAACTTGCACCCCCTAGGTTGTGATCCTCATAAATGCTTCTCCACCCCCCACTTTAGGTATGACAGGAAGGCTAGTGGAGGTTCTAGTTGGATATTTCCCTTTTCCAAGATAGGTTAGGCTCCAGTAAATAAGTTCTCCTATTTCAAAATAATGACTTGTTCCCTCATCCTGCAGATCTTCACTGTGAGAACCTGGTAGGGCTCCTGGAGTAAAACTCACAGAAGTATAGGAGTTCCTCCAAGAGTGGGTCCCTGGTGTTTCTAACTCTCAAGCTCCTACACATTGAGCCTCTAACACGTTAACAGTTTATGGTGTAGGTTTTTTCTCCTCCAGTAATGATTCCTGTGAAAGTTTATACTCAGGCTTCCCCCTGCAGCCTCAGTTCATTGCTGGACCTAAGAAGAGGTGTTGAATCTCAGTTTGTTCAGCTTCTTTTTGCTTGTTAGGACACAAGTGATGACTTCCTAACTCCTTACATGCCAGACCGAAAACTGCAAATGTCTCTGAGGTTTTAGTGCTGAGAAATACAGCACTTCCTTCAACTAACCTTTTGCTGTTTTTTATTTTACAAACATTAGAGTGCTTTTAGTTTAACTTTTTTTTTCTTTTGGCCAATAGAAGCCTAGAGCCAAGGTTTTGTTGATTGAACAATTGAATCACACTTGATAATAAGCCTGTTGTCTATTGACACTATACCTGCTTTATTGAGTTTTACTTTATAATCTATATTTAGCATGTATTCATGTTTACACCTGTGGAAACTGCTTCAATTTTTATAATTAAATTAAAAAGTTTGTGCTTCATCTCTTGTTAATAGTTAATAGAAAGGGCTGAGTTTTCCTATAGAAAAGAAAGAGAGAGCGAGCGAGAACACGAAAAGTGTGTCTACCTAGAACTTTGGAATCTCAGTGTTGAGCCCAAGCTTGCTCATCTGACTGACATTAGACAAATCACTTCTCCACACATCAGTTTCTACACCTTCAAAAGGGAGAATAAATTGGAAGGGGCTTTAGGAGTCTAGTCTGTATGTCTCTCACCTTTGCTTGAATGAATGTTTCACAAGATACGAAGATAGAAGGATAAATCACCAACTTTCCATTATACTTGAGATTTTCACCACATGATAGCATTGCTCACAGGAATAGTTTTGCCATTAACTCTTGCTCCAAGCCTGTATTTGAGCAACACAGTTTTTATTGCAGAAACTCAGATTTTACTTTCTACCTCTTCTTAACGTAAAAGGGAAACCATGGATCCAACAGATCTTTTTGTGTTTTTCTGTCATCCTAGACTTCCTCTTAAATTCTAAGTAAAAAAATCCAGTTGTATACTCCAGAATTTAGGGAAGAATTAAATACCATAGAATCATTAAACTAGAACTGTTAAAGGTTGAAAATGAGACACGCATTGAGATATGTCGAATGAGGGGGTTATTATGGCTAGGAAAATACATATTCTACCTAGTTATATCACATGTACCTTAACTGTGGTAACTTCAGTGCATTTGATTAATGCAAATAATATATGGAATAACCATTCTGAATGGTATTCAGCATGGGAAGAACTGGAAGCAGGCTTCTGTTTTTGTTTTTCCATTTCCCTCTTTTCTCACCCAAGAAATTCCTGGGTCACTAAGAAAAAAGCACTTGGGTGTAATTCAATTTCCACGTAGTTAAGCAATATCAGAAATGCCAAACTGCTGAACTTCAACTTAACTTAAAAACCATGCCCTGAACACTGAGTAAACTAATGGTCTGCTTCACTCTTTTCTCCACCAGATTGCCCATTTACCTTTCCAATCCTTTACAAAGCAACATTTCTTCTAGGTGAGCACCCCTGCAAGGGCAGGCAGGGAGAGCAGCCTCATCTACTAAGGTGACACAGTTAATCGCCTTTGACAATATTCATTTGTAGCTGAAGTGAAGCATTTCCAGACCAGAAATGACACTTTGATATTATAGCACTACTAACACCTAGATCCACAAATGCAGAGATTTTGGCCAAGGAGGCTGAAAAACATTTCAGAATAAATCATTTGACACCTGGATTGGATAACTCTTGATCAAACACTAACACAGACTTTCCTGGGCATATATAAATATAGATGATGTTCTGCAAAGTTTTCTTAAAGTAGTAGGAAGTAGAAAAGGTATGAACAACCAAGGAACTAAGAATTTTAAGCATTCAGTTTATTTTTAATACAATGTGATCCAGACAAAAACAGTATGTTCTTGATGCTGCCTTCAGACTTGTGGAGGGGACATTTAAAGAGATAACTTCCACTTACCCACAGACAAATGTTTAGAGCTATGAGAACGTTGCAAAGCATTGTGGTGGATCACAAAACAAGGACACTTAGCCCAGGCTCAGGAGTTCATGACGTGTTTTCTAGAGGAGACGGACTCTGGGCTGGATGATGAACAACGAAAAGGCATTCAAGTGCAGAGGTGAGGGGAGAGCATTTTAGTGTGGGAATGTGAAAAGAAACCTTTACGAATGGAACCAGTAGAGTACTTGGGGTAGTAAAAAGTGAAAAACGGTGGGCTGTGAGGCTAGAATAAAAACTAGGGGCCAAATCTTAGAAAACTTGGTGTATCACACTGAAATGCTTAGATTTTATCTCGTAAAGGGTGAGTTTATACAGCTTGAAAGAAGTGAGTAGGATGACTGCTGATGAAATGCTGTATGTCCCAAAGCACACTGCCAAACTCTGATCATTGATCCTACCTCCAAAATAATAGAATGGTGAGGAAACTTGGGAATATACAAAAGTCCTCCTTACTCTTGACAGATGAAGACAATGAGACTCAGAGAAAGGGGGAAGTGATTTGCTCTGAGGCACACAGCTAAACAGTGGTTAAAATTGGAATTTAAAATCTTGGCCTAGAATAGTTTCCCTCCAAATGAGATCTTTCTCATGATCTGTTCAAGCCTAATGCAAGTGTTAAGAGTCCATTCTAACTCAAGGCATGGTTACTGTTCTCTAATTTGAAATGAGGTGAAACTGGGGGAGGGTATAGCTCAAGTGGTAGAGTGCATGCTGAGCATGCATGAGGTCCTAGGTTCAATCCCCAGCACCTCCATTAAAAATAAATAAATAAATAAATAAATAAATAAATAAATAAATAAATAAATAAAATAAATAGACCTAGTTACCTCTCCACTACTTAAAAAAAAAAAGAAAAGAGAGAGAGACTTTAAAGAAATGAGATGAAACTTAGTAAATTAGCTGAACATTTTGGAAGTGTTAATTCTTTGAAAGAACCAAGCAGCACGCAGGTTATATTTCATTGCTTCAGAATGTAAAACATCTAGCAAGAAGCCATACTGGCTATCAGGAGAGAACGTTCTGTTAATGCTGGTAGCTAAATGAGTGATCTCAGGTAATGAGTTTCCTTCTGCCTTGGTTTTCTAAGGCAGAGGTTATAAGGATGATCAGTAATAATAAATGTGAAACTGTATGTTTAAAACCCAGTGTTCCATGTTAGCGTTTCTCAATGTGGTGCCTGCCCTACTGGGACTACTTAAGATGACTTTAGGTAGTGAGGGAAGACGTGTATGCCAGTTATTATATTGCCTGTCAGCTCTAAATCCACCCTGCTTTGTCCTGATTTATTATCTCAGCTAGAACTTGTACTTCTCCTTTGCCAGGTGGTGCAGTGTTGGACTCTGTCCATAGAGGATGCTGGAGGAATACTGGAAGGCAGAGCAGAGAAAGGCTTTTCTTCTTGATTCCTCTTTGCTTCTTCCATCCTCTGATGGCTTCCAGTGGCACTCACTCTCCAGCAAGTTTGTTAGGCACCTCAGTGAACAGCTTCCTGTAAACTCACTCCAGTTCACTGATCACCTCCTTTGCTGGCTTCCTGTGGATAAGCTCTGCCTCTAATCATACCGACAGACTGTTGCACCTTCCAGAGGGCTGCATCCTAGGGAGTCAGGGTCTCAGCCTTGGAGGCCAGGGCTCTGCCACGTGCTTAGCTCCTTCCTGGATTGTTCTCCTTCAGCGCTAAAAGTAGTAGCTTCTCCGTATAGTTGCTGTGTTTTTATTTGTTAGAATACTTTCCTATTAAAAATCTATTTTAGTACTTTACCACTTTCACTAGTTAATATTTTCTTACATTACGTTCTTCCTGTTCAAATTTCCAATGTGGTGTCTGTCTTCTGACTGGACCTTGACAAACATAGAATATATTTAATAATTTTATTCCTATTTATGTTTATCATGAAATTGTGATTAGGTGGCAATTGATTATTTCCTGACAGAAATATGAAGTTTCTACCCTGCAGCAAATCACTTTTAAAATTTAAATAAACTGACTTATATATGATATTTTATAAATAAGAGCAAATGTAGCTCATGGATATAGCAAAATCATAGCAGTTTTACAAATGGCTAAAGTTGAGGAAGGTCTCAGCTATTTAATAAGCAAGATCAGTTATTTAATGGTAGTTCTTGGATTTCTACATCATGTTCAGATGATTGTTGTTAAACAATTATTAAATTGTTACATAGATTATAATAAGTGTTTATTTAAGTACATAATCTTGTTTTATCCTTGGGACAATGCTGGATGTTACTCTATTCTCCATTTTATATCTAAAATAAAATGAGATTCAGAAAGGTTAAGAAAATTGCCCAAGATAAGATGGCCTAGTAAGTGACAGATCTGGGACTCAAGTCCTGATTTATCTAATTTCATTGTATGTGCATATCATTTGTAACAGTAAAATACTGAAAATGAGCTGCATGTTCCATCGCAGTAGGGTGATAGGGAGGTTGTAGTTTGCCAAAATAATGGAATAATACTTAGTAAAAAATAAAGAATGAGTTATAAATATTTGCTGACCTGGAAATATAGCCATGATATATTGTGAGCTGAAAAACAACGTTAACAACAACTTGCTGCAATATGTACATCAAATGATTCTACTTTTGTGAAATAAAAGAGCAGATACTCAGTGTGCACGTGTGTGCATGTGTTTATGAAGGCATGAAAAAACAGATCCTTGGAGCTAGGGTTTTTATTTTTATTTTTTGATTGAAGTATATTTGATTTATAGTATTTTAGTTTCAGATATACAGCTGAGTGATTCGGTTATACATATAGATTTATTCTTTCCCAGGTTGTTTTCCATTATAGGTTATTATAAGGTGTTGAAAATAGTTCTCTGTGTTACACAGTAGGTCCTAGTTGTTGATCTATTTTATATATAGTAGTTTGTATCTGTTAATCCCAAATTCCTAATTTATCCCTCCTCCCTTTCCCTTTTGGTAACCATCAGTCTGTTTTCTATGTCTGTGAGTCTGTTTCTGGTTTGTAAATAAGGTCATTTGCATCATTTTTCAGATTCTGCATATAAGTGATGCCATACGATATTTGTCTTTCTCTGTGACTTATTTCACTTAGTGTGATAATCTCCAGGTCCATCCATGTTGCTACAAATACCGTTATTTCACTCTTTGTATGGCTGAGTAATTTTCCATTATATGTATATAGACCACATATTCTTTATCCACTCATCCGTTGACAGGCATTTAGGTTGCTTCCACGTCTTGACTATTGTAAACAGTGCTGCTCTGAACATTGGGGTACATGTATCTTTTCAAATTAGTTTCCTCCAGATACATGCCCAGGAGTAGGATTGCTGGATCATATGGTAACTCTATTTTTTAGTTTCTCAGGGAACCACTATACTGTTCTCCATGGTGGCTGCACCAATTTACATTCTCACCAACAACGTAGGAGGGTCCCCTTTTCCTTGCAGCTGGGATTTTTAAGTGGAAGGATAAGACTTCCTTTTATTAACATATATAATTGTAAATAGTAAAGTTGTGAATAGCCATTACTTTCCTTTTAGCTTTTTTTCAGTAATTTTTAGTGCATTTTGAAGTACCTTATGTCCTTACAACCATATCAATTGTCTGTTTTGCATAATTCTTCAGTAATATGAAATTTAGCAGATGTTTTCACTGGAGGCAGCAGTCATAGATGAAGATCTGAGGAAATTATTCTTTGAGATTAGTATTAGCAGAAAGGACCAACTGACATGTGACTGCCCTCCAAGCTCTCCATGCCAGGTGTACTCTGGACTTTTACTGCCCATCTGAATGAATAGGCTTCTCACCATACTGGCCAAGCAAGTCTGACCTACAGAATTTTCTTCAAAATATGGATATTCTCAGTTGATTTCCTCTACCATTTAGATCCCAGTTAGATTCATAGAACTTACAGATTCTGGACATGGAAAGCACGAAGGACTGCACTGTGCTCTAACTGATTTCCGTTTACCCCCCTGGTGAGGGAGGGATTCTTGCCCTAGCATGGTCGAGATAGTTGGGCAGATGAGATTGTTAGCGGAGTAGCTGCAGGTCTTCAGAGGCTGGGAAAGGAGGACACTGCATGCCCCGCAAGGTCACGTGAGGGTTGCACTTGGGAACAGAGTGAACAGCCAGGGGCTGTGCAAGGCAGCCTTTGTAGTATCAAAAGGATGAAATGCCCTCTGGTTCCTGTGGGGAAGATGTAATTGGTTTGTTTGAGTAATTCCATGGGCTGGCAAAGGACTAAAGCCTGATATTCAGGGATTGTACTTGGTTCTTTGATAAGGAGGATTTTTTTGGGGGGGGTGGGTAAGCGGTCTTGTTTACTGGAGCAGTGTTGGGAGGGAAACTTGCGATTAGGCCATTTTAAAACTTGTCAGTTTCACCAGCTGTCAAGACAGCACATAATCTCAGACTTTAATTTTAGATCTTTCACTGCATATGGTAAAAAGAGGGGTTGAACTCAAGAGGTGACACTTGGGAGTGCTAAACTTTAGTACTTGCTGAAATACAGTAGCCTCAATTCCAGGACTTGCATGGTAGTATGTGTTTTTTGTATTAAAATGGATTTGTTGAGTTTTTAAAATAATATCACGTGTATTTTAGCAAAAAATAATAATGTTTTATTTAGCTTTGTTAGATTCCATAAATTGTCCCCAACTTCCCACCACAAAATTAATTTCTGTCCTTGAATTAGAACTTAGGAATTTTAAACAAGGGGATTTTTCATAAAAAAAAAAGAAGAAAAAGAACAACTGTTTTATGTAACGTAGCATTTTTAACAACTGACTTAAAAATGATTTTAGAACAGCACCCATAAGAGCATAAACATGGGCATTATAATTAATCTACAGCTGGGCCAAGAAATAAACGACTGTACAGGGAACTGATTGTGCAAATAAATACATTCTATTAAGAGGCCAGACAGATAGTAACATGTGGATTTAACTACCAAACCAGAGTAGGAAGAGCATATTGTCGGTAATAACCAGAAAAAAAAAGTCATAAAAGTTTGTAACTACTGAAAACAAGTCAGATGAACATTCATTAAATGAAGGACCAAGTATCCGATTTTCTAAAGGGCACTATGTAAGGATTTGTTAAGAGAAATGGGACTTAGTCAGTCAGGGGCAGGCGAGGCTGCATTCTACCCCCTGCTAGCTGTGTGATCGACCTCTCACTGGCTTAATCTCTCTGAGACTCTGTTGACTCATGTGGAAAATGGGAAAAAAAAAAAATAAAGCTTTCCTTGTCGCTTTTCTATGAAGAATAAATGAGCTTCTGCATAGCAGATGTCTTGCAGGACACTGGGTATACAGTAAGTGCTCAATGCATATTAGTGTCCTTTTTCATACTGTGCTCACAATGATTTAAAGCTGTTAGAAAACCAGGCAAATTATATATGATCTAAATTCTTTCTGAATTATTCAGATTGATTACCCATAAGGGGAACTCTGAAGTCTACATAGGAGTCACCTGGGAAATTATTGGAATGCAGGCCTTTTGACTCCAAATTCTTGGATTTGGGTCTGCTTATGGGTAGTAGGGCCATAACTCAATCATTTAAACAAGTGCTTTAAGTAATTCTTCGGTACACTTTGAGACACACTAGTGTTTTCAATCCAGATGAGCAAATATTTCCCAAATGTCTTCTTCACATTTATCATTATTTTAAAATGAGCGCTAGTTATGTTCTAGTGACTAAGAAGAAAAAAGAAAGCAAAGCACGAATATTTGTATTACAGATAAATAGTTCCTTTTAACGACAGATTACCACAATGTGAAATAAAGTAAGCTTTTACTGATGATATGTGCTATCCAGAAGGAAAAATCACTGACAGGTTTTCGCAGGGACACGACAGGATGCAAAAAAAAGAAAAAAAAAATGTCCATTGTTCTTTTGGGGCACAGGATTATCCTCTGCTCCTTGCGAGAATCCTGCTGTGAAGCAACAGTCCTTCCCTAATGGCCTCCAAGGATGGACTGGCTGGGTTCATTAAGGGCCAGACATCTGTTCAGATTTCAATACTCCTAGGGAATGTAAAGTACAAAACACTCCCGAGTTTATTTTGATTGTGTAATCCCAGCAGATACAGAAGCCCTGCCAAATCTGGAAATCAGTGCCTTGTGAAAAATGAGGCATGGGATACCAAAGAATGGATAGCAGAAAAGAGAGCTCAGAGCAATGCGCCCTGCGACTGAGTATTTGTGACTAATGCAGGAGGCTTGGAGCAGCTGTGGAAGGAAAGAGAATGGACCCAAAGGGAACCTCCAGTGGAGTATCTGTGTCTTTATTAAGGGGGCTGTTCCACATCACCTCGTGTCTGCCGTCTTTACGGATGCGAGCACTCCTACTACCCAGGGCTCTCATTCGATTCCCACAGTGATGCGAAGGTGCAGGAATTGCTGCCCCAATCTTAGAAAAGGAAACTGAGATTCAGAAGGTAACCTGTTTACAGTCACCGACCTAGGAAGTGACAGAAATAAAATTAGAACCCTTGTCTGCGTGAGGACAGGGCTTTACTATCTCAAACATGTCACCTTATCTTGGAATCATTAATAAGTAATAGAAGAAGCAAACAAAAAACCCTCCTTTTTCCTCACACCCACTGGCACAAGAGGATGGGCGATGAGATGGAAAAGGGACCCATGCCTGGAAGTGAGATAGACCAGCTCAAACATTTTATAATCTGAACTCATGAGATAATAACCAACCTTCCTTTTTTTTTTTTTTTCCCTTCCTCCATTTTTCCTTCATTTCTTCCTCAAAGCATCCAGTCAGTAACCATTCTGTATCCGTCCCTCTGCTGCAAAATGTGTGTAGGAGGGTGCTTTCCTGCCCCTTGCTCTCCTGCACCCACTGTATTCCAGACACGGAGCATTCTTACTATCCCCAAACATGACCATCAGTTGTCCACCACTTTCCTGTGTGCTGGACACTCTGTGTTTAATCTTATTTCATTCTCAGACTAACCCTATGACACTCAGATAATTTCTCTCCATGTCACAAGGATGCTATTTGATATATCAAGAATTCTTGACTTTGGCGGGGGATAATCCAAGCAAATATGGTGGTGGCAACGGCGGGGAGTTGTGCCTCTAAGCTTTGTAAAACAAAATTGAGGCCAGCTATGGTTGTTTGAAATCCTATAACTCTTAAGCTGCAGTCCCCCAAGGCCCCTTTTAGCCTTCAGCACAAATAAGCTTTGACTCCTGCAGCATGTGTTAAATTTATAATCGTGGTTTACAGATATCTTCAGCCTGTAGCGAGTTGCTGCAACTATTTCCTGTTTCTATCCCAAGGCGATCTGTGATGAGTACTTAAACACGTACACACACACCTCTATATATTATTTGTAAGATAATGTATCTACTCTTTATCCCTAAAGCAATCTACCATCACCAGTGGCATACCATGCTGTACTCTGGAGGACTAAAATTATATAAAGCCAGACCCTCCAAATGATCTGATGAATCTGGCAGACGCAGGCCAAACGGATGGGGATTATTGTGTCATAAATGGCCCAACAGATTGAATCCTGTAAGCAGAGTTTTAAAAGGCATAAATTGGGGAATGAATTGGAATTTTCTTATGGACTTTTCTCCATAGTGTTGCCAGTCCAGCATGAAACAGCCCAAATACTGCTATTCTTAGAGCTAATGGCCCCAAAGACAAATTAAGTACGCATCTCCCCATTTAATGTTGTTATTCCTCTGAACTTGCTAGAACAGGCCTGTGAAAGGACAGACAGGGCAACCTCCCAAATACCGCGCCTCACGTTGCTTTGCTGCTTAACTACATGTGCATAAGTGCCAACTGGCCCACAGAACAGGAGCCTCTGACTTTTAATTGGGTGTTTTTCCGTTTCACGGTTCCCCGTGGGTCCCTCTCATGTCTCCAAGGTGCACTTTTACTCGCTTATTAATGGGAGAGACAGTCCCAGGCCTCCCTTTCCTCCCTTTCCGGCAGCTCCCATGCGTTCTGTGAACATACAGGTCATCTTGTTGCCATGCGCTTAGTTTCAAAGGAACCTCTGAAATGACTCTTTGATGGAACTTGTCGGAATCTAAAATAAATCCCTTTTACTTGGGCATGGTAAACATAAAACTTGGAGAGGAAAACAAAAAAACTGACTGTGAAAAAATCAATAGATCCTTATATATTATTTTTATTTGGGACCTTGTCAGAGTAAAATAACAACTTTCTCTTTCCCTGGCACTGAACACACTATTTTATGGGCAGAATAAAATGGCCTTTCTTTTCACCTTTGGGGGTGGGGGAGGGGGTACATGGCTGCATAGAGGGGAGAAGTTATGTGCTATATTCCCCGATGTCCAGGCAGCTGACTGATTCTCCCTTGCTGCAAGGCAATCTTTGCCTCTGTGTTTTCAGCCCAGGGCTGAGATGACTAAGGACTGAGTTCACTTCATGATGGATACTGTCTCCCCACCACGTCAACTCTGGAAACTTCCCTGAATGTGTGAATATTTACTGGGCACTTACTGTGTCCGAACCATGCTGCTAAGCACTTCATCTGCATCATTTTCATTGCGTTTATCATTAACTCACATTTTCCTCTATGTATCATAGGATGTTATATATTTTAGAGGGTCTGCCGCCTTTAAACAAGCTACTAAAACAAATAGCTTCAAAAATACATAACAGTTCAAACACAGTTGAAGTTTTCTCTCTCCTGTGTGTACAAGCCTGAGACTCCTGTCTCTGGGGGACTCTATTCCATGGAGTGATACCTGGACCCAGGCTCCTTCCATTTTGTGTCTCCTCCACCCTCCACATGTTAGAGTCGTTTACTTCCATACAAGAAATGGGTTTAAAAAAAAAAAGTGTGGAGGAAATGCATCCTCTTCTTTAGAAAAGTCTCGGCTGAAAATGGCACAAATAAATTCTTCGAATCTTCTCTTCACAAGCAAACGTCTCATGCACTCATCTAGATGTCTGAGAAGCTAGAAAATGTAGTAACTGGCTCAACAATTACTTACCAAGAGCGACTCTTTTCTGTAGAGGAGGGAGCATGAAATTGGGTGAATCCCTAAAGATCTCTAACACAAACGGCATTGCTCCCAGTTTTCCTTCTTAATATTGTACTGTCTTCCCATGTAGGTCATAACTTTGTTTTCAAAGATATTATTTTTCAAAATTTCCACCCTTGTACTGTAACATAATTTATTGAAATTCTCCTTTTACACGTTTCTGTTTACATTTTAATTAAAAAATTTTTATTATACTTTGTTGTCATTAACATATTGAGAAATAGTATTTCTACAAGTCTAATTTCACCTAAAAATCACGGCTAGTAAATGTGTTATTACTACTAGCTTCTTAAAGCTCTTAATAAACCTTGACTTCCGGAGAGGTTATGTTTATCACATCAGTGAATGATACTATCAAATAAACCTCACCTTTGCCAGCACTTGGTGTTACCACTGTAATGAAATGTCAGTTTGATATATAGAACATAATTATGTATCATTGGTTTATATAAGCATCTGTAAAATAGTGGAGAGGTGAGTCAAAGCCACTACGTTTTTCCTCTTTTTCCACCTTCATCTTTCTTTCTAGCCGTTGCTTGAGAACCAGTAAACACCTTGCAAAATAAGACACAAAGTTTTTTTTTTTTTTTTTTTGGGTGCCGGGCAGATAAAATAACTTGCATGGCTTTGTCTGTGGGTGTACTGGATTTGTATTTGTCTTTTGAATTTAAAATTTATGTTAAAAGAAATGCAGTCAGGCTGGCCTTTGGCTTAAATATTGAGCGAGGCTTATGCTTCAAAGTTTTACCCTTTAGGTACAAGGACAATTCTGTGTCAGAAATGTGTTCATTTGACCAAGGACAACGTTTTCCTTTTTTCATGAAAGCATCAATTTTTATGCACTAAAACCCCTGAGGTAAAAATTAGCCACACCTCATGGCTGATCAAGGTTTACCCTACTATAATTTCTCTTCTAGGAGCCACAGATATGCTTCTGAAGTTTCTCCTGCATTTATATCACAGCTCTCCCTTTTGAGGAAATAAAGGAATACTTCCCACTATACCACCTGCTCCCTTCATCCCCCAAGAATGCTCTTAGGAAAGCATGTTCCTTATTCTTACGTGGAAAATGCAGATGTCATTCTCCGTATAAGCTTGAACTCCATAGCTCTACTAGCAAAGAAGGGTGGGAAGAAGGGACTTCTCTTTTTTTCTTTAAACATACCACGCTTATTTCCACTGTTGGATCTTTGCACTTCCAGTCTGCTCTCCCTCAAAAACTTCTAATCCCCACCCGCATACCCTCAGCTTAGCTGTCTCCTTCTTATTACTAGGGACTCAGTTAAAACCAGTCTAAATTAACTCCATCCCACCCCTTTCTGCACACTGCATCATCTTATTTTCTTCATAATGTTTATCACTGGCTGACACTATCTTAATAGTTATTTTGATAGTGAAAGCTCTAACAGGAATGTTTGCCTGCTTTGTTCCCCGCTGTAACTGATTCCTAGGATAGAACCAAGTAATGAATGAATGCTGAGTGAACTGCTGGGATTTATTAAATAAACTGATAGATGCCTAAAGTCTATGGGATGGATGACTTTGGGGTACTTCATTAAAAGATATTCTAGCATTTGTGTATTGTTTTAAAAATTACAAAACTCATTCACATGCCTTAGTCATTAGGAAATAGAGAATCAGGAAGGAATACTGAATGCAGATTTGAAGGAGTGGCTCCATAAGACTCAGTTTATGTATCTCAGATTTTCTCAGCTCCCTCTGCCCCCTGCTTCCTACTCCTCCCTGTGTGAGCATGTGTGTACACACATGTGCACCACACATGGACACACACATTCACTAGCTGAACAGTAGGCACTTGCCCCAACAATCAGTTTGTTCACTGTTGTTGACTGAAACCACCAGCTGTCTCCAGTAGGCGGGCCAGGTGTTCTTTCTCAGAGTGGAAGCTGCAAGGGTCTAGCTGCCATGTCTGCCCCCAACTGTCCCTATAAAGGCAGGAGACACTCCCTCCACTCTTGGTTTCAGATGAATAATCAAATGATGCAGTTGGGGAAATGGAGTCCCCAGAGGCAACCTTGGAGGGGTTAGGTTGCCAAGCCAGAAAGTTTGGGAATGTTAATTCCCTGACGGGCAAACTGGGACAGAAACTAGGAAACAGCTGGAAGAGAAATTCTTCTCTTTTTTTATTTTTCCCTACAGACTGTGAGGCATGGTATGATTCCACACACAGCTGAAGTCCTGACGTGGTTAAGTCAGTGATGGACCACTTTGCATCTGCTTTCCCCTCTTCCTTGGCTGACTGCGTTTCCCCCTTGCCCTTGCTAGCCTGGGGATATATAATCCAGACCTTATTTTACCTGAAGCTTTGCCAAAGGCTTTTTTTTTTTTTTTTCCTAATACAATGTGGACTGAGAAGCTGACCCTTGACTTTTCAAGGCACTGGAAATAGTATTTTTTTTTTCCCTTCCAATCCATGTTACAGTATGCTTTAATGAAAAGATCAGACTGACTTAATTTTCTTTTGAATCAGAAGAGAATAGACTATGTTAAACTAAAATTGAAGCCCAATTACCAGGTGACTATGTCTTCAACAATGCCCTAGCTACCCTGAGAGATTCTTTTTTTAATGAACTGAAATTTGCAAAAAGGGTGTGTTACTGTGTTGCATATGTCTCTAAATAGGCTCTTTTCCAAGAATATTTTCAATATACTTAGTATTAGTTGAATATTGACTAAGAGCAGTCTTAGGGGTCAGAGAGACATGGTTTCAAATATCAGTTTAGTTCTGCTGTTTCATGATCTCATGGATAGGAAGTTACTAAACCTGTCCCACTCTCACTGTTACCCACATTTTAATGAAGAGGACGTAACTGGCTTGACAATTGTGAGAAGTGAATTAGATGATATAAAGTATTCAGCATAGTTTCTAGCTCTGTACTAAGAGAAGGCCTATTTTACCCACATGGAAAGTTTGGTTATCTTAAAAGTGCTCCTCTCGCCGGATCTGAAGAGACGTTTTTGTCCTGCCATCACTTAGAATGAAACTGAGCATCTGTAAATTCATTCCTGATATGACTGAAAAATTGGGAATTTGGAGGGTGTGTTACAACGGGGTTAGAAAGCATGGAGCTATTGACATACGACATAAGAGGGAGAGCATTCAAAGGAACAGAGATTGTTTTTTTCTTTCCTGAACCTTTTACAGAACCTTGATCATTAAGAAGCTGGTAGTGGTCACATGGAAAAGGGCATGGGAGAATCGCCTATATGAGCCTTTCTGTAATTCCATCTTATTCCGTCTTGTTTCATCTTGGGGTGGCAAGCCCCTACCAAAAAACCCCCCCAAAAAAACCCACCTCAGGAAACCTAAGAAGCAAAGCAATAGAGCTGTCTCCTCTTGCTGTTGACTAATAACATGAACAACTATTTATTACTTTGATTTTAAGTTTTTTATGATTCAACGGCGTTAATGAAAAACGAAAGCGTTTTCACCGTACCTGTCCTTATCTGTAAGGCGAGAAATACTTTACTGTAGAAAGTAGAATGCTGTTGCAGCAATTGATCACCTCTCACTGTGCATGGGGAGAAAGGTCATGCCTGTCCTATTTTGTGAAAATAAAGGAAGACAACACAAGTGAGAACAAACAAAGGGAAGTTTATTCAGAGTTTGCCATGCACAGGAGTCAGTTGCTGTCACTTGAGTTTGGCAGAGGCTTAAAATCAGGCAGGGATGCGGGAGAGCTCTATACTGAAAAACAGGGAGGGCCAGGTATTCTCTGACGTGGGGAAACTGAAGATGGACTAACCGGAAGTGAGGCATACGACGTGATTGGTTTAGAGAGTATAGTTGGCTTTCCCTGGTTGGTCCTGTGTTGAAAACAGAGGCAAAAATAGGGAGGTTGGAAGTTAGAACTAAGTTCAAGCCATTCTGGGTTGATTGTGAAGAGGTGGTGTGTTGGTCTTCTGGAATTATTGCTGCAGAGATTGTGGGTCAAAGTTCTGTTGTCGCATATGGCCTGGCCGTTGTTTATGTAATCAGTTTCTCATTTCATTCAAAGAAACTAGAAGGGAACTCTTTCTGTGAGGGAGGAGGTTGGGCCCATACTACTAATCATCTCTTCTGTCTTCATGTCCTTTTGTGATTTTGTAATTATTAAAAAAATTGTTTTTGACGTTTCTGATCATGTGAAGAAATGGAGATGTATGAGATCATTAACTTTTGTAATATCTCACCAATCTGTTATCTCCCCATGGTTTAAAGCTTGCTCCAACAGGGAGAAAGCTTAGACACTTCTGTTTGGGGCTGGGGTGGTAGGGACAGAATGCACTCAGTCTTAAAAAACTGTTTCTTCCTTTCAGAAAGACAGCTAAACAAAGGGATAGTTACCATGGTCTGTGATGATGATAAAAAACAAAACACGCTTAAAAAAGAATCACTCTGTACCAACCATTGCAGTTATATTTTTTGCCCAGTCCTTCTCTTTCTCTGCAATGCAGACTTGATAACTGTGTCTGTTCTTTGGGGTGGAAATGAACAATGACCAACCTTTTGGCCTTCTTTATTTTAGTTTGCATAGGCCTTCAAGGCAGGTAGAAAAAATGATTTCTCCAATTATTCCCGTCTATATCAGTAGCGTTCTTCATAGGGCTGGGAGGACAGAATGTCAACCAGTAATAAAATTTTTCTCTGCCTTGCTTCATCTTTTGTGTATACGTCTCCCTAGAAGAATTGAAGAGAGGGAATACTGGCCAAATGCCATCTCAATTTCATCTCACTTTATTATTTCCCAAAGAGCAAACTAGATAACATTTTAACTCCCAGTAAGGAAACTAATTTATGCAGATTTAAAACAGAATGTAAATGACCCAAGGCCAACAAAGGAGAAAAAAGTTTTTAAAGGCATTTTTGAAACCCAGTTTGGAAAGTCCCTTTCTTTGCATCTTCCTTTCCCACGTCTCTTTGTTAGTGCCCAGTCTATACTGGGCATGATATAGCCGAGGCCAAGACAGACCTGGCCTCTATCTTATTTAGAGGATGCTGCAAATTAAACAAATTAATGATAATATAGTGATATGTTCTCAAAAGCAAATAAAACTGCAACATGGTTTAGCAGTAAGAAAACTCTCTCAATCTAATCTTCCTCTCCCCCTTCCGTGCCTGTTGCCCACATGACAGTTACTCATGATGTGGTGATGTGTGAGCTAGCAGCTGACTACAGGGGGCCACCAGTGCCCTTGAGAAAGAACATTACAAGCAGAGGGAACAGCATGAACAAAAACTTAGGGTTAGGATTAAGTTGGCATGCTCAGAGCACAGGAAGAAGCCAATGCATCTGGAATACAGTAAGTTAGGCTGACTGAGGCAATGTACAAGAAGACAGGCAAAAGGGTCTTGAGTGGCTTGTTGATCTTTTTGTTTTTAATATCTAAAGAAAAATAATGCAATTATGATGTGACCAACCATCAAATACTGTTTTTCTCAGCTTCCAGACAGGATTTAAATTCCTAAAAATCTCTTATTATAGAAATTCACAAATTATCAAAAAACCCCAGAAATTTAGGATTATTATACTTGAGGCACCACTAGTATTCAATAACTTCTTGCAGTGATAAAACTATTTTGTAATTTTCTCAGACGATTATTTCACACTCTCACTTGTTTCTCAAACTTTCAACATCCCTCTTTTTTTTCCCATTCTCCAAAATGATCAATAGATTCAATATAACCATACTTGAAATCCCTCCAGGCATTGTAGTAGAAATTCACAAGCTGAGTTTAGCATTCGTATGGAAGGGAAAATAACTAAAGATGGCCAAAACAAGTTTGAAAAATGAAAGAATGCATTTGAAAGACTTAACACTTCTGATTGCAAGATACATTGTAATTCCAGAATAGCCAAATGGTGGTGATATTGGGATCATGGAGGACAAATAGATCAATTAGATAGAGTTGATAGTCTAAGGAATTATGCATACATATGTGGAAAACTGATCTTTGGTTGAAATGCAAAGGCAATTTAATGGATAAAAAATAGTCTTTTCAACAGTTAGTGTTAGAATAATTGGATATTCATGTGCCAAAAAACATTAAACTTTGATCCACATCTTTCAAAACCTAATTCACCCCTAAATCTATAAGATTTTTAGACAAACAAGAGAAAAATCTTTGTGATCTTGTATTAGACAACGACTTTTTGGATACATCAAAAGTATACTCTGTATAAAGAAAAAAATTCAATAAATTGTACTTAATGAAAATTAGAAATTTTCCTTTTTAAAAGACACCAGTAAGACAACCTAAAAGTCTATCAACAGGACTGGATAAAGAAGTTGTGGTATATATATGCAATGGAATACAACTTAGCCATAAAAAAGAATAAAATAACGCCATTTCTAGCGACATGGATGGACCTAGAAATTGTCATTCTAAGTGAAGTAAACCAGAAAGAGAAAAAAATACCATAAGATATAGCTTATATGTGGAATCTAAAAAAAGTGGGGATACAAATGAACTTATCTACAAAACAGAAACAGACTCACAGACATAGAGAACAAACTTATGGTTACCGGGAGTGGGAAAGGATAATTCAGGAGTTCGAAATTTGCACCCACTGGGGAGTGATGGAAATATTAATTATCTTGATTGTGATGGTGGTTTCATAGGTGTACAATTTGATGAATTTTGATACATGTATAAATCTGAAATATATATAGTTTACTGTACAGGCATTATACCACAGTAATGGTGTTTTAAAAAAAAAAAATCAAAATACAAGCCACAGTGTGGGAAATATTTTCAAGTCATGTACCTGATTATTTGGGTTTGTGTCCAGACTGATTAAGATGTTTCAAAACTGAATAATGAAGAAAACAAAAACCAGTAAAAATAACAAATAGGGAAATAATTTTATTAGATATTTCATCAAATAACATACATGGATAGAACATAAGCACATAAAAAGATGTTCAACATTATTAGTCATTAAGGAAATACAAATAAAAAACAATGAAATATTACTACACACCTATTAGGATGATTAAAATAAAAAATACTGACCATATCTAGTGTTAGTATGTTGAGGAACTGGAATGCTTATATACTGCTGGTGGGAATGCAGATGATACTGAAATTTGGAACGTTCTTAAAAATTTTAACATATACTTCCCTTAACATTAATCATTGCATTTATTTTATTTACACTTATAAATTACAAAGTGTAACATTTATAAATTATAATATTTATATGTAAATATAAGTGATATTTATAATATAATTATAAACATTATATTAATAGTAATTTAAAATTAATTAAATAATGATTATTTATATAATTTATTTATTAGTTACCTAAGGGAAGTAAAACTGTATGTCCTATGTAAAATAAAAAAAAAAAAAGAATGTTCACATAACTTTATTTGTAATATTCAAAGCTGGAAACAACCCCCCTGTCCATCCATAGGTGAATGGATTAAAGCATTTAAAAAAGTGAAATAAAGATGTTGCCATGGAGAACTTATAGAAACAAAGTTGGAGAAAAGTTCAGTTTCCTTCCTTGGTTTTCATTGACTGAACCTAATCAATAGTCAAAAGGGCAGGAAGTCCAAATTGGTCAGCCTCCTGGGGTAACGAACAGGGAGAGAAAAGTGAAGAGTGAGTATTGAGCATGTGGGGGGCCGAATCGGAGGTCAGGTTATAGAACCGTTACATCACCCACCCCTCCAAATTCTCTTAGGGTTTATAGTCATTGTAAAGCATATTTCTTTGCTGGATAAATAACTCTAGATGGACAGGTCTTCGTATTTTTTTTCCCAGCTGTTTAAAGATGTTATTCCATTGTCACCAAGTTTACAAAGTTTTTGAAAAAAAGTCTTCACTTAGTCACACAGTAATTCCTCTGTGCAAAAATATATATTTTCCACCCTCTGGTGGCTTTTGAGATTTTTCTTTTCATTTGTGGTTTTCAGCAGTTTGACATATTGTGGCATGTTTATGTGTATGTTTATCCTGTTTAAGTTCATTGGAGATTTTTGAATCTGGGCTTATAATTTCTAATCAAATTTCGAAATTTTCCTGTCACTTTTTTTTATTACTATTTTTGATGTCTTTCTAGTTTCTCGGCTTCTTCTAGGAGACCAGCCATATGTATGTCAGACTATTTAATATATCCCACAGGTCACGGAGGCTTTTTAAATTATTTTTTCCTCCTGGTTTCATTTTGGTTTGATTCTGCTTCTGTGTTTCCAGGTTCACTGATATTTTTGTTCTGCAATATCTAATCTGCTGTTAGTCTCATCCAGTGATACCTTAATTTCAGATACTGTTTAATCTATAGAAGTTCATTTTTTAAACATCTTCAGTTTCTCTCCTCACTATTTCATGTTTTTAATGAAGTACTCGCTCATAGTTATAATCGCTACTTATCATCCTTGTCTGTCATCATTTCTGTCATTTCTGTCTTTTTCTATTGAATGAGATTATTCTTGGCTATCGTTAGTTACCTTTATCTGCTTATTGATATGTATAAAATATTTTGATAGGCTGGACCTTGCAAATGCTATGCTACTGTTTTAGCAGTTCATTTTGAAAATTCAATTATAACAGGTAAATTTTATGAACTCAGTCCTGTTTTTAAGATTTCCTAGGGTGCATCTCAAGTAGACTTCATTCCAGGCATGAGTAAGCCTTATTTCTAAGATACAACTCTTGTGTGGTCTCCACCAAATGGGCTGCCTCATCACCAAGGACCCTACTTCCTGGGTGATTAGACTTTGAACAACTGCCTGCCTTATGTGAGCTTTAACAATTTTTTAACTTAAAATTTGCCAGTACTTTTTGCCAAGCCTTGTAGAATTTTACTCTGTGTACGTATAGCTGAGATTCCAGCCAAGACAGAAGGGAGACCACGTGTGGAGGTTTGGAGCTGTGTTTCTGCATAGGTCCTTCTTTCCCGAGTTCCGCCCTGCTGCTCAGTCCCTCCAGCCTCTGAGCTCAGCTCACTGAGGCCGCCGGGCTCTGTTTGTGTTCTTCCCCATCATCGTGAATACAGTCTAGACATCGCAGCCAGGCAAGACGTTAGGGCAACTGCAGGCCTCAACTGTTTTTTTTTCCTTTTTTTCAGGGATCACAGCCCAGTGCTACCTGTTGTCCAATGGGTGAAACCAGTTGTTCTATATGTAACATAGAATTTTCTAGTTGCTTGTAGTGGAAGATTCAGTTCAGTTTTTGTTTCTTCTTCATGTCCAGAATCAGTTAATGCAACTCCTGTGTTCTCGATCTTCTAATGGCTTACAGTAGAAAACACCAGTCACAGAAACATCCAGAAATGAACCTTGCCTTGGTCTGCAAGGGCCTGCATGGTCTGGCCTGGGTTCTCTCTCCAACTGTACGTTCCAGTATTCTCTTCCTCACGGCACGAGCTATGAGCAGGACCCTGGCTTCTATTGTTCCTTGAGCACAGCAACCGACTATAGGCTTTGAGAACTTGCCTTGAGGTGCGCTCCACCTGGATGCTGTTCTGAGGTATTTTCCAGCACTCACTCCCTCAAAATACTTAGGTCTCTCAGTGATGTAATTGGATTGGAAAGACCTACGATGACTTCACTGCTTACAACAGTCAGATCTCTTTTCGTGACCTTTCCCTTACTTGGCTGATAATTTCTTCATCACATTTTTCGCTATCCAAAATTAGCATACATAATGTTTTTTTCTGTTGAGACCAAATGTTTTTAATTTCCTTGACTCTTTATAAATATAACCACTGTTCTTCCTCCTTTTGATTATACAGTAAGAACTATAACTGATGTTAACGATAAGAACCTGTTCTCTTTTGGAAATGGTTCTAGCAGAACTGTTTACGTTGTATCAAATCCCATAAACTGGGAGTTTGAGATTTGCAGATATTAGCTATGTATAAAGATAGATAAAAACAATTTTTTTTCTGTATAGCACAGGGAATTATATTCTATATATTGTAGTAACCTATTATGAAAATGGGTATATGTATGTATATGTATGACTGAAACATTATACTGTACACCAGAAATTGACACACTGTAACTGAGTATACTTGAATTAAAAAAAAAAATCCCATTAGGCTCCTTTTACCATGACTAGTTTTTGAGCACTTCTACAGAAAGCTACCCTTGGAGGCTTGCCTACATACAGAGGTGTAAGAAAAACTTTATCAATGATCAATGAGTGTTCAATATGAAATTCAAGCTCTCTGACCTCAGTTTTATACAAACTCTGAGGTGTCATTCATATTCCAAAATTCCCCTGAAAGATCAGGCTAATAACACTGTGCTAAAATTGTACCTTCTTTTGGCTTTTTTCCTTCTGTGTTTCCAGTTTCTCCTGGCAAGAATTCTTAGAAAAACAGATATGGATGAATCCTTAACTAGTCTGATAGTTGTATTTTTCAGGATTGGCTTAAGTTTATGGAGCCTTGACAAACAATCCCCCAAACACAGTGGCTTAATATATGAGGTTTACTTCTTCTTGATGTTCCATGTATATCATCCGCCAGTTGGAGGGGAAGCGGGTACTCTTTTCTACATAACACTCTGGGCCGTAGTCTGATTCTGTAAGTCAGGGGCCCAGCAAGAAACAGATGGGATGCTTAAATTAGTATAATTCAAGGAATGTTTAATAAAAAGGTAGTTTGCTCAGGTGTTAGCAGAGTGTAAGGGAACCACAAGAGAGAGTGCTGTACTGGCAGAGGCGATGCCATCTCTCACCTGCCCTACCTGGAACATGAGGGCTCTTTGATTGCCAGAGCTGGGAAGAGAGACTATGAAGTCAAGCAAAGGCTTCACAGTTCCTCAGCCTGAAAACAATGTACCTCAAATGTGCTCTCATTTTATTGGCCAGAATTTATCATATGGACCCAACTGATGGTGAAGGGACTGGGAACAGACTTTCCCAACCCTTATGGTCTTATTTCCTTCAAATGCAGTTTATGTTGTCATATCTAGTACATAAACCCCAAAATGAATTTCCTCCCAGGAAGTTGATACTTAACTTCAGAAGTGCATTTTTCTAATATACTTATCAACTTTTTGAACTTTTATCAGTTTTAAAAGTTAGGTGTCTTCAGCTGTCACGTTATAATCTCTATTTTTGATCAGTATAATTTTTTAATTTTTTGATTGGTGTCATAACTAAGCATGGAAGATAGGATTCTGGGTAGAATGAAAAAATAAGCATTTTAAATTAAAGAATTTCATAAAGTCACTTCCTTTTTCTTTGATCAAAGTTGACAAGTTGTTGACAGATGATTGTTACATGCCCTCCAATCTGGTGAAATACTTTTTTTGATAGAAAAAAGCATATCATGTTATTCCTTGTTTAATTAAGTGTATTCAATATTTTATTTTTATAACTTATTTTTCAAGAAAATATGAGCCATATATTTTTTCTCCTTTTTTTAAGGAAAACAATGTATCAATCAGTATAGGTTAGATTATGCTGCAGTAACAACAACCGTAAAAACCTAAGTGGATTAAAGTGACAAAGGTTTGTTTCTTGTTCAATTACAATACATGAAGTGCCCAAAGTAGCTGATGGGCTCAGTTCAGAGGTGCAGTGTGAATTCGATTCAGTGTCTGAGTACGCTCTCATGATTGCAAAGACAGATTAAGTAGGAATAACTGCACGTTAAATCCTAAAATTTCCACTTAGAAGTCATACACGTTATTTCCATGCACATTTCATTGGCCAATGCTGGTCACGTGGCCATGTGAACTCTAAGAGGCAGGGAAATGCAATCCTGTTATTTGACTGGAAGAACCAGAAGCATTTGGTGAGCCATGCTAAAGGCTGCCACACTAAGGGATGAAATTTATCTGAATATATTGAGAAGTGCTCTGTCATTTCAGATCCCTGCACAATTTTTGTAGGTGCTGATATTCCCATTTAAAATGTGGTTTAAATACATATTTCTAAAAAGAGATTTATTTATCTCTTGAATTGAATATAAAACATGCCATAGAGAATATTTTATCCCTTTCAAATATCTTAGGACCACATTTATTTATATCAATAATTGTGTCCTAAAACAGGATATCCTTTAAGACTAAATAAAAATGAGGTACATACTGCTTTAGCAATTTTTGTAATTATGAAAAGAAGTTATTCTTTCATTGAGATAAAATCAACCAAAAGTGACATGAGAATTGAGAGAAAGAGATTTATTTGTCTAGGGAAATCATGAGTTGTTCATAGAGAGATGGATTCTGCATTTAAGCAATCAGGATTACCATGGTAATTTCTGCAACTGTCACATTTTGCTTTAACTTTTCACGTTTTAAACCACTTTATGGAGGTATGATGGGCACACAGAAAGTCATAAATATTTAACATATACAACTGGATGAGTTTGGAGATAAGTACACATCTTTGAAGCCATTACCACAATCTATACCATCACCTCCAAGTGTTTACTCCTGCTCTCTTTATCTATTATTATTATTATTGTGTGGTAAGAACATTTAACAGAAGATTTACCCTCTTAGCATATTTTCAACTATGTAATATGTATTTTAACTCTAGGCATTGTGCTATACAGTAGATCTCTAGGACTTAATCACCTTGCAGAACTGAAACTTAGTACCTTTTGACAGATACCTCCTATTTCTCCCTCCGCCGAGCTTCTGGAAACCACCATTCTACTCTATGCTTCTGTGAGTCGGACTGTTTTAGATTGCTCGTGTAAGTCGTATCATGTAGTATTTGTCTTTATTTGTTTAGTTTATTTCACCTACCGTAGCGTCCTCCAGGTCTATTCACACTGCCACAAATGCAGGATTTACTCTTTAAGATGAATAATTTCCCTCTGTATGCATATACTACAGTTCTTTACCCATGCATCCATCTGTGGACATTCGGCTTGCTTCCATGTCTTGGCTATTGTGAATAGTGCAGCCATGAACAGGAGAGTGCAGATATCTCTTTGAGAGCCTGATTTCAGTTACTTTGGGTATGCAGGTGTCCCCTACTTTTTGAAAATTTGTTTTATATCATTTTGCTTTTATGAAAGACCTACATTAGTACCTGCTTTCGCTAACTGAAAGAAATCTGAAGAGGATTTTCACTTTTACAAAAAAAGGGTGAAAAGCAAAAATTCCTTTCAGCGTTTGTTTTGCAGCGAGCTCTTACAGAGGCAGTGCACCTTCTTTCCCAGGAACCATACTTAGCATCTCAGTACCAAGTGGCCATAGCCTTGAACTGTGTCTGTGAGCAGGGGAATTAACAAGCACTATTATTAGCCGTGGTATCTCTAGGTGCTTCTGAAGTCTAAGTGTTTCTAGATGGTGTATGTGTTTGGATTATACCCAACATAGGACTCCCTCTCTCTCTCTCTCTCTCTCTCTCTCTCTCTCTCTCTCTCTATATATATATATATATATATATTTATTTATTTATTTATTTATTTATTTATTTATCTGTATCTCTTTATCTATCTAAAATGTGGCTCAAAATTTTGAGCCAATTTGTAATCGTATATACCTTGCAAATTGACTCAAAGCATTCACTACTGATATGTTAAGTATATGATTAAATTTGATAGAAATTCTATTAATCATTCTAATTATATAGTTCATAGTATTTAAAGGATATCCAGAACTGGAACTGTAAATAAAGATATTGAATAATTTGTGGGTACATTTTATTTAGAGTTACATAGAACTGACTGATTTGTATCAATTTACAGTTAGTTGTCCAAGACCTTTCAAAATATTGATTAGCTGCACTGTTGATAACATAAAAGCAATTTTAAGATCTCTTTGTTCTGTGCCACCCAATTGTTTGCTAACTTGATTTGTTGCTATTTGATTCACTTATTTGATCAAAAAATCCATGTCACCTACCGGAACCCAGAGTTCCTAGGATTCTACAGTGTTTATGCTGACATGGAAATTACTAGCAATTTTTTACCAAGAAGGGTAGCCTTATGAAAATTTGCTGAAGAGTCATCGAACTCAACTTGCATTTATCTCAATTGATCGATTGCACTTCCACCAGCAATTTTCACATTTGTTACAGTACACACAGAAAAGAAAAATAGCTAAGGGTACAAATTAGTTCATATTTGCTCTAACTACAAACATGAAAGGAAGCACATTAAAGCTAATCATCCTTCTATTACCATGTCATTGCCACATTTTTTACTGATACATGATGTGAAATGGAAAACAGAGTTTTGGGAGGATGGTACTAATGGAGCACGTGAGCGATCAGCTTGTGTCTCCTGCTTGCTTCAGCATCCTGTCATTTGGGCTGTTTAAGTGTGGTTCTAAACCATACAATTTTGGCCTTTTATGAGGAATAATAAAGCCTGGGCCCTGAGAACTGGTGAATCATGGAACATATAAAAGGTTAGTATTTTTAAAGATTGTATTAATTTTATAAAGACCAGAAATTCATCACTCAAACTGCACAAAACATTAACTATTTAAGGGATTATATACTTATCTCAGAAAGTAAAAATGAAATATCAACACTTAGTAAAAATTATATTCAGAATCTAATTTAACTGAAAATATTTGTATTAGTGTCAAACATCTTGGAAATGTGATATTCTTAGGAAAACTTTTTGCCAATGTGTGGAAGTAAGTTGAGATTTGTAATAGATGAGATCAGCCAGCAGCTGGACCCTAACAGGACATTGCAAATAGAGGGACTTTCATTCTGAGTAAAATGGGGAGACGCTGGAGGATAGTGAACAGAGAAGCTGCAGGATCTGATAGCATTTCTCATGGGACACCTTGGATGCTGTTTGGAGAATGGAGTACAGATAGGGAAGAGGTTGGGACTAGCAGGGCAGTTAGAAGCTCTTGCCGCTTAATTGTGGTGAGAGCTGATGCCTAGCTCTGACAAGGGAGGTAGTGGTTGAAGTGGAGAGGATTAGAATACGGACAACGAAATTGAGAGACAACACAGTTTTTTGGTGGATTTGGTTGTGGAGTCGAATTCAGACTCTGTAAGTATGTATCCTCATTGAAGAGAAGAGAGCTAAGGCAGTGACCATATATACGTAGTTAAATCTTCACGTGAACTTTTACAGCATTCTGGAATGCCTATTTTTCTATTACTGTGAGTGGAAAAATCAGTGTCATTTGACAAAAAAAAAAAAAAAAAGTAAGGTAAATGTAAAAATAAATACCAAAAAGCTATGCAATTGCACTTTAACAAGATGGCATTATTTTAGGAAGGCTTTGTGCCATAAACCTTCTCTTTGTTAGACTAAGCAAGTTTTAGAGTGGAATTTAGAACATACCAGCACCAAAATGAGTCTCTTCGTGTATTCAGAAGGAGTAAAAGAGCCATTAAAAGGAAACTGGCTTTCTTAGGATGTGATTTGTTTATTTTAAAATTTCTGCTATTCTACCACCTAAAATCATTTGAGGGCCACGTGGGGGACAAGTTGTGGTCTATATGAATGACTGTCCACATCGTCACTGTGTGAGCATGTGTAGCCACAGAATTCTCTGCATGTCCCCACTTTAGGAATCCTGCATAGACTCTGCCAATGAGATTGGCAGATTTCTTTCACTTCCCCTCTGACCTTCATGTTGGTCCAGTTTTCCTTTGTTCACCATTAGTCCTGCTATGTTTGCAGTCTCCTCATGGGTGTCTCAACAATTCATATATTATTTACCCCTATACTCTCTATATAGTGAGAAATTATTATAAAACTGTTTTTACTCAATTAAAATTTTGATTATTGATGATAGAATATTCTAATTTTATAAGAGGTTATATACTTTTAGTAATTAGTAGTCAAATGTAAAGGTATGCTTTTTCAGAACCTGTTTCCTAATATATATTTTACAATCTGAACTTCAAAAATGAGCCCGAGCCTGGTTTCCCTTATTTGAGTTTATGTACTTCCTGTCCCAAAGGAAAATAATGCATTGATTTAGTGACATCTGACACATACATTTTGCAGGATTTCAATTACCAAGATATTAGACACACTACACAAAAAGTGTATGAAATGAAAATGTGGACTCAATATGAGTTCCACTGGTACAAACCTTTGTTATTTATTACATTTTACAATAGGCAATTTAACATTTATTAAGTAACCATTTCCCTTCAATTAAGTATTCTTTGTGTGTATTAATATCAAAACCACTTCTTACTGACTTAAATCACTTTGTTGTTTGCATCATTCAGTAGACAACTCATCACACTAAAATGTCTTTCCATGCTGACATTTGAATCCAGAAATTGAAACAAATGATTGGACAGATTAGAAAATGATGACTGGAAATATCTCACAAAAAATACCTGAATTTTAAAATAACTTTATTCTTTTTTCTTTAAACTAAAAAATTCTCAGGGGGAGATTGTGTGTGTGTTTGTGAGTGTGTGTGTGTGTGTGTCTGTGTCTCTACTGTGATCCTAATACTTCCTGCCTAAACCTTGCACAAAGTAAAATCCAAGTGGGAATTTATTCTCTGCAGTGAAGAAAGGTTCATTGATTGAATGAATGAATACTTAAATAACAGTTGGTGTGTTTTACGTCAGATAATTTAAGGGAATATTTATTTGCCTCTTGACTATATCCAGATTGTGTTACTTTGGGCAAAAAATAAAATAAAATAAAATAATGTAACACATAATTTTAATGGTGAATTGAGTTTGCCAGACAGACAGGTCTCTTCTAATTAGCCAAAAAAAATAAGAGTCATTTCTCCAGCCATGTGAAATTCCTGGCGTCCTTCAGTTCTTCGGAGGTAAATTGTTCCAGCTGTCTGCTTCTGTGTATGAAACGATGACAAAACAGTAACTATTTTGTTACCTGTCATGGTATTTGGATGAGAAACTTAGGCAGGGCTCAGTGGGGTGATTCTTCCATCCTCCATGGTGCTGGCAGACATCTTTCAGTGGTGTTACGATGGCAGACAGTCCGAAGGGCCCAAGACAGCTTCAGTCACAGGTTGGTTCCTCAGCAGGGATGGCTCCCTTGTCTATGTGGGCAGTCTCGGAGTCACTGGACTTCCCCTGCGGTGGCTTAGGGTTTCAAGAAAGAGTTTTCCAATAAACAGGGCAGAAGCTGCATGGCCTTTGTAATGTAACCTCAGAGGTCACCTTGTGTCACTTCTGTTATGTTTTAATGGTCAAAGCAGTCACAAACCTGCGCAGATCCAAGGGGAAGGGCCCTACCTCCTGTCTCATTGGGAGGAATGTTAAAGAATTTGCAGTTACGTTGTAAAACTAGTAGTTTATCTCTGATGTTAAATGCATCTTCTGCAATATGATTATCATATAATTATATCAAAATGTTACATAAATATAACATAAAATTAGCCAAATTTTGAGTCAAGCTTTCAGCTCTTTCTTATAAGTGGAATGTGCAGTCACGTGATTCTGAATTCAAGGTAGAAGGTCCAGCCGTGTTCCAGTCTGTATAAAAGGAAGTCATACGAAGTCGCATCATGTCATTGAGCTGTCCAGGGCTGCTGTGACTGGGGATGTGAGCCAAACAAATCCCTAAGCAATGTCAGAGTTTGTTGCAGGGATTACTCAAGAAAGCTTTTCTACTCATCTCCTTGGCTGGGAAAAAAATACTTTATTCATGGGTTTAGGTGGTTCAGCCTAGAAACATTTATATGGTTTCTGTTTTTCAGCCTGAAGACATGAGAATAATATACTTTGAGTGAGTAGACCTAGTGACTCAACAGAGCAAACTGATCCCTTTACAAACTGACATTGGGAAGGGATGAGGGGAGAAGAAAGAGCTACACTTGAAATGCCTGGGCAGTACCAGTGGGCCCAGACTAGAAACATTTTCAGTATTTGTAGCTTTTAGAGTAATAATGTGACTCCAAAGGAGAAAAATGCAATTCATAATTCTCCCATATGTCTATTAATGGAGAGTTTAGTGTAGGATTAATGCTTTGGTCTCTGGAATTTGGGAAGCAGACAGCTTAATGTTCAACTAATGGTTCCAATTACTGTCACTATGTCCTTGAGCAAGTTACATAACCCATCTGACTTTCATTTATCTCATCAATAGAATGGAGATGATAACAGCATAAAACTGATTGGATTGTTGATTAAATAAATGGTCTAGCATATGTACTGAGAAAGGGAGGAGCAGTGCCTGACATGTGGAGCTAGCCTGGTCCTGTCGGCTGGGCCTTGGGGTTGCTACAGGCTGTCCCAGCACTGCCTGCCAGGCCTTGTTATTCTCCTGCTGAACATAGACAATTGTATAGAATATCAACATCAGACAAGGCCCCTCTGTGGTCATGACGAACCAAAACAAAAACAAGACCCTTCCACAGTCAAGTCTAAAAACTGACCAATTACGAATATTGTCCAAGGCACAAAATACCAAACGACCCTCTCTGCTTGCTGCTGTAGGGATGGCTGCTGCTGTTTTACCGGAAACAGCTTTAGCCTGTCTTTAGTTCACCTTCCCCGCAGAGAAGACTTACTGACATGCACCATCACAGACCTATTACTGCTTTCTGACATCACCCAAACCAGAGCACGTTCCCACTTCTTTGGACCCACCCCAACTAAACCAGAGCATAAATCCTGGAATAAGTCCTTTGTGACATGCTTTTCTGAGATATCCCATGTTTCCCCACACTATGCATTCTTTTATGCTATGAGTAATACTCTGACTATTTCAGCCACAAGCACGTTCCTGGTGGTCTGGACGCCACTGACAGCATGACTGTATATAAGGTGCTTAAAGGAATAAGCATCAATACCTGTTAGCGGCTACTATTACTAGCAGTAGAACTGATGTACTTAACACTGTATCTCCCTTTTTCCTTCCTCCCTTCTGTCTGTGAGTAATACATTCTGTAGTTACGGGAAAGGCATTTTTCAAGGATGCGATGCTTGGACATGGCAGTACAAGCAAGGGAGCTCTTACTGGACAAGAAACGGTGAGGAGTTGGGGTGTGTTCACCAGGCATGGGATGAGCACATAAGGCATAGTAGGGCCACGGGAAGTCTGCCTTAGGTACTCTTTTTGGAAAAACATTTCAGCTGAACAACTTCATCCGATGCATTAAGGAGGCTAATTGTAGTCAATGAATTACAAATAACTACACAGACAAAATGATAGTCTGTGTTGCTTTTTCGAGAAGCAAAGTTAGTTCAAATTAAAAATTTATGGTAATTTATGTTTGGGGAATTGGAAGGCAGTTCAAAGTCGATGGCAATTTATCCCGCTACATGATCGGTATCATTGATTATGTAATCAGCAAAACTTTCTAATATTCATGCAGCTTTAAAGCTACTAAGAGGCATAGTTAAATTACGTTGAAAAGAATAGTACGTTCTTAATTGGACCATTTCAGTGATTGTACTTGTTTGCATAGTTTGGATGAGTTTCAGATACTTTGCCTAGGTTAAATAATCTGAAGCATGTTGAACAGTAAGCCAGCCCAACTTTAATGAAGATTAAATATTTTAGAATGTGGCATATTTATGATAGTACATGAGTGTCATAAGGGTGGAGTTTCGAGATGTATGATTTGAAAACCTCCCCATTGGTTTCTTTAAACATTAGATTTGTCAGGGAAAAAAAAACCCATTGGATTGGACTGAAAACTACTTGAATTTTGAACCCTGAGCCTGTTCTTATATTTCAGTAATTTTGTTAAACTCTCTGCATCTTATATTTCACAACTGGAAAATCAAGTTTGTGATATTTAACTAATGTGCAAATTGATCGTGCAAACTGAGAAGAACGTGGTAGTCTCAGGACTTAGTGTTATGCAATTAAAGACTAGCTGTCTTTCTCTAAAAATATAAGCATGTGAGATTCCAAAATTAAACATCATCATTGCATTTGATTAATACAAATCTATGTCCTCACCTCATCCCAGCACCAGCAATGTTCTTGAAGTGACTATCTGACACATCACAGTGTCCTAAATAAGAAAGTCAGTGCATCCTTGTAGGCCCAGAGAACCAGAATTAGGACATCTTATTATTACAAAGCTGTGAAATCCTTTTCATGAGACAGTAGCTTGCCGGTGGCAAGGAGCAAGTCTTTATTTTAGTAGTTGTTTAGTGCAATTCTCATTGTAGACAATCAGCCTATGGTTTTTTAAAAGCATGCAATCATCAACATTAGGTGCCTTTTGAATCATCTACTCTAATCATATTATTGCTGCCAGATTGACTTTCTTGATCTCTCTGAATTTCCACTCTCCAGTTGTTCATCTTTTTCTGATATCCTGGGAAGATGACCTCTCTGCTTCACTGACTGGTGGCATGAACAGAAGTCACGCACTATTGTATTACCTGCCACAATGGGTCCATGGATCATTGATTTGTGTACAATCCAGTGATATCAATCCCCCGGCCATAAATTTCAATCCACAGGAGATGTTTGGCAGCCGTTTACAAAGTTGGGGGTGAGCTGTTTGAGAACTTGTTTTCTCAGGAGCTGCTTCCTTGTTTAAACTACAAATCATTTTTCAAAAAGGGCCTTTGAACCTTCTTTATAAATGGTCATTTGGCTTGATAAAACAGAATTTTTTCAATTAACAATTCATTAATGTTTGAGTGCCTACTATGTGACAGGCACTGTAGGAAATGGGGATGAACAACTAGTGAGCAAACTCAGACGCAGCCGCCATGCTCATGGAATTTTGTTTAGATGCACAGAGCTTGAGGAATGGGGATGCAATGCAGGATTCAGAGATTTAGAGAGAATAGTAACTTCGTGAAAGGGGGAAAATGATGCCCCAGAATAACGCACATTCTTGCTGTGACACTAACGCCGCTACTACAGTAGCACCAATCAGGCTTTGAACTCATTAAAGAAAGGGGTCTTAGCATTTACTCAACCCTTAGTGCCTGTGCCAGCGCCTGGCACACAGAGCGCTTCATTGTGTCGTTGTCAAATGAATCTGTGACTGAATGAGAGAGACAACACTACTCCTAAAATACAAAGGAGTAATTAAGGACATTTCAAATCAAAGCATCATTTGATCAGTATCTTTTAAATAAATGACCATCTATCATTACAGACTTAGATTCACATCATCTGCTTATTCTCTATGTGCCTTAAAGCTTAGAAATTCTTTTGGGCAAGATTCCGAGGGCCAACTGGAAATGCTTTGTGTCAAAACCCTGCAGGAGCCTAGGCAGACACAGGAAAAACAAAACCTGGGAGGACTGTTTCCAAGAACATTAGGATTAGGGCTGTGTTTTCGTGGTTTTAATCCATCATAGCCGAGGAGAAGGCAGTTCTTTGGAGCTTTAACAAGTGTTAGACACTCTTTGCTTTGGTATAAAGCACTTTTCATCTCTGGTCCCTTTAGAAGAGACACTGATTAGATCCTAGGCTGGAAAGCTCAGAAACCCATGGAGTAATATTAATGATTTCCAAGTCTTTGGTGCAAGAAAAAAAACTAAATGAAGGCGAAGCCAGGCCCTGGAGGAGTTGAGTGAGTTAATGAACGATGGCCTCCTTCCATCTTCTGATATTCAGTTGAGTCACAGCAGATGGGTAGGGGCTCCATGGGAAAAGTGAATTATGCACAGCAGACTGTTGTTACATTTCTCACAATCACATTTTCCTCACTTCACCTGTTGTATGTCTTGGGCTGATTAGTTATGCATCTCATCTCATATTGGCAGTCCTGGTTCAGAGATAATCTTTAATTGGTTTTTCCCTCCCATATGTGAATCTATTAAAGATTTTTTGTCTATTTTTTCCCTCATCGGACAAAGCTTGCACACTGAATTATTTTGAAGAGGATGATGATGAGGGTTATAATAGTAATATTAATTGAGAAGCTTGGGTGGAATACTTTGTGATAAAGGTGTATTCTAAGTGGTAGGCTAGAGGAAAGTTTATAGATGCTAATATTCATCCTGTACCTTGGAAATGGAATATATTATAAGACACTGTTTATACGAAAACAACAGTTGGCAAAAGTTACTGTATCAGGGTTAGATCAGACATTAGATTAAGTTCTTGCTTAAAAGCCCATTCACTTGCTTTTTATTTGACATCTCCACAATTAAACTCATCATTTTATTCCCTAAAACTCTTGTTATAACTTTAAGATCAGATAAGCATTTACTCATCAAGAGAAATAGGATTGTGTTGGGGAAAGACCTTAATTTGGTGTTGAGGTTTGATTTGGATGCTTATTTATTATAGAGACATAAGCAAGCTACCTCACATTTCTAAACCTCAGTTTTTGAAAGACACTTCCACCTTCAGCAAGTTGATGGGAAGATAAAGGCACAACAGTGTAGGTAGAGTCCCTTTGGGTGTTTGGAAAACAAAAGCAGGATCTGCTCAATAAAAAGTTGATGAATCTGAAAGGATGTAGTGGAAAGTGAATTGAACAAAATAAAAGTCAATCCTTATCTGGACCTTTTTTTTTCCTTTTTAAAAAAAAATTAATAGACTATTTTTTAGAGCAGTTTCAGGTTCACAGCAGAATTGAGCAGAAAATAGAGTTTGCACATAGTCCTCCCCACCCACACATATATACTCCCCTACCCTTACCATCCCTCATCAGTGTGGCATATTTGGTGCAATCGATCAACCAACATGTACATGTTATTATCAGCCAAAGTCCATAGTTTACATTTGGATTCACTCTTGATGTTGTACATTCTATGGGTTTTGACAAATGCATGGACCTTTTTTTTATATTAGGGTTTACAACTACATCAATGGAACACCTTTTTTAAAGATGACATAGAATCAATACCTGTAAACAGGTAAATATTTACAATGATCTTGTTGAAGCCAGGGTGAGAGTTTGACGTCTTTACCCATTTGGCTCTCTCCCTCTCCTTACCAGACACTACAGTCTGACTGTCTGGCTAGCAATCTCCAAGATCCTTTTTCATGTTTCGAGTCCTATGAGAAAATAATAATGCATTAACATCTATTCATTAACATTTAAAAAATGCTTCTGTAATATAGAAAACCATTATAGTTACCAGAGTCTAGCTAGGAAAATAATCCACTGAAAGTACATAAGTCACAGGAGATAAAGTGCTGGCAATTCGTTATGTGGGTGACGGAATTGCTAAGAAGCCAAAAGAAGATTCTGGTGAAATCCAGAGATTAGCACAAGCAAAAAGCCTCTGCCACCCTAGGCAGGATGAACCAAGGGAAAATCAGGGTTACCAGGTCCAAAGGACTAAAATCATCAAAGTAATTCTGATGCGACACAGACCTAGCCTGAGGCAGAGAAACAGTCAGGGAAAATCCCTGGGCCTCTGTTAGTCCTGCCCTGGTCTCTCTCCAGTATATCCCGTTGGCCACACCCTTGCCAGAAGTCCTGGGATCCTACATAGATCGGCTCCCCTGTCACCCAGTGAACAGTAGGAAAAGGGTAAGGGATAGACCTAAAGGCAAACAGGTCATGGGCTGGCCCAAATTAGAGGTAGAAAAATGAGTCATTACAGACTTCAGTTAAATGAATGGGTTACCCCGAGGCCTCTCAGACTGACTCCTAGTGGTCACCTCATGCTCAGTAACTTATGCATTGACACCTGGCTAAATATGTTCAGACAATGTCATCCCATTTACTTCTCCTCACTATCATTACATTGTGGTTCTGGAATAACCTCATGCACTCAAAATACTGGACATGCATGTTGTGTTAGGTACCAATGTAATGGTTGGCTCTCATAACTTATTTGTATTTGTTTTTATTCTCTAACATACTAGCATTACATAGCAATGGGTTTTAAAATAGTTTGAGCAAGGTCAACAAGAGGGCAAGAATACTATCTTGAGATCTCAGATCCATCATTTTTTATTCTTTTTTAATCCACACCCCTTTCCTCCTTATTCATTATTTGAAGTGCTCTGATAAGTCCTGCAGTTAAAAAGTCTAATTTCATTTAATGTAGTATTTTTTGATTATATGCAATGACGGATTTTTTAATTTATTTTTTCAGAAGCACCATTTAACCCAGCCTGGATCTGCTCTTCTGTGGCACACACCTTGTGAATGTAAGTCCAAAACGTATTTAGAAATCTTTAGAAATCTTTTGCTTGACTCTCTTTTGCTTTAAATTCTTACATGATAGAAAGTCACTCTTGCATAAGATATTGTGTTCCACTTTTGAGGACATTTGGAAATTCTGGGAAGTGATCTCTTTTAACTTCCAGTCATTGGTTTTGTCTTTGTGGAGCAAGTTAAAAGGCTAGTCAATAGAAAGTGACTGTTTTCAAGTATCTCGTTAATGAAATCTATTATGTGCCCACCTGACGTCTCATTCAGATCTAAACATCACTGCTTCTGTCTTCAAGCCCTCAAATGCTTGGTTTTTCTTTATCATTCTGGTCATTTCCATGGAAATGTTACAGTTTTAATAGCGCTCCTTATATGTGATTGTCAGATGGCATACCGTGTCCGCTTGTTTCTTACTAACAATAAATTTGAGCTATCATTCTATTCTTCTTATTTAAGTTTTTTTTATTTCATGGGGTAAATTGGTATGAGAAATGCATCATGGAGTTGCATATCAGTTTTGTCAAGCAAACTCTTAGAAGGAAACTTAGGCTAGAAAAATGTGAAGACTGTCTCCTATTCCATGTTAAGTTATCAGAGATGGATAAAATTAAGAAATCCTGATTCTTAGATTGTTTTGTTTGTTGGTTTTTTTAACTGAAGTATAGTCAGTTACAATGTGTCAGTTTCAGGTATACAGCATAATGTCCCAGTCATACATATATTTATATATATATATTCATTTTCATTAAAGGTTATTACAAGGTATTGAATATAGTTCCCTGTATAGTGCTATACAGAGGAAATTTGGTTTTTATCTATTTTTATATATAGTAGTTAATATTTGCAAATCTTGACTCCCAAATTTATCCCTTCCCACCCCCTCCCCCCCAGTAACTGTAAGATTGTTTACTATGGTGTGCGAGTCTGTTTCTGTTTTGTAGATGAGTTCATTAGAGTGTTTATCTAACTAATTTCTAGGAAATTGGAATGGGCAGTAGAACAGAGACTCAACAGGTATTTCCAGCCCTCTGCTAGAGATTCTGTTTCCCCTTATTTGAGGCTAACTGCTGCAGTGAGCCACTGTTTCTCATGAGAAGGTGTCATGTTCATTGATTCTGTTGAGAAGGCTAAAAATTGAAAATTAGCTTTTTTCTGCATATCCTCCTGTGCCCTCACTCCATCACCTGTGATGAAGTGACATCTAAGCTCAATTGATTTCCATTTTATTCTGCGTAGTTATTTAACTTACTGCTCCAAGATGACTCTGGTTCAGACTAAGCAAAACTTTGGGAATATTATTGTATTCTAGAGCAAATAAATATGATCCAGCTTCCAGCCTAAACTCAGAGGCTCAGGAGAAAAATCACAGATTTTAAGTTCTGAAAATTAAAATGGGAGTGTTAAAAAATGTAATGGCTGTTTTGAAGGTGGTGCTGATTTCGGTGGTCAATACATTATGGCTATAAAAAAATTGCTGTTCTCCTTGCTTGAAAATATTACCATATTGTTACTATATACAGTTGACCATTACTCTAAAACTGAGTGATCATGAGGAAATTAGCAAATTACTCATCTGTGTGTGTGTGTGCACACGTGTGTGTACATTATTTGTGATATATATCACATGGAACTGGAACATTCTCCAGGGTAGATCATATTTTAAGCAACAAAATACATGTTAGCAAATTAAAGACATTTGAAATCATGCCAGATATTTTCTCTGAACACAATTATACGAAACCTGAAATCACTAACAGGATGAAAGTTGGAAAATTCACAGATATGTGGAAATTAAACAACACACTCCAGGACAACCACTGGGTTAAGGAAGAAAAAAGGGAAATCAGAAAGTACCTTGATAAAAAATTTTAAAGGACACACAACATACCAAAACTTGTAGGCTGTACCAAATGGACTTCTAAGAGGGATGATTATAGTGAAAAAAAATCTACATTAAGAGAAAAGAAAGATCTCAAATAAACAGCCGAACGGTACACTTCAGGGAACTGAAAAAAGAACCAAAGAAGTCCAAAGTTAGCAGAAGGAAATAAATAACAAAAATCAGAGTGAAAATAAATGAAATAGGGAACAGAAAACCAATAGAAAAGATCAGTGAAGCTAGAGTTAGTTTTTTGAAGAGACAAAACATTGACAAATCTTTAACTAGGCTAACAAAGAAAAAAGGATAATTTTTAAATAAAATTATAAATGAAAGGGGAGATAAGACAACTGATAACCACAGAGAAACGCAGGATCGTGAGGGACTATTATTAAGTCTGTCTGCCAACAGATTGGGTGATGTAGAAAAATGGATGGATTACTAGACACATGAAATCTACCAAGACTAAATTATGAAAAATAGAAAATCTGAACAGATCAATGTGAGTAAGGAGATTGAATTAATAATCAAAAATCTCCCAAAAGGCAAAGCCTATTATCAGATAGCTTCGTTGGTGAAGTCTACCAAACATTTAAGAAATAATTAACACCAATCCTTTTCAAAATCTTTCAAGATATTGAAGAGGAAGGAACACTGCCAAACTCATTCACAAGGCCAGCAGTACTTTCATAACAAAGCCAGACAAGAAAAGAAGATTATAGGCTAATATCTCTGATGAGCGCTGAGGCAAATATCATCCACAAAATACTAGCAAACTGGATTCAACAGCTACATTCAAAGGATGGTACACCATGATCAAGTGATATTAATCCCTGGGATGCAAAGATGGTTCAACATACACAAACCAATAAACTACATTAACAGAATGAAGAATAAAATTCACAGGATCAATTGAATAGATGCAGAAAAAGCATTTAACAAAATTCAACATCCTTTAGTGATTAAAAAATGCTCGACAAATTAGGTATAGAAGAAATGTACCTCAAAATAATAGAGACTGTATGTGATAAACCAGCGTTTCTTTCTACAAGAAACTTAGGGAAAAAGCTCCTAGACATTGGCCTTGAAAATTATTTTTTGAATATGGCACCAAAAGAACAAAAATTTTTTGATACTACAGGCAACAGAAGCAAAAATAAATAAATGAGATTACATGCAACTAAAAATCTGCACAGCAAAGAAAACAATAAAATGAAAAGACAGCCTATAGAAAGGAAGAAAAATCTACAAATCATATATCTGATAAAAGACTAATATCCAGAATATATTAGGAACTCCTACAACTCAATATCAAGAAAACAAAACAAAAGAAATAGCTATTAAAAATGTGCAAAGACCTCGGTAGACGTTCCTCCAAAGAAAACATGCAAATGGCCAACAGGTGTATGAAAATTGCTCAGTCTCATTAATCATCAGGGAAAAATACATTGAAACCACAATGAGATGTCACCTCACACCTATTTTTAAAAAAAAGAGCAAATGTTGGCGAGGATGTAGAGAAAAGATTGACTTGATACACTGTTGGTGGGAATGTAAATTGGTACAGCCATTATGGAAAACAGTATGAAGATGCCTCAAAAAGTTAAAAGTAGAACTACCATATGGTCTAACAACTCCACTTCTGGATTTATCTAAAGAAATTGAAATCAGGATCTCAGAAAGACGCCTGCACCCCTATGTTTATCGCAGCATTATTCACAATAGCTGAGGTATGGAAGCAACCTGAATGTCCATGGATGGATAAATGAAGAAAGAAAACATGGGGTTTTGTGTGTGTGTGTGTGTGTGTATAATTATTGATTATTATTCACCCTTCAAAAAAAAAAAGAAGGAAATCCTGCCGTTTGTGACAACATAAATTAACCTGGAGGACATTATGCTAAGTGAAATATGCCAGATACAGAAGACAATCACTGTATGATGTAACTTATTTGTGGAATCTAATATTGTCAAACCCAGAGGAGCAGAGAGTAGAATGGTGGTTGCCAGGGCCTGGGGGAGGGGTACACGGGGAGGGGTAGTCAAAGGGACGAAGTTTCAGTTACACAAAATGGGTAAGTTCTGTGGTTCTCTTATGCAGCAATAGTACCTGTAGCTAACAATATTATAGTGTACACTTAAGATTTAATAAGAGGGTAAATCTTATGTAAAGTATTTCTGACAATAGGAATAATAAATTAGGCAGGAGGAAACTGTAAGTAGTGATAGATATGTATGTAGCCTTGATGGTGGTGATGTTTTCGTGGGTGTATATTTATCCATGAACTCATGGAGTTGTATATTTCTGGCACGTCCAACTTCTTTGCTTGTCAATCCTACCTCAATAAAGTGGCTCAGAAATGCATACTTCCTCGGGCTTTGTGAAAAATTAGCGCACCATGTAGTGCGCTCAGCTGGCAACTTAACTTCCCACTGTTACCTTTACCTGCCAGCCCAGCCCTGGGCGCAGGAGACTTGCTTCATCTATGACAATCAAACTTTCCTAAAATTGAGAAAACCAAGACTCCGAAAGGTTAACTGATGTTGACATTTTCTAGGTAAGTAACTTTGGAGACGAATCAGAATCACTGACTGCAGTGCCAGGAAAAGCCCAAGGGGGGATAGCCAGCTGATACATTTTGCTGTTTACTGATGATTCTGCAAAGTACAGGTGCCATGTGAGATGGAAATAAACAGCTATCATGTTTGCTTCTTGGTGCTACTTTGAGCAAAATAGCCCCTGCTAAGCACATAACTGTTGGCAGATTAGTGGATCCTAAAAGATCCTTTCTCAGAGGGTAGGTGGCCATAATTCATGGCTTGCCAGTGCTTGGAGAGCATGAATTGAAGTTTAGAAACTGGCATAATAAATTATTACTTGATCAAAGATATGCTGGAAACCAAGTTTCCTCAATTTGCCCAAGACTTTCCCAGTTTAGCACTAAGAGTCCTGCATCCTGAAACACCCTCAGTCAGACAAACCAGGACAGATGGTTAGTCAGTATAATCTAGAATGGGATATTTGGGTCATAGCTGCATAATCTCGTTAGGAGGAAAACTAAGTTTTCTCAGTAGTATTTTGGTACTCACCCGTCTTTATTCTTAATTAAGTTTATGGGCTTGGAATCTTGATAGCTTTATAATTGCATGCCATTCTCTGCCAAATAAAGGCTTATTCTGTTAGTTCCTTCAGGATTTATTTGTTACTGTTTTTCTTTATTGCCTTAGTATATTTGGAATACCGATTTGATATTAAAGGTTACCATACTTCTGGATGACTTCACAAGGGCAAAATGTTTGCCAAGATCTCTTTGGAAGTTATAGCAGGCATGGAGAATTTTATAAGTTTAATTCTTTATTATTTAGAAGCCGGTAGAGCTAATGTTGTGGTGATACTGTGGTCTTGCAAATGGCTGGACATTGAAAAATGAACTTCATTCTTGACTTTTTAAGTCAACTTGTATCTGTAGCTTTCTCTGAATAAAGAAGTTAGTGTGTGGATAATCAGGTCTGTTCTCATATGAAGAAAAAAGCCACATTTTGTACATTGTTATTACTCTCTGTATTTTCTTAAATGTAATTAATTAGTTGTGTGTTGGTTCACATATGCTCCTTCAGTTCTCTGAAGAAGGGACAAGCCTGTCTTGTTGACCAGTGTATCTTTAGTGCTTTCATAGTCTGAAAATAAGTACATACTATATATTGATTGAATGGATATATTGATGGAGGATTGATGGATAGATACATGAATAGATGGATAGATATGTGAAATTTATAGCTAAAGTTAGCCCCAAACAATTGTAAGATATACTATCATCCTGGCAGGCCCCGACAATTTATGCATACCTTCACTTTTCTAAAATATGGATTTAAAAGGGACCTAGTGACAATTTTCCTTCTCCTCTGGCTGGAAGCCGGCTGCTGCACAGCAGGACAGGAAAGAGGTTAGAGAACATATACCTTCTTTATATCATAAGCTCACTGATTCTGCCCCTCCTTCAAACAGAGAAGCTTGGAGTTGAGATGAGTCTTAATAAATCAAGCAATGGAAATCATTTTTTTTTTTTTTTTACAGATGAGGAAAAGGAGGAACAGATGTGTTAATTTACTTGCTAAAGGTTACATAGTACATTATTAACAGCGTCAACAATAGAAGCCAGATCTGCTGTGGCTGGCTCCTGGATGCTTTATGCTGTCTGCTTAAATGCAGTATTCCTCTTTAATGCTGCCTCATCGAGCAGATGGCCTGATTCGGTCTCTGGACTGCCTGACCCAGGTTAGCCAAACTCACCAGCCTTTATTCTTTGACAGGGCCTGTGGCTAAACTAGATGGCTCATTTTCAGCCTCTTCTAGTCAAACTAAGTCCGATTCTCCTTGCCTGGGGGAAATATCAGGGAAATGTCTTGGCAAACATATGACACTTGAGAAAAATAATAGCACAACGAGGAAAACTTTCAGGGTGAGTGACAAGTTAATAATTCTTCCCATAAGGATCACACTCAAAAGGATTTCACATTCACTTTCAAAGTTATGCAATTTATCCATACTTCACACGGTTAGAATTCTGGATTTATATGGAAGACCTCTTTTTTCTATACTCTTTATAAATTGTGAATGCTGTTCCTGAGTTGAAGGTTATCCGCAGTAATAGAAATGCAGTCAGGTGGAAATAGTCTACAGCAGAACTATTACCGGGTCCATGGCATGATATCTCTACATACAGGATGCTTTGGGCATAAATGAGGGAAGGGAAAAATGGCACTGAAATAGGATTTCCCCTCTAACTAAGGCCATTCTAAATAAGGAAGGAATTACTTTATTGGAAAGATGCCACTAGAGCTTCTATTCAGTATTCATTTTAAACATTTCTGATAGCTTCATTTCTGCACATTTTCAACAAATAACAATCCAGAGAACCAGAACTTGCCATATTCAGTTTTATGCAGCTCACTAAATGACCAGTAAGAGAAAAAGCACTTCTACTTTTTCATGCTTAGGTTACTCCACAATGGAACAATTAACAAATGTATGCTCTAAGATTTAGACTCTTTGCTTCCAACATTTTGCCAAGATGCCAAATGCAAAATGCAAACACTTTGAAATGCACTGTATTTAAGAAAATAATGGGTCTCTATTCTAAAAGCTAGTTTGATTGATAATTCCAAACAGGTGGCTTATGGCTCAATAAGAACTATTATTAGTTACTTTGCTAGAGAGAATTTTCTAATTTCCTCTAAAAATTGAGCAAACTGAATGCTTGAACTTCACTTATGCTCGGTACAGTATGAGAAAATGTTCTTGTTGGCTACTTGACAGGGTAAATAAAATAAGGAACTACTGGGAGAAGAGAATATATTGCTCCCTGAAGGTGCAAGTGTTTCTTCGAGCTGAAAATTACACATTTATGAGAAAAGCCAAGTGCCTCCCAATGGAGAGTTGGGTGTCTCAAATCAACTGAAGTTTAATGAAATACATATATTGAGTAGATAAGTAAATTCCACAAATGGAACTGAAGGAAATGCATTTTACCTTGTCAGAATATTTCACAGGTTTAAGTAATCAGGATCAAGCATCAGTTCATGAAATTAATTCATTTAAAAAATAAGCTGGTTAAAAAAAATCAAGAACAGTATTTGAATTTAAATTATTTTCTGTTTTCTCCCTTCTCCAACTTTTTTGTCTCTTTTTTCTTTTTCTAGAGGTTTCCAAGAGACTTTAATTTAACTGTGCATCAAAGAGTTTTCTGACTGTTTTCACCCATGGTTGATATGCCCCAGTTGCCCTTAAACTAATCTTCCCTTTTGCTGGTATCAAATAATCTAGCTCTGCTCCATATCTTCTTATTGCTCCAAAATGATTTACATTTACTGTTTAATACGTCAACATTTTTGTAAAAATATAAGCCACAAAAATGATAAAGGTATAGGCTTGTCATAAGCACCAGTTGAATGCAGTAAACACTCACGTAGAATGTCTCTGCAACAAGAGATTCTCCCATTCTGATGGTGGCGTGATACTGTGATTTTAGACACTCTGTCTTTAAATTGATTGCCTCTTGAAGTTATGTTCATTTCTTTGCTACCTGTATATTCTCAGCCATTTCTATACCATCATCTATTATTTTTCTACTGATAGTTATAAAACTAGTATCCAGACCATTTTTGTTTGTTTGTTTGTTTTTTGTTTACTTTTCTTCTGAGAGGTGCTTACAGAGAACTCCACCTAGGTTTTCACTGAGGCTTTATATTGATCACGTACAAAGCCGAGCTCAGGACGTACTACGGCTGTGGTCTGTGGCAGGCTCTTACCGTGCCCCGCCAGAGAGCTGCATTAGCTGGGAAGAACGGGCACATTGTCCTCTCTGTAAAGGCATGGTCTTGTGATCAAGCCATGTGCCTGTGGGACAGCATCTGTCCAGAGGGGCTGTCTTTTCCCAAGTTGCAAAGTGATGCTCTACAGGCTAATAGGATCTTTGAATGAATTCTTTAATTTCTTCCCTATTCTCTTCTTTTCCTGAATTTGCCGTTTCTATTAAAGGTGATTAAGATTTGGAGACTTTAATCACTTGCGTACCTCTATTCCCCACTTCTCTCCCTAGCCAGTTAGTGTCTAGATTCTGCTAAGAGGTGCCTTGCAAATGTTTCTGCTGTTCATCACAGGGGCCTTTGCTCATGTGAAGGAAATGGGACGCAGTGGTCTTAGAGCTTAATGCTGCACACTAATGGATATGGAATAAGCCATTTTTCCTCAGAAACCCAGCAGCTGCCCCTAGTCCCCCCTCCACCAGACTGATGGTTCTTCAAACTAACTCCCACTTTATCAAACGGTTCCTTCTAAAACATAAATTTGTCATGTCATATCTGTTTATTATTTGTGGTAAGCTGACTAATAGCTTCCCGATAACATTCACATCCTGTTTCCCCAAACCTGTGAATAACTTAAAGGTTAAAGGAATTTTGCAAATGTGATTAAGTTAAGGATCTTGATGGGAAGAGTAGCCTGGGTTATCCAGGTGGGTCCAGTGTGATCATCAGGGTCCTTATAACACTGTGACAGGAGGCTCAGAGGCGATAGTAGGAGATGGGATGATGGAAGGAAGGGGTAGGAGTGATGTGAGGAAGGAATCACGAACCAAGGAATACAACACAGAAAAGGGAAGAGAATGGATTCTCCTCATGGAGGCTCCAGAAGGAACCATCCAAGCGGACGCTCTGCCTTCAGGTCAGTGAGACTGATTTCAGACTTTGGACCTCCAGAAACATAAGATAATAAATCCGCCACTCACCAAAGACGTTTTTCCCACTAGCTCTAAAGTACTCTTAGTTTCTGGAATTTCAAGTTACTAGGCCATTTCAAACTGCTTCCTGGTGTCAGAATTAGGAATAACTTTCCTTTTCTTTTCTTTTTTTTCTCACGAAAGCCTACTTGTCATTCCTTCAGGAACTCTTTTCTGATACCCCAATCTGGTGTGAAAAATGCACAAGTGAGAGAAAAACAAATAAATAAAAAATTCAATAAGCCGGACACTTTTTAACCCAACTGTTTCCGACAGTCTTAAGGTCTAGTTCTTGTCACCATCTCTTCTGTGGGATAGGAGTTTAGATCCCAGCCTCCATAAATCATTTTCACACTTACATGCTTTTCTTTTGTGGATTATGTTCTTATGTTTATGGATTAGTTTTGAAGGAGCAATAAAGAAGCAATAGACAAACTATTATTAGAGAAGAATAGTCCTTAGTTCTCTAGGGAGATAATTTTTGTTCCAATGGCCAGTGTTAAATTTCCAGCTCATGATGACCACTAAAAAAGTGCTGTTAGATGTCTGACTCATCCAGAGTTGTCCTCACCAGAGCTACAGTATCCAGCATCCAGAGCAAAGCCCCCACTGAGAGAGACACCAGTACTCTGTGCACAATACATACAGCATTGTGGTGTATTCTTTGGGGACATGCCATGGCATCTTACGTTAGCACAACACTTTAATGAAACAAAATTTCTCAAAAGACAACACATCTAACAAGAGGAAAGTTCCACCTACAATTAATGATACATCTAAATAGTAAGTCTGGTAACCACTAAAAGGAATCCCTGAATATTTAATAAGATCTAATTAAAATTAATAGGAAAAACAGTATGACAAAATTTAATAAGTACATTTTTCTCTTCATTGATGGACGTAAATGCCCAGTTCCTAAAATAGGCTGCGTTAGTGCCCATGTTCATTATGCACTTGTTTTTCTTACTAGCTTTCTTGCTCAAACAGTATTACTAATTTTCAGTCAATAAACAGTTCACGTGATGTTTTTAAATAACGACAGTGTACTAGACTGCACAATGTGTTTTCTGCCTTCATTCTCACTGTCCCCTTGTTCTTCCACATTCACATGAATTGCAAGTGTAGGTGCCACTTTATACAACGTCAGCCAAGGAAATAAGCCTCAGAATAAGCAGTGAAGTAGCAAGTAGAAGAGTCTTGTTAGGTTTACATCCTTTTCCCCTACCTCCATGTTTAGGATTCCTGCCCCTGCTCCACATGGCTTTCCTTATCAACATCACCACTGTAGTTAACATTCATCCGTTTAGTCAGACGTTCCGCTGTTCTTTTTTGAAAAGTCGGTGGAAGGATGTGTGTATCCACCCCCAACCCCCACCATGTACTGACTTTGATGTCAACACAAGTTGCATCTTCTCCACATTCCAGAGATGTGCCCAATTATTGCATCTGTGTAAAGTAATACTTCATGGAGCAGAAAATTTTACGTGATCAATAAATAAATATTGGCTACTGCCATTTGGAATTGTTTTCACTTGAGTACATCTAACAAGACATCGAAAATCACTTACAGTAGCAAATTCCAATGTCAGACATCATAGATTCTGCCAACCTAAGATAGTCAGCGTGACTGGTAGGTGATGATGTAATGGCCTCAAGGACACTGGACATTGTTTGAATCGCCTCTCTTTAAAAATAGCTTAGTAATCTTGGTTTGGCTCCATCATCTGTCTGAGCTTCATTTTTCTCTATTTTAAAATTAGAGTATCAATATTTCCCCTGCTAGATACACAGGAACCAACATCTCCATCTTTCAGATAGAGTCTGTTATGCCCCATTCACAGGATTCATATGTAAGGTGATTTATAATTTAATATTTTCACAACTATCGTTTGTCCTGGGAAAGCTGATTCAGTGACTCTTTGTTTCAGAATGAACAACTTCTGGTGTGTTGTCAGTGGTACCTGGTGAAGGAGGAGGTCTTGGGAGTCGGAAAAGGGAAACCATAGAGATAAGGCGTGATGTAAATTGCTGAAGAAATACATTCAAGCAAAACAAAAACCAAAACCAAGCCTAAAATAATACATAAAACACTATGTAGTTTGGAGACTCTGCTTATTGTCTGCAATCATTGTGTCAGTTCAAACTCCATTTCTTAACTTACTAGCTGTTCAAATTCTGATGTTTTTTATTTAATGTCTATTTTCTTCTGTATTGTATGAAGAATTTAATACATAGTTCATCAGTTGCTGAGAAGTTTACATGAGATAAAGTATGATTTATGTCACGTAGAAAGTATAAGGAAAAAATAATACCAGTAGTCACCGTGCATAAATGCTCATCCGTGGAGGATGACCTCGGGAAACAAACAAAAAAAGATGTTTAGTTTTTCTTGTCACTTTTTTTTTTCCCTTCACAGGCAGATATTACTATTTTTTTTCCTCTTATTGTTTAATGCATCCCTATTTCCTTTGAGTTTAGTTCCCTTTAAACTGAAATATGTCCTTTAGGAGTTCACTTAGAGATACTTTGTTAGTGTAGATCTTCTCAATCTTTTAGGATAACCTTTGTCTTGATTCTCTTAATCCTGAACGATTATTTGGCAGGGTGTAGAATTCTAGGTTGACAATTGCCCACATCACTTGGAAGGTATTATCCCGTGACCTTCTCATCTCTTTTGTTGCTACTAAGGAATCTGTTTTCAGTCTTAAAATTTTTGTACCATTTATTTGTACGTAATCTATCCTGTCCTCAAGACCTCACATTGCTCTTGTTCTGCTGTTTATAGCAGTGAGTCCAGGTACGGATTAATTTTATTTCTCTTGCTTGCGGCTTGATATGATTCTTCAATCTAAGGATTCCATATTTAGTTCATTTTGGAAAATTCTCAGCCATTATTTCTGTTCTAGATATCTATTGCTGCCTAAAAAGACTGCCTCAAGATGTAAGGGCTTTAAACCACAAACATTCAGTGATTTCTGCAGGGCTCAGCAGGGTGATGGTTCCACTCCATGGGGCATAGGGAGATCACTTAGTGATACTCAGCTGGTGAATGGTCAGATCTGTAGGGTACAAGCAGACTACTGCTAGGCAGAGATTATCTGGAGGTTGGTATCCACGAGGCTACTTACCATCGCCATATAATCTCAGTGTCCTTCCATGTGATCTTTTCATCGAAGTGCTTGAAGTTCTTACACAGCAGCTTAGGGCTCTCAGCCAGCAAGGGAAAGAGGTTAGTCATCTCAAACGCTAAGTACCAAACTGGCTTCAGTGTGCTCCGTTGCTCAAAGCAGTCGCAGGCTGATCTGTTTTTAATAGGAAGGTAAGTGGACTTCACCCCATAATGGGAGGAGTGTCAAAGAATTTGTAGACACCCTTAACCCTACCACAATTACTCCTTTTTTTATTGAAGTCTAGTTGATTTGCAGTGTTGTGTTAATTTCTGCTGTACAGCATAGTGATCCATTTATAATATACATATATATTTTTATATTCCTTTTTGTATTCTTTTTCATTATACGCCATTACAAGGTATTGAATATAGTTCCCTGTGCTACACAGTAAGACCTTGTTTATCTAGTTTACATATAGTACTTAGTATCTGCAAATCCTGAACTCCAAATTTATCCCTCCCTACCCCCTTTCCCCCAGTAACCATAAGTTTGTTTTCTATGTCTGTGAGTCTGTCTCTTGTTCTGTAAATAAGTTCATTTGTGTCCTTTTTTTTAAGATTCTACATAGGAGTGATATTATATGGTGTTTTTCTTTCTCTTTCTAGCTTACTTCACTTAGTATGATGATCTCCAGCTCCATCCATGTTGCTGCAAATGGCATTATTTTATTCTTTTTATCGCTGAGTTCTATTCCATTGTATAAATATGCCACAACTTCTTTATCCAGTCATCTGTTGATGGACATTTAGGCTGTTTCCATGTCTTGGCTATTGCATATAGTGCTGCTATGAACATTGGGGTGCATATATCTTTTCGAATTAGCATTTCCTCCACATATATGCCCAGGAGTTGGATTGCTGGATCATAGGGTAAGTCTATTTTTAGTTTTTTGAGGAATCTTCATACTGTTTTCCATAATGGCTAGACCAACACAATTACTTTTTAATATTGCTTCTTTCCCTTATTGTTTCCCCTTCTGAATTCTTACATTTGGTATCTAACCATTAGTGTCTCTAAACCTCTTCTAAATATTCTCTATCACTGCTGAATTCTGAACAAAGTCTTCCTAGTGATCTCCCATTCCAATAATTTTTCAGCTGTGTTGAATATGCTAATAAACTTCTGCATTCATTTTTTCATATGATAGAGATATTTATTTCTTGAAGTTCTGCTCTTTAAAAATCATGGCTATTTAAAAAATAATGCTGCATTCTTTTTTCATGACTTAAAGCATGTTTTAAGGCTAATTTGACCTGAAACCTGAAGCCTCTATGGTACCAAGACTAACCACTCACTCCTGACTTCCACATCTCCTTCCCCATTGGGGAGACACACATACTCTCGCACATACACACACACACACACACACACACACACACACGCGCGCGCGCGCGCGCGCACGCCTATAATGTCAGATTAACTCAAGGTCTTCAGCTCTGGATTTTAGTCACCTTATTGTGTTTCTCAACATCAGGGTGCTTCCCTCCTTTATTGGAAGCTGAGCTATTTAATTAAAATATTTTTCAAGTAGTTTATCTAGCATTTCAACATACTTGTAGTAAAACTATTTTAAATATTTCTTAGTCTGCCATCTTGTTGAAGTGGGAAGTTCTGTTTTTATTCCCTAATGAAAGAATAAAGAAAAGAAGAAAATAAAGACCTTGAAATCAGAGACATTTTTGGTTTATACCATAGCAGAGTGCATAGAAATGTGAAGATGTATGAATTTAGGAAGAACTAAGTCTTGGGTTGGTACGGACAACTTAAAAGAAGATCTCAATTAAAAATACAACAATTTTGAACAAGTTCTATTTAATTAAAGAGTGGAGAGTTTGATGCAAGTTCTTCCTAAGAGAGCTACTTCAGTTGATAATGCTTGAATGGATTTTTTGAAGTATAGCTGATTTACAATATCACATTAGTTTCAGGTGTACAGCATACTGATTCAATATTTTATAGATTGTACTGCATTTAGAGTTATTATGAAATATTTGCTGTATTCGCTGTGCTGTGATATATCCTTGTAGCTCATTTATTTTCTACATGGTAGTTTGCACCTCTTAACCTCTCTACCCTTACTTTGCCCCTCCCCACTTTCTTCTCCCCACTGGTAACCACTAGTTTGTTATCTATATCTGTGAGTCTGTTTCTGTTTTGCTGTGTTCTGAATGAATATTTTTATAGAAAACTGTTTCAACAACTTAGTTGCTCTCTGAATTAATATTACAGTCAGAATAATGGAGAACAATAAAATTAGTTCCTACTACCAAAAGTTTCATCCTTCAAAATGACAAAATAATGTTTCTTATTTATCTTTTTTCCTCTATGCATAGCCTTCTGCTGACAGCCCCAACTTTTCTTCTGCACATCTACAACCAAATACACGACCATTTGCTAATAATCTAGCACCACATACACCATTTTATGGATAATCATGTTCATTTACAAAGCCAAACACTTTTATTCATCCAGTAGTTCCCTCAAAGTTACTCCAGAATAAAAGCTATGTCCATAAATAGTTTGTTGGGGTTGCAGTGGTGCTGCCTGAAGGACTCAGTACTTTTTCTGGCTTTAAGAAAACACGTATTAGGAATATAATAACGACAAATACATACATATTCTTCTCCTTTTGAAATGTGAGTAGCTCTGAACAATAGTGCCAATGCTACTTCATTGTTGGAAGTGAAAGAAAAATAATAAATGGAAAAAAAAAAAAAAAAAAGCCACGTTTCCTAGTCCAGATCCAGGTCCTTGAAAGGAGGCTAGTATGCCCATAGTAATGAACACCAGAAATCAGTAAATGACCTTGCTGTAAGCTTTGCAGCCACAGCTCTAGAATCTACCAAGAAACAATCTCTTTTGTCTGCTCGCCTTAACTCTTGCCTTCTTCTTCACTGATTACAAAGTTTGTCTTTGTCCTGATGTTCCAGCCCGTGTCAGTTCCTTGATTTGTCCTAGAGGAGGTGCAGTTGGTAAAGCAAGGTAATAATAAGCCCTTTTTAAAAATTATAATTCTGTTCCTCTACACAACACATCACTTTGGTGTAGCATTTAGATTCCACTCATTATCTCCATAGGAGTGACTAATAATTTGTAATTTTTTTTCCATGCCTCTTTTTATTGTCTCCTGCCAGTTACTCCAGTTCTCAATTCAAATGCCACTTCCCCTAAGAAGCTTTCCCTAAACCGTAAGATCAGAGCCCAACGCTGTTCTTAACTCTCTGATGATGCTTATCGCTCGTGCTTTTTCAATAAGCATCAAAGAAGGTATTTCAAAAATTACTGCGTACTCTATACCAGCAAATATTGTATAGAATATACAATTCAATCACATTCCTAGGATGTAGGAGGTAGTAAGAAATTATTTTTTCACTAATTCATTTATTTTTTAATTTTTAATATTAACTTTTCATTTTGTATAGTTTTAAAGGTTACTTTCCATTTACAGTTATTATGAAACATTGACTATATTCCCCTCGTTGTACAATGCATCCTTGAGCCTATCTTACACTCAATAGTTTATACCTCCTACTCTCCCACCCCTGTGTTGCCCCTCTTCCACACACTGTTAACCACTAATTTGCTCTCTAAATATGTGAGTCTGCTTCTTTTTTGTTATATTCACTAGTTTGTTGTATTTTTTAGTTTTCACATATAAGTGGTATCATAGTATTTGTCTTTCTGTCTGACATTTCATTTAGCATAATGCCATCTAAGTCCACCCATGTTGCTGCAAATGGCAACATTTCATTCTTTTTTATGGCTGAGTAGTATTTCACTTCTTTATCACATCTTCTTTATCCATTCATCTGTTGTTGGACATTTAGGTTGCTTCCATATCTTGGCTACTGTTAATAGTGCTGCTGTGAACACTGGGGTGCATGTATATTTTCAAATTAGTATTTTTACTTTTTCCAGATATATACCCAGGAGTGGAATTGCTGATGAATCAACAAACTGACCAAAGATTGAGTTACATTTATTGGGTAATTAGGAAAAAGACAATGCTGTTAAATATAAATGAAATTTTAATTAATGAATGAAAGCATGTAACTGGTTACTCAACAGTTTCTCAAGAAATGATGAGTTTTTTAATCTCAATATATATGTGTTTATATTATGTATCAGTGTGTGTTTCTATGCAATTTGAAGATACACATATATTTATGTAATCACTTTTGTAATCAAGATACTGTTCTACCACTACAAAGATCATGTTACTCCTTTATATCCACTTCTATCCCTTTCACCTTTCCTTATCCCTAACTCCTGTAAACTACTGATCTGTCTCCATTTCTATAATTTTGTCACTTCAAGAATATTGTATAGAGTCACATAATATGCAACCTTTTGGGGTTGGCAGTCCTCACTCAGTATGACTCCCTTGAGATCCCTCCATGTACTCATAGTTTGTTCCTTTTCATTGCTGACTAGTATCCCAGGGGATGCATATGGCCAAGGTCATTTAGCTGTCCACCTATTAAAGGACCCATGGGTTGTTTCAGTGTTTGGCTATTACAAAAAATCTGTCCTGAAATGGATGTGCATGTTCTTGTGTTGAGAGACATTTTTATTTCTCTGGTTAAATACCCAGGAGTGCATTTGCTAGGCCATAAGTTAAGAACATATTTGTTCCTTTTTTTTTTAATGTCAAACTGTTTTTTGAAACGGCTGTACCATTTTACATTTCCATACTCAATGTGTGAGAGATCTAGTTTCTCTGCACACTTTCCAGCATTTGGTATTGTCATTTTTTTTTTTAATTTTAGCTGGTCTAATGGAGTATCCTATTATGGGTTTAGTTTGCACTTTCCTTATGGCTCATGATACTGAACATATTTTTTGTGCACTTACTTGCCTTGTATATATCCTCTTTGGTGACGTGTCCATTCATAAATATTTATATTTAGTAGACATTCTTAAATATATCTTTAGTCATGTGCTTACCATATTGTTAGCATTCTATATCTCCTTTTCATGAACGAGATAAGGAAATTACAGAGAAGCTAACTAATATGCCCAAGGGGACACTGATAAGAAACAGAAAAGCCAGTTAAACGTTCTGGTTTAATGCCAATCTTATGCTATTTCATATATACTACACTTTGCTGATTCTCCCACTTACTTGATTATTTTGTTGATCTGCCTACATTATAGAGATGCCAGGCCAAAATCTTGAAGAAAGACATCATGCAGCATCTTTACTATGTACTTATAAAAACCACTTCTCAAATACTTCTCAAGCTAAAGACAATTAGAGATGACAGAATACATGGAATAGGCATTTTATGAGTATTTTGACATGTCTTATATTAATAAACCAAAATAAAAACTTACTCTGAGCTTTACTTTACAACTCAAGAAATGAACTTAGAGTAAAGACATCTTTTTAAGAAAATGAAGAAAATAGGTTTTTTATACTTTGTATAATTAAAAAAATATCCTATTGAGAACATGTAAGGAACATAGGATGGGGGTGGGAGGCTGAATGAGTTTGAGGTGGAAGAAGGAACAACCAAGAGGCGTGTTGACAATCTGGCTTCATTAATCACCTTGTACATCCTTACCTCCGTGGAGGATGAGAGAGTGGTAGGTGCACATGTCGTTAATTACAGACTGGCAGACATTCTCCAGCTGAAGTTAATTAATTACCTTCCTCTCGGTGGGAAAGGCCCAGTGTGGTGTTTGAGATGTAGGGTCACGATTCCCTGTATCTATTTTGTATTTGATTATATTGGTCCTGACAAGCTTTTTGGTAAGGCCATTCTATATGTTCAGTCAATAGTGATATTATCCTTCAGTTATTTCATTACCAAATTACTAAAGATTAATCTTTGATGATGTTGGTGCTCTGTTTTTCTAAGATTCTGGTTTTCATTAAATACAGATATTTGTCACTTTTATATGAATTTCTACCTAGAATTATCATCTGATGATTGGCATATCTTATTTGAAGATCATTAAACCCTGTCTCATAAGGTATAGTTTGGAAAAAAGGGGGGCTTATTTTAAATCTGTAAGATTACAAATATTTTCATGGTTAATCTCAGTGATAAAGCAACAGATGAACATATAAGAAAATAATTGTCAGCTCATGTCTGGAATAATTCATCCATCCATCCATCCATTTGATTGGGCAGTTATAAACGAAAGAGATAGTAAAATAACACCCTAAAAAGGGTCTGCTACAGAGAGGAAACAATAAAATGGCTATCCAGCAAAGCCACAGGGTGCTACCGCTAAACAGCATGCTTGATATTGCAGGAGAAACATAAATGTCAATGTCTTCTGTTCAGTGGTGGAGCTTTTTTTAGGTCTCATACAACTTGGAAGTCATTCTTGTTCCAGTCACAATCTACAGTAGCCACTTCAGCATCAGAGGATTCTCAGAACAATGTGAACTCAAGCACAAGGGCAACATAAATTGCAACAGGAATTTTCTAGACCAGGCATTGAGAAGTTAGCTCAACACAGATATTTTTGGTAACCAGTTTACAACAGGCTGAGTGACTGCCATTGAAAACTTCCTATTTAAATGTATAAGCATTGAATGTCTGTAGTTGTAGGGGTGAAAATATCCCTGTGGTAAGTGTATAAGCTGTATATTGCAGATAAATGACTTAGACACAAAAACGTGAAACAGGGATCAGGGAACAGTCCTAGAAATGATTGGTCAAAGACATCATGTTGATAAGAGCGCATTTACTCAGCCACAGCTTTCTAAGATTTTCTTTAGTTGAAGAATTCTTGAAAGTTACTGTCAGAATGGTGCAATATGACATGTGTAATATATCTCTGTATATCTATCTGTATTATCATGTATGTCTATATGTAAAACAAAAAAGGGTTCTGTTTATCTCAATATTTTATAAAGATAACAGAAGAATTAATTGAGGAAGTTTAAAGAAGGTAAGATTTTATTTTTATTACAAGGCAGACACCAATAGTTGATTTGATTTGGTATGGAAAGGCAAGAATTCTGCCTTATGGCTCAGAAATCATGCCAGCTGCCCACACAGTTAGTCCCATCCCAGAAGACAAACTACCTTGATTGGTATTTCATGATCCAAGCTCTGCTCTGCTTTCCAAATTCAACTTGACAAGGGCTTGCTTAGACAATTGAGAGTTCATCAGACTTAGAGAGACTCACTCAAACTAACTAAATTCAAGGAACACTGATGTTTATAAAGGTGAATTCTTATTAATTTTGCTTAATGAATATTCCTTTCCTATAATAAAAAAATAACGTGACAAATATATTCTGCTTTTAGAGTAGGTAGGGGGAATAATTCAGCTTTTTGTCGCCTATAATATTGTAACTAGTATAGTCTTGACTGTGGAAATTCACAGCAGATTTAATAATTTTGAATTGGCAAATCATTGGGTAATATTTACTCACAGTCTGAGCTTAGCTTGAAAAGGTGACATCCATTTGGCTTGAGGAACTTCTCAACTCTGGGAAAGCAAGATTTAAAGCTGTGTTAGTGGATGATTCTCTCAGTCAACTCACATTCTTATAGCCAATGGAGGTATAAAAGTGAGCTTGGATTTTTTTTCCCTCACCTTAGCCAGTCTGGAGGTCTGGAAAACAATGTCTAAAGAAACAATCACCATGTTGAGATGTGGGAAAAGATATTATTGTCACTAGAACCTGTGTGTTTTGAGATTTTTTCCTTACTCTAAAAAACAAAACAAATAAACAAAAAACTTATGGAAGCATCAAGCCTACCTTTGGGCATTGATTAAATATGACTCAAAAATAATCTGAAGATTATTAGGAGAACATAGGAAGAGAACAAGCATTCAGGAAAAAAGAGAAATCAGGTGCAAAGGTAGTGAGATAAGAGAAAATCTGAAATATCAAGAAAATGTAAATAAATGTATGTGAAGGGATGGTAAAGGATATTTCATGCAAGGAAAAGCTGAAAGACATTTCAGTAGCTATACTTAAAATATCCTTAAAATAGACTTTAGGCTAAAATCAGTAACAAAGGACAAATGAGGTCATTATATAATGTTAAAGGAATCAATTTATCAACTAGATGTAACTAACAATTGGAAATATATAACCACCCAACATCAGAGCACGTAAATATAATAAGCAAATTCTAACAGGTCTGAAGGGAGAAATAGACAGCAATACAATAATAGTAGTAGACTTCAGTGCCTACTTCCTGAAATGGATAGACCACCCAGACAGAAAACCAACAAGGAACATTGGACTTGAACCATACTTTAGACCAAATGGATCTAACAGACAGGTACGGAACATTTAATCCAACAGCAACAGCGTACGCATCTTCTCAAGCATACACGGGGGAACCCTTGTGCGCTATGAGTGGGAATATAAATTGGTACAGCTATTGTGGAAAACAGTATGGAGAGTCCTCAAAAATTAAAAATAGAACTACCATATGATCCGGCCATCCCAATTCTGTATATATTCAAAATAAATGAAGGCAGTGTCTCAAAAGAGATGTTTGCATACCCATATTCTTAGCAGTATTATTCACAATAGCCAAAAAAGGAGAACAACAGAAATGTCCATCAGTGGGTGAATGGATAAACAGAATGTGATATAATTCTACAATGTAATATTATTCAGCCTTAAAAAAAAAAAAAAGAGAAATTGTGCCACAAGGCATAACGTGGATGAACTTCAAGCACATTATGCCAAGTGAAATAAATCAGTCACAAAAAGAAAAATACTGTGTGATTCCACTTACATAAGGTATTCAGAGCGGTTAACATAACAGAAAGTAGAGTGGTAGATACCAAGGGAGTAGGGGGAGTGAAAAAGGGGGAGTAGTTCTTTATTAAATACAGAGCTTCAGTTTTGCAGGATGAAAATCTTTTGCACACTACTGTGAATATACTTAACACTACTGAACTGTATATTTAAAATGCTTAAGATAGTCAAATTTATTTTACATATTTTTTACTAAAATTAAAAATAAGAGTCAGGGAAGAGACTGAGGTCTGAGAGTGCTATCAAAAGGTTGGTTGTTTCCAAGTATGATATAGGCACAGGCATGTGTGTGTGTGTGTGTGTGTGTGTGTGCGCGCGCACATGCGGTGAAATGGAAGTGAGAAAATACACTGTGCACCTAAACTGATTCCTGTGAAACATTTCAGCACCTGAATTCCTTTCTTTCTTTTTGATGGGTTTCCCTTGGTGCCCTGTCTCTGATAAACTTCGGTCATTAAATGTGACCCTCTTTAAATATATATGACCATATTAAAGTATTATTAAAGGTCTGCCCCAAACCCACAGAGGAATGGGGCTTTATACTTTGGTTATATGTCTCAGGGAAGGTAGGTGCTCTTTTTTTCTGTGCAGTCTGAAGAACGCGGAGTAGGGTCAGGGATCCCTTGAGAAATTCTTTACCAACTAATAGAGAGCTTAAGTGGAAGCATCAACAGGAATATTCAAATATATTTCTGCTTGATTTCATTTCACCACATCAGTATTTCCCCAGGGCTATATGACAAAGTGTCCCATAAATTATAGGGATCAGCTCCAAATGTTAACTATTGAAAATAATATTCTGTTAAAATTAGTGTTATATCACTTCAAGGGGATTTGGTTTAAATATAATCAGAGGGAGAGAAAAAGATGTGTCTTGGTGTTTCAAGAGCGTGGACTTACCAGTCAGACAACCCAGGTTCAGTTTTAGCTTGATCATTTACTATACGTGCTCCTTAAACTTCTTATGTCTCTGTTTTTTAAACCTGTAATTGCAGATAATAATTCATTTCTAACTGGGTCAGTGTGAGGATTATCTGTGATAGAGGATCTGGAAAATACATAATACTTAATAAATGATATCAATTATTATTTTATAGTAATTACAAAAAGTACATACAAATAGTAATTATAGTATTATATTAATTTTGGTAGTAAAAAACTATAAGGCAAGTATAATAAGTAGTACCTATAAGTTGTAATTATAAATAATATTTGTACATAGTAATTATACATGTGGTGTTTAACATCATTATTTGTCATGATTTTTTAAAGATAGAAAAGGATTATAATGTAATAATGATTGTAAATCAAAAACATTTTATCCAGGTTATGTAATAATCCAGAAGTAAATTGCTATATCACTATGTACTATGTGCACGCTCAGCATATCCTTGAGAATTACTGCCTCAAATATGACCATCCTTGCATCCCTATGATCCTTTATCACTTTATGAGATTGTAGCAGTCTGTCTAGGTTATGATTGTGAACTTGGTGGTGATGTTGCTAAAAACTGTTAGTGAAGTCCTTCCCTAGTTCTCCTTACACACAGTCAAACCACAACATTTAGCAGCCAGTAAAGCCAGCAGGACAGTATCACACTTAAGTTTACAGCATAATAAGAGTCTTTTGTTTTTACATAATGCTTTAACCATCTATAAAGCTTTTATGCATACAGTAAGTTGTTTGAGCATCACAACAACCCTGTATATAACTATCTTCACTGGATGGCTAAGGAAATAAAGTCCAGCAAGTGAATCAACTTACCCAAAATGAAGTAGTAGCAGTGAAATATTTGATTTGGGGTTTGATTCCTTCAAGTGTATTTCTTTTTCTGTCGTATCATTCCTCCTAGATAGCAGAATATTGTTACAACAGTGTTGATAGAAAGTTTAGAGAATCACCAATGTTAGAGAATAAAATGGATTACAAAAACAAATAAACAAAAAAATTGAAACTCTTAGCTTCTGAAATTAAAATAATTTTGCTTATGCCCATTTTACAAATCAATATAGTACAATGCTTTTTTCCCTGTTTAGACCGGTTCCAGTTAATCATGTGGAAATGTGTCCTCAGGTATCTATCTTCAGATATGCTCACTCTATAACTCTATACAGTTAACCCCAAGTTAACCCCCAGTGCCGTAACTCCCTCTTTTATAATACTTATCTTAAGTGAGCTACTTGCTTAGTGTTTATGTCAGCATGAGATTTTATGACAAGAGGCACCCCAGCCATTACACTTCTCTGTGTTTGCCCTTTTTAAAAGGTAAATTTTGACTTCTAATATTGTGTTAGCTCTGAGTGTAGGCTGTAAGAAGGCTCTCATGTTTCCTCTTGTCTCTGCTATTGTTATGAGAGTAACACACCCAGGCAAGCCCACTAGTCACAGGAGGTGGTTAAAAGACATGGAGGGAAGAGTCTATAACAGCTGACCTCTAGCTGACTCCTTGATATGTGAGAGGGGATATCAGTAAAAATGGTGGATTAAGGACCTCCAAAAATTCTCTGCTTTCTTTCATAAAATTAGTGGGGACACTGGAAGAAATTGTCAGAATCAACATTTTCAGAACTCTAGAAATTAACCCATGGCTTACAGCATTTTGGAGTGCAGTGACTGAACTTAAGAACAGCAAGCAAGCTTTGCTGCATTTTAACTTGCCTTGTTCTCATCACTCCTTACCCAGCTCTGTGGTAGCTTTGAAAACAACCCACAATCATAGGAAAATCATCAATCGGGCAGCCATTAGAGGAGATAGAATTGGGTTGGAGCTCCTTCAATTTCCTATTTCCAGAGAATTGTCATTATTTGACCCTTAGTGGTGGTTCCTTGGAAGAACCTACTAACAATGCTGTCTTTAATTGGCCTGGCTCAGAGTTTTCCCAGTGCAAACAGCATTTTCCCTAAAGGCATTTGTTGAAAACAGTCAGAGGCAATTGTTTACAATAATGGCTGCCCAAATTGGTGTATATTAGTTGAGAAAAAAAATATGATCAAAAACTTAAAAGTAAAACCTATGGAATGAGATGTCCTTAGAAAGCTTTGAAGAACTCTGATATAATTCTGGAATCTATAAGACCATGAACGTGTAGCACTGTTTGTATGTCCAAGAAAGACTTGTGAAAGCCATAACCTCTCACCTGTGCCTTATCATGTGTTTTTGCATAAGCAGGAAGTGAAGGTTAAGGTGGAATTGTGAACTGCCTGGATAAATATTGAAGGCATACCTTGATATGCATAAAAATGCCCTCAGCAAACACTTGGAGATTTACTGGTTCCAAATATTTAAGAGGTCTCTGTCCATTCATTAGCTGGCTACAAACCTAACTGACAGAAACTTTAGTGACCACACACAAAAAACAATATAGACTTTAAAGAATTAGTTCACAAAAGTCACAACACAACATGAGCAAACAATAACAAGCAGCAACAATAACAACAAACCCTGGGGAGACAGCAGAACCTGATTTCCAGAATTCTCATGATATTACTTAAAATACCCAGTTTGCAACAAAAACTCCCAAGACATGTAAAGAAACAAGAAAGTATAGCCTATACATATTAAATGAAGTAGTGAATAGAATCTCTCTCTGAAGAACCTCAGATGTTGGGCATACCAGAGAAAGGCTTTTAAGCACTTATTCTAAATATATTCAAAGCACTAAAGGAAGTAATATCTAAAGACCTGAAAGCAAGTTTTAGAACAATGTGTGAACAAATAGATCAATAAAGAGAAAGAATTTATTTTAAAAAGGAACTTAAAAGAAGTTATGGAGTTGATAAGTACAACTGTAATGAAAACTTCACTGGAGGAGCTCAGCATATTTGAGCAAGCAAAACAGTTAGCAAACTTGAAAACCATCATTTGGGATGTGTGAGATAGACCATTCTAGAGTAGCTGTGCCTCTCAGCTGAGCCTCACTTAGCTCAGCAAACTCCCAGCCAATCCCCAAATAGGTGTCCTAAATAAATGTGTACTGTGACGTGCTTCTAAGATTTGATGGTTGTATGTTACATAACATTGTGACCATAACTAAGTGATACAGACAGTAAGCATCTTGAAATCTACTGCAGTATCTCTACTGCTCACTGTTACATATATATCCAATGCCTGGCATGTGGTAGTTACTCTGTAAGTATTTGTTAAAAATGATTTGTTTTCTATTGAACAGTGTCCTCTAATTTTAGCTTTAGTCTCCTCATTCATGGAATAAGCATATTTCTTTATTCTCAAGACTTAAATCATCAAATTATTTTTAGGTCTTCTGTGAAAACTACATCTCAGCCTCAGTTGTATTGTATGAGATGAAAAAGTTGTACATAAATGATGGGAAGATGTACCTCTAGTGACAGATACTGGAAATGACTTAGAAACCCATGTTGACAAGTGATTTTTCCCATGCTTGAAAAACAAATGTTATATAAATGAACTATATCCTGTTAACCTTCTCAAGGCATGATACTTCCTAAATTCACAGTGCTGTAATTCTCTCTTAACTTTCTTCCACACACCCAATATGCACTTATTCAAAGGAAAACTGACTTTGTCTTTATAGTTATACTTCAAGAATAACATTTCAGCCCAACTCCTTATCACAGTTTTCCTTAAAAAGACTATGTAGTCCTTTGATGAAAAATCAAACTACATTATTAACTACTAAAGTGTTGCTGGTTTGACTATAAGTCTTTACTGTTCTGGACCTTTAATGCAAAATTTAGAGTAGGTGGGATAATGCAAATGTACTCAAAGTTAATGTGCAGGAACAAAATTCCTTAAGATACTGTTTAAAGTGTAACATTTTGAAATCCAATTCAAAAATTATTTACCTGTTATTCTCAGAAAGTATTCCTGATACACCTGGCCTTTCATAGTCATTTTTCTAATTTAAACTTAAGATACGACATTATATCCCATCTGCCTCTGGCATGGTTGCCTTCTCTTAATTTCAATTCTTTTTTTGGTAACTGGCTTGTGTCTCTGATTCTACTGTGGTTGAGGTGAGACTTGTGCACCTTGAAGCATGAAAGTCTTGACCATCCCATATTCTTCCAGGATCCCTGTCCCTTTTGTTCATTTCCTATCTTCCCAAATGGAAATAACCAAATATTATCTCAATTAGATGCTTAACTCCTAGAGATTTTTGAGTTTTAAGTAAAATAACTTCTATATGCTTAGCACACTGCTTGACATGGTTAAATGTTTTTATTGAACATTTATTATTACTTTATTATTATTGTAGTTATTTTTTGGAGCCAAAAGGTAGAATTCAAAGCACATTTTCTCTAGTCATGCCACTTCTCTTCTGGCTTCCTGCACTTCATGCTGTCACATTTTTCAGGTATGTTCTCTACTACAACTCTAAAATTGATACAGTCTGATTTTCTCTCAAGATATATCTGATATGTTAGTTTCAATTATCCATATAAATGTCTTTCCATATTTTTTGGATAATATTTATTGCCTCAATGTTCTGGGGATATTTGACTGCTGAAATTCGGCAAGAAACAAGAGTTTGATGACAATTCTGTCTGCTTTCTTAATGAGATTCTTAGCTAACTTATTCCTCCTTTCAGTCTCTTTGTTTAGCGAGTCATCAAATTCTATTGAGTATTGAACGGAAGTACTATTCATATTCCACTAATGAAATGGCTTTACCTTCTGGGACTGTGTAATACTTTACTATCTGATCATTACAACTTCAGTCTTTCCCAAGTCGATTCATTCTGCTCTTCACTATCTGATAAATCTTCAAATTCTATGTTTATGTCACTCAAGGATCCATAAGAATGTCCATATCAGCTATCTGTAGAGTGGCCAACCATCACAGATTTCCTGGGACAGAGGAGGTTTCTAGGACATGGGCCTTCCAATGCTAAAAGCAGGAAAGTCCTAGAAAAATCAGGAGAGTTGATCATCCTTCCTGTGCCTAACCAGACATACTCTCAGATTAGAATTCTCTGTGCTGCCAAATTAAATCTCATTTTTAGTTATAGAAATATTGATTTCTTCATTTAGAATTTTTATTTCAAAGTTTATCCCATCATGCCTAAGAGACAAAGATGTAGATAGAGATTTCAGATCAAGGGAAAATCCAAATACAAGCATATAGGTTAGAGACTGAGAGGATATGTTCAGAAATGTTGAGATAATATCATAGAGTGTCTTGAAAATCAAGTAAGGAACTGATACATTGTTCTTTTATTTCATTTAGATTATCTGAAAGTGATTTTCTATAGCTTTAGCCCAGCTTAGAGAACCCTGATTACTTAGTGTCTTTCTATTGTAGTTCTGAAAGAATCATATGTTGTGATAGCTAAGTAGGCTGGAGAAAAGTGGAGAGAAACGGGTAGACCAATTAGGAGGCTATGTTAGTAATCCAGTAAAGAGATAAAGGTGATAATGGGGTAAGCCAATTTGTCAGACAGAATAAACAGGACTTGCAGGCAGATTTTGAATCTTAAATCATTTCCTTACCATACACAATCCTTAAGCAAGCATTTATTAAATGATAGTTATGGTATGAGCATTGTGCTGAAAGCAGGAAAACAAACTTGAATGTAAAATAATTCCTTTTTTCAAGAAGCATCTTGTCCAAAGGGGAAAAAAAAAAAACAGACAAATCTACAGTATTTACTATAGTTAGAAGTTTCTAAGTATGTCAAACATCAATGATAGACACTAAGTTCATCTTGGGGAATTCAGGGAAGATTCCCTGGAAGAAGTGAGGCCTGAAATAATTTTTAATGCAACAACAGAAGTTAAGATGCAAAAGGAGGAAGAGTAACACATTAGATACACAGGGGATAGAACTTCCTGCAGAGTGAGCAGCAAGAGGATCCTGGAGCTCTGACATTTTATATTTTTAGAGTAATAATGAAGCAGTCAGAGATAAAACTAGAGAGAGGGATAGATAAGCAGAGACCAGGCAACGGGGAAACATTGTAGACCATATTGAAGAACAGACTGTCTTCTATTGGAAATCACATAGAACTGAATGGTATAAGGGAAAAAAAGGAGAAGGATATGGTAAGAGTTGTTTTTCAGAGAGTACATGCTAGATGCCCTATAGACAGCGTTCATGTAACTAAGTCAAAACTAGAGGCAAGTTGACTAGCCAGCACACAATTTACATACAGTAAAAGAAGAGAAAACAACGTTGATGGACAAGCTTCTGTCTCATTGCACACAAAGAACTAAAAAATAAATAAATAAATAAAAGGAACTGGCATAGTTTGGCTTCCTGGAGCATCTGGGGGTAGGGCACCTTCCTGCAGCTGGCTTTACTCTACAAGTATTGGGCAGGGTGCAGAACTGAAGTTTCTCTTCCAAGGCTGAGGGAAAAGTGGAGTGTAGTTTCAGTCTTCCCAGACTTTCAGTGTTCCTCGAGAGGCTGGCAACACAAAGCTCTGAAGACACTGACACGCTGAAACATCAGATGGAGCAGAATATTGTGGGTTCCAGAAAACAACAACAGCAACAGACTGGACTCTCAGGACAGCTTCTAGTAACAAAGGCCCAGAATCTACAGGCAGGCTGACTGATGAAGGTCTCTCAGTCAAAATCAATCCATAAAAAATGGGAGAGGTGGTTGTTTCTTTAAATGGGAAGGCATCAATGCAAAGCCATAAAGAACATAAAGAATCTGGAAAGCATGCCACAATCCAGAGAATAAAATTAATCTCTAATAGCTTAACCTAAATAAATAGAGATCTATAAAATGACAAAGAAGATAAAAATGATCGTCTTCAAGAAGCTGAGTGAGTTACAAAAGAATGCAGATACACAACTAAATGAAATTAGGACTATAATATGTACATAAGGATTTAAACAAAAAGATAAAAATAATAAAGAAAAACCAAAGAGAAAATGTAGAGCTGAAGAATATAATAACTGAACTAAAAAAATTCACTGGAGAGGTTCACAAAGACTTGGTCAAGCAGAAGAAAAAAATAGCAAACTCAAAATTTGAAGACAAAAAACTAGTTAAAGAATCAAAAAAAGGAAAAGAGTCAAGACAGTCTAAGAGAATTCTGAGACAACCTCAATCAAAACAGTATGTGTATTATGAGAGTCCCAGAAAGAGAAAGGGGCAGACAACTTATTGAAAGAAATAATACTTGAAGACCTCATTGGACATCCAGATTCATGAAGCTCAAAGAAAGTCAAGATAACCAAAAGAAATCTACAAAGAGAACACATTATAATCAAAGTGTCAAAAGTCAATGAAAGACAAAGAATTTCAAAAGCAAGGGAAAAGTGATTCATAATGTACATTGGAGGTCCCTTGAGACTATCAGTTAATTTATCAGGTGAAATTTTGTAGGCAAGAAGGGTGGAATTATAATATTCAAAATACTGAAAGAAAAAAAATGCCAATAAAAACTATTATACCCAAAAACACTGGCATTCAAAAATTAAGGAGAAATGACAACTTCCTCAGACAAACAAAACTGAGTTAGTTCATCACCACTTGACCAGCCTTATAAGAAATGCAAAAGGAAGTTCTTCACATTGAAACAAAAAAACATTAAACAGCAACATATAAGTGAATGGGAGTGTAAACCTCACTGGTAAAGGTATACATATAGATAGACAAATATAGAATACTATGGTATGTAAATCATTTAGAGAAGTCATATAGAAAAGCTCAGAACCAGATGGCCTGGTGAATTCTACTAAACATTTAAAGAAGAATTAACACCAATTCTTTTCAGCCTCTTTCAAAACAATGAAAGAGATGAAATGCTTTCAAACTCATTTTATGAGTCCAGAATTACCCTGATATCAAATCCAGACAAAGAAACCATAAGAAAAGAAAACTACAGGCCAGTATCTCCAATGAACATAGATGCAAAAATTCTCAATAAATATTAACAAATTCAACAGCACATTAAATGGATCAAACACCGTGACCAAGTGGGATTTATCCCATGGGTGTGAGTCTGGTTCAGTATTAGTAAATCAATTAATGTGATACACCACATTAACAGAATAAAGGATAAAATTCACATGATCATCTTAATAGATTCAGAAAAAGCACTTGACAATATTTCACACAATTCAATTATAAAAACTCGATAAACTGGGTATAAAAGGAATTTATTTCAACATAATAAAGACTATATATATGTCAAGCTTAAAGCTAATATATCAAGGGTGAAAAACAAAGTTTTCCCTCTAAGATCCAGAATAAAACAAAGATGGCCAATAACACTATTTCTATTCAACATAGTCCTGGAAATCCTAGCCTGAGTAATTAGATAAGAAAAAGAAATAATGGTTATCAAAATTGAAAAGTTAAATGTAGAATTATCTCTTTGCATATGACACAGTCTTACATGTAGAAAATCTTAAGACTCCATCAAAAAACTGTTAGATTTAATAATCAAATTCAGTAAGTTGCAGGATACAAAATCAACATTCAGAAATCAGTTGTTTTTTCTGTACACTAACAACAAACTATTCAACATGGAAATAAAGAAATCAATCCCAATTGCAGTAGCATCAAAAATAATAAAATATTTAGGAATAAATTTAACCAAAGATTTGAATAACCTGGACACTGAAAACTACAGCTAACTGAAAGACATTTAGAAGACACAGATAATTGGAAAGATATCCCAAGTTCATGGATTGGAATATAATATTGTTAAAGTGTCAATACTACCAAAAGCAATTAACAGAGCCAATGCGATACCTATCATGATCCCAATGACATTTTTTCCCAAAACAGAAAAAAAAATCTTAAAAATTCATATGAAATTATGAAAGATTTCAAATAACCAGTGAAATCTTTTGAAAGAACAAAGCTTAAAGTATCACATTTCCTGATTTCAAATTATATTACCAAGCTATTTTCATCAAAACAATATGGTACTGGCATTAAAAACAGACATTGACCAATGGAACAGATTAGAGAGCCTGGAAAGAAACCTTTACATATATAGTCAACTGATATTTGCAAGGGTGACAGGAATACACAATAAGGAAAGGACAGTGTCCTTAACAGACAGTATCCTTAACTATCAACAGGCAAAATAATATAATTGGACCCTTAACTTACACTGTTCACCAAAATCAGCTAAAAGTGGTTAAAGATTTATTCATATGACCTGAAACTACAGAACTCCTTGGAGAAACCACTGGGGAAATCTAAAAGACATTGGGCAATGATTTCTTGGATGTGACACCAAAATCATCATCAACAAAAGCGAAATTATACAAACTTCCTCAACCTAAGAAGCTCCTGCACAGTAAAGAAAACAAACAACAGAGTTAAAAGGCAACCTATAGAATGTGAGAAAATATTTGTAAAACATATATTTGATAAGGAATTAATATCCAAAATAGAAGAGAAACTCCTATAAGTCAATAGCAAAAACTAAATAACCCAATTTAAAAGGTGCAAAAGTCTTGAATAGACATTTCTCCAAAGACATACAACAAATGGACAGCAGGTATATGAAAAAGTGTTCAACATCACTAATCATAAGGGAAATGTGAACCAAAACCACAATGAGATATCACCTCACACCTGTTACAATGACTGCTATCTGAAAAACAAAAGATAAATAGGGTTTTTGAGGAAGTGGAGCAGTTGAAACCCTTGCAGACTATTGATGGGAATGTAAATTGGAGCAGCCATTATGGAAAACAGTGTGAAATTTCCTCAAATAAGTTAAAAATAGAATTACCATATGATGCATCCCACTTCTGGGTGTATACCCAAAAGAATTTAAATCAGGATCCCAAAGAGATATCTGCATTCCCATGTTCATTGCAGAATTATTCACAGTAGCCAAGATATGAAAAAACCTAAATGTGCATGGATAGATGAATGAATAGAGAAAATGTAGCGTATATGTACAATGGAATTTTATTCAGCTTTTAAAAATAAGAAAATCCTATCATTTGCCACAACATAGCTGAACCTGAAGGACATCAGTCTAAGTGAAATAAGCCAGTTACAGAAGGACACATACTGCATCATTCCACTAACATTATCAAATTCATACAAGCGAGAATAGAACAATGGTTAATACAGGCTGCAAGGAGGGGAAAATAGGGAGTTGTTCAGTTGTATAAAGTTTCAGTTATGCAAGATATTGAATCAGTTCTACAGATCTTCTTTACAACACAGTTACTATAGTTAACAATTTTGTACTGTGCACTTAAACATTTATTAATAGGGCTGATTTCTTAAAGTGTTCTTAGCACACACACAAAAAGGGACACAATGAAACTTTTGTTGGTGATGGATATGTCTATTAAATTAATTTTGAAAATAATTTCATGGGCATATGCAATACATCCAGACTCATCAAATTGTGCAGGGTTTTTTTATTTTTTATTTTTTTGTATTATCAATTATACGTAAATTAAGCTTAAAAAAACAAAGGGAAACTTGTGCAAGCAGTGGATATACCTGTTACCTTGATTGTGGTGATGGTATCAGAGGTGTTTGTATATGTCCTAACTCATCAAATTGAGCAAATTCCTTATTTATCAATTACATCTCAATAAAGGTGTTTTTAAAAAGTTTCAGTGTCATAGAGCTGAATTGAATTTGGAACAAAAGAGTGGAATGAAAAATAATCTCAGTGCAGCAGAAACTCTTTAGACAACTAGAGGGCCTGCTTTGCTTTTAAAGAACAGACACTTTGTTCCTTAAAAAGTCAGTGAAAAACAGATTAAGAATAAAGGATCCTTTTTAAAGAAGGTTGTCAACATTAAAATACTTCCATGAAAATAAGTATATTTGAAAAATGAGATATTAAACTAAATATACTATTTTCACTTTCAGTTTTTGAATTGAGTTTTATTCTAAACCCAAATCTTACAAGAAGTGTTAGAATTCAGAAAGGGTACTAACCAATTGAAATTCAGTTAGACTCTCAGGAGACAATGTAGTCATTTTAGGAAAGATAAAACCTCCAGGTTAACATCTTTCATAATGTTTGATACTATTCTGTTGGAAAAGGTCAACTAATAACCCTGCTAAATATGAAGAATCAAAGACCAGAGGATCTAAATAAAATAAAATGAAAAAGAATTCTTGGCCAAAGTACTAAAATGAAATATAATAATAATTCTTTTTAGTTATGAAAGGTCTGCTAAGATTCAGAGTGCCAATATTCATGTACTGTCTCATTTAATCCTCTCTGCCAAATTCTGAGGTACTTTATAGGTAGGGACATAAATTAAGAGAGGATAAGTACTTTCTCCGCTATGACACAAGAGGGCACAGGAACTAAAATATGAACTTGGCTCTTCTTGACTCTAAAGTGTGTTTTCTCTCAATATACGAGAAATTTGTCCTCTGAGTTCCAATAATTGCTCTTTTCAAAGAGGAATGAAACATGAAAACCCTTGCTTTTAAGATGAGCATTTCCTGAATAATAAGTGTTTTCAGCAAGTTTGAACTTTATGCATTGGGGGCCAGTGCAGCAGTGGAGATGTGTAGCTAAGTGCTCAGCAAGGCTCACCAGCTAACGGGCTCTTTGCAAACTACAGCATCACAGTGAACACAGCTCAGATTCGAGTACCAGGAAGATGGCAGATCACTACACATCATGTGTCTTCAGGGATGGATGTGACTACTCAAAACCACACTGTTCATTCAGTGAAAGCCAATGGTCTACTGAACTGTTGGGGAAAAAATAAATGATGTGAAACATTGTAAGGAATATAAGTGATTAAAATATTATGACTTTGAGGATGATGTTATTTAATCAGTTAATAATAAAATAACAACTTTGACAATGAAGCTGTTTAATATGTCTAGGAGCAAAAACAATTCTTGCCAATTATTTTAAAAGCTTTTAAATGCCTTTCAAACAACCTGGAAACAGAGGTAATAAACAGTTTAGAGACAGCTGGGGGAATATGGGGACAGCTGAGTTAGGGAAGGGTGGTGACAAAGGAGAGAAAGAGAGAGGAATAGAACCTTAAAACAGAGGTATAGTCTTCCCCTTCAAGTTAAAAAATAATTTTTCCTGATCTAGACTCATGGACAAGGATAACAATACCAAAATCTAAGCAAACTAATAAAAAACTAGTCCATATATGCCTAGAAAATACTCAGTGCACATCAAAAATGGATAATTTATAAGGCACAAAGCTATTCTGAGATATATTCGATATATTATCTGACCACTGTTATTTTAATTGTGGAAGTTAACAGTGACTAAAACCCACGTCCACATACTAGAAGCTTGCAGTACTTTAGGGAGGCAAGTATGTGTATAAATGTCTAACTAAATGTTGATATAGTTCCCATTTTATATGATTAAATATCATGAGAGGTGAGAAGACTGATAAATTGTAGCCTTGAGAATTCCAGGAAGATGACATGAACGAAGTGGCATTTGTGTATCTACATTCTATGTGTGTTTCAAAAGTCAGTTTTGAGTTTCAGAGTGCAGATGGAAAGAAAGAGCAGAGCAGAGCACTTCAAGTACAGAGAAAACAAAATAAAGAGAAATGCACTAATAGTGGGAATGTAATTCTCAAGCTTCATGTTCATGCACCACGAGTTTTATCTTAAATAGCTCACAAAGTGGGGAGGACATAGCTCAGTGGTAGAATGCATGCCTGGCATCCATCAGTGAGGTCCTGGGTTCAGTCCCCGGTATCTTCATTCAAAATAAATAAACCTAAAAACCCCTACCCCCAAAAAAACCCCACAAAAATTTAAATAGATCACAAAAAATTTAGTCAGAATATTGGAATATGTGAGGGAATCTATTTACTGCAAATTGGAGCAAAACCAAGGTTATTCTTAAAATACTTCGGTCTCTCCACACAAGAGGATGTCAGGGTGTGAGTTAGTAAAAAGAATGTAGAAAGGCTAGGGTGTGTTTAATAGACCTTGTAATAGAAGTTGTCAGGTTCTAAATTGGGGAAGATATCCTGTAACTAGTGAGGACTCTGGCTTGCAAGAGAAAAACTAACGGCAGATTAGACTCTGCCGATGGTGGGAATTATTTTTTATTTTTATTTTGGGGAGGGGGGTTATTTTTTTAAAGTCATCATCAAATCATAGGAACTGGAAGGAGACAAGACGATGTCAGAGGCCCTGGAGAAGGGACTTAAATCGCCAGGTTTCTCCCACTTCTCTTGTCTGTATCGTTCCCTGTGCTAGATCCATTCTCTCATAGCTTCCTCTACGGACATATGGCTGCTGTTAGCACCCATATGCACATTGTCTTCACCGACAGGGAGACACTGAAGCTCAAGATTTTTTTCTGATTCCAAATGTAAATACATTGATGACAACAGAAGAACACTGATCTGTTGATCAACTGGGCCTATGGGAGTGAATTATTCTGACTGGTTGAGCTAGGTTAAGATTCTATTCAGAATAATTTATCATATGCATGGAAATGGCAGCCCTCAGTCCCACCCCTGGCCCCCAGAGCACATCAAATCTATGGAGAGCAAAGAGATCTATTTGAGAAAAGCAGGAAGCTGTGCTGGGCAAACATCAGGAAGCATCTACCACGTGGGCTCAGTGATATAAATTCTCCGTGTACTTATGTGCCCCATTCTCTAGTCATCTCTTAATGCTACCCTTATCTTTTACGTTTTTCTGTTTTATTTCACATCATTTCTTCTTTTCCTGTTTTTTATTTACTATTTCATCTCTGAATATTTAGTAGTAGAAGAACACTATAATTATCCTCAAAATAAAATTGCATTGGTGATGATGAATACTGTCATTAAGCTACATTCTCTCAGCTCCTGGTGGCTACCTGTTAGCCCCTCCCTCTCAGATTCACAAGAAGGCTCTGTAAGCTTACTTTTGTGTGGAGTTTGTGGAGAAGGATAAAAGGTTAATTCTAACCCCAAAGTTTTCAAAATCCCAAATATTCCATTTGAAAATTTAAATTAAAAGTTACAGCAATGAAAAGCCACATGAGATAGTTGGATGGGTAGATAGACAGACAGATGGACAGACAGAAAGGTACAGATACAGTTATCTATTTAGCGTTCATTCCAGCCCAGTAACTCCCTTCTTTCCTAAACATCCACACACATATTTCTGCATAAATTAATCGAAATAATATTATTTACTTTTCTGTCTTTAATGAATGTTGCTTTTTTGAAAACAATTTAATGCATTTTTATCTTAGAGAAAATCTCCTCAAACCAGATGGTTGATCTTAATTAATTCTTATCACAGAGACATCTTTGTCATAAAGTATTTTTCACAGATGAACAGGATTATATAAGTGTCTTTGTTTACTGAATTACTAAAGGGACGACTTTTCATGAGGGAAGCAGTCACTGTAATTTTATCTTTTATTTCTCCATCTTCCTTGGCACTTAAAAGCAATTATAACATTTAGGCTATTGAGTCATCGCTGAAGCAAGAGACATATTTGTTTTAAATGCCTATGTTTTCAAAAAATAAAATTTTCAGGATTTTTATGTACTGCGGTGTTTAGTTTCAAAATAAATACTGGAAAGACCACATTTGTCACTAGGCGCTCCATCTGTACACTGAAAACTTGCATTTACCGTCGAGGCACCCTGTGGATGTTGGAAATTTCTTTGTCTCTGTTTTCTCCCCTTTGCTTCCCATTTTAGCCAGCAAGAAACCAAGAGAAACCCATCCCCAGATACTTCATGCACACGCACACGCGCACACACACACACACACACACACACACACACACACACATCCAAAATAGAATTGAATTTCCCGGAAGAAAAGTTTCCTACACGGAACTTTCAATATGGAAGAAACTGAGTTTCGTGTTGTTATAAATTAACATCAGTTTTCCAACAATCCTAAGTAGGCTGAGCAGTGTCACGTGGTTTGTAAAAGATAAAGTCAGGATTTGAACTCAGATGGTCTGACTCTAGAACACAAAGATATTTACATTATGCCATGCCTCCTTGCCTCCATGAATGAAAAATGTTTTCAGTCTTTATTTTTACTTTTATTTCTGAATTAACAAGAGATTTTTATATAAGTAAAAAAGGGTAAATCCATCTTCATCTAAATGTCTCATCAGAGAAATATATTCAAATTCATCAAACCACCTGAATTAATATGTAGGAGTGTATGTATGTGTGTCTATCTTCTTCATGTTTTATTCCCTTTATAGAAAGGAATTGTTTTCCCTCCTTATTCGTTAGTCTGGCTGGATATGCTGGTTCTGCCTCCTTTGCTTCAGTTTTTCATGGATATTTGTCTCGTCAAATATATTGATTTTTTTTTTTTACTTAAATCTATTCCATTTTGGGGGATAGATTCCACTTACCGATGCCAGGTTTAATCTGTGTAATAGCCCTCATATTAAAATACAAAAAAAATTTGCTAAATAATGTAATGATAATATTTTCTAAATAACAAGCTTTGAAAATGATTAGTCTTTCTTTTTTTCCCTTTTCTGCCCCAACTCCCTTCACCTCTCCCTAATCCATTAACAGTATTAGAGAAAGGAAGGAGGAAGTTCAAGGGGGAAGAGGAAGGAAACATTAAAGAGAAGGGCTTTTATAATTTTTCAAAATTAATTTGTTCATTCACTCAGCAACTATGTAATGAGTGACGCCACGTCCACGTACCAGTCACTGCACTAGGATCAAGGTTGGGATGGTGAGCAAAGACAGACAAATTGTTGTAGATGTTACGAAAATGGTTAAAAGGTCCTATATAAGAATGATGGTGTGCGAAGCCCTGTGTAATATCTATGAAATGGTTGAGTAATTTTGGAAAGCAAAATTTTTATCGTTAATGGCATAAGCTAATTGTAAAATATCATTATCTTATAAAGGAAGAGTGAAGTGTTTTAAATAATTGATTCAAGTCAATCAACTAAACCTATGAAAAGAAGCGTTTTATACTGTTTGATAATGACTGATGAAAGGCATGCATAATAGCATTTCACACAAACAACTGGAGGTTGAACGCCGGGGTAAGAGGTATGTTTTGTAGTTGCTTCCATCTCACAAACAGCACTGAAGAGTGCTGGAGGGATAGAGAATCTGCGGCCATCGAGCAAGACCCATTCGTTTTGAACTTGAGTTTCCTCCTTGACTCCCCGTCTCCCACATTTTGCAGTTCAGTGGCGAGGGGGTGACAGCTTGGGTATTGATTATCACTGGAGAATTCAGTCTCTGTAAACTGTAAATATGTCACCAGGCGTCAAATGCCATCCTTTTACCTTTGAACTTGTAACAACAGGTGCAATATTATTTTTCTCCTCAGAGTAAATCATTATGGGATTCTTCACATCATTCTCCATTGCAATCAGAAGTTCTAATCACTTCCTACTTCTGAATCCAGTGAATCACCTCCAGTTGCACATGAATGGCTCTGTTGGATGACGTAACAAAACAGCCTCTTGTGCTGTTTGATCGTATTGTGAAACATGTGAATGGTGAAACTATGAAACCATCAACTTTACCTACATACTTGTATGGGCATGCAGAGAGAAAAAGTAATTTGCAGATATAGAAAGTAAAAAAAAAAAAAAAAAGTTGCATTTGCCTTAAGATTTTGATCAAAATAGAAATGTATTATTTTAAAATAGTTTTTTTTAAACTAACACATGGATACAGGAAATATATTTCATAAAGAGGTTTGCATGTGTTAATATGTGTTTGGAAATGTTGTGTGTTACAGCTTCCTGGTGGCAATAGGGACAAATGTCAAATTCGTAAAGTAGATGAGTTAGTTTTATTTGGCAAGAAGAATGGTCTTGGTCAGCAAGCACCAGGGATGATAAAAGGAAGAGGATGTATAGTTAGAATGCTTGTTGGGCCACAAGACAGGAAAAAGAACTGGGTGATCCCTGTGAATTTGTAAACAAGAATCAAACTGAGAGGATGCATGTATCAGGACAGGTTGCCAAAGAAAAATACGGCATGCCCAGGAGGGATGATTTAAGAGTTGGTGAAGATAATATATACAGTGTGAGCTGGTTTTAAGAGAATCAACAAGGAATGGTAATGCGCCCTTATACTAGTAACAGCAAGAAACTACCAACATATCTACGCCTGAAATAGAAAGGTGGTGAGAAGGAGACAGAGGCGAAGGTAAACCATAACTGGAATCTGATGAGACATGGTGGTAGAATGTTTTCTGGCAAGGTGTGCTACTCAGACAGAGGAGGGCAGCCACTGCAGAACCACACGCTGGCAAGGAAGGAAGACAGAGACCAAGGGTGCCTTGATACAGAACTTCAGGGTCAGTTTCTTGAGGCTCAAAAGGGGAAATGACTGAGCCCACAAACAGAGAATATCCAGCAAACTTATAAAAAGGGCTAGATTTGGGGGAGAGTTGGGGAGAATTGTTGGGCCCTATGAAACCGAGGGCATCTTAGCTTCTGTACTGGAGGGTATAGGGACTAGAGTAAATAAACCAAGTGTTCCAGACCAGAGTAAATAAAACAAATTTTCCAGGATCCCTGTTTCCTTCCTTCCTCTGTCTTGTCTTCTTAATGCTTGAACTGGAAGTCACAGATTGTCCCCCTTGCCTTTTGTTGCTGCCCAAGAGGTACAAGACCGCTGGTTAGTGGTAGGCTGGGTAAGCCAGAAATGACAGGCAGTTACCCTGCACTTGTACTTAAAGTCAGGATTCAAATATTAAAGCTTAGAGATGGTGCATGAGGATATGAAATTAAACTATCCATTCAAAGGTAACAAATACAATTTTAAAAAAAGTATAGTTGACCCTTAAGCAACAGAGGTTTGAAACTGCACGGCTCCACTACTACATAGATGTTTTTCAGTAGTCAGTACTGCAGTTCTTCATGGTCTGTGGTTGGTTGAATTTGCCAAGTTGGAGGAAACCCAGACACGGAGGAGGGCTGACTCTAAATTACCTTTGATTAACCTATAGTTGTTCAAATGTCAACTGTTGTTATATATGTATACAGTTTTCCTGTCTTAAAAATCATCCGTAGTGTGCTCTGAAACTGTAGGTAGAGAAGAATCACCTGGCCCATAGCTACTTACATTCTCATGCTACTTCGCATTCTCATACTGGCAGATTGTTGTAATTTTAATGAAATTACTCTCCTATTGCAAAATGGTATTGAATTGTCTGTTTATAAAGTTAGCAGCTTGCAGCTACACCCAGGTCTGCTTCACCTCAAATATCTTGCTTCTCCACCCCTCCCCTTCCCCCCACACACTTTTTCCCACTAGAACGTGCTGTGGCGGTTTCCCTCTGAACATGTGCACTTACCTGAAAAAAGTGCAGGTTGATTCTCGATCCACAAGGCTGGACTGGAGTCTCTATGCAAATACCTAGAGAGAGAAAAAGTGTCCATCAGAAGCGTGACTAAGCAGCCTGGTTCAGAGAAGACAACTTGGGGAAAGGGTAGGAGTGATAGCAACTAGCACCCTTCCAAACAGTGTCCTTTGGAAATTGCGCTTTGATTCATGGACATGTGTCAGCTTCTTAGGTTCTAGTACCTCTGATCATCCAAAACAACAGTAATAGTTAAATATCTATGTTCAACTTCTCTATAAGTGCATCAACTCCAGGGCATGCACAGCGTGGTGTCTTTGGTTCTAGAATGCTGAGTTATGCCGAGCTGATGCTAACATATGGACCACCTGGTCAAACAGTGGCCTTTTCTTACAGTTGCTTCCTAATTTGAGTTTAAAATGTTACCTTTTGAAAAATCAATGGCATAAAGTTACACTTAAAATATTTTGAATTTCAAAATAATACGTGTATCTACTGACACATATTAACCATTCCGTGAATATTGGTTCTCAGTACACTTTTTACATGTGATCTTATGTTGAACAAATTTATCGAGCATCTACTAAGTTTTTTCACTTATTCTCTGCGAAACTGCATGAGTTAGGCACTATTATTATCTCTACCTAACAAATGAAAATTGAAGCTAAGAAAACTTCCCATTGTGCGACATTGGCAAGTTAGTGGTAGAGCTAAGATTGGACACCTAACTATCTGATACCAAAGACTTAATTGCTGTTATTTATTAAATACAATATTTCAGATGTGGAGTTGATTCAACAATAAGTCCACAGGTCAATTAACTGAATGAAAAATATCATTCTTAGGTAGATACACTCCGAGCAGACTTCTATATCCATGATGCACACTGTGCATTACAGTAGGAACAGCATATGAGGAAGAGCTAGACTGCTGAGTTTGCTCAGTGCTTGTTGACATTTGCTTTTGCCACAAAGTATGTGCAAAATCATAGGATCTCACTGGATGAGTTTCACTTTCTTTGTTATTCATGATGATAAAAACATTTAACAATTATACCAGGATTGCTAAGTATGGGTCTTCCGACCCTTTATATATCTTAGAGTTTATAGTAATGGATATTGGAGAATACACTGTATTTTTCTTGCTCAGAAACTTTTAAGATATTTGTGTGTGTAAAGGGTTATTTGTTGGCTCTTAGAGAACACAGCTAATTTTTACTTTAATTTGTTGAAGACGTCAAGCCACAGACTTGAGAAGTATTTAAACTATTTTGGACATAACTATTATTATTAACTCTTTTAAACATAAACTATTTTGACAAGCATTATTAACGGGATATAATGTTCCATGACTTCACTCATTTCTTTGATGGAAATAAATAATTTGTTGATCAATTATAGTTTTCTTATGTGTGTTCCACAGGCAGACGGGACCTTGAGTCTACCTGTAGATCAAATACTATCATTATGTTTGAGTGCCCTGGTTATCACACAGTACCTGGGAAAGTTTCTGTTGTGAAGTTGGAGGTAAAGTTAGCTTTGGGGAAGTAGAAGAAAGCTACTGGGACTTGCTTTTGTAGGCCTGATGGAGTAACTGAGCCCAACATTCTCCTTTAATTTAACGTATAGAAAACAGGACAAACTATGAAACAACTACTTTCAGAAAGTGGAAAACACTAAGAAGTAAGGCTATGATACTAGAAGAACTTTGTAGACCTTGCTGTGCTGGGAGGGGAAACTCAAAAAGAGCACTTTTTGGGGGGGCTTTCTGGGGCTGAGACAGCAAAAATTTATAAGGACGAATACCATAGAGAACGGAGCTATGCAGAGCATGAGGTTCCGAAATATGTCTTGGGGACTCCTTGATTGTCTGGTGAATAATAAGCTGAGCATATGTTGGGGAAATTTCCATAAGGACAGACAAAGAGCAACCAGGGCTCTATGAGCTGGATTCTAAGGTCTCATATGGGGGGGTCACACACTGATACTTGCTTTAGCCAGAGTGAAACAGGAATAAAATGTGACATTCATAATGACAAAGCGGTTAATTCATCACAAAGACGTAAACAGCCTAAATGTGTACGCATACGTCCTAGAGCTTCAGAATGCACGGAGTACACACTGATAGGAGAGAAAGTAGAAATAGACAACTCTACATTTATAATGGACGTTTCACAGATCTCTCTGGGAAGCTGATAAAGAAATAGAAAACAAATAAAGACGTAGAAGATGTGACTACTGTTAACTGATATTAAATAATTTACATTTATAGGCTATTGAAGGCCTATGAATATTATTGACTAACTTGAAGTATGATCTATAGAAATACCACAAAACAATAAAAAGTGCACCTTCTTTCTAAATGCTGACACAGGTTTACCACAATAAAGTACATTTTTGGTCACAAAACAAGTCCCATGAAAATTAAAAGGATGAAAATAATGCAGGACATGTTCTTTTACCACAATACCATTAATGTAGAAATCAATAACAGGAAGATATTTGGGAAAATCTTTATATGTTTGGAAATTAAACAGCCTTCTAAATAACCCATGGATCAAAGAAGAAATCAGAAGAGAAATTAGAAAATGTTTTGAAACTGAATGAAAACAAAAATGCAAAGCATTAAAATTTGTGGGATGCAGCTAAACAGTATTTACAGGAAACTTGGAGATTTAAATGCTTAAATATAAACAGAAGTAGCTAAAATCAATGATAAAATGTTTGCTGGTAAAAAAAAAAAAAGCTAGAAAAAGAGCAAGTTAAAGGGAAAGTAGGTAAAGCAAATAAAAATGGTAAGATTGATAGTTTTGAAGAAACTGGACAGACAATAGAAATAATCAATAAAAACAGAAGCTTGTTCTTTGAATAAGTCCATACAATTGATGCAACTTTAGTTAGACTGATCAAGGAAATGAGAGGGCACACACTATCAGTATTAGAAGAGGAGCCATCACTAGACATCCTAGGGATATAAAAAGAATAATTCAGGAATATTATCAACAATTTAAAGTCAATACATTTGACAGCCCAGCTGAAATAACAAATTCCTTGAAAGACGTGATTTTTTCCAAAACCAACTCGGGAGTGTAAAATTTGAATTGTGTTATAGCTAAGATAAATATTTAATTCATAAATAAAAACCTTTTTCACAGAGAAAGCGCCAGCCTCAGATGTCTCCACTAATGAGTTCTGTCAAACATTTGAAAGAGAATATTACCATTCTTTTCATCAGAAAACAGATGAAGAGAGAACGCTCCCCAGCTTATTTATGAGACCACCATAACCATGATACCAAAAGCAAAGTTGTTACAACAAATGAAAAAGTGTAGACCGATATCTGTCATGAGCACTGATGCAAAAAGCTGACATAATAACAAGCTGAAACTCAGCGTGATATAAAATGGATAATTCATCATGACTAAGCAAAGTTCATTCAAGAAATGGGAGTTTGATTTAACATTTTAGAAACTGATTAAGGTACTTAATCATATTAGCAAAATTAAGAAATGAACCATATGATTATGTCAGTAGAGGCATAAAAACATTTAATAAAATTCAACACACATTCATGATAAAACTCTCAGCAACCTAGGAATAGCAGGAATGTTCTTAACTTGATAAAGAACATATATTAAAAAACCCCTCATGCCTAACATCACACTTAATAGTGCAAAACTGATTGCTTTTGACCTAAGATCAGGAACAAAGTGAGGATATCCTTCCCTTATCAGTTTCATTCAACATTATACTGGAAGACCTAGAGCAAAAGCATAAGATAAAGAAATAAAAGGCGTATAGATAGGGAATAAAGAAATGAAACTGTCTTAATTTTCAGATAACTTGATAATGTACATGGAAAATTCTAGTAAACCTATCAAGCTACTAAAAATAATAAATTTTGCAAGGTCACAGAATACAAAGTCAGCTTGCTATAATCAATACTGCATGTATAGACTAGTGATTAACAATTAAAATTAGTACTTAGAGTAAACATGATACATAGGAATACATTTTTAAAGGTATCATCAAGATATGTATACGGTGGTGAGAACAATTAAAGCATAAATAAATGAAGTGATAAACCAGGTTGCTATATGGAGAGTTTAATATTGATAGGGCAATTGACAAAACTGGAAAACAAGTATCAGGTCATGTAAAAGTATTGTATCAATTCTGCATTTACTGAAGTTGACAACTGTACTGTGGTTATTTCCTAAGAGGTTCTCTCTGTTCTCAGGAAATGCACCCTAAAGTATTTTGGGTTAAATGGCTTCATCTTGAAGACCACAGAGAACTAGATATTGCAGGAGAGTAAAATTTGCCACCCCCAGATGTCTCTTTGGCATGTGAATTTTTTTCAAACTGAAAACAGGGCCTAGAAAGACTCAGGAATAAACTTTGACCTTCTCCCTTAGCTGCATAAAGAATTTAGATAAAGTGCCCATTCCCAGAATAAAGCTATTTCCAGAGATATCTGCAAAGAATACAAAACTACGGGACTAGGTGTAGAGGGGGGAACTCACAGGGCAAACATTTATTTAGGGAACATTTGTTATTCCATCTCCGTATGAATTGCCTTCCTCCTGTTAGAAGTTCAAAATCATCCCCCCAACCCCTCAACACACACATCCTCTTTTGTCTTTAGCTGAAGATGTGTGTTTAAGGTAAGGACTTTGGCCATTCTGGCAAGTTACTAAGTTTTCCTGGGTCTCTCTTATGTATATATGTTATTAAACTTCTGTTTGGTTTTCTCCTGTTAGTCTGTTGCATGTCAATTTAATTCTTAGACCAACCAGCCAGAAAAACCTAGAAGAGTAGAGAAACATGTCTTCCTCCCCAAAAGTATATTCAAGAAACTGGAAGTAACGTTCTTGTTCGTGTCTGCAGCATGAAGTACTAGGAACACAGATGAGAAGTGAAGCCATAACACAGAAACACAAGCAGACAAAGAGAATGTAGCTGAAATAACAAGGATTCCTTTTCCTTTTTTATATTTTTCTATTTCTTTCTTTTTTTTTTTTTTTTTTACTGTCTTTTATTTTCCTTGGAGACCTTGTTACCTCAGCTTGCCTTCTTCTTACCAAGTGACATAAGAAACAAATACAAAAATAAGACATGAAAATAAAAACCTTCCTACAACCTTGTAGGCCAACTTTGAATTACAATTTTCTACTCTTCATCTCTTTCTATTCTTGCTCTGAAGTATCTTTCTTACCTTTTAAGTGAGTGTTAGAATTTGCAAACATCTTCAAGGTTCCCAAAAAATAACATGTGGGGTCAGGGAAAGAGATTAAAATATTAACACAGAGACATATCCCATGCTCATTTCTGCCATACTTTTGAATATCAAATGTGAGTTTCTGTTTCCCTTTACAAGCATCCAAATAATGTAGTAATAGAATAAAATTTCACAAATTAAATTTTTCAAATGCTTTCATAATATAAAACAGAAAAATCAAGCTTCTATAGAGTAAGAATATTATGAAGTTATGAATAGCTTTGTGTTTTTCTCTTTGTTTTAGTCCACTCAAGCTGCTGTAAGAAAATACCATTAATTGGGTGGTAAAAAAAACCCAGAAATTTATTTCTCATAGTTCTGGAGGCTGAAAATCCTAGATCAAACTGCCAGTATGGTCATGTTCTGGTGAAGACCCTCTTTCTGGTTCATAGCTGCGTCTTCTCATTGTGTCCCCTTCTTGGTGGAAAGGGCTAGGATCGCTGTGGCTTCTCTTTCATAAGGTCACTAACCCCTATCATGAGGGTGCGTAATCCCATCAACTTTGGGGTTAGGGTTTCAACATATTAATTTGCGGGGGGACCCATAGCTCTAATGTTTCTTAAATAAGGGTCGCTCAGTAAGTTTTTTTAGACTTCACTGTCAGCAAAAGTACACACCTACCAGATAATATTGCCTCTGATTAGAAGATGAGAATCCTATAATTTAACACATTTTCTTTTGATGGTGGTTTCTATGAAGTACAGAATGATATTTAACAGTGCTCAATACTTAACATAATAAATACTACTTTCCTGGTCCCTAGACAATTATCCTTCTCTTATTTGGTTAAATTCTCTTATTTAATATTATAGGTCAAGTTTAGTCATTTTCTTGGTATAGACCATGAGGTATTCATGTGGCCCAACAAAATCAGTTGTGTTCCTCTAATCCAGCTCACTGGGTCCATACACTAAAACAAAAAAAGATAAAAAATGAAGATAGGATGACTGGTATAAAATAAATTTAAAAAATCAGTGTCAACTTAAACATCAAGGAAATGTACAGTTGTGGAGCCCATTATTTTAATTGATAACCGAATAGAACATGTACTTTATCGACTGCCTATAATCACAGGGGTCTCACATATTAAATGATTTTTTTTAAATCACAATGTCAGTGCCTTCATAAAAGAAACCATATGCATTGCATATACCATGTATTAATTTGTTTTGCTGTCTCAAAATACTTTTAAAAGTTGTGTTTCAAAGGTAGACAATTCAATATCTTGCTTTTTTTCCCTGCATGCCTCCCAGAGTTAGTTCTCAAGTGATTGAGGTTGTAAAACACCATTCAGGAAGGTGTAATAAAATGATCTGTATTCCTTCTTCTATGGCATGAATGATTTAAATGACCTTCCTGTTGCTCAGAAGGGTATCTGGTGGCTGTGCACCCACCTCTTTCATTTTAAATTAAGCAGCATATTTTTCTCTCTTCTGGATTCTTCTAAATTATTAACACTCACATTCTCCATGATTTTTCTTTCAACCTGCCAACAGAGCTAAGGGGAAGAAATGTTCTTTCAAAGGGCATTCTCCCCACAAGACCCTATCATGATGGGTGATGGGGCACTCTTTAAGCTGAGAAAGCTTCACTTTTTTAAATTGGAGTACAGTTGGCTTAAAATATTATGTTAGTTTCAGGTGTACAACATAGAAATTTGCTATTTTTATAAATTATACTCCTTAAAAAGTTATTAGCTTCAGCTGTTATTAGTATGAAGAAGAGATATTTTGCATTTTTTATAAAATAAATCTACTCCAGTTAACATTGGAAAAAGTTGCGGATAGAAAGGTGAAAGAAAAAAGAAGATGCAGACAAAATGTTAATTGGAAAAATTATGCATACAATTCTTTACAAGTCTACATTCTTTTTCCAGTTATTAGCAATAAGATATATTTGCAGATATATTATTAGGTATATGAGCAAATATGTCCATATAAAGATATTATTGCAGTATTATTTTAATAGTGAATAATTTTAATAAACCTAAAAAATCCAAATAAAGAAGAATGGTTGAATAAATCATGTTACACTCATTATTTTAATGGCTATACATTCAAGATATATTATCAAGAAATTATAAATCCAGTGTTGTATACGTTTTTCCATTCAATATAAATAAGCCGAAATATAAATTTAAAAGCTATACATACACAGAAAAATTTGAATGTCATCTTTTAGAGATAGCACTGATGTTTCAACCTTTTATCTAATAAGAGTACACTAAGTGGTTCTCCATTATAGTTCATATATATAGTTCATAAATATACACATATATATGAAATTGGCTCATATGATTCTGGAGGCTGCTAAGACCCAAGAATCGCAGTCAGCAAGCTGGGATCCAGGGAAACTGATGGTGTAGTTCCTGTCAAAGCTGGCAGGCTGGAGACCCAGAAACAAGCTGATGTTTCAGTTTAAGTTCAAAGGAAGAAAAAAAAACAAAAAACAAAAAACAATGTCCCAGTTCAAGGTAGTCAGGCAAGAGGACATTCCTTCTTATTCAGGGAAGGGTCAGCCTTTTGTTTTGTTCAGACCTTTCATTGCTTGGATGAGGCGACCCCTATCAGGGAGGGTGATCTGCTTTACTCAGTCTATTGATTTCAACGTTAGTTATCCAAAAGCACCCTCACAGAAACACATAGAATAACGTTTGGTCAGATATTTGGGCGTTCTGGGACCCAATCCAGTCCAGTTAACACATAAAATTAACCATTACAGACAGATTGCCCTTGACAAGGGGGTAGCCCCATATTAATAGACAAAGATTGACATAAAGTTACAGGCTGGTATGCTGAATCATGTATATAATACAATGTGGATTTTGGCAATGCCTTTCCCAGAAACAAAGCAATGTGACATGTGTTCTAAAATTGTGTTCAGTCGGTTTTTCTTTTGTTTTGAAATTCTACTACTCCTTCCAGTGCTCTCATGCCTTCCAGTTAAGGTTTACAGGGACGTGGTAACTATTCACTTGTCTCAGTTATTACCAACCTTCTCTCTAGAGTATCCCTTTTAAGCTACCAGGGCAAACCATCTAAGGCTTGGAAATCGTCAAAAAGGATTACTGGGTGTCGTTTGGGAGGAGTGCTAGATATTCTCTGGTGAACCATCTAGGGATTGCCTGGTTCCATAGAGATGCTTTTAATTGTCTTTGATTGACGAGTCTATTTCACATCTGTGTAGAGATAGAAGAAAACTGGTAGAATGTTAGTGCTTTCTGTCCAGGGCCATGCAAATTATTCCTGTTCATAATAATGAAATAAATTTTGCTTGATAGAGGCTATAAATCTCTGTAAGTTAAATTCATATTTGAACCAATTTCTGGTTCCCTTACTAATTAACACATTATATAAGAACTCTGACATATGTTCATTTTATAATATATAAAATATTTATATTTGCATTGTGCCTTGAACTTCTTTGTTAAATTCACTGCTCTTTTAATTACTTCCACAAAAATCTGTTTTATCCAGTGGATTACAAGCTCAGTGAAGGCAAGGACCACATTTGTCTTGTTTATTGCCTTATCCCGAGGGCTCACTATCAGGAATTTAGTACAGGCTCAGAAAATATCCTCATGGTTCCCTGAATTAGTAAATGCAAATGAATCAAAGATATTTCTGAGCAATCAAATGAGTCCCGGGGGAGAAAGTTTCAGTAGTATTAAGAAAGCATTGAATGGCCTCATTAAATCAGAACATGCAAACTGTTTACATGCAAAATTTATAATGAAAAAGCCACTATTTAAAGAGCTCTTTGAACATCAGTGCTGGGAAACCACAGTATTTGGGGGGAGGAGTCCTATAATGTTTAAAAGGTGTAGACACGCTACCACTACGACTGGGAGCAGAAGCATCTTAAATAACAATTCAGATCATTTTTTGTCTTGTTTTGTTTTTAATAATTCTTGTACCTAGGAATTAAGAAAAAACAGTTCTTACTCATTTTTCATATTTAAACATTTTTCACTTTTAAAGATGACTTGTCTTATCTTTTTTTTTTAATTAAAATTTTCTGGTTTCTACAGACTATTTTGCGAAGAATACCAAGCCCAGGAAATACTGGAGCACTTTTCACATCTAGTCAGACCTAGATCTCTTGCAAACTGCTGCAATTGTTTTAGTACTACATATGTAATTTTATAAACATTCCTGGAAACTGAAAATCTATCTTTCCTGATAGATTCAGTACTCTTATTAATATTAATATCTAAATTCCTGACACATAAGCTACCATGAAAACATAAACACTGAAAAAAAGAAAAGCTACCATTTCTTTGCTTTGTAACATTGGTAATAAAATTTATTACTGTGTCTATCTGTGGTATTTGTATGTTAGAAACACAGAGACAAGATAACAAGACTTACTATGGAAGTAGTATATCTCTTCCACAGAAGACAGCAAAAAAGAGGCAGGAAAAACAACAACAACAACAAAAAAAGACCTTTGAAAATCAATTTGTAATTCTGATCAGGCATTCGAACACCAACATTCAGAGACCATTAAACTTACATTAAGGTGTTCAAATATCCAGAGATCTTTCTGGTATTGTGTCCTCTTTACTAAAAATTCTGGCTCTAAAACCACAAGCATGATACTTACTGTAAAAGTGTTTTGCCTTGCATCAGTATATTCAGTAACTGAGAATCTCAGCTGCTTTTTTTAGCATAACTCCTGAGTACTTCCTTTTAATTTTTCCCTTCCAGTCCCAAAACATTTTTGATGAGTTAATTATCATTTCCAAGTGACAAATCTCACCCTCCAATAAATGATATTGGGTAAATTAAATCTCTGTGATTACCATCTAGATTTGTCTAATTAGTAATTAATACGTCTAAAGTTTTAATAAGATGGAAATGGTCAAAGAAAATGGAGATGGCCTCATCCACTGTCATAGTTTCTCTTTTCTGTTTATAAATTCACAACCTGCAGAGGCCTAGAAAAGAAACAGCTTGCTGAAGCCTACTTTATAAAATGGAAAATTATAAGGTACTCTTGGCATCAGAACAGGATGTACTTACTGGTGGATAAAGATCTGAGTTTGAATTCTGAACCCACCACTGAAGTGAATCATACAATGAGAAACTTCTCTGAGTTTCATTTTCCTTACCTATAGGAATAGGATTGAATGGAGAAACACACATAAAGTGCGTTGCAGAGTCCCTGACCCCATAGCCTGCACTAAATGTGGCAGAATCAATGTTAATACTCTTGATTATTGAAAGGAATTGCTATGGCTGTCTCCTTGACTGAAATAGTTGTTTCAGCCAAAACTCTTACACACATTTCTTTAGAAGCTTTTCACTAAGTAGGTATGTCCCAGAAGATAACCAGAGGGAGAAACAAGGGAAATCAAAACATAAAACGAAAACTTAACAAAGAGAATAACAAATCAGGGCAACACTAAGGCAATGAGGGAAGGAAAAAAAATACCAAGTAATATCTTGTGTCTGGTTGAATTGGTGCAGTATCCATCTGTTATTTGATTTTTCACTACTTATATGACAATAAAATGGGAAGTTGAGAAAAGTGGGTAGTTTCCATAACAGCAGACCTGATAGCCTAGAAAATTGAGACCATTTTACTATTTATAGGCTGTGTGTCTTCAGGCAAGACACTTGATCACTCTGGGTTACTTTGTTCATTTGGGGGTCTTAGAGGAAATGCATAGTTAACTTCCTTTCCGTTTAAATATTTCTATAGTCTATGATTCTTTTAATTCTGTGCCCCCATTTTAATCTACTTACCTCAATTTTATCTGAGCCATTTCTCAAATAATCCAAATGTTTACTCTTTAAATCATTCTTTTCTTCCCAATTCTGTGACATTTGTCCCATATCCCCTTTTACCTTGTTCTTAAAGGAAACACATTTGGTTGGTTTGTGAGGAAGAGAAAAGTGCGTACTTAGAGAATATTTTCAAAGTAAAATAGTGGTTAGTCATGAAATTCTTCTGTATCAACCTTATCGACTTAGACAGACTATGTTGTAACTGACCATACTCCATAATCACATAGAAGGTGAAGATCATGACTAAATCTGAAGGTCTGTGGAATAATTCGCTGTGTGGTATCTTAACCATCTCTCCCTACCCACTCCCCCACTGTTCTTTAGAAAATCGAATTAGAGTCTTGTGTCTGTGAATCTCAGAGTTCTTATATGAAAAGAAAAATAGCAATCAACTTACATTTTGTGGATTTATTAATTTTTTTTTAGGTAGGTTAATTAGTGAAAATCACACAAGGTAGATAGAGCTATCTAAACCTATCCTTTTCAAACTATGATGTGCAGACAGATTACCTAAAGGGCTGTTAGAATCATGCAGATTCTGATTCAGTAGGTTTTGGGTAGAGACAGGGATCCTGAATTTCTAACAAGCTCCCAGGCCATGTTTGATGCATCTGGCCTGAGGACCAGGTTTAGAGGGATGAAGACCTAGACTGAGCAGTCCTAGTCCCACCCCAAATCCCCACAAATGCACATTAAGGTGAAGTGAACAGCTGCTCCATGGTTTTGCTCGAGATGTGTCTGTAGGATACTTTGTCTTTCAGTCTCCTTCTCTGAAAGAGAACAGAATTTTATGTTTTGGCAAACACTTAAAATAGCCAGTGGGAAAAAAAAACCCAAAATATTTTCAGTCTATTAATAGGAATTTACTAAATTCTGTTGATTCCAAGGATGTATTCCACTCAAGGGTAGACGACTTCCGAGAGTCTGTCCTGGAACTGCTCAGTGGGTAAAATGAAAACAAGGCAAGGGTGAATTCAAAAACCTTGGAAGTGACTTGAAAGGCTAGTTGTATAGTTGTCTTTGGTTAAGCTAGTCAATATCTACGTAAGAACTGAGGCTCAAGAGATGCCATCAATAATCAAGTCTGTCAAATATGTGAGCAAACTCTTAATTTTATTAAAATTTAAAATAACTTTGTTGCCTCCTTCTATCCTGTTAAGAAGAAAGGGAGAAAATTGGAGATAAGATTGTAGAGAGTAATTAATTATTCAGGTTTGGTGTCTGACAGTCCTGGGCTAGAATCCTAGCTTCATACCTTACCAGTCATGTTGTTATCCAAAAAACTGGGTTCACTTCTTGGTGGGTGTCAAGCCGAAAGACACAACCAAGCGCTAAAGAATGGGGGAAGGAAGGATTTATTCCTTGGAGCAAGTAAGGAGAACACCTGAGATCTTTCCCAAGGTTATGTCTCCCCAAACAGGAAAATTGGGGAAGTTTTAAGCTAAGGGTCCATGCATACTCATGAAGGGGGCTTGAGCAGAGGAGAATTCAGCATAGAATTGGAGCAAAGGTCAACAGAATCAAAGCTTTAGTTGACTGAAGTCAGAAAAGGTCATCATCATTGTTCCATCTGCCTCCTGAGTGGGAGCCTTTGTTCATGCAGAACTCAGAGATACGCATCAAATTGTTATGTATGTCCCTTCAGGAGGAACAATTGTTGAACCATTGTTTCTTGACTGCTTTCCCTTTGTTCCTGCATTCCCTCCCTTTCTTTAAGATCATTAATTACTGAGACCTATTGATATGCAAGCATTGTGGCCAGACTTAGACCACAGAATGGCTTAGGCCAAAAGTTACTTCTCTTATGTCAAGAAAGCCATGGCTGGTTCTCTTTTTCTGGGAACTCCCTACCCTATCTGCTTACAGTGTTCCGTGGCATCTAAAATTCACTTTCCCCCATTATAGCGTGAGGAGTGGTCATAATTAATAGCACTGATATCATAGGGCCAATGTGAGGATTAAATGAGATTATGCATATAAAATGTTTTGAACTACATTTTGTTATATAGCAAATGATAAAAAAGTAAAATCTTATACTGCAAAATGTACACGTACATAAACCCAAACAGAAAACCAAAAGTTTAATGAAAAAGTAAACTTACTAAAAGTTAGTTTTAAATGTACCCTTTTTTAAAATTAGTTTCCAAGAATAGGCATAACAATATTTCAAGTGTTCTTGAGGCTGCCACTATTACATGCTACTAATTTTCCCTTTTCCTTGAGATCTGAAAGCTGGATTCTTGCTGTTTAGTATGCTGGCCACGGGGATGCACTGTGCTTCTTTCAAAATCTCTTTGAAAACGTCATCAATTTGGCTGATGGGACATTTGGGCCAGAACTTACACTGAGAAAAAACAGCCCAGAGAGACAGTGAATTTATAGTTGAAAACACCTAGGGCTTAAAGACAAAGAGACCTGAATGAAGACCCTGGTTCTAGAAAGTCTCAAAATCTCAACAAGCCTCATCTGTAAAATGGAGGTCACAAGCCTCACTTCAAAGTAAGTTATGAGGATGAAAGAGGTAGTGGATAGGAAAACACAAAAAAGAATTGCCCTATGAAGGTGTCCTGGTAGAAAATTATTTTGGAAAGCTCTTCATTTTGCAGAGTCCTGTATTGTAAGCTCTTCATGGTCCTCATTCCTCAGAGGAATGTTGAATTCTGTGACCTAGAATTCTCAGAAGATTTTTGTAGTAAATAATGGGGTTTTCTGTTCACTTCCATGTAATCAAAATATCAACCATGTTCACAACCATTTGAATGAACTGATAGGTGACAGTGTGGTCTGTTCAGAACTGGCATTCACAATGTTAGCCCAAAGGGAGGAAAACAGGCGCATCCTGTACTCTTACTGCTGGGCTGGCATTGACAGCAGCTTATGGTGTTGGTAGCCTCTAACCTGTTCCAAAGTCTGTCCCAGGATCTGTGCTTTTCAATACTGGCTTCTCAGCCTGGTAGATTGAACTGGATCAGGGTATAAGACTTTTCAACATAAAAAGATAGAACCTGAGATTTCAGAAATTGTCAAGATTATGTCCTTAGAACATTTCTTAAGACCTGAAAAGAAATACATTTACAGGAGCACAGGACCAGTCAATATTCAGAGGTTCAACAAAAAGACAGGGTGATCAAGATATATGATGTGGCACATTTTTCTCCTCAAATCCAGGAAACAGTTTTGACATTTTCCTTTTTGCCATAATATAATGCACTTTCAATTCTGTAGTGGAATCCTTTCAGGGTGAAGTCATTTATCCTAAGGCTAAATACAAGAGCTGTCTTTCTTCATTCCAATCTTCAGACTGGAACTTTTGGTGGACTCTAAACTGTGTAATTTTAATTCAGATGTGTTTCTAACATTCTTATGGTATATTGTCTCTCCAATTATGCCTATAGGTTACCAATATAAATTCCATACATTTCTATCCTAAACCAAGGACAATCTAATGGTATAGATGATAGCTTTTTGCTATATTTAAAAAATATATATTATGAAGTTTAAGATCACATGGCTTTGAATTGAAAAAAATGATTTTGTACCTATTAGCAATAAAAATAACAACAGCTATCATTTTTAAGTGACTATGTGTGAGGCACTCTGCCAAATACTTCATTCATAATTTCGTTTAATTTTCACTAGACTCCTGCCAGGTGGATGCTTTTTTCCTCATCTTATAGGTTAGGAAACTGAGAAACCTCAAAATCACAATCCAAACACAGGAATGTCTGGTGCAAATGCATATGGTTATTTCTGAACATTTCCAGAGTCTAGTAAATTAGAAAAATTAGAAGTGTAATTCAGAGTAGAAACACTTAAAATGAGAGGAATTTCACTTCTGGGAAGTGGAATAGATGTACTTTTCCCTATTTTATTTCCTACATACAACTGAAAACCCTGAATTTTATATATAAAAGAAACATAAGAAGACTCCAAAAGTTAGACAAAAGAAAGAAGATTGACAAGGAATTTTGAGACCCAATAATGACATGGTTTGGAATCCCTCAGGTTTTCTTTTTGTCTTGTATTTCCCAGACTTGGAGCTGAAAATCCCAGCAATCTGGAAATACCAGTGGGCACTGGGGAAAAAAAAAGAGTTCAGACAAAAGCCCATTATCTCTAGCTCAAAAACAAAAAAGGAATAGTTGAATAAGACAAAAAAAAAAAAAGTTAGACTATAATACTTTTATTTCAGCCAAATGTCTTTGGAAAAGTTATGGTCCCACTTCTATCCCCACTAGTTAAGGCCAAGTGGGGAGCCTGGTATCTCTTATCTGGCTGGAGGAAAGCACCTTAATCCCACTGGTGGGGTCTTGTTAGAGAAGACTGAGTTGGGAGCCGCAGCTTTTATCTGCAATAAATGAAACCATCCTTTCCTCCTTCATAATGAGACCACATTGGAAGCCTGGACTTACACCCAATTCATCAGTACTGGGGTGCTCTTCCCTCTCTTCTCCATACTAGGATGGGGTCACAGGAGACCTGTGAGATAGGAATTCCACCACTGCTCAGTAATAACAAGGCCACTCTCCCAACCTTGATGTGAATGAACGTGACACAGGGGGAAGTGACAAAGGCATGAGTACACCACCCAGGCAAGGGGTTATCAACCGAGGACTAGTGAGAACCTGGAAAGCCCAGTCCTGTCCAGCAGTAAAGAAGAGCTCCTTCACTGGGTATCACTGGGGACCAAGTGGGGAACCAGGATGTCTGCACCTACCTGGCTGTAATAAGGCATAACTACTCCTTTTCATTTCATGGTAATGTCAGAAGAAGCCAGCTAAAGAAATATTTAATTAAGATCCACAGCTTTATAACATAACACCCACAATTTCCAGGTTTCAATTAAAAAAATCACTTGTATGACCAATAACCAGAAAGATCCCAAACTGAATGAAAAGAGGCAATCAATAGATACCAATGCTGAGATGACAGAATGTTAAAATTATCTGACAAATAATTTAAAACTGTCAATAATAAGAATGCTTCAATGAGTAGTAATGAACACACTTGAAACAAATTAAAAGATAGAGCAAGAGCTAGACATTCTCAGCAAAGGAACAGAACATATAAAGAAGAACCACATGAAGTTTTATAATGGAAATAAAATACTCAATGAATCAATTTAACAGCCAAATGGAAACCAAAGAAAGAATTAGTAAACTTGACAATAGAACAGAAGAAATTATACAATCTGAACAGCAGAAAGAAACAACACTAAAAAATAAAAATAAGAAGAGCCTCAGTGTATTCCCTGTGAGAATATAACAAAAGATCTCATATCCATGGCATTGAGTCCTAGCAAAAGAAGAGAGATGAGGCTGAAAAAGTACTTGAAAAAATAATGGCAGAAAAAATCTCCAAACAAATTTGTAGATTCAAGAATCTCAGAGAAATCCAAAAAGGATAATTCCATAGGAACCTATCCAAAGACACATTATGAAAAATAGACACTCCTGAAAAATAAAGACAAACAAGCAAATCATGAAAACAGACAGAAAAAACACCTTGTCTATGGGGAGAAATAATTCAAATTACAGTGATTTTCTCATGAAAGACTAAAAACATTGTGTCATTTGCCAAAAGGAAGTGACACATTTTTCAAGTACTGTAAGAATTATCAACCTAGAATCCTATTATCAGGCAATATATCCTTCAGAAATGAAAGAGAAATAAAGGCATTCTCAGATGAAGGAAAACTGAGAGAATCTGTCACCAGTAGGTTTACTAAAACAATGGCTAAAGAATTTCTGTAAATGGGAAAAGAAGGAGTCTTGGAACATCAGAAAGGAAGAGACAACAATGGAAAGATTAAAAAAAAATCAATAAATATAATGCATTTTCCTTCTGCACTTGAGTTTCCTATACTATGTTTGTCATTTGGAGTAAAAATTTAAAGCGAACTGTCTGATGTGTTTCTAATGTATATAGAGAAAGAATTTTAAACAATTATTGTCACCAGAGGGGAATGGTAATGGGATGAAAACAGTGCTGTGAGGCATATTATATAGTATTTGATACATGCATAATAAAAGAGAAAATTATTAAATGAATCATTTAAGTTCCCACCTCAAGAACTTAGAAAATAAAGAACAAAATAACACCAATTCTACACAATGTCATATTGAAAATAAGAAAGAAGGAAACACTTTCTAACTTATTTTATAAAGTTAGTATTACATGGATACAAAAACCAATGAAGTATGGTACAAAAAGAAAAATGAGTGTCCCTCATGAATGCAGGTACAAAAATCTTTTTTAAAATATTAGCAAATAAAATTTAACAATATAAAAAAACTATGCACCATTGTCAGTGATAAAAGACTGGTTTGATATTTGAAAAATCACATGATGTAATCCACCATATTACAGGCTAAAGAAGAAACCTTGCCTGCTGAAATCAATTAATGTAGGAAAAATATTTTTAAAAACTCAACTAATATCCATTAATGATATGAACTATTAAAAATAGGACTAGATGATATCATCTTCATATTGATGAAAAGCATCCACAAAATCCTACTGCTAACAATACACTTAAAGGTGAAGACTTGTTTCTGAGTAGGTCTTTCTATCTAAGAGCAGAAACAGTTAAGACAAAGTCAGTTAAGTAAATCTTTCTCTCTAAGTTAAAAATAAGTGCTCTCTCATCACTTATGTTCAACATAGTGCTGGAAGTTCTAGCCAATGCAATAAGGCAAGAACAAGAAAAAGTTTTTGTCAGAAAGAAAAATGTAAAACTAGTTTTTATTTGTAGATGACACTCTTGAGTACAAACAAAATCTCAAGGAGTCTGCTAAAATCCTCCTAAAACTGCTAAATGAGTTCATCAAGTTCACAGAATAGAAGATAAAAATATAAAACGCAATTGTATGTCCACATGCAAACCATGAAACAGAAATATCAAAACTGAAAATACAGTGTAATTTACAATTGCTCAAAGAAAATGAAATCAGTAGCTTTAAATCTAACATAACATGTAATGAATTTGTATGCTGAAAATTAAAAACAAATACTGATGAAAGAAGATAAAGAAGATCAAAATAAATAATATACTCATGGATTGAAAGACTCAACAGAATAAAGACGTTAATTCTCTCCAAACTGATTTACTTGTTCAAAGCAATTATTATCAAAATCTCTGGAAGATTATTTTTGCAGATATAAGCAAGTTTATTCTAAAATTTTGAATGAAAAGGCAAAGGGCATATAGCAGTTAATACAATTTTATAAAAGAAGAATAAAGTGGGAAGGATCAGTTCACTCAATTTTATGACTTATTACAGTTACATTAATCAAGACTGTGTGGCGTTGTAGAGGGATAGACAGATCTAGAAAACAAAATCAAAAACTCAAGAATAGATTTACACGTATATGCTCAACTCAATTTTTACAATGTAAAAATGATAAAACTTTAAAAAAGAGAGAAAACCTTTGGGATATTGAATGAGGCAAAGAGTTCTTAGACTAGACCCCAAAAGCACAATCCATAAAAGGAAAAAGTGATGAATGGTCTTCATAAAACTTTTGCTCTTCAGAAGAACCTTTCAAATAGATGAAAAGAGAAGCACAAGATATGAAAAAATAAAATCATTTGCAAACCACATCTCCAACAAAAGACTGGATTCTAGAAAATACAAAGAACTCTCAAAACTCAGTATGAAGACAAACAATCCAATTAGAAAACGGGCAGAAGTTGAGATGAGACCTTTCACTAAAGAGGATATATGAATCAGTGTCAAATAAGCACATGGAAAATGTTCAAATTAATTAGCCATTATGGAAATGAATGTTAACACTGCAATGTGCTATCTCCACACACCTATCAAAATGCCTGAGAGAGAAAATACTGTTAACAAATGCTGGTAAGGCTGCAGAGAAGCTGGATCGTTATACACTGCTGGTGAGAATGCAAAATGTTATATCTATTCTGGAAAACAGTTTTATATTTTCTTAGAAAACCAAGCATACAACCCACTGATTGTGTTCTTGGACATTCATCCCAGAGTGATGAGAAGTTATGTTCACAGGAAACTAGTACACAGATGTATAGTAGCTTTATTCATAATACTCCCAAACTGGCAACAATCTGGATATTCTTTAATGAATGAATAAACTGTGGTGCATTCCTGCCATGAAATACTACTCAGCAGTAAAATGGAATAAGCTAGTGATACATGCATTAATCTAGAGGAATCTCCAGAGAATTATTCTGACTTTAAAAAAAAAAAAAGCCAATCCCATAGGTTATGTACTGTATGATTTGGTTTATATTACATTCTTGACATGACAAAATTATAGAAATGGAGAACAAATTTTGGTTGCCAGTGATAAGGAAGGGATGGGATGGGTGTGGGAGGAACGTGTTTGTGTCTATAAAAGAACAACACAAGGGGTCCTTGTGATGGAAATGTTCTGTATCTTGAATATAAATGTCAATATCCTGGTTGTGATATTATTCTACAGGTTTGCAAGATATAGGTAAACCTTATTATTTTTGTTGTTGTTTTTGCTTTATTGTGCTTCACAGACATGGCATTTATTACAAATTGGATGTTGTGGCAACCCTGCATCATCAAGTCTATGTGTGCCATTTTTTTTTTTCGACAGCATTTGCTCACTTTGTGTTTCTGTGTCCCATTTTGGTAATTCTCCCAATATTTCAAACTTTTTCATTGTATATTACATTTGTTACGGTGCTTGCTCTGTGATTAGTGATCATTGATGTTACTCTTGTAATTGTTTTGGCATTTTTTTATCAATAAAATATTTTTTTAAATTAAGGTTTGTACATTATTTCTTTAGACATAATGCGATTGCATACTTTCCAGACTACAGTGTAGTTTAAACAGAATTTTTAAATGCACTGGGAAGGTAAAAAATCCATGTGACTCACTTTATTGCAATATTTTCTTTTTGCAGTGGTCTGGAACTTAACCTACAGTATCTCCAAGATATGCTTGTGTGAACTGCATAAATGATACTCAGTGGTATTATTTTGTAGAACTATATGCGAAGCTACAGGTATCTCAAAATAGGATTAAAAACTAACAAAAACATGAGGAACCTTGAAGAGAATGTGACTTTAGTGAATCATTACTCATCAATATTGGTTTGTTAGTTGTGATATGGGCACAATAATATGAGATGGTAACAGTCGGGGAGACTATGTGTCAGGTGGGTGGGACCCCACTCTAATGTTCTGACAACTTTTCTAAAACTCTTTTAATGTAAAAACTTTATTAACTGCTGACATAAGCGGAGAAACTATTCAAATATACACATTTATTTGTGCCACTTTAAAGACTGTTCTTTAGAGAATGTTATTTCCATCAGTTTATTCTAGTAAAATTTTTAAAAATCTGAAATAGATCATTTTTGTCTGTACATTAGAAATTATATATGAGTATTACACATATGGATAGAGGAATGAGATACATCTTTATTACTGAAACTTTTTAAAGTCTATGGTTTTGGTAATGAAAAACTCACTTGTGTGTCATCTGATATTTTCATTTTACAAGGAAATATATATGAACATATATGTACATATGGCTATGCTTTTAAAAGATTGCATGCAGGGTTCATGATAAGGCCCCTTGGACCTTCCAAAACTGAGCTATAATTATGAAACTTTATTTTCAGATTACTAAATCTGAACTCTTCGTTTTCCCCATCATCTTTAGCACATGTCTTCTAAATTGTAGGAGCTTATGTGAGTTAAAGAGAATGAGATCATTTTGTTTCCACAGAGTACCTCTCTTCCTCCCATGGTCTCACCACCTCATAGTTGAGACTGTAAAACTTGGCAATTTTAACTCACAGCTTTGAATGATTTAGAATTCTGTTTTGCGTTTCAGTTTTGTCTGAACCCATATGGCAAAGTCAAAACTCCAAACAAATCTGATAAATTCCATCTTGTGCTAGCCAGTCCCTGTGGCTTGGTAAAGCACTGCAAGCTTCTCACTACTTAATTCTTTCTTATTCCATGACCATCTGTATCTCCATCTTCAGACTTGGACGGGTCTCACAATTGTCTCTGAAACACAGTATAAAAGAGCTCCAGAATGTTCATTTGTTACAAACGAGTCTCTTAGACACCAAGACAGTAAATAAACCAACCTGAAAACACAGTGTGTAGTACTGGAGTAACATAGGACCTCAACGCAGGTATGCTCACCTGTACAAGGTCACTCTCGAAGCCAGAGAGCCCACATTTAGAATTCATACATGGTCACTTATGAGCTAGCAAAAATATTTACCAAGTAATTAATATTTATGTAATACTAAGGACTTAACATACATTATCATACTTAATTCCCCAAACAGTCCTTTCAGCTGAACACTAACCCCATTTTATCTTTCAGCTTAGTTTCTTCATCTATGGAAGTGCCGGCCAGCCAAGGCCTAGTTGTTACTTTCTGTAACATAACATAACTTGCATGTATAGAGATACTGACTGAAATACATAGATAGGCTTCAAAGAAGATTTTCCATCTGAGCTGTGTCTTAAAGAATGAGTGGGATTTGAACATTGGCAGACCATGATTAGAAGGCTATTTTGGGATAAAGACCAATCTGTACCAAAAAATCCAGAGGAATTTGTAACTGAATCATTTATTCAGACAGCAGCACGGCAAAATGTATGACCGTAGCGCGATGTAAGAGGGTGTCTGATGACTAGCAAAGTTGCCTTGGCGTATTATGGGTGGCCTTAAATGACAGACAAAACTGTCTGGACTTAATTCTCTAGGTGATGAGGAACTGGAGTGGGGAATGCTGTGACCCTCAGGCAGCAGCGTGAGTGATTCACTGAAGAAGAGCCAGAGACGGACATGAGGTAGAGGTAGGTCTTCTCAGACTAATTGGTTGAGGGTGAACACGAGCCTTGAGCTCATTAATATATTTTGCTCTCTATTAGACTTTATGTCCTGTGGCTCATTAATTCCCTGTTGATCTAGCCTCAGGCTGTGTTTCCTTCTCGCTGAGTTCATGGGGTGAAGCTTTTCCTCTCTCTCTTAAAACTGTATCAACATGCAGCCTCGCTGGGCCGTGACGTATTTGCCGATTCCTTTGTGAGCACCTCTGACCCATAAGTGAGTTCAGTTTCAAACTTTAAGAGCTGGGGGAGAAAAATAATTAAATGTGATCAGATGTGGCTGAGATACTCACAACATCCATTTCTGAGACTTTCCATGACCGAGACCCAGTTTCTTTGTTATGTCGTTCGTATTATTTCTCCAAAGGGTGATTTAGAGGCTAATGATACAAAGCAAAGGACTTGCTCTCTGAAGTTCATAGAAGCCAGTACTTTGGCACTAGCTTTTGAGAAAAGAAAGAGCTTTATTTTGAAGAGACCGGAGGCAGGGCTCAAATATTCTTCTGCATCTGAGGTTCAGTCAGAGTTTTATGAGCTAGGGGAGGACAGGTGCTGGCAGGGCAGGTTTGGACTGGAGGGCTTTGGAACTTGGTCATAATGGTAAACCCCCATTATGGCAAAAGGGCCTTCAGCACCAGAGCTTCCTGGACAGCAGGCCATTTTCTTCTGGCTTCCGAAAGGGTTCCCACCTTTAGGCTCCAGTCATGTCCCAGTTCTTTGGTTCCATGGTGGGAAGAAACTTTGGTTCTGGATGTCATGGGAGGCCTGTTTTTCTCCTCTGCACATGCTTCAGCTGCACGACTTGTGGTTTTATTCCATTCTCACTGAGAAACAACTTGTGTCTTGTTAGAAACAGGATAGGGCCAGTTTGGGCTGGTTCTACAGTTGCGGTGACTTCTATCATTCAGCATGTTTGTGGGGTGGGATGAGATGGGAGAGGGCAAAGCAAAGGCTTAGGTAATTGTTTAATAAGTTGGAAATATATAATGTTTATGCCTCATGCTATACATAAACACATAAAACAAAAATAAAATCTAAAAATAGTGGATGAAGAAATTAGAACAAATGGAAAATGAGACTTAAAATGAGATGGTAAAAATGAGAGTTACACTCATACCCACAATGGTTGTCTTAAAAACCTACACATTTGGAAGCAGTGGGCCATATACTGTGGTCCAACCCTTTAACCAACCCAGGGGTCGTGAACCTTTTTAGTCCCATTGAGGGAAGAATGGGGAAAACAAGAACAAAAGCATGTATTCGGAAGCACACTATATGTGTTCCAATTTCTCCAATATCCCATACCCAGGGAATATTATGAATTGTAATAAAAACAATCCTTCAAAATATTTTTGTAACACAGCTACCACTTCAGAGAATCTGTCAATTTTATCCATTAGTGCAAGATCAAAACATTTCAATAACATAAATGCTATGACGTTGGGTGGCAGAAGCCAAAAATATGATACAGCTGTTCAAATGCATAGTTTTCTAATCATCTTACATAAGAACAGGTTGTAAAGCAGGTACTCTTCAACTCAGCTGATGGTCTCTAGAGATTCTTTCCAAGTGTATGATTGGGGCCAATCCCACATCTGTTAATCTTGGACCAAGTTTCTTTCTGGGATACCACTAAGGTGAACTGGATACAAAACATACAGCTAAGGAAGCAAATGAACAAATTTGTGATATGATAATAATAAATACAGTCATCCTCTGGTATCTGCTGGAGATTTGTTCCAGGATCCCCCAAAGATACCAAAATCCCCAGATGCTCAAGTCCCTTATATAAAATGGCATAATATAGCGGGTATTCCTGTATCCATGTATTCTGCATCAGTTAGATTTGATGTTGGTTGAAACCTTAGACGCAGAACCTCTGGATGTGGAGGGCAGATTATATGTCAGTTTAATACTGAGAGACTTTGCCAAAATTATTGACTTAAATATTAGAATAATTGTGGTTTTTTACTCGTTAATTATGGGGTTTTGACTTGTCAAGGAAATACTTAATTGATTTGGTTTTGGAAACAAAACTTAAGCATGGGGGTATTTGTTGGAATAAAAGACAAGGTGAAAGAAACTATGGTCCCTGAGGATGCTGAGTGCCTAATGTTGGGCGCTGGGGAGTTGGCTGGAGAGAAATAGAACATATTAGAGAAAACTTCTGCTTCACAGTCTTGTAAGTGACTGTTCCAACCAGTGAAGCATGTAAATTGGATCCCATCCAATGGTAGGTTAAGGAACAAGAGAGAGAGAGGGGGAGAGAAGTATTATTTCTTGCTTTCTCTATTAAGCATTTTCAGCATCTTTGCTGCACAACCTCCCAAAGTTATTTACCACAGGTGTGCTGGTAATTATGATATATTATAAACATTTACATTGTATAATGTTCTTCAGTGTCTTCCACCTGTGACCTGGTACCTGAATACCAAGCAGTCATGCAAAGCAGAGAGAAATATAGGCTGCCAACTGAAGATTTTTTTTAAATCTCTTTTCAGATATGCCATTCTCTTAGAGCAAGGATGCTTATCCATGGATTTTTTTCCTTAGTTTTCTAAATTATACTTTATTGCATTTAAAAAATTTTTAATATCATCAATTTTAAACGGAAACCTTTCCAGATGGCATGCATACTTCATTGTCTTCTAAAACCAAGTAAAAGTAAATTTACATTTATTTTCTAAATGACCCAGATCTTAATTCATCAATAATTAGACCATGATGAAATGAATCCTAATCGGAGATATTAATAATGCAGAAGTAGGTTTTGCTTGTGTTAAATGGTAGCATATGTCTACGTCTTATGAACTCTTGGCTTTGTTTAATGACAATAATAATAGTAGTAGTAGTAGTAATAACAATAAGAAAATATTCTACTGCATTATAGGTTGAACTGCTTTTCACTGGTTTTGCTTGTTGACATCAATGTTTCTGCATCTAGTATCATTCCCACAGTCCATCACCCTTATAATTAGCATTTCTTTTTTCTTAAGCCTACTTGCTATAATAGCAACAGCAGTGGTGACAATCGGCACCTACAGAAATTATCCAGAGCCTAATGTATCCCAGGATCTCCATTAGAAATTCTACATCTGGTGTTTTATTTTCCTTTGCAATTGCTTATGAGGTAGCTATTATTAACTCAGGTGAGGAATTATTTAAGATCAAAGAGCTGAGACAAAGGGAATGTCTGATTTGTTTGTGATTACTTGGAATGGAAATTTTTAGTAAACACAAGCTCATATTTGATTAATTTCAGAGGAGCAGGTCCTGAGGATCAACACTTTGGGGCAAAGTAGACAAGAGATTTTTTACCTCATGGCTCTCATAGTGAGTGTGGGATTGATGACACTGGAGATCTGACTTCCAGAGAAACAGGATTAAATGTGCTAAAATCCTGTGAATAAAAGGTGTTAGATTTTTGGTTTCTTCTTAAGAGATCATTAAGTCACCAGAAAATTTGGAAAGAACACAGGTTCACTCAGCTCTGGAATCCAAACATTTCAAGGAAGATAATAATGTGGTATTTACACAGAAAAATAATAGTGAAAACACACACAAGAAAGTATTGTTTGGAAGGAAATTCATGACAGAAGCTATCAGACAATTAAATAAACCAAATATTTCTAAACAAAGAAACTCAAATCCCACAGTCACAGGAAATTCTGCAGACATATGAAATTTACATCTAAGACAACGTAAACCATTGTAAATTCTGGATTTGGGGGTGCATAATCCTTGTCTTTAGCTCAAATCTGTTTATGCTGACCGCTGCTGACATTCACCCTAATGGGTGGAAGAGGGCAAGGATGTGATGTGCTAGAAAGGCGAAGGGGCCAAAGCATCGTGACAACAATATTGTCCTAAGTGCTGAAGATGCTATTAAAAATCTTCAAGGATCAAGAAAGGTAGTTGGTTTGGGGACAAAGGAATTCATTATTGGCAGGTTAATTTTGAAATGCCAGCAGTGCATCGGGAAGGCAGTGTTCAATAGATGGTGATTCTGTTCTCAAGATCCAAGGGAAAAGTACACCTGGACCTGGTCACTCAGGAGGTGCTTTCATGTGAGAGGTCTGAGGAGGAGATTGGCCGGTAGGAGGGAGAAGACAACCCAGGCTAAGGCGGTATCACAGAAACCCAGGAGGAGAGGGTTGCAAAAAGCATGGGAGCTCAGGACTGCCCAATTATTCCTTGGAAAAAAATAACGTAGTATCTGTACTCTTAAGTGGAAATGTGGGTTTAGCCCCATTGTCCTCGGTCTTCAAGTTTGTGGGAAATTCTGGGCTCCCTTTCCAGTCTTATTGACCTCTCCTGGAGAATGGTGCATTGACCCCCAGCCTTGCTCAACTAAACTCTCTGGTTTCTAACCTGGGTGTTTTATCTTTTACACCTTTTACCTTTTTTTCGGTCTTTGTAATTACTACTAGTGGCCTCTGTCTCAATTGCCACTTTAACTTTTCTCTCATAGTTCTTCTGGTTAGTTCTGACCTTGACCAGTCTGTTTCACCAGCTTCGTATATGGATTTCTCACAGTTAAAAATGTCCCCTTCACCTGCCTGTCCTGTGCCGTCCTCATGGGCAAGTTTCCAGAAGGCACAGATGTAGACTGGACACCAAAGAGGCCATATTAAAAGTACATCTAAGCAACTGAAAAATTCCAAATAATTATTTTATGCGTTTATATGTAAATTAAGCTATTCTTTCCTTTTATAGTTGGCAAGATTTAGAAAACCTGTTGTCACTGAACAGCACATCCTTACGTTGTTCTGTAAATAAAAACCAAAATGCTTAGGGGAAAGAGGGCAAAGTTAGCTGCTGGAAAGGGAAGTGTGTGTTAACGAAATATATACTACACTCACTGTCTTTGTCTGCTGAGGTGGTTCTAACAAAATACCACACACTGGGTGGCTTAAGCAACAGAAATTTAATCCTCACAGTTCTGGAGGCTGGAAAGTCCAAGATCAAAGTGCCAGCAAATTTGATATCTGGGGAGGGCCCCCCTTCTGGCTTGCAGATGACTGCCTTCTTGTTATGGCCTCACATGGCCTTTCCTCAGGGCTTGCCCTCGGAGGAGATTCTCTCTCTCCCCCTCTCTCTCCTGTCTCCCTCTCTCTCTGTTTCTCTTCTTATGCAGACCCTTATCCCATCTTGTGAACACCACCCTCATGACTTCATCTAAACCTAATTATCTCCCAAAGGTTTCACCTCCAAGTACCATCACGTTGAGAGTTAGGACTTCAACATATGAATGTGAGGGAAACATATTTACTCAGTGAAATTCAGTGAGGTGGAAATCTCCACCTTCTCATTTTTCTTCTTGTCTCCTCCTCCCTAGCTCACTTTGGTTTGGTTTTGTTTTGTTGTTTTATAAGCTGTCACAGCACTCAATGCAGATTGAAGCTCCAGGCAATTGCAATTAAATCAGGAGAATGATGTGCATTCACCAAGGTTAACACAAGCTGCAGCTTAATCAGGATGAAACAAACAGATAAACACATCCAGGGCCTCAAAATAAATACAGCCATTTCAATCACATTTGCCTTAGTCCCCTCCCCCTTAGCAATAAAACTGGAAAACATGCACAGTCAAAAAAGCTAAAGAAAGAAATTCTCAAATCAATATATATGTCACTAAAATTTTCAAGCTACAAATGTAACATGTCATTTCAGTTTATGGACTATTGTTCTCAAAACAAGTTAAGATAGTATTAAAGGCAAATTTTGATACGATAGAACTTCCTATATGTGAATTGCAGGTGCATGTATAAACTGAATATTGATCTAATTAACAGATAAATACGTCAGTAGCTCAGTAGCCTCAATCTGTTTGAATATATGTCTCATTTCAGGTTTGATTTTCAGATATAAATTTTAGGAAATTCCCTTTGGTGCTTCCTCTATAGGCTGATCAATCTTACATTTAAGTAGATGCGCCTATTACAAATACACTGAGGGTGGTCATTCAAGAATTATGGGACAAATAAACTTTACACTAATAGATTCTTTTGACATTACGTTTATTGTCATCCCTTGCCGTTGTTCTTTGAATAGACTTATAATTCACTTGGATGCTTTCAGTCTCTACAGGAGCTGTCCATATGACTTCCAGCTATTGTCCTTAAAAAAAGAAAACTGATGATGAACGTTCCCAAAAATGTTTTAGGGGGTCCCAATTTCCTACGGACTAAATTTTAAACTCTTCAGCCTAGTTGGCAGAATCATCTGTGTTCTGTCCCATGCCCGTGTTTTTCCTGGTGAAATAATTTTATAGGAATCTGCCTCATCAAAGCCTGGACTACGAGACCTGATGATATCATCTTTGGCTAAGCCTCTAACGCTCGGGAACAGCATTTTCTCCGCCTCCATCTCTATCAGTTTTCTACTCTTTCTGCATGACTGAAGTCAGACCCATCCCCTTTGTGATGCCTTGCCTCATGCTCCCCGTTAGGCTCACCCCTTCCTTTATATCCCCCAGCAGCACTTCGCTCATACTTTTTGAAACAGCATGTGTTTTATCCACCTGCCTTAGTTTTAGTCATTTACATGTGTATCTCTTGATCTAAATTTTTAGCATTTTTAAGATAAGAGGCCATATGCCATTATGTCTATATTCTACCTCCATGTAATGTAGAATAATACTGGTACCTGGTACATTTACATTTATTAAAGTCACCTTTTTATCTACCTGTCTATCCATCCATTTATCCAATCATTTATTCATCTCCCAGATAAACACTAGGCTGTTGTACGTGATGTCCAGTGGTAACGAGGACACAGAGGATGAACACAACTAAGGTGGTATTACCTGCCTTGATTCCATCGACGTCTTAGTGCAGAAGACAAACCTTAATGAAGTCGTTGCAGTGACATGTGCAGTGAATGTTAGGCATGGTTGGAACATTTTATGACCATAGCCTAGAGGTCATAGAAGTCGTCCCGGAAAAACTGATCTGTAATCTGAAGTTTGAATGATTAGATAATATTCGTCAGTCTGAGAAGTGACAGGAGGCAGAACAGGGGTGTTGAAGTAAGCTATTCATTCTGAAGAACAAAGAGAGTGTGAAAATCTGAGAAGGTGAAAAGTTGTTTATGGTTATTTTCTGAAAGAGTAAGTGGGAGAAAAATGAAAGAGAAAGACAGAAAGAGACTGGAATGGAAGTTTTATGGAATAATGCCTCTTAAGGAGGTAGAAAAGCTATTTAAATTTGAGAGTCCCAAGAAACATGGAAATAAATAGTGGGTTTTTAAAAATAGTTTATTGTATTCAGACTACTCCACAAAAGGATTTAAAAAGGACGCTAAACAAAAGTCAAGTTGTGAGAAAATGGAGAAGGTAGGGAGTGTTTCTAAAACGACTATGGTAAAAAGCCAAACGTGTTTGTTATTACCAAACAGCAGTGGGACTGTGTGCTTAATTGGTTATCTTCAATAAACTCTGAAAATCTATCCACATTTAATTCTCCGTTTCAAAGACAAAACCCCCAACTTAGCTGGTGTCCAACAAATAATGGTTGAGTAATAGCGTGTAAAAGTTTGCATGTCTCCCGAGAGATGTTGAAACGGTCACAGTGCCCACGTGTTACAGAGCCAGCCGCGAGGCAAGCCCCACTTTAACATTTCACATCTTTCGGTTGTACATTTCTGTTTTATTGGCTTCGAGCCTCATATTCATACCAGAAAATCAGCCCTAAGAGCATCGTTTGGCTACAAGCAACTTTCTGCTTCAAATGTTATATATCCCACAACCACACCATTACTTCCGGGCATCTATTATTTTCTGAATTTTCTGAAATTAGGATTCTTGACTCCCTCCCGTGTCACTTAGATTTATTCTCTTAAAAATTACATTCAAGTCAAAACCGGTTATTATTAAATGTTATGGTCCCCCCCTCCACCTTTTCTAATGTTTTCTCCTTTGTGTTGTTCTCTTTTCTAAGTTTTTATTTTTAGAAAGAGCCCCAAATATCAGCTACTTCATCCTCCTCTTTCAGGCTGAAATCCCCTCGGTAGTAATGCCAGCTAGTGGTCATTTTGTTCTGTTTAAATGCATTATGGGACAGATGGTTTCCAATCTCCCAATAATTTTGTACAGAATTAATTGTCAAAATAGCCTTCATTTTAATGAACTGAAAGAAGTTGGCCACCTTGTAACCTTTGTAAATATTGTTCTCCATTATGCTCTCTGGAGACATGAAGGTAAAAAATTAAATAAAATGAGTCTCTTCATTATTGAATTCCAGTATTTCAAGGAAATCCTTATAGCATCCTGTCTACATCAGCCACCAATATTTCTGGGATTTCATGGGTTATCAGCATTCTCAGGGGATACATATGCCTTTGGGCTTATGTTTTATACAGTCATTCTTCAATTCAAGAAGAGGATATTAAATACTTCCCTTAATTCCTGGATTCCGTTTAACCCAAATGATTTGCTGAATCTTACATACTGCTATATAAGAGAGGTGCACGTCCCCAAAATGCGTCTATTTCAAACTGAGCACTTCACTTTCCTGTTCTCGTATTGTCTTTTTACTAGCCCGAGGTATTTTTCACTAACTTTGTTCCATGTCTTCTCAGCCTCTGTGTCTTCTCAATGGCTCATCTTCCCAGTCTTCTACGTTCTGTCTTTTCCTTCCTCACTGAAGCTGTAGGCAGATTTTGTTTCTGCCCTCCTCCTTTTTCTGTCCTCCCTATCATTCCTCTCTTTTCTCACTCTTAGTTCGAGTTTACAAAGTAGATATGAGACTCTGAGAAGTTAAGAGATTCTCACGAGAACACCTGGCTAGCAATTAGTAGAAGCAAGATGCCTATTCTGGTCTGTTGTTTAGAAGAAGCTGAGTTTAGAAGAAGCATTACACTATTTTCAGCAGTTCCTCATATGGCATTGCTCAAGATAACCAGGCCCTTCTCTGCAGAAAGCTTACATACCATCCGTTTTCACTGATGCATGGTATAGTAATAAAAAACACTTATGAAGTACTTATATGCCAGGCATTTTTCTAAACTCTCCGTATCTGCGAGTATATTTAATTCTCATATACCTCTAAGAATAACATATTTTTCTTTATTCCAAATTTATTAATGAGGAAACAGAACCACATAAAGATTAGATTGCTAGCACTAGGTCCTCTGGCTAGTAGGCAGTAAAGCTAGAACTCAATTTCAGGTACTTTTTGCCAACCCCATGCTCTTAACCACTATGCTGGGCTACCAGAGTGAGCCACACATTTCTGGTGTCTTTGGGCTAATTCATTCATGACAGGGCTGCTAGCATACAGACATTGTGCTAAGATGCTTATAGACACTATGCGTCAGGTAACGTTAGCTTATCTGGTGTGGATGACAAAGACCATGATAGACAAAAAAAAAAAAAAAAAAAAATCTTTTCTCTGTTCTTAGGTTTACAGTCCAGTAAAGGCATTATACACAAATACATTCACAGAAGTTTGACATGTAGATTTCTCATTACGTACGATGGGGGTCATGTATATGAGGATGTTGTGAGTACTCAGGGATGAGAATGATTAATGCTAACTTGTAGAATCTAATGAGACAGCTTTGAGAAAAGGAAAGTTTGAGTCCAACCTTGAAAAGCAGTGTGTGCTGTCAAGAAAACCAGAAGGGGAAGCTTGATGTGTGTGATGTCCAGGATATTTTATAAACCTAAATTGCATGATCTAAGGCCTGGAGGAATGAATTCAAACAGAGGGCAACTCTTCAAGCCCCTTCGAACAAAATTCAATCAAAATTCCCATGATATGTTTATATAAGTAACAGTAATTTTTAACCTTGTATGTGTACATCTATTTTTGTTAAACTTGACCCTCTTAAAGTTAATTTGGTTAAATCTGACCCATGGTGTCTGCCAGTTAAATAGTCAAAGATTAGTGGATTAAATGTTTTTATGCAATTTGCAAATGCAATCAACGTGCCATGGATGCCCTTACAAATGAATTGAATAAAAGTCCTTTGGGACTGAAGTAAACAAGGATAAACTGAAAGCCATGTGCTATGTCACTGTAGTCAGTCTTGTTGAATGAAAGCTTTACTAATACAGATTTACATGTGAATTGCCAGTAGAACATATTTTTAAATTAATTACGTATTGAACTTTTGAATAACACAACATGGAAATAAAATATCATACCCAGAATTGTCCCATTGTCTTTCATTTTGAAGCAGATGTATTAATGTATTTAATCTAGAGATAAAATCCGGTTAATTCATATATGCTTACACACATCATAGAACTGTGGTCAAACATTATGGAATATATAGTAATGTGTAGGGTTTTTGTTTTTTTTTTTTTTACATGTGGTGAAATGTTCTGTTTGTAATTTTAAATATTTGATATAACTTCAAGCCTACAGGGAATTTGTAAGCCCTGTGCCCAGATTCACCAATTGCTCATTTTTCTCTCTGTATGTGAGTATACATGTAAACTGTTTGTTACACACATAACACTAAGCTGCATGATCTGGTTTTACACAGCCAACACACACGATTTAAAAAAAAATTCAAAAGGAAGTTGTAGGTATCATGCTCCTTTTCCTCTAAATACTTCAGTGTGTAATTTCCTAAGAACAAAGACATTGTCTTATAAATGTATAGTTCAGTGGTCAAAATTTGGAATATGTGCATTGACACACTACCGTTACATAGTCCACAGTCCATACTTATATTTTCTGAATTTTCGTGGTGATGGTTTGTAGAGATACTTCATTCCTAGTCCAGGGTCCAGTCTTGAGTTTACATCATACTCAGTTGTCACACACCTTTAGTCTCTTTAATCTGGAAAACCTTTTCAGCTCTTCTTTTCATTTGTGGACCTTGAGAATTTTCAAGAGATGTGGATAATTATTTTAAACTATGTCCTAAATCTAGATTTGTCTGATTTCTCTTAATTATTAGGTTCATACATTTGCATTATTTGACAGAATACCACAGAAATATTGCTGTATCCTTCTCAGCGTATCACAGGATAAAGCATACGATGTCAATCAGTCACAATGTTGGTGATGTTAACTTTGATTAGAGTGTCAGTGAGTTTTCTCTACTATAAAGTTACTGCTCTCCCCTTGTAATTAATAAGTCATTTGTGAGGAAGTATTTTTAAACTATTCCTTTTCTTATCAAACTCTCACTCGGTAGTTTTAGCATCCATTGATGATTTTCCACATACACCATTCCCTCTGTATTTATTACCTGGCATTCATCTGTTAGAAAAAGTGTTCTTCTCTCCCTCATCTGTTTATTTATTCATTTATTTATCTGTATTATTGTATATTCATGGATTCTTTTATTACTCAATGAGTAATAATTCCTTACTCTTATTTTTTATTTTGACGCATAAATTGTCTCAGTTTTGGTGGTTGGAGGTCTCTTTGGCTAGCAACTGTGTCATTTGAACAGGTGCTTATCTTTCTTTTTATAATTCCTCATTTTATTGCACATCAAGAATACCAAGTTTATTGTTAACTTTCCCTGACACAACTCCAAATTAAACCTGCTTTCTGATTCATTTGAGAAAAGAGCTGCATTTTAAAAACAGGATCTGAATGCTATGTGTGCTCATTGCTAAGGAGATGTCATTACTTTTGATCCCTTTCAGTGGGGAAAAAAAGGGGAAATGTGTTTGTGCGTGGAGTGTGTGTGTGTGTGTGTGTTTGGATATTTCTGTATCTGTGAATTTCCCACTGTTTGTTCATCTATTTTTCTGTCCTGTTCTCCTGATCCTCTCTCTTTTCTTTCTCTGGCTCCTTTTATCTCTCTTTTCCAGCTGGATGGTTTGATATTCTCCCACAGATCACTGAGGAATTGTTCATTTTTCTTTATTTTTTCTCTTTATGAAATTGATAAATATCTCTTAATTTCTCCCTAAATGTAATGACCTTTTCCTCTACTGCCTCTACTTTACTATTAAGCTATGCAAATGAACTATTCATTTTAAATATTGCACTTTTCAGTTTTGTTATCTTTTTTATTGTTTCTATTTCGCTGCTAAGATTCTTCATGTGATCATTTACCATGACCATGTTTGCTAAAAGTCTGCTAAGATATTTATAATAGCTGCTTTAAAGTCCTTGTGGGCAATTTTCAATGCCTTTGCCATTTGGGTCAGATTCTACTTACTGTTTTCTCTCTTGATTCTAAGCCACATAATTCTTACTCTCTGTATGTCTAAAAAGTTTTACTGCATAGTGAAAATTGTGAATAATACATTTTAGAGGCTCTGGATTCTGTTATCTTCCTCTGAAAAGTATTTAATTGGTTAAATAACAAGTTAAACTGGCTGGAATCAAACCCCAAATTGTGCGGTGGAAATAGCTAAAGCTGTTAAGTTCTTTTTTCAGCTTTTTAACTTATTCTTTTGCTTGAAATCTTGCCCATGGTGTGCATGGTTGAAAAATTAGTCAATAATTCTGATGCAATTTATTTTCATATATTTGTGACTCCTCCCTCTTGTGGCTTCCTCATTTCCAGGATTGTGATAACATAACATACCTCAATTTCAAGAGGAACCTCGAATAAGTTCTATCATTTTTTCAGCTCAAGTCAGGATTCTTCCACACAGGAAAATCCCCTTGGATGATCTTTTAAAAACAAGATGCAAGGGCATGTGATTTAGGCAAAAAAAAAAAAAAAAAAAAAAAAAAGGCACAAAAGAAATCGAAAGAGAAATAAAACATTTCACAGATTCCTCTGGTAAAATGCCAGAGCCACAGACATGTATGTCTTCAAGAAAAACAAAATTCAAGAATTATAATTGGTGTTTAAACATATAATGTGATAATCAGTCCCTAAAACATCTTTTGATTGACAGTAAAAACTGTTGTTGAGACTCAATCTAGTAACAGTAGGGGCTGCTTCATCTTTCTGTAGATTTGGCCAGACCTGGTAGAGACAAAAACCAAAATTATAACAGAAGATGAGGTTTTTTGGGAGATAATATTAAGGGAAAAAAGGATAAGTTTAAGAATATTGGAATATTTGGTCTTTGGTTTGAAATTGTGTCCCTACACATATGAATTGACTTAGGAAATATACCTAAAGGTTTTGAGGCTCATTTGACATTTGCTATCATTATATCCTTTGCTCACTTTCTTTTCTGTAAGATAGATGCACACATCCATTTTATCTGTAAATAACTTAAATTTTGCTTTCTAAAAAGGTATTTCTTGGTGAAGCATCCTTAACTTTGTTCACTTCAGTGTGGTGATGCAGAATGAGGATGAAAAGTTCTGCAGATTTCCTTTCAGCTCAAACATTCTCTGATGAAATCACACACACTAATTTGCTAGGAAATCATTGCGTGCAGAGAGCTAATGCTGTCTAAGATCTCTCAGCTAGCACATGACACTGGGCTGGAAGTTAGCTCTCCTGATTTTGAGTAGTGTGCAATTTTTATTGCAATGTCTCTCTTGATTTACCTCACTTCCTCCTCAGGCTATAAATCATACAAATCCTTCTTCCATAAAATTTTTTGTGCGAGGACCTCAGGGCGGAACATCAGCAGCCCTTCTCCAGTTCTCCTGGTGTATGACTTAATTTCCACTACATCATCGAGATTGAAAGGGAGAAAGCATTCAGGAGAGGACCCTGCCTGCTGCTGGCTCGATGTGGGTTTTTAATTCAACATTTATTAATCGTTATAGCCTGGTGCTGTGCTAGGTTCTGGAGAGAGAGAAATAAATAAGCTAGAGGGCCTGTCTTCATGGAACTCATAGATTAGTGAGGCTTGTGATAATTACTGTTCTAGAGACACACAATAGGATCTAATGGAACAGTCATGGTGAGAATAACTCCAGTGAAGTGATTACAGAAGGATTCACAAAAGCAAGGGTGTTCTGCATGCATCTTGAAAGATAAATAGGATTTGTCTCAAGTGGAGAGGAGGACAGAACGGCTCCACAGGCTAACGTGGATGCTGTGGTGCTCCTCCGAGACTCCCCTTGAGAACTCTGACATTTATTTTTCCATCTGCTTGGAGTGATGGCTGTTGAGAGCTCACAGCTGAGCCTCTTCCTTTGATTCACATTCAGCGGTAGGAAGATGCCCTGCTCAAAGTGATGGCCCTTCTCAGAGCCAGGCTACATTCAATGACAGGTCAGTTTGAGATGCAAAGTCCTAGGCCCTTGGCCTTAATTCAGGGAAGTATTGAATGAGATTAGCTAAGGCTTCTATTTCAAGGTCCATGGAGTTCTACTTCTTCCACTACCCATTGGTACTTCTTTTTTACTTCCTTCCTTTTGTTCCAGAGAGCATACCCTAGTAAGCCTCCTGCAATCCAAATGAAGTTCCCTGGAGCATCTTCCTTAAGACAGAGAGAAATGGAATGTTTGGTTCAAATACCAAGGAGATTCAACAGTACGGTTGAGCAGGCTTAATGCTTGGATTGGAGAGACTGGAGGAAAGGACTGAAAATGTAGCTAAAGTAGAAAAGTAGAGCTCAATGGCCTTGCTAAGGCATCCTGAACTAACCTTGTGGACACTAGAAGATCATTAAAATCATGGGGTTTGGGGGGTGTTGTGCGTGTGAGATGTGCGGCAGGAGAATGGTGAACTCAGTGGCCAGCCATTGGCAGAAACACAGATCGTGACTGAGCCTACTTCTGCTTCCTCCTCCACTGTTGGAATTTTCCATACTGAATTTTGCCTCTTATCATCAAGAAAAATTACTTTTAAACGATGGTATTGCAGTATGTGAAAAAAAAAATGAGGTCATGCTTTCTGCTGTCAAACTTTCAAAAATTATCTGAGACTCAAGCTGCAAAGGAAAAGTTCCACACCATAAGAGAGAAAAATACCATGGGGAATTTGGGGGAAGACAGTGATAATAGCATAGGGAGGACTTTCTTATCATAGTCAACTATTTCTCACCCATCAAGTCTCAGGTAAAATACTGCTGAAGACATCTTGGTTTCTATCAAATAAAAATAACCTATCTTCTTCAATGATATTTTACCTGAGACTTGATGAGTGTGAAATAGTTGGATATGACATGAAACTCTTTCCATATACTATTTCCATATACTATTTCCCTACCTCCTACCTGGATTTTGTCTTATAAGGTGGTGCCACAGAAAGATCTCTAGATGTGGGGTCACGAGATCTAAATTCTAGTCTCAGTTCTTTGTTTTTCCACTTATGTGTATCTAGTATGTAGAATGATTATCTCACTGAACATTTTACATTTTAATCAGTACATTTATGTGATCTGTCTCTTTGTTTGGGGAGGAATCACTTTGCTTTCTGAGCTTCACTTGTCTCAAAAGAAAAGCGGGGGAAATTAATCCTTCCTGGTGTACATCTGAGAATCAAAGATGTTAGGAACACAACAGACAGCCTTTCACAAAGTGCAAAAACATCACATGGTTGTGAATCAGAACAGTAAAGTCCTGGACAAATCAAGTAACTCATTTCACAAAGTATTGGATGACTGAGTTTTAAAGCTTCAGGCTCTTCTATTCAACACCCTGAAAACAAAGTCAAGACAAGAAAAAAATAAGGAAAGGACTACAGCCTCTTGGAAGGGGATTTGAATGCCCATTAAAATGCATCTAGCAGAGGACATAAAACCAATGAGAAGGAGCAATTTACTTTTACTGCTGGGGCAGGACTCATGCAACTGCTTTTACTAACTATGGCTGTTCCCAAGTCTATTGAAGTACCTAAAATATTTATGATAGCTGTGTCTCAGCGAGACACTGTCTACTGCAAGCAGAAAAGCTAACTTGGATTGGAATGTGTTTGTTGTCATTTTCTTGTCTGCTAAGTAAAGCAGTGAAAGTAGAGAGGGGCTGAGCAAAATCCTCATATAACACATCAAGAAAATAAAAATGAAGAAGCTGTGGCACCGTGCCAGGAGTAAGAGCTTTGCCAATTTGGCACTTTGCCTACCTAGGCTTGGGGATTACCCTGTAGTATATTAAAGTATCAGCTTTTTAATTTACCACATTATTTTCCAGATGTTTTTGGTAGAAAGGGACTTCTCGGCAAACGCTTGAGTGCTTGTCAGAGAATTACACATTTAATATTACACTACTCATTATTTTAATTAATGACAGGAAGAAGCTGCTTGAAGACAATTCTTAGTCACACAAAAAAGGATGTTAATATTTTATGAGGGGAGGAAATTATCTCTAACATTGATAAATTGGAATGTTCAGAAATTATAATAGGAGGACTATTACTGGAAAAAATGAGCTGTTTGTAGTACCATTTAATATTATACACCAATTCCGATAGAAAATTGAATTTCAGGCAGCACGATGTAATATTAAGAGTAACATATATGAAACTGACATGTACCATGCATGAAAGGGCAATAAATAATAGTTCAGTTAGAATTTGAAAACAGATTAATTAATCCTGATGGGTGCAGGAGGCATACATCCTCTCCTGTGGTCTATTAGCAACCTTGTGTGTCTGCACTATGACTGTCATTTCTTGAATGCTCCCGACATGTCAGACATTGTGTTAAGCTCTTTATTTACATGTTAGAACTTAAAGCAGCTGTTTGTTTCTGTTGAAGAAGTGAGGCTTACAGAATTTAAATAATTTGCTCAAGTTCATTGAGTAAATAAGTGGCCAATCCATTCCACATTCTAAGTTTTGAACTGCTATAATTACCTGAGTCTCTCAGAAAAAAAAAAAATTAAAAAGCTTAGTTTCTCCAGCTTTCAAATGATTGCTATAGGAATTCTAATGGGTCCTGCCTAGTATTCAAATTCTGAGGTTTCTTGTGCATTTATTAGTTCCTGCTATGTGCCAGACTCTCTGCCAAGCACTGGGCTTCACGATCAGTTTCATTCCAATGTACTTATTAAATCTATCTTTTAGATACCTGCTAATGCCCTTCCTCTTGCACCCTCTGTTTTCTACTGAAAATATTTGTAAAAAAAAATGATAACATTTCTAGACACTGATCGAATTACAGTGGTCAAGATGAAACATATATAATTTGAGACATACACAAATCTTTTCATAGTAGCTTACACCTTGTGAGATGTTCATTTGCCTGCTGAAGTCCCTCTGATTTTGCCATCAAAACGATTGGTTATTTGGGTCTCTCCTTGTTCCTTGGCTACCTCTCTGGTAGCTCTCCCAACAGAACTGCCTTTCTTGTATGTTAAAGATTTAACAACGCTGGTATTACTTTATTTGTGCTGTGGATCTTGAGAAATGTGATGATTAGTGGTAACAGTCCCAGTGTTAGAAGACTGTTTCCTTTTGGAGTGAATTAATTCAAAAGCAGGTAAGACTTCTAAGCCACTCATACTTTCACATCGCTATAATGCCTTCTTGAGTAGGAGAGAAAAGTGATGGAGATACAGCTAACATGCACATTAGTGGATATATTAATGACATTTATTTTTCATAGATACATCAACCGTCATTTGTTTTGCACTAGAAAAAGATAAGAATAGTGGCTATACCTAAATGTTAAGATCAATGTGACTTTGTCCTCAGTCTTTTATGTTGAACCCTCCCTAATGATGCCTGCCAGCACAGGCCTTCTGTAGAGTAGTATTTTGGGCAAAATAGTACTGATACTTCAGGCTCCGCTCCACCCCAGTCAACATTACTATTGTACATTGAGACTCACTCTGTGTTCTCCTCCCACAATGATACTCACAGTCTCAAGTTTGGCTTGTATTCCTGGCTTTCTGTTTGTTCCCCAACACACTTCATTTTGCGACCCAACCCCAATGCTGGCTTGTGTATCGCTTTCTTTTCCTAATTACTTTGCCCTTTAGCATGAACTTTTATTCTTTTAAAAATAATTATTTCATCATTTGGAAAGAACAGAACAGAGTCTACTTTATGGTTTAAGGGATTTATAAGCAATAAAAATTTACTTCTAAAACTCAGTGCAAGATCTCTGTGAGCGTTCAGTTGCCTCATTTCCTCAGCTGTGTGGAGAAAGCCCAAGATAAATGCCACTTGTATCATTTAATATGAATGCTCACGTATGTTCTAAATAAATACCAGGAGTCAGATGTTAGTTACTGTTTCAGGGATAGCTGGTATTTAATTTCAGGACATAAAAACCAATGTCTAGCTGTCACAAAAACTTGACTTGTAATTCAAGGGTTACTATTCCTAAAATCATTAGTTGTCAAGTTCCAGGATAACAGTTTTTCTGCCAAGACTCCAATTACACCCACATCCAGAAAAGATGATTTCTTTCAGTTCTATGAAGAAACTAAACTTCTCAAGGGAGACTCAAACACATTCCCAGGATAGTGTTTTATACTCAGTCAGGGAAATATATAGGGACATTGGGAAAAAACGGAAGCCAGTCTCAATGACAACAAATTGGATAACGTAGAAGCAATGAATAAATTCTTAGAAATATACAACCTACCAAGACTGAATCATGATAAAATAGAAAATCTGTGCAGACCAATAATGAGTAAGGGTACTGAATCAACAACCAAGACCTCCCAGTGAAGAAAATCTCAGGACCAGATGGTTTCACTGGTGAATTCTATTCAACATGTAAAGAAGAGTTAATGGCAATCTTTCTCTAATGTCATCACTTGTCATCAGGGAAATGCAAATCACAACCACAAAGAGATACGACTTCACACCTGATAGAATGGCCATCATCCCCAAAAGACAGGAAATACCAAGTGTTGGCAAAGACATGGAGAAAGGGGAACCCTTGTGCACTCCTAGCGGGAATGTAAATTTTTACACTATGGAAAACAGTATGGAGGTTCCCTAAAAAACAGTATGGAGGTACCATAAGGTACCAGCAATTCAATAGCTGGGCGTATATCCAAAGGAAATGAAAACAGGCTCTTCGAAGAGATAGCTGCACTTTCATGTTCATTGCGGTATGATTTGCAATAGCAAAGGTGTGGTATAAATATACAGTCGCATATTATTGTTCAGCCATGAAAAAGAAGGATATCCTGCCCTTTGTAAAAACGTGGGTGGACCCTGAGGGCATTATGCTAAGTGAAATAAGTCAAACAGAGAAAGATAAATGCTGTATGCTACCACTCATATGTGATTCGAAAAAAGCAAAACTCACAGAAACAGAACATAGATGGTGTTTACCAGGGTTTGAGGGGTGGGGGGAATGAGGAGATGTCAGAGTGTATAAATTTTTAGCTATAAGATGAATCAGTTCTGGAGAACTAATGTAGATCATGGTGATTTATAGTTAATGATACTTCATTATATACGTACTTCAAAGATGCTAAGAGAGTAGATCTTACATGTTCTCACCACAAAAAAAGAAATAATTATGTGACATGATGGAGATGTTACTAATGCTATGGTGATGACCATTTTGCAGTATATAAATGTATCATAACACCATATTGTACACCTTAAACTTACTGTGTTATATGTCAACTCTACCTCGATAAAGCTAGGGGGCAGAAAAGAAGACAGTCTGATTTAATGGGTAGGTCTACCAGAAAAGACTGGACTATTTGTTTATTGGTCTCATACCCACTTCTAGAACAGAGCCTGAAACATTTAAAAGAGAGCTGGTACCAGAGGATAAATTGCTTTGGGAACATGTTCAATTCAGACCTGTACGGTCTTCTCCATTTTATTCTTCTTAGAACTTTCCTTGCTCCTACTTAAAGCTATAGCATCCAACATTGTATGTTACTATTGATAAAAGATGGGACATTTCAAACAAGTTAGCATAGTGTATCAATCATCTGTTGCTATGTAACAAGTATCCCCGAAACTTACTTAGAACACTAAGCATTTATTATCTCAGTTTCTATGAATCAGGGAACCAGAACTGGCTTAACTGGGTGGCTGAGGCCCAGCATCTCTCCTGAGGTTTCAGTCAAGCTGTGGGTCAAGGCTGCAGTCATCACGAAGCTCAACTGGGATGGAGAATCCACATCCAAGATCACTTTCAATGTTTTTGTCGGGCCTTAGTTCTTTGCTGCTTGTTGCCTGGAGACCACCAGTCCTCACTATGAGCGATGGAGCATACTTGGTCTGGCAATTGGTTCCCCTTAAGAGTAAGTGATCCAAGAGAGAGAGTCAAGGAGAACAAGTACCACCCAACACAGAACTGAAGACTTTCATCACCATATCTCAGAAGTGAAATACTGTCACTTCTGCCATGTGCCTTTTGTCACATAGGCCAGTATTAGTAAAATCTAGCAGGGGACTACACAAGGGTGTGAATATAGGAAGGCAGGGATAATCAGGGGATCATCTTGTAGGCTGACAACCATGGTCTACCCTCTGACCCCCCCCCCCAGTGATTCATCTCTTTCACAGTGTAATGTATACTAATCTTCTCTCAAGGTCCCCCACATTATCATCCTATTAATGAATCAGCTCAAGAATCCTACCCTCTAAATCAGGTCCAGCTCTAAATGGGTTACCTTGGATATAGTTTCTTAAGTGCAGCCAGTCAAGTGCAGTTCTTCTCAACCTGTGGAAATCAAGAAACAGGCTATCTGCACCCCTATCCCTTGTATATAATAATGAATCAGATATAAGAAAGCTGCTATAGACATTGAAATGTTGGAATTTCCTTGATTAGGTCCCAAAGCTTCAGGGTAATTCTTCATGTCTCTTCACTCAACACTAAGTTTTGGTTCTGACCTCTTAGGAATCCTTCCTATTTCATGAATAGACAGCTGAGCACTTCTCAGCCTACCTGTGAGTAGAATGTGGGGTGTCTAAAGGTTTCTTTTCATTTTGTACTCTTTTTATCCATTTAGTAAAAACTTTTGACTCTTAAAATTTGTAGGTCATCTGTGACTCTTTTTGGGATCTGTTCCATTAGCAAAACCCTTGACAAATATCTTTGAGGTAATCCTTTACCTTCTGCTGAGATCGCTAAGGGCAGTACCCTTCAGCTTCCTAGAAAATCTGTTGTCTCATTCCGAAGCTATGTGAGGCATACCCTCAGTTCCTTTAGAGGGCTGTTTGTTTGACCTAATAGTGCTCTGAAATACCACCTTTGATCTTTCTCAGGTCCTAAAAAAAAAGGAATTTACAGTCATACCTTCAGCTTTATCTTAAGATCATGTTTTATTATTTGTAGAGATCAAGAATTTTCAGAATCATCAACTTCTGCCTTCTTTTACTTGTCCTTCTTTTATTTTCTCTCTTTCTCCTCTCATTTTAGTGTAAGTAGCAAGAAGAAACCAGATGGAAGGTTCACTCCGTTTGGAAATCTCTTTAGTTAGATTAGCTGGTTCATTAGGCACAGTTTCCACATTCCTTATAACTGCAAGCAACAGTGCTGCTAAATTTCCTGCAGCTATATAACAAGGACCCCCCTTTCTTCAATTTAACATTTACTTCACTTTCTCAAGCCCTCACCTACAGCTTTGTCAGAGTCCATGAGGCTTCCAGTAACGCCTTCTTCAAAACACAAGTTTTTTACTAAAGTTCTTCTCAAATTTCATCTCCCAGTTCCAAAGCCACACCCACATTTTAAGTTTTGCATCAGCAGTGCTTCACTTGCAGGTGCCAAAATCTGGATTAGTTAGCTATTGCTGTATAACAAATTATCACAGAATTTAGCAGCTTAAAAACAACAAAATGTATTATCTCATATTTTTGTTGATCAGGAATCTATTAGCAGTTTAGCAGCTTACTCAGTGTCTCTCATAAATTTGCAGTTAAGCTGTTGGATCTATTGAGGATAGAGAATCAGTTCCCAAATTCACTCACAAGGTTATTGGCATGGTTGTTGCCAAGTGTGGTTTCTTGATGGCTGTTGGCTGGAGACTTCTGTTTCTCACCACATGAGCCTCTCCATATAGCTGCACAACATTGCAAATTAAACAAGAAAGATAAAGTGTGAAGGAGAACGTGCTCATAACAAAAGCTGTGGTCTTCTAAGTGACATAGCTTCGCTTCTGGCATATGCTGTTGACCACACAGACCAGTCCTGCTCTAACATAGGAGGAGACTCCAGAAGCATGTCAATACCAAGACTGACAATCAGGGGCCATCTTAGGGGGTGGATTTCAAAACCAGATTCCAGTCATAGGCAGAGCTCAGGTAATGAGAAAGACGATTTAAGCAGAAGATGTGTAAAATCAGGACACTGAAATTTTACAGAAATGTATTTCATGTTATCTAATTCCAAGTGGAACCTTCACTCCTCTTTAAGGCTGGAATGCTGAACAGGTTTCAAATGGAAACATCACTGGCATATACCTAGCAAATCAATCTAATTTTCATGTAATACTATAAACACTGAGACTAACTGAATAGAAGGCCAACTATATTGACTATCTAATATTCAATATCCTGAATATTTCTATACGGAATACCCTGTTCTCTAGTAGGAATTGAACTTGTATCACCAGACTTCAAGTGAAAACTGATATCCTTACTTAATTTTTACTTAGTTCTCACTATTTCTCCACTGTGTGTATAGTAACTAAGTTGCTAGAAAGTATCCAAGAAAATATCTAATTATTTTCTTATCTATGGGGATCCTGATGGATTTAATTAGCTCTGAAATGTCTCTTCAGTCAGAGACTTTGTCACCCCCTTGTCCCATATACCCAGTAGTAGAAAAAGACCTGGCAGAGCCAAGTGAATCCACATTTTTTTTTTTTAAATAAAAAGATAGATTGGAGATGGATAGGTGAGGGGAGAGGAAAGGTAATGGATTCCTGGGAGCTTTTCCTAACTACACTAATTCACAGAGTTGTGTTTTTGTTTTTGTTTTTTTTCTCTATGATTCCCCAAAATATTTTTGTATATATGAATTCTGTTCTTTTTCCCTTTCACATACTATGTCATACACCTCTCTATTCATTGATACATACTTTCCCAGGAACTTCAACTAAAATATACATTTAGGAAGAGATTAAAATATATGAATAATGTATATTAATAAAAATAACACATTTGGGGGGGCTGTACTTATTTCAAGAGGGCCCTAAATAATTTCTTGATTCATCCAAATTTCTATCTTTATGCACACATAGAATATTGACTCTCCTGTTAATGAACATGATAGGGGTTTTCCAAGAAGACAGAAAGTAAATATTTAAGAGTTTGCATTTTCAGACGTTTAATGTTTTAATATAACTCCTTCACCAGCTCTCTGTGTCAACATTTCAATTTGGGGTTTACAAGTTATGGACATCTAATTTTCCAGTTTACACTAATGCTAAAGGTTTCTGATAATACTTTGGCACTGAAAGAACCTAAGAACTTTTTAAATTCCAAACTTAATTTACCTATTTGCAAAAGGCAAGAAAAAGAAATTGCTATATTAAAGGAGGCAGCATAAGCATGCTCTATATTTTCCTTCAAGAGAGCAAACAAAGGCTGTCACTGGTGGGGCTCCAGAATTGATATCCAATTTGATGTGATGTCACATAGTGAGTAGTACAGACAAATCTAAACCTAAGTACCTCTCTTATATCAAAATTGTGAAGGACTATTCATACTTTGGAGGTTATTTTTCTGAGATCATTAGTTTCTTCTTTAATGTCTGTCTCTTCTATCATTTCTTAAAGATAAAGTGAAAACTCTTTTCACAATAGTTCTGATGCCTTGATACCAGAACTCATATTGAATGAAGCTCATATTGCCTCATTCTTGGGGACATTATTATTGTCTGGCCTATGGTATGTACATCTTCGTGTCACTGAGGAAGTCTAAATGGGGATAATTAATAGGAAAATTATTCCACTTTAGTAAGAACATTTTTCTTTCCTTCTTTCAGTTGAGGACGTTTCTTTTCTGATTAATAATTCTCTTTGAACAAATATATTTTCTAATATAATCATGGTTTTTTTTTCTTTTTTTTTTTTTAACCCCAGACAACTAAGAGACAGTGATTACGTTGATTGGATTTCAGGGTCTGTTACAATTATATGCTTAACTTCCATGAGTGACAATATAAGCCTTTCTATTCTAGTGTTGAGGAATTATTTTCAGTTTTGATAAAATATTGCTCGTGTTAACATGCCCAATGCTTTACAATTTGTTAACTGTCACAGTCCTCATTTTTCTTCAGGTGTTGCTGTTGTGTTGCACAATAAGTACGGGGATTCTCTCTGCCACTGGCTTGATTAAAATAATGGAACACATACAGTGAAAAGAATATTCCAATATAGTTCGCTCATTAGCATTTCCCTTTATGACTATCATTCCTCCAGTAGCTTCACAAAGAGTATTAGTCCGTGTCTGCTCAGAGGTGATTTACAAAACTCATTAAAGATATGGAAATTATTTTAGAAACTACCTAAATTGAATTTAGGAGTGGCGATAAATCCTATGTGTGATTTCAAAAAGTACACATATCATGTGAAGTAAAGCTCTTCAGTAAATAGAGAAAAATGAGCCTGACTTTATGAGACAGACAAAATTTCAACTGCTTTTCACGATGTTTTATACATTTGGATTCAGAAAATAGGACCATCTTACTTGGAAAAGAGAATATGGAAAAGCATCTGAGGACTTCTGTTACTGGACCAGTTACATGTATATAACTATAAACAGAGGAAAGTAAATCGTCCGTAGTGAAGTGTGTAGTGCATGGTCCATGGACCTCATCTTGGAGAAGATTCAGATTATCCCAAACTCCCACACTTACCAAAATGCTGTTAAAAGAGCTTTTTAAAAATTCTCTCTAAAAAGAGAACATACCAGTGTGATCTTTGTAGAATTATATCGTGAATATGTATCTTAGCAGTACAGCTGGTTTGTGTGTGATAGTCACTGAGCACATTAGAGAAACACTGGAAAAAATAGGAGGGGCTTGTGCACAAACCACTGAAGTCCAGTGCCCTCTCGTTAATACATTACTGCTTTGAGTGTGCAGATTTCATAGTTTTGGTCACGTGGTCATTTGACACACTTACTGATAAATATTTGGTTATTTCTGTGAGCGCTATTGTCCTTGATCCCAAATACTCTTTTTCATCATAAGTTGGGAAAAAAAAGTTTCAGTTTTGCGAGATGAAGAGGTTCTTTACTCTACAATATTGTTCCTATACTTAGCATTACTGTATTGTATACTTAAACACTTGAGTATAGATCTCATGTTAAGTGTTCTTAACGCAATTTTTAAAATGTAAAAAAAAAAAAAAAACTCTAATGGATTCATGCATTTTTATGTCAAGTAAGTAGACCTTAAGTAAGTGCCTTGATCTGATTTACAGTGTGGGCTTACATTTTCATTTATATATTTAAACTTCAATCTCTTCCTCTTATTCTTCTTGAGTATGTTAAAATATAAGCATCTCAGAAAGCACTACCGTAAACTACCCCCTGTGTGAGTGTTCCTCCAGAGCAGAATGACTGTCTTAATAACATTTATATATCAAGCCAAGAGCATAGTGCCCAGTTTGCTGTGGTATTAGAAAATATGCTGACATGATAATGGAGTACTTTAAAAAATTATTTTCTTATAAATTGGTTACAACAGATTATGCTCTAAGTTGATGCCTTGTTTCTGATGGTTCAGGCTTTTCCAAAGTAATCCTCATAGATTTTCCTTCACCTCTCAAATTATCATCCTTAGTCAGTATTGATTAAGTCTCCTTTTTAGCTCTGTTTCCTTGTACACACTGTGCAAAGCAAGTTCAGTCAGTACAGCTTCTTCTCTTAAAAAGCCTTACACCTAAGAGACACACCAATGGTCACCTCTTACAGGATGCAGAGTGGCACATGGGTGTCTCGTTTTTCATCCCGGGGAAAGGATATTTGTGACATTCAGGAAGGAGGATGGCAGGAGATTGAACAGGGGATTCATGGCTTCACTGGCTTTGGGTCTTGATAGAACTCGGACTGATAAAGTAAATGTCTCTGTGAAGAGCCAGAGAATACAGTATAGTTGTTTGCTTTGAGGGAAAAAAAAAACTTCAACTCTGTCAGACTTGGAAACCTGTGATACCACTTTGGAAATAGCTGAGCACACTGAAAGCGCTGGCGGAAGAGGGGATGTCATTTTGAACCTTTGTGGGCTAGTTTATGATTATAATGTACTCAAGAAACTTTTTCCTTATGTTAGCTTCAATGAAACATTTGTGTGGTGAAGAGTAAAACATAGCTGTGGGTAGGGCAGGTCAATTGAAATGCTTTTCACAGTACTTTCGTAAGAAATTGAACATCATCAAAGTCTTAGTGTGAAATACTTTAAAGATAGTAATGACGATTATAATGATGTTAATAACGATAGTGATACTATGATTTGCGGTGTTTTAAGCCTACTCGTGGGCACATACTATTTGAAAAACCTCGTGACTATTACATAAATGTCATCTTTACAACAATTCTACAATATAGTTAAAGGTCAGCGAACCAGCTTGACTACAAAAGCCCCCGTAGTGATGTTTCTCTAGATATATTTTCTTTTCTCTATACCCCCAATTAGGTAGGCAGAGAGGGTTTGTGACGGTGATGGGTATGGTGATTTTCTGAATTTGCCTTTCTAGTCTGCAAGAACATTTTTATCTCCCTGTCAAAAGTTTGTTTTGTTGTTTGCTGATGACTTGATCACAGAGGAAAGAATGAAATAAGAAACAAAAGTTTTATCATACATTTTATAGAATTACTCCTCGTGGTAGTGAACCATGAAAATTCAGTATTAATGCTTGAAGTTTTTACAAGCCAACTTAAAGTAAAAAAATATGGAAAGTGGTAATTGAGTTTTTAAGCATTTATTTAAACAATTATTTCATTCTGCATTTCCTTACAATAAATTGGCTTTTTGTATCTCCACTTGCAGATTATTGGAACCTCGGGGTTAATATCATGTCTTATGTTTTCCTGGAGTTTGTTTTGTACTCAATAAGCATTTAAATTATAATATTCAACCATTTTCATGTATTAATATAATAGTATATTTTTTATTTGAAAACACCCTCCCTCTAAAGGATAAATTGACAGAAAATAATGCAGCCTGCACAAATAAGAAAAAAGCTGCTAAATTATAAAAATATAAGTCTGTTATGGCCATGAGAGTATGAGAATATTTACCAGTTAAATACAAATACCAGAACTGTGCCACAGTGATACATGTATGTTGTTCACAGAATTGATTCAAAAATGCATGCTAGCCTCCAAAAAGTAATGAATATTATGCTAAACTGTGAAATAAAAATACTACCATGTATTAGTGATGGATACCAGATATTTTAATAATTCTTTACATATATTATTTAATGCTTTTATAAATGAAATAGTTTTAAGCATGTAATTTGATTATATTAATTTTTCTAAATTCTCTGGTATTAATCACATTCTTTTAAACTATTCCTTTATGAGGTTTCTATAAAGATCTGAGTAGAACATGATTCCTTGCCTGATTAAAGGGAAATCAAAAGCTCCTTACGACGATCAAGTTGAACAGATACGTAATTCACTGTACCTTTTATGATGTATGAACACTTCACAATTTACGCCAAGGAAGATGTTACTTGAAATAGAGTGTATATTATTGTCTTTGCTATTCTCAGGTACAGTTCACTTGAGATCCTAAACCTTTAGTGCAATTAAAAATTATTTTACGTGAATTTGAAAATGGTGCCATCCAAGCCTAAATTTATGTTGAAGTGCTCAAATTCATACATGCTGCTTTCCACCTAACAGATCCAATAATTAAAACAAATCCATCAATGAAATGCAAAAACATGTTTGTGTAAATGAAATCATTTTATTGGACTGGTTTCTCAAAAATTTAGTGGAAATTTTAAAGTAGGTAATCATTTTAAAAATTCATGCAACTATACTTGACTATCTGACTATTTAAAAATTTATGCAAATGTATTTTGCTATCTGGATGCTCTTGAACTTACCGTAGACTGATTACAAAATTGGCTGTATTTTTTTTCTCCTTCCGTTGTATCCATGGTTCATGGAATGTGTCTTTGAATCTCCTCCCATGAAGAGGAAGCATGTATTTCCCACCCTTTGAATCTGTGCTAGCTTTCTGATTTGTCCTGGCCAAGAGAACGAGTCAGATGCAGTGTTTTGATGTGTGCTTCCTTCTGCTCCCTTGGAACCTGACCATTGCTGTGTAAGCACCCCAGTCACCCCTTTGCCCTAGGTGACTGCCATCCAATCAACAAGCATGTGAGTGAAGCTTTTCTAGACCAGCCAATTCCCAGCTGACCTGCCACCGGTTGCTGACATGTGACTGAGACTGGCCCAACTCAACCCTGATAACCCATGGACTCCTGAGCAATGATAAATACTTATTCTTTAAAGCTGCAGATTTTGGAGATAACATTTTTTTTTCAAAGCAAGAGCAGACTAATACAGAATTTATATGAGCAAAGACTTTAACTCATTTAGAAAATAAAAACTGACTTACAAAGAAGTAATATAGTAACTGAAAAACTAGAAGCCTCCATTACGAAGCCTGTGCCGTTGCCAATGGTTGCTTTTAAGTTATCTTTCTAAAAGTGTTCATGAGATAAATATTGTTCTTATTATTCCACGGAGGGAAGAAACAACTGAAAATGAAAGCTGAGACTGAGTTGCCTGTTCATCTGAGACTTGTGTAACTGGCTAAGAAAGGCAAGCATCCTGATTAACCTGGGATTTGGTTCTTGCCTATAAAAATGACAGAAAGTAAGAAACAGGGACCTTGTTACCTAGTTCCATTGGATGAGGGCAAGCAGCTGCATTTCTCAACTTTGGGCTCTCTCTCAGGGTTTATTGATTTAACTGGCAATATACTGAGACAGAGAAGACTCTGTTTGAAAACTGCCTTAAACATCTAAGTAATGCAGTGAATTCAATCGGATGCTGTCATAGGACAATGGGCCTGCTGCTCAGAGAAAAAGAGCCTCAAGGTGAGGAAGCATCATTTATCAATATGTAAGTGTGGAGGCAAAGGTGGGAAGTTTGAAGGGAAGGTATTTATCATGAGATATTGTTCTATTAAGCTGGTTTTATTTTGGTTATGGCAAGTGATTGATGTGCAGTAGATGTAATCATTTTGTCGAAAAGATGTTAGCCCAGCAAAGTGTCAACTGTTCACCGTACCATTATTAAACAGCTGCATTCTGATTGACTTCCGAACAAGAGACTTTCAAGCTTCTGTTAATCAGAAATAAGCAATCCAAAAGCAAAAGCAAAGTCAAAAGGAGTGACAGAAGTATTTGATAGACTTTTAAAGTGTCAAGAGAAAGAACCAAATTACATTAAATACAATTTATCATTAAAGAAAAGGCAAAAGAATCACATAAGGCAATAATTGGAAAATCACACGCTCTTTGCTTTATAACCTTTTTTGATAATTGACTTCTATCATTATCTCTCTGGAAGAAGATAATTAATCTTGGGGAATTGTTGATGGCTTTAAAATTAAAATTTCTTTGAGAAAATCGAATAATAGATTTCATCTTTTAAAAGAAGCTAGCTATTCTGACCTTAGACCTTATTCAAACTCAATCTCCTTGAGTTACTGACATTTAAAGAAAAAAAAAATCTTCACTTTGATATTTGGTTGCGTCTCCTATAGGAGGGACCAGACTTTCACAAATGGTTCTCTAATTTTAAAAATGTAATTAACACTTATCACATGAGCACATCCTGAATGCCAGGCACTGTTGCAGGCACTAAGGATAAGGAAGTAAATAAAATTGTTACCGTGTGGAATTCAGTTGCCTTTCTTCCTGCACTTAACCCAATTGACTTTGGAAACACCTCATAAACTACGTGTTTTTTAGACTCTACAACCTGTCCTCATGGGCCACACTCTAGGTTTGGTTGGACTTCAGGAGTGTATGTAAGTCAGATATCTACCATGAAGTTAGATATGTACTCAACGGTGGTCCAAGGCTTCCTCATTTCCTAACTATGTGGCTTGAATATATAATCTTTTTGATCTCCTTTCTTTGTTATTAATGTGGAGATGACCGTACTTCCTTTATAATGAAGAAAATTAGGTTATTTATTCTAAGCTCTAGAGAAAATATACATGAAGTGACTAGGACAAAGACTGCATGTAATAGTTGCTCAACAAGTTGAAGTTACTATAAAGTCTTGAGGAAAAAGGTGTTTGGCTGTTTTGTGTATTTGTTTTGGGTTTTTAAGTTTGGTTTTTTTTCCCTTTGGAAATGCCATATATGACTTGGTTGGGCAATGGAGAATGTGGAATTTTGTGCGAGTCGTTCCAAGGTGTATAACCATAGAGAAAGGAGAGGAGTGGGCATCGAAAGATCTGCAGCTGGTGAGGAAAGGCGCTTTCCTAGAGAATTCTCTCTGGGACTTGGGCTCAGCCATTTCACGTTCTTTGGCTTACATTCTCCACATTCTCTGTATTTCATTTATTATGCTCATGAATGTAAAAATGCCATGGTTAACACAATACCAATTTTGTTTTAAAAGACAGGATCAGAATTATTTAATTTCCCTTTTGGCTTAGGCAGTGTACACACCAAACAGTGGACATCAGTTTACAGTTTACAGCTCAATGATTTTTTTTTTTTTACAGCTCAATGAATTGTCACAAACTAAACACAGTCTCTGAAACCAGCACTCAGTTCAGGAAACAGAACATGACCAATATCTCCAGACCTCTTCATATTTTCTTCCAGTCACCATTCCCTTTTCCTCAAAGGCTACTAAAAGCCTGCCTTTTGACACTCTGAATAGCTTCACTTATTTTTGTGAATATAACACACTATATTCATTTTGCTAGTGATGGGCATTTGAGCATTTTTCTGTAGCAACTTAAAGAAAAGAGATATGGATTTAACACCAAACAAACAAAACAACTGAAACCAAACAAACAAAATAAAAACAGTGGTCATGGGCATTTGCTGCCTTTGTCCTCTTTTGTGGTGACGGCATCTCAGTCACCTTTTGGGAAGTTTCCCCCCACCCAGACATTCTCTGTTGTGCTGGTGGAGCCCTTCATTACATCCAGTGCCAACCGAGGTGAGTTCATGACCCAGATTAAAACAGTCCTGGGAATTAAATTCTTAGTATAGTGATATACAGCAAATGTTAGCACTACGATGAGGTTGTGCATGAGTACCTGCTAGTAATATCTTTCAATATGCAGTGATTCTTCTCCTCCCAGAAATACGGGTGTTCAGCTTTACATTTGATTCTGTGACCTCCCCAATGTCCTTTCAATCAGTTCCTTGAAAAGATTAAACCAGCCCAATTACGTTTGTTGCTTGTGTCCAAAGAATCTTAACAGAGAGAGGAGTTATGAATGTTTCACATGGGAAGAAAAAGATAGCTGATTTGGAAAAAATATATAAAATGCAGAAAATGTAAAACTGAGTTACCTGTAATAGGAAGAGTTTCAAAAATTGCCTTAGTATGTGCAACACTATGAATTAAACATTATTTTTTTTAATCCAATGAGGATTTATACTGCAAATGGAATTTTAGTCATCATGGCTGACATCCTGTCTCTGTGAGCTTTGGAAAGGGATGACCATGACTTTTGGAAATGCTCCCCCCTCCAGATGTTTTATAGCGTATTTGCAGGCACACTTCCAGAAGAGTCAGCAGAGTGAGAGCCTTCATGAGCAGTTCGGTGTGTAGGTCCTACAACTGTCCTCTCTGTAGGGACTGCAGTGTCTGGTAATGGAGGCAAGCCTTGATGTGACTTTCCCAGGTTGTCAGTCTGTCTGAAACATGATCGGACATGACTTTAAGGAAGCACAAAGCAGCACACAATGTGTCATCTTCAATTTCTGATTTCTGAAGACTTGAACACATTCTTGAGGCTTTAAAGAGACATACAATGTCTCATCATGGATTGTTACAAAAGGAGTTGTCAATCCAATGAGACTCAAAGCCATCATCTCTTCAAGATACCTAGGGAAGTCACTATTCTATTCTTTTTAAAGGTAAATGCTCCTGTAATTTTTTTTTCCTTCTTTTTGTGTTTTTAAACCTTTAGATAACTCATCCAGCCACGATGGCTGAAACTTTTCCTATGATATCATATCATCTGAGCAGTTGTCAACCACCAGAACACATATGAGAATCATGAAAATTGTCACTAAGAATCTAGTCCACTTCATCTTTGTTCTTTTTGTGTAGAAGAAAAGACTACCTGATAGAAACCATACGTGCCAGCACGGCATTTTGGAATAAATAGCTCTACAGTCAAAGGTAGTTATCTTGTAGTCAAATTTAGAATGAACTTTACATGTAAAAGTGAAATAAATAGAATGTGGTGTCTGGTCCCCCCGCCCCCATTTAAGACAGGTTGGATAATCTTGAAGCATCTGTCAGCCTTCTTAAATAATTTCAAAGTTAGCCTTTACTTGCAAGGAAAGTGTCGTTTGCTGGCTGATTTCTAATACCGCCACGTAATTTTCATTCTGCAAATGAATAATGAACAAAAGCTCCTTGGGGTTTAATTGGGCTTTTTAGATGTGGAATAACTTGATTTATCTGGATGTTTAAATTTTACCTTTTCATGAGACAAATTTGTAGGCCAAACTTCCCAAGGAAGCTTCCTATGATTATTTGTTAATAAACTGAGTATTTCAATTGAGTTTGAGTCCAGTCTCCAGCAGAAATATGAAATCTGAGTTCATATATGAGTTCAGGAGCTATGTGACCTGGGGCAAATTACTCGTTCTCGCTAAGGATCTGTCTCCTTATTTGACACTGAGGAAAAGAACAATGTCTGCTTTGTAGGGTAGATGTGAGGATTCACTGAGATGGCATATGCAGAGTGACTGGAAAATGTCTGAGGCATTACATACTTTTGTGCTATGTTCCCTCCAACCTCAAAACCCCACAATCCAGAATGCCCTCTGTCCCTCTCCATTTTTCACCTAGATAACTCCTATTTATTCTAGCTGCTTTTTAAATACCCTGAGCTTCCAGACTAAGTCTGGTTTTCATATCATGCACATCAGAATCTCCTTGAGAGTATTTCTCATAGGCGTTAACTAGACCGTAATATGCAATTTACTGCGTTTAATTCTTGAGACTATAAACTCTGAGGATAGGGCCCAAGACTGTTTTGTTCCACATTAAGTCACAGAATAGAATTCAGCATTTGGCATATGGTTGAAGTAGAGCCTCTCTCTTTACAATCACAGCCCCCCTCCAAAGGCCAGATCCCCCTCTACTAGCCCTACTCTTTACAAACAGAATGATACTGGCAGCAAAGGATTTAGAACAACTGAATAACTGTTGAGTGGAAGTAGTTTGGCCAAACCATGGGTAGATCTCTGAATTTAACTTCTTTGATCTTCTCCTTTAGACTTTGGAATGTTGGATGGAATTTTTCCTTGTTTTGGGGACTGTGATGAAGTAATCCACTTTTTTTCACTGTAGATATTTATTACTGGGATTGAAAGAGTCATAACTTTGTTGAGGTTTCGTCAAAACCTCATTTGGAGTCTTCACTCATATCACTGGTTGCCATCCGCAAACTAGACTTTTTACTTTCCACTTCATGATCAGCTCTCTTGTTGGACATACATAGATATATATGTATATATTCAGAAGAGAGAGAAATTACCATCTATCAAATGATTGTGCAATCAATGCATGTATTTCTGTTTTCAAAGAGTTGAAAAATTCTTAAAGCATCTAAATAGGTGCTTCTAACGTGTGATGATATGACCAGCTACAGAATTACTACAGAGTTTCTGGTCTAATGTTACCCTCTAGAGTGAGGATGAGCTCCTAACCAATTCCAGGACTGCCTAATTCCAGCAGCTCCTCCCTCACTGGTTCCGCAGCGTGACAGGACTGGCTGAAGTTACTTGTACGTTCTCCATGTTGCTTGCAGCACAGAAATTACTCCTAAGTGAGGGGAAGCGTCCTGTTAATGAACAGGACACCTCATAATGAACTGCTCAACCAGTGTTAGGAAATGAATATCCTTGCTGGATTTGGTCAACCAAATAGGCAAAGTCTTTGTTTTCCTGGAGTTTACTTTCTACTGGGGGAGCATCCTTGTAAATTTATCATTTTAATTTTAATTAAAAAAAGGGGTCTGTAAGAGCATTTGGAGGAAACTAAGCTGGTCTGAGATAAAAGGAAAGATTTTTTTCAGTGATGAGACATTGAAGATGAAGTTCAAATGCCTAGTGGGAGCATGGAGAAACTTATTCTCTCCCTTCCCCTTTCATAAATTAGAGATCCAGGGCGGGGAGGAGTTTGGTCCATAGAAGATGATAAAAACAGCTGATGTCAACAGAATAGAAGGGAAGATAGGAGAAATAGTCACAGGTTAAATCATGCATTGCCTTTAAACTCCAATTTCTTCATCTACGAGATGCAGCTATTGGTGATTGCCTACCTCCCTGATAAGGCTGTCAGAAACCAATGAAACACTCACTATAAAGACATAGGTGAATTTTAATGTCATATATGAAATGTGGGACAGTCACACTATATAATGGCACATACGCATGCCTGAGCTGTACAGTGAGAGAAGAATGTATGATACTACTGTGCAATTGAAAAGTGCATCCATGTGAAGCCTGTGCTCCAGCTGTACGGAACTGAACTCAGATGTTCACCGGGAGGGACTCTGATTCGTAGAATCTTAACATTTGTTCCTCAGCTCACAAGCTGATACTGTAACAAGACATCGAGCAAGGTTTATTTCAGACCCAATTTGAGCTATTGGATACATACCAATAAGAATGCCAACATTCATTACATTTGGATAGACAGATGGTCTGGACTGAGACAACCAATTAATGTAAAATGCGTTCTTTGTTGGCACTTTCCACAAAGGAAGGTCTTTTTTTGAAGTTACCTTTTTCTTAAAGTTTGTTCTATTTTCATACTAATGTTCCTTTATGTAGAAAATAAAAGCACGTAAGGCATCTATGGTTAAATTTTTACTTATTTTTATGACATTTATAGAAAGCTAATGCATATGAATTATTGTCTTTTTTTATTTTAAAGAACGTGAAATAAGATATTCATTTGAAATATTCTAATATTCTGTTAATCACATTTTTCATCTGGTAAGAACGTGTAAGGAAATCACTTTTGGAAAGATTGCTTAATGAGGTCATTTCCCACCTTCCTAAAAATCTTTTACTGAATTGTGTAGCTGTCACTGGGTGTAAGAATTGCTCTGGGTTGTTTGCAGAAGAGAGAAAACACAAATGTACCCTTTGTTTACAACTCATATCCTTTGAGGTCCTGGCTGTTTGATCAAACCATGAAAAGCATTTTTTACAGCTAAAAATGTTCTAAGAGGTCTTTGCCAAGTGCCCTATTATTCAAGGGTTATTGATGCTTAGGGTCACGCAGGGAGTGTCCCCTTACCCCCTGCCCCATGTCAAAGCCCATGGGAAGGAAAACATGTTTCCCTGGAATTATAGAAGATGGATAAGAGGTAGGACTAGGGTGATGCCTTGGTATCATGTATTTCAATTTAGACCCTGAAACCTAAGTTTCAGAAATTAAATAAATATTAACTTCTGAGCCAAAATGAGGCAAAAATGTGATTTATTGGGTTGTGGAAAGAAAATGTTAGAATTTATGTAGTTATCTTTTGAAATGTTTTATTTTCTGCATATTTTATAATATGTAGACTATTTTAGGGCAGAAGTCCTTGTATATTATTTGCAAATAAATAAATATATATATTTTGCAAGTAAATATACATATTTATATATATAAATATATATAAACATTATATATATATAAATTGGTGACAAATGCTTCCATATTTTACTGATGAGTACCCGATGAAAGAAGTTGAGAAATCACTGGTCTAGGTAATTGTGGGTAAACCAAATAGGCTAAACCTGAGATATTAGGAAGCAGAGAAGAAAAGAAGGAAACGAAAAATGAGAAAGCAGAAATAAAACACGTGAATATCACATATCAACACATGCACCAAGACTCGTAACGATGATAATGACGTATCTGGAAGCAGGTCCGTTTATGGATTTTCATAACTTCATAGACTTGAACCAAGGTACTCTCTAAAGTAAGACCAAGTCAGCTTGATTTTACCTTTAGAGGTGACAGAGGCACTTGAGAAAGGTCAGCTAAGCCTTGGGTGTCAGGTTGTTTTGTGACGTATTGTGTGTTGTATTTCTGCTAATTTTTGTAGTTGTTAATGAACGATACCAGAACATCAGGTCTCAGAAGTACAGCAGTAATGAAAATGTCGAAAGGATGAATATGAAGTGGCATCAAAGCAGTACAAAACTAAAGGTAGAGATGATGGTGGTAAATATAATTACTAATTCAACAGAAAGAATAACTGATGGAGAAGGGGCAATTTGAGCAAAATATGAATTGATCTATGCCTAAAGTATAGGAAGAAATATTTCTGGGAGATGAAAATATTTCGTTTTCTCTGAATTGTCTTATTTCAGAAATCTTCCATGGGCACATATATGTGAAAAGTATAAAAGAGCTGGATGCATTCAGGGCATCTACTTCCCAAGAAAATATAAATGTCATAGTCAGAACATGGAATTATAATTCATATGAGGAACTATCTATCTGACTCCACGGCCTGGCACTAACAGGCTGTTAGATGTGGAGAAGCTACTTAACCTCTCTGAGCTTAAGGTCTGTCATCCATTAAGTGGGAATAATAAAACCTAGGTAAGAGTATTTTAGATGATTCATGGGAAGTCCCTAGCTTGTGGGTGTATGGGAGGTCTTCAATAAATGCAGGCTATTATTGGAAAATGCCTTCTAATATCTAATCATAATAATCAATTACCATAATAAAAATATTCAGCAGAGGATATTTCATCATCCCTAGCACTTAGTTAGGCATGCAAAGAATATTAGTCTTTTCACCTCCTTTTTACTTATTTTATTAACTCAAGTGAGAAAGGCAGGGAAAAAAAAAAACTTCCTTAAGGAAATGAGATTAATTATTAAGCATTTGCTTAATTTTACGTAGTGAATGATTATTTTCTTTTCTTTTAACTTTTTTTATTGAGTTATAGTCATTTTACAATGTTGTGTCAAATTCCAGTGTAGGGCACAATTTTTCATGAATGACTATTTTCTGTTCATCTGTTTTTTTTAAAAAAAATATTCTGTTCCTGCTTCAGAAATGATAGTGTTTTGCAGTAGCAGATTGGATTAGTAAGGAAGAATTTATTGATGTGATCTCTTTCTCATTTTTATTAGGATGAGTTTTGCAAAGATATATTAAAAAACATGTTTAAACAAAGACAAATATATATACATAATGGGAATATATGCAGACTTCTATTCATGGCTTTTATGGGTAAGCAGGGATGACCAGATGAGCAAGGAAAATGCAGTGAATGGAAAATAGACTTTTCAGTCCTTATTAGATTTCATAAATGTACCTAAGCCAAAAAAAAAAAAAAAGGAAATACATAATACATTGTTAAAAGTGTGCAGACAAGGTACATTTGAGGCAGTCAAGCAGTCTGATGATGGTTTGGTGAAGATTAGATGGGCAATGTAGACTCATACTGTGTTCCAGTTCTGACTGATAGGTGAACTATAATTGGAATGAGGGAGGTACCTCAGTCAAATCTTTGAAATCCTTTGACTTGATTATTTCATCTTTCATTTTATTGTGAGGCTATTTTGAATTATCTGGAATGAAAATATTTTAGTTATTTCTTTTTATAATGAAATAAATACTTGCTATATAAGAAAGTTAATGAATTTCCTGGTACTGACCCTATATAATATGTCTATAAATTTATTTGAGCTTGTGTGTATGTTGTTTCCTTCTTCAGAAGCGTATGGATGTATCAAAGCATATGTAGGTCTGACTAGACATGCAGGAGAGGATGGGGATACATAATGTCAAACTAATCATATTTTCTAGAAAAAAGGATACTTTTGTTGATTGAGGTGTTCAGTCAACCAGCAATGTGTGTGGAGGGTTGGGGGTGTGGTCTAAGAAGAGACAATATTAATTCATTTTTTCAATACATTATTGCTTTAAAAGTCATAAGTAGACAAAGATTATGAATATGCTTTCAAGAGTGTGTCTCCGTGTATTCAAATCAAAAGATAATTTGAGTCAACTTAAGGTTAATTTAGATTCTCCAAGAGAAAAATTTGGTAGAAGCATTACTACCATGCGGCAGTCACAAGCATAAGGTTTTTATTTTAATTAAAAAAATTTTTTTAATTGTATTTCTTTTTAAATTTTTATGGGGGAGGTAATTAGGTTGGTTGGTTTGTTTATTTAATGGAGGTACTGGGGATTGAACCCAGGACCTGGTGCATGTTAAGCACGTGCTCTACTACTGTGCTATACCCTCCCCCCGGTAGGATTTTATAATAGATGCAAATATTGTCCTGCAGATAGAGTGACCCTTAGCAAGGAGGCAGCTAATTGGCAGCTTCCTCTCCCACATCCATAAACAGCCTTGTCTCCTAACACTCTCAACCTTCCAATTTCCGTATGTTCTTAACCTCTTTCCTTGTAAAACAAAACTAATCATTTGAGGGGAATGACCAAAACACTGAGGTGTCTGAATGCTTGTCATAAGAGGAGGGGTTCACGTGGTTGAGTTCTTCTAGTGAGGATGTAGTTGGTCCTGAAACCTCAGAATGGAGACTGAAGATAGTGAATGAGTTACCTTCTTCAAAGAAAGAATTCTGAGATGAAGAGTAAACACATTATTGGTTGAGAAGAGATCAGAGAATGAGAACAAACTCAAATTTTTTCCAGGAAGAAGTAAGATTTTAAACATCCCATAGACAAGGTATAGCATTAAAATAGTATTCTTTTTTTCTGTATGTATGTGTATTTTGTATTAAAATATAGTCAGTTTACAATGCTATGTCAGTTTCTGGTGTACAGCACAATGCTCCAGTCATGCGTGAACATACATATATTCATTGTCATATTCTTTTTCACCATAAGTTACTACAAGATATTAAATATAGTTCCCTGTGCTATACAGTATGAACATGTTGCTTATCTATTTTATATATATTAGTTAGTATCTGCAAATCTAGAGCTCCCAGTTTATCCCTTCCCACCACCTTCCCCCTTTGGTAAACATAAGTTTGATTTTTACATCTGAGTCTGTTTCTGTTTTGTAAATAAATTCGTTTGTCTTCTGTTTTTTTTTTTTTTTTTAGATTCCACGTGTAAGTAATATCATATGGCATTTTTCTTTCTCTTTCTGGCTTACTTCACTTAGAATGACAATCTCCAGTTCCATCCATGTTGCTGCAAATGCCATTACTTTATTATTTTTTATGGCTGAGTAGTGTTCCATTGTATAAAGATAGCACAACTTCTTTACAGTCATCTGTCAAAGGACATTTAGGTTGTTAACAGAAAGCTCTCCCGAAACTCTGATCTACCATAAATAGCCAATGATTTGTCAATTAGTTTACTGTATCTAACATGGAATTTTAGTGAATCTAGTAACATCTTGTTAAGCAGTGTGGTAAAATGAACTCCCAATGAGAATATAAGAAATAAAGAAAATTGTGAATTAACTAAAATAATTTAGGGACTTGGCTCCCAATATGGGGTCTGCAGACCAGCAGTGTCAACACAACCTGGAAGCTTGTCAAAATGCAGAATCTGAGACCCTACCGTAACAATCAGAATCTGTACTTTAACATATAACAAGATTCCTAAGCGTTTCATGTGCATACTAATTTTAAGAGCATCAGGTTAGAGAAATCCTCGATCCAGTTCTTGTACGAGCAAGTTATAAGGCTCTGTTAAGGCCTTAGGCATGATGGCTTGGGCTAAATCCTGAACCAGCCCAGCTTCCGGTCATACCTTTTGGATTCTGTCAGCTAAAAGGGTCACAAAATCTTGCCTCTATAGTCGTGGCGTGTGCTTCATTCAAACCCTCTACTTTAAGTGATCATGATAGTGACTGCATGACAAATGAAACAGCAAATCAGAGTGAGTGACTAAATAACCAAGGTAGCCCTGGTTTATGACTGCTGCCCCAGTATAATGGTTAATAGTGTCCAGTTTTACTCTCAGACGTATCTGGGTTTGGATGATAAAGTACATGGTCATCCTGAGAATGAGTCATATATGTTGTTAATTTTATGCTTTGCTACGAAACAGTTAGTTAATAAACACATGCATATTTATCACAAAATAAAACAAAAAGACTCTCAGGATATTAACATAGCCCCCCCCCCCACACACACACATCTTTTTGGTAGCAACAGAAGACAGACTGATAGAGATAAATGCTCCCCTCACAGGACCTGGCTGCCGTCACATTTGTGCCCTTAAAAGGGCGATTCAGACAGTTTTCCGGGAAAGAGTGACAGCCCACCCCCGAGGAGCATTCAAGCCTCTAACTCTTGCAAGACAGATGCACGCTTCTGATTTTGAAATGCCATTTCTTTCCAGATTCTTCTCATTTAAACCACAGAGCCTTTTTAAAGTATTGGGTCAAGTTTCATTCTGAGTGCAAATTGAAAATGTTGTGTGTTACCTGCCTTCCACATTGTCTAAGGGAAGAAAGATTTGCGAACTGTTTGGCCAAGAAACTCAGTCTTTGATAATATGGGCGATGTTTTATTTCTCACCGCCTTTTCTCTGCATGGTAAAACCACTGCTGTGACTCCTGGGACATATTTTTATTTTCCGTAGGTGATCTAACCTGCTTGAAAAAAGCATCTCTACTTGCTTAAGAATGAGCATTGTCACCCCTGTCTCTCCCTACCATCTCATATCCTTTTTAGGTTTAGCAAAGCCTTTAATAAAATGGAAATTTTCCTCTACCCCTGTCAAAAAAATATTTCAAACAAATAAACAAATGTTAAAACTACTCAAAACAAACAATTAAAAAAGAGGAAAACTCAAGAATCAGCCATCGATAGTAAAGCTCACATCAAAAGTGAATATTTTACATACCACAATAAATATTTCCAATTCTTTACTCAGGTCTTCCAGTCTTTACTCTGTAGTATTAAATACTTATTTCACACAAACTTCAAAATATTGTCTAGAGAGATAGATACATAGCCAAATGACAGACATATTTTTGTAATAAAAAATTCTATTATCCTTCGACAGTGACAGAAAAATAATTACAAAGCTTTAGCAGAGCAAAGTGGACAATAATAATCAATACAACTCATGTTGCTGCTCAGGTTTTCTCCCACAAACAGTGTTAACAATGATTTCCACGCAACGTTAACACTTTCTCACTGTTGGCACCACCCTCCCTCTGTGTTAAAGTTCCCAAAGAGTATGAGATAAGCAGCAAGAATCAGATCATCACCCTGATGTATTTGTTGAATTTTCTTTGAAATTATCGTTTAGCTCTTCTATCTATTTCATGTGTGTTTAGAATTAACAATCTGTTTCTCTACAAGGTATTTGAAATTGATTAAAATAAAACCACTTTCATGCCATTGTGAATGGTATACAGAGATTCAGAGAAAAACAGAATGGTATCATTAATGGAAAAGTGATAATAGTATTCAGAGGCAGAGCAGAGTCATTTGCTCAGTATATTACACTTTGTGCTTCCTGGCAGCCAATGCAAAGAGGGAAAGAGTAAGAGGGAGGGAGGGAGGAACTGAAATAGGTGGGAAGGAGGGAAGAAGAGATCAATTTCACAGTCAGTATTACATGCTAACAAGACAGCCCTGCAGCTCTTCAGAAAGTACTGCACAAGTACTGTTGTGTAAACAAGGTGGCAGTGCTGACTGCCTGATCAGTGTCTCCACATAGCCTCAGCCTAGTCTTTAACATCGTAAAGAAGTAAAGTTTATGTTAGAGCATATGTGTTGCCAGAAATATTTCCCTGCCTTACATATTTCACTTTATGGTTCATTACCCACTTTTGCTCTTAAATACAGTAGTTTTAACAGCTGTCTCTAGGTTCCATCAAAGTACCCTAAAAATCCTATAATAATATTTTCCACCTCATTTCCTCCTTTCTTTCCACTGCATTGTGATAAAGCACTGTGTCCGATAAGGGAAAGTGACAGCCTTGTCAAACTCGAGGGAAGCATTTGCATACTGTTATTTTATCCACATGATTAGAGCAGCCACCAGAAACTGAAGGAATTTACTTTCCCTAAATCATACATTTTCACTGATTATGGTGTTTTACCCTACAATCTGTCATTCACAAACTACCTCTTTTTTAGATTTGTTTTTTTAAGTAGGAAAAAAAATGTTCCTTATTTTCTACTATAAAATATGTTGTTAAGGAAACAAAACCAACAGAGAACACTGGGCACCATCCTTATTTTGATGAGGGATTGGGTAATAGTCATTAATGTTAATACAGTGATAAACCCACTAAATACTTTAGTGTCTTTAATCTCAGAAGATTAAAGTGCTTTATAAACCTTAAGCAACTATTGCCAAGGTCAATGGTGCTTCTTCAGAAGACTTTAATAGCTGATTCAGAAAAACATCTTATTTCTTGTCCACAAGTCACTTAATACCGCACTTTTAGGAACAACAGAAAAAGAAATTCCTTGCTCAAAGCTTTTAATATTACTTGTTCTCAAAAGGGTAGAGTGTCTTTTAATGTTTTTGAGCTTCTTGTTTCTCAAGTTCATTCTTTTAAATGGTAAAATTGGTGGATTAAACCATTTTTTCTCATCAGCTTTTGTTCTGATCACTCTTGAAGAGGGGGCTATTGACCAGGAAGCTCTGACAGAAATTGTGCTAAGAGCCAGCTTTTCTCTTTATTAATTATGTGAGTGTTAGACTGCTTATTCCAGGAAAGAATGCTCTTCACAGGATGGGGCAGAGATTTTTTTTTTTTAAAAATGTTCTATAACATTTGCTTTTAGTAATAGGTGTAATTTGCAACTATAGTTTCTGTTGTTTCTCTGGTCCTATTCAAGAGGGCAGAGCAGGGAGCCTAGTCTCTGGCGCTGGACATAATCTGTTTGGATTCTTGCTCTTTCCTTACTACTTCTGTAATCTTGGAGAGGTACTTAAGTACCCTGAGTTCTGCTTTCTCATCTGAAAGATGGCAAAGCTACCTAACATTATTTTTCTCCCATTCTTAAAAGAGTATGTGTCTTGTATGCTAGAGATGAGAACCTTGCCCTCTGCTTGTGTGCGTAAAAGGCTTTCCTCTCACCTATGATGAATAAAGGCAACGAGAGCAAATTTTTCCTATCTTGTCCCAATATTCAGAGATAGTTGGCCTTAGCTATATGAATGACAACATTAAGCAGAGCAATTTACATCCCTGGGTGACATTCAGATCTTTCTGAATCAGCAGGCCCTCCCCATTGTGTCTCCTTGTAACATTCACGGGACTTTGTTCCAAAGCTAAATATCTATGTCTCTGTCTCTCTCTTTCTGTCTTTCTGGGTCTCTTTCTATCTCTGTCTCTCTGTCTCTGTCTCTGTCTCTCTCTGACTCGGGGGAGACTTGTGAAATTCTCTATTCCTGCGTGGTGATCTGGAGGTTCGTGTCTAGAAGCAGCTGGACCTAGCCGTGAATCCTGTCATACCTTGCTAGAAACAAGACATTCAACAGCTCACTTAACCAGTCTGAATATCATTTTCCTTACCTATGAAATTGGATTTATAAGAGTATCTATTGCATAGAGTCATTGGATTCGATTTAAAAACTAATATTTGTAAAATATAAAAGGTGAATCCATGAAACAAGCACTCCGTAAAATGTCATGAACTTTAGCAGTATCACAGTCACACCCTGTTTAATTCTGAAACCCTTTAAGGGTGGTACAAGGAAAGCGCTTTCCTTATCCCCTAGGGCCACCTGTCAGTTCCCGGATCTCCATCTCAGCTTCCTCTCCCTTCCACACCCCTCACTCCCCGGCCCTCCCCTCCCAGGACCCGTTCCTTCCTCATTGTCTGGCTAGGCAGTCATTCCTGTACGTAAGGCTCTCCCTCTGACGAGGCTGGAAGTAATTTTGCTCCTGCACGTTGGCAGATGGGGTGCCAGGAGACAGAAACATCTTAAATCCCCCCCTGTCTGAAGCATCTATGGTAGAAAAAAATTACAATGATTTTAATTAACGAAAGACTTGAGGTATGAAAATCCATCTTAGACTTACATTATTTTTTAGCACTGATGATTTCCACATCCGTCTTCCTAACATTAATTGGCTCTACTGTGTGGTTTTTACTAACGGAATCTCTGATTCTCTTCTCTGGCGTGTGGAGGAGGCTGAGATCGCCCTTTCTGGTACTCATTCAAACCTCGTCACCATCCATCACCACAAAGAAGACAGGATAAGGGTCCTGGAACACAGATGAGAACATCCAGTCATGACCAAAGTTGGATCTTCTAATTATTATGACTATTTAAATAAGAGAATTTTGTAGACAGCTTTGAACAGTATTGATATATACTGGGTGGGCATGTCTCCATTAACCTTATTCAGTATTCTAGTTGAGGGACGGGACAGTTACATGTACACTTACTCTTTCATGTTAGCAGAATCATTCAACTGTAAGTCTACAGTTGGTGTTTTACAATGGCAAAAGTCTAAGAAAGATTTTAACATCTTAAAATTTGGGGAGATTAAGTGATTGTCATTTTTGTATTGCTGCTTTTATTCATCCTATTAGAATGTCAACCAAAATGTTTGGCAAGACATTTTAGTGAATTTATACCATGTATCAAAATGAAATTTACTGACATCTTAAAACATACATAAAGAGTAAGGGAGCCAATGGACTACCACATTTCTTTAAAATTGCCCTTAACAAAATATAAAATCTCTAATTTTATATAAAATATTAACACTACCATTTACACCTATGTGTAATTATTGCTTGTGGGTTTTTTTGGGAGGAGTATGTAATGCATTTATGTTACAATTAAATAAGTAACAAATTGTAGATATTTCCTTCTGTTTTTCAAGTTCAGTTGTCTTACAGGTAAATTTCAGAGGTGGCCCTGTTTCTCTACAGACAAGACTGACTCCTTTAACTTAGAATTATCATTATGACACACAAGACTTTTTACTTGATAGGAGATATAAAAAGTAAGCCTGACCTGAGGTCAAATGCGGTTGCTTTACAATCACCAAGCACATTAAGAAAAATACATTAAGATTTACCAAAAATTCTCACTTTGTAACTGTTTTAAACAGGGAGAAATTAGTTAACCCTTCCAGATTTGGATGCAATATTGAGCATCCACTATTCTGGGATGTGTGTATGTTATTTCTCTTTCTTCCATATCCCCCTGAATATTTGTCTCAACATATCAAACCAGCAGCTTTTTCTCTTGTTTGGGGGCAAACAGCATATTGTTCATGTTGATCATGGTGAATGCCTATTTTGTTTTCCATTGTGAAATAATTTTCCAGTCATCAGAATCCCCATAGAGTCTGCAGAAATATTCTTCTTTTACAAAGTTAATAGCAAAAGTTTATTCTTCTCTGATACTTTAGTTAAGGCTCACTAGAATTAAATCATTTGCAAAGATTACAGTAGGAATGTAAACCAAATATTGGCTACTTTCCAGATTCCCATGAAGGTTACAGAAAAAGACAGGCATAGTGGAGTTCAAGCTTGTTTCCAAATCCAAAGGAGATCTCCCAAACTTAAGGTCAGAGAGCAGAGTTGAAACAGCTGAGAGGCAGGATGCTAACAAATCTAAGGTCTTCAGTGGCAAGGTGTCGAAATCAGCCACTGTGATAAGGCATCATATTGCAGAACAAGCATGAGCTTTGAAGTCAGACATATTTAGGTGTGAATCCCAACTCTATTCTTCCTTAGTTTTGACTTAAGCATGTTACTTAAGTTTTCTAAAGTGTTTTTTTTTTTTTTTGGCAAGGAAGGGCAGGGTTAAAGAATATAACACCTCCAAAGCTATTAAAGAATTAAACTAGAAAATGTGAATAACATACTTAGCAAAGTCTCCAGCACATGGCGCAGATTAAATTATTTGACCCTTTCCCCACTTCTCCCCTCAAGAAATGACATTGATTCCTGCTTCCTTTCCTTTCTACTATAGCGCTTGGCTAGTGCCAACTTAGGCACCTCTATGTTATTTTGTAGCATGAAAATCTTGTCCTTCCTCAGACATCGTTTACTTATCGTTTACGTTTGTTTGTGTGTGTGCGGTACAGTGTCTTCTCTCCATTCTGCGGCTCTATTTTCAGAGATTCCTGATGTAGGGCTGTGGGGGAAACACGACAGTAAAATTTCTATTTGCAAAGAAAACATATGACAGAAAGATTTTTTTTGCAGCTCCTCAGTGTCATCCATCAAAAAGGCCCTGGTATGTTTTCAAAGGAAATAGCCTTTTTTTCTTTCCCTTTGTGATATAAGCTACAAAAATCTGTTTTTTGAAAACTGCCAGTGAGGGGGAACTTTTCCCATTGTAAGATGTCCGTAGAATTATTGAACAGCTCTAATTATTTAAAAACCAAACAAAAGTCTTCAGAGTGGGCCAAGACTATCACTTCAGAAAGTAAATTATTACCTATTATAAAGGAGCGCTAAGAATAAGACAAGTATTTGAAGAATGTCACTTTGCAGAGGCATTGAAAAAAAGACATTTCTCCCATATTTGCTTTCTTCAGAATGAATGAAAATGTTTATTTCTAAATTGAGTGTAGCTTTGGATGCCGCATTTCTGCTCTAATACTGGCTTTACTAGTTGTAGGATTTCAAAAACTCGTACTCACTTTCTTGTTTTTGTTTCTACTCAAACAGAAAGTAAGATAATCAGGCTGTATCTAGGCCATAAGAGATGCCCAGTAATTGGTTATATGTATAGATGAATACTTACATAACTAAGGTCATTATCTTCTCCAATTCTGACCAAAAAAAAAAAAAAAAAAAAAAAAGAAAAGAAAACTTTAAGGATGAGATATTTTCCAATCAGAAAATTAAGAATTAGAATTGGAGAGCTTAAGTAATTCAACCCACGTCACGGAGGTAGTCCTTGGAGCCAGGATTCGGAATCAGGTCCATCACTTTCTTTTATATCATGGTACTGTGAGTGAATTTCAGAGCTAGGAAGACGACAGGCACACATGTTCTTTGAATGCTATCCCTGGTTTGAAGTCTCTGTACAACCAAGTGTGAAAGTTCCAGACTTCACACAAAGCAGTGATGTGAAGGAGGCTTTCCGTGACGTTCATGTATGAGGACGAGGGATATTAAAATTCAAAGCAAAAATTGACATTCATCTGTTGGATGTTTTCCTGCTGCTTTTCATTCTTCATGACAGTTTGTTGAAATTATTTTGGATCTTGGCCCTGTTGTTGATTTAAAATCAACATGCATGTGGCTTCCATAATTTTATCCAAGACTTTGATCAAGAGACAGCCAAAGATGCCTCCTGAAGAGAGGTCCCATAGTGAAATCTATTACAAAGCACTTCCAGAATGTGGTTCTTGATGAGCTGTAAGGTGTGGTGTCCATATTTATAGTTTGTTTGGAAGCCGACCTCTTTATCTGGCTCACAAAGTTGTAATGTACATTTTTGCTGGCTGAAGTAAGGCATGTTACATCTGTGTCACTTGTCTAAAATCTCTTTCAAAAAGAAAAAAAAAATCAGTAACCAATATTCAGAAACGAAGATGTCCAGGAGAACATCTGGTTTACTTGTCAGTTTTCTTCCTGCTGTCCAGGACAGTATCTCACACACACAGTTGCTTGATAGATACTAATGAAATAAATTATTTTTACCAAGCCACAAAATCAGTTGTCATAGTCAGTACACGATGATCTGTCCCTTCTGTTTTCAACTGTCTCCTATATGGACTTTTATTAAATACGCAATGCCAAACAACATGAAACTAAGTCAATTATAACACACATTCCTAAAAAATACTGTTATGAATGAAGTCTAGTTTAGGTCACAGTAGAGCTATAACCTGATACTTTACTCTGAAGTCATCTGTCTTTTGCTTCCACAAAGTGGCAAGTTTAGCACGCATTTCTCAGTTACATGAGCACCAAATGTGGAGAAGGGGTCAATTACTGGTTAATTCACTGAATGGAAAAATCTTTCAAATTACTGATAGCTACTCTGAGTTCAATGAAAATTTGATTTGAAAACATTTTAATTGAGTGCTACTAGTTAACTAGAATTGGTTCTCTAACACAAATGATTCTTTCTGTTACAGAACATAAGAGTTTTACAATGAAATGATCACCACCTTTATTATCTGTGACATTTTGTGATGCAGATGTTGCATTCTCGTGCAAAATGCAATAGATAATTGTTATAAAATACTATGCTGAAATTAGGCTGATTATTCTATTTGATTTAAAATGTCACGTAGTAAAGGTTATTTTCACTCATTAAGATTAAATGCAAGTAGCCATATGTTAGAACAATCTTTTGAATTGAAAGTATACTCAGATGAAAATCAACAAACTCGGAAATATCCAAAGAAAAACAGCTTTCTTTTTCACTTGCTAAAGCATCTTCTGTCAATTAAAATGTCATTATGTTACACTCATAGACGACACTTCATTATGACAAATCTGATTTTGAAAACAGTAAATCATTCTACATATACATTTGATGGTGTTTTGATATTGAAATGTGTAAAATTTGTCAGTGCTCCAGAAATGGAACATCAGCAGAAAGGATTATTGGTCTACCCAAATAATAAAGTAACCGGTAAGAGGATGACATTTTCCAATTGCAATTAGATGCCCTAATTTTAAAGGGACTATCATTTACAATAATTTGGCAGATTTGGCCCATATTTCTTTCAGAAATTCATTTCTTCATTATGCCTCAAAACAATTTATGGTGCATTTATGTTGGTAAAGATAATTTGCTTATTTTATTGTGAATGGAAATCAGTAATTACATGCAATCCCATTTTCTGCAGACATAAAGTTAATTCATGGTCGTAATTTTATACAGAATATTAGCTTGTGTTGGGTATGATGAAAATGTAACTGTGGTAAATGCCTCCATTATAATGGCATTTCCTTGCACTTGATGGAAAAGAAATGTTGACTTAATACTAACAATTCCATGGATGATTTTATGACAAGCCTGTGAGTCACTTTGCCCTACCAGCAGTGTTTGGACAGTATTAGAACTGTGTTTAAGCCCAAGCTTCTCTATTTCTATGCTGTGTGACTTTGGGCAAGTAGTATGGCTGGTCCAAGCCCTAATTTTATTGCCTGCAGCATGGAAAAAATGGTAATACTTAACCCAAGGGTTGTTGATAGGGTGAAGTAAGATGTACGTGCAGTTTTAGTTTGTTTCCCTTTTTATGGATATATCACCAGTGCTTTGAAAAGTGCCTCACAGTTAATGTATTAAAATATTTACTTCTCCTCAATTCTCTGACTACAAGATACTTATACTGGAGGGAAGCATAAAATTAAAAAGATAAAAAAATACATACATAAAAGGAAGGAAGGAGAAGGAAAAAGGGAAGAGAAAAAGGGAAGAAGGAAAGAGAAGAAAGAAGAAAGGAAGGAAGAAAAGAAAAAAATGTTTAGAAAGAACAACCAAGGAACTACTTTATATGGTGCTTGGAACCCATTAATAAGGAGTATTAAGTATATTTTATTATTAACTGCTCCATCAAAATAGGGACAAGTTTAAAAAGTTCGTAATACAAATTGACAAATTATAGGTGGATCCATCTACAGAGAAACAACTTCAACACATCTTAAATGTAGATACTCAAGCATTAAAGAGAAAGGTGAAAGTAATTTAGTTTAGCTTTAGGTGACAAATTAAAACCAAAAATACACTTTGTAAACTGAATTTCACAGGATACATTGAAAAAGATAAATTATGACAATGCAGTATTCCATTCTCTTCTGTGGAGACCATTTTTTTTTCTTTAGTAAATTGTAAGTGAAAAAAGGTAGAAATGTCAATGTAGACTCTGAGATTGTTAGAAGGATTAAATGAACTTATATGTAAATTTCTTAAAACACACCAGGTTTCAAACAGTGTAAATGTGACTTATGAAATGTTTTTATGTGATTTTCCTTCTTACCTTGAATCATCAAGATTTTTTAGGGAACACTTATCTCTTAGGATGGTCATAACTGACCTTCAAAAACAGAGAGATTAAGTGGCCAATCCTTGTGGCCAGTGACGTGCATGCCTCCTCTTCTTCATGGCTGAAATAGGGCCTTGTTAACAAATTTGCTGGTGGGGGCAAATGATCAGTAGATGTTTTAATGTCCACATGTGTCTGTGTGTGTTCCATAGACAACTGGCCCTTGAGCAACTAAGTAAGGGTAATTAGGGGCACTGACCCCTGCGAAGTCAGAAACCCAAGTATAACTTTACAGTAGGTGCTCCATATTCCTGGTTCTGTATGCATGGATTCAGCCAACCCACGATGGTTATAGTACTATTGTACGTATTTTTTGGAAAAAAAAAAGAAATCCTCTTATAAGTGGACCCACACAGTTGAAACCCCAGTTGTTCAAGGGTCAACTGTATATGGAATTTTGCTAGGTATCTTCTATTTGTCCCAACTCCAGACCCACTAGCCACTTTCTCCAACATATTGTTTGCTGGAAGCCCAACCCACATGACCTACTTCATGCATTCTCCAATCACATTCCCCAGACCAGCAGCATCAGCATCACCGGGATCTCCACAGAAATGCAGATGACTGGGCTCCACTCATATCTACTGAAACAATATCTGAACCGAGGAACAGCCGTATGTGCCTTAAAGCTATTTTGAGATCCTGGACCCAGTTCCACTGGTTGAGGACAGGGTTCCCCCACAGTATGAAGCAATGCTCAGGCACCAGCTGAATGTCCTACAATTTAACTCAGTTTTGACACTGTCTACTAGAGATAGCATTAGACCCCACAGGTAAGGGCTTAGTCCTGCAAGACTACCCACCCCACACTCCTGACTTCAGACATCAGTTGCAAGCCCATGTTCCCAGGCTGTCATTTGTGTTTCTGACCAAGCCGCTGTAGGTGGAGGTGCCTTGGGTTTCAGGCACCAGTCCCAGGTGGCTACTTGTACTTCTGACTGATGGACTGTAAATCAGAGGTTCTGACAGCCCCCTCTTCAGGTTTGATTAATTTGCCCAAGCAGCTCACAGAACTCAGCTTACTAGATCATGAGTTTACTATACAAGGAAATAACTCAGGACTAGCCAGATGGAAGAGATGCATGGGGCAAGTTATAGGGAAAAGGTATGGTGCTTCCTTGCCTGTGCCCCTCTGAGGACACCACTCTCCCTGAACCTCCGTCTGTTTGCCAATGTGGAAGCTCTCAGAACCCTGACCTTTGGAGGTTTTATGTAGGCTTCATTCCACAGGCATAATTGATTATATCATTGGCCATTGACAATTGATTCAACCTCCAGGCCCCTTTCCCCTCCCCAAGCATCAGAAGGATGGGACAGAAAGTATCAACCCTCTAATTACTTGGGTGGTTCTTCAGGCAACCAGCCCCTACCCTTAGGGGCTTTCCCAAACTCACCTCATTAACAAACAAAAGACACTTGTATTGCTCTCAACACTTAGGAAATTCCATTAGTTTTAGGAGACTTTTGGTGCCATAAATCTAAAGGAGACAGAAAATATATTTCTTATTATAAATCACAATATCACAGAGCTCTCTGAGTAATTCTGACGCATGCTAAAGTTTGAGAAATCATGGATTACATCAACAAAGTCCCTTGGTTTCTGGCTGAGTTCAGCTAGTGAGAAGGACCTGCTGAAGACTAGCTACAAAGAAGGGGGTGAAATTGAGGTGATTATCCTCCAGATCCCTCCATGTAGTGTCACCTCAGGTTGACTGACTGCATTCCTCCACGGAAGGTGACAGCTCCTTTCAGATTGCTTTTTAAATGAGCGTTCTTAAGAAAAAAAAAAGAAAAAAGAGAGAGAGATCATTCTTCTTCAAGGTTCTCCTCTCACCTTCTCCTCTCACCCTTTCAGTCAGATGAGTTAAGAACACCCACCGTTACTTGCTTTGAGGTGGTGGACTGCCTATGGTTTTCCTATTACACTGCCTACACCTTTGTAAATAACCCCTTTATAAAAATTTCCTGACATTACACAAGTTGAATGACTCAGTTCTTTTTTTTTTTTTTCTTTTCCTTCCACTGACTGATACAGAAACTGATGAAGAAAATGAGGCGTCAAGAGTTAAACTTGCACTCAGTCAGGGTCAGAACTGGAACCTGAACTGAAGGTCTCTCTGATTCCAATATATTATTAGAAAGAAAACTTCGAACACTCACTTCCAGATTTTGATTTAATATTTTATTGAGGTTGTCATTTACATAGCATATTCAGTCTGATGAGTTTTGACAAGTGCATCTACCCTTGTAACCCACACCCCTAGAAAGATGTAGACCATTTCTCTTATTTTCAAAAATCCCCTTCTCTTACTTAGTCCTTAAATCAGGAGACAGTCACCTGTTGAGTGGCTTTGCCTCTTCTAGAGCTTTATATAAATTGAATCCTACAGAATGTGCTCTTTTATGTCTGCCTTTTTTCACTCACTGTGGTCATTCTTAGATTTATCCGTGTGTTGTGTTTATCAGTAATATGTTCCTTTTTATTGACAACTCTTTCTCCTTGGTATGAATATACCATTATTTTAAAATCCGTTTGCCTGTTTGGGGGCATTTGGATTTGTTCCACCTTTGTCTATGCTGAATAAACTGATGTGAACATTCATATATAAACATTTTGATAGACATATATCTATTCCTGCTGGACTGAAATTTTTGGATCGTGTAGTATGTTATGTTTAACTTTAAAATAAGGGTGCCAAAAAGTTTTCCAACTTGGCTTTATTATTTTAATAAAGTTTAAACATTCTGCAGAAATGTTTAAGAATTTCAGTTACTTCAGCTCCTTGCTTTGGTGTTGTCAGTTACTTCAGTATATCATTATAGTGAAAATATAGAGTTGTCATTGTGGTATTAATTTGCAGTTCCGTGAAGACTCGTGATACTGAGAACTTTTCCATGTGCTCATTTGCCTTTCATATATCTTCTCTTGTGGGATTTTTTTTTCCCAAGTCTTTCGACATCTCTCTTTGTAAAATTGGTTTGTTTGTCTTTTCATTGTTAAAGATTATGAATCTTTGAATCTTTATAGCCTGGATACTAGTCCTTTGGTCAGAAATACATTTTGCAAATCTTTTCTTTCATTCTATGGTTCTCTTAATGGTACTTTTTGAAAAGCAAAATTTGTTAATTCTAATGAAGTCCAGTTTATCAAATTTTCAAATGGTTGGGTTTTTTCCCCTCTGGCTACTAAATTGTGGCCTAGTCCATGGCCACAAAGGTATTTTCCTATTTTCCTGGTAAAACTTTATATCCTGAAGTCTACATTGTTTGATACTAAATTGGACCCTTCAGTCTTTGATATTTGTGTCTGCATAATACATTTTTGGCATTCTATTCATTGTAATTTATCTGTCCTTAAATATGTAAAGCTTTCTTTTTTTTAACATTTTTATTGATTTATAATCATTTTACAATATTGTGTCAAATTCCAGTGTAGAACACAATTTTTCAGTTATACATGAACATATATATATTCATTGTCACATTTTTTTGTCTGTGAGCTACCATAAAAATCTTATGTATATTTCTCTATGCTTTACAGCATAATCTTGTTTATCTATTCTACAATTTTAAAATCCCATCTATCCCTTCCCATCCTCTACCCCTGTAAAGCTTTCTTGTAAGTATATTGTTGAGTTTTGCTTTCTTACCCATTCTGAGAATTTCTCATTTTTAATTTCCATATTTAGACTATTCATATTTAATTATCAATATGATAGGATTTAAAGCCACTGTCTACCTAATTATTTTCTATTTGCTCCAATCTCCATTTGTTCTCTTATTTCCCTCACCCTCCTTTTCTTGCCTCTGGTTGGATTAACCAAGTAATTTTAGTTTTTTATTTTATCTCCACTAGTAGCTTATTTACTTTGCCTCCGATTTTTTTTTCCCCTCTATTTCAGAGATTTTGCTAGATTTCTATAGAACTTCTTCTTGGGATTTTGTTAGGAACTGCAGCGGCATATTAATAATATTGTCTCCAATCCATTAACATGGTATATCTCACCAATGTTTTAAATCTTTTAAAGTATCACCAGTTTTTTGTAGTTTTCTGTAGAGTTCTCTTACACATTTTTTGTAAAACCTAATCCTACATGGTTCGTGATTTCGGATGCTATTGTAAATGGCACTTTTAATTTAATTTGCCAGTATTTATTGTTAGTAAATGAAACTGATCTATTTTATTGTTGCCATTGTAGTCTGTGGTATTCATTAATCATTAATCAGTTCTAGTGGATACTTTGAAGTCTTTTTATGACTTCTACATACATTGTAAAGAACATTTTACATCTTCTTTTCCAACTTTATACTTTAACCTTTATGCTTGTTCTTTATTTTCCTTGTGTTATTATTGCACTGGATAGGACATCCAGGATGATGTTGAATAGCAATGATCAAGGCAGCCAATCTTATTGTATTCCTTATACTAGAAGGAAATCATTACTCTGTCAAAACTGAATATTATGTTCACAGTAGAATATTTATCTGGCTGAAGATGTTCCCCATCCTCCCCACCTCATTTTTTTGTTGCTACTTCCTATGAGACTTTTTATCATGAATGTGGGTTAAATTTTGCCAAATGCTTTTTGTGCATTTACTGGCATAATTATATTTTCTCCTTCATCCTGTTAATGCAGTAAATTAGGGTGATTGATTTTCAAATGTTAAAGCAAACTACCATTCAAAGATAAACCCAACTTGGTCAAAGTATTTTTTTTTTCTTCTTAGTATATTGTTGGATTCAACTTGCTAATATTGTGTTACTTGTGTCTGAGGTTGTTAGTTTGGAATTTTGTTTACTGGTTACGTCCTTGTCGAGTTTTCCCATCAAGGTTATGCTGACCTCATAAAATCAATTAGAATGAGTTCCCTTCTATGCTCTTTTCTGAGTTTGTTTAAGGCTGGTAATATTTCTTCCAATAACGTTTTCTAGAAAGCCTTCTAGAAATCAACAGTGATGCCATCTGCATATGAAGATTTCTTTGTGGGAAGATTGTTAATTAAAAAAATTCAATATATTTAACAAATGTAGAATTACTTAATTATCTACTCCTTCTTATATCAGTCTATTAATTTGCATTTTTCAGTGAATGCACCCTTTTATATGAGTTCTCAGGTTTATAGGCATCAGGTTGTTCACAATTATAGTTTCAGTTTTGATACTACTTCTTTCTTTTCCGATACTGTGTTTTTGTCTTTTTTTTTTTCCCTTAATCAGCCTAGTTACATGCTTATTAAGGTTATTTATTTTATTTTAATTTTTTTTTTTAATTTGGGGTACTATTTCCTTTCCAATAATGATTAATTTGATTGATTTTTCTGTATTATTTGTCTGTTTCTATTTTTTATTTCTCTTTTAATTTTTATTATTTGCCTTTCTTTTGAGTTAGTTAATTTTCAGAGTTGTTAATTCATTTTAATCAGATTTTTTAGTTGACATTTGAATAATTGATTTTAGTCTTCTTTTCTAATGTAAGCAACTGAAGCTATAGTTTTCCATCTAAGCACTACTATAGTGGTATCCCATATATTCTTACATGCTTTGTTTTAATTGTCATTCATTTCTTAAATATTTTCTAACTTTATTAGCTCTTGTTGCCACCATAAGTTATTCATAAGTGTGTTGCTGAATTTCCCAATGTTTTGAGATTTTTCATCTGTCTTCTTCTTTGATGTCTACTTTAATTCTGTCATAGAGTATATATACTGTAAGATGCCAAACCTTTGAAATTTAGTGAGACTAGTACTATGGTTCAAAATACAGTCTTATCATTTTGAATGCTCTGTGTGTCCTTGTAAAATACATTTTCAGCATTTTTTTGCACTGTTCTATAAATATCAATTAGATTCTTAGTTATATGTACATCTTTTCTAGCCTTGCTGAATTTCTACCTATTTTTTCAATTAATTAATGAATATGCAGTGGATGTCTTCTTGATAAATTGCCCTTTATCATCATAAAACGCCCTCTTTGTCTCTGACAATAAGACTTTCTTTGTTTATATTAACATAGGCATACATGCTTTCTCTTGCTTACTATTTCCATTACTTTTCTTTGAAATATCTGTGCCTTTATAAATAAAGGGAATCTCATAAATAGCATATAGTTGGGTCTTTCATTTTTATCTAGTCTGAGAATTTCTGTCTTTCAGTTGGCCTTTGATCGAATTTTTATGTAATATAATTACTAATATTCTTTGGTTTATGTCAACCATTATGCAATTTTAAAATTATTTCTGTCCCATCTGTTATTTTATCATTCTTCTGACTTCTTTTGAATTAACCAAGTACTTATTTGTATTATTCTATTATTCTTCTCTATTTTTTTAAGTTTTACCTGTTTGTTTGCTTTGAAGGAAAACATCCTATCATTCAAAGGATTTTGATGTTCAACATCAACATCTATAGTCTATCTTGTGAATTTACCACTTCACATGTAATTGTAAGACCTTTGCAATAACATACTTCAATTTCCAACCATCTTCCTTTGCTCCATTTGTTTTTATTCTACTTCTACATTTATTATAAATCTCACTACATTGTTATTATTTTGCTTTGAAGAGTCAGTTATCTTTAAAGAAATTTTTCATAGGAAAATACCAGTTTTCTGTATTTACACACCTATTTATTTCTCTTCATTCATTTTTTTGGACTTGATAGTATCAGACATCAATTTCTCTTAGCCTGAAAAAACTTGCTTTACTATTTATTTTAGTTCCAGTCTGCTAGCATCAAATTCTCTCAGCTCCTATACTGAAAATATCTTTATTTTGCTTATTTTATATTTTAAATGATATTTGTTCTGGACATAAAATTCAAAACTGCCTTTTTAGCTATTAGCAATTTAGAGTTATTTAGGTGGCTTCACCATTGCATTGTTCTGATGAAACATCAGCACCCATTCTTATTAATGTTCCCACGTATGTTTTTATCTTTCTCCATCTGGTTATTTTTAACGTTTTCTTTCTCTTTGGTTTTCAGCAACTTAAGCAATAGTGTTTATATTTGTCTTTTCTGTTTATACTATTTAGGATTTGTTTTGCTTCCTAAATCTGTCGGTTAAAATATCTGTCAAATTTGAAGACTTGTTCTTTTCAAATCTTTCTTTACTTCTACTTTTGGACTTTATGTGTGTCTTTTCATGTTACATTATTTTTTTTCTGTTAAGTCCTTGAACATATTTACATGGCTGCTTTAAATCACTACTTGCTAATTTAATCTGCAAGAGTATCATCTCTGTCTGTTTCCGTTGACTGTTATCTCCTGGGTATGTGTTACAAATTTTTAAATTGCACCAAGTGTGAGAATCTGCATTTCATTTTCAAGAGCTTTCAGTTTTGTTCTGTCAATCATTTAATTTACTGTTTGGTCTACTTGATTACACTGAAGCTAGTTTTAGGTTTTGTTAGGAAGGTTCTAGAGTAACTCATACTGTCAGATTGCATCAGCTTTATTTATAAGAAAAGTTTTTCCTGGGATGTTAAGGAAATAATCTGTCTTTTCAGTGATAGCTCTTTCTTTGGTTGATTAGAACTCTAGTCCTTCCCAGTACTGTTTGACCTCCGTGAATTAAGCTGTTCTCTGCCAGGCTGCACAGAGTCTCATCCCACAAATACGAAGTTTTGCATTCAGCCAAAGACTCAAGAAAATCACTATGCAGGCACCTGTGGCTCTTTTTCTACCCTACATGTTTTTCTCATTTAATGATCCTAAACTATGATCTCTATTTCTTCTGCCCAATGAAACTATTTGGCTACTTCTCCCCTTTAACAAAATTTGGAAAATGCATCCATATAGGTAGAAATGTATGTATTTATATGATGTGTTCCCATTCTTTATTTTGTCCAGTGTCTACAAATAGCGTAAACTATACTTAATAAATTGTATCCATTGATATAGTTGTTTGTGGTTGGAGCATGTATAGGCTATCCAAAATTCTTGTCTTCACTAGAATTGGAAATCCATTTTAATTTTATTTCTTTCCCATTAAATTTTGTTGAACCCATTTAGCATGCCTAAAATAGTAGCCCTCATTTAGGGAGTCTCGCTTTGTTTATAGAAGCAGAAGACAGAGTAGTTGGCCAACGTGGATACATTTTCTCAGAAGCATCAGTGACAGCAGGTTTTGAATAGTTGTATGGCTTGAAAGTACAAAGAATCATTAGACTTGGCAAGATGAGACTTCTCATATTGCTAAACGATTTGTCAGGATTCACAGGACATATTTAGTAGGTGAGAAACAGATCTGAGATGAAATGTTGGAGCTTCACAGCTCACTCTTAGAGCCTTAATCTTCTGGGCTGGATTTAGGGCTGAGGAATAATAGGAAATAGCATGGGGTGAAGTCATTGAAGAATGCCAGTGTCATCAGAGGATTCAGTTTAAGTATATCTCATTTCACACATTTTTTTCTCCTCTCCCTGAGATGGTTAAAAGAATTAGTTACACTTTAACTCTCTGATCACCAAAGAAGAAAGAAAAACTACTGAAGTTTTCCTAGACTCTTTTCCAAACAGTCTATTTCTATGGGACATTTTATTGTTACTGTTTTTGCTGCTAGATGTACCCACCATACATATCAACCAAGATATTTGCAAATGCAGCATCATTCTTGGATTATCAGTGCGTGCAGTGGGAAAAGCAACAAGTTACTTAAGGGCTTTTCATTACTTTTTGATTCATCTATTTAATATTTTTGAAAAATACTACTTAGTAGTAAGAGTTATCAATTAAAAATAAGAGTATTTCTTCTGAAAAAAAAACTTACCTGATATGACATGCAGCAATGGTAGTATGTTTTCTTGTTTCCCTTGAGAAGTTCTGATTTACATAATGTTTTAACTATCATACTTTATTTTTTTCCTTTTGGATAGAAAATTCCCATGTTGGAGTTCTGAATGTGTAACATTAAAAGGCTTGCAATTCATTTCTTTTTCTTTTTTAAGTTGCTAACTGTGAAGATAGAAGAAAGAGACTGACACTAACCACTTCAATGTTTTGCTTAGAAATGGAGCAATGGCTGGTGCACAATGCAGTTATTCATGTTGGCGAAGGACTGAACTCCTCAGGGATCCAAAGTGGCAACATTTCCCTTTGCACAATTTTTCACAAACCCTGGGCCTGTATTAAATAAAGTTTTTGACATGGATGCCCTTGAAAAATCCCCATGCCTGTTATCAGCCCAGTTCTAGCTAGTTCTAATTATCTTGTTTACAATTTGAGGAACTTTTTTTTTTCCCCTCATGAGAAGCTGCCAAACTAGAAGGGATGTTGTAGGGCATGGTGATTTGGTTGGCAGAAACCATTTTTGGAATCCTCTGGTACCCAAAACCAGACTTAACACTTATGAGGGTTGAAGAGAACCCTGCAGCCTTCTAGGGGGACAGTTGACCCTCCTTGTGTATAACTATGATGAATTCTGCAAGCAGCTTAATTGAAAATTACTCCGCTGTAAACAGACATTTAATTACTGGCAACTTATTTGACATAAGTTAAAGCCTATTAGTCATTTCACATGCTGTAGATCGTTTTCTAGACAAGGCAAAGAATGTTGAAATGTTCTTGAAAGGCTCAGAAGTAACTAACATGGACCGAAATAATGATAAACAGTTTATATCCATTAATTCTGATTCTCACAAATAGCGATCTCATTGAGTTATTGTATCTTCATTCTATATATAAAACAAAGAGCTTCTTACAGATTTCTGGTAATTTAACTTTTGTATTAATTCAGTTTCACAATGGTAGAGGGAGGTTCCAGGTCCAAATATTTTGAGGTCGCATATCAACGTGTATTGGCTATTAATAAATTTAGAAACTCTCAGAGTATGAATTATGAATTTCAGCAGTTATTGAAAAATTATATAAATTGGAAGATAACTCTATCCTATATAAAATGAGGAAAGTGGAAAATAGCAGAATCAAATAATAAAAAATTGTGAGATTAAATGTATAGCTTTGACTATATAAGTGGACTTATTACCAAAGCAGAGAATATATTCCAAAAGAATTTAATTAATTTGCAAAAGTACCAGGCATTTCTGCTGCTAAATTATGACCATATACTCACTGAAATTGCTTTGAGTTCTTAAACCAAATGGACAAAAATACAGCGTTTAACTTTAAAAGAGATTTGAAGGCATACAATGTGGCATGGGTGATAAATTGAAATCTTCTGTCTCTTTTTGTTCATTCTTCTTCATTTTCTGTGGGTAGACAAGGTTTGCTAGCAGAACTGGCCCAGTAGACACACATAATAACAAGAGGCTGTTCTCAACAGGAGCAGTTCAAATTAACTTGCAAATCAAAGGGAATTGTTACCACCAGCAAAATGAAATCAGATTTACTTACTTAAGCAAAGTTTCTGGGGTTCTGTGTTTATTTATGTCACTAAATAGGTAGAAACCAACTTATTTTATGATGAGAGAATATCAAAATTTAGAGGGAATAAAGTCTGTCTTACCACGCCATGGAAATGGCATTTCACATACACACACACACACACACACACACACACACACACACACACACAGAAAAAGAAAGAAAAGAATAAAATTGAAAATGCAGATGATTTATTTGGCATTTTTTACATAAAATACATTGTTGTCTGAATATACTCAGGCATTTATTTTTGACTTAGCCAGAATAATTTATCTTTTGCCTCATATTTCCCACATGTCCTGATATTTTGCTGGGCAGAATTTTGCATATCTGATTGCTTACTATATAGAGAAATCTTTCAAATATTCCTTTTAATGGCCTTATTGAGATATAGTTCACATGACATATGCTTTGCTAATTATAATCGTACACTGTGAGGCTCTTCAGTATCTTCAAGGTTGTGTGACTACCATCAAAATCAATTTTAGAACATTTCATTACTCCAAAAAGAAACCCTATCATACCGAAGGCATCATATCTTGAGATGATGTCATATCTAAGCAGTAATTAACTAACGTGAAGTCATAAAGCTTTACTTCTATTTTTTTTTCTGATTTTACTCTTATTTTCATGTACACTTTAGCAGTCCATTTCCTGTTTCCCTCTAACCCACCCAGCTGCAGGCAAACAGTAATCTACTATCTGTCTCTGTAGAATTGCCTATTCTGTACATATTCATATAAATGGAATCATATGCTTTCAGTTCTTTTGTGACTAGATTCTTTTTACTTGGCAGAATGTTTCCAAGGTCCATCCATGTTACAGAAGCTATCAGCATTTCATTTATTTTTATAGCAGAACACTATTCCATTGACTAGGTAATGGATATGTAGAATGGATAAACCACATTTCATTTGTCCATTCACCATCTGATGGACTTTTATGTTTTCACTTTTTGGCTATTATGAATGATGCTGCAAGTACAAATTTTTACAGAATGTATATTTTCATTTTGAGGGGTATATACATAGAAGTGGAGTTGCTGGGTCGCCCAGGAACTCTATGTTTAACATGTTGAGAAAGCGACAGACTGTTTTCCAAAGTAGCTGTACTGTTTTACAATCCCAACAGCAATGTTTCAGACTTCCAGTCTATCCACATCCTCACCAACACATCGGTTTTTGGATTATGGTCATCCTAGTTAATTTGAAGTGGTATCTCATTATGATGTTGAGTTACATTTCCTGAATAACTAATGAAATTGAGCATTATTTTTTGTGCTTTAATTACCATATGCATATCTCTTCCTTGGAGAAATATGTATTCAGATTCTTCGTCCATTATTAATTGGGTTATTTCTATTTTCCATTTGTACTAGTTCTTTAATCTGGATAACATTCCCTCATAAGTTATATGATTTGCAGATATTTTCTTCCACGCTGTATCTTTTCCATTTACTTTCTTCATTGTGTCCTTTGCTGCACAGTTTTAAATTTTGATGAAACCAATTTATCTCTTTTTTCTTTTGTAACTTGAGTTGTTGGTGTCGTATCTAAGAAACTATTTCCTAATCCAGAGTCATGAAGAAGTATGCTTATGTTTCTTCTAAAATTTCATAGTTTTAGCTGTTACACGTAAATCTCTGATCCATTTTGAGTTAATTTTTTATATATGCTGTGAGAAAGGGGTCCAATTTCATTCCTTTGCATATAGATATCCAGTTGTCCCAACACCATTTGTTGAAAAGACTACCTTATTCCTATTGAATTGTCTTGGCACTTGTGTCAAAAATCAACTGACCATAAGTGTAAGAGTTGATCTGGGGACTCAATTATAGTCTACAGATGTATAAGAGTATCTTTAAGCCAGCACACACTGTACTATAGTTATTTTAGCTTTGTAGTAAGTTTTGAAATAGAGAAATTTGTGTCATCCAACTTTGTTTTTCTTTTCCAAGATTGTTTTAACTATTCTGGGTCCCCTGTGTTTCCACATGAATTTTAGCATAGGCTTTTCAATTTCTTTCTGTTTTTTTTTAATGCAGCTGCAATTCAGATAGAAATTAATATGAATTGTAAATTAACATGAGGAGTATTGCCATCTTAACAATATCAAATCTTCAAATCTTCAATTCTATGAACATGGGACATTTTTTCATTTATTTAGATCTTTAATTTTTTCAACAGTGAATTATAGTTTTCAGAGCACAAATGTTACATTTCTTCATTAAATTTATTTCTAAACGTTTTATTTCTTTAATGCCATTATAAATGGAATTGTACTCTTAATTTTATGTTTGGAATGTTCATTGCAGTGTATAGGAATATAATGGCTTTTTCTATATTGATCATATATCCTACAACTTTGCTGAACATGTTTATTAGTTCTGTAGATTTCTTTTGTGAATTTCTTAGAATTGTCTGTATACAAGTTCATGCCATCCACAAGAAGACAGTTTTACTTCTTTCTTTCCAATCTGACTAAATCGTATTTATTCTTGTTTTATGATTGTCCTTGCTAGAACATCCAGCTAAAAAGGAATGGAAGTTATAGACAGATCTTTGAGTTGTTCTTGATCTTCATAGGGATAATATTTAATCTTTCACAAACTGGCATGAGGTTGACTGTGGGTTTTTCCTCAGTTCTTTTCATCAGTTTTCAGATTCCATTCTAATCCTAGTTTGTTGAGTGTTTTCATCTTGAAAGTGTGTTGGATTTCATAAATTTTTCTTTATTCTATTAATATGACATATTACATTAATTGAATTTTGGGTGTTAAACTAACCTTGCATTCCTGAGAGAAATACCACACTCGGTCATCATATATTCCTTTTGAATGTTAGTGGATTTGAATGACTACATTTTGTGGAATTTAACACCTATATTTGTAAGAGGTTTTGGAGTGCAGTTTTAGTTTTTCTGATATTTTCTCAGGTTTTATTATCAGAGTGCTACCAGCCTCATTGAGTGAGTTGTAAAATATTATTTCCCTTTTTATTTTTTGGAAGAATTTGTGAAAAATTGTATTAATTTTTTGAATACTTGGTAGAATTCACCAAGGCAACCATTATCTAGACCTGGGATTTTCTTTTGGTAAAGTTTTTAAATTGGTAATTGAGTATCTTTACTTGTAATAGGCCTATTAAGCTATTTGATATATTCCTAAGCCAATTTGGTAGTTTCTAGGAATTTGTCCATGCCTACTTGTTGGCACATGTTTATATTACTCTCTCATAATCCTTTTTATTTTTATAAGGCCAATAGTGATAGCCACTCTCTGATTTTAGTAATTTGAGTTTTCCCTCACTTATCCTTGGTTTGTCTAAGTAAAGAAAGCTTATTGATTTTATTGGTCTTTTCAAAGAACCAGTTATTGCTTATGTTGATTTTCTTTACAGTTTTTCTATTCTTTATTTTATTAATTTCTATTCTAATCTTTATTATTTTCTTTTTTCTGCTTCTTTATGTATATTTTTTCTCCTTTTTTTCTATTCTCTCCTAGTAGAATGTTAAGGTCTTTTATTTAGTACATTTCTTTTTTATAATTCAGGCATCTGGAACTATAATTTTCCTCCAAGCACTATTTTAGCTGCATTCCATATGTTTTGATATGTTGTTTATTTTTTTCTTTTATATCAAAACATTTTATAATTTTCATTGTAATGTCTTCTTTGACCCATTGGGTATTTAGAAGTGTATTGTTTAATTCCACATATTTGTCAGTATCCCCATTTTAGTTTATTATTTTTAATTTAATTCCATTGGTAATAATATATACTTTGATTTAAATCATTTAAATTTATTTATTTATTTATTTATTTATTTAGTTACTGTCTAGCATGTGGTCTTTCCTAGGGAATGTTTCATGTGGACTTGAGAAGAATATGTATTATACATTTCTTGGGTAAGGTGTTTTATAATTTGTCACATACAGTTGATCAAACCTTTAATTTCCTTGTTATTCTTCTATGCAGTGTTACTATCCATTATTAAGTGGCATTGTAATAAGAAGTTTGACTCCGTTTTTTGTGTGTGTTCCACCGTGGACAGTATTTAAGCCCTATCCCTCTGTCTTCCTCCTTTAAGCTGATAAGAAAGCTCAGGTTCTCCTTCCTTTGGTACTGACAGGTAGTGCACATCTCACATGTGTGCCTCCACCCCTGTTATACCCTTTAACCATCATAAAAACTCCAAGCCAGTCTCCTTTCTCTATTCTCTCAAACCATTTTTGGACCATCTTGGTAAGCATTTCTTGCTCTCCCTAGTAAGCCTCATTATGTGAGTAACAATATAGCTTCCTGGTATATATATGGAATCATCAGTGTCAACATCCATATCAATTTATAGGTAGAGGTCCATCCTACTTCTTTGAGAAGGTCACAACAGAGGTATTGAAGTCTCTTACTATTATTGTTTAACTATATATTTCTTCCTTCAATTCTGTCAAATTTTTATGAATGTATTTATAGACTGTTAGGTTTCATAGACATTTATACTTGTTATATATTCTTGATAGATTGATCCTTTCATCATTATAAAATGCATTCTTTATCACTGGTAACATTTTTGTTTTGTTTTAAAGCCTAAACTAAATTATCTTTGCAATTTTCCTGTAAATCTAGAACTATTCTAAATATGTTTGTTTTAATAACATATGTCAAAAAATTCCTGTTTTATAGACAATAAAACCAAGTGCAGGAAAATGAAGAGAACTGTTACAAAGTTAGAGTTAATAGGTGTCACAGAAGAGAGACGGTTTCCCCACATTATACTGCACATTTACGTCTAACTGCAGCCAGATAAGCTGGTTTCCCTAGTTTCCTTCAATTTTAATCTTCAGGGAGGAAAACGAACTCCTTCCTCCCTAAAGAACTAATGGCTGTTTTAAGTCTGTAAAAGCAACCAGAGTAAGATTATTTCCCAGGATCTTAAAACAAATCAGCTCAGTTTAAAAGATAGTCTCTATTAAAAACAGGTGCATCTGAATAAAAAATTCTAGTGCCATAATTATTAAATATGTATTTATTCAACAAACACCAAAAATATATCCAGTTTTGTGTGAGATGAAAAGGAGGTTAGGGCACAGTTCCTACCTTTGAACAAAAAACCGTTTGCACACAAAAAGAAAGTCTGTTTGCTGATGTGAACCAAATCAGTCTGAGAATGAGAAATCTTTTTGCTTCCTAAAATTCTTAGTCATCAGGTAAACCGTAAGACCTCAGGTTATGGTTGGGAGGTATTATAGAGAATAAGAATACTTTTCTTTCAGAAAGAAATTCAAATAGGACTTAAAAATTGGGTAGATTACAGAAAGAGTGAGCCAAAAAGAACTATTTCTTGGATAAACTAATACACACAGCCAAATATTTTCACTATTCGACCTTTATATTTGATTGATGGAATACAATTATGCATTTAAAATTTGCCCAGTTTTGATGCCTTTAAGGGAAAATATACTAGCATGTAATAACTTTTCAGCTATCACTATAAAATAAATACATTAAATAATTCTGATATTTTATTTTAAAAGCACGCATGTAAAATTGGTATATATTTAACACATTGTAAAGGATATACAATTTAAATTACATTTTCTTTTACTGTCCCACCCCTCTCCTTCACTTCCTTCTGGCTCTTGGACTCTCCTCTGGAATTAATCACCATTTATACAGTTGTCCCTTGGTATTGAGGGAAATTGGCTTCTGTACCCCCTGTGGATACCAAAATCCACAGATGGTCAAGTCCCCTTTGTAAAATAGCATAGTATTTGCATATAACCTATGTACATCCTTTATTATACTTTAAATCATCTGTAGGTTACTTATAACTAATACAATGTAAATATCATTGCATAAGGTTGTAAATACAATGTAATGGTATGTAAATTATTGCCTGAGTGTGGCAAAGTCAAATTTTGCTTTATGAAACATTTTGGAATTTTTTTTAATATTTTCAATCCATGATTGATTGAAACCCCAGATGCAGAACCCATAGATACAGAGAGCTGACTACATTTTCACTTTAGAGTTCTTATAAGGCTTTATTCTAAACTGTCTTTATTCTGTATAATTGAATGCATATTGGTATCCTTATATGAACCAATTTTAAAAAAGATAACTGAACATTGTGTGTCTGAATTAGGATGAATCATCTTTAAATGTCAGGTGTGGTATCTGAACTAACTGATAATATTTTTGCATTTATGTCGTGGTGGCATATTTTTCTGGTTTCTTGTTCTGATAGTTGTAAGTCAATTAGTGTCTTTCTCATTTTTTATACTGATACATGAAGACATTGATATATCAGTTTTTAAAATGAACTTACTTTTTTCAGAATTCCCTATAAAAAAATATTATATGATCAGATTCTTTCACATAATTTGTTTTGCTGAACTTTGCTCACAGACTGGAAAGTACTTATTTTTATTAGATGTGGACCACCAAAACAGGGGAGAGAAGGGGACACATTACTGACTCAGAACTGAATTATCCCATGGATTGTTGAAGTCTTGGCAAGAGATTATGTGAAGTATAAGAATAATATTTTCTGCACAGGTCTCATACAACGTAAGGCCAAAATGTTCATGTCTAATTTTTCCGCATCTCTTTCAAATGTAAACATTTAGATAGACAAGAATTTTTAGGATTATTAGATTATAAAATCAAAGATTATGGAAGTAAAAACTATTCAATTACCAATAAGTAATTACTAAGTGAGTACTTAGAATATTGTACTAGATTAGAAAAAAAATACTGTCATATTTCAAATTGGGCCTACTAGGGAGTTTTATAACATCAAAATGGGCCCTAGGAACCAGACATTACTTTCCCTCCCTCCATTTCTGTTCCTCACACTGGGTGAAAAATCATCAAGAACACCCTATACATTGCAAAGTATCTCATATTTCAGGATTTTCATATCAAATTAAACATAATGTCCCTAAAACCTTTTACTAATGGAGATAATAACAAACTGAAAAGAAGCTTTCAGGTATATGATTTCATAGTTTTTCTTTTTTAAAAGAATTCTAATCTGTGGAGGCATGGAGAAACTTAGAGTCAGTGAAACCATTCTCTCATCTCGAAACCCCCATTATTCCAAAGTCATGGTTAGGCTGATTCATTGTGACATCATGAACAATAATGTCTGTCCATACCAGGCGTTCCCCATTTTAAATGAAATGAACACATTCTCTCCTCACAGAATAGGTGCCCTGTGGGAACTCTTCAAATACTAACTCCCTAAGTAAACAACGTTGTCATGATTAATTAGGCACATCTCAGTTTTTATTTGAAAATCATTGGAAGGAATCAAGAATTTTACTAGTACCATCTCCAGCACCCATTAGGTAATAGATACAGCTTTCAGAATTGCATATTGTACTTACAAACCTCTCCTATAAATTCTCTTCACTATCTATAAATAAGACTTAGCGTGAGCCTCGAAAGGACAAGGTAATAAGTCCTTTCACAGATGAAAGAAGACATGTGTCAATTTAAATCACGCAGTATAGATGGTAAATATAGACAAGCATAATCTGTAATATAAGTCAATTTACAGTGTTTTCCTTTTTTCTCCTTAACAAATAGTATGCCATCTAGAGTATTTGAAATATCATCTGTTAAATAAAAACATCCATTTGTTCCCTGCTATACTGGCTGGTTATAAATTGCCTGTACATAATCGCATGTTAACTTCAGAATCTCTTTACTGTGTAGCATTTTTCTACTGTTTGCAATGAAGGTAGAACATGTATTCAAATGCCTCCTCATAACCATTATACACCCAGAAACCTGAATCATGCTGAAGTCATCTATCTATGCAGTAAAGAGAAATGCCCAATGTAACCTTTAAAATATTTGCTCATATAAACCTTCTGAAAATACAGATTTTGTCTTTATCATTTTGGCATCAACCTAACACTAAATGCAGTGCGTTAAGTAGAGGAGGTCCAATTATTTGATTTTGCTTTAAAGAAAAAAAAAAGCCTCTTTAGAGACTGAGGAAAAAAAGAATCTTTCCTGTGTCTAGAAACTGTAAAATTATATGTATAAATAATGCCATGAAACACTTCATCAGAAAAGCTGATGATCGTCAATAGAAAAATTGTTGAACAATTAGAACCTTAACATTTAAAATATGCCGTCTACAACTCACAAGTGTTACATTTTAATAAACCACAGTTTTAAAACTCTTGTAGGCACATTTATTTTCCAAAGATGTTGAGCAAAATACATTTTTAAGCTAAATAAGGAAATAAGAAAAAATAAGGTGATTTGGTACTGTTCATGCACGTATTTTCAAACAGGCAATAATCATTGAAATGATGGAATTAAATGCAAGCCTCAATTAAAAAGGGTGTTTTATACTTGATTTGCTAAAACAATAAGCGTAATCATTCTTCAAGTATGTTAAAAAGGTCACTAGTCTTGGTAGAGTTTTTCTGCAGTTTCCCTTCAATTGTTCCCTATCTTTCTTCATTAATGCGTATTATATATAATTGGGGTTTTAGGTTAAGCCTCGAGTGGATTGTTTTCTTACCTGCTACCTTTTAAATGTCCGCCATCAATCTCCTGTTTCTTGTAGACCACAAAATAATTTTTTTGGCAATGATAGGCTCTTTTGGACTTTAAAGTGGAAATCCTGTCGGAGGCAGTCTGAAACAAGAGCAGTGGTAGCCCTCACATACTGACCACAGGTCAGGGTTCTGCTCTAGGGAAAAGCAGTCCAAAACCAGCTGCAAAAAAAAAAAAAAAAAAGCACTGACTCTTGTAGCAGTGTACAAATTACCTTTCTCCCTACTTCCCCCTTCCTCTTTAAGACTGAGTCTACCAACTTCTACTTCTGTGCTTCGAGTGATGTCCACCAGGGGCCCTTAGTAAACACAGTTTATTTATGATTGGGGGTGGGGGCGGGAACTCTTTCAGAAGCTACATATTCGTGTGTTAGCAGTTCTGGAGCAACCTGTTTTGGATTTTCTATGTCTTATTTGCTGCTCCACTTGTGTTCTAAATACTTATGCACATGAAACTTGACACGTGGCCTGTTTTTGGTTTGCTTTGGAGACATTAACGAATTTCTTAGGGTAACCATTGATTTGGAAAGGACTAAGAGTCCAAGTCATGGTCTGTTGTTATCTGGGCTTATCTACTAGAAAAAGCAAAGAGTGTGAAATGAGGACACCCGCATACAGTCTGCTGGCCCACAGAGTCCTTCATAAGCATTTAGTTTAAATTTAGTAGAAAAGTTTAGAATAGTGTTCATTTAATTAAGAAAAGTCCAGGTAGGGTATTTGAGGTAATAGCTGGTAAAAGATGCTGCTTTAAAAGCATAGTCACTGGTTTTCACTGGTAATGAAATGGCCTAATATAACCAACTGGGAAGAAAACAGTGAGGATGTCTTCCTGGCAACGTAATCAATGAAGTGAGAAGTCTGGATAATATTTCAGGCAGTAATATCCATGAACAGGCATGAGCATAATGCCAGACAGGCAGAGAGGATAGTCAAAATCTCGCCTGTATCTTTAAACAAACTTTGATTCTAATGCTGATTTTTCACAGTGGCAGGTGCATGGGCTCTGGAGTCTAGCTGTCTGGGTTTTTAGTCCAATATAAGATGCTTCATCTCTTTGTTTTCACTTTTGTCTTTTATGTAATGGGCATGATAGTTTACAAACATGAAAAATGGTCAACATGAGGATTCACATCGTAATCCCATGTAATTTACTACATAGCATATTGCCAGGACACAGGAAAGTGCTCGATAAATTCTACATAATAATGGTAATAACCATGACCATAACAAGTATAATGCCTATTATCTGAATTCAATATTCAGGCACCTAGGTTGAAAAGAAAGAAAGAAAAAAGAAAAACAGTAGCTGTGTCCTTTTCTAAGCATAAGAGTCATTGTAAACAAAGATAATAAAAATGGAAGGGCATGTGTGTAACTGAGTTGGAATCTAATCCAATAAAGAATTCTTGAGATCATGACTGTCTAGGGTTTATCATCATGAAATACTGATCCTACTAACTAAAAAAATGCTTTGCTTGTTTGACTTTTTTCATCTGTATACAATTTAAAAATAAACACACATGGGATAATTAAAATTATTCAGAGACTTTCTCTTCTATCCAAGATAGAATAACAAGGATCAGATTTATCCTCCCACCTGAAACAATCAAGAAAAACATTGATCTTTGAGAAATGGGAACAAATGAAGTGAGACTCACAATTGCTGCAATTTACTGTCCTCAGAGAGTTTCCAAACTGAAAAAAAAAAAGAATCTAAATAAATGAAGAGAAATGCCATTTTCATGGATTGGAAGACAACACAGATGTCAGTTCCTCCAAGTGCATAGATTTTTTTAAATTTTTTTATTAAACTATAGTCAATTTATATTAGTCAATATATTTTTATTAAAATATAGTCAATATTATAGTCAATATTGTGTCAATTTCTGGTATACAGCACAATACTCCAGTCATATAGGAACATACATATATTCATTTTCATATTCTTTTTTTCACCATAAGTTACTACAAGGTATTGAATATAGTTCCCTGGGCTATACAGTGTAAACTTGCTGTTTATCTATTTTTTGTATATTAGTATCTGCAAATCTAGAACTCCCAATTTATCCCTTCCCACACCCTTCCCCCACGGTAACCATAAGTTTGTTTTTTACATCTGAGTCTGTTTCTGATTTGTAAATAAGTTTGTTTGTCTTTTTTTTAGATTCCACATATAAGTGATACCATATGGTAGATTTCTTTCTCTTTCTGGCTTACTTCACTTAGAATGACATTCTCCAGGTTCATCCATGTTGCTGCAAATGGCGTTATTTTATTATTTTTTATGGCTGAGTAGTATTCCACTGTATAAAGATAGCACAACTTCTTTATCCAGTCCTCTGTTGATGGACATTTAGGTTGTTTCCATGTCTTGGCTATTATATTTAGTGTTGCTATAAACATTGGGGTTCGTGCGCCTTTTTTAATTAAGATTCCCTCTAGATATATGCCCAGGAGTGGGATTGCTGGATCATATGGTAAGTCCATTTTTAGTTTTTTGAGGAATCTCCATACTGTTTTCCATAAAGGCTGTACCAAACTACATTCCCACCAACAGTGTAGGAGGATTCCTTTTTCTCCACACCCTCTCCAGCATTTGTCATTTGTGGACTTTTGAATGATGGCCATTGTGACTGGTGTGAGATGCTACCTCACTGTAGTTTTGATTTGCATTTCTCTGATAATTAGCAGTATTGAGCACTTTTTCATGTGCCTATTGGCCATTTGTATGTCTTCATTGAAGAATTGCTTGTTTAGGTCTTCTGCCCATTTTTGGAGTGAGTTGTATGTTTTTTTCTTATTAAGTAGTATGAGCTGTTTATATATTTTGGAGATTAAGCCCTTGTCAGTCTCATCTTTTGTAAATATTTTCTCCCATTCTGTAGGTTGTCTTTGTTTTTCTTATAATTTCCTTTGCTGCGCAAAAGCTGATAAGTTAGAATTCCTATCAAAATATCAACAATATTTTTTTGTAAATATAGGTAGGATTATTCTAAAATTTATCTGGAAAAGAAAAGGAACTAGAATAACAAAAATAATTTTGAAGTGGGAAAATAAAGGGCTAAGAAACAGTCTACCTGATTTCAGGAATTATTATAAAGCTACAATAATTAAGAGTGTGGTCTTGGCAGAGAGTTACACACATAGTTGAGTAGTATAGACTAGACAACCCAGAAATAGACCCACACAAATGTGCCCAACTGGTTTTTTACAAAGATGCGAGAGCAATTCAATGGAGGAAGATAGCCTTTCCATAAATGTTTTTGAAGCAAGACATCCATGAGAGGAGGGGTGAGAACTTTGACCAAAGTCTCACATTGTATACAGAAATTAACTTGAAATGGATATGAACTTAATGTAAATTCTAAAACTTTAAAGTTCTGAGATAAAAATTTGGGGATATCGGATCTGGCAATGAGTTCTTAGATTTGACACCAAAAGGAAATCCAATAAAGGAAAAAATGACAATTTGGACTTTACCAAAATGAAAAACTTCTGTTCTGTAAAAGATCATGTTTAAGAGGATGATAAACAAGTTATAGAATGGGATAAAATATTTGCGAACCATATACCCAACGAAGGACTAGTGTCTAGCATATATAAGGAAGTCTCAAAACACAGTGTAAATAAATAATCCAATTATAAAATGGGCAAAACTCAGAAGAGAAACTTCACCAGAGAGGATATACAGATGACAGGAAAGCTCCTAACAAGAATAAAAAAATGTTGAACAGCACTGCCATTAGGGAAATGCAAATTTAAACCAAAATGAGATATCACTACACATGATCAGAATAGCTGAAATAAAAAATAATGACAGCACGGAATGCTGGCAAGGATATGGAGAAACGGGATCACGTATACATTTCTGGCGGGATTGTAAAGTTATATAGCTATTCTGGATAAAAAATGGCAACTTTACAAAATTAAACATGTATTTGCCATACAACCCAGGAATGTCACTCTTGGTCATTTATGTCTACAGAAAAACATGTGCACAAATGTATAGAGCAGCTTTATTCTTGAGGTCCCAAACTGGAAACAACCCAGCTGCCCCTCAGCAGGTTATAAACAAATGGTTGTACAGTCACACTATGGAATACAACCAAGCAGTAAAAATGGCAAATGATTGGCACACACCGGAATGAATCTCCAGACAATTATGCTGAATGAAAAGAAGCCAATTTCAAAAGGTCGCACATTGCATGATTTCATTTATAGAACATTCTGAAATGATAAAACTATAGAAATGGAGATCAGATTCGAGGCTGACAGTGGTAAGGGAAGTGGTGAGCACGGGAGGGAAACATATGTGGGTATAAAAGAGCAGCACAGGGATTCTTCTTTTGTAAGATGCTATCATTTGGGAAAAAGCTGGGCAAAGGTAACTCAGAATTTCTCTGTTATTTCTTATATTTACATGTAAATCTGCAATTATCTCAAAATAAAAAGTTTTAAAAAGAAAATAGCAATATGAATTTTAAAAATGTATTCTTAAATTTCAAAAATTATTGAAATATTTTCTAACATGGGAAAATAGTACTAAATGAATACTAAGAGATGCTGTACTAAGTAAATGTATTTCATTTAAAATTTATTAATTGATCCTATATTAAAATGAATTAATAAATTTCATCAGTTTAAAAATGCCAAGAAAGTTATAAATTTTATATGAAATATGAAAATAAATGCATACTTTAAATAGTCAAAAGTTAGAGTTACATAGAATTAAAAGGGACCATTTTGTCTCTTTCATTCCCATTATCTCTAACTCCCCTCCTTATCGATAACTACAGGAAAAGTTTAGTATATACATTTTCGGGGGGAATGAGGGAAGACTTTGTCATGGCATTCCTATATTTAGTTATGTTCTCTATGATTTGTTTTCATTCAACATATATTTTAAAGGTCTTTTAATTCATTTTGCATAAACCTACTATCCTGTGTATAAAATTCTATAATATGAATATATACTAGAATTTAATCATGACCATACTTTAAGACATTTATGAGATTTTCTCTTATCTAACAATAATAAAATACTAGAACAATTTAACAGTACCTATGCATGTGTATTTATTTCTTTTGTTTAGATTCCAGAAATAAATTTTTAGATGCAAACACATGCCCTTTAAGAAAACTTTTTTTTATATTGCTACTTACACTGTAGCTCTCCCAAACAGTTTCCTACCCATGCCAGCTCAGGTATTTCTGTCAGCTTCACAGTCATTCTTTTATAGATTGCCCTCCCTATTGATGGGGTTGAAAGCCTCTGAATAAGTTAGCCTAAGTGGAAAACAGAAGGAAGTGGCAGGCAGGAACTTGTGGACTTCTGTCCAAAGATAGTAGCAACTTCTTAATATTTATGTTAAATGTCCCCCCTCTCCTTTTTCTGCTCCTCCAGAGATTCCCACTTTCTCACTTTTGCTCTTGTAGTCTTTCCAACAGTGTTGTAGAAAGTTACTACCTGCAAAAGTGTAGGTGAAATCAGTACTTTTTCATAGACATAAAAGCTAACAGTAGACTTACACTACGAGAAACATTTAAAACCAAACTTATTCTTTGAGAAAATCGAAACTGTTTGATTTAGGTGAAAATACACCTAAGCTCATTTAGGGAGAAAAGAAACAGTATTTAGAAAGAACCTGAAATAAAATAGTAGCTTCAAAAAGAGCTAAACTTCCTAGCAGCCAATGGGGAAAAATTGGGAGTAAGAACAGATTAAGATGAGACTTTCCCCTTGTCCATTAGCATCAAGCTTCAGTCTTTTTCTGGAAAGAAAACGTAATTTTCTCTGTGCTCAGAATCAGTGCAGTGCCATGGGTGAGGGTTTGTATGATAATTAGGAAATACGACTTTGTATCGATGCATACAGACCTCCTCCCAGGCGTCTATTGACCACCGTCAGAAGACATGAGCTGAGTAACCACCTCTTGTGCCATCAGTGTTGTGTTGAAGGCTTGAGGATTGTGCTAGGCATTTAATTAAGTATAGATCCTTTGTTTAATATGGCTTTTACTTTAAATATGGAGCTTTCTCTCTAGAATAACAGTTTCCAAATTCAAGGGCTAAATTGAACGAAAAGACATGCTTATTTGGGAGGCACAAGGGCTATGAAAGCATTTTCTCTATGCTAAAACCACCAAGAGTATGCCAGCTGTAAGAGGGACTCTGATTTCTTGAGGCTAATGGAGAGCAGGACTTAAATCCTTCAGGTGGAAGCCAAGTTTCACTTTTATTTTACTGAAATAATCTGTCTGCCTTAACCTCAGCATTGTGCAAAGCAGAGCTGGGATTAGGAAGAAGGCTTTCTTCCTTAAAATAGCCCTGTCTTAAAATGCAAAGATTATTTTCTCTGGGTTAAGTCAAATGAGCCTTCATGCCCTGTGATGTACCTCCAAGTGGAGGCCGCCTCATTGGCTCTGCTTAAATCTCTTTGCCTCTCACCTTCCCACTTGGCTTCCGAGTCTTGAAATGACATTAGAGCTTTTTATGTTTGGAGATCAAATTAACTATTTAGCCAAATCACTAAAGTGGAGGGTATAATGCTCAAAAGTAAGCATTTCATTTACAAAAACGCACGTTATCTAATGCAATAAATGGTGATAGTGTGTCTTTAGGCCCTGGTTATTCCAGTGTTTGGGGAAATAATAAAGACTTTTCATTTTCTCCCTTAGATCATAAGTGCTGTGTTATTAGTGCCATCTCAGCGTTAAACCAGGTTGCAAGCTGCTTATTCTTCAAAATGATGCTTTATTTTTCAGTTTAATTGCTTTTTTCGGGAGCATTATTAGCTTCCAGAAGTGGAGAAAAAAAATCAAAGCAACTAAAGCCGTGGTTCACTATATTTGAAGCTTAAAAACACTTTTCAACAACCAATGCAACAATAGTGGGCCAATTATCAAGAATAATATTAGGGAATATATACTGTGGTAATTATAGAAAGTAAGATCTTTTAAATACCAGGTGAGGATCATCATTTTTCTGTTAGGCGTTCTTAGCATGCTGAACAAAAAAATTATACTACTGTCTGGAGAGACCAGATAATGCCCAAACTCCCTGGACTTTTCAAAAGTAACTCTTCATCAAACTTTATATCCCAGTCAATCCCCACTCAACCCAGATAGTTGAAACTAGCAAGCCTCTGTCCTTGGCCAGCCCAGTGCTTGTGCAGTGGGCTTATGAATGGAGTAGTCATACTGTCAGAGAGCAGCCCTTGGCCAGTGAATGTCTGAGACAGGCCTCTTAACATGGGTTCCCACTCATCAAAACCGATTTCACTCCTGCCTCTACAAAATCTTCAACCTGTCAGCAAAAGAGACACGCACCACGCCATCCTTCAAGGAGAACAGGCAGATGCTTGGTAGAAAGCTGATGACATTGGACATCTTCTGTCCTAGGAAGAGCAATGACAACCTCACAGGTATTGACACATTCCCCATATGTACTTCCCTTTTCTGCCCTCAGGGCCTGAGCACTGTTTGAGGACTTACCGTGTCACTGATCTGCTGATGCGGGATACTGCATAACTGTGCTATGCACCAAGGAACCCAATATAAGGCCAAGGAGGAACATCCCTGGGCACACAACTTGAGATCCATTGTTATGACTGTGAACCACACCATATAGGATGTGCTGCCCTAGAGGAGTGAGTAGTGGAATTGCCTCTAACATATGCAGCTGAGCCATCAGCCTGGTGATGCCACTCACTGAGTCTACTGCATTTTTCAGGATATGATATATGCCTTACATTGAGAGAGATACCACAGTAGGTAGAAACATGGATATGGGAAACTAAATTTGAGAGTGAGTGTGGCCATTCTTACCATCACTTCCACTGATCACTTGAGGTCTTAGGGTTTCCTGCTCCTTCCCCAAATGTAGACTCTGTGGGTCTGGATGTCGATGTTCCCAGATGGGAATTATTTCTACAAAACACGTAGTCAGAGTCCCACTCAACTCAATGCCATGTCCACCACCTGGTCGCTGTGGTAGAGAAGCAGCAGACAGAGAAAGGAATTAGGGCAGTGGGACTATTCTGTATGATACTGTAAAAGTGAGTACATGTCATTATACATTCATCAAACTCCACGGAATGTGCAACACCAAGAGTGAATCGTAATGTAAGCTGTGAACTTTGAGTGATAATAGCACATCAATGTAGGCTCATCGATTGTAACGAATGTACCATGGGATGCTGATAGCAGGGGAGGCTGTACGTGTGTGTGTTGGGAGAGGGTGGAGATATATAAGAACTCTCCACTTTCTGCTCAATTTTGCTGTGAAACTAAAAGTACTCTGAAAAAGAAAATCTATTAACAAATTGAATGAAATAAGTTCTAAAGATGGCATTAAAATGCCATATATTCCTTAAATAGTTCTCATTTCCTTTCCATGTAAGGAAGAGGCAGAAGTCAATAAAAATCAAGGTTTATATGTCAGTATAAAAATATCTTCAAACTGCTATTTTATCATTTATATTATATTTTATAATCATAATCCTCCTTGGTATATTTATAGAACAGTTAATGTATTTATAAAAACTCTCAGTTTTAGTGCACACGTCATGGTAAAGGTGTTTTCACATATGCTAGCTTTTAAAATAATTTCAGCAAATGTATTGTGGTTACCCAGTGTCATTTAGCTTTTATATAATAAACATGGGGCTCAAACCTGGTTAAAGTGACCCCTTTCTTGTAAGTAACCATATGAAATTCAACTCAGACATAGAATCTGTTACAGAGGCTGGCAGATAATAGGTATGCAATGAAATTTCAGTGCAGTTGCTGAATAAATTCAGCTCCCTCCCTAATCTGACTTTCTATATGTGGGTCATTCATCGATGGACATTTGCTAGCAGGTGAACAAAGTTTGGACACCTAAGTTTTGTTAATAAATAACATACGCTTTTTAAGTTGGTTAGCATTTCTAAATTTCACAAATGTTAATTTTAATTAAATACATACTTTGAAGGAAAAGGAATTCCCTTAGATAGCAAATGTTACAGTTCAGCTATTTTTGAATATTGTATAGAAGTTTTATAAAGACTGCTTTCTAGAATGTCATAGTATATCCCAAGTTGCTGGTCTGATGCCAACTAGTATAACTTGCTACCATTTGGTTCATAAGCCTAGGGAAAATGTCAAATTCTCTCTAAATTATGCAGTTTCAATTATGTAACTGACTCTTTTACCTTGATACCAATTTTCTGTGCCATTATGCTGAAATCGTTAGAAAATGAGACATGTTACTTAGTTTTGAAGTCTCCGCTGAATTCTTAACTAAAGAAATTTCTTAATTAAAAATCAAGTCATTCTTTCAAGCATTCAAATGATGTATTATGGGTTATTTGACACGTACATTATATGGCAGAATATATAAAAATACCTCCACCTTCGCAATCTAATTGAATTATTCAGAGATTGATGTCATGAACGTTTATTGAGTTCCTACTGTGTGTTTAAGCACAGGTGTAGCGTTAGGTCTCTACTACATAATTAAGGAAGGCTGGGTTTATATCCAAAGCGAATATTTCTAAGTGTTTGACTATGGTTGTAGGAGACCAAGGGAGAGTGCTAAACCTTCAAATTTATAGCAGATGTGATATTTCTATCCCTGGGCTAGAAGGGATGTGGTAAACCCAGAAAGAGACAGTCATAATAGCCTGCTAGTCAAAGTGTGGTTCACACAACTGCAATATGGGTATCACCTTGAAGCTAACTAGAAAGCAAAATTCTCAGGTCCAACCCTAACCCTAAGAATTAGAACTGCATTTTCATAAAATCCCAAGGTGATTTGTAGGCACGTTAATATTTGAAAAATACCAATGTGTAGAATGCTCCTTTGAAAGGAGTCATCCCAGTTGACCTGGGACACAGCCAACTCAAGGTAATCTCATAGGGGAAACACTGGGAAATAAATATCCTGACCTCACTGCCCTACGGAGGTCCCTTGATCCATGATTAGCCTAATTTCATAGAAAACACAGAACAAGGAGAACTGTTGGTATGGTGTGTGAAGTTCAGCTACCTGGGGCAGAGGACTGATGGGGGTAAAGGAGCAAGTGGACTTGGAGTGCCAACTGGACGAGACCTGGCATAACTCATCTGGGCACTGCAGGTGTCAGGATGGGTGATGTGGTCCCCTGACTTCAAATATCTCAACACATTTTTTGCAAAATTATTTTTTATACTACAGTCACTCTTCATATTGAAATCATGAACGAAGGTAATACTATTGTAATATAATACCCAACAGCCTATTCATCTTGCAGACATTGTACATAATCCCTTGGTTTTAAGTAGAGGTATGAAAAATGTTCTGTCAGAAATAGCTGGCCTGGCCGGGATTCTCCTGTAGATTTTCCTGTTCAACTTCACTTTCAGAATCATAGCAAAATTTTCCCTTACCTTTGAGGTAAGGGTAGTTGAGTCCCTCATTATTATGTGATTTCTGATGTCCTGGATTTCCTGCTTTGTCTGAGGCCAATTATGTTAGACTAAATATCTTACATACTTTTATGAAGCCAAATTGAAAGTCTGGTGGTATGGTGACATTTCCCACTGTTGGAGCTCAAGTCTAATCACTCGGCTTCTCAAAGACTGAATTTACTAGATGAGAGCTTTTTAAAGTACAAAGCGTATCACATAATTAGCTGTGCTGGTAAATTAGAGGTGGTGCAGGCTCTGCTGAGAAACCCATGCCTATTGCCTCCCGTCATAAAATGTGGCTTCTATACAAACTGTAAATGGTTTAGGACAGAAGCTGAGGGTGAATGGGAATGTGACTCTAGTGAGGGCTGACATAATAAGACGTTGAGCCCTCACAAGTATTGGAGCGGTATTTGGATGCGCTGTACTGCAGAAACGTAATGTTATAGTAGGACATAAAAAATAACTGTATTAGTTATTGAATGTGAGGTTTATGTCAAGCGTGATGAAAAAAGCTTTATATATATATATATATATCACCTTTTTTACTACTTAAAGCAATCCTATGTGATAGGTACAGTCACATGGTTGAAGTAAACCCAGAGAGGCAACAATGGCGTCTCTGAGAGAGCATCCTCGCGTAGCTACATTCACTTCCTTCCCCCATTAAGATGTATTTCATCCAAGTACTATTTCTTGCAAATCAATCAATCCAATCAATCAATCAATGTTGGTGACAAAAATATACTTTCTTCTTTAAAATGTGCTGCAGTTGAATTTTTAACATATTTGTTGTTAGTTCTTTGGGAGTGTTCTTTGTATGGCATCTTGCTTGAGTCAGTCTCCAATGAATAGTCTCCATGAATAGGCTCTATTAATAGTAGGAGGACTAGGATCTTTATCTCACATGGTCCTTCAGTGATGAAGAAGACCCTCCAATCCTCAGTAACTTTTCCAGGAAAATGAAAAATATGAATTATTTTTTCTTTCTTATATAACTGTTATTCAAAAATGATGGATAGAAAAGAATTGGATGTGTTAACCACATTGAAATCTTTAAGGAGAACTCAATACTCTCTCTCAGGGAGATGTTCAGTTAGAAGCTTAAGATCAATTAATCCTTTATAAGGAGAGTGTATAGAGACCCAGTTAACTGATTAAAATAGTCTGTTTGATAGATGAAGCACAGAGATATTAAAATGAGTTAAGTGTCCTCATTTGGTAAATGAAAAATTTAACTTTACTTTTGTATTAAAATATTTTGAAATAATATTTACTTTAGAGGTTGGTTTAACAACATACCTTCTGGAATTGTGATAATGGAATTATACAATCTCTTTCCTCCCTGTTCCTCTCCTTCCCATTCTTACGATTTCTAGCAAGCTGGTGAGGGAGGGAGGGTATGTGTGAGAATGAGCAATGAGTTAGATGGTGAAAATCATTATGGTTGGATTTTAGAGGGTTGTCAATGTTACTGTAAACATGGTATCCACCATCATGGCTTCTGTGTTTTCTAATCCATTTGAATTGTCAGGAAATTGAGGACTACAAAGTCAACACATCATATACAAGGAGTAAGGGTAGAGAATTCAGTTGGTAAGTTGTTTATCTCAGAGAAGCAATGTTTTTTTTTTTTTTTTTTTTTTTCCATGAATAACAGACAAAGAACAAAGATCTAGACGGGAGAGGGAAGAAATCTCTGTTTCCCGCCTAAAACATAACAAGGATGGGACAGTGGTTAAAAGGCTGAATTTAAAGGCTTCTGATGGTAGCACGGCCATTTCCGAGTGATGCTGCACATTGCTCTGAAACTGTCCATCCGCCCATTGTTTACACTTGAGTCTCTTGAAAACATTTGATCTTCAAGTAGTTATTGGGCACCTTCTTCGTGGCAAAAAATACTCTAGGTGTTAGTGGCATGGGAGTAAGAAAACAAGTTTTCTGCCTTATGGGAGAAAACTTTAATGGAGGGAGATATTCTGAAATTTTTTATTTTCATCCTTCAGGTAGTGATAAGTACTGGTCAAGAAAGACGTTTCTGACAAGGAGACACCTGAACATGTCTCCCAACCAAATCTGTTGACTGACAGCCTCCTCCATCTTGGGCAGTGGACACCCATGAAGTAGCATGGACAGAAAGGAACAGCAAGAAGGTAAGTTTTGCTGAATTTCAGTGTAAGAGTTCTGTATTTTCAACTGTGCGTTCTGTATTTTTATTTCCTAAATCTGGCAACCTTACATGGAGGCTTACCATGCAGTAAGGGCCTTGACATCTGCTCAGGAGTGAGGTGGGGAGCTATGAACGCGTTTTTAACATCCTGTTTTGAAAAGGTTACTCTGTGCATCCTGTTGAAAGAAGTCCATAGGTGATTAAGATCCAGGAGCAGGAAAGTGAATTTGGAAGCATGGAATGATGGCCAGTGTGACCAAGGTTTTTGTGTATATTTCGCAAGGAGAAGTGACAAGATTTGGTGATGGTTTGGCTGTGGAGTTTGGGAAAGTAAATAGAGGCTTTGAGGACAGTGTCGATTATTTTGTCTGAACAATTATGTGACAGAGTTGCCCTCCACCACCACCTAAAGGTTCGTAGTGTGGATTTAGGTATCTTCCTAAATAGGTTGCAAAACTAGGAGGAAATTGGCTTGGCTATTACAAGATAATTTGTGGGCTGGAAAGGGTTAATGGTTTATTCTGTGGCTACTCTCTATGTGTATATGTCTATCCCTGCATCTATGTATGGGCATACACGTATATGAATACACTTCGATCTGTTGATGCATGGATATAATTGTCTTTCTTTCCAAAGTCGTTTTTATATCTTTAGGAGAATGGTGATTTTATCTAAAAATGAATATATAGTCTTACCTACATATTTTATTCCAAATATATTAGCTCTAAAAATTAACTAGTAACTAGTATGTTTGTTTAAATTTTTTTTGTATAAATAGTAGCTGGAATCATTTAGAAGACTCTTCAAAGTATACACATAAAAAATTAGAATAGACTCAGACTCCAGAAATACGTATTTATCTAAAGTATATATGGAAGATTATATAACGCCTATCATTGAAGTATCTTCCAAGAGGCATTTTACGTTTAAATTACTTAACTACATATATGGATCTTCAGATTGGAAACAAGCTTGAATACAATTATTAGTATTGCCAACTGTAATTCAAAGGTTGAATTCAGCTGAAAAAGAGTGACAAGCTATTGACTTCTCAGGATAAAAGGAGAAAGAAGTGTCTGAGGAAGACGGAGCGTCTAAGGGCTGGTGGACTTGGGTTCTGAAGCCCAGCAATTCTCTGTAAGTCTCCCTTCAGTGAAGCTGAGTATTGTTCATCATTATGGGGGGAAACTGAAGCCATGAGACTACATCCTGCTCTCTGGGGTGCCGGCTCAAGCTGTCCCAGAGGGTGGGGGTACTTTCCTGATATGGCTAATAAAGGAGTGTGCAGCAGCTGTCATGCTTTGCCTCCTTCAAGGCGCATAGATGGGAGAGAGAGAAATAGAGAGGGAGAAAGAAGTGAATAGCAGAGCTTGGACGATGAAGATCAAGATGACAGATGAAGTTTTCAAGGGAGCAAGTCCCTTTGTGCTGGTTGGCCAGAATGCCCTGCCCATTATCCAGTATTTAGTTTTAGGTATGTATTCTTTTCTACTGGTAAAAGCGACTAGTATTACAAATTTCATTTTGGGGGTGGGGAGGAGGGGATTGCAACTTGTGTTTATTTGAAATCTAAGTGCAATTTCTTTCCAAAGGCAAATCCCCCAAGAGAAGACAATGGATTTACTTGTTTCTTTATGTCTCTATATGTGCACATCTTCCTTTTACTGAAAACCATACAAGCCAGATAATATTTCAGGCATGGTGCATGCAGGGCTCAGTTACTCTTTACAATAATCTTAATGTGGAAGTCAGAACTATCTTTTTTACATTTAATTAGAAAGAAGCAGACCCCCGCCCCCCTCCCCAAGAAGTTTAAATACTTCATTAAGATTGCACAGCCAATCAGAGGGAGATGAGACAAAACTGAGGACTACCTGACTCTAAGGACAAAACAAAGTTTAAAAGGCTGTATTGCTTGTTGAACACTATATACATTATTTGTACTTTGTACAAAATGACTGCATAATTCATCTTTCTAATGAGATATTTGTGTCTAGGACAAATACTAAATAGGACAGCAGGGCAACAGATGTGAACTAAGACTGTTCCAGACAAATTGGGACATGCAGTCACTCTCACTGTACATAATAAATGTGTTATTGAGTGAGATCATATAATACACCTACCTGTAGGGTTCTTCTTGAAAATCTGAACTATTACCTAATCTGCATTTATAAAATGTAGTCTTGCATCCAATTTGCAGGAATTATTCATCACAAATGGCTGATTTCCTGCCTTTACTCAGATTTGTGTAAGTGACTCAATTATAATCAAGAAACAGCAAAGCGGCAGGCAATGTAACCATGCAATCATCAGTGTGGATCTCATGCTCTGATGGGACGCTTCTCTGATATTAAATGAAAGCTGAAAAGAGGACAGAGAGTAAATGAAGGATTTGCACTTCACTGTTTCTGAAAGACTAGTAGTGCACATTCTTCATTTCCCTGGATCAGCTCCCCAAATTTGCTATCTTGGCGTATCTAGTTATTTTGGTGAAAAACATCAATGTGGAAATAATAAATAAGCACCGAGAGTGAATATCGCAATTATAAGCACTTCCATGCCTATGAGAAATAAGTAGAAGTTGATCACTGGCAAATAGATTCGTATTTCTATTTCTGTTATTCTTATCTCTATTCATATTTTGGTGGCATCTTACAGAGGCGCCGAGAAAGCTGTGGTGCTTCACATCGGGTCTCAGGTTTCTGCCTTCCTGTGGGGCCTTGGGAATGAATGTCACTTTCAATCTCTGGACTTCTATTAAAGAAGACATTCGTCCAGTAAGGAAAGGAGGTGCAATCTAGAAAACAGACTGTCTGGACCCCTCTGATCCCAGGCGTATTTAATCCAGGGCACCAGGAGTGACAGCAAGGGTTTTCCAGTCCTTGGTTTCTTCCATAACAAGATACCCACCTGTTGAAACGGGCACTGCAGTGTGGGTACAACCACGTGATGCATTGGGTACAGTGACTGGCACAGAGCCAGCACCATCACCAAGGAGTAGACGATCTATAGGCTCAGATTTACAAATTACACAAGCTCCTCAAAAGGTCCTTACCCTGAATAGAGAGTAGAAAGTCCTTCTGGCCAATCGGAATCTACCTTGAGTACCACCAACATCTGTGCCATTTGTAGTTAAACCCGTTTGCACTCACCATGTCCTAGCAATATAGGAGATGTTCTGTAAGCAACTTTACACCCTGTCGGCCTTCTTCAGTGGCAACTTTTAACATCCTTAAGATCAACTGGTGTTAGTTGGTGTTAAAATCATTATACTTTTTCTCAGTCCATATATATATGTATTATTCCAACTTTTGGACATATTCCTTTACTCAGATTACTTTTCAAAAAAATTCTCATTCATTCTAAAACAATCTAGGACCTACTTTACATATGATTTTATTCCCTGTTTGTGGGCTGATTAGCTGAAAGATAGAGGTAGTCCCTAGATCCTTTCAGTCAGAGGATTAAAAACTCTGAGAGATTAATTATTTTGCCTGTAGGAACCCAGGGATTGATGGAAGGTTTGGAACTGAATAAAATGTTGGGAGTCAGGGTATTCCAAATGGTTTTTGTTTGTCTGTTTCCTACTCCACCATGACATCTCTGTGTGCTGAATATTAACCGCTCAAGGTCAAGGATTTTGTCTGATTTCCTTCTGAGTATATTCTTACGACTAGAAAAGACGGTAGCATATGCAAGTGCCCAGTAAATGTTTGCTAAAACTGTAACAGTTTCACAGTGTCAGTCAAAATAGGAATGCAAATACTCCAGTCATAAGTAAGGACCTATCGAAGCAGAATATTAGGAAAATAACATAACCCTAAGAATAAGTTCCTTTTTAATATTTGCCTCAAAGTTGGATGCATTTTTTTTTCTGAATACATATTTGTACATTTTTGCATATATTTCATAAAACACAGAATACACAACTACGAAAAGATTGCAGTCTCTGTGCAACTTTCAAAAGGAATCCATCCTATAATGGAACATAGAGGCAATTTACAATTTTGTGGTTTTGTATTTGGGAGAAAAAAAAATAAAAAAGACTGTTCATTTCATTGGTACCATGTTTTATAAATATGTTTAAAAGCAGCTTGAGGATAATGACTGAGACCAAAGGAAGATCATCTGACAGGAAATTTGAAAGGACTTGAGGCATATGGTGCTAACGTTATCCCAGAAAAGAAATTAGCCTTCACCAGATGAAAGAATCTGACTTGGGGGGTTTAAAAAGAAACTTCCAAATAATAACCAGAAGAAATTGTTTTCAAAACTTCAAATTGGTTTCCTCAGGGGAATAGATATATCTAGATGGTAGATTGGGAAAGGGCAGAACATTTAATGTTTTATAATATGACCTTCATTCAAACTTTTATGTTTAATATTTTTAATCATTTATGTATATTGCGATGATTAAATAGATTTGTAAAGTGTTTAAAAGGAGACCACAGGGTAAATTATTTCCACCGTTCTTTAAGTTTACCTTAGTTTTAAGTGAGACTGTGTAGGGTAAAGCATAGATCTTAAGGCCAAATCACTAGTGAAAAGCTAACTCTAAAACCTGAGAGAGCTAGTTCTGGGCTTTGGGGAGTCACCCATGGCCTTATTAGCCTATGATTTTTTTTTTTTTTTCTGTTAAGTTGGTTCCAGCCATGTCCCTGCATTAGCTTACACTCGGAGAGAAATCGTTCTTGAACTCCAAGAACTAGGTGGATCCTAGTAGTGACCTGAGGAGGTTTTATTTCTAACAATCTAAGAAAAGACAACGCTCATTGTCTCACCACTTTCCTGAAGGAAGGAATTGCTAAAATTTATGCTTAATCTAAATCTTCTCATACTCCAGCCCTTTTACAGGGCATCCTGTCTTTATATTGTTCTCCAGGGACCCGTATGGTGGCTTCTGTGGCAGGCAGAGTTATGGTCCAGGAAGATTCTACACTGGGACTATGCCTGAAAATCCTGAAAATATGTTACCTTACATGGCAGGAGACTTTGCATAGACACTTAAAGCTACTAATCATTTGGTCTAAACATGATCAAATGGGAGATTGTTCTGAATTTCCTGGGGGGTCCCACTGTAATCTCATGATCTCTTAAAAGCAGATAACTTTCTCCAGCTTTTTACATAAGAGGAAGGCAGAAAGGGAAGCCGGAGAGATTCAAAATTGGTTTTGAAGATGGAGGGGGGGCCAGGGACCTCAGTCTAACAGTCACAAGGAATTGAATTCTGCGAATGACCTGAATGAGCTTGAAAATGTATTTTTCCCTAAGAGCTTCCAGATAGGTACCCACATGGCAGACACCTTAACTTTGGCCCTGTAAAATCCTGCACAGAGAAACCAGCTCAGCTGTACTGTGCCTGGATTTCCAACCTACAGATACTGTGAGATAACAGCTCTGTGTTGTTTAAACTGCTCTATTTGTGATGATACGTTATGACAGCAATAGGAAACTAACAGGCTCTATCATTCCCCACTTAACTTACAAAGAAATCGAGGCTCAGGGAAGTTAAATATATTACACACCGTGGTCTAGCCTGCAACGCTAGTTTAGTACCATGAATCATACCCAGGTCTGCTGGTGCCCACACTTGTGTTCTTGTGTTCGTAGCCGTAGTCCTCAAACTTCAGCGTGGGGGTCAGAATCACCTAGGAGGTTTCTTAGCATGCAGATTTCTGAATCCCATCTCCAGAGTTCTTGATTCCGTAAGTTTCAAGTGTGGCCAGAGAATTTGCATTTTTAGTGTGTTCCTAGTTGACGCTGGTGCTGCTTCTCTGGGGATCCACTGATCTACAGGATACTCTTACTTTTAATCCTTACTATTTTTTGTAAGGGGCTTGTTTAGAGTTGCCGTAACGGTTCTTTAGGGGACATGAGAGTATTATGATGATACCTTGTGCCCACTTGCTCGTCTGTGCCCGACAAACGCAAAGGGAGGCCGTGCGGCATCTACCTTAACACACTTCTGAGAGAAAAATTCAATGAAAATCATTCAGTTCTATCCTGTGGCAACAACGCTAACCACACACTCGCTTCTATCAGATTTTACTCAAACTCAGCAAGCAAAGAATTTCTGTTTGTATTATCTGGTGTTTTTAAACCTTTAGCATATATTGACTCCCCTTTGTCAAGGACTTAAGAATTAAAAAGTCAATGGACACACAACAGAAAATCCATGTTGCAGAAATTGCCCAAGAAAAGCAGTCCAGACAGGGTAGCCGTGCCGTATAGAATAAACGGGGATAAACAGATTATTTCCCGTGGGAGGTAAAATGGAGTTGGATATATACCTAAAGGGGAGCAGAAGCAGTCTTGCTCTTTCTTAGGTAAGGAATGCAGGACAAATTATTCTTTATATCTCATTTAAAAGACTCTTCTTGACTTAGTATTCTATATTATTTTACTTTAGATGAATTTTCAATTTGTAATACATCTCTTGAGGTATAGTTTATTTACCGTAAAATTCTCCAATTATAAGTGTATAGCAATGACTTTTAGCATATTTACTGAGTTATTCAACCATCACTATAATCCAGTCTTAGATTTTAATCATCCCAATAAGATCCCTCATGTTGGTTTAAGCTCTCATTCTCACCACCAGTCCCTAAGCAACCGCTAATTTACTTTGTGACTCTATAGAGTTGTCTTTCCTGAACATTTAATATAAATGGAAATGCACAATATGTCTCCTTTTGTGTCTGGCTTTTTTTCACATAGCGTTTCTTTGAGGTTCATCCATGTTGCAGCATGTATCAGTACAGTATGTCATACTTTGTTATTTCTGATTGGTATTCCCAGTGGACATTTTAAATAAAATATTACAAATATGTAACAGTAATATTTCCTTCTTCCAAGGATTTTGACTCTAGATTACTGTTTCTCAATTTTTGGGGGGCGGAGGAGCAAAAATAGAGCTGGGTAACACAGGATAAGCATTTTACTCTAACTCCTTGCCCTCTTTTCAGGAGAATGTCCTAAAATGGCATTCATATATTCCATCCTGGGTGGGGAGGGGGCGGTGGCAGGATTTTTATATGGATAAGGGGACTGGACTAAAAAAATTAACGAATGATGGGAACTAACTGAAGATGCACCCAGTGTGGTCCTGAAGGGTGTAAGTGAGTAAGAGTAGGTTGAAGCTTGATTATCAGAGTTTCATTTTTTTGTTGGGCAGGCTTTCTTCTACAGATAAAGAGAGCTTTATCTATGGAATTAGAAGTGGGAAGTTCTATTGTGTGGCTCTTGAAGTCCCACTGTGTTCATCTCTCTTCTTTGTTTAAAATCCATAACTCTCCATTACATATTAGATACAGTCCCAGATCCCTTCTGTGATTTATAGGACCCTCCATGAATTAGCATGCGTCTAACTCTCCAGACTCACTAATTTGTGTCTTTCCACTTTATTCTCTGTTCTCCCCCTATTTAGGAATTCCTTCAATTTCTGAACTCTTCCTTTCTGAATGGTCATTGATCTTGTAATTATTAGTTTAAAAACTGCAACCCAGTAACAGTGCCAGTAGTCTGGTTGTGATATTACACTGCAGTTTTGCAAAATGTTACTACTGGGAGAAACTGGTTAAAGTGTACACAGAATCTCTTTATATTATTTTTTTGCAACTGCATGCATATCTACAGTGTTCTCAATAAAAATTTCAATTTAAAGAGAAGAAGAAAAAAACCTGAAATTCTCACTATATAAACACCATGAGTCAGGGACTACATATCTGTTGCTCATTGTTACCTCTTTACTGTTTGGTCCAGTACCTAGGAAAAACTGGAATGAAATAAATTCACAAATACTGGTATCCAAGTGCAGACAGCTAGCTGGTGCCAGAGAGGATTCAGCTAAGGTCTGGTTCCAAAGAACTTGGTCTTTCATTGCAACTCTTTTCCTAGGCATCGATTTCTGATTTTTAAAACTCATTCATTCATTCAGAAATATCTGCCAGAGTCTCAGGTAGGTCTGAGATGTAATGGTAAACGAGATAGAGGGGTCCCTGCTGTATGGACCTGTAGTCTGATGGCAGAGCTGCATCCATCACTTACATGCAGTTAAGACTATGGTACAAACTGAAATGAGTGCAAGGAGGAAACAGAACCAGAGTCAATGAAAGTAAATATCCAAGGAACTGACCTAGACTGAGAGGTGAGGAAGAGACTGCTGGAGGGTGAGACAAGTTAGCTTAGATCTGAATATTGAGTGGGACTTGACCTTCCAGACAGAGCAAACTGCACAGGCAAGGAACTTCTGGCAGGAGGAAACAGAGTACATCCGAGAAATGGAAGGAAAGCCACCGGGTTTGCCACCCAAGTGTGAAGAAAGAGGTAGCTTCCAGGTCCTGCTAACTAAGAATTTTGGTTTTATATTGAGAATGATAAAGCAAAGACTGTTTGAAAACAAAGATGATAAAGAGTGCTTGGCACAATTGGTTTTCCATTCTAAGTATTCACTTCGGAGAGAATGGATTGAGGTGGGAAAGTGGGAGTGAATGCAGGGGATTTATTTGTATGAGGTTGAAGTGGTCTAGGAGAGAGATGATGGTGGCTTAGGTGGACCTGTGGTTCTCAGCTGTGGAGACTGGTTTATATTAAGACTTCCATGATAACTGAGCCCTATCTCAAAGTCACTGTAATGGGAGATGTGTTCTTGGCATAGCTCATCTCAAAGGAGAACTTCTTCCAAGTCTTATCTTGTCCCAATTTTGCCTCCTAGGTGGGTCAATTACTCACCTTCTTCACATGCCAGGGTTCTTGGGGATAACAAGATCTAAGTCATAACTTTACTGTGATAATAAATTGAGATAAAGTGTCTCCAGCACAGTGTCTGTTATCTCATAGTCAGTTATCCTCCACTGGTGGAATTTGGAAATGAGAAAAATTGGTAGCAAATCAGGTATACTATGTGACTCTAATTTTGCCTGTATTCTTCCCAAGATCTTTTGACATCAGAGTACCGCTTAGAAAACGTCTTGAAGATGAATAAATATTTATCAATGCTATAGAACAGAATTTTAAAAATAAGTATGCAGTTTCAAGCAGAGAAACAATGTGTTTGTACCCGTCCAGGTAATCCTCATTAATAGGCTCACGGTAGATACTGCAGGAAGAGGCAACATGGAAGACAATCTTACGTTAGGGATGTGCATCCTAACAATTAGATTTGAGGATTCAGCTCATGTCTCTAACTGTAAATGAATACCGCACATTAAACACAGAAGACTGTGGGGTTCCCACTTCCTTAATTCTGGGTTCATGGCGATACCAGATTTGACCATGCCCATTTCATTTTCATTAGTATGTGTTGACATTCTCCTGTAACCTCACCACAGGTTAAGTTTTCTTCCCAGTCATGTACTTGGTGACAGGTTAGCAACAATTCCATTTTCATGCTCCATTTTCTCTGCCTACTGAGGCAGTTTGCTATCTATGCACTTTGTTATTTCCTCGGCTTTGTGGCTCCGACTGGAGAGGTGTTTCTTGATGGGAACTGCACTTTGAATACCAACACTCCAAGTGCTCTCCTGGCTGAATACTATCTGTGCCACCTGAGGGGGAGGATTTTAATATCTAGGTCATCCTCTTAGATTAAACAGTTGGTCAAGACCGTGGACTGAGTTGTTTTAAAGTTGTATCTCATTGCATTTCCCAGGCATCTGACAGTTTACCATCACGACACCGTAGGTTCTCCATCATCTGGCATCTGCCCACCTCATAAGCCTCATCTTCTACGCTGCCTAGATATTTATGATGGGGGATGTCGGACTGTGTCATATGCCTGCATTCACTCTGCCATTTCAGCTTTCTGTTCCCTTTGTGGAGGCCATTCTCTCTGCCTCTAAGACTCAGCCCTCTCCCTGTTGTCTTTTCTTGCCTAAACACCTGCTCAACTTCCAAGACTCCATTTCGGTGTCACCTCCACTGGGTGGCCTTCATGGTACCTTCTGGCTCCTCGCTCTCAGTCGCAGTGTATTTGTATATACTTTACATTTTTAACTTTATATTTTCATAAATTTTATGCTTTGTATAGTTTAACTTTATCCTCCAAAAGTTCCCTGGGCATCACTCTGTCATAGAATCACTACATGGTACTGAAGTTATCCATTTTTAGATCCATTTCTCCACCTAGACAGTACATTCTTGTCTAATCCATACCTGCATTTCTAGCACCTCTGTGCTTGAAGCACAGGTAAGTTATTAGGTGCTTATTGAAATGCTTGATGCATTCAAAGAAAGCAAAGGGAAGCAGGAAAAACAATGTCAATTAAATCTTTATTCACCCTGTTGCAGGCACTTTGTTAGAGGCTAAGAACTCAGAATTCTTAGCATAAGCATAAGGCTCACCTCTAGATATTTAAAATCTAAAGGAAAAGAGATGTAAAAATCAACCATTATTATTCTGTGATGAAGGTAATTCTGGAATCAGGGAAGGTGCCCTGGGTAAAAAGATACACACTTTGAGTTGTCCTTGGTACTGTTATTAATTATACTGAAGTAACGTTCAATAATTATTGCGCTTGACTGGCTCACTGAGTGCTTACTATTTACTACATTCACTCCATGCATTCTGTGATCTCTCACAGCAGTCTTACAGAGTAAACACTGTTATTGCTGTTTTATTGGGGGTGCAGAGGACACTGAGGCACAGAGAGGTTATGAATCTGTTCCCAGGTCACACAGAGTGGTTTACCTGGGAACAGATTATGGACCTTTCTAATGCCACAGACCCTTCCTCTCTAAATGCTCAGTTACAAAGATGCCCCTCCCTACTACTGGAGAAATTGATTAGAGGAAGAAGAGAAAGAAACACACAAGAAGTGAAGTAATCGTCATGGAAGCGAAGGGGCACGTTCTATTTTGGGGAGCTGTAAGGAGTTCAGTGCTGCTCCAGACTGCAGACCCCATAGAAATTGAAAGGGAAAAACCCTTTGATACATTCCCAATTTCAAGCTTGCCCAATCTTCCACCCAAGGGGCAGCCCTTACATTCCCAAGGGTAGCAAAATGTAGTGGTCAGCACTGGAGAAAATAATGATCAGTTTTCTTCTGTAGAAAGTGCTCCACTGTTCAGATGTGTTAGAAAATGACAAAGTACCTGGACCCTTCATCTGCCTCCTTCACTGAAGCTAAAAGGGGAGAATAAATAACAGCTGGGGGAACAGATCAATGAAGGCCTTGCCTGCAATAACAGATAGAAAGTCCCTGGCAAAGGGAAACCATAAATGCTATAGAACCTCATTCTTCATCTTTGAACTAAAGGTCTCCTCTGACCAGAACGTTAAAGATCAACTGCAGCTCCTCCCTTGAGCACAGGTGTTTGCTTTACTTATCTCGGTGCCCAGCTCTCCGCAGTGGCACTGAAAACCTTTCTGCAAACACAGTGGAGGCTTTCCCTAACGGCTAATCCATAAGCTTCATAAAAGTTACATTTATCTATCAAGACTCATGCCGTTGATATTATCCACAGTAGGGCATTTACTCTCCCCTTCTTCTATTAGTAATGACATCAAATATAGCAAGTTGGTGGAGACCAAGGTGCTCAAGACACCCATCCAATCATTTTCCTGCCTTTCACTCGTGATGGATGGAAGTGATTGTGTTTTTCATTCTGAGCTGCTGAGTTCCTTTAGATTGTGCTGTGAGATGACAGGGCTCCTGCCAGAGCAGTTTCTTGAGTATGATGGAGTGAGGTGCTTTCCAGCTGGGTTCAAGACCCTTTAGGAATTTGATAGAGCCCTTGGGGGTCCATCCTGAAGAGCAAGCTGGGTGGCTGGGGGCTGGGCGCCAGAGAAGTCTCAAGTTTTAGGTCTGTAATACCACATACGCTTTTATATGGAGAATGATCTCTTCAAATAATAGACCTAAAAATCTACCAGGTTGTGAAGAGGTGCACTGGCCTTGTGAGACTGGGAACCTCTGTCAAAATGTGCTGAACCACTAACAGAGCTGTGCTGGAGCTAAGCTGCTTCTCTCCCTCTCAGCTTCATTAGTCTTATCTCTAAAATGGGCATAAGGATACAACATGTCCTCCATTTCACAGGAGTCTTAGGAGGGAGGGTCAGCTGAGAGGTTATAAATAAGGTCACTATGTCAAGTGTAGAATGTTGAGGAGCTGTGAGCATTTTGGAGTATTCCTGTTTATTTCATCTCCCTTAATTGGCCCAGCCATTGTATGAGGTAGGTATTAGCAAACACAGTTTACTTTGCCTTGTCTTGATTTTCTTATCTGTGAGTTATCTTAGTGTGTGTGTTGGAGGGTGGGGCTGGGGGCAGTCAGAGAGATGCTCACTCTGACAGTCACTATATCATATGGACACTTGAGTACCTGGGGAGAAACTGAAGCCATGTGCCCACCACCAGCTCCAGTTGTCATCCACGTGAGTGAACTATCTTGGAAGCTGATCCTCCAAGCATTCAGAAGACTGAAGCTCTAGCCAGTATCCTAACTGCAACCTCATGTGTGACCCTGAGCCACCAGCACTCTTAAAACCACTTCCGAATCCCCATCCCACAGAAACTATGAGATGATAGATGATTATTTTGTTTCTGGCATCTATTTTGGGATAATTTGTTATGTAGCAGTAGGTAGCTGATACACTTACTAATTAATGCCCTAAAAATGTGGCCATGGATGTAGGAAAACACCTGGGGAAAACATGAAATGGAATTTCAAATGTGTCACTGTCACCAAATTTGTTGTCACCGGCCACATTTGGGTCTCAAGACATTCCATCCTGGACAGGAGTATGGGACATAAAGTAAAAAGGCTTGGGTTCAATCCCTGCTTTTTCTCTTGCTAGCTTTGCCCCTGAGTGAGCTTATTAACTTCTCTAATTCTCAGTCTTTACTTTTGTAAAATAAAACCAAATCCCCACAATCACCCTATGAGTTAGATTCTGTGAGATGATGAAAATAAGACTTTGCAAAATACAAGTGCCTGATAAAGATTCACCATTATTTTTGGTTTCTATTCTGCGTCTTCTGTGTGAACATAGGTCTCAGATTCCACATCTATGAAATAGGGATCACAACCCCCACCTCTCTGTATTGTCATGGACTTTGATTTCTAAAGGTACAGTGATGAGGAAGCGGTAATCTCCAGTCTTTGCCATGCTGAGGAAGGCTATTCCGTGTGGTCCTAGGTGAACAAAGATGGACTGGGGAGTATCTGGAACTTATCTAGGCTGAGAAGCCCAAGACATCTGTCGTCTTTGAGAATTCTCACAAAAACTATATAAGGTAGAATCCTCACCGAAACTTTATAAAGTTCATGATATTGTACCTGTTTTATAGAAGTTGAATGTGAGGTCATTTTAAGCACTTTACGGAAGATCACTCAGCTAGTAAATGCTGGAACCAAGATCCAACCTGTGCTCTGTGTTTCATAGCACACAGCCTCTCGGACTAGATGAATATGCCAGAACTGGTCTAAATCAGTCTTTTAAGACTTCGTGAATTTAAAAGAAGTATTAGTTATTTTTCTAGTAATCATACAGGCTTATGGTCAAATGAATGAAAATGTCCCTACCTCACTATCTATTTTTTTTAACCTTAAAATAAAAGACTCTTTTGATAAAGATTTTTCATCATAGGCTCAGCCATTCCCACTTTAGTTGCAATGACTTCCTCCCTCCCTTTCTCCTTCCTTCCTTCTTTTCTCCTTTTTATTCTTTTTTATTTCTTATTTTTCCCCTTCCCTACACAAACATTGGCAATTTGGTGAGTCTGTAAAGTACCTGAGAAAAACAGAACTCCTGAAGAAACTTATGCTCTACTGGAGAGAGGCAAAATCACTGGTAACTTCTAGTGACTGTAATAATACGATATATTAGCAATACTGTAGGCTCTGGGGTTAGATTGGTTTAGGTCTGAACCCTGCTACCTCCGCTCACTAATGTGTGTGTACAAGTTGTGTGACTCAAATTACTGCCACTTGGAAGTTAGCAGTTGTGCCTGCTCACAGAGCTGTTGAGCAGATTAAATGATATAATCCATGCAAAAATCATAGTAATGAGGTATGAAATAGCTGGCAATAGCTAACATTTGGGAAGTCTTCCTAAGTAATAGGGCAGTGGTGTACAGACTCATTATCATTTCTTTCTCTTGGAGAAGTTTTAGAAACAATCGAGGAACTCATCCCGGGTAATAAAACTAAGGACTAAAACTGGAGCAGCAAAGCAGTGGGCTCATTACAATAACAGCATGGCTTTCCTGAAACTCTAGGCAGGGAACCCTCAATTGTGCTCAGTGCTAGCCGCGTATATTACTGGAATTACATTACAATTAGGTTGCGACTGTAGCTAATGTCTCCGGTCACTGCGCTGGGTATTAAGTCAATTCCAGCTCTTGACTGATTTCTAAGGCTGTCGACACTGGCTCAGTGGAACAGGAAAACCACACCTTAGGGAACTCGAAAGTGCACGTTACTGCGAGAAAATAAACTGCCAGTTGATTGCAACACTTGTTTCTTAAAAAAAAAAAAAAAGATTCTTTAACTGGGTTTTACTCAAGACTGCCTTTCAAGAAAACGTTGGTTCAATTAGGAGCCAAAAAGCCATATTTTCACTATTCATTTATACTCTCCATTTCACTGTGAGTAAACAGAAACCACCCACTTACATAGGAAGAAGGGATGGGGGTATACATACCTAAAACGAGTATCTGCAGTAGGACCAAGTCCTACTCTATTGATATAAGGTACATTCATGAAATAAAATCTGAATTAACTCCCTCTGCCTCACCACCCCCTGTCCCCTATTCAGGGATTGATTTCAGGGCAGCTCAACACTCTGTTCTAAGGAGATTTTTCTTGAGAAGATACCACTTAGATAAAAAGCCCAGTGTCTGAGCCAGGGCTTTCCTTGGTTTGATCCCAACCTAACAGTCCAGGCTGCCCTCTCGCTCTATCAGTTTATACGTCCTCTTCTTCCACCACATGAACCAACTTTCCGGTATATTCTGAACTTGACTTCCTTGCAGATGTGCCCTTTGTTTTTGCTGTTCCCTCTGCATCCAGTGTCTGCCACCAGCCCGTACGCCCAACCTCTTCTGCAATCGTATCTGTCAGCAAGAGTGCTGGCTTCCCTCAGTCTCCTTTCCCAGAGAGGAGAATCTTTGCCTGGCTTTTTAATGATGAATTCCTCAGGGCCCTTCTAATTTAGCCCTTCTAATTCTCTCCCCCTTGCCTAGATAATTTCATTCAGTCTCTCAGTTTAATTACCATCTATATGCTGATGACTCAAAAATTCATGTGTCCAACTCCGACATCTGTAGAGTTTTATATCCAACTACTGGCTTGATACAATCATCTGAATATATCTTCCAGACATTTACAACTCATAAATGGAATTCCTGATGCCTCCCATGCCCCAGATCTGAATGTCCACTGGTGGTCCTTAAGTCAGTTCAAGGCACTTTCACTTACCTACTAGCTCCTCCTGAAAATGGGAACGTTTTCTTTGATATCTCTTTGTTCCTCACTCTCATACTATGTCTAATTCTTACTGAGTGAGCTTCCAACCCATATTTCTCCACCTTAGCCTCTTTTCTCTATTTCCACAGATAGCACTCTAACCCAAGTTACTATCATATCTTATTTTAAACCGTTGAATATACCAGTTACCTCCTTTGCAGCTTCCTTTGTCTCCATTTAATCTGTTCTCCACAGAGCAGGGAATCTTTGTAAAAAGCATCTCTGATCATGTCAGCCTCAGGAATAAAACCTTTCAATGATGTCATGTTGCCCTTAAAATGTGGTCCAAAATGTAAACAAGAATCTACAAAGTTCTGCACAATCCAGCACCTCTCAAATGGCCTGCATCTCATGGCACTCCTCCTTCACACACTCATGCTGAGTTCCTGGAATATGATACCCTCTCCAGCTTCTTACCTTTTTTTATATGCTTTTCCCTCTGTGTGGAATCCTCTTTTCCCCCTCTTTGTGTGTCTAACGTCATGTCATTTGGTCCTCTGGGGGCATCTTAAATATTACTTCTTCAAAGAAGCTTTCTCTAAATCCTGGACCTAGTGAGAACCCCTTATCTTCATTCCTAGAGTGTTCTGTGCTTCTCCTAAAAAGGGCCATACATTCATAAGCAGATCCTTTATAATAATCGTATTGAAATAGACCTTGCCCACTAAACTATGGATTCTGTGAGCCCCAGAGCTTAGCCTAATTTGCTGACCCTTCCATCCTCCCCACCTAGCACAGCGTCTGGCCAGTCGTCAGCACATGATACATTTTTGTCCCTGTTTTTATGGATTGAATTGTGTCCCTTCTAAACGTATGGTGAAATTGTAATCTCTAGTACCCCAGAATGTGGCCTCATTCTGAAATAGGGTCTTTACAGATGCAGTTAAAATAAGGTCATATTAGAATAGGGTGGACCCTTAGTCCAGTGCCCTTAAAAGAAGATAATGGAAAATAGGAAGGAGACAGAGATTGAAGCGCTGCAGCTGGGAGCCAAGGAAAGCCAGAGCCTGGTGGCTGCCACCAGAAGCTAGGAAGAGAACAGGGAGGGTTTTACTCAGAGTCTCGGACGGAGTCTGGCATTGCTATCCCCTTGATCTCAGGTTTCCAGGCTCTAGATCCATGAGAGAACACTCTGCTGTTTTAAGCCACTCAATTTGTGGTGCTATGTTATGGCAGCCCTAGAAAACGAATGCACTGCTTATGTCCACGCACTCACGCATGTATTTAATGAACAGGGCGTTATTCAGCTCTGGGCTTTCAGTGCCTGGCACTGCTTGGGACAGAACAGATACTTAGTAATAAGATGCCGATAGAGTAATTGTGTATAAACACGGTCAGAATCTATCCATCTGCTTACCTGTGGATAAAAACAAGTAGTTAAAAGCCAAATGTTAAGTTTACACTTATAACCCCCAGATCTCACTTTTAGGTCTCTAGCCAAGAAAAATGTCAATTTATATATGCAAACGTTTATAGCAGCATTATTCATCATAGCAAAAAACTGGAATCAAGCAAAATGTCCTTCAATGTGTGAATTCACGAACTGTAGTATATTACTCATAAAGAGGCATGAACTATGGGCACAAACACCATGAATGAATCTCAGATGCATTCTTCTGTGTGAAGGAAGCCAGTCTCACAAAGTTATATACTGTATGAAAATAAGTATAAATCCTCTAGGGGAAGAAAAAAACATAGAAAATGGACACGGTATGACTAACAGGGACCCAGAACAAAATGGAGCCAAGCAACCTGGGGTTCAGTCACGTACTCTATGTTCTCAGAAAAGCCACAAACTGGAAGCGTATGAATTTTGACTCTGCCAAAGCTCCTGCCTGGCACGTGCCCCCGGACAGCTCAAGCAATGACCAACCACCAAGACTTGCACTCAAGTCATAAAGGTCACCCAGTCCCTTCTGAGTTTCCCAAATGTGGTTTTTACCTTTATAAGCCTCACTGTAACTTCTACCCCGTGGAACACAGCTCAGTTGTATGACTGAGTCTGTGTCTCCAGGGCTGCAGTCCTCATACTTTCCTGAAAAAAATTCATTCTTCCATCATTTTGTCGTTCAGTTTTATCCAGCATTCCAGAAAAGGCAAAAGTAGAGAAACAGAGAACAGACAAGTGCTGGCAGAGTCTGGGATGAGGAGAACAAGTGAATACGAAGATTGAGCACAATGGAATTCTTTGGGGTGTTGTGAGTGCTCTGTATCCTGATCACAGCTGTGGTTATATGCATCTAAGCAAATGCTAAAATTCTTAGACCTGCATATTAATTTAAAAGTTATGAAACAACACCAGCACCAATGTGGTAGCAATAAGGAACAGATCAAATTAAATGTATGAATCAAATAATTTTTTTAAAAGCTAAAAGCTATGGTGTTTACTATGAGAAATGGCCTGAAATCTTTCTTAGATGAATGTCTGTAATTTTCAAAGATGTCAGTAAGAGCCATATACATCTTAGATGAAAGCTTGGTGCAGGCAAACCATTTCTACCTTCATGTATCATTATATACTTAACTGACGAGAACATTTTCCTGGGATTTGTAAAGTACTTAAGGTCTTTTTAGTTTCTCATCACTAATCCAAAGCTGGCCCTGAGCAGGAGTGGCTGGAAGCCATCGCATTATAACAGTTACTTTCCACTCTGTAGACTCACTAAAGTGAATGGATGGTGCCAGTCCAATTCCTAATGGATGGGTGTCCACATATCACAGATTGTGCCAATTGTCACCCTGCTGTCAGAATTAGTGGATCCTAAGAGCGAATGAGCCTCAGAGGCTGAAAGACTCTAAAGGACAGTCTTGCATTTCATCACGATTTAAAAGACATGGTTGTGTCAGCCTCCCTGAGTGGCCGCAGACCTTGAGTCACGAGGGCATCACTTTGCCGTGCTTTGGGAAGGGGTGGGGACATTAGTGCTTCTTCCAGCATGCCTCCTGTTCTGCCAGTAAATGGACTTCAGGACCATTGAACTGATACCTGTTACACAGAAAACACAGAGATAACAATTTTGGAACCATTTCCCTTCTTCAGGGACCATAATGACCCCAGGAGCGTGGTGTGTGTGTGTGTGTGTGTGCGCGCCCCGCCACCCAGGGTAGAAGCTGAGTCTTAAAGGCTGGTTTTACCCGCTTCTTGGACTGTGTTCTCCCTGGTGCCTTTTGGTGGCTCTTTGGCACCCCTGCTCTACACACCCCTCCCCAGTATCCTCCTCCCTTAATCCTGGGGGTCTGGGACTTCCAGCCAGAAGCCTCTGCCCTCGGACTGCTCAGTTCCCCTCTCCATGTCCCCTCGCCCTCCCCACCCTGCCAGCCTAGTTCTGTGGTGTCCAAAGGGAAAAAAAAAACAACAAAAAAAAACCCCAAAAACTAGTCTTTAATGACCAGTTTTCAGGTCTCCATTTTTCTGTTAGATCATCTGATGTTGTTTATCTTTTCTTTAATCGCCTGAAGCCAACATATCCCCTCACTTACTCCACACGGGCATTGGAATTTTCTTACACATGGTTCAGTCATGGTGTCTTTTACATCATCTCTCCTTTTGATACAGTGTAATGGATGCAGTCAACTGTTTACCACTGTCGCTAGGGAAGACAGACCGACTGCCGGTATTCCAGTAAGATTTCTAGGGTGGCATTATCTTACTGTGATCACTCTGACCCAAGATTTAGTCATCAGCTTGGCAAGCAGTGAAAGTCAATATTGTCGCTGTCCCCAGATGGATAGGACTCAAGAAGCTAAATTTACCAAACTACTTCATAAAGGATTTCAGCACAATCCAAAAAAAAATCCCTTAAAATAGCTTGTAAGTAATCCATTAAAATTATTTTGTTGGTTAGAATCCTGAGTTCCCTGGCATTTTCACCATTGCCCTTCCCTATGATAAAAGTTTTTGGAATAGCAAACTGTTTCTGGTCGTACAAATGAAATATCCTTGCTTCTGACTCAAAGGCTACTTATAATAATCACTCAGTGAGAACATGGCATGTAGTACTGATGAACAGTGTTTTAAAATATTTGATTTGTACTGCTGATTTCCTATAAAGAAGGCAGTTCTGTGCTGTGGTGCATGTGCATTTTTTAGTTTGAATCTCTATACGATCTTGTGGTAAGTCTTTTCTTTCAGACTGCAGAAAAAGATCAAACCCTTGTAAGTAAATATCAGACTAATCTCCTGGTGAAGGAACATATTCCCAACTGCTGGTTACTCAGGGGAAGGTAATACTCAGGCACAAAGAATCTAGGAGGTTGGGAGGAACTCCTTGCTAAGCCTGAATGTAGGTGCATTTATTATTCCTTTCTTAACCCTTGGACACTTGGCCTCTGCTTTGTGACAGCAGAGACATAAATAACACTGTCAGGCAGGCCAAGCAAAACCTAAGTCCATTGAATCTAATAAACCAGAAGTCCAGTTGAATATTTCTTTGTTTATTCGACTAAAATTCTTTTTTCATTTATTGAATATTTAGTAAGGTCTTATTTAAAGTTCTGTCCTGATTTCAGCTGTAAAACAGAAAATCAAGGGAAAGGCTGCTGGCCACATCCGGGCAGGTGATCCCCTCCGCGGTACAGTCTCCCGGGGCCATCATCGTTATGGCCGCATATTGAAGAAACATCTCCAAACATGAAGTAAATTTCAGGGGATAATTTTCTAGTGTAATTCTGCCAAATTTTGAGGTCTGGGCATGAGATTTTTAAGCATGATGGCAAAGTTTCCTTCATACCCTGATCAACCCATCATAGCAATTCAGTACTTCGGCGGGCGAGGGTTGGGCAGTTCCTACCAATGTTCTACTCTTTGAAATTTTCTTATCTGGGTTTCATCAAGAGATCCTCCTCTTTCATTCACTTTGTCGTTCTCTAAACAGCATTTGATGCAATTATTTAGATGTATTAAGTTTTCATTGCACTTTGGTTCCCTCTTCCTGAGATTACATGTGGGTCACCTTGATTGGAACTGTGAGTACTTCAAAACCATTTACTCATACCTTTATAGGCAGACTCTAAGTTGTCTTTTACTAATGGGTGTATCATCCATTTTGTGTACAGTCTGTTAAATTCTCATAATACAATTCCTTCTTTTGATTCACACAATTGATCACAGTGCTCTATGTTTGGGCAAAGTAGTCTTTCTAGGTGCTGTGTATATGTACTTGTCATATTTACAGGGACATTATATACCAATTCTAACTATATTTAATATAAGAAAGTCATTTGGGGAACATATTTGTTTTGTTTTATTACTCTTAAAGGTCCCAGTTATTTTTAGAATAAACATACCCTTTAAAGGAAGTATAAAGGAGGTAAGACAAATTGTTTTCAGATTAAATCATAAAAGTTGCAACAATCAGTGCTCTATATGAAAAAAGATATACAATTTTTTCTATTGTTATTGATTTTTAAATGTCTAAATGCAACTTTTTAAAATTTAAACTTCCTTTTTATAGCTTAAGAAAAGCAAAGCTAATATTATTGGTTAAATATGGCTCTTCTAGTGAAAATACACATAGAAAATAAGTCTCCATAAGTAGAAAAAAATTTTGTTCGTTCTAGGTAGTGAAGCCCACCAGTGTACAAGTCCAGCCCAAGCCTCTAGCGTCTCCTTAAAAATGAACAGATGGCCTCTGACTGTCACATGTATAAAGACAGTTGCTTAATAAAAAATAGAGGCCAAACAAATAACAACAAGTGAAATGGAACAGAGATAACAAAAGAACCAAAGAAAATGTTAGGAAATCTAGCAATCAATATCAGAGAGTTAAGAAAAGTTGTTAAAGACATCAGTTAAAAAGAATTCTCTCTAAATGGAAAAATTAGAAAACATTTTTTAAAAGAAGATCCCAAAAGTTAAAAATATAAAATAGTAGAAATATTTAGGGGAAAAAAAGAATGTTAGAAGACAGAATTGAAGTAATATTCCAGTAAGTAAAATACAAGAAAGATTGAAAAATCCAAAAGAAAGCAATGGGAAAATTAGACTAGTCCAGGATGTTTAATATCCACATGATAAGATGCATATTCCATTTTCTCTTTTCTATCTTTCCATAACTTCCATAGAAGGACTGACTATAAGAAAATGTCCCTAAGTGTAGGACACATGTTTTTGCATTAAAAGGATTCACCATGGCCCAGCACAATGAATCATAAAATAGTTCCATAACAAGGTGTACCAGCGAGACATTTTAAACAGCTGAGATAGAAAAATCCTTAAAAACTCGGAAAGCACTGTGACACAGAAGGACATTGGGTTTTTCCAAGAACATCTCAAAGTCAGGCAGTCATAGAACAAAAGTGCTGAACGTGGATATCCAAACTAGACTACCAAGTTTAGTCAAACTGTTAATCCAGTGGAGCAGAGAAATGGAGATACTTTTTGGTGTACAGGGTCTCAAAAAGAAATTGTTTCTCAGATACCATTTATCAGGAAAATACTAGAAAATGGGTTCCAGTGAAACAGAGAGTAAACCAACAAGGAGGAAGACAATGGATTCAGAAGTAGAAAATACAGTGTATGAGAGAAGTAAAGGCAGTAACCAAGACAAAGGAAGGCAGATTCCAGGATGACAGCGATAACAAGGTGAAGAAGCCCCACAATACAGGCTCAGAAGGATGGGGGAGCTTCAGGAAGGACGGGCCAGGGCTGAGGGTCAGATGGCGATGGGGGGCGGCATTTGGCGAATGACATATCTGGTGGAGTTTGGGATGAATTAATGATAGATGGAAATCAAAGTACCACTTTTAGAAAGAGGTGATCATTTGTTCATTCTAGGCAAAGCAGTATATTTGACTATTGTATTACTGCACTGTGAATATGACTATGAATAATGACTTTAACAGTGTATTATTTAACTCATAACTGTAATATAATTATAGTGAGGAGTTTGTGTAGGGACACAATGTTCATGTTTTATATTAGGAAGTTAATAATGTCTAACATTGATAAGACAGAAAATAGCACATAAATATATATTTTTTAAAATATAGGGATAACTATCAGAAGAAAAAGTTAAAGGAGTTTAAAGTAGTAGCTGCATTCATAAGCTGAATGGAGGCTTTGTCTAAAATATTTACATTTAGTTTATACTATTTTGTCTTCATGAACTGTACTACATTTTTATATATAGATTATATTTGATAATATTTAAATGATTGCAAAATTGGCAAAATGCATGATATATATTCAATATTTTATTAAAATATGTGCCATACCATTTAGACTATATATTTATATAAAACATTTAACTTATTAAAATTGTATATTATGTAATTTTATAGACACTAACTTTTATAATGTCCATTCTTCTGAAAATAGCCAATTCCATAATATATTAACCAAATGCAAGGAATGAGGTTAATATTAAAACTCAGCTTCAAGTTTCATTGACCTTTTATCTGGACACATTTCTCGAAGTACATCTCCCTATCAGTGCGTCCAAGCTGTGGAGTTTCTTCTCCATTCACTTAAGATGTCAGATTGATGCCTTGCTTGGAATTAATAGATGTTCCAATTTTTTGTATCTACTTTTGGAAAATGAGCCAATCATGCAATGTCATAAAGCAGGTTTGCCATAAAATGTCTCTGATACACAACAACAATTCCACAGTGCAAAAAGTCTTTCAAAGCAGAGTCACCCAGAAGCACAGGAATATAGAACTTAAATTTTATGGTCCATATCAATATTTTACTATGGTTACAAATCTAACACAGATGCCAAGATATTTTATGTTGCCAAATGGTTCTTTTATTTTGCAGCACATGTTGTATGTTCTATTTAGTAGTGAACACATCTGTTAGAACGTTTTTCTTCTTTCTCTCGCCCTGCAGTTTTTTTTTTTTTTTCGGTTTGTTTGCAATTCTAGTTCCTCTAAAGATACAAACTCATACATCAGCCCAATGCATGTTTTATGACTTATAAACATTGTTAAACGATGCCGTTCTAAACAGTTGTGGGTTAGGAAATCACTGCTTTGGGAAAGGTATTTTTAGTGGCAAAAGCACTTTTCATTAATCTCAATTCTCCAGGTTTAGAATCAAGCGGAGCTTGATGACTCTGAAGGCAGCTGGGTTTCGGCTTCTCTCGGGAATATGCCAGCAACACAAGGGCAGAAATAAACAGTTGTTTCTTGCGATGCCATTCAACTGGTTTTCCACCTGCCTTTTTTCACTTCAGATTGGAATCACTTGCCAGCGTGGCAGAACTTTGCTTAAAAGACAAGGGAGGGGTTGCGATGGCTTTTTGTGCCAATGAAAATTAGGAGGTGTGTTGTTTTCAAGAGCCTCTGCCAGTCCTCCTCCTCCAGCTACACCCGGCCCATCTTCCCCACAGAGTTGAATCAACATTTTCAGAAGCAGCCCCTCTGGAGTGATCAATGAGAGGTGTTGCTTGGAGGGGAACTGAATGATTTAGCACAGTAGGAAGGCAGCAGCAGATCGACAACCAACAGCAGGAGGCAGGGGACAGACTGACAGTGGCTTTTATAGCCCCTACATGGGAAAAACGGTGCATTATAAGGAGGAATGGAATAGTGCGAGGAAGTTTGTGTAGCCTGTCAGGCACAGATAAGCCCTCCCTGCTTCACAGTCAATTTGGATGTCGTTTGCATTTTAGATTTGGGGGAGATTAGCATGTGATAACTGCAATTGAGTTGAGTAGCAGAAATCCCTCAAGACAAGGGAAAAAAATTAAAATTTTAAGAAAAGAGGCAGGGGTGTGTGTGTGTGTGTGTGTGTGTGTGTGTGTGTGTGTGTGTGTGTGTGTGTGGTGGAGCGGGGTGGTGAGAAACTGAGAATATGATTATATTCCAATCTTTTGTTTCTTGGTTCACACAAATTTGACCCATATAGGTCTCAGTTCAACCTTACTTCAATCAATGTAACAACCTTTAGTATTTTAACTGAGGCCCTGGAGATTTAATTTGCTTTTGTATTTGTTGGGGTTTTTGTTGCTGTTGTTGTCTTTTTACAGACAATAGAAATGGAAATAAGACTTTTGCTTGCGATTAAGGCTGAGTTTAGAGATATGCATTGTCTAACTCTTAGTTACCTTGATAAGGAGGAAATTAATGGGCAATAGTTTGGTGCATAAATATTATACAACAGTTCTGAGTGAAGGGACTCGTGGGTGGGGAGGGAAGCTGGCATTTTATTCTAATAACATGGTTATGGATCTTGAAAAAAACAGGTATCTGTAACTATGACAAGCCAGCTTTTACAAATCGATGGGAATGCCAAATCTTTTGGTCTTTTCCTTTCATTTTCTTTTTCTTTTCTTAAAGGGGTCCTATCTTAAAATCCAGACTGGTTAATTTCCTCTTTTACAGAGAGGAACATGCAAACAGCAGACTCCATTTCGAATTCGGGTTACGGTGAGGGCTTTTTAAGTTATTTTTAATATTCGCCACCTAGCTTTTGATGTTAAAATATGTATGATTGTGGAGCCTCAAGTAAGAATTAACTCTAAAGCCATAAGCAATTAATTCATTCAGTTACCAGCCTTGAGTAACTCTCCAAATTGTAATATTTCATTCCTAATGAACCACATTTACAGTAAATTCAGAGTTCCTTTGGCAAAAACAAATGTGTGGCTGGAGATAACTTGTTTTATCTAGCTATGTTTGAAAAGCTAAATATAATAAAGGTCTTCTTAACTTTTACCTAAATGGCAGTTTGTGCTTCATATTCAGAGACCCATGGTACTATATCACAATCAATTCTCCTGGATTAGTATCTTATAATCTACAAAGCGTGGAGGTAGGTGTTTAGTTTAAAGTAAAAGTAGATACACACTCCATAGACAGAGTGTGGTCCATCTCAGAAGGGAGAGCAGCCACGAGGAGTAGGGGTTGTTAGTTTTTATGGGCTTGGTAACGTCATATGCTAACAAGGATTATTTCAACTACTTTGGGGAAGGGGTGGGGATTCCCAGGAACTAGGCCACCGCCCTCTCTTTGACCTTTTCTGCCATCTTGGTGCTAATTGCTGTGTCATTCCTTTAATGGCTGTGGTTGCCTTTATCCCTGTCTCAGTAGAATGTACTCAGCTGAGTAGCATACATGGCATGAAATCCCTGTGAAACCCTATGAAAATGACTACTTACCAGAAGCCACATTATAATCTGTGATGTAGGACTGGAAATTGGCCTTATTGTACATTAAAATGACTTCAGTGGAGTTTGGCTCAAAGTTTTCGGGGGGTGATTTATGAGGTGAATGTAATATGAATAATATTGAGTAGAAATAAATAAATACTAAATTTCTGTGTCATTGAACACTTTGAAACTAGTCCTCCAGTAACATAAACTCTGCCATTTTAGGCCACTTTAAAGTTATTCACATTTGTTTTCTTAATCGAACTTGCTGGTTGTCATTTGATTGTTCTAATGGATATTGCTTACTGTGGAGGGGGGAAGACAAAGTGCTTCCCTCCGTGAAGCTGCCAGGATGGTAAAAAATCCATTCTACCTTGTTGACTTGTAATTTTGAATAAAAATTAAACTACTAACGTTTTCAGTGTTGAAGTTGGTACCCTAAGTTGGGCTGAGGACGTGTTCACAGAGGTTTTATATGAGTTTTCAAGGTGTCCCTTTTCAAGATTATCATTATCATAAACTTTCAGACTAAGTTAAGAGGGAGGTGGGAGTTGTGCCCCCTTTTTTTTTTTCCCCCAGCTGTACACCAGAGAGCCACCTGCTGGCTTTCACAAAGAAATACATTTCTAATATCTATGGAAGGAAAAAGAAAATGGGGAAAAACCAAAAATAACACCAGTCAGTAAATCATTTGAAAAGAGTTGATTATTTGACAGAAGAATATATGTCTATCCATTTAATTTATTGCTGACATTCATATTTTGCATGACTTTCCATATCCTTAAATGAGTTATTTTTGAAAAGTGTATTAGAGCCATACAGTGTAGAAATAAGCACTACCATGGTGTTTCAAAAGTTTTTTCACCTTCACTACGTTATAACAGTAAGTATTGATTACCTTTTATAGTTAAGGGAAGGCAGCTAGAAACTAAGGCTGGCTGGTGTTCAGTAGAACAGAGACCTAAGGTATGTATATGGCAAAGCTAGGATTTCTGACAAAAGAGCAGTTGTGGTTATTTTTTTTTTTTCCATCTCACTCACTCGTCTATCTCAAGCATCATTTTCCTTTGCACTATGTGTCTTAATCGCATTTCACTATGTAATTAGTAGAGGATGGTTGCTAAAACTATTTTTGTAACTTATCATGATGATGGATTAAGATTGGCTTGCTAAATCCAGAGCAATGAACTGAACCAAAGAGTTGGCTTGGGTGTTCTTTGGTGAAGACCTTTATAGTGTCATCCCATTCTTTTTCAAAGGTTGTATAACATTTGATTAAATCTCTAATTGGGATGTCCTTACAAATTTTTCAACATGTTTTAAATTTTTGTTTCTATTAAAATGCATGTGATTTGGTTCTTAGTCCCATGAAAGTGTAGGTTTTGTTGCCTTCTGTATGAAATATTTCACTTTTTGTAATCTTTCTGGTTGCTGTCAATAATTGGTAACTTTGCACTGAATTACCCAATCAGCCTGTTCTGTCCACGACTTATGTTGTTTTCTGTTTCAAAAGCGAACTACAGGAACTCTGCAGTCCAGGGATTTACAGTGATGTGGTTTGCATTGCCTTCCTAGCTCCCTCCTTCACTAGCTGGATGGCCCTGAAAAAATTACTTAGCCACTATAAACCGTACCTTCTTTGTCAGCAAACATTAGGTTAGAAATATCCACCACCAATCAGCAGAGTATGTGTTGAGGAAATTTCTGTTCATTATGGTGCGCGGACTGACAGTGTATGTAAACACTTCTTGCTCAAAATATTTTAATTCATTCAATGTGTATTAAGCACTTACTTTTCTATCCTGTTTTGAGAAAGTCTCCGCTTTAACCTTTCTTCACCACTTGGAGGAAATATTATTTCTCAATCTTCCAGTTCAGGAACTTGGCTGTTGTACAGATCGGGCCATTCAATTTACAGGAAACTCAATAATTTGATGAACTCAATAGCCAATAAAGTTCTGTTATTGTCATATTCTGGAACTGAAAGCTTAGTTATACTGTGAATCATGACTTTGGAAGAGCTACTATTTATAGAATACCTATTATATTCACTAGAAACTGTCATATCATATACAGTTCTCATAATTGGGACATACTTTCCCCTTTAATAATTTTCCATTAGAATAAAATCTAAATTCCTATCTCTGGCCACTTAGGCCATGCATGCACTCTGACCCCTGTTCAACTCTCCAAACTCTCCTGCTACTTTTTCCAAATGCCATTGGCCTCATATTTTGGTGAAGTGTTCCCTAATTCAAGTCCTTCCTCCTGTTTTTCTCTGATATACTCCCTCCATCTCTTTGCTTGCTTGAGTCTATTTCCCAGGGTGACTCTGTAATTCTACCAAAGCATCCCCATCTTACCCTCTAATCTTTGTTATTATCTTTCTCTGACTCTTTTGTTTGCTTCACAGAAAGTTATTACAATTTGTGAGTGCACTTCTGGATACTTAGATATACACTGCTTTCCTTCCCACAAGTTCCTAAAGGCAGACACTCTGTTTATTTATCAACCTATACGACCTCCTACTGGGGTGCTTGGCCCCTGGTTGCTTCTCAGTATATATATTTGTGTATTGAATAAATTGACCTTGTCATAGTTGATTTATTATCCCCATTTCACAGATGAAAAAATTTGAAGATACTAAGCAGCAAATGTTAGACACGTGGTAATTGGCCAATGTCTAGACTCAGATCCGCAGACCCCAAGCCTTCCTGTCACTCTTTCATACCCCAAATGTACTCAAAGATTCTGAAAAAGACATTTGTATGGAGGAAAACTGAAATACTGAGCTCTGGATTACATGCAGCCAACAGGCAAGGCGAGAAAGTGTTTTTTTGTTTTTTTGGGGTTTTTTTATAAGTCAAATCCAAACTCTAGCAGAAGATCTCTACTGTCTGACAGTTCCTAGAATGTCAGACCCACACCGGAGCCTGGTGCCCTGAGCCCCTAAAGAAAGGAGCTTGCCTCGCCCCTCAGGGGACAGAGGGGCTGATGATCATTAACACTTGAAAGCTGAGGCTGGTCCTGAAGTTGATAGCTCCGCAGCAGGGAGCCTTTAATATAAAGCACTGCCTTCATTAGCGATGCAGAGAATAAGCTTCACAGCTTTTTCTCAGGATTGAAAAGGGAAAATATTCTTTGGAAATCTGCCTTTTTCTTAGTGGCATGTTTCAAGGGTCCCCTGAACATATACCAGTCTCATCACACTGCATGGACCCTGCCTGCATGAAGAAACGCTTCCCCAAATTGGGGCCACAGAGCACTTTTGTAGGAATCTAGGAGAAAATACATAGATCCTAAGTCCATGACAGCAGATCTAAGGAAGCTGAATCCCCAGGGTGGGCCTAGTAACCTGCCTTTCAGCACACGTTCTCACAGTTATTCTCATGTTTTAAACCGATATCTGGAGGCTGGTCCATTTTCAGCCTTCTCTAGATGTGGCAGTTCATTTAAAAGCCAGCCTTTACATCTGCACGGGAGAGTTACAATCTGTTTGTCTCATAGTTTCTCAGAAAATTTAAATGGCTTCCTTCTGCCATCCCCCTGCCAACACACCCTGTTTACATTAGAGATTCAGTTCCCCTTCCAAACAGACTTTCCACCCTTTCTACAACACATATATTTAGCTATAAATTTTGGACAAGTGCATGTATGAATATTTAAAAGCCCTTCTCCCTATTCTTATCAGAGAATGTGTGCAATAGGTTATCACATCATGGTCTGAACTTTTTCTTCTTTAACTTTCCAAAAATAACAATTTGACCAATCTGTTCATTTATTCATGCATTCATTCATACTGTTAGCCTGCATTAATAATAATACTTTTCTTTCTAACCTTCTAGGTCTTGGCTGAGAACCCCCCCCCCCCAGTAATAAAAGATAGATTAACAGGAGAAAAACAAATAGAAGTTTAGTAACATGTATACCTCCTGTATACATGGAGATACCCAGAAAAACTGAGTTACTACCAGAAATGGCCAAAGCTATCACCTTAAATACCATCTCCAGCTGAAGACAAGATGTGGTGTGGGAGGTGGGGGACAGGTTTTCAAACAAAGCACAATAATCAACAGTAGCATCACCATGCAGATTTAAGTCCATGCCTTCTCCGTTGATAAGAGTTTCTGAAGATTTAGTCATTCTCCTCTTCCTGGTACAGAGAGAAGATAACATTTATAAATTAAAATTTCCCTTATAAATGTAAATTGCTCTTGTAAAAGGGTAACTTCTACTTGGTTTTCAGAGCCTCTCCCATGTCTTTTTTTTTTTTTTTTTTTTTTTTTTTTTTTAAGTAGTAGCTCAAAAGAATTCTTATGCCAAAGAGGCATATTTTGGGGTGACAGACTCTGCTCCCTTCAGTGTCTTTCACATTGCTGAAATCTCAGGAGTTAACATTATCCAAGTAAGAAACTCTCAAACAAAATAAAACAAAAAACCCATAACTGCAACAATTTGTTAAGTGCTATGACAGAAATATATATGAGAAATAGTGCGGGCAAGCAAATAAGCCCAAATAAACATATTTCTCCCCTAAACTGTAAACACTGTGATGACAAAAACCACATCTTACCCATTTGTGAATCTCTGGCACTTAGTGGGCCAGCATACAGGAAGTTCTCAATAAATAGCAGCTGTAGGAAAATAGAAGGATGGATAATTACTCAGGGGGATAGAGTTAAGGTCAAAGCAATCCATCCAGAGAGAACACCATGTACAAAGACCAGTAAGTATTTCAGGGCATTCCTACTAGGGCTTCAGAATTCTGTCTGGGCATGGTTGGAAAGCCGGGTGTGTGACTTTCCTGTGCGTTCAAGTTTCACTTTTTCGATCATCTTTGGGTTTCTACTACTGCTTTCTTCGATATGGATTAGGACTCAGAGGGTCAGACTTGGCTGTCTCTGATCAAGGCCTGCCCTGTGCTGGGCAATTGACACAATGGTCTTCTCTAGACAGAAGCGGCCAGTTGTATTCATAACTGGCATCCACAAAGACTTATCAAAAGCTTTAAGATTGGTCATGGATTTATTAGAGACAACCCCTAATAGTGAAAATTGCACTGCCCTGGTGACAGATACTTACTGTGGTTTGAATTCTAGCTATGGCACATTTTCCTGAACAAGATATCAAAATGTTATGGGCCTCAGTTGATTCATTTGTAAAATGTGGGTAATAATACTTCACAAGGCAGTTAGAAATGAAGTGAATGGCAAGGAAGTAAAGTTCCTGATTCACTGTTTTTCCTCAACAAATGTATCTCCCTCCCCTTTCATGTTGTAAAATCAGTTCCTAAAAGAACACTAAATGTCTGGTCCAATAATAGCATATTGTCTATTTTTATTATTATTTCTAATAGCATTTGCTTTGCTGTCCCTTCTCAGCAGTGATGTTGTGTAAGTTTCATTAACTGAGAAGACTACCCAGATGTAACAATGGAAGCGTTCCTTCTTTTCATGTTAAAAAAAAATCCAAAGTTTACTTTTTGTGTGTTTCTTTAGTTTCATTATTAGAAACATTCCTTCAACTGCCTGTGTTTCAACAGATGATATTTAGAATTTTACTGTATGTTAAATTGACCTAAGATGAGGTTGAGCCTGTTTTGTTCCATAAGTCATTAATTATTATGTGCAGTATGTGTCCTTTTATATTTGTGTATTTTTTTTTTGGCATATCATATTATCCCCATGTCTCTCCTTGTACCACACCAGATTTATAGTGACACACCATAAAGCAGAAAGGAAAATGGAAATGCACCAAAAAATACCCACAAAGATACATAGACACACACACCAAAAGGATACCACTTGTAGTGAAGGCAAATTAAATGTAAAGGCATGAAACAAAGGTAGATTTAAGGTCACACTTCAAACCATGTGTTTTAAGGCCCTCGACAGTAGCCAGAGCTGGGCTGTCAGTATTAAATTTGATTCTGAAAGTCTAAGGATCAAGGAGGAACCAATGAGTCCAGTTACATAATTTAAATTCTACATGACACAAAAGAGAAACCAGTTACTTAGAGAATAAATCTACTGGTGTTCTTGTTATAAGGCTCTAGCACCAGTGTTCCTAACCTTTTTTATATCATGGAGCAAAGGGAAAATGCCATATTTTAAAGGTACACAGTGATAAATAGATAAGGTTGCTTTCAGCCAGAAGGGACCAGCCCTGGGGCCTTGCCATATGTCCCTGAAGACTGAGTGAACTACTTTTTGGCACACCTCCCAGTTCACCAGTGTGCCATGGACACTGGATGAAAACTCTATTATGGAAGACATATTGTTGACAAATTTTCTCAGACCTCAATACAAGTAAGGGCTAAATTTCCCTGAGTCTACTTTTAATGCCCTATAATGCAAGACCGTGGAACTGCAAAGTCCAATTCAGTGAAAGCAATTCCATCAGAGGGTAGAAGATTATGACCCAGGTACCTGGCTTTGGGACTAGATCCAGAGAGAAATTTTATCAATCTAGAGAAAAGGATGCCTTGCTCATCTTTCAGGCAAGTTAAATCCCCTCTACTTGATAAAGCCTTGAATAATCAGGAAGTGAAGGAGGCTAATGAATTCCTCCTCAGTGAAAATTGAGATCCACATTCAAATTGCAGGGAAAGTGAATTTCCCAGACCAAACCTGCGTAGGTATGTACATCAGACCTGGAAGGCACCATTTGTATGCAAACAGACTTAAGTTAGGAACTTAGTGCAATTGCTTTCTGTCATCTGGATCACAAACAAGACAACAGATTTAAAGGGAAAAGTCTTATCTATAAACCTGATGGAAAATAGAGCTCGATCACTGTACAAAGAGCTGAAGAAACTTAAGGAGCAAACATTCATTCCATCGTTGGGAGAGAGGAAGATAGAGGGAGGCTTGTTTGGATGTGTTGTATCCTTCTCATTCTGATATCATCAATATTTAATTCTGTTTGTATAGATGACTAATTTTTTAAATGTTTGTAGTTGTTTGCTCATTTATTTTCATACATAACCTGGGAAAGCAGCATAGAAAGAACATTATAGGCATATACTCTGATGCTGTTTTGGACATTGTGAGGTTTTGTTTGTTTTGTGTGTGTGTGTGTGTGTGTGTGTGTGTGTGTGTGTGTGTTTTAGTGATTTGTTAATGTAAGACAGGAAAAATAGGTTCATTAGGCTGGTTATAAACTTTTTAGTCCAAGCTTTTCTATCACATGTTGCTTGTAAGGTGTCCTAATTTTTATTATCCTGTTCAGATTTAAAAGAATCAAGATGGGACATAAGTGGAGACATTTCATCAGTGTTGAATTCACATTAGCCTCAGGATTAAAAGCATTCTGCTTTGTGAGGGCAAGTGGAAGGAAACTGGTGCACAAGGTGGAGTTTCTTGATGAGAAATCTAAGAACTGGTGGCAATTTTTGTGACCAGGAGACAGGCAGAAGAGAAAGAATAGGCAACAGGCAAAATATCTTCTCTTCCACATATGAGATCAGTAGATGAAATTGGTTGGGTTTTTGGTTTGTTTGTTTGCAAGTGAGATAAAATCCTATTCAAAATAGACTAAGCCATGTGGAGGTTTGTTGGCTGTAGTAACTTACAAGACCAGGAATTATTATCCTTACACCCTCCTTGGAAATCCATACAGGAGTGATTATTATAGATTTCTGTTGTTAAAAGAGTCCCACTGATTAAAATATGTATTAACAGTTCTGGTCCATCACAGTGATTTGAGGTTTCAATGATCTTAGCAGGTCTCTATTTATAGTAAGTATAGTGAGTATCATTTTTCTTATGATACTCCTGGACCCTCATCCTCACTCCATGTTCTCCTGAAATCCATAATTTAGAGTTGGTTTGACAAAGTTGATTTAAATGACCAGTGAAACCGCTATAAGAATGAAAACAGTATTTGAAAGTCAACTATAATAGGTCAGCCCAAAGTACTTTATTTATATACAGCTTGAAAAAATTATTCCTGCCCAATAACTTCCCCCTAATTCTCCACTTAGTGAATAATCTTAACTTCATTATGCAGAATTTGCTAAATAGAAGTATGAAGTTAATCAACGATCTTTTACAATGGGAAAAGAGCTAAATTCTTTAGGAGTATGTAAGTTTCATTTCAAAGCTAGCTTGAATTAAATGTTCACATCAGAAAAAAAAATCCACCAGAATAATCACTGATTCTTAATTTATAATAAAAATTATATTTGCCATCATTATCCCATTTTTCCTTCATTGAAGATGCATTCCCTACACACTTACTAAATTTGTATCTTAAAAACATTTTTTTACTTTAATCTCTGAGACAAAATATTTGCCATTTTCCCTGTAGCAATGTGTCCTTGAAGTTATGAATTTATATAAATCTTCTCCATCCCTTAAAGTTGGTTTTGTAAAACTAAATCATAGAACTATCTTCATATTCAGTTACATTTTTAGAAAAAGGACCATATTAAACCATATTATTTAAATTATTTAGTGATTCACTGCTAAACTGATCTGATCACGAAACAGTAACTTCATCTAAAAAATATATTTCCTGGGTTTTCAACATGTACCCCTTTTCTTGATATCCATAATCTTAAAAAACAAATAATGCCATCCCTTGAATTAGATTTCTTCCCTAGTTTAGGAAGCCAAGAATCCAGTTCAATTACTTAATCTTACTCTACAGACTCTCAGACTGAACCTTAATGGACAATATATACATCTTCCAGGCACCATTGCATCAGGCAAACATCAGTTGTCACTTGTTGGGACCATTAACAGGATGAGTCCAAAATAAAACTCAGAGCAGAGAGGACATGTCATGCATTCTATAAATTGTATGTTCTGAGACCCTATTAAAGCCGACAGGGAAGGGAGCCTGCGATTGGTGAGCACCTGATTACACCTTGTACTCTATTCCCTGTGGACTTTGGTTATGCCATACCTTTCCATTTCCTAGAGAAATAAATTAAAAGTCAGAAGTAATTTGCCTGATGGAGGGTGCAGGTGGGATTTTGCTCAGAAGAGCTTTTGCATACTGTGAAATCCAACTTCACCCCTTGAGGCTGGGGGGAGCTTATTTTCTTCTGTTGACAGCTTTGTGGCAGCTAAAATAGGGACCTGATTAAATAGAGACAGTGAGAGATTGAGGTCTTGTTCTAACAGCAGGGAGATCAAGGCCTCTAATCTTATCTCCCTGAACTGAGGACAGAGGCAGAGAGATAAGTCCAGCTATTTTGTGCAATGAGAGGGGAAAGTACCAAGAGAACACACAAAAGGAAATATGAGCAATTGTTACCAAAAAACACATATCAGGAATTGAAAATAAGAAAATTTAACCTGTACACCGAAAGGAAAAAGAGAAGAAATTCCTAAATTAAAAGTTTGTTAGGACTTGCTTGTAATTTCATCTTCTGGTGACAGTTCCCTAAAAGTTGAGTGCTTTTTCCTAGTAAAATATAGTGAATTTTAAGTGTATTCAGACACTACAATTTCATTTGGTTCTACTTGTGTGTCACATTTTTCTAATAAAGTTGTTATTTACAGCCATATTTACCACAATTAAATCAAACCTCAATAAACATATACTTTCTGCTTCATAATTTCAAAAATATTGTGTTGTACATTCACTGAGTCCTGTAGACAGTTTTCTTTTGGTATTAATATTAACTTTTCACCAATTATCTTGTCAATCACTTTCAGAAAGTAGAACAGAAATTTTAAAACTTGCTCTTTAATTATGCATTTTGAAATTTTAGTAGGTCTGAGTCTAAGTAAGTGCTTTCATTGAGGGTTTAAGTCTAGAGCAGAAGAATCTAACAATTGTGTCTCTCAAAGAATATTAAAAATCCTATTTTCCAATTAAGTGTATATGATTGCTTTCTACTTGGCTTTAGCTGAGCTAAAATTTTTGCCTCCATGTGCTTTCTGAAATATTCCCTTTATAAAGCGCTTCCATCTACCATACGTAATTTTATCTGTTAATTGACGGGGTAGGAAGTTGGGTCAGGTCAGAGTTGCTTACTGTAGCTTCTTCCTAATACCTGTAGATTGTGAACAAGTATTATGTAGAGGTAGATATAGATTCAGATGCATAACACACATATACATGCACATACGGTTCTCTGGTCCATAGGTTTGAGGAAAACTTTTTTAAATACAAGCATTTCCATTTTAAAGGGTCTACAAAGTCCTGTGCGAATGTGAGTGCAACTATTGAAAAAAACAGGGTGGATGAAGTAACGTTCCTTTAACTAATTTTATTACAGAAACATCTCTCAGCTCCACTTTGTTGAAAAACATGTTCTTTTTATACTCAATGGTCTTTCCACCTTGGTGATGTTCAGGTCCCAAAATGGCCTTCTCAGAGTTACACACAGCCTCTCTTTGTGTCCCCCAACCTACACTTACAAATCCAGCCAGGTGCAGATAGAAGCATAGGACTGTTACTCAGGTGAAGCATACTTTGTGATACATGTGTGCTCTTCTCTAATATACTTGCTACTTTCTAAGTCTCTTGGGCAAATCTCTTCTCACATGGACTTTCAAGTGTCTCTATTTTAGCTCTTATTATTTTCAGCTTTGCTTTTCAACTATTAATATTTTTAAAATAACTAAAATGACTTTATGGAAGATTTACCTTTCTGAAGATTCTCTTGTTGGAATTTGAGAGTAGGCATACACTTCTATATTCACTGGTTTTGTTCAGTAATTTTGCAAAAGGGCAGATTATGTACCACTTGCAGCCTTAGTTTCATGCTGTTGAGCTGTTGAGGCAACAAGGGTGAAGCAGATGTTGGGTTATCACAGAAAATGTTTTCATAACTTCACCAAAGTAGGTGAGCTAAGGTCCCAGAGTATCAAGAGATCTGAGCTGTCATAAAATGGAATAAGCAGTGATTTCAGAATCAAACAGTGTTTTGAATGTTGAAAGGTTGAGACTTGCCCAAGCCTCAGTTTTGTTTTGTTTTGTTTAATTTCTCCAATGGGGATAGTCTTTACCATCTCATAAGAACTAAGTAAAGTGACTTAATATAAAGCCTACATATTACAGGGGCTTAATACTCATTCATTTTCTCTCTTTCTCTTTCCCTATTATGTTCATCAGTCTGACTGAATTCCATTTTCTGTTTGTATCAAAGTATTTCTATGATAGGAATATAACCTCTGAATGCATTTAAAATTCCTTTGTTTTCTTCCTAGACTCAATTACAGAAAAGGCTATACAAGCATATTTAATATTTTTTCCAATCTACTTGCTTAAATTATATTTCATCCCTCTCCAAGCATACAGAGGTAGAAAAATTAAAACATACATTTCCCAGATTCCCTGGCAGACAGAGGTGCAACTGTGTTTAGGTTCTGCCAATCAAACAAGCCTGATGTGGGTTTGGAATAAGTCAGGTGGGTGGAGGCAGGGCATGGTATAGGCATTCTTTTCTGTTACCAGGTGAAGGTGTGTTTCTGGAGCCTGTGACCAAGGTAGCAAATTAGATAACTTTCTCATTTAGAAGCTTCCTGATTTTGTCTAAGGGTAGCCTTTCCTTTTGTCACCTGCAGTATTATGATTTATAAGAAAAATATACATTTGGTCATTTAGGTGACCAAAATATATTTCTCATACATGTTTGGTCTTCATGTTCACAATTCCTGGCTCACAGCTCCCAAAACCCTTGGAGTTCTCCAAGTGTTGTGGAGAGGTCTTCTGTTATTTTAATGAGATGACTTGGAAAACAACTGATTGAGGGTTGGTTGTCAATGGAGCCAACTGTGTGATTGGAGGGTTGGAACTTTCAGTCCCACCCCCTGACTCTGGAGGAAGGAGAGAGAAGGGAGGTTGAATCAATTGCTGATGACTTACTCAATCTTTTTTCTGTAGTGATACCTCCTTCAGAACTCGTAAAAATGGAATTTGGAGAGCCTCTGGGTTTGTAAACATGTGGAGGCTTGGGGAGAGTGGTACACTTGGAGAGAGCATAGAAGCCCCTCACTCTTTCCCTGTAGCTTGTCCTTTGCATCTCTTCCACTAGACTGCTCTTGAGTTATATCCTTTGTAATAAACCTGTATTCTAGTAAGTAAAATGTGTCTCTGAATTCTGTGAGCCACTCCAGCAAATTAATCAAACCCAAGGAGAAGGCTGTGGGAACCTCTGCTTTATAGCGTGTCAGTCAGAAAGTACGAGTAATGACCTAGACTTGCAATTAGTATCCTGAATTGGAGGGATTCATTGGAACCTCCAATTTGAAGCCTGTTAGTCAGAAGCATAGAGAACAACCCGGACTTGGAATTGACATCTGAAGTGGGCAGTTGGGGCAGTAGGCAACCTTGTGAGACTGAACCTTTAACCTGTGGACCTGACACTGTCTCCAGGTAGATGTCTCAGAACTGAGTTAAAATGTAGGACACTCAGCTGGTGTCTGGAGCACTGTTTGTTGCTGTGGGGACGCCTTCCATTGGAAATTGGATCTCAGGAACCCAAAATACAGCCTCAATCTTCATTGTTGCATTCAGAGTCATTTCTGGAAGTTCAATGAGGAATTTATAGCTTCAGCAAACCCCAAAATTCTGTAAGCCAGTTTTTCTGAAATGTGACAAATCCCTTTCTGGTTTATAGAGTATGTTCTGTTCTTTTTTATCCAATTAATATAGGAAAGAATTAGACTACCATAATTTAAATGGTGGTTGTTCAAATGCTCAGTGAAGTAGAAGACAAAGGTATTTTCAGGGAGGAACCGCAACATAGTACTGAAAGGCTACTCAAATAAAATGTGGGCATGGCTCCATCATTTGGGGGAATCTCAAAAGTTTCACTTTGTCGGTCATTTTTCCAACAAGTGTTTATTAGTGGTTAATGTGTGTCAGTTGTATATGTCTCATTAAATTCCTAACAGAAAAACTTTTCTTTAAAATTACCTCTAGAGTCATTTAAGTATTCTTAAGCCAACAACAATATTGAAAAAAAATCTTTATGGAAGTATAATCAGTTTACAATGTTGTGTCAATTTCTGGTGTACAGCATAATGTTTCAGTCATACATATACATACATATATTCCTTTTCGTATTCTTTTTCATTATGGGTTACTACAAGATACTGAATATAGTTCCCGGTGCTACACAGAAAGTTGCTGTTCATCTGAGAAACTACTGTCATGAGTGACTCCACCTTTTATTTTAATGTATTTAACAATAGTATGATTTGAATCTGTCTCTATGGTGACACTTAGAATTACCTATCAATGAATCTAGTTAAACAAATAAGATACTCATTTATATAATAAATGTAGATAATAAAAATCCTAAAAATTTGTAGGTAACTAATGTTGAATTAAATATTGTAGTTTGATCTTTAAAATGAAATTTGCTTAATCTAGGGGAGGTTTTTTTGACTCATTTTCTAAAATTATATGGAAGAAAAAAAATCTAAAAGTGAGCAAAATTATTGGACAAATGTCACAATTGCTCAAATTGACCCATGAATCTGTGTCAGGACTTCTAGATTTTAGGTATGATATAGCTGAACTCTTAGTGTTCTTGATTTTCATGGCTTAGTATCTTGAAACAACACAGGGGAGATAATTCAATTGATAGTATCCTAAAGATGAATTGATGTCAAAAGGATTGCCTACCTCAAAAATATTTAATCAGTTTTCTGGCATAGTTTTAGATAATACCTACACCTTCTGGAAACTGCATTAAAAATTTTCAACAGTTTGTACCCAAAAAAGAGTGGTAATTGTATCAGTTCAATATCTTATTTGACTAAGCATTTAAAAATATTTCCCCAAATATTATAATTATTTAAAAGTTTCATTTATTGTAAGATTTATTTAGAATGTAATTACCAAATGGCTTAATGCTTTTTCTCATATGGATTTCTGTTTTGGAAAGAGAAGATATTTGTTTGTATTCTGTGGAAACTCACTCTTAATCAAATGGTCCAGATTCATCTTGGAAACAAAACCATGTACAGCTTTATTAGCAGAAAGAAGATATTTAATAGGTAAAATCAAGTTAATGTACTTCAGTGGTTGCAAAATGATGCACATAGGCTGAATCAGACATACAGCTGTATTTGTTTCACCAGTTTCTTCATTAGCGCAGCTGTAACAAAGTACCACAGTCTGAGTGGCTTATAAACAGCAAAAATTTATTTCTGGAAATTCTGGAGACTAGAAGCCAAGGTCAAGATGCCACATGGTCAGTTCTGGTGAGTCCTCTTCCAGGTTCTAGATTTCTTATTTCTCTTTGTATCCTCACATGTTGGAAAAAGAGCTGGAGACACCTTTCTGGGTTTTCTTTTGTAGAAGTGTTCATCTCATTTATGCAGCTTCTTCCATCTTCATGACCTAATGACCTTCCAGACTCTCACCTCTTAATGTCATCACACTGGGGTTTAGGATTTCGATATACGTATTTAAGACAGACAGAAATATTCAGTCCGTGGCAAACAGCAAATATGTTTTAAAAAATGAATTTTTTGGACGTTTAAAAATCTGGAGGTTTCATGTAAAATATGGAGATTTCTGTTTCTTTGAAAATCTTAGATCATCTGGTAAAACTAGATTTGATGTCCATTTCTCCACAATTATAGTCTGCGTAATAGTCTCCCCTCTTTAAATAGCCGATTCTAGGTTGTGCGTTGTAATCAACTGTAGAGGTCTGAAAAATATGAATTCCTAGTTCTCACTCACAAAGAATTCATTTAATTAGTCTGCAGTCGGGCCTGTTGAAAGGCTCTCAGGTGATTTAATACACACCCAAGTTTAAGAATCTATTGTTTTAGATGGAAAATGATTTCTCCAGTTCTTTATCTATTCACTTGCCTCATCTATTTTACTTGCCAGTTTCCTCTAAGCAATTGAATTTTCCAGACATGATCTTTTAGCAAAGGAAAAGTGGCATTTGATACTTCAAATGTTGAAGAAAGAATAGGTAGATCTTAAGGAGGTAACAGGGAGCAGCCAATCAGCTAGGGAAAAAGAAGCACTCGGGAGAAAGTCCAAGGGAAAGTTATGGAAATGGAGTTGGACTGACAGAAATGTGATTTAAAAAAAAAAAAAAGAAAGTATATCTCCATGCAGAGAAGTGGAAAGTCCCTGGACTTGGAATCCATTCACAAATCCATCACTGCTTAGCTAAATGACCTCAGGAGGTTTTTCCATTCTTCAGTTGGCCTTCATTTCCAAAATGCAAAATAAAGGTGTATTAGTTTCCTTCAGCTGCTGTAACAAATTACCACAAACTTAGTGCTTACACAACATAAATGTATTCTAGCACAGATTTGTGGGTTAAAGTCTACTTTACTGAACCAGAATCAAGGTGTCAGCAGGGCTGCATTTTCCCCAGAATCCCTAGGGAAGGATCATTCCCTTGTCTCTTCCAGCTGAACTGGCTTGGGCCACCTCACTCCTGTCTCTGCCCCCACGTTCACATTGCTTTTCCTCTGTGTATGTGTCCTCTCATCTTCTGCGTGATCTCCCTCTGCCTCTGTTTTTAAGATGCTTGATAACAGTTAGGCCCCACCTGATAACTCAGGTTAATTTTCTCATCTCAAGATCCTTAGCTTAGTCACGTCTACAAAAACTCTTTTCAAACATATGATATCACTGACAGGCTCTAGGGATTAGGACATGGGTATTTCTGAGGAGTGAGTATTTTTCAGGCTGTCACAAAAAGGCATGAATTGAAGGGGGCCAGAGCTCTTCTGACTGTTTTCCTCAGAGACTTTCCAAGGATTCCTTTGGAAGTTACTGAAACAAGAGGTGATCAGCCGTCCATTGCCACTGCTTCAGTATCCCATTCACAATAGTTAATTTTATATGTCCACTTGACTGGCCATGGAGTGCCAGATCAAGTATTATTTCTGGGTGTGTCTTATGAGAATGTTTCCAGATGGCGTCAGCATTTGACTCAGTAGACCCAGTCAAGTAGATTACTCTTCTCCATGTATGTGGGCATTACCTGGTCTCTCGAGGGCCTGGGTACAAAAGCAGAGGAAGGAGGAATTTGACCCTCTTTTCCTGCCTGCCTCATTGCATGACATGGGACATTGCATCTTCTCTTCTCATTCCCTTGGCCTGAGAGTGTCCTCTAGTTTTGAGGCCTTTGACTCAGACTGAATCACACCTCTAGTCTTCCTGGCTCTTCAGCTTATAGACCACAGTTGTGGAACTTCCCAACCTTTGTAATATGTGAGCTAATTCCTCGTAATATTATCTCTCTCTCCCTCTCTTTCTGTGTGTCTTTTACTTTAATAATTTGTTTATCAGGGTACAAAAACCTTTTGAGACTCAGGGAGTTCACTGGAGATGCTATAACCCCATGATCATCAATGTTACAACTCCCACATAGTTTTCTGATTCCTAAGCCTGCACGTACTTTTCACCAAAGCAAAGATTACTGTGGAATACGCACAAGGAAGTATTAAACTGGGCAGATACAGTGGTACTCTCTTATGGAAAATAAAAGTCCCTCTCTGGGGAAGAAACTCACTGATTATAAATGGTTGCAAGACAAGGGACCGTTTGTGGTTATTAATCATAACAGGGTCACAAGAACAGAGTTTCAAAGTCTGATTCAAATTCCATGTTGTAAACTTGGCTGTGAGCAGTAACTTCTGTCATCAGTAAATCTGTCTTTTCATGTTGCCATTTTTTTCCTGGTCAAAGTAATATTTTCTACATTTGTTCTTTAGGCCTTTTCAATATGACTTGCTTCCAAGGCAGATTTTCCCCAAGGAGAGTAAGGATAGTAACTACTCTGTGGCCACCATGTTTTAAAAATAGAGAAACATTTGCTTTGTGGTTTTGATAACCACATTTGCTACCTGTGCATTGGATCATTCTGACCTGGGGAGAAAGGAGGTCATGTTTAACAAGAAGTAACTAAAAATGACACCATTTTAACTACTCTTTCTCCAACATGTCATGATGGAAAAGGAGAGGGAAGGAGGAACAACCACAGAAAGCCAGGGAACACTGTTCTGGAGGAGAAAAAGTACATGCTCCACAATGTTGCATTTTAACATCCACTCAGCAGACATGAGTGCTTTGCAGAGTTCCTGCCACAAGTTTCTGGAAGGTTTTGACAGCTTCAGTGGCCAAAGAAAAATTGCTTTCCTGCAGGAGCCTTTCTAAAAGGCTCTCTTCAAAATGAACCCATTGACCACTTCTCTGTCACCCAGTTATTAAGTGCGAGATAGCTTCAGATGCTGGTGGGGCAGAAAATTGTAGCCAGAGATGGAAACATCACTCAGACTCCATGGTGAGGATCAGCAGCAGATGATCATTCAGAATAATCTCCTTACACGTTAGGGAGTAAATTGCAGGGAAGCTCAGGGCTTCCCCAGCAGGGAAGCAAGGGTGAAGATGGTGCTTCTGCATGAACCATCAATTTATGATCTTGGCCTCTCGATTATGATTGTAGATGTGAACAGCAAAGTAATATTGATGTTTATTAGTCATTGTATTAATTTTTGTACAGATTTTTTTCACTGACTCTTTAAAATTATCTAAGGATATAGATAACTTTAATTCTCATTTTTATATAAAGAAACTCAGAAAGAAGGCATGTGATTTATGCAACCTTATAGCAAGTAATAGTGAAGGAAAAACAACCCAATTCTGTCAGATTCTCTATAAGCTAAAGAATTTAAGAAAATAGCCTTTTAAATCTCAGATGAAATTATCAAGTTTCTACTCCATGGTCTCTTGATTGTTGTTATTTGATTTAGTTATAGTTTAAAATTGATTTATTTTTTGACATATTCTCTCTCTCTCTCTCTTCATTTATTTCCTTTCCTAAAGTCTACAAAATTTGACAGGTTTTTGAAAGTGTTTTCAAAAATGTCCTAAGCGTGTACATGCATATGTAACAGTAACTTCTTTTACACAGATGGAATATATTGTACACACTTCTTGAATGATTTCCCAAAACACACACAGCTAATAGGAGGTAGAGCTGAGATGTGCAGCTGGGACAACCTAACATTCAAGTCTGTGTTTTTAATTACTCTGTTAACCTCTTATAAATAAAAATAAAAGGATGTAGTATATTCAACGTGACCCTTATAATAATTGTATCCAAGCAGCTATGATTGCCTCCTCCCTTTTATGGATGAGGAATTGGAGGCTCACAGTAGGGAAACAAACTCCCCAGGTCATACTGTCAATATACCGCAGACCTGGAATACAGACGCACTTCTGTGTGAACTCAGATGCAACTGCTCAGTGTGGCGTTCCCACTCCTGATTGCCCAAAAAAAAAAAAAAAAAAAAAAAAAAGTTTTCTTTTATGTGTGCCTTCTTCCATCAAACAAAAACAAAAGCAAAGAGAATAAAGATACCCTCTCATTCTTTACAAAGCCGACTTGCTTTGACTAAGGGTCTTAAAAATAGAAAACAAATTGATATTCTTAGTTTTTCTAGTAAATCTTCGTGTCTGTTGCTGTAATATTTTGTAGAAAATTCTGTTCTTTTCCCAATTGCATCCCTTATTGATGCTAAAGAGACAAGATGGGAATGACAAACCACCTCAAGTACCTCTCCAAGCAACATACATCTTGAAGATTATAGACTAAGCTGTATATAAAATGAATCTGTTTTTTTCAGCATTGCTCTGTGGATTTGTCTTTTCTTGTAGAGATATTAATTGAGCCAAAGGGGCTCTGAGGAAATGGTTTACTGGGACTTAAAATCTATCAGCGAATATTTATTGAGTGCCTACTTTATAACATACTGCCTTGTGAACATCTTACAAAATTCTTCCTACGCTGCTCCATTATTTGTATGTGTTATAGATGGGAAGAGATTTAAGTGAGAAATTTACTTTTTATTCTGTCTCCAGTGTTCTCTACAGAGCTCAGTATTAATGACTTCAAGAGTGTGGACCTATAGCTTGGTGGAAGGGAAAAAGAGAAGCAATTCATGGAGAAGAGACATTAGCAGGAATGTTAAAAAAAATGGGGAAGAATAAAGTAGTTTTCTCAAAATGAGGGTTTAGAAGATATTTTCTGTGTGCCTTCCACCATCTATTTCCTTCTTATAAAGACACACACTGTTCTATGGCCATTTCATGCTGGTTCGATGGAGCTTCAGGCCTGGAGCATGTGACCAGGCCAGGCATAACAAGGCCCCAAATATTGCTGCCCACAGAAATTGATTCAGTGATTGATTAACTCCGAGAAAACTAGAATGGAACTCATGGTTTTTGAGAAACTAAGAGAAACAGGATTTCCTTTATAAGATATTCTTCTTCTTGGGAAGACTTGAAGATAATGTGTCTGCAGTCATCTAAACACCATTTGCATCCCGAGAATAAAGTCACCACAAGGAAAAGAGGAGAGTGACCTAAGTATGGAGACAGAGCAGTACCTAATACCAGCCTCTGAGGGTCTGAATCTAGCCCTAACCCTGAACTTTTTAACCCCATTGGCCAACTTGTTTCTTTGCTTAATTTTGTTTTTGTTTAATCTAGTTTAGATTGATTTTCTGTCACTTGCAGCTAACAGATCAGTAGTTTATAGAGGGAGAACAATTATTAGAATGCAAATCCAGCAAGGAGATGACAAACCCAGACCAACCCAGACAAGTTCCAAAAGATGATCTGAAGCACATTTTCAGAATATGCTATAAAAATTGAGTGAAGGCTGAGGTCAGGAAGGGCAGGTCCCTCTTGGAAACATCCTGGGGATAAAAGGTCCAGCCCTAAGACAGGAAACGGTAAGAACAGGGAAGAAATAGACCCTCAGGTCTTCCACTGGGAGCTTAAGCAAGGGCTTAAGTGGGGCAAGCAGGTAAGCCGGTTGCTCTAGGTGGTGAGTTACAAGTGGCAGGTATACAAGTTGTTGTCACAAATGTTTTCAACCCCACTAACACGGTGAAATATAATATTGGCTCTGAATTGTTTCCAGAAGACAGGAATTGTTGGGTTTTAGAGGCAACAAATACTTGGGTTTTGCCTTTGGAATAAAAAGTGAGATCATGAGGGGGTTTCACAAATACACGTAACCAAAGGATGGTAAAACTCCATGTGTGAAAAAAATAGAGGGAGTGTGTTTTTTATTCCTAGGTTTGAAAGAGGGGAAAGGGAAGGGAGAAGAATGAGTAAGAGGTTCTGTAGTCCTAGAAAGTTATTAACAATGTCCCTTTTCATTTCTGTGTTTGTTGCAGTTTGTAAAATAAACACCAGGGACACCTAGAGTTAAGCCCATCTTACTAGACTTCAAGGGGCTGAGAGGGGCCCACTTAAAAATCTCACATGCCATATATTTAGGAGAATGCCTGGTCCATAATCATTTCTTGACAATACCAATTGCTTATAATATTTTATCACTCAAATTCTCTAAGGTTCAAACTCTTCATTTGTTAGCTGGGGATAAGGACACGACTGCCCTTTTAGAATTAGGTAAAACTGCTCCAAGGACAGTTGCCCACTCAGTTATAGACTGACCGACGTGTTCACTCAGTCACTCACAGATAATCTTGCTCTCTCATTCTCTTCTCATTCATTGATTCAAACAATTATCAAGAGGCTTGGGAGAATGCTAGGGCCTAGGGATAAAAAGGTTAATCCAAAATGGTTCTTGCTTTCGAGTAATTCATGGTGCAAAGGGAAGGTGGAGGAGGGGAGAAGTAAACTGAAATGTGTAGTGCAACAAATTTGCAGAACAGATGATAAAAGGAAGAACAGCATCGATTCCAAGATATATTAAATATGTTTGGACAAAAGTCAATATCAATATCAAGGGCAAGAACACATGTGTCACGGGTAATTTCTTTCTCTTCAATAGTTGAACCACGGCTTTGAATGAGTCTCCACTTTCCAGTCAAGGGGCGTACCGGCAAAGCTCAATCATTTGTTTCCAAAGAAGTAATAGGTATAATTGTTTACTGTTTTCTGAGCACTCAAAAATGATGATCACATGGTTATGCCAAAGGTGGCATTGTTCCTGATGTTGATATGAATCAATATTCCCTGGAGTATATTTTAAGCCATAGCTAAAGACAGATTGTAATAAAAATAATAGGTCTTTCACCCCCCACTGCTCTAGATTAACCACTTACACACAGAACAGACACACATACACACATGGTTAACCAAGGGAATTCAAGGTTGACATCATGGGGTCCTGGCACATGTGGCTTTGGTCTTTGGCTCATGGAAATTAGAGAAACATATTTTACATGATACAGGAAAGAATCTTTAAATAATTTATCAAAATGGGTAATACAGAGAGTTTAATTAAGACATATTTAAATGAATGAATGAATGAAAATCTTAGATGTTGACTTAGCTGCTCTGTAACGGTGTAAATTTTATCAAACCTCTATGAGGCTCCATTTCATAATTTAAGTGAGTGTGTAAATATTGCTTGAAATATCCTTGCATGTGTGAGCATGTGTGTGTCTGTGTTTGTATGTGTGTATTGAATATCTGAATATGATCTGATTCCTGGGACAAAGTATATCTCCCATAATTGGAACTATTGTATTGACTAGGTAAGGAAATGATGACTAACGTGATACCTGGAAATCTGTTGTTTTAAAGGATTCTTGACTTGGCTTCCGGCCTTAGCTACTCCGTTCCCTTCTACCTGTCTGCTTTCCACTTGCACTCTCTTCACAAACTGTTTCACACCTTTTCCCCTTGGCCCTTATGCTTCCCTCTGCGTGGAATGGCCTTTATATTTTATTCTATTGAGATAAACACAAAACTCCTATCTGTCCTGTAAGGTGCCGCTCAAGCATTATTGCTTCCACGAAGGCCCCTATAAATCTTTAGGAAGAGACAATCACTGTTTTGTACCTAAATTGTCCCTTATAGCTGCCCCTGCATTAGTCCATTGTTTATAATAACATGCCTGGGTTCTTGTGTCTTCTAGTTAACGGTGATCTTTTGAAAGGTTGTGAATGTTTCTTGAAGTTGACTTTGAATCCTTTTCAATCAAATGTGCTTCAAGTTTGTCATATCAAAACTTTTAAACATTTATATTCTGAACTCATCACAGCACATGCAAAAAGATGATTCGTGAGAATGAGTAAATAAAGGAATGGTCACCATTGTAATAAAAGCATCTGTGGAAAGTGTCGTAATATTATCATTGTATCCACTATTTTTCACTAAACTCAAAATGCTCTTAACTGTAAGAAGCACCATTATTTTATACACCAGTATAAAAAAATACATTGCCAATTATACTCTAACCATGCTTTCTTAACACTTAAAATATTTTTAATTATTGTAGACGTCTCTTGTAGACTTCTGTCAAATTTTTGTTTTTATCTGTTGTCTCTTTGTATGGGAGAGGTATGAAATGCATTAGAATTAAGGTAAATTATAAAGCAAAGGCAGACCCTCTGAAGCTTTTTGAAAATTTATTGAGTTGTTAATGTTCATTTTTTATCATTCTGTATCTTTTTTTTTTTTAGTCAAAAGTGCTGATGTTGCACTTTCTAAAAACAGGCTTCTCTAGAAACTCTGAGAGTTGCTTCCAAGCTGCTGACATTAACTTTATATTTTTTAAAAATTGAGGTGAAATTTGTATAAAAGAAAATTAATCATTTAAACATGTACAGTCAGTGGCATATAATACGTTCACAGTGCTGCACCACCACCTCTGCCTGTTTCTAAAACATTACTGTCACCCGAAACAAAACGCATTCCCATTAAGCAGTCACTCCTCATAGCTCTATACATTTTCTCTTTCTATGGATTTTCCTATCCCTAAATATTCTGGATATTTCATATACAAGGAACCATAAAATATATAGCTTTTTGTGTCTGCCTTCTTTCATTTAGAAAAATATTTTCAAAGTTCGTCTATACTGTGCTGTGTATTAGTACTTCATTTCTTGGTGTGGCCGAATACTATTACATTTAATGTACCTATCATAATTTGTTTATTCATTGGTTGATGAATACCTGGGTCTTATTTTTTTTTACATTTTTTTTATTGAGTTATGGTCATTTTACAATGTTGTGTCAAATTCAGTATAGAGCACAATTTTTCAGTTATACATGAACATATATATATTCATTGTCACATTTTTTTTCACTGTGAGCTACCACAAGATCTTGTATATATTTCCCTGTGCTATACTGTACCTGGGTCTTTTTTACCTTTTGGCCATTTCACCTACTATGAATAGTGCTAATATAATCATAGGTGTAGAAGTATTTGTTTGAATACTTGTTTTTAGTTCTTTTAGGTAGGACTTGAATTTCTGGGTCATATGGTAATTTTTATGTTTAATGTTTTTGAGAAACTATGGAAATGTTTTCATCTGTGACTTCACCATTTTAGATTCCACCAGTGATGTACAAGCATTCAGATTTCTCCATATCCTTGACAATACTTGTTATTTTTCTTTTTTCAATGATAGTCATCCTGGTGAGTATAAAGTATATAAAGTGAGGTATAGGCCCAACTTTATTCTTCTGGATGTGGGCATCCAGTTACTCCAGCACCACTTGTTGAAGATACTAGTCTTTTTCCATTGAATGGTCTTGGCATTTTTGCTGAAATGGTTTCCATAGATATATTGGTTTATGTCTGGAATCTTGATTCTTTTCGATTGGTCTGTATGTCCATCATTATGCTAGTACCATACTATTTCGATTACTGTAGTTTTGTAGTAAGTTTTGAAATTGAGAAGTATGACTCTTACACTTTGATCGAAAATTTGCTGAATTTATTTATTAGCTCTAACAGTTTGTGTGTGTGTGTGTGTGTGTGTGTATTATTTGGAATTTTCTTTATAGGATCAGGTCAATTGCAAATATAGTTTTACCTCTTCTTTTCCAATGTGGATACCTTTCACTTCTTTTTCTCACCTAATTGCTCTGCTTAGAACTTTCAGTGCAAGACTGAATAGTAGTAGTGAAAGTGGCAGCTTCTGTTTTGTTCCTGATAGTGGGGAAATTCCAGATTTCACTGTTAAGTATGATATTAGCTTTGGGTTTTTCATAAAAATTCTTTATCAGATTGAGGAAATGTCATTCTATTCCTAGTTTATTAATTATTTTTATTAAGAAAAAGTGATAATTTTGCCAAATGGCCTTTCTGTGTCAATCGAGACAATGAAATGGTTTTTTTTTCCCTTTGTTCTATTTATGCCGTGAGTTTTTTTTTTTTAATGTTGAAATATCATTGAATTTGGGGGGGTAAATCCCACTTGATCATGGTATATAATCTGTTTAACATACTGTTGGATTCAGTATGATGTTATTTTTTTTGATGATTTTTGCACCTATAATGGGGATATTGGTCTGTTTATTTATTTATTTATTTATTTATTTTTTTTTTGGTGTTCTGTCTGGCTTTGATCTAAGAGTAATGCTGGCTTCACAGAATGCATTATTCTTGTTCTTGTTCTATTATTATGAGTTTTAGATGGATTGATGGTCATTCTTCAATAAATATATAGTGGCATTTGTCTGTGAAGTCACCTGATCCTAGACGTACTTGTGTTCCTTGGGAGTTTTTTAAGTTATTGATTCAATCTCTTGTTACAGGTTTATTCAGATTCTCTATTTCTTCTTGAGTCAGTTTTGGTTATTTGTATGTTTGGGGGAATTTGTTCATTTTATCTAGTTTATTTTTTTAAAGTGTAGAATTGTTCATAGCATTCTCTTGTGATTCTTTTAATTTCTGTAAAGGTGGTTGTAATTCCTTCACTTTTAATTCAGATTTTAATTATTTCAACTTCTCTCTTTTTTCTTAGTTTAGTTAATGATTGGTAATTTTGTTGATCTTTTTAAAGAACCAACTTTGGTTAATTGTTTCTATTATTTTTTTCTATTCTTTATTTAATTTATTTCCGCACTAATTATTATTATTTTTTCTTCTAACTTTGGATTTAATTTGCTCTTCTTTTTCCTTCTTACTTAAGGTGTAAAGTTAGATTGTTGATTTGAGATCTTTTTTTCCCTTTTGTGATAAAAGTATTTACAGCTATAAATTCCCATCTGTGCACTGATTTTATTGCTTTCCATACATTTTGGCATGCTGTGTTTTTATTTTCATATATCTCTAAGTGTTTTTAAATTTCCCTTTTTTATTTCTTTGACCCGTTGTTTGTTTAAAACTGTGTAGTTTAATTTGTACATATTTGTGAATTTTCCAGTTTTCCTTCTGTTGCTGATTTCTAGATTTATTCCACTGTGGTAAGAGAAGATATTTTGCATGGTTTCAATTTTTAAAAATTTATTTAGACTTCTTTGGTGGCCTGACATATGGCCTATCTTAGTGACTATTCTATGTTCACCTGGGCACTTGAGAATAATGTTGTTTTAGGGTGGAGTGTTCTACATATGTTAGGTTTATAGTGTTGTTCAAGTCCTTTACTTCCTTACAGACCTTCTGAGTAGTTATTCTATTCATTACTAAAAAATGGATTATTGAAGCTTCCAACTATTATAGTAGACCTGTCTCTTTTTAACTTCAGTTCTGTCAATGTTTTCTTTATACATTTTGGGAATCTTTTATTTGGTTTCTGTATGTTTATAATTGTTTTTTTCTTCTTAATGAATTGACCCTTTAATTAATATATAGTGACCTTTTTTGTCTCTTTAATCATTTTTCACTATAATCCTACTTTGTTGTTACTATAGCCATTCCAGTTCTCTTTGGTTACTAGTTGGATAAAATATCTTATTTCAGTTTTGCTCTCAAGCTATTTGTGTCTTTGGCTGTGAGTCTCTTGAAGACAACATATAGTAGTATCATATTTTTTTATCTTTTCTGTGCTGTACAAATTGTGAGTTAGTTAATTTGTATTTATACTAGTTTCTAATGAAGAGGAATTACTACTGGCACTTTGCTATTTGTTTTCTATGTCTTATGTCACTTTCCATCCCTTAATTCAATATTGTTTTCTTTTAATAATTCTTTTTCATAATGTCTTATTTTGATTCCTTCCTCATATCTTTTTCTGTACATGTTTTAGTTATTTTCTTTGTGGTTACCGTTGGATTAAAATAACATCTTGAATTTATAGCAGTTTAGTTTGAATTGATATCACCTTAGCTTCAACAGGATACAAAATCTCTTCTATACTGCTGTGCTTCCACTTTATATTATTATTGTAGCAAATTATGTTTTTATACATTGTGTGCCCATTAACAAATGTTACAGTTATTGTTCTGTGCATTTGTTTTATAAATCATATGGGAAACAAAAAGAGGTGTTACAACCTCCCCACTTCCCCAAATAATAATGGCTTTCTTATTTTCATATATTGTCCCCTTTAGTGAAGTTCTTCGTTTCTTCGTGTAACTTCTAATTATTGTCTATTGTCCTTTCATTTCAGCCTGAAGGACTCCTTTTAACATTTCTTATAGAAAAGGACTACTATTGAAGGACTGCTTTAGAGTTTGTTTATCTGGCAATATCTTTATTTCCCCATTTTTGAAGGTTAATTTTGTCAGTTAAAGAATTCTTGCTTGATTATCATTTTTTTTTTTTTCTTTTAGCACTTCAGATTTGTCTCCCCACTGCCTACTGGCATTCAGGGTTTCTGGTGAGATTGGCTGTTAATTGTAATTAGGATCTATTTTATGTGAGGTGTTTATTCTCTCTTGTTACATTCAGGGTTTTCTCTTTGTCTTTGGTTCTCAGTAGTTCAATAATCATGTGTCTTGGTATCAATCCTTTGAGTTTATCCTACTGTTTTCCATTGAGCTTCTTGAATATGTAGGCTCGTGTATTTCACCAAAATTGGGAGATTTTTATCCATTATTTCTTTAAATATTCCTTCTATTCCCTTTTCTCTCTCTTTGCCTTCTGGGACTCCCATAATGCCCACATTGTTACTCTTGATGGTGTCTGACAGACAGGCTCTTTTCATTTTTCTTTTTCTTTTTCTTCTTTCTCCTCAGACTGGATATGAATTGTCCCGTCTTCAAGTTTGCTGATTCCTTCTTTTGCCTTTTCAAATCTGCTGTTGAGTCATTCTAGTGAATTTTTCATTTCAGTATTGACATTTCATCTTTAGAATTTTGATTTTGCTCTTTTTTATAATTTATCTCTTTTTGATATTCTCTATTTGTGATATATCTATATATAAATTTATGATATATATTTTTTCTCCTGTTTTCCTCAAGTTCTTTTCTTATGGTTTCCATTAGCTCTTTGAGCATATTTCAGACATTTGATTTAAATCTTTGTCTATTAAGTCCAATGTCTGTGCTTCCTCAGAGTTGATTTCTATTCATTCATTTTTTGCCCCTGTGACTGGGCCATCCTTTCTTGTTTCTTATATACTTTGTAATTTTTGGTTGAAAACTGGAAATTTTAAATATTATATGATAAGCCTGGAAATCAGATTCTCTTCTTCCCCTCCCCAGATGTTTCTGTTGTTGCCTGTTAAGGGTTATAGCCATCCATTTGTTTAGCAACTTTTCCAAACTTTTTTTTTTTTTTTGCAAAGACTTTACTCTTTGTCATATGTGGTCATCAAAGTCTCTGTTCTGTTATCTCAGTAGCAGCCAGTAACCTGACAGAGATTTCCATAAACTTGGAGCCAGGAAAAAAAATACTCTCTTGGTCTTTGTAGATTAGCTCTAAGCTGAGGCACTTGTGAAATGCTTATCCAGAATACCTATAACTCTGGCTTAATATCTCCCTCCGGCTTGCATAGAGCTCAAATATCAACCAGAAGTCAAACCTAGCATCTTCTCACCTCTTTTCTGAGCATGTGTCTGGCACTGAGCATCCTGTTATATTTAGTATCCCACAAAAGCCATTATTTTCCAAGTTTTTTCCTCCTCAGCCTTCTCCTTCCCAGGATTTTCAGTCTATGTGCTTCTTGCCTCCCATGCCACTCTTTCATCTATTGTCCTTTGCTCCATGCAGCTACAAGTGATATATTGTCTTTAAATGTTTTGATAGAAATCAGTCTGGGAAGCTGCTTTCACTCAAGGAGGGCAAAGCAAAGGCAGGCTTCTATGCTGGTCCCTCAGGTGACTCGCCAGACAAGTCAACTGTGCTAGTCCCTTAGGTAATCAGCAGATGCAGCAAAATGTATAGGCACAGTATTTTTATAACAAGGTCCCTATTTCACCCTCTAACCCCAGCACACTGCATCAGGAATGTAATCCACCATTCCTATGGACACTATTGAGTTGGACAATGGAGTGTATATAGGTAAGTAAGCAAAATCACCACATCACTTTTTAACCAAAATTTAGCAGCCTTTTTCTTCATTAAGCACACCCCTGGTTGCTGTAAGCTTTTTGTTGATATTTCAGAGTTTCCAAAAACATTGATTCTATCAGTGTTTGTCAATGTAATGGTTGCTTCACTGGAGGGAGCAAGTCTTGAAGCTTGCTAACTCAAACATTTTCTGTGACGTCTCTCTCAGGGTTGTTGTTGTGGTTTTTTCTTAGTGCTTTTTTGACCTTACAAAAAATGCCAATTGAATATTGTCAGACAACTCAGATTCGTATTCTTTTCTCAAGTGGTTTGTTATTTTTAGTCTGTTGACTGGGATATATAAGGGTGGCCATTATTCAATTATGCCCTCAGGGGTTACAACCAAGAAAGCTCATGTACTGGTTACAGTAGCTATAGGTGTAATGGGAAAAAAAAATATCTTAACCTTGGAATCAGACAGTTTTCACCTAATTTAGAGTGACTATATGGAACCATCTATTATATGACTCATCTTGACTTCAGACATATGAGAATGTGAAATAAATGTTCAGTTTGAACTGATGAAACACGGAAGATATCATATGTGCAAATTAACATTTGTTATTTGTGTTTCCACTTGTATCTGTTCAACTTCTAACATTCACTTTTAAAACTACCCATTACAATGTCTTTTTTATTTCTTAAAGCAGCAGTGTTCCCTAAGAAACTCAAGTTTCTCATCTTTTGTTACTGTACAACCAAGTGAATGGATCCTTTAAATTCCACACACAGCCAGCCATTTTCCTCCTTGGGCAAATCTACAGAGTCACTGTTAGCTATTGAACCTGAAAAATTTGTATTTGGTTTAGTATCGTGTTTAGTTTTACAAGTGTGTTTGCTTTATTCTTTGAAAAGATGTTTACCCCCTTCATCTGTTAAAGTTGAGAAAGGTTTGTGGTTGGTGGCTTTACTCCAGTAAGATGAGTTTACTCTGGAAGTGAAAACAAAAACCAATACAAAAATATGAATTTTAATCATTGCTCCTCTTCTTCACCTAGCTACTACATGATGCAACTTAAGACCCAGATATCCTTCTATGAAAAGACATTGTTAATACTACTTCTCCCCTAATGTAATGTAATTAAGGTCCTAAGAAGTCAGTAAGTGATGAGTTGCTGCTGCTTTTCCTCCTTCTCCACTCCTCCTCCTCCAGCATTGCTTCCTTATTCTACACCAAGCTTCAGTCCCTAGACTGAAGTTTTCCAGTCCTTCTGACCTGCTGTAAATGTATTGGTGACCAACACACTGCTCATTAACTAACCCTGTATGTTTAAATCTTGGATCTGGCCTGATGCTGGGATGGTGATCTCTCCCAGGTGTAAGCTACGAGGCGTACATAAAAGTGAAACTATAAATTTTTTACTCTGTCCTTTCTGCAACTGTGTGAATGTTAGATTGGATGTATATGATTTTTAGTTAACTTTGATTAGATTCCCCAATCTCCAATCTTATTTTAAAATAATAATCATATTAAACATTTCCAAGAATCATCACATCATGTGGTGATCATTTGCTGCAAAGCCAGATGGGCTTATCCAAGTTTTTTTAGGAAAAAATTTAGAAAAGGCATATCCCTAAGTATACATAAAACAACTAATGGCAAATGGATAGCAAGCAAACTGCCATCATGTTGTCTCAAGAGGTATACAATATCAGTGTTAATGTTACATATAGTGTGTGCTGTCCATATGAAACAATTTTATGTTCATATCAAAAATCTGTAAAGGCTTTTTTGTGGGATGCTTTACTCGAGCGTGTATTTTGCCATGCTAATTGTTTTATCTATGTAAGGTCCTAAATGTCTTGTTCATAAATTATTCTACATGAAGTTTTAAGGAACTCCCAAATTAGGAAATATCTTTTGTCTGCGATCAAGTCAGTGCAACCTGGATTTTGATTGAATCCAATAGTTTAGAACAATCTTGCACGTGCGTTAGAATCACCTGGGCAGTGAGTGGTTCTGATGCAGGTGGTCTGTGAATATTTTGAGATGTGTGTGCAGGAAGAATCATATCTCTAGGAGAATAATGAGATAGGTGAAAAGAAAAAGGCGAATCTTCATCACAGTCCAGGATGCAGATATTTCCACTTTATAAGCAAGGAAACTGCCTCTGAGATATGAAATATGACAAAATCTTGGGTAATAGTGTCAATAAATGGAGACGCCTTGATTCAAAGTCAGGCCTTCCCGACTCCAAGATGCTGCACTTTCTGCTAGGTATCTATGATATAGAGTTTAATTGAGACAACAAATCAGGCTGTTCTTACTATTTTTTTTGAAAATGTCAGATGTGAAAATAAAGGCACATTGCTGGTCCAGCAACAGCTTGCCAGTGGTACTTTGCCCCAGGGTGTGTACACCACTGAGTTCTAACTAATCAGTTGGCTGTCAGCTCTCTGTGACATCTCTCTGAATTAGCAGACAGTACGTCCCTGCTCTGAGGGAGGCCAGTGCTGCTGGTGCTGGTCTCCCAGGCTGGGGAGAAGGAAGGGTTGCTCTGATGAGAAGTGGAGAGAAGCAGATGTTCTGGGCGTGGAACTGAGACAGGCGCCTCCAGAGTGTGGCAGAGTGACACCATCTGCCCTTCTGCAAGTCCCCAGCTCTGCTGCTCCTGAGAAGGAAGAAAAAGCAGTTTAGAATGTTTGTGTGGTCTGGTCCACCTCGGCTGTGACAGTGCTTCTCATTAGCCTGAGACCCGCTAGGCTCATTTCATTAGCCAGATTCTTAGAAACACAATTGTATGAGGTGTGATGCAGCCATTCAGGAATGATGCAAACTAGAGAACTTGCTCTGCTGTCGTTAGAGATTTTCCCATCCCCCTATTGGGCTAAAGTTATCCCATTAAGTCATTTAGCAAACATGATGTACCTCCTCTGGGTTAGGAGCTGTGCTGTTTTGGGGAATACAATAGGGAATAAAAGCGATGATAGTCATTGTCTTGTTGGAGAGTTAGTCTGTTGCGGGGTGAAGGTTCAAAACGCTTAACAATCCCCAGGTAAATAATTGCTATTAAGGGATGTGCAATTATCTGTCATGACCTGGATATACAGACTAAGTAGTAGCCCCCCTTACCCACAGGGATATGTTCCAAAACCCCCAGTGCATGCCTGAGACCACACATAGTACCGCACTTTGTAGAGACATGGCTCAAAGATTGTGGTTTCAGTTCCAGACCACCACAGTAAAATGAATATCATAATAAAGTGAATCACGTGATTTTTTTTTTGGTTTCTCAGTGAATGTAAAAGTTATGTTTATGCTATGTGATGGTCTATTACGTGTGCAATAGCGTTATGTCTGAAAAATAATGGATGATATACCTTAAGTAAAGAATACTTAATTGATAAAGATTGCAGGCTATAATCTGCCAGTGCAGGGTGTCAGAATGTCAGAAACCTTTAATTTGTAAAAAAAAAAAAAAAAAAAGAAAGAAAAAAGTCAGGTCTGTGAAGTGCAGCAAAGTGAAGTGCCCTAAAATGAGGTATTTCTGTGCACCTGCTGTTTGTCCCCCTACTGCTGAGCAGGCAATGTATACGGTGTGGATACACGAGACAGAGGGATGAGTCACCACCTAGGCAGGCTGGAGTGAAACTGAAATTGTCTCATGGTATTCAGGACAGTGGCACACAATTTAAAATGTGTTCGTTCTTTGTTTCCGGAGTTTCCCAGTTAGTATTTTCAGGCCATGGCTGTCAGTATCTGAAGCCGTGGAAAGTGAAACTGTAGATAAGTGGGAAATATCAGGATTTTGACCCCTTCACACTGTCCTCCTTCTTACCCAGTTGAGAAAAGTGGTATGTTCTTTTGGCTTGTCTATTTTGTTTTGTTTTAGGGGAAGAGATTGGTCATTGGCCAGAGAATGTGTTAGGTAGGATGGGTGGGATATATTAAGGCAAAGAGGGAAAATAATTTGGGACAGGAGAAACTTCTCGGTAAAGGTCATGAGACACCAGAGAGAGCTGAGTGCCTGTCTGTAACTCCAGGTTGCTCCTGACAGGTGGAGGGTAGGTGAAATCTGGGAATAAACGTGTGAGGCTGCTTGATGTTACCTTTACCAGTAGATTTCTGTAAGATTTGTGGATGAAGATAAATGTCACTTAACGTTAATGCCTTACATCGTAATTTATGAAGATGGTATCTTTCTCAGTCTTTCTGTCTATCTTTTCATTTCTCAATCTCAATATTTCTATTAGTGTCTGACACACTCACCAACTGCAGAATTGTGTGAATAATAAATATTTTGAATTGCGAAGGCTGGCGTATCTTCCAAAATTGTATGTTTAAAACAGTGGTTTTAAGGTAGTTCTGAAAAACTGAGTGGTGTTTCACTTTACCACGGGGACCAAGGAATCATAAAGTAGTCGAAAGGATGTGAACCGTGGAGTAAAATTGTCTTGAATTTAAATCCTGATTCTGCCATCTACCAAATGCCTGAGCTTAGGCAATTCACTTACCACTTGTATCTTATGTTTTGTCATCTGTAAAATGAGGATAATAAAACTGCTACCAGGCAAACCTTCCGTGTGAATTATATGAAATCACATGTGTCAGGGGTCTTAAATCCATTTCTAAGAACCCTGGGATTTTATGCAAAATATTATATTTATATGTATTTGGAGGACATAAATATGCATAAACCTTATCAGATTTGTCAGATGGTTTGAGTCATTAATCTCAAAGTACCCAGGGCTCAAAACAAGGGCTCTACAAAGATAACTTTCCTATTCCCTTACTTTGAAAATATTATAGTTATGATTTTTCAATATGTAAAAAAATATATATATATATATATAATTTTTTTCACTGGTGACACAGTCAGGGTAGAAAACTGATCGATTTCCCCAATCAACTCATTAAGAAGACAGTTGTCAAATAAGATGGAAAAAGGTAAGTGTTCAGAATTCTAGTGAGGGGATTTGCTCATCAGGCTTAGAAGCAGTACAGCATAATTGTTAATATCTTGTTCTCCAGAATCACACAATCTGAGTTCAACACTCAGTTTATGTCCCTGAAGGCAGCTAGCATTTACATAAATATTATAGCTATTAACCAATAAATCTTATTGAATTAGGCCATTGACATTTTAAAAGTTGATTTCTTGCTTAAATAAAGTGTAATGGGTGGCTAAGGGAGTTCGCAGGATGCACATTCTTTTTTTTTTTTAATTGAAGAATAGTTGATTTACAATTTGGTAGATTCAAGTGTACAGCAAAGTGATTCAGTTAAACATATACATATATATGTGTGTGTGTGTGTGTGTGTGTCGTGTGTATTCTCATTAACAAAAATTCAGAGGAGTTCAGTGCCTCAGAAGGATTCCATTAAAAAGTGATAATAAAAATAAACAGAAACTCTTGACATCTAATGCTTAAAAGGAGGCTTTGGTGATCTCTTTGTCCCGTTCATGTATGAGCTTGTCTGAAGCTCCTGGGATGATATAGAATGGATTCAAATTTTACTCTTTGATAAAGTGGTTGTCACTGGACCTAATTGCTGCTCCAGGCACAATTAAATGTGAATTAAGTTATCACTCAAATGTCTTTTCATTTAGTTTTGTGGTTTATGACTTTGCCATCAGCTTCAGGTACCTGGCTGCTGAGTGAAGGAAAACAAAGATACAGCACCCAATGGAAACCAAAATGAGTGTGGCCACAGATAATTCTGATTTCAAAGTGTAATCTGGGAAGTTTGAAGGATACAAAATGCAGGCACATTTTTCCCTGGCAATTTCAAGCAGAAGTGAATGTTTGCGAGACGTATTTTGATCTGGCACAGCAGAGTAACCTTTGCTCTTGGAATGTTTTTGTTTGTATAATTCAACTCCTCATCCTCTTCTTTTTGATATCCTTCCTTCCCACACAATCAGTTTATTAACGTCTTCAAATAATACCTACAGCATCTTAAACATCGTAAAATCGGAATACAAAATTGAGGCCCATTTAGCAAATATTAGATAGAAAAACAAAAACAAACAAAGCCTTTAAACTAAATGTAAGATATTAGCATTTAGAACTAGAAGCAAGAATTATAAAGCCAAAACTCTATAAGGGGAGTGATTTGCCTTTATTTTTTTTCAAGGAAACAGAAGCTTGACCTCCACAGTAAGATGGGGTCCATGCAGACTGATATATCTATCAATTGAGCAATTGGTGAATATAAATATATATATATTTATCTATATCTGTAGTTATATGAGTATATATATCAACATATACAGAGATATCTATGTAGGTAAATATACACACATATTTCTATTGATTGATCAGTAGATATAGATAAATAACTGGAGCAGTTATTTAATTAACAAAATAACAAAAACAAGAAAAATATTTGATAAGCATGGCTGAACCATCACTGTGTAATGAGAACTTTATACATTGTACTATAATAATAATGATTTATATTGATTTAATTTCTATTTTGGACCAACCACTTTGCTGTAAACTTTGTATATGCTTTATCTTGAATCCTCATAGTAATCCTACAGAATGCATTTTATTCTTCTGTTTGATGGTTGAAGAAACTAACTTTTGGAAAATGTGGTTTGCCCAGTTTCACCCAGTTGTCATGTGGCAGAGCCAGGATTTGATTACAGATCTTTCTAACCTCAGAGTCTTCACTCCTCTTGCCATATACATTTTTTTGAATGTACGTAGCACACTAGTCACTGTCTTCTGCTTTCATTTCACATTTTATTTTCTTTGCACTTAGAGACTGTAGAGAACTCTGTGTGTATGTGTGTGTTTCTCTCCAGCTCTAAGAAAACTTAAAAAGTGCCCTTCATTTATCTTCTGTCTCTAGTAATTATTGCTGTTCTGTTGGCCAAGTAACAGGGTTGCAAGGAGAATCTTTAATTCATTACGGTTTTGACCTCTGGCTTCAGAAACTGAGCATTATCAGATCCTTTGTCGTCCCCCTATTTGCCCGTCTGCACTGCAGAGGAGCCCACAATCCTGTAAGCCTGTGAATCTCTTCTCTCTCTCCCCAAGATGTTCCTAGTTGTTTTTAAGTTTTCTTCCCCTTCTATAGCTTGTTTCCTCTGGGTTGTTTTGTCATTTCACCCTCTACTCTGTCTATCTTTATCCGTTTTACTTGTTTGGGCTTAAGTTACTCACGGTGGAAAAGTGGTCACCTGTCTAGTGATTGTTGACTTTTTTTCATGTGAAGATGAGGGCAGTGAAAAGCTGAAGGGGCTTGTTTAAAGTGGGCCATGCTGTAGGGTGATCTGGCTGATCCATTTCCCAGGGTAACTCAGACACTAGTAGTTTTAGATTTTTCACTTGAGCTGGCTAGATTCCTCTGAGAAGACACAGTCTCCAACTTGTCAGATGAAGCCTTTTTGCCAGTATCCTGGCAGGACTAGTAGGGAAAGTTGGGGAGAAGCTCTTGGAATTCAACATGCAGTCTTTTCCTTAACCCTGCCCTCTGTTCATGGTAGACCAGTTGCTCTATCTCTTTGCCCTTATGAGTATATGCTTTTGTTTGTTGTTTTCCCTTTATTTATACTACACATGTCTTCAACTAGACAAGGACTTCTCCATAGCTAAACATGTATTCTCAATAGTTTTACACATTTGATATTTTGAGAAGGAAACATATAGACATGTTTTTAAAATTGTGTTAACACTTTAGAGAAACGTATCATGGTGTTTGAAAATAAAAAATAAGCCCTTAATGTATAGACATTGACTTCTACTTAACTAGGTATTTATTTAAATAGGATTTTTTTTTGGAAACTTTAGAACAAGAGTGCAGAGGATTATTTATTAAAGCTATAGGACCCATATTGAAGTTCTGCTTCAAAAAATGGTGACTAGACAATCCACCCTGTTTTGACACTTTTTCAATGTGAATTTTTCATTGAATCCATAAAGATTCAAATTTTGGGGGGGTCAGAAAAGATGGAAAGGTAATAAACCAGGGTATCTTACCAAATAATCTCCATAAAACAAAGAAAGAAAATCCTTCTGCTAATTTACGCTCAAGTTATGTTTTAGCTCCCATCTACTGAGAGGTTAAACCTGCGTTAATTATTATCATCCTGTCATTATCGCAGTAATCAAATGCTTAAATTAAATGTATCATTTCTGAGCGCCATCTGTCAAAGCTCCGCTCTGAACATGACTGAGCTATAGAATTGCAAGGTCTGATGCTGCACATGCTATGGGCTGCTTCCTCTCTAGTTCATTCCTGGGGCACCGCAGGCCATTTTTCAAGAGAGCAGTAATCTACGTGACTAGCTCTTTGATCAAAAGATTCTGTCTGACAGGATGACTATTGCAGGTAGCAGGGAATAACTGAAATGAACACAAACAGCCGTTCTCCTTGGCCCATTTAATCTTTCTTAAACTCAGACAAATCTTCGTTGGAATCTATCACTAAATCGTGTCTACTCTCATGATAGGAGGTAGTGTGAAGGTATGGAAGCATGACACAACCGATGCACTTGAGGAAGTGTGAACAGCCAGGAGTAGTGACGGAAATGACGGGCACCTGGGGTCGGGTAGAGAGAGATGAGTTTGAAAAGGTCATCACATGCTGTGCAAGGGGGATCCTGTGTGATAAATGAGGGGAGATGATCATTTAAGAATTTTGCTGGGGAAGTGACATGACTGGACATCCATTTTTGAAAGGTTAGTGTAAGTTGTCTCCATTCAGGGTACTATTGCTCAGAGGGAGTGTTTGGAAGTGTGTGTGTGTGGAATGGAGCATTTTTAAATAAACCTTTTTATTTGGGACTAATTTTAGATTTACAAAACACCTGTAGGGTTAGTACGGAGTTCCATATACCTCTCAATTTCCTGTATTGTCAATATCTTCTATTATCATAGTACATTTGTCGAAACTAACACTGGTACATTGCTATTAACTAAATTCCTATTTTTGTTTGGATATCACCAATTTTTCTATTTATGTCTTTTTTGTGTGTGCTCCAGGATCTAAATTTTATATTACTTGTCTTAAATGTTCATCTCTTTAGTGTCCTCTGGTCAGTGAAGTTAGTCAGCTTTGCTTTATTGTTTGTGACCTTGATAGTTTTAGGAGTAGTGACCAGTCAGATATTTCACAGAATACCCTTTGATTTGGGCTTGTCTAATGTTTTCCTCATGATTAGATCAGAGTTACACCTCTTTTAAAAGAATGGTATTAAAATTTCGTGGAGGACGATCAGGAAAAATATATCTAAAAATATTCCTAGGGATTGATAATTAAAAAAAAAAAAAAACACAGTTGAGAAACACTGGTTTAGCTAAAGAGTGGCAAATGAGTTGGACTGCGTAAGAGGAGGGTGTGAGCCAGGAGCAGCAAGGAAAGGAAAAGGTATCAGTCAGGAAGTTACTTCAGTAGACCTCCAGATCAAGCATATACTGGAATTTAATAAAAACATAGTTTTTTGGTTTGTTTAGAATTGATTTGTATGTGATATTTGGATTGTCATCTTAAAAAAATTAATCACTTAAGATAAGGCATATAGTTATTTAAAATATTTCAGGAAAAAAAATAGTAAATTTTATTTATATAATATATTTTTTTCCAAAGCCAACAAAATTTTGAAACCTATGACTTACGTATAACAGCATTTCCCATACTTCTCCATGTTTGGGTTATAACTTGCTCCTAGCTTTACCAACATTTTCTGGATAGCTGAAGTTCGAAGTTCCTAGGTCACTGGACCCTGGAAAATAATGGAGTGATTGTCATACATTTTGTGACTCTTTTTCTGGTTAACTCTGATACGAATCCTTGAGATAAGTCTTCAAGACCTTGTGCATTTTTTTTTAAGAAAAATCTGAGAGTAAGCAGTAAAATGTAAATTTTTTGATGGGAGAGGTGGAAAAGAATGCAATTCAAACAGATATTGATCTTTTGATCTAATCTTGAGATGATGGGTGCTTAGAAAGTCTGGAAAATAAAGACTAAAATGCATAATGCACATAATTTTATTGCAGTTTTAGTACTTTGCTAACCAGTATTTTCTGTGACTTACATATATATTTTCCTCTTTTCTAATGTTTACTTTTTAATAACTCTATAATAGCCCAATATTTAATGAATACATATTTTTTTCAAACTTCCCCTCTCTTCCTATTCATTATTCAATTTCTTTGCACTCAGAGAGCCTCAGCTTAATATCACTTGCCTTCTTTTATAAGCAACTCTATCATTCTTCCTTTTCCAACTTCATGACCTTTAGCTATGTGAATTATCTAAGGCTGCCCTTTAAACAGCATTCTTCCATGGACAAAGCACAGAGAGCAGTTAAAAAAAAAATTTCAGTCAGTCTTATTTAGTACAATGAGAAACTTTGAATGATTATGGAAATGAGCAGTTATATTTAATGCATCTCACAGTCAGATGTGTGTATACATTATGACACCAAAATAGAGGTCTTAAATGAGTTCAAGGACCCCAGTCAGGATTTATGACTTCCCAGGGTACTGACGTAAGTGGGAAATTAGATTGCCAAACTAGTGATCTTTGAAGAATAATAGTGAGTGGGAGAGGAACAGAGAGACTGAAGGCAGGGAAGTTATATCATAATTTTCAAAAAGACAAGGAAATATTCCTTAAACAATGAGCTTTGAGCGTGACTTTAATACCCAATGAAGTTGACATTTTCAGTCTATTTGACTCATTAATCTCCATCCCTTCTTTGTAAGGCTATTGCAGATTTTCTTTCAGGTCTGTCTTCTTTCTGAATCTCACGTCATACGATTGGGGGGTTCTGGTGATGGTTGTGATGGGAGTTACCCCCACCACTGCTCCTGCAGATGAGTTCTGAATGACTAGGACAACCAGCATATTTTACTTCTCTGGTCCTAGTGATTTGTTGATGTGCAGAGCCATGTGACCCACCTGGATCAATGAGAGAGAGAGATAGAACTTTTATTCACCAGGGGAGTATAGCACCTCTTTGCACTAGAGCCTAAGGACCTGAGAGAATATGAGACCTGCAGGTATCAGAAGAGGTCGAGGTAGTGAACAAAGCCAGCAAGATGCTAGGATAGGCTGTCTTGATCTCATCCTGGGAGTCTTGTAATCTGGCCATGGCTGAAGACAAACCAGCTCTTCAAGTGTTAATTTACGTCATTTTGAAATGCTTCACTTGTGTCTTTGGCTTGCTTTTGATTACTTCATGTTCTCTGCTTGCTTTGGAGTATTTCCCCGTAGTATCTTTTTATTATTATTATTCTTTAAAAAAAATCTTACTGTACTCAAGAACATTCTCCTTGAGCAATATTACCAATCTTAGTGATAATCTTTGTGCTGCTGACTCCCAAATATTTATTTCCAGTTCCCTAAGTGACAGAAATCTATTTGATTCATCTACTTGAGAATGCTTTAGAATATTTTGTCTGCTCCCAGTGGTGACACTGTTTCCTCTAATCTCAATTTCAGTTAATAGAATCACCATCACCTATTTTCTCCAAGTACCACTTGTAATAATAACCTTGATACATCTCAGTTTTCACCCCTAGATCCTGTCTGTCATCACATTAGACCAATTATTCTCAAAATTATCAGCATACATTTAGACCTACCTGAGGCAGCTGTATATTCCAGATTGTGAATGGTCTAGTTGGGGGTCCAGGAATGTGTGTTTTTGTCAAGCTCCTCAGGTGATTCTGATGTAGGTTGTCAGTGGACTATATGGTGAGAAAAACATTTAGATCATAAAATTACTGGGGACAGAGGTCATGACTCATTATATTTGTATCCCCAACATTTAGGAAAGTACTTGATACGTAGTAACAGATTAAAATATTGGGGAAATGAATGGATCCACAATACAACAAACCTGGACATGTCAATAACTTGGCCATTTTCATCATTTAATCTACTACTGCTTTAGTCAACTAAGAATTAATCTGTGACGTTAAACTTAATAGGATTTCTGAGTGAGGTCTAAACATCTGTGGTGTTAACTGTAAGCCCAAATTATTTTTATGAGACAAAGAAAACAAAAAGTTTAAAGAGCCAGTAGTTTACTACCTCATTATATTTCACTTTTACTCTCACAAATATAACCCTTATCAGCAGTTTCTCTTTACTACAGTCAATTCCCATATTTCCACAGGAGCAGCCGCTGGAAAACACAAGTCTGTGTATGTCATTCCTTTTTACAGATATTTATGTAGTATCCTCATTTCCTAGAGGATAACATCCCTAGATGTCAGTCTTTTTTATGCCTGGGAGCCTTTGGGTGTGATGCATCTTTGGAAGGTTTAATCGCTGTAGTTTGAAAAAGTAGGTAGGTAGGTAGGTAGATAGGTAGGTAGATAGGTAGATAGATAGGTAGATAGGTAGATAGATGAAAGAACAAAAGAATGAACGAATGAAAGAGAGAAAGAGAGAAAGAAAGGGAGAAAGAAAGGGAGAAAGAAAGGGGGGAATGAATGAATGAATGAAAGAAGGAAGGAAGGAAGGAAGGAAGGAAGGAAGGAAGGAAGGAAGGAAGGAAAGAAAGAAGGAAGGAATCCCTTCATCAAGACCAAGCTAAATGGGACTTCATCAGTGAGGCTCTGACCCCCTCTCAGGCAAAACTACTTGCTTCATTGTATGCAACTCTGAGAAGAGCTTTCTTTATCTCTGGTTGTAAAGTTGTAATCTATTGTTTCCATGTGTATACCGTTTGTTTGCAAATCTGACAGTTACACTTCCCAGAGTTACTAAAGATCTTAGTAGTTGTCAAATATTTCAGTCAAGCTCAGGTATCTAATTATTGGAGGCTTCCACTGGCAGGTTGCCTAGGGATCTCAAAATGTGAGTGTTCTAGAGATGCATAGCTGACGGTGTTACTGATATTCCATGGGATGGACAATGAAGGGTTTTCTAGAAGAAATGCTGCTAACCTAGCAAAAATAAAGATATCTTTCACACAGTACAGTTCCTTCAGGATAAACAGCAAGCCCTATAGGGTTACTTACAAGGGTTTTCTTGATCTTGTCTGCCTACGTCTCCAAATTCATCTTCTTTTTTCCCTTCTGTATTCCAGCCACAATGGACTGCTTACCAGGCTTTAAATCAGTGCAATATCTCTTTCTTCTCTGCTTTTGCACAACTTGTTTGTTATGCTCATAAAACCCCACCCTCCCAAATGCTTTCTGAGATTCCATTCAAATTGTATTTCCCCAATTGCAATCCGTGGGAAATGGCCTCACCGCTTCTTGATCTGTTGCAAGCAACTGTCTCCTGTGCTTCTAAATGATTGCAGGCCATTTCACTCTTCACCTGGATGTTTATTTTTCTGTGCTAGACTCTGAGCTTCACCACCCCTGCACACTTTGTATCCATCATAAGCCTTAATTAATTAACTAATGATGAATTGATTATATAAATAACTGATGATTGATAATATTTAATATAATAGATTAATATGTTAATAAACTAATATAATAAGTCCAGGATAAAATGAGGCTTTATTAGCATTGCCTTTTCCTTAAGCATTCCATGCACACATACCCACACATATACACCCACACACACCCCCACTGACACTACTGAACACACAACAGCCTACCCTTCTAGGTTGACTGGCTAAGTCCTTGTAAATTGGAATGACAAAAGACAGATTCACAAGAGAAAAACAAATAGAAGTTTATTAGCTTACACATGGGAGCTCACAGATGAGTAACACAAAGGGCTGGTTAGAACTTGGGTTTATGAAGTAGCTTAGCTGAGGAATAAGACATTTTTAGAGAAGTGACAAGACAAAGGAAAAGAATTTTAAGTTTCTTGGGCAGCAAATTGTGAGAAGGCAAATATATGGAAACCATGGTAGCAAAAGGCTATTTAGTAAAGTTTATTATGTGGATTGTTCTGGTTCTGTCTCAGAGCTGATAAAGGTCTAGCATTTTATTGAATGATTAACTTTTGTTCTTCCTGGTAGAGAGGAGAGGGGCACACCTTTTTAAATTTATGTCCTGCTTTTAGGCAAATAGTAGGGAAGGCAGAGAGGGAGTTTTTCTTGAATCTTTCTTCTCAGCTGCCCTCAGCTCAAAATGCTTATGCCAAAATGGCATATTTGGGACTGGCACATTCTGACATCATTCAATGCTTAATGCCCTGGACCCTTCACTCAAACACTGCGGCATGTTCATTCTAGAATTGTGCCATATGGCATCTTACTTAGACAATTTTCATGAAAAGGATTGGTGTGTATATGTGTCACTGCCTTCTCTGTGTAGACACATGGTTTCTCTCCATAGCATTAAAAAATGATGTGAAAATCTTGTTAGGAATTCATACTGAGATTAGAGATGATACTTCAAAGGACAGACTTGAAGATGCTTATCTAATATACCCTAAACATAATCCTATAAAAATCCCACCTAGGATTCAAACTACACTTATTATATTCCTTAATAAAGCAATCATATTCCTTTTGTCCCAACTACAGAATGTTCTTTATTTTTAACTTTCTGGTATGACATGATTATCTGACTTAACGAAGTTACAAAGTTGCAATCAACTCCTCAGAATACTTTATTTCAGTCCTAAAAAGAGAGGGAAGGAAAAAAAAAAAAAACACACTCCAGATTGGACATACTATTTCCCTGTTGGTAAGCAGTAAAACTGCCAGTTTTTTTATTTGATGAACAATGATGGATGGGAAAATATTTATCTGCTAGTAGAAAAATATTAATGCTGAAAAATTCATTTGTCCAAGGTGTAAGGACTATGTGACTCTTTTTAAATGAAATACTGTGTGTGCTAACCATCCTTATCTACTTAATAGAATATAAGCATTTCTTGTAAATAATGTTCTATAAGGAAGATAAGCATTATTTAGCAAATTAACTGAAAGCTGTCTTCTTGGATCTATCAAATATCATGGTTCCAGGGGCATCCAAAGTGCTTTGTGGCAGCTAATTTCTTGTAAATGTCTGTTCGTCGTGAACATTTGGAGTTCCTCAGTTTCCCTAACATTAAGCAGTATGACAAACAGAATACATGAAATTATTCAGGGCCTGAGTGTTAAGTAACAAGCTGGTTGTCAGGGAGATGACATTTTACTAAGGACATCCAGTGCACATTTTACTTGGCATTCACAGTGTACAGTATGATCAAGATAGCTAAGAGAATAAATGCCAGGTAAAAATGTTGTTCTAGCAAGATATTAAAGGAAGAAAAGGTTAACATTTTTCTTCCTAGTGGCTATAAAACCATCATACAGGTGTCTTCTCATTTCTTGTCATCTTTTTTTTGGTGTAGCCTAGGGTAAAACACTTGAAAACAAATTGGTTATAAATTAAGATGTGTATGGTACCCTTCTCAGTGTTAAATGTTTGTGAGAATCTGATCCTTTAAGAAATAATCTACATAATGAGGCAGAATCTCTTTGTTCTATAAAATAGTGATGACCCTGCAAAAATAATGGTTAATTGTAACCATACTTTTATGCTCTGAAGCAAAATTATAACCCTATGTCTTTGAACCTAAGCTCTTTCTCAATTTAGGACTTATATATATTTAAAAAAAAACTACTATTTTCCTTTCATTTGAATTAATGTATGGAAATCACAAGAAAAAAAATGGAGGTATTTTTTATTTTAAATCAATTATCATCTAAAGAAGATCTATTTTCTTAGGAAAAGAAAGGCTATTTAAGTGGGAAATATGATAAAATAAACAAACTTAAGCTATGACTTCAAGATTTGGTGAGAACGGAGAGTTTTAGATGGAATAATTCAGCTGCATTTTCACTGTTTTTTCCTTTTGTTTCAGAGAAGTCATAAAGGTTCCTGCTTCAATATTTCAGTAGTGACAGGGGCCTGCTGAATCAGGGAAACTCTGTTGGCATTCCCGTGTACAAGGAAGTGTGGGACACATTCCATAATCTTACCTCTGTGATAGACATAAAGACAAAGAATAAAAAAAAACAAAAACAAAAACAAAAAACATTCCAGTAAGTGAAACAACAGAATGATTCAGGAGATACAGAGTAACGAGGATAAGAATGTGATTTATTCTGTCCGGGATGTCAGTAAAGTTTTCCCGAAGGAGGTAATTAGAATTATGGGTATTAAAGGAAGGCATAACATGCTGATTTTGTATTCAGATATATCATGACGCTGAATGCTTTTCTTTGTTTTGTTTCATTAATACATAAAATAAAAGTGGTGTAAACACACGGAATCTTAGCATAGTGAATAGTCAAATGCCAGGTACGTAATTCATTCAAGATAGTCTGCAGGCTTTTGTGCTCAATAAAAATAACTGTAAAATGCACAAAGGGAAGAGTCTTTTGTTGCTGTTGTTGTTAACAGTGTGTCAGTTATTGTGTGGGGAAGGCTGAATTGTCACTGAAAACCCCTCGGTTTCTATAAGCGGCAAATCTGCAGGGTAATGTAACAGAGAAGTAATAGAGTTGTTTAGCCATACTCAGGAACTACAGCTGTAATGTAACTATAAAGACTATTTAATTAATTCCGTCGACAGCTGCCTTATCACCAGTGAAAATTAAGCCGAGTTTGACCAAGAACTCAAAACATAATTCAGTTAGTAAACTATTGAAAACCAATGGGGGAAAAGTACTTTCTAGATACTTGTTTTAAAATATTCATGGTATTGAACCGTTCCCGCTAAATGCATAAATGACAGCATAATACTCAACTGTAACATTTGGTGGAAGCCATTTTAAGTAGCAGTTTAACAAACAGAGATGAATTTTAATTTGCAATGCCAGTTGAGCTGTAATAAAAACTAGTATTCCAGCTGTGAAAAAAAAAAATCCACACAGCGTGGTTTAGAGTTATTTACAGGTTTTTGATTTTTTTTTTTTTTACTTTACAATACAGTGAAACCATCTTGTTTCTATCTACACGAGAAGTTTGTTAAATCCAAAAACATGTCTTAGGAAATGAGAAAGACATGTCTTTAGGGAAATAAAAATGTCTTTGTAGAATTAGGTTATAGCATTCAATTTAGTACAAGTTAACTTAGCAGCTGAATGTGTTATAGGTTTTGTAGTATTTCAGAAATTGTAAAGATTACTTTAGAGCAAATGGAAAATTTCGGCTGTTCCTTTTGAAATAAATGGAAAACAGGTATTTTCAAACCGTGTAGCTCACAGAAACCTCTTGTTGCAATTCATGCTCACTCCCTGGGTTGATACTTTACTAACAAAAATATCAACTTGCTATTTATCAGGAATATGTCGTAGAGAATTCCATTTGCGTTCTTGATGGCAAGAACTAAATCACGCTGATACAGAAATTTTCGTAGCTCCGCTATCATATTCCCAAAATAGTAGTCTCACTAGTAAATAATAACTAAACCTGCATAAATGGACATCATAAGTTTCCAACTTATTATTCCATTTTACTATAATTTTAAAAATTATACAGCCGTCTTTCTTAAAAAGTTCCTCCCAGGATTCTATGGATTCACCAAGATAATTTAATTTTTTTAATGGAACTAAGAAATGGACTATGATGAAAAACTATGACAAGAAAAAACATAATTAGGAAAAAAACAGCAATTTCAACTCTCAGGAGAATTCCTTCTCTGCCTTTCGAGGATCTGGAGGTGTGAGAAGGATGCTTAGTTGTGCTGAATGGGAGACTGCATGGGGCTATGGACTCTAAGTGAGGAGCAGGACGAGGAACACACTGCTTTACAGAAAAAAGATTTCCATGATTTGGTGGCTGAGCTCCAGAAAGGATGCAAGAAGTGGGAGAAAAGAAAGCAGGGGAAAAAAAGGGGAGGGGAGGGGAGAGAAGGTGGGGAGAAGGAGCAGAAACCAAGCGAGAGGAAAAAAAAAAAAAAAAAAAAAAACAAGAGAGAGAGAGAGAGAGAGAGAAAATTCATAAACAGAAACTTGAGTTAAATAGAGTTGGGAGACCAGAAGAGGGAGCTCTCACCTCCTGCAAAGATAATAAGCCCCATGGGAAGGACTCCTCTTGTTTCCTTGCAGCAGCTCAGCCAATGAAAAGCCACAGCGCCTTCCCAGCTTCCTCTCCCCTCTATAAAAGAGCTCTTCTTCCCTTCCCCGTGGACACTTGTACGGAGCTCACCAGGGTTGCAGGCCCTGGGTTGCAATTCTTTGCTAATCCAAACTAAACCCTACACTCCTCTTTTTTTTTTTTTTCTTTTAATCCTGGAGAAATAACTGGCGATCTACTTGTTTTAGGTCAACAGACAGAAAGAAAGATTGACAGAGAGAGACAGAGAAGCAGAGACAGAGAAAGGAGGAGTGAGAGGCCAAAAGATAGCTACCGAGAAGAGGAAATGAAGGAAAAAAGACAGGATAAAATGGAATATTTCTGTAGTTTTGCTTGAAGAGTGACATGTAGTATCACTTCTCTATTTGCTGAGGAAACCTTTGCGACATTTTGTATGACAGCACTACTTCTGCAATTGAATCTGCGGTCTTTGGACATGAAAATGCTCCTAAGGAAGGTGCAAGAAATAGTCGGAGTCACCAAGGGGTCCAGTTACTAAAATTCTATTTAAGTTATGCATGTGCCGCTCCGGAGACACAAACATTTTCCTTTCTTCATGTAGCTTTGATATTCACATTAACCAAATAGCCTCAAATAGCTCTTCACCATTATGTATCCAATGATAAAGAGAAGTATGACAATTAAATTTATTTCCCTTTGATATCAGGGCCTGGAACATAGCCGGTGCATAACGAAATATTTGTTGAAGAAAGGAATGCACAATGAATTTTTTCAAAACATGTAGTCTTTGCTCTTGTTTGACATTATTATCATTGTTACGATTTTAATTAAAGGATCCTTGGGCCTTTTGGCATGCTCAGGATTCCAGGCATGAGTTTGCAGTTTTATTTGGCTTTACAATCTGACATCGTCGCAGGCACTGGTACTGCTTCACTTCAGATCACTTAATTTCTCAAAATAACGTCGGTGAAAAGCCTCTGTGGAGAGCACAGCCATGCCACGGAAGTGGTGACGTCCTGTAATGAAACCTAATGAAAAATCTCTGGGCTAGATTAGATGGCGATCTGATGTGAGGCCAAGCAAAAGAGAACACTTAAGAGGAGTCCGTGGAGTTAAAATTGCACTTTGTGGAAGAACAGGCAGGTCGTGGGAGGCACTGAAGGCAGACGACCAAAACACCAGCAGTGCTATCTGCATTTTTTTTTCTAACCTCCCTAGAGACCGGCTGTGAAAGCCGAGTGCTTTTAGAGAGATGTCAGTGTGAACTGCTGGAGATCTACTTTGTGCATCCAACGTCAGGGCGTGTGGTCTGACAGGTGTGAGTGTATTTGTATGGACAGTGGCTCTGTGTTTGAAATAGGAGCTGTCATGTACTATAGTGTTACCTCACAGTTCCTGACGATCAAAAGGAAAGCTCAGAAAAGAAGGAGTAGGAAAATGTGAGTAAGGTCTGGGGGGAGAACAATGTAAGTACTGAGGGAAAATAAAGAGAGGAATATGTTTTGGAAGATGTCAAGAAAAAAAAAATAAATTAATTAAAAAAAACCGAAGGGGCCTGGTGACTTTCCTATCAGGTCTCTGGAAATCTCACACTGTCCAGATTCTCAGGAAACTGAACTGGGTATGAAAGTAATTATATAAAGTTACAATGCAAAGCATTCAACCGCACCAAATAAATATGTTTCAGACACTCAGGACAGCTCGTCCCCAATATTAAAATAACAGGAAAGCAAATTAATCCTTAGGATTTTGATTGGCCAATCGATGATCAAGGCAAAGAAACTGGAAGGATTTCTTGGATCATTTCATTTATTTAATCAGAGTTCATTTTATGATATGAACAGGAGGCGGTGCTAGGGATTACTGGGGATACACAAGAAGTGAAAATAAAGCTGCTTTCCTGTGTCTGCGCAGCTTTATTTTGAAACCAAGTGCTAGTAATAAAATCAGAGAGGGGGCCTAGGGTTTGTAGCAACATGGGCAGATATGGCTTCCCTTCCCAGCTCCTCCAGGCTTTCTACACAGGTGACTGCAGACAAGCCACTAAACCTCTCTTTACCTGGATTTCTGACCTGTGCACCAGGGATGCTAAAAGATGTTCAAGCTATTGCTGGGAGAACACACTTCCTAAAGTTCCTGGTGCATATCAATGATAACAACGGCTGAGAGGTTTTTTTAAGGTCACCTTTGCTTGTTAATAAAGGAACCATCTGTTCACATAGGAAATAGTTTAGCATAGGCTTGGCTCAAGGAACAAATCAAGTGTTTTAATAAAATAATAATTAGGCCAACTTAAAAAAAAGGAAAACTATGCTTTACAGTAAGAAGTAATTTTACCAAAGCAAAAGAAACAACAAACAGCCTTGTGGTTATTCAGGGTTCTAGTGTGCACACGCGAGAATCGGGCAGCCTGGCTTTGAATCCTGGCTCCACATGCCCATCTGTAAAATGGGGTATTAGCAATACCAACCTTATAAATCTGCCAAGGTAACATATGCAATGTGTTTAGAGCCGAGCCTGGTACATAGTGGGCATTCGATAATACCTACCTTTGATTAGTAGTCAGATTCCAACAGCTTTAGGCAGTTACAGGCCTTGTAGTTTCCGTAGGGAAAATGTTTGCCCTTAGACTAAGTCAGGCTTCCCTGTTAACAGCTCTCACAACCCCCTGTGTTTATCTTTCCTTATACTCACCACAATTCAAAATTCAGAAAACTCAGAAAATGATTGGCATAAATACGAATTTAACGATTGACTCCTTCAGGATCCAGGAAACTCCCTGAGGGCAGGGCTCCTGTTCCCCGATCGATCGATTGTCAGCAACACGTCTCCGTGCCAGCCCCGCCTCCAGCACTTGGCAGGCACTCACACATGCACTAGATAACACGTGGAGTGAAAAAGGTAAATGACTGTCTCCAAGGGCTATTTTTTTTTAATGCGCAGTTTTGCTTTAATTTTTCCATTTCATCACAAGCATTTTCCTATTCAAAATGTGTATGTAACACGGCTTGCACAGCAGTACAGAATATTTCATTAGCGGGCGAGAAGAAGGAGAAAAGGAGACCATTTACATGTAAATGTTTGCTTAACTCAGCCCCCGATGGAGAATACCCAAGGGGTGCTGCGGCTCCCTTAGATGGTAATTGGAAGCCTAATTCAGATAGGTTAATTGCGGGGTGGCCGCGGCGCGTGCTGGGCTGCGCGAACAGCAGAGGCGAGACTGACAGCCTGGCTCCGCGGGCTCCAGAGTCAAATAGTCCTGCAGCATCCACTTGCTTTGGCTTTAGCGCGTCACCGGTCAAGGGGAACTTGGAACAAATGGACGCGTTTGTCCAGATACATAAAAATAAACCTTCCTCGGACCCACGCGGCTGTTTTGTTAGGAGCAACTTGGGCTGTCTCACTGGTCCTAACTGAAATTCTTGAACTTCATGAGCACGTGTGGGGCAAGGACTGGGTCCTTTTCCTTCTCCCTTGTTCGTGCTCTCCCTTGTCTGTGCAAGGTCGCTGGCTTCCCACACTGATTCTTCCAGCACTGCGGCCGCACTAACGGTGTGATGTGAGCACACCTCTTTACCTCTGTAAACTTCAAGTTACTCTTCAGTTTAAATCAGGGATGAAAATGGAATCTAGCTCACGGTGTTAAAAGATTAGGTAAGATAATCAACGCAAAGCACATAGCCTAGTGTCTGGCCCTTCGTGCTCAGAAAATGTGGGCTCTCTTTTCTTCAGACTGACTGGGAGATTCTCATTAAGTTAATCATGTATCTACCCAGTCAGCCAGCATTTCCACCCTTAGGTTTTTACCCAAAAGAGATGAGAATGTATGTCCACAAAAGTGCTTATACTTAAGTATATAAGAACCAATAACGAGAGAGGAGAGAGTTATCTAGAATGGAGAAGGAAAACAATGACTTGGATTAAAAAAAAAAAGAAGTTTTTTCCAAAGGGCTATATTCAGGTTAAAACTTCTTCCAGTGAAGACCACTTCCAATTTTAACAATGAAATATGAGATACTTAGTAACTTCACCTTCCTCCATCTCACCACCACCACCTCACCTGTCAGCTGCAGGTGTCTGTCCCCCAGAAAGACTAAAAGGTAGAGCTGCAAGACTGTTTTGGTCACTTCAGGAAATGCTGCTAGACGTCACTGCACATTTTCATGTGAAGCACTGTTACATAACGGAAGGGTCTTGGCTTTTGGAATTGAGAAGATTTTGCCAAACGTCCTGGTTAACCACATACTAAGAGAGGCATTGTTAGCCCTATTTTCCAGAAGACCCAGAGAACCACCTTAGGTTCCACATCTAAAGGGTGGAACAGGGATTCAAACCAAAATGTTTCCGATTTCACAGTCCATATATCACTTAGAATCGAGCAGTCCTTTTTACTCTTCATCAAGGCGTAGAGAAGAGTTATTTTCCGAGGTGTGTCAGGATACGTTGCTTCTCCTTGTCCGTATATTTAAGTGGCTCTCTAAGTAGATATTTGCAGTCAGATTACATATAATATGCTTTAAGATTCCACAGCAGAAAGGCTAAACACGTTTAATTACAGAAAGGCTACGTATGAGATTGCAGAAGGAATAGTCAGAGACTGTGCACATTAGAAACTCGAGTGGGATCCTCTGGAGAGGATGATTACAGAAGGAGGCAGTCTACCAGTTCATTCCCACAAAAGACTAGATCAGACCAGCTGCTCCAACCTTATTACTGAAGTCCACATATTTCAGCTGAATGAAAATTTAGCAATTTTTTTTCTATTAAGATTTCTTACTTTCAACATTGCCTAATCCTAACAGTTATATGAAACCATCATCTCATATTAGGTAAACTCATTTTCATTCTTTCTAGGAAGAAAAATAATAAAATCTCAGCCACATTAATGCTAACGGCTTATCTAGCATATTTAGAATAAACACAAAATTGTTATGATATTCTTTTTGTAATTTCATGGCAATATAATAAGGATTAGTGTATGAACACTAGACTATAATAAAGAGGAGAATTAAAATCACTCTCATATATGCAGCAGGTAAACCTTTGAAAATAGGTTAAAATGCTCCCTTAGATATTATAATAATTGGAATGTGAATATTTTTCCCCTTGAAATCCTACTTATCAGCATGCAACAGAAGGTAAAAAGTATGTTTTCAGGTATAGGGAGATTTAAGACATTAAAGTTAAGGAATGAGAAAAAAGACTCATATCCTTTATATATAAAATTTGTTTAAAAAGACCTCATTATCTGCAGTCTTGAGAAGAACTGCCACCCACCAGTAAGAACATAAGGAAAATATACCAAGGTGTGTGGGGTGTCAGTTTCTCACAATGTTTGCTGCGTCTTGCTTGAACTCTTAACACTGTTCAGTGGAGAACCTCAGATCCTGCCCTGCTGCTCATCGTATTTGCTAAGTCCTTCTTGGTATTTCTGGCCAGTATCCCTAAACTGTTGTTTCACTCTCCTTTAGTTCTAGGGGGCCATATTCCTAAGGACAGAAACTCATGGACTAGCCCCAACCCCATCTCCCACTTCCATCTCCGTTAGGGTGGCCAACAGTTCACGTCTCCCTGAGACCATCCAGATTCTAGGACTCAAAGCCCCATGTCCAGGGAAATCCAGGCAAACTGGGACAGTTGGTTACCTGAGCATTTTCTGGAATCCTACGTTCTCATATCCTGTACCTTTTGGGTCAGCGAAGGAGAGTTTCTCTCAATTTAAATTTTTTTCTAAAAAGAAATAATTAGTTACTCTGCTGTCTATTATACCACTATGATAGTTTTAGTCTTCTTACAATGTAGGTGGTCAATAAAATAATTATGACAAACTATTTTTCTTCCATTTTGAGACTGTTTTTAACACTTCTTTCTATTGGAAAAATAAAATATGGTCTTACTCTGAGACCAACATGTCCAAAGCAAATGATTGGCTTTCCAGTCATCACGTATGGTATCAAGTATCAAGTACTTTGGATATGTAAAGAACATTTAGAGTCTGTCCTTGTAACAAGGGCAAGTGAAGAAAAATATCCTGGAGAATGTGAATGTCTGATGATCAGGGGTAGAGATGAAAAACTTGAGATAACGCCTCTGAATTTTAACTATTGTTCTTTATTTTCAAAGCAGTCTATTATTTCTTGCCACTTTTATTTGATGTTTTGGAAACAGTGGCTTGCTTTCATTTGTTGAAAAAGAAACACATAGATAACTATCTGGCACCTAGAAACAAAACTTGTTACTTGTGAAGGACCTTGAAGACATCCATTTATTTGAAGGTACATCCAGGGATCACTCCTCCTAGTTTTAAGAGGCATTCAAGGGTGGAACAGAGAATCCTGAACTATAGTTTTTCATGAAATAGAACTGACATTGAACCGGGCATTCCACATCCCAAAGAATTCTTCCATTAAACAGAAAGCAGATTGATCGTTGAAAGAGGCTGAAAATATGACTATGATTAGATCAGTTATTATAAAGAGAAAACCTTGAGACCTGCCAAGTGTATTTTTCTTCTCTACAAATGTTGATACACTTATGTATGAATATATCATCCATATATACATAAATGTATGTATGTGTACACATACACATTAGTGATAGAAACTGACAAAAACTCTTATGAAGATGAAAACTGAGAACAGTCATGATACCACAGAGATAAGCTTTCTAGGAATTTGTACGTTTTGATGAGCAGTCTTTTTTTAATTTTTTAAACTTTTTTTTATTTTCTAATTTTTTTTATTGAAGTACAGTCAGTTACAATGTGTCAATTTCTGGTGCGCAGCACAATGTCCCAGTCATGCATATACATACATATATTCATTTTCATATTCTTTTTCATTAAAGGTTATTACAAATATTGAATATAGTTCCCTATGCTATACAGAAGAAGCTTATTTTTTATCTAGTTTTATATATAGTGGCTAACATTTGCAAATCTCAAACTCCCAAATTTATCCCTTCCCACCCCTTTTCCCCCGGTAACCGTAAGATCGTTTACTATGTCTGCAAGCCTGTTTCTGTTTTGTAGACGAGTTCATTAGTGTCCTCTCTTTTTCTTTTTTTTTAGATTCCACATATGAGTGGTATCATATGGGCTTCTTCTTTTTCTGGCTTACTTCACTTAGAATGACAATCTCTAGAATGTAGTTTGATGAGCAGTCTTGATATTCAGTCATTTGCAGTCATTTCAAAAACTTTGAGAAACTTGGGAACCTCTTAGGCATACTGCTTAAAGTCTCCTTTTTAAAAACAATAAATCATTACTATTCCCCATGCAATTATGCTTTATGTAGAACATTTCTTGTTTTATTACTTATCACAATTATAAACAGTTCTGTGATGAACATCCTAGTGGTTAAATCTTTAGACACTTCTGTATTCTGCAATTACGTCATTAGAATAAATTTTGGTAATTAGCATTGACACAAATGGAATGCTTCTTTATCTTCTTTTATAAACCCGTCGGTTCTTCAACTTTAGCATACTTCAGAGTCCACTGGTGGCCTTTTGCAAACACAGGTGCTCGACCCCATCCACAGAACTGCTGTTTGTAATACAGTAGATCTGAAGTGGGGTGTGAGATTTCACACATCTAAGTGCCCAGGGGATACTGATGCTGCTGATCCAGGGTCCACACTTTGAGAAACACTGTAACACATGTAGTCAAAAGCTGAAAACCTTAAACCATTTAAAAGATTAGTCCTGGTAATGTTAGCATTTGTTGTTTGAGAAAATATGTATGTGTGTACGAATCGTGAATCCACTGCAGTAACACTGAGGTCCCTAGAGGGAAGGATAAAGTTCTTGTATCATAGGTCATTGATTTTCTGCCAACTGATTTCAAAATAAAACAAGAGTTCATTCTTCATACTTTGATAGTTTTCATGTGCCTTTTGCACACTAGATTTGTTGGCTGCTGAATAAACATTTTGAGTTAGCCTTACGGTGGTGCTGACAGAGGGACACAGTTAATTTTCAGCTTTGTTACCAATTGTGATTGCTAGAAAAGTGTGTTTTTTTTAATATAAAACAAAATGTGTATAAGCATGCATATATCTCATTGCTTTAGACTTTGGATAGGAAAATACAAAAACGGGGCAGATACTAGGAATAAGAAATATAGGTCTAGCATAAAGAGAAATAGACTGGAGACAAATGTGGAAATAATTAGGGGTGTCAAAAGAGAATGTTTAGCCTGCTTTAGATGCACCGTGACTTAAAGTGGGTTGACTCTGTGTGTAACTGTGAAAGGAAACTTAAAAGCACATGCATATGTTACAGATACAACATCAGATAGTGTTAGGGATTTGGGTTTTGTTTTCATGTATAGAGCTTTCTCAGCAGAAAACCCTAGATGTAAAATGGTGAGTTCCAGGAGTTAAATGTCCAGCCCAAACAATCAATAACTTATTCCTTCTTAATGGTTGGAACACCACCTCTTACACACTCCGTCTTTATCTTTCTCATCTCTCTTCTTCGGATAGAGGGCTCCTCTGATGAAACAGAATTAGAGACCAGACTTAGGTCTAGAGAAGAACAGGACATCTGACTCTCAGCACCTTCAGTTTTCAGATGCCTGCACAGGCTCTGTCTGATTTATGAATCTAATCATTGTGAAAGAATTGGAAACTCGGGAGTGTTGGCTGCTGGACTCGTTAAGACAGGCTCAGCCACGTTAGACTACCAAAGCACTGCCAGAAGCTTCAAAAGCATTTGCTGTGAAAGAGTTCAAGAAAGGGAAGACGAGGGAAGGCCTTCTCCACTCCTTTTTTATGATATAGTAATCCCTCCCACTAGTGGTTTCAATCAGTTATATTCAGTCAATCAGATTAGCAATTCCTCATACCCAGACAAATGGGCAGAGGCCAGGGAGTGGCAGAACACCAAAAACTGGACCAAATTATCTTGTGCCTCCTTGGCCTCGGAGGAAATACTCAGGGAGCAGAAATTACCAGCACCCAGTCTCCTTCCTCAACCCCACATGCACACAAGTGCACAATTGTGTCTAGAAAGCAAAGTGCAATTAGAAGCACTATAATATTTTAACTCTCTCTTCTAACAAGGTTGTGTCAGTATCTTTAGGTTAAACAAAATCAAGCTTATCTGGTATTACACAGCAGCAGTCCTGGAAAAGAAATACTGTATAGAACTTTTTTTTCTTCTTTAATTGAAGTGTAGTTGATTTACAATATTATACTAGTTTCAGGTGTGCACCATCATGATTCAGCATTTTTATACAATATGCTCCATTTAAAAGTTTTTACAAAATAATGGCTGTTTTCCCCTGTGCTGTTCAATATATCTTTGTTGCTTACGTATTTTATACATAGTAGTTTGTATCTCTGAATCCCATACCCCCATCTTGCAATTGTCTATATTACCCTCCTCACAATGTTTTGTTACCTTATTGCTTCTTACTCAGATTTTGCTTGGACATTTCCTCCTCAAAGGAGCTTTTCCTGATTTTACATTCTTGGATGAGTAATTTGCTTTAAATTACTCGATTTTAATCACTTATGTAACACTTACTAAAAGTTTTTTGGTGTGCATTTATTTGTTTATTATCTAGTTCTTTTTACTAAAACATAAGCTCCAAGGAAGCGGTGCTCTGGTCTGTTCTGTTTGTTCTACAGTGGAGCCTGACACATAAGAGGAAACACTGGTTCATTATTTGCTGTTATTATTACATGGTTGTTACTGTCATTGCTTTTATTATTTGACTTCCTAGAATGGCCTGTCTTCTACAGCATATTAGTGAATAACTTTGTTTTGGGGGCGTGTCTTAGTTTTCTGCTGCTGCTGTAACAAATGACCACAAACTTAGTGGCTTGCAAAAACACAAAAAATAGTATTGCATAGTTTTATAGGTCAAAAGTCTGGTGGATTCACTTGATTCCTTAGCTCTGAATCTCACAAGACTGAAATCAAGGGATTGGACAGTCCACTTGCTGGCCTAGAGGCTCTCGGGAAGAATCAGTCTCAACACTCCTTCAGGCTATTGGCAGAACTAAGCTCCCTATGACTGTAGGACTGAGGTTCCCCTTTCCTTGCCTCCTGCCGGCCAGGGATTGTTCTTAGCTTACAGAGGTCACCTGCATTCCCTGACACAAAGCTAGCTTGGCAGGTCAAATCTTTCTCATCTTGAAATCTATCTGCCTTATCTCTCCTCTGTCTTCCTCTTCTGCTGCACCTTTCTGATTGGCCCCAGCCAGAGAAAGTTCTCTGCTTTTAAGGGCTCGAGTGATTAGATTGAGGCCACCAGTAAAATCTCCCTATTTTAAAATCTGTGACTAATTTCAATTGTGAAGTCCCTTTTAGCATGTCGAGTAATAGATTCACAGGTATAAGAGCAAAAGTTGAAGTTCATGGATGACAAAATCCTGCCCACCACAGGGAGTCTCCATTTCAGAGAGAGATCATTTCTAGCTTTACTGATAAAGTCTGACTTCCAGCATTGTCAGGCAGGGGCTGGGACACTGCCTAGTGGTCACAAGATGGCTGCTGCAGCTCTCAACATCATGTCCACTTATAGAGGCAGGAAGGATTGATTATATTTTAATAGCTCAAACTGTTACATGGCTACTTATAGTTTAAGAGAGGTGACAGAAGTAAGAAATTGGCATTGGCTTACTTCCACAGTAAAAGATTAGCAAGGGAGAAGGAAATGGGTGATTGCAATTGGACTGTCTCTGTCTGCCACAGATATCCTAAGCAAGATAATTTTAGAAAGAAAATTATTATTACCTCAATTTGTTAAGAAAAAAAAGTCAGCTAACATCTCCCAGTTCTACTTTCTGTGCAGAATTTTTTTTATTGATGGTATTCTGGGTTGTGTTACTACTTGCTCTAATATTTTTATCTATTAAGAAGAAGAGCAATTTTTCCCATGCTATTACAGATGAGACAAGTCCCTTGGAAACGGAGAAGGCATGGGATGATTGACACCCAGACTGCATTCTTATTTTATTGAGATGTTAGCATGCCACTCATTGGGAAATAGACCGCTAAATGACAGTCACATTTACCAGATGGACTGTCAAGGTGTGTTCAGTGTCATCCCTTCTCCAGAATATAACTTAGTGCCTGATGCCATTTTGTCAGGAGTTTCGGATTTGATGTTCCAGAGTAAGTCGGCTCACACCACGTAAACTCCCTGTGTATTTTCTTGCCTGGGGTAAGCATGATGCGTCTCTAATTTCTCATCTGAAGATCTGCACAGTGTCAAGAAAAATCTTCAGTCTGCCCCATTTAACTGCATCCTCTCAACGTTACTGGAATATTTTTTCTGTTATTACCTGTTTGACCTGCTGGAACACAGTAAATAGGGAAGCACAGTTGGAAGACGTATATGAAGGCTTAACTCAAGGAATTTTACTTATAGACATCTGCATTCTCACGTCTTTGAGAATCTGAAAGATGTGAAACCCATGATCACATCTCCAATGCAAGAGCAAATTAAGAGCCTTTGAAATACCCCCAGTCTGAGACTAGCTTCCTTTGTAAACTGATACTTATTTCAAAGACATAAATGAACTTTAAATCTGTTAGTAAAGCAAAACAATGAAAACAACTGTCGTCTGTCCTTTACTTCATATTAAGTACTGTTCTCTTACTTAATTCTTGCAATAATCCTATAGGATGAAAACATTCTATTGCTCTCCTGACTTTGCAGATGGAGAATCTGAGGTACTGTCCTAGTCAGCTCAGGCTACCATTCACCAGGTGGCTTAAACAACAGAAATTTATTTTCTCGCAGTTCTGGAGCCTGAAAGTTTGAGATCAGGGTAGAGCATGGTTGGTTTCTTGTGAGAGCGCTCCCCTTGGATTGCAGACAGCAGACTTCCCTCTGTGAGTTCACAGGATCCTTCTCTGTGAGAGACAGAAAGACAGAATGCTCTTGAGTGTGTCTTCCTATGAGGGTGCTGATCCCATCATTAGGGTCCCGCTCTCACGTTCTCCTCTAACCCTAATTACCTCCCAAGGCTTCATATCCAAATAGCATCACATTAAGCATTAAGGCTTCAGTATATAAATTGTGGATGAAGACAAATGTTCAGTTGATGTTAGGTCCAGGGAGGCCAAGTATCTTGGTCATGGCCACACAGCTAATATAAAAGAAACCAATATGCAAGCCCACAGAGTCAGGCTTCAAAACCTTTATTCTTAATAAGTGCTCAGTGCAGCCTCTTTGATGTACCACAACCATGGGCTGTAGCAAGTGGGATAGGAGGGAATGGATACAATGGATCAAAGTTGGTCTGGGTTTATAATCTCTGAATTATCTTCTTTCAACATGTCCTGTCTGTCAACAGGAATATATTTACTGTTTCAGCATATTGACTACCGTCTTTACAGTAAGCTTTTCCAAACATAAAGTCCCCAGACTTCAAGCATTCATAAAATTATAATTAAGATTCATTACTTAAAAAAAATTATTCAAAAGATCTAACCAAATTTGTTAACAATTCTCTGCGGCCTTAAGTCTTTGATTTGAGATAAAGTCACATTAATTTGGTGCAGTGACACTAATTATCAACTCTTGCTAATAGGCGCTGATTGGCTTTTGTTAAAATCAAAGGGATTTCATGGAGGTAATTGGATCTGGTCATTCTGTGTACTAATAAGCAATATGCTTTCACCAGAGGTACAGACAACATGATACAACTTGAAATAGGGAGTAACACTGAAGGGTTAATATGCTAACTTGGTGGGATTGCTTTTTAGACTGGTTATGAACGTGACTTAATATAACATGACCTTGTGAACTCTCAACTACTTTTGAGCAGGGAGTGCTATTCCATTTTACAGTTGAGGGTCAGTTTTATATGTATGATTAATTTTAACAGGTTGCGTGTAGATATTCATTGGCATAGTAATTCTATTTTTGTGATCTAATCTAAACCTTAGGTTCAGGAGTTAAACCTAAGTGTGGAATCAAACAGGCTAAAGAATAATTCCCTACAGGGCACATTAAAAGCACTCTAGGTGTCCCGGGGTTAACTCGGGCTTTAAGGTCAGAAAATTCTGATTTCCAATACTGTAGGTCATTTTACCAGCGCTATGGCTTTTCATCCAACATGTCTGACATTTGGGGATTAGCCCTGAACAAAACAGATGCATTCTCTGCCTTGAGAAAGCTTACAGTATAGTGAAGAATTTTGCAATCTATTTCTTAAAGTTCTGTTTGTGTAACCTAACTGTGGGAGTTATGACCTCTATATGTAAATCTTCCTTTGCAGATGTTTGAAAATAGGTCCCAAAGAAATGCTTGAGTAGTGTTCATTTGGGAGATCAAAATGCATTATATATCAAAGATAGTTTTTGCATTGTCAACAGTACATATCTGAGAGAATTTTTAAAGTGTACAACACAATGATTTAATATACATATACACTGTGAAATGATTACCACAATCAAGTTAATTAACACGTCTATCACCTCACATAGTTACCTTTTTTTTTTAATAATCTAAATACATACAATTTTTATTGTCAATCATACCTCAATAAGGCTTGGGGGAAAAAAAGAATGTTCTGATGATCATATTGTATTAGCTTGTCTCCCTCCTCCAGGAGAGCAGAGCCTGAGATACTGAGTGCAGATCATTTATTTTAGGAGTGACAGGGGGTGTGTAGGGAAGAGTGAAACACTGGAGGGAGTGAGGCAGGCAATGAGGGAAAACCACCAGGAGGGTGAGTCCTTGAGTCCGTCACAGGGCTTCTTCTTGCTGGGGACTCCTAAAAAGTCAGGTAACATGTGTCTCACAATTGCTCACCTGAAGAATGGAAAAGGGTGGGGGGCATTTATTCACACTCTTGTTCTCCATTTGCAGGATTTTCCTCATGGGGTATGTGATGGTTCGTTTTATGTGTCAACTTGACTGGGTCCCAGGGTGCCCATATACTCGGTCAAATAGGGTATTTCTGTGAGAGTGTTTATGGATGAAATTTGCATTGAAGTGCATAGAATATATAACTCAGATTGCCTTCCATAATGTGGGTGGGCCTCACCCGATCCGCTGAAGGCCTGAGTATAACAAAGGCTGAACCTTCTCCAAGAAAGAGATAAATCTCCTGCCTGCAGGGCTTGGAAGAGGGACATGAGCTCTTCCTGGGTCTACAAAAGGTCCTGACCTTAAGGCTGAAACTGGGACAGCTGCTCTGAGGATTTTTGAACTTGCCAGCCTCCATAATGATGTGAGCCAATTCCTTATAATAAATCTTTATCTCTCTCTCTAAAACAGGATGTCAACTCTCTTCTAGGCTAAGAGTTTTCTGAATCCCTGGCAAGTACATGCAGCTGTTTTAGAAACAACCTAGGGCAGAAATGGAGAATTAAGTGATGCAGCTCAAGTAGAAGTGCCACCAAGTTACCTTTGTGGGAAGTCAATTTGCTGCAGCAACTGCTGGATTTGAAGATGGAGGCAGATGTGAAAAGGGGCACTAGAGGACAGTATGTTTCCAGAAACTTGTCCATCTCCTCTAGGTTATCCAGTTTGGTTCCATATAGTTTCTCATAATATTCTCTTATGATATTCTGTATTTCTATTTGTTGTAATTTCTCCATTTTCCTTTCTTATTTTGCTAATTCGTGCTCTCTCTTTTTTCTTCTTTGTGAGTTTGGCCAGAGGTTTGTCGATTTTATTTACTTTTTCAAAAAACCAGCTTTTGGTTTGATTGATTTTTTCTATGGTTTTTTTAACCTCTAACTGACCACTTGAACAAACCGATCACTAGAGATGAAATCAAAATAGCAATCAAAAACCTCCCTACAAGTAAAAGTGCAGGACCGAAAGTCTTCACTGGAGAATTCTACCAAACACACAAAGAAGAACTCATACCAGTCCTTCTCAAACTCTTCCAGAAGATTGAAAAGGAGGGAATACCTCCAAACTCATTCTATGAAGCCACCATCACTCTGATACCAAAACCAGGCAAAGACACTACCAAAAAAGAGAATTATAGGCCAATATCACTGAAGAACATAGATGCCAAAATCCTCACCAGAATATTAGCAAATAGAATCCAACAACACATAAAAAAGATAATACATCATGACCAAGTGGGGTTCATCCCAGGGACACAAGGATGGTTCAACATATGCAAATCAATCAATGTCATACATCACATCAACAAGAGAAAGGACAAAAACCACATGATCATCTCAATAGATGCAGAAAAAGCATTTGATAAAATTCAATACCCATTTATGATAAAAACTCGCACCAAAGTGGGTACAGAGGGAACAAATCTCAATATAATAAAAGCTGTATATAACAAACCTATGGCCAGCATAGTACTCAACGGTGAAAAACTCAAAAGCTTCCCACTAAAATCTGGGACAAGACAAGGATGCCCACTATCACCACTCCTATTCAACATAGTCTTGGAAGTCCTAGCCACAGCAGTCAGGCAAGAGAGAGAAATAAAAGGGATCCAAATTGGAAAAGAAGAGGTAAAAGTGTCACTATATGCCGACGACATGTTACTATATATAGAAAACCCTAAAAGGTCCACACAAAAACTACTAGAGCTGATTGAAGAATTCAGCAAGGTAGCAGGTTACAAGATTAATGTTCAAAAATCAGTTGCATTTCTTTACACTAACGATGAATCAACAGAAGAAGAAAGTAAAGAAACAATCCCCTTTAAAATAGCACCTAAAGTAATAAAATACCTAGGAATAAATCTAACCAAGGAGGTGAAAGAATTATACACAGAAAACTACAAACCATTGATGAAGGAAATTAAAGAAGACTTTAAAAAATGGAAAGATACCCCATGCTCTTGGATTGGAAGAATCAATATTGTTAAAATGGTCACACTGCCCAAGGCAATCTACATATTTAATGCAATCCCTATCCAATTACCCAGGACATATTTCACAGAACTAGAACAAATCATAATAAAATTTATATGGAACCATCAAAGACCTAGAATTGCCAAAGCATTACTGAAGAGAAAGAAACAGGCTGGAGGAATAACTCTCCCAGACTTCAGACAATACTATAGAGCTACAGTCATCAAGACAGCATGGTAATGGTACAAAAACAGACATATAGACCAGTGGAACAGAATAGAGAGCCCAGAAATGAACCCACAAACTTTTGGTCAACTAATCTTCGACAAAGGAGGCAAGAATATACAATGGAATAAAGACAGTCTCTTCAGCAAATGGTGTTGGGAAAACTGGACAGCAGCATGTAAAACAATGAAGCTAGAACACTCCCTTACACCACACACAAAAATCAACTCAAGATGGATCAAAGACTTAACCATAAGACAAGATACAATAAACCTCCTAGAGGAAAATATAGGCAAAACATTACCTGACATACATCTCAAAAATTTTCTCCTAGAAGAAATCAAAGCAAGAGTAAACAAATGGGACCTAATTAAACTAGAAGCTTCTGCACAGCAAAGGAAACCAGAAGTAAAACAAGAAGAAAACCTACAGAATGGGAGAAAATTTTTGAAAATGAAACTGACAAAGGCTTGATCTCCAGAATATATAAGCAGCTCATACAACTTAATAAGAAACAACCAAACAACACAGTCCAAAAATGGGCAAAAGACCTAAACAAGCAATTCTCCAAGGAAGACATACAAATGATCAATAGGCACATGAAAAAATGCTCAATATCAATAATTATCAGAGAAATGCAAACCAAAACTACAATGAGGTATCACCTCACACTAGTCAGAATGGCCGTCATTCAAAAGTCCACGAATGACAAATGCTGGAGAGGCTGTGGAGAAAGGGGAACCCTCCTACACTGCTAGTGGGAATGCAGTTTGGTGCAGCCACTGTGGAAAACAGTATGGAGATTCCTTAAAAGACTAGGAATAGACTTACCGTATGACCCAGGAATCCTGCTCCTAGGCATATATCCAAAAGGAACCCTACTTCAGGATGACACCTTCACCCCAATGTTCATAGCAGCACTATTTACAATAGCCAAGACATGGAGACAGCTTAAATGTCCATCAACGGATGACTGGGTAAAGAAGAGGTGGTGTATTTATACAATGGAATACTACTCAGCCATAAAAACCGACAACATAATGCCATTTGCAGCAACATGGATGCTCCTGGAGAATGTCATTCTAAGTGAAGTAAGCCAGAAAGAGAAAGAAAAATACCATATGAGATCGCTCATATGTGGAATCTAAAAAAAAAAAAAGAAAGAAAGAAAGAAAAAAAAAAACAAAGCATAAACACAAAACAGAAATAGACTCATAGACATAGAATACAAACTTGTGGTTGCCAAGGGGGCAGACGGTGGGAAGGGATAGACTGGGATTTCAAAATTGTGGAATAGATAAACAAGATTATACTGTATAGCACAGGGAAATATATACAAGATCTTATGGTAGCTCACGGAGAAGAAATTGTGACAATGAATATATATATATATGTTCATGTATACCTGAAAAATTGTGCTCTACACTGGAATTTGACACAACATTGTAAAATGATTATAAATCAATAAAAAATGTTTAAAAAAAGAGAAATTATATAGTTTCTGAGGTTAAGGCGAAGCAAATCACATAAGCTCTTTCATCTTTCTATACGAAACAGAAAAACTAAGAATTCCCTTCCTTGTTTCAGTATTGGTTGTTTTTTTTCCTCCTCCAAAAACCCAATTCTCAATTCTATTGACATTTTGAGTGAAAGTATCATTCTGGATGTCACAATTGTTTAAGCAGAAAAGCATCAGTGGAGAGAAAGAAAGAAAGAAGAAAAAAAGAAGCAAACAGAAACCGATGTATCTTTGTCTTTAGTGACAGGATTTTTATGCAATGCATGATTCATTAAAGGAATTTGAGCTATTAAATCAGGGCAAGAGAGAATGAAAATTCATATCCTGTTTATAATGAGGCTTTGAAAATGATGCCAATTCATTAAACAGTTACTTGATGAATATTTATTAAGAACCTACTATATTCCAGGAATTGTGCTGTGCAGGAGACATGAGCAAACTGGGCACACATCCTTCCTTCCCTGGTGGAGTTTACTCTCTAGTGTGGGACACAGAGAACTCACCGTGTGAACAGCTTGCTGAGCGGCAGGGGAATTAAAGAATATTCTCTGTAAAGAATGTAAGATGACCTTTGCTCTTAAGAAATACAGGGCGTTAATAATAGTCACTTATATACAAAATGCCAAGTGCTGGAGACTCACTCTTTCAGCTTAGACAATGTGAGTTTCATGTCAGTAGGATCAAAGGATTAAAAAAAAAAAGAAGGAAGGAAGGGAAATAGCCCCTTAACAGGCACAGTCAGTTCTCACTGAGAATTAGAATTCCCTTCCTTGTTTCAGCCTCGGTTTTTTTCAACACTTTCAAAAAGTTAGAGACTCTCTTATGATTATTGCCACAAAGTGAAGGGTTTAGGCATCTGGTCTCCTAGTACCCGCTCTCCCATTAGGGCAGCTCAGTCAATGTCTCTTTTGCTTCTGTACTTTGCTGACTTCAATTAATTGCTTCTCTGCATAACTCTTACTGTGAGAGGATGATTGGGAAGCAAATCATCCTTCTGAGTAAGCCTATTATGCCAAGTCCCTTATAGGCTTCTATGCAATTTGTCAAGAGGCAATGTGTGTTGTGGCAAAGGAAGGTGCTGGGGTCTCACACAACAGCCTGCAGCCACTTCCTCCAGGAGGGGAGGCAGTCATAAAACAATAGATCTCCACATTGCAGAGGCAAGATGTGCAAACATACTCTTTTAATTTTTTCTTTCTGTTCACTTAAAAAAAAAATAAGGGATCTGTTTTGCACCATTGCCTATTTCAGTTTTTCTTTTCTTCTCCAAAAATCTAATTCTCAATTCCATTGAAATGGTTAATAAAATATAGCTCATGACATCATGGAGCCTCCTTTCTGTCTACAGCAGACATGGACATTAAAATGGAATCTCGCAAATAAATGTGCACTCGAGAAAACATTGGAAATCTCTGTGTTCCTCAGATCTGGTTACAAGAAGTTTAAACTATAATCCCAGAGTTGTAGGATTCCCTGTATCTCTCCCAAATTTCTGTGTGTTCCTGGGATATGCTGCCTTGTTCTTCCCTCTACCTCTGTACTTTCTATGTTATCTGATTTGCTTCTATCCAATGAAAAAGTAGTCAGTTATTTCATGGATTTCCACCCCAAAACGTCTATTAGCACCCTAGCCATTTTGAGGTTGATTTTAACTGATGATTTTGGGGGTCATGAGGTAAAGACACATCTTCTGCAAAGTTGCTCTATCTGCAATAACTGACTCTCCCATATCCGCTATCAGCTTCGTCCTCAGTAATAATATTCTGTTTTTTTTCAGAGTAGCAATGTCCACTATTTCCCAGTTTCTCTTTAAGGTGTTTGTGGCAGGCATCCTCAAAGATGGCCATCACGGACCCCATTTCCTGCTGTTCATATCCTACGGACTCTCTTACCCTTGAATGAAGACTGGAGTTACTGACTTGTAACTAATAAAATGTGGCAGAAATGATGAGCTGTCATTTTGGAGGCTGCCTTATAAAAAGCTGTGGCTTCCAGGTTGGGTGTTCTCCCATGTTTTTTCGTGGATTGCTTGATCTGGGGAAGCTAGCCCCCAGGCTATGAGGCAGCCCCATGCTGAGGCCCATATGCGTGAGCTTGGGAGGGGACATTGTCAGGCTTGACGACACCCTGTGAGTCAGCTTGGGTGTAGGTCCTCCCCACATTGAACCTCGAGATGACTGCAGCCCCAGCCAACACTTTGATTGCAGCCTTGTGGGAGGTCCTGAGCCAGACCCACTGTCCAAGATGCTCTCAGATCCCTGACCTACAGGAATTTCACAGTAATAAATGTTTGTTGTTTCAAGCTGTTAATCTGGGGGGTGGTTAATTTATAATGCAGCAGTGGATAAAAATACAGTGTTCGATTCAGTTGACCAAATAGTGGTTGGCCACATACAAGGAGTGCACTTCCAGTACTGTTATTCAATGCATTGAGGGTAGAAAGAAGAATTAGAAATTATCTCTGCCCTCAAAGAGCTTCTGATCTCAGGAGTAGAAATCAGGATTTTAGATGAATAGAAAGTAAAAAGAAAAAATCTAATCAGGGGAATATCTGATCTTTTTTTTCTCTGGTCTCTCTTTAGACTGTTTCATTTTGATTCCTATCAGTTTTTTTTTTTTTAATTGAAATATGGTCAGTTACAATGCATCAGTTCCTGGTGTGCAGCATAATGTCCCAGCCACCTATTAGTTTTATTAATGTGCTTAAATCAAATGGTGAGTTTTATAGGGAAAACTAAGATCATTCTCTGTATATATCGTCAGGGAAGCAGGCCAGATTTCAGCACCGCTGTAGTAAATAAGTGGGACTATGGTGCCTTAATTTTTCCTGCTGGAATCACGCTTACATTTGACAAGGTTGTTTTGTGCCAAACTTAAGAAGCTTAGCCAGTGGAAGAAAATCTCAAGACAGCACTGTGTCGCAAGTCTGCACTCAGCATTATAAAGCATACCTTGGTTTCCTTTGTTTTATTGTTTATTGTTAAATGTGTTAGATTTGAGATTAAACTGTTTCACCAAAAAGCACACAGATTTGGACACAGCCTTGCTAAAAAGCTGAACTCCGCAGCCTCCTTTCTCATCCTCCTCTGAGACTCTGTTCCAGCCGGAGGAAAGCCCGTTGCACAGTCTTAGGTCTCCAAGACGCTCCTAAACTCTGGGCCTTAGAACACACGGCTCCATCCGGCTGGGCCTCTCTTCTCCGTTTACCTGGGCGAGGCCTACTCATTCTTTAGCCTTGAGATACCACTTCCTCCAGGATGCCACTTAGAAGTGCATTCAGAGAATCCAACAGTTCTCCTTTCCCACAGAACCTTTTACATGCTATCCAATAGTGTGCTTAAATATTAAGACTAGAGGTTAGACACCAGAGAGCCCATGGGCTAAGCAGTCCCCAGACATACTTTGGTAAACAAAACAAAAGAAAATGCAAACAAAAAAACAGAACCACTGTTGAATATTTTAAGAGCTTGGGCTCACAGTCTGTTTCCTATCATCTTGTGAATGACTGACCGGCATCCCCAGTGTGCGCTACCTGCCAGCCTCTGTAGGATTTAAACCTGAGACCCGTGACTCGTTGAAAACAGGAATATGTTTTGATCATTTCCAGTCCGTAGCATCTGTCATAGCTCTTTGCATGTGGCATGCACTCTGCAAGCAACTGTTGAATGAATGAATGATGAATGAGTGAATGAATGCTCAATTTAATTATTAATCAATAAACAGTTGTGCTCTAAGCTGTGTTTGATCAAGGCAATGTCCTTTCTTAAGCTTTGATCTCTTCAAACTGTTTGCCAGCTTTGTTCTCCACAGGGAGCCATTCGTCAAGATTCTGATAAATGAATAGATTCCAAGTGAAATCTAGAAAGCCAGTTGACTCTCCCGTTCAGTCTCCTCAGTCGTATCCCCTTTTTAAAAAATTCCTCTTTATTTTTTCCTTATAAATGAGATGTTTTGTGAGATAGTCCTCTTAACTAATTCTGTTAATTTTTCAGAAAAGTTCAGAAAAAGGGGAGAACACAGGTGTCACACCTAAAGCTCTTGCTCCTGCCAACATTGCCATGAATAAACATTGTTTTAATAACCTGCTGTATCAGGCAGGATTCTTGTTTGGCAAAAGTTAAACTGTGAGAAATTGATTGGCTCACTTGAGCTAGAAAGGAGCTGGTTTTAGTGATGACTCCAGAAAAGTAAAGACCTTCTAACTCTTGTTTTTTATTCTCTCTGAACATCAGATTCTTCTTCAGACCAGCGTTCTTACAATATAGGAACCCTGCATTCAAGAGGTTAAAGCTCAATGCCCTGTCCTTTCTGCTCATACTACTCAAAACTCAGATTAAAAATAGGCTGCTGATTGGTCCGAGGATAAACAAGTGCTCTAAACTGGGCTAATCACGCTGGTCAGGAAGTTATGATGGTCTCACTCCTGGGTCTGGGGCGCTTCGGCACTTTGATTGGCAAGTGTCTGTAGAACAACATGAATTTGAAGGGAATTTCATAGAAGCCAGAGGTGGGTGCATAGGTCTCAGCTATTCTGCACACAAAAATCAATGAATACACACTACCGCTGCCAGGGAATGTGAATAAAACGTGGTCTATGCCAGCAAGGAATGTTCAATTAAATTGTGGTGACAGGTCATATAATTATAAGTAATTAGGAATGAAATTTAAACACAAAACCAAGTGTTGTTAGAGTTTTATGCTGCAGGTGAGCATAACTCATTGTAATTTTCTTATTCTGTGTACAGCAAATTTCAGCATATATATGTATACATACAGAGAGAGAGAGACACTTTCCCTTCCAGATCCCACTCCCCATCAATCAATCAACGTAAGTTGTCTTTAAAACGGATTTGGAGCTTAGAGGGAAGAGGTTAGAAATGAAATCACCTTAGACACAAGAACCCAAACTGGTTATTTTGTGTCTAAGGAAAGAGGCCCATAACATTTTCCCTCCAGGGAGTCAAGTGTACCTTTCTAGTATTAGTGGAACTACTTTTTTAAAAAGTGTTTTAAGTTTTTCTTACAAACTATTCTCCTTTAGACTGTCTTACAGGCTTCAATGTCACCAGCCTTCTAATTTATGTAAAAATCAGCTTTAAGTGTACTGAGAACAATAGGAAAGAGATCATAGCATCCCATGTACACCAGCTAGACTCCCAGGAGTCACCCTGGCATTCCTCTTCTTCGCACTCACCCTCGTTTAAGCCTTCACCACATCCCACATAAGGGGTTATCCATGTGCAGAACAGTTCCCCACAACAAAGAACTGTCTGCCTCAAAATGTCAGTAGCTTCAGGCTGAGAAACCCCACCGCAGAGTTGTCCTTCAAAGACTATCCCATATGTGCCCACTGCTCTCCCTCTCCAAGGCGTCCATCATCTCTCCCGTGAGCCGTTTCCATCACCTCCTTGTTGGTTTCACTCACTGCTCTCTCATCCCCACTACCTCATTCTCCATAAAGCAGCCAAAGCGAACTTTTGAAAGTATAACACTGTCTTGTGAATGCTGCTTAGCCTTGTCCCATGGTTTATTCTCACACCCAGGGAGAGGTGGACGGACAGGCAGGGACCAGATCGTGTAAAACCACGGAAGCCGTGTTAATAAGGGGTTTGAATATTACTCTCATTCTCTTCTCCTTCCTGGGCTCACTATCCTTCTGTCATCCTTCTTCTGTTTTAAGAATATTCCAAACCTATTCTAGTCTCTGGCTTTGATCCTTCTGTCTGAAGTGCCCTTTCTCTACATGTCTGCTGAATTCACCAGTTCTCAAGAGAGACTGTCCGCATCTCTTTTGAAACTGCCTCATGCCCTGTTGCTTTCAATTCATATCTGATTTTTATTTCTGTATTTTAAATTTATCTTTTTTTTTTTAACCTTGTTGGAGAGTATTATCTAAAGTAATGATGATTTTTAGATCATGGTAAGAATTCTGTCATCATTCTTACACTTCATGGTGAAAGCCAGTAGCAGAAAAACAGTCCCCAGATATGCCCACATTCTAATCCCAGGTACCTGTGAATACGTCAGGTTACAAGGAAAAGAAGAATTAAGTTACAGCTGGACTTGAAATCGCTGATCAGCTGACCTTGAGATGAGATTATCTCGCGCTATCCGGGTGGCCCAGTACAATCACCAGGTGTTTACAAGTGGAAGAGGGAGGCAGAAGAACCAGTGTCAGAATGATGAGATGTGAGAAAGGTTCAGCTGGCCACTGGGGGCTTTTTGATATAAAGGACCTTCCAGCCAAGTAATACAGACATACTTTGTTTTATTACACTCAGGAGATTTTGTGTTTTTTACAAATTGAAGGCTTGTGGCCACCCTGTGTTGAGTCTGTTGGTGCCGTCTTTCTAACCAAATTTACTCCCTTCGTATCTCTGTCACATTTTGATAATTCTTGCAATATTTCAAAATGTTTCATCATTATTCTGTTTGTTACGGTGATCTGTGATCAGTGATTCTTGATGTTACTCTTGCAAAAAATTACAACTTGCTGAAGGCTCAGATAATGGTTAGCATTTTTTAGCAATAAAGTAAATTTTTTAAAAAGCCATAGCTTCAAATTATTTTATTTTCTTGGACAAAAGAAGTGATTAAATAAAAGATTAAATATTCAACTAAAGATAAAGAACAAAGATTCTGAGGGGGAAAAATGGCAAATACAAAAACAAGTTCAAATACTTTGAAATATATAGAATGAGTGGCATTGATGAAAATATCTAGTAACTGTTTCTTTGGAAAATAGATATATGTCTGGAATTATAATTTTTTATATTTAAGGTAAATAGATAAGTAATTTAAGGTAAGAAAATGAATAGAACCATTGTCTGAGTTGAGATTTAAAATGATACAAACAATAAAATTATTGTTATTCATAAATGTGATGATATTTAATTCTTTTATTACTTTCATCAATGTTGACTTTATATTAGTATATTACATTGTTTGGGGCTATAGAAAAACAAAATTATCAGAACAAGTCATGTGGACAGACGTCTTCTTGGAAGGTATCCATGTACACACCTCCATGTGCTAGAGAGCTGCTGGTGAACTACAACTCACTATTTTAAATATTTTTCCAAAGCAAAAAGCAAAAGAAATGTATAGTAGCACTACATGGGCATGCCTTCAAGCAGAAGATAGAGATCCTACTCAGAAAATTCTGGAACTATGGACACCTTATGTAGACTTTCAAAAGGTCTTGTGCAAATTTTCCTTGGCAGAGTGACAAATCCCAATAGCAAATAACTTACTAGAGTTGTCTCTTAATGTACGATCTGGTGTATTAAACACTGAGAAAATAATGACAAGACTGCAAGTCAACATAAATAAGACCAAAAGAAAGATCTCACCCACTAGCAAAGGAACAGTTCTGTGCTAAAAGGAGTGAATGGATAATGACTCCCTTGTTGGCTCCTCTGTCTAAACAGCTGTAGAGTTTATGTTTTTATTCATTCCTTTGAAAGCTACTAACTTCAAAACTCCATTGAATAGATTAACATAACCATTGTCTTTCTAAATTGTCACATCTCGCTGTATGTGGCCTTGTGACCACAACATTTGATTTCGGATTGCTAACTGTGGGTGCTTTTCTGAGCAGAGAGGGCTGAATGCTCTGTGCTTAACTGGATTATATGACTAACCAAGCCATCGGAATACAGAAGAAAGAATCTACTATTTACAGATTTAGCGTATAAAGATGTTACATAACTTGTAATTAATTGAATGCCATGTACTTAGCGCAGTAGATGACTGCCAAAGCTTGTTGTTCCGCCTACATAACAACTTGTTAAGCATTTGATTTCCTGGTGAAAAAGTCAGTTCCTTTTTTTTTTTTTTTTTTCTGTTTAAATGAAATGGATTGTTTGTACTTCTTTCTGTCTGTGTATGTGTGTGTACATGTAGTTAGTTTGCGGATTCAGAGAGTGCATCTCCCGTGTTAAACAAGGAGGTCCTTAGACTTGGGTGGCTCTGATTCGTGGAGGCCTATGTAAGTAAACCAACATTTAAACCTGTAAATGCCTCAAGGTTATGAAATCAAAACACCAGAGACAACCAATCACAAACAGCCAACGAGGCTTCAGTCTCCAGTCAAACAAGTAATTCCCTTTCTTTGCTTCCACCCTGTGTCTGTGTAAGTCTTTCCTTTGGCTCCTGTCTGAGGAGCACACCGAACCACTCCTGTTTGGTGCTGCCTGATTCAAACTGATTTTTGCTCAAATACACTCAACATTTCTTATAAGCCTGGGTTTATCTTTGAACATGACTCTTCTGAGGAGATGCTACTTTGAGGCTGCCACTCAAGCAAGTCCTGTTTTAATCCTCGGAGAAGCAAGCCTGGAAGTAATAGGTTGCTGTGGCGTTTTTCAACCACTTTGTCTGTGAGGAGTTCTGCAATTTATTACTGTTAATAAAGTTTTGAGGGTTAATGATACATTTTAAAAAAATATATAACCAAACAAATGTTTCATTAATTAAACAATAATTGATGCATTCATATAGATTTATTGAATACCTTCAATGTGAATGGGAAGTTTTTAACCAGGGGGTTGATAATTTTATATTTGTTAAAATCAATGGGAAGGTGGGAGCATGTAATCTTCATTCAGCATTGATTTGGTTCTAATTCAGGGTGAAAACTGCTGAATCAAAGAGCAAAGAGAGGTGATGTCTTTGCAGAGCTGATTCAGAAACCCTAAATATGAACTTCTAGGATTCCTGGAATAGTGATTTTTTTTTTAATTGAAGTATAGTTAGTTTACAATGTTGTGTCCATTTCTGGTGTACTAATTCTTCTTAAAATATATTTTGTTTTTAATATTGTTAATTATTTTTGGTCTGCTTTCTTAAAAAAAGTGAACAGATTGGGGGCTGATTGAATCATTGTTCTTGAGCACCAGTATCAGAGAAATAACTTTTTATATTGTTTTTTGTATATTCTCTTGTATTTTTGCTCACATGAACAATTTTTGGTAAGAATTGCAGGGTTTAGGATGACATTTAACGTCAGAAAGACATTCTTGATATTTATGAACCGTGTAAACTTGAGCAAGTAAATAATCCTCAAAAAGTCTTATATATGGACAGGGATCATCATATCTATCTCAAAGGGGTGTAATGAGGGTAAATGAGACAATATTCAAAAAGGCACATAAATGGATATCACATATTGAAGTCCTCCCATTACTGAAAAAGAACCATAACCTCTGGTCTAAACTCGTGGTGCCAAACATTTCAGAATTTAGAACTTAGAAAGATAATATTGAGCACACATACCATTTTTTTTTGCACTGACATATTAATAACTCAATAATTTTTGAATCTTAAGACAGGTTTTAAAAATACTACAGTTGCCTTACATCCTTTGGAGTCAGGTCCTGCCACAAAATGAATGTAGATCAGATCGGATTTTGCATTAACAAGTTACAGTACAGTATTATTAAGAGAGATGGGATTTTAGAATGGAAGCTTATCATGTATATGGTAGGAGACAGTCAGATGTTTGCTAGGCCTTTAAAATATACTGTCTCCTAGGTGCATGTTAAATGCCCATCCCTTCTTGACCTTTGCTCTTTTCCTTCCCCTAACATGTAGCCCATTTCTAGCTTCCCCAAGGACGTGGACTTCAGTCCCCATGTCTCCCCAGAGCAGAGCTGTAGGTTTCAGCACAAGTTCACACAGGGCATTGGGCTTCCAAACAGCTTTTACTCCACCAGATTTTCTCCTTTTCCTAAATCTTCTCCTCTTTCTCCCCTCATCTCCCGTTTCCCCCTTTCTATGAACTTTCTGCTGCAAGACATGTTATTTGGAGTGTCTCTGGCACTTATGTCATTGGATTGAGTCTCATTCACCAGAAATATTCCTTACCAAAAAGTTTTTTTCCAAATGCATCCATCATTTTTATCCCCTTTCTGAGTGAGTAATGATTGCAGAATCAGGTGAAGGTGGTTTTGGTGCAAACGCATAACACATACGTGTATATACAGAACTATGTATGTATACACGTGTATGTGTCTGTATAGTGATATACACACGTGTGTATATATAGTACACAGAAATAGGCTATAAATGTATACACACACCTCTATTTTTTCCCCTCAGGGATATAGACCTAAGGCAAGACCGAGATGTGTCTTTCTGACCTATATTTACCGGAAAGCCATGGATGTCTCAGTAATCAGCCTGCAATTAGCCTGTGATTCGGGCAGGAGAAAAGCTACCTCCCATGCCTTTAAAATCTCCTTCCTTGAAGGGCAACCCATTTAAAAAAAAAAAAAAAAACCACTCAGTGGATATTTAAAACAGTTTAGGCATCATAATAGGCTCCATTCTAGGTCACTTTGCACACCCAGATTGTTTTTTGAGACTATTAACAATGTCACGCTGAGCAATTTAATAAACACAATGAGTGGTAAAGCCTGTTACTTTTCTTTTCCTGGTTTGAAAAATCACCCTCCTATGTATCTACTCGTGGTTACCAGGCTGCCTACCTAACCAGGGAGCCTGGAAGGATACCTTCTGCACGTATGATGGGGATCCCTTATTCGTGGGAGACAGAGCCTGGTGTGCAGTTTCTGTTCACACCCAAATTGTTCCTGAGGGACAACTCAGGCATCATTTGTGCGGGCCTCCCACACTCAGAACAGGTTAATAGCCAATGTCACCTTCACCGGGCCATTCTTTGGACAGAGACCATTAAGGGAACTCGCTCCTTCAGTGAGTGGCATTTTAAAGTTCTAGCCCAGAGCTCTGTCTGCCCCTGGCTCCCATAGATGTGATCATGGCTCAGTGAGGACGCTTCGTACCATCTCGAGGATGTAAACACACAGGACTCTAGCCATAAAGCTGAAGCAGGAGAAAAGTGGGGGCCTGGGGTGATCCAAAAGAAGCTGCAAGAAAATGTTGACTTTTCACTCAAACTCCTTCTTCTCTAAGCACCTCTATCCACCAGCCACCCATTTCCTGCAGATTCTCCCATCTAGGTATCTACCAGTCTTTTTACTTTCCATTAACTCTCCAGTCACTCTTACTTACAAGTTTACTAGTTCAAGCCTGGACTCTTGCCTCTGAGCTCATTTCTCTGCCCTCCGTTTATTATTTCTCAATATCTGTGCACATGAAATGTTATTTTAGAGTTAAGTGTTAAGGAAATCTTTGCTTCTCCCCAGGGAGCTGGTACTTTTGCTGTGTGTGGAAAATAAGAATGATAAAAAAGGGCCATGTTTCCCTTTAAAGTTTGGCTGCCTGGAAGCTCAGAGCCAAAGCTCAGGTTAATCGAGAGTTTAAAGACTTGGCTTTACATTGTTTGTTTGTTTTCTATTCATCACTCAGCCCAAGTCCAGAGCTCACATTTTTAAGATATACCTTTCCTGGTCTTAAAATCTTATTTTTGCTGGTTTGCCCTGCCCCCATGTTTGCCTCCAATTGAACAGAACCGGATTAATCATCATCTTTTGCTCATATTGTACTTATACTTTCTTTTTTCTTTTTTTTTATTGCAAGTGATCCTGTAGTACAACACATCCTTTGTGTGGAATGAGGCAAGGTATAAATAAACTCCATGTAAGTAAGCAGTGTGTTTGCAGCAGGAAGCAAAATGAATCCAGAAGCGAGACCAAGAGGATGGAGGACTATATGACTCTGCCTGACAATCTAGCCTGGGGATGAGGTGGCATTTTCTGGGAACAAGGATAATATAGAGGTGTGAGGAGATGGAAAATATAGAAAAAAAAATTATAGTTACAGGGATAAATTCTCTGTGTGGGCAGCGTGCAGCGGTCTGCAGGAATGCTGAAATCTTACATCGAGTGTGAGAGTTGTCTGCTTAAGGAGTTCCCCTCTGCCCCAGCAAACCTTTAGTAAACTCTGCCACCACAGTAGCCTGGAACTGATAGCACATGGAGGGAAAGGTGGTTCCCACAGTGTCACTTGACAGGCCATTGGGATACACTGGAAGACTACGAAAGAAACTTGGGATTGATGAAAAGCGAGAAGGCAGGTGGTGCTGGGGACGCCTGAGGAAATAGTTACGTATCCTAGTATGTGAGATAAGGCTTGACATGTTTTTCTTTCTCATCTCTCTTCTTTTCCTATTTCCTTGCTGGTCTCTTTGCTTCTCCCTCTCTTCCCTTCCTCTTGTCCTTCCTTCCCTCCTTCCCTCTCTTTCTGGTTCTCTCTCGTCCTCCCTTCCTCTCAGACCATGTCCCATGCCCTTCTAGGTGTCAGGCTCTGCCAGGCAGCTGACACAGTTGTAAGGAAGAGAGGCATGGCTTCTGACACCCTGCAGCGTACAAGTAAAGACTAAAGGAAAACTTAAATTAAAAATAAAGCAAGTAGAGTGTGCGACGTGTGCTATAAAGGAAATGCTCGAAGTTATATACAGAGAGAGTGTGGAAGATGGGTGGGGCCGTAGTAGGAGTTATTTTTGCTGGGGAACATATTTCTTAAACCATGTGAATTGATAACTGAAGCCATGAAAGTCTCCTTCAAAAACTGGAGGAACTGGGGGCATCGAATCTCATTTCCACATTTATTCTCATATGGTGTTAGAATGGAGTACAGGAAGGAAGGCAAATGCATTTCCGATTGTGTATTCTCTGCTGGGGCCTCTGCCCCCTTGTATTCCTATTCAGCTATTCGAAACTTGATGTCTACTTGAATTTTCTCGAAAATATTTTTAAAAGTCTTCAAAGCAGCCAATTGTCCATATTTAACATAAATCAATACTGGCCTCCTCACGCCACGTTAGGAGGTTTGCTGAAGTCAGATACTGGTAGTATGGATTGCGTTTATGGATTTTAGGTCTCTCGATGGTCATTTTCCTTTAACTATGCTTTTCTTCAACATATAAACCTAGGGTGATTTCAGTAAAACGTATTTCCAGGAAATATTTTCATTTTTTTTTTCAACTTGGGGATCTCAGCCTACATAATTAGGAAACATTATATTAGTCCTGCCATGAGTAAGACCAGTTTTGAGGACAGTCTCTGGTCATTTTGGCGAACTAGCCTGTGAGTAACTTTCATTTCTCTAGTTACCTTCTTGTTTATCACACTCGTGTCTCTCATTACCAGAGAGAAAAAGAAGGAAAGGCTGGACTTCAAGATTTCTTTTTAGACCATGGACCACAGCATCACCATTTAGGAATGGGCTTTTTAAATGATGTAATAATAATTATAGTGATACCTCCTATTTTCTTATCATTTGAGCATTTTGCACAAATTTATTTTATCTACTGAACTAAGTAAGATTAGGATCATTTGTCCTTTGTATATGAAATGAGGAAACGAGAGTAAAGAAAAATGAAGTTAAAAAAATTGCAGGTAGCTTATGTCAATTGGAGAGAGGTTAACTAGAGGTCAAAAAGAGGAAGTTGAATTAGGTTGACTTTTGACTCTGTAAACTACAAATTTATTCTCATAACTGCTATGCTAGGGTACTGCTCTCTAGTCAAAGACGATGGTAAACTAATATACAAATAACTGAGATTCTTACGGGGCCTTCTGCAAGGTAGGTACTCAGAAAACACTGAGTAAGAGAAGAGGGCCATCCCATAGTAATCTAATAGGAAATAGGAAGTTATGATGTATGTAAAAGCAGCTGTGAGAGATGTTAGGAGTTTAATCCAAGTTACTGTACCATTAAATCCTCATAGCACCTCCTTGAAAGTAGCTGTTCCTGTCTTATTTTGCAGATTAGGAAATAAGGTTTATAGAAGTGAAATGACTTGACACTTACTAGGTGAGTGAGTGACTTTGAGCAGAGCCTGGGTCTGCTCTGCCCTTCTAAAACAGAGAAAAAAGGACCAACCCCCCTGTGGAGTTACTGTTCTCCCACGTGAGCATTAGACTTAACTCACGTGGATGGCTGTTGGACTCGCTGGTGAATAGAAGGCAGGTACTAATACCACAGTTCTTGTGATTGATAATTATCATCACCATCTGCTATCAGTCCTCTTTTCTCTTCGTCGTATCAAGGCCTCCTAACAGCGTAGCCCTTGTTTCTCTCCAGCAGTGTATCCTCACCCGCTGCTGAATAAAATTCTCTGTAGAAGATAGGAAACATTGCCACCACTGGTGAGGAATACTAGGAGACAATCTGTAGATAGATGAGAAAGGTGGCATTCAGTAGTTTAGGAAATTGCGGTGTCCATAAAATTGTCCCTTTCTCATCTCCAACTGCAGGAAGCAGACTTGACTAAAGGCTTCGGATGGGGCTCTAAGTTCCTTCACAGCTTTTGCAGACAGACGTGGTGCTTCCCATGGGCCACCCCAAGCTAGTGACTGAGCCTGGCAGAGAAACTAAGGCAGGCTGGTTGCTGGGAGACACGGAACTCCTCTGACTGGCAGCCGTGGCTCCAGGCTCATCACTGGACTTAGCAAAACAGCACTGCAGTCAGTCCTTTCTGACAACTCTTTCATTCCTTTTTTATTCCACTGCATTGGGGTTTGATGATGCAGCCAGTCTCCCCCTCCCCATTTTTCCCTTGCAGGACTTTTTCCGAAGAAATCTCTTGCAATCTAATCCTCTGCTGGCATCATCTGTATCTAACAAAAGCAAACAAAACAAAAGCCTGGGATACTTAGATCTATTTTCCAACATCTGGATCTGCATCTCCAGTTAACACACCTTTGAACAAATTCACTTATTCTTGGGTCCATATTTTTTCACCAAATTGGAAAAAGACAGGGTTGTAGTAGATGACTCTCTTTACTGCTTTCATTTTAAGATTCTAGAGCTATCAAATGCTGCCTGTAATATGGATTAACACATTGTTTCTTATATTTCAGTGCTAGATCATAGTGGTGCTAAATGGTTATTCCATGTGTAAATTATTCTTTGATCTAAGAACAAATATTGTTTTATCAAGGAGTAAATATTGCTTTGATTTTTGGCTCATAGATACCAACATATTGCAACATAACAACAACAACATAAAGTCTCTTTGAAGATTTGCCATCATTAACACTTCTGATCCAGAACCTACTTATATAATTTTAGAGTAAAGTGTGAAATGTCTTCCTAATTGGTTTTTCCCTCAAATTAAAAGTACTTTAATTAAACAAAGTTACATATCCATTATCACCATCAAAAGCTGACTTAAAATTCAACTATTCTCTTCTATCAGTTTTGAATGAGTGGCAATAGTAGCAAAGTTTTAAATCCAATCATGATTTTAAAAAAAATCTACCATCCTACTCCAAGGTAGATTGCTTCTTCCTAAGTCAATACTTGATTCTTTAAAGGCACAATAGTTGTATTATTCACCTAAATGACAGATAGATCAAATATAGGATTTTTAATACAGAAGGGAAAGGTTATGGTATTTGTGCTACAACTATAAGAAGCAACGGTTATTGTTTGTCCTTAATTAAGAGGCGAACACTGATAATCCATCTTTATCAATGGAATGGAACAGGAGCCTGAAATCCTGCTAGATTTAATCTAAAATGGAGTGTTGAGATTTTCCAAAATCTCTCACACATTATCTCAGTGTAGGACTATTTTCTATAATCTTGTTCTAAGGCTATGATCAATGAGAACTTTAAGAAGGATTTAGTGGTGGTGATAGGATTTTATTCTCTTGAAAGATGCCACACTTGGGAGAAAATGTATTAATGGAAAAGAATTTTTCAGTTACTTGATAAAATTTTACAATACATGTTTAAGACCTTTGTTTTCAAAAGGTTTTTAAAGGCCAATTTCCAAGGTAATAGTCTTGATACAATTGTGTGTTCAACCTTGATATATGAAAACGGAAGCAGGGATCATTCCAGACGTTGAGGTGTTCCAAATTAAAAGGCAATGAAATTGTGCTTAGGCCAAGTATGTCAATAACATGCTTATTTAAATCCATTTTATCTGTGAGACTTACATTCAGATTTTTTAGAATAATTTACCTTTTAAACACTTTCACCACATTTGTGGATTTGTGTAACTTTGAGTTCTATTCAAATGAACCTAAGGAAAAGAGATGTATCATTAATGTTCATGGAAATCAGGTCCAGAAGTGAAACCATGGCTGCTGTCTGTAGGAGTAACCTGTCTAAACTCAATTTATGATCAGATTAACCATCACTTTGGTTAGAAAGAAACCAACTGCAAAAATATTAGCCATCTTTCCAGAGGAAAGTCAGATTATGAGACAAGGACATGGTGCCAAGAACGTTATTTTGAGGAATTCATACCATTCCTCAACCACAGGGTGAAAGCTGAAATATTTAGTATGCCTTACCGACTCAGTCTCATTTGGCAGGTTGCACTTAGATTTCAGCAATTCAGGTGAACATTTTAAAGTGTGATAAAACACAATGCGGTTGGCCAAGATTCTGTCATTTTTTTCATTTTTAAACTAGTTTGTGGAGTATGCTAAATCTTCTCCTTCTCAATGGGTGGAAGAGCTGAACTGAACAAAATGCTGGTTATGGAGAAGGGTTTCAGAATGTTCTTCGCTTATGTACTTCTTATGTACCCCATAGTGACTGTGTTTATTTCTCTCTCTCTCTCTCAAAGAAGAAAAAATGTATTTTTGATTTTATATATAATGTACGTGTGTGTGTGTGTGTGTGTGTGTGTGTGTTTGTGAATCCTAAAAAAAAGAATCCAGAAAGGTTTTAATTGTGTACAGGTACTTCAGCTCATTACGACTGAGCAGATTCTTCATTCAGAAAGCATCTTTCCTTCCGAATACCAGCTGCATTTTAATTCTAATCAAAATGCTTTACCGATAAAATAATTTACAGATCAGAGAGGGAAGACACCCTTGTTCTTATTTACGTGTACTTCCAATTGGATATTTTTAAGTCTGACTTATCACGTATTCAGTGAAAAACAATGATTTTCTTGTTGAAGGAAGCCTGGCAGTACCCCTGCCTGCGCTCACCTTTGTCACTATCATGGTTTCAAATGCGTCATGTCCTCCCATTTCTTTATCCTCTCCATTTCTGTATCTTATTCTTGTTACTCTTTTTTTTCTTGCTTGCTTTGATTTTGACTTTTCCCCAGTACTGCCCATTTGCAGGCCAGCATCCTTCCCTACCTCCCACACTTTCTGAGGGTCTACCATTTTTACTAAAAATCTGGGCTTCTCCTGCTCCCTATCCGAGGAATCTTTTTTTTTTTTTTTTAGTTTTATGGCTAGAGAAACACTGCTCTTTTCTTTATTGTGGAATATCAGTATATTACAAATTCAATTAATTATCTTTTCCCATGCTCTATTCACTCAAGACACCATACTTCTTCTTGTTGGCATTACTAGTCATATTAGTAGCAACATGTTTGGAGAGTACTGGAGAATAAATAGCAAGTCCCAGGAATTTGCTGAACAGTTTACAGATATAATTGCATTTAATGAAAGCAATAACACCACCTAATTAAATAAGCCAGTAACCTAGAATTCTCTTTAGACTAGAGATTACAAATTGGCCATTGATTGGCTGTACTCCATATACAGTTGTGTTTTCTTTAGCCACAGTTTTTTAAAAAATGAATGATTAGAAGAGTTTACAACAAAACAAAAATTTTCATTGTTTTTTGGTGGAAAAATTAGTAGGTTTGGCCACATTTGGCTCAGATTTCTGTATGACTTTAACTGGCAAGTAGCTTCCCCCTTTAAGAAGAGTCTCCTCTATCTTTGGCCTCTACCATTTTGTCTCCATCATTCTTCATAATTTTATACGTCCTCCATTTCACTCATGCATATTTCCTATCTAGCCTCAGTAAGTATTTGAATTTTTGAAGTTTTTTCAGTCCGTTTATGTTGTTCATACAATTTACTTGACCAGCAAGTCCTGGCAGTTTTAGTATCATCTGAGTCAGGGTTTGGCAGACCTTTTCTTTAAAGGGCCAGACAGCAAACGTTTAGGCTTTGCAGACCCTTTGCAGACAACCCTAAGTTGTCTGTCGTAATTTCTCCACTCTGCTGTTGTAGTCTCAAAGCAGACATAGTCAGTATGTAAACGATTGGGAATGACTGTATTCGGATAGAGCTTTATTTATAAAAATAAGCAGCAGGCTGGATTTGGTCTACAAGCTGTAGTTTCCTTAATCCTGCTCTGGATAATCATGTGCCAAAGTGTTTTGTCCAGAATGTTATATCCTTGAAACGCTCTATTAAAAAATATCCTTTAAAAAATGAAATATATACCTATCAGATTTAAATTATCTGGGAAAATGGTGCTATTTAGGGCATTTATAGTATTCCCAATCATATTGAACTGCAGAATCTTTATTTCAAACTCAATAAGTCTTAATATCTCAAAGTACAACTTGAACCATGTTTCTGGTGGACGTCTTAAATCCATCACCACCTCTCTTCCTTGGCTACCGCTGACCTGGTTCAGTTCCTTTCCTTTTTATTTTATTTCATTTCATCTCATTTTTATCTTTAAAACTTAATGCATGCAAGAAAAAAATTTAAAAGTAACAAAAGATATCTAATAAAAAGCAGATCCTTTCTCTGCTAAAGCCCTAATCCCTATCACAGAGTCAAAGTTTTCTGTGTATCCTCTTGCTATGGTCTACACATGTGAATGTGTGTGTGTGTGCATTCTTTTCATCTTTTCTTTCACATAGTCTGAGAATCCTAAAAAAAAATCTGGGTACCATTCAATGTCATGGTGTGTGTGTGTGTGTGTGTGTGTGTGTATGTGTGTATGTGTGTATGTGTGTATCTCCAGTCATCTGTCAGTGGACATTTAGGTTGCTTCCACGTCTTGGCTGTTGTAAATAGTGCTGCTATGAACATTGATGTGCATGTATCTTTCAAATTAGAATTTCCTCTGGATATATGCCCAGGAGTGGGATTGATGGATCACACAGTAACTCTATTTTTAGGTTTTTTAGGGAATCTCCATACTATTTTCCATAGTGGCTGCATCTACTTACATTCTCACCAGCAGTGTAGGAGAGTTCCTTTCTCTCTGCATCCTCTGCAGCATTTATTATTTGTGGATTTTTTGATGATGGCCATTCTGACCTGTATGAGGAGATACCTCATGTAGTTTTGATATGTATTTCTCTAATAATTAGTGAGGTTGAGCATCTTTTCATGTGCTTATTGGCCATCTGTATACATCTTCTTTGGCAAGATGTCTATTTAGATCCTCTCATTTTTTGATTGGGTTGTTTATTTTTATATTATTGAGCTGTATGAGCTATTTGTATATTTGGGGAATTGAATCATTGGCAGTTGCATTGTTTGCAAATATTTTCTTCCATTCCATAGGTTGTCTTTTCCTTTTGCTTATGGTTTCCTTTGCTGTGCAAAAGCTTGTAAATTTGGTTAGATCCCACATGTTTATTTTTGTTTTTATTTCTGTTACATTGGGAGGCTGACCTAAGAAACATTGCTATGATTTCTGTCAGGGAAAGTTTTGCCTATGTTCTCTTCTAGGAGTTCTATGGTATCTTATCTTGTATTTAAGTCTTTAAGCCATTTTGAGTTTATTTTTGTGTACGGTGTGAGAGCATGTTCTAACGTCATTGATTTATATGCAGCTGTCCAGCTTTCCCAATACCATTTGAAGATTACTTGACTGTAGGAGTGTTTCTTTCTGGGCTCTCTATTCTGTTCCATTCATCCATATGTCTGTTTTTGTGCCAATACCATGCTGTTTGGATTACTGTAGCTCTGTAGTATTGTCTGAAGTCTAGAAGGGTTATTCCTCCCTCTTTGTTCTTTTTCCTCAGGATTGTTTTGGCAATTCTGGATCTTTTATGTTCTATGTAAATTTTAGGATTATTTGTTCTGGTTCTGTGAAAAACTTCCTGGGTAAGTTAATAGGGATTGCATTAAATCTGTAGATTGCTTTGGGCAATATGGCCATTTTAACAATATTAGTTCTTCCAATCCAAAAGCATAGGATATCTTTCCATTTTATGGGTACTTCATATATATTATCTTATTAATCCACATAACACACACAGGAAGTAAACATTAATGTCCCTACTTTACAGATGAATAAATTCCAGCTAAGACTCTGGGAGCAACAGGAAATAATTCGAGGAGCTTGTATTTCAGTCCAGATATATATGCTTTTCCTCATACCTCATTACCTTATATATGTCAGGTTCTTATCATACACTGATGGAAATTAATATGCTTTCTTATCAAATCAGTACCAGAAATGCTGGCTGTGTTCTTTGCCTGTGTGGCCTAATTTATAGCTAAAATAATGTCAAATCCATTTGAAATCTAAATGGGCTTCACCATATCTATCTGAACAGGTAACTCAAAACTCTGCAGCTTTCCTGGCTCATCTGAGGTCCAGACCCTAGTCTTGTACACAGTGAGCAGAGGACAGGGCTGTAGAAGGGTCCATGTCGGATGAGAGTCTTGTTGACAAGGAGAGGAAAGACAGGGTAGGAAGGTTTGCATCAGCTGCCCTGGTGCTGGACGTGGGTGGAGGCCAGGAGGAATAGGGTTTTGAGCGTGTCATGGTCTTCTATGATAAAAGCATTTGCAGCTATGGAGAGAGTCATCAATGAGCAGGGTCAGCAGGCGGTCAACTAATCTTGATCAGAATGCCAGGTGTTGCAAAGTCAGAGATGTGTGTGTGTGTGTACGTGTGTGTGTGTGTTTGAAAGCCTGCATATGTATGAGGACTCAAATCTTAATCTGAGTGCAAAAAAATATCATTTCTTCTTTTCCTGTGTGTTTTTGGGTTTTTTTTTTTTTTGACTTTTAGTCTGAAATACTTTGCTATTTCCTCTGCCTGGTGACACCTTCTAAATTCAGCTCAGTCATAATTTCTTCCAGGAAGCCTTCCTTGACCTTCACAGTCCTCTCTTCTTTGCTTTGTGCATTCCTCTCTCAGTGTGCTTACCACACACACTAAATGTTATTTATCCATCTGCTTGTCTCTCTTGACTCTGAAGGTACTTGAGGGCAAGGTCACTGCCTTATTAATCTCTCTGGCCCCTGTGGGTATAGCGTAAACACTCTTTGATTTGAAATGAATTAAGCAAATGGAAAATGAATATTTGCAATTTTACCATAGGAAGGCAAAGAGTGGTTAATTAGCTGAAGATTCTAGAGAAACAGTGGATGAAAAATCAAATGCCGTTTTCCCTCCCAAATTCAATTCTTACCCCTCTCTCTAATTTCCTGGTTTGTGATAAAAGATGTAAAGCTGTCGGGGTTTTATGAATCTTGCCACTAGCCTACAAAACCTTTCAAATATGATTCAATTTCATGCAGACAGAGACTCAGAGCAACTTGGCAGTTAACAGCTAATGGCTTTTAAGGGTTTAAGTCAGCCCTAAACATTATTCCAATGAGTTTTTGTGGTTTAATTACCTTAAAACATTAAGTAGTCAAAGAGCCCATCAATACAGATACAGTTAGAGATATCAAATGTGCACTGCTCATAAATACCGCTTTGAAGGTGTCTAATATAGCATCTTATTTTGTCAAAAAAGCATGTAAAAATAGTTTAAGTTTACCTATTTGAGCCCAATGATGTGTACCATCGTTAAGCTGGGAGAAGTGTGAATTCAAAATGATTCTCCAAGCAGCAAGGAAGAGCTTTACAAAACAAGGGACGGAGCAATTTCTTCCCTGTTCTCCCCACACTATGTTAACTTGAAGCAGTACGCTTAGTGGTTAAGATCCCAGGCTCTGGATTTCAACAGCTCTGGGTTCAAATGTCACCTCTGTAATTTGTAGGGAAGTCAAATAACAGGATGATAAGTCTCAGGGAAAATAATAATAATAATTAACCACCTAAGCTTTTGTGAAGATTTCATAAAATAATGCACGTAGAAATGTGAAAAATCACAACAAATATGTGTTAGGCATTCTTTTATTTTAAAAACGCTATTCTTGGCATTTTTGAGAGAAAAAAATGAGCTTAAATTGTCAGTATCTGATTTTAAGACTGTAAAAATGGACCTAATATCTCCATTGTGTTCTTCCTTATTTGGACTGTAATTAAAGAAACCAAAGGTTGTCAGTTATTTTATGCTCTGTTTCAGTTTTTTTTTTTCTTTCTATAAAACTCATTTCTATCCTTGGACTCACTGTAACTTCATTACTGTTTTCAAGTCAAATCACATCCCATTCTCAACAACTCAAATTGGCCTCAGATCCCGCACTAACAAAATGTTAATATTTATGAGTACTGCATTTTGGGTTCAGAGATAGGGAGGGAAACCTTCAGGGAAGCAGAAATGAGTTATTGACCTGCTATAGAATGTGTCATTTGGAAAGAGCTGCTTTGTAGGGAGAGATGATTCAAATGCCCAATTTCAAGGGGCAATGCAATCTAGTTGACTAATCTCTCATTGTACTAAGGTGAGGCTTTTGTGAACGCAGACTGCTCATTAGCATCTCCAACCCACAGAAGAATCCAGGTAATGGGTGCCCATTTTATTCTCAGGACTGAACATTCAGATGTTTGCATTCCCTTCATTAAGACATCATTTGAAAAATTAAGAGCAAGGCAAAGGTCAATTATTTACCATATAATCACAGACATTGTATGTCAGGTAATATTTATTTATTTTTAATTTGAAAGTCTAAGGAATTTAGGCGAGCACCTCATGACCTCCGAGGTCACATATCTCCCTTCCTGAGCCACGTCTCCCTAGGCTACCATTGAACACATTTCTTCCTTCTTTGAGTGCTATTTTTGCTCCCACACCAGGCAAGCTGGTGTCTCCCCTATGAGAGAACTCTGTTTTGAGACTGTGCCTAAAATCTCTTGGTCAGTTTTGATCTAATGTATGTAAAGTGTTTTTGTCCATTAGCTGGTTGAAAAAAAGGATAGGGTTTTTTTTGGTTTGTTTGTTTCTTATATTAAGGAGATAACAGGGAAGTTGGACTGGCTAATAGAAAGTGATAACTTAACCTCTGTTGGTTGAATCTGGGCAAGTCAATTCCCCCAAATTCGCATATAACCCCCCTAAAGTGAGGAGAACTCCAAACACAAGCTTGGAGGTTCCAATTAGACTATAATAGGAGATCTTAATTGATATTTAGATATGGGAAAGGGGTAACTTAACAAAGCAAAGAAAGGATACACAGAAACCATTTACTTTTTTATCTTACACCTAGTTATGTTGAATATGGTATTGTTCCCATCAACTAGTGCCCTGAAACAAGAAAAATAATAATCACACACACCAACAACTTCAGTTCCCAGTATCTGCATGTACCCAGCCGGTACTCTAAGTGTGGGGGGAGGGAAAGCTGCAAGTGAGAAACGCAAGACTGGTGTGAGGACTGTAGGGGAGAAAAACTTCTTTTCTTCTAGGTTCTTTGACAGGTCTAATATTTAAATTGACATAAGACCAATTAACAGGAGCAAAACAAATTTATTTTCATTTATATGGGAACTCATACAAATACGAGACCCAAAGTAGTGACCAAAGCAGGCAGTTTTTAAAGAAACATTTTAAACAAAGAAATAATAAAAATTTGTAAAGAACTGACAAAATAAAGAGGTTTGGGCTTGGGGCCGTTAATTAGTGAAGACGGCCTGAGGATTCTTTATACAACCTTCTTGGCCCTGAATTTCCTATCTCTGGTGATAAGGATGTCTCTCTACCTCCTCGAACAGGGAGGGTACCTTTCACATGGGAGATTTTTTTTTTTAAATCATTTATTTAATTTTTTCTTTAACTTTTATACAATTTTTAAAGGTTACACCCCATTTACAGTTATTACAAAATATTCGCTATATCCCCCACGTTGTGCAACACATGGGAGATTTATGTCCTGCTTTCCAGGGATCAAAGGAGGGTCAGGGCGTCCTTCTTGCACCTGCTGTTTCTTAGGTAATTTTAATTCACAATAATCACTATGCTAAAGCAGCATCTTTTGGGGGTGGCATATTCTGCTTCCCTTCAGGGCCAATGACGTAAATCACATAAAATGCACGTGTAAGTTATATTGCACAATATAAATCTAAGGTGGCACCAGATTAACAGAATAATGATTAACCGTGAATCACCCAAGTATTTATTAGCTTTTAATTGCCCTAATAATAGTGATAGTCGAAAGTGCTGGGGTAATTATAAACCTGTCTGTATTGTGGTGTCGTTGGACAGGCACAAGTTTGGAGCCAGACAGACCTAAACAGACCCCGGGTTTTCATTGTCATAGCTTCACGACATTGGACAATGCATTTTACCTCTGCAGAATGTGGGTGATGGTTTCCATTTCCAGGTTTGTTTAACGGGTTAGAGATAATGTATCTAAAGCATGTGGCATTGTGCCTGACACACAGATAGTCAATATTCAGCAGCAGCAGTGGCAGCAGTAACTGTTGTCATTATGGTCCTTGCTCCCAGAAATTTCCATCATAAAAAGAGAGATTGAGTCCCTTTCGAAGTAAAACAGGCAGTACACCCTCCAGAGGGGCCTGAGGCAAGGTGGCAGTGTAGCCAAGATGGTAGGTAGACGGAGGTCTCTGTTCTGGCCAGTGAAGTGAGGTCTGGCGCGTGCTCCTGGGGATTCAGGCAGACAGACACTTGTTCCCCCAGGTCTTTGGGACTGAATTCTTTATGGACACCCAGGAAAGACGTTTCCACTTGGAGGCGCCCTGTTCCACGCAAGTAGCCCATTCAGCTCACTCTGAAGCTGATGCTGTTCACTTGCATCACACTGATATCTACCAGAAGAGGAACAGGACTTGAACTTCCCGTGTCAGTTTTATCAGAGAGGAAAGCCATTGAACAATTCCTTAATCCCGTGTCCGAAGTTC